>NC_141700.1:448725266-451125266 GCF_964263255.1 Lissotriton vulgaris
TACCCCCGCTCTCCAGTTTTAAACCTGTTTCACTGCAAAAAACAGGCAAGGCAATTCTGGCATGTAAATCTGGAGCCCCCACTGACTCCTGTCCTCCTATCATTTTGCCTCACTTGATTGAGGCAGTTAACCCTTACATTAATGTTATTATTAATGAATCCCTCGAATCCGGGCTAGTACCGAACGACTGGAAGAAGGCCATTGTAAAACCCCTGATGAAGAAGCAGAATAAATCCCCAACGGACCTCACCAACATGCGCCCCATCTCTCTACTACCTGTCCTTAGTAAAATCACGGAACAGCTAGTACATGAGGAGCTAAAAACATTTGCAGAGGTCCATAACATCCTGCACCCTCAACAGTCGGGTTTTCGCTCCGGTCACTCCACCGAAACAGCTTTGATCGAACTAGCAGATTCCATCAAGTTCCTGCAGGATGAGGGAAGGCAAGCAGTCCTCATCCTGCTTGACCTTACAGCAGCGTTCGACACTATCTCGCATGTCATCTTGATTAACAGAATGCGAGAGATCGGCGTGACAGACACAGCCTTGGCATGGATTACATCTTTCCTATCTAATAGGTCCCAGACTGTGTCCCTTGGTCCCTATCTATCCAGCGAAAAATCCATCACATCTGGAGTGCCCCAGGGGTCTATATTAAGTCCTCTTTTTTTTAACATCTACATGGCACCCCTCCTCGCTGTGATAGAATCGCATGGGATCCTTGTCACGTCATATGCCGACGACACTCAACTTGTCGTCACCATCGACAAAAAGTGGACGGATGCGGACCTACGGTTCAAAAACTGCCTCTCCGATGTATTCAAATGGTTGAATACAAACCACTTAAGATGCAATAGTGCTAAGACAGAAATCATTCCGCTGGGTAAAAAATCTGTCTTTCTGTCCGAAAGACTGGTGGCCCTTGGGATCGGAGGCCCCCCCCCAGCGCAGTATCATCAGCACGGAACCTTGGCGTGCAATTCGATTTATCCCTTTCTTTCGATGACCACGTTAGGATCACTGCTGGACGCTGTTTTGGACTCATTAAATCCTTGAAATTTTTTTTTGACTTCCTCCCCATTGCAGCTAGAAAATCAGTCGCGGTAGCCTTAATACTCTCCCGACTTGATTACTGCAATGGATTAATGGCTGGAGTGAAAAAGTCCACCCTCAGAAAGCTGCAGAGCATACAACATGCAGCTGCTAGACTGGTCCTAAAACTCCCCAGAAGGTCATCAGCTTCAGCAGCACTAAAATCTCTGCACTGGCTACCATTGCATAAAAGAATCCTTTTTAAATTGCTCCTCACTGTTTTTAAATCCATACAAAACACAGGGCCCCACTACTTAGCAAATCGCTTTAAGCATTACAATCCCCCGCGTTGCTTGAGATCCTCTGGGACAAATCTTATCACGATCCCCAGATTCAAATACAAAACTAAGGGTGGGAAATCTTTTACTGTCCTGGCAGCCAAAGCTTGGAATAACCTTCCAGCCAACCTTAGATTATTTAAAAACGAGAACAGTTTCAGAAAACTCCTTAAGACATGGGTGCACCAACAACCTGACACCTCCGTACTGGCTGCCATCTAGTTTCAATTCTCTCACCACATTCCACCTCTCAGTTATTCACTGCAGCTCGCTCAGCGCCATGATGCTCCCCTGGGAGCGAACGTCTGCGCTTTACAAATACCCATAAATATCAAAATGTCCATATCACCATGTAATTCCCCTCTCATGCCTGTAATAATAATGCCTCAGCATTTCCGTTCAATGTTAGCATGTTAGTTACCAAGCCCTCCATGAAAGAAACGTTAATTCTGCACTGAGGCCTATGTTGCCAATGCATTTCCATGGTACACGTTTAAAAGTCGAGATGAGCATGTTTTGTGGCTCAGCCGAGCCAGGACCCGAATTCAGGCTCCAAGCCTTCTGATACTCTCAAAGCTGCAGTTTAGTTATGTATCCCTGACCTCTCACATACTTCCTGTTCAGCCGAGAGGTGCCCAGCCTGGCCTGCCAAGACAGTATTTTGCCTACAGTTATCTGGTCTGCTCTACAGAAACACATTCCTGCTTAATGAAAAGGGTAAACATATTCCGCCTGCAGAAGATAGGGCCTAGCCTTTCTGTCTCCATTCACGTGATTTACAGAACCCGCATCCATAGTAAGCCTATGGCCCCACGCAATGCACAAAGAAATATATGCACACACTAGCATTTAGTGATGAGCGACCTTTACTCGAGCGACCTTTTACTTCAGACAATACATCCTCCGAGCTCAAGATATCAGATAATACCAGAGGTGCAGGTCGTCCTGACATTCAAGACTCCTCTACTAGCACGAAAGTCAGCTCCCCCTAGCTTCCCCCAGTTACACGTCAATTTCACGTCATGGCCAAGTTGCGCACACAAGTAGGGTAAAGGTTCCTGCTGACCATGCAGACCCACTCCATGTATCCACCCACCTATGACACACCTATGACTCATCAAGCGACCACCCACGTGTACGCCTTCTTACACGCCCTTTTTCTCGCCCATGTGCTCTTATCTCACTCTGTCACTTGCTCCGCCTTCTCTATGCAAGTTAATGTACGTTTAACTATATATTATGTGTTCTGTGAATAAAGATTCAGATGACGATCCTTCCTGATCCTTAGTGGAGATGGAACCCGATTCTCCATTAACTCGAGTTACTGAATAAAGCCCTTCTGAATCGGACACCACGGACTCTGCCTCTCATTATATGCATGATCCTTGTTAATGTATAGAAACTCCGACAGGGTAATTACTTTATTTACCACATAATCTGGCGCCCGAACAGGGACCAGTCCCCTTCCCCACGCGCCGGCGATGTAGGTCCAGCCCCCTGCCCCCTTCTACAGCCATGACGGACTTCAAGTGTACACGACAGCGGGACTTCCTGCCTACTCCCTCAGGCCCACGGAGGAGACGGAGACTGCGACCAGGCATCCACACGAGGCGGTGAGGAGTGCGGACTATCCCAACCAGAGCCCAAGCCGAGAGAGCAAGGTCCGAGGTATTCCGAGGCCCACCGGTTCCGAGGCGCATGCGCAGAAATAGCCGCAGCAGTAGCAGCAGCAGTATCGAGTTTCCGAGGCCTTCAAGTTCTGCTTCCCGGTGAGTACCGTTATTGGGAACGCATAGAGACGGGTTCATTTATTTGAGCCCGGTAAAGACGTGTCTGGGTACACAGACACGGTAAAGACGTGTCTCTTCATGAGACCGGTATGGTTGTGCTGTTTTGCAGTACATAAAGTAAACAGATTTTCTCCTATGCACTAGTTAGGATGTATCTGTTTTAATGTATTAATGTTGTTGCATGAATGGTTGTTTTCAGTCTATTCTTGTGTATATTGTGTTTTTCCGTTAAAGTTTAGTTCCAACATGCCACTGTTTTCGAAATTACGTCAGATAGGGACCAGGAAAGGGATACTCGAAGAGTCAGTTCCCGTCCCGCCTAGAGACACACCTGGTCATTTTATGTATCAGAAGCATGGGCTAGATGCCATACTGTTTTTAGACTTATGGGTAGATTACACGAAGGATCTAGAAGAGAAGTATAGATGGCCTGCCTCAGGAACATGGGATGCTGAATGCATCATGAAAATAGAGGAAGCACTATGGAAAAAGAAAGCTAGACAGTCCCAGAAAGATGCCATTGAGTTATGGCGTAAAGAAGCGCATAGGAGAACAGAAAAAGAATTCCACAAAGCAGAGAGAAGTAAAGAGACAGCAGAAAAAGCCAGAGAAAAAGAACTAAAGGAAGAGGGGGAACGGGTCAAGGCAGAACAAGCAGATCAAGAAAGAAATGCCCTCATCAAAGGCATGTATCCTGTCCTCGCTGAAGGACTAGCTAAAGTGACCCCCTCAGAAGTACCTAGTAATTTGCCGCCACCACTGATCCCGACTAAAGTACATAGGCATAAACAGACAGAAGCTGAGGCTTTTCTTTCTTCCTATCTAGCGGAGCCTGCTCCGGATTATGTTAACGCAGTTCTCCCTGCTCCCGTCCCCCGGTCAACAATCCTTTTCTCCCTCCGCCCCAACACAGGATCAGCTTACACTACTGCAGTCCACGGTGAACGTAAAAGACGACTTAGGCCAAGGGGCAGTGGGAGGGGGGCCCACAAACTCGCCACGAACACCGCCAACTAACAGAGCACTGCAAGAGTTAGGACTACAACAAACGCCACAAACAACAGCATCACCCTATAAGCCTAATGTAACGATTTCACATTGTATATATGATCCAGTACCAGGCGTGGGTCCAATGCTCATGTACTCACTACGATTAAGACGCGCTGTAGATTATCTGATCACATTACCAGGCATGAAGGAGAAATTAGACAAAATATACGATTTCATTAGAACGGGGGAGGGACCCGAGAGTATAGAAGAGGCGATGGAACAAAGAAAGGTAGAGGTTAAGAATATACTTTTACGTTTTCTGATTAACTGTCTGATCAGGGAACAAGACCAGCCAGACAAAGAAGTGACTAGAGGTATGACTGATTGGAGTGACAACATAGCTGCCGGTAAACATGACACAGTGGGAAAGACAGAATGCATGTACAGGAAAATCCGGAAAGAGATTCTAAACTTACACAGGAAAGAGTCTGACGAGAAAGAGGATTCAGCATCAGACGATGCTGAGCACGTAACAGAGGAAATGGGTAAAATAAATTATGTAGGCAGAGCACGACCGTTTGACAGGCCCATATGCCTCGACTACCGCAAAAAGGGACCTCCTATAAAAGAAAGGTATTCTCTCGAAAATCTATTCCAAGCTACCGAGAACGCACTGAAAAGACGAGTAGAGTACGATAGACCCCACACCGTACACGAACAGGAATTAGCACGATCAGCCGTTCAATGGGTGTCTAATGCTAACATATATAATGGTGACGTAGTTGATCAGACTTTTTTGAGCCTTCCACAGAACGAACAACGGTTGGCTGGTATTTACATGGTTCAACATCTGATCACGTTGTACGAGAGTCAATGTGCTGATCCCGTTCCCTTGTATAAATTACTGGATGATATATTACTAGATAGATGGATAGGCCTAGGTACCGATTTAATCAATGTCATTCTAGACCAACGACATAGGTACTTTACTTTTCTGACCACGTGTATGATTCCTGCCCCACACTACGACAGAAAGGGTTTCCATATAGACAGACAGAACCCCCTACGAGAGGTACATCCCGTTAAAAATGAAAACAATGAGCTTCAATGAGTATATGTTTACACACCCTTGACTAAAATAGAAATACTGGAAATGAAAAGGATGCTGCCCTGCCATGATAAGGACCCAGGGGGGTTCCACCGTGAATTAAAGGATATTCTCCGTATAGGGGATTACACATACGCTGATATCATTAAATTATTGAAGGTACTGTTACCAGCTGGCATTTACCAAAAGCTTAAAGAGAAAGACTGGGAGGTGGGAGAGAAAAAGATAAATTGGACAGAGTTGGAAGTAGAGGATAAAGGACGGCTCCCTGGTGTTGGTCTTGGGGAAAAAGCTAAAGCACTACCTGAACTCTTGATACAGGTCCTGCCGAGATTACTGACTACTAAAAAGGAAGATTGGGATGCTATTTCAGCCTGTAAACAGAAACCAGACGAAGACACCAGTGATTTTTATTCCAGATTCGAGAAATGTTTTTCTATTAATAGTGGCCTTAAGCCAAGTAGTGAATCATATCCACATCTTTTTGTGAGCAAGTTAGTAGAAAATTCCTTACCTCCGATCAAGAATAGAGTACTGAAGGTTGAGAGTACCTGGCAAGCAAATAGCCCTTCCCAAATGTTGCAATACCACCAGAACAGAATTAGAGAGGAACAGGAACATGAAAAGAGACGCATGAAAGATACGAAAATGAAAGTGCTAGTTGCACAATCAGTACCAGCTGATGGGAACAAAAAGGGCACGCCACCTGTTAAAGAGAACTGTAATTATTGCAAGCAACCAGGTCACTACGTAAATGAATGTGCTGTCCTGAAACACAATATAGCCACAGGCAAGACAAAAGAAAGACTGCGTCTTCCCAGACCGAATAGCACCCCACAGAGCCCACAGAACACGCAACAGACAGTAGCTATACCCCAACCAATAGCTGCCACACAAGTCACGCAACAAATGTACCAGTACGCACAGTCAGACTATCCAGAATATCAACAGTACTCATGAAATAGCCTAGAGAGGGAGGTTGGCTTGCCCCTTATTGAAGTTCCTGTAGATCAAGAGGGTCCTTATGTACATAGTCGTGTATTGGGAAAAGACAGAAAATTTTTGATTGACACAGGGGCGAGTAGAACTACCATCAGTCATGACGAGGTTCCAGGGGCACCCCTCTCAGGCTCACAGAATATTTCCCTGGGATTTTCAGGAAAGCCTATTGTTAACGAAGTGTCAACGCCAGTTTCCCTAGGAGTTGGTCCATTGTCCCGTACCACAGACTTGTTACTCACTAAGTCATGTCCAGAAAATTTGCTTGGTATAAAGACATTGAAAGAACTAGGAGCCGTCATCTGTTGTTCTCCGGAAGGAGTGCGATTGTTTTTACGTGATTTTAAAGGACATTATGTGTTGAGAGATTTTGATCCCAGACTCCAGAATGTACCACAGCATTTATGGGCACGAGGTCCGACTGACGTAGGTTACATGCACATTACGCCACACCGAGTTACTCTCAAATCAGGAGTAGTACTGCCACGAATCTGACAATACAAGTTACCACCTGACGCCGTAGTAGCATTACTGAAAATTGTTGACGAACTCATTGCACAAGGAGTGGTAGTAGAAACTGACTCAAATGTATGTAATTCACCTGTCATCCCTATTCTTAAACGAACAGACCCTAATGCACCACCAGTCTACAGACTAGTGATTGACCTTCGAGAACTGAACAAATGCATAATACCACAATACCCAGTGGTCCCAGACATTTCTTCATTACTGACTGCAATTGATTCCGAGGCAACGTTTTTTACTGTAATTGATTTAAAGAACGCCTTCTTCAGTGTCCCAATACATCCAGAGAGCCAATACCTTTTCGGATTCTGTTTAAATGGACGCAGCTTTAAATTTACGAGAGCTCCTCAAGGTTTCACAGAAAGTCCTAGAATTTATAGCCAAGCATTGAAAAGACAACTAGACAGTATTCATATGCCTGCCAACACCGCACTGCTCCAATATGTGGACGATATTCTGATCACAGCACATACAGAATTAGACTGTGAACATGCATCGCTGACAGTCTTATTCTTTCTGGCAGACAAGGGGCACAAAGTGTCCCCTTCGAAGTTGCAATTCTGTGCACAGCAAGTGGTATACCTTGGACACTTGCTGTCCAAGAGGGGAAGACAGCTTACACAAGACCGTATTCAGTTAATTGCAAATCTTTCACAGCCCAAGACACAAAAGGAAGTACGGGCCATTATTGGCCTCACTTCTTACTGCAGACAATGGATTCCCCAGTATGCATATCTAGCCAAACCACTCATACAGCTGACAACACAGGAGGCAGCGTCTTCGACTGTCCTCCCTTGGTCACAGGAACATACACTTGCATTTGAAGAATTGAAAAAAGCCTTATGTCAAGCACCAGTTTTAGCGACTCCTTGTTACAGTAAGCCTTTTACGCTTTTTGTCACTGAACGAGATGGAACAGCATTGTCTGTCCTTACACAAGACCAAGCAGGGAAACACAAGCCTTGTGCTTACTTTTCTAGTACATTGGATCCAGTGGCCCAAGCTCTGCCTGCGTGCCTGAAATCAGTTGCAGCAACAGCCCTAGCAATAAGACAGAGTGATTCCATAGTGTTAGGACACCCCCTGACAGTACAGGTTCCACATTCTGTGGAAGTTCTCTTGAACAGAACACAGACACAACATCTGACTATAGCGAGACTGACGGGATACGAACTGACATTATTTCAGCCACACATAGAGATCAGACGATGCAATATTCTGAACCCCGCGACACTCTTGCCCTCGAGTACAGCAGACACTACACCACATGACTGTGTGGAAGTAATTATTACAGTGACGAAACCAAGACAAGACCTGACAGACATTGCACTGCCCGACCCTGACCTGACACTTTATGTAGATGGTTCATGCATGAGAACAAGCACAGGAGAGTTAGTGGCCGCATATGCTGTGACCACTGATACTGAAGTCATAGAGACACATAGAATAGACACCCTGTCAGCACAAGCAGCAGAGCTTGTTGCTCTGACACAAGCCTGCATACGAGCCAAGAACTTGAAAGTAAACATATATACATATTCACAGTACGCTTTCGGAGTCGTTCATGACTTCGGAGTGTTATGGCAGGAGAGAGGTTTCCTGACCTCTCATGGGGCCAAAATTCAGCATGGTCCCCTTATTCAGGCTCTGTTAGAAGCAATACACTTGCCTACAGCCATAGCCATCATGAAATGCAAAGCACATACGAAAGTCACTGACACCATTTCCCAGGGTAATGACCTGGCAGATCGAACAGCTAAACTTACAGCCCAGACTCCAGCCGACATTCTAACAGACTCGACAAAGACAGAAGTACCATCACTGACAAACTGCATGACAGTCAGGGATCCCTCACAAGATGTACTTGACATACAGACACATGCCACTCCAGACGAAATAAAGAAATGGACTGAACAAGGAGGGGTCCAGACTGGCCAGGGGTGGATGACAAAAGGCAAAGGTACATAGTTTCTCCCTGACTCTATGGTCCAAGTCATCATAAACACAGCACATAGTCCAGCCCACTTAGGAGAAAAAGCAATGCTAGACAGTTTACAGAATATTTGGTTCAACAAGCACCTGCGTGCAGCAGCAAAACAGAAAGTACGTACCTGCATGATCTGTTGCCAGTTCAATCCAGGCAAAGGCATTCCAGTGGAACAAGATGGATTTCATCCCCCTGACCACCCTTTTGAAGTCCTCCAGATGGATTATATCCAGATGGACAGATGTAGAGGATACAAATATGTCCTGGTAGTTCTATGTGCACTATCTAGATGGACAGAAGCGTACCCAGTCCCAGATTACACTGCTATAACCACTGCCAGGCAGTTGGTTCAAGAGTTTTTTCCACGTTATGGATTGCCTCGTGTTGTGTACTCAGATAACGGTCAGCCATTCTCCTCTGAATTAATGAAACAAGTATCTCTTCTGTTAGGGTACCAGTGGAGGTTCCATTGTGTACGACACCCAGAGGCAGCCGGACTTGTAGAGAGACACAACCAAACACTTAAGACAAAATTAGCGAAAGTCTGTGCAGAAAAAGGCGTGGATTGGATGGTAGCCTTGCCGGTTGCCCTCTTTTACATGCGTATGGTAGCTCCTTCCAGAACAGGACTGTCCCCTTACGAAGTTGTTTTTGGTAGACCACCAAATATGTGGGGTACGCCTATGCCAAAGAAAATTACCGATGTTGACAGTAATATGCTGACAGATTACCTGGCTTCCTTGATGTCTGCACTCCTTTCTTGTCGTTCACAGGTTGCAGCCACCTTCCCTGACAACACCCAAGTTAAAGAGCACTCCGTTGTTCCTGGAGATACAGTGTTGGTGCGGAACTTTGATCGTTCAAGTCCTCTCGAGCCCCGCTGGCGAGCACCGAAATTAGTACTGCTTACAACGAGGACGGCCGTCAAGGTCGAGGGAAGAAAGGGCTGGATTCATGCCCAACACGTCAAAAAATTCCAAGGACACACGGGAACTGTGATCGAAACTAAGGACTGCCCCGAAACCAGTGACTCAAAACCCCCTTTGCTAGAAAAGACTCCGCAACAGGAGTATAGGTCAAAGTTACGGTCTAGTAAGTCAGACAGCGTTTAATTGTTTAAGTCCACCCTGTGGTGAATCGGTTAGAAAGGTTCCTGACATGTATAAGATCGTAGACCCGAATAGTAGACAGAGAGATAAGAAAGAGAAATACTGCAAGACCTTACGCAGCAGATGTATAGTAACTCTGATTATTATGTTTTTTCTAAGTATATCGATTATATGTATCAGCTTGATGCTACATGTTTCCTTTCCTCCTATTGGTTCACATACACATTCTTCCTTCAATGACACTATAGAGCACACGTTCAGTGATCTGCCACCCCATGAACTGTCATATCGACTAGCACTGCGCAGCAATACTTTTCTTCGAATGTTGCACCATTCTCATCAGGCCAGCAATGTAACGAATTGTTGGGTATGTGGCCAACTCCCACATTATCAGAACACGAAGGGAGTTTTGCCCCTCTTTCCTTTTCCGTTCTCGCACAATGGTTCGTGCTGAGCATGGTTTGCTTTAATGTCATCACAAGACAGAAAGTTCACAGATTCCCAGAGTGAATGGACCTGGGGAGACTTAAATATAGTAATGAATAAGGCATGTTTCCCAGACAGAGATGGTTATCCCCAAAGGAAAGGAACCGATCTAGAAAATGAGGTGTACGAACAAGGAAATGCCTCCCTTAACCTTATGATTCTGAATGTCCAGTCCGAGACAAATCCAGGTCCACCGCTCATAACAGTCTTACCAGTAAAGGGTGAATTGTGCGTTAGAAAGAAAGGGTCCGTGCATTTAGGACACAGTGATTGTAATACTGTAGTCGAGTTTAATGATAAAGGAAAGTCTACTTTCAAAGCTTCCCGCCATTCTTATTTCATTTGCGGTCCGACAGCCTATGTGCGTCTGCCCTTAGACTGGGGTGGAACGTGTTATATAGCGTTCCTACTGCCACCCGTTTTTCTAGCTCCATCCCATTATCATCGAGATTCCCGACTAGTACATGTTAGACACAAGAGGGAGACCGATTCCCCAGTTGTTGATCAGACTGAGACAGCTTGGGAGCAATATATAGATTTTATTAAAGGATACTTCTGGTTCATAGGTCCCGTCCAAAACAGTAAACTAATACGTAGGTTAACCAGAACTTTGGAAGCAGTAGTGAATGAGACTACTTCTGCTTTAGGAAACCTGACGGAGGAGCAGTCAGCTATGAGACTTGTTGTTCTTCAGAACCGCCTTGTTCTTGACGTCATCCTGGCAGATAGGGGCGGGGCTTGTAGAGTGATCGGCTCCAGTTGTTGCATGTTTATTCCTAATAACGCGCCATCCGTGTATGCAGCAATAACAAGGCTCCACAAGATAGCTCATGAGATGCATCAAGATCCATGGTCTTGGTCCGGTTGGCTCTGGAGTGTAATATCAGCATGGGGTTGGACAGTGTTGTCATTCCTAGGACTGATACTGCTCATAATATTCAGTTGCTGTCTCTGTCTGCAATGTGGCCCAGCGATTTGCGGCTTGTGTGCCACTGCCTGTATTCCCCATCCACGTATACAAAAGAAGAAAGACGAGCAAATGATGCTGTATGATCAGATATATGGTATCATGAATATCGATGTGTCCTGAAGGGCACAGTAGGGAACAAGGAGGGAATGAGGAAATAGAAATTTTACGTGGCTAGTGTGTCCCCTACATGTACCCTATGTATATATATATATACCCCATGTATGTCCATGTCACCATGTAATTCCCCTCTCATGCCTGTAATAATAATGCCTCTGCATTTCCGTTCAATGTTAGCATGTTAGTTACCAAGCCCTCCATGAAAGAAACGTTAATTCTGCACTGAGGCCTATGTTGCCAATGCATTTCCATGGTACACGTTTAAAAGTCAAGATGAGCACGTTTTGTGGCTCAGCCGAGCCAGGACCCGAATTCAGGCTCCAAGCCTTCTGATACTCTCAAAGCTGCAGTTTAGTTATGTATCCCTGACCTCTCACATACTTCCTGCTCAGCCGAGAGGTGCCCAGCCTGGCCTGCCAAGACAGTAATTTGCCTACAGTTATCTGCTCTGCTCTACAGAAACACATTCCTGCTTAATGAAAAGGGTAAACATATTCCGCCTGCAGAAGATAGGGCCTAGCCTTTCTGTCTCCATTCACGTGATTTACAGAACCCGCATCCATAGTAAGCCTATGGCCCCACGCAATGCACAAAGAAATATATGCACACACTAGCATTTAGTGATGAGCGACCTTTACTCGAGCGACCTTTTACTTCAGACAATACATCCTCCGAGCTCAAGATATCAGATAATACCAGAGGTGCAGGTCGTCCTGACATTCAAGACTCCTCTACTAGCACGAAAGTCAGCTCCCCCTAGCTTCCCCCAGTTACACGTCAATTTCACGTCATGGCCAAGTCGCGCACACAAGTAGGGTAAAGGTTCCTGCTGACCATGCAGACCCCCTCCATGTATCCACCCACCTATGACACACCTATGACTCATCAAGCGACCACCCACGTGTACGCCTTCTTACACGCCCTTTTTCTCGCCCATGTGCTCTTATCTCACTCTGTCACTTGCTCCGCCTTCTCTATGCAAGTTAATGTACGTTTAACTATATATTATGTGTTCTGTGAATAAAGATTCAGATGACGATCCTTCCTGATCCTTAGTGGAGATGGAACCCGATTCTCCATTAACTCGAGTTACTGAATAAAGCCCTTCTGAATCGGACACCACGGACTCTGCCTCTCATTATATGCATGATCCTTGTTAATGTATAGAAACTCCGACAGTGTAATTACTTTATTTACCACAGAGGCAAACAGAAAAAATGGAGGAGAGACTCAAGCCAATGATGTCAGGTCTAACACGTGTCCCCTCCAGCTGAAATGTGGGGAGAACTACCCTTCCCCTGGGGAGTTCTCATCACGAAGGCGGAAAAATCTGGACAGACCATCAGCATTGGCGTGATCTGTACCAGGGCGGTGTTCAACCGTAAAGTCCATCCCCTGTAGGGAAATGGACCACCTCAACAGTTTTGGATTCTCACCCCTCATCTGCATCAACCATATGAGGGGCCTGTGGTCTGTCTGAACCCGGGAGTGAGTCCCAAACAGGTAGGGTCTTAGCTTCATCAGCGCCCAGACCACAGCAAATGCTTCTCGCTCTATCGCACTCCACCTTGTTTCCCTGGGAAGTAACCTCCGACTGATGAAGGCTACAGGCAAGTCTCGGCCCTCTTCATTCACCTGAGCTAGAACAGCCCCCACGCCATGCTCTGAAGCGTCCGTCTGGACAATAAATTCTTTAGAAAAGTCGGGTGCTTGGAGTATAGGTGCTGTGCACATTGCAGCTTTCAGGGTGTCAAAGGCCGTTTGACAGGCGTCAGTCCAGATCACATTTCGTGGCTGCTTCCTGGAAGTCAGCGAAGTCAAGGGGAGCACAATGTTACCATAATCCTTGACAAACCTCCTGTAGTAACCCGTGAGACCTAAGAAGGCTCTCACCTGAGTTTGGGTTTTGGGCGGTGCCCAAGCCAGGATGGTATCAATCTTGGGTTGCAGGGGGGCCACCTTGCCGCTCCCTACTTGGTGCCCCAAGTACACCACAGAACCCTGCCCAATCTGGCACTTACTGGCTTTGATTGTGAGGCCTGCTCTGCGCAGGGCCAACAACACTTCCTGGAGGTGGCGCAAGTGTTCCTCCCAGCTGGCGCTGAACACTGCGATGTCGTCCATGTAGGCCGCACTGAAATCCTCCAGTCCAGCCAAGACCTGGTTGACCAACCTCTGGAAGGTGGCAGGGGCATTCTTCATCCCAAAGGGCATCACCCGGAACTGGTATAGCCCATCTGGTGTGGAGAATGCTGACCTCTCCTTTGCCCCACCAGTTAAGGCGATCTGCCAGTACCCAGACGTTAGATCAAACGTGCTAAGGTACCGTGCAGCCCCCAACCGATCTATGAGCTCATCAGCTCTGGGGATGGGGTGCGCGTCAGTCTTGGTGACTGAATTGAGTCCTCGGTAATCCACACAGAATCGAAGTTCTGGTGAAGCACCAGGCGCGGCAGCCTTCGGGACCAAGACCACTGGGCTGGCCCAAGGACTGCTAGAGGACTCAATCACCCTCTAAGTTAAACATTTTGGAGACCTCCACCTTAATGTATGCTCTGACCTTGTCAGTCACCCTGTAAGCCTTGTGCTTCACAGGAGGGCTGTCTCCGGTGTCAATGGACACACCAATGAGTGACACCAGGAACCAAGGAAAACAGATCAGGAAATTGCCCCAACAGGTGGCGACAATCTTGCTGCTGCCCAAGGGTCAGTGTGTCAGAGAGGACCACACCATCCACTGACCCATCTTGCTCTTTTGCAGACAGGAGGTCAGGAAGAGGCTCACTCTCCTCCTCCATTCCAGCATCTGTAGCTAGGAGCATGCCCACTTCTGACCTTTCTAAGTGTGGCTTCAAACGGTTGACATGCAGGACCCTCAAGGGGTTCCTGGGAGATTTCAAGTCCACCAAGTAGGTGACATCGCTCTTCTTCTCCACAACCTTAAACGGTCCAGTCCACCTGTCCTTGAGCGCACAAGGTTCCACAGGGGACATGACCCAAACTTGACCAGGCTGAATTTCGACCAGAGTGGCATTCCGGTCGTACCACCGCTTCATCTCTTCTTGGCTGGCCTCCAGATTTGCCTGAGCAAGATCTCTGAAGCGCCGAGTCTGGTTCCTAAAGGCCAGCATGTAACTGTATACATCCTGGGGAGGTTTCCTGGGAGATTGCTCCCAGCCTTCTTTGACCAGACTCAAAGGTCCTCTTACCGGGTGACCATACAAAAGCTCAAAGGGGCTGAAACCTAGAGACTTCTGCGGCACCTCTCGGTAAGCAAACAACAGGTATGGCAAGAGGACGTCCCATTTCCACCTCATTGGTTCTTCAAGACCCATGATCATGCCTTTAAGGGTCCGGTTGAATCTCTCAACCAGCCCATTTCCTTGAGGGTGGTAAGGAGTGGTGAACTTGTAGGTTACCCCACACTCCTTCCACAGAGACTTCATATAGTTGGAAATGAAGTTGGTGCCCCGGTCTGACACAACCTCTCTGGGGAACCCCATGCGGGAGAAAACACCCATCAGTGCCCGTCCCACCACGGGGGCCGTCACTGTTCGGAGAGGGATGGCTTCCGGGTACCGTGTGGCATGGTCCACCAAGACCAGGATAAACCTGTTGCCCAGGGCTGTCTTGGGGTCCAGGGGCCCAACAATGTCAATCCCCACCCGGTCAAAGGGGGTACTGACCACTGGAAAAGGTTGGAGGGGAGCCTTCTGCTTCCTTCCGCTTTTCCCACTTGCCTGGCCAGTGTGACAGGTTTTACAATGGATGCCTACATCCCTTCGCATCTGAGGCCAATAGAAATGGGTGACAAGCCTGTCAAAGGTCTTGTCCTGCCCCAGATGTCCAGCTAACGGAACGTCATGAGCCAAACCCAGTAGGAAGGCTCTGAAACGCTGGGGTACCACCAGCACACGGGCTGACCCAGGCTCAGCAGCCTTAGGCTCGCTATACAGGAGGTCGTTCTCCCAGTAAACAAAATGTGACCCTGACTGATCACCTGAGGTTTGGGCTGAGGCCTGCTGCCTCATACCCACAAGAGAAGGGCACACTTTCTGTTCTGCCCAAAATTCCTCCCTGGCGGGACCATCATCCTGCTGCCAGTGGGTCAGCTCGGGCAGGTCTCCCAGTTCGGCCACTTGTTCCCCTGTGGGCTCCAGGGCATCCCCCTCAGGGTCTACCTCCTCCTGGACCACGGGAACTACGGAGGCCGGTTTCCCATGCCTCCTGCCTCTTCTCTTCACAGCTGGGTCCTGGGCCATACTTTCAGGCTCCGGGACCCCATCAACACACTTACTTGCTGTCATGGATCGAGTGGTTGCACACGCCCACTCTGGCACACCCAACATTTTCAAATGTGTCTCCCTCTCCACCTTAGCCCAAGGGGAGTCTTCTAAATCATTGCCCAGGAGACAATCAACAGGCATGGCGGGCCTCACAGCAACTTGAAGAGTACCTAAAACTCCCCCCCATTCAAAGGAAACTTGAGCTACCTCACACTCTTTCTGGGAGTTGTCAGCAGCTATCACGGGGTAGAATGCGTGGGGAAC
This sequence comes from Lissotriton vulgaris, assembly GCF_964263255.1. Lineage (NCBI taxonomy): Eukaryota > Metazoa > Chordata > Amphibia > Caudata > Salamandridae > Lissotriton > Lissotriton vulgaris. The sequence continues at coordinate 448,741,270 of NC_141700.1, forward strand.
CACCTGCTCTCTGGACACCAAGTGACACTTGACAGCTGTCACACTCGATCCGGAGTCTCTGAGAGCTTCCACTCTATGGCCATTAATGGTCACCCACTGCCTATATATTAGTGTTACTGGGCAGAGGGGGTGGATGGACCATTTTCATGTCTCCTAAAGAGACAAGGGACATCTCTGCGGGACCCCTCCCACCAGGGGCAACCATCTCCTCCCCTCCCAAGGCTACACTCGCCAACTGATGGGCGGGTGCACGTTGTGGTGCATTAGAATTCTTCATGGGACACTGGGGATCATAATACCGGTGTCCCACCTGTCCACAAACGTAGCAGGTCAGTGGGCCCCTATGAACAGGTTTACCTGTCGGGGCCCCTGGCTTCTTCTCAGGGGGAGGCTGGGAACCTTTCCCTTGGTTCCCTTGGGGATTACTTTGGGGCCCTTTCTGGAACTCCTTCTGTTTTCCCTTGTCCCCCCCACTCTTCTGCTGGGGACCCTGCCCACCTTTACCCGAGTCTCCCACTGGACCCTTGTGGACCCTGGTACTGACCCAGCGGTCCGCCTCCTCAGCAAGTTTTCTAGGGTTATATATCTTGCTATCAATAAGGTGCTGGCGCAGCTCTGGAAAACAGTTATTAGACAAATGCTCCCAAGCAAACAAATCATAAAGAGCTTCATAACTTTCCACTTTGCTGCCCTTTACCCAACCATCCATGGCTCTGCAAAAAAAAGACACATATTCAACCCACGTCGTACCAGGCAACTTCTTACATTCTCTAAAAGCTTGTCTGTACTTTTCTGGGGTTAGGCCATATCTTAACATTAAAGCATCTTTCATATGAGCATAAGACATCCTATCCTCAACAGGCATGGCTAACAGGGTATCTCTTCCCTCATTCACAAAGCGACCCCACAACCCCGCTCCCCAATCCTTCTCAGGGACCCGGTGGGCCAACAATGCTATCTCATATGCTTTAAACCATTGACCAATATCTTGATTCTTATGATGATCTTTTATCACATCTTTGGGAAAATAAAACCTACTTTCTGCAAGCACAGATGGGATGCTGCCACCAGAGGGATTCAATTCTAACTTCTTAGCTTGGATCTCCAACTCCCTCAACTTGGTATCACGCTCCAAAGCTAACTTTTCTCTTTCAAAATCCAACCTTTTGGTCTCCAAATCAGCTTCTCTCCTACCTCTTGCATTTTCTAACTCCAACTGCCCATTTATCTTAAGCCTTGCCATTTCTATGTTGTATGCCCGCTCTTTCGCCCTTTCTTCTCTTTCTTCAGGGGAAAGACCTTTGGAGGAAACACTGCTACCGGGAGAGGACACAGGCCCATTCACTGGCACCTCCTCATCCCCTTCCCCTGGCGGTACCACCACCGCATCAGAGGGATCTCTGGACTCCAACCAGGCCTCCAGTGCTTTGAGATAGTTTTCCTTAATCTTGAGGCCTTTGGTAGGAACTTTAAACTGCTTGCAAAAGGATTTCAGCTGATTTAACGTGTAATCCTCGATTTTACTTCTATCGAATTCCTCCACAACAACAACAGGGGCAGTGACTCCGGTATCACTCATGGTCAAAACTGGCAGTGTTCAAAAAATCAAGCTTCAGAAAAGCGGAGAACAAAAATAGGATCCTTCCAAATTAGATTGTGGCTGCGCTATGGTCTGCTTTCACTATGTAGCGCACACTAATCACTGCACATGGGTCATAAATGCAAGGTTCAAATCCTCACCGCTGCGTCCAATGTTAGAACCGCCTGTCTCTAGTTGGCAGAGGTATGCACTTCTGACAAATAGGGACACACCTTTTCTAGTCAGGGCAAGGGGATCACACCCTTTGATAACCCCTGCTCACCCCCTTGGTAGCTTGGCAGAGCAGACAGGCTTATCTCAGAGGCTGTGTGTTAAGCATTTATGACCACATACAGTAATAAAGTGAATACACTACAAATGGACACGACACAGTAGTATTATAAAAATAGGGATTTTTATATAAGGCTTAGCACAAGACCAAATAACGACAAAAATTTGCATAATCTTAATAAATACTTTTGGAAGGGAAAATAATAGTTCAAGCGTAGTTTCTTCTTAGCACAAAGTTCTTGGCGACAATGTAACCCACACGGGAGTCACACGACGTCGAGGCAAAGTTAATCGAAAGGTTCGGCGTCGACCGCGAGGAGCGCTACGTCGAGCCCGGAGTCACACGGACCCCCACAACACAGTACCTTGGAAAATGAAGCACACGATGATCAGCGGCGTCGAGCAATCTGGCGCCGCGTCGTCGGTGTCGATCAGGCCTCAGTAGTCATCGATGTCGATGAGGATGTTGCAGGAGTGAGCAGCGCTCACGGCGTCGATAGGGCTTCGAAGTCGATGCGATCAGCAGCGGTGCAGACACGAGGTCCCTTGGAGCTGGAGCCAAACTCACTACTCACTGGCGTTGCTGCTGGCGTCGATCGGGCCCGGCGGGCGGCGTCGAGGAAGCGGGACACTGGAGCCATTACTCACGATGTCGAGCTGGATTCGGCGATGTCCGTCGGCGTCGAGATTGCTGGTTCTTTCAGAGGTGCTGGATTCACAGGTTCCAGCAAATAGCACTTTAAGCAGATGAAGTCCTTTAGCCCTGTGACTTCAACAGGAGGCTGGCACTCTTCCAACCCTTGGAGATTTTCTTAGCAAAGCGTGAGAGTACACACACAGTTCCTCTCTCCTGGTTCCTTGGCAAAAATAAAGAAGCAATGCAGGATTCCCCCCAGTAAACAGCACACTGGCAGAAGGGGTAGGCAAGTCCTTGGATCAGCAGGCTTCTTGTCCTTGGTTTCAGGGTTCCTTGTCAGAAGTGATCTATATTCTTGGTTCAGGGGTCCTTCTCTTATACCCCTTTTTGGTTTTGATCCCTTTGTCCATGCAGGGGAATTTCCCAACATCCTGGGTCTGTTGTGGGTGGAGCCAGGCAGAGGCACCTGGCCTATTCACTGAGCAGGGCTGGGTCCTCAGACGCCCAGCAGGAGGTGGAGCCAGCATTGTCACTGGCAGGAGCAGAGCTATCGGCCTCCTGGTAGGAGGTGGGGCCAGGATCGTCCATGGCAGGCACAGAGCCATCAGTCGCCTGGCAGCAGGTGGAGCCAGCATTGTATCAGGCAGGGCAGGCTATCAGAAGCTACTCTCAACGCAAATGTCCCACTCATCCCACACTGACTCATCAGATCTCTGGAGCCACTCAGCTCCTGTCATACACGCACCAAACCAGCAGAAACCAGAAATGGTTAGACAAGAAAATAGCCACTTTCTAAAAGTGCTATTTTCAAACCCAGAGTCCAAAAACCATCCACACAAACGGATGCATAATTAAACCCCGAGTTCAGGGATACCAAACTCGACATTGCACCATGCTCCCCGAGCCAGCTAGGATTATAGCATTAATAATCCTGGCAGCCCATTCTAACTAATGGAGAGCAGGTTACCTCGCAATAGTGAAAAACGAATATGGCTGTAATTCACTATTAGGACATGCCAACTTGGTCAGGCCTGTCCTACCTTATACTTACAACGCACCCTGCCCGTGGGCCTACCATAGGGGTGACTAACATGAAGTTAAGGGAAGGTTTAGGGACTGGCAAGTAGGGGTACTTGCGCAGTCAGCGTGACAGTACTAGACTGCACATGGGTCTGGCAATGGCAGACCCTCAGACATACTTTTACTAGGCCGCTCTTGTGGGTGGCACAACATGTGCTGCAAGCCCATGAGCGGCATTTGTATTTACAAGCCCCAGCACTCCAGGTGCGCTAGACTAGGGACTGACAGTAAACCAAATAAGCCAAACATGGAATTCAATCAATACAGTAATTTAACATAGAGAGCACTTGCACTGTGGCACTGATCAGCAGTGGTACAGTGCCCAAAGCATATACCAGCAAAAACATCGTAAACAGTGGAGGCAAACAGAAAAAATGGAGGAGAGACTCAAGCCAATGATGTCAGGTCTAACACGTGTCCCCTCCAGCTGAAATGTGGGGAGAACTACCCTTCCCCTGGGGAGTTCTCATCACTAAGGCGGAAAAATCTGGACAGACCATCAGCATTGGCGTGATCTGTACCAGGGCGGTGTTCCACCGTAAAGTCCATCCCCTGTAGGGAAATGGACCACCTCAACAGTTGTGGATTCTCACCCCTCATCTGCATCAACCATCTGAGGGGCCTGTGGTCTGTCTGAACCCGGGAGTGAGTCCCAAACAGGTAGGGTCTTAGCTTCTTCAGCGCCCAGACCACAGCAAATGCTTCTCGCTCTATCGCACTCCACCTTGTTTCCCTGGGAAGTAACCTCCGACTGATGAAGGCTACAGGCAAGTCTCGGCCCTCTTCATTCACCTGAGCTAGAACAGCCCCCACGCCATGCTCTGAAGCGTCCGTCTGGACAATAAATTCTTTAGAAAAGTCGGGTGCTTGGAGTGCAGGTGCTGTGCACATTGCAGATTTCAGGGTGTCAAAGGCCGTTTGACAGGCGTCAGTCCAGATCACATTTTGTGGCTGCTTCCTGGAAGTCAGCGAAGTCAAGGGGTGCACAATGTTACCATAATCCTTGACAAACCTCCTGTAGTAACCCGTGAGACCTAAGAAGGCTCTCACCTGAGTTTGGGTTTTGGGCGGTGCCCAAGCCAGGATGGTATCAATCTTGGGTTGCAGGGGGGCCACCTTGCCGCTCCCTACTTGGTGCCCCAAGTACACCACAGAACCCTGCCCAATCTGGCACTTACTGGCTTTGATTGTGAGGCCTGCTCTGCGCAGGGTCAACAACACTTCCTGGAGGTGGCGCAAGTGAACCTCCCAGCTGGCGCTGAACACTGCGATGTCGTCCATGTAGGCGGCACTGAAATCCTCCAGTCCAGCCAAGACCTTGTTGACCAACCTCTGGAAGGTGGCAGGGGCATTCTTCATCCCAAAGGGCATCACCCGGAACTGGTATAGCCCATCTGGTGTGGAGAATGCTGACCTCTCCTTTGCCCCACCAGTTAAGGCGATCTGCCAGTACCCAGACGTTAGATCAAACGTGCTAAGGTACCGTGCAGCCCCCAACCGATCTATGAGCTCATCAGCTCTGGGGATGGGGTGCGCGTCAGTCTTGGTGACTGAATTGAGTCCTCAGTAATCCACACAGAACCGAAGTTCTGGTGAAGCACCAGGCGCGGCAGCCTTCGGGACCAAGACCACTGGGCTGGCCCAAGGACTGCTAGAGGACTCAATCACCCCTAAGGCAAACATTTTGGAGACCTCCTCCTTAATGTATGCTCTGACCTTGTCAGTCACCCTGTAAGCCTTGTGCTTCACAGGAGGGCTGTCTCCGGTGTCAACATCATGGACACACCAATGAGTGACACCAGGAACCAAGGAAAACAGATCAGGAAATTGCCCCAACAGGTGGCGACAATCTTGCTGCTGCTCAAGGGTCAGTGTGTCAGAGAGGACCACACCATCCACTGACCCATCTTGCTCTTTTGCAGACAGGAGGTCAGGAAGAGGCTCACTCTCCTCCTCCATTCCAGCATCTGTAGCTAGGAGCATGCCCACTTCGGACCTTTCTAAGTTGGGCTTCAAATGGTTGACATGCAGGACCCTCAAGGGGTTCCTGGGAGATTTCAAGTCCACCAAGTAGGTGACATCGCTCTTCTTCTCCACAACCTTAAACGGTCCAGTCCACCTGTCCTTGAGCGCACAAGGTTCCACAGGGGACATGACCCAAACTTGACCAGGCTGAAGTTCGACCAGAGTGGCATTCCGGTCGTACCACCGCTTCATCTCTTCTTGGCTGGCCTCCAGATTTGCCTGAGCAAGATCTCTGAAGCGCTGAGTCTGGTTCCTAAAGGCCAGCATGTAACTGTATACATCCTGGGGAGGTTTCCTGGGAGATTGCACCCAGCCTTCTTTGACCAGACTCAAAGGTCCTCTTACCGGGTGACCATACAAAAGCTCAAAGGGGCTGAAACCTAGAGACTTCTGCGGCACCTCTCGGTAAGCAAACAACAGGCATGGCAAGAGGACGTCCCATTTCCACCTCATTGGTTCTTCAAGACCCATGATCATGCCTTTAAGGGTCCGGTTGAATCTCTCAACCAGCCCATTTCCTTGAGGGTGGTAAGGAGTGGTGAACTTGTAGGTTACCCCACACTCCTTCCACAGAGACTTCATATAGTTGGAAATGAAGTTGGTGCCCCGGTCTGACACCACCTCTCTGGGGAACCCCATGCGGGAGAAAACACCCATCAGTGCCCGTCCCACCACTGGGGCCGTCACTGTTTGGAGAGGGATGGCTTCCGGGTACCGTGTGGCATGGTCCACCAAGACCAGGATAAACCTGTTGCCCAGGGCTGTCTTGGGGTCCAGGGGCCCAACAATGTCAATCCCCACCCGGTCAAAGGGGATACTGACCACTGGAAAAGGTTGGAGGGGAGCCTTCTGCTTCCTTCCGCTTTTCCCACTTGCCTGGCAAGTGTGACAGGTTTTACAATGGATGTCTACATCCCTTCGCATCTGAGGCCAATAGAAATGGGTGACAAGCCTGTCATAGGTCTTGTCCTGCCCTAGATGTCTAGCTAACGGAACGTCATGAGCCAAACCCAGTAGGAAGGCTCTGAAGCGCTGGGGTACCACCAGCACATGGGCTGACCCAGGCTCAGCAGCCTTAGGCTCGCTATACAGGAGGTCGTTCTCCCAGTAAACAAAATGTGACCCTGACTGATCACCTGAGGTTTGGGCTGAGGCCTGCTGCCTCATACCCACAAGAGAAGGGCACACTTTCTGTTCTGCCCAAAATTCCTCCCTGGCGGGACCACCATCCTGCTGCCAGTGGGTCAGCTCGGGCAGGTCTCCCAGTTCGGCCACTTGTTCCCCTGTGGGCTCCAGGGCATCCCCCTCAGGGTCTACCTCCTCCTGGACCACGGGAACTACGGAGGCCGGTTTCCCACGCCTCCTGCCTCTTCTCTTTACAGCTGGGTCCTGGGCCATACTTTCAGTCTCCGGGACCCCATCAACACCCTTACTTGCTGTCATGGATCGAGTGGTTGCACACGCCCACTCTGGCACACCCAACATTTTCAAATGTGTCTCCCTCTCCACCTTAGCCCAAGGGGAGTCTTCTAAATCATTGCCCAGGAGACAATCAACAGGCATGGCGGGCCTCACAGCAACTTGAAGAGTACCTGAAACTCCCCCCCATTCAAAGGAAACTTGAGCTACCTCACACTCTTTTTAGGTCTCGCCTGTCGATGCGCATGCGCATCGAGCAAGGCGAGAGTATTGCGAGTTATCCACTGTTTATCCACACTGCAAGGAATCGTGGCGATTCCTTGCAGTGCCCGTGACTTTTAGGGTCAATGCGCATGCGCATTAAGCTTATGCGCATGCGCATTGACCTTAAAAGTCACGGGCGCGTGCATGTCCGTCTTTGTTTACCCACTCCGCCCCCTCCCGCCGTGTCGCCTTGCCTACTCTCTTCCACAGCCTCCCCCAGCTCCGCCCCCTCACTACTTGATTGCACGGCCGCTAGGCCGTGCCTCCCCTACTCTCCTCCCCCCTCCTCCTCTCCTCCCCTGCCTGCCTGCCGTGTCGCACCTCTCCCCTCTCCGCCCCCTCCCCCGTTCCGCCCCCTCCCCTTCCCGCCGTGTCGCATTTCTCCTCCCCCCTCCCCTCTCTTCCCTCCGGCTTGTCTTAAGTACTTGCGAAGGCATAACAAACTGTGCGGCTTTGTTGCCCTCATTGCATTGGTATTGAAAGAACAGGCTTCAGATGGCCCTAAGCAAGGCTTATACATGAAGCAAAGAAGAGCGGATTTAGCCATACTGATAAAGAATCATATTTCATTACCTTTGAAGAAAACTTGGTCTGATCAAGGATGGGTTGGCGTTACAGCTCTTATCTACGATGAACCCGTAACACTGATCAATATCTACGCCCCAGGTTGCTGGCGGCAGTGCAGCAGGCCCTTCTGATGGTTGGGGACAACTGGAACAGTCCCTCCTTGCTGCTGCCATGTGTCCTTTTGGCCACGCGCACCGGGATTCGATCTTTTACCGGCGGCGTGACACTCTTTTCCCCATTAGATGGGATGCACTTTTTTTCCCCTCATTCTGCTTTGGCAAAGGCAGCTGCGTGTTTATTTTCCCATCGAGCTTTAACTTCAAGTGAAAGCTCGATGGGAAAATAAAAATGTGGCTGCCTTTGCGGTATCGCGCTTGTTATGCTTTGACGGTGCTTCCCACGGAGGAACGTTGCTTAAAGCCCTCTTTGCAAGTGACCTTCGTGTAGTGTGCGCTCCAGCTTTCCGTTGGCGTGCGTGTGACGCAACACGCCTCAGCGGATTAGTGCGCGAGAGTGCCCGGAGCGGTAGCGCTGTATGCACACTCGGCGCTGTTTCTGCGTACAGTAATTATGAATAAATAACTGGCTTGCAAACCTACAAACCTGGGTCCTGGTCCTCATTTGGTGGAAGTAAGCAACATTACACTTAGTTACTTACTGCTACTCACTCACTAAGAAGCTCCGGGATAATGTGTGCGGCCGCAGCCTAGTGGCCAAAGGCTGGTCTCATGAAACACTCCCTCCATCCCCCATTCCCCACCTTTCTTCTGACGCAGGAAAAATGTCAATTGAGTTGGAATCTGACAACATGGAGGCTGCAGGAGATTTAAAGGCGCCACCTCCCTCCTGCTTCCAGGCTGACAGCGAATCCTGCACCCTTGGCCGATGGGGTGGGTGTGTTGAGCACGCACATTGCTCCCCGTTTGTAAATAGTGGTTTGTTTCCCCACCACCCCTTTCCAAAATGGCCTGGGTGCCTGCACACTCTTCTGACATGTGAGATTTCCATTTGCACGTATGGGACCATATGACCTGTGTTTTTATAGGGTGCTGTCTCAGTTCTCAACCACTCACTCACCCTCACCCTCACTCACCCTCACCCTCACTCACCCTCAACCCCTCACCTACCCTCACCCTCACTCACCCTCAACCCCTCACCCTCACCCTCACTCACCCTCAACACCTCACCCTCACTCACCCTCACTCACCCTCAACACCTCACCCTCACTCACCCTCAACCCCTCACCCTCACTCACCCTCAACCCCTCACTCACCCTCACTCTCACTCATCCTCACTCACCCTCAACCCCTCACCCTCACTCACCCTCACTCACCCTCAACCCCTCACCCTCACTCACCCTCACCCTCAACCCCTCACCCTCACTCACCCTCAACGCCTCACCCTCAATCACCCTCAACCCCTCACCCTCACCCACCTTCACTCACCCTCACCCTCACTCACCCTCACTCACACTCACCCTCACCCACCCTCAACCCCTCATCCTCACTCACCCTCAACCCCTCATCCTCACTCACCCTCAACCCCTCACCCTCACTCACCCTCAACCCCTCACCCTCACTCACCCCCACTCACCCTCAACCCCTCACCCTCAACCCCTCACCCTCACTCACCCTCACCCTCACTCACCCTCAACCCCTCACCCACCCTCAACCCCTCACCCTCAATCCCTCACCCTCACTCACCCACACTCACCCACACTCACCCTCACTCACCCACCCTCACTCACCCTCACTCACCTTCACCCTCACTCACCCTCAACCCCTCACCCTCACTCACCCCCACTCACCCTCAACCCCTCACCCTCAACCCCTCACCCTCCCTCACCCTCATTCACCCTCAACCCCTCACCCTCACTCACCCTCAACCCCTCAACCTCACTCACCCTCAACCCCTCACCCTCAATCCCTCACCCTCACCCACACTCACCCACACTCACCCACCCTCACTCACACTCACCCTCACTCACACTCACACTCACCCACCCTCACTCACCCTCACCCTCACTCACCCTCACCCTCACTCACCCTCACCCTCACTCACCCTCAACCCCTCACCCTCACTCACCCTCAACCCCTCACCCACCCTCAACCCCTCACCCTCACTCACCCTCAACTCCTCACCCTCAACCCCTCACTCACCCTCACTCACCCTCACCCTCAGCCTCACCCTCACTCACCCTCAACCCCTCACCCTCACTCACCCTCACTCACCCTCAACCTCATGCTAAAGATTTACAAAAAAACCCATAAACAATTCTAAAAGCACTAACTCTAATGCTGCGAGACCTATTGCATTTCTAATGCTTGTTGGGAGTTGTCAGCAGCTATCACCGGGTAGAATGCGTGGGGAACCACCTGGTCTCTCGACACCAAGTGACACTTGACAGCTGTCAAACTCGCTCCGGTGTCTCTGAGAGCTTCCACTCTATGGCCATTAATGGTCACCCACTGCCTATATTTATTAGTGTTACTAGACAGAGGGGGTGGATGGACCATTTTCATGTCTCCTAAAGAGACCAGGGACATCTCTGCGGGACCCCTCCCACCAGGGGCAACCATCTCCTCCCCTCCCAAGGCTACACTCGCCAACTGACGGGGGGGTGCACGTGGTGGTGCATTAGAATTGTTCATGGGACACTGGGGATCATAATACCGGTGTCCCAACTGTCCACAAACGTAGCAGGTCAGTGGGCCCCTATGAACAGGTTTACCTGTCGGGCCCCTGGCTTCTTCTCAGGGGGAGGCTGGGAACCTTTCCCTTGGTTCCCTTGGGGATTACTTTGGGGCCCTTTCTGGAACTCCTTCTGTTTTCCCTTGTCCCCACCCACTCTTCTGCTGGGGACCCTGCCCACCTTTGGCGGAGTCTCCCACTGGACCCTTGTGGACCCTGGTACTGACCCAGCGGTCCGCCTCCTCAGCAAGTTTTCTAGGGTTAGATATCTTGCTATCAATAAGGTGCTGCCGCAGCTCTGGAAAACAGTTATTAGACAAATGCTCCCAAGCAAACAAATCATGAAGAGCTTCATAACTTTCCACTTTGCTGCCCTTTACCCAACCATCCATGGCTCTACAAAAAAAGACACATATTCAACCCACGTCGTACCAGGCAACTTCTTACATTCTCTAAAAGCTTGTCTGTACTTTTCTGGGGTTAGGCCATATCTTAACATTAAAGCATCTTTCATATGAGCATAAGACATCCTATCCTCAACAGGCATGGCTAACAGGGTATCTCTTCCCTCATTCACAAAGCGACCCCACAACCCCGCTCCCCAATCCTTCTCAGGGACCCGGTGGGCCAACAATGCTAACTCATATGCTTTAAACCATTGACCAATATCTTGATTCTTATGATGATCTTTTATCACATCTTTGGGAAAATAAATCCTACTTTCTGCAGGCACAGATGGGATGCTGCCACCAGAGGGATTCAATTCTAACTTCTTAGCTTGGATCTCCAACTCCCTCAACTTGGTATCACGCTCCAAAGCTAACTTTTCTCTTTCAAAATCCAACCTTTTGGTCTCCAAATCAGCTTCTCACCTACCTCTTGCATTTTCTAACTCCAACTGCCCATTTATCTTAAGCCTTGCCATTTCTATGTTGTATGGCCGCTCTTTCGCCCTTTTTTCTCTTTCTCAGGGGAAAGACCTTTGGAGGAAACACCGCTACCGGGAGAGGACACAGGCCCATTCACTTGCACCTCCTCATCCCCTTCTCCTGGCGGTACCACCACCGCATCAGAGGGATCTCTGGACTCCAACCAGGCCTCCAGTGCTTTGAGATAGTTTTCCTTAATCTTGAGGCCTTTGGTAGGAACTTTAAACTGCTTGCAAAAGGATTTCAGCTGATTTAACGTGTAATCCTCGATTTTACTTCTATCGAATTCCTCCACAACAACAACAGGGGCAGTGACTCCGGTATCACTCATGGTCAAAACTGGCAGTGTTCAAAAAATCAAGCTTCAGAAAAGCGGAGAACAAAAATAGGATCCTTCCAAATTAGATTGTGGCTGCGCTATGGTCTGCTTTCACTATGTAGCGCACACTAATCACTGCACATGGGTCATAAATGCAAGGTTCAAATCCTCACCGCTGCGTCCAATGTTAGAACCGGCTGTCTCTAGTTGGCAGAGGTATGCACTTCTGACAAATAGGGACACACCTTTTCTAGTCAGGGCAAGGGGATCACACCCTTTGATAACCCCTGCTCACCCCCTTGGTAGCTTGGCAGAGCAGACAGGCTTATCTCAGAGGCTGTGTGTTAAGCATTTATGACCACATACAGTAATAAAGTGAATACACTACAAATGGACACGACACAGTAGTATTATAAAAATAGGGATTTTTATATAAGGCTTAGCACAAGACCAAATAACGACAAAAATATGCACAATCTTAATAAATACTTTTGGAAGGGAAAATAATAGTTCAAGCGTAGTTTCTTCTTAGCACAAAGTTCTTGGCGACAATGTAACCCACACGGGAGTCACACGACGTCGAGGCAAAGTTAATCCAAAGGTTCGGCGTCGACCGCGAGGAGCGCTACGTCGAGCCCGGAGTCACACGGACCCCCCACAACACAGTACCTTGGAAAATGAAGCACACGATGATCAGCGGCGTCGAGCAATCTGGCGTCGCGTCGTCGGTGTCGATCAGGCCTCAGTAGTCGTCGATGTCGATGATGATGTTGCAAGAGTGAGCAGCGCTCACGGCGTCGAGAGGGCTTCGAAGTCGATGCGATCAGCAGCGGTGCAGACACGAGGTCCCTTGGAGCTGGAGCCAAACTCACTACTCACTGGCGTTGCTGCTGGCGTCGATCGGGCCCGGCGGCCGGCGTCAAGGAAGCGGGACACTGGAGCCGTTACTCACGATGTCGAGCTGGATTCGGCGACGTCCGTCGGCGTCGAGATTGCTGGTTCTTTCAGAGGTGCTGGATTCACAGGTTCCAGCAAATAGCACTTTAAGCAGATGAAGTCCTTTACCCCTGTGACTTCAACAGGAGGCTGGCACTTTTCCAACCCTTGGAGATTTTCTTAGCAAAGCGTGAGAGTACACACACAGTTCCTCTCTCCTGGTTCCTTGGCAAAAATAAAGAAGCAATGCAGGATTCCCCCCAGAAAACAGCACACTGGCAGAAGGGGTAGGCATACCTTGGATCAGCAGGCTTCTTGTCCTTGGTTTCAGGGTTCCTTGTCAGAAGTGATCTAAATTCTTGGTTCAGGGGTCCTTCTCTTATACCCCTTTTTGGCCTTGATCCCTTTGTCCATGCAGGGGAATTTCCCAACATCCTGGGTCTGGTGTGGGTGGAGCCAGGCAGAGGCACCTGGCCTATTCATTGAGCAGGGCTGGGTCCTCAGACGCCCAGCAGGAGGTGGAGCCAGCATTGTCACTGGCAGGAGCAGAGCTATCGGCCTCCTGGTAGGAGGTGGGGCCAGGATCGTCCATGGCAGGCACAGAGCCATCAGTCGCCTGGCAGGAGGTGGAGCCAGCATTGAATCAGGCAGGGCAGGCTATCAGAAGCTACTCTCAACGCAAATGTCCCACTCATCCCACACTGACTCATCAGATCTCTGGAGCCACCCAGCTCCTGTCATACACGCACCAAACCAGCAGAAACCAGTAATGGTTAGACAAGAAAATAGCCACTTTCTAAAAGTGCTATTTTCAAACCCAGAGTCCAAAAACCATCCACACAAACGGATGCGTAATTAAAACCTGAGTTCAGGGATACCAAACTCGACATTGCACCATGCTCCCCGAGCCAGCTAGGATTATAGCATTAATAATCCTGGCAGCCCATTCTAACTAATGGAGAGCAGGTTACCTCGCAATAGTGAAAAACGAATATGGCTGTAATTCACTATTAGGACATGCCAACTTGGTCAGGCCTGTCCTACCTTATACGTACAACGCACCCTGCCCGTGGGCCTACCATAGGGGTGACTAACATGAAGTTAAGGGAAGGTTTAGGGACTGGAAAGTAGGGGTACTTGCGCAGTCAGCGTGACAGTACTAGACTGCACGTGGGTCTGGCAATGGCAGACCCTCAGACATACTTTTACTAGGCCGCTCTTGTGGGTGGCACAACATGTGCTGCAAGCCCATGAGCGGCATTTGTATTTACAAGCCCCGGCACTCCGGGTGCGCTAGACTAGGGACTGACAGTAAACCAAATAAGCCAAACATGGAATTCAATCAATACAGTAATTTAACATAGGGAGCACTTGCACTGTGGCACTGATCAGCAGTGGCACAGTGCCCAAAGCATATACCAGCAAAAACATCGTAAACAGTGGAGGCAAACAGAAAAAATGGAGGAGAGACTCAAGCCAATGATGTCAGGTCTAACACGTGTCCCCTCCAGCTGAAATGTGGGGAGAACTACCCTTCCCCTGGGGAGTTCTCATCACGAAGGCGGAAAAATCTGGACAGACCATCAGCATTGGCGTGATCTGTACCAGGGTGGTGTTCCACCGTAAAGTCCATCCCCTGTAGGGAAATGGACCACCTCAACAGTTTTGGATTCTCAACCCTCATCTGCATCAACCATCTGAGGGGCCTGTGGTCTGTCTGAACCCGGGAGTGAGTCCCAAACAGGTAGGGTCTTAGCTTCTCCAGCGCCCAGACCACAGCAAATGCTTCTCGCTCTATCGCACTCCACCTTGTTTCCCTGGGAAGTAACCTCCGACTGATGAAGGCTACAGGCAAGTCTCGGCCCTCTTCATTCACCTGAGCTAGAACAGCCCCCACGCCATGCTCTGAAGCGTCCGTCTGGACAATAAATTCTTTAGAAAAGTCGGGTGCTTGGAGTATAGGTGCTGTGCACATTGCAGCTTTCAGGGTGTCAAAGGCCGTTTGACAGGCGTCAGTCCAGATCACATTTCGTGGCTGCTTCCTGGAAGTCAGCGAAGTCAAGGGGTGCACAATGTTATCATAATCCTTGACAAACCTCCTGTAGTAACCCGTGAGACCTAAGAAGGCTCTCACCTGAGTTTGGGTTTTGGGCGGTGCCCAAGCCAGGATGGTATCAATCTTGGGTTGCAGGGGGGTCACCTTGCCGCTCCCTACTTGGTGCCCCAAGTACACCACAGAACCCTGCCCAATCTGGCACTTACTGGCTTTGATTGTGAGGCCTGCTCTGCGCAGGGCCAACAACACTTCCTGGAGGTGGCGCAAGCGTTCCTCCCAGCTGGCGCTGAACACTGCGATGTCGTCCATGTAGGCGGCACTGAAATCCTCCAGTCCAGCCAAGACCTGGTTGACCAACCTCTGGAAGGTGGCTGGGGCATTCTTCATCCCAAAGGGCATCACCCGGAACTGGTATAGCCCATCTGGTGTGGAGAATGCTGACCTCTCCTTTGCCCCACCAGTTAAGGCGATCTGCCAGTACCCAGACGTTAGATCAAACGTGCTAAGGTACCGTGCAGCCCCCAACCGATCTATGAGTTCATCAGCTCTGGCGATGGGGTGCGCGTCAGTCTTGGTGACTGAATTGAGTCCTCGGTAATCCACACAGAACCGAAGTTCTGGTGAAGCACCAGGCGCGGCAGCCTTCGGGACCAAGACCACTGGGCTGGCCCAAGGACTGCTAGAGGACTCAATCACCCCTAAGGCAAACATTTTGGAGACCTCCTCCTTAATGTATGCTCTGACCTTGTCAGTCACCCTGTAAGCCTTGTGCTTCACAGGAGGGCTGTCTCCGGTGTCAACATCATGGACACACCAATGAGTGACACCAGGAACCAAGGAAAACAAATCAGGAAATTGCCCCAACAGGTGGCGACAATCTTGCTGCTGCTCAAGGGTCAGTGTGTCAGAGAGGACCACACCATCCACTGACCCATCTTGCTCTTTTGCAGACAGGAGGTCAGGAAGAGGCTCACTCTCCTCCTCCATTCCAGCATCTGTAGCTAGGAGCATGCCCACTTCGGACCATTCTAAGTGGGGCTTCAAACGGCTGACATGCAGGACCCTCAAGGGGTTCCTGGGAGATTTCAAGTCCACCAAGGAGGTGACATCGCTCTTCTTCTCCACAACCTTAAACGGTCCAGTCCACCTGTCCTTGAGCGCACAAGGTTCCACAGGGGACATGACCCAAACTTGACCAGGCTGAAGTTCGACCAGAGTGGCATTCCGGTCGTACCACCGCTTCATCTCTTCCTGGCTGGCCTCCAGATTTGCCTGAGCAAGATCTCTGAAGCGCTAAGTCTGGTTCCTAAAGGCCAGCATGTAACTGTATACATCCTGGGGAGGTTTCCTGGGAGATTGCTCCCAGCCTTCTTTGACCAGACTCAAAGGTCCTCTTACCGGGTGACCATACAAAAGCTCAAAGGGGCTGAAACCTAGAGACTTCTGCGGCACCTCTCGGTAAGCAAACAACAGGCATGGCAAGAGGACGTCCCATTTCCACCTCATTGGTTCTTCAAGACCCATGATCATGCCTTTAAGGGTCCGGTTGAATCTCTCAACCAGCCCATTTCCTTGAGGGTGGTAAGGAGTGGTGAACTTGTAGGTTACCCCACAATCCTTCCACAGAGACTTCATATAGTTGGAAATGAAGTTGGTGCCCCGGTCTGACACCACCTCTATGGGGAACCCCATGCGGGAGAAAACACCCATCAGTGCCCGTCCCACCACGGGGGCCGTCACTGTTCGGAGAGGGATGGCTTCCGGGTACCGTGTGGCATGGTCCACCAAGACCAGGATAAACCTGTTGCCCAGGGCTGTCTTGGGGTCCAGGGGCCCAACAATGTCAATCCCCACCCGGTCAAAGGGGGTACTGACCACTGGAAAAGGTTGGAGGGGAGCCTTCTGCTTCCTTCCGCTTTTCCCACTTGCCTGGCAAGTGTGACAGGTTTTACAATGGATGTCTACATCCCTTCGCATCTGAGGCCAATAGAAATGGGTGACAAGCCTGTCATAGGTCTTGTCCTGCCCCAGATGTCCAGCTAACGGAACGTCATGAGCCAAACCCAGTTGGAAGGCTCTGAAGCACTGGGGTACCACCAGCACACGGGCTGACCCAGGCTCAGCAGCCTTAGGCTCGCTATACAAGAGGTCGTTCTCCCAGTAAACAAAATGTGACCCTGACTGATCACCTGAGGTTTGGGCTCTTGTACACACAAGAGAAGGGCACACTTTCTGTTCTGCACAAAATTCCTCCCTGGCGGGACCACCATCCTGCTGCCAGTGGGTCAGCTCGGACAGGTCTCCCAGTTCGGCCACTTGTTCCCCTGTGGGCTCCAGGGCATCCCCCTCAGGGTCTACCTCCTCCTGGACCACGGGAACTACGGAGGTCGGTTTCCCACGCCTCCTGCCTCTTCTCTTTACAGCTGGGTCCTGGGCCATACTTTCAGGCTCCGGGACCCCATCAACACCCTTACTTGCTGTCATGGATCGAGTGGTTGCACACGCCCACTCTGGCACACCCAACATTTTCAAATGTGTCTCCCTCTCCACCTTAGCCCAAGGGGAGTCTTCTAAATCATTGCCCAGGAGACAATCAACAGGCATGGCGGGCCTCACAGCAACTTGAAGAGTACCTGAAACTCCCCCCCATTCAAAGGAAACTTGAGCTACCTCACACTCTTTCTGGGAGTTGTCAGCAGCTATCACGGGGTAGAATGTGTGGGGAACCACCTGCTCTCTCGACACCAAGTGACACTTGACAGCTGTCACACTCGCTCCAGTGTCTCTGAGAGCTTCCACTCTATGGCCATTAATGGTCACCCACTGCCTATATTTATTAGTGTTACTAGGCAGAGGGGGTGGATGGACCATTTTCATGTCTCTTAAAGAGACCAGGGACATCTCTGCGGGACCCCTCCCACCAGGGGCAACCATCTCCTCCCCTCCCAAGGCTACACTCGCCAACTGACGGGGGGGTGCACGTGGTGGTGCATTAGAATTCTTCATGGGACACTGGGGATCATAATACCGGTGTCCCACCTGTCCACAAACGTAGCAGGTCAGTGGGCCCCTATGAACAGGTTTACCTGTCGGGGCCCCTGGCTTCTTCTCAGGGGGAGGCTGGGAACCTTTCCCTTGGTTCCCTTGGGGATTACTTTGGGGCCCTTTCTGGAACTCCTTCTGTTTTCCCTTGTCCCCCCCACTCTTCTGCTGGGGACCCTGCCCACCTTTGGCCGAGTCTCCCACTGGACCCTTGTGGACCCTGGTACTGACCCAGCGGTCCGCCTCCTCAGCAAGTTTTCTAGGGTTAGATATCTTGCTATCAATAAGGTGCTGGCGCAGCTCTGGAAAACAGTTATTAGACAAATGCTCCCAAGCAAACAAATCATAAAGAGCTTCATAACTATCCACTTTGCTGCCCTTTACCCAACCATCCATGGCTCTGCAAAAAAAAGACACATATTCAACCCACGTCGTACCAGGCAACTTCTTACATTCTCTAAAAGCTTGTCTGTACTTTTCAGGGGTTAGGCCATATCTTAACATTAAAGCATCTTTCATATGAGCATAAGACATCCTATCCTCAACAGGCATGGCTAACAGGGTATCTCTTCCCTCATTCACAAAGCGACCCCACAACCCAGCTCCCCAATCCTTCTCAGGGACCCGGTGGGCCAACAATGCTAACTCATATGCTTTAAACCATTGACCAATATCTTCATTCTTATGATGATCTTTTATCACATCTTTGGGAAAATAAAACCTACTTTCTGCAGGCACAGATGGGATGCTGCCACCAGAGGGATTCAATTCTAACTTCTTAGCTTGGATCTCCAACTCCCTCAACTTGGTATCACACTCCAAAGCGAACTTTTCTCTTTCAAAATCCAACCTTTTGGTCTGCAAATCAGCTTCTCTCCTACCTCTCGCATTTTCTAACTCCAACTGCCCATTTATCTTAAGCCTTGCCATTTCCATGTTGTATGCCCGCTCTTTCGCCCTTCTCTTTCTTCAGGGGAAAGACCTTTGGAGGAAACACTGCTACCGGGAGAGGACACAGGCCTATTCACTGGCACCTCCTCATCCCCCGGCGGTACCACCACCGCTTCAGAGGGATCTCTGGACTCCAACCAGGCCTCCAGTGCTATGAGATAGTTTTCCTTAATCTTGAGGCCTTTGGTAGGAACTTTAAACTGCTTGCAAAAGGATTTCAGCTGATTTAACGTGTAATCTTCGATTTTACTTCTATTGAATTCCTCCACAACAACAACAGGGGCAGTGACTCCGGTATCACTCATGGTCAAAACTGGCAGTGTTCAAAAAATCAAGCTTCAGAAAAGCGGAGAATAAAAATAGGATCCTTCCAAATTAGATTGTGGCTGCGCTATGGTCTGCTTTCACTATGTAGCGCACACTAATCACTGCACATGGGTCATAAATGCAAGGTTCAAATCCTCACCGCTGCGTCCAATGTTAGAACCGGCTGTCTCTAGTTGGCAGAGGTATGCACTTCTGACAAATAGGGACACGCCTTTTCTAGTCAGGGCAAGGGGATCACACCCTTTGATAACCCCTGCTCACCCCCTTGGTAGCTTGGCAGAGCAGACAGGCTTATCTCAGAGACTGTGTGTTAAGCATTTATGACCACATACAGTAATAAAGTGAATACACTACAAATGGACACGACACAGTAGTATTATAAAAATAAGGATTTTTATATAAGGCTTAGCACAAGACCAAATAACGACGAAAATATGCACAATCTTAATAAATACTTTTGGAAGGGAAAATAATAGTTCAAGCGTAGTTTCTTCTTAGCACAAAGTTCTTGGCGACAATGTAACCCACACAGGAGTCACACGACGTCGAGGCAAAGTTAATCCAAAGGTTCGGCGTCGACCGCGAGGAGCGCTACGTCGAGCCCGGAATCACACGGACCCCCCACAACACAGTACCTTGGAAAATGAAGCACACGATGATCAGCGGCGTCGAGCAATCCGGCGTCGCGTCGTCGGTGTCGATCAGGCCTCAGTAGTCGTCGATGTCGATGATGATGTTGCAAGAGTGAGCAGCGCTCACGGCGTCGAGAGGGCTTCAAAGTCGATGTGATCAGCAGCGGTGCAGACACGAGGTCCCTTGGAGCTGGAGCCGAACTCACTACTCACTGGCGTTGCTGCTGGCGTCGATCGGGCCCAGCGGCGGGCGTCGAGGAAGCGGGACACTGGAGCCGTTACTCACGATGTCGAGCTGGATTCGGCGACATCCGTCGGCGTCGAGATTGCTGGTTCTTTCAGAGGTGCTGGATTCACAGGTTCCAGCAAATAGCACTTTAAGCAGATGAAGTCCTTTAGCCTTGTGACTTCAACAGGAGGCTGGCACTCTTCCAACCCTTGGAGATTTTCTTAGCAAAGCGTGAGAGTACACACACAGTTCCTCTCTCCTGGTTCCTTGGCAAAAATAAAGAAGCAATGCAGGATTCCCCCCAGAAAACAGCACACTGGCAGAAGGGGTAGGCAAGTCCTTGGATCAGCAGGCTTCTTGTCCTTGTTTCAGGGTTCCTTGTCAGAAGTGATCTAAATTCTTGGTTCAGGGGTCCTTCTCTTATACCCCTTTTTGGCTTTGATCCCTTTGTCCATGCAGGGGAATTTCCCAACATCCTGGGTCTGGTGTGGGTGGAGCCAGGCAGAGGCACCTGGCCTATTCACTGAGCAGGGCTGGGTCCTCAGACGCCCAGCAGGAGGTGGAGCCAGCATTGTCACTGGCAGGAGCAGAGCTATCGGCCTCCTGGTAGGAGGTGGGGCCAGGATCGTCCATGGCAGGCACAGAGCCATCAGTCGCCTGGCAGGAGGTGGAGCCAGCATTGTATCAGGCAGGGCAGGCTATCAGAAGCTACTCTCAACGCAAATGTCCCACTCATCCCACACTGACTCATCAGATCTCTGGAGCCACCCAGCTCCTGTCATACACGCACCAAACCAGCAGAAACCAGAAATGGTTAGACAAGAAAATAGCCACTTTCTAAAAGTGCTATTTTCAAACCCAGAGTCCAAAAACCATCCACACAAATGGATGCGTAATTAAACCCCGAGTTCAGGGATACCAAACTCGACATTGCACCATGCTCCCCGAGCCAGCTAGGATTATAGCATTAATAATCCTGGCAGCCCATTCTAACTAATGGAGAGCAGGTTACCTCGCAATAGTGAAAAACGAATATGGCTGTAATTCACTATTAGGACATGCCAACTTGGCCAGGCCTGTCCTACCTTATACTTACAACGCACCCTGCCCGTGGGCCTACCATAGGGGTGACTAACATGAAGTTAAGGGAAGGTTTAGGGACTGGCAAGTAGGGGTACTTGCGCAGTCAGCGTGACAGTACTAGACTGCACGTGGGTCTGGCAATGGCAGACCCTCAGACATACTTTTACTAGGCCGCTCTTGTGGGTGGCACAACATGTGCTGCAAGCCCATGAGCGGCATTTGTATTTACAAGCCCCAGCACTCCGGGTGCGCTAGACTAGGGACTGACAGTAAACCAAATAAGCCAAACATGGAATTCAATCAATACAGTAATTTAACATAGGTAGCACTTGCACTGTGGCACTGATCAGCAGTGGCACAGTGCCCAAAGCATATACCAGCAAAAACATCGTAAACAGTGGAGGCAAACAGAAAAAATGGAGGAGAGACTCAAGCCAATGATGTCAGGTCTAACACGTGTCCCCTCCAGCTGAAATGTGGGGAGAACTACCCTTCCCTTGGGGAGTTCTCATCACGAAGGCGGAAAAATCTGGACAGACCATCAGCATTGGCGTGATCTGTACCAGGGTGGTGTTCCACCGTAAAGTCCATCCCCTGTAGGGAAATGGACCACCTCAACAGTTTTGGATTCTCAACCCTCATCTGCATCAACCATCTGAGGGGCCTGTGGTCTGTCTGAACCCGGGAGTGAGTCCCAAACAGGTAGGGTCTTAGCTTCTTCAGCGCCCAGACCACAGCAAATGCTTCTCGCTCTATCGCACTCCACCTTGTTTCCCTGGGAAGTAACCTCCGACTGATGAAGGCTACAGGCAAGTCTCGGCCCTCTTCATTCACCTGAGCTAGAACAGCCCCCACGCCATGCTCTGAAGCGTCCGTCTGGACAATAAATTCTTTAGAAAAGTCGGGTGCTTGGAATATAGGTGCTGTGCACATTGCAGCTTTCAGGGTGTCAAAGGCCGTTTGACAGGCGTCAGTCCAGATCACATTTCGTGGCTGCTTCCTGGAAGTCAGCGAAGTCAAGGGGTGCACAATGTTACCATAATCCTTGACAAACCTCCTGTAGTAACCCATGAGACCTAAGAAGGCTCTCACCTGAGTTTGGGTTTTGGGAGGTGCCCAAGCCAGGATGGTATCAATCTTGGGTTGCAGGGGGGCCACCTTGCCGCTCCCTACTTGGTGCCCCAAGTACACCACAGAACCCTGCCCAATCTGGCACTTACTGGCTTTGATTGTGAGGCCTGCTCTGCGCAGGGCCAACAACACTTCCTGGAGGTGGCGCAAGTGTTCCTCCCAGCTGGCGCTGAACACTGCGATGTCGTCCATGTAGGCGGCACTGAAATCCTCCAGTCCAGCCAAGACCTGGTTGACCAACCTCTGGAAGGTGGCAGGCGCATTCTTCATCCCAAAGGGCATCACCCAGAACTGGTATAGCCCATCTGGTGTGGAGAATGCTGACCTCTCCTTTGCCCCACCAGTTAAGGCGATCTGCCAGTACCCAGACATTAGATCACACGTGCTAAGGTACCGTGCAGCCCCCAACCGATCTATGAGTTCATCAGCTCTGGGGATGGGGTGCGTGTCAGTCTTGGTGACTGAATTGAGTCCTCGGTAATCCACACAGAACCGAAGTTCTGGTGAAGCACCAGGCGCGGCAGCCTTCGGGACCAAGACCACTGGGCTGGCCCAAGGACTGCTAGAGGACTCAATCACCCCTAAGGCAAACATTTTGGAGACCTCCTCCTTAATGTATGCTCTGACCTTGTCAGTCACCCTGTAAGCCTTGTGCTTCACAGGAGGGCTGTCTCCGGTGTCAACATCATGGACACACCAATGAGTGTCACCAGGAACCAAGGAAAACAGATCAGGAAATTGCCCCAACAGGTGGCGACAATCTTGCTGCTGCTCAAGGGTCAGTGTGTCAGAGAGGACCACACCATCCACTGACCCATCTTGCTCTTTTGCAGACAGGAGGTCAGGAAGAGGCTCATTCTCCTCCTCCATTCCAGCATCTGTAGCTAGGAGCATGCCCACTTCGGACCATTCTAAGTGGGGCTTCAAACGGTTGACATGCAGGACCCTCAAGGGGTTCCTGGGAGATTTCTTTTTTTTTTTTTTAAGTATTTATTGAACAGCATCACATATTCACAGTCAGAAATACTATAACAGTATCATCCATATAAGCAGCTGAAATATATACAATATAGAAAATGAATATAGATTCCAGAGACGGGAAGATAGAGTACTAGGAGCTTAGAGGAATCAACAAAAGGCGTACAATACTACTTGAACATAATAATTTTTACCTGCTTATTTTGCTAAATTAAATATGTTTAATACTAAACAATATACTAATAATTAAGCGGTTTAATCCCTAACCCCATGCATCCATCTCTCAACTGGTTCCCATATTTTCTGGCCCCGCATTCGAGATCGCATCCCTTTAGATGAGTATATTGCTGTTTCATGATTATATGTGGCCAAAAACCTTGCCAGCCACATTTGAAATGTAGGAGATTCTGCATCCTTCCAGATAGCCGCTAATAAAATCTTATAAACAGTTACCCCAATACATAAACATGACTCATGGGATCTATTCAATCCAAGTGAGTTATCATAGCCCAACATATAGAGCATAGCTTATACCGGGATCAGATGTCCAAATAATTCTTCCCAGAATTTATTCAAATCATTTTTAAGTGGGGTTAACACCCGACATCCATAGAACATGTGAATTAGATCCGCAGAACCCTGTGCGCATCTTGGACAAAGATCACCCATTCTTTTACCCCATTTAAATAATTTTGCTGGGGTAAAATATAAATTAAAAATCGTTTTATATGACTGAGCTTTTAAATTTGAAGACATAATTATCTTGGATAATAATAACAAACTATAATCAATATCTACATTTGGATCGTTAAGCCTAGTAGCCCATGATGTTTCAGTATTTTCTATATCATCTTCTATTTTTTCTAGAAGTAACTCATATATTTTCCCTATTTTTATGCTTTTAATTGTCAGAATATCTAGGATAGGAATTGTTTCATATGTGATCTCTGGTATTTTAGCGTTCATGATTGCTTTAATTTGATGAAATTTAAATTGGTGGCTGTTGGGAATATTATATTTCTTCTGTATATAAGAGAATTGAAGATCTACCATATTTTCGCCTAGATCCAAAACCGTTTTTATACCTGCTTTATTCCATTTTTTGGCCATATCATCATTTACTAAACGGGGAAGAAGAAAGGAGTCCCAAAGTGGAATATATTTATTATGTTTCGGGATTGATAAAAATTTCGATATTTTTAACCAAACTTTCCTAGAACTAGCAATTATTTTAAATTTAATTTTTTTTAAATAACTTGGTTCTATCTGTTTTAATAAGAGGCCTTGGTGCTTGTTCCCTAATAGCAATTCATATATAGAGGGTATGACTGGTGTTATTATATTAGACTCCGTCGCTTTTGTATAGAGCATGGGAGCTATTTGTTGAAGAAAGACCGCCCAGTGGTATAGTAATATATTAGGAAGGGCTAAACCGCCTCTATGCTGGGGTAATGATAGATATTTGATAGACCTCCTAATTTTCCCGTATTGCCACATAAAAGATGAGATTAGTGAATCTATAGATTTGAGTGTGGTATCCTCTACTATTAATGGTATTGCACGAAACAAATATAAAAGTTTAGGAAAAATATTAATTTTTACAAAATTACTCCTGCCGATAATTGATAAACGTAAACTATCAACTCTTTTAAGATCTTTTTCCAGCGTTTTAATTAGCGGATCAAAGTTCAGATTGACAATCCTTTCAACTTTCGGTGTTAAACATATCCCTAGATATGTAGCACTATCTACTCTCCTAGAGTCATTGTAGCTTGTATTTTCGGTACAGATAATGATTGTTTTGGCTTTATTAAGTGAATAGCCTGAGAATGAGCCAAATTGTTGGGTAGTTATTTCAATTTGTTGAATCGCCTCCGCGGGATCAGGTGTTACAATTGCCACATCATCGGCATAGGCTAAAACTTTTGTGTCAGAGCTACCTATAGAAATTGGTTTGATAATTGTATTATGAAGTAGTTTATTGATTAAAGGGTCAATGTATAGAGCGAAAAGAAGGGGTGAACATGGACATCCCTGTCTTGTTCCCCTAGACACCTTTATTACCTTTGATTCCTTTCCCATAATCTGAAGCCTAGCTCTGGGTTCGTAATACATAGCTTGAATAGATCTAATAAAATTAGCTCCGAAATTCTTTAAGCGTAAAATAGTCCACAAAAACTCCCATGATACTCGGTCAAACGCCTTTTCGGCGTCGAGGAGGATCATTGACATTTGGCCCCCCTCTGCAGACACAAAATCAAATAGTGCAATGGCTCTACGGATATGATCAATTGTACCCTTGCCAGGAATGAAGCCGTGTTGCCAGGGGGAGACCAGATGTTCAATCACCCCCCCGAGACGGTTAGCCAGAATTTTTGCATAAAGTTTGGAATCTGAGTTGATCAGTGAAATAGGTCTGTACGAAGATGGATTCTCGACTGGTTTGTTTTTTTTGTGAAATATTATTATGTCTGTCTCTTTCCACGAGTCTGGAGTTGTACCCGTTATTTGTATGCCTGTAAAAAGATCTAATAAAAAAGGCAGTATAATTGGACCTAAGATCTTGTATAATTCCAAAGGAATTTTATCAGGACCAGCTGCCTTTCCAGAAGCAAGACCTGCCAGTGCTAGTTGAAGCTCAGTGATAGTAATCTGGTTCTCAAGGTCATGGTTAGATAAATTGTCAAGAATATTTATTGAATCTGTGTCTCCAATGAATTGATTTACTGCATTAATTGTTTCGGGCCCATTTTGTGAGTTATCCTCGGAGTATAGGTCTTGATAATAGTGCTGGAATCCTTCTATTATTTCATGAGGGTCAGTATATTGAGTATTATTTATATTTATACAGAGTATTGTGTTATAAGAGGCTTTCTGGCGAGTACGTAGTGCCAACTGTTTCCCCACTCTTTCCCCGTTTTCATATAGATTGTTTCGATGTGCTTGAAATATCTCAGCAGAGCGCTTAGTTAACCAGTTATTCATTTCAGTTTTGAGAATAATTATCCGATGTAGAATATGTTTTCCATCTATACCTTGGGATATCGTTAAGACATGTTCTTCTTCAGCTTGAATTAGATCACGGGTTAACTGTAAGTTTTTAGCTTCTCGCATTTTCTTAATACGAGAAACGTAACTTATAGTTTCGCCTCTGAGTGCTGCCTTAAAACAATCCCATACTGCCCATCTAGAAGCACTATACTGATTCATCTAAAAAAAATCTCCTACCCATTTTTTAATAAAACTTACATATTCTAAATTAACCAGGAGTTTCCTATCAAAAGTCCATTTAGTACCCGGTCTGACAAAGTTGGATATATCCAATAAGTGTGGCAGGGTATGCTCAGACGTGAGTCCCTTGCTCACTTTGCCACTGGATTCAAGCAAGCCGGGCTGAAGACGGCTGGAATGCCAGAAACCGGTCCTCGGAAGCTTGTTTCCGGTCCAGGGAAGACATGGCTTGGCAGTTCGGGCTGGACTGTTCCCATGAGGCAAAAGTTTCTTTCATTGTGGCCTCACAAGACATCTCCCTTTTCACACTCTCTTCTTCCTCCCACATTCCCGCGGCTGTTCAAAAATTACTTGTCCCCTCCCTCACACCCCCTCTACCCTTGCTGTTCACTTGCTTCTTCCCGCTCACACTGGCCCTCCTGCACACATTCCCTGCCAGGTCCGTGATAATGTGCAGTATTTTCTGTAATGGCCCAGCTTTAGCACCAAGGGCCCGATGTAGGAGCCTTAATTCCGGTCGGAAACGGCCGATTTCGGCCGTTTCCGACCGGTAAATGGCCATTTGGTATGTAGGTGCCCGTTTCCGAGGGCATATGTAGGTAACTGCACATTTACCGAATCGGTAAAATTACCTAATCGGTAAAATACCAATTCGGTAATTCTACCGATTCGGTAAATTCCTAATGTAGGTGGGACTCTTCTGAGTCCCACTGGTGTTACCGAATCAGTATTTTACCATGAAATACAACTTCATGGTAAAATACCGATTCCGGTGTGCATGCACATGTGTGCATGCACACCTATGCCATGTGGCAGGCAGACCTGCCCCTAGGGCATGTATGCCTGCCACATGGCACCCAAGCCTGTATTGGGGGTGCTAGGGGGTGTCAAAGTGACACCCCCTGCACCCTTGCAGAAATCGGTAATTACCGAATCGGTAAATACCGATTCGGTAATGCCCTTTGATTCCTATGGGCTTCAAGGCCCATAGGAATCAATGGGGGATACCGATTCGGTATTTACAGAATCGGTAAATACCGAATCTTACAGATTCGGTATTTACCGATTCTGAAATACCCACATCTCCCCCCCTCCAATTTACCACTTCTCAAATAGCGAATCGGTATGATTCGGTATTTAAGAAGTGGTAAATTGGAGTTTACCTACATCGGGCCCTTAGTAATTACATGT
The DNA here is from genome assembly GCF_964263255.1 of Lissotriton vulgaris. NCBI lineage: Eukaryota > Metazoa > Chordata > Amphibia > Caudata > Salamandridae > Lissotriton > Lissotriton vulgaris. Next base: position 448,768,858 of record NC_141700.1, read on the forward strand.
TGCTGTGGGTGCCAGAAGGTGTCCTGGCTAACACACCTATATCATGGGCCATGGAACACTCGTGTAAAATCCCAGCAGCTCACTGATGGACTACTGACTGTTCGTGAACTCCCTGACAAGGTTTCTTAATCTTTGACAAACAGTAGGTGTGACAGTTCAATCCCTTTGTCATTTGTTTCTTCTAAATTCAATTGGATGCAATATTAATACTTCCCTAGTGATTTCCTTGGTTTTCTCGCCAATGATGAAATTAGCATTTGAATTTTCTAATTTCTACTCCCCTTATTTAATTTTGTTCATAAACATGGCTTCCACTGTGCACCACAGCGTGCAAACAGCACTTCACCCTCTGTATTTATGTATGCCTGTACATTGCATTTCAAAAGGGAAAAGCCAATACCCTGACTGGTTTTCATTATTATTAGAGCTTTCTTTCAATTTAACTGTGATCTTAAATGAATAACCAGTGATATGCCTGCTGTGGAAGGCCTTCAGTGGTGTAGTTTTCGGCAAGGACTTTTTGGAAAACTCTTGGAAGCCCTTGTGTCACTTGTGATATTTTAAGGAGGAGGGGACCAAGCTTTACTTGCTAGGTAAAGTTTCAGAGGAATAACGTAACCACTAGAGTACAATTTTGTCTGTGCCAAAAGTGTTCACTGGCACATTGGATGATTTTTTTTTAATCTACTGTATTGAATACTTAAAGCATGTCTACGAGGATCCTTACTCTGGTCATTGTGGAAAGCAGTTGTTATTTGATGCTTAGTAATGTATTTTCGGTACCGCTACACAGTCTGAACCTTGACTGAAAGTCACTGCAGAGGATATTTGTTTCCAAATAATTTGATAATTGTGAGATAACAGCAGGTCTGAGGATTTTAGTGCTAGGTGGTAAAGGGACATCGGTCTGTAGTTGGGTAAAGTTTGATTCATGGGCGCCCGTCAGTTTCGGAAGAAGCTGGGTAAATATGACATCCAAGCGTTTGAGGGACAATCCCCAGTAATGTGTGTAGATCAGTTTGATAACAGACTAGAACAGTTTGATGTTTTTTTGGCACAGGGATCTGTGGTTGAGGCAACAGTTTGAGTTATTCAAGGTCCTGTTGAGTGCATCTCCAGAAACAGCTGCAGACATATTCATGGTTGGTTACTGATTACCTAAGACCTTCCAGGGATTTGTGAGTTAGACCTAGATTAACCTGAGCATTGCTGTCTTGCTGATGAAGATCGGCATCCGGCCAGCATAACTCTTTGGTGGTATTGCACATGTGTATAAGTGTGGGTTTTAAACTTTTTTTTAAATAAATTTGAAATAGCTGTATAAAAAACATATTAATTTTTCACTTCAAATTTGGGAGTATGCCCTTTTAGCTGTATATAACTGATTTTTAGGCATACTCATTGATCTAACATGCAGTTTCACAGGCAGGGTGGTACAATATTGCCCCGCAACTTCCTCTTTGTTTCAAGACCCAAAAGACTTCTGGGAATCATTTGTTGTGCTGTGCTTGGGATGCTTTAGGGTTTTAAAACTGTGTGCACAAGCTGGCTGCTGGCTCTGTGATAACGCAGCAATGAGAGAGACTGTTGCCTTTACTATAAAGTGGTCATGCCGGTTACATTTTGGCATGAACTAATAGTCTGGCGCTTTAATCTCCCTGTGTATGTCTGAATCGCCTCTTCTTTCTTGTTTACATGTAAGTAGGTGAAACGGAAAAGGTATACTGCGATTTAATACTAGGTTACTTCAAAGAACGCGATTGATTAATTTCCCGGTACAAAAGGGGGTGGTGATGGACGGAGCATCTGAATCAATCAAACCCTCACACCCAGTCAAAAGATCTGGGTTTAATCCATCACCGTTCTTTAGCCCACTCTGCCACCCCAGTTCAGACATGGCTATATGCAAATCAGTCTGACCCTGTGCCTCATGGGAACAGTCCAGCCCGAACTGCCAAGCCATGTCTTCCCTGGACCGGAAACAAGCTTCCGAGGACCGGTTTCCGGCATTCCAGCCGTCTTCAGCCCGGCTTGCTTGAATCCAGTGGCAAAGTGAGCAAGGGACTCACGTCTGAGCATGCCCTGCCACACTTATTGCGGCCAAAAGCGGTGCAAAAGGGGGCATAAGAACGGTGATGGATTAAACCCAGATCTTTTGACTGGGTGTGAGTGTTTGATTGGTTCAGATGCTCTGTCCATCACCACCCTCTTTTGTACCGCTTTGGCCGCCATAAGTGTGGCAGGGTATGCTCAGACGTGAGTCCCTTGCTCACTTTGCCACTGGATTCAAGCAAGCCGGGCTGAAGAAGGCTGTAATGCCAGAAACCAGTCCTCGGAACTTGTTTACGGTCCAGGGAAGGCATTGCTTGGCAGTTGGGGCTGGACTGTTCCCATGAGGCACAGGGTCAGACAGATTTGCATACAGCCATGTCTGAACTGGGGTGACAGAGTGGGCTAAAGAATGGTGATGGATTAAACCCAGATCTTTTGACTGGGTGTGAGTGTTTGATTGGTTCAGATGCTCCGTCCATCACCACCCCCTTTTGTACCACTTTGACCGCCATAAGTGTGGCAGGGTATGCTCAGACGTGAGTCCCTTGCTCACTTTGCCACTGGATTCAAGCAAGCCGGGCTGAAGAAGGCTGTAATGCCAGAAACCGGTCCGCGGAAGCTTGTTTCTGGTCCAGGGAAGGCATGGCTTGGCAGTTCGGGCTGGACTGTTCCCATGAGGCACAGGGTCAGACTGATTTGCATATAGCCATGTCTGAACTGGGGTGGCAGAGTAGGCTAAAGAACGGTGATGGATTAAACCTAGATCTTTTGACTGGATGTGAGTGTTTGATTGGTTCAGATGCTCCGTCCATCACCACCCCCTTTTGTATTGATTAATTCCCCAGCACTGTTTTGCTTGGCTCCACTCTTAAAGTCCGGATTGTGCTAGTGGCAAAAAAAGCTTTGGGAAAGCCAAAAGATCTACCGTCCTGATTCCTCAGACACGGTCGCTCCTCCTCACGCTGCTCCCTGACCTGATTCCAGACGGGTATCGTTACTGCAAGACCACTGCCTGCATTGTAGACGCATAAAATAATTAATTAATTAGCCTTGTACGCCAGATCGCTACACATCGCCTTTAAACCTGTTGAATCATACTAATTAGCATATCACCGTAGCGCGAGTCGCCCATAGCGCGCTGCAACGCTCTTGTTATTTGTGCTGCCTTTATTTCACTTTGTGCCTGACTGTGTCATTATCATAGCGTTTTACCATTTTTGTGTCCCAACCCTGCATCCCTTTTGGCTGACTGCCATTTTGGTTTGTTTGTTGTTGTTTTGCCTTCCCTCCCCGGCTCTCCACCCCGCCTCCCGCCTCCCAGCTGCTCCTCCCTCGCCCCTCCCCTTCCACTATCCACATATGACAGATGCCTCCGCGCGCAGCGGTCGCGCCCCATGCGCGCCGAAGGTGCGCCAAAGGTAAGCCCGTCTACGCCCGTCCGCGCCTGGACCGCGCCCAGCGCCAGACCCCCTGGCTCCCGCAAGCCGCACTCCTCCCGCATAACGTATGACGCTGCAACCCTCCTAGCCCTTAACCCCGGACGCACACCACAATGCTTCGAAGCTGCCCCAGGACGTACCCATGGTCCCTTCACCTGCCACTCCTGCAAGTTCGCCTGCATCAAGACCCACACCAAATCTTCTTCCTCCAAACACAACTCTGACTCTAACCACCTGAAGTGCATCCTGCTGAACACCCGCTCGGTCCACAGACACGCTACTGAACTCTGGGACCTACTCGATACTGCGTCACCGGACATCGCCTTCCTTACAGAAACCTGGATGAACACCTCATCAGCACCCGACATCGCCATAGCCATCCCGGACGCTTACAAGATCATCCGAAAAGACCGCACCAACCAAACAGGAGGAGGCATCGCCATCGTCCATAAGAACACCATCAAAATCACGACTAGCACCGACGATAACCTTGCAACCGCCGAACACCTCCACTTCCAGATCCACACCGACCCCAGGACCACACTTAGAGGCACCCTCATCTACAGACCACCAGGAACCCGTAAACAATTCAGTGAAGACATCACTGACTTCATCAGCCCACATGCCCTCCCCTCCGAGAACTACATCCTACTGGGAGACTTCAACTTCCACCTAGAAAAGAAAAACGACAGCAACACCACCACCCTTCTGGACAACCTGGCCAATCTCGGACTCAAACAACTTGTTGACACCCCCACCCATGTAGCCAGACATACGCTCGACTCTGTCTTCACCTCCTGCAAACACATCTCCTTCGATCATACCACAGCTCTCCACTGGACGGACCACAGCTGTGTTCACTTCAGCTACAAAACTACCACGACTCACAACCCCCCACAACCTATTCCTCGAAGAAACTGGAACAAAATCACCACCGACCAACTCCTCACATTGCTCAACCAAAACCCTCCCGTCCTCTCATCGGACCCAAACGAAGCCGCCACCGCAGCCTCAAACGACATTACTCCCTCCCAAGACCTCTGCGACTCGTTATCCTCTTTCTTCTACAACAAAATTGCCGACATACATAACAGCTTCAAGAACATTTCCAAAGTACAGTCCACTCCACCCACCTCCGAACCCGAACCGCTCTCTAACAACCTTAGCACCTGGAACCCAATCACCACTGAAGACACCATCCGCCTAATGACCAGTAAAAGACTTTATTGCGTGATTTAAAAAAACCATTGCAAATACAAAACATTTTTAGAAAGGTTTCAAAATTACATTTAAAATATCATGTTCATAAAAAGGTCAATATGGGTAGCAATATCAGGTAAGGCTTTCATATAAAATGTCATATTCATTAATAGCCAAAAGGGCTGGAAATAACAAGTGAAACTTGACGACTTTGTTACAATGGGGAGTCTCAAACTGTGGGCACCTCGCTAAGTTTTTTTACAGCGTGCTCCATAAATCTTACTAGGGCACAATTTAATTTAGTGTTCCTAGGATCAAAACAGGCCAAAACTGCTGCTCTACAGCTTCTAATCATGTTCCTATTCCAATGGTGCTTAAGTAGGCCCCGTCTCTCTGTCAGGAGTTTTGGACACAGACAGGTGATATGTATGATGTCTTCTTTGTGGGTCCCACAGAGTCGGCATAGGTCTCTTCCATGTTCTCTTTTCCATTTAGGCCAATGAATCAACAGGTTAATAACTCCCAGTCTCAATTTTAAAAAACTTAGTTTCGTTCGAGCACTAAAAGGTATAGTAAGATACGGCTGTGGAATTAACAAGGCATAAGATTGGAGGGTCATCCACCCATGGCTTCTTTTTGCATCCGCCTAATGAACTCCATCCATTCAGGTTCGCCAACCGACCCCTGCCCCACCACATCTTCAACAAAGCAGACTCCATCATCGCACCCCATCTCCGTGATGTCATCAACTGCTCATTCAACTCCGATACCTTCCCAGAAAGCTGGAAACACGCCGAACTAAGCGCCCTCCTGAAGAAACCCACAGCAGACCCCTCTGAACTCAAGAACTACCGCCCCATTTCCCTCCTCCCATTCCCTGCCAAAGTCATTGAGAAAGCCGTCAATAGCCAGCTCGCCGCCTTCCTTGAATCCAACAACTCCCTCGACTCTTTACAGTCCGGCTTTCGAGCCAAACACAGCACCAAAACCGCCCTCATTGCAGCGACAGATGACATCCGAACACTACTGGACAATGGAGAAAAAGTTGCCCTCATCCTACTCGACCTCTCCGCCGCCTTCGACACAGTCTGTCATAGCACCCTCATACAACGCCTCAGCAAGGTCGGAATACAAGGAAAAGCCTTGGACTGGATCATCTCGTTCCTCGCCGGGAGAACCCAAAGAGTCCGACTCCCCCTGAAGGACTGGGTTCTTTTGGACCCAGCGGTGCCAGGGCACAACACCTGAAACCTTCGTGGGTAACCTGCTCCGGCGTACAAGTCACAGAGACACGGGACACTTCCTTCGGCGTCAAAGAGTCAAGGTTTATTTACTGCAGGGAACACAGAAATCACAGGAAGTACATCGATTGTAGTTCGGGGAGACTGCTTCAAATTGTATTTGTGGATCGCTCCTTTTATACAGTTTTTACCAATAGGATAACATGCTACACAATAGTTTACAACCTGGTTCCCACAAGTCGCTCTCAGAGGGGTCGCTTTGGTCACTTTGAAACACACAAGGTCCAGAACATAAGTGCGGAAACATTTGGCGGTTCCCAACTGTAAAAACCCATCTTCCCACCATTAGCAAATTCCAATCAGCAGTAAAGTAGATCGAAATAGGAACGAAGACAGGTGCAGAGGAAGACGGAGACAGTAGGGAGATCGGAAAGGGTGTAAAAAGGGGGGTATCGAGAAGCACGAGATACAGGCATCAAAGGGACGTGCCTAATGAGATGCACGGCTGAGACAATAAGTCCGTGCGGCAAGATGAGCCTCGAGCGGCATCATCTGTCTTACAGCAGCAACCCCCTCATCATAAAGACACTTTCAAAGAACATGTGTCTTCCGCAAATATCTTGGGAGTCCCAGGGTCGCGAAGCGGACAGCGTCCGTTCGCTGGCTACTTGAGGGCAAGAGACAAAATGGATGCCGTATCTAAGATGGAACCCGTGGGTACAGATGAAAAACCCACGCAACAAACGAACGGTTTAAGTTAGCACAGCGAAACTGCGCACACTTACTAAACTCGTCATTTGCGGTTCATAGATACTAGACTCGCCCATATTCGTGCGAGTCGAAAACACCACTTACAATTGTCACAGAACCTCAGACGCTCCTTTTGCCCTCATGTAGGCAAGCACTAGTCGGAATCATATTCGATATTCATCAGACCATCAAGATGTCGTTGTAGCATAGCTCTGTCCGATCGAGTCCCCTTGGCAACAGATGGTTGTCTCATACACGTTGTAGCACAGAGGCCACATAAGGCAGGACCACACTGCACACAAAGGCAACACGTGAACAGGAACACTACCACAACCCCGATGATCGTCAGAATCTTCCAACCCCAAGCCGACACCAGGCCCCAAAACCAACCAAGTAGCGTCCAATCCCCTACATCCACGTGTATGGATTCGGAGATCTTATGCAACTTCGAGATGGCTTGATAGACAGTAGGAGCATTATCTGGAATGAAAATGCAACAGCTCGAATGGATCACTTTACACACCCCACCACGATCTGCTAGGACAACATCTAAAACCATACCGTTTTGTAATGTCATAAGTCTCTCCGCCTGAAGTTCTGTGGTGATATTACCAAGGGCACTGGCAGTAATATTAGCTGTCGATTCTACCACTCGAGTCAAATGTCTCAGGTTCCTACTATTAACCATAGGTCCCCAAAACGGGAGGAAACCCTTGAAAAAGTCTCCTGCCTCTTGACCGGCAGTATCCTCTTCGCTAATTACGCCTCGTACAACTCTAGTCTTATGATAATCGGCATCTACAGTAAACGTCGGAGGCAACAGATTTGCAACGAAACATGAGCCCATGAAGTCTGCGGGCAACCATGTGTATGCACGATCATGACAGATAAAGTATGTACCCTTGGCAGCCAGGAACACAGGGGACGGGGACATTGGCAGAACGTAACTTTCAGTGCAAGCACTTACTCCAAGTGAGGCTTGCGAGCCACGACCCACAAGACAAAGATTACCAGTGTGGGGTACGACCCATATTGGAGACGAGCTTTTAAGCTGCTTTTCATTAGTGAACATACTATATTCCCCTCTACTTAGGACCCTATAGGCTTGTACCTCTTCTCTAGGGATAAGAAAAGGATCATGGATCTCATCTTCCATATCCTCTATAGCCATCGATAGCAGCCTCTGATACGAGGTAGGACCAAAGTTGGGGGAACGTTGTTCTTGCGTGGGGTGGGAACCCAGTGCGCTTCGAAACATTGTTTGGAATGCTCGAGCTGACCCTTGGGAACTATACGGTAACACCAGATATGGAATTCCCTTACCCGTAGTATGTGGCATCAACCCACACACCCAACAATTAGTAGTGTTAACCACTAACTGATGCTGATGGAGGAGCTGGATAAAGGAATTATTGCGGAATTCTACACGTCTAGCCTGTTCGTGTTCTGGTAACATATGAAAGGAATGAGGAGAAGCAGTAGAAGTAAGGTTAGGGTAAGGAGTAGGAGTAGCAAGGAAAACGTAAGATATAGCGTAATATACCCCACCCGCCAAAAATGCAGAAGCAGTCAAAAACAAAACAAACAATTGGGATACAAAACATTTCGTACGACTAAGTTTCTGCAGCTTGACTCTATACGCCTGAGCTCCTTCCAAATCATTCAGCTTCGAAAATGCCATTTCCCTACGACCGTCCGCAACGTTTCTTGACGCACTTCGTTCTGTGCAGCAATAGTCAATCCCCAGGAGTTCCTAGGAACCGACGGTCTTTAACCTAGCGTCAAGACCTACTGTCCAGAAGGAAGTACGCGCGCGGCCCTACGGCCCTCAATACACAATATGTATTTATTTAGCACAATATTTCTCAGCTGTGGAAGAAAAAAAAGAAATACAAGGAAGAAGCTTGATATATATATACAAAAACTTTCAATAATACGAATGTTCAAAATTGATCATGGGAAACGAGGATATTGCAGTTATCAATCTCAGCAAAGCAAGCAAATTTTATTTGTCCTTAGTGTGAGATCGCAAAGAATATCGATGTTTCCCTGGACGTGTCTGCTCGTCGAACAAAGGATCTGTTGAAGAGACAGCGTCCTGCTGATCAGTTCGTTGATCTGGTCTTGAGTCTTTTGCTGACAAATGTTCAACAGTGACTTTCTGCTGCGCTGAGGGTTCTCCAACAAGCTGTGCGTCGCTAAAAGGTACAAACGCCGGCAATGTTTCTGTTTCTGTTGACGCGATGCCTTTCCTTATCCACGGGTCTGCCGGCAAAGGAATAGGGACTCGCTTACAATGGGTAGCATGTACCCAATTTTTCCGCCCCTCAAGACGAACGGCAGTCCTCGTGGCCAGGAGCACCTGGTAAGGTCCGGTGAATCGGGGGTTCAGATTGTTTTTTCGTGAGAAGTTACGAGTAACCACCTAGTTCCCGGGCTGGAGCTGGTGGCCTGGACCCTCCGTCTGCGTCGGCAAGGCGTCGTAAACCTGTTGATGAATTAACCTCAGTTTAGCAGTCAAGTCATGTAAGTAATCGATCAACATCGGAAACTCAAGATCAGAGAATATTCCTGGCCTAGGAACCCCCCACACATTCGCAGGACGGCCGAACACTATTTCATAGGGACTAAGCCCTATTCGGGAGTGTACAGTCGCCCTAGTTGACAGTAATGCTAGGGGCAAAGCATCAGGCCACGAAAGTCCAGTCGTAGCTTGAATCTTCGCTAATTTTAGTTTAAGGGTGCCATTGTACCCTTCAACCAATCCAGCTGACTGAGGATGATTGGCGCTATGGAATTTCTGATTGATTCCAAGGCCCTTACACACACTCTTCATCACACTTCCAACAAACTCACTTCCGTTATCTGACCACACGACTCTAGGCATTCCATACCGAGGAAAGTATTCCTTCAGTAGGATTTTCGCAGTAGACAAAGCAGTATTGTCTTTGAGGGGATAGGCCTCAATCCATCGGGAGAATGCGCAAACCACAACCAAAACGTATTTCAGGTTATTGCATCTCTCCATATGGACGAAGTCCAATTGGATCACCTCAAAGGGATACGAAGGAGGAGCAAAACTGCCAGGAGGAGTTGGGGTTCCTTTGCCAGGATTGTACATTATACACACCATACAATTCTTCACCAAACGTTCAGCACACTTAGTAATTCCATCATTCTTCCACACATCAGCCAGCAACTTGCAAATACCTTTCGCGCTAATATGTGCTAACCCATGTGCCATTTGCACAACGGCCAGTACATACGCATCAGGCAACATCCATCTTTTCTGATCCGACAAATCAATCCAGCAACCATTCACATCCAACCTTCCCGTACTTTCTTTCCACTTCATCTTTTCAGTGTCGGTGGCCTCATTCTGAATAGCTTTCACACTCTCTATGGTATTTTCACACATACTTGATTCTGTAGGCCACCTAACCGAACTTGTCACATACATTCGAGTGCTAAGGTTCCGAGCAGTCTCCTTAGCAATCTCATCTGCAAACGCATTACCACGACCAACATCATCCGTCACTTTACGATGCGCACTACACTTAATAATTGCAATTTGAGCAGGCAAAGTCAATGCATCCAAAAGATCGTTCACAAGCTGGCCATGCTGTATTTTCGTGCCATGCGACGTCAAGAAACCACGCTCTCGCCACAACCGTCCAAAACTATGCGCTACACCGAAAGCATACTGACTATCGGTGTACACATTCACACGTTTACCTTTTGCTAATACACATGCTCTAGTGAGAGCAATCAGCTCTGCAGCTTGGGCAGAATTCTGATTCAATCTCGCAGTCTCAACAACAGTATTCAATGTCACCACAGCATAAGCAGTAGTCACATCACCATTCGGCAACTTAAAACATGACCCATCCACATACAGGGTGCCATCCGGGTCTTCCAATGGGGTGTTTTTAAGGTCCACACGACCTTTTGTTTCCTCCTCTGTCCGCAAGTAACAGTCATGTTCTGCTACTTCATCTGACTCTGCACTAACTGGTAACAAAGTTGCCGGATTTAGGACATTACAGCGTTTTATCTGAATGTGGCTTGCCAAAAGCGTCAATTCGTACCCAGACAACCTCGCACTCGTCAAGTGCTGAGTTTTCGTACGATTCAAAAGAGTATCGACTGCATGCGGAACCATCACCGTAAGCATATTATCCATGACCAATCCTGCTGATTGTCGGATGGAGACCGCAGCTGCCGCAGTTGCTCTCAAACAACTCGGCAATGCTCTAGCTACTGGGTCTAAGGTCGAGGAAAAATATGCACATGGACGTTGTTTACCACCAAAAGGTTGCGTTAAGACACTCAAAGCACAACCTTCCCTCTCGTGAACATATAACGTGAACGGTTTACTGTAATCAGGAGTACCTAACACAGGAGCCGAACACAATGAATCACGTAATTCAGAAAAACTATTCTGGCATTCTTCCGTCCATGGTAAAGGAGTCGAAACATCCTTGCACGTAAGAGCCACCAATGGTTTCGCTAGCAATGAAAAATTAGGAATCCACTGCCTGCAGTACGACGTGATACCTAAAAAGGCACGCACATCTCTTTGGGTTTGTGGCACAGCCATGCGTGCAATCGCTGCAATTCTCTCCGGGGTCAACATCCTTCCCTCCTTTGACAATAAGTGACCTAGGTAGGTGACTTCTTGACAACAATATTGGAGTTTAGAAGGTGACACCTTGTGATTTAACTCACAGAGATGTTGCAGCAACGACACTGTAGCGATTTTGCAGATGTCCTGAGTATCAGCCGCCACCAATAAGTCGTCGACGTATTGGATTAAAGCCGCACCAACCGGCAACCTAAACGCATCTAGTTGACCCTTCAAAGCTTGACTGTAAATCGATGGACTTTCACAGTAGCCCTGAGGAGCGCGTTTGAACCGGAAGCTACGTCCACCAAGAGAGAAACCGAAAAGGTCCCTACTCTCTTCGGCAATCGGGATGCTGAAAAATGCATTTTTCAAATCAATCACCGAAAACCATGAAGCAGTAGCTGGAATCAGAGTCAGTAGCGCCGTGATGTCAGGCACAACAGGGAATTGAGGAACCACAATTTTATTTACCTCCCGTAAATCGATAACAAAACGATAAACAGGCGGTTTGGTAGGATCAGTACGTTTAAGAATGGGCAGTACAGGACTATTGCACACGTTTCCCCGAGTTTCTTCAATGACATCTTTCTCGATCAAATCATAGATGATCGTTAACAAAGCTCGTTCACCATCAAGGGAGATACGGTATTGGGGAATACGTGGCAAGCGCACATTAGATTTCAACTGAACAACATAAGGGGAGATAGCAAGTAGGCCCACATCATTTGGACCCGTCGCCCACAAAGACGCAGGAAGAGAATCCAATTCCGGTGGAAGCTTATCGAGAGACAAGTACATGGGAGAGACTACTCTCTCTCCTAACGTAAGCTTTACACCCGCAGGAGAACAATACAAAGTTGCATACAAGCGTTTAAGCAAATCCAGACCCAAAAGATTTTCGCCACAACCAGTAGACAAAATCAATGGAGCTTCGAGCTCACGAGGCCCAATTTTAAGGGGCAAAGGGCGCGAAACTGGATTGCTAACGGGGGCGCCAGAGAATCCAACGGAAACATTTGTTAAGCCAGACAAAGGTGCGCCAGGGAGTTTCGAATGCATGATAGAACTTTTCGCTGCACCAGTGTCCAACAGAAAAGGCTCAACGACGCCCGATGTAGCAACTGCGACGTAAGGCCCTCTCTGATCAACCGGAACTGATACCACTCCCTTTCCTTGTCTTTGGCTGTCCTAGTAATTACTATCGTCAGTTCCCTGATCGACGTAATAATCGTCTACATTGTACTGCGCAGATCGTCCTTGCGATGATCCACGTTGATCGAAACAGTTATTAGAATTTGATGAATGGTCAGAGCGATCATTCTGAGCACCACGACCTCTACCACGTGATGCATGCTGTGCACCACCGCGGCCTCCTCTAGACGAATTACCACCACTACGGTCATTTAAAGCAGGACAATTGAATTTAATGTGTCCCTCCTGTCTACAATAAGCACATTGGTTGTACCCTAATGAAGATCTTTGGAAAGAAGAATCATTACGCAGCTGCGATCGATTCAATTGCGACTGCGATCTATTCTGCTGAGGCGCATTCTGATTAGAACGCGGCGGATATACTTGTTGTAACAACACTTTAGTTTTTAGCTCCTTCGTTTTTTTATCGGCACGGTCATTTTCCTCTTTTTCTCTATTTTCGTAATATTGTGCCGTAGCCAATATCTGAGCTGAGGTAGAAACGGCCCACGCACTTTCAGAATTCCTTAATTTATGGCTCAAGTCGGGCAATAAGTTTGACACAAACTTATCCACAAACAACCTCTGTCCACCCTCAGTACCCATATCCTGTCCACTATGATCAACGAATGCTTCCTCGAACCTCGTAAAGAAGTCCGAGACACTCTCATCTTTCTTTTGCTTACAGGCTGACAACTTATCCCAATTTACCTTCATAGCTGGCATAAGCGTTTTCATTAAGGTAATGATTCGCTGAGGAAGTTCAGCAATCAACTGATCGGGTTTAGTGGCAGCCACTTGTCCAGCGTCTGCCGCTGTAATGGCATTCCAATCACCACCTAATTCATTTGCGTGATCTTGGTGACGAATCTTCGCCCATACCGGTTGTGGTACGATATTACCGAACAACATGTCGATATCGGCAAGATTCATTATCGTAGCGTCTACGAGCTGCGATAATTCCTTGTAATACCCAGCAGGATTTTTGCGAGGATCGGGCAAAGTTTGTTTCACCTGAAGCACTTCCGATCGTTTCCATGGGAGGTGTATCCACACTCTCTGGAAATGTGCCGGAACTGGCTGGGCACCAGTATTATCAATTGGTATCCAAACTGGCGGAACTTCACGCATAGGATATTGGCCAGACTCGGTTTGTTTTTCAATGTCCTCAACGAACAATGCATGAGGAATAGGAGCGGGACGAAGAGATAGTAAGTGCTCAACAGCACGTCGAACATTAGTGTCGACTATCAGTCCAGTTGCGAACTGGAGCCGAAGTTCAGACAGGGCGGTCAGCACCTCGTCAGGCGCATTAACCACTATCTGATCATGTAAAAACTTGCACATTTCATCAAACACATATCTCTGAGTTGGTATGTTGAATTGATCAAACGTTTCGAGGACAACACGAGGTGGATTTCTAACAGGGTTTATCATCCAACCCATCGCCATATTGTATAGCGCAACACGTTCTCTATTACCAGGAAGCTGGCTACGTCTCTGAGGACCATCAGAACCAGCAGACCCAAAAACAGGTCCGAGCGACTGGAAGAAGTTTGTCGCAAGGGGAGAATTACGATTACGAGTAGAGGGAGAAGAATAAGACACAGGACTAACAAGAGAAGGAGTAGAGACATTAGCAGCAACAGGGGTTAACAACACAGGAGCAGTAGCGGGAACAGGAGTATGTGGAAGCGGAGGAGCAGTAGGAATAGAAATAGGCAAAGGAGCAGGAACAGGCGGAAGAGCGGGTGCAGGTTGAGGAACTGGTGGAGGAATAACAGGTGGAAGAACAGGTACGGCAGGGACCACAGGAGCTGCGGTACCCTGTACGTACGGAGGTGGCGACTTCATAAGATAAGACATTAAAGAATCCTCAACTGCCTCTTCCTTCTTATCCAACTCCGTAGGCAAAGCAGGATAGCATTTGTCTATGGACATACGCTGTAATCTCTCAAACACTTCCTTATCCTTATCCTCCTTATCACGCTGAAACTGCTCAGCTTTCTTCACTATAGTAACAACAGTATCTCGCTGACTACGTTTATTTTGTCTGATCTCTTTCTGTCGGGCTTCTTTGCGCCAGAACCGAAAGGCATCAAACATGGCCGGCCTAGATTTGCGTTCGAACAACTTTATTTCCAAATTATCTAAGATCGACGCTTCGAAGCTACCGTGAGGTGGCCAACGAAGATCGCCGTCTTTCTTTGTATATTTTATCCAATAATCGTTAAAAGCAATCGGGCCTAGCCCATGTTTGCTATATAAATCATAAGTAGGAGTTCCAACCGGAGGTATCGGACACGAGTCCTCCAGCAGGGAATCCGCACCACAAGGTCTAAAGCAACTGAACAAAGTACTACGACCAGGCATCTTGCACACTAGCCGAGTTTCACAAACTTCAAGGGTTACGGGATTTCGGGATTTACCAAGTCCCAGCAAAGAACTAAACCCTCGGTCTTTGGCGGCTGCAGTCGTCAAACAAATACAACAACAACAAAGTACGCTAGCAAAGTGTCACCGACAAAAACACTCACACAGCGTGTACAACAAAGACACCCGCTAAAGTGTCTACAACAAAAACACTCGCTAAAGTGTTTACAACAAAGACACTCTGGGAGCGACCCACAAATACTTAACTCAAAGATCAATGGCGTCCTCAGGAAGGCCCGTCAATCGTCTCGCTATACCAAGGTCTACGCCAGGCGCCAAAACAGGTCTACAGTCAGGGCAGCAGTCCGTCGCAGCCGTTAGGAGGCGGGAATCTTCGCGGGAAAAGTCTTCGGGCCACTTATTTCGACAACAGGATCGATGAAGCGGGGTGCACCTTCCCTCGGAGATTTCACACGAAGTTCCTCACGATCGTCGGGCTTGGACCGATACCACTGATGAAGCCCCACGTTGGGCGCCAACTGAAGGACTGGGTTCTTTTGGACCCAGCGGTGCCAGGGCACAACACCTGAAACCTTCGTGGGTAACCTGCTCCGGCGTACAAGTCACAGAGACACGGGACACTTCCTTCGGCGTCAAAGAGTCAAGGTTTATTTACTGCAGGGAACACAGAAATCACAGGAAGTACATCGATTGTAGTTCGGGGAGACTGCTTCAAATTGTATTTGTGGATCGCTCCTTTTATACAGTTTTTACCAATAGGATAACATGCTACACAATAGTTTACAACCTGGTTCCCACAAGTCGCTCTCAGAGGGGTCGCTTTGGTCACTTTGAAACACACAAGGTCCAGAACATAAGTGCGGAAACATTTGGCGGTTCCCAACTGTAAAAACCCATCTTCCCACCATTAGCAAATTCCAATCAGCAGTAAAGTAGATCGAAATAGGAACGAAGACAGGTGCAGAGGAAGACGGAGACAGTAGGGAGATCGGAAAGGGTGTAAAAAGGGGGGTATCGAGAAGCACGAGATACAGGCATCAAAGGGACGTGCCTAATGAGATGCACGGCTGAGACAATAAGTCCGTGCGGCAAGATGAGCCTCGAGCGGCATCATCTGTCTTACAGCAGCAACCCCCTCATCATAAAGACACTTTCAAAGAACATGTGTCTTCCGCAAATATCTTGGGAGTCCCAGGGTCGCGAAGCGGACAGCGTCCGTTCGCTGGCTACTTGAGGGCAAGAGACAAAATGGATGCCGTATCTAAGATGGAACCCGTGGGTACAGATGAAAAACCCACGCAACAAACGAACGGTTTAAGTTAGCACAGCGAAACTGCGCACACTTACTAAACTCGTCATTTGCGGTTCATAGATACTAGACTCGCCCATATTCGTGCGAGTCGAAAACACCACTTACAATTGTCACAGAACCTCACCCCCATTCATATCAAAGGCCACGCAAGTCATCTGCGGAGTACCACAAGGATCATCACTCAGTCCCACCCTCTTCAACGTTTACATGAGTCCCCTCGCATCCATCGCGTGACAACACAACCTCAACATCATCTCCTACGCTGACGACACCCAGCTGATCCTCTCCCTAACCTAAGACCCTAACACTGCCAAAACCAATCTTCATGAAGGCATGAAAGAAGTAGCCGAATGGATGAAAAACAGCCGCCTAAAACTTAACTCAGACAAAACTGAAGCTCTCATCCTAGGATCTTCCCCCTCTGCCTGGGACAACTCATGGTGGCCATTGGCACTGGGCACAGCACCCACACCCACAGACCACACACGCAACCTAGGCTTCATCCTAGACTCCTCCCTCTCGATGACCAGACAAGTTAACGCCATCTCATCCTCTTGCTTCAACGTACTTCGTATGCTCAAAAAAATCTTCAGTTGGATCCCCACCGAAACAAGAAAGACGGTCACCCACGCACTGGTCACTAGCCGACTGGACTATGGAAACACCCTCTACGCAGGAACCACAGCCAAATTACAGAAAAAACTCCAACACATCCAAAATGCAACAGCCAGACTCATATTGGACATCCCTCGCCAAGCTCACATTACCGGCCACCTGAAAGACCTCCACTGGCTTCCCGTCAACAAGAGAATAACGTTCCGTCTCCTCACCCACGCACACAAGGCCCTCTACAAACTAGGACCTGAATGCCTCAACACACGACTGTCCTTCTACACACCCACCCGCCAACTTAGATCCTCCAATCAAGCGCTCGCCGCAGTTCCGCGCATCCACAGACCCACCATGGGAGGAAGATCCTTCTCCTACTTGGCGGCCAAGACCTGGAATTCTATCCCCACTCACCTCCGTCTCACACAGAACCACATCTCCTTCAGAAAGGAACTTAAAACCTGGCTATTCGATAAATAATGCACCCCCTCCCACAAGCGCCTTGAGACCCTCTGGGTGAGTAGTGCGCTATACAAATTCCTGAACTTGAACTTGAACCTTTAATTTGATAAATCATGCAGCCTGTTCTTCATAGCAGTTTGTATGTATTACCACATTAATTGTAGAGATGGTGGCATTGCTTTTCATGTTTGCATGTATGCTTGTGTAGGTACACAAATCATTCCTTTCTGTACTCGGACAACTGGCTTGTTGTTCTGGTTTGCTATTTATTTCGCTCGTATTTTACAGAATATGATTTATTTCCATAACTGAACATATACTCAGAAGTGGCTGCTCATCTCATGGCTCCGGGTTCTGTCGTGACTCTAGAGTTTTTCTTTCTCTATGCAGGGACTATCCTCTTTCCAAACAGAGCCCCAAAGTGAGCGGCACTGATAGTTGGACTTCTCTGGACTAGTGCGGCTGGAAGTCAAAATGTTATCCATTGCTGTATTTTTACTGTGTTTTAACAGAAAGATTTCTTTTAGTAATGAAACTATTCTGTGTCCCTGTTGGCCTGCATTTTTTACAGAAAATGCGTGCTACTAGTAATTCCGAACATCTAGTGAAGAGTGGGCACACAAGGTGCATACCCAGTACTGTACCTGCCATTGTCTGCATTTGACAGGTAAAAAAAAGCTTGGTACCCGGGGCTGTCTGTCTGTTCTCTTTCATAGAACCGCTTAACAGAAGAATAGGGAGCCATTCATTTCAACAGCAGGCCTTCTGGCAAATCACAGCACAAGTATGTGTCTGCTGTCTCTAGTCTACAACCCTTAGGGTGAGGTAATTTTACCAAACCCAGCACGGGCCACGCACACCTTCACGGATCAATTACGGTTAAGTTGGACTCATCACCCCACCTTGGACATAACTGTTCAGTCTGGGCTCCGAACCAAATGAATTGCAAATGTTTTTCTGTTCCTTTCAACGAAAGTAGTTTTTTCCCTTTTCTTTTTAAATTACTTGTGCAAAGCAGATTGTATAGAGAGAAATTTCCCAGACAGAGCTGTGTGTCTTTTTTCATGATGCTTGTAACACTGTGTCTGCTCGCTGTTTTCGTAATGTATCACAGTGGTTGCTCGGTTCAGTCCTGCACAGTGCTCTTCCTTCCCCCATGGGACAGAACTCTTTCCAGCCTTCTCCAAGGACTGCGATAATGTGCTGGGACATCCCAGGCTCCCTACGCTAATCAGCTTACAAATAGTGCACTGTTACCTCTGAACCTTGCTTACCCCAATCAATCACATGATACATATAGCTTATAAGGGAAAAATGTTCAGTCTGTGTGGCTGACTTCCTCATGTATTTATATCTGTATTGCTGCACTAAGCACATTACACAGACAGTACATGGTGCAACTGACTGCATGTGAGGCTGCACGTCACACACATATTTTACAGTATTTTAGTTTTAGAAACACGGGCACGTATGCTTGGAGCAGTGGGCGGGATGACCTTGGTTATACTAAATAAGCAGCTACCTATGTGGTTAAGTTACATCTCTTTATTAATGTAATAACTGCACTTTCACAATTGCTTTATTAAACTTCCTGCTTTCTCAAATTTGTTTGAAAATGCACCATTTGTCCACTCTTTTTTTCAAAATTTTCTCGGGGAGGAAACCCCCCACGACCCCTCGGTAGGTTGGTCGAGCTCGCTCGCCACAGTGCAGTACAACAATCATTTTACGCCTCACCTCTTTCAAATGTCACCAGCCGCCACTGCTGTACAAGAAACATTAAGCCCAACATTTTACTGCAACTGTATTACATTTCACAGAAGACTCGAAAAGAGAAACATCTTTGGATTGCTGCATGGGGCAACAGCTAGCTTCTGAACGTGTTCAAAGCAAAGGAGATGACTGACTGGCCAATAACCGAACTGCATATTGTTTGAGATTCAAATGTGTTCAAGTGACCACCCTGAACCCTGAATGCTACATTTCACAGTTCAAACAGTGTCTGGGGTAGGGGGTTGCATTTCCTTTATCTCACTAGGGTTCATGACACACTGGCTACGCCACTGGCAGTCCAGGCAACAAAATAAAGCCAGAGTAATTACAAATAGGAAAATATGGTGTCCAAAGCTGCAGTATTCGTCGGCCACCCCAAGCTGAATAAGCTCTGTCTTAAGCTTGAACGAGAAGAAATCCAGGCAGTAAGAGTTTTTCCACGTCCCTTCCAAAAACTGTAAAATAAAATGAAAACTGATTGAACTATCTGATTGAACTAATCTTGTTAAGGATATGTCCTGGAAAAAAATACCACTGCCCGTCTTGATGGTTTCAGAGACCCTGCAGGCATACTTGCAGGTGATGTCACTGCTGGTGCGTGAAGCAATGTCTTTCAATAAACCTACTCGGGAGGTGTATAATCTATGCTCGGATGTACACTCTTCATGTAGAAGCTAATGAAATGCTGAGGCCATGTCTTTACACAGTCAGTTTGCAGAGGAGACCAGACCGGTCGCAGAGCGATGGGGGTGAAGTCCCAATACTGGGACTGAAAGACCATCCTAAACCTCCAGTCCAAACCCGGCACCCCGGGAGCAGGGTGACCCTAAATTATTACAAATCATGCTGCCAGCAGGCCTGCATGCTTTACAAAACATGTGTCCAGAAGGCAATTTCCCAACAGTAGCAATGCACGTTTTGTGGACCTCAACATGGTTGATTTGAGCTGCCAGGTGGCCTGCAGGCTGGACACGCACCTCTTAGGCAGGTGCCATAACGACCATGTTGTTGCATCCTTACAAAAAAACTGTCATGCAAACCATGCAGGCAGGAGTGAGGGTGTGATCATATGTTCCTCCCTTCCAAGAGATCTGTTCTGGTCAGTAGGGTAATTCCTTGTTATGACACAACACAGTAATCCAGGTTGGTTTGAGTGAAGATAGTTCTTTTTAGGTCTCGTAAACCTATTGTCACCGAGTTCGCTCTGAAGGGAGATAGAGCTGTGGACGCGCCGACCAGGGTCTGTTGACGCGCCGACCAGGGTCACTGGACGCGCCGACGCAGGCCGTCCGAAGGCAAGCACACACACGTGCACACGCAGACACCCGCGCACGCACACACACCTCCTGCAACTTTCACACATGTTTATTAATTTCCCCCAAAGTGTCCGCTTTTGTTTCTTTCGCTCCCCACGTGTACTCCCCTCCCTCTCGGTGATCCAGGGGCCCGGCTTGCATAGGAATCCCTCTCTAGGTCCTCACAGGCACTCACCTCGCTCTTGGTGATGCAGTGTCTCACTAGCTTCACAAAGGCGAAGTTGCCCTTCCCCAGCGTGCTCTCGATGTTGTAGAAGGCCACCCACACCGGGCCGCGCTGGGGGTGCCCCGGGGGCTCGGCCATCACCATGCTGGGGCCGGGGAGCAGCGGAAGCAGCACCGGGGTGCAGGAGCCTGGGGAAGCGGCTCGAGCAGAGCTCAGCCTGGGGGGGGGGGGGGGGGGGGGGTGCGTGGCGTGCTAGGGCCAAAGAGAAAGTGCGTCACCTTTGCGAGGCCCTCGTTCCTCGTTCTCTCCTGTGTGGCACCGCAGGTCGCCCCACGCAGCAAGAATCTCTCACCTGCGCGTCCGTGAGCCCCAGCTACTTCCGGTCCGGCTTGGTGACTTACTTCTGAATCTCGAAGCCTTCTCCTGGCACTTCCGCTGCAGGTTGGAGAAGACGGCGCAGGACCAGGAGCGCTTCCGCTTGTAGTTCCGCGGCATGGTGTCCTTGGTGAGCACGGCATAGGGGCTTGTGTGGGGCGGCAGGAGGGAGAGGCACGTGTTACACCACATGTCTGCAGAGGGCCATCATAGAGCAGGACACGCAAGCACACGTGCCACGAACACACTTCACACAAGCGCACATCACACGAGAACACATCCCACAGGCACACGTCACGTTTTTCTTTTCAATGCCAGACTGCGCACTCCAATTGCCCCTGCTATGCCCTCTCCCGGAAGTAAAAACAGGAATTCCCGTGCATTGGGAAGGGTGATGCCAGTACCGGCACCTGATGCACGAATCAGCTGATGTCAGCACTGGTAGGTGCCTGTGTATTTTTATATTAACAAACAAAAGGCCTGGGATTTAAAACGCGCTGCAAGAAAAGGTGAAAGCAGCATTCTCCGAGTAATTACGGATGGATTTGTAGTGCCGTGCTGAAAGCGGCCCTGCCAGCAGGAGAACTATCACTGTACCCGTGGCTGTTTTGAAAAAGGATCACGGAAAAATGTCACGATGGCAGGACTGCCAGCGTTGTTATTACTATGTGGAACCCTGTGTTTTTATGCACATAGACAAAGGTTATAAATGTAAGCGGTACACAGGCACATTACATGTATGTATTTTCAAGATGTACAGGTGTTTAGAAAGCAGTGTAGTTGAAATACGTAAGGCCTCCATTCCGCTTACGCAACTTTCTCCTAAGACACCATTTGCGCTCCCGGTTTGGGGCGGGGGTGACTGATAGAGGAAGAGGGAGGAATGTACCTGGAAACGTGTCCTGAAACTGCTGCTGCACTGTGCTCCGTGGATGTGAGTGTAGGGGCCCAAGGACGGAGGAGGCCTCTGGGCTGGGCTCTAGCGCTGCGAAGTACTGGCCGGACGAAGACTGCAAGTGGGGGGCGTGAGCCCCGGACTGCCGGCTCGCGCTTATTAAGGAGGTGAGATGCAATGCATGGCAGACCTGGCTTACGATGTTACACATGCATTGGGTCCTTAATAAGAAAAAAATGTAACTGAAGTGGGTCTAAAGCACCACAACTACTTCCTCTTTTGTAATCGGATGTAAGATTCCACAGCTGTCATTAAGTGTCCCGAGGTCCTGCTGTCATGTTAATTGGATACAGGGGTTCCCTCTTCTGGAGTAGCTGAATGCTAGCCTGTACTGCAAGTCTGTGATGCGTCACATGTCTCTTGGATGGTAGTTGGCATAGAAATTGTCGGATGTTTGCAGTGGTGACGAGGCTTCCTTTTCAATAATTGGCATGCTGGTGAGATCACTGCACAAGAGAAGGGGTCGGGCACTGTTGATAGCTAAACGTGCCAACGTTGTAAAGAGGCTCCAATAAAACTCGCTATAGAAAAGTATTGGGCTGAAATATTATTTTGGACAGTGCTAACATAATGTTAAGTATTTGATAATATACATAACTAATAATTACTACTATAAATAAACTGTAGTACATCTAAACAATAGTTACTTTAGACCTCAGTATTATAGGGCTGCCCCCTTACACACTGCCCACTCCAAACTGCCCCCTCACACTCTTCCCCCTCACACTCTGCCCATTCGCACTCTGCCCATTCACACTCTGCCCATTCACACTCTGCCCATTCACACTCTGCCCACTCACACTCTGCCCACTCACACTCTGCCCCCTCACACTCTGCCCCCTCACACATTGCTCACTCACACTACTTTAGGGCACACAGCACAATCACACCCCGCACCCTCACACACTGCGCTCTCACACACTGCCCTCTCACACATTAGCCCCCACTCGTCACCACAACAACATCACTCAGCGCCACCACAGCATCAATCTGTGCAACCATTCAACAACAACTGGTTCAAATATGTTCTCTCAATGTTTCAAGCTTTATTACAAATGTCACAAAAAAAGTTAATATTTCACTTCTGTTCTTGGATTTTCGTCACAATAAAATACACTGAACATTATCTTCACAAAAGTTATTTACAAAAGTTAAGCTATTGCCATTATAAATTACAATAACTTTAAGTATTAATTATTTAAAAGAAATAAAAACCATTGTTATTTGTAATATTAATACATCTAACTCACGTAAATACAACACATATTGCATTACAAATGCTATAGGTGTCACATTTGCGAAAGGTATAACTATTGACATTGTAAATGACAAAGCTATTCATTTAGCTATTTTCAAAACCAACACATAAATAAAAAAATTGTCAGTTACAATACCAATAGCTCAAACTTTCCTAATGCGAGACCTATTGCATTGCAAATGCTTGTTTATTTTCATTCACCACTTGGTTCAATCCACTTCAGTCTTTTTTAACTTTTCAAAAGGTCTCTCGTGGGGTCCCAGGATAAATCCTTGACGATTCGCCTTGAGAAAGCCCTGGCTCAAATTGCCATATTGGCGAAACACGTGTCGGCTGTTCTCTTTTTCAAATAACTCATCTTGAAAAGTTGAAAAAGAGTGAGATGGATTGTACCAAGTGGTGAATGAAAAAAAAAAGAACTATCTTCACTCAAACCAACCTGGATTACTGTGTTGTGTCATAACAAGGAATTACCCTACTGACCAGAACAGATCTCTTGGAAGGGAGGAACATATGCTCACAGCCACACTCTTACCTGTTAATATAAGGCTGGAAAGGTCCAGAGCCTTGAGTGAAGTTCCTCTAGCATCTTAGGGATTCATATCCAGAACCAGGATCTCTGGACCGTTCGTTTTTTCCTCTAATCCTAAACCATGCAGGCAACCCTGCCAAGTACCATGCATCAGGCCTCATCCTAACGCATTTCCGTACAGTGCTCCGCATTACTGCACTGAAATGCAAAATCACGCATTGTTAGATTTGGGGGTCTGTAGTTGGCAATGGTATTCACCTTTGTCCAAATAGGGACCCTTACTTCTAAGTCAGGATAAGGGGATTACACTCCTTAATAACCCCTACTCACCCCCTTGGTAGCTTGGCACGAGCAGAAAGGCTTATCTCAGAGCGCCTTGAGACCCTATGGGTATGTAGCGCGCTATATAAATCTCTTGACTTGACTTGACTTGAGAGGCAGTGTGTTAAGCATTTGTGAATATACACAGTAATACAGTGATAACACTACAGATGGACACAACACAGGTTTGATAAAAATAAGTATTCTTTATATAGACTTAAACACAAGACCATAAACGACAAAAATCCACAATACTACACTTAAGATTACTTAAAAGATGATTAAAGTCTCTTTGTTCAAGTTGTTGGTAAATGCGACCAAGTTCTCAACAAAGTACCTGGATACGTAATGCAAAGTGAACAAAAGGCTCGCACAAGGGGAGATGCGTCAGTTCCGTTACCCGGGTGAATGGTTACGTCCTTCCTCAATGCTTGCGCAGAGTAGGGGACTCGTCGTGAGCCTTACTGGTGCATAGGTGATGCGTAGATTCTCGGCCTGCGGGCCTGTTGTGGTGCGCAAGATGGCGCCTTGATGCGATGCGATGATCCAGTTGCGATGCGAGAAGATGGCGCCCTTGATGCGGCGATGCGATGACGCCCTGGCAGCCTTGCGACGACTCTGTACTTTGGAGCCGCGACAGGCCCTGTGACACCCTTCTCCAGCGATGCGATGGCGACTCTCTCGATGGTGTCACGCTTCTCTGGTGATGCGACAGCAGGCAGCTTCGATGAACACACGCTTCCAGGGAGATGCGGCGAAGGCTCGCTTCTCCGGCGTTGCGATGATTTCAGCGGCCCGCTTATTCTTGATGCGTCGCGCTTACAGCTCCCATCGGCACGCAAATGACTGAAGTCAGAATTCGCAGCAAGGAAATTTAGGAGGGAGCTGGAGGTGAAGTCTTTTGTCCCTGAGACTTCAGCAGGAGGCAAGCACAGTTCAAGCCCTTGGAGAATATTCAGTAGATGAAAGTCCTTACAAAGTTCCTTCTCCTTTCCCTTGGCAATGAAGTAACCACTGCAGGCCAACCCAGCAAACAGCACACTGGCAGAGGGCCAGTCCAAACTCCTGCAGCTTCCTTGGTTCTTTTCCTTGGCAGAAAGGTTTCTTGTTCCAGAAGTGATCTAAATTCTTGGGATTTGGGTCCCAATATTTATACCCCAAAATCCTTTGTTCTCTGAAGGCAGAGAGGCCTCTGCCTAGTTCAATCCAGTTCCTGAGCACTTTGTTTACATGACTCTCTTCTTCCTTTCACTGTGCAGGGCAGAGACATCAGCCGCACCACAGGAGGTGGAGCCAGCACAGGGGAGGGAAGATACAGCTCTGGAGCACTCTGTTGACATGATTCCTCCTCTCCTTTCACAGTGCAGGGCAGAGACATCAGACAAGCCACAGGGGGTGGAGCCAGCATTATAGAGGGAGGCCCAGCCCAATTCAGGTCCCAGGTGCAACTCCTCCCTCCCATCTAGATGCAGATCTCTCTACTCACCACTGGGCTGCCCCAGCCTGTCTCCTGGAATCCCCCAGCCCTGTCACTCACAAACCCAGACAAGGAATACACAACCCAGCAGAGGCAGGCTCAAATGGTTAGACAAGCAAATACCTGCTTTCTAAAAGTGGTATTTGCAAACACAGAATATTAAAACCTACTTTACTAAAAGATGTATTTTATTATTCTGAGTTTAGGCATACTAAACTCGAATTTCTACCATTTTCCCTGAGTCAGTTAGGATTATTAGAATGTAATAATCTAATTGCCCATTCTGGCCTATGAGAACAGATAGCCTTCAATAGTGAAAAACAAAAATGGCTGTAATTCACTATTAGAACATGCTACACACATCTGGGCATGTCCTACCTTATACTTACAATGCACCCTGCCCTTGGGCCTACCATAGGGATGTCTAATATGAAGCAATGGGGAGGTTTAGGGACTGGCAAGTGGTGCACTTGGCCATGTCGACATGGCAGTGCTAGACTGCACATAGACCTCGCAATGGCAGGCCTGAGTCACATTTTACAAGCTGCTTCTGTGGGTGGCACAACCAGTGCTGCACGCCCACCAGCAGCATTTGATTTACAAGCCCTGGGCACACATGGTGCACTGTACTAGGGGATGAAAGATAAATCAAATAACCCAATCATGGTATCCAATTAGTATATCAATTTAACATAGGGAGCACGTGCACTGTGCCACTGATTAGCAGTGGCACAGTACCCAAAACACATAACCAGCAAAAACATATCAAAACAGAGGCGGCAATCCGTCAAAATAATAATAATAAAGAGATTTATAAAGCGCCTGGTGACGCCTTCACGGCGTGTCCCCGCGCTGCGGAGAGAGAAAAAACCAATAATAGAGAAGCGGAACCCGCCTATGGACAGAGAGTTGGCTAGTTTTTATACAGGTGTGTCTTTAGAAGTTTTCGGAACTTGATTTCAGATCCTTCTAGCCTAAGGTTGATAGGGAGTTTATTCCAATTGCTGGCTGCCAATAGTCTGAAGGAGCGTCCGCCCATTATTGCTCTTCTGACACGGGGAGTTTTTAGTAGCCCTGCTCCTGTAGAACGTAATTCTCTGGTGGGTTCATAAATCTGTATCAGGTCAGAGAGATAGGATGGAGCCTTATGCCAAACAATCCTGTGGCATATTAGGAGTGCTTTGTATAGCACTTTCTTTCTGACCGGAAGCCAGTGTAGCGAGGCCAAGGCAGGCTGAGAAGCTGCTCTTTTCGAGAGTCTCAACACTAATCTCGCCGCGGTATTTTGGAGGACTTGCAATCGTTTAAAGTTTTTTTCAGAGGTACCCAAGAGTAGCACATTCCCGTAGTCCATGCGGGACGTAACCAGGGCTTGAGTCAGGGTACGTCGGGCCTCTAGCGGTAGTAAGTCCAGAGTGCGGTTGAGGGTTTTTAGTATGCCAAAGCATTTTCCCACTAGGCGATTTACATGGCCCTCATAAAATAAGTTGGGATCAACCCAGATTCCCAAATTCTTTGCCTCCTTGCTGGGGTTGGGCGTGGGGCCCAGGCAAGCTGGCCACCAATCTCCTGTCCAGCTAGAGTTATTCCCTCCGATCACTACAACCTCAGTTTTGGAGCCATTGAGTTTTAGGCAATGTGAGTTCATCCATCCTGCTAAGGCCTGCATGCAGGCCTTGAAGTTAGAGGCAGCTGTGTTAGGGGCTTGGGACAGGGAGATCAGCAGTTGGGTGTCGTCGGCGTAAGAAACTAAATCAACTCCAAACGCCTGCACAACTTCTGCCAAGGGGGCCATATAAAGATTGAACAGGCTAGGGCTCAAAGCCGAGCCCTGAGGCACTCCCTGTTCGAGTGCAATGGCAGAGGATTTGAATGAGCCCCTTTGGACCTGAAAGCTACGGTCCGTAAGGAACGCTTTAAGCCATCTTAGCGCTGACTCCGTAAACCCGGCTTTGTTCAGACACTGTAGCAAGATGGAATGAGCTACAGTGTCGAACGCTGCACTAAGGTCAAGCATGATCAGTGCCATGGTGTGTCCAGAGTCCGCCTTTTGACGCAGGGTCTCAGTTGCTTTCAACAGGGCCGTTTCCGTAGAGAAGCCCGGTCGGAACCCAGATTGAGAAGGGTGTAGGAGTTTGTTCTTCTCCAGGTGGGCCATAAGTTGTACGTTTGCTACTTTCCCCGCCACTTTAGCTAAGTAGGGCAGCAGAGAAATGGGTCTCAAGTTTTCTAGCACTTCCTGACTAATATTAGGTTTCTTTTTGATAGGCAGGACTATAGCTTTCTTCCAGTCACCCGAAAGAGTGCCGGTGGTAAAGGAGACTTGGAGAACGTGCCTGATGTAAGGTTCCAGTACCGAGATGGTATCCCCCAACACCCGTGGAGGTGCAGGGTCTCTAGGGGAGCCTGATTTGATGCTACGACAAATGTTAATTAGTGTCTCTGTAGGGGGTACTAAAAAGGTTCTAAAACAGTTCTTTACCTTGCTTACTCCTACAGTTTCCTTAAAGTCACATCCACTGATTATGTCACCCGAGAAGGTGGCATAGATATCTTGAACCTTTCCTGCAAAAAAATTGGCTATTCTGTTGCATTCCTCAACAGAGTTTTTTTTCAGGAGAGTTGTTGTTAGCTACTACGGAGATTTCTTTAAAAATTTTAAAAAGTTCACGCGAGGAGTTTACTGCCTCTTCAATGCAGGCTTTTATAGTGCACAGCTTTAGTTCTACGAAGTGATATTTTATATTTTCTCTGAGCCTCTTTGTACGCGTTCTTGATTTGGGGGCAGAAGTCAACCCGCCATTTACGCTCTAACTTTTTGCATTCCGATTTGGCGATTTGCAATTCCGATGTGAACTAGGGGGCAGATTTTTTGTCTCGGGCTTTGGTTTTTGTAGGGCACATAGGGGCTGCCTCATTTAATGCGTCTAAAATACGCTTTTCAAGATTGCTGTTAGCACTTTCACAGTCATCGCCTCCTGGTGGACCTCCTAGCTCTAGTAGTTTACTAAAGGTGTCAGGTGAGAAAGTCTTCCATTTACGTCTGGGATAGCATTTTTTTTCTCCTCTCCGACTGTCTATATTAGGGCAATGAATATTGAATGGAACTAGGAAGTGGTCCGACCAGGGAACAGGGACGGGTGGATTCACGCTCACACCATTCCAGCTACTGAAAACAGGGTCTAGAAGGTGGCCATGTATGTGAGTGGGGGGTTTATTTTTTAATTCTACTTGTAGGGCCAACAAATCCTGCTTTAGGTCTAACGCTTCCCTAGATAGTTCATCCTCCAAGTGGATGTTAAAATCACCTAATATCAGAAGTCGGCTTTTCCTAATAGCTAAGTGTGCTATCACCTCCACTAAGTTAGGTTTAAATTCCTTTAAATTCCCGGGGGGTCTGTATACCAGGATTCCAGATATAGTGGTCTGGGGGCCCAATTTGAGAGTGAAGAGGCCAGCTTCCGAGTTGTCTATGTGTATGGACACCAGGGAGCATTCGAGCGGGGCCTTTACGACAATGGTGATGCCTCCACCCCTTCCGGCCTTCCTATCTAGTCTGTTCATAGAGTAGGCAGGCGGGATGGCTTCAATGATATCAGGCTCAGAATCTTCACTAAGCCAAGTTTCAGTCAGGAAGAGAGACTCACGCCAATGATGCCAGGTCTAACATGTGTCCCCTCCAGCTGAAATGTGGGGAGAACTACCCTTCCCCTTTGGAGTTCTCTTCAGTAAGGCGGAAAAATCTGGACAGACCATCAGCGTTGGCGTGTTCTGTACCAGGGCGGTGTTCCACCGCAAAGTCCATAACCTGTAGGGAAATGGACCACCTCAACAACTTTGGGTTTTCACCCCTCATCTGCATCAGCCATCTGAGGGGCCTGTGGTCGGTCTGAACTTGGAAGTGATTCCCAAACAAGTATGGTCTCAACTTCTTCAGTGCCCAGACCACAGCAAATGCCTCATGCTCAATTGCACTCCACCTCTGTTCCAGTGGAAGTAACCTCCTACTGATGAAGGCTCCAGGTTGGTGTTCTAGGCCCTCTTTATCAATCAGTGATAGAACAGCCCCCACACCATACTCTGAAGCATCTGTCTGAACAATGAATTCTTTTGAGAAGTTGGGCGCCTGAAGCACTGGTGCTGTGCACATGGCAGTCTTCAGGGTATCAAAAGCCTTCTGACAGGTGTCAGCCCAGTTCACTTTCTTAGACTGCTTCCTGGAAGTCAGCTCAGCAAGGGGTGCAACAATGTTGCCATACCCCTTGACAAACCTCTTGTAGTACTCCGTGAGTCCTAAAAAGGCTCTCACCTGTGTCTGGGTCTTTGGGGGTTCCCATGCCAGGATGGTATCAATCTTGGGTTGTAGGGGCGCCACCTGGCCGCTTCCTACCTGGTGACCCAAGTACACAACGGAACCCTGCCTGATCTGGCACTCACTGGCATTGATCACGAGCCCTGCCTTGCGCAGGGCCATCAACACTTCCCAGAGGTGCTGCAAGTGTTCTTCCCAACTAGCGCTGAACACTGCAATGTCATTCAGGTAGGCGGCACTGAAATCCTCCAGCCCAGCCAACACCTGGTTGACCAACCTCTGAAAGGTGGCAGGTGCATTCTTTATCCCAAAGGGCATAACCCGGAATTGCTAGTGCCCATCTGGTGTGGAGAATGCTGACCTCTCCTTAGCCCCATCAGTCAAGGAGATCTGCCAGTACCCAGTTTTCAAATCAAACGTGCTGAGGTACCGTGCAGCCCCTTACCGATCAATGAGCTCATCAGCTCTGGGGATGGGGTGTGCATCAGTCCTGGTGACTGAATTGAGCCCTCTGTAGTCCACACAGAACCGGAGTTCAGGTGTGGCACCCGGCGAGGCAGCCTTTGGGACCAATACAACTGGGCTGGCCCAAGGACTGTTTGAGGACTCAATGACCCCTAAAGCAAACATCTTGGAGTTTTCCTCCTTAATGTAAACCCTAACCTTGTCAGTCACTCTGTAAGCCTTGTGCTTGACAGGAGGACTGTCACCAATCTCCACATCATGGACGCACGACTCTGTGACACCAGGAACCAAGGAAAATAGATCAGAGAATTGCCCCAACAGCTGGCGACAATCTTGCTGCTGATCAGGGGTCAGTGTGGCAGAGAGGCTGACACCATCCACTGACCCAGCTTGCTCTGTTGCAGACAGGAGGTCAGGAAGAGGCTTGGTCTCCTCCTCCATTCCATCATCTGTCGCTAAGAGCATGCCCACTTTGGACGTTTCTAAGTGGGGAATTAGGCGGTTAACATGCTGGACCTGCAAGGGGTTCCTGGGAGACCGCAAGTTCACCAAGTAGGTGACATCAATTTGGCGCTCCACCACCTCATATGGACCGGTCCACCTGTCCTGGAGCGCACAAGTCTCCACAGGGGCCATGACCCAAACTTTCTGTCCAGGCTGAAGCTCAATCAGAGTGGCATTCTGATCGTACCACAGCTTCATCTCCTCCTGGCTGGCTTCCAGATTTGCCTGAGCAAGATTTCTGAAACACTGAGTCTGGTTCCTGAAGGCCAGCATGTTGCTATATACATCCTGGGGAGGTTTCCTGGGAGATTGCTCCCAGCCTTCCTTGACCAAACTCAAAGGTCCTCTTACCGGGTAACCGTACAAAAGCTCAAAGGGGCTGAACTTTTGTGGCACCTCACGGTAGGCAAACAGAAGGCATGGCAAGAGGACGTCCCACTTACGCCTCATTGGTTCGTCAAGACCCATGATCA
The DNA here is from genome assembly GCF_964263255.1 of Lissotriton vulgaris. Lineage (NCBI taxonomy): Eukaryota > Metazoa > Chordata > Amphibia > Caudata > Salamandridae > Lissotriton > Lissotriton vulgaris. The sequence continues at coordinate 448,800,062 of NC_141700.1, forward strand.
TGCCTTTGAGGGTCTGGGTGAATCTTTCAACCATCCCATTTCCTTGTGGGTGGTAAGGAGTGGTGAACTTGTAGGTAACCCCACACTCCTTCCACAGAGACTTCATATAATTAGAAATGAAGTTTGTACCTCGGTCAGACACAACCTCTCTGGGGAACCCCACACGGCAGAAGATCCCCATCAGTGCATGTCCCACCACGGGGGCCGTCACTGTCCTGAGCGGATTGGCTTCCGGGTATCGGGTAGCATGGTCCACCAAGACCAGGATAAACCTGTTGCCCATGGCTGTCTTGGGATCCAGTGGCCCCACAATGTCAATCCCCACCCGTTCAAAGGGGGTACTGACTACAGGGAAAGGTTGGAGAGGGGCCTTGTGCCTATTTCCACTTTCTCCACTTGCCTAACAAGTCTGACAGGCCCTACAATGAGTATCTTAACTCTTCCGCCTCTGGGGCCAATAAAAGTGGGAGACAAGCCGTTCAAAGGTCTTGTTCTGCCCCAGATGACCTGCTAAAGGAACATCATGAGCCAAACCCAGTAGGAAGGCTCTGAAGCGCTGGGGTACCACCAGCACATGGGCTGACCCAGGCTCAGCAACCTTAGGCTCGCTATACAGGAGACCATTCTCCCAGGAGATCCAATGTGATCCAGACTGATCACCCGCTGCCTGGTTTGTGGCCTGTTGTCTCAAACCCACAAGAGAAGGGCACTTCTGTTGCTCTTCACAAAATTCCTCCCTGGAGGGACCCCCTTCTTGCTGCCAATGGGTCAGCTCAAGTAGGTTCCCCAGTTCAGAAACGTGCTCCCCTGTAGGTTCCACGGCATCCCCCTCAAGGTGTGCCTCTTCCTGGACCGTGGTATCAATGGGGGCTGGTTTCCCACGCCCCTACCTCTTCTCTTTAAGGCAGGTCCCTGGGCCATACTTTCAGGCTCCAGGGGCTCTTGAACACCCTTAGCTGCCATAGACCAAGTGGCCACACATGCCCACTCAGGCAGACCCAACATCCCCAAATACGCCTTCCTCTCCACCTTAACCCAAGGGGAGCTTTCTAAATCATTGCCTAACAGACAATCAACAGGCATGGATGGCCTCACAGCTACTTGAAGAGTACCAGAGCCCCCCCCACTCAAATTGAACTTGAGCCACCTTGCAATGGCTCTCTGTGTTGTCAGCGACAACAACTGGGAAGAATGCATGAGGGACTACCTGCTCTTCAGAGACCAAGTAGCACTTTACAGCTGTCACACTTGCTCCTGTGTCTCTGAGATCCTCCACTCTATGGCCATTGATGGTTACCCACTGCCTGTATTTCTTAGTGTTATCAGGCAGCTGAGTTTTAGGGACCATCTCAAAGTCTCCTAATGAGACAAGGGACATTTCCACCCACCTTGGGCACCCATCTCCTCCCCACCCAGGGCTACACTGGCCATCTGACGGGGTGGTGCACGGGTTGGCACATACTGTCCTTTCTGAGGACACTGGGGATCATACCAAAGGTGTCCCGCATACTTACACTGAAAGCAGGTAACAGGCCCCCTATTAACAGGTTTACCTGTCGGGGGTCCTGACTTCTTTTCAGGGGGAGGCTGGGAACCCTTACCTTGGTTCCCTTAGGAATTACTTTGGGGACCTTTTCGGAACTCCCTCTGTTTACCCTTGCCCCCCCCCACTCTTCTGCTGGGGACCCTGCCCACCTTTGGCGGAGTCTACCACAAGACCCTTGTGGATCCTGGTACTGACCCAGCGGTCCGCCTATTCAGCAAGCTTTCTAGGGTTAGTCAACTTGCAATCAATAAGGTGCTGGCGTAGCTCTAGAAAACAATTAGCAGACAAGTGCTCCCTAGCAATCAAATCATAGAGCGCTAGAAAATTATCCACATTGCTACCCCTCACCCAACCATCCATAGCGCTGCAAAAGAAAGACACATATTCTACCCAAGTGGTTCCCTCCAGTTTCTTACAATTCCTGAACCACTGTCTATAGAGTTCTGGAGTTAACCCATACCGGGTCATCAGGGCTTCTTTCATGTGGTGATAAGACATCCTATGCTCACTGGGTAGGTCTAACAAAGTATCCCTCCCCTCAGTCAGAAAGCAGCCCCACAACCCCGCTCCCCAATCCTTCTCAGGGACCCAGTGGGCCAACATTGCTATCTCATAGGCTGCAAAACACTGACCAATATCTTCACCTTTGAGAAAATCTTTGATGACATCCTTGGGAATATGTACCCTGCCTTCTGAAGGCACAGATGGTGTTCTGCCACCAAAGGGGTTGATTTCTAAGCCCTTGGCCTTGATCTCTAACTCCCTAAACATTATCTCATGCTCTATTCTCCTTCTCTCTCTTTCCAAAGACAACATGGTATTCTCTGTTTCCCTCTGGCCCTCCATCTTAAGCTTATCCAACTCCAGCTTCAGCGCCCTATTTCTCTCCCTATCTTCCAGTTGTCTGGGGGACAGGTCTTTGGAAGAGATGCTGCTGCCAGTTGAGGACGGCACCCCTCCCCTGGCTGGAAACACTGGCCTATCAATTTGCCCATCTGCATCCCCAACAGGCTCCACCAAAAGATCAGGGACATTTCTTGCTTGTACCCAGGCCCTCAGCGCCTTTTGGTAGTCTTCCTTTTTAGAAATGCCTGGTGTAGCAACTTTCAATTTCCTGTAGAGATACTTGAGCTGTTTCACAGTTTAGGTTTCCAACCTCTCTTCCTCAAAACCAAGATCCATAGATGCAACAGATGCTGGTTTACTCGTGGTAGTAAGAATTGGGCATTTTCAGGAAAAAACTAACAATCCAAGGAAAAAGATTCTAAAAAAAAGTATGTGGTTGAGTTTGGTCTGCACTCACTAGTAGTTTACACCAATCACTGTATATGAAACACAAATGCAAAGGCCAAATCCTCACCGCTGACCACCAATGTTAGATCTGGCGGTCTCTAGCTGGCAATGATATTCACCATTGTCCAAATAGGGACCCTTACTTCTAAGTCAGGATAAGAGGATTACACTCCTTAATAACCGCTGCTGACCCCCTTGGTAGCTTGGCACGAGCAGACAGGCTTATCTCAGAGGCAGTGTGTTAAGCATTTGTGAATATACACAGTAATACAGTGATAACACTACAGATGGACACAACACAGGTTTTATAAAAATAAGTATTCTTTATATAGACTCAAACACAAGACCATAAACAACAAAAATCCACAATACTACAGTTAAGATTACTTAAAAGATGATTAAAGTCTCTTAGTTCAAGTTGTTGGTAAAAGCGACAAAGTTCTTAACAAAGTACCTGGATGCGTAATGCAAAGTGAACAAAAGGCTCGCACAAGGGGAGATGCGTTGGTTCCGTGACCCGGGGGAACGGTTGCGCCCTTCCTCAATGCTTGCGCAGAGCAGGGGACTCTTGTGAGCCTTACCGGTGCTGAGGTGATGCGTAAATTCTCGGCCTGCGGGCCCGTTGAGGTGCGCAAGATGGCGCCTTGATGCGATGCAATGATCCAGTTGCGATGCAAGAAGATGGCGCCCTTGCTGCGGCGATGTGATGATGATGCGATGACGCCCTGGCAGCCTTGCAACGACTCTGTACTTTGGAGCCACGACAGGCCCTGCAACATGCTGCTCCGGCAATGCGATGGCGACTCTCTCGATGGCGGTGATGCGACAGCAGGCAACTTCGATGAACACACGCTTCCAGGGAGATGCGGCAAAGGCTCGCTTCTCCGGCGCTGATTTCAGCTGTGGCGGCGACACGCTTCTTCTTGATGCGTCGCGCTTCCAGCTCCCAGCGGCATGCAAGTGACTGGAGTCAGAATTCTCAGCAAGGAAATTCAGGAGGGAGGTGAAGTCTTTTGTCCCTGAGACTTCAGCAGGAGGCAAGCACAGTTCAAGCCCTTGGAGAATATTCTGTAGATGAAAGTCCTTATAAAGTTCCTTCTCCTTTCTCTTGGCAATGAAGTAACCACTGCAGGCCTACCCAGCAAACAGCACACTGGCAGAGGGGCAGTCCAAATTCCTGCAGCTTCCTTGGTTCTTCTCCTTGGCAGAAAGGTTTCTTGTTCCAGAAGTGATCTAAATTCTTGGGATCAGGGTCTCAATATTTATACCCCAAAATCCTTTGTTCTCTGAAGGCAGAGAGGCCTCTGCCTAGTTCAAACCAGTTCCTGAGAACTTTGTTTACATGACTCTCTTCTTCCTTTCACTGTGCAGGGCAGAGACATCAGTCACCCCACAGGAGGTGGAGCCAGCATAGGGGAGGTAAGATACAGTTCTGGAAAACTCTGTTGGCATGATTCCTCCTCTCCTTTCACAGTGCCGGGCAGAGATATCAGACAAGCCATTGGGGGTGCAGCCAGCATTGTAGAGGGAGGCCCAGCCCTATTCAGGTCCCAGGTGCAACTCCTCCCTCCCATCAAGATGCAGATCTCTCTATTCACCACCGTGCTGCCCCAACCTGTCTCTTGGAATCCCCCAGCCCTGTCACTCACAAACCCAGACAAGCAATACACAACCCAGCAGAGGCAGGCTCAAATGGTTAGGCAAGCAAATACCTTCTTTCTAAAAGTGGTATTTGCAAACACGGAATATTAAAACTTTACTAAAAGATGTATTTTATTATTCTGAGTTTAGGCATACTAAACTCGAATTTCTACCATGTTCCCTGAGTCAGTTAGGATTATAAGAATGTAATAATCAAACTGCCCATTCTGGCCTATGAGAACAGATAGCCTTCAATAGTGAAAAACAAAAATGGCTGTAATTCCCTATTAGAACATGCTACAAACATCAGGGCATGTCCTACTTTATTCTTACAATGCACCCTGCCCTTGGGCCTACCATAGGGGTGTCTAATATGAAGCAAAGGGGAGGTTTAGGGACTGGCAAGTGGGTGCACTTGGCCATGTCGACATGGCAGTGCTAGACTGCACATAGGCCTTGAAATGTCAGGCCTGAGACACATTTTACAAGCTGCTTCTGTGGGTGGCACAACCAGTGCTGCAAGCCCACCAGCAGCATTTGATTTACAAGCCCTGGGCACACATGGTGTACTGTACTAGGGACTGACAGATAAATCAATTAACCCAATCCTGGTATCCAATTAGTATATCAATTTAACATAGGGAGAACTTGCACTGTGGCACTGATTAGCAGTGGCACAGTGCCCAAAACACATAACCAGCAAAAACATATCAAAACAGAGGAGGAAATCCGTCAAAATGGAAGGGAGACTCACGCCAATGATGCCAGGTCTAACACACATTATAGCGCCTCCATAGCTGCCAAGGTTTCAGATTGCTATCTGTGACATTTTCATAATTTCAGTGTAATTATGAGTGACATTTCAACGGCTATGAGTGTCATTTTCTTGCAAGCAAAATCAATCGGAAAGGAGGGAGGGACCTGCGCATAGATGCTTAATGTAGTCTGCTGTGTAAATGGGGGCTTGTGCTGACATAACTTGGTGTGCAAGGTAAGGTAAAAAAATAGGGAACAAGGAACAGATGTACACGGGCACTAGGAGCGCCCACCTCGGGAACCGAGGTATAGGTTTGGCAAACAAACCCCTGCAATCCAGCGATTGCGCTCAAGTTTTTTTTGAAAAACAAGGGGGACCCGAAGGGTAGCTGGGGACCAAGGGTATATACTATTATCACAAAACAAGGGTCCAGAGCAAATTGACAAATGCAAATAAATGTAGTATAGAACACAGTGGTAACCATACAAAAATCCTGTCCAGCCGGACCAGGGATTTATTTTAATAAAGTAATGAAATTAAATACAAGTAGGTAGTTGAAAGTGAGGCACACTCCTGTGCCATTCCTTGTTCCCTATTTTTTTTACCTTACCTTGCACACCAAGTTATGTCAGCACATGCCCCCCTTTACACAGCAGACTACATTAAGCATCTATGCGCAGGTCCCTCCCTCCTTTCCAATAACACAGATACTCTATAATCTGTTGATTCTTCGCTGCCTGACCAATTAGATAAATGTAAGAAAAAACAGGTTCGACTCCAACTGATGATATTAATGCTCACAGATTATCTAAAATCTGACGTAATACCCCTAGGCCTCCAAGTGAGAAACATACCCGGCATCTTCACAGATAACCCTAAATATATCTCAAACTTCAGCTATATAGGGACAACCTGTTCGAGACATTGGCTGGCTCTTGGTATAGATATAGCTACTGAGACACTGAAATCCTTAGAACTTGAAATAAACGATATTTTGAAACAAATTAATGACTCTGATCCCAGTGCCGACTGTAAGAAACTGCTTGACCAAATCGAGAAGACTGTTGCAGACTTCAATAGAATTGAACAGAACAAAAAAGCCAATAAAATAAAGAAAGATATCAAGGTGTATAATATCGAGAATACTTACCCCTACCTCAAGAAAGATTTTTATACCAATAGAGCTTACTCCAATCCACAAAATAGCAGACCCTGGGGACGTTATAACAAACGCCAGACACTAGTAGGATTCTCAGATACCTCGGCAGAGTCCTCAGATAATTCATACCCTGACGAAGGGGGTAGCAATTCACGCCGAGGAGGCGGAGGCGGAGCTCAACATAATAATTTTTAAGGCAGAGGCCAACACCAAACCCCTCAAAGAGGCAGAGGAAAGAAACCACAGAGATAGGTCAATCCCCCAGGAGAACGCAGGACGAGGAACAACTACTACCAGTGGTAGTTCCAAATATGAGACCGGAAGTCCATATGCACTCCACTCCCGAGATTATTCCGATTTTCAATCTTTCGGAACATAATCTACGCAACCCTGAAACAGAATTCCTCAAAAAAGGTTTATCTTTTGTCCCGACCATTCGTCCTAACTTTATGGATCTGCACACTGAACTCTTAAGATTCTTTAGGTTGGTTCGATTAAAATCTTTTTTCCAACTACATCCCTCTCCAAGCATCTATTCAAGCACACCCTTTCGCCCACCATCTACATTTCTGCCATCTTCTAGCATGGTCCCTTCTGAAGTTGTTACGTTTGAGAAGCTAGTTCAGAAAGATCTCCAATTTTTGGAGAAGAAAAAACTGTACATTCCCTACAATATTTCCCGAGAGGAAAAAGATGCCATCAACACACTCAAGAATAATCCCTCATTAATCATAAAGAGTGCAGACAAGGGAGGGGGGATTGTCCTTCAAAATATTGATTCTTACAAAGATGAGATTCATCGACAATTAGCCAATGAAGATCACTATCAAAGATTGGCTACTAACCCCACCAAAGACATTCAACAAACTATTTTAAGGCTTACCTCTGAGGCTTGTTCAGAGGGGTATCTGAGTAAGAAGGAGTTCAATTTTTTGAATGCCAAAAACCCTCGACTCCCAGTGATATGCACCCTCCCTAAAGTGCATAAAAGCACTATAAATCCTCCGGGCAGACCCATTGTTTCTGCTTGCGGATCGGTCCTTGAACCCCTGGGTGCCTTTGTTGACTTTTTCATTAAGGATTTTGTACCTGGGACCACTTGCTATGTTAGGGACACTATGTCTATGGTCAATCTTGTTTAACATTGTCCCTTTGACCCCGCAACCAATACCCTGTGCACATTGGACGTAGAGTCGCTTTACACAAATATCCCACAAACAGCGGCTCTACTAGTCATTCAGAGAAAACTTGACTCACGTCCACGCCCACATAAGGTTCCCTCTTTATTTATTCTTCAACTGTTGGAGCTGTGCCTGACCCAAAATTTCTTTGTCTTTGATAGTGTTTTCTACCAACAGATAAAGGGTACATCCATGGGGGCAATTTTTGCCCCCAACTTGGCAATACTTTTCATGGATGCATTGGAAACCAACTCTATCCTCAATGAGACTAATCCTTTTTACTCAGGCATTGGGTTATGGCGTTGTTACATCGACGATATTTTCCTTATATGGAACCATAACATTGACACACTAGACCAATTTTTACATTGGCTAAATAACAATTGTGCTGATCTAAGATTTACACTCTCGCATGATAAATCAGAGATTGCATTTTTGGATTTAACAATCTACCATAAAGAGGGCGAAATATTGACACATCTCTTTAGAAAACCCACTGAGAGGAACACGCTGCTAAGTTATGACAGTAATCACCCTAAGGCATTGAAGGACTCCCTGCCATACTCTCAATTTCTGAGAATAAGACGAAATTGCTTGTGTAAATTAGACTACTTTAGGGAAGCTAACATTTTGTCTGACAAACTTAAACACCGTGGTTACCCCAGGAAGCTGGTAAAAAATGCTTCTTAAAGAGCCTGGTATTGTCCAAGAGAGGTACTACTAACACCAAAAGTACGTGAGAAACCAGACAGGATAGCATGCGTCACCACCTTTTCCCCTGTGTCAAACCAAATCAGGAAGTCCATCCTTAGACATTGGCCAGTAATCAATGTAGGCCCCCTTAACCTAGAGAGACCCATTTTTGCATTCCGTAAAAGTAAGAATCTCAAGGACCACCTGGTCAGAGCGGCATTACCTGTGCCTGGGCCAAGATCTACCATTGAATCCAACTGGAATCTCCCCCCAGTCCTAGGACATGTGAAATGTGGAGGGTGCAATGTCTGTGGGTACACAATTGAGACCCGTAATTTCATGCATGAGGGCGTCAACGTTGAGCTAAAATCTCTTACTAATTGTAACACCAATAATGTTATTTATGCGATATTATGCCCTTGTCCAAAGATGTATGTGGGTCAAACCACACAAAAAGCAAAGACTCGGATCAGCCAGCATCATAGTCGGATCGGATGTGGGACACTCAATGCACCATTAGTGGAACACTTCACAGAAAAGAATCATACGGAGGATGACATTCGATGGACAATACTCAAGGTTGTCAAATTACCACCAAGAGGCGGCAACCTGGCACAGCTTCTGAATCGCGAAGAACTTAAAAGTATCATTCAGTTTGATACAATACGGACTGGCCTCAACAGGAATGAGGATTGGACTAAACTATTATAAATTGTTCTGTCAGAACAAAATAACTTGAATACAGGGCACTCAAATGGACAAGTGTTTTTTTAACCAAAGCCTCATGCTTATAATTGCTGCTTGTGATCACTTGCAATAGATTTTTATGCCTTTAATTCAGTTGCTAGTGAGAAATTCGAGTGTTTGACCACTACCTGTACACTTATGTGAACTGTTGTTTGTGAATATTTGTAATGTTTTAAATTAAGTAACTTTGGGGTCCACTTTGCACTAACTCTTCCCCAACTCGAGCACTTTCACCACTCCAAGATGGCCGCCATCTTCTGCTCGCTTCGCGTGGTCACGTGACAACCACCTGACACCAGCGCGTTAAGGTTGCGACGCCCTGACCCCCGTTCTTACAGAACATCCCGAGTATTCGGACTGTCCCCAGCCACCTCGCTGTCCCTGCTGACTAATTGCAGCTAAGCGGTGAGCTTCTGAACCCGCGGAGGTTCCTGTGCACTAATTCCAGCTGGCCATTGTTTTAACAATCCCACTCGTTTTTTCATAGCGGATCTTCCCATCGTAAGACCGCCTGAACAGAAGGGAAATCGTATCTGCAAATTTAACTAACTGGCTCGTTTTCGAGCGTCAATCATTGGTAAGCACTAATACCTTCGCCACGGTCAGCCCCTAGTTCACTTAATTTCCGGCTTAAAGACCTTTCATTCTTTCTCCCCCCAGCGTTACCGGCTGCTCCATCCTGTTCTAACGAGCATTCAAAGCACCGCATTTAAACTATATAACTAGTACCCTCGGCAACGAGGTAAGCTCACATTACTGCCGAATACCAAATCCCTTACGCATGCCAGTCGCATCCTGCCTTGCTGCATGATATTAGGATACATTTTAGTTGCCATTCAATGCCGTGATTGCTATATTTCTTTATGCATGGTACTCTTCCCTTCACACGGTACAAAAACTCAATTTTGCCACTATTTTTCATCGTTGTGCTCATCGGAAACACACTCTGACACCACTGATCCCTGAGGTGGTTCACAATAGGCACACGTCATGCCTGCCCATTCACAATGCGCAATGGCCCTTCACAGTCACAACGTGTGTTCACTGCCGCACTCCGCACTTGCCTTATTCCAACAGATGCACTGCGCTTCCGAAAAATGTAAAATGTAAAACTGCTGATAGTTTTAGCAAGACCTTGTTTTTTATTTCCTGTCTCCTACTCTTTCCACAGGCGTATTGAATTTAACCAGGCAACATTTAAACTGTTTTAGTCCTAATGATGATCCTTTATATTGAGCACTGGATCGAAACGCCGTTGACTTGTATAAATAGACATACATGTAACTAATATGTACCATTATGCTGGAGAACACTATCTCATTGATATAACCAGTGTCCAGATTGCTCTTTCCTTTTGCCTGTATACTTTAACCGCCCCCTTTCAATTCTTCTATTACTCTCCCTCTCACAAGTACGGCACAAGAGTGTGCCTCACTTTCAACTACCTACTTGTATTTAATTTCATTACTTTATTAAAATAAATCCCTGGTCCGGCTGGACAGGATTTTTGTATGGTTACCACTGTGTTCTATACTACATTTATTTGCATTTGTCAATTTGCTTTGGACCCTTGTTTTGTGATAATAGTATATACCCTTGGTCCCCAGCTACCCTTCGGGTCCCCCTTGTTTTTAAAAAAAAACCTTTCCAAGAAGCCACCAAGGCCGGACTGCGACTGCATGAGGGCCCTGGGAGGATGACCATCCACCAAGCCGTCAGCAACCAAGTTAAAATCACCCCAAACCACCAAAATCCCCTCGGGAAGTCCCAACACCAGTTTCCCCAGGTCGGCAAATGTGGCAGTCTGCAGACCCGGGGGAACATATATGGAGAGGATGGAGATCGCCTTCCCTTCCCACCTACCAATAATGGCCGCATACCGTCCCCTATCATCTACTACCGTGTCATCAATCTCCAGGGGGAGGGAATTTCGGACCATAACACCGGTCCCTCTGGATCCTGAGGTGAACCCCGAGTGTGCAGTCAACCTGTAGCCCCTCCTGTTCATAGCATGGAACGTGTTCCCCACCAAGTGTGTTTCCTGCAGTAGTACAATATCAGGAGAATGGCGTTTCAAGTATTGAAGTACGATCCCCCGTTTTATCTTGTCCCCCAAGCCATTGACATTCCAACATAAAACTCTCAGCCCCCTATCCCCCATCCGATAAGTATTGGCAGGGTCCCCCAAACCCCATGAAGGAAACACAGATCACAATATGCGACAGTATGCAGCCTCTGAAACAGTGTAAATAGAAAGAAAGACCCACCCCCCCAAAATGTCCCACACACACATCCCCCCACCCTGCACCCCTGCGAAAACACAAAAAAACACCCCAATTTTACAGTGTGCCTGTCGCCCTACCCTAGAAAACTAGTCTACAAGAAGAAAAAGGAACACCCCAGGAGGAGGACAAGTCCCAATCCCCCCGCCGCCCCAGGGTTAGTTTCATGAAAATGTCAGTGACCCCAAAAAGAGAACGAACCACTGCAACGTGGTACGGCAGTTACACATGCCGGTTTCCTTACTCCTCCTGGTCCTCCTGGCCTCCCTCTGCGCCCTTGGATTGCTCTGCCGTGTCCTGTTTCATCGACAAAGTGTCCAATCACTAACCACCCCTGGCATATCAAAAAATAACACACGCTCATTATGTTCGCTACGTAGTCGGGCAGGGAAAAGCATGGCATATTTCATGCCCAGGTCTCTCAGTCTACGCTTCACCCTGGTAAATCCCAGTCTCTGTTTCTGCACCGATTGAGTGAAGTCGGGGTAGAAGCTGATGGATGCATTCTCGAATTTGGTGGGGCCGTTGGTCCTCGAAGCCTGCAAGATGGCGTCCCTGTCCCTGAAGTTAAAGATCCTTGCAATGATGGGTCGTGGTGTAGCACCCTGTGTGCGTCGTCCGCCCGGAACTCAATGGGCACGCTCCACCGCGAAAAAGTTACTTAGGCCCTTAGGGGCGAGATAGTTCAGAATCAGGTCTTCCACTAGGAGATCCGTCGATTGATCGGCTGAGGACTCCGGAACTCAGACGATGCGAACATTATTGCGCCTAGCACGGCTTTCAAAATCCTCGAGCCTGCGGGCAAACTGTTCACTCGAGGTTCGTAGGGTCCGGACCTCGGTCTGGAGATCTGAAACGTCTGTGGTGAGACTGGCGGCTTTGATGTCCAGCGACTTGACTCTCTCGTTTGTCTTAGCCAAATCCACCCTAAGCAAACTGACATCCACTGCCACTGTGTCAATTTTAGCGGCTCATATTGTTGGCCCATGGCTGACTTCACACTCGCAATAGCGCCCATCACATCTCGAAGAGTCAGCTTCTCCGTTTCAGGGGGGCCACCACCAAGGTCCTGAGAAGTTTTGCCAGTTCCGCCGGGTGAACCCTTGTGGCGCGCAAAGCGGTCCATAATGGTAGTTTGGGTAATGCCTCCCCGAGATGTGTTCTTGGTCATCCGCTTGTCGCTATCAGGCTTGCCCGCTATGGTAAGCTGCGCGCCCCTTGGGGGCCTTTGGGACCTGGTGAGAATGGCTCCCGATGGAGAGAAGCAGCAAAAAATCAAAGTGCAGGGCGCCGGTGAAGAGCAATTAAACAAGTGAGCACATGGGCCAGCTGGATCAAGGGACAGTCATCTCCCAGCCGTCTTGGGTGGGGAAAACCGAAACCGAAAGTAGGCCCCGGGGAGCTGTCCCTTCCACACGCCGTTGTTGTTCAATTACTCTCGGGGTATTCCGGATGCCCAAGTGCCCGGATGTCTTAGGCCTTCAGGCTTCAGGACGGAGTATTTCAGGTGTCCGGCGTCCGATTCAAATTTCGAAAAAGGCCATACAGGTCAGGAGAGTCTCAGCTACAATAACCCATAGTCAGAAACAGGATACGTGACAGGATAGATGTAGGAGGCGGCGAGGGTTTCGGGAGCTCACAGCTCACGCGACCATCTTGGATGCGCGCTAAGCTCCTCCTCCCGGGGGGAGAATTAATTGCATTGAAGAAGCAATAGTGCACTGTGGCTCACCTTGGTCATATTAAGGGCAATAAGCATCTTGGTGGTTAGTGATAGAACTCAGCCCAGTAATACAACAACGTATTGTGAAAAGTGGAGAAATCTTTGGGTTTCTCTGCAAACAACGCAGGAATTTTATGATCTGGGGCAAATCATTGCATCTTTCTCAGGGCCAGAGGGGCATTCAAAAGGGGTTTCAAAGTGGGATCATATAGCAACATAATTGTTTGTGTGGCACATAGGAATTCGATCAAAATCATTGATGGGTTAATTAAATACCACAATTGATTGTTGATGTCTGCATAACATACGTTTACCTTGTTTTCATCGCAGGAGTACATAAAGGGTGCTCTTCAACAAGAGGTGGGGCACAGGACATCGCTCCAAGGGAACACAGACAGGCCTGCACTTCACTGCTTCTGCGGGCCGCCGGGCTAGAGTTCGCTCGCCCAACACCCAGGCTAGCTGGCGTGGTGCGGTACCAGTTGCGTGGTGCTTACGGGCAGTTTGTGTACCCACAACGTGCGCAGGTAAGGACCTGGATAGGTCCCCAATTAGGTAACAAAAAGTAACATTGTGCTTGTGGTGTTAATGCTGATTCAGGTGTCAGTTATCTTCCAAATGTTGGCTCAAGAAATATGGCTAGTAAACGGGGTGTGAAGCATTCTCGCATGGAACATATGTTGGAATCCATGATGCGTAGGATGGTGACAATGGATAGGAGATGGGGGATGGTAGAACAAATGTGGCATAGCTTGGCGGAGCTCAGACAGAAAGTTGATGCCCAGAGTGTCCCAGCGGGCAGGCCTAAGCGAACAATAGTGCCCCCAAAACCCAGAGGGGAATTGAACCCCAAGCGGGTTAGAGCCAGGAGGGGGAAGAACCAAGACCCCACACCAAGGCTGCGTGTAGGGGACATTCCTTCAGGGGAGGGCTCCTCAGGGGTTCCAGTGACACCAGCGAATATTATCCCTGTGATCCCTGCCCCTTCCCCGCCTGTGCCTGTAACAAGTTCGATTCCTCCAGCGTCAATCCCGGTGGTACCAATTATAACTCCTGTGGTGCCCACACCTAGCCCCATGCCATCCCCGGGGATTCCTGTCCCAAACACAGTGGTACCCACCCCGGTGTTAGCGCCAGCAGCAGTTAATCAGGTTCCACCGGAGCTAGCGGTGCAGACAGCGGCAGTTCTCCCTTGGTTAGGAAAGGGGGGAATGTTACCGTCTTCAGTGGGCGCAAAGGAGGTAGGAGAGGACCCATTAGCAGAGGCGCAGAAGATGGTGGTGAAGATTATAGCTGCCCCCAGAGCGGTGCCAGGCCCAGGGCCAAGTACTCCTTTTTTACCCCAATCAGCGCACCAGCAGAGTGGAGCTGAAAAAGACAAGATGGCGGCACCAGCGGGAGTTGGGGAAATAGGTAAGGAAGTGCCACTACCATTGCTTGGAGCGGGTGTATTACCCTCTAGGAGGGAGCATTTAGCAAGGCACATAACACAGGAGGTGAAATAATTGATATGGTCAGGTGCTTATGTCAAGATGTTTTCTCTGCTAGTAGACAATATGGAAATTGAGTATGCCAGGAAGCAGAAGGATTGGATGCTTCTTAGCGAATGGCGGGTTAAAATGTCCATATTCAGGGTGGAAGAGACCCTGAACAATTGGATTAGGGCATTCTCAGTATTTATGGCCGTAGTAGCTGAACGTTCACCTAACTTGCAAGCAGAAATGGTGTGTTATCAGAGCAGGGTTACTATGACTCATGAAAAATATGGGGGTGAAGATTAGAAAGATTAAGACATGAATTTAAGGAAAGCTAAGGAATTTGACCCCTCACTTACCTGGGATCAGGTGGACTCAATCTCATGGTTTGATCAGTTTGGCCCAGGGCAGCCGGGCAGTGCAGTCCAAAATTGGAACAAGGGTCACACTTCCCATGCACCTAAGCCCTTTCGGCCACCACAGGAGGGTTCAGGGAACGGGGGGGGGGGGGCAAAAAGGAGTGTGCTGGGATTTTAATAGACGGACATGCACCAGGGCCCAAGGCACGTGTAAATTCAGACACGCATGTTCAATTTGTAATCACCCCTCTCACCCAGAAACAAAATGCCTTAGGAAAGGGAACTCCATTTCAGGAAATAGAGGGAGGAAGAAACAGGAATAAAGAGAAGGAAAGAATGGTATCACATTCCCCCATTGACATTCTGGCTATGACTCCTTGGTTAAATAAGTACCCAGACCATGCCACTGCTAGGATGTTACAGGAAGTTTTTTTGTATGGCTTCAGGATTCCGGTAGGGGACTACACATGGACTCCAGAATGTAAAAATCAACTGTCAGTTAGGACCAATCCAGGAGTGGCAGTAGTAAAAATTGCAAAACAACTACGCCTGGGTAGAATAGCAGGTCCTTTTGATCACATCCCCGTGCCCAATTTTGTTTGCTCTCCCTTGGGAGTGGTCCTAAAGGGGAAAGGGGAATTCAGGTTAATTCATAATCTGTCAGCCCCTAGAGGCAATTCATTAAATGACGCCATAAATGAAGACATATGTAGCGTGAAATATGCCTCTTTTTACCCGGCGGTGTATATGCTAAGAATACTGGGACCAGGGGCTTTGATGGCCAAGTCAGATGTTGGATCCGCCTTCCGGTTGCTGTCTGTCCATCCTTTAGATCACCATCTTTTGGGTTTTTCATTTTAGGGCAAATTCTACATGGATATGTGCATGTCCATGGGCTGTTCTGTGTCCCGTGCTTACTTTGAAAATGTACTTAATTTGTGGAATGGGCTCTGAGACAGGCGACAGGATACCAGTATGTCGTGCATTATCTGGATGACTTTCTCTTTCTGGGGTCGGCGGGCTCCGGGGAATGCGCTTGGGCATTGCAGGAATTTTGCGTGCTCATGCGGACTTTTGGGGTCCCCTTGGCACCAGGGAAGACGGTGGGTCCAACAATCACCAATAGAATTCTTAGGCATTGAGATGAACTCAGTACAGGAATGTTTTAGGTTACCTGAAGAAAAAATAAAGAAATTTAGGGCAGCACTCCAGCAATGCTTGGCAAAAGATAAAGTAACCTTACACCAGTTACAACAGACTGTTGGCCAAATGAACTTTGCACTAAGGGTAATGCCTATGGCACGTCCATTCTCCCGTTCTATCTTGCAGGCCATGACGGGCCTAAAGGAGAAACACCATCACACAAGACTGTCGTCTGAGGTTCGCCAGGACATGCGGATTTGGATCGCATTTCTGGAGGGTTTCAATGGCAGGGTTGTGTGGCCCAGTCCACCCACTACGTCTGCGAGTTTGGTTTATGGACTGACGCAGTGGGCTGTGTGGGATTTGGTGCCATACTCGGGAGCGCATGGGTGGCTCAGCTTTGGCCGAATTGGTGGATCGAGAGTGGTCTGACAGCCAATATAGGTTTCCTGGAACTCTTTCCCATCTGGGTGGCTCTGACCGTTTGGCCTCATCATCTGCGTAACCAATCTGTGATTTTCTGGTCAGACAATATGACATTGCTAGAATGTATCAATCAACAAGTTGCCCGGTGTAAAATGATCCTACGCCTGTTGAAAGAGATAGTGCTGTTGTGCATGAAGCTGAACATACAGTTTAAGGTTAAACATGTCCCTGGTGTGCTAAATAATGCAGCTGACGCACTCTCTCGCTTCAAGATGCAGGTTTTCCGGGAAAACCTACCATCTGCAGAGGCGACACCAACATACTTCCCAGAAGCACTCTGGCAGATTGGTGCCCCCAACTACAGAACCTCGTGGCAGCTAGTCTAGCGTCCAGGACCAGGAAAGCTTACGAAGGGGCGTTCTGTTCTTACTGCACTTTTTTGGGATAGGATTGGGCGGATAGCTGGCATAGGTCAGGGGCATTCCTCCAATATCTAGATGCTTTGAATAAAGAGGGGCGTTCTGCGGCGACAGCTAGGTGTCATGTAGCAGCAGTTTCTTTCTTTGCACAGATCAAGGACACCAGGGAACCCACGAATAGTTTCATTGTTAGGAAGGCTCTAAAGGGATGGCGGCGCCTCCAGGGGGCCGCCTCAGATACAAGGCAACCGATAGGTTTAGAGCGGCTGGCATCACTATTAACTGCCCTGGGTGGCATTTGCAGCTCAACAGGAGAAGCATTACTTTTCAGAGCTGCCTTTTCACTAGTTTTCTATGGGGCATTTAGAGTAGGGTAACTAGTGGCGCGCAACAAACAGGAAGTGCTAGGTGGGCTTCAGCTGGAACACATAAAGATGCAGGGCAGCACACTGCTAATAACCATTAAACAATCTAAAACTGACCAAGAAGCCCCTGGCGAAGGGTTGGTACTTCATCGGGTGCAATGCAACTCATGCTTCCCAGTGATGCACCTAGAGGCCTTCCTCTAACAGAGGAATAGTACAGCAGGGGGGACATTACAAATGCATACTGATGGTACCCCACTCACCAGGTTCTAATTTAAAAGGGTATTGGCCATGGCTATTGACAGGACTGGTTTTAATCCAAAAGTCTTTGGAACACATTCATTCTGGATAGGGGCTGCCACTGAGGCAACAGCTAGAGGTTTGCACAGCAACAGTGTAAAAAGCATTGGAAGATGGTCTTCTAATTGTTACAAGCACTATGTGCGGCTGCACATGTTGTGAGGGTGTCAAGACAACTGTAGACTGATGCCTGTCCTGTGTGTTTGCTTATGTTTCAGTTTCTCGAACCTGTCACGCAGGAGGAAAACTGCTGTCAGCACATCAACAGCAAGATTCTTAACAAAGGCGGCCACATCCACAGGACAAAGGAGCACAAGTTGTATGGGTTATTGGTCATTCGTATGTACGGCGCATGAAATCTGTTTTTCTTGCAGGTAACTACAGACAGAGAGCTGAGCAGGGTGGTTTCAAGATATCTTCCCATGGTAAAGGGGGTCTCTTCCTCAGCCAGTTTAGGGGTTTTGTTACAGGTCTGATGAATAGACACAGTCTGCTACCCACAATAGTTATCTTACATTTGGGTGGGAACGATCTGGTAAGCCTGGGAAGAAGGGTCTTGTTAGAAGATATAACCTCTGAGATAAGCTGGTTAGCGAAGGCATGCCAGGGCTGCACCATAGTTTGGTCCCAGATGATACCCAGATTCAAATGGAAGAGGGGGATTCTGTGAAAGCGTTGAATCACTCGGTAAAGAGGGTCAACAATAAAAAAGAGAAATTGTTCAGGTCCCCGCAGTTGCAAAACATAGCGCATGGGTGTGTCAGGGGGGAATTGTGTTTCTTGAAGGATGGGGTCCATCTGCCTAGATTAGGTAACGAAATCCTATTGGACAATATAATGGCTTGGCTAGGGAGAGTAGGGTCCGGGCATGACCTTTCAGTGGAGGAAGAGCGGGGGGGGGCAGATAGTCGGGCAACTACGCTGGCCTGTGGCGGTAAGGTCATGAATGGTGAGCAGTCAATTTAAGGTTCTTAGGGGTCGGCACTATTCTTGAATGGGGTCGCCCAGGGGGAGGGACAAGTGGTCTCGCCTAGAACTCCAGGGGCGGTACATCCGGTTGGCTGGATGGGTGCGGGGGAGGGGGGAGTCATGCTTTCTTTAGGCTGGTTAGCCACCCCGCACGGGCACAATGACGTCACTAAACGGCGCAGAGTGCAAGGGCCCCGACTTGTTAATGGAGTTCATGGAGCTTACGGGGGTAACCGGGGGGGGGGAAGTACCCTCTCGGTAAATGGGCCCTCTGCGCATGCGCACTCCTATGGGAGGGCGTGGCTGATTGATAAGGATCTGACACCAGTTAGCGACCTCGCCGTAGGCCCAAATAGGATAAGCAGAAAAATCATTAATGTGTGATTATGATTCAGATATTAGTTTCGGATAGGAAATACTTTGTATTAGAAGTATGTTAAGGTTAGCCATCTGATATCTGTCTACGTGAATTGTAATCTAATGTCAAGTACGTTTTTCTGAGTAAATAATTGTTTAAATATTGTTTATTTCAATTTTATTTGATTTTTATGTTTTTAATAAATACGGCGGGGGTTGTACGACCCCCGCCTCCAAAGAAATCCTCTCTCATGTCCATTTAATAAATGTTGGTTTACACAAGGCGTTGGAGGGAGATGTTCGGTAGTCCCTGGCCATAGAGAAAGGCGGGGGCCATTATCGGCCCCACCGCTGGTATGGTGGGGCACCGGCCCCCCTCGCCTGCAATCCATGGTGGGGTGCGCCCGGCCACGTCATCGTGATGCGGTGAGCGCGCCTCACCATCGATTGGTGAAAAGGCTCCCAGGTGACCCGGAAGCGATTGGATCACTTCCAGGTCAAGGAGGAGCTGGGGTCAGGCCAGTTAGAGCTAGTCTGACCTCACTGGGGTTTAAAAGGCCGGGGATCGCGGGAGGCGTTCTCTTGTTCCCGCGCTCCCAGGCCTGCCCTACCTCAGCCTTGTAGGAGGCTGTTATCTTTCTCCCCAACCACCATCCCCTAAAGCAGATATTGATTATTGTGTGATAATGTTGTTAATATGTTTTTTTCCCAATGTGACAGTTGTGTTGTATGAATATTTTGTTCCTTAGAATATTTCCCATTTATAGGTCATCAGTCGTCGTATTTATTGATATTCCTTGGTCAGGAGGTAAGGTCATGATTGGTGAGCAGTCAATTTAAGGTCCTTAGGGGGCGGTGCTATTCTTGAATGGCGTCACCCAGGGGGAGGGACAAGTGGTCTCGCCTAGAACTCCAGGGGTGGTACATCCGGTTGGCTGGATGGGTGCGGGGGAGGTCACGCTTTCTTTAGGCTGGTGAGCCACCCCGCACGGGCACAATGACGTCACTAAACGGCGCAGAGTGCAAGGGCCCCCCACTTGTTAATGGAGTTCATGGAGCATACAGGGGTAACCGGGGGATGGAAGTACCCTCTGGGTAAACGGGCACTCTGAGCTTGCGCTCTCCTATGGGAGGGCGTAGCTGATTGATAAGGATCTGACACCAGTTAGCGACCTTGCCGTAGGCTCAACTAGGATACGCAGAAAAATCATTAATGTGATTATGATTCAGATATTAGTTTCGGATAGGAAATACTTTGTATTAGAAGTATGTTAAGGTTAGCCATCTGATATCGATGTACATGAATTGTAATCTAATGTCAAGGACGTTTTTCTGCGTAAATAATTGTGTAAATATTGTTTATTTCAATTTTATTTGATTTTTATGTTTTTAATAAAGACGGCCGTGGGGTTTTACGACCTCCCGCCTCCAAAGAAATCCTCTCTCATGTCCATTTAATAAATGTTGGTTTACACAAGGTGGGGGAGGGGATGTTCGGTAGTCGCCTGGCCATACCGTGCTCTGCCTCTGCAGCTCAACAGTCATGGTGAAATATAGCTGGCTGGGCAGGAAACTATTATGTGAACCATGCAGTGGTGAGATGAGTGTGATGCTATGGCTTGACACGAAACTGGATAATCATGCCCAGACGGGAGGAGGGGCCATAATGCACTGTGTAGGATCCGACCAAAAGAAATCATTAGTGAAATCACCATGGGGTAGGAACAAACACAGAAAGGAGGGACTAACACCAGACAAACACCAATAACAAGCCAGCATTTCTAAATGCCACAGATAACAACCAATGGCAATTGGTGTATGTGCCAAATGCCCACAGAAGAGATAGAACAAGTCTTGCAGAAAGCGCAAGCGCTGTTGAGGCTCGATCTAAAAATGTGACCTATAGTTCAGACTGAATTACATAGAGAGCTGCTCGCTGATCTAATGAAGGAAAATTTATACCCATAGCCACTGGAATTTTACGACAGTTGAGGGCAACGTTTTGATTAAATTATGTGACAAAGCAAATTATACTGCAAATTCTGTGACATTCTTCTGCGATTTAAAAAAATCTGAGCAGAAATTCCACCTCTCTATAAAAGAATACAGTAATCAGCAATTGAAGGGTGACCAATCAACCTTTTTAAGAGGTCTGCCAGTGTGCAGAATAACGTGTGACTCGTTCTGTGTAGCTTTGATCCGTTTACGTTAGAAATATTTTTTGTTGAAATCCATAAATCATGCAGCAGGTGGTGAGGTAATATGCAGGGCCACTGGAATTATGTGGCAGGAGAGGGTCAAATTATGTGGCAATAAAGGAAAACTTACGTGCACATTTTGTGAAATTATTACTTCATTATGTTGTCCTTTTTAAACTTGTAAGGACAGTCTGGGCATTAGTTGTACCTCAGTGCAAGCTTAATACTCAAATATAGAAATAAGCTACAGAAAGGTGACAGGCCAACATTTCCAAAGGCCCTTCTGCTGCATGGCAACACATGTCACTGTGGGGGTCATTACGATGGCGGAGAAGCCGCCACCGACAGCCTGCCGGTGGCGTTTTCCCCGCCATTGTGAAGCACTTCTCCGCCCGCTATATTATGATGGCGGGCAGTGTGCTGGCGGACGCAAAGTCCGTCCGCCACGGGTCTGCCATAGGCAATCATTACGATTGCCTGGCAGACCCATCAAGCGTCTCTAAAACGGTGACGTGCTTAGCAGGCACTGTCCGCCAGATTAGGTTGCTGCATTCCTGCCAGCCTGTGTATGGCGGTTCAACCGCCATTCACATGCTGGAGGGGATGCACTTTGGGGGCCTATAGCGGGCCTCCCTTTAGCAGGGGAACTCAAGTTTTGTACTTGGGGGGCACATATCCGTGGGAGTGACGGAGGGGTGGGGGTATACACTACAACTAGTATTTTTCATTTTTTTAAATGTTATGGAAAATGTACGCTCTCTTTCAACAAGTATATTGTGCTATATTGTACCTCATTATAAGGGAATGGTATAAATACTGTGAGTCTTCTCTTCAGGAACCTGCAAAAGTTTGGTCTCTGAAGAACGAGTCACTCATGAGAATATACCTTATGAATGGAGAGCAAAAGCTCAAATGCACCCATCTTGCCACTTATTCTCGATGATTCTGTCGGCGCTTGGAAGCCTTTCAATTTTTTTCATTGAAGTCATACAATTCAGCACCACAGTTTCAACCTTCAGAGCAATGTGGTCCCTGTTGCTTGTGTAGCATATTGATACAATGCACACTAGGACCCTGGTGGTTCTGGGCAGACTCTGAACAGGAACTATGTGCTATGTGGGAAGGTGTTAGGGTGTGGTTTAAGAAGTATGATGTAATGGGCAGAGTATGACTGAATGTTGGAGAAAAAAGATATGTTCAACCTAAGCTCTAGCGTGTGGCACCATCTATGTACATGCTCCAGGGCTAGGGAAAACACTACATCTGTTGAGGAGTAGGTGATACATGCCAGTGAAAAACAAGACTACTCTCCCTGAGAGTTTGCAGCGGTATGGCATCTGCTTGTGAGTGTTGCGTGTGCCAGAATCGATTCAAAACAGTCTGCGACCGGCATACATGGAATGAAATGCCATAAAGAAACTAGGTAGTGACCTGAAACAGCGCATTACTCTGAGCATGCCGATGTTACAGAAACGGCCTGAACCCTGCATGGTGATGCGTGCATGTGCTTAATGAGAAATGGAGTCAAATGAAGAATGTGCGATGCACGCCTAAGAGATGTGACAACTGATCATTCACTGAAGTATCAGCACAAGCCAAGGGAACAACCATCCAGACAAGCCAAGGGAGCAACACTCCGGACAACCTAAGAAAAATAGCTATAGTGGTAATGGAGTACAAGTAACAGAAAGCAAAGAGAGCATTTTCACATTCATAAGCGATTGGAGTGTACTGCACCATATGCTCCTTCATGTGGTTGGCACTTGCAGAACTTGTTGAGTCACCCTGCGCAGTGCAATCAATTGAAAGTCTCTTGGTAACACGATGGCAGCAGAAGGGAATGTGAAGTGCAATGTAGCAGTGTTTTTAAAGCCATCACTGCCATTTGGCACAGCCAAGAAACAAAACATTGTTGCCAGGTGGGCTACGTGGATTGAAATATTCAATGATCGTATAGATGCGCTTGGGGAGAAAGATGATAAAATCATCAAAGTATTTGAGAAACCTTGCAGATAATGGAGTGAAAGAAGTGCTTAAGAAAGTTTCACAGACTGATGAACATTGTGCCGAAAAGTGAAAGAAGCGCTAGAAGCCAAGTTCAATCCAAGCCAAATGTTGCTTATGAAAGGTATATTTTCAACCAAGTACAACAACAGATTGGCAAAACAATGCATGAGTTTCTTGAGAGATTTGACTCACTTATCAAACACTTTAAATGTTGTGACTTTACTGATGACGAAATGATACGTCTCAGAGTCATCAATGGCTGCCTTTCAGATTCTTTTAGAAGGCAAATGTTGAGAGAGACAATCAGTCTAGAAAAATGCTGAGCAGAGGAACTGGCATTATGACAAGTATCTGGCATGGAAATAGGGACAGCACAGGGCTTTGGACAATGGCGATCATACATTTGGTGGGAACACATGACTCATTATGTTTAAACAAGTAGGAAACAGTCTAAAAGAAACATTTCTACATCAAAAACATTCAGTGATTTTCCCATCACCAATACACTATGGTTCTATCCTTCTCACAGTCTTGGTTATACAGTTTAACTGATACATTGTTAGAATTAGGATGAGCAAGATTTGTCATTCATAGTACATCCAGAAAGCTTTTTCTGACAGCCTGTTCTGCTGACTTGTACAAAGCTATTAAAGTTTATTTTAGACACAGAATCAGCAATAATATCATGTGACATAGGATGAGGTTTTGCAGTGTAGTTCCTATATTCCCAATAGGCTCTGCGCATTGGAATAATATATTCAGCAGTGTAGACGTAGGACTGAGGTCGACTAGGTCTCTACTGACTATATTAGACTTAAGTTTTGCCAGCTAGCTCAGAGGTCACTAGAAACTTTCTCGAATAAACTTGGAGGAGTTTAACCTCCCTGGATAGACAAGAAGGGATTAGCTTCTGACAACCATATAACATGACAACTTTGCTCCCTCAGAATAAGAGTGTATCTCTAGAGTCGTGTGAAAACAATAGACAGCTATTTCACTCAGTCAATTGTGCGTACTTAGTTTCACCAGTGTGCAGAGAAAAGAGAGACGGGCGTTTTCAATAAAAGGTATAATTTATTGAGCAGTCTTCCTTCTCATGCAAGAAAAATGAATTGCCACAATTGCAATACTTAATATAAAGTAAAGTGCGTACAGTAAAATGAGTATTATGAAATAATCCTGTAAAAGCATTGATATGGTTTCTTAGCCATAAGATACTTTAAAATGGATAAAAGATATACATACATATATACATTGACTAACATACTCAACTGGTGCTTCTAAAATACGCCTACCCCGGTGTACTTGACCTAAGCCTAATACGTGGGAAGGAGTTAGTAAGTAGCAGTTTAAGGTAAGTTGGTTTTGCCAAGAATCTGACTCAAGAATTCTCTTTAAGGGTTTAGTCAGCTCCGTACCTTGGTAATAGAATGTGGGAGGTCTGGTATCTCTTTCCTCAGGACTTGATATTCCAGCAACCCGCAAGGGTAGGCTGGACACGCCGGAGCTGGATTTTCTCGGCTGGAGAAAAAGACAGCGTCTTTCTCAGCACGTCAAAGAGGAGGGGCAGCGTCCGTGGGCTCTCGAATCAGCTGGGCTCTCGGGCAAGTAGATAGCTGCTCTGCTCCAAAACCACCACTGTGTGTTTGCTTAAGGCAACGTTGGTATATTTATACCTGAAAGGTGCCGGGTTTGACGTAAGGTTGGACATAAGACGTCAATAAAGATGTCTCTAAGAACTGGCCGATCTTACAGTGCTCGCAGGAGTTCTATGACAAATCAAAAGAAAAGCAAATGGGGATTTCCCAGGTTGCTGGAGGTTTGGTGTGTTTAGAGAACTCGTTGTGCTTTCTAGGAGTCCGGGGAAGTAGCCTTGCTTAATATGACCGCATGGGCTACAACTAGATATGGATATAATTCTTATGCCATTATAGGGATATTATTGATTATAACCGTACAAAGGCATAAAATAGGAATATCGATTTAAGTTCCTAGATAAAAACACAATACCCACTCCACGATCTAATGTCCATCATTACTAAAACTAAACAATAGTAAACATTTAAAGGTGCATGTGTATTCCAACCTACCCCAAAATACATTTTTTGCATTCGAAATGGTGTATGCAAAATAACCGAAAATGATTATTGGTACTGTACGCTTATTAAGCAGTGTAATCATTCAGGTAAAAAGGATGCATATATATGTATTAGCTGAACGATTTGCGAAAATTACACATGAAATGGCTCTTAATACAGAAAAGAAGGTCGAGACCATTCCATCACATATAAATACATTTGCTGTAAATGTGCTAGAGGCTGAGGTAATATATTGTCTCTAGAGTTACTAAAAATAGAAGCTCTGTTCTTCAAGAATAGTTCTACCTTAAGCAGAGTACATGTGCCAGAAAAAAGGTAAATATTTTGGAAGTTGGAAAAAAAATAATTTCGCTTTCACGGGAAAAAATAGTTCCAAACGTGTTCAGTAGCTTTTGTTTCTCAAAGTTGAAGGCAGAATTCAGAGTTCAAAGGAACGCTGTGTGCTCATTGCTTAAAAAGTTATTCTCTCTGTTCAAGGGAGAACATCATTTCAGACAGATGTGCGAAAAAGCAGTCTACAGCTTCAGGTGAAAGTTTGACTAAGTTTGAAAATGCCGCAACAGTGCAGTCGTGAGAATGATTGCTGTCATCAATGTCAGGATCAGCAATGCTCACAGAAGGTCGTACCTGGGTGATGTTGGTCTCATCTCGTACTTCACTGCCACCTAATCGTAGTGGTGAAGTCTCAACGAATGCCGTCATCAGAATTGGTAACGCTGGGGACAACACGATGCATGAGCCGTTATAGGACTTAGCAAAGTATCGATATCCATTGGTACTGCTGATTGTAGTGTAAGACAGGTGTCCAACACGCATTCTTCTCCGCATAGCATACATCGAAGCACAGGTAAGATGCAATTTTGCCAGATTGGTCTGAATGAGAGAAACCAGGTCATATTCAGATCTCTTAGCCGGGCTAATCCAAGGACTTTAGTTATGCGGTCCCGATAGCGTATAGCTAGGATTGTTTCTTCCATTGTTGCTGGAGTCTTGTCTTCGACTTGGCTTGCCATATCAGAGCAGAAGGATCAAAAATAAAATTCCTGCTACGAGTCCCAAAAGTAGTGGTAGGCCGCCAAAGACAGATGGACAAAATCGGCAAAGATGCCCAGAACTGCTTCGAATGGTGTTAACAATCCTGAAAAAATTGTTTTAAATACATGTGCGATCCCACTGGTATCTGACATATTTAGGATTTGGCTTAGCATTTCTACGAAATGCACGGGGCAATTTGTTGATAAAAGAGTATGTATCTCTGCTGTTGTCCTTGCAACTTGCAGATCATACGTTTATTTTGATGACGTAAAAGGCATGGTTGTCTGTAAAAGAACAGACTTCATTCTGCTTAAAGTATCAATTCGAATAGAAGAGATATTCAAAGAAGGCCAAATCGTCGCCTCCATATCTGGAGAGCCGTTTGGATATAATACTTGCATACAGCAAGTGACTATGGAACTAACGCTTACGAGATAGGCTTTCCCTGACACCATGCCACAACAGATGTGGTCCGTTATTAGAACGTAACTCCCGGTAGAAAGTTGTCTAAAGAATGGCTCTATTTGTGTTGCAGGTGTGCAGTGCTGGTGGCATGAAAGGTTATTTGAAGTCCCCTCATAGGCCCCATGCAAATTAATACCTTGGCACAGAAGTATACCGCTTAGTGATCGTTTACAATTGTTACCACTAAGAAATACATTCTGTTTTTTGTCACTATAACATGTGTGTGTGTAAGGTAATTTCCATGATGACTTAATGTACCCTTTACCCAACCTTTCATACTGGCCTGCTGGTATATACTCTTGGCAATTTTTAAATTGGAAAGTTGTTATTGGAATCGTGATTATTCCGTGTATTATCCATTCAATGACAGGTCTTTCTGACATTGTCAACGGTAATCTCTCAAGTTTTTCAATGCTCAGAATCGTATAGTCTGCTCCTTTTTGTACCAAACTGATTTGTTTATCAGTAAGGTTAAAGATAGAGAATAATGACTTTGTGTTGATTAAACGCCATGGCACGTAGCCTGAACGCAGATTTTGCAACGTCCAGCCAAGCTGTACAATAGAACGTAATTGGGACTGACCGTGTTGTAATATTAGTAAGTCCTGATCTATTATATCGATAGCAGATGATACAATACTGTCCAGTGAGTATATTCTGGAGGACAGAGTCATTAACCCATTGTCCACAACAGAAAGTGATTTTTCCAAATTAATACGATCAATTTCTCGTCTTTTTTCTGCCGTTTCAATTTGCATTACTTTCCAAGCTTCGTTGTACGCAGCGTATATACCGGCCGTAATGAAACGTTTTTGACGCTGTTTGCGTGGTCCCATAACGAAATCACGCAAGTCAGCACCGTCTTTAAGTAAAGTCAAGTGTTGCTTAATTTCAGCCAGTGTGGATTTCTCTAGCCACTCAAGGCATAGTTTCCCTACACTGTATGTTGTTACTATCCCTGGATGTTGTCTCTGGGAGTATCTAGGGTCTGGTCTGGTCATTTTGAACCCCTGTATTTTGTTCAGGAATCTATCTTGACAGTTATTTGTTTCAATTGGCCAGATCAACCATTTTTTCCAATCAGGATGTGTTCTGTTTTGGTGTAAAATATGGTATACGTCTATCTCAACATCTGTAGTGCTATTACTGTCAGGTATTGGCTTTGGAATAGACAGTTTGTTTAAGCCCTTAATTTTGGCTAGGCCAAGACAGGTTGTCTGTTGAATGGTGTCATTCAAGAATATAGTTTGTTCTGGGATCATGCAGGCTCTAAATAATGCTTCTAAACCTTGTACCTGCCAATCTTTTGAACCCCAGATGGTTTTTGTTTCAATGTTGTTTTTCCAGAATTCAAAACCAAATGTAATCATTTTTTCATAAAATGTTTCAGAATAAATCAATTTAGTATTTGTCAACATTGTTTTTATCCCTGTCCTATCTGACAGTTTAAAATAAAACGTTTCTGCATCACTTGTGTTAAACCCTGAGAAGTATGGGAATTTCTCATAAATTGTCTTCAAGCTGCTTTTAGGTGGAGTTGCACAATGTTCCTATTGATTATAATTGAAAACATTTCTAGGTTGAGCAGTTTTATGTAAATATCGATGTGCATAGTGATTGTAACAATACATTTGTTCATAACTCGACGAACCTTGTAAGTAATCATGTTCTGTAAATTTTGCTGACATTACTAAATCTGACATCATAATATTTATACTTTCAAAGACCCGATCATCAGAGAATGTGCTTGGTTTTACAAAGTCACTTAAAGAAACCTTGAACTGATGTGGATATTTCAAGAGTTCAACCGGGCCATAGATTTCGTAATCCGTTTTGTCCCAAGCTACCCCACCGGGTATTGGAATGGCTGTGACATTCACTGATGATAGTTCTATTTTCTCGATGTGAGATGACTTGTGTGGCTTTAGGACCAAGTTGATGTTCTGGCTTGCTGTGTCCATTGTACTGTATTTTCCCTCAATGAATTTTCCCAAACAGAAAGCCATGATGAGCCAAAGCAGGAGGAAAAGTACACCTAACACAACCCAAAATTCAATCCATGGAGAAATCAGATACGTTTTTTTGAGTTGATGTAAGAGTTCAGTTACTTTGTCTTTAAAAGTTTTTGTTGCTGGCGCTTCTTCGAGTTCGCTTGGATCTTCAGAAAAGTTATCAAAATTGATGAAGTAGCCAAATGCAGTTCTATCAATTGTTGGAATTGCTTCCGAATTTTCATTTGCTTTTTCATCTTTTCTTTCATTAGCATAGTCTGAGGCTACATCGTTGTAGACAGGTGTTTTTTGACGAACTGTTGTGATTTGGGTTTCAAGAGGCACAAGTTCCATGGCATTGTTGCATAGTCCTTTTTGATTCACTGCAGGTTTATCAATGTGATTAGTCTCTCAGTTTGGACCTCTTGGATTGTAGCAAATTTTGGTATTCTGCTATTTCTTGGGAGTCCACTGGGCCTACTACTTATTATTGGCCACATAATTGTGGTTTTACCAGGTCGATGGATACAACTCGGTTCTCCTTTTTACCAGCAAGGGGCGGTAGTACAACTGATCTTGTTCTGCTGATAGCTAAGACAGGCACTGCTTTTCTGTAAGAAGGCCCAAATTCCTTCTTCACCGCGATCTTCTCTCTGACTAGATCCCCAATCTTTGGATCTAGACAGGCGTTGTTGGGACAGGTGGTTTATCTTCAGTGGCTTCTGGCTGTTGCTTTAACTTTATGTTGCTTAGGGCTCTTCTTGTTTCATTTAAGTCCTGTAAAACAGCCAAACGGTCTTTGATATCAAAGCATTTTTCTTTTACCACTGAAGTTTGACTATCTAAGTCCTGAATATGCATTCTAGTACCGAACAATAGCTCGTACAGGCTGAAACCTTTTAGAGAATTTCTTGGCAGGTTATTAATACTACGTTGGACACTTGTTAAATGTTGGACCCACCCATCACCCGAACCTAATACCCTCGCCGTTATAGATTGCTTTATGTCCCGTTTTTTTCTTTCCACAATCCCATTTCCCTCAGGATGGAAGGGACAAGAGTACCGCAATGCAATGCCCATGCTGGTCATGGCCTCCTTATAAGCTCGAGAGCTAAAAGCAGGACCCTGGTCAGAATGCAGCATGCCAATTGCGTATGTGCCGATAAAGACTCGCAAATCTTTTATAACAGTTCTGACGTCAGCCGAGCGCTGGGGCCACATCCAAATGAATCTCGTACAGGAATCCACTGCGACCATGATATATTTATAGTTACTGTCCCTTTGAAGGGGCCACAGAAGTCCAGGTAAACACATGCTAATGGTTTATCCGAGATTAGAAGGGGCGTCTGTGCTGGTCGTTTCACTGTTGATACTTTCATTCTTTGGCATATTTCGCATTCTAGAACATATTTCTTAGTTTCTATTCTCAGGCGCGGCCACCAATATCTCTGTTTTAATAATGATATTGTGGCGGAAACACCAGCATGTGCAGAAGCGAGCCCTTCGTGTGCCGCTGTAATTAGTCCTAACCTGTGTTCCATGTTTGGAATTGCCCTATCCCCCACTCCAGGGATTCGAGCAAAAGGAACATTATTCGCATCAGTTATTTATGAGTACTTTACTGGAAAGCCTTTCGGGAGTGTTTTTCTGTCATGTTTTACTGACGCACTGACAGCTTGCATTATATCGCTGTCTATTTTTGTTTTTGACCGGGTGATAGCAGCTACGGAAGCCGTTTGCACAGCTGCCTTCGCGGCTTCATCAGCCAATAAATTCCCCGCAACGTGAACGCCATCACGTTGATGACTCAGTGTATGTATCATGTGAGTCTTTTGTAGTTCTTTCTGTATGAGAACTACTTGTTCCCAAAGCGTTTTATGCTTGATTGTGCCACCTTTTGCATCTTTGAAACCGTTTTGAACCCAGTTCTGCAAGTATTCATTATAAGACTGAACGCAGTAATATGAATCGCATACTATTAGTGTGGGGAATTCGCGATCGGTATTTTCAAGCGCCATCTTAAATGCTAGTAGTTCAGCTCGCTGAGCTGTACAATCTCCTAGAGATTGCGTTTTAGTGACCAGTGGTCTAAATTTGCTTTGTGCCAACGACCTTTAACAATCGTGCATGCAGCACTGTAAGCTTGTTTACCCCCAACTGCGGGTTGTGCTGATCCGTCTGTATATATTATACAGCCGTAGTATTCTAGAGGCAGGATTTCGGTTGGCAGAGGACATTCATATTCATATTGTAAAAATTCTTGTGTTTTTAAATTAGGATCAAATTCGTATACTACGTCTGTTGCAGCAAGAGAATTAACCCATTGGATCCATCTCGGATGTAGTGCTTTAGCATTTGCAATGCTTGCTTTTGTTACCGCTTCTGGGGCTGGTACCGGTGTAACGATTATTATTCGTTTTCCTTGTGCTAGGGCCCTTTCTTTTGCTACAGCAGTCTGAACCGAAGTTAGAATTTTTTCAGTTGAACTGAATTTCATTTCAGCTTTTGTGTACAAATGTGATTTGTAAGCTATTGGTACCGTTTCTCCCTCATTAGAGGTCAGGTACGTGAATCTGCATCTTCCTGGGATGACTTGGATTACAAGTTTGCGTGAATTGTCGCGAGTTTCTAATTTTGTTTTAGCTAACATGTCTGTTTGCAATGATCTCAAAATTTCTGTGTGTTTCTGAGTCCAATTGATTGGTTTAAAATCAGGTTTTATTAACTCATAGAGAGGTTTAACCCTCTCTGCATAATTTAGAATGTAAGTTCTTCCAAAATTCAGAAAACCTAGTATTGATTGTAAGTTCTTCAGCGTTTTTGGTGCTTGGAGTACAGCGCACTTCTCTAAGAAGTTGTCTGCTAGGCTTTTGCCTTCACTTGATAATTCATATCCTAAAAACAGGACAGTTAGATGGGCAATTTTTCGACTTTTAAAGTTGAATTTGTAACCCTCTGCTGCGAACCCAAGTATTATGGTGTTCACTCTTTTCAAGTGAGTATCCAGGTCATCATCTGTGAGATAGATGTCATCGACATAAGATAATGCCTCATCATCATATATTTGTAGTAACTCTGTTACCATTGCTGAGAATAATCCTGGGCTATTCTTGAATCCCTGTGGGAGTCGACAGAAATTTTCTGTGACCCCATTATTGAGAAAGCGGTTAAATACCTGCTTTCTGGTGCAATGTTTTGACAAAAGAATCCATTAGAGATGTCTAATGTTGTTTTGTATTTTTTGCGAACACTGTTATTCATTAGTGCCACACTGTGTGAGTTTTGTACTGCAAATGTCTTGAAACATGAGTTAAGGTGTCTGTAGTCCAAGACTAGACGATATGAATCGTCTGGTTTGGAGACAGGAAACAAAGGATTGTTCATTTGAGAGGTGCATGTTTCAATCACCCCTTGGTATTCAAGTTGATCTAAGATCTCCCTGACTTGTTTTTTAGCTTCTTGCTTAATTGGGTACTGCCTTTGTGCAGTGGGTTGACATTTTAACTGGATTTTGTGAGGTGGAGAGTCCTCATCCCATCCTACATGATTTTTATATAATGCAGGAGCTTGGGCTACTGCCCATTTTCTTGCATATATGTATTTTCTATGAATTGGAATATGATTTGAGAAGGCAGGCATAATCATTTCTTCGCCATGTGGGCACTCCCTGACAAACTCTGGTGGCCAGTCTTTCTCAGCTAGAAGGATGTCATAGCCTTTTGAAAGGTTATCCCAAAACAGACCCCTTACTTTCCTAGTCTTATCCCCCTCTATACGCAATGTTATTTCGTATATTTTATGAGGTTTGCTAACTCTGGTATCTGCAGTTTCCACTTGAATGTATTCATTCGTGTCCACTGTCTCCAGATGATTCATCAGGATCTTGCGAGCTATTGTCACTTCTGCTGCGCTGCCTAGCATTGTCTGGGCCCACTCTCCGTTTTTCAGCTGTGTCCTCAGTATCCTCAGCATGTTTGATTATTTTAATACTGGCTACCTTCTTTCTTGGAAATTGTGATTTTTTACTTTGAGCAGGTTCCTTGTCTTTGGACTTGACGTGCTCTTCCCTGTGTTCTCACCGTCCTCTTCTTTCCGATTTCTGAGAGGAAGTCTGAAAAGATCGAGAAGGACGTGTATCAATATCTTGATATCTATCAGGTTTTTTCAAATTATCCCTATTTCTAAGGTTGTATCTTTTCTCAGAGGGCTCCCTCTGGGGAGACTTGCGTCCTTGATCCGGAGATCTTTCTCTCCGCCGAGGAGACCTTCCTCTGGACTGGAATCTTTTTTCTTTGGGAGTGGATTGTTTATTTCCATCCCAGTTCTTTTTTGGAGTGTTTAGATTATTTTTAATAAATATCTTTTTAGGATTTTCAGTTAGTTGGGGTTTTACCGGTTTCCCACCCAAACTATCTCTACCTAGTTCTTCATAGTATTTTTCTATGATTCTGGCGAGTTCAATTGGTTGGTCTGCTATATCTGTTTCTTTCAATTTCTGGAGATTAGTTATATTCCTCGTTGCCAATTGAACTAACTCTCTATATGCCTTGGTTAATTCTTTCATTTTAAGTAAGACTTCTTCCTTTGACATTTTAGCAATGTCGGGGTGTGGTGTGTAGCTGGCTAGAATCGGCCACTTTGCTCCCGGTCTACCTAGTGGACCGAGCCTGGTGATGTGATTATTATGTTTTAGGGCGCCTTTAAACCAGAGCAGGTGCTCTTGGTAATTTATTGGGATTTCAACATCCTCGAAAGGAGTGTACTCCTCTGGAGCTTCCTCTATTTTGTAATAGTGGAACTCGTGTGTTACAGCGTTTGCTGCTGGAAAGTTTATCCATGAGTAGAATACCTCTGTCTGCCGATTTTCATGGGCCTCTACCACGAATATGACTGTCACACCTCGTGATGTCAGTCCGTTTTCTATAAGGTTTATAGTTATTGCTCTTCTCATATTCGCCGGGATGATAATTGCACCCGGTTCATTTTCATTAAACCCTGTAGTATCGAAATCCCGTTGATTTGCATCTACAGCAGCTCCACCGTTTTCGTTGCTGTCGCCGTTAGTTGGCATTGTTTTAATGGAAGTTTGCAGAGCAGGTTTCCAAGGAAACAAAGATTAGGTGCACAATATTTTGGAACACTGTATCCTTCAACGTTGACTAAACCAAAAACTATACATAGGAATCTCTTCCTAATAAGTTCCGGCGGATTTTAACCTTTCACCCACTCCAGACGTCTTTTGGAGTATTTACGGGAAAAAGGGTCTGTGTGAAAAAGCACGACTGAGTTACTCTAACGTCTTGCGTTAGTTTTATCGCCTTACCAAACATTGGGCGCCATGTAGTGTAGTTCCTATATTCCCAATAGGCTCTGCGCATTGGACTAATATATTCAGCAGTGTAGATGTAGGACTGAGGTCGACTAGGTCTCTACTGACTATATTAGACTTAAGTTTTGCCAGCTAGCTCAGAGGTCACTAGAAACTTTCTCGAATAAACGAGGAGGAGTTTAACCTCCCTGGATAGACAAGAAGAGATTAGCTTCTGACAACCATATAACATGACAACTTTGCTCCCTCAGAATAAGAGTGTATCTCTAGAGTCGTGTGAAAACAATAGACAGCTATTTCACTCAGTCAATTGTGCGTACTTACTTTCACCAGAGTGCAGAGAAAAGAGAGACAGGTGTTTTCAAAAGAATTTATAATTTATTGAGCAGTCTTCCTTCTCATGCAAGAGAAATGAATTGCCACAATTGCAATACTTAATATAAAGTAAAGTGCGTACAGTAAAAGGAGTATTATGAAATAATACTGTAAAAGCATTGATATGGTTTCTTAGCCATAAGATACTTTAAAATGAATAAAAGATATACATACATATATACATTGACTAACGTACTCAACTGGTGCTTCTAAAATACGAGTACCCCGGTGTACCTGACCTAAGCCTAATACGTGGGAAGGAGTAAGTAAGTAGCAGTTTAAGTTACGTTGGTTTTGCTAAGAATCTGACTCAAGAATTCTCTTTAAGGGTTTAGTCAGCTCCGTACCTTGGTAATAGAA
This sequence comes from Lissotriton vulgaris, assembly GCF_964263255.1. NCBI lineage: Eukaryota > Metazoa > Chordata > Amphibia > Caudata > Salamandridae > Lissotriton > Lissotriton vulgaris. The sequence continues at coordinate 448,834,756 of NC_141700.1, forward strand.
TGTGGGAGGTCTGGTATCTCTTTCCTCAGGACTCGATATTCCAGCAACCCGCAAGGGTAGGCTGGAAACGCCGGAGCTGGATTTTCTCTGCAGGAGAAAAAGACAGCGTCTTTCTCAGCGCGTCAAAGAGGAGGGGCAGCGTCTGTGGGCTCTCGCATCAGCTGGGCTCTCGGGCAAGTAGATAGCTGCTCTGCTCCAAAACCACCACCGTGTGTTTGCTTAAGGCAACGTTGGTATATTTATACCTGAAAGGTGCCGGATTTGACGTAAGGTTGGACATAAGACGTCAATAAAGATGTCACTAAGAACTGGCCGTTCCTACAGTGCTCGCAGGAGTTCTATGACAAATCAAAACAAAAGCAAATGGGGATTTCTCAGGTTGCTGAAGGTTTGGTGTGTTTAGAGAACTCGTTGTGCTTTCTAGGAGTCCGGGGAAGTAGCCTTGCTTAATATGACAGCATGGGCTACAACTAGATATGGATATAATTCTTATGCCATTATAGGGATATTATTTATTATAACCGTACAAAGGCATAAAATAGGAATATCGATTTGGGTTCCTAGATAGAAACACAATAGTTTAAAGAAGATGGAAGACAATGTAAAAACGGTTCTATATTAGCAATAGTTAAAAAACAGGACATTATTTTTATTAACAGAAAATTAGCACTCACACTTGCCCCCTCTGATGATTCCATCATCACTCCAATTCATTATTACAGTATATCATTTATCAACTTTGTATTTTTCAGTTTTCTCTTCACAATCCTTCATATTATCATGAAGTTCACTTTGCATCTCCTTGATTTTGACATCAAGTATTTTTTCGTTTTCTTCCTCTCTTTGCTGATATTTTGTAACCACAAATTATTACCTTCGATGATGAAATTACTTGGCAACATTTAAAAAAAATAAGGACACATGCATGCCAATTAATATAACAAACATTGGTATTAATAGCAACTTCAAAACTCCAACACTACTTAGCCATTGGCCAATTACTACAAAACCATTACCAATTGAGCTGAAAAATGATCCAAATTCTTCCCAGGCACTTGTTTCTTCTAGTTCAGTTAATTCATGTGTAATATTTGTAATGTTAATAATATAGCTATTAAGATGATTATCTATGCGAAAAATATAAGCAGAGCACTCTCGAGCATTAATGAATTTTCAAACTCCACCTTCCTTTGCAAGGAACAAATCCAAGACGATTTTGCATAATTATAGCCCGCATTGCAAGCATTTCTTTATTAATCACAGTCACTGCACCTGCACTGATATTATCAAACCTATTAACTAAGGTAGAACAGTTTCTAATATTTACTTCATTTAGTGTTACTCTTACAGATGGTATTAATGCTCTAAAAAATATCTATAAGGATCTGCTTAAAGCTCCATCTACTTTGTCTAATATAATTCATAAGTGGTAGATCTAAATTATTTGGCAAATTCTAGGAGCATCTAATGCAGCATAGCAACTGCCTACTCAATTATGTGGTAACCGGAAATAAGCTGATTTACCACATACATAGTATCTGCCTTTAGTGCTAGCTTCTACATTGGAAATAGCCTTTTCTTTTACTAGATAACTGTGTTCACACTCCCTCTGTCCTAATTTCTCAACTGTCTCATTTATCTCTGGCTGTCGTACCATACATAATGCTCCTTTTTTTATTTGCTGCAAGACTCAATTTAGAAGGAGGTTACTTTATGGTGTCCTCACCTTTCTCAATTTTATGTATAGAATTTGTTTTCTCTTCTCCCTTTCCTTCATCTATTCTTATTGTTTCATTCAGCTCATCTATGAAGATAACATATTAAGTCATGCAAATTATGATCAGTAATGCTTTTGCTGGTTAGAGGAGTAAGGGCCAGATGTATCAAGATACCGTTTTGCGAATTCTAAATAGCGATTTTTTGCGAATCGCTATTTAGAATTTGCAAAACGGTATGTATGTACAAAATCGCTATTTTTTAGTGATTCCTTATTATTCTTTATTTGCGAATTCGCATTTTGCGAATTCGCAAATAAAGAATAATTTCCAATGCATTCCTATGGGCCAGGAGGCCCATAGGAATGATAGTGCAATAATTCTCAAATTGCGAATTCGCAATTTGCTAATCGCAATTTGAGAATTATTTCAAGGGTGCAGGGGTGTCTCAAGGACACCCTGCTGCACCCCTGAAATTTACATGTGCGTGCATGTGGCACACATACATGCCCTATGGGCATGCATGTGTGTCACATGCCACCCTCACAAATGCCAAATAGGGCATTTTTAAAAGAAATCGCAAATTACCACCAAGTACAAGTTGGTGGTAATTTGCGATTTCTTAACTCAAAATCGCAATTTTAAAATGTGTCATACATATCATTTAAGGAATCGCAAAATTTGCGATTCCTAAATGCTATGGCCAAACAAGGAATCGCAAATATTTGCGATTCCTTAAATTGCGATTTTTTGATACATATGAAATAATGCAATTCGGCCGTTTGCGAGTCGCAAAGGCCGAAATTCTGCAAATTTCGGCCTTTGTGAGTCGCAAATGCCTTGATACATCTGGCCCTAAAACATTATTTCATCATATACTCCTGCTGTTACCTTGATTTCAACCATTAATAAGTACGAGACATGTATTCAGTAGCCTACATATATAGATACTCTCCTTTTACGATAGGTATATTTTCTGATGAATTATCAAAGTTAGAATAAAAAAGTCTAATTGAGTTTTGTTGATAATTTATATTAAGAAAAACAGAACAAGAGAAAGAATATGACAAATGAATGTAAAAAATAAGCTGCTCCTTCAGCTGCAGAAGCAGGTAGATAAGATCAAATAAAACAATTTTCATCTTGATCAAGTTAAATCTTCCTCTAAAATAAACAAAAATTAGTCCCCTAATGGCTAACCTAATGTCTCTACCCTATCACGAAAATTATTAGGACCTTTTATTCTGCATCAGGTGGATGCCTAAGAGCTATTGTCCTTTAACTGTAACCCTAACTTTCTACTCATCCTTTTAATGTTTGTCGGTTGTCAATTTTAAAATTCTTTTCAGTTTTCCGTTGTTGTATTTCAAGAAGGTTCATATGAATCTGTCAAACAATCATCTGAATCAGATTTCATTTTTGCATAGTATGTCCAGTCTGGACCAGCGTTTTTTTTCACCTGTCTCTCTCTCTCTCTTTGGTCTTTTTGGAACCAGTTGATTCCAAGTAAAAGTCATGAATGCATGTTAGTTCTTGTTCCAAAATCACACTATCTTCTCTAGTTGTCTCTGGTCTTGTCTTTTTAAGAGTTGTTGTCTTTGGCCAATTTTCTCTTGAATTGCTCAAGATTCTCAATTCAGATGTAACATTCACTTTCCACAGTAGAGTCTTTTTTCAGTTTTTATCTGTCTCTATGGCAAGTTTTTTTGGCACATTAATTTCAGTTTTCCACATATTTTTACTGCCTCTGCATATGCGTATTCTCAGACCAGGTTTAGGTATCACATAAGTCGCTGAGTTTGCAACCTCAACATCAGTTTCTCATTCAGCAGTTTGTTTATTCAATGGAGCAGGTGAGTTCCCAGTCTGGTCTCCCTTATCGTATTCCGAAGCCTCGGACACTTCAAACTTCATGTGACTTGTAGAATTGGCAGATGTTGACTCCACTTCTTCCCCCTAATGCCTTGCCACTTGGTATGGGAGGCATGCATCCAGTTCGGGAGGCTAGCACTCTTGACAGCAGTGTTAGTGATCAGATCACCTGGTAGGGTCCACACCACCTCTTTTCCAGGCAGGATGTTCAGACGTGTTCCTTGATGTGGATCCAATCGTCAGGGTTTAGATCATGCCCTGGAGAATCTCGTACTGGTGGAGTAACAAGGTTAACTTGCTGAGAGATAGAATGCACCACATCAGACAATACTTATACTTATACAATACTCGAGAACCATGTCAATTGTGATATTCAACAGGCCCACTGCTGGTACAGAGGATATACGCATAGATCTCCGCCTCGTTATTTCATTCAGGGACAATCCAGTTCTTTTGCATGGGGTACTTCCAATTCTAATGAGTACTGGAGGTAGAACATCGGGCCATTTGAGTGATGTATCAGCACAAGCTTTTGCTAACTTCACTTTAATAGCATCATTCAGTCTTTTTACCACTCCGGATGCTTCCAGTCTAACTACAGTGGAATCTCTGGGAAATACCTAAAGCTGTACATATCAACAGCATAATCTCACTATTAAATGGTGCTACTTGATCAGATTCAAGATGAGCTGGCATGCCGAAATGCGTTATTAACTCTCACAACAATAGTTTGGCAACTGTTAGACTGTCACATCTTCGGGTGGGCACAGCAAACACAAGGAGATGATGGACAGAGCGCTGAAACTTTCAGACACTCACCCTCAGTCACAGATCTGGGTCATCATCATTCTTTAGCTCACTTCGCCACCTCAGTTCAGACTCAGCTATATGGTAATCAATCTCGACCCTGTGCCTCATGGGAACAGTCCAACCCGAACAGCCAAGCCAAGTCTTCCATGAACCGGAAACAAGCATCCTGGGAACGGTTTCTGGGTAGCACCCTTCATCAGCCAGGCTAGCTTCAATCCAGTGGCAAGGTGAGAAAGGGACCCATGTCTGGGCACACCATGCCAACTTAGGGCGAACAAAGCAAACACAAGGAGATGATGTACGGACCGCTGAAAATTTTCCGACTCTCACCCCCAGTTACAGATCTGGGTTGAATCCATCATCATTCTTTAGCCCACTTGCCACCTCAGTTCAGACCCAGATATATGCAAATCAGTCTTGACCCTGTGCCTCATGGGAACAGTCCAGCCCGAACTGCCAAGCCAGGTCTTTCCTGAACCGGAAGTAAGCATGCTGGGACTGGTTTCTGGGTAATAACCTTCATCAGCTAAGCTAGCTTGAATCCAGTGACAAAGTGAGCAAGGGACCCACGTCTGGGTGGCATAAGCCAGAAGCAAACATGACAACAGACAACCACAAGAATATACCTCAGCTGATTACATCGAAGCATTTCGAGGAAGTCTATTTTTAGGTGATTAATTTGGCCATCAGATTTTCCAATGTGACTTATTGTTATTGCTACTCTCTTGCCCACATTTTGTTTTTGCTAGATAGTACACCTCCTACGATAATCCTCTGACATCATTCTGAACCGAGGATTATACCAATATGATCTAAAAGTAAATACCAGCCCATCTCTTCCTACATGAATTAGACCATGCATGTTGCACCATAGCTGACAAAGGAGAATCTGGATGCAGAGGCTTTCCTTAATTGGATACCCAAATATCACTAGTATCACTTATACATTCCATTCTTTCCCATTTGGCTTTTTCTTTTTTAGGGGCAGAGTGTTGTAGTGCTCTCAATTCATTATACATGTGTACAGTTTTCATTAATATATTTGTCACTGTTTCTCCTTGTAGATTACATGGTTTATCTGAGTGTAAAGTACTGGACTCAAGAGTACAGAATAGAGCAACTTCATCTGTATAGCCATTGCCACTTGTGACAAAGCAATTTCTGCTCATGTATGTGGCACATTTCACAGCTCCTTTGGCGATTGTAGAGCATTCAGTAAATTTAAACATAGGCTCCGTTTTTCGTAGGCATTTCAGCAGAAGTAAAACATTATCTTTGTGGTCACAACTGACCAAAATCATGCACAACTCCAAATCCATACTGGATATCTGTGTAAATGGTGAAACACAAACCTTCTGATGTACAACAGGCTCTGGTAAGGGCAATTAATTCCACAACTCCTCTTAAAGTACATATAGCATATGCAGCTCTTAGAATACCATGTCTCTCTCTCACACATGAGCCATCAACAAAAAAAGTATGGTCAAGGTTTGAAAGATGAACATCTAGTATAGCTGGTCTTGGGTTTGAGCAAAACGTGGGTACATTGATATAGTCCTAAAAGTCAATCTCATCCTCTCCCTCCAGAGTATGCAATAAAGAGGCTGGATTTAGTATGTTACGTCTCTGGATGGAAACATGTTCAGCTGCAAGAATATTTCTCTCCTAGTTAGTTAGGCGGATATTTGGCATGTGCTGCGTTCTGGAATGGGTCATGAGAATCTCATTTGTATGGGGTACCATTAGAATTAAAGGATAACCCATCACAATCCCTTTGGTTTGCTGCATGCTAAGACTAACTAATGCAACCGCTTTGAGACAACCTGGCAAAGCTGCAGGAACTGGATCAAGAGTTGATGAAAAATAGCCAATGGGACGCTTGGTATCAACATGGGCTTGTGTTAGTACAGACAAAGCGCACCCATCTCTTTTGGGACAAAAAAGCACAAATTATTTTGTATGGTCTGGCATTCCAAGAGCGGGTGCACTGCAAAATATATTTTTAAGCTCTTCGAAAGCTTCCATGGATTCATCATCCTTTGGTATTGGGTCAATGACATTTTCATTATTCTCTGAGTAGTTGGAAGTTTCATTTTAAGGGCTGTCCATTTTGTCCATGAGACACTTTTCTCACTCCTTTTGATATTTGGTGACCCAAGTACTGTCTTCCTCCTGATAGTACTGTAACTTCTCAGGGGAAATCTTATGTCCATTCTCAGCTAGATGATTTAATAATGCAATGGTATCTGGTTTACAAGCTTCTTTTGTCATTGAAGCAATAAGTACATTGTTGATGTATTCAATTAGTCGAACTATGTGGTAACTGCAAAGTCTCAAAATTCTTTTAAAGAATTTGATTAAAGTAAGAGGGACTCTCTGTTTACCCTTGTGGAGCAGGACACCACCCAATGGTTTTCCTTTGGAACCGAAATGCAAAGAGATACTGGCTCTCTTCATGCAACAGAACAGAGAAAAATGTCTTGCAAAGACCGTAAACCTCTCTGCAGCTGAAGGGATTTGGAATACAAATACAGCATGGTTTGGTGCCATAGGATAGCATGAAACGACAATGATTAATCTTTCAGCGGTCTTGTACTATCCTCTATTTCTTATTTGATTTTTGTAAGGCCAATATAGGTGTGTTGCACGGAATTCCAATTATTTCTTTTAGGATTCCCTGCCTTATCATATTCTCAATAACATAGGTGATATCATCAGGGGTAATTTTATATGGGCAAATCTGAGGGAAAACAGCATTAGGTCCAAGGGTACTCTTAAAAGGTTTAGCCCCTCTAATCAATCCGATTTCCTTTCTAGTAAAATCTCAAACTTCTTCCTTACATCAGAGCCACTCACCTGAACTCCAGGTTTTCCTTTAGGGAAATGTCTGAACCCAACGCCCCCTAAAACACCTTTCAGCTACAATGCTTTTCGTAACAATTGAGCTGTAAGGGGCATCAAGGGGAAGGGGGACTAGGAAGAGAGAAAGAAACACAAAGAAGACTGCAAAGATACTCAGGACAACACGTGCCATCAAGATAAACTAGGACACTTCGGTACAATTTCTCAGTCTGTGGCGTTGAAATATAGGGGTACATGCTCTTTGGATTGCTGGAATAACAATAATAATAATTGTGATGTCACTTTGATTTGTTTCACCAAGACAAAACTATTCTAACACATCTTTCAGACACAGAGAAAACAATAACTGGAATAAATGCATCATTTCTTGTTCTTTAAATCGTGAACTATTCACAGGAGAATTCTTTTTTGGAAAGAATATTCTTTGGTTTTCACAATCTCTCTAGTGTACTGTGTTAAAGCAAGAACAACATACATTACCATATGTTTCCTGCAACTCACTATGACCTTTTGGTAATTGCGTTCTGAAGTAATCCCCTCTTGAATGAGAATTATACATGAAGAGGAATGTTCCAAACAAATGAATTCTAAATGAAGTGCTTTATAATTCAAAGTCCAGGGTTTATGCACATACAGGCACATGCATCAAGAAAACTTTTTGCGAGTCCTTAATTGAGATCATTAAGGAATCGCAATTAAGGACTCTCAAAAGCCTATGATGGCGATTCCTAAACATTCCTTGATTGCGACTCGCAAATTGCGAGTCGGAATTAAGGAATGGCTTCCCATTCATTCCTATGGGCCTACAGGCCCTTCGGAATGAATGGGAAATTGCATGTGCAATTCGCGAGTACCAATAGGTACTCGCAAATTGCGCTTGCAATTTCAAGGGTGCAAAGGTGTCGAAATGACACCCTGTTGCACCTCTGAAATTATGATGTGCACCCATGTTGGACACACACATGCCCCAAAGGCGTGTGTGTGTAACCTGAAACCTTGAAAACTGCACTTTAGTGCATTTTTCGCAGTTTTTACAAAATACAGACCAGAGTCATTTCTCTGTATTTTGCAGCCCCAAATAGCGAATTCGCTATTTCTACATGCTTCTAGCATTGCATCTAAGGAATCGCAAACTGCGATTCCTTAAATGCAATTGCAATTTAAGAAATCACAATTAATTGCGATTTCTTAAATTGCGTGTGCCTAACACTTTAATGCATCTCAAAAGGCCATTTTGCAGGCGCAAACAGCCGATTTTTGCGAATCGCACAGCTTTCGCTTTCAAAAACCTTAAATGCATGTGCCCCATAGTTCATAATTCTAGGTCCGAAGTTATTTCAAGACGAATAAAGTTTTTTGCACTTCTGAAGACAAATCGTGATTGCGAAGATGAGTCACAAAGAAATAACGAAGAGCATCTTCAATGCAGTCGTTTGTAAAATAAATAAAAGGAAAGTTACTTGCCTTTTACTTTTATCTTTGCGCAGAAAAATGCAAATTGTGCAGGTTTTAACTCACTTTCTTTTTTCTTTTATTCTGACTTTTTAGGGACTGATTTGGAACAAGAAACAGAGCACCTGACACAGCCAACCAGAAGTAAGGCACCCGACGGGAACAAAAATCAGCAAGATAGCCTGCGAATCTCCTTCAAGCTGTCGCCGAGAGTAGCGGTGGGCGGCAAATTCCGTTCCGCTCACAGAACTTGCGAAATTTCAGCATTTCTGCAGTCCGTGCGGAATGCCAAAATGTTGAAACTTCTGGGATGTGTGCCGGAATGGAATTCGGGGGCATGAGGTATTAATTAAACCTCACCAGAAGCACTTACAGATATAAATAAAGCAGGAGCCAGAGTAGAAGCTCAAATTCTGTAACGCATTAGTCAGCCCAAAAACCTCGTGAGCTCGGTGGAGGCTGGGCAGGTGTGTTTGATTTCTCCCCGTATCTACCGTAGTAAATTAACTGTGGTCCTTGATGGAGGTCTGCAGTGAAACTATGCACAGCACCCGTTTTTCCTCAGACTGTTGGCGCGACTCGTAGGTGAGCGGAAGGAAGACGGCGGAAGGATGGCTGAGGGGGGAGGGGCAGCGGCAGGTATGAGCCGCTACGGCGAGATCTGCTGATACATTAGTTAGATACAAGGCCTGCGTGCCAGCGACAGTGCCGAAGCGGCAACATAATTTACTCAGCTGGTTTCATTACCCATTCTCTCTAAAGTCTTCTACAATGAATTCACATTTTATGATTTTTCCAAAGTGCAATTTGCAGTGAATGGAACAAGGGGGAAGAAAGGAAAGGGGGCGGAGAGAAAAAACTACTAACCACAGCATTATTCTTAGCATTTTTATATCTCAGTAGTGCGAGGGATTACGGATAGGGTCCCGCTCAATGACACGCTGTAGAACCTGATGAGAAGGGCAGACTGATGACTGTACGCACCCTCTGCACCTGCACCCCTAAAACAACATACACCATAGCCAGCGGAGGGTGTCAGCAGCGTAACCCGTGTGTTGTGTGCCCTAGTAAATGCCCCCCAGACCTCGTGGCTGGTGTTTGCATAAAAAAATACACTAATCAATGGGCGCAACAAGAAATCTCTGCGAGCACGCGCAATTCTGCGTGAACGCGGAGATTTCTTGCCGTTTTGCAGAATTTTGCGTAGGGCAACTACGCAAATTCCGCCCAACCCTAGCCGAGAGATGAGAACCAGGACTGAAGCCACGTCGTCGCTGGAGCACAGGTAAATCTCAGATAGATCTGAGGCCAAGCGTTTAAATTTAGCGCTCAGTGTTTATATATAGGGGTCCATACACATGCTGGATGCACGCGGAGTGTCGGAATGCTTGACAGTTTGGGCGTGAAAGCACTGACATGTTTCTTTATGGAAATTAAGCACAAGTGTGAACGCTAATTGACAGCATATGCAAAGCTTTGTCGAGCATTCAATTAAAAACTTATTTTTATTCTTCATAATGCATAAATCAAATGAACAACTTAAAACAAAAATGATTTGTGACTTTCTGGTTTTTATAAGTAAAAACTGTTTCTTTTAACACACCAAGTTCATGTTTAATGCATGTAAATAATAAATGCATCAGTAGAAATAGTATTCCCGTTCTAGCTAGGAGCATGAATTCTCTTTAACCCCTTCCCTGCTCATGACGAGCTCAGCTCGTCATGAGGCACAGTGGAGCTGTGCTTATGATGAGCTGAGCTCGTCATGAACAATGGTATATCTTACTTTGCAGCACAGGAGGGGAAAACCTCTAGCAGCCAAGGTGTCAATGTTACAAGAGTAAACATGTGTTGATGTTGAGCTTTTGTGAGACCATGTTACCTTAACTGTCACCCATAAGTCAATAGGCAGATCTTCAGTATTTAGAACTTGGTACAGTCTGACAACAGACTCTGGTGACTATAGTTTAAACTCTGTATCAGCTGCTTGGGTCTCAATTCCTACACCATCATATAGGCAATATATGACACAGTTCATCTTGTAATATAATCTCTGCCTAGAAGATTTACAGGACTTCAATAGCAAATTACATATTGATGGTGTTCTTTGAAATCTCCTACTTTTAACTGACACTGGGGCAGTAATTTGATTAGTACACAGCTGATTTGTACTACCTAAACTTATACTTCTTTTTCCAAGAGGAGTAGGCTAGGGACCTCAACAGTTTTGACAGTCGCATGAGTAGCTCCTGTGTCTATTAGGAAAGACATAGGATGTCCATTCATCTCTCCTTCAACAAATGGTCCACTCTGGTCCACTTCTAGGGTTGAGCCAAGTACCCACTCCTGCTCACCCTCAGGCACAAACTTTAGTCCTGATTTAGGGCCAGCTCAGATATCATGGGTACAGGGCTTCCTTGCATTGCCATGGGGTCTTGGGGAACTCTGTCATTTTCCTGTTGGTGCAGAATATTTCCCTACGTCTGCATTGGATTGTAACTGTTTGGCAACACCCCAGCCTTTGGACATTTCTGAACGTCATAGGGGGCTCAGGGACTGGTAACATTTCTTCTGGACTAATCAGATTTATCCCTTTGGAGTCTATTGCACATCGATCTGTATTGAATCAACACTCCATCCTCCAAAACCCCACCTTGTGGCATATGTGACATTGGGAAACTTTCTTTAAGGCACTTTTGGTGGTCCCGGTCGCGTTTTCCGACCTCTTCCTGTTCCTGGTACATCACCACCATAACATTGGGAAACTCCTTGCTGTTGTGTTGCAAATTTGGATCTAATTTGGAAACCTGAACTGGAGGCTTGAATCCCATCGTCCCTAAATTCTGAACTAATTGGGTCTGGGCAATCATAAACCTTTCTTTGAATCCTTTTTGTTTTGCTTCTAGATTCCCACTTCAATATTTGGCATATTATAAAATCACATGTGCTGATTTGCTCTGCCAACAAATAACACTTTGCATAATTTGATTACTAACTTCTGGTCTCAGCCCATACACAAAGGAAGCAAGCGGGGAGAGGATGTAGCCTAATGGCTAGGCGGTCGATCTCTAATCTGGGGAACCGGGCTTGAGTCTCGGCAATTACTCTCAACATCCTGTGATTCTGGTCAAATCACTTAATCTCCCCGTACTTACAAAAATGAACGTGTCCTTGTGTAACACAACTGGTGCTCATGTAAAGCGCTCTGATACCTGATAGCTTTGGGTCAAGTTTGCACTATATAAAACTAAGAAGAAAATAAAATTAAGAAATCCTCCCATATTTTCACTAATAGGATTATTCATTCCACTATGCTCCCTGTACACCTGCATTAATCTTTTAACTATGCATTCACTGATACCTTAAGTTCTTGTGAAGTCCAAAATATCCTTGGCCAATAATGTTTCTTTTGTGGGACTTTAGTCTTCAAATGTCTCATTACTTCCTCATATTAGGTCTTTGCTATAGGTGAAGGAACATTAGTCCCTTACACCCAGGGTGGTTCTTGCGTGGACCAATCCACAGCTTTCTTACGTTCTGCCCACAAGTCTTTTGGGACCACTACTTCAAATAACACATCTAAATCTTCCCAATAAACCTTCAATATGGCCACAATCTGCTCCATCTGAGTATACCATTTATCAGGATTCTCTCTAGGCTTTAGGAGAGTATTAGTAAAATGAAAAAGGTCTGAACAAGACCACAGAAGATCTACATATGTTCCTCCCTGAATGTCTCATAGTGGAAACTCTTGTATCTTTTTATTCATAGCAGTTTCTTCTCTCTCTATCCCCTTTAGTTAAGTCATAACCTTCTCTTTCTTTGACCATAAGTCTCCGAGTTTCTCTGTATCACTCCATTCTCTAATATTCTCAATTAACTCCTTTACATGTGTTGTCAATCCTCTAACCTCCAACATTCACAGCACTTTTTCAGTTTCATCGATTCTAATATTTCATTGCTGCTTCTTCCATTGCGTTATATCACCGTCACTAGCTAATTTTCCATCTTAGCTTATACCTCCCTCGCTACTCAGGCTGCTTCTTTGCATAAAACAGCATCTTGTTCTCCCCATAATATCATCAGAAGTCCACTAATATATTTCCCTTTGCCAACTCTTCAAATTCTGTTTTTAACTGGGCTACATTAATTCTCTGAGCAGATACTCCTTTACTGGCAAAGGCAATAGATAAATCTGTACTAGTTGACTGTCTCTAACTTTCTCTTGTGATTATACTTCCTCCTTGATAAGGAAATATAGCCATACTTCCTGCACTTCGGACTACATCTTGAGGTATACTCAGGACATATTGTCTTTGAGCCAGGTTATAAGATGTCTCAATTATGGAATCTAGCAAAATGTTAGGCAAGGGTAAGTTACTTATTGCAACTGTTACAGTGGTCTGTTTCGAAGTTGGGACAGAGGTCTCTAAGAAGCTTGGGGGCTCATGAGGCTCCATCAATGATCCCACAGCCACTGTATTCTCAGGCGTTACCGGTGCAGTGCCACTCTGCACTTCCAACGTAGTGAAATTGTTAACCCTGGGCGTGGTTCGCGTAGCAGCGCTACGCGTAGCTACGCAAAGTGCACTTTGCACTAAGCGAGCTACGTGTAGCTACGCGAACTGCGTAGTGCACTGTGCAAAAGGCTGTTCGCACTGATTGCACAGTGCTGGTTGCTTGTCCGCACTATGCAATCAGTGCAAACCGCATTTTGCCCAGTGCAAGCGGTCGTTTTCTGCTGCTCGAGTAGAATTCTACTCGAGCGGCAGCTTTCTCAACACGGACTGGTAGTTTCTCATCGGGATCGGTCGCGAGCATACGCGACCACTCGCAATGAGAAACCTGACGTCCCCGCGTTGAGAATCTCACCGGGAGGTTTATTTTCCATGCTTGCGATCGGCAACTTGGTGTTGCCGATCGCGAACGAGGAAAAAGTCTCGCTGGTATGTCATTTTGCTCGCTTTACTCGCTTCGCTTTGCTTCCTTTAACCTTTTCTTTCTCTTCCTTTTCCAAGAGAGGATAATTTCCTACAGTCTCAATAACTTCCTCTCTCAATTTTATCTGCTTTTCTTCCTCTTGCTTCTTTTTCCATGAATGAGCCCTGCTTCGGATTGTGAATTCAAACTTTTCCTTTTCTCATTTGCCATCTGCGTCCATAGATTTAAAGTTTAAAACTGAATAGGTCTAGGTTGCGGCTTTAACACATTTGAATTCTCTAGTCGCTGGATGCAGAAAGTTCCACTCAGAGGAAAGCATAGTTCCCCTTCTCTAGATGTATGTTTGTGCTATTGGGTAAGCCAAATGCATGTATATTTGCCAGATCATGAATTCTTGAATCATCTTATCATCTCCTTGCCAGATGATGAATACACCGTTGATGTACCGTTTCCAGAACATTATCGCTTCTCTATATATCGATTGCGTTGTCCAGAATGTGTATCATCTCGAACTCACTAACATATAACCCTGCTTAGCTGGGGGCAAATGTACTACCCATAGAAGTTCCATATTTTTGGAGAAAGAGTGATCCTTCATATTCAAAAATGTTGTCTGTGAGGGCCAGTTTGTAGCATTCTAGCGCAAAGTGTCTCGGGGAACTGTAGTGCCAGTCTTCCCTGAATAGAATATTTTCTAGTGTTTTCAGAGCCTCTTGTTGCGGTAGACTTGTATAAAGGCTCTCATTGTTTAAACCTACTAGAACTTGATTCTTCTGGTCGTATTCCCCATTGTCCAGCAGATTAAGTAGGTCCCCAGTGTCTTTTAGGTACGTAGGCAAATTGTGACATTGGTTCCAAAATTGATCCGCTTCCGGACACGATAGGATGCCCTGGTGGAGGTTTTATAGTTTTGTGCATCTTTGGGAGAGAATAAAAATATAGAATCTTCATATTTCCGACCTGTAGGTATTCTGCTTATTTTTTTGAGATCCAGTATTCCACTACTGCTTTCTCCGCCATATTGCCTATTGCTCTTTTGAGTCTGGGAGTTGGGTCAGTTTCCAGTGGTTCATAATACCCTCCTTCTGATAGAAATATTTGGCACTGGACATGGTATTCCTTCTGTAGTAATAGGACAATTCCTTCCCCTTTGTCTGCCAGTTTTTGACAAGTTCTTTATCATCAGTGAATTCTTGTAATGCTTGTTTTTCTTTTTTCTTCATGTGGAAAGTCTGATAGTCTTCTTTGTTGATGTTATCAATTTCTTTAGAAAGAGCTTATTCAAAGGCTAAGATTTCCACTGGTGAGGGCATTGGGTGGGCACTGGTGAGGGCAAAATGTTGATTTTATTCTTAGATCGGTGTCACTTTCATTGCCCCCAGTGGTTTATCCTTAAAATAGGCTTTTAATTTCAGTTTTCTGCAGAATTCAGCTGCCTCTGTGTTGTTTAAATTTGGTGTGAGAACAAAACCTAGGCCTTTGTCAAGAACATCAGTGCGTTCTTCTGTTAGTGTTTTCCCTGTTGAACCACGCATGAGTCGTGTGAGGCACGCACATTGATAGCATGATGGAGGGTTCCTTTTCAACCCTTTTACTTACTTTTTTAAATTCTATTCAATCTACTTTCAGTTCCTCTTTGAGTATTGTTTATTTTCAAAAGTTTCAAAATTATACATTCTGCTTCTTGAATACTGTTCTGGAAAAGGAACATTGATGATGTGTTCATAATCTAGCAAGGAGATGAAAAGATGATTTGAAGAATTCATGATCTGGCTCAACACCCGTGATAACTTCCAGTGGCGGCTGGCGAAATTTAACAAAGGTGAGGTATAGGATTAGATCAGTATTTATTGCATACGAGCAAGCAAGGCCGACTATCCATAAGAAACCCCCGCCCACTTAGAAGAAGTTTTGTAAAAAATGGGTTACAATGGTACTTTTTCCAGGGCAATTTATTTGGGAAACTGAGAGAAAGTAGAAAATATGCACGGTACTGCTGAGCACTGTTCCCGGTAAGGTGCCACGCGCACACCTCTCTTCCTGCGAGCACGCACTGCCGTGTGGAGTGTGCTCACACACAGGACATCCAGCAAAAGAATTTCAGCCGCCGCTTTATAAAAGCGAGCGGCGTGAAAAACTGCCACTTCCTGGATGCGGCGTGGACAGAGGAAGAGTCGGGACTCAGGCCGGAATGCAGGTAAGCCTGGCTGTCTGGCTTGGGGCTTGGTGCTGTTAGTAAAGTGCGGTGCAGGGCATGTTGTGTGCTTTAGTTTAAGTATTCATGTTAATCACAGCTCGTGAAGGGGCTGTAATTAACATGAATACTTAAATAAAAGCACACAATCTACCCCTCACCGCTTTACTCACAAAAGAGTACTGCAAGTTTAAAAACACAGCTTGTACTTTCAATTTATTCTGAAAGTACACGGTGTGTTTTTAAACTTGCTGTACTTATTTGTTAGTAAAGCGCAGTGCGAGGCATATTATGTGCTTTAGTTTAAATATTCATGTTAATCACAGCCCCTTCACAAGCTGTGATTAACATGAATACTTAAATAAAAGCACACAATCTGCCCCGCACCGCTCTTTACTCACAGGAGTGCCACCATCACTTACTATTGTATGCAAACACCATTTGTTCAGGCCTGTATTTTATGCAGGTGTCCAGACTTGCAAGTGGAGGTGATGGTTTGATCTAGGGAGAGGGGGTGTCCAGAGTTGCAAGTGGAGGGGATGGTTTGAGGTAGGAGGTGTCCAGACTTTCAAATGGAGGTGATATTTTGAGCAAGGTAGAAGAGGTGTCTAGACTAGCAAGTGTAGGCGATGGTTTGAGCCAAGTAGAGGAGGCATCCAGGTCTGCAAGTGGAGGTGATGTTTTGAGCCAAGTAGAGGGGGTGTCCAGACCTGCATCTGGTGGTGATAGTTTGAGTTAGATGATGTGTCCAGACTTGCAAGTGGAGGGGTGGTTTGAGGTAGGTGGGGGGCGACAGACTTTCAAGTGGAGGTGATGGTTTGAGCTAGGTAGAGTAGGTGGCCAGGCAAGCAGGTGGAGGTGATGGTTTGAGATAAGTAGAGGAGGTGGCCAGACTAGTAAGTGGAAAGATATTTTGAACAAAGTAGAGGAGGTAGCTATAGCTAGTCTGGGGATGGTGTGAGCTAGGCAGAGGGGGTGTGCAGACTTGCAGGTGATAATTTTAGCTAGGTAGAGGGGATGTCCAAACTTGCAAATGAAGGTGAGGGTTTGAGGTAGGTAGGGACATGGAGTGGTGTCCAGACTTGCTAATGGAGGTGATGACTTGGGGTGTAAGGAAGACAGTTATAGCTCGTATTTATTTATTTGTGTTTTATAGCACAAACTAGACCCAAGGGCCTCCGAGCACTTTACAAGAATTGCATAAAGATTGATTACAAGAGCTATAACCACAGGGTACAGCTTTACAAGAATTACATGTACATTGTTTACCTCGTTTTCAGTGGGCACAGCAAAGAGTCATACAATATAGGAAGAGAAAGGTGAGGTATAGGTATGTGAGTAATTGCAAATAAGGGGCCCACAGTTTCGCAAATTATTTGCTCCTCCCTTCCACACTGAGCGACATGTGCTCCATGGCCAAGAGCTGCCACAGACGGTGTACCCAATCAAGTATCTCAGGTGTTGTTGTTGTCCCCCTCCTTGCTAATATGACCTGCAGTGCTGCTAGCAGCGCCAATGCAATCTGTCTGCCTCTGATAGATTTCAGCGGGAAGGCTTTAGGGTGGGAGAGACCTAGCAGCGTGTATTCTGGAGAGAGGGGTAGTGCAATCTGGAACGCATTGTCAATATCGTCAAGGATCCCTGTCGAATAGCGTACCAATTTCGGCAATGCCATAGTAGGTGAACCAGAGTTCCCGTTGCACCACATCCCCGCCAGCAGAGATCAGCTTTCCTCCTGTCCCAACAGTGCACACCAGCAGGAGTGTAATACCAATATGTAACTACTTTAAAAGCAGATTCTGCCCCCGCTGTATTGTGTGCAGTAAGATGTGCCCTATATAGTACATGTTCCCATTCCTTGGGTGTTAGGGGCCTGCCCAGTTCAATCTCCCAAGGTACCTGTGCTTTAGTACGATGACTCACGGGGTGTGCTATAAGCATGGCGTACAGATACGATAGAAGTCTGCGGTCATCCGCTTTGCACACTTGCAATTTTTCAAACACTGTAAGGGGTCGGGACATGTGGGAATAGTTGGCGGGCAAAGTAACCCAGCGAGAAACCTGACTGTAGGTAAATGCATCCGAGGCTAATAGGTCGTAGTCTTTCTGCAATTGGGCAAAGGGAATCAGTCCTTCCATATCGAAAAGGGAACCAACCCTCTTACAACCTTCTTTCCGCCACCTCTGAAATATTGGCGACGCCTGTCCCGGAGTAAAATAAGGATTGTCGACGATGGGGGACATAGGCGAAGGAAATGACTTCCACCCCTTCGTCAAAGTTACCCGGTCCCAAACCTTGAGAGTAGACGAGGTGACCAGGGAGGAGTATAGCCCCCACTCTCTGTGCTTACGGGGTATCCACAGTTCCCACCAGATGTTCACCCCCGCGACTGACTGATCCATGAAATTCCAGTGTTTGCTGGACAAAGGTCTGTTCCACTCCACCAAATATCGTAAGCATGCCGCTTGATAATAGCCACCTATGAGTGAAAGGCCCAGGCTACCCTGTGCTTTTGGGGTTGCCATTTGCATTAGGGAGAGGCGAGGCTTCTTTCCCTCCCATATTAACCGAGTAATAAGGGATTGCAATTACTTAAGCGTACCAGGCGGTGGTGTCATCGGCAGCATCTGAAAAATGTATAAGATACGAGGTAGCACCGTCAATTTCACCGCCGCTATCCTCCCAAACCATGCCAATCTGAGATGTGACCAGGCGTCCAGCGCCTTGGTCGTGTGTTCCAGCAGCAAAGTATAGTTTAGTGACACCGTCTTGGCAATGGTAGGTGCAATCCTAGGTATGTTGTATCCGTGTGCACCCACTGGAATGTGAAGTCCCGCTGCAACGCCTCCACTTCCTCAGAGGGAATGGAAAGGTTCAGGATCTATGATTTCGCGACATTTACTGTAAATCCTGATACTTTCCCAATAGCCGCAAGTTCGTCGCAGGGTCATCTGGGGCTGGGTAAGCGAGAGGATCACATTGTCTGCATACAAACTAAGTTTATGCACGTCCGCTCCGAATTTGAGGCCAACCACATTAGGATTCGCCAGGATCCGCTGAGCAAAAGGCTCCATATAGAGCGCAAATAAAAGTGGGGACAGGGGGCAACCCTGCCGTGCTCCCCGGGCAATAGAAAAGGGGACAACCTGCAGCCATTAACCCGAACAAACACCTTGGGAACGCGATATAAGCACTGTATCCAACACAGAAAGTTGGCACTGAGCCCATAGGCGCGCAACACTGCGAACAGACAATCCCAATTGATGCGATTAAAGGCCTTTTCCACGTCTATGGACTAGAGGAAGGCCAATTTCTGTGAGCAGTGTATACTATTGATGAGGTGCAACAGTCTTTTGGAGTTGTCTCCCCCCTGTCTAGAAGAGATGAAACCGACTGATCCGGGTCTACCATGTCCGCCATGAAGGGGTTAAGGCGCAATGCTAAAATGCCCGCAAATAGCTTTGCATCGACGTTAAGAAGCGAAATGGGGTGGTAGGACCCACATACGCGCACATCCTTCCCTGGCTTCAGAATTACTGAGATCGCTGCTTCCGACATCGAGGGCATTACCGCTCCCATATCAAGAAAAGAGTTATAGAGCCTGGTCAAGAAGGGAGCCAGCTTCACACAAAATGTTTTGTAAAAGGAGGCCGAGAATCCATCCGGACCCGGTGATTTGGCTACTTTCAATCTAGAGATGGCCGATATCACTTCCTCAATGCGGATTGCAGATTCTAGGTCTTCAGAAACAGATTTGGGGAGAGGCGTTATATCACAAGTGTCTAGATACGCTGTTGGATCACGTGAAGGTGGGTTTTGCTCTGTGTAAAGAAGGTGATAAAAACTGCGGAAGGTTTCAACAATTCGATCATCTGTGGACTGTTCTGTACCAGAATGATCCTGCACTGACTGCATTAAGGACGCCTGCGTCTTAACTTATAACCTATGGGCCAACATCTTGCCACACTTATCACTGCCAAGTAGGAGGGCGTGTTTTGCTCTACCCACGTCTAAATGTTTTAGCATTTGTCTGCGATTTTTCACGCCACACTCGCGGGCCCCGGTACGCTTGTGAATCGCCTCCAGCTCACCCACCTCCCTCTTCAACTCCGCACGCTTGTCCCTGCGCATGGTATTGCATGTTGCCGCTACCACGATGAACTCTCGCTGCGTCATCAGCCTCAGAGCCTACCACACCGCCGAAAGAGAAGTGGACCCCTCGTCATTCACTTGAAAATACTGCACTATAGTATCATGCACACGCTTAACCACCTCCTCAGAGTGGAGCAGGCTATCGCAAAGTCTCCATCCGGAGGGGAAGCGTTCGCTTACGATGTGCGGGCAATAGGATGGAAATAAGGGCATGGTCAGAAAGAGAGTGCGGGTGCTATCTCCGAGGAATGTAGGCTAGTCATGAGCATAGTAGATGCTAGGAAATGATCAAGGAGCGCATAGGTTTTATGTGCAGCAGAGACATATGTATAGTCGCTTTCGCCTGGGTGCTGAGTCTGCCACACATCATGCAATCCACTGTCTTCCAGCCACCCCTTCCCACCAAAGGAGAGAGCCCCAGATTGGTGCGACCGCTGCACTGATCTGTCAAGCTCTGCATCCATTACAAGGGTTAAATCGCCCCCAACCAGTATCGCCGCATCTGGGGAAGTGAGTACCTCTGTCAAGGCCGATAGCAGGAAGGGTTCTTGCTTCGCCTAACATAAGGTGTGACTCCCCCCATTGCACCCTGATGACCAACAGCCTACCCTTTATTTCTGCCACAGTCGACAGTACTTGCAAAGGCAGTGCGCACCCACTAAGATAGCCACCCCATTCTTTTTGGACGGTCCAGCGGACCAGAATTGCTGCGGGAATAGCTTATCGCGCATGCGCACTGTATCTTCGGAAAGCAGATGAGCCTCCTGGAGTAGACATATGTCGCTATCAGAGTTTTCCAGGACGGAGAGCACTACAGCGTGCTTCACGGGATTGTTCAACCCACAAACATTCAAATTACTATCTTCGGATTTGATCGACAAGAGAGCTCCAAAGGGAGCCTTGGTTCGCCCTGTAGGGCACCATCCTGAGCTTAGAACTGATGTGTAGACCCCCAAATGAACCCCAATCAGACCCCAACCCCAAATATTAGCAAACAGCACAAAACCATGCGCCTTCCGAATTATGCGTTCCTTCAATTGAAAATCGTTGTCACACAAGAGTATACCCGGAGGAGGCGCTTTGTTGCCACGGGCAGGGGCGGCTTTAGGCATGTGCAAGCTGTGCACCTGCACAGGGCCACCAAACCCCAGGGGCCGCCACGCCAGAATATATCCTTAATATAATAATCCTTTTAGGATGGATACATATTTGTGTGGTGGCCCCTGGCAGGGATTTGGCGGCCTCTGGCACTGTTCCACTTCCAAACACCCTGACACCGCCCCCCCTCTTCACTGGCCTCCACGCTCTCCCCCGCCCGTACCCCCTCTTCCAGGGCCCCCTACCTACACTCCCTGCCCTGGGCCCCCATGAGCCTAGAGCCGCCCGTGCCACGGGGGAGGCCCACATGATGTATCCGGTCCATTTGAATGTCCGTTCCCTTTTCGTCCCCGAGGATCTGCTGAAATAAGGAACTGACATAAGCTCGGAGATCGTCGCCCTCCTCCATCCAGGGAACTGCCCTGATCCTCACACCTGAAACGGTTCTCCAGGTCCTCCGCATGGGCCTGGAGATCAATGTTCTGTTCGCGGAGGCGCAGCATGTCTTGCTGCAGGTGATGAAGTTCTTCTTCTCTGCAAATGTCATGCTCCTCCAGGCTCGCCTCCCTCTCTCCTATTTCATCTACATCACGTCGGACCTCTTTGAGATCTGCAGCAAGTTGGGACCTTAGCTCTTAAATATTATACTTTATGGCCGTGAAGAGCTCAACCATAAAGGCTTTGGTTGCAGGGGAATCATCGCCCTCCATTTGACTGGCTGCCTGTGGTATCCTTCTATGTGTTATGTATGTGTGACTTGCTGATTATAGAATGTTATTCGTAGAATGTCATGATGTAGTTATGTGATGATTCTAATTGAGGCCAGGACTCTGTCAGTTGCTGCCTGCCTGTGTCTCCTGTGGATGAGATCCTTTTCTTCTTGTGAAAAGAATAAAGAAACCTTTTAATCATCCTATATCTGAGATGTACTTCTTCACATTGGCGACGAGGGTGGGATAAGTCTAGTGCCTCTCCACAACAATCCATCCTTTAAGGATAATTCATCCTTGACATTCCAGTACCTCTTGGCAGTAACACTCAAATTCTTAACACATGGCCAACCTTTACTTACCAAATCGCAAACTTCCTGTAACTCAGAGCCTGTACACACAGCATCTTTCCAATCACACTCTTGAACAATTCCTTCAACAATCTCACACACCTTGAACTCATCTACCTCCCAAGAATCTTCAGATGATAAAGAATTCTGGTCATTCTGTTCCACAACTAATCTAGAGAGACAATCCGCAACCTTATTATTCACCCCTGGTAAATATCTCACATCAAATTCAAACTCTTGGAGAGCGATAACCCATTTACAAATCCGTGAAGAAATGGCATCCAAACCTTTTTTTATAAAAGACCTCCTTCAACGGTTTATGATCAGTGTGAACCACAAACGAATTACCCCACAGAAATGTTTTCAATTTCCTAATTGCCCAATAAATACAAAGGGCCTCCTTTTCAATCACAGAATATGACAACTCTGGGCCAACTAAAGATCTAGACAGAAACAAGATGGTAATCTCTTTCCCATCTCTCATTTGCTTGAGCACCGCCCCTAAACCTCGGGAACTAGCATCTGTGACCAAAATTGAATCATTATTTACATCAAAACTCTGTAAAGAAGGAGCTAGACTTAAATCTTGTTTAACAAGTTCATACTCCTTTTGACACACCTGAGACCAAGAAAACTTAACTCCCTTTTTTAACAAAGCTCTCATATTAGAAGTTTTATTCGCAAAATGAGGCACAAATTTGTTATAATATTCCGCCATACCTAAAAAGGTAACCAACTCTTCTCTAGACTTTGGCGTAGGCAAGTTTTGTATAGTTTTCACTAACTTATCCTTTGCTTTTACACCATCAGGAGTCAAACAGTGACCTAAATAGTCAATCTCAGTCAAATTAAACCCACTTATTTTCCGTTAAAGTCAGTCCTCTGTCCTCAAAACGCTCCAGAACAGATCTAACTCTAAGATCATGTTCACTTTGGGATGAATCAAAAACAAGTACGTCGTCTTGATAAATTTTAACGCCAGTGATACCCTTCAATACATCCTCCATCACTCTCTGAAAAACAGAGGCTGCAGAGATTAAACCAAAAGGTAAGCGAGTAAACTTATATGTGCCAAAGGGTGTGATGAAGGTTGTGAAGCCCATGGACGTCTCATCAATACTCACTTGATGGTATGCAGCCCTCAGGTCCAGAGTGGAGAACATGCAAGCATCCCCAAGTTGAGTTAGCATGGTATTAATATTGGGAAGAGGGTATCTATCAGCCACAACCTCTCTATTAAGACCCCTAAGGTCAACACAAAAACGAATATCGCCTGAGGGTTTACGTGCTAAAACAACAGGCAAAACCCATTCACTTGCCTCAGATTTCACAATGATTCCATCACTCAAGAGTTTCTCTAATTCCAACCGCATAGGTTCCTGCATAGCTAAAGAAACACTACGCACTTTACATGCCACAGGAACTGCATCTGTCTTCAAAATAATATTATGAACATAACCAGAAAGACAACCTAGTTTAACACTAAAGACATTTTCAAATAGTCTTCGCCAATCAGGATAAGACACCTCATTTTTACTCAGATTAGAGACCTCTTGTACACCTACCACATTACAGCCAGATGTACATGGAGACACATCATTTAAGACAGGATTATCTTCCCCAGAGTGAGATACTATATCTCTTAGACCAATGCAGGGATTCTCACCAGGAAGTAAAGAGAGATGTAAGTCCGCCTGATGAAACCAACTTAGAATGCTGTCCCCCCTGCAGGAGATGTAAATTTTCCCTGCAGTAAGTCGCCCTTTGTAATCAATTTGACCATTGAAATAACCTACAAGTTTAATAGGTTTTCTCCCATAGGCCAGTGGTCTTATATCAGGCTTAAAAACTTTTACCTTTCCAAAAAGTTTCTTTTCAAAGAAAACTTCGGGTATTAAAGTAATTTTTGCCGCAGAGTCAAATAACATTTTGACTTCACAATTATCAATGCGTACAACATCAACAGCACCTTTACATTTTTTCCCATCAGATAAGGAAATTTCTCCACAATGTAACTCATCTGAATCAGAATTAAAGGCTTCATCAAATAAGGAAATCTCGCCACAATGTAAATCATCTGAATCAGAATCAGAGTCTTCATCAATTATCACTTCTTTCACTTGTTTTTTTTTCCTATTAGTTTGAGACCTGCAAGCTTTCGAGTAATGCCCTACCTTACCGCAGCCATTGAAACTCGCACTTATTTTCCCTTAAGGATCTCATACTTGAGTCGAGGTTTGACTGGATTGTTTCAGGAGAAGCTCTTTTAGGGACTTCTCTTTACGAGCCCTAGCTGCCTCTATTTTGCGCCCTCCATACAGTTGTGCCCTCTGGTATTAGCCGCCACACTAGGTAATAGTGTTGATGTAAATAAATGCTGGGCGCACACATCGTTTTGTCAGCACAGCTCCGTGTGCTAGACCAATACGTGCTTCACCAATTAGGGCCAGAGGCCGTACTATGGTCTCCTAAGCTTCACGCCAGGCCTCCCCTTCTCTCTACTCTGATAGGTGCCACTCTCCTCCTATGTGCGCCACGGGCCAGATGTCTTGAACCTCAGACCTCGTGAATAATCTGGTCAGAACAGCTCGCCACGGCCCCAAAGAATAGCGTAGCCAGCTCCTGCCCTCATGCGTCCTGCTTCTCAACTGCGCCGAATCATCGTAGTTCACGGGCTGCTAGCGGCTCCTTAAATGGCAGCTCTGCCACCTCTCCATGACTCGCCACCCTATTTCTCGGCACCACCACCTCCTCCCCAGCGTTGCTGCTCAACCGCCGTCTGCCGAGATGCGGACCGTCGAAGTTGCAGCTTCGGCCCACTCCCTGCGCTGCTTGGTGGGAGAGCGTGCACTAGGCCTCCCTGTCGTGTCCCAGTCAATACCGCTCCTGCTCTAGGAGGTACCTTCTGGGCACGCTGGCCCCTGCCGTAGACTCTGCCAGAGTCAGCTCACTCAGATGCCTCACAGATCCCGGTGAGACACCACCAAGAGTAACTCCAGGTGCCAGCAACCACCCGGGGGGCCGCTCCGACGTGCGCCATCCGCCGGTCTGCGGACCGAGTAAGCCCAGGTCCGGGCTAGCTGCACCGCTTGCTCCCCTCCTACCGCTTATCACTGGTAGGGCCGCCAACAGATGAGCGTGAGCCACCAGGCCCGCGGATTGGGACCCATGTGGTCACACAGGGGGAGCAGGACTGCGCCCGATAGCAGCACAGAGTCCAGGCCTAACTCGGTCGCGTTTTCAGGAGGCCGCGCTCTCCAGCTTCCACAGCACGGCCTTCGCTGGCATTAGATGGTGGCTCTCGTCGGTCACTCCCACTGCCGCCCAGCCACATCGCGCACCGTCGGCCGCTGCTCACCCACCTCAGGATTCGCCGCACTTGGCGTGGGATAGCAGCTCAGCCGCGGCCCGCAGTCCCGTCAAGGCCGCTGCACCACCAGGCCGGATTCAGTTCCCGGGAGGCAGCGCAGACAGCGGGGTTCAGAAGCGGCGGCACAGATCCCGTGCGGCCGCGCAAGTCTTCCACAGGTTCCCAGCACACCTCCGTGGGCTCGCCTACACAAGTCGTGGGTGGATGGCCCCGAGAATCGGCGCTATAACAAAGCTAAGATGAGGCAGTGCCGGAGGGACACAGATTCGCGTCCTACCATGCCATCATCTTGGCCACGCCCCTTTTCACTTTTTTAAGTAAAGGTTTGGAGTGACATTTGGTGCTGCACATACGCACAGTGTGGTTCCTGGTGCACAAAGCCATGGTTGCAGCGCACAGAGACCCTCCACTGCCGCACACAGAGGAAAAAATCTAGAGGGAACATTGCTGCTGAGTATAGGTTATGGATCAGACTGGGATAGAAAAAAGACCCGAACACCAAATTAAAAGTGTCCCACTTCTTGAGTGAATTAGATAGCTAAAAAGAGACCCATGCTTGCAATTTGGGGCAGTTACGAACTTGTGGAGTCACATAGCATAAGTGTTTTGCAAGGTATGGAAGACTGCATGAATTTGAGCTTGCAGCAGGCAATGTTTTTTTGTTTTATCAGGGAAATTTACAGAACTCCTCAAGCAGACCATAAAATAGGCCCACAAAAGTCCACACACTGACCTGCCGGAGCAGCCCTTAAGGCACCTCTTGATTGCCCAATAGGCCAAACTGAACCTGAACAGCTGAAGATAGAGGTAACTAGGGAAGGAATGTTATTGGCACTGCAAGAAAGAAGAAAATACAGTGAGAGGTAATGGAGTATTGAATCCTGCCACTGCAGGAAAAATGTGAAGGGACAATGCGAGAAGGCGGTGTCATTGTAATTGCACAAAGACCACAGAAGTGGCTGAGTCAATTAAGTGGTTTTGCTGAAACATGGATATAAACTACTGAGTCCATACTCATCATGGCTCACTCAGCCTTTCGTGCTTCCAAGGTGCACATGGTGGCTCAGTGAGCACCCTTAAAAATTGTGAAACACTTGCCATTTAGAAATGGTAAAAATGTGAAGATCTGTAGAACATGTTCACAAGTTATTGTAGGCAGTGCAGAAACAGCAGAACATTAATGATCCAACACAGAAAATGAACAATGGCCACCACGAGCACCGAACGATTATGAATGAGTTGACAGTGTCTGTGACTTTTTAATTGGGGCATGCTCAAGGACATGTCTCGGGCGACCACTTTGCTTTAAAATATTGTAAAAGTTAATGTCTGAAAGTGTAACCCTCACGTGTATGTTGCCTTCACCTGGGCTTTAGTTGGAACACAAAATGTTCTTGAAGGTGCTTCTGCCGAGATTTTTGCTCCGGGCTGCAGGGATCACAGTTCTGTTATTTGAAGGCAGGTGGGAGGAGGACGAGAGATATTTAAAATAGGCTCTGTTCTCTTTTTGTAGAAAAGACAGAAGGCCCAGTGTGAGCAACGTTTGGACGCAGTTACCGTGACTGGCTTAGGTGCAGCCTCGGAATTGCTGCAGCCTAATGCGGCCAAGTTTCCTTCTACAGTGACGTCACAGGCTCCACTCTAATAATAATAATCCACATTTGTAAAGCGCACAATCACCCATAAGGGTCTCTAGGCGCTGGGCGCCGTCGGGAAGATTATAGCAAGCTATTGCCCAGAGTCACATGGTGCTGGGCTAATCTGCCGACGGTGTCGGGGATCGAACCGTGATCTCTACACCTGTGCTCTACCCTATGTGTGAGGCATCCAGCCCCAGGGCTGTTCATGACAAAGCCCAGCGTAAATACATGAAGACTCTCCAGCACTGAAACTCACACCTGCGCACTTCGCCTCCCGATTTTTGCCTTCACAATTTTTAAGAGTGCTCACTGAGCCACCATGTGCACCTTGGAAGCACGAAAGGCTGAGTGAGCCATGATGAGTACGCACTCAGTAATTTATATCCATGTTTCAGCAAAACCACTTAATGAGACCTTTCTGGTGAAACGTGCGCTATACAAGAGCATATGACTATGACTATGACTATGACTATATCAAGCTTAATGCACGTAAATATGGGCCAACGTGAAGGAGGAAAAGCCAAATGAGCATCAAGAATGTGCCATTTTGTAGAGAAGCACAACAAAATTCTATTAGCCATGCAACAGTTTAATGTTTTGCAGTTGGCAAAAATCCGCCCGTCTGCTTCCTCTCCTGGGGCTGGTTTGTTCCTCGGTCATCCCCATGGCACAACCTCCCGGAAGACACCACTAACATCTAAATTGGCCTAATTAAGGCACTGCAGGCAAGTGGAGTGGTACAGGTATTGAAAAGGGAAACGAAGATAAGAGGGAAAGAAAGAGGTGGACGAAAAGAAAGCCCGTTAAAGGGGAGCGTGGAGAAAGAAATGCGGCCAGAGAAGAGTTAAAGCAGGGTGGAGTTGGATCAGAGAAGAGACGCCTCTCGGAGCCCACCTTGCTGAGTCACGATCAAGCATCATCTCAGCTCTAAGACGCCATAGAAGAAATGTTTACATTTTTAAAGTGTTACATTTTGCAAAGCAGGCAAAATTAGATAAGTTGCAAAATGGAATATCGGTACAGGAGACAACTCTTGCAGCTGGGCGGGATTGAGCCTTGTGGCTTGAAGAAGTAAATAAGTGTGAGGGGTGGGGGAAGCGCACGCGCGCGAACACACAAGGAGACAACTCTTGCAGCTGGGTGGGCCTGAGCCTTGAGGCTTGAAGAAGCAAACAAGTGGGAGGGGTGGGGGAGTGCACGCATGCGCTTGCTAAGCAGCAGCTGTTTGCTCTTTTTCAAAGCACAAACTCGTGCTTGTGGCACGCGCTGCACACTCCCGCAAGCTGAATGCCGCCACAAGCACGAGTATGTGCTTGGAAAAAGAGCTGTACGACGGCTAAAGGTCTCCTACGCAGCGCATGCGCGCTGCATAGTAGAGACCTAAAAAGTGGTACAAGAACCACGACTGAGTCAGGACAATATTGAGACGTCGTAGACTTGCTGGGACCCCAAAGAACCACCCAATGTGAATAGATAGGGACCCCACTGAGAGCATGTGCAGTGTGTGAACATGACAGCCTGCTCTGTACAAGTCTATGTGGAAGTCGCGTTTGGATTTTTAAAGATTAAGGACCGTGGTACACAAGTTACCTATCCCAGGGAAGCCGGGTGCATAGGTGTAAAATGGCGTCGGAAACCTCTGTTGAACCCAATAGAGGACTTCAGGAAAGTGCCACTGCTGGAAGAAGAGAAAAAGTCTGTAGGAATCCAAATGCAGATTCTTGATGAAGAGTACCTAAAAGCAGAGAGGACAGAGTCTGGGCCACTGGCGAGTGGACAGGGGCTCTGTAGACGAATACCCACCGATGTCGGGTGCTTCAGGATAGATGTTGATAACATTGACTCTGCAGCGGTGGGGACCAGGCGATACTGAGGATGACCAGGAGATGGATACAAGCTGTCCCACCAAGGATGTTGAGTGCTGAGGGGTCGGTATCCAGCGGGAGCACCAACAAGCCTTGGCAAAAGCAACCCACGCAGGAGGTCAAGAAGCTGCAGGAAGAGGACCAGCAAGGTTCAGGGGAATTACCACAAGCAGGAGAGTTAGGACAAGCCCAGAGCAATCAGGGGAGCCCAAAGAAGATGTAGTTAACCCTCCACAGGACCCACAGGTCAAAGACACTGGAGTCTCAGGAGAACCTCGGGAAGCTTTACAAAACAACAGGCCTCGGAGCTCACGGTGTGGTGCGGTTATAGATCTTTGCAGGAGAAGTTGCCAGAGGTTAGAGCTACTTGTATCCCAGTGCACGTGCTGCAGAATTGCCAACAAGCGTTTGCACTTGCAAAAGTACACAGTGCATAATGGTTCTGATATTGCAGCCCCCAAGAGGGATTCTGACCTCAAACTGGGTGAGAGGTCAGCTCGGACCTCAAGAGACATAGAAACCCACCTCCTGTGTTGTTGAACCCTTCGGAGTGCGTAGGAGCTTGGGATCAGCAGACCGGTCATCAGTATTGCGGTGCCTGTGAATTCAGGGAAGTAACTCCTTCACTCCGAAAGAGATTATTTTCAGGTGTCTTTGATGCTCCACAGGCCCTACATGGATCCTGTATGGTGCACAGGCACAGACGAGGCAGCAGACTGAGGGAGACTAGTCAGGCCCAATTAAAGTCCAGCAAAGTCCCAGGTGGTCGAAGTGCAGTAGTTTCAGTTCTGAATCTTGTCCACAACGAATCTAGGGACCTACACCCAGGTAAGCCCTTAAGTACCCTAAGGAATGGGTTGGGAAGATTCCGAGGACCATCCCAGGGGAGGGTCTGGACAGGGGGAGTTTACTCCCATGTCCTTTGTCCAGTTTCGTGCCAAAGCGGGAGCCAACGGCTCCCAGGACTGGTTTGAAATGGACTATGCACAGGAACACCAAATGTGCCCCTTCATGCAGACTTTCAGGCACTGGAAATCACACCTACCTAGCCCTAATACACTAAATCCTGTCTGGGAGGTGGTCACACCTCCCTGTGACAGGATGCCTATTGTCCTCTCTTCCCCCGCTCAAGCTTGGCTCAACAGCAGGAGGGCAGAAAAGTCTGGTTGATATAGTAAACCTATATCTTTCATATGCACCAATTTACACAGGCTGCAATGGAAGGATAGTAGTACCATTTTGAGTGGTCTCTCATGGGTGGCATGATACATGCTGCAGCCCATGGGAGACCTCTGGGGTACCTATGCCCTGGGTATATGGGTACCATATACTAGGGACTGACAAGGCTACTCCAGTATCCAATCCGGGGTGTATCTAAGTACATACACAACAGTTTTTTGAGAAAGCAGATAGACTGGGGTACTGATTAGCAGGATCCCAGTCAGATTAGTCAAAACAGCATCACATCACGCAAAAGGTGGGGGTACGATAGAAGCTACTGTAGCTGAGTTTGCTGCCTAAGGGAATTTGCACAATACTTTTAATCTTTTAAAACACTTGATTTTGCCTCTTTGTTGCTGCTCACTCTTTTTACCTGTTTTGCTCTCTTCTCCCCGGTCCACCGCAAGCTCTGCTCGATTGTTGTGGAGGGAGTTCCTGTTCTTCTATTCCACTTCCGGCTGCGAGAGAGGTTGGCACTCTAGTGCCCCTGCCCCCTCTACATAACCGGATGCCCCAGACTATGTGCAGCGGACGCGCGCTACGATAGAAGTTGCTGTAGCTGAGTTTCCTGCCTAAGCGAATTTGCACAATACTTGTAATCTTTGTTTTTGCCTCATCGTTGCTGATCACTCTTTATACCTGTTTCGCTCTCTTCTCCCCGGGCCACCGCGAGCTCTGCTCGATTGTTGTGGACGGAGTTCCTGTTCTACTATTCTACTTCCGGTTGGGAGGGAGGTTGGCTCTCTAGTGCCCCAGCCCCCTCTCCTTAACCGGATGCCCCAGACGACACGCAGCGGACGGGCTCTATGATAGAAGTTGCTGTAGCTGAGTTTGCTGCCTAAGCGAATTTTCAAAATACTTGTAATCTTTTTTTTTGCCTCATTGTTGCTGCTCACTCTTTTTACCTGTTTTGCTCTCTTCTCCTGGGTCCACCGCAAGCTCTGCTCGATTGTTGTGGAGGGAGTTCCTGTTCTCCTATTCCACTTCCGGTTGCAAGGGAAGTTGGCGCTCTAGTGCCCCAGCCCCTTCTACATAACTAGATGCCCCAGATGACATTCTAATAACAATCAGGGCTGGCTCTAATCAGTAAGGCTGAGCCTAGAAAGCAAAACAACAAAGGAGAGATGCCAATACTGATATGTTCATTTAGCAAATTCTTTTTCCCAGAATACAGACAATGGTTCAATACCGGAGGGGCTATTCAATAGCTGTTTATTCAAAATTATTCAAAATGAACACAATTTATACTTTAATACGCCATTTCAGGTTATATTCTTATCCAACAATGAAAATTAGGACACAAAAACAGTAAAAGAACTTCAACCATACCATCATTCGTCAGACATATCACATTCAATCAACTTTCATTCAAACAACCATGCAATGTACCACACACAAACTGGAATTCAGTAAGCCAGTTGGTGACATATCGGGTCTACTATAGGGTTCTGGGGCAATTCCTGAAAATTGCAAACAATACACTGCTATCAATTCACTTTTTGTTATTGAGTTATCAAAAACTTTTAACACTAAATGAGTGTATAGAAACAAAACCCAGTGCCGAACAATTGGGCACCACAACAAAAGAAACAAAATAAAACAGAGTTAGAAAGAATAAGTAAAGGATAGAAAAGAAACTACCTCTACCTGAGCCAAAAAGACCCAAGTCCTCGATGCACCCTCTCATATAGGGTTTCCACAGAGGGAAAAACAATGCCTCGCGAGACTGCTCCCGCTATCACAACTAATAACAATCAGGGCTGGCTCTAATCAGTAAGGCTGAGCCTAGAAAGCAAAACAACAAAGGAGAGATGCCAATACTGATATGTTCATTTAGCATTTCTTTTTTCCAGAATACAGACAACGGTTCAATACTGGAGGGGCTATTCAATAGCTGTTTTTTCAAAATATTCAAAATGAACACAATTTATACTTTAGTACGCCATTTCGGGTATAAATTGTGTTCATTTTGAATAATTTTGAATAAACAGCTATTGAATAGCCCCTCTGGTATTGAACCGTTGTCTGTATTCTGGAAAAAAGAATTTGCTAAATGAACATATCAGTATTGGCATCTCTCCTTTGTTGTTTTCCAGATGACATTTAGCAGACGCGCCGAAGGCGTGCCTAAGGCAGGCCCGTCTGCGCCCGTCCTCGCCTGGACATCGCCAGGATCCAGGTACCCTTGTCAATTTACTCCAAAAAAGGGTTCAGCTCCACTTAGGTTCTACACTAGACGGGAGCTGCTGGATTTAAGGGTCGATCCTATCCCCTCCTGCCTGACTGAGTCTTGGCCATTCCCTGAAGGCCCCTTCGCCTGCCGAGCCTGCCAGTTTCAGGACAACTCTGGTAAGACAGTGCCGATTCATGAGGCTCCATACCGCTCTCTTTCAAGTATGGGCTCCCTTATTTCTAAACCTGCTACCCCCCATACCAAGTTATAGGTAACTCCAAAGATAAGTCGCAGATGGAATGAAATGAAAGCTCAACTGCCAGGTTCGAGAGCTCTCCTGTAATAGCCCCCATATTTTGGCTATCCGCCTAAAGGGTAAAACAGGCAGAACCTTGGACATTTTCAATGTCTATGCAAGAGGAATCCGGGGAGGCGGCAGATCCACCACCCTGCAAGATCTCGAGGAGCTCCTAGGGGCAAGGCACTCCTCGTACCCCTTGATTCTAGCAGGAGACTTTATTGTCACTTTCTAACCCCTAGAAACGGAGGATGACAGTGAGGAAAGAGAAGATGACTATTGGTTAGTTCCCAACTCGACCTACCTCCAATTAGGAATCGGTCTCAAGTCGCACTGCAGTTAAAAGTCATTACCCTGGGGCATGGACTGGCAGCAACAAATAGGCGGAATAAGTCAGACAAAATTGGTGACAATACCTTTAATAGGTCCAAGGGAACTAGTCGTATTGACTACTTCCTTCTTGACCTAAGGCGTTGGCCTTGGCTAATAGATATGTCTGTGGGCTCAAGTGTACACAGCGACCACAACCCTCTAATCATGAGCATCACATCACCTTGGGATGGGACTCTTATAAAACCGAGATCTTTTGTAGCGACTAGAGAACTCCTTCCATCGAATGACAACTGCCGCTTAAAGTGGCTAAAGGTGATCCTAGATGTGACCAAGCTCCAGGCCCTTAGCCACCAACTAGTTGCGGGTCTGCTAGACTTTAAAGTCCTACTTGAGAATTCGGAAGGTCAGGAACTAATTTCTCTTAGACATTTAAGCCTTTTCATACAACTTGCTGATCATTTTAGCAAAACTGTAGCACATCCATAGCACAGCGTCCGGACACTAAAGCAGACTGTTTTGTTTAGCCGTAAGTGTAGGCCACTTAAAGCAAAACTAGCGTCTGCCCTAAGATCCCACTCAACCAAGACAGTAAGAGACCTGAGATGGGCCTATAAGAAAGCCCAAGCAAAATTAGAATTGGAGTGGGATAATAATAGATGAAGTCTAATCGGTGAGGCATGTGCTGTTAATGATTCTAAACTTTTTGGGCAGAGAGGGGCACATGCATCAACCTATTTAGGAAGTGCAAACGGTGCGAATCGGTAAATTCCGCCGTTTGCGATTCCTAAATAGGTTTTTGAGATGCATCAAACATTTTTTGGAAAATCGCTATTTATAGCAAATTCCAAAAATGCGATTGCTTTTAAGCAATCGCAAATTTGCGATTCCTTAAAAGCAATGCATGATTGCTTTTAAAATTGCGAATTCGCAATTAGGGGGTGCAAATTACCACGAGGGTGAACCTCGTGGTAATTTGCGAAAAACTATTAAAATGCTCAAATTAGCATTTTAATCACTGTCATGTTACAGACACACATGTCCTTAGGACATGTGTGTGTGAAACATGCACTTTAAAATACATTTCAGGGGTGCAGGGGGGGTTCTTTGGACCCCCCCTGCACCCATGGAATGCATTAACATTTTGCGAATCGCTAATTAAAATTCGCAAAATGTCAATGCCTTCCCATTGATTCCTATAGGCCTTTTGGCCCATAGGAATCAATGGGAATTGCGAAATCGCAAATTAGAATTCGCATAATATTTGCGATTCGGTAAAAATTGCGATTTTTACCAAATCGCACAAATTATGCGATTAAATTGATGCATCCCGTTTTGCGATTCCTTATTTGCGATTCACTATTTTTCGCAAATAAGGAATCGCAAAACCTTACATTGATGCATGTGGCCCGTAGTGTTGTGTGGGGATGCCCTAAGGCCCCCTCAACCATCCAGCAACATAGCAATCTCCGTCTGGCAAGATGATTTCAAACTCCTGTATGCGGAGTCCTCTTCCTCAGTTTTAGACCCATGCAAGCCCGCCCTGCCTTTGATCTATACCAAGGAGTTTTTTACTAAAGCTGAAATACAGACTTCTATCAATTCAATTGTTCAAGCAAAGGCGCCCGGACCTGATGGCATTCCTGGTAACTTGTTTTTATGCAGTAAGGAGAAATGGTCAGCCTATATTTTGATTCTGTCAAATGCCATTGCAGCAGAAGCTCCAATACCTCCTGTCATGGAAAGGTGCTGAGGTGATCCCAATCTGTGAGAAAGGCGACAGATCGTCCCCTAGTAATTATAGACCAATAAGCCTTACCAACTCTCTCCAAAAAGTGGTCAGTCGAGCATTACTGCATAAGATACAGTTCTGAATTAGCGAAAAAAATATTTTATCCCCATTCCAAGCCCTCTTCAGAGCCAAAACGGGAACAATTGATCAGGTCTTTCGCTTAAATCTACTCTCATGGAAGACCGTGGTCATTGGCCGGGGTAGCATATACGTGGCTTTTATCGACCTCAAAACAGCATTGGACCTTGTTCCCAGACATAAATTGTCGCAATGTTTAGCTGGTATGGGGATGTCGCCAGATATTCTGTCCATGGCAATTCACCTTCATGACACAAAGTTTGCAAAATCCCATTGGGGAGACCAAGGGCAGCTCACTGATGCCATACCCGATAATAGGGGCGTCCGCCAAGGATGTGTTTTAGTTCCCACACTGTTTACATAATCCTTGTACAGTGTCGTTCAATTTCTGCAGCAGGATCCTTCTGATACCCCAATGCTGGGGGGGGTGATAGGATTGCGACCCTTCTTGAGGTTCCGTGAGAATCGTAATGACGTTTTTGGCTTGATCAGATATGGATGAGTTTGGTATCTACAAACCGCAAATGACGAGACTAGTAGGTGTACGTGTTTTCGCTACACTACTTAGAAGGGTTCGTCTTATTTACGGGTTTCTTCATCTGAACCTTCGGGTTCCATTTTAGATACGGCATCCATTTTGTTTCTTGCCCTCACGTAGCCGGCGAACGGACAATGTCCGCCTGATGACCCTGGGATTCCCAAGCTCTTGCGGAAGATGCATATTCCTTTGAGTGTGTCTTTATGACTAGGGGAATGACACGGCAGAGGCAGATGGCTCCGCTCGAGGCTCATCTTGCCGTGCCGGTCTATTGTTTCAGCCTTGCATGTGCTAGGCTCGAATCCTTTGATCCTGTGATCACGCTTCCGATATTGCCCCCACACTCTTTTCAATCTGTTGTCTGTCTTTGTTTTCCTTGCACCTGTTCCTGTCTCTTCTCTTCGGTCGTTTACAACTAGAATGGAATGTGCCTAATGGTGGGATAGCGTGCTTTTACAGTTGGGAACCGACATGTTACTGTAATTATGTTCCGGGCTTCTGAAAACATGAATGCAATCCTTTTGAAGTTTACTGTGGGAACTGAGTTGTAACCTTTTGTTCGTATGTTGTGCAATGGCGAAAATGTGTATAAAAGGAGCGATCCACTTTTGCAATTCGAAGCAGACTCTCTGAACATACACTCTGTTGTACTTCTAGCGATTTCTGTGTCCCTGCAGTAAATAAACGCTGATCTTTGACGCCGAAGGAAGTGTCCCGTGTCTCTGTAATTTGTACGCCGGAACAGGTATCCCCACGAAGGTTTCAGGTGTTGTGCCCTGGCACCGCTGGGCCTTAATTTAGCCCAGTCCTTCAGTTGGCGCCCAACATGGGCCGACATCATGCGGTACCGGTCCAAAGCCTGACGATCGTGAGGAACTTCGTGTGAAATCTCCGAGGGAAGGTGCACCCCGCTTCATCGATCCTGTTGTCGAAATGCGTGGTCCGAAGATTTTTCCCGCGAAGATTCTCGCTTCCTGACGGCTGCGACGGACTGATGCCCTGACTGTCGACCTGTTTTGGCGCCTGGCGTAGTCCTTTGTACGGCGAGACGATAGACGGGCCTTCCTGGTGACGCCATTGTTCTTTCAGTTAAGTATTTGTGGGTCGCTCCCAGTCCTTAGGTTAATTCTTTGGTTCCTTTTTGGGACATTTGCTTCGTACTTTGAAACTTGGTTGTTGTTGTTAAAACTTGGTTGGTTGCATGGTTCCATTGCATTTGTGGTCCTTAGTTGTTGGTTCTCTCTTTTGGGTTTTTCTTTGACAATTGCAATTGCCAAAAACCGAGGGTCTCGTATTTTTGCGAGGATATCGTAATTCGATATCCCTTGAAGTTTGAAACTCGGTTAGTGTGCACGATGCCTGGTCGTAGTATTTTGTTTGGTTTCCT
Organism: Lissotriton vulgaris; assembly: GCF_964263255.1. Lineage (NCBI taxonomy): Eukaryota > Metazoa > Chordata > Amphibia > Caudata > Salamandridae > Lissotriton > Lissotriton vulgaris. The sequence goes on from NC_141700.1 coordinate 448,871,605, forward strand.
TAAGTGTTGCAACACGGATTCCCGGTTGGAGGACTCGTGTCCGATACCTCCAGTTGGAACTCCGATTTATGAGCTCTATAGTCGACATGGAGTAGGCCCCATTGTATATAATGAATTTTGGATCCGTTATACAAGAAAAGATGGTGTCCTTAGTTGGCCACCCCATGGTAGCTTTGAAACTGAGATTTTAGATAATCTCGAAGCAAAAATTGTTTAAAAAGAAAGCTAGGCCAGCAATGTTTGATTCCTTTCGGTTATGGCGCAAAGAGGCCAGACAGAAAGAAATCAAGCTGACTAATAAAAATAAAAGAGAAGGTATTATTTCGATAATGCAAGGTGAGAACAGCATCAGCGAGACAAGGCAGAGAAGGAAAAGGAAGTTTCTATCAGACAGCATAGCATGGCGGTGGATAAATGTTATCCGGTTTTACCGTCGAGTTCAGAAAAGAAGGAAGAGGAATCGAAAGAGGACCCTTTGTTATCTTATTTACTAAAGTCACCACCCCCTTATGTACAGGGTGTTATAGCCCCTATAGTTCTTCCTGTTCTTCCGCCTGTTGTTCCGGCGGCTGCTGGTCAGCCCGTAGTTGGTCCTGTTCCTCCGAATCCCCTTGTTCCTCAAGTGGGCCCTGCTCCTTTACCACCTCTTCTTCCTACTGCTCCTACGTTTACTTCTAATATTGTTGCTCCTGTTCTTCTCTCCTCTTCTCCTTCTGTTCGTAAACGTATACCTACTTCTGTTGCTACTCTCTATTCTCCACTTTTCGGATCGTTATTTGAATCTGATGTCTCTGAAATCTCCCAGAGACGAAGTCAAATCCCTTGTGGAAGGGAGAGTGAGATGTTAGTAACTATGGCGCGTAGGTGGATTAGACACCCTGCTAAGTACACTTCGCGCATAGTTTTCAATACATTCTCTCAGTTTAATGAGCCCACACAGAGATTCGTGTTCGAGGAGATGTGCAAATCATTGAGAGACGAGTGGGATAATGATGAGTTCGATATCGTACCGCCCGATTTGACTGAACTTCAGAGTCATTTTTCGAACGGTATGATTGTAGGTGGAGATGTACGGCGTGCATTAGAGCGTTTGTTAGCTTTTAGGTCCACAGTGCCTTCTCGAGTGTCGTTTGATGACGACTCCGATGACCCGAAAGTGAAATCTGGTCAGTATCCTATGCGAGAGGTTCCCCCAGTGTGGATGCCAGGTGATGCTGCTGCTAATCCTGCAATTTTGCCACACTTCCAGAGAGTTTGGATACACCTCCCATGGAAATGATCAGAAGTTTTGCAGGTGAAACAATCCTTGCCTGACCCCCGGAAGAATCCAGCAGGTTATTACAAGGAGTTATCCCAACTCGTGGATGCTTCTATTATGAACCTTGCTGATATCGACATGCTGTTTGGTAATGTCGTCCCGCAATCAGTCTGGGCGAAAATTCGTCAGGAGAATCATGCAGCCGAGTTAGGTGGTGATTGGGCTGCACTTGTAGCGGCTGATGGACGACAAATTGGTGGGGCTAAGCCTGAACAGCTAATTACGGATCTGCCCCAAAGAATCATTACGCTCATGAAAACACTTATGCCAGCGATGAGGGTGAACTGGGATAAATTGTCTGCTTGCAAACAAAAGAAAGACGAGAGTGTCTCCGATTTCTTTACTAGGTTTGAGGAGGCATTTATCGATCATAGTGGTCAGGATATGAGCACTGAGGGAGGTCAGCGATTGTTTGTCGATAAGTTCGTGCTCAATCTGTTGCCTGAGTTATGCAACAAATTGAAAAATTCTGAAAGTGCTTGGGCTGTCTCAACAACGGCTTAAATATTAGCAACGGCTCAATATTATGAGAATAGGGAAAAAGAAGAGAGTGATCGTGCAGATAAGAAAACGAAGGAGCTAAAAACTAAGGTATTGTTGCAGCAAGCGTATCCTCTGCGCTCGAATCAGAATGACTCGCAACAACAGCATGTGCAGTATCGACCGCAAGCGCAGTCTTCTAGGATGCAGTCGCGCTCTGACCCCTCTGCATCCAGATCTATGCTTGGGTATAATCAGTGTGCATATTGTAAGGGTGAGGGCCATTTGAAGTTTAATTGCCCTGTTTTACGTGACCGAACGAATGGTGTTTCGGTTCGAGGAGGTCGTGGTGGTCATCAGCAAGCATCTCGAGGTAGAGGTCGTGACACCTCTCACAATCAGAATGAGCGTTCTGCTCCTTCATCGGACGCGAACAATTGTTTTGATCAGCGAAATACATCGTCTGGTAGATCTGCTCAGTATCATGTGGATGACTATTATGTTGAGCATGAGATTGGTGCGGACAACAATTACTAGGACAGCCATAGACAAAGAGAGGGAGTAGTATCAGTTCCGGTTGATCAGAGAGGGCCTTACGTCGCAGTTGCCACATCGGGCGTAGTTGAGCCTTTTCTGTTGGACACTGGTGCAGCAAAAAGTTCCATCATGTATTCGAAACTCCCTGGCGCACCTTTGTCTGGCTTAACGAACGTTTCTGTTGGATTCTCTGGCGCCCCGGTTAGCAATCCAGTTTCTAGCCCTTTGTCCCTTACGATCGGGCCACGTGAGCTAGAGGCTCCTTTGATTTTAACTACTGGCTGTGGTGAGAATCTCTTGGGTCTGGATTTGTTAAAGCGGTTATATGCGACTTTGTATTGCTCTCCTACGGGAGTGGAGCTTACATTAGGTAAGAGAGTGATCTCTCCTATGTACTTGTCGACTGATAAGTTCCCACCGGAATTGAGTTCCCTTCCTGAGTCTTTATGGGCAACAGGTCCCAATGATGTGGGCCTATTAGACATACCACCTTATGTAGTCCAATTGAAATCACATGTGAGATTACCACGTATCCCCCAGTATCGTATCTCTCTTGATGGCGAGCGAGCGCTATTAGCGATCATTTATGACTTGATCGAAAAGGATGTTATTGAAGAAACTCGGGGAAATGTGTGTAATAGTCCTGTGTTACCTATTTTGAAACGAACTGACCCATCCAAGCCTCCTGTGTACCGTTTTGTAATTGATTTGAGAGAAGTGAATAAAATTGTGATCCCACAGTTTCCAGTGGTGCCCGACATTACAGCTTTGCTGACCCTGATTCCAGCCTCTGCCTCCTGGTTTTCGGTGATCGACCTAAAGAATGCTTTCTTTAGCATTCCGATTGTTGAGGAAAGCAGAGATCTATTCGGCTTCTCATTAGGTGGTCGCAGTTTTCGGTTTAAACGCGCACCACAGGGCTACTGTGAGAGTCCATCGATCTACAGTCAGGCCCTTAAGAGTCAACTTGATTCATTTGTGTTACCTGCGGGTGCGGCCTTGATTCAGTATGTCGATGATCTGATAGTGGCTGCCGACACTGAGCAAATTTGCAAAACTGCTACAGTATTGTTGTTGAAGCATTTATGTGACTTGCATCACAAGGTGTCACCTTCTAAGCTACAGTATTGCTGTCAAGAAGTAACCTATTTAGGTCACTTATTATCAAAGGAGGGCCGAAGGGTGACCCCAGAAAGAATTGCAGCGATTGCTCGAATGACTGTGCCAACAACTCAGAGAGATGTACGTGCCTTTCTAGGTATCACGTCATACTGCAGACAATAGATTCCAAATTTTTCATTGTTAGCGAAGCCATTGTTAGCTCTTACGTGCAAGGATGTTCCGACTCCTTTGCCATGGACTGAAGATTGTCAGAAAAGTTTTTCTGAATTGCGTGATGCGTTGTGTTCAGCTCCTGTGTTAGGTACTCCTGATTACAGTAAGCCGTTTACACTATACGTTCACGAGAGAGAAGGTTGTGCGTTAAGTGTTTTGACGCAACAATTTGGCGGCAAACAGCGCCCATGTGCATATTTTTCTTCGACCTTAGACCCAGTAGCTAGAGCATTGCCGAGTTGTCTAAGAGCGACAGCGGCAGCTGCGGTGTCCATTCGACAGTCCGCAGGTCTGGTCATGGATAATATGCTTACAGTGATGGTTCCGCAAGCAGTTGACACTCTCTTGAATCGAACGAAGACTCAACACTTGACGAGCGCAAGGTTGTCCGGTTATGAGTTGACACTTTTGGCCAGTCATATACAGATAAAACGTTGTAATGTGTTGAACCCAGCGACATTGTTGCCGATCAATATGGAATCAGGTGATGTAGCACCACATGACTGTTACTTAAGAACTGAAGAAGAGACGAAGGGTCGTATTGACCTGAAAAACACTCCATTGGTAGATCCCGATGGTACTTTGTACGTTGATGGTTCATGCTTCAAGTTGCCGAATGGTGATGTGACGACTGCGTATGCTGTAGTGACGTTGAGTACGGTTGTGGAAACTGCGAGATTGAGTCAGAATTCGGTGCAAGCGGCAGAGTTGATTGCTTTAACGAAAGCGTGTGTTTTGTCTAAAGGAAAGCGAGTGAATGTGTTTACCGACAGTCAGTATGCATTTGGCGTAGCGCATAGTTTTGGTTGATTGTGGAGAGAAAGAGGATTCATGACGTCGCATGGTACGAAGATCCAACACGGACAGCTTGTGAACGATCTTCTAGATGCACTTACATTGCCTAAGCAAGTGGCAATCATTAAATGCAGCGCGCATCGAAAGGTTACAGATGATGTTGGTCGTGGTAACGCGTTTGCAGACGAGATTGCTAAGGAAACGGCCAAGAATCTGACGAATCGAATGTATGTTACGAGTTCAGTGAGATGGCCGACGGAGACTGGTATGTGTGAGGACACAGTTGAGAGTGTGAAAGCGATTCAGAATGAGGCCACCGAAACTGAAAAGGCTAAGTGGAAAGAAAGCACGGGGAAGTTAGACACGAATGGATGTTGGATTGATTTGTCAGAATATCAGAGATGGATGTTACCGGATGCGTATGTGCTTGCTGTTGTTACTATGGCCCACGGCATGTCACATATTAGCGCGAAAGGTATATGTAAATTGTTGTCTCCTGTATGGAAGAATGATGGGATTGCTAAGTGTGCTGAGAGAGTGGTCAAGAACTGTATGGTATGTTTGATGCATAATCCTGGCAAGGGCACCCCCACTCCACCTGGTCATTTTGTTCCTCCCACATGCCCCTTTGAAGTTATCCAATTGGACTTCATCCATATGGAGAGATGCAATAATTTGAAATTTGTATTGGTTGTGGTTTGTGCGTTCTCCAGATGGATTGAGGCCTACCCTCTTAAGGATAATACTGCCCTGTCCACAGCAAAAGTTCTACTCAAGGAATATTTCCCGAGGTATGGAATGCCACGGATCGTATGGTCGGATAATGGTAGTGAGTTTGTGGGAAGTGTGATGAAGAGTGTGTGTGCGGGTTTGGGTATTCGCCAAAAATTTCATAGCGCTAACCATCCTCAGTCGGCGGGTTTGGTGGAAGGGTACAATGGTACTCTGAAACTGAAACTTGCCAAAATCCAGGCAACGACTGGTTTATCATGGTATACAGCAAGGAGATTTTTACGTTTACCAGAGAGATTGGGCGCACACCTGTATGCCCGCAAAGTAGAGAGTACTGTGAAGTAGTTAGTAAAGGCAAAAGGGCGAGCGGTAATCTCACACAACCGCTCAAGGTTGGACCTAGAAGATCCACACAAATAACAATAGAACAACAATGCCCTTGCACTATACAAATTTTTTTTAGAACATTTTAGTAATGTTAGTGTTTAAAGAAATAATCAGTTTGTGTACATCCACATTTTCGGAATGACTTTAAGAGAATCAATCATCCAAGTTGAGGCATAAAAGTTCAAAAACGACGTTCTGTTCTTGGTGTTAAGTGCCTGTTTATTGTTCCTTTAGTTATGCCAACACGTGTTTCATCGCAGGGAACACACTGCGAATCTTCAGGGCCTTAATAAAGAACGTGTGACAATTGTGCTGGAAATGTTCGGTTTAGGGCACTGCTTTGGTTAGTATAGTTTCCGGGTGATTCGGAAATCCGTGAACACGCTGACTGCGTAGTTGAGGGATCTTGATCAGTAGTGGCGTGCGTAGTTACCGGGAGGAGTCGACAAGTGTCATGGAGAGTAAAAAATATATAATAACGCTCTGTTTTCTTTAAAGGCCAACCGTCACTGGAAAACGGCACCGGGAACCACAAGAGGGAGCCTAGCACGTATAAGGTGTACCCGCCTTTAAAGAAAACAGAGCGTTATTATATATTTTTTACTCTCCATGACACTTGTCGACTCCTCCCTGTAACTACGCACGCCACTACTGATCAAGATCCCTCAACTACGCAGTCAGCGTGTTCACGGATTTCCGAATCACCCGGAAACTATACTAACCAAAGCAGTGCCCTAAACCGAACATTTCCAGCACAATTGTCACACGTTCTTTATTAAGGCCCTGAAGATTTGCAGTGTGTTCCCTGCGATGAAACACGTGTTGGCATAACTAAAGGAACAATAAACAGGCACTTAACACCAAGAACAGAACGTCGTTTTTGAACTTTTATACCTCAACTTGGATGATTGATTCTCTTAAAGTCATTCCGAAAATGTGGATGTACACAAACTGATTATTTCTTTAAACACTAACATTACTAAAATGTTCTAAAAAAAATGTGTATAGTGCAAGGGCATTGTTGTTCTATTGACTGGTTTATCATGGCCTGATGCATTGCCTCTAGCTCTCTTATCGACCAGGGGGACTGTAAACTCTCGAGAGTAGGGCTTAGCCCATATGAGATTGTGTTCGACCGTCCTGTGAACATTTGGGGAGTTCCGAGGCCTAAGGAGTTTAGTAGCATTGAATATCCAATGTTGATTGACTATCTTTACGATCTGACTGCTAAATTGAGTTTGATTCATCAACAGGTTTTTTGAAGCTCTACCGGCACAAACAGAAGGACCTGGACATCGGCTCCAACCTGGCGATGGGGTCCTCGTCCGCAAATTTGGGAGAAAACGAAATCTTGAGCCAAGGTTCGTGGGACCCTACCAAGTCTTGTTGGCAACGAGGACTGCAGTTCGGCTGGACGGCAGAAAGCACTGGGTGCATGCCACCCACACGAAGAGAGTCCCGCTCCCATTGCCAGCAGATAATTGGTTACGGAAAGAATTTGCCCCGACTGAGACCGATGTCATTCCAAACTATGTGCCATTTAGTGATGCTCAACCTGTAGAGAACGATCCAGCTCAGCCAGATACGTCTGTCGAATCATCTGGAACTTTACCTTTGTCCTCAGCATTGGAGAATTCAAGTTCTGAACTGTCACCTGAACAATCGATCACTGTTTTGCCATCTGAACCGTTGTTTGAAGAGCAAACTCGACCTGGAAAATGTTGATATTTCCTTCGATCGCGTGATATGGACAAATAAAATTCCCTTTTGTTTTTGAATTTACATTACCCCCTCACTGTTGCTATGAATATTGTGGACATTTGCATTTTTTCCTGATTTTGAATTCTTCAATTTTGTTTTACATATCACGTGTGTTCCTTTTCTGTGCAGCTAGGAGACTTACATTAAATTGAATGCTTCATTAATTAAACCTACCATCTGGGTTGGCCGTAGGGCAGTGCGGGTACCTACTTCTGTTTAGCAGGTTTCTGACACTAGGTCGGTTACTTTTGTCGGTTTCTGGGAACTCCTGGGAATTGACAATCGCTACTCAGAACCAGGCGCGTCAAGAACGTTACGGACGGTCTTTAGAGAATGGAGTTCTCTAAGCTGTCAGAAATAGAGAGGATGTCGGCGCAAAGATCTAAATTGCATAAGATTTTACGAACGAAATGTTTTTTGTTTCAGATTTTCATGTTGTTCCTGACTGTGTCTATGTTATTGGTGGGTGGAGTGTATTTTGGGATTCAGTCGCTATTGCCTTTCACTTCACCTACCTCCCCCTCTCACGATTTGAATTCTGCTCTCGTTCCCACTATTTCTCCACATTCCTTTCATCTTCTGCCCCAACATGAACAGGTTAGACATGCGGAATTCATGAACAACTCCTTTGTCCAACTTTTGCATCAGCATCAGTTGGTGATGAACACTACCAACTGTTGGGTGTGTGGGTTAATGCCACATACCATGGATAAGGGTATTCCGTATTTGGTCCTTCCCTACAGCTCCCAGGGGTCAGCTCGAGCATTCCAAACCATGTTCCGTAGTGCACTAGATTCCTACCCCCGTCGAGAGCCACGCTCCACAGACCTTGGTTCTGGCCCGTACCACAAGTCGTTAGCAATAGCGATTGCCGATCTGGATAGAGATATTTTTGATACATCGCTTATTCCAGAGGAAGAGGTCCGAGCCTACAAGGATCTGAGTGAGGCCGAGTATAGTATGTCAGTGGGTGATAGACAGCTTAAAAGCTTGTCTCCGATTTGGATCGTACCCCACCTAGGCAATTTCTGCCTGAAAGGTCTTGGTCGAAATCCGAGAGCTCAGCTTGGGAAGAGTGCTTGTACTGAGACATACGTTTTACCGATGCTCTCTTCCCCTGTATTTTTGGCTGCCAAGGGTACTTATTTTGTCTGTTATGATCGCGCTTATACGTGGTTGCCCCGTGACTTCTCGGGCACATGTTATATCGCGAATCTTTTGCCACCGACTTTTACAGTTGCCTCAGATTATCACAAGACTAGAGTTGTGAGAGGCGTTATTAGCAAAGAGGACACTGCCGGTCAAGAAGCAGGAGACTTCTTTAAGGGTTTCCTACCGTTTTGGGGACCTATGGTCAATAGTAGGAACCTGAGACAGTTGACTCGTGTGGTAGAATCAACTGCTAATATAACTGCAAGTGCTCTTGGTAACCTGACAGCAGAGCTTCAAGCGGATAGACTTATGACGTTACAGAACCGTATGGTTCTAGATGTTGTACTTGCAGATAGAGGTGGTGTGTGCAAGGTGATCCATTCGAGCTGCTGTATTTTCATACCTGATAATGCTCCAACTGTTTATCAGGCCATCTCGAAGTTGCATAAAATTTCCGAGTCCATACACGTGGACGAATGTGATTGGACGCTTCTAGGATGGTTTTGGGGTCTGATGTCGACTTGGGGTTGGAAGATTCTGATGATTGTAGGTGTTGTTGTGACGTTTCTGTTCATGTGTTGTCTTTGCGTACAGTGTGGTCCTGCCTTATGTAGCCTCTGTGCTACAACGTGTATAAGAAGGCCATCTGTTACCAGAGAGACATTGATGGATAGAATAATGTTCCAGCAACATCTAAACGATCTGATGAATATCGATATTGATTCTGATATCGACTAGTGCTTGCCTACATGAGGGCAAAAGGAGCGTCTGAGGTTCCGTGAGAATCGTAATGACGTTTTTGGCTTGATCGGATATGGATGAGTTTGGTATCTACGAACCGCAAATGACGAGTTTAGTAGGTGTACGTGTTTTCGCTACACTACTTAGAAGGGTTTGTCTTATTTACGGGTTTCTTCATCTGAACCTTCGGGTTCCATTTTAGATACGGCATCCATTTTGTTTCTTGCCCTCAAGTAGCCGGCGAACGGACAATGTCCACCTGATGACCCTGGGATTCCCAAGCTCTTGCGGAAGATGCATATTCCTTTGAGTGTGTCTTTATGACTAGGGGAATGACACGGCAGAGGCAGATGGCTCCGCTCGAGGCTCATCTTGCCGTGCCGGTCTATTGTTTCAGCCTTGCATGCGCTAGGCTCGAATCCTTTGATCCTGTGATCACGCTTCCGATATTGCCCCCACACTCTTTTCAATCTGTTGTCTGTCTTTGTTTCCTGTCCCTTCTCTTTGGTCGTTTACAACTAGAATGGAATGTGCCTAATGGTGGGATAGCGTGCTTTTACAGTTGGGAACCGACATGTTACTGTAATTATGTTCCGGGCTTCTGAAAACATGAATGCAATCCTTTTGAAGTTTACTGTGGGAACTGAGTTGTAACCTTTTGTTCGTATGTTGTGCAATGGCGAAAATGTGTATAAAAGGAGCGATCCACTTTTGCAATTCGAAGCAGACTCTCTGAACATACACTCTGTTGTACTTCTAGCGATTTCTGTGTCCCTGCAGTAAATAAACGCTGATCTTTGACGCCGAAGGAAGTGTTCCGTGTCTCTGTATTTTGTACGCCGGAACACGTATCCCCACGAAGGTTTCAGGTGTTGTGCCCTGGCACCGCTGGGCCTTAATTTAGCCCAGTCCTTCATTCTGTTTGCTGACAACACCCTGCTGATGTTAAAAACTCTGGCGGGATTACAGAAACTGGTCTCCCATTTTAAAGATTTCTGTGAAATGCGCGATCTCAGATCTATACCTCCAATGATCAACCACCATAAGACTTAAAAGGGCAGACCATCCCTAGCGGTATTTTGCTGGAGAGGCAACCACCTTTGAATATTTGGGAATCACCTTTTCTGAAACCATGTTGTGAAAGCACCAAGGGGCTAAATCAACTCAGAAACTTTCTCAAGTAGCTGGGGTTAAATGCAAAGAACAGAGGGGTATATTACCAACAACCAGCGATAATTATCGCTATGTTGGTTTAGTGGCGATATTTTTATTGCCGAGCTGCGGCGATTTTTATTGCTTAGGAGCTATTATCAAGGTTTATCTCCTAAGCGATAAAAATCGGCCGAAATGCATGAATATCGCTGAAAGGTCAGCGATATTCATGCATTACCGAGCTAATGCTCTTAGCCATGTTATCCACCTACCATTGGATAACATGGCTAAGAACTGCTCAGGGGCAGGTGTAGCTTTTGGAGATATTCGCGCATAGCGTTGGTAATAGGAGATAGCGATGTTAGAGACTGTTTCCAGTCGCTAACATCTTGGCACGCCCACTTTGCATGTCATTAGTGATAAATATCACTGACATGCAAAGCAGGGCGCAAGATGGTTGCTATCTCCTACTAGCTGTCGCTAACTGGTGTTAGCGACAGCTAGATAATAGGGAGATAAACCCCCTTGATAATATGCCCCACAGTTCCTCTGATAGCAAACCAGTAGTGGCGCCTCGAAAGATCTATGAAAAAAAATTGGCAGGCGTCGCCCTCTCAGGAGCAGAGCTGTGGGGGGTGGACAGGATAAATGACCTTTCTAGGGCTGAGAATAAATTCCTGAGTAGTCTTGTCCAACTTCCCCAGAATACCCTTCTTCATCCCCTAAGGTTAGACCTGGGCAAGAAATCTATTGCCGACAAGGCAAAGCTCTGTCCTGTGTTATTCTGGCAGAGAATATGGTCAACTACTGAGCTAAGCTCCTATGCCAAGGCGCTCAAAGAAGGTATTTAATTAGGCAAACAGAACAAACCAGGGTTTCTGAAGAATCTAAGGCATCTGCTAGCTGACATTGGGCTTAGGAATCTGTGGGAGTACAGGAACCTCAGATCATTTTCCTCCAATAATCAAATAAAACTTCAGTATTGGGTATGGGTTTCCCTTCAAGCCGCTGCCAACTATAATGAGAGACGGTTAAGTAACAAATTTACGGACTTTAAGCCTGTTCCCCTCTTAGAACCGTTTTTTAGATATCATTGAAACCCCACTGGGCAGGAAGCTGTATATGCAGTTCAGGTTCGGTACGCTTCCACTCAACGCTTGCATTGGCTCATGGGCAATACTAGCGTAATTACACGGCTCTGCCCTCTCTGCACTGCATCACTCAAATCTCCAGTGCACATCTTTTTTGCCTTCCCTGCCCATTGTCGCCTCAGAACTAGGGGCCAGATGTAGGAGCCCAAATACCGGTCGGTAACGGCCGAATTCGGCCGTTACCGACCGGTATTTGGTGATTGGGATGTAGGGGCATCATTTTACAGATTCGGTAAATTTACCGAATCGGTAAATTTACTGATTCTGTAAAATACCGAATCGGTAATATTACCGATTCGGTAAAACCCAGATGTAGGTGGGACTCTTCTGAGTCCCAAAGGCCTTTCAGATTCGGTATTTTACAACCCAATCCAATTGGGTGGTAAAATACCGAATCCTGGTGTGCATGCACATGTGTGCATGCACACCTATGCCATGTGACAGACAGACATGCCCTTAGGGCATGTCTGTGTGCCACATGGCACACATGCCTGTATTTGGGGTGCTAGAGGGTGTCAAAGTGACACCCCCTGCACCCTTGCTGGAATCGGTATTTGCCGAATCGTAAATGCTGATTCGGTAATGCCCATTGATTCCTATGGGCTTCAATGCCCATAGGAATCAATGGGCATTACCGAATCGGTATTTACAGAATCGGTAAATACCGAATCTTAACAATTCGGTATTTACAGAATCTGTAATACCTACATCTCCCCCTTCATATTTACCGACTCTTAAATACCGAATCGGTAAAATTCGGTATTTAATAGTCGGTAAATATGAATTACCTACATCTGGCCCTAAGTGGCTTATACCCCTATGTAAATAACTAGGGACCCAAGGCCATACTGCAGCCCTGCGCATATTAAGATATGATTCTAGACAAGTTATAGCTTGCTAAATTGAAAAGTTCCTGGACCATATGTGGGGCATAAGGAGGAATCTACTGCAAAGAGGAGAAGATTGTTAATCTTGCACTTTATTGCTAAAATAGTTTGTATAAAATATTTATATAATATTCCTTGTTGGATTCATACATGTTTGTGACGCAGGTTGTCCTAAGTTTCGGGGCTTCAGAGAGACTAGGGCCATGCGATTCGTTACAGTGCGTCCGTGATTCGAGGAGAACCCGTTAGAGAGCTTTTAATTTGTAATAATGATTAGTTTTAACTTTTCCACATTTTAGTCTTTGTATGAAATGAACTGCATATGTATTTAATGAATTTGTGATTGCACTTTATGTCCCATCCAACTACGGACAATGGAATGTATGAGCAAATGTGCATATTGTACTTTTATGGTTAACAACCGAATAAAGTGATTGATGATGAATGTTGTGTAATTTAGGTTTGGTAGTGGCTAAATGGGATCTAGCCAGGAGATGGGGAGCTCCAGAAGTACCCACCATGAATGAATAGAGAAAGGGAATGGATTTATATATGGCAGCATAAAGAGTGATGTATAAGTAGGGGTTGCCTTAAAATATAATAAAACATTCCTAGGCAACAAAGAAACTGTCGAAAATCAGGTTAAGCGTGAACCCTTGATGAATAAAGGGGAAAGCCTCAATATACTAACAAGTACCACAATAATTATATGAAAATATATATTTATTAAAAATGTAAACAATGCACATCAATTATTTAACATCAATATTTAAAACGAGAAAAAGGAGAGGTAGCAACAGAGCATGTGATATAGCTACCTTAGATAATTAAAAACATATCATAAAAGATATCTAATTGCATGAATACAGTGGTAGACAAGATATAAAACCATTCATTATATTATCACGATTATTATATTTGAATTTACCCTGTCCTAGGAACTTTATCTGGACTCAGGGGGTCCCAGTTATTTTTGCCTAAGTAGGGGGTGCCCACATAAGGTTAGTAAAATGTGGGGTAGCCGGAATGCGCATTATGGACTGGCTGGAGATGACGATGTTGCTTCTGTGCCTTCTCTGTAATTACAATGTGTATTGTATTTTAATTCGATAAATCAAATTGCTAATGAATGTGTTAATGCCTCCCCTCTCATCGTTGACACCTATCACTGAGAGATTTTTACTGTATGATTGTCTTTCCGCCATGTTTCTATGTTTACCAGGAATGCCCATTAGTGTTCCTGCTGTTTATTTTTATAAAAACCCAATAAAAAAAATATATTTTTAAATGTTGTTACCAGTAGAAACAATGTCGATCTAGGCAAGCATAACCATGATAATAGCAGTAAAGACAATGCTGTGAAAACTGTATGCACAATGTTGAGAATGCCGGTAAGAATGATCTCAATGACCATATTATTTTCAGAAGTTCTAATGAACTCATATCATTTCTGTCAGATTCACCAAAGGTGATCTCCCCATCAACCACGATTCAGAGATGTGTGGTCAGACAGGTCCTGAGACCCCAATCGATGCCTATCAAGTTGACAGGTCACATGTGGGGTCTCACCTATCCCAAAGACAAACAAGCACCCAGTGAAAACCCTAATCTATCCCAGAGATAGGTAGTTGCACCACAAACAGTCCAGTGGAAATTGGTGCCAATAAAACACATTTGGCCAAAGGTGGGCGTTCCGAAAAGTGCAAAAATGCTAGATGTCACATGTAGATAGGAACACACAGCCAATCAGTACACGACAAGCACACCACACATAGTGATCACGTGCTCCCCAAACCAGACATCTGGACATACACTGGCCCGTACTATTTTTATTTATTTAGTGTTTTCTATAGCGCTAACATGACTCTATCGTGGGTGTCAGAACGCTTTATAATTCAACAGCAATCATTACCTCCCCCCCTAGTCGATAGCCATCTATGCCTTATCTGATGCCCAAACTTGGGAGCATATTTACAGAGCGTGTCATTAGTCTCCTTGGCTTAACCACACGCTCTGCCACTTCTGAAATGCAGGGCTGCACCATATTTACAAGAATATGGTGCAGACCTGCGTTTGCCCCTGCGCTGGGGCTAAGTTTAGCAGCCTAGCACCAACGCAGGCACATTGCACCATAGTGCAAGGGTATCTGCGTTAAGGGAAAGATTGTTTATGTGCAGGAAGGTCGCCCTTCCTGCACATAAACAATCTTTAAATGCTGTTTTGTAAATTCTATGTGTGCTGCTTATTGCTGCACACATAGAAGTAGCAAAATGGCATTTTTTTCAAATGATTGTTTATGTACAGGAAGGGGGACCTTCCTGTACATGAACAATCATTGGGGTGTTGCTGTTTCCATGTTTGCTGGTCTTAATTTGGAGCTGCCCCATGTTTACCCTGCCCTAGTAAATATGGGGCAGCATCAAAATCAATTGGTGTTACAGTGGAAACCTCTAACAAAAGAGAGGGACCCAAAATCCAAAGGGGTAGGGCACCAAAAGACAAATTGTCAAAAAAAGTTTTCCCCTTTGAGCAAACTTACAAATAGCCGACACTTATACCCACATTATTTCATACAACATTAACTTGAGCAACAAATACGGAGCAGAATGATAATGATAATAATAAGTTCATAAAAAGTGTACAGT
This sequence comes from Lissotriton vulgaris, assembly GCF_964263255.1. NCBI lineage: Eukaryota > Metazoa > Chordata > Amphibia > Caudata > Salamandridae > Lissotriton > Lissotriton vulgaris. The sequence goes on from NC_141700.1 coordinate 448,886,678, forward strand.
TTATTTCAATATATTAAAAAACATAATATGCAGTGTTATATAAATAAAAATACAATTATACATATAATTCTTCTACATACAGTGGGACAAAAACAAGGAAAATAATTCCAATTAAAATGAGGTGAGTAAATTAGCCAAAGAACATAGTCAAACTCCAAATCATATATTAATATCGTAATTGGAGTAGTTGATTCCAACAGCTTAATGTGTCACAGCTCAGGATTGCATCAACGCGTTTCGGTTTGGGTCTTATTTTTAAAGCCAACACCTTCTTCAGGATTAAAAATCAATTCCCACTAATAATATAAAACATCTGAAAAAAATATATAATACACCGCATAAGATACATATAAAAAACGTTTTTGTATAAAGAACACATTACATCATTATACACAGTATTACTCCTATACAGAGTGCTCAAAATTAAGACTATACTGTCAACCATTCTCTTGCAAATCAAATCATTTATTAATGTATATCAATTGCTTTTTTTTTTATATTGCAACTCAGAAAAAAAACATTTACCGCAACTCAATAGCATACACATGAATCATTCAGCGATACAGGAATTATCATTGCATAAAAAAAAGAAAATAATAATTATAATGCAAAACAGAATACAAGATAGGTTTTTATACCCTGAGGTAAGATAAATAAAGGAGTAAGAATAAGAAGAGAGAAGAGACATATAGGGCGAGGGAGCAGGTTTCATCAGAAAAATGGCCTTCAAAGACCGAGAGGTCCCCAGATCCTTTCATACCTCAATATTGACTTCGGACCCCTTAGTCTAGCTAAAGAATATTCCATGCTAATTATTTCATTTAACAAAGCCCACCATTCAGCAATTAACGGGGAGTTAGGGGAAATCCAGGCATGTGCGATTGTAAGTTTGGCACAGGACAGCATGATAGTAATAATATCCTTATGTGGAAAGTTAATGATATTTTATATCCAATAGGACTGAGGAAGCTGTAAGTGATAAAAGGCAATTCAGTTTTCGATTAATTATCTTACCCAAAATACTCAAACTCTAATAGCATTGGGCATGAGTACAACATGTGTACCAAGTCCGCTGCTGCAAGAGCGCACTTAGGGCATTTAGTTCGTTCATTGTTATTTGATAGATTTCCAGCCCATTTAAAAATTCTTTCTGGAGTGTGATAAAGCATGCAAGTTGTTCTAAATTGTTGGAGTCTTAAACTAGATGAAGAAACGGCATTGTTGATATTGCACAATGAATTGTTAATCATCGCCGTTGTGATGTTACTATCTAGCATTTTGCTCCATTTTTCTGCTATTTTATTGCATTGAATATTTTTATAGGTGTTAAGGCATTTATAGCCAGCGCTAATTAACCCATTTTTTTAATATAAATAAATACAGTCCCAAAAATCCGAATCCGAGATATTAGAAAGTTTCATCTTTCGTATAAGGAAGTCATGTATCTGTATGTATTTATATCTCATGCAATTGGTGGCTTTGTAAAGAAGTTTTAATGTTTCAAATCCCAGGAATCCCTGTGCTCCATAGAAGTCTCCTAATGTCCTTATACCAATTGATGACCAGGTGTTTATTGCACCAGTACTGAAAATTTCCGGAAGTCCGAGGTTGCCCACAGTGATAATTTAGGATGGAAAAAAGAAGTGTGACAAAAGTCCAAGATGTTCTGCCATATTTTAACTAAATCCCTAGCGGTCTTAAACCTGACCCTTTTGAAGTAATTAGGATTGTTCACCCTCCAGAGAAATATATTTGAGTCCATATCTAACATAAAAGTAAAAAAATAAAATTGATTGTCTTCACCTATCAAATTAATTAGGCATTGGAGACGTTCAATGAATGTTGACCAAAAATATAACTTAAAGTCCGGAAAGTTTAATTCCCCTACATCCAAATGCCCTTTTAACAGAGCCATTGAGCGCCTAGCTTTACGGTAGCCCCATATAAAGCTGCTAAATAAGCCATCCAATTTTTTTTAAAAAACAGTTATTGAGAGCCAAAGGGATAGAACAAAATAAATATAAGAATTTTGGCAGTATAACCAGTCGTATCAGGTTGATTCTGCCTATGATGTTTAGAGGGATCTTGTGCCATTTTTTTAATAGTATGCCCGTGGTTTTGAGTAGGACTTCATAATTTATTTTGATTATACTCTTTATATTATCACAGATTTGAACCCCTAAATAAGTTGCAATGTGGCATAGACCTGCAGTTGGCGGCACTGGTTTATAGTTCAATACAATTTGAGTTTTATTTAGATTCAATTTATACCCAGAGATCTCTCCGAATCGATTGGCCTCCTCTATGATACCCTTCATTGCTTCTGTAATATCGGTGGAATAAATAGCAATATCGTCGGCATAAGCCATAATTTTTAATGTGTGAGGGCCAAACTCAAAAGGAGGGATATGGGGTTGAGATTGCAAAGCAGATAGAAATGGTTCCATTGACAAGGCAAATAATCATGGTGAGAGGGGGCATCCTTGTTGGGTGCCCCTAGCTATTGGAAATGGAATTGATGTTATGCCGGCATAGCTAATTTTAGCTGTGGGGTTGTCATATAAAGATTGAGTCCATTTCATAAATTTGCCACTAAAACCAAAATTAGTCATAACCTGCCAAAGGTATCCCCAACCCACTCAGTCAAAAGCTTTTTCTGCGTCCAGCAAAATCATGCCGAGTGGGGTGGATTCCTTGTCTGCAATATCAAAGGCAGTTATTGCCATGTTAATATGTGCCGTAGTATCTCTGCTCATTACAAAACCGTGTTGGTGCGGGCTGACAATTTTTGGTATATACGGGGCCAGCCGAGTGGCCAGTACCTTAGCAAATATTTTAGCGTCAGCATTGACCAATTAAATAGGGCGGTAAGAGCCGCAATTATCAGGTGGTTTCCCTTTTTTCAAAAAGAACACAAGATTAACCCTATTCCAGGAGCAGGGGGCTTTCCCGTGGTCCCCGATGTAATTGCTAACTTGTTGGAGTAGGGGAATCAATTCATCCGAGAATAATTTGTAAATCTCAATTGGTATTGTATCTTCACCAGAGGCTTTTCTGGATGGTAAAGAGGAAATCGCTTGTCTGATCTGTTGGCTGATATTATTAGACAGGTGTTCCAATTCAAAGGGTTCAAATGTTCCGACATAATAATCCAGATATTTTTGAATAGCTGCCGAGGTGGGACATACTTCTGGTGTATACAGCTTTTAAAAAAACAGCGAGAATTGCTCTAGGATTTGAGATGGTTGGTCACATATTATATTATTAGGGCCGCTAATGTATTTTATCCGAGTGCTAGCCTTTTCATCCGCTATTTTATAGGCCAACAATTTCCCTACCTTGTCTCCGCTTTCATAATGCGGGAGACATGTTTTATGTAGTTTTAAACAACTCTTTTCCCAGAAAATCGTTTTAAGTCTTGCCTTCAAACACCCTAATTGTAGCCCTAATGTAATCACATTTTCGGGGCCCGAGCGGAGAGCATCAGCTAGTTGAAGTTCTACATTTATAATATCGTTAACCATTATTTTGTCTCTCCTGCGACGCTCAGTGTTTTGTTGATATAGAAACTGATGCGTGAACCCGCGAATACTAGCTTTACAGGCGTCCCACACAATGAGGCAATTGGTAGAATTAATATTAAGCTCAATGAAATCTAGAATATGCAGTTTAAGTTGGGAAATAAATAGAGTATTTATACACAAATGCCTGGGGAAGGAAAATGTTCGGGGCGCTGCGCGGTTCTCTTTAGTATCGCAAGAGAATATGATGGGGTTGTGGTTAGAATTTATTTGTGGACAGAGTTCTATAGTACTGTCTTTCAGCAGGTTATCTGTTCTCCAAACCATATCAATCCGTGTGCAAAGCCTATGGGGAGCGGAATAATATGTATAACCGGGCACGTTGGGGAAAGCACTGAGCCAAGCATCCTTGATGTTTGGAATGCGACCAAGCTCTAAAATGGTGGCGCGTGTTCTCTGCATTCGTTGGAATGAGTTGTGTTTAGTAGTGTCAATCTGATAGTTCATTATACAGTTAAAGTCACCCATGATGACTAATTCCCCTTCCCACTGTAGTAATTCCATATTTAATTGATCAAAAATAAATGACTCGTCGGAGTTTGAACCATAAACCACACAGAGAACCAGTTTGCATTATCCAACTAATATTTGCGCTAAAGCCCATCTGCCATTCTTATCACAAGCGGTTCTACATATCTCAGTCTTAAAGCGTTTGTCTTTTAGGATAGTGACCCCTCCTATTGAAGCATTTAAAGTGGAGCAAATAATCACATCATAGCCCAATTGACCAAGTAACTTCCTGTCTTTGTAGGCTATGTGTGTCTCAGACAGAAAAACAAAATTCGGGTCATGGAGGGCTATTCCTTCCCAGTTAAGTCTTCTCTTATTTCTGCTGTTTAAGCCTGCAACATTCCATGCAAGACATTTTATGAGCGCCATTTAAAAAAAAGGGATCAAATAAATCTTGTCATTCCGCAAGGCTGAAGTGTATAAAAAATATTTTTGAAGTGAAACCATATTTTTGCTATCTGAGTTGCTTTTCCCATAGTATACTGCCCCCCCCAACCGCCCCAGGCCCCCACCCCTCCAACCCCTCCCCCCTCTCGGGAAGGAGCGCCCCCCCTGAACACTAGCTGCTGCTAGAATGGCAGCCAACCTGAGGAGCAGCCAGTGGTTCCTCCCCTAACCCCGCCCGAACAAAGAGACTTTACATGTGTCTAAAAAAAGAAAACTAGTGCGTGATTCAATGATGAAGAGAGAGAGAAAAAAGCTATTGATAAATGGTTGCTTGAGTCTAGAATATTATATTACGAGATCACTTATAGTTCTCTGTAAGTTTAGGAAAGTGAAGCGAGAAAACTCTCTGCTTCCCTTACATCTGTGAAGAAGTGAGTATGGCCATCTTTGATTATCTTGAGGCGGGCGGGCTCCTGTAGGAAAGCTTGTCTACCATGAGACTTAAACAGATATATAAGTTAACGTAATTGCCATCTCCTGTCCATGGTAGCCTTACTAAGGTCCGATTTGACAAAAAAAGATAGATTACCTACTGAGACTCGTAGATTCGGTCTAGCTTTTAATGATACTGCCTGCCTTAACAAATAGTTAACAAAGTGGATAAGGAAAGGGCGAGGAAATTTGTTATGCTTGTTCCTCTGAACCAATGGTAGCCGGTGAACTCTCTGAAGTTGGGAGTCCCAATCCCAATCAGAGATCCGTAAAGGCTTTCTGGAGTGAGTCTACCATGAATGCCCTCGGGTCATCCCCTTCAACCCCCTCTGGGATACCGAAGAGCCTTAGATTAGATCGCCGTTGGCGATTCTCCAAGTCCTCAACTTTCAATTGAAGGGCCAGAAGCTGAGATTCATGTTCGCTAACCTTAGCATCAGTTCTAGCTGAGCCCTCTTCCACCTGAACCACTCGCTGTTGCAAACCCTCCATTTTCTGAGTTATCCCCCCCATCTTAGATGTAATCTCGAGCATAGCACTCTGGAGCTTGATGTTATCATCTGGCAGCTGTAAGAAATGTTCTTGTGCTTCTTTCCTGTGTCCAGTCAAAGTCTGTAAGATGATGTCCAGTGGGGAGTCGTGTGATTCTATCTCTGACTCTGAAAGTTCATTAAGAGTAGTTATGCGCTGAGGGATTGTGGAGATAGATGTCGGCAAAATCGTAGGTGATTTTATCCTGACAGGAGAGATATTAGCAGTAGTCATGTCATATATGCAGGGATCCTTTGACCACAGGAGGGAATGTCATAAAAACCATATGTAAAAATGTTGCTGAGACACTTACATGCAAATCTGCCAATAAGTCACGTAAAGCACAGGGATGGTTTAATGCCGAATGCTCCGAGGCACATAAAAAACTTCTAGAAGCCCTAAAATGCAAGCCACGTAACTTAATTGAAGTGTCCCAATTAAGGAAAGAATATAGGAGTACGACTGAGGCTCGAAAAAGAGAAATAAAAGACAAAGCCTGGGAAGCACTATATGACAATCTAACTTTAAGGGATAGTGCAAAATTTTGGTCTATAGTGAACTCTCCTTTGTTTAGTGGTAGAGAGAATGAGTCACTAGAGGTGAATATCACCGAGAAACAATGGTTAGACCACTTTGAAACCATCTATGGAAGTAAGACCACTACTACCCCGTTTACCCCTATAGATCCTTTAACTACAGTCACCCCATTAAGGGTAACGGTTAAAGAGGTACTAAATGCAATAGAAAATACTGCTGGCGGGAAATCCCCAGGCCTGGATGGGGTTCCCGCTGATATGTACAAAGCACATCCTTACATATGGTCTATAGTACTTGCAAATGTTTTTAATTTAGCATGTATGAATATGTCTGACACACCGATCTCCTGGTCACACTCGGTTATCATCCCAATTTTTAAGAAGGGGCAAAGGGGTGACCCCAGGTGTTATAGACCAATATCGTTACTTGATTCATCATTTAAGATTCTTGGTAAGGTCATCTTAAACAAAATTAACATGTGGGAAAAGGAAAATGCAATTTTATGCAATACTCAATATGGATTCAGAACAGGGAGGGGTACTGAGGAACAGTGTCTCAATTTGTCTGACACAAAATGTTTCCATTGATTTTTAAGATTCATCTATTGTCTATGCAATGTTAAATCCGAAATTGTGATATACATCTACCAGCAACTTACAAATGTAAATAACTAAACTCAAATGTAGTTGAATTTTTCTTAACAAACGCTTACAATTGACCAGTCCAATATGGCGCCTGTATAATGTTTTTCTGTATTTCTCTTAGTATAAACGTCTTGTATTGCCTACTGATCATGAAATGTCAAAGTAGAAACTGCAATATATTTGTACTTAAATAATAATACTGGTTAGTGGTTAATTCCTGATTTAAGATAACAGAATTTCTCAATCGAGCACCTTTGACTAGTCCAATATGGCGCTTGTAAAACTCCCGAATTAGTCTTCCCTCGATTTTTACTACAACCAACACGCAAGTAGTCAAATGAGCACTTTTTGACTAATCCAATATGGCGCCCAAAAAACTGCCGAACCAGTCCTTCGTCTATGTTTAAATGACCGGCATGCCAGTAATTAACACACTCTTAAATACAGCCGGTTTAGTTAGAGAAACCTTGCGCAGTGACGGCTGAGACCCTACGCTTCCGGGAACCTTCGAGAATCATACAGGTACCTACCCACTGCAAGTATTGACAATCGCTATACCCATACAGACACGTTACGCCTGGCGTTAACTCCCCTTCCTACCTTTAACTTACAGATTGTTCTTTGCCGAGCATTTCCCTAACTAATTCAAGAGGCTGCTTCGGTACACGCTGATATTTCCTGCGTTTAGCGAACCATTGGGACATAAACAGGTACATTTTCCTGGCTCACGCTATAAATACCTTATAGACCTCCTCACACTAGAGCCCTAATGTTTTGCCTACTATTAATTTACAGATTCCCACGGAATCAAGCACGGAGTTAAACCAGCTAGATGCCGTTTTGACTATTTTTATTTGAACAGGTAAATGGTCCAAGATGGCATGTTACAAACTAGTTATTCAGTCCCAAATCTTGATAAGCGCTTCTAATTTAAAATCCCCCCCCCCTTTTAAATTCCATAGATCGTCAACTTACAAAGACGTCAAACCATCCCTTACCTTGTGAAGTGGAATATTTTAAATTCAACATAATTCGTTTTCTGTTTGTTGCCCTAGAGGCAACTGAGGTAATAAAATCTCCATTTTTTGTGTGTAATCAGCTCAGATAATCGTCAAAATTGTAGATTACAACCTTCCCTTATCTACATCCACAGATAAATATCTCTTTGGACTGATTGTACTAAAACCTCTCAACATAAGAAAAGAGTCTTGTCGCTTTAAGGTAAAAATAACCAGTATAGGTTTTTGACTAACTGGATTCAATAGAGTCAAACTAGTGATAATACATACTGAGCAGGCTAAACATTAGAAAAGCATCATCCTACCAAGTATACTGGTTTCTAAAGAATCTTTAGCATAAAATCATTGTACTAATATCAATTGCGGCATGTATATTAAATGTACAGGATTATAAGTGTTGTAATATTTTGTGTATATGTTGTTGTCTTTAAGCTTTTAGTTCTGGAATCACAGCCCTGTTAGGATAGTCTATTAGGTGCATGCATGTGTATAAAGCGAATCAAAATGTCAAATTTAATTTGTATATCATAGTGAAATCGTTTTATTCTATTTTTATTAGGGAGCTACAATATTAATTTACCCTTGTCCTGATGATGGTCTTAACGAGTCACCCATAAAGACCGAAACGTCGACTCCCAACCTTATCCAAAGAAAAATTATCTACATCTGTTTGGATAGGTGTTATACAGGCATTACAGTGATTTTGATTTATCTCTGATTTTCTTCCTGTATTCCTGTTGTACATATTGCTTCTGTATTGTAATTTCCCTTGATGACCAAATTTTGATAAAATCTATTTTTTTGCTTATACACATGCTTAATAGTCTTTTGTTTGAAATTGTATTACTTTATTTGTTTTGTTTTGTTTTGTCTTGTCTAGTTAGTCCTGATTTCATACTTGCATACTTAATTGTCAACAAATTAATTTCATTCAGGTTAATTAAGTTACCGACTCAATAGCTACAAATTACCAACTCAGGTCCATTAACAAACTCCTTTGGAGGCAACTTTACCCATTCATACTACATTCTACCCAAGCCCCCAAAGGTTTATTGGGTCGCTCACTTACAATTCTCTCAATTTGTATATGACCATTTGTAAATATACTGTCGCTGCTAGGGGGTCGGTCCACCTGGCTTTTATGGACCTGTCCACAGCGTTCGACCTAGTAAATAGGTCGAAGTTGTGGACGATTCTCTCGGAGTTGGGTCTGGACCCTGCTCTGATAAACTTTTTAGCCTTCCTGCACAGTGACTTGACTGCATCAGTACGTATGACTACGGATGGTAAATGCACCGCTGGGTTTAGATCAGTAAGAGGGGTTAGACAGGGGTGCATTTTGGCCCCCATGTTATTTTCATTGTATATCAACTCTTTGTACTCCGCTCTAACAACAGCTACCCCCGATATACCTAACATGGGAGGGTCACCTCTGCCTGTACTGATGTACGCCGATGACACAGTCCTCATTGCCAGAACCCCTAATGGTTTACAGTCGCTCCTTGATTCTTTTGGGGCTTTTATGCGAAAACTAGACCTGGTTGTAAATATGGAAAAATCGCACGTTATGTCCATTGGGAAAGGAAAGAACACCACAAAAACCCTACGATGTAATGGAGTGATTTTGACCAGAGTTAAAACATTTACATACCTTGGAGTCATTTTTGATGACTTGGGCACCTGGACCCCACAGATTGTAAATAAAGCAATGGCTATACGGCGGTCATTTGCAGCGATACTGAGTTTCGCTAAGAGATTGGGGGCTAAACCAACGGAAGCCATACTCACCCTGTATAGAGCTAAAACCCTGGCCCTGGCTAGATACGGGGCTGGGATCTGGGGATTCAGGGACTTAGTTCTGATACAGAAGGAAGAGAATAGGTCCATGCGCTCATTATTGGGTTTACCACAGTCTACACCCATTTTCTCTGTCCTGACGGAACTAGGGCAAGGACACATCGAGGATACACTTAACCTGGCCCCACTACTTCTTTGGGTGAAACTATGGCTGAACCCGAGCCTGACTCTAAATCGTCAAATTATCAGTGACTGTATGGGGAGAGACAGAGCTAAAGATATAAAATGGCTAAACTATATCAAATCTGTTGCTACTCAATTGGGTCGCGTTGACCTGTATAGTAACCCGGAAAGGCTATGTAAAGAGGATGTCACATGGATTAAAACACAATTTCTAGAATCTAGAAACATGCATCGTGAAGCCCAGGAAATTGAGAAAACCACTGTAAGGGCTCACTACACTGTTTTATCAACCATGTCCATCCAGCCTTATTTGATGGTAGTGAATAGGCCATATCATCGGTGGCTTCTCACGAAATTCCGTTTCAACCAGATGCACCTCCTTCTGGGTGAATATCCGAAATGGAATAAGCCAAGGGATCATGCCCCATGCAAATGTGATACTTTCTCTGATCAAGACCTGACTCATTTTGTATTTTTTTGTCCCTTTTTTGCGGAGGGGAGAGAAAAATATATACTACCACTTTTGAGGAACAGGGGATTTATGCAAGTGAAACCCGCCATGTTGTTTTTACAACTCATGGAGACCCCCATTGTAATGTTTGGGGTTGCAAGTTTTTTGGTAGCAGCTATGAGAGCTAAACGACTTAGATTATCGAACACCTCAACAGCTGAATGAATTATGTAAATAATAAGGTTTAGCACAACCTATTTCCTTGTGAATTGTATAATTTTGTCCCCTGTAGTTTTAAAATAATCTGAAAATGGCAATGAATTACCTATAGAACTAAAAGTGATGTTTTATTTAAGGTACATGATCCATAGTCTATTGTTTACAAAGTAAAAAGTAATACTTGAACTTGATTTTCCCTGCACAAATGTTCTTTTATCGTTTTTAACATTTCTATAAATGTATGCTATATGTTGTACAGTATTGGTCGAAAAAGAATGAAATGTATGTCTATCCCATTTTTAAATGTGTATGTGTTTGTAGCATACTTTTATGATTTTAATTAATCGAATAAAGTATTTTTGACTCTGACTCTGACTCTAGTCATGTTAGCCATAAAGATGCTATTGGGCAAGGTCTCAATCGTTGTGGAAGCCAGTATGGGGTCGTTCTCTCCGGGGACCAGATCCTGGGGCCCAGTCAGGTCAGTTACACTCGTTAATCCAGTTTCTCCAGCTGAGAGCGGTCTAGAAATACCTGCTGTGTTTACTGAATCATCCGGAGATAATGCAGGGAGGTCAGTACCATCAGGATCGGAAGGGCTTGTACCAGAGAGCCTGAGTGTCATATTCTTCACCAGCCCCTTAGCTTGGATCTATTTGGTAAGAGGGCTTTTCTCAACCAAAAGGTTTTTCCTTGTCGGTGGGTTTAAACTTACTACCAAGCCCATGGTTTTCGCCTTCTTGCCCCTTGTTTTAGACTTAGACTTAGCCTCGTCCCTCCTGTTCAAGAGGTATTTTGCTGTGTCTGAGGGAGAGCCAGTCGTTATTAAGTCCTCAAATTCATCATTAGATATTTCACCCTCTACTATACCCTCCGCAATGCCCTCTGAAGCTGCCAACTCCTCCATTGTCCCCCAATGACAGGCGATAGATATGGGGGATAGTTGCAAAGTTTAGACTTAAACGCAGTTTAATATTGCTTTCTTTTTTAGATGGTATGAGGCAGGAAAACTTAAAAAAAAAAAAAAACCGAAAACAGGCTTACTAAACATGAATAGTTATCTGGACGTTTATCCTGTTTGTGCGCACGAAAATACGCTTCAAACAGTAGTTTGCCGATTTTAAACAAAATACGTCGGATTAAAGGCTAATCACAGTCCCCATGCTCAGCTAGACCGCCCGCAGTCTGGAAAGAAGTAAAGAGAGGCAGGGTATTTAAATTTCCTCTCTCCTCGTATTTACCTCGCCTTGTACTAATCTCATACCTGCTTCTTTTGCGTAGATCGGCCAAAACGGATCCAACGCCTCTCGCCGTAAATACATGGCGGCCATATTTTGCCTTCGTTTTATTCCCTAAATCTTGCACATTTTTACTCTGGAGGTGTCGCTCATTCTACCTTGTCAATCAAATGCCAGTCGATATCAACAACGGACCGGACATAAAAAACGATAATATTGCCTCAATTATGAGAAGACTAGAACCATTAAGTACGATCAGTGACATAAAACGTGGGAAATGTCTTTTTCAGTTATTGATGTCACATTTCAACACCGGCGGCGACATTGCTCTTCACAATGGAGAGACTAAATATAAGGTGTTTCTTTATCGTTTACCACAACAAACGGAGCGCTCATTTCGGGATCGATTATATTTGCATTTCTAAAGGAAACATCCTATTGGTTTATCTACATTTCGTTTTACTCACGATATATGCATAGTCATATATACTTATTATATGCAGTGTTCAGTGTTTGCTGATCAAATTGCTTTGCAATTGATATACATACATTAATACATGATTTGATGGTTGACAGAATTGTCTTAATTTTGAGCATTCTGTATAGGAGCAATACTGTGTATAATGATGTAATGTGTTCTTTATACCAAAAAAGTTTTTTTATATGTATCTTATGCGGTGTATTATATTTTTTGTTTTCAGATGTTTTATATTATTAGTGGGAATTGATTTTTAATCCTGAAGAAGTTGTTGGCTTTAAAAATAAGTGCCAAACCGAAACGCGTCGATGCAATCCTGAGCTGTGACACATCAAGTCATTGGAATCAACTACTCCAATTACGATATTAATATATGATTTGGAGTTTGACTATGTTCTTTGGCTAATGTACTCACCTCATTTTAATTGGAATTATTTTCCTTGTTTTTGTCCCACTGTATGTAGAGGAATTATGTGTATAATTGTATTTTTATTGATATAACACTGCATATTATGTTTTTTAATATATTGAAATAAACTGTACGCTTTTTATGAACTTATTATTATCATTATCATTTGGCTCCGTATTTGTTGCTCAAGTTAATGTTGTATGAAATAATGTGGGTATAAGTGTCGGCTATTTGTAAGTTCGCCCAAAGGGGAAAACTTTTCTGGACAATTTGCAGTGGAAACCCACAGTAACACCCGTTGCCCTCCCCTTTCACCCTAAGTATAGCCTGAATGGGGCTTAACGCTGCCTTATAAATATGGCAAAGCCCCTATCGCCACCACAACGTCACTAAAAGTGATGTTATTGTGGCGATAGGGACTTGTAAATATGCCCCTTGTTAATTTATGACAGATGCTTTTCCAAGAGTGCAGAAATTGTTTTATTGTACCTCATGAGATGTACATAATGTCAGCTGAAACTTTGTACAACAAGAGACTTGTTTTGACACACTCTGTCGATAGTCTCCCAGCCACGGTGTTTAATTAACCAACTCCTTCCTGTTTTGCCTAATGCTTCTTGTTCTTTCATTCCTTTAAGGTAAATTCATATCTGAGCAACAGTATACCCAGGTATTCGAAGATTGATGCCTCCCACCACGAGAGTACAGCTGAGGAATCATCCCATATTGAGGGGACTCTAGGTCTCAGTGGAAAACACTAGCCTTTCCCCAATTCACCTACAGCACATATAGGCTGACAAAAACGGCCAAATCTTTAATGACTTCAGCAATATTATATCCACCTCTTTCAAATACAACAACAGGTCATCTGCGTAAAGGGAGACTATAGAGGCTCACTGCAAATTACTATCACTAGTACGAACAGAAGAGGGTAAAAGCCCTGTCTGTTGGCCATGCTTATGAGATAGTGTTCTTATATAACACAGCGGTACATAACCTTGCAATGTGGAGGGTGTAAAGAACCTTAATACACTTATAGAAAATACTCCTAAAACCGTAGTGGTCTAAGACTTCATGAAGGTATCTCCAGCTTAGGGAATTGAAGGCTTTCTCCATGTCAACTGACAATACTGCTGCATCCTGCCACAACTCGGAGTTCTCCTCTGATATTAAGAAAAATGTGCTGTATGTTTTGTGACATGCCATGACCTAGGCTGATGCCACTTTGGTCCGTATGGTTAAAGCTAGGCATGTGAGGTAGTCCCCTGGTGGCTAACAACGTGCCAGGTATTTTATAGTCAACATTTAATATGGAGATGGGCAGTATACGGACAAATCATCATCACATTTCCCAGGTTTCAAGACAGCAGTGACCAGTGCCTCACAGGTTGTAGAGGGAGAATCATGAGTTCTAATGCTTCATTATAAAGCTTCCTCAGCTTAGTCGCCAAAAGGCCCTCAACGAAGGCATAGAATTCAAGAGGGAGGCAATGTGCACCAGGGATTTTACTCCATTTAAGGGATGCGATGGTGTATTTAATTTCCTGCAAGGAAATCGGTTGCCCTAATCCTCCCTATGCTGTAGTGAAGACAGGGTCCTGCCTGCACATATGGTTATATTAGCATAGGCTTATTAGAAGTTTAAACGCCATTTTGCCACTTTGCAGCTTTTGCACACAACACTACATGTAACTGTTGTTGTAAGTTAGACTACTTGGTTTCCTCGCATGAGAACGGTCTGTTTTTTACATCCCTTGACTAACATTGCAACCTTAGTCTGTACACTGCGTGCAGAAGCCTTCAAAATCACCATAACAATGTATGCTGTTATTCAAGTTGATCGGCCCTCGCGCTAGACACAACAAGCACACAGCTGCAACTAACTGAAATTCTAGTGCCTCTAATATTGCACTGCATGCATGATTTGGGCACTTGAAGAGAAACCTTTTCCAGACACAGAGTGAATTGCTGATGCTGGGATTTAATTCATCTCTGCTGATCTTGGAGGTATGGGGTTCCCCATTCAAGCCTAAGAGACCTTCTATTATTGTAAAGCTTAGTTCCTGGCAGGGGAGGTTGGTACACAAGGAGCTATATGACCTCTTTCCACTATCATCATAATATGATTTCTCCCTTTGTGTTTTAAGGAATTGTAACAATGCTGATCGTATTATTTCTAATCATATGCCTGCTTATGTTAGCCAAAATACTGCATCTTGGAGCACGTTGGTAAAATAAACCTTTAAACTTTTCTGTCTCTGATTACTCAAGTTGTGAACTGATATGAGAATATAAAACGAAAGAGTGTTCTTGATTCCCACCATTCCAGAGAGCACCCTAAGTCGCATGTTCTGGGTTGTCTAATCATTGGTAGCTTCGCTGTAGGACGGAGGGCTAATGAGACACTTATGCTAGTCGGTTAGGTGTTCTGGGTACTGAGGTGAGTTTTTTGGTACACCACAAGTCACTGAGGTCCTGGTTTCCTGCGCACAGTTCTGTGCCTACACAGAATCCCAGCAACATGGCGCACCTAACGTTTGGTCTTATATTCGAGACTCGCGAGTAGTGCTTGTGACAGTCCATGACACTCTCACTCCTGTTTCCGGTTGACAGCAGTGACAAATTAACCTACCGATATGGATGCCTTATAGGTTCATTCAAGCTTGAGATTTAAAAAAAAGGTTTGTACTTTGAATTAATACTGGTTTCTGCTACATTTCATTTAGATGGTTTTTCTGTATGGTGTCCTTATGGGTGACGTTGACATCGCTCAGCATAGTCGAGTACCACTGTGTCTTCATTTGACCCAATACGGGGTACCCGCTAAAGCTATGGGGGTGCTCCTTATGGTTAGTGCTGATGCAAGCGTACCCATTTGAGCTTTTCTACTCTTGGGTTACGTTTCCTGCTGCTAATGCAGATGATGGTACATTCCATAGGAACGCTCCCATGGTGGTGCCTGCTGCCTATGCCCCATATAGAACACAGGAGATTCCTCTTTCGGCTTGGCAGCATCATGTTTGGTTGGATGGCGCCCTTCCCCACTCCGTATCAGTGGTTCAGTTAGGTCCTTTGCCTATTCCTGGGGCCACTTGGCCAGTCTTGGCAGGGTTCACACCGCATCCGCGTTACCAAACAGTCCCTATAGCTGAGTTACGATTACTCTATGCCTCGATCGACGGGGTACATAAAGCTTTAGTGCAATACGTTTCCCCCAATATCCAGGTGGGGGCACCTGGTGCTGCGGCGCAACCAGTTGGACCGCTTGGGATTAAAATTAGTCCCATCATGGTTAATTCGGTTATGGGCATGCGGCCTCAAGATAAGGACTAGATGCCTTTTTGGCTTGCAGAGAAATTTGACCAACTGGGAGCACTATTTCCTAATACAACTCCTGTTGAGAAACACAGGATTCTGAACATTAGTTTGCAGAAAGACTATGTGAAGTGCTTTAGCACGCCGTCTATGACTGTCCTGCCCTCCGTGATCAAGCGTGTTCAAGATTAACACGGTCCGGAGGAGGCTGTTGAATTGGGAATGCGACTTGTCGGTGTGTGACGTAGTTTCCGATCTCATCCTTGCTAATGTTGTAAATGAATCTAGGACCCTAGTGTAACTTTTCCTGATTCATGCCCTTATATAGGTATCCATTATCCAATACTTATATAGGCTTAGAAATCATTACCATATTTAGAATGAGCCTATGCAGCCCAAATACGGCTTGGCTACTTCCACTCAGTTCCAAGAATCAACAACGATTTCTTAGAAAAACCCGCCTTCAGCAGCCAGGGACCGCCCCTTGCCTGAATACTAATTTATCTAGGAAATCATGGAGTTTTCGAAAAACTGAGTCTTTGATGACGTTATTAAGTCCAAACACTTGTCAAACTCAGCACCTTCAAAGTATAAATATGCCTAGATTTGCCCAGACAAACACACAGTGGTTTGGAGCAGATCGACTAACTACTTGCCCGACGCCCTGCAGCAGCAAGTGCCTAAGGAAGTGACCCTCCAGCTGACGCACTGAAAGGCGCTGTCTTTTCTCCTGCTGAGAAATCCAGCTCGTGTTTCTAGGCTACCCTTGCGGGTTGCTGGGAAATCGAGTCCTGAGAGAGAGATACCAGACCTCCTTCATTCTAGACCAAGGTACGGAGCTGAATAGACCTTTAGAGAATTCTTGGATAGATTCTTGGCAGAGAAATACTCAACTTAAGCTACTCCTCACTTACCTTTTCCCTTGTACTAGACTTAGGTTAGGTACACCGGGGTAGGCGTATTTTAGAAGCACCAGTTGAGTACTTTTAGTCATTATTTTATTATTGTATGTATTTTATACGTTTTAGGCAATTTATGGCTTAGAAACCATGTCATGCTTTTACAGTACTACTTTATAATACTTTTCGTATTATATGCCCTGAAATTTATAACCGGTATTACGATTGTAGCAGTACATTTCTTATGCTTGAGAAAGAAATAAATACTTTTTATTGAAAACGCCTCTCTCTCTATTTTCTCAGCACCTCTGGTGAAACGAAGCATGCACGATTGACTGAGTAAAATAGCTATCTATTGTTTCCGCGACTCTAGAGATTGATTTCTTATTCTTGGGAAACAAAGTTGTCATGTTTATGCGGTTTTCAGAAACTAATCCCTTCTTGTAATTTCGAGAACGTTTCTAGTGACCTCTGAGCTAGCTGGCACTCACAATTAAGTCTAAATCATGCTACAGAGACCTAGTCAACCTCAGTCCTACGTCTAAACTGCAGTATATATTATTCCAATGCGCAAAGCCTATTGGGAATATAGGAACTACACTACACTAACGTCAAGTGAGATACGGTTAACTTTCAAGTGTCTAATACTTTGTGGAATGCCCCGATGCCGATAAACCCCAGCAGTTGCCGAAAATTATTGCGTAGGCTTATAAGACCATTGGCCGCAATAGCTTCGGTGTTAAGCCTTTTTCTAAAACAGCAGCTCAACCGCAAACTCAGACGGCTAAGTCTAATAAAGACGACCGTCCTGTTTTTCCTAAACATAATTTGAAAACTAAAAAACAGGGGAAGCAGCAAAAGAATCATGGGTCGTGTCCTGCCTCACCAATACCCGTGTCTACTGTGCACACATATGATTTGCGCGACCGTGCGAGGATTTAGTCTCCTGATAAATTTCAGGTGCCTGATCAACGTTCTCCTAGTTCTTTACAGGAAACATCGGTCACACAAATCGGTGGAGGAGAACGCAGCAGAGGCCGGGGTGCCCAACAGGAACGTGATAAGCAGCCCCGCCAGACGGAAGGTAAAGTCAAGCAGGACGGCTTTTAACGTCAACGCCCTCAGTTTCAGAAAAAGAAAGTTGCTGCTTTAACCGCGAGGTATGCCACGGATAGTGAGAACACAGCTTCGGAACCAGATATGGGCGTTAACGCTGCTAGACAGCGCAGCGAAGGCTACAGTAGTGCGGCAAGCACTGTGTCCATATCTGAAGGCGACAGCAACTGAAACGTTCATCACCGTAGAGACAGCTCACACTAGAGTGGCTATTCCTGACAGACTGTATGACATAGACCTTTTAATTGAAGGTGACATACAACGTAAAATAAAAGGGATTTTTTGGGAAACTCTGACCTCTACATGTAACATTTTGTTAGCTGAGGCAAACTGGCCCCCGCCTTTCATTTTGGCTGCTCCTCCCTAGTTTTGCGCACACTGTGCCGAAGGAGCAGGCGCAAAATTTTGCAGAAGAGTGGGCTCAGGTGCTTGCACCGGCTTTGTACCGTACTCAATGTGGATGGGACAAACTTTCGTCCCGACATGAGATTCAATTGCGGTCTATGCCACAGCCTCAACCCCAATATCCCATGCGGCGTGAAGCGATGTTCCAGTTGCAGAAATCCTTGATCAATAGGAGTATCAAGGCGTGATTGAAACATGTGTGTCACCCATGAATAATCCTCTTTTTACTGTAACCAAACCTGATGGGTCGTACCGCTTGGTATTGGATTACTGGCATTTAAGCTCCCATTGTCGGACCTTCGCGGTACAAAATACTCACAGTTCTACCCTGGTGGATAGTCTTGTGAGGAAAAGGTTTAAAACCACACTTGACATATCCAATGGCTTTTTTAGCCATAACCTGCCCTTTATTAGTAGTCAATGGACAGCCTTTACTTCTGGTGGCAAACAAAAACAGTTCAAACGATTGGCTATGGGCTATAAAAACAGTCCAGGCATCTTTGCAGCATGTGTAGTCTCTCTGTTGGAGAGCATCGACCCTGATGCATACTCGTACGTTGATGATATTTATCTCACATATGACGAATTATAGCCACATCTGTGTCATGTTGACTGCATCATTGTTATGTTTGCAGTCTTCGGTTACAAATTTAACTTTGCTAAATCACATATTGCAGAGTACACAGTGTTGTTCCTGGGCTATGAGCTCCACAACGAAGGTCGAGGTTTAGCACCTCGCTTTCTGGAGAAGTGCGCACAGTTGTGCCCTCCAACAACTCTGAAAAAACTACAATCCTTACTGTTTTTTTTTTAATTTCGGGTGTACTTACATTCCCGATTATGCCCAGCCTATCAAGCCTCTATATGCCTTGATACAACCAACTTTTACCAAATCATGCTGGCTGCCAGAACATTCATCTATACTGCAATCATTGCAGTCTGATCTTCTTGAATCTAAATGCTTACTGACACGTGACAACCACACAAACCTGGTAATAAGAATTGTGCCAGGCGCTGTAGATTTCACGTATTTGACGTTTAATGAAGGAGACAAGGTCCCTATTGCTTACAAGTCACACTTGTAAACTTCGGCTGAAATGCGATGTTCTACTGTCGAAAAAGTTTTGCCTGCAGTGCAGATGGCGATTCTAAAAGAGAGAGCGCTGTCGCAGGGCAAACGGATGTTGATTGTAACACCGTATCTTGCCCTGGAGGCAGTGACGAAAGCCAGTGTACCTAATTCAAAAGCTTTGCATCCTCGTTGGATACAATGGGCCACTCTCCTGACGTCTCCGGATGTCATGTTTATTTTTGACCCCTCATTGCAGACACAGGAGTATTTACAGTATGAATTTGTTCATCCTACTCCTTTGTCCTTGCGCCCGCTTGAGGATTACCATTGTATCATTTACACTGACGGTTCAGAGCAACCGGCGACTTGGTCTAAGCATGCTCATTTAGCAGCCTGAGCAATAGTGGTGGGTACATGTTGAATGGCGAATTCAAGTCCGATGTCGTGCACGCGCAGACATTAGGGGACTGTACCGCCAAGTTGAAAGAGCTACCTGCTCTGGTGCTTGCACTGGGTTTGCTGATCCTCGTGTGACTACTTTAATTGTAAGTGACTCTTACTACTATGTTCAGTCTTTCAATGACAATTTATTCTTTTGGACTCAGAATGAATATTGAGATTCCAAAGGTAGCACAATAAAACACAAAGTGCTTTGGGTTTGAGTCGCAGAACTTAAAGAGAGTCTGCCTCTCATAAATGTAATTCATACTCTTGGTCACCAGCGCATAGGAGTACACACTGTTGGTAACAGGCTTGCTGATGAAGCAGCAAAGACGGCAGTGGCATCATATGGAGTAGCAGCAGTTACACGTTCCAAAAGTAAGATTGATGATGACATCTTGGTGGCTATTGCTGCAACAGAGAAGGGAGGTAATTACCCTAGAGGGTTCCCTTCTAAATACTCTTATCATTTAAGTCCTGATAAAGTTCCCTATGTGAGAATTAACGACGTTGGTGACAGATTGATACCCAAAGCGGACTGCAGGCAAACCTTGATAACAGTCGCTCACGAGGGCATGGCCTCGGCGCATGCTGGGGTTTCAGCGACTGTCTCTATCTTACAGCAGCCTTACTGGTGTCAAACAGACGCGTGATTATGTCCTTAATTGTGACATTTGCCATCAGATTAAACCTTCAACTGTTGCGCGTCCACCACAAACACAGCTTTATTTATCTAATAAACTGCTTGGCTGTGTTTATTTAGATCACTACGATCCTGTCTCCTCTGATACTGCGTATAAGTACATCTTAGTTGCATTGGATTCGTGCACACGCTTTTTATGGGTCTGGACACAATGCAGCACTTTCATCAGAGATTTGCGTGTCTTTGTGGGAATTTGTGCATGTGGCACCCTCCATTCTGACCAGGGTCCAGCGCTCGCCTCTAAGGCATGCAATGAAGACATGAGGTCTTTGGGGTGCAGGTCAAATTTTCATCGCCATACAGGCCAGAGGGAAATTAAGTTGTGGAGCGAATGAACCATGACTTAAGCCATCCTTGACAGCTAGAGTCTTAGGTATTGGCAGTTCAATGTGCACTTAATATTCTCCCTAGAACGTCTCTGGGTGGGGGACCCCATACAAAATGCTCTTTGGCATAAAAATGTTTGTCCCGGACCTTGAGGGTCTAGACATGGTGCCGGCGGCCACACCCTTTGACGTAGATGATCATTCTGCTGTATTACAGAACCTACAAGAGACTCGAGACAGTCTTGCAAAGGAACACTTGCCCTCCACAACTAATGCTACGCTTCGGATTTCGGTAGTTAGCTGGCACCCCGAGTCGGTAACCAGGTCCGCGAGAAGGTAGAGAACAAGGAATTTGGCCCTTCATATCGTGCACCAGTTCCTGTGCTTGGAGTGCAGGGTACAAGAACAGTCGTTTTACCTCCACTTCCTGGTCGCAAGGATAATGGGTACATCTCCATTGACAATGGCAAATTACAACGAGTGGCCGATACTTCTTAGTATGACTCCAGCGGTCTCTTGTCCAGTAATGCTGAGAAATTCTGTTTTGACCTCGGCAAACACCATCAGGTCGGACATTGCCATTGAGATGCATACAGTTACTAATCCATTATTGAATCCACTGGCTGGTGATCCCCATGAAGATACTGAGTATACCTATCTCACAGATGTGTTGTTGCCTGGTGTGCAGACAGGTGCAGTTGGCAAGTCATGTTTTTCATTTGACACTAACTCTACAACATCGAGTACACCAACGAAAATTTCTAATTTTGCTCTTTGGTTTAAAAGACATTTTTTGATACCCCCTTCGACTTATTCATGTCAATTGGATTTGTCGTTATATTTTTCCGTCTAGTGAATGGACATTATGTTAAAGAAAGATCTACAATTAGGTTAATTGATGGAACTTTGGCATCCCACTCCTCGTCCCACATCATGAAGAGGGACCAGACTTTTGCCAATATTACGGCATGGCCTGTATTAGATGGTATTGTATGGGATGCTGTTAAATTTCAAATACATGGCGGTACAGAGGTTATAAATGTCCCCAATGTACTTCGTGTTTCAATGGGGGATGTTGTAGAACAAAACATACGCTCTGACAATTGGGATGTGCAAGCAGTAGAGGCTCATTTTTCTGATGTGAAATATTATACTGTTTTTGATGCTGAAGATTTTTACTTAGACTCAGCTAATTATGCGGATTTGTTCTGCTACGAACACTATGGAAATCAATTTCTGCATAAAGCAAACACATTTAGAAATATGGTTAACTATACACAATGGGAACATTGTCCAGCTTCTGTTGAAGGCAGCTCGAAAACTCTTTTGAAGAAGTTTACATATTTTACTGATTTTAATCAATCCAATCCTGACACCTTTTATTTTAAGTTGACTGTTAAGTCCTCTTCCAAAGTTAGACTCACTCACACTAAATTACTGTATTCGAAGTCCTTTATCGATCAGTTGGCTGTAGGAGGCTATGAGCTGTGGAAAGATACTATTGATCTTAAATCAGTATGGGGTTCTAAAAGCTGGAAAGTGCAAGGCACTGAAGCTTTGCATCGTGCATGTCTCATCCTGAACCACATGTTGTTTTTAAATTCGACTATTTTACAAACTACTTGCTTTGAATTGGCTACATCTAAAAAATTAAATGCCCCTTCCATTCCTGATTTCGAGGAATACTCTACAAGGTACAATCACACCGATAGGTCCCTTGATGAATTGCGGTCCCTAATTACGAATTCCTCCTTTAATATTTCCAGCTTGGATCGAAAAGGTTGGTTATGGCAGAAAAGTTCAGATTCTTGCCAACATCGTTTTCTGGGTCTGGCCCCTGGCTGTACACAGATTAGGATGTATCCCCGTTTTGAAAAAGCCCATTCTGTTACTACCTATTCGGTAGGCAAATTATGTCAGAACTGGCTTAAACATTCCACTTTAGCGTCAGTTAAACTTCATTTGTCCAAATTAACTGACGATGTTGATTTGAATGACTTTATTAAAGGCCCTGTGGGAGGCAGGGCAAAAAGGTGGATATATGCTATTTACAACAAAGTATGAAAATTGTCTCAAATTGAAGCTGCATCTAGACTAAGAGCAATTGATCAAGCTAATTTAGTTAAAGTGATTGCTGTTGTTGATAATAGCACTAATACTCTTTCTTCTAGGATTTACACTTTAGATAATACTGTTTCATCTGTTGTGGATATTGTACATGATGAAGTGTCTCTTTTGTACCATGGTCAAAATCAAGTGCGTTCCAAAATGCAGTTTGCTTGGACTTTACAAACTTGAAAATCTGGGAAAGTGCCTTGAGACTACATGAATACGTGAATATGGGACAAGAACGTGGCATTCCTCCTCCTATGGATCGAGGCTATCCTCCACCATGTGATTCATACAGCAGTTCAAGCCGTGGAGCACCACGAGGTGGGCGTGGAGGAAGTCGCTCTGAAAGGGGCGCAGGCAGGAGCAGATACTAAATGAACACTTGGACACTTTTTTCTTTATCCAAATAAATGGAGCTTGTTCTGTCTTTTCCAGAGGACTACTGAAAGGAAGTTGTTGTTTTTATTTAACTTTTTTATTACCTGTCAGTTCCACCTCCATTTTATGATTTTTGTGAGGAAAGGTTAATATGCATATTTTCATTTCAAACCTGTTAACTTCTTTCAAGCCAGATGATAAATGTGTAAGTCTAATTGTACTAGTGTTGTAATTTTCTCAAGTAAAGTTTCTCTGAAACCAAAATATAAATAAATAAATAAATAATTTGACTGATAGGTAACAGTTCATGTCGATGAAGGATGCTGCATATTCCCTTTTGCATATTGAAAAATTGGAACCTTTACCATTTTCTGTTGCTGTATCTAATTCAGCTGTATGGCTCATTCATGGATTAATAACACTGCCGTTTCCCTTCTTTAAATTCAGTTCATGTATGAAACTCTATGCCCGGGGTCTCCAACCGGTCGATCGCGAGCTACCGGTAGCTCGCGGAGACCCCGGGAGTAGCTCGTCTAGCCCTTCGCTCGGATTGGGCATAATGTGTGGATGGGGCGGGAGAACAGGATGACGTGATGACGCTCAGCTTCCGGCTTATCTTGTCTACCGAAAACGGGCTGGCATCGCACTGTGTCTGCCATTGTGTGACAAGTGCCAGCGCGGATCAGTAGGAGACCGCCAGAAGCAGCGCCTTTTTCCACTGCAGGTAAACTTTTTTGTTGCCTCTCCCCCCTGATTGTGCCGTTTTCATGCCTTTTGTGTTTGAACCTCGTGCACACATTTCATTTTTCTGTATACAATATGAGGTGGTGTCGGCGCCCAGTGCATGGGGAGAGGAAGGGAATTCAGGGACCGCAGCCAAGAGTCCAAGAGGAACGGTGCAAGGTCTGGCTGACATAATACCCACTCTGGTGGGAAAAGCTCAGCACAAGTGGGGAGAAGTGTAGGATGTGGGGCATCACGAGGAGCAGACAGCCATTATTCCAATGTGAAATGTTTATTGAAGGCGAGACGCTGTTGATGGAATGCAGCGAAAACCCCAAATTGAGGAGAATCTGCTGTTTTATAATGCGAATAAAAGTTAAGTGACAGTGAAGATGATGACATCGTGCTACGGGTATATTAAGGATAGCATGGTTAATTCCTTGACATCATATGCGGGGTTTATAGGCCCTATGCCTAACCATTAGCCTCGGGTTCTTTCATCATGCTCACTAGAGCCCCGGAGTGGTGACCCATCTGACACCAAGTCAGGTCTGGACACTGTAAACATTTTGGACAATGAGTCGATTTTGCAACCTGAGACTGCTCTCGCCCGAAACGAAGACAACTGTCATGTAAATTTACTTTAAATCTTTACTTATGCATGTCTTCTATTCTGCGTTGCAGCACATTAAAAGGATACTGGATGCCTCCTCCTTCTGACCTCCACGCCAGACCTGGGGAGATTCCTTTATTGGCTTTTAATTACCAATGCATTCAAGCTGGAAAAAGGGCGTTTTTTTTTGTGTAACATGAGTGAGAAAGCAAAGCAACGCTCCCCCATGACCATTGTATTACCCCCACCAATTCTTGGTATTTCACAAATAAATGTTAATAAATGCTTAGCTGTAACTGTTTAAGTACACGTTTAGAGAGTAGCTCGGAAATTCAAGTGGCAAGTAAAAAATCAAGCAGTGGACTGCAAAAAAGTCTTACAACAAGAAAATCGTGTATGACCGACCATCAATGCACCTGTGGAAAACAAATAATTAAAATAAAGGGCCCACAGTCTCAATAAAATACTATGCCTGATTTAAGAATGCTAGGGGTAAAATCATTATAATTATTGTACTGGCATACATGGATTTCAACTTTAGATTACACTTCAGGAATTAGTACCAAATAAATAAATAAATAGTACACTGAACCCACTTTGCACTAGAGCTGCCATTCTCTGCATCACTGTGCCAACCACCTGAGCTCCCAAATCCGTGGAAGTGTCACTGTGCCAGTCCCCTGAGCCGAACGATGGATTTGGGCCCAGATCTTCGGACTGGGGTGAATGTGTGACATTGATCCACATTCGGTCCATCACCTGTTTTGTTTGCAAATTCCGCCCTAAGTGCGCTGGGGATGCTCAGACGTGGGTCCCAGGCACTCCACACCACTGGAGTCAAGCTAGCCGGGCTGATGAGAGGTGTTACCTCGAAACCGGTCCGGTCCTCGGATGCTTGATTCCGTTCTGGGAAGGACATGGCTTTTGTAGTTCGGACTGGACTGTTCCCATGGGGCACAGGGTCAGAGCTGATTTGCATATCGCCATTGTCTAACCCAGGGTGGTGTGGAGTGCAAAAAAACGATGGATTTGGACCCAGATCTTCGGACTGAGGTGAATGTGTGACATTGATCCACATTCGGTCCATCACCTGTTTTGTTTGCAAGTCCCCTGAGCCCAGCGTGCCCTGAAAGTGACAAACCCCAGTACAGCCCTACCAGTGCCTGACCCAGAATCACATTCCTTTTGGTGTTCTAGGGAACTCTTAAATCAGGCCTGTCTTGGGTATTTTGTTCAAACCACAGTATGGGCTCTGATGAAATTAGGCTTAAAGTCAATGAAACTGGGCGTGGGGGGTCTCTGGGAAAAATGCGCAAGTTGATTCGGGTTCAGTAGCTCACGACGATTTTAACTGGCCAGAAGTAGCTCCGACTACACAAAAGGTTGGAGACCCCTGCTCTATGCCATAGGCCGATATGAACAATTGGGAAGAACCTATCTCCATAAAGTATGGTCTCTGCCATTTACATATAGGTGCCTGAGAGAGGGTAAGGACGTTTATTTTAAGGACGGAGAGTGCTCTTCCACACCTGATCACTCACTAGTTTGCAAGAACATACAATTGCATGGCTCATGCAACACGCAAGCTCTGAATTTAGCCTGCATTTTGAAAGGAAATCCAGTGCCAGCAATAACACCAACGTTCACGCTGCTAGCTAATGGAAGCTATTTACTTTTAAATAATGAAGATTGCTGTGGTATGCTGGCAGGGATTCCGTACATTGTAAACGTTTCCAAATGTGTAGTTTGCTGTAGAAATGTGCTTTTCCGGCCTCCGCATGGGAGACTCAATGTGTTCCATCTGGCCTTCCATTCCGACCTTGAAAGCAGAGTTCAACAAGATGAGTAGAATAAGGGCTCTATTGTCCCAGAAAGAAGTCGCCCTTACTTCTTCCCGTGAAACATTTGTCCTTCACGTGGCTAACACCCGCGCCGAGGTGCATGCTCTTTTAAATGCTGATCTCCCACTTCATTTCCGCACTTTGATCCACACAATATTCAGTACCTCGTCAACAAGTGGCTTGGCACGTTTTTTCAAAGTAGTGAGCGCTGGCCTTGTGACTTCATTCCAAACTATATTTGGGGTGATATCGGCAGTTTTTCATTCTATTTTTTCCAGCATCTTTGGCGGGTTACCATTAATTCTCGCCTTGGCTGCTGGTGTGCTACTGTTACTTTGCTTCCTCAAAAATGGCTGCACAATCTGCATCACAAGACGGCCTGCTCCAGCTTCGCAACCGGATGCTTGAATACTATGGGACGTTACCCCTAGCCACCTTGAGTGTTTCTTATGGATTATCCTTCCGGTTCTCCTACTTTACATGCGTACAACCTGTTTTTCATTGCCTGGATTGCTGTTTTGAATGCGCTCAGGATTTGTGTCTCTGCAATACGGTGTCTCCTGACCCGGATTATGATTGACTGATGAGTTCCTTTGTAGCTCATGAGTTGGACTGTTCTGGTATAGGGATTATGGCCTGTGCGGCGGTGCATGGAGTCCCAGGGAATTGGAATATATGTACGGCTGCACATGACTTCCTGCACGTAGTTATCTCGAAGAACATGCAAGTTGTCCTCTGATGGTGCTGGAGGCTCCACCTGTTGAAGAACATGTATGTTCCTTCACTTTATTAAATTGGATGGCGAACTATTTTCTGATGATACCACTGACTTCCTTTTGGAGGCTGTTGCGAGATACTGTGCCTATACACTAATGGATTGAAATTGGCATTTGTTCATCTTCAACGCTTACTGTACTCAAACAATATTTTTTTGCTATTTTTTTCATCTCCATGATGGGCAATATACCGCCCCTTCTTGGTTTTTTACTTTGCTTGGAACTTCTCACTCCCAATTATCCGGTTTGGAAAATTTTGAACTTGGTTCTCTCTTACTCCACCTTGAATTCTGCTTTCCAGAAATTGCTTCCTTTCTTGTACGTGGTGCAATCAGGGGAGGGTGTAGTGAAGACAGGGCCCCGCCTGCACACATTGTTATATTAGCATAGGCGTAATAGAAGTTTAAATGCCATTTTGCCACTTTACAGCTTTTGCACACAACACTACATATAACTGTTGTTGTAAGATAGACTGCTTGGTTTCCTCGCATGAGAACGGTCTGTTTTTCACATCCCTAGACTTACAACGCGACCTCAGTCTGTATACTGCGTGCAGAAGCCTTCAAGGTCACCATAACAATGCACGCTGTTATTCAGGTTGATTCGCTCCCACTCTAGACACAACAAGCTCACAGCTGCAATTAATTGAAATTCTAGCGCCTTTAATATTGCACTGCTTGCATGATTTGGGCACTTGAAGAGAAACCTTTTCCAGACACAGAGAGCTTTGCTGATCCTGAGATGGGATTCATCTCTGCTGATCTTGGAGGTATGGGGTTCACCATTCAAGCCTAAGAGACCTTCTTTTATTATAAAACTTAGTTCCTAGCAGGGGAGGGTGGTTCACAAGGCACTATATCACCTGTTTCCACTATCATTATAACATGATTTCTCCCTTTGTGTTTTATGGAATTGTAACAATGCTGATTGTAATATTTCTAATCATATGCCTGCTTATATTAGCCAAAATATTGCATCCTAGAGCAAGTTGTTAAAATAAACATTTTGAACTTTTCTGTGTCTCTGACTACTTACGTTATGGACTGGTATGAGAATATAAAATGAAAGAGTGTTCTTGATTCCCACCATTCCTGAGAGTACCCTAAGTCGCATTTTCTGGGTTGTCTAATCATTGGTAGCTTCGCTGTAGGATGGAGAGCTAATGAGACACTGATGCTAGTCGGTTAGGGGTTCTGGGTACTGAGGTGAGTTTTTTGGTACACCACAAGTCACTGAGGTCCTGGTTTCCTGCGAACAGTTCTGAGCCAACACAGAAACCCTGCAACAATGCTGGTGCATCAATCTAGATAGTTATATCCCTTCTCAAAGCGCATCTACCTCGGAGTCTTAAGTCTCGTCATTATTGCACTATAAGTGTTTAAAATAGTCTAGAAATGCTTTATTTATGCCTACCTGTAATAACTAGATATTTCCATTCAGGTTCCGAATACCCATCAAAGATCTTTCCTGCTTTTCTTCATTATTCATCCAGGCTAGAAGCTTGCCCAGCTTATCCCTCTCTGAATGTTGACAGGCCATGTATGGTGCATGATCTAAGCAATGCTGCCTTTTGACCAAGACTGCACGCTCTTCTTGGATCTTGTGCAGAGCACCTACCTTTGCAGATTCAGACATAGTCTCACATTCAAGGTCAGGCAACCATCGTCTAGTGCAGTAAGCTGCCTTTCGTGGTGCTTCCAAAACAGTATGGTGGTTTGTTTGCAGTGGCCATGAAATGTCTCTTTGAAAGCTTCCCAGATATTATCAAGAGATCTAGTAGAGCATTCATTTTTGTCAAAAAATCCCTCTACAAATTCCTTCAGTGACACGTGGCTTTCCGGGTCTACAAGGCTACTACATTAAAGTCATTCGTCCTCACACAGCATGACTATGCAAATGGACTGTGCCAGAGCACACCACTCTGAACTATCAGAAGGCTACAAAGAATCCAGGAATCCGCAGCAAGATTACTTCTAAATGTAAATATAGAAACCCACATTTCTACCATCCTAAAGGCACTTAACTGGTTCCCAATAGTAAAACCCTGCTGGAATATGTCCAGGTTTATTGTAAGGGATTTTTCTATCACTTGCCTGACTGTTTGAATGATGGTTCCCTTACACTCCATCCTCTGCATGGCTTAGTGCCTTTGAGTTTACCATATCCCTGCACATGCCTGCCACCTTACTCTCTACTAATTCTCAGTAAAAGAACCATTCCGCTTCTTACAAAGCATAAACTTTCCTTCCAAGAACCGTTTCTGCAACACCAAACCAATTTACTCATCCTGATAACAGTGGCGGCTGGTGACATTTGAAAGTGGCAGGGAGTAAGAGTTGGGTATGAGTGTTGCGTTTGCAAGCGTGTGAAGGGCACAAGCCCGGCCAACAGAAAGGGTGTTTGAAGGGTTCTTTTCCAGAGAAAACTGTGAAGAAAACAGTGGCAAATGGTACATTTTAAATCAAATTTGAGAATGGAAGATAGTTTATTAGGCAATTGTGAACTTGTAGTGTTGAAATATTTATACACATTAGAAACAACCTCATATCTTACTGCATTAAATAAATTTAACAGTTACTGTAGTGAGCGACTTGTACAATTTGGCACAAGTCTATGGGAATGAAACTATGGAAATGTTGCACATAAGCAATCTGAAGATTTGACAGCTATAAATAAACAGTTTGACTGTCACATCACCATAGCAATTGTTTCAAATGTGAACTTACCACTCAGTCAGTCAGAATACTTTAATTCAGACCAGCTTGCCCTTCCCAGTGCCTGCTCCTCCCCTAACGCGGTACAAAAGGGGGTGGTAATGGACGGAGCATCTGAACCAATCAAACACTCACACCCAGTCAAAAGATCTAGGTTTAATCCATCACTGTTCTTTAGCCCACTCTGCCACCCCAGTTCAGACATGGCTAAATGCAAATCAGTCTGACCCTGTGCCTCATGGGAACAGTCCAGCCTGAACTGCCAAGCCATGCCTTCCCTGGACCGGAAACAAGCTTCTGAGGACCGGTTTCTGGCATTCCAGCCGTCTTCAGCCCGGCTTGCTGGAATCCAGTGACAAAGTGAGCAAGGGACTCACGTCTAAGCATACCCTGCCACACTTATGGCGGCCAAAAGCGGTACAAAAGGGGGTGGCAATGGACGGAGCATCTGAACCAATCAAACACTCACACCCAGGCAAAATATCTGGGTTTAATCCATCACCGTTCTTTAGCCCACTCTGTCAACGCAATTCAGACATGGCTATATGCAAATCAGTCTGACCATGTGCCTCCTTGGAACAGTCCAGCCCGAACTGCCAAGCCATGCCTTCCCTGGACCGGAAACAAGCTTCCGAGGACCGGTTTCTAGCATTCCAGTCGTCTCCAGCCCGGCTTGCTTGAATCCAGTGGCAAAGTGAGCAAGGGACTCACGTCTGAGCATACCCTGCCACACTTATGGCGGCCAAAAGCGGTACAAATGGGGGTGGTAATGGGCGGAGCATCTGAGCCAATCAAACACTCACACCCAGTCAAAAGATCTGGGTTTAATCCATCACCGTTCTTTAGCCCACTCTGCCACCCCAGTTCAGACATGGCTATATGCAAATCAGTCTGACCCTGTGCCTCATGGGAACAGTCCAGCCCGAACTGCCAAGCCATGCCTTCCCTGGACCGGAAACAAGCTTCCGAGGACCGGTTTCTGGCATTCCAGCCGTCTCCAGCCAGGCTTGCTTGAATCCAGTGGCAAAGTGAGCAGGGGACTCACGTCTTAGCATACCCTGCCAGACTTATGGCGGCCAAAAGCGGTACAAAAGGGGGTGGCAATGGACGGAGCATCTGAACCAATCAAACACTCACACCCAGTCAAACTATCTGGGTTTAAACCATCACCGTTCTTTAGCCCACTCTGCCACCCCAGTTCAGACATGGCTATATGCAAATCAGTCTGACCCTGTGCCTCATGGGAACAGTCCAGCCCGAACTGTCAAGCCATGCCTTCCCTGGACCATAAACAAGCTTCCGAGGACCGGTTTCTGGCATTCCAGCCGTCTTCAGCCCGGCTTGCTTGAATCCAGTGACAAAGTGAGCAAGGGACTCACGGCTAAGCATACCCTGCCACACTTATGGCGGCCAAAAGCGGTACAAAAGGGGGTGGCAATGGACGGAGCATCTGAACCAATCAAACACTCACACCCAGGCAAAATATCTGGGTTTAATCCATCACCGTTCTTTAGCCCACTCTGCCAACGCAGTTCAGACATGGCTATATGCAAATCAGTCTGACCCTGTGCCTCCTTGGAACAGTCCAGCCCGAACTGCCAAGCCATGCCTTCCCTGGACCGGAAACAAGCTTCCGAGGACCGGTTTCTAGCATTCCAGCCGTCTCCAGCCCGGCTTGCTTGAATCCAGTGGCAAAGGGAGCAAGGGACTCACGTCTGAGCATACCCTGCCACACTTATGGCGGCCAAAAGCGGTACAAAAGGGGGTGGTAATGGGCGGAGCATATGAGCCAATCAAACACTCACACCCAGTCAAAAGATCTGGGTTTAATCCATCACCGTTCTTTAGCCCACTCTGCCACCCCAGTTCAGACATGGCTATATGCAAATCAGTCTGACCCTGTGCCTCATGGGAACAGTCCAGCCCGAACTGCCAAGCCATGCCTTCCCTGGACCGGAAACAAGCTTCCGAGGACCGGTTTCTGGCATTCCAGCCGTCTCCAGCCAGGCTTGCTTGAATCCAGTGGCAAAGTGAGCAGGGGACTCACGTCTTAGCATACCCTGCCACACTTATGGCGGCCAAAAGCGGTACAAAAGGGGGTGGCAATGGACGGAGCATCTGAACCAATCAAACACTCACACCCAGTCAAACTATCTGGGTTTAAACCATCACCGTTCTTTAGCCCACTCTGCCACCCCAGTTCAGACATGGCTATATGCAAATCAGTCTGACCCTGTGCCTCATGGGAACAGTCCAGCCCGAACTGTCAAGCCATGCCTTCCCTGGACCGGAAACAAGCTTCCGAGGACCGGTTTGTGGCATTCCAGATGTTTTCAGCCCGGCTTCCTTGAATCCAGTGGCAAAGTGAGCAAGGGACTCACGTCTGAGCATACCCTGCCACACTTATGGCGGCCAAAAGCAGTACAAAAGGGGGTGGTAATGGGCGGAGCATCTGAGCCAATCAAACACTCACACCCAGTCAAAAGATCTGGGTTTAATCCATCACCGTTCTTTAGCCCACTCTGCCACCCCAGTTCAGACATGGCTATATGCAAATCAGTCTGACCCTGTGCCTCTTGGGAACAGTCCAGCCCGAACTGCCAAGCCATGCCTTCCCTTGACCGGAAACAAGCTTCCGAGGACCGGTTTCTGGCATTCCAGCCGTCTCCAGCCAGGCTTGCTTGAATCCAGTGGCAAAGTGAGCAGGGGACTCACATCTTAGCATACCCTGCCACAGTTATGGCGGCCAAAAGCGGTACAGAAGGCGGTGGCAATGGACGGAGCATCTGAACCAATCAAACACTCACACCCAGTCAAACTATCTGGGTTTAAACCATCACCATTCTTTAGCCCACTCTGCCAACCCAGTTCAGACATGGCTATGTGCAAATCAGTCTGACCCTGTGCCTCATGGGAACAGTCCAGCCCGAACTGCCAAGCCATGCCTTCCCTGGACCGGAAACAAGCTTCCGAGGACCGGTTTCTGGCATTCCAGCCGTTTTCAGCCCGGCTTCCTTGAATCCAGTGGCAAAGTGAGCAAGGGACTCACGTCTGAGCATACCCTGCCACAATTATGGTGGCCAAAAGCTGTACAAAAGGGGGTGGTAATGGACAGAGCATCTGAGCCAATCAAACACTCACACCCAGTCAAAAGATCCGGGTTTAATCCATCACCGTTCTTTAGCCCACTCTGACACCCCAGTTCAGACATGGCTATATACAAATCAGTCTGACCCTGTGCCTCATGGGAACAGTCCAGCCCGAACTGCCAAGCCATGCCTTCCCTGGACCGGAAACAAGCTTCCGAGGACCGGTTTCTGGCATTCCAGCCGTCTTCAGCTCGGCTTGCTCGAATCCAGTGGCAAAGTGAGCAAGGGACTCACGTCTGAGCATACACTGCCACACTTATGGCGGCCAAAAGCGGTACAAAAGGGGGTGGTAATGGACGGAGCATCTGAACCAATCCAACACTCACACCCAGTCAAAAGATCTGGGTTTAATCCAACACCGTTCTTTAGCCCACTCTGCCACCCCAGTTCAGACATGGCTATGTGCAAATCAGTCTGACCCTGTGCCTTATGGGAACAGTCCAGCCCTTTCTTTTGACTGGGTGTGAGTGTTTGATTGGTTCAGATGCTCCGTCCATCACCACCCCCTTTTGTACTGCTCCTCCCCTAAGGCGGAGGAGTGTCACCCCACTAACTAGGTCAAAAAGGAAAAAATGATAATAACTCATTGTTATTATCATTTTATATTTCCCCTTGCTCAGCTGAGTTGATGCGGGGCTGCTTTGCTCAGGGAGCAGGGCAGGGGAGAAGTGGTTTGCCCACTTCAAGGGCACATGACGCTTTTGCAGGCTGTCTCTGGCCAGTCCGTCATGTGCACTTTGTATGTCCTCCATGTAGGCTGCATTACAGCCTGCATGGAGAACATGCCCAGCCTCCCATTCTCTGTGGAAGAGGTGTGGCGCAGGGGCCAGGGCAACTGATGCTGGAATCTGGGGCTCACGGTTCGATCACCGGCGGCAGGTCAGCCTAGCACCATGTGACTGGGCAATAGCTTGCTTAATCTTCCCGAGGGCCCCAGCGCCGGGACACCACTTCGGAGGTAGCTGTGTGCTCTACAAATACTGGTATTTTATTTCCTTTCTGGCTGAGCACTCATCTACGGCATTCAGACCAATCACAATGGTGCATTGTAGCATTGTGATTGGCTATTGGGAAGCCGGGTGCTTCCTGCTCTGGAAGCGGAAGAAGAGGACTGAGAGGGGGAGGCTGTGACAAAAGACAGGTAAGTGTTTATTATTATTTTTTTCCCTCAATCCCCACTCCCGCCACCTGCACCCCTAACACAGTTAAATAACAGTCGCCACTGCCCTTTCCATATTCTCAATCTACACGCTCCAGCAGGCAGCAGTCACCAGGGAGGAACACATTCCAGCTCACAGTTTATCACTTCGCTACAGTAAACCCAGTCATTTACAGAGCTTTTGGTTAAGACAATCAGGGGTCGCCGGTTTGGACAAATGCCATTCCCCTTTCAAGCATTCATACAATCAAATCTCTTACCTTCCCAAGACTCTCCAGCCTTCAGTATTTAAGCTGCCAGTGCGCCATAGGCAGAGCTCCTTCATCCCATGCTGAAGACTGTACGGACCTGTCCCATAAACACAATCCAGGCACTGAAGAAACATTCCTCGAGCTTCGTGATTACTACTGGATTGTAGTCTAAAAAATACACCGGAATTCAATAGTATTGGCGAAGCTCGAGCGATAGAAAGCGCAGCTCGTGTTCAGTGCCAGAAATATTGGCACTGCAAGTGTGCGGGGACGAGAATGTCTTGCACATGTTCTTATTCAATAATTGCATGTAGAATTGACATGTATTAATGAAAACGCGTAAAGAACAAAAAAGATTTGGAACTGCCCACCGAGGTGCAGCAGACTCGTCCCATAAAACTTCATTTGCACTTTTGGTGATTTCATTGTTCGCTTCCTTCATCCCTTGTGTCAAGAATGCACCAGCCCTCAATTCTATGGCTGGGTTTTACCTGAGCACAGTAGTCTCCTTCAACATTATGGTGGGCAAGGACTCCGACCCCAGCCAGTGCTTAATTTGTAAAATATGAAGTGCAGGTGCTCTAATTATTTTAGGAGGATACACCAACTTCCCCGGCCTGCCCAGTTCATCATCTAGCCCCACCCACTTCCTTTATTGGCTCCACCCAAATCCACAAGCCTCAACACGTCAGAGATGCTTCCTCACTCCTTGAGTTCTACAAGAAGCTGAAGACCTGGCTCTTCAAATAGGCACCTCAGAGCCTCACATCTACATACTTGCCAAAGTGCCTTGATACCCTCTGGGGTCTATAGTGCGCTATACAAATCAATATAACATGACTTAATATAGAATTTCGAAAGCCTATGACAATAACTAAAAAGTTAACTCTAATTAGAGAATGTGTGTAAATCTCAAAATGTAGCTTTAGGAAGATATAACCCTGGAAGAAACCGGATTTCCTAGAGTGCAAATGAGACTTCACCAGCAAACTATCCACCACTGTCAGTGACTTCTGATTAACGGGATCAACATTACATTCTCATCTGAGTCAATCATGGAGTTGCTGCAGACTTTCAGCACTAGTATCAAAGATAGCCAGTAATTTATGAATTATTAATATTTTAAATATGAGGAAGAAGAAAACACTGAAACCTACAAGACAACGCCCTATAAAAATCAAAACAACAATATATTGAAGTCCACTGAAAAACTCAAGCAGTTTGTGCCGTCAGAAGCAAAGTCTATACAAGTATAACATAACATAACATATGTATTTGTAAAACGCACGTTCACCCAGCGGTCTCTTGGCGCTGAATAACAGATGTTCATTGTTACCCAACTCAATGGTATTCATTTTATCTCACCTCAGATGGATGAAAGGCTGTGTGTACCCGCCGGGATTTGAACCTGTGACCAGGAGGTCGAACACAGGCCCCTGCAATGGACGCATTAGTCCACTGAGCCACCAGACCCGGCTTATATACTCTGCAGTGTAATGACATGGCCGTAAGTACCTAGCACAGGAGTGGAAGAGCGTAAAACCAGTGGCTGCAGAGCAGCTAGTCAGTATAGGTCAAAAGAAATATTAATGGTGAGATAGTTTAGGTACATAATGCTGCCACTGATGGAAGTGGTGAAACTGCTAACCTGGTCACAAGCAACTGCACTGGTACACAACTCCTCTCCTATCACACAACTCATTGCACTGGAGGGCTAGGGATTGCGCCACTGCAGGGAATACATGCTAAGCACACAGCCATCAATCTGGTCAACCGGGCAGTGCACAACCACCTGCTAGTGACCATTTTGATATTTTTGATATTTATGTGTATTTATAGAGCGCAGGCATTCGCTCCGGAAGGAGCATCTTGGCGCTAGGAAAGCGTGCTACGAGTACATGAAAGTGGAGGAGGATGAAAGAAAAAATGAAGAAGCTGAAATTAGATGGCTGCCAACACTGAGGCGTCTGATTGTTGGTATACCCATGTCTTTAAAAGTTTTCTGAAGATGCTCTCTTTATCCGTCAATCTAAGATTGACCGGTAGAGTGTTCCATGCCCTGGCTGCCAGGACAGTAAAGGTCTTCCCACCCCTGGTTTTGTACTTAAATCTTGGAATGGTGATAAGATTTTTGCCAGAGGATCTCAGACATCGCGAGGGGTGGTAGCGTATAAGACGCTTTGCGAGGTAAAGGGGCCCTGAGTTATTCATAGCTCTGAAAACGGTAAGAAGGAGTTTAAAGAAGATCCTTTTGTGTAAAGGTAGCCAGTGGAGGGTGTTTAGCGCCATTGAGGCTGATGACCTTCTAGGGAGTCCCAGCACCAATCGAGCAGCTGCGTGTGGTATGCTCTGCAGCTTTTTGAGGGTGGACTTTTTCACTCCCGCCATTAAACCATTACAGTAATCAAGTCTGGGGAGTATCAAAGCTACCGCGACTGATTTTCGGGCTGCAATGGGGAGGAGGTCGAAGAATTTCTTTAGGGACTTAATAAGTCCAAAACAGCGTCCAGCCGTGATCCTGACGTGTTCGTCAAAAGAGAGGGATGAGTCGAATTGCACGCCCAGGTTCCGTGCTGAAGATACAGCGCTGGGAGGGGCTTCAGATCCTATGGGCCACCAGTCCTTCGGGTAGAAGGATAGATCTTTACTCAGCGGTATGATTTCCGTTTTGGCGCTATTACATCTTAAATGATTTTTGTTTAGCCACTGGAAAACATCAGAAAGACAGTTTTGGAAACGCAACTCTGCGTTCGTACACTTTTTGTCAATCGTGACGACAAGTTGTGTGTCGTCAGCGTATGACGTGACAAGGATCCCATGAGATTCTATCACAGCGAGGAGGGGTGCCATATAGATGTTAAAAAAGAGAGGACTTAATATGGACCCCTGGGGGACTCCTGATGTTATGGGTTTCTCGTTGGATAGGTAGGGGCCCAGGGACACAGTTTGGGACCTATTAGATAGGAAAGATGTAACCCAAGCCAGAACTGTGTCTGTCACGCCAATCTCTCGCAGTCTGTTGATAAGGATGACGTGCGAGATGGTGTTGAATGCTGCTGTTAGGTCAAGCAGGATGAGGACGGCCTGCCTGCCCCCATCCTGCAGGAACTTGATGGAATCAGCTAGTTCTATAAGGGCTGTTTCGGTAGAATGACCGGAACGAAAACCCGACTGCTGCGGATGTAAGATGTTACCAATCTGGACGAAGGTTTTTAGCTCTTCATATACTAATTGTTCCGTGATCTTACCAAGGAAGGGAAGTAATGAAATGGGGCGCATGTTGGTTAGGTCGGTGGGGGATTTGTTCCGCTTCTTCATCAGAGGCTTCACTATGGCCTTCTTCCAGTCATTGGGCACTATCCCGGACTCAAGAGATTCATTGATAATGATGTTGATATAAGGATTAACAGTATCAATCAAATGGTGCAGGATGCTGGGAGGGCAGGGGTCAGTAGGGGCTCCTGATTTGCATGCCAGAATTGCCTTGCTTGTTTGTTGAATGGAGACAGGTTTGAAATTAGAGAGAGGGAGATAATTGTCTGTTTCCACATGAGATGTGGTCAGAGGAGAAGGGAAGTCTTTCTGAATATTAACAATTTTCTCAACGAAAAATTCTGCGATTTGATTGCACAGGCTTGCAGAGGGGGGGATTTCGAGCGTGAGTTTTAGGATGGGTGAAGGACTTAACTATCTTAAAGATAGTTTTTTGTTTTTGATGGGCCTCATTTATGGCTTTAGTAAAGTGTTCCTTTTTAGCCGTTTTTATGTTGGAAAGATATAGTTTCCTTTGTTGGACATAAAGTGCCCTTGTGGCATCATCATACGTTTTTCTCCATTTTCTTTCTAGTCTTCTACATAGAAGATGACTGTCGGAGAGGGCCTGGGTAAACCAGGGTGCATTAGGTTTTCTTTTATGTAGTTTCACATGTTGGTTTTTAGGTAAGGAGTTCACCGAAACAATTTGATCCATCCACGTGTGGAAGTTATGAGAGTCGGCTATTACATATCCAGTAGGTTTAGGGGATTTGGGTAAAGGTTGAGAGTCCAGCTTAATGTGTTCCAACACTTTCCTCCAGTTGACTGTGAAGAAGGAGGGGGGATGTATCTTGCTGGGCAGAGAGTGAACTTGTGTCATAATGTCAAACGGAATAAAGGAGTGATCAGTCCAAATTTGTGGTATCGGAGGGGACGTGGTTAGGGACGTAAGGTTAGAGCAAATACCATCAAGGGTATGACCTGCAAGATGGGTAGGCGCAGTGACATGTTGGGTTAGTCCGAAGATGTTTAGTGAGTGTTGGAAGGAAATGGCGTGGGGGTCCACACAAGACTCCAAATGCAGATTCATATCTCCTAATAAGGTGAAATGGGGATAGCGCAAAGTAAGAGTTCCCAGAGCCTCATCTAATGAATCAAGAAAAGGGGTGGCATTCCCAGGAGGACGGTATAGAAGTCCCCCTGAAAAGGAAGTAACAGCATTAATGTTGATGGAGAAGCCTAAGCCCTCACTTTCTTTGAGATGTTCTAGGTCGAATATGTGGCAGGGGAAAGTTTTTTTTTTTTTTTGACCACGCAGCATACTCTATCATCATCATCTTGAGATCAACAGAAGACATGAAGTAACAAGTGGGACTACCAGCAATGGCACATATGTCAAACTGTGGCACAGGCTCCAGCACCTCAACCCTTTACTGATCCCTACATTTGTAGCCTGCACTCTTTTTGACCAGTTAAATCACATAACATTATTTTCATTCTTTATAACAGAGACACTTCCAAAATGCCACCAAACGCAATCACTTTTACTAACTAAAGGGTAATCATCTTTGTGCCACCAATTGGTAAAAAACAATGGTATGCAGCTTAGATTTGTGTATTATTCCCCTTACTCTCCATTTGGACAAAGTTCTGCCAAGCTCAGACAGGATGATGATACCACAGCAAAAAGGGAAACTGTGTTTCCCATTTTGGAAAACATGCAATAAAAATGCACCATTCATTTAAAAAAAATTGCAAAAATCAGAAAACTATGCATATTGCATAATGTATGCTAGACTTCGAAAGGGCACTACCGCCAGAGAGACATGTGAGTGATCTGACCAGACCTCATTCTGTACGTGGGGTTCAACTCACAATAAGTGCTCTTCAAAGCAGTATCTAACTTCGTGAATCACCATGCAAGAGCTAATGTGGAGGCTACCATCAACAGACTAGAGTCAAGCCTGGGAGACACCTGGCTTTACATAGGGACATTTAAAACAGAAACAAGAACGTGTGTACCTTCACCCCGTCCTATTTCAATGCTTTTAAGAGGGAAGACACTGTCGTTGTTAATTTACATTTCTATCATTATCAAACCTTCACCTGAAGCATTACAATGAATATTGGTAGTCAAACATACTAGATTGCTTCGTAAGATACTTAACTAAATATGATTTGTGATTTGCCTTGTTTGATATTCATTTCAAATGCTAGATAATATTGATCCAGCGCTCCTACTAAAATTCTGCATAAATTATGTCACTATCTACCACCATACTTACCAATCAATACCAGGCCCATAAGAATAACAGAGCAGCTGAATCATGAGGCGAATGGATCTGATATGTTGAATAAACTATTTACAATAAACAAGACCAGTTTGTCATTTTAAAAGTTTATTTAAACATATTCAAGAAAACTTAGGTTTGGAACTTTATTAAGCAAACATTTTAGAAAGTCATAAGAAAGTTTTATTCAGCATTTATAAAGAGAGCTTAATTCAAGAAAATATTATTTATTAGCAGAAATAAGTGAAAAAGAGCATTTCCAAATCCGCCGCATATTAATAGTGACAAAGACAATAGGACGAACATGACAACCAAAACAATATTAGTTATGTGTTACAAAACAGACTTGCAAATGCAACATAAAGCATATTAGTTATGTATAATGATGTGGAATTTTACTCTAAATTGGTTTAATTATAACAAATCATGCAAACACTCATTAATATATTATTTCAAGTTATGAGAGTATGACATCACGAGCCAGAATAAAATTATTTCTAAAGCTCGCTCCATCAATATACATAACCAAAATGTATACATATGGAATACACAATTCTGGTTCTGCTAGTATTTGCATTAAACCTACATAAGACATTCTTACATCTCTGTAAGACTCTGCAATAAAACGACATTATCCACTCATTTGTTGGTATTAAACCACTCCGTGACGATAGCCAGGTTCTCACTTTGCACTACTGAACTTGCATGTCTCTAAAACAAGCTTCCTGGTGCACCAAGCATCCCTCCAAGACATTGCATAAGCAAATCTCCTAGTCTCAACCTAGATAGACTACTACCCTAGTTAACATAGAAAAATAACCTTAACTGCCAGTAGACAATGGGACACATGTAAACGTTCCGGATTTCATTAAGTAGAAAATTATGAGAACTGGAATGCTCACTACGATAGGGTACCACACTGGTATTGAAAATATTACTTGTAAGGAGGGTGCATCTTGTTGTGGGTATGGAGGTAGCAGAGACAGGGCGGGATCGGAGTTAATTTCTCATATACCAATCTGGGTATGGAAGGGAGCACGCAGGGCTGTGCTGCTCATAGGATGAGTTGATGCAGCTATTTTCGAATGACTTTGGGGTATTATAACTACTCTACGTTTATGTGCAACCCGGGAATGGTAGAAGAATCAGCGAAACTGATAAGCTTGCAAAAGCAGATGTTCGCTCCTCAAACTTCCCCGCCTTTGACTAAGGCAGTGATAGCAGCGGACAAGGCAGTGTGGACTCCAAGTAATATACTTCAAACGGTTGAGCTCGGTGCAGGCTAAAGGCTCAAGACGTTACGTGAAAAGGAGCAAGTAGTGATTTATTAATCTAGTCAAGTATGGAACTCAAATATTGTACTTTATTTTCTTGCGACCCGATGATCCAGGTTCCGTGTACAGCAAACGGCCCATGGCTGCAGCTCTTCCTCAGCTGCTCCTGGCTTTTAACTTTACAAAAGATTCATTTTGCAGCATAGGTGAAAAGCCAGCAGCAGCGGAGGAAGAGCTATAGCTGTGGGCCCAACACATTATAAAATATTATTTATTTAGCATATTGAGCCATCTCAATACTTTGGAGACAAATATGTCATGATTATTAGAATCTAAACTGAAAGTAATTACTTACCGGGACAGCCTAAATTAATCAGAGATGGAGGCCTGCTGCGCCACACGCTCCTTACTTCTGTCGCAGATTGATGATTGGCCTGCAGCTGCGCAGTATGCTGGGTGGGCGTGGTTGAAAATAATGAATTTTAGTCCGAATCTGGTCACACTAGAAGATTCACCACGGAGGGATGGTGGTGGGCTATTAATACATTCTGTAATCGTTCATTGGTAGCGCATGAACGAATGTAAATGGGGTGTGACACTGACGGTGAACTGCAACGGTGACCTACGCTGAGGCGGGGATCCAGTCAGTTTCACTTTCTGGTGCTAATTGTCTGTCTTGTGAAAAGGCGTAATTAAAATATTTTACCAGCGGCGCAGTCATGTTTGATGTCAGCTCTTTACCAGGGAGGCTGGGATCCTTCTTTGAGCTTAATGAGCAGAGTGCAGTCAACTTTTATCCATATTGCTGCTTGTAGAGTAGAGACTAGAGTGTAGACCCGGCCCTGACCAATAAGTGCCGGTGCTAAGCACCGACAAGCTCCGGCACAAATTAAGCACTGACCCCAGCGCTGCAACTGGAGGCGCAGTCTGTCTGGGTATCCGGTCTGTTCTTTCTGACACCGGACGTCAAGCCAGGGCTGGCTTTAACACTGGTGGCGCCCTGTGCGACAATGTTTGTTGGCGCCCCCCAATGAACCCCTCACCATCACCCTTTAACAGTGCCCCTTAAGTCTCCAGAACCACTGTCTCTAAGATTAATTTACTTTTATAGCCCCACTCTTACCAGTGTAAGGTGTCAGAGCACTTTGCATCACACACACATTGTACAGAGACAATCACATGTGTGTAAATCAGTGTATAGGAAATGTTACATCAGACAGGATTATAAGGTATTTTGTAGGAGTAACAGGTCATCGACACTGGTAGGCAATATAGATCGAGTGCTTATTCTGGAAAAGCACAAATTCAGAATTTAAAATGTAACACCATTGTTAGAGGTTCTCTTTAATAATAAGAAT
The DNA here is from genome assembly GCF_964263255.1 of Lissotriton vulgaris. Taxonomy (NCBI): domain Eukaryota; kingdom Metazoa; phylum Chordata; class Amphibia; order Caudata; family Salamandridae; genus Lissotriton; species Lissotriton vulgaris. The sequence goes on from NC_141700.1 coordinate 448,929,325, forward strand.
TGTTTTCTACCCAAATAAACCCTTTTGGCAAGATTAGAATAATGAAAGACTGGGAAAAATAATATAGCTCTAATATATACCTTGCAGTTTACATATAGCTCTTTGATGACAGTTAATAGTTCAATGTTTTATGCTAGGATTTTGACTTACACACGACAAGTAACAAACGGCGCTCTCTTATAGAAGTATCCCACAGACCTATTTACATTACATGCACTTTGTTATAGGGACGGTACACATTCTTAGGAGCAGGCATTTTAACCCTCTGTGCTACCTTTGGATGAGTCAAAACTTCCACTAGACAAACCTTTGTCTCTTTCCAGGAACATGATTAATCACTGGAGTTAGATCAACATTTTAATTGATTCCTGATAATTGCGGGCTTCATTGAATCACGAGCCCAGCCACTCATAAACTGACCCGTGTAGCTAATTTGAGCGCTCTTTCCTTGCGTCCTCATCTAGACTTTTTCACTACACCCGCGCTGGTTACTTCCTTTGCGCTCTATACTTCACGCTAGCAGACACCAGTCCCAGCTGAAGCCACGTAACGCTCTTCCACCATTTACAGCCTGAACGCTTCAATTGCGGCCATCTCTATTAATTCTCTACATTTTCTCAGGCATTGCCCGGTTCAGAATTCAGCCTGCTCACATATAATATGTCCTGAATATGATCTCCAATAACTGAGATCGAAACGCCGCCGACCCCCTACAACAAGAACTCAGGGGGCATATTACCAAGCAATAGCGATAATTATCGCTATTGCTTGGTTAGCAATAAAAAGTTATCGCTGAGCTGCGACGATTTTTATCGCAGATAAACCTTGATATTACCAAGGTTTATCGCAAATGCGATAAAAATTGGCAATAATGCATGGATATAGCTGAAAAATCTGCGATATTCAGGCATTACCGAGCTAATGCTTTTAGCCATGTAATCCACCTCCCATTGTATAACATGGCTAAGAACTGCTCCTGGGCAGGTGTTCGCTTTTGGAGATATTTGCTCTTAGTGCGAATATCTCCAAAAGTTGGTAATAGGAGATAGCGATGTTAGCGACTGTTTCCAGTCGCTGACATCTTGGCACGCCCACTTTGCATGTCATTAGTGATACATTTTTCTGACATGCAAAGCGGGGCCCAAGATGGTCGCTATCTCCTACTAGCTGTCGCTAACTGGTGTTAGCGACAGCTAGGTAATAGGGAGATCATTTTATCTCCGCTTTCTTGGCTTTTAAAACCAAAAAAGCAGAGATAAATCCCTTGATAATATGCCCCTCAATACTTTCGGTAAAATCTATTAATGAGGAGTTTGTTTATGTGTTGTCAATGTGATGTATATATTTTAAAGTCACCCCCACTTATCACATCACGCTTGTCACTTTTTTATGTGAGCATCTGAACTACTTTTTGCATATTATTGAAAATAAATACCAAATGTTATTCTGATTATAAACTGTCCCTGGTCACACCATTCATTGCTCCCCTTGGCATTACTTGCCTATTTAAACTTTACACTTATTGTTTCTAAATCTGACACAACCCCTGCATCCCTTTTTGGACCAATTTTTTTTGGCCACATAGGAACTATTGTTTTCAAAAGCATGACTTCACCCTAGGTTGAAATATTGGGGTACCCTCGTTTTTCGCACTACAAAAAAAAATTTGCACTAAGCGCTGTTTGAGTCTCAGTGCTGGCTCCAGTAGATCATGCGATTCTGGGCCAATCACTAAGCCTTGTGGTGGCTGAAAACATCTGCCCTTGTGTAATGTAGCCAGCGTGCTCATGTGATGCCTTTGGGCCGAGTTTGCAAGACATCAAACTCTCCTGCCTGTGTAAATACCACCAGGCTCCTCAACTCAATAGAAATACATTATAATCCACAAAAATTATAATAATTGCAGCAAACAGAAAATACCTGGCAACCTGTACTCTTCTGGGCCTGTGATGCAGTGAACAAGGTCTCCGCTTCAGCTATATAACGCTTTCATAAGTGAAAGCATACAACACAATAGAAACGAATAGCGCAGCCAGCAGCCAGCAGCACCCCTCCTACAGCCCTACCCCTCTTGTGATCACTTTTAACTTGTTGCATGGGCGTAGGAGACACTAAATTTCTGGGGGGACAGGGTCAACCTTGGGGACTTTCCAGTGACCCTATACAAATCGCCCATTGTGCGAGACCGTACGCGCGTTAAACGTATACAATCGCATAGTTATGAAGAGAAATATTGAGAAAGGCAGGCAAGTAGTCAAGTCTGCAAGTATGCTTTATTTTTATTTACATTCACAATAAAGACCAAATGGGAAAAAAATATGTATATGAATCTTGCATCTTACTGCCAGTGTGCGGATCAAGAAAATCGCAAAAGAGGGCTACGGCTGCCACTACTATTGAGTGCAGTGCATTGAAGGGTGAGGATGTCTGTGTGAGCGCAGGGTCAGCAGTGTGCCTGTGTGAGTGATGTCTGTGACAGTGCAGGGTCGGTGATGTCTGTGTGAGCGCAGGGTGAGCAGTGTGCCTGTGTGAGTCCAGGGTGAGTGATGTCTGTGTGAGCGCAGGGTCAGCAGTGTGCCTGTGTGAGTGATCTCTGTGTGAGTCCAGGGTGAGTGATGTCTGTGTGAGCGCAGGGTGAGTGATGTCTGTGTGAGTCCAGGGTGAGCAGTGTGCCTCTGTGAGTCCAGGGTGAGTGATGTCTGTGTGAGTATAGGGTGAGCAGTGTGCCTGTGTGATTCCTGGGTGAGTGATGTATGTGTGAGCGCAGGGTCAGCAGTGTGCCTGTGTGAGTGATGTCTGTGACAGTGCAGGGTCGGTGATATCTGTGTGAGCGCAGGGTGAGCAGTGTGCCTGTGTGAGTCCAGGGTGAGTGATGTCTGTGTGAGTATAGGGTGAGCAGTGTGCCTGTGGGAGTCCAGGGTGAGTGATGTCTGTGTGAGCGCAGGGTGAGTGATGTCTGTGTGAGCGCAGGGTGAGCAGTGTGCCTGTGTGAGTCCAGGGTGAGTGATGTCTGTGTGAGTATAGGGTGAGCAGTGTGCCTGTGTGATTCCTGGGTGAGTGATGTCTGTGTGAGCGCAGGGTCAGCAGTGTGCCTGTGTGAGTGATGTCTGTGACAGTGCAGGGTTGGTGATGTCTGTGTAAGCGCAGGGTGAGCAGTGTGCCTGTGTGAGTCCAGGGTGAGTGATGTGCCTGTGTGAGTCCAGGGTGAGTGATGTTTGTGTGAGCGCAGGGTGAGCAGTGTGCCTGTGTGATTCCTGGGTGAATGATGTCTGTGTGAGCGCAGGGTCAGCAGTGTGCCTGTGTGATTCCTGGGTGAGTGATGTCTGTGTGAGCGCAGGGTCAGCAGTGTGCCTGTGTGAGTGATGTCTGTGACAGTGCAGGGTCGGTGATGTCTGTGTGAGCGCAGGGTGAGCAGTGTGCCTGTGTGAGTCCAGGGTGAGTGATGTCTGTGTGAGCATAGGGTGAGCATTGTGCCTGTGTGATTCCTGGGTGAGTGATGTCTGTGTGAGCGCAGGGTCAGCAGTGTGCCTGTGTGAGTGATCTCTGTGTGAGTCCAGGGTGAGTGATGTCTGTGTGAGCGCAGGGTGAGTGATGTCTGTGTGAGTCCAGGGTGAGCAGTGTGCCTGTGTGAGTCCAGGGTGAGTGATGTCTGTGTGAGTATAGGGTGAGCAGTGTGCCTGTGTGATTCCTGGGTGAGTGATGTATGTGTGAGCGCAGGGTCAGCAGTGTGCCTGTGTGAGTGATGTCTGTGACAGTGCAGGGTCGGTGATATCTGTGTGAGCGCAGGGTGAGCAGTGTGCCTGTGTGAGTCCAGGGTGAGTGATGTCTGTGTGAGTATAGGGTGAGCAGTGTGCCTGTGGGAGTCCAGGGTGAGTGATGTCTGTGTGAGCGCAGGGTGAGTGATGTCTGTGTGAGCGCAGGGTGAGCAGTGTGCCTGTGTGAGTCCAGGGTGAGTGATGTCTGTGTGAGTATAGGGTGAGCAGTGTGCGTGTGTGATTCCTGGGTGAGTGATGTCTGTGTGAGCGCAGGGTCAGCAGTGTGCCTGTGTGAGTGATGTCTGTGACAGTGCAGGGTTGGTGATGTCTGTGTAAGCGCAGGGTGAGCAGTGTGCCTGTGTGAGTCCAGGGTGAGTGATGTGCCTGTGTGAGTCCAGGGTGAGTGATGTTTGTGTGAGCGCAGGGTGAGCAGTGTGCCTGTGTGATTCCTGGGTGAATGATGTCTGTGTGAGCGCAGGGTCAGCAGTGTGCCTGTGTGATTCCTGGGTGAGTGATGTCTGTGTGAGCGCAGGGTCAGCAGTGTGCCTGTGTGAGTGATGTCTGTGACAGTGCAGGGTTGGTGATGTCTGTGTAAGCGCAGGGTGAGCAGTGTGTCTGTGGGAGTCCAGGGTGAGTGATGTCTGTGTGAGTGCAGGTTGAGCAGTGTGCCTGTGCGAGTCCAGAGTGAGTGATGTGGATGGGTGAATGCTGGCTTAGTGATGTGTCAGGGAAGGGTGAGTAATGGGTCTATGAGTGCAGGGTGACTGTGCCTATGCGAATGCAGGGAGAGGGATGTATCTGTGCAAGTGGAAAGAGACTTGTCTGGCTACTCCCAGAGATGTATTGGCCAAGATACCTCTTTCTCAAATGTACTTATGAATGCACCATTTGCCCACTCTTTTTTCAAAATGTTCTCGTGGGAGAACCCCCGAATCCCCCATAGGTGGTTGGGCCTTGCTCGCTGCGTGCGCTCGACACAGTGCAGTATTTACGCCCCACCACTTTCAAATGTCACCAGCCGCCCCTGCCTTTTAAATGAAAATACACTATGAAAATTACAGTGTAGGCATAAGGTGATCACATATCATTTCACACACTGACAAATCTGAATACACAATGTAATACAGCAATGTCTAGCACCATCCCCTAAATGAATATAAAAAAAAAACCTTTTGACCTAATGTCAGATGTGTCAGTACGAATCTAGTTATACTGAAAACATTGACAGTCTTAACTATCACAGTAGTTTAAGGAAGAAAGTCTTGAAAATTGCTTCCTCAGAGTTATTAAAGAACACTACAGCACGTCAACACAGAGCATTATATAAGTGTCCAATCTGCAGCTGGGCTGCGCCGCGCCGGGCCCGAGAAGAGACCTGCACCTGGTGTGCCCAGAGAACCAAAGGTGTGAGTGGAGCTGCGGCTGTGTGAGGTGACCTGGGGCTGCGATGTATACACTCACTGCACTGACTGCATGCCAAGAACAACGGTGCGGGACGCTGCCCACAAATGGACAGTGCCAAGAATGACAGAAAAGAAGATAGCGCTAGCAACCCCAGCCTATGAGATAAAAACACATGAATGTCCATTTTCGCACAACAATCTCCAAAATCTTTTCCCATCTTCCTACCTCGCAGATATTTCATTCACCCTTGAAAGCCTTGTAAGCGGCCCTCTGATTAATTCCCAGTCCTTATGAGGTTAGATTTCTCACGTCCCCGCTGATAAAACTAAATCTTCTTTGTAAGCCTCATTCAGATAATTAGAAAAGTATCACATTTAAGCAAGAATATTGAGCCACAATGCCCGTGAATAGCCGAATTTAGAGACAGGCCTGCAAACACTAGTCCACGGTGACATTTACACAATTCCAATCTAATATTTACTGGGACACGGCGTGAAAGGGCCCTTTGTTATCGGGAGTTATTCAAAGTGCGGAATTAAGACAGAACACACTGGGCACAATTTAAACAAAAAAGCGACAAGGAGAGGGCAAGGCTGCTGAGCAGAGGCTCAGGCTGCACTCCAGACTCCACTCAGTCACAACTTGTAAACCCCACACCCCTACCACTTTCAAATGTCACCAGGCGCCCCTGGCAATGCAGTGTAACAGCCCTTGCCCCTACTTACAAGTTACCGAGCGTCAGAGCGTGCTGCTGCCTGCAGCCCTTCCTTCAAGCCGGCAACAGACACGGGGCGAGGAGTCCGACGACGAGGTCAGGTCAGCCAGCAAATCAACCAGAGCACTGGCTACAGGCAGCTGAGGTGAGAATTAAATCATTCCTGGAGCCTCAGGGGTGCTGCGCCACACATAGACTTCAAAAGGGCAGAGGCAGGGGGGCGAGTGGCTTCTGACGTCACCTTATGCTGTGACTATCGGATCATTGGCGGCTCACAGACAGGTAACTGGAGAGGCGCCAGGTCAAGTGCAGGGCCATTGATCCGATAGTCACAGCATAAGGTGACGTCAGAGGCCACTCGCCCCCCTGCCACTGCCCTTTTGAACTCTTTGTGTGGCTCAGCGCTGATGGCCTGCCAATCTCCCTCTCAGGAGGTAGAGGGAAAATTTGTTTGACCCCTTGGACCCCCCACCCTTGTCCCCCGTGTCCCCCCCACTCCAAAATCTGGGGGGATATGTCCCCCGCGTCCCCCACAGTTCCTACGCCCATGACTTGTTGACACCCAGGGCTTTAAGTGGGATGAAAAAACTGGGGGGTCTCTCAAAGGGGTGTGGCCAATGTAATTAAGGGTGTGGCTTAAAAACACATAGCTAAAAGTCTGTGCTTAGCATAGTGTGCCGCCCGACTTGTATTTTGCTGTGTCTGGCATTACATCCGCATATGATACAACAAGTAACATCATACTTACAAAAAGTCAGGCTTTGTCAATGGTTGTTAGTTGCATAAGGTAAATAAGCAGCAACTATGGCTTTTATATAATATTGAAAAAGCTTCCACGTAAAGCCCTGGTGACACCACAACAATGTTGCTACTCCTACATTTCAAAAACAGAGGGGAAATCCAGAGAGAAAATTACTCTCTTTAAAGATTTCTCTACCCCTACAACGCTCACCTGGGATGACATAATGCCATAACTTCTCCACAAGTGAGAAGTGAGAAGTGAGCAGTGTGAGCACGCACACATTGATGTGCTGACATTATGGATTTCTGTGAACTCCTCCTAGGGCCATTGTGTAAAGCGCCCAAAAAGCAACCTTATTCATGGCATTGTAACTCAGTGCACCCATGCCATGATGTAACTGCTGCAGCTTCTGCCTGCAAGTCAAAGAAGACCTTGCCTGCCCGGCACATGCGTAGCAGGACATCTGCAGTTTATCTCAGCTGCCCCACTTAAAAAATCAGGGAGCACAGCTGGCATATAATAATTTCTTGGTGGTTTTAAATTCTCTTCTTTCCTCTCTCCTCAGGGTGGAAAGGCGATGCCCCTTTTGCCCATTAACACCAGTCTCCACTGCCCACTCATCCTACAATGTCTAATTACCTCCACGTCCCTTTCGCTTATCTCCATTACACAACGAGGCCCCTGTACCCCGTAGAAACATCCTCTACCAAAATAAAAAGGCATCACCTCCTCCACAACACCTAGGGGCAGATTTACAATAACTGGCGCATCCCCAGGGATGCGCCAGTTATTGTGCGCCGCAGCTCCGCCACCCATGGTGCGCCGCATTTACAATGCGGCGCACCATGGGGCAAAAACAGCACAGATGCGTGACGCATCTGTGCTGTAAAGGTGGGGCACTGCTGGAGTTGCGTCAAAAGCGTGACGCAGCTCCAGCAAGGCTCGGGGGTGCCCTATCTCTCCAATGCTGCGTCAAGCCTTACACCTGCTTCAAGCAGGCGCAGGGTTTTGACGCAGCATTGGCCAAAAAGTGAGTGAAATCTTTTGCGCAGCGCACCTGCCCCCGAAAGCTCACCATGCGCCGGAATGCCCACATGTGGCGCAGGGCTTTACAACGTGACGCATCTGCCTAGATGGGTCACGTTGTAAATGGGTCGCAGGGATGCGCCACGTTTACGCCACCGTTGCGTGAAGCAACGGCGGCTTAAACGTGGCGCAAGTCCGACTTAAATCTGCCCCCTATTCTTTTGTGTCCGTAGACACAGTGGGGTGGCTGCAGCACGCTTACTCCTGCGTTGGTTTATTTCTTTCTTTTTACTTGGCGGTGTCGGGTGTTGTCTTTTCGCCATGCGGAGTGTTGGGTCCGGCTGCGCCTCTTTCATTGGGTGTATGCGTTCTGGATCGTGGTGCGCACTGCAGCATGCTCCTGCATTTGTGAAGGCCCCTGTGAGCGTGTACCAGTGCTGGGGAGTTAGGATCCTCCTCTGCTGGGAGGCGTTACCAGTGTTTTGGCACCTTCTCCTGTGTTTCGGTTGCCTGCTGGTTTTCGCCTTGACCAGAGGTCAGCGGTACCTTCCCTCAGTTGGGGTGGGCGTGGCCTGTTGTCTAGGCTGATTCCTGCTTGCCAGAGGTTTTGCTGTGCCTTTCTCCAGCCGGTGTGTGTGTCTGCCTGTGGGCTGGCTGCATGGTGGGAAGTTGGGGGCTCTGCCGTAGCATGAGCATGGACGGCCACTTTGTGGGGCCCACAGCCAGGGTGTTTTTCTCATACACTGAGTGTGTGCTTGTTGGTATGGGGCCCCTCTCTGTTCCTGCTGGCGATGCTGTGGGGGTGAACATGCAATTTTGGCCTCTCCCATTCTGCTGATTCCCTGTCGGGACTCACTGGGGTGCCTGTCCCCTTTGTCTTTTCTTTATTTTTTTTGCTTTGGCCAGGTTTGCTGTTTTGATAATCCTGTGGCCCAGGTGGGGGCTGCATCTGCTCGCAGTGAGAAAGCCACTTCTCCCTGACTTTGTGCTGGTCTTGTTCTCCCAGCCGGAGGTCTGCGGTGCCTTTCTCTGGTGGGGCGTTGTTGCTGGCTCTCGGCTTCTCTGTCAGTGGTGCTCTCTGGAGTGTTTCTGGCTGGCGCTGGCTTGTTTCTGTTTGGGGTACCATGGTAGGGGTGTTTGTTTGGTGGCTAGCTGAGTCTTGTGCAGTGCTCTGGTTTTCGTCCGAACGGTGGGCTGCAGTGCCTTTTTTGGCCTGAGTGGGCGTTTGGGGCCTCGGCCCACTGGTGTCGGCACTTTTTCCTGTGGTGCTTTTCTGTCTGTTAGGTATGGGCCTGCTTGCAGCCCTAAGCGGTGGCTCCTGTCTCTTGCTTGGGCTTGGCTTTTGTGCCTGGTGTCCAAGTCCATGTCCTGCCACTGTGGTTTGTGCAGGCTTGCTCCTATGGTGGTTTGTCTGCATCTGGTCTTTGGTGTCTGTTGCCTCAAGAGGTTGGTGCCTGGCCGACGGCTGGTCCACCCTGAATCACCTGCTCTCGTCTGTTCTCAGAAGTTCCGCAGGGTTAAGCTTGGTTAGTACCCGCATGGGAGTCCCCAAGGTGAAACTGGTGCTTTAGGCTGCGCCCTGCTCGCGATGGATGGGGTGGCTTTGCTGCTTTTGGCATTGGGTCTCGCCAGATCGTCTTTGTGACTTTCCCTGTCCGCCTGGTCTTTTTTTCTGTGTTTCATCTCTTTTCTTCCTTGTGGGAGCTTGTCCTCAGCCCATGGCTGCGGAGGCTTCCCTATGTCCTGGGGGGCCTGTGTTCCGCTATGCAGTGGTTCCTGGGTTTTGGGGCCTCCTTAGCCTGTGGGTGTCCCTGGCCTTGTCACTGCGCTTCAGAGCAGTGATCTGGCTGTCGCTGTGATTGGATGAGCACCTTGGGCGGGTGCTGCTACCTTTTTGGCCCTTCTGTTTTGGGTGCTGGGCCTCTCGGCTTCTGTGGTGGGGGTCTGTTGGTGGCAGATGTGGTGCTCCTTTCCATTGGCCCCTCAGTCCCTCTGGGTTGGACATCCTTTTTTGTTTTATGTATAGCTGTGCTATGTCTTTTGATGTTGGGTTGTTTCCTGACCAGTGGGCTGCCCTTTTTCCCCATTGCTTGTGGGTTTTTCTGTGTTCTGCCTCAGTGTCTGAATTGCGGTGCTTGCAGGCCTGGTGCTGCTCTTTCTGCGGGCATCGCCAGGGCTGCTGGGCATCCGTGGTGAATGCCAGGTGGTGTCTTGTGCCTGCCCTCCTCCTGTGTTTCTGCACTTTAGCTGTTCTCGGCTTCCTAGGGTCTGTGGCAGCCAGTGCCTTTGGGGGCGGGGGCGCACATGAGGGGGTCCCTTTATGGTGTGTTGGTGTCTGTTTGGCCGGTTGCACCTCTCTCTGGGGACATCTCTGTTGTGTGGTTTCTCCCCCCTTAATATGGCGGTGGTCTCTGTCTTCGGCTTCAACTGTGTGCTGGTTGGTGGGTAGCCACTGTTGCTTCTTCCTGCCTGGTTGTTCCATCATGGTTCCACCTCTGGGCGGCTTCTTGTTCTGCTCTTTTGCCTTCTGTTCCGGTGAGCGGTGGCCCATTGGTCCTTCGTTGGCCTCTGGTTTTGTGCCTCGTCTGCCTTGCTGTGCCAGTGGTGCTTGTGTGCCGGTTTCTCTTGTGCGGTTGTCTCGTCTAGTGATCTTCCTGGGGGTTGCGTCTACAGTTCCTGTTGGGGGTGTCAGTGACTTCTTCCTTGGCTGTACTGGCGCTTCTGTGGGCCGCAGTCTGTTTTTTCTGTGGGGGAGCTTGCTTGGCCCTGGGTACTCTTCGCTAGTTTGGGTGTTCTCCCTCTCGCCCTGGCTTCTTCGGTATCTGGTAGGCTTTGTTTTGTGGCTTTCTGTTGTTCCGTTTGGGCTGCACCCTCATTTGTTCCATGGAGGGGTGGTGGTATCCTGCTTCTCTCGTTCCTGGGTGGTTGGCGTGGCTCTGTGGCTACGTTTCATCTGCTTGGTTCCTTCTTGGCCCCTCTTGGTGCCACAGTTTCTTTCTGTCCTTGGGGTTTCATGGGGAACATGTGGTGGCCTTCTCTGCTGTCCTGGCCTGCTGTTTCCTTTGGTTGCTGGTCGGCGGTTGTGCCTGTCCCGGGTTTCTTTCTTACTTGGTCCTTGGGGGTGCCTGGCTGTCGGGTGTCTGGTTGTTTGGTTACCCAGATTGGCTGGCATTGGTTGCCTGTCTGGTCCTGGTGGTTCCCTCCCGGTGCCTTTATTCTCACTGGCCAGCCTGTGTCCCTTGGGTCTTTACCAGTGTGCCGGTCCCTGTTCCTTTTTTTCTGTTGGGCGGGTTCTGCCTGGTTGGGGTTGGTTGCTGCTTGTCTGCCTTGCTGCGGCTCCCTTGGACTGTGCACCTGGCTTGGGTTGTTCAATGGGCACCTGTCCTGTGGCTTGTTGACTGCGAGGGTTCATCATGCTGGGGGCTTGCCTTTCCCTCTCGTGGGTGTGTTTGTTCGTTTGGGGCTCCTGGCTCAGCTGCCCTCCTGTTTTGAGGTTACTCCCTGCTTTTGTGCCTTGGCGGGCCGCCCTGGTCCCACCGGGTTGGGGGGTGGGGTGTTTGCCATGTGCAGATTGCCCTAGTGCTGTTTGGGCAGCTCCTTTCCGCTGTTACCCATTTTTGTTTGTGGATGTTGGTGGGGAGTTTGAGTCTGGGGTTGGTTGCCCTGTGGGTTTCCTTGGCCTGTGGGCCTCTTGGTGGCTTCCCTCTTTTGGCCTTGTTCCGGGGTTCTGGTTTTGTGGGTTGGGCATCCAATTGTTCTGGTGCCGCTGGCCTGTCCTGTTCCTTTGGTTCCTCTGTTGTTGGGATTGGTGTTAAGTCTGGGGTCTCCGGTTCCTTTTTTTTTTTTATATATTTTTTATTTTTCAATTTGCACAGATTATACATCATAACACAATTAACATCCTACTGTGTCAGCAGTTAATAGCAGTACCATTTTGTTTACAATTACATTTCATTACAACAACTTTGTTTTGCCATGGCACCGCCTCTTGGCTAAAGTAAAAAAACATAAAAGAAAAGTAATCAGTATGTAAAAAGACAGACCCCTAAGATGTAGGGTAGAGAAATCATGAAAGAGATGGAACTTATCGCATCTAGCTCCATCCTTGTTTCGTGTCCTCAAGGTAACTCCAGACCCTGCTTCCATCTGCTAATGGGCTCCCATATTCTTAGGCCCAGCTGCCTCCCTTTCCTGCCTCTTCGTGCATAGATGGGCTTTTGCAAGTTATATGCTGCCAGAAGATTAGCCAACCATACTTGCATTGCTGGGGGGTTTTTATCCAGCCAAGCCCTAGCTATACTTAATCTATACACTGCCATAGCGATAAACATAAATTCTCTCTGCGGTGCATTTGCCTCTGATCCTATCCCTAGTAGTATTCTCGTAGGATTAAGCGTTGTTTGTATATCTAGGGATACATCCAAGAACTTCTCTATATCTCTAATTAGAGTATGTAATTGAGGTCAGGTAGCAAATATATGTATCATATCTGCCTCTAATGAATTACAGCGTGGACACGATGTACCCGTAGTGCCACCCCATTTTGCTGTTCTGGCTGGTGTAAAATACAGTGAGTATAAGGTTTTATAATGTTGTGATTGCAGGGGAGCAGAGCAAAGAATTGTACGCCCCAAGTCCAAGGACTCCTCGAACCAGCCTACTTCCCCATCCAGTTTCTCTGCCCACTTCCTACTGTATTTCTCTCTATCGTCAGGTTTTCCTTCTGCAAGGCTTGCGGAGAAGCTATGGATAGTACAATCCCCCTTAGCCTAATTTTCTCCAGTATTTCAATTTTGCAAAGGTCACCGGTCCTCCCCGTTTAGTGTTTAAAAAACTCCTCACTTGCAAGTATTGCAAAAAGTCCCGCCTATCTACTCCAAATTTATTTACCAAATCTGAAAACTGCACAAGTCCCTCCGAATCCATCACATCCCCAATCACGACAATCCCCTTCTCTGCCCATCCTGCAATTACCATACCTGCAAAGACTGCTAGTGGAAAGGACTTGTTTTTGTACAACCTGGTGTACCAATTGAATCTCCCCAGACCAGATCTCTTTAGAAAAGCATTCCAGATTTTGATAGCTGCCCCTACTGTCTTAAATTTTGTCCTATTATAGTGTCCAAAGTCAGTACAATTTAAAAAACAATTTTCCGCCTCATCCCCTAGAACCGCAGTATAGATTTTGGTGGAGTAGCTCGTGATTCTTTGGTCGGTACCAACGCCGCCCAACAACCGCTGCATATATTGTATGGCAGCTGCCCAGTAATATAGTCTAAAATCAGGTGCGCTCCACCCACCCCTCTCTCTCGGCAGGGATATGAACCTATAGGCCTTCCGCGTCTTGCCCTGTGCCCATATGAATCTGTTAAGAATTATCTCGAGTGCATTGAACCAACTACCTTCAAAAAATAGCAGGATCGACCTAAAAAAGTATAAAAATGTTGGCAATATTAGCATCTTAATGACGTTGGTGCAGCCCACTAAGGATAAATGCAAATTGTTCATTCTCTCTAGGTCTATCTTTACCCTATCCATTAGAGGGGCAATATTACTCTGTACCACTGTATATAGATCCGCTGAGATTGCCACTCCCAGATATATAGCCGAACTTACAACCCTTTGATCGTTGCCAACTACAAACCTATTGCCTACTATCTGGGTCTTGGTTCTGTTCAAACTATATCCCGATATCTGCCCAAACCGCTGCGCCTCGGCTTCCACTTCTCCAGTAGCTTCAGATGGGTTAGGTGTCAAAATGGCCACGTCGTCCGCGTAAGCCAACGTCTTTACCTCACACCCATTTTCTCTCATTGGGAGAATCTCAAGGTTGCCTTCCAACCTCCGCAATAAAGGGTCCATATATAGCGCAAACAGCAGGGGGGATGATGGACAGCCTTGCCTGGTCCCTCTACATATCTTAACTGCTGCCGAGTTTCCCCTATTGACTTTAATCGTTGCCATTGGATCTTTGTATAGGGTCTGTATAGCTTTTATATAGCCCTCTCTTATGCCACTCCATCTCAATGTTTGCCACAGGTAGTCCCAGGAGACCCTATCGAACGTCTTCTCAGCGTCTAGAAAAAGTGCTACCATATGGTCTCCCAGGGTACCTGCCGCATTGAACATTGTGATCATCTGCCTCACATGTTGGATAGTACCCTTGCCAGGTATAAACCTGTGCTGTGCGGGACTTACCACACCCTCTATAATCCCAGCAAGCCTCATAGCTAAAATTTTGGAGTACATTTTGGCGTCAGCATTCATTAGTTTGATCGGTCTGTATGAGCCAGGTGTAGTTGCTGGTTTCCCTTTTTTTTAAATCACAATAATGTCTGCTCCCCCCCATGATTCAGGTATCGACTCTCCCTTTTGTGCCTAGAGCATAACATTAAACATATCTTCAGCAATCGCCCCTTGGAATACCTTGTAGAACTCCACCGGCAGCTGGTCCGGGCCAGCTGCTTTACCCGAAGGAAGATTAGTCAAGGGTAACATGAATTCCTCAAGATGAAACGAAGAATCTAATCCCTCCTTTTGTTCCTCTGTAATGAGCGGCGGAAGGATATCCCTTAAGTAGCTCTCTATCTCCGCTAATCCTCCTGTGTTACTGCTAGCATATAGCTCTGTATAGAACTGCCTAAAAGCCTCCCTCACTGAATCTGCTTCGGAGACAGTGCTCCCCTGCCCATCCTCTACTTCCTTGATATCTGACGCCGCTAGTCTCTGCCTGGTTCTTATGGCTAGTATATGACCCACCCTCTCGCTTAACTCTTATGCGGCTTCTTTTTTAATCGAGAAGTGTGGCTGAGGGGTTAGAGGCAGCAGACCCGGAAGCTGAGATCGGTCCTGGACCAGGGTTCAATTCCCCGCCTCGGCGGGTCTTGGGCTCAAAAATTCCACGGACTCGATAATTCTCGTTCCGGTGCCTACTCGACTCATGGGTTCACAATCACACTCTGCGACTCTGGGCAATAGCGTGCTTAATCTCTACTACGGCCCCTCGCGGCGGGATGCCTGGCTTTCACCTTGTGGATACCCTGCTGGGGTTATCTCACAGGGGAATACCAGGATGGGTTCCCAAGGCAAGCGCCTTGATGCCTGCGGGTGATACGTGCGCTATATAAATCGCAATACATTTACATTTAATCAGGTAATTCTCCGCTGCCTTCTTGGCGATATTTTCCGTAGCTTCTGCTTTGAGAGCTACAATTTTAGGCCAATGTTGGTCTAAGAGTAGATGTTGCTGTATAGATAATGCTAATTCATCCTCTTCTTTAAGGAGATTTCTACATAGTTTAAGGGTGGGCGTAAAATCCGTTTCGCGGGCGAATTTGCTGATTTTCCGCGATTTCGCGATCCGTGAATCTCGCGAAATCGCGGTAAAATCCGCGAATCAGCGGGGACGAATTTTCAGCCAAGCAAGGGTTACAGCAGCAGGTGCAAAAGTTGAACCTAATTTCTTTGTAACCTTTTACAAAAGGGTTACAAACAAATTAACTTCAACTTGGACACCTGCTGCTAATTGCTTCCTGGCGCCTCGTTGCCTACTTGCAACTATTCTCTGACCCTGCTCTGACCCTTGAAGCAGGGTCAGAGAATAGTTACAAGTAGGCAACGAGGCACCTGTCCAAGGAATTAAACCTCATCAGGAAGCACTTACAGATATAAAAAACAGGAAGAAGGGAGAGGATGGCAAATACACCCATTTTGAGTTGTCACGAGGGGTTAAACTAAAAGAGACATTTACAGCACAATTTTCATATGCATTTTGCTAAAAATAAAAAGCTGTATGTTCTGTAGGGGCAACTCAGGAATCTGGCCCTTCAGAGATCCGGCCTCTCTTTCTTTCTCTCGTTCTCTCTCTCCCTCTCTCTTTCCCTCTCTTTCTCTCTCTTTCTATCTATCTATCTATCTATCTATCTATCTATCTATCTATCTATCTATCTATCTATCTCTCTCTCCCTCTCCCATAAACGACTGCATGGGTAACTTCGCTATGCAAACGGCTCGGGAAGACGCAAAAAGCCCCGCGAACACGCAAAAAACCCTGCGAACACGCAAAAAACCCCGCGAACACGCAAAAAACTGAAATCCGCAAATTCGCACAAATTTGCAAATTTTGCGGATCGTGAATTCGCAAATCCGCAAATTCACGGATCGCGAATTCGCAAAATTCGCCCATGCTTAACATAGTTCCTCTATCCTATCTTTTTCCCTTTTCTGGCTGGACAATACAAAACTCAATGTCTCGCCCCTGACCCCCGCCTTAAAGGCATCCCATACCACACCCAGGGGCGCGGTTTCTCTATTGATATCCCAATAGCTCTTGATCCACCCCTCAATATGTTATCTATATGCATCGTCCTTCAATAGAGCTCTTTCAAATGTCCATTGAGTAGCCCTTCTTTGTGTCTGCCCTAGTCTAAGCGTTAAAATTAATGGGCTATGGTCAGAGATAATTCGGGGTTTCCATTTGATTTGTACATCAGTCATCAGGGAGTTGGTAATCAAAAAATAGTCCAACCTGACCATAACTTTATGGGGAAATAAGTAAAAGGTACTTCCATCCATATAGGGGTGGGTCTTGACCCACGGGTCATCCAGAGAGTTATGTAACACCATATCTGAGAGTGCTCTGTGTGACCTCTTCTTCCTCCCTGTGTACTGACCATGTGGCTGAAGAAAGATACTACTAGGGTCATGTATATTGAAGTCGCCACAGCATACTATATGCTCTGGCCACTGTAGGCAAACCAAATCCAACCGAAGTGTTCTAAGTAATGCGGTGACCCTGAGTCTTTTATTCGTATCATTAGGACCACAGACATTGATTGTAGCTATCCTACACTTCATTTAAAGCACATCAAAAATCTTGCACAAAATAGAAAACCGTTCATAAAACATCACTTGGTACTTGTACTGAAAATCAATTACAATTTCAGAAAATAAAGAAACCATGCCATGCTGCATTTGTTGTGTTGACTTTAAATTGCTGATTCCTGTTCTGTGCTGCTCCTTACAACATATATCATTTTGTACCCGTTTTTCTCCCCCCTTACTCCCTCTACCCCCTTGCCCCCCCTGGCACCCCACCCCGGGCTACTCAACCCCCCTCCCTCTCCTTTACTGGCAAATAGGTCAGAAATGACCTATGTGTGGCTGCTTTAGATTGTGGATGTCGCACCCCTCTCCCTCCAACCATCCTAATACGCTGTGCTCCCCATAATTCTTATGCCCTGTGCCCCCATCCTTCCGCTAAACCCATGACCCCAGCCCTGTTTTCAAATCCCTGCATGAGCATCCTCTATTTTTAGCATTCTTCAGTCTTCCTTGTATTTGATTGATACTAAGCTACTTAACCCCCCTTCTGGGATTTGAGCTCCTCCAGAAATTGCTGGGCTTTAATCTCAGATAGAAACATCCTCACTTTCCCCCTTGTAACTACCTTCAACCTAGCCGGGAATAGGAGGTATGCCTCTGAGCCTGCGGATTGAAAAGGCTTTATTAGTTGCCTAAGCCTCCACCTTCTTTCCACCGTAACGTGGCAGAAGTCAGGCCTAGCAAAGAAGGTGGTGCCCTCAAATGACCGCCTACTATCCGGTCTTGCCTTGTCCATTATCTCTTGTCTAAGGAGGTAATTCCCTACATTTATCAGAATTGCCCTAGGCAGACCTGCCTGTCCCCCTCCCCCTACTCCCCGCTCTTTCCTTAGCGTAAAGGGGAATCTATGGGCACGTTGGACCTCCTTCTCCCACTGCCACTCAGAGTCAGGGAAAGCCCCCCTTAGAAGTTTCACCACGAATTTCATGATGTCCTGGCCCTCTGACCCTTCTGCCACACCCAGAAGACGGATGTTATTACGCCTCTGGCGATTTTCAAAGTCTTCGAGTTTCCACTGCAAGTCCTCCATTAGCTTCTCTTGTGTTTCTTTGAACTCCTGCCAGGCACCCATGTCCTCCTCCAATTTCCCTGTTCTCTCCTCTACCTCTGTGACTCTGTCGGCAATCTCATTGTATAGTTTATTAACTTTCCTCAGTGTATTATGAATTTTTTTTGTGGCTTGCCTTGCCCTGCGACTTTCCGTCCTTGCCTCCCCCTGCATCTGCTTAAATGTGCTGAATAATAAGTCAAAGGGGGCCTGGAGGGGGGCGGGATTGAGCAGAGTTTTTTCAGATACCTCCAGAGGATTATTGTCTTCCTGGTAAGACTGTGAAGTAGCAGAGTAGTCCCATACCAGCTTATTCCCAGGGTCTATAGGGGGCCCGACCCCGAGCCATGTCTCTTTAGTCTGGGCCATCTCTTCTTTTGCGTACTTTGTTTGCCTGATGTACTAGACCCAGAGACTGACCCCTCCTCCGAGCTGACTTCACTAGTTTGAGTTGTGTCTGTATCCTCATAGGGGGAGAAGAAGCGTTCCCCTTCGCCTGAACCACCATTGCCTCTCCTTGCCAGGCTGACATTGCTACCCCAGGTGCTCCAAGCCTGCCGTGGTGATTTAAGCTCAGCCTCAACCAACAAAGGGCCTCCATCATGTCTACGCTCCCTGCCGTGGTATTCTCCACTCCTGCTCCTGACTCAGCGGAGTTTGCCCGCCCCGCAGCAGTGGCTTTCTCATCTTAGTCTGGATCTGTTGTTGCAGTCTCCCTATTTGAAGGTGCACTGCTACCAGAGCCGCGATCGGGGTCTGAGACAGAGTGTTGCCTGGCAACCATAGTTTCTACGTTCTGAGCGTCTGCAGTGTCCTCGAGGACGTTTCTGTTCTGGATCGGCTTTCCATCGGCTTGTGCAGTAGGTTTGAGAGTAAAAACCTCAACCAAGGTAGGCTGTCTTAAACCAGTGTCCTTGTTTATTGTCTTTTCGCTCGCTTTCCACTGTTTTTGTTTTGCAGCAGAGCCGGTCCGATCATTGATAGGGCTGACTTGTTCAGCCTGCACTTTTTCTTTCCCTCGTGTCTCTGTTTTTTTTCCTTTGACAATAGGGATTGTAGTTTTACAGATTGCTCCCGGTGCACGCTGTGGGGGCCCGGCTTCATCGCTGCCAGCCTCCTTGCTGCCTCCGATGTTAACCGTGCTTGATCTTGCTGTACCAGGGTCCGTCTGTGTTTTCATCTTCTCTTGCCTCGGGGGCAGGGGGGCCATCTTTGCCGATTGGTGTTTTTCCCGCAGACCGATAACCCAGCAGGAGAGTTTTTCTTTTAACCAGGTCAAGCCTAGCCTGAACGGTAGCTGTTTCTTCGTATGTTTGCGCACCGTTAATCCTGCCTGAATTCAGAGCATTAAGGCCATCGGGGGTAGCACAGCATCCTTCTCAGCGTTCAATCAGCAAGTCTGTGGGAGGGAGAGTGGCTTGGTGCGACTGCTCACCACAACCTCACGGCAGCCATCTTGCCAAGATTGAAAATCTGGGGTCTCCGGTTCCATTGATATCTGTGACCCTTTGGTTTCCTTTTCTTTTGGTGCCCTCTTGGGCGTTTTCCTGGTTTGGAGTCTTCCGGAGGGAACGTGGTGGCTGACGGTGCCATGGTCTTTCAGCTTCATTCTCCTCCTCTGTGCGAGCACCCTTTGAGGGTCTGCCTGGTCTTTTTATAGTCTTCATTGGCTGTTGGTTGAGGCTTGGTGAGCTTGTGCACGCATGGTTCCTTTTTCATTTCTGCCTCTGGCTCTTCAGGCTGGCCTTTGGGGCTTTGCAGTCCCCTTGCTGGGGTCTGTGGGCCGGTCTGGTTCTGGTTGGGCCCTCCCTCAACGTATATGTTCCTCTTGGAGCTTTCTCTCTGGTTTTAGGGTCTCTCTGGTTTTCCCTGCTGTTTCTTTTGTTGTGGGGATTGCACCTTTTGGTTCTGCTTTGTTTTTCAGGTTGACGGTTCAGTCGGCTTGCAGGCTACCGGGTTCTCAGCTTGTTGTCTTGTTGGTCTTTTTTCTTTACGTACGTGTATCAAGAGGGAGAGAGAGGACCAGATAGCTAGTCCAGATCCCCGGTTTATATGTCAATTAATCAAAAAGAGACTAGCTAAGAATGGGGTTGACATGATATTTATATTTTAAGGATCATAGTGACTCAGTTTTGTTTTGTCAAGGGGTGGTGGCACCTATTGGGTGTCCTTTAAAAGCCCTCACCCACCAACCTAGTTGGTGGCATGCTTCATCATCGGGCCCACCCAGTGACACCTAGCGTGTCCCGGGTGTGCTACGACGCCTGGTTACAGCGGAGCAGGTATGTCACTGTGTGTGCGGTGAAGGGTGATAAGTTTGTGAGTTTAAAACGGCTTGGCGGGGGTCCCAGTACCCAGAGGGTAAAGACACTTTATTACCTGGGCCTCCGTCAGCGGTTAAAAATAAGGCTGTGGGACGTTAGAGGCGAGTTACGACCTCCCACGTCCTTTAGAGTGTCAACATGTTTCAGCCAGTGCCTTATCAATATGCTGGCTTTCTTCAGGACTGATAAAAAGGTGTGTGCAATTAAAACTAGTGGGTGTGTAGTGCAGGCTATGTGTCTACACGCCCTAAAGTGTATCTAAGTGTGAGAGGGGGGATTCCCTTCTCAAGATCACGCTAGTTTTAAGTTGTTTTCTCTTCAAGGTTATTGAAGTGGCAAGGGGTTAGCCAGGATTTCTGGCCAGCGCCGGCTTTGGACCTGTTGTGCCTCCTTCGCAGAACCGGTCCAAAGCCGGCGCTGGCCAGAAATCCTGGCCAACCCCTTGCCACTTCAATAACCTTGAAGAGAAAACAACTTAAAACTAGCGTGATCTTGAGAAGGGAATCCCCCCCTCTCACACTTAGATACACTTTAGGGCGTGTAGACACATAGCCTGCACTACACACCCACTAGTTTTAATTGCACACACCCTTTTTATCAGTCCTGAAGAAAGCCAGCATATTGATAAGGCACTGGCTGAAACATGTTGACACTCTAAAGGACGTGGGAGGTCGTAACTCGCCTCTAACGTCCCACAGCCTTATTTTTAACCGCTGACGGAGGCCCAGGTAATAAAGTGTCTTTACCCTCTGGGTACTGGGACCCCCGCCAAGCCGTTTTAAACTCACAAACTTATCACCCTTCACCGCACACACAGTGACATACCTGCTCCGCTGTAACCAGGCGTCGTAGCACACCCGGGACACGCTAGGTGTCACTGGGTGGGCCCGATGATGAAGCATGCCACCAACTAGGTTGGTGGGTGAGGGCTTTTAAAGGACACCCAATAGGTGCCACCACCCCTTGACAAAACAAAACTGAGTCACTATGATCCTTAAAATATAAATATCATGTCAACCCCATTCTTAGCTAGTCTCTTTTTGATTAATTGGTCTTTTTTCTTTCCCATTTTTGGGACCAGGCTTATGTCCGGGTATCGGTCTGCTGTGTTGGGATGACCGGTCTTTCCTGTTTGTTTGCCCTTCATTTGTTCTTCTTGTTCTGATGTTCTAGGCTGTTGATTGGACAATTGGCCTGGTTTTTCTTTCGCTTGGTATATCTCATTGAGTAATGGAGATAAGCGAGCGGGATCTGGAGGTAATGTTTCTATTACTTACCAGTAATCGCATTACTCCTAGTCCTACTCTCGCTTATCTCCATTACGGCTCGCCCTCCCTCCCAGGGGCTTTGCTAACTGAGTCTATGGTGGCTTGGTATGTACAGGTGTTGTTGAGGGGGATGTGCCTTTTTATTTTGGTAGGGGGTGTGTCTATGAGGCACAATGCCCTCAGTTTGTATTACAAGATAAGCGAGAGTAGGACTCAGAGTAATGTGATTACAGGTTTGTAATAGAAACATTTTGTTGAACTTTACCTTGCTAAACCAGTGTTTGCCTCCTCCATCCAATTTCCTTACCCTTCTCTTTCCACTTACATTAACCTGCTCTTATAATTATACCTCCCTCCTATTAACGTAATACATCACTTGAAAATGGAGGAAATACTTCAGTTTCCTCAGAGCACAAGACTAACCCAATAACCAAGACATTTGCAACAATAATTAATTACCACTGGAATACCTACCATCCTTGGCCTTCAGAGCAGTGCACTAGCTGCCGTAAAGCTCTTCAAAACATAATATGGGGTATTAAGCATTATAAATGCAATTACAGTACAATACGATACAAGGAGCCAGGGGGAGTCAGTGCTGCCACCTTCTCTAGTGCATGCTTATTGTTACAGTTTTCCCAACAACACCCTGCAGTCCTTAGAACTGGCTGCCAGGAAGTTGTGTACTTGGTTACAGACAGCAGAGATAGTTTGGTCCAGGTGTTTGAATGCTTTTTTGAAGGGTTACCAATGGAACTTACCTAGACACACCTCCTCTTTCTGTGGCCCACCCAGAGACCTCAATGTTCTCGCTTCACCTCTGTCAGGTAAATGCACTCAAAAGTCCTGACTAGGATAACATGGGTGGAACGCGTTACAAACTAATTTTTTTTCTTCATTGCACATTTTGGTAATTCTCAAAATATGAATGGCACCCTTTCCTCATTAAAATACAAGACCATTTTTTTTTTTAATAAATTTATTGTTAATTACGAATTCACCATTGGCATACACATAAGAAGCGTCATTCATTTTATTAACAATTAGCTCTGCTACTATTTGCCTGCAGAAACAGCATTAGGTCAACACTATAGCGCAGTCAATGACTAACCCTCAATGAGAGTCGGAAAGATGCCTGACCTGTTCTCTTTCCTTTAGGGCCAGCCCATCCCAGACTTCATAAATCTAGCTGTAATGTCTGATGCACCCCGTACGGTGAATACCCGGTGTGGCACTCTGAGCCCTATCATGAGGTGCTTTGCTGACTCTAGCAAAGGCGAACGTTTGTTTTTATTCACCTGCAGTGCATAGGGTGAATTAATTTAACACAAAGGGGTCTATTTTCTAAGATTTAAAACAGTGTTTACATCACAAAAGTGACACAATACGCTAAATCTAGTTTCACCTATTTACTTTCTAGCGTAAAACCTGTTTTACGCTGGAAAATAAGTTATGCGCTGCTTTGCATTACTTAGTGCCAAGGGGGCATACAGTCACGGCTGGCATGGCTCGCGGATGCAGGTCGGGCGTGGGGACTATTGACACACGGGGGAAGGGAGATCGGAAATAAAAAAGTAAATAAACTTACCTCAAGGCCAGTTCCTGCATCTTCTCTGCTCCTGCTCTCCTGCCTCCGACAGGAACAGGAAGAAGGCAGCCTGCAATGCATGTTGTGATTGGTCTGAGCGCTGTGACACAGCACTCAGCCAGAGGCTGGAGGGGTGGACATGATCTCCATACAGGCTGTAATGCAGCCTGCATGGAGAACAGGGAAGTGCGCATGACTAGTTTGGGCGCCCGAGAGGGCCGACCAAACAGTCATTGCACACTTAGGAGCGGGCAAACCACTCCTCCCCTGCCCAGCTTGGAGAGCAGAGCTGACCCACCCACCAAAGCAGCAGGACACAAAACATAAAATGACAATAACTCTAAAGTTATTGTCATGTTCAGCACAAAGGGCACTGGGATGGGAGGGAGTAATGACCCAGGCCACCCCCCTCTGGGAGACCCGACGCTTGGGCACATTGACCAATACTAAGGGTTTCAAACAATGGGACCTCATTGGCATCTCCAAAATAGGAGATTTAGGGGTAAAAGGAGAGATTCTGTCCTTTGCAAAACTGAGGGGAAAATACGGGATGGCAGCGTCGGAACTCTATATATACAATCAGACACGCACTCCAAAGTGCTATCCCCCAGACACTCAGTTAGCAGAGACCTCACCTCTAGAGGACAGAATCCGCACGGAACATATGGAAAGAAAGGCCATTTCCCAGACATATCGTAAATTGATAAACAACCAACTAGACCCCATGGTACCACTGAGGGAGCTGTGGCAAGTGGAAATTGGGGACATGAAAGACTCAGATTGGATGGACGCGTTGGCGGCGGCCCGGGAAGCAGCGATCCCATCTAGGCTTAAAATAATTCAACTCAAGGTGCTTCACTGGATATATTACTCGCGCACTACACTGCAGAAACTTTGTCACGCACCTGACTCACTGTGCCTTAGAAACTGCGGTCACATAGGTACATTTTACCATTTAATATGAGAATGCCCACACATACAATTCTACTGGGAAAGGGTGCTGAATACGATGTCCGAGGTGGGGGGGCTGAAATTCCACTAGATCCCCAAAAAATGCCTCCTGAATGCTCGGGAGCCTACAGATTTGAACTACAGAACTGGGCTACGTTAGGGATGACGATTGCCAAAAGGAACATAGCCAGGAATTGGGGTTCTGAAGTGCTCCCTACGCTCCAACAATGGGAAAGGGATATGGATGTCGTGATGGTGGCTGAGAGGGCAATATACATCCATAGAGGATGTCCTAAAAAATGGTCCAAAATATGGGGAAGATGGAATGAATTTAGGGGGAATGTGTGCGAACCTCCACAGAGTGATGTGACCCTTGAGACTAGCCCGTGACCACTGCTGAGATGAGATCGGGGTGAGGTGGGCACAAGATATCGGCAAAGGGAGGGAGGGAGAATAAAGGGATTACTGTCAAGTGATGTATCTCTACTATAATTAGCCATGATGAGATTGAGGTGTTTACCGTAATATGTGATGTGTACAAGCAAACACTGATGGAGAGATTGACTGTACTGTTTATAAAGATATCAATGTACAAAATGTAATAAAAACAAATTTAAAGTTATTGTCATGTTATGTTACTCATTGCTTAAAAGCAGTGGGAGGATGCTCCTCCGCCGTAGTGGAGAAGCCGCCCCTGGCGGCATACCATGGGTGGTGCATGGGCATTCCCAGGTTTAGTGTCAGAAAATACCGCCAATTTCAGATAGGTGCTATGAAGGAGAAATGATTTAATTTCTCCTTTCTTTTCTGACTTTACATGTGTGCTGCACTGTACAGCACACTTACAAGGTGGTAAAAAAGGTTTAAAGTTAGTCTAACCATAGCATTTTTTACTGGAATCTGTGCTAGACTCATGCAGACACCCTTACACTATGGTGCAAAGGTGTGTCCGTGTCGTGCAGCCGCACATTTCTGTTCTGGCACTAGGGAGAGAGGAGAAAAGTGCCATAGTTCTGTAAATATGGTACTCTCCTGGGGGATTATTTACAAGACCCTTGCGCTGCCGGTGCATCACTTTTTATATGTGAAAACATGACGCACCAGTGTCGCAAGCAGCTTGTAAATAAGCCCACTGCTCTCTTCTACTCACGCAGCGCAGTATTTATGGCTGCTGCACTGCGCTGCGTGATAAACTGTTAAATCTGTCCGGAAAGTTCTCCGAGTTAGAACTTTTATTTCAGCCTGTAGGGCGCAGAAATAGTGAGGAAGGTTTGCCTCTTTTTGCACCAGAGCTGTGCTGCCTGAAAATAAAGAACTAAATCAGAGAAATATAGAGTTAAATTAATTTGCTTTATGCACTGCAGGCGAATAAAACGTGTGCTCGACTATACACAGAACCTGCACAGCCCATCATGAGAAAACCCTATGTTTCCTGCTTATAGGGTAAAGGTTGTCAGGCAAATTCCTCCTATTTGGATGCTCGACTACATTTTCGGGGGCTATTTGGTTTGATCACAGGATGACTGGAGGGGATCAACAATTACAGAGGGGCTTTTATCAGTACAGGCTAATATAAGTGCCCCAGGCGTGCTTCAAAAGGCTCATATGGACGGGCCAAATTTGCCAACAGTACAGGCAATTGTGTGCAATGGAACATCCTGTGTGATCCTCTAAACCTGGTAAATCAAAAACTCTAGAAAACGCTAGTGATAGGAAATTTCAGATTCATGCACCTTCTATCTTTGGTCTCTTTGCCGAGGCTTCCAGCAAGCCAGTTTGATGATGATTATTTTTAGATGCTGCTATACCACAGTTTTTATTGCAAATTCTGCATTGTGTCATACATGTCACAATGCACTCTTACACGACAGATCAAACAGCTCCCTGCCTTTAGCAAGAATTTTAGCCAGCGACTAAGAACTGTTAGCTATCACAAGTGTGATACCGGTGAGATGAGAGTTGCACCTCGGAGCCTTTTGAAGAAGAGACCTGAGTCGACATATGCTGCCAAGAATGCTCACGTTGTCATTCACAGACCATCATTTTTGTGGTGGAGACTCCAACGGTGTCTAACCTTCTCCTAGCAAATCTAAGCACCTTTGGTGAAGCATCACAGACAGTTTTCACACCATTAGCGTCAGCAATCCTTTCGTAATCGGTAGAGTCTGAACGGAAGACTATGGGCCTAAAATGACTCCTGCTTCAAAGGGAAGAGCATTCCTATACAGAAGCAAAGACAGCTGGGAATTTACAATATGAAAGCCAAAGGGTCCCATGTTGAAGCCCAGACCCCGAAATCACTATTAGTACTGCTTGATTTTGCGATGAGATATGAAACCGTTAGTGGCCGGGGTTGATGGGATTCTGCAGGGAGAGTCGGGGTCCCTTTCGAAGTCCTCTGGGCTGTGGGTTTATACTGCTGCTGCTCAAAATGTCTATTTCTTGACTTTGGCGTCGTAGGTTCCAGCGTTCTTGTAGGCCCCCACGTAGCCAGTGTTCTCCACCATGGTCTCACGCCCACTCTTGCCTCTGCCCTTGCCAGTCTCATCAAAGCGCTCCTTGTGTGAGCCAGTGTACTTGCTGGGGTCCGTCAGCCGCTCCACCGTCTTTGCGCTGGTGGCTTTCTGTGGGGAGGCAAACAAACACAAGTGAGACGAGAGCAAGGCAGCGCTCTTCTACGTCACGACTCGGCAACAGCATAGCAATGCGAAAACAGCGCATGACCAGGGCTTTAAGTGGGTTGAAAAAAGTGTGTTTGTGTGGGGAGAAGGGCCTCTGTAATTGAGGGTGTGGCCAAAATATATAAACTATATCTCTGTGACTCCCATAGTGTGCCAGCCAACCAGTATTTTGGTTCCTCTCTGTTATTGCATCCAGGTATGTAACACAACAACTGGAATACACCTAAAACCTGTCAAGGCTATTGGCTTTGTCTGAGATTGCTAGCTGTTTAAGATAAACGAGGAACAACAGTGACTTAGTTGCAAATGCAGCCGTGGCCGCTGCAGGTAAGAGAGGTGGGGCTGGCTGGGGGGATTTCGATAGACGACCAAGAGGGAAAATTCATTCTTTATTTAATTTTCCCTTGTGGTCATCTCGCGAAATCCCTCTCCAGCCAGCCCTACCACCCCACCGCTCTTACCTGCAGCGGCCGCGGCCGCGGCTGGGCAAATAATCAATACTGAAAATCTTTCAATTCTGAAATTGTTAAACTGTGAATTAAACACTACTGAGGCCTGTGAAAGGGTTACTGGTTTTCTGTGTGTTTTATTAACTCCTGTTATGTTCAGTCTATCTTAGGCGTGTATGCCTTTTTTTCTCCACCTCTCAGTGAACCTCATATCTTGCACCTCATCTCTTTCCTCTTCAGCACCCTCTTTTCACTCTTTCCTGAATGCACTACCTTGCATCTCCCTCACTTCACTACCCCAACACCTAACATACCTACTTACATGTAAGCACAGCATTTTCTATTATTTTCACCTTGTCATTAATATTTTGATAACTGTATATGTCATTCACACACAGAATCACAATTGCAACTGGATTATATGACTATTGCTCTTTGCTCTGTGGGCTCTGCAGATAGGCAAGGATTGGGTGATCATGAATTCTGACCACCTTTCTGACCCACTGACAGGCACTGTGAGAAACTCGCACTGTCTCAACTCCAGACCTGCCAATCGTGGCCCGTAATGAATATATGGAGGCAACTAAGTTCATAGTATGCTCTATTTAATAGCAATGCCATTAGGTAATGCAAGAATAAGAATAACGTGAAATATGAGTAGGAACTAAAACGCTGACATGGATTATTTTAAAATTTGTGACATTCATTGATCAAAAATTGATCAATGTTTTTGCCATTACAGTTAAGGACATGAATATATGGCCCAACATGCACCCACTTCAATGTCCATTTTCTAATTACTACCTGGTCTGAGACCTGGAGGGACCCATCTCACTTAAAGCCCTAGACGTGTCAACTGGTGGTGCCACAACCATCTCATACAGGTCCATATAAACATTTCAGTATCCTAGGGGCTCACACATTATAGCAGGTGCAGATGTTTGGCCAATATACTGTGACATGGATCCACATCATTCTTCTTCACAAAACAACAGCAGCAAATAATGAGAAATAAAAACAAAACAAAAGTGTAGCTGACAATAAAAGTACAAGTAAGGATATGTTTGTTCAACTACCTACTGGAAAATCATGGAATTATAGGACATAGGCTGTCCAGAACATAACTTTGAAGTCTCTTGGGTATGACTATCATTCTATCACCATAAGTGTAGTTGGAGAACTTTCAATCAATATAGGAGAGTCCAGTACAGTACTATTGAACTTAATACTGGTTGTAGATTTACAATGTCCAGATGCACACTCTGTTGAAGGACACTGTCTAACATCAGAGACATGCACACACTTATCGTTCACCCCCCTTGCTTAAACAATCTGTCTACACTCATCCTCAACAGAATCATACCAAATATCATCATCTTCCTTCTCCTTTAAATTTTCCTCAGTTGGAAACTTGCTATTCTGTTATAGTTCCACCACTTGTCATCATGTGTACACACAGAATTCTTCCACATTTTCATTACCCAGAAGGGGTCTATAAATATTATTTTTGTTTATAGTGAGGATTATGAATTTCAACTATGTCTCATACCATGAAGTTGGGTGACAGCTGTTATGTGAATCATGAAACCTTTGTTTGATTATTTTTGATGTAGCTGGATACAGATCTTCTTCTGTCCTTGATATACAAATCCCTATTGCTTCATTCATACCACAAGGGCATCCATGCTGGGCAAAGTATGGAAGAAAACAACCCCCCCATAAAAGGAAAATCCGGGTCTTGTGTGTTGCAGAATAAGGTGTTGCCGCATGTGCCCAAATCATAGATTGAAAATCCTCATGCAACTCATACTTATTAGCTAGCACCCATTGAACAGAATTTTTGAAAATACAGTTGGTTCTTTCTGCCTGCCGTTAGCTTGAGGATAGTATAATTACATTATTTTATGTTTAACACCAGTGTCACTCTCAAAATGTGCTTACCAGATGATGTGAAATGTACCTTTTAAGAATTATACAACTTTTTTGGTGGTTGGCTCTTCTGCGACACTCAACACAAACCAATTAGAAAGCAATCAGTGACAGAAATAATGTACAATTACTCTTTGTCCAGTCTGTTGAATGGTCCCATGAAGCTCATTTCAAATGTGTGTGATGCAGAAATTAGATTATCAAAAGTTCCAAGTTGTTCCGCCATATGTCTTAATAGCCTTATCGGTCATACTGCAGATATTACAAGACTGAGCATATATGTCAACATCATTGTCACGGCTGTCTACAAGGACCTTTGCCTTAGCCTACATCTTTATCAACGTACACCGCAAATAACAGTGATGAGCCTGTGCAAAAATATTTCATTTTAACTTGGTCTGGGGTATAATCAAGAACTTTCTGCAGTGCAACCCATCCGCAACTAATAGTTCCTCTTTGATTTTTCAAAAGTGTTGCATTGAAATGCTAAGAGAATTCTCTCTAGGCAACCCATGTTTAGCTAACTGCTTTACGTCACATAATACATTGTAGTTGGCTTATTCCCTAACCCACTCAGACATCTCTGCCCTTTTTCTCCTTCATGTCCACACTCGCGATAATACAGGTTTGCGACACATCATCAGTTTCATCCCTATCATCTTTTATGTGAAATCTGGAAAGATAACCTGCTCATGCATTTTTGTGACCTAGTAGGTAATGCACTTCAAATTGAAACTCGTGGATACGTGATGCAAGCCTGCTTAGTCTAGTGGACAATTTGAATTGTTTTTCATCCTTTGTGCTGATCTAAGAACGCCGTGATTCCAATTAGAGAAATCATAATTTCATAGTGTCTTTTGTTTTGTTTATTATTGGTTACGTGTGTTTAGTAGAGAGTTTATACAGTCTAATGATTTATTTTTTGTCACATATTGTTAAAGTAAAATGGGAAGATGATCTGAAGGTGTTCTGTGCTTTTCAGGGGATCTTCTAATAAACTTTCTGTTTTTCTCTTTAGTGGAAGGAGGATCCTTTGTCCTTGGCCTGGCCACTATACATAGCACCTAAAGCCAGATCGTTGTTAATGACACAGTGTTGCACGTCTGAGAATGTAATATGTTTCTGCTAATATTGTGAGTTTGTTTCTAAGGTGTGTTTTGGTGTTGATCATGAAAGTGCATTTGATTTGGCTGTACATTGCAAATTATATGGC
Source organism: Lissotriton vulgaris (assembly GCF_964263255.1). Lineage (NCBI taxonomy): Eukaryota > Metazoa > Chordata > Amphibia > Caudata > Salamandridae > Lissotriton > Lissotriton vulgaris. Next base: position 448,959,301 of record NC_141700.1, read on the forward strand.
TTTGATACCTTGTCATGTAAACTATTTAAGGGGTAAAGTATCCCCTGCCATAAATTATAAAGCTATTGCAAGTTACCAAGAAGTTCTGTGAGCATATAAAAGAATGAAGCTGAAGGCCAAGATTCTTTATAAGGTTATGAAACTCCAAAGTGACTTGCAATATCATTTTAACATATGGCAGAAGGCATTTTATTTTTTCTAATATATACTCACATTATTACCCATCCCACTACTTGCTTAAACCGTCTTGCTCCTTCATATGAAAGAGATAGAGTGGTTGCAAATAAGAAGAATAAAAGCAGAATATGTAGTGCAAAATTAAACACACCCAAAAGCAGTATTTTTTAAATCAATTTTATTGTTTTTTCTTTTTGCAAAAAATTAATGTTGTTACATCTCCATATTAACAGGTTGACTCATTTGTTACAGAAGAGTCTATCCAGTCAACAGTTATCAGATGCTAAGCGGAAGGGTTGATACATATAGGGCATCAAAATCGGTAATATTTGCATTCAAGCGTAAAATTTATTTATTTATAAAGTTACCACCGAACAACAAACTGTTTGGAAGTGAGCCTGTAACGGAGTCTTAGGGGTCTATTAGGGCAGCGGTCATCTACTCGTGATTGCAACCCAGAAAACCGTCAGTCCCATTAGCATGGCGGTGACCACCGCAGCGGTGAGATTGTCCGCCCTCCACTTTTCCAGCAGTAGCAGTCTGCACACTTGCCTAGCGGGCGGAGCGGGACCGCTAAAATGGGTCCGGTGCAGGGCCAGGCTCCACCAGCATGATTAGGATGCTGGCGGTAACCGGCCTTTCCACGGCGGTGGAACCGCCATGGAAAGGTATGTGGAGAATGTCTCCGGGGGCCCATTGCGGGCCCCCAATGTGTTTTGGGGGTGTGTGGCTGCACTGGGGGTACCCCCCTACATGTCCCTGTACCAGGTGGCAGGCACTGCGGAGTGCCTGCCACCCAGTGCAGGGATATGCAGGACATGCTTTTTTGGACATCGCGGCGGTACTGCTGGCAGCAGCAACTGCCACAATGTTAAATACCGTGATCCGATCGCCGCGGTTGGATTTCGACTGCGGAGCATACTAATTGGCCTGGCGGTTATGCCGCGGTCCTAGCGGGTGGTGTTTTCCCGCTACCATGGTGGTCGGAGTGATTTTCCGACCGCCATCCTGATGGACCCCATAGTGAGGTTGTCAGGCAGGATTTGCAGTCAGGAAGACAGTCACTGTCATATAATCAATTATTTCAAGTCCATGCAATTCAACACAGGGAGAGGTTTGACACCTGAATACAAGCCAGTAGGGATAGGCAGGGGAAGGACTCAAACGGCAGTCCCAGGAGGGATTGTTAGTTATTCAGATCTGTCATTCACAGGGGCAATCGTCATCATCAGAGAAGAGGATCTTATGCTCCTTTACAAGTGTCTGCCATTTGAGTATGTCTATTCTTAGTTGAGATAGATTGAAACAATGGTATGTAGTGTAATTGTGCACTATATGTTGCTTTTGGATGTCTGACCAAAACCCAGATGTCGGACCAAAGCCTGGATATGGGGTATTTGAGTTGCTTTGGGTGATTGTGGTAAAGGGTGTCTATATTGTAGTCATTGTAGGTCGTGTGCTGGTTTGCATTCAGACAGAGAGAGTAGCCAAACTAAAAGTAGCTAATACTCACAGCAGATTTTCTTTTATAAACTATTGTGGGCTGAGTAGTCAGCCTTTCTTGTCCTTTGGGAGAAAAGCATAACATGGAAAGCATAGGAAAGGCAACTCAATCTTCCCAGTGACAGATTTTGATTGCTCTACTTTTGACTTCAGCGTATCAAAACACAGCAGGGCCATACATCCTATTGAATGGCAGTGAAGTGCTTTCCTAATCTGGGTATACGTTTTGGTGTAGTTGGTAGCCTGGTGCAAGAGGAAAAGAGAATTTTTTTTTTCTACCTGTAAACCTTCATGGTGAGTCAGTGTCCAGCCCTTCAGTTTCACTGGTGGGTCATTATGCCTGGATGGTGGGACCTTATGTCTGGCTGAGGGGCCCCATGTCTGGCAAGTGATACAGCTCCCTGACTGGTGAGTCCTGGAATTGGTCCTGAAGCCCGACATGTGGGTTCTGAGGTCCAACACATAGGCCCTGACGTCTTACAAGTGGGTCCTGAGATCAGACATGTGTGACCTTGAGTCCAGCCAAGTCTGTTTCTAGTGGTTTGTTTTTTCTAGGTGGTGAGTTCACCTGGTTGGTCTTATTGTCCTGTGATTGATTCAGCTTGTGGGTCATGGGAGCTGGATGGCTGATCCAGGTTTTGGGCGGTTGGCTCTTGAGGTATTTTCAGTGGGAGCTAATGTCTGATTAAAGTGAGCTGAGATCAGCTGGTGGAGACAGAGGACAGTTTATGGGAGCTGAAGCTCAGCTTGTGAACACTAAACTGGTGGAAGCTGAGGTCTTGCTGCTGGGCTCTGTGATGTAGCTGGTGGGAAATGAAGTCTATTTGTTGAGTATAGAGACAGTTTTAGGAACCACCATCATGTATAGATGTGAGATCTGATTTCTGGCTGGGGAATCATGTGGCCTGTCAAGTAACACATGAGGTCTAGTAGGTAGGCCCATAGGCTCATCTGGTAGGAGCCAGCTTCTGGCTGATATGCTTCTGTGGTTTGGTAGGGTGCTGTCTGAGATACAGCCATTGAGTTATTAGGTGTAGTTAAAAGGTACCAACGTCAGAAACTTGGTCATGAGGCCCAACCCTTGGATCTTCTGGTTCGGTGGTTTAATTAGTGGGTTATTGATTCAAGTGATGGACCATGAGGTCCTCCTGGTGGGAGACGAGGCCTGGCTGAAGGATTACAAGGCCTGGCTAGTAGGATATAAGGCCTGGACAGTCCTCAGGATAGCTGAATCCTGTGGTGGGAGACAAGGTCTGAGTGGTGGGTGGTGAGGTCTTGTTGGTCATAGGTGAGGTTTGGCTGGTGCCAGCTAAAGATGTAAAGCCCAAGTTCTTATGGTGGAAGCCGAGGTCCTTCTGGTGAAAGCTGAGGTCCTTCTAGTGGGAGCTGAGGTGTGTCTTGTGGATGGTAAGACAATTCTTGTGGTATGTGAAATTTGGCTGGTTAGAGGCAAGGTATGGCTGGTGAGAAGTGAGGACTGGTTGGTGGTGGACAAGCTCAGAATGCTGGATGGTGAGTTCTGGCTGATTCATCCTGAATACCTGAAGCTGTGCTCGTTTTGGTGGAAGTTGAGGTCCTTCTCATGAGAGCTGATGTCTGCCCTGTTAGAGGTGAGGTCTTGCCAGAGGGAACTAGGGGTTAGCTGATGGAATGGAAGGTCTGGCTGGTTGATGACAAAGTCTGGCTGGGGCCTCCTTAATGCTCAAGCTGTGATCCTTCTGATTAAAGACAAGGCCATTTTGGTAAAACCTAGGGTCCTTTTTGTGGTGGGAGATGAGGTCCTTATGGTGGAAGGTGAGGTCCTTCTGGTGGCAGCTAAGTTCTGTCTTGTGGGAGGTAAGGCAATGCCTGAGGGAGGGAAGACATGTATAATTGGTGGGCAGGGCAGGATGGTGGGATGTCCAGTTTAGCTGATGGGAGATAAGGTCTGGCTGGTGAGTGGTAAGGTATGTGCTTGAGGAACCTTTGTTGGGAGATGGTCTTTCTTGTGGGATACAAATATTGGCCAGTGGGTGGCTTGGTTTGACTGGTTGCAGGGGAGATCCAGCTGATGGGAGGTGAGGACTAACTGGATATTAAAAAACTATATGGCTAGTAGGATCAGTGGTCCAGATGGTGCATCCAGAGATTTGTCTGGTGAATCCAGATATGAGTCAGGTTGTCACGAGGTCTAACTGATGGGTCCTGACTGTTGGCAGCTAATATCCAGTTACTGTGTGCCGTGGTCTGTCCGGCGGGATATGATGTCTACCTCATGTGCTTAGAGGCCCGATCAGTGGGTCCTAATGTCTGTTTTGGTAGTATGTGTAGTCTGATATGTGGCTCCTGATATCCAGCAGGTTGGTCCTAAGTTCCAGCTGGTAGGAGCTGAGGTACGCATGAGAGGCAGTGTTTGGCTGATGGAAGAGGAGGTTTAACTAGTGGAATCTGAGGTTTTGGCTGACGGAAGGTGAGATTTGGCTTGTCAGGGGTAAGGTTTCACTGGTGGGAGGAGAGGTCTGCATGGAGTGTCCTGGGGACCTTTTGGTGGGAACCGAGACTTATTTTGTGCAATACAATATGGTGCAACTGGTAGGCTTCTACGGTTTGCCTGCATAGTCACTAGGTATGTCAAGAAGAGCACAATGTCTAGCTGGTGGGTTCTGAGGTCTGGCTGTTTGGTCAGGTATCTTAGATGGTGGGTCTCAAGGTCCTATGTTGCAGCTAAATGATCCAGATGTTAGATTGGTAGGCTACAAAATCTGACATCATGCTGATGGAGCAGGAAGGCCATCTGTAGAAGCTGTGGGCCATTTTCTGTCCTTCTGGTGTGATGTGACATCCTTCTTTTAAGAGATAATCCAACTGGGGTGTCCCCATTGCAAACAAAAATTTGGTGAGATAAGAGTGACATTTTGCAGTGTCTGGTTGATGGGCTCTGGCTTTTGACTGGTGCGTATAAAAATCTAGTTTGTTTGTTCTGATATCAGGCAGGTAGGTTCTGAGACCTAGCGGGTGTGTGCTGGGGCTTCAAACACATCGACTGAGGTCTTTTTGCTGTGTACTATGTCTGGCCCATGTGAAGTGAAGTGTGACTGTTTTTTTCTGATAACTGGCTAGCACCAGCTGAGGTCTTTCTAGTTGGAGCTAAAGTGCAGCTAGAGGGTACTGTGGTTGAGTTGGTGGCTCAAAAGTATCACTCGTTTGAACTGAGGCCATACTGAGGAGTACTGGTGACTGGCTGGTGAATCTTACGATCCAACATGTGGCTAGTGACGACCAGCAGCTGGATGCTTAGATCAGGTTAGTGGGAGGTGAGGTCTGGATGGTATGTTTCTTGGTTTTATCTGATGGTCTTCAGAAGTCCACACACTGAGTCCCAAAGTCTGACTGGTGATTTGTGACATTTAGCTGGTGGAATAGGAAGACTGGCCTGTAGGTTAAAAGTTCTGGCTGCTACCATGTTACCTGGATGGTGGCCTCTAGGTCCTGTGGTCTGCTTATTGGGTTCAGATGTTATGCGGGTGTGTCACAAGATCTGGCTGATAGCTCCTGACTTCATGATGTCTGTCTGGCTGGGTAATCAAGAATTCCAGCTGGTGTGTCCGCAAGTCTGGTAGATGAGTTTTGAGGTCTAGCTGATGAGTCCTGAGGTCTCGCTGGTGGGTTCCCCAGCCCAGCTGGATGGTTGCAAAAAACAACTGCCAGGTAATAAGGTCCAGTTAATGGGCTTCGACACCTGACAAATGGACACCTTTACTTCATGTACATTAGGTGGTTGAGGAACGGGGGTCTTGGATTGGCTTTGTAGCTGTCAACAAATGAATCATTCTTTCGAATAGTCATTAAAGAATCGGACTAAGGAAGTATCACATTAAGATATTTATCATGTTTGGATGAACTTGGCTTATTCTAGAATGGGACCAATCGACATTTAAAATTGTATTGGCAATTGGACAGTTCCTCATCTTTTAAATTCCATACATTCGTTTTTTAGTTAACAAGTTTAGCTGTTCTCAGTTTTACAATCGTAATAAAAAATGTCTGACCACAAAAGGGGAAAACAATAATTAAAGGTAAAAAAAAGTCACTCTACCTCTTTTGAAAATTCTCCCTTTCATTAGGGGATCAAGACACTTCTTTCAAGATGGATCATAAACTTGGTAAAAAACAAAGTGGAGCAAGGTTTGTAATGAGAAATTATATTGAAGTCGGAGATTTATATCAGAGGAAGTCTATCCTAAAGTAAAATATAATAATTAATGCACTATGCATACCCTAAATCTAGTCAAAAGATTCTGCACATAAACATTGAGCACCGTTTTTAACTAGAGTTCAATATGCAAAGTGAATTTAACAGTTATAAAAGACCTGATAGTGTTTTTTCCTATATTAGAGTGACCTCTCTCTAAAGGGATCTGTTTTTCAGCAGGTCATATACAGTTTAGGGTGGTCCATTACTTTGGATATCTTTTTCCATAACAATGGAATCTGTTTGTGCCCATCATGCTTTATACAATCTTGAATTATTTCATAGTTCAGATTTGCCACTGGGTTTAGCCATGCCAAGATCCAGAGGGAAACGGGAGCTGAATTAATTTCATCTATGACTGTTAACATGCAAAGTGCTAAAAGGCAACCTGAAGAACCTATTTTCTCCCATCTATTAATAGAATAATGATTTTTGCATGAGTATAAATCCTCCTATAGTCACAGAATAGTTGTATTATATTTTCCAAAAACCTTTTGTATTATTCAGATTTCTCGAGACAACCAACCAATGTTCAGGATGATCTGGTGGTGGAGCTCCCACTAGTCTTTTACTCCCAGTAAGGTCTATCTTGAGATTGGTAACTTTTGGGCAGGATGTACAAAGAGACATTTCAGTCACAAACATCCCATTTTGTTTTATGTACCAAGCCCTATTTGCGATTCGGTAACCTATTACCGAATTGCTAATATGGTTTGCGATTCTGTATTAGAAAGGGACATGTTTAGTGCGTCCCTTCCTAATATTGATTAGCAGCGATATGTGTGAATGTTTTGCGAATGAAATGCGGTCGCAAAACATTAGCAGTTTACCACCAACTCCAGGTTGTGGGTAAACCATTTGTAAATGTGAAAGGGTCCCCAGGGGACCCTTTTTGAATGTTGATAAAAAAAATGTAAGAGTAGACAGTGGTCACACTGACCACTGCCTACACTTGAAAAATCGAAAGAAAACTTTTAATTTGTATTTTTGTAACGCATCCTATTTACCTTTAAAGAAAACGGGCTTCATTTAAAAAAAATGTTTTATTGAAATGCAATCACAGACAAACATGGTGATCTGCTGACCGGTATTCAGCAAAATATTGAATTTAAAATATTGTCATAACAAAATATTATCTCCAAAATATTGTGATACGAAACTATCGTCTGCAAGAATATCATTGTCAAGCATATCAATTATAAGGTAAGTAATATCGATTTTTTAAATATGCATTTTAGTACACATTTTAAATGTATATGATGTGGAATTTTTTATAATGATTATATGTATGTTTTAATATAGCTTTTTTACTAACTAAAGCACTTACCATGTCTCTCATCTGTAGCCTTTTGGTTCAAACTGGCAACAGCGCCAAGACGACCTCAGGCATTAAAGCGCTATACAAATCCAAAATCAACCAAATCAATCAATATTTTGTCACAATATTTTGGTATGGTGATATTTTCATAGGCAATATTTTGGCAATGAACCCTGCTGCCCACAGCAGACCATCATCCCTGAGATATTAAGCGATTTCCAAAGGGTCTCAAACCGACACCTACCTCATGAATATTAATGAGGTAGATATTAATGATGCTCCATTTTCTTGAAGGTTTTTTTCAATATGTGTCCTCCTCATTTTGATCCGCATTTCTTTTTTCTTGTCTATGTGGCAGCAACAAATAACCTCAATTTTCAAAATAGGGAATCTTCCCTCATGGTCATTATCAATATCAATAACTTCCAGTTTTTCTGGATAGGCAAACAACTATCAGAACTTTTATTAACCTTAATCCTTCTTTATTTGTTTACCCCCTTTGCTTTAGATCAGTGTGCTCTTGAGGTCTGAAGCTAGATTTTGTTATTTTCAATGCTTGTCTCTTTATTTAATTGCCTCAGGAGATGTGTATTTTCTAAATAAAAAGGCAGAAATCTGAAACCTTTCCTTTGCCCCTGAACAAGTTGTGCAAAGGTAGGGAAGAGCAAAATTGAGAAGTTCTTATGTGGTATGAAAGAATTCCTGTATCCCTGTAACCTACAGGATGTCATTCAAATCCCAGTTATTCAGGAATCGTGCAATGATGGCTGTCAAAGAAGTTGTGCACCACATGCAGGTAACAGTACAGGAGGGTATGTGTGCTGTGAAAGTTTACTGAGTGCCAGGCTGCTTGCAGAAGTACATTACATCGAGGACCTTGGGTTCCATTTTGGGAAGTTCAGGGTTGCCTGGTCAAGACATGAGGAGTAGAGAAATCCCCCCACACAGATCTGTGCATTACTTTGTTCCTATGAGCTGTATGGGACACACACTGTAGAAAGGGAGGAAGAGACTTCTTCTTTACACTTTAGAAGGATGCTCTTTGATTCAGTGATAGATCACGGGAAGGAACCTGGACACATCTCATTATGGAGATGGGGCATATAAGACAATCATAAAGACTAGGGCTAGGATATGTACTGTGTTGTGGGTCTATCAACTTAAGAGTCTCTCCTGCTGTGACAAAATGCAATTTTCTCGGGAGCAGAAGAAAAACTCCTCAGTCCCCTTCACTACTGTCTGTAACAATACAATCTATTCCAAGCACCAGCAAGGGGGAAAGGGGAAGTGGATAAAGAGAGACTGCCTCAGAGATTCTGCTCTTCTAGGCTCCCTTGGTCATGGTTCTTCTTTTCTTACTAGTAGCGATTGGACCTACAAAATATAATAACAGTTTACTAGGGACACATTGAATTCAACTTTCCCAATTCCTTAACCTTTCATCTTAAACCTGAGCCCTGTGACCCCTTTACCTGAATTACTCTGAGGATGTGCTTCTCTCTGTTTGGACCATCAAGTTAAGCAATCAAAAATAAGTATTTTTGAGTTAAATTGATTTTTATCTTCTGATTATTAATAAAGAAGTTTTCATTTGAAGTTCTTTCTTGTCTTGACTTTTGACTTTTTAAACTTGTCTTTTTTCTTTTTGGAGTTTTAAAGTCTTAAAAAACATTGTTGCTATATACATATATAATTTCTTGTCTTTTCTCAAAATCAGTTTCTTCCCTTTTTTAAAGTAAAGTCTTTTTCTATTAGTTTTTTAGTCAAAAACAATTTGAAATATTATTAGTGGTAAGTTTTATTTATTAGTCGATATTGGTATCTTCATCTTTAATCAAGAAACAAAAGTCACTTACTTGACTCTTGACGATCTGACCTTTGAGCGTCTTTATAAGAAGAGTTTAAATTCACAAAGTTACTCACTCGATCAGAATCTATCAATTAATCCATCTTGCGAGACGCATCACCCAAGTAAGGTGTAGAATGACTGAAAAGATGTTGCTCATGCGTGGAAATTAGTGTCTTTTCCATAGAATTAAGAAAACTGTGAATGTGCGCTTCAGAGACACTACCCATTGAATCAGGAAAACAGTTGAAGTGTGCAGCACGATGTACGTGCATGCGCAATAACGACTATTACGATTTACTACAAAAACAACAACTAGAACACAGACTCAAAGCGCCAATGTTGGAATTCTCGCCGCATTGCTCGCATCACTTGCTGCAAACCTTTGAGCCAACAGCTAGGAAAAATCTCCAGGAAAGGAGGCTGCCTTTTCTAATATGGATATCTTCTAGCAACAAGGTATTTAACATTTCTAAACTTGACCATTGATGACAAAACATCACAGTTCTAAGGGTTCCTGATTTTCCTGACAGTACCTCCTCTCAAAAAATTACCTCCCACTTTGGTTTTGTTACGATAGTTTCTATGAAAGCTTAGTATTAAACTTTTGAGCAAAAACATTGGATTGAGGTTCCCAAGATCCCTCCTCAGGCCCAACACCTTCCCAATCTATCAAATAATAAAGTTTTCCATTTCTAATTTTCAAATCCAGAATCTGATTTACCTTACATTTTTCTGTTGAATCAACCTGGAATATAGTTGGCTGTAAACTAAACCGTAAATCAGGTGAACCTTTCTTCAATAGAGACACATGAAAAACTGGGCACATTTTCAAGTGTGAAGGTAAAATAATTTTTACAGCTACTGGATTTATAATTTTCTCTACTTTAGAAGGACCTACATATAGAGTTTGAAATGTACGATTCCCTTTAAAATGCAAATGAGGAGTGGACAACCACGCCTTGTCCCCTTTTGGAATATAGGACTTTTTCTCCTTTTTTTGACAGCCTGTATCTTATACGACATTTTAGCCTTAACAATGTTATTTTTCGCAGTCACCTAGTTATTAGATTATCAACTGCTAGAACTGACTGATCTTTCTTTCCTAAAACAACATTTGGATGTCTACCAAAATGTAAGTAAAAAGGTGTGAAACCAATGGTGGACTGAACACCATTATTATACGCAAATTCTGCTGCCCAAACCAACTCCGGCCACTACTTCTCTTGGTCAAAGAGATTAAGACGCAAATAGTGTTCAAGCTCTTGATTAACCCTTTCTGTTTGTCCATCTGTTTGTGGATGATGACTAGTGGAAAAGCGTGAATCAAATCCTAATCTTTTTGTAAAAGCCCTCCAAAAATGAGAACTGGGCCCCTGATCAGAAATTAAAATCTTTGGAATCCCATGACTTCTTACTTTGCGTTGTGTGAATAATTGTGCAATATAAGAAGCTTGAGGAATGTTTAAGGGAATAAAGTGGGCTAATTTAGTGAAAGGGTCTACAAATACTAGAATCATATTATAACCTCGACTGGGAGGATGATTCACTACGAGAAGAAGACCCAGAGGTGCAAGTCTACTCGACTTCCCCTTTTGACATTTCTCACAAGTTGACACATATTGTCTTATTTAAACTTCCATTGTCGGCCACCAGAAATTTCTCTTGACTAATTCCTGTTTCTTTTTAACTCCTTTATGTCCAGCCAATTGATGATAATGACAGGCCTGAAGGACTTTTTCTTGTAGTTCTTGAAGGCAGGTATAGAGCTCCCTTGTGATAAGTAGGGGTGGGTGAAATTTGTGTAGTCGCACTATGCAAAGCTCCGTGAAACCGTAAAAAATCTTGGCGAGCATGCAAAAGTTCAGTGAACACACGGAATTGCTTTTCCCGCCCGTTTGTGATGCTTTTTTCCCGTTCGCGAACGCTGTTTGCGTGCTCGGGGAGAAATATCTTGTGAACACGCATTTTGAAAGCATGAACAAGCAAAAATTTGGCGAAGCCGCAGATCGCAGAATTTTTGGCAATTCCGCATTCTCCGTGGAACGCGAAATTACCCAAATTCCGCAAGCGGAACGGAATTTACCGCCCAGACCTAGTGATAAGGTAATCCATTGCTTATTTCCCTCTCAGGTACTTCCTTGACCCATTTCAACATCTTTTGCTTGGTTAGACTTTCTTGAATTCTAGTAGTTATATCTTCAAATAGAATAGTCGACACAAACGTCTTGCTCTGAATAATTGGAACTTTCTCAAGACATTCATTTGCAGGTTTAGTGTCTTGATAAGGTATCATCTTTGCCATTAGCCACTCCAGGACGATACGCGATTAGAAAATCCACAAAGTATAATGACCTGCGTAACTGCCTTGCAGTCAAGGTTCAAGTAGATTTCAAGAATTGTAAATTCATATGGTCAGTGGATACTGACACCTTGTGTCTGGCCCCCAACAAATGATATCTCCATTCACAAAAGGCTTTGTAACTGCTAAAAGTTCCTTATCAGATATGGAATAATTAATTTCTGGTAAAGTCAATTTTCATGAGTAATAAGCAACAGGATGCAGTTGCCCAGTATCTTTATGATGTTGAGAAAGAATTTCTCCAATCGCTGATTCCGAAGCGTCTGGCTTCACAAAGTGGGGTCCTTCTGGATTTGGGTGTTGATGAATCGGTGCAGAAATAAAAGAATCTTTCAAAAATGTAAAAGCTGACTCAGCATCTCGAGACCACTTAAATTTGACTCCTTTCTTCGATAATCAAGCCAAGGGACTGACCTTAAGTGAAAAATGTTAAATAAATCTCCTGTAAAAATTTGCAAACCCAACGAAAATTTGGATTTCCTTAGCATTCCTTGGAGAAGGCCAGTCTTGAACTGCCTTTAACCTTTGCTGGATTCATACTAACTCCATCATGAGATATATTGAATCCAAGAAACTCCACTTGATCTACGTGAAAGGAACACTTCACCAGTTTTAAGTAAAGATGGTTTTCTAGAAGCCTTTTAAGTACTGGACAAACATGCTGAACATGTTCCTCAAAATTCTTTGAAAAGATCAAGATGTCTTTTATATAGACTACAGCAAATCTGTCCAAAAATTCATGCAACACGTCATTCACAAAATGTTGAAAAGTCGCAGGAGCATTGCAAAGACCGTATGGCATCACTTGATATTCAAACAACCCATAACGAGTCCGAAAGGCGGTTTACATTCATCAACTGAAGCTACTCAAATCAGATGATATGCTCCTCTTAGATCTAGCTTAGAAACTATTTTGCATCTTCACCTGATAGAGAAGTTCAGATATCAATGGCAGTGGGTATCGATTTTTAATGGTGACTTGATTGACGGCTCTATAATCAATACAGAGGCAAAGTTCACCATTCTCCTTTGGAACAAAGAATAAAGAAGAAGAGACTGGAGATTGGGAGGGTCTTATAAAACCTCTGGCCAAATACTCATCCAAACATTCTTTTAGATCAGAGTTCTTCAATCTATGGGGCGTCCTGACCTGGGGGGGCGCAACACTATCTCAGGGGGGGGGGGGCGCACACTCCACTCTAATCTTTCCTTTGTTGTCTTCCACTGTCCCGCCTTGCAAGTCTTCTGTAGGTTTTTTTATTGGAGAACCCGGGTATGGTTGGAGTGGGGAGGGAGGGAAAATCGATGGGGCAATACGTGCCCATGCTTTTGTCATGTTAACCATCCCAGGAGGGGGTTAATTCATAGAGCATAGAGCTGAAGGGCTTCAGCTGCAGTGGGAGGCAGGAAGTGTCCTCTGCTAAAAACTAAAGCAAACAAACAGACAGCTCTGTTCCTTCCCATTCGATAGCAGAGGAGACTCCTTGCCTCCCCCTGCAGCTGAAATGACAGTCTGTTCCTTGCTTTCAGTTGTAGCAGAGGAGACGTCCTGCATCCCACTGCAGCTGAAGCATTTCAGCTCTATAAATTTAACCCCGTCCTGGGAGGGTTAGCTCATCCCAGAAACAAAACAAAGTTTCTTTTAAAATTACACAGGCAGGCGCACAAAATGCCAGCTAGCCATGTGTTGTTTAAACAGCCTGCAAATTGCTTGTCTTGACACTAAGGGAGTCATTAGGATGGCGGGCAGATTGCCCCCGCCAAGCTGGCAGTAGCCACCGATGGCCTGGCGGGGGCAATCCGCCTGCCATCCTCAGCAAAATGCCCTGCGCCATATTAGTATGGCGAGGGTGACCGCGGCGGATGGAAAGACCGTCCGCCGCTTTTCCGCCCCGGTCGCCTTGCGACCGGGCGGAAAAGCTCTAACATTGTGGCGGTGTCTATTTGACACCGCCAGCCATATCAGGATGGCCCAGGATAGATGCCGCCACAGAAAGGCATGAAGTCTTCATTTTGGGGCCCCCTGCGGGCCCCCGGAGTAAAGGAGAGGTGGGGGGTGCACAGGGGAGGTACCTGTGGTACCCCCCTGCATTTGCATTAACAAAGCGGCAAGTACCGCGCGGTGCCTGCCGCATTGTTAATGGAAATGGATTTGTGCATGTTTAGCATTGTGGCGGGCGGTGCTGAGAGCCCCGCCCGCCACAATGCTAAACATGCAGGATGCACCCGCCACAGTGGCGGGCGCATCTTAATGCCCCCCACGGGACCCCCGCCCTTATGGTGGGCGGTTCCAAAGACCAATAGGATGGCTGGCGGACTAAGTCTGCCCGCCATCCTAATGACCCCCTAAATATGGTTATAAATAAAGAAGTATGTATTCATTTGTAATGTGACTTGTCTGTCTTTGTTCTCTTTTATTATCAGTCATGGATCATTCAGGCAGCCCTATAACACAATTAAAAGTTCTATTTATATTTGCTTTTCAAAGTATACACAGACAAGTGCTGACAATACAGCTTTAGGTGACTGCTTATTTTTGTACCACTTGGGACAATAAAATAATGAGCTGGCAGCCCTAATCATAAAACTGGAAGATCAGCACATTTATTTCCTCCACCCTGATCCCTGGTTAATGCCATAATAGCAATAGTTTAACATATCTGAAAACCTATGCTGCCGTCAATAACATGCTGAGTTACTTCAAGTGTCTGGGAATGCACCCTGCATTCAGGCAACTCACTCCTCATTCTTGCCCTTCACTTTCACGCTCACCCTGCACTCACAGCCATCACAATGCCCTCACACTGATCCTGATGCACTCACACCATTCATCTGCTTTCTCGGCACTCACCGTGATCACTCTGCACTCACAATGCACTTGCGCTGGTCACCCTGTACTTCACCCTGCAGTCACACCAGCACACTACTCAACCTGAACTATTGACACTTCACTCACCTGTCCCCCTCACTGCTCAATCTGCAATCTCACTCAAATAAGCCCATCACTAACCATACAATAATTCGTCCCACTCTGCACTTGAATCCGCACCCGAATTCATATAGTCACCTCACTCACCCTGCAGTCAGTTCTCTTAGCCTACTCTCACACTGTTGCATGGCTCGTCTTGCACTCACATGGGCCTTCCTGCCTCCCATACAGTGCAGAGATTTATGCACCAAGCAGATCACTAAACTGAGCAGTGGCGGCTCCCCCATTGGGGCGTCGCCCCAATGCTTTCTCGCAGTGCAGAAACATAAATTGTAATAACTAGCATTTTATGTTTCTGCCTTCTCGTACTGCGAGAAAACAGAAGTGCCTGGTTGGGGGTGGACAGTCCTGCTCAAGGGCAGGGGGAGTGGCTTGCCCACTGTTGTGCCGACCAAACAGCCAGTATGCACAACAGTGGGCAAGCCACTGCCCCAGCGCTCGAGCAACGCCGCCCACTCTCTCTTTTCTCTATGTATGCTGCTGCATGCAGCAGCATACACAGAGAAAATGACCCGGGTGGGGTGCCGCTTCACCAATCACAACGCTGCCATTGGAGTGTTGTGATTGATGGAGGGGAAAGAAGCTGCCTTCCTGATAACGAGGGCTGCAGGAATTCAAAACACAGGAAGGCAGTAGTCAGGGGTCTCTGGACTTCTCCATAAGCGGGACGGTAAGTTTTTTTTTTTTTTTTAATTAAACTTACTAACCCCTCCCACCTCAACCCATCCCGCCCACGTCGACCCCATTTCCACCCCCCACTCGCCCGTCATACCAGATGCGACTGCCTACTACCACCAAAATCCTGACGCCTGTTTGATTTCAGCCTCTCTGCGCCTCGTCTGTAGTTTTCCTGAAACTCCCTCTCCCTCGGGAAGGTAGGGTTTCACTAGGCCATGGAAGCACTTTCCATTATTTTCCAGGCATAGCCATAGTGATTGGATTAGAGCGGCTTCCCCCATCTCCATACAAACCAGAAAGGCTGGCCTGGTCCATGCTGTGAAACCACAACAGGAATGCCGGTAAATTGGCATCCCTGAAACACAAAAAAGACACAACAATGAAGAAAGGCCTTCCGCAGCAGAAAGGAATGTCTACGTCCTGCTCACTCCTATGGTGACAGCAGGAAGGTGGAAGGCGGGATGTCAGGGACAGTTTTTGCTCCCGCCCCCTCTTGAGATAGCATCTCTGGGGTACCCGTGGCTCATTGCATATTCTAATCTCCTTGTCTGTAACCGGGGCTGTGCAGTACCGTGCTGGCGGGCTGTCTGGAATTTGCATGATTCTCGCTGAGTCACGGCCAGTCAGCATGCCGAGTTTGCAACCCTTCATACCACTCATCTTTTGGAACGCATAGAAGTGCGGCGTCACTGTATTTTTTCCGAATTGCTAATGAAAAGTGCAGGTCCCTAATGTGAGGCATGCATGACGTACTTCTTCCACAGTAACAACGCTACCATACCTACAAGTACACTTCACACAGAAGCGCAAGCTTTCCGCCATTCAAACTCACACAAAACCCATTCATCACTCATTGTCCCTGTTGTCCCTCCCTTGTTCCCCAACACACATAGCCCCGCAGGGCGCCACAAACTCGTTTCACACAAATACATGTACACATCCCCTCTCCCCTCATGCAAAGCTTGCAGACCCCTCCTCTCACGACAGGTCCATCACACATACATCATTTAATCCCTACTCTCAAAACACACAGATGCCTCTTGTCCCTCCACATCTCACACGCACACGTCCTCTTACCCCAAATGGCACTAACCACACGTCAAAACCCTGATCCTCACCTCTTTGATGCGCACATCTTTTTATCCCCTCACACAGATCGCTCTACCCACTAACACACATTCAGGATTTCTACCCACTCACACAAACTGACAGACCTTCTCACCACAGACACACACAAATAAACACACAGACATGTAAAACGTGTGTTCTTGTCATACCCTAAGCACATGAATTCCTCACACACAAACACAGAAACCCTCCACTCCTCAAGTACACACAAGCCCACATTCATTGTCTCCTGTCCCTCCAACGTAAAATCATCCAACACACTGAAACCCTGATGTTCCCTCAGACACACACAGACCACTCATTCCCTCACACAGACTACCCACCTCCACCTACACAACTCCTTCTCAAATACACAAGCAACTGCAGATGTCTCGAGTTTTAACACATTTAGAAATGCACACAAACACAAGTTCGCAGTGTCTGCAATGTATACAGTTCTCTCCCTCAAGGTTTGTGCTCCACTGTCTACCAACCATTTTTTTGCTTTCAGGATGTGTAGGGAGACTTTTCCCTTTTCTACATGAGCCTAAAAATACAGTGTGGAGTGTTGCGTGCAACTGGTGGAGGTGGGATGGAAGAGGAGGGTGCCGGTGCGCTCCTGTTGGCCAGGCGAGGTAGGCTCTGACTCCGAATCATGTTCACTGATAGCGAGATATATTAGATACAGTACAAAGACAGAGTAGTAACCTGCGGTATTAGGCCTTTTGGACATGGGACTGCACAGCAGACAGCACGCATGCCCTTGAGGTGTACGATGCTGTGGCATAACTTAAAAACCTTTTAGAGAGAACAACCCTCTTATTTTCTTAGAAAATGGTCATGTTGCTGCTGTGAGCAGCCACCACATTAATCTCCAGTGGCGTTGTTTTTAATGAAAAATGTAACGGAAGCCCAGTTTATCATTATGGGGCGTGCATGGTGAGTGGGGGCAGGGTACTGGCTGACATGTGCAACTCTGCTCTAATGTCAGTGCTTGAGGCTGCTCGCAAACACAGGCAAGCGGGGGCAGTGGGGCACACGCGCACTCACTCACTGCTGGCCACCCGTATGTTGGGTGAGTGATGTTGAAGGAGGCATTGATGCCTGGTGCTGCGGAGGTTACATTTCATAGATTGGCGCCTGGCTCAAGCCACTTACGGCGTGCCTGTGTCTCTGGAGAAGTTACAATACACTTCATTCATTCTTTTCTTATTAACAGAACAGCGATTTTACCTCTGGTGAATCCATCAACCAATTCCGCGTTATTTCTTTCTTAGTTGTCGAAAACTTGCTTTATCACCTCTGCGCAGATGGCTCTTTTTTTTGACTCTAGTTTATCCAACATTAAGCAGACCGTGGGGAAAATGAGCAAAGTTATCTTAGCATGGTTATGTCAGATGCACATTTTGTTATTAACTTCAGCCATGAGCAGGGCAAGTCAGGCTAGCTTGCTACGCTCCCTTACCATAGTGCACTCAGCCACATCTTGTACGCCTCACCACTTTCAAATGCCACCAGCCGCCACTGAAACTGAGTAGGGATTCTTTTGCGGACGGTTAACGAATATCTACAAGGGACCTCGAGTGTCTCTGAACACCTTCAACCGAAAAAGATTAATCGGCGCGACAAGCTCAATTCGAGTTTCAGAGCTGCTTTTAACGGCTGGTCTCTTTATCCTTCTTAGCATGATCAAAAGGTCAGGTTTTCGGGAAACATACAATTAATGAGGCTCCAGTTAAGTGTTCAAGGAAATCCTTCATGTGTGACATTTGTCAGAAAAGTACTTTGTTGTCGTCTGATCCAAGCAGAGCTGCGTATGTTGTTGGCTGTGAAACCTTTGTTGGGGTAACAAGAAAAAAACGATGCACGTATTCTACGGTAGCCGAGGAGGCCTCTCGTCTCCTCTCAGCACGTGCTGAAGAAAGCGGCCTGGTGACAATAGCCTAAGGCATTATGTTGTGTTTGAGGTTGCAAATACCAACAACATATTCTTGGGTATAATAACCCTTTTACTGCTGTCCCTTCTACTTCCTGGGGATTCTAGAGGTACCTAGGGTTTGAGGATTCCCCTGAAGGTGATCAAGAAAACTATGTAAAATTTGGCAAAAGTTTTTTTTTTTTTTTTAAGAAAAAAGTTGCTCTGGATAACAGTGTCTGTTTTTTTTGTCCTACAAATGGCATCAACAAACAGTATGTTGACCTAAAGTAAACATATTCCCAGTGTTCAGGGGCGCCGCTCGAGCAACGGACTCTCCTGTGTGTTTTGGGGCATTTGGAACGTCAGCGGGACTGCCAGGACCAGCAGCCCGCTGTGTGCTCTTCCCGCTCCTCCCCTCACGTCAGACCCTTAACCAGCACCTCGCAGCTCCCGCTCCGCGGGCGCCACTCGAGCAACAGACTCTCCTGTGTGTTTTGGGGCATTTGGAACGTCAGCGGGACTGCGAGGACCAGCAGCCCACTGTGTGCTCTTCCCGCTCTTCCCCACCTCGCCCTATATCTGTCGTTACATTACCCGCTTTGCGGGATGCGGGCGGGCACGTGCCGGGCAAAGCCCGGGCCAAGGGCGGGCCCGTTATAGCCCGTTGCAGACTGAGTAAGACCGGACCGGGCCACCCCTCTTGGTGTTTGATTATTTGCGCCAGCGCCTAACAGGCACCTATTCATCCCCGGGTGGAGGACCACCGTGGTGCAAGGACTATGACAACCCGGGAAACCAGAAGCAAAGCTACGGCGTCGAGTACTATGGTGGCAGGTATCTTGGCCCACTCCAGGAAATGTATAAATTGCAGGCACGGGGGTGGTAATCTATGGTGGAGAACTGTGGGGTTACAATTGTGCACCCGCGATTGCCGTCATGGAGAACACATTTTTAAGACAGTTAGTAGCACTGCCCCCTAGCACACCACTGCTGCCGCACAAGCTTGACCTGGGCCTTAGACCCATAAATGAGGAACTGGGCCTCAAACCTCTAACTTTCTGGAGGAGACTCTGGGTAACCCCAGAGCTCAAGAACTACAAGCAAGAGCTCTTGGATGTTCTAAGACTACCAAATGCGCGGAAATTTCCTTGGTTGAAATATGTAAGAGAGGAATTTGAGAGATTAGGCCTCTCGCTAATGTGGTCT
Source organism: Lissotriton vulgaris (assembly GCF_964263255.1). Lineage (NCBI taxonomy): Eukaryota > Metazoa > Chordata > Amphibia > Caudata > Salamandridae > Lissotriton > Lissotriton vulgaris. The sequence goes on from NC_141700.1 coordinate 448,978,636, forward strand.
GACCCGGAGCATGCTTGCAGTATTTTATCGCGCAAGTATCTGGTCAATCTGTACCATGAAAGTAACCTAACTGCCCGCTTATCGAATGTCCAAACTGGTACCCTGTCCAGCACATTCTTAATGACTAATGATTTTTATAAATTTGAGTCTGTGTTCGACGATGTTAGTCCAGTTGCTTTTAGGAAGCTGTATTTCCAATGGAGACATGGCTCTTTGCCAGTTAGAGCCTTTACGAGCAAGTGGTGTCTATCCTCTCCCAAAAATTGTCCTGGCTGTACCTCGGAGTTGGAAAATGAATTGCATGTTGTGTTCTTCTGCCCTGTTTACCAGAAAGCTAGAAAGAAGTGGATTATTCCCCTTTGTAAAAATCTGGGGATCATGCATTGTTTGCAAGCTCATAGAATATTTAAAACGGATCTTTCTCCCCTAATTGTTTTTGCTGTAACTACATTTTTAGCAGCCATGTGAAACATTAGAAGGAAATACGTGAACATTGTTGGAAATAGGATCCAATAGATACATCTGTATAGTTGCTAGGGTGCTTGACCTCCAACTCTAGCTGGGCAGGGCATATTAGTTGACCATGCATTTTTTTTATGTTTACTGTCATGTACTATGCTGTGATGAAATAGCTCCCAGGACACGTGATGATTTTAGTCTTTTACTGTGTTTTGACGCAATGTATTAATTTTTAATTGTTCAATCCAATGTGATTTCTTTTATGACAACATTGTCAAAATAAAGATGAAATGAATGAATGAATGAGTGTGAGTAAACAATGAGTAGTGCTATAAAAAAAAATTGCCATAAAGGTGCTATAGAGAGATGAGTTCCAACGTTGGTGAGTGGTAGTAAGGATAGAGAAGGAGGAAATGGGGAGGGGGTGCCAAAAAATACTGTTGCACTGTGTGGGACCAGTGCTAGGGCCAGCTCTGGCTGGGAGTGTTATCCCCGACCCGAAGTTCGGGTCTAGTTGTGCCCCTGTACACAAGTATGGGCATGTCGCATCCCATCAAGGACATTTACATGCACTGTAATCAGCCTTTGTGGGGGTCCCTTGATAGAGACAGCTCTGTTTTTGCCCTGATGGCCTGGAATAATTCCTAAACAGATTCTTGTAAATACCGTTTTGTTTCATTTCCTTTTAATGTGATTGATGTGAGGGAGTCTATTACTTTTTGCAGAAAAATGTGTTTGTTTCATGCAACAACCAAAAAAAAGTTTATTTTAGATCCAAGCGGGTCCTAACATATGAGAAATTGGAGGATATCACAGATATTATTCGCTGTAAAATTAGTGGGCTGCTGCTTTGTTACAACAGTCAAAACACACCACTATCTCTGAATATTTAATGTAAACATTTTTAGAATTTTGACCATAGTGCCTGCACACCGTTAGTAGCCTGACTAAAGAGGGTATGGCATAGCTGAAAGTAAATCATTTAAACTCAAAACTGTTCTGAACAAGGGCCCCAAAAATAGTTGTGGCCCGAAGCACCCAAAATCCTTAACATATCCCTGACACCACAAAGTCTGTCAGACGACATTGCTCTGAAGTAAAATAGACAACATAATTAATTTATTATTAGTTCTATTTTTTTAAACATAAGCCTGACTTATCCTAAATCCCCACTGCTTCAGGCAAGTAACGTATCATGCCACTAAGGAATTCTTAAATAGGTGTTCGTTCAGCGCCCTCTCTGTGGACTTTCTACGTTGTCTTCGGATCCATAACTGGTTCATGGGCAATTATCCCATTATAATGCTGCCTAAAACGTTTGTTAATGATTTCTAAAGAAGAACTGTTTCTCATGTACCAGCTCTGAGCTAGGGAGTGCTCGAAAAATCTGACAACACTGTCTCCCTTACAGTCCCTGTTTTGGCTGAAAATGTCTGCAGAATATTCAGCTTTGAGAGAAACTGCTATCAAAACCCCTTTGCCTTTCAGCTCGTCCTATTTATGTGAGATTGGGTTCTCAGCACTTACGGTACAATTGAATCAGCAAAACAGTTGAGGTGTGCAGCACGAAGTATGCGCATGGGCAATAATGACTATTCCGATTTACTACAAAATCAACAAGTAGACCGCAAAGACTCATTCCTTCTAATCCAAGTGGCCATGTTGGAATTATCGCTGCATTACTCGCTTCGCTCCCTGCAAACCTTTGGGCCAACAGCCAAGAAAAATCTTCAGGAAATGATGCTGCCTTTTTCAATGTGGATATCTTCTAGCAGCAAGGTATTTAACAAATTTAAACTTCACCATTGATGACAAAACATTACTGTTCAAAGAGTTCCTGATTTTCCTGACACAGACAGCCTTTCAAGGGGGAAGAAGGGGAGGAAACATTTACACTTCAAAAGAAGCAGAACCCAACATAAAACTTCAAAGACTCAGACCCTAAATCAAATTTGGTGTTTGGAAAATGACTAGAAGAGGGTGATGCTAAGATACCAAAATGTGTCATCTGCCAAGCAGCCAGACTGGCTCTGTGAGAATGGGAAGCTCTGCAAGACTTATGCCTGTGACCAGGACTGGGGGCCAAGGGATGATAGTCTCCCTGCTGGGTGAGGGAACATCACCCAGATAAACCAAGACCACTTGCCCTCGAGCCTAGAAGTCCAGCACCTGCCTGCTTGGCAAGACCAGTGTGACCTGTGAGGAACAGGAGAGTGCTGAAGGGAGCGAGGTCTAGTGCACAATCCTACAGGGTGGACTGCCTGTGCAAGGAGTGAGGATTCGGCTGTGCACTGATCGGGTATTAGCCTGTGTACACGATTGTTTTTGGTGGCCCCGTTTTCCAGGAGACGGCCATCATAGCTGAGCTGTCCATCAAGCGCTGTGTCGGAGTGCCAATCCTTTACCGTCTTGTTGCCATGAGGGGACCAATGTTGAAGTAATAGTGCGACCAGCATGTCAAGACTCGTGAACCCTTTAGTGGCAACCGGGTATGCCAGGAGGGGCGACCCAAATGTGGGTGACTGCACTGGTGTCTACATTGTGTCAGACGTACTGCGGTAACCGCGTATGACGGGAGGGGCTGCCGGTATGAAGCTGCCAAAGATTTTGGGCTACTGCCTGGGATTACAGAGAGGCTGTGAGCAGCAGGCCGAGCCCGCAGAATGAGATTTACCCTGACTGACCCATGAGAACCTGGAGGACACAGAGGAGGGCGTTGCACTCTCACTGGGCTCCAGTGAGGAGCCGAAGGATAGAATTTAGGGGGAGAAATTTCCTTACTGTGCCTTTGCGAGCTAGCGAGCTGGAAGCTGCTCCAATCGATGGGGAGAGCCGACAGCACTGCTAAGGTGGGAGCCTGCACCTGCCTGGTGATGTCACGTGTACTGTGAGCAGCCTGACTTCTCCAAGAAGGATCAGAACTTGTGAGCACCTAGGGAACCTGCTGCAATGCCAAACGCTTCCAGTGGGTAAGATAAGCTCAGCCTGTGGGGTCCCTGGGGATTTGCTGTTGAAGGTGCTGCAGTACCATAGACACTTTTGACTGATTTGTAAAAGTCAAAGGGTAACGTTTGAGTACAGCCTACTAGTGAGAATTCCCTGGATGTGACCACCAGTGAATGGGGAATGACCTCACCACATTACATGGAAGAGGGTAGGACAGGGATTTGTCTAACAAATACTAGCGCCCAACCTCAAGGGAATTGTGTTATTGCTTATGAATGTTGTAAAACCTCTGCATGAGTAGATTTAGAAATAAAATACGTATTTTTATTATAAACATGTATATTTGACTGGACATTGATTTATTGACAGTACTGTGTACACTTTAAGTTATGTGTCATATTCACTTACCTCTATCCAGTCAAGTCAAGTCAAGTCATACAATTTATATAGCGCACTACGTACCCAGAGGGTTTCAAGGCGCTTGGGAGGGGGAGGAGGATTATTTGTCAAATATCCACGTTTTAAGCTGCTTTCTAAACGCTAGGTGGTTCTGGGTGAGGCGCCGGTAAGCGGGGAGTGAGTTCCATGTTTTAGCAGCCAGGAATGAAAAGGATCTGCCTCCCATGGTGGTCTTGTTGATGCGAGGTACAGTGGCGAGGGCTTGGCTGGAAGACCGTAGTTGGCGGGGGGGGTGTAGAAGGACAGTCGAGTGTTGAGGCAATCTGGTCCGATGTCGTAGAGTGATTTGTGTGCGTGGGTAAGCATTCGGAAAGTGATCCTCTTATTGACGGGTAGCCAGTGGAGGTCTTTAAGGTGACCAGAGATGTGTTCGTTGCGTGGGATGTCTAATATGAGCCTGGCTGAAGCGTTTTGGATTCGTTGGAGTTTCTTCTGGAGTTTTGCGGTAGTACCCGCGTAGAGGGTGTTTCCGTAGTCCAGTCGGCTCGTGACCAGAGCGTGGGTGACTGTTTTCCTTGTTTCGGAGGGGATCCAGCGAAATGTTTTTCTGAGCATGCGAAGAATGTTGAAGCAGGAAGAGGATACGGCGCTGACTTGTCTGTTCATCGAAAGTGAGGAATCCAGGATGACGCCCAGGTTCCGTGCGTGGTCTGTCGGGATGGGTGCTTTTCCGAGGGCTTCCGGCCACCAGGAGTCGTCCCATGCAGAGGGGGAGGTACCTAAGATGAGGACTTCTGTTTTGTCTGAGTTCAGTTTCAGACGGCTTTGTTTCATCCATTCGGCAACTTCTTTCATTCCTTCGTGTAGGTTAGTTTTGGCGGTGCTGGGGTCATTGGTGAGAGAAAGGATTAGTTGAGTGTCGTCCGCGTAGGAGATGATGTTGAGGTTATGTTGGCGTGCGATAGCCGCGAGGGGGCTCATGTATACGTTGAAGAGGGTGGGGCTGAGTGAGGATCCTTGAGGTACGCCGCAGATGACTTCAGAGGCCTCGGACTTGAATGGAGGAAGGCGGACTCTCTGGGTCCTTCCGGTGAGGAACGAGGTGATCCATTCAAGTGCTTTTCCTTGGATTCCGATGTTATTGAGGCGTTGTAGAAGGGTGCTGTGGCAGACTGTATCGAATGCTGCAGAGAGGTCGAGGAGGATGAGGGCGACTGTGTCTCCATTGTCCAGTAGAGTTCGAATGTCGTCTGTTGCTGCGATGAGGGCGGTCTCAGTGCTATGTTTTGCTCGGAAGCCAGATTGTGAGGGGTCGAGGGATTTGTTGGCTTCGAGGAAGGCGGCGAGCTGGTTGTTGACGGCTTTCTCGATGACTTTGGCCGGGAATGGAAGAAGCGAGATTGGGCGGTAATTTTTGAGTTCGGTGGGGTCCGCTGTAGGTTTTTTCAGAAGGGCGGTGAGTTCAGCATGTTTCCAGTCTTCTGGGAAGGTGGCGGAGTTGAAGGAGCAGTTGATGACGTCTCGGAGGTGCGGTGCGATGACGGAGTCTGCTTTGTTGAAGATGTGGTGGGGGCATGGGTCTGTGGGGGATCCTGAGTGGATGGAATTCATCAGGCGGGTGGTGTCCTCAGTGGAGATTGGGTTCCAAGCGTTAAGGGTGTTCACGGGGGGAGGATGGTCAACAGATGGTGGGGTGGGCGGGTTTCCGGGTTGGATGTCAAAGCTGTTGTGGATGTCTGCAATCTTGTTGTGGAAAAAAGAGGCTAGGGAGTCACAGAGGGTTTGAGAGGGTGTGATGTCGTTGGAGTTGGCCGAGGGATTGGAAAATTCCTTGACGATGTTGAAAAGTTCCTTGCTGTTGTGGGCGTTGTTGTCAAGTCGATCCTTGAATGCTGTTTTCTTGGCTTTTCGGATCAGTTGGTGGTGAGAGCGGGTGGCGCTTTTGAAGGCGTCCTTGGTGCTGGTGGTTGGGTCTTTTTTCCAGGCCTTTTCAAGGGAGCGGCAGAGTTTCTTGGACTTCTTGAGATCGTCGTTGAACCATGAGGCTTTCTTGCTGCCAGGTTTGCTTTGACGTTTTTTCAGTGGAGCTAAGGTGTCGGCGGTGTTGGATAACCATAGGGTGAGGTTGGCGGCGGCTTCGTTGGCGTTGGAAGAGGGGGCTGGGGAGTTTCGAAGGAGCGATGCGGAGATTTGGTCCGTGGTGATTTTGTTCCAGTTTCTTTGCAGGGTAGGTTGGGAGTGGTTGATGGGTTTCGGCTTGTTGTAGATGAAGTGAACGCAGCTGTGGTCGGTCCAGAGGAGATCTGTAGTGTGGCTGAAGGAGACATGGTTGCTGGATGTGAAGATGGGGTCGAGTGTATGACCTGCGATGTGGGTGGGGGAAGTGACTAGTTGTTTAAGTCCGAGGTTGGCGAGGTTGTCCAAGAGGGTGGTGGTGTTGCGGTCGTTGGTCTTTTCAAGGTGAAAGTTGAGGTCTCCCAGAAGGATGTAGTCTTTGGAGGGGAGCGCGTGTGGGGTGATGAAGTCCGTGATGTCTTCACTGAATTTTGCGCGAGGTCCTGGTGGTCTGTAAAGGAGAGTGCCTCTGAGTGTTGTTTTGGGATCGATGTGGATCTGGAAGTGAAGGTGTTCGGAGTTAGCGAGATTGACGTCAGAGCTGGTTGAGATGCGGATAGATTTCTTATGGACGATAGCGATTCCTCCTCCTGTGTGGCTGGTACGGTCTTTGCGGGTGATCTTATAGTCTTCAGGAATGGCAATTGTGATGTCTGGTGCGGAGGAAGCATTCATCCATGTTTCCGTAAGGAAGGCGATGTCCGGAGAAATGGTGTCTAGTAGATTCCAGAGGTCGATGGCGTGTCTGTGGATCGATCTGGTGTTGAGAAGGATGCATTGTAGGTGGTTGGGGTCGGGTATCTGTGGTGTGGTCGTAGCAGAGATGTTGTCGGTGCCGCTGAATTTGCAGGAGTAGCAGGAGAAAGGTCCATGGGTGTGTCCAGGAGCGGCTTGGACGCAGGTGGGGGCGCGACCGGGGTTGAGGGCTAGGAGGGTGGCGGCATCGTAGCAAATGCGGGAGGGCTGGGGAGCGCGAGGGGCAGGGGGTCTGGCGCTGGGCGCGGTCCAGGCGCGGACGGGCGTAGACGGGCTTACCTTTGGCGCACCTTCGGCGCGGGTTGGGCGCGGTCGCTGCGCGTGAACGCTGCGCGCGGGAATAACTGTCATATATGGATGGTGGAGGGGGAGGGGCGAGGGCGTCTCAGCTGGGAGGCGGGGTGGGCTCGGGATGACCAGAACAACAACAACAACAATCCGACAAAATGGAGGCGGAGGGGGGAAATGCGCGCAAACAGGAAAAGCGGCGCTTTAAATAAATGATAAAATGCAGTTTGAATGCAGCGTCTATCAGGCACACAGCAGGCAGCAATGAATGGCAAAAAGCAAGGTGGCGCTTTAAATAAATGATAAAGTGCAGTTTAAATGCAGCGTCTATCACGCGCACAGAAGGCAGCAATGAATGGCAAAGCGGCGCTTTAAATAAATGATGAAATGCAGTTTAAATGCAGCGTCTATCGGGCACACAGCAGGCAGCAATGAATGGCAAAAAGCGAGGCAGCAACGATACCAGTGACGCAGCAGGACACTGGGGAGCGACCACTCAGTCCAGGGGAAACGAGCGAGTCACGGCGCTTTACTGTGGTGGAGCGCTGATATGGTCAGTGGGAGGGCGTCTCAGCTGGGAGGCGGGGCGGGCTCGGGATGACCAGAACAACAACAACAACAATCCGACAAAATGGAGGCGGAGGGGGGAAATGCGCGCAAACAGGAAAAGCGGCGCTTTAAATAAATGATAAAATGCAGTTTGAATGCAGCGTCTATCAGGCACACAGCAGGCAGCAATGAATGGCAAAAAGCAAGGTGGCGCTTTAAATAAATGATAAAGTGCAGTTTAAATGCAGCGTCTATCACGCGCACAGAAGGCAGCAATGAATGGCAAAGCGGCGCTTTAAATAAATGATGAAATGCAGTTTAAATGCAGCGTCTATCGGGCACACAGCAGGCAGCAATGAATGGCAAAAAGCGAGGCAGCAACGATACCAGTGACGCAGCAGGACACTGGGGAGCGACCACTCAGTCCAGGGGAAACGAGCAAGGCCACCGAGGTAGCCTCTAACTGTTCATCCTGAGCTACCACTGAAACTTGCGTGCAAAAGGGGTACTTGGCATAGTTGCTTAAGATGTATAGTAGGTTGGGCCAAGGACAACAGAAGCAAAAGGCCTCAACCACCGCAGTTGGGTCCAGTACATCCTGTGTTCCCTGTGGCCCTAAAAGAGGGGTTTTGATAAAGGAATTCTTCCCTTTAGGTTTGAATACCAATCCCAAATACTTTTCTACAAAAACATCTACATGCGGGCCCTCTGTCACCCCAGAATCCCAAAGATTCAACATTGTTTTGGCAGGATAGATGCTGTCCATCTTACACTCTCCACTGCAGGAAATGTGAATCATCCACCAAATGCTGCAATTCTTTTAACTGATCTACATAGTTGCTGACCACCTGGAGTCCTTGCTCTGCCATTCAGACTCTGTCCCGCACTTTTTATAAAATCTGCATGCAGTAGATTTAAATCAGTGCCTATAGTATAAGATTCAGTGCCATCCTGGAATATGATCTAGTCATCCACTCCATTCTCAAGTAGTTCTCCGGCTTCTGTGACACCACAGATGGAGCTCAAAATATTTGTGGCACATTTCCTCACCAACCTCCTGTGGCCTCTTCAGGAAAGCATATTTGTGGAGGTGGTTAGATGTTGTTGTGGATGTATCCCGCTGACCCAGCCCATGATGAGTCATCAACACTTGCAATGTATCCGCTTGCTAGCCAGGGTCACCAAAATCAAACACAGAAGAGAAGTATGTAGTATGTCAGTGCCTTCAACCTAGGCATTCAGATAATCAATGCCTCAGAGCAAATGTATTCACATAGAGCATGGTCGGATAGTATTCTGCAATGTGCCAAAGTAAATAACACCCTATCTTGGCATACACAAAAACCCCCCAAAAATATCACTCTGATTCTCTTCAGTTGGGTCTCCCATAGTATATCACCTGGAGTATTGGGCTAAGCTGTCCAATTTCTACTGTATCTTTTGAGGACATGGAGATTTCCCTACCTGCAGCTCGGCACATTCCAGGCATATAGTACAGAACAATGTAAATGCTGCAGTGCAAATTGGCTAAGATTGTGTAATGCATATTACAAACAACAATTTAAGTGATACAAGCTGCTTTAGGACAGGTCTACAGAAAAAAAAACCTTGGCAGAAGATTCAGTCTGAAGAAATATCCACCTAACTAATACAATCATTTGATTATTTAACATTCCCACCCTAAAACCTCCCTCCCTGTCCTTTCATAAGACCAAGATGCCAGAGGAACATGTCATCAGTCTTGTCAATTTACCTGTCTCCTTGCCCCACCTATATCTTTTGCTCTTGCCACTCATCTAATCTTTCAGCAACTTCAGTCTTTATCCAGAACCCCCTTACCCCACTCCCTGAGCCACAATGCAAAGGTACCTATATTGTGGTCAAAATAGTTTTTGAACAGGAAGGGATACCTACCTGAGCAAAAACTATTCTTAGCGGCTAATTCATCTTTGTATGTTTACTGCAGAATGCAGCACACAAGAATAGGTGAAGCATTGAGTAGATATAAAGATATTTCTCCTCTTTACGCAAGCCTCTGGCAGGCACACCTTTTTGGCACAAACCCATGTTTACTGACCATAGTTGATATGGGTTTGTGTCAAACTATGTGAGTGGATGCCCAGGATCGCCCATGCTCCACCCATGTAACATCTCCCCGAAGCTAGGTCATGCACAGAAATGCAAGGTAAACAAGGTAGCATACATTACGTATGAGATTAAAACCCATGCAATGCCACACAAATCTTGCATGGTTTGGTTAATCCCAACATGGATTGTAAGCCAAGGTTGTGCCAAAAAAGTGGTGCAACCACAAACTAAAATCTTAGTAAATCTGGGCCCTAGTATCAACTACTCCCTTCCATGCCAATGCATTTGTAAAATGATGGCATCGAGGCCATATATGTGCACTTTACAATGTCTTGAGCTCCCTCGGGTAGCTTTATCAGCATGTTTATTCTTATTCTCAAGATATTCTTCTGTCACCTAAACGTGGGAGATTACAGGTGTAATGTCCTCCTGAGACACAGAATTCACTCCCCAGCACACGTCAATTGTAGATAAGGTCTCCCATTTTAGCTAAAACAACCGGTTAACAGTGTATCACACGGTAAGACACAAATATGAGAATTTCTTTCTACTTTGGTATTTATTCACGTAGGCCTTCACAACAGCTTCCAACCGCCAACACGTGTTTTGTCGCCCAAAGGGATGTTGTCCCGCGACTTCCTCAAGGCTAATTAATCCGTGTAAACTCCTTTGATCTGTAGTGATAATTCCGAACCACAATGAGTTTCTGTGCGAGCGGCGTCTCTCTTAAAAGCTCCTGTATCGTTCTCAATGCTTGTCTTTTCTTCCCAGTATTCACCATGCTAAGAGTACTGCCTTCACCACTTCACCCGACGCAGCCACCATGTCAACCGAGTGAGGCATCACTCTTGAGACATCCTTAGTTTGCCAGGATGCCAAGGAGACACTAGATGATAACCAAATGTTCTGAATGAACACTCTGCAGTTCTTGCCTCTTTTTTGTGCCATCATATTGACATCTTTGAAAATAACAACATCTTTATCACTATGCTTCACTTTCACGCGGGATACCACTTCTCTCCTTACTTGGTCGCCAAACTAGAGAATAACAGTATTCACAGATATAACCTTCTTCTCAGGACCTTCTGTCCAGGGCTCCTCATGGCATCATCTTAAATGGCAAATAGCGGTCCCTGAAGTTTAATTATGCACAAGCTGCAGTCCTCTGCATAAGCCCGGCCCAGTGAAGGACTGAATGCCTTTTAGGTGTACGCTAGAAAGTCTTTTGGCATGACAGGAGGATCCCTCCATATTTAACACTCCATGTCTCCTCCATGCCCCTGCACCATTCCAAAACCAACTCCAGCTTCAATGGCCAAACAATGCAGCCATCTGGACACTACCAGCAGTGCTGACCCCCTGCTGGTTTCTTATGTGAGCCTTTAATCACGACTGGAGACATCATGGATGCAATACTGAATTGAAGTGAAGGAGACCAGCACACCACTTCTCTCGGGATTTCATGCACAGAAGAGAAGAGGTACTCAAAAAACAGCACCCGGTTTTCAAGTGTCAGTTCCCTCATGTCTCGCCTACCTCTGGCCGAATATCTTTAGCCTCCAGACTATATGCCCAGCCCCAAAATGGTACCTGTCGTTAAGCTCACAGGAGCAGATAGCTCTACACAGATGGGATTTCTGTTAATAATTCTTGTTTCTTTTACTCATCTGACCCTGCCTAATTTGGTTGACTTATTCTGGATGTGCTTTACATTATCTACATTTGGTGATCCTGCTCCAACTGGACATGACACTGCAGATGTGGGACCCACCAGTCATTGCAATTAGAAATCATAGTTTGCCTACCCCAGCTGGTTTACTTCCAGAAGCTATAAGAAGCAAAAAAGTATACGGAGCCTATTATGGAAATGTCAGCGGACTCCATGAATTCTATGAACAGTGTGTGCGTCTGTTTCAAATGTAGACCTCTTTGGGATGTATAGACTAGCTTTTTTAAAGGAGTCTGAGCCCTTGGAAACCATTAGGTGGCATACTTCATCATGGGGCTTGCTCCTCTAATGTGTTGGTTGATGATGACATAAGTGTACCTAGTCTTACTAATAGTAGTTCTTGCTCTGATTGTCACTACACTGCCACTGTTGGTTCTTATCGTGAGAAAGTGTGAAGGATCTAAAGAGAAAAGTAAAACTACCTAGTTTAATTTGATTCACGTTGCCAGTGGATAGGGTTCTAAAAAGCAAGAACTGAGGATTAATTCAACCCAAGAATTAGGTTGACATGTTTTAGCGCCCGTATGAAGCCCATGTCAGGTATGGGTCTTTCTCTGGTCCAACGTTCCTTCAAAACACTCTTAGTGGACAATGGATGAGACCTGTTAAAGGCAATGTAGAAAAAAGTGGTGAGAAAAAGCACTAAAAAATGATGGTATATTTGTTTAAACCAGTTGTTCTGGAGGTAGATGATGGGGACTCTTTGTATGTCTAGGGTCACCCGGTTGAACAAAAGATACGATAACAAAAAACATCAGTTAAACGAGGTTATATTATTGTGCCATAATTCACTAGGTACATGATTTGCATGTTCCATTAAACATCGCATGTGTCAAACTTAAGAAATGAAGATCATCTTCTAACAAAGGGTTTGCCACATTCTGGTTGTGAGGACAGAAACTTTATTAAAGCCAGTCAAGTTAACCCCTGGTTTAATTTTTGGACATTAATGATTAATTTGTAATTATTATAATGTATAAATTTTTGGTTATGAAAATTAATTTATTGTTGTTTCATCATTAATTGGTAATTAAATATTATTAAATATTATTTATCGATAAATGTAATTAATATATGAATAAGTAATTATGAATTGGTGATTAATGTTTAATTATTATTATTTTTTGTTATTGCAAATATTTTATTTATCTATATTTATTATTTGGTCATTCATATTTATTAATTATTATGTATTGGTATTTATTATTATTTTATTGTTAATTAATTATTAATTGGTAATTATGTTTTTATTAATTATGTATTGCTATTTGTAAATACTTAAGAGTTATTTAATAAATAATTCATTAATTAATTAAAAAAGTTATTTTATTTATAAGTATGTTATTTTTTACGTCCACGCTATCCAACACTTTCCCTACTGTTGCACTCTCTGGAATTGGAATAGTAATTTTTACTCTTACGCTATCCAACGCTTTCTCTACTGTTGCACTCACTGGAGTGAAAATAGTCATTTTTACCCTCCCGCTACCCAACACTTTCCCTACTGTTGCACTCTCTGGAGTGGGAATAATAATTTATACCCCTACGCTATCCAGCGCTTTCCCTACTGTTGCACTCCCTGGAGTGGGAATAGTAATTTTAAGCCGTACGCTATCCAACATTATCTTTACCGTTCTTTTTTTTGGAGTTGGAATATTAGTTTTATTCTCTCTGCTATATAATATTTTTTGTATTATTTTAGTTAATGTAGTATATAATTAACTTTAACATTTAGAAAAGTAATTCTTTTTTAATTTGTTATGCATAATTATTCAATTTGTATTTATGTTATTGTTTCATGTATATAGATGTATTTGTAATTTATAATATTTTTTAATAATTTAGAACTTATTAAAATAATTATTAAAACTAATTATTAAGTAAGTTTATATATTATGTATTATATGTATATGTTTAATTAATGTTTCATATAATGTTATATATTACTTATTAATTTTAAACATTATGAAATATTTTTAATTATGTTTATTATATTTTTAAGTTTTATTTAGTTTATTTTACATATTTTTTTAACAAAAAAACCCGATATTTTTAATACCGAAATTTTTGACATCAATATTTTTTTCTCGATATTTTTGTACTTACCATGTTGTAGATATGATGTTGATATTCTTGATATCTATATTTTTGCCTCGATATTTTTGTACGTTGATTTTTTGACCTTCGATATTTTGTCAGTGATCCAAAATAAACACAAATCTTTTCTCTCTCTCTTCTTGGTTCAACCAGCTCCCAACAGCCAACACGTGTTTCGTCGCATACAGGGAGGTTATCACGCGACTTTTTCAAGGCCATATCTCCTCAGTAGAAAACCTTTGATTTGTGTTGATACTTCCAACCCACAAAGAGTTTCAGTCTAGGCCGAGTCACAAATTCGGTACTCCTATCAATATCCCGGGATCTCGGTATGCCTCCTCTCAAAAAGACTTAGATTCAAATTCTCCAAGTACCAGACGCCGCCACTTGTGTGGTGCTGAGTACGGTATCGTGTTTATTTTATATGTATTGTGCTAACTACGTACACTGCTTAATTGAAAAACTTTACTTGTACTCGAGGTGTGCTGGGTAGTGTTAGTTGAGTAAGGAATTAACTGATCTTTCCCAGGGACACTATTTTATCATTCTGTTCCCAAGTTTTACCGTTCTTGTCAACAGTTTTTGGGGCTCCTGATCTTGAGAATCCCCAAAAAAGAACTAGTGCTCATCAGTATTTTTTTTACACATTTGTTATGTTCACTAGCACAATATGCAGAACCTGTTGCAATAATCACTGCAATCATCGTAACGTGAGAGTAAACACTACCCATGCATCTGTTAAAGCTACCCATAGTTGAACGCGTGCATTTATTTCTGTTAGAATGTGGGTTGCAAAATGGAGGATGGATGCACCCACAGAAGACGAGTCCGTCCTCTACCTCTGGCTTTGCTTGCCTTTCTTTGTTTGTTAAGTCTGGAGGGATTACATCGGGCTTTCCATCAGACCAGCTTGCTGGGATACATTCCTGTTCGTTTTAACGCAGGCAGAGACCCATGCATTGTATTCTGGGGAGGGGGCTTCCCAGACTCTTCTCCAAGGAAGTAAACCTTTTGAATTTGAATATTAGTGATTGAACTCACTCTGTCCAACTATCTGCACTTGGAGATAAAAGTTAGGGTGCATCTGGATCTGCAAATACCTTGCTTCTGTTAAGTGTTTCCAAAGTCTGGAGCTGAGCGCCGCCAAGTTTCTCATGACTGAAAATAAGTTTGAAGGCCATACTGATGCTCTGCTGACTGTTTAGCTGTTGCTGCTGACAATGCCCCAAGCCAGCCGAAGGCGTCTAGACATCCAGGAAGATTTCATGAAGTTCTTTACCCTTCACTAGAGCTTGACATGTGTGAAACCACTGTCCCAGAGACCTTAGTGACCCCAGGTAATGAGATAACCACATTATGAACAATCAGCAGCACTGAGCTTAAGCCTAGGAGGCCTTCTTGCAAAAGTGTTAGGGGAGCACAACTCTGACGGGACACTGGGAACTTTCTCTCAACTCCCCCAAGTGTCCTAATGGGACTGTTCATTATTCAGGCTTGTCCGCGCGACCTCACCCATGCTAGAGCTCTGACTCCGAGTGCAGGTCTGCCCGCAGAGTTAAGGGGCTTTAGTAGGACGCATGCGCCAAAGAAAACGCCTGACGAGCGCCAGAAGCAGTTTGACAGATTTTGATTAGCGCAGCCTCTGAAAAGTAAAGTGTTCATTCCCTGACAAGTTTAACGAGGGCGCTTCCCTCATTTACGAGGTACAGACCTATTCATTTCAACAAGCCAAGGCAAACACTCGCACTCACACTGCAAGTTTCTAACCAGCCCTGTGCTTAGCTTGCTGCTGTGACAAGAACAGGTGGTGCCAGGGTGATTCATATTATCCCAAAGTCTCAAAGATGCAGGGGAAGTGGCAACAAGAAGTGCAACAGATCAATCTAACCAGCTCATGATGTTGGCACCTGAAATCCCTGCTTAGCCCCTGTTTTCAGTTATGCTGGTCTGCATTATACTGTCTTTGTCACCTGCGGGGTTTTAGCATCCTGTTTCGATGCTGCTTGTCACTTTCACGTAAAGCACATTTCCACTAGTAATATATGGATTTCTCCTTCCCTGCTTGACAAGCCTTGAGAGTAATTCCTGAAGAAGAGTATGAGCGGGCCTTGCTGTGCACAGCACGAGTCGTGCTACTGTTCTGCATTGCAAATAGCCAGCATGTGTTCCCCTTTACCCTTCCAGTATCCAGCCTGTCCCCGCAGCCTGTGTGACTTTGGACTTTTAATTAGCCTGATGCTACCCCAGCTTTGATTTGTAAAACTTTAGTTCTGACAAAATTATCCCATATTAGCGCTGAGGCTGGACACTTTTAATTCTACATGTCAAGAGCAAAATAATGAATTTTTCATCCACGTCCTCATCCCATTCCTCACTGCATTAGTAGGTTGTATCTGCTCGCTGTATCTGCTCCTCTCTGCACTCCTTCCCAAGCTTCATTCTTTGTCTGTATCATACTCGAAGGCAATTTCAGTTCTTCAGTTTTCAAAAAATGCCTTCCCAGCCCCACCCTTCAGTCTTCCTGTTTTTCTTTTTGAGCCTTTTGTACCCTTTCGTGATCCTTAAGTTTCTCTGCAATGAGAGACCTGCACATACTTTCATTTTCTCATGAGTGGTGAGGCCCGATGCTGGGGGTGAGCCACAGGCCCCCAAAGCAATGAAGACAAGAAAGGTAAGCACTTTTTAGGTTTCGCCTGTCGAAAGCTGCGCTCTGCCCAGCTTTTCGCGCAGGCGAAATCTTATGTCTACAGTATGTGTGTGTTTTTTTTGGTCGTCATGTTTGTTTGGTTTTTTGAACTGTCTTTGCCAGAGTGGGCTGTTCGTCTGTGTTTTCCGTGCATAGAATGCTTCTGGCGGTACGTTTATCCTGTTTTTAGGTTTAAGGTAAGCCTTTTGTTTATTTAGATTAATCTAATTGGGTTTTCTTTTTATTTTGTAGGTCTACTATGCCCCGTCTATGGGTCGCTTTGCCCGTGGTGTAAGGACTGCTTTGCCAGGTATGTATTCTTACTGTATGCGTTTTACACGTAAGCTATTTTGTCGTTTTCGCTCCTAATCTCTCTTTTCTGTTTGCTTTGTAGGTTTGCTCGTGTCCTGTGAGCTGCTCTGTAAATTTGCCCGTGTCCTGTGAGCTCCGTATTGTAGTGCGTGGCCCGCTTTCCCCGTGGTGCAAGGACCGGCAGGTAATCCATTTTGTCTTTTTTTGCTCCAAATCTCTCTTTTGTGTTTGCTTTTTTGTGTTTTCTTTGTATGTTTGCCCGTGTCCTGTGAGCTCAGTGTACTGTAGTGTATGGCCTGCTTTGCTCGTGGTGCAAGTATGCTATTTTGTCGTGTTCGCTCTTAATCTCTCTTTTCTGTTTGCTTTGTAGGTTTGCTCGTGTCTTGTGAGCTTGCCCGTGTCCTGTGAGCACCGTGTACTGTAGTGTATGGCTTGCTTTGCCCGTGGTGCTTGGACCGCTTCGCCAGGTATGTATGCACCTTTTGTGTTTGCTTTGTATGTTTGCCCGTGTCCTGTGAGCTCCGTGTACTGTAGTGTATGGCCCGCTTTGCTCGTGGTGCAAGTATGCTATTTTGTCGTGTTAGCTCTTAATCGCTCTTTTCTGTTTGCTTTGTAGGTTTGCTCGTGTCCTGTGAGCTGCTTGGTAAGTTTGCCCGTGTCCTGTGAGATCCGTGTACCATAGTGCATGGCCATCTTTCCCCGTGGTGCAAGGACCGGCAGGTAAGCCATTGTGTCTTTTTTGAGATTCGTGGGCGTTCCCGAGAATTTTAGGCTTTTGCCCAAGTCATGTGGCATTGGGCGTGTTTTTTTTTTGGTCGTCATGTTTGTTTGTTTTTTTAACTGTCTTTGCCGGAGTGGGCTGTTCGTCTGTGTTTTCCGTGCATGGAATGCTTCTGGCGGTATGTTTATCCTGTTTTTAGGTTTAATGGAAGCCTTTTGTTTATTTAGATTAATCTAATCGGGTTTTCTTTTTATTTTCTAGGTCTACTATGCCCCGTCTATGGCCCGCTTTGCCCGTGGTGCAAGGACCGCTTGGCCAGGTATGTATTCTTACTGTATGCGTTTTACACGTAAGCTATTTTGTCATTTTCGCTCCTAATCTCTCTTTTCTGTTTGCTTTGTAGGTTTGCTCGTGTCCTGTGAGCTTTTCTGTAAGTTTGCCCGTGTCCTGTGAGCTCCGTATTGTAGTGCATGGCCCGCTTTCCCCGTGGTGCAAGGACCAGCAGGTAAGCCATTTTGTCTTTTTTTACTCCAAATCTCTCTTTTGTGTTTGCTTTTTTGTGTTTGCTTTGTATGTTTGCCCGTGTCCTGTGAGCTCCGTGTACTGTAGTGTATGGCCCGCTTTGCTCGTGATGCAAGTATGCTATTTTGTCGTGTTCGCTCTTAATCTCTCTTTTCTGTTTGCTTTGTAGGTTTTCTCGTGTCTTATGAGCTTTCCCGTGTCCTGTGAGCACCGTGTACTGTAGTGTATGGCCCGCTTTGCCCGTGGTGCTTGGACCGCTTTGCCAGGTATGTATGCTTACTGTATGCGTCTTTTGTGTTTGCCTTGTATGTTTGCCCGTGTCCTGTGAGCTCCGTGTACTGTAGTGTATGGCCCGCTTTGCTCGTGGTGCAAGTATGCTATTTTGTCGTGTTCGCTCTTAATCTCTCTTTTCTGTTTGCTTTGTAGGTTTGCTCGTGTCCTGTGAGCTGCTTGGTAAGTTTGCCCGTGTCCTGTGAGCTCCGTGTACCGTAGTGCGTGCAAGTATGCTATTTTGTCGTGTTCGCTCTTAATCTGTCTTTTCTGTTTGCTTTGTAGGTTTGCTCATGTCCTGTGAGCTGCTTGGTAAGTTTGCCCGTGTCCTGTGAGCTCCGTGTACCGTAGTGCATGGCCCGCTTTCCCCGTGGTGCAAGGACCGGCAGGTAAGCCATTTTGTCTTTTTTGCTCCCAATCTCTCTTTTGTGTTTCCTTTTTAGGTTTGCTCGTGTCCTGTGCGCTCCGTGTACCGTAGTGCATGGCCCGCTTTGCCCGTGGTGAAACGACTGGCAGGTAAGTTATTATTTTGCGTTTTACACGTAAGCCATTTTGTCTTTTTTTGCTCCCAATCTCTTTTTTGTGTTTGCTTTGTATGTTTGCCCGTGTCCTGTGAGCTCTGTGTACTGTAGTGTATGGCCCGCTTTGCTCGTGGTGCAAGTATGCTATGCTATTTTGTCGTGTTCGCTCTTAATCTCTCTTTTCTGTTTGCTTTGTAGGTTTGCTCTATCCTGTGAGCTGCTTGGTAAGTTTGCCCGTGTCCTGTGAGCTCCGTGTACCGTAGTGCATGGCCCGCTTTCCCCGTGGTGCAAGGACCGGCAGGTAAGCCATTTTGTCTTTTTTGCTCCCAATCTCTCTTTTATTTTTGCTTTTTAGGTTTGCCTGTGTCCTGTGAGCTCCGTGTACCGTAGTGCATGGCCCGCTTTGCCAGTGGTGCAAGGACCGGCAGGTAAGTTATTTTGTCTTTTTTGTTCCCAATCTCTCTTTTGTGTTTGCTTTTTATGTTTGCCCGTGTCCTTTGAGTAATATATTTGGTTATTGACTTTGGGTAATGCTATTATTTTGGGTAATATGGCTTGGAAGTATTTTGTGGAAACTGCTTTTGGGGGGAATATCTTAATTTGTTACGTTACGGTGGGCCACGTTATTTTTCTTGAATCTGCGGTAGCCGAAATCTTAGAAAAAGTTTGACAAGCAACGATACCAGACGCAGCAAGATGAAGGTAAGCGCGACTTTTACTATTTTTACTTTTTAAATTTGATTTTCACGTAACTAAAATGACATGGTAAGCTATTTTATCTTTTTTGCTCATAATCTCTCTTTTCTGTTTGCTTAGTAGGACATCATTTGAGAACGGTGTTAGGGTGGGGCACTTTTCTCCGTTAAGCGCCAGTTGGAACGGCAGTTGGCGATATATCCCGTGAACTTTTCCAGGTAAGTGCGACTCTTCGGTGATGGATTGTAATGTAATTTTACTTTTTTTTTTACAGGTAGCTCCATGCTCTTTTGTTTATATTCTTCTAATTTATTGTTTTTCTTTTGCAGGTCCATCTTCGGTCGTTGCCTCTCCATGGCAAGCGTTTTACAAGTAAGCCATTTTCTGTTTCTCCCTTCTAATCTGTATTTTGTGTTTTATTTGTAGCTTTGTCCCGTGTCCTGGTGTCTCGCCGTCCCGTCGTGTAGTGACCGCTTTGCCCGCGTTTTACAGGTAAGCCATTTTTATTATACTTTGAGATTGCCTTTCTGTTTTCTTATATTCTATAAAGTCTTAGGTTTTTATATATAAAATGTTAGTGTAAAAGAAATAATACTGTCACTTTTTCTTTGAATGACCTTTATTTTTGACGAAAGTGCTTTTCTTTTCGTTGCAGGTATTTTATACGGCAGGGTGGGGCACGTTTTCCGATGGCCATTTTGTCTTGTTCGCTTCGCGGGAGTTATTCAAGTAAGTGCGACTCTTCGTGGATGGATTGTAATGTAATTTGATGGGTTTTTTGCAGGTAACTCCAGGCTCTTTTGTTTATATTGTTCTAATTTATTGTTTTTCTTTTGCAGGTCTCTCTTGTGTTTGCTTTGTAGGTTTGCCCGTGTCCTGTGACCTCTGTGTACTGTAGTGTATGGCCCGCTTTGCCCGTGGTGCAAGTATGCTATTTTGTCATTTTCGCTCCTAATCTCTCTTTTGTGTTTGCTTTGTAGGACATCATTTTGGAACGGCGTTAGGGTGGAGCACGCTTCTCCGTTAAGCGCCAGTTGGAACGGCAGTTGGGGATATATCCCGTGAACTTGTCCAGGTAAGTGCGACCCTTCGGTGATGGATTGTAATGTAATTGTACTTTTTTTTTACAGGTAGCTCCATGCTCTTTTGTTTATATTCTTCTTATTTATTGTTTTTCTTTTGCAGGTCCATCTTCGGTCGTTGCCTCTCGATGGCAAGCATTTTACAAGTAAGCCATTTTCTGTTTCTCGCTTCTAATCTGTATTTTGTGTTTTATTTGTAGCTTTGTCCCGTGTCCTGGTGTCTCGCCGTCCAGTCGTGTAGTGACCGCTTTCCCCGCGTTTTACAGGTAAGCCATTTTTATTATACTTTGAGATTGCCTTTCTGTTTTCTTATATTCTATAAAGTCTTAGGTTTTTATATATAAAATGTTAGTGTAAAAGAAATAATACTGTCACTTTTTCTTTGATTGACCTGTATTTTTGACGAAAGTGCTTTTCTTTTCGTTGCAGGTATTTTATACGGCAGGGTGGGGCACGTTTTTCCGGTCGCCATTTTGTGTTGTTCGCTTCGAGGGAGTTATTCAGGTAAGTGCGACTCTTCGTGGATGGATTGTAATGTAATTTGTCGGTTTTTTACAGGTAACTCCAGGCTCTTTTGTTTATATTCTTCTAATTTATTGTTTTTCTTTTGCAGCTGTCTCTTGTGTTTGCTTTGTAGGTTTGCCCGTGTCCTGTGAGCTCCATGCACTGTAGTGTATGGCCCGCTTTGCCCGTGGTGCAAGTATGCTATTTTGTCGTTTTCGCTCCTAATCTCTCTTTTCTGTTTGCTTTGTAGGTTTGCTCTATCCTGTGAGCTGCTTTGTAATTTTGCCCGTGTCCTGTGAGCTCCGTGTACCGTAGTGCATGGCCCGCTTTCCCCGTGGTGCAAGGACCGGCAGGTAAGCCATTTTGTCTTTTTTGCTCCCAATCTCTCTTTTGTGTTTGCTTTTTAGGTTTGCCCGTGTCCTGCGAGCTCCGTGTACTGTAGTGCATGGCCCGCTTTGCCCGTGGTGCAAGGACCTGCACTTTACCGGCACTTTGCTACTTTACTACTCACACTTTACTACTCTTACATTACTATTCACTCTCTAATACTCTCTCTACTACTTACTCTACAATACTATAATACTCAATACTCACTCTACTACTCACTCTCTACTACTTACTACAAAAAGCAGTTTCTATTATTCACAAAAAAACTATTAATAAATATATACTACCTACTATCAATTCAGTACACACAATTAACACTATGTAACTCATTCTACAACTCTGCTACTATACTCACTACTGCTCTACTAATCTCATGCTCACTTTAATCCTCACACTGTCATACTTCCTGAACTTTAGGTTTCGTGGAGCACTTCCTTTGCTGCCTAATACAGCCACAGTGACCTCCCTTATGTTTATTGTACAGTGAATATTGACTAAACAAGAAATGCTGAGTTCAAGTTTACATAAATTATGAAGCGCCAGCATGCTCTCTTCAGGGTGGTATGAAGCCATCTACGCTGCTTAATATGCAGTGTGGAACATTTAAATACAGTACCCCAAACATCTAACTGCACAATCGTGCCTTGCATTTCATTGTTCAGAAAAGTCATGATTACATAAAGAATTTAAAATTGTTTTGCCAACTTTCATGGCCTTTTGTGCTACAAGCCAGAAATCATCTGCAAGTAATTGCTGTCTGCTGAGCTCATCCAGTAGGGTACAATAGGTCTCACATTTGCGAAAGATTAAACTATTGACAATGTAAATGACAATGCCATTTATTTATCTGTTTTCAAAACCAACACATAAATAATACATTTATCATTTACAATGCCAATATCTCAAACTTTTGCAAAGGCGAAACCATTGCATTGTAAATGCTTGTTAGGTTTCGCCTGGCAAACAGCTGCGCAGCAGCGTTTCGCGCAGGCGAAATCTTATGAGAATAGTATGTGGGCTTTGTCCCGCCTCTGTCTTCCATTGGCTAGCTCTGTAAATGGAGGCTAGCCATTGGAAGAGAGAGGCATCCGTCATTGCGCTTAGAGACCCCTGAGGTTATAACGCGCCATACAAATTAAATAAATAAATAAATAAATAAAAATTGTGCGAGGCGATTCGTGGGCGTTCCGTCAAATTTTTCTCATCCCGCCCGTTTGTGACGTAATTCCGGCGGTGGGAGGTTCTTTTTTTTTTTTTTGGGACGGCATGTTTTGATCATTTCATCGTGGCTTCCCCGTGTACCGTTGTGTCTTCCCAGCACACCCCGTATTTCTCTAGCTGTATTATTTTAGCTGTGTCTCCCGGTAAGCCCTATTGCTCCAAGCCAAGACCTGCAGTATTTCCGGTATCTGTGGCCTTGCAGCCGAGTTAGTTTAATGCTTGCTTCTGGCTCGCGCTGTCCGTGTCTGTTCCCGCCCCCCCTCCCGCTGCCCGTGTGTCTGTTCCCGCCCCCCCCCCCCCTCCCGCTGCCCGTGTCTCGGCACCAGTGACGGTGAAAGTGATTGTTTCTGGAGCTCGGGTCAGATGTGGAGCGGCCGGGACCGGTAGGATGCGGGCGGCGGTTCAGTAAGGCCTGTGTGGCTTGTTTTTAAAATTATTGAATGCCCCCTTTGGGGCACAGCCAGCTTCTTCTTTGTATTTGCTAGGGCAGGGCCCGCCCCGTTTGTGATGTCAGGGGTATCCCCGGTGACATCACGAAAGGAGCGGATCCTGAACTCGCAGTCATGACAAAGGAGCTCCCTGGTCCCCTGCAGCCGCCGCCATCGGGATCCATGTGGGATCCGTGGAAATGCCATTGTCTGCCCCCCAGAGCACAGCCATGGGTAAGCAGGCTCTGGGGGGGCTTCAATGTATAAAACGGAGCCTCACATTAACCCCACGGAGCTCCGCAGGTAGCACAGCGGACTCCGGGAGTCTTCATTTTTAAAAACATCAGGTCCGCGAGCCATCACCCAGCAGATCATGCCGCACAATCCCCAGAGCCCCACAGGGCCCACAGCGGGCTCTGGGGGCTTTATTTTTATTATCAATAAAGGGGCTTCGATCTCCAAACGGCCACAAAAACCCAGAGCCTCTGAGCACCTTAAAACCACAGCATGCTCATGGGCCCTTTCGACCCCCACGTGACTGCGCAAACCCCCAGGACACCACGCCTGGAAGCGCTCTCTGGGGGCCTGGTCAGCAGATAACAAGTGGCCGTGTGGGCAGTCAGAGACTCCTGGGGCTCGCTATCTGTAGGACGGGGTGTTCGAGGGTGTGGGCGGGGGCTCTCCGTGCCCTGCTCGCCAGGAGGAGGGTGGAGGAACAGCTATCCACTCAGAGGGCCGAGTAGAAAAGCCTCGGGCAGACCCCATGCAACGCCTAGCCTGGACCCTTCTGCACGTGCTGCTGACGCCAAGCGGCCTCCTACCGGGGGTGAGTGAGGTGCTATGCATGGAGGGGGTCAGTGGCGTGCAGCACGGGGGTCTAGATTGCACAGTGGGGGAGGCAGGGTTGGGGCGAGTATGAACGAAGGACTGTGGTTATTATCAAGGTGCAAGTGTCTAGTAAGTGTCTGGTCACTTACGTTGGGTGGGTGGCCTCGCATTCCTGGGGCATCTTGGGTCTTTTTTTCATGTAGGTAGTAGGTGTGGCGTAATGCAACATTACGTTTTTGCAGTTTAAATGGCGCGAACTCCACAAAGGTATTGGATCGCTTTACATGAGAACCAATTACAGCCCATACATTTTTTTGTAAACTCTGGGACAATAAGTGATCTGATCAGAATCAGAGGTGATGCCGGGACTCGAACTCGGTTCCCCAGCTCCAAATTCAGCAACTCTGGCACCACAGTATCTCTCCTGAGATGTTTAATTTAGATTCGCGCTTTCCATTCTTCACATCCCTATCATCAGTACTTGTGTTAGTCTAGTTAGTTCAGTCCACTGAAATGAAGACACCTCTCGTCTTGGAATGCGTCATCTATTACACTACAAATCATAACATGGAAAGAAAGGGGTAGTCTGGGTTACAATGAAGTGGCACACAAGAAGAGGGTGTACTGCTTCATCCACGTGGGGCGAGAGCATTGCTTTAAATGGGCAGGCACCTGTACTTCTTTCATTTGAAAGGAATGGCACTTCAACATCCTTTCGCAGGAGATTTTCAACTCTTTATATGGGAGAGTACAGGCACTTCTCAGTTTGAAGCAGGCACCCTGTTAGTGGGAGTACTCGTACTTCTATATTCTCATTTAAAGCACTGGGAGAGAGCTGCTCGCTTTACAGCGACATGACAAAGAGAAAGGGCATGTTTTGCTTCACCCTAAGATGCTACACCTGGGTGGCGAAGGGCAGGGCGTTCCTCTTTTCGTGGGCTGGTGGGGACTTTCTTGACTGATGTCATTTTACTGCTAGGTCGTCGGTAGTGATAAAAACACCTGTCACCAGGGGAATTTAAAGTAACTTCTTAACGCAGGGTGGGTGAGGCGTGCTTTGCATTGTGCGCTTATGCGCTTGTCAGCAAAGCAGGCTGGTAGAAAGAAATGACAACATTTATCACCGGTTGGGTGGGTGTGTGTGGCTCTGGGTGGGTGTGTGTGGCTCTGGGTGGGTGTGTGTGGTTCTGGGTGTGTGTGTGGTTCTGGGTGTGTGTGTGGCTCTGGGTGTGTGTGTGTGGCTCTGGGTGTGTGTGTGTGGCTCTGGGTATGTGTGTGTGGCTCTGGGTGTGTGTATGTTGCTCTGGGTGTGTGTGTGTGGCTCTGGGTGTGTGTGTGGCTGTGTGTGTGTGTGTGTGTGGGTGTGTGTGTGTGTGTGTGTGTGTGTGTTTGTGGCTCTGTGTGTGTGGCTCTGGGTGTGTGTGTGTGTGGCTCTGGGTGTGTGTGTGTGTGTGTTGCTCTGGGTGTGTGTGTGTGTGGCTCTGGGTGTGTGTGTGTGGCTCTGGGTGTGTTTGTGTGTGGCTCTGGGTGTGTGTGTGTGTGTAGCTCTGGGTGTGTGTGTGGCTCTGGGTGTGTGCTCGTCCGTAGGGTACAATAGGTCTCACATTTGCGAGAGATTAAGCTAATGGCAATGTAAATGACAATGCCATTTATTTATCTGGTTTCAAAACCAACACATAAATACAAATGTTGTCATTTACAATGTTGTAAATAAAACAGCGATTGTATTAAGCATTCGCTGAAGACATGCTATCCCGTCTTTGTTCTAGTTTTCCCGCTTGTATTTGAAATATGGCCAGACTCCATTTTGTTTTCTGGCGTCCATCTTGTATGCTATACATTGCCATGTGCTCGCCACGAGGCGAGTCCTACCTCACTGACCGTCACCCTTGAAGTTTGCCCAGCAACAGGCTATAAATAGTTCCTTGTGCGTCCAGCGCATGCCCAGTAAGAGTAACATCTGTTTCTGTTTAGCGGAGATTGGAATGTGCATTCAGCGGGTCTCAAGAACCGTTAACTCCACCCATGTATTGATCATGTTTGAGAAATGTCCATATATGGTTGTAAATCATGCTTTGAGCTGTTACCGCCCACTTATGAGCCCCTTCTTTGTGTATAAAAGGGGACCGCATGTCCGAGTTCTTTGTGCTACCTTGTACAATACTGTAGAGTGTTGTGTGGGCTGTAGTACCACCTTTAAAGGTTTATTAAACTATGTTTTTGTATTTCCAGTTTCCGTGCCAAATTCTTGTGTAGTCTGAGGACTCTGTGTACAGAAGGGCGAACCCTTTCGCACTCGCAGGCCTTGCTGAGGCCTGTACTCATCAATTGGTGCCCGTCACGTGGGGCTCATCGGCGACTCGGATGCTCGAAGGATTGGTCGTGACAAAGGATTGGAACCTTGCCGGGGACGTGATCACTGCCAGCGGCGCCTTTAGTCCTGGCATCCCGAGGTATTCTTCCTTCCCTTCCGATCTGACCACCTGGGTGGCGCCGGTCATCGACTGAAGCCTCTTCTGTCGGTTTGCCGCATAGTGGCCGTTTGGGCGAATTCGGAACATGGCAGTTGGAATCTGGACGCTCTTGATTGGTAAGAATCGTTGTACGGTACTTGCTGCGAGTCTTTGGTAGTCTTGATTGGCAAGGCAGTTTTAGGATACGCTTGCCCCGACTAATTTGTTTGTTTGTTTGAGGTGACTAGTCATATTGTTTGGTTTGGTACCCCTCATATATGTGTTGCAACTCATATAGGCAGGCAATGTGGAGATATTTCTCCTGATCTTTGAATTTGAGCGGCGCAATGTTTTAAGCGCTATTTTAATTATAATATTGCATAGTTTGCACTATTTTTAGACATGCCTGTTTTTAGCGCACTTTGTAAGTGGTGCTGCTGTTTTGGAAATGACCGGTTGATACTTGAAGAATCACAGCCGGCTCCCCCGGAGGGGACGCTGAATAGGGACATGTACGTTAAATTTGGTCTTTCCCCCATAATGTACAGCACGTTGTGACGGAAATATACCAAAAAAGATCCTGAGTTGCGATGGCCTATGTATGGATCATTTGATTTACGGAAAATTGAGTATGTGGAGCAGTGTATGTGTAAGCGGCGAGTGAGACAAGATATGTTTGAGTGTATACGTATGTGGGTGAAAGAGGTGCGAGAGCGTGAGAAGCGTGAGCAAGCACTGATTGAAAAAGAGCAGCGAAAGAGTGATGGTGAGAAAGCGCATGAGGCGAAAAAGCGTGAAGCAAAGGAATTAGAAGAGAAACAGGAGAAAGAACATCGGTTGCAAATATCTGGCCAGTATACTGTTCGACAGCCTCTTTATCCTGTCCTTAATAAATCTGACGATGATTTTTCATTGCTAGATCGATCCCCACCTCCGTACGCCGGCCCGTCTGCTTCGGGAGGAGGAGATCAGGATTATAGACCGCCCGGACAGAAAGTGGATACGCGATCCATGCTGTCGGCTGATCGTATGGCCGATCTCCATAAGATTGCTTATCAGGTCAACAAAGATGCTGTCTCCCTTGCGGAATTATTGACAGAACTTGCAACTTTGTTTCTAATGAAGTAGTATCAGCTTTTCGGAAATATTCCGATGTTCTTGAACCAGATGATGTGATAGCTGATTCTAAAGAATTACGTAAAGGTCTTCTTCTTCCTTCTCAGGTGCCTGATGCGATTCGACGGATATTTGCGTTGCGGAATGAGATGTTTCGGCTACGGGATGAAGCGCGGAAAAGGAAAGCCGGCGACGAGAACACGAGCCCGAGTGGCAGCGGGAAGCAGTCATCCATCATTTATTCAGATAAGATTGATGCAGTGCATGTTAAACCGATGCGGGAGGCGGCGCCTTTGTATGTTCCTCCTAAAGGAGCGGGTACTAGTACGGATAAGGGGTGGCAGATGCTCAAGGGTATTTCATTCATAACTGGGTTTATACTCCTTGGAATAGAACTGATGTCATGGCATTAAAAGCGGCATTACCTAATCCACGAAATAATCCCGCCGCCTTTTATGATGAAGTAGAGGGGGCTCTGAATTCCTGTACTATGAACATGGCCGATATTGATTTATTTTTCGGGCTTATACTACCCCCAGATATGTGGAGGTCTATACGAAAGGTTGATGACTTCCAGACATTTAAAGTTAGATGGGCGGATCTTGAGGATGAGGATAGAGAGAGGAAACCTGCTCAAAAACCGCCCCAGTCGGTTTTAGATCTGCCCACTGCTATTTTACCTAAATTAAAAACGCTTATCCCCCCTTAAAAGATTGATTGGACTATGTTAGCGTCATGTAAACAGAAAGTAGATGAATCAGTTTCAGATTTCTTTACACGATTTGAGGAAACTTTTCATGATTTTAGCGGCCAGTCGCTCACGGACGACACGGGCCGACATCTTTTTGTTGATAAATATGTTTCGAATTTATTACCGGGTGTAGCAGCTCGATTAAAAGCGAGTGAAAGCTCCTGGATGACTTCGACGCCAGCATCCCTCCTGACGATGGCTCAGTATTATGAGCGTCAAGAATTAGAAGCGAAGGGTAGTGAGGAAAAGAAATCTAAAGATTTGAAAACGAAGGCTATTTTAGCGCAAGTGTATGGACCGCCTCGTAAAGGTAATGAAAGGGGCGGTCGGAATTTCCCTGGTTCTTTTTTGGGACGTACTGATTTGGCCCGGGATCAATGTGCATATTGTAGGCTGAAAGGCCATTGGGCGAATGATAGTCCATTGTTACGTACACAGCGGCAAGAGCGTGGGCAGGGATCCATGAGGGGTAGTGGAGGTTTTTCAGGCCCTAGGGGCAACACGAATGATCGAGCTAGGTTTGAATCTAATACGCGACCACGAGATGGGTCCAATGTCTTTGATCGACGAAATAAATACCAAATGTCTGATTATGTACCTCCTGAACAGCACGATTCACAGTATGCATAGGATTGCGTAGGATGGGGTAAGGAATCAATTGAAGTGCCAGTAGATCAGAGGGGTCCTTATGTTACAGCACATGTTTTGGGTTCTACTGATCAGTTCTTGGTTGATACAGGAGTTACTCGTAGCGCTTTGTCTAAAACATTGGTTCCGAGGGCTCCCCTGTCTGGCTCAACAATTGCATCAATAGGGTTCGATGGAACGCCTTCTGTTAGCCCACTATCACAACCTCTTGCACTTTATGTAGATCAGTTTGCTGCACCATGTCCATTTTTGCTTTCCCAGAACACACCTGATAACATTGTGGGCCTGGATATGCTCAAGCATTTTTGGGCCACGATACGGTGCTCCCCTGAGGGAGTACGTGTTATCCTGAATGACAATTATCCAACAATGGAGAGGATGTGTATGATTAAGGAAGATGCTGCACTGGCCTCTTTACCTCATACTTTGTGGGCCACTTCAGATACTAATGTGGGACAGATGATCATTCCTCCGGTGCACATTAGTGTAAAGGAGGGAGCTGTGTTACTGCGCCTGCCTCAGTATCGAATCTCACAGGAGGGAGAGGAGGCGCTCATACAGATAGTGCAGGGTCTGAATAAAGTAGGGGTGGTTGAAGAAGTTTCATACAATGTGTGCAACAGTCCTATACTACTGATTTTGAAGAAAGACACTGACACTAGGATTTATCGATTTATTATCGATTTGAGGGAGGTCAACAAGATAGTGATACCTCAATACCCAGTGGTTTCTGATATTACGACACTTCTTACTCTGGTCCCGTCAATTGCAACAACGTTCTCAGTTATAGACTTGAAGAACGCTTTCTTTTCGATCCCTATTCATCCTGACAGCCGATATCTTTTCGGATTCACGTTGAATAATAGATCTTACAGATTTTGTAGAGTTCCCCAAGGCTATACTGAGAGCCCTAGTATTTATAGCCAGGCATTGAAACAGCAGTTGGATTCTTTCATACTGCCTGAAGGTGTGGCGCTTATACAATATGTCGATGACATCTTGTTGGCAGCCGACACTCCTGAACAATGTGAGGAGTGTACGTTGTCTTTGCTTACCTTTTAGGCATCTCACAATCACAAAGTATCGAAAAAGAAATTGCAATATTGTAGACCAAAGGTGTCCTACTTAGGTCACCTTTTGTCTAAGGAGGGGCGTGCACTTACACCAGATCGTATTCAAGCCATTTTAGACACACCAGCACCCTCCACGCAGAAAGATGTTCGAGCTTTTCTGGGTCTCACCTCCTTTTGTAGACAATGGATACTAGGGTTTTCGTACATAGTTAAACCACTGTTAGCCCTTTTGACAAAAGATACTCCAATTCCCCTTCCCTGGACAGATGAATGTGAGAATGCTTTTAAACAATTACGTCAGGCTCTTTGTTCAGCATCAGTGTTAGGCACCCCTGATTACACGAAGCCTTTTACATTGTACGTACATGAGAGAGATGGATGCGCGTTATCAGTGTTAGTGCAGATGCACGGCGATAAACAGCGCCCTTGTGCATACTTCTCGGCAATGCTTGATCCTGTTGCTCGAGCAATGCCTGGTTGTCTTCGCTCAGTTGCAGCAACAGCTGTGTCAATACGTCAGAGTGAAGGGATTGTGTTATCTCACAAGTTGTTAGTGTTGGCCCCCCATGCTGTTGATGCCCTTTTGAATCAGACAAAGACGCAGCATTTAACTAGTGCTTGTCTGACAGGATACGAGCTGACGCTGTTGGCTCCTCATATTACTCTGAAGAGATGTGCAACACTGAATCCAGCCACGTTGTTGCCTTTCCCAGCGACTCAGCCTGAGGCGCAAGAGAGACATGATGATGTCTTTGTGACTGAGGAACAGACAAAGGGTCGTATCGATTTGCAAGATACGCCCTTTACAGATGTGGATGGAGAGCTGTGGGTGGATGGGTCTTGTTTAAAGTTACCAGATGGGACCACCTCCGCAGCATATGCAATCACTACGCTACACACAATAGTGGAGACAGCACGCATACCGCAAAAATCAGCTCAAGCAGCAGAACTGATAGCGTTGACACGAGCTTGTGAGCTTAGTGCAGGATTATGCGTGAATGTATATACGGACAGCCGCTATGCTTTCGGAGTAGCGCACTATTTTGGCCTGCTCTGGAAGGAAAGGGGCTTTTTGACATCACATGGAGCGCAGATAATGTATGGAGAATTAGTACAAAATCTCTTGACTGCACTGACCTATCCGAAAAGGATAGCTATAGTAGAATGTAGTGCACACAAGAAAGTGACAGATAAAGTGGGACAAGGAAACACTTTTGTAGATCGAGTAGCACGTGAAACTGCGATGCAGCCTGGCTCCACTCCAATGTAGGTTGTGAAGTCACAAGCCGAGCGGTGGCACGACGCTAGAGAAAAGGTACTAGAGATACAAAAGACTGCTACTGAGGAAGAACGAGAGCAATGGTCCAAAGATGGAGAAGTGGACGATGAAGGCTGTTGGAGGAATAAGCAGATGGATAGGTGGAAGTTACCTACAGCCTTCGTACAACCTATGATTCAGATGGCACATGGGCTAGCACATGTTGGAGCTTCGGCAATTGTGAAATTGCTTACGCAAGTTTGGGAGCTTCCAGAAATTGCTAGCACGGCTAAGAGAGTAGTACAGACCTGCATGATTTGTCTTAAATACAATCCAGGAAAAGGGACACAAACTCCAGCAGGAGGATTTGCAACACCTACTGCACCTTTTGAAGTATTGCAAATGGATTATATTCAGCTGGAACGCTGCAATAACCTGAAGTATGTCCTGGTTGTGGTTTGTGCATTCAGCAAATGGATTGAAGCATACCCGACGAAGGACAATACTGCAATGACTACTGCTAAGATGCTGTTGAAGGAATTCTTTCCTCGTTTCGGTGTTTGCAGATTGTTGTGGAGTGATAACGGGCCCCATTTTGTGGCGGACGTTATTAAGTATGTCCTGAAGGGTTTAGGCATTGTACAAAAATTTCATGCAGTGTTCCACCCTCAATCAGCAGGATTGGTGGAAAAGTACAATGGCACGCTCAAGTTAAAAATAGCGAAAATACAGGCTTCTACCTCTCTGACTTGGCCAGATGCTTTGCCTTTGGCATTATTGTCTATCGAATCAGTACCGCATTCTCGGACGGGCCTTAAGCCCTATGAGATTGTATTCGGACGCCCCATGAAGATATGGGGGGTACCCAAACCGAGCTCAGTGTACGATGTACCTTGTGTTTTAATGAATGACTATTTGGCACAATTAACTGATAGCTTGGTTTCCATTCATCAACAGGTTTGAGAAGCACTCCCTGACCGGTCCACAGGAGAAGGCCACCACCTCCGGCCTGGCGACTTCATCCTGGTGAAGTCCTTCGAGAGGTCGAGTAGTCTGGAGCCGAGATGGTGCGGTCCTGAACAGGTCCTCCTCGCGACTAAAACAGCAGTGCGGGTGACCAATCGCAGAAACTGGATCCATTCCATTCACTGCCGAAAAGTATAACCTGACCTGGTGGAACCTGCTGTATTGACCGACCATCGAGATATCCTGACTATGAAAAGAGGCCGTGCTGTGGTACCTGACGAATCTGAGGAGTTCTTCCCGGACCAGACAATCCCTGCATCAAGAAGATACAATCTGAGACCAAGAAAATTATCTGCAATTGTGTGAGAAATTGTCAGAACGGTCTCTAGGTCAGTGAAACGGAGAGCCAATGAGGCAAGGGGGGGGATCAGCCATGCATTAGTGTAGTGACACCCGTCTTGGCCCGCTGGTGAAGAAAACAACGGCTATCCTGGGGGTAAGAGTTCTGACAACACTTTAGTTTCAGGAAGATACTGTGTACCTTTGCTCAAATGGATAAGAAGAAGATTTTTGGTTCTGTAGGATTCATTATCATCATAGCAGTTATTGCTACAGTCATGTGGTTTGTCGAGGATAAAGCTCCTGCCCGTGAGCTATATGTTGTTTCCACTCCAGTCCCAAATGAGCACTTTTTCTATACACTCCCATATCAAGAGTTGAAACATCGACAGTCGTATTTGAACAACACTTTCATCCAGATGTTGCATCATACCCACATTGCTACAAATGCTACAGATTGTTGGATATGTGGGATGATGCCAGCACACCAAAAGAAAGGGGGTACACCGTTCATACCTATTCCTTTCTCTCATAATGGCTCTTGTAGAGCATGGTATACTTTGCTTTTTGCTACGAGAAAGTCTACAGTTGGAAGATTGCTTTTCAAACTTAATAAAGAATGTCATCAAAATAAAGAAGGCTATCCACAAGCCAACAGAACTATATGGGAGTGGGAAGAGTATCGACCAGACAATGAATCGGCACCTTACATTTTTACGAACACTAGAGACACTGTTGGACAAGAGACGTTTGTGATTTCAGTGGCCCAAGCACAAGCTGATTTATGTGTACAAAGTGTAGGCCATATTCCTGTAGGTGTTAGTGATTGTATTGTTGTATTGAACATTGATGGTCTGAATAATAGTACATTCTTAGCCTCACATAACACCTATTTTGTATGCGGGAACAAGGGCTATTATCGATTACCAGCCGGATGGTCTGGAGTATGTTATGTATCGTTTTTATTGCCACCTGTATTCCTGGCACCTGCATCATATCACAAAGAGTTGAAATTATTGAATAATGTGACTGTGAATAGATTCATACGAACTTTATCTGTAGATGATGTTGACCAAACCGATACTAGTCTGCAACAATGTATACATTTCAACCTAGGATTGTTTTTCTTTGTGGGAGCTGCTCTGAACAGTAGAAAGATACGACGATTAACAAGAGTAGTTGAAGCTGTTACCAATCAAACTGCTGCGGCTCTTGGGAATCTTACTGAAGAGTTGCAAATTACCAGGATTGTTACTTTACAGAACCGAATGGTTCTTGATGTGATGTTAGCAGATAGAGGTGGAGCTTGTAGAATTATCGGAAGCAGCTGTTGTGTCTTTATCCCTGATCATACTCCTTCTGTGTATAAAGCCATTAACAAATTACATAAGATTGCAGCTGATATACATGTTGAAAATGGATCCTGGACCTTTTCTGGGTGGTTTTGGACCTTGATTTCTACATGGGGTTGGAAGGTTCTCACTGGACTATGCATAATTGTTGCCATATTATTCACATGTTGTGTATGTATTCAATGTAGTCCAATGATATGCTCTTTATGTGTCTCATTTTGTGTGCCTAATAAACAAGCTGTTGCGGATGCTGCCCATAAGAAAACTATAACTAGAGAGATAGCTGACATGATGAGCATCGATATAAACGATGAGTATTTAGATTATCCAAGGAAACCGAATGTCTTCAGCAAATGCTGAAAGGGTCGTCTGTTGTAAATAAATCAGCGATAGTATTAAGCATTCGCTGAAGACATGCTATCCCGTCTTTGTTCTAGTTTTCCCGCTTGTATTTGAAATGTGGCCAGACTCCATTTTGTTTTCTGGCGTCCATCTTGAATGCTATACATTGCCATGTGCTCGCCACGAGGCGAGTCCTACCTCACTGACCGTCACCCTTGAAGATTGCCCAGCAACAGGCTATAAATAGTTCCTTGCGTGTCCAGCGCATGCCCAGTAAGAGTAACATCTGTTTCTGTTTAGCGTAGATTGGAATGTGCATTCGGCGGGTCTCAAGAACCGTTAACTCCACCCATGTATTGATCATGTTTGAGAAATGTCCATACATGGTTGTAAATCATGCTTTGAGCTGTAACCGCCCACTTATGAGCCCCTTCTTTATGTATAAAAGGGGACTGCATGTCCGAGTTCTTTGTGCTACCTTGTACAATACTGTAGAGTGTTGTGTGGGCTGTAGTACCACCTTTAAAGGTTTATTAAACTATGTTTTTGTATTTCAAGTTTCCGTGCCAAATTCTTGTGTAGTCTGAGGACTCTGTGTATAGAAGGGCGAACCCTTTCACACTTGCAGGCCTTGTCGAGGCCTGTACTCATCAACAATGCCAGTAGCTCAAACTTTTCCAAAGGTGAAACCATTGTTTTGTAAATGCTTGTTAAGGTCTGGCTTGATAGCGCAGCTGTCACCAGACAATTATGTGAGAATCACGAGAAAGGGGCTTTAGCTCTGCCCACTTGTTGGGAGCCAGGAGTCCATGTTGTGATTGGGAAGACGTTGTGTACTTCCACAAAATGTGCTTCCTCTTTCCTGCACCAGAAATCATTCTGTTTATTTATCCATCTGCCCAAGATTGAACTTTCAGAGACACACATATGACTTCGGGTATTATTAAAGTTTTTAAGATATCTAGATAATTCTGTTGTTTTTCTCTGGCCGCAGATCAGGTAGGAGCAGGTCAGTCATTAACCTACATGTATTTTTGGGGCCTAGTTTGACAGTGCAACTGTCACCTGATCTTTCAACCTATACCAATATTATGTTACAGTTCTTTGCTTACACCCAAATATATATCTATTCCCATGTGCTTTTTGTAATGACTTGACTTATGATTTTATCTGTAAAATCCAATAAAGTTTATGAATTGAATTGTATTCCCATACTATTTACATGTAATGCTTCACATTACCATACAACATTCCTTTAAAGCCAGACCTATTGGCATTGCCATTGCCATTGCTTGTTCCTTTTTAAAACACAGAAAATTAAGGGAGTTTTTTTTATCTTCATACTCTGATTTGTGAAAAACTTTTTTTGGTGCAGGAGACCCCTGTTTGCTTTGGAGAGCAGAGTTGTGGCCCACAGCATTGAACAGTGCTGAGGTCTGTATTAGTTGACTCAGTAAGGCAGTGCATTTGAGGCCTTTTAAGAGTGGAATGTCCCTTGCATGGGGTGTAGTTACGATTCACTGTCCTGAGTGCCCCGAGCGGGAGTATCTGGTGTCCTGCTTTTCAATTTTTGCCCTAACTTGTCACAAATAGAGTGTGTGTGCAAAGCCCTAGCCCTGTTGCATGACATGAGTGAGTTCTGGTACCTGTCATGTGACCTCGAGGGGTTCACCAAGCCTGCCCTCATTTTTCTGACATTTGACTGCTATACCGGTCAGTGGTGGCAGTGTGCCGTGTTTTGTGAATCCGTAGTTATCATTAGACCTTTTAAGCCGTGCCACTGGAGTGGAGCCCTACTGGCCTACTAATATAAATGTTACCTTTGTGCACTAACGTGAAAGGGACCTCTTCTCATTGAGACTAGCCTTTTCTCCCTTTCCTGATTACTGTTCAGTGTGGGTCTTGAAAGACTGGTGTGGAAAGCTCACACCTCTGTGTGCCTTTGTTGGAGGTGCTTGAGGCAGGAGACTACCCTGCTGCAAGGAGCATCACTTTACACAAAGGTTTTGCTGGGCGGAGAAGTCTGGAAAGAACACTTGAAAGAAGAGCCACCCAAACAGGTCCTGCAGAGAGTGAATCTACATCTGTTGTCTGCTTTAGTTGTATAAAACTGGAGTCACTGACCCCCTTCATCTCAGTTCCAAATTCTCTTTCATCAAGGAAGGGAGTGCTCTGCGGAGTACTCAGATCACTACTGTGTAACTGGAGCTGGTACCTGCCTGACACACAGCTTCCTAAATGCGAGGGAACATCACCTAACACCTTATCTTGCTGGAAGAAGCTGTTTCTCCTATCGCAGGTGCCTGGAAGCCCTCTTGCCTGTTGAGAGAGTGAAGATGCCCTCACCCATGCAAGAGCTGTGACTCCTGAGGAAGCACATGAAGCAGCAAGACACTGGTGCTGTGTGGGTACACCTTGGGAAGCAATAATATAAGTGATCTGCATACTTTGAGGAACATAGACACAGTCTCCATTCTAGCACTTTCCTTTAGGGATTGTGGACAGCGGTTGTTGCCAGTGTGGACAAGAACTGTGCACAAGGCAGACTATGCCAACACTATCAGGAATTGTGCAGAGATGGATTGTGCCGCCATGACCAAGACTATCAGAAGTGAAACAAAAGTTCTCGCCGTGAGTGCTCTCATGCCATTCTGACCCCGGACCTTTGACAGTCCATCTGTTGCACCTTGGCCGGACCCCAGAAGCGGGTTAACTGACCACTGAAAACCTCCACTCATCCAAAAGTCAGCCCCCTCTGCAAGGACTTTGGGCGGTGGCACCTTATGCTGCTGTATTCCTCCAGATTGCGTGTCATGCCTCTGGCCAAAGGATCTTCTCCCAGAAGCGAGAGCAAAAAGAGATGTGTGCGGTAGGTTCCTGCAAGCATCTGGGAAAGGGTTCTACTGTTTACACCATGGCGAGACTGCGCTGAAAGAGGACTTTTCGATTAACTGAGCTCTATGTACTGAACTAAAGTGTAATCCGCATCTGCACTTGAAAACTCTAAATCCCATGTTGAGACCTACACCAGTATGGCATTTTTATCTGTTATCTCTACCAATGTGTATTATGTTTTAAGTGTGTAGATTTAAAATACTTTTTGTTTACTAAAGTAAAGCACTGGAATGGACAATCACTTATTGCACTGCTGGGTGATTGTTGAGTTCTAAGCTTGCACATCCCCCCACTACCTCCCTGAGATGCCCAGGACTGCTCGCTGCTGGTACCGCTGAGAGTCTAGTGCTGAAGAGGTTGCACGTGTTCCGGTTTGCAGAAACATAGTAGAACAGATCCTGGGACATCCAAGCAAATAACCCCAGGCCCATGCTCTAGCCCTGTAGCACCTGCATGCCCCTTGGACCATTATGTATTCTCAGCAGAGTACCGTGTAATAGGACCTTTGTTTTGGAAACTGGCACTTGCAGTGCAGAGGGTCCGCTTTTTCTTAATTTGAGCTTTTGTGTCAAGGACTGTTTAAAGTAGTGCAAAGACCGACACGTAGAATAGCAACTTTTGTGAAAACCAGAGAGTTGGAAAATATAATGTTTGAGGTGTGTTTGATTTGCCTGTAAAGAGTTTTTTTATCCTTATTTTCGAGAACTACTTCTTCTTTTCTACTAAAGAATTTGCGATAAGAATATACATTTTTCCCTAATTTTCCATAGTCTGTATATTTTGAAAAGTAAAACCAGGGTTGTAAATTTGTTGACAAAGAGAGAGAAAGAGTCTCTTCAGGCACAGACAAGGGCATCTCATTTCAAGCCCCAACCCTTCTATTTATTTAGCCTGGTTGTGTTTTTGTTGGTTCCTGCTTCAGCAATGTGGGAGCACGCTCCAAAGAAACATTGTTCCCTGCTTCTAGGAGAGTGTAACATCATGGGACTGATATGAGGCATCACAGAACCTAATGGTTCCCTCTTTTCTGACGCAGACACATCTACAGACTAGCCTCAGTTTTACCTTAATAGCAGCCCCAAGGAGATCATGAGGACTAGTTTGACATAATTTGGCATTTTTTTGCACAAAAAGGAAACCAGATTCAGAGAGAGGAATTGCAGTATGTGATTTCCAGTCTTTTTTTTTAATTTTCGGTTGCCAACTGATAAAGAACAGCCCAGCACCAGTAGCGGGTAGTTTTGACAATTTTATAAATGCAACAGTTCGAACATTCGATCATTCCATCTATTCAGTGTCAGTTAAAAAGAGAGTTGAAAGACATGGATTGACTAACAGTCCTACATTTTATGAGATTATATCCCTTGGTAAAATTGGATTTAGAGCTTCCACCATGAGACTGGTGGGGTTTATTACAGCCTGTTGCCATTTAAGTCTTAATGGTTGGAAGGCAAATGCATCTTAAACATTCTGGTTGCTGTATGTGCCCTTCTCATGCAAAAGGTTTTGCAAAAGAAATTGAGACAGTTCTACATTAATTCTTCAAAAATCCAAAATATTTACAGCCTTTTTGTCATAAATACCAAATTTTAAAAAGATCCGTAAAGCCATTTGAAAATAATTGTAAAACAAAGCACAAGTTCTCAATCGAATAGCTCTCTTTGCCAACCTAAAAATGTCTAAGGAGATATGTCTTCTCCTCCTTCTGATTCCAAAACAAATGCAAGTCAGCATTTCTGAATATGCCAAGAATCCTGTTGGGGTCACATCACCATTTAACAAGATCTGTGGTACAAAGTGATCTCAGATAAGTGAGTGTTGCAAAGAGTTTCAAAGAGCTGTGTGAGAAACATGTTTACAATTTTCCTAGGCGCACATTATCTGCAGAATATTTGGCCTACCAGTGCGACAAAGAAGGCAGCTTTAAGTTGAGCATCCAAGTGTTAGTTTTTAAGAATTACATTTTTCAAGTACCTGAAAAAGACAATAGCCTGTGATGGTATTAAATTGTATTCCTAGTAATAAAGCCTTCAGGGAACTAAAGAACAGTTGTTGATTTAGTCAGCAAATTAATATTTATATATTTCAAGATGAACTCTCTACAACCGGTAATCCCTATGATTTTGAAGTTAGACTACCTAACAAAGATAGGATGTGTATCTTCATATTCATATCATGGATTCACAGTGAGGGAGAAGGATTGACAAGTCCATGTTTTACCCTTAGCCCTAACTATGTCTCTGAGGGTCTTCATCAACGTTTCAGCTCTTCTGCACAACAAGGCAAGCAAGATGTATATATCCTTATTGGGGAGATTTTGAGATTATGTTTAGGATTTATTTCCAAAGTCAATTCAACATTCCACAATGAACAAGAGGTGCTTGTGCCAGTCTTATTTCCTAATCATTCTTTAGAGGAAAATCTAGGTTACATTTTTTAGATGTGGTGAGAGTCATTAAGATCAGCTTACACATGTTTCTTGAATGCTAAAAATTTGACTGTTTAGTTGGCAATTTTGATTCGGCCAATAGAGATAGCATACCTTCAAATTCAATATGCAGTTTCAAAACTCTTTATCTCGAAATCTAGCAGGAAAAAAACTTTAAAGCTCTTCTCAGGATTACTCCACTAGAAAGATGAGGTGTCATGGGCAGAATGCGCTAGTGTGCCTTTCGTGGTCATTTTCAGAGCAGCGATATGGGCTACTTCATCTATTTTCATACCTCATTATAGATTGGATGTAGCTCAAAGTAATAATTAGCTTTTTTCCCCAACTGTTCTTGCAGGAAATGTTGATCTTTCAAAAGGAAAAAAGGTTTTCTTTTTTTCTTTCATTAAGTGTTTATAATAACGTATTTTTATTAGCACACCTGTGCTTTATGGTATAACCTAACTATCTTTTAGATGAGAGGAAGACAGGCCATTTGGGTATGTCTTCATGGAGTAAGGAGTCCGATGAGGAAGGGTATGTGGAGATAGGTGTCGATTATTTACCAGTAAACAAATTACAGTGATTCCCTCTTCCTCATCCCAATACGCATGACACTTCTGTGTAACTGCTTAAGTCCTTCACCCTTCATCAGAAGGAAGGCTTATATAAAAACTATAAGTGTGGAGGGTGAGAGAGCTCATTTTGGAGAAGAGAAAAGGTGGTCTTGCCTGATAGTAAAACATGGACATTAGACAGCCGCGGTGCGTCCATTGGGGCGTAGGGGCGTAGGGGCGTAGCCCTACCAGCCGCAATGGACCTGCATCGCGGCCGCTGCCCGCAATCCTATCTATAACATTGCAACATCAATCCGCCTCAGCCCACCGCCGGTAATTGTGCAGGGGGGGGTGGCCTGCAGCTTGAGTGACACTCGGGCAGACCGTAGTGCGCAGTCCCGACCGCTGGGGAACTGTGCACTTTGCGCATGCTTGGGATAGTTGGCAACTATCTCAAGCATGCACACTGTAAGTTCCCCAGCGTGACCCAGGGGTACTTGCTCGCCTGCCACAGCCCGGGATTTCAAAGGACGACAGGGCGAGCAGCAAATGTGCCACCCTAGCCAATCCTGGCGCTGCATTTTGGGCAATACACTTAATCACCCCATGCCTAAAACATATATGTAACGTGTTCTCGTGCTCATGTAAAGCGCAGTTCCAGGCAGCTCAGAATAGTGCCACATTGCTGCTTAGGCCATCGGGTGTCCAAGAAGGATTGAAATAGGCCCGTGAGCTCGAACTAGATAAAACGTGAAAAACAAGGCCCAAAGAGGATCTGAGAAGACCCAGACTAATATCATTGGGTGCTTTGAGTGGGAACTTTGAGAATGCCATTGTTGTCTATAGTGTGCCACTGGAGCGTGCCAGACACATCAGTGGGCGTGGGATTGTGGCTGACATGCGGGTAAGTGCCCCTCACCAAGGCCAGTAAATGTCTAAAAACTGATGGGTACATTACCACACAACTGCGAGTTCAGTAGCGTGAGGCTGAATGCGGTCTTCACTTTTAAATGTATCACACACTTCACGGTTGCGGTATGTTTCATGCATTTCACTAATATTAAATAAACATAAAAACAAACCATCACGCCCGAGAATTCTCCAGCTGGCTCGCATAGTTCACAGCCAGCCAGGGTGATGTATTATGTCAAAACTGCTCAACTCCAATCATAATAACTCCGAGCAGTCTGCCTCGGTCGGCGCGCACTCGGCAGCCAGACAGTGTCAAAAATCAAACAAGCAGACAGTTCACTACTGCTAAGCGCTATTATAACTTATCGAAAGGAGAGTGTTCTTAAAAGCAGCAGCAGAGTGACAGGTATCTCACTCCACCCAGTGACTCACTTTACAAACGAGTGAAGGCCGCCGGGCACGATTCAGACTCTCAGGCTCACTCAGCTGCAGCACAGCGGTGTGCTCTAGGCTCCGTGGGCACTGCAGTCCATGGGGTTGGGTCCGGTTGCGGGGATAGAGTTTTCATTATGTTGGGCAGTTGTTACTACCGAATCCGATGGTAGCAGCGCTGGCATTGCCACTGGCTGCAGCCTCCCACCAAGTCATTTCATGACCTGCAGCCACCCGCTGACGCCGCCATTCTCTCTCTTGCCGTCAGTCATCCTGATGACGTAATGGCGCGCGAATGGCGGCAGGCTGTCTTACTCAGAGCTGGGCAGTGCCACAGGAATCACCGGCGGAGACGATACATTGCAGCAATGCCGCATGACCCTACCAGCACAGCAGCTCATAGCTCAGTGGCGAGCATACCAATGAAGCCTGCAAGAGCAGGGGCACAGGCCATTAGTCCCCACATGATGCCACTGCCAGCTGCCATACACACCAGTTAATGCTGCAGAGCTTCAGCTGGGACACTATGGAGTATGCATCATATGCGTGACAATGCATTTCAGTGCGATGATGCGGAGCACCGCACTGAAATGCGTTACTGTCACACCTTATGCGTGACACTTGGGAGGAATGAATTATGTGCAACGTGTTTTTAAAGCTAAATGAATCCTGAGTATTCACAATGCTACAGCAACCCCAAAAAGTTATGTTTGCATTTTTTTTAAATCTTGTTTTAAACAGAAACGGTTCCGAGTGAAAGGGTAAACAAAACTTGTTTTGTGTCTTTGAGGCTATTAAGAGAAATGTTCCCCACACTCACTGCGCAGTCGTTTGCTGCTCAAGTAGATTTTTAGACACGTCTTGCGGCACAATATATCAGTCCTGGATTTTTACTGATTAACCCGGAGATTGAATTCTCCATTATGGTTTGCAATGCCCACAAAAAATCCGCTTGCATTGGATTGTCACTGGAATGGGGGAAGCTGTCACATGTGCTCCTCATCAAAGAGAACTGACAAATCAATTATACCAACACTTCGAGCGACTACGCTGGAAATAATGCAGTTACATAACTCAGTATACAATGTGCGATATAACTAGGCCCCCGAGCACTCGTGTTTCCCAGGACCATGGTTGAGTTGAAGTATTTTTTCTATTAAATCTGAGACTTGTGATTTAAAAATGGTTTTCAGCAGAACTATTGGTCCCAAAATGCAACGGAAACAACTTGCCTGGGCTACTCGGGCACAGATAGCGTGGGTGTGGCACACACTAGGGAAGATTCCAGGGGGTGCCTCTTTCGTAGCTCTGGGCACAAGGCAGTGATATTTGTTTATAGGTTGGCACTGGCAGGTCTGAGGTAAGGAATATTTTGAT
Source organism: Lissotriton vulgaris (assembly GCF_964263255.1). Classification (NCBI taxonomy): domain Eukaryota; kingdom Metazoa; phylum Chordata; class Amphibia; order Caudata; family Salamandridae; genus Lissotriton; species Lissotriton vulgaris. Next base: position 449,021,139 of record NC_141700.1, read on the forward strand.
GTATCTCTTATTCATTTAAGTATAAAACAACAACAAAAATCAGGACCCGAAACATTTTTTAAATTACCGTAATATCAGAAATGTATAAATAACCCGGCCACTCTAGAAATTCACAGATGTTCTTTAATTTAGGTGTTGGGTGTATCTGCGCTTCTTGGTGGATTTCAATGCGTGTTAGCACTCTCTCGCTGCTTGTCATGGGCGCCATGCTCAGCCGTGTTAGTTCTCTTAACAAGTAATCTGAGGCAAAGGATGCATTCCACTCATAAAAGAAAACAGAAGTGACTTTTAAGAAGCACGTTGTAACTACTTGACACAAAGGCTAGAGCTAGCATAAATTAGTTTTGCCTGGAAAGAACTTCCTCTCAACACGTTCGGCATTTTGTGCACTGTATTTATGTCAAGTGATTAGTGAATTCTGAAAAATGAACTACGTGCAAGCAGCTGTGGTGCCTCATTTGTGATCTCTTATTTTCCAACAATTATACATTCTATTGAACAACCTGTCACTTTTAAAAGGGTAAACAGGAAAATCATTTGAATTAAGTGCCATTTAAGAAGTTTAAAGTTTATATTGCTGCCCTTAGGGAAATGAGAGATAAAAAGGTCATTAAAAATATGCATGCAATTGCGTTTTGAGGAAACAACCTATTTGCAAGAGTTGTATATTCAGTATTCTTTCGTTAGCAAAAACGCCTTTGGAAACAAGATGTTATAGATTTAATGGGGCCTTTTTGCGCAATCGGTTTTGAATTTTTCAATTAATATAAAGCAAAGAGCCTGCATATTATATTGCTTGATTTATGAAGGCTTCCCAAGCTCTGCCCCAATAGAACATGCCTCCGACTCCAATAGATGTAAAGCATGAAATACCGTGAGTTCCCCCTCACTGCACCCGTTTAAGCTCGAGTACACATGCAGGTTTTTATCCATTGCACAGTTCACATTTTCGTTGCAAAGGATGCATTTTAAGGTTCAACTTGTTTTGTATTGGAATTTATATAGCGCTTCCCATTCCTAATTGAAAACATGTTATGTATGTACCCAAATGTTAATTGAACCCATGTCAGAAGAATGATCTTCAACCACTCATTTTTCAGTGTTAAGCATGATAGGACTGGCGCTTAGCTGTACACAGTACACGTTTAGCTCTATGCCAACTTGTACACAGTAGACGTTTAGCTCTATGCCAACTTCGAATAATCCCATCACATATAGCCGACGCTAGTCATTGGCAGCTGCTGAGGACCCCCATCTAGCACATCAACATGTGGCCTCTTCAGTGATGTAACATAGGCCCCCGCAGCCTCCACGGTGTGGGGGCCCAAGCTCCAGGGGCCACATTCAGCACAGTATCCTGGCCTGAGAGCTCCTGGTTGATTCCGGAGGGGAGACCATCCATTTACATTGCAAGGGGGGCCTTAAGTTTCGTTACACCACTGGGCCTCATGCCCAGGAGGGAGAGATGTGCACCGCCTACCTGCCCTCAATAGTTTAGTTGACGGAGCAGACTTTATGCGTATGCTATAGCATTGCCCCAAGCGGGTCGCATAGTGGCAGTCCATAGGTGATAGGTTAAATGAAGCCACAGAGTGGGGAGTCCCTAGAGACGCTAGACAATTCCTGTTGAGGCAGGTATCAACATGCAATAAGAAGGGACTTAGTTGAAGGTTCCTGTTGCTGGGGTGGCAGAGTGGCTATTCGTTGGATGTTCCCTAACCCTCTGATATGTGTAAGTGGGTTTGAGACATGATTGAATAGGCAGTGGCTGAGAAAGCTGTATGGGTGAATGCTGAATAGACAATAAACTCGCTGATGACTTGCAGGCTTGGGCGGGGATGCTCGCAGACCAGCTAGACACCCCCCCTCCCCACATGCAGCTCCCCTTAGACACTCAGGGAAATGGCGATTGATCTGAATATGCTAAATTATTCAAGCTGTGAGCTGTTGGGGTCAGGGTCTCCTCATCACATTGATGTTGATGATAGAGAAGGGGCCCTATAATGTTGCGTTATATAATGCACAGCACCGGCTCTAGGGTGGTGCGACCGGTACCCCCGCACCGGGTGCTGATTTAGAACCTGGGCGCCTGTTTGGTGTTTGCTTGTTTACATTTATGTTGTCTTGTTTACTGGGAGCATTGCTTTTATTTTCCTTTAGTGTAATAGGCTGGCTGGTGAAGTGCACTTCCCATAGTGTGCAGCCACTTCAATTTGCCTTTAGGTGACTACCTGGCTTGATGGTGGTTTTCTATTTGATTTCATGTAACTCCTTGTCTTGATGAGTGCATTGGTTTTAGTTTGCTTGAGGTAACTGCTTCACATGCTGGTTTCATCACACAGCTGACACCCACCCTGAGAAAGCCAGCGCTGCCCTGTTAGTGGTATCAACACCAGTGCGCTTAGGTACCTTACAGCTCCTTCACTTAAAGTGGGTTACCACCTACCCGTTACTTTTTGTATCCTGCTCGTACCAAGTCAGATCCAGACCCAGACCAGTCCCCACAGTTGCTCCGGATCAAGGGACATTGTCATGTCATCTCAGTTGCGATGTAAAGACTCCCAGTGAGCTGATGACTCTTTTGGCTCAAGAACCAACTAGCTGGAGACCCTTGTGGTTGTTTAAACATTTAATATCAGCCTGTAACTCAGTCTTGAGCTGGGTGGGTGACCTTGATTACAAAGTGGCTGTGCCAGATGTCCCATTATGACCCCTTTTGCCTGTCTCCCCTTCAGACGCAGAGGGCATAAAACTGGGGGGTGCTCAACCCTGCCAAAAAACTGAGGGGTGACCCTAAGAGCACAGCTGCCATCCAATCATGGGTGGGATGCTTTGGTGTGCTGGTCTGGTTTTCTGGGTGCATTGGCTCAAGTTTTTCCCATGTAATTGATTGGGTGTCTTGGTAAGTTGCTTTTATGTGAATGTCTGACTTATGACCGCACATTCCTTTCAGTGTGCACTTGCTTCAGTTTACTTTTTGAGTCACTGTCTAGTTTGCTGGATGTATTACTTTCATTTTTCTTTCATTAAACTGTTTGACTTGCTTGGTGCTTTTATGTTGGTGCCTGCATGCTGAAGTGTACTCTTCTTCAATTTAAATGTATGTGACTGGCCTGTTGACTAGCACCCTGCTTTCAAAGTGAAGGTTCACACTTGCTTTAGTTTACTTTTGCATGCACTGTTTTGCTGGATGCATTGCTTTAAGTTACTACTTGATGCATTGCTTTCAGTTTGCTTTCAAGTAATTGCCTCTCATTTTCCTAATGCTTTGTGAAGGCTGTTTCCCAACTGCTGTGCAACTTCTTCTACTCTTAGAGCTGAGATTTTCATGAAAGTCTTATAGTCTGAATTCAGCACCTAAGCGTAATAGGACAGAATGTATGAAGCTCTGTGGTTATACTGAATAAGTAGCTACCTATGTTATGCCATCTATTAATGTAATAACTGCACTTTCACAATTGCTTTATTAACCTTCCTGCTTTCTCAAATTTGCTTGTAAATGCACGATTTTTCTTCTTTTTTTTCAAAATTTTCTTGGGGGGTAATCCCCCCAAACCCCCCTTTTGGGGTTCAGGCTCGCTCGCTGGCTACGGAGCTGTAGGCAAATCACTTTGCGCCCTACCACTTTGAAATGTCACCCACCGCCCCTGACATTAGAGAAGCTTAGGTAGCGGAGCCCAGGGGAGTCGGAAGAGGCCAGAATGCATGCAGTACGTACTGGGTGCAAGGAAGGAAAATCGGAGTAATGGAGATTACTGGTAAGGAATCAAAACAATCTTAGGCTTGTTGAAACTTTGGAAATTCCTTTTCCAACTTGTCCCACTACCTAATAGAATTCAGCTCAGATTGAGAGAAGATGTGCTCATCAAACACTGCTAAGTGCATCTTCTTGGAATGCTTCCCATTGCCACATGTTTCCCACTTGTTTCAAGCACATTGCAGGACCACGGCAGCACAATTGCTACATTTTTTGCAGTAATGAGCCAAGCGATGAATTTCCTGTAATTACTTACAGTAACGCCAACATTTGTTGGTTCCTTTCCAGCGATGAGCTGGCTTATGGCCTCAAAAGCTTCCTCTTTGCTCTTGCCTTTATACCTCTTTGCTGCCAGTTCTTCTAGAGCCTTTTTAAACTCTTCATAGTTGATGACTCGAGCTGTTTTTGCTCTGGAAAAGAATATAAAATGTAATTAGGTGAACATGTTGCCAAGTTGCAAGAATTATCCAATAAATCAATACTCAAAAGCGTACTAGCTGTTAAAAAAAACCCATTAAAAAGCCAGTCCATATCAGACACAGCTTGGAACCTTCTTAAACCCATATTTGGAAGATCAGAATAATATTAAAAAAGTCACTGAAGAGCAATGATCACTACCTTCTTTTTACAGTTTGTTGCTCCCAGTGTTGAATTTTCCAGCTGATGCACACCTATAACTATGAACAAATATTGGCAAAGGCAATAGGTGTTGCTTTTCAAAGGCAGTAATGGGCTTTGTTGTAATTGCGAATGCTTGTTGTCAGTGCTAAAAAGTACTGGAAAAAAAGACAGCTAAATGCCAGCTGCAGCTGGAGAAGTGTGGCTCAATGGTTAGAGCGGCAGACTCTGATGCAGAGGTCTGGCCCGGACCAGGGTTCAATTCCCGCCTTAGGCAGGTCTTGGGCTAAAATTTCCCCGGACCTGACAATTCTCGCCTCGGTGCCTATTCTACTCATGGGTCCCACGCTGCAACTCTGGGCAATAGCTTTCTTAATCTCCACAGCGGCCCCAACAGCGCCAGGATGCCTGGCCTCACCTTGGGGTGCCCAGGAGTGGGCACTTCCCATGGAAAGGCCAGGAGAGGTTCCAGAGCGGTATGTATACAGTGCCGTGATACCCCTTTGGGTGATTGTGCGCTATAAAAGCACTACAACATTTACATTTACATATGCATGTGCATGCATTAAGTCACTGTAGCAGCCATATTTGCGTGTTATAATATATCTTACTAAGATGGCGTACAGTTTTCTTGTGGTAATTAAAAAACTCATCAAAGAGTGCAAAAATAGGTTTTCTAACGAGAGTAGTGGCACAACTGAAAATTGTAACTTTTTAGCTCTACATAAACATGTTTTTTAATGTAAAAACATGCCAGGAGTAGTGGGCATGGGAGCAATGGTGGCAGCAAGGTATACGAAGTGAATGCTGAGCAATAGTTTCCAGCAGAGAGGGGTGGGGAAGCAATGAAGGATCTGTGGAAGGAAGGCATTGAAAAACGGAACAAATATACATTTTAAAAAACAAACGGGAAGGGGTTTGGAGAGTAGCAACAGACGATCTAGGGGAAGAAGCATCAAACAGCACATGGGGGAGAGAGCAAGAAAACACATGCAGTCCCATGATAGCGTATGGATAGAAAAAGAAACAAGCATTCGAAATGCATTAGGTCTGGCATTTGCTTGAGCTATTAGCGGTGTAAATGACAATGTTTTTACTCATGTGTTAGTTGTGAAACTGTGTGGCATGAAATTGTGTGGTGTGGAGTGGATTTGTATTGTTGGATTAAGTGGCCTGGTGTTGTGTACAGCGGATTATGTGGATAATTATATGCTATTGAGTGTAGTGCAATTATGTGGAGTGGAATTTTGTGTTAGGGAGTGCAATTATGTGGAATGATATTTTGTGTTGTCGAGTGGTATATAGTGGAGTTTAATTATGTGGTGTGCTGTTGAATTTTGTGGCATGATGTGGAATTTTGTGGAATTGATTGGTGTGTATTGGATGTATGTGGATTGTGTAATTGTGTTGTTGAGTTGAATTATATGGTTTAGTGTTGAATTATGTGGTGTGGATTAGAAATGTGTGGAGTTGAATTGTATGGCGTGGAACTGTATGGATAATTAACACCACCTTGTGAAAAGCAGCACACCACAGAAGAAACCACGTTTAACAATTACACCAGATGACCTGCGCCAAATAGCAAGTATTGAAGAACACACACTCAAAAGCACACATTAAATGGATACAGCCGATGTAATTAAGGGTGTGGCTTAAAATACGCAATGTACAAATCTGTGATTAGCATAGTGTGCCCTCCAACTGGTATTTTGCTGCTTCTGTCATTGCATACAGAAATATAATACAACAAATAACATTACACCTACAACAAGCCAGGGCTATTGGGTTTGTCAATGGCTATTAGTTGTGTAAGATAAATAAACAACAACTAGGACTTTGTTGTATAGAATATTTAAAATGCTTTAGTTCTAAAATGATCAGACTGTGAAAGAATGATAACACGTTTCTTTGACGTTAGCTCAAAGGCAGTGAAGGGAGGTACTGCTGCAGAGTTAAGATTTTTTTGTACCCAGAGTGCAAAAATGGAGAGCCCGATAAAGACCTGTTTCAACTGCTTTAGAACTGCTGGTGCTAAGCACCGGCAGGACCTAGCCCACCTAAATCCCTGCGTCACGGGTAGTCATATTCAGTGGGGCCACAATGTGAGGAAAAATAAAATCAAAGTAAAAAAAATCAGGTAACACAGATTCTAAAAATAATGAAAACCAGTTACAAAGTCCGAACAGCACTCCAAAAATAATGAAAATCAGTTCCAAAGTCTACTAGATGTGCTGAAAAAAGAAGGGCAGAGAATCCAGGCAAGTGGAGCAAATGAGGCACAGTGAATATGGATAGGTGAGGAAAAAGAGGAGTCAGTTTTCGGGAGGAAAAAATAGGCACGTAGCACACCAGGGTGATTACTGAAAAGCAGATTGTAGTCTTGGGGTGAATGAAGGCGGAGAGCACGGTGAGGTGAAGGATGTATAAAAGAAGAGAAAAGTACTGTGTCAAGTGGAGAAAAGGAGGAGCAAGAAGAACAGAGGACAATGGAGAAAAGGAGGAAAAAGTTGCCTTGAGGCCAGTGAGGAAACATGAACGGGAGTAGAGGAGGAACAAAGGATAATGAATGGCTGCAGAAAAGAACTGAGATCAATTGCGAAGAGGCGGAGCCGAGAGCATGGAGGTGAGCAGGATAGCAGGGGACATTGCTTCAGTTTTCGAGCGCTTACACTCCAGTGTAAACTGATCAGTTCTGAAGTAAACATTTACTTAAGAAAATACTTGTCTGAATAGTTGTTTTGGGAAATATGTCCTTCCCTAACATGTCTCCTCTTTCTTACCCATTTCCATAGCGTATTTCAGTCACTACCACAATGCTGTCAAACATCGCAAAAAATGCCTGACCACACTTTTACTGTTCTTTGAATGACCATGTTTCAATCACTAAATGCGCCATGAGAAAGCCAACAGCAGAGCACATCCTTAGCAGCAGCAAACCAAAGCGGAGCTGTTTTCTGTTTCTTGGCTTAAAACTCAGGTCCTTTAAACTCAGCACATTAAGTGGTCTGGTTTGTCGTCTTGACAGAGGGCAGCCAAGCACAGTAAGATTCCCTTTTTAGGTCTCGTCCTCGAGACCTATTGCTGCCGAGATGCCTCTCAAGGGAGACAGACCGGGGCACACGCAGCGATTCAGACCGGGCACGCGCAGCGATTCAGACTTGGCACGTGCACGTCCAGCCCGGCCCCACATTGACACAGCAAGTCAGCCTCTCTCACTCACGCGCACCCACACAGCCACACTCACGCATGCACACACATACGCACACACCCCCTCCTTACCTCACCTCACTTCTAAAGTTCCCTTCCATACCCCTTCCGTTGAATGGCGCCCCAAAGCATCCCCAAAAGGCACTCCGATAGCTTCCCCCTTCCGTACAAGAATTCCCCTGTTCACACGCACACACACCGGTGCTGGGGGAGCTTACTTGACCATGGCCTCTTCTTTCTCCTCCTCCTACTTCTACCGGTCCATTGCTGCACTCCTCCTCGGTCAGGTGGCTCAGGTCAGGGCTCTCCGGGGCCCGGTGCGGGCCCTGCACCAGGGGGCCCACCACTGCCTCTCAATGGGATCCACCAGCAGCAGCGTTCCATTCGCCCGCCCCACCGGCTCTGACTCGAGCCCCAGCACGCGCCTTCACTGCGCGTGCCAGTTGAACGTGGCCACCCTCACGAAGAGCACGCGCCTTGTAAGGCAGCCACGGAACGCGAGTTCACGCGCCTCCACCCAGGGCCTGCAGCTACGATCCATTCCAGCGCATACTGCTCGACCAAATGCTCGCCACAGCACCTCACGAGGCCTACAGCTTCTCTATCTGCCCACAGCATACCGCACTCCCCTCCACCTATCCAGGATCTGCAGCTCAGTGACCCAGCACCTACAGCTCTATACATTCAATGTACACAGCTCCATCTAGTGCTCAGAGCCCACAGGTCCACCCATTGCCCACAGCTCAAACTGGCGCCCACCTCCTCCACGAAGTGCTCATAGCTCCTGCTCCAAACGATAGGCACAGCCCCACCCAGCGCCCACAGCTCCACCCATGGCCAACTTCAGCTCTACCACAACCTAGAGGTCACAGCTTCACCCAGTGCCCTCCAGGGCCCCACCAAGTACATAGGGGACTGCCCAGGACCCGCGGCTCTACTCTCTAAGTACCCAAAGCTCCAGCTGGTCCACCCGTGGGGCCCACCTACACCAACCCCTACACGAGCCAGGAGTGCCCCGACCCCTAAACAAAGAGCCCAGAGTGCAGTGCGTGAGTTGTCTTTAGCACCAGTGAAACCTCCGATCACACTCGCACAAGAGCCCTGTTCACGACCAGTCACTGAGCGTTTTTCTGTTATTTCATTTTTACAAAGCACTAGTGCACTGGAGAATGCTTCATGGCGCTTCATGACATTTGTGTGTGCGCGCGCGCCTCTGTGTGATGTGTCTATTCAGTGCAGGTAATAATAGCCCAAAGGATAGCTCAGTGAGTTGAACCCTAGCTAAAATGATCTGAGTGTATCCCTTAGGTTGTTGATCACAGTACGTCAAAAACGATGTTGGGGTCGATACTTATAAAACTGGATTTAAGAGCCGTAGTCGACTCCGATCATGAGCTGTGCTGCAGAATTGTTCAATGTAAGTATTGCGGTTCATTTTCATTTCAACACACCTATTAGGAGCTCTCCGCCCCGAAGAGCAAAGGGGCGTTTTGCATCAGCGAAAGCCACAGCACAAGAATTAACAACCAATAGGAAAGCAATAGAAGAAAGAAAAAAATGGTAAATGAAAAGAGCACAGGATACGCGGTATCAAAGATGCCATTTAATTAATTTTAAAAACTCGTGGGTGCTAGCAAATGGCAGTTCTTAGCATGTGGTGATGCCTCTTTCACCCCGAAAATTAGGACACTTGTTCCATTTTAATTGGCTTAATTAAGTTGACATTGTCTATTTAACTCAACTTGACTTTGGCAATGGTCGACAAATAGCCATATTTTGCTTCCTATGTTCTTCTCATGCGGCCCACTGGGGACGTGGACTGGGGTTGCAGCCTAATTGTAATCTGACACACACACCCACACACACACGCACATCACCACCCGCAATCCAGGTAGTTATATATGTGGGTGCTTCAATGTGTAATTAGCTACAAACAATCATCTAGAACTTGAATAAAGTCTTTATTGCTCTATTAACAAAATTCATTGCAATTAAAACAAGACGTGTGTACTTGCCGAGATACCGGATTCAGACGGGAGATGCCTGAGGTTTAAAGTCAAAACAGGTTAATTCAAGTCTTCCTCTCTCGTTAAATTGCCCCTTTTCAATACAAGTCAATAGGGTAAATATATCCAATTTTTTTAAATGTCCCTTTTGCTGCATTCCAAATGTTTGCATGTATGAAAAAGTCTTTGTCAATCTGCATTTTTCTCATGCACGACAAGAGGACTGGAGTACATGGTACACGAGTTCGTGCTTTTCCCGAAGACGTAAGGCCTTATACATTTGCCTTTTGACTTCTTTACTAGTTCTTTCTTCCGCTTGGTTTATTTATTGTGAACAAAAACTTAAAAGCAGGTGAACATAGCTGTTGTTTTCTTTAGACAGAACTATATTTATAACTGGTCCTGTAAGTTTTGGAAACAAATCATCTCCCCTTACTATTCATGATTTATTTTGTTTACTCCTACTTTAAACATGTAGTTCTTACCTGGCGCACCATTAGAAGCATTCGTTCTCAGTAGTATTACTCCACTCAGGGCTTTAAGCGGGGTGAAAATAGTGTCTGGGGAGGTCTTTAAATGGAGCGTGGTTTATGTAATTAGGAGCGTGGCTTAAACATGTAAACTACATTTCTATGATTTCCTAAGTGTGCCATCTGAACAGTATTTTGGTGACTCTGAATTTTTTGTTATTGCATCAGATATGTAACACAACTGACAGACTAAAACCAGCCAGAACTTATGAACTTGCGATGATTTTGATGTAAATAACTAATATTGGAAATGTTTTAATTATGTGACTGAATTGTCTCTGTTCCCTGCTTGTGCCTCTGTTCCCTGCTCGTGCCTCTGTTTCCTGCTTGTGCCTCTGTTCCCTGCTTGTGCCTCTGTTCCTTGCTTGTGCCTCTGTTCCTTGCTTGTGCCTCTGTTCCCTGCTTGTGCCCAGCTTGTGCCTCTGTTCCCTGCTTGTGCCTCTGTTCCCTGCTTGTGCCCTGCTTGTGCCTCTGTTCCCTGCTTGTGCCTCTGTTCCCTGCTTGTGCCTCTGTTCCCTGCTTGTGCCCTGCTTGTGCCTCTGTTCCCTGATTGTGCCTCTGTACCCTGCTTGTGCCCTGCTTGTGCCTCTGTTCCCTGCTTGTGCCCTGCTTGTGCCTCTGTTCCCTGCTTGTGCCCTGCTTGTGCCTCTGTTCCATGCTTGTAACTCTGTTCCCTGCTCGTGCCTCTGTTCCCTGCTCGTGCCTCTGTTCCCTGTGCCTCTGTTCCCTGTTCCTGCCTCTGTACCCTGCTTGTAATCCGGTGCTTGGATCTCTGTTCCCTGCTTGTGTCTTGTTCCCTGCTTGTGCCCTGCTTGTGCCTCTGTTCCCTGCTTGTGCCTCTGTTCCCTGCTTGTGCCCTGCTTGTGCCTCTGTTCCCTGCTCATGCCTCTGTTCCCTGCTCGTGCCTCTGTTCCCTGCTCGTGCCTCTGTTCCCTGCTTGTGATCCGGTTTTTGTGCTCTGTTCCCTGCTTGTGATCCGTTTTTTGTGCCTCTGTACCCTGCTTGTGCCTCTGTACCCTGCTTGTGCCTCTGTATCCTGCTTGTACCTCTGTACACTGCTAGTGATCCGCTTTTTGTGCCTTTGTTCCCGGCTTGTGATCCGCTTTTTGTGCCTCTGTTCCCGGCTTGTGATCCGCATTTTGTGCCTCTGTTCCCGGCTTGTGTTCCGCTTTTTGTGCCTCTGTTCCCGGCTTGTGATCCTCTTTTTGTGCCTCTGTTCCCGGCTTGTGTGTGGCTCTGTGTGGCTCTGTCTGTGTGTGTGTGGCTCTGTGTGGGTCTGTGTGTGTGTGTGTGTGGGTGCGTGTGGCTCGGCGTGTGTGTGTGTTGGTGCAAATGCAATAGGTCTCGCATTTGCGAGAGATTAAGCTATTAGCATTGTAAATAACAATGCCATTTATTTATATGTTTTAAAAACAAAAATAATGTCATGAGCAATGCCAATAGCAGTAACTTTAACAAGGACGAGACCATTGCATTGTAAATGCTTGTTCTCAACAGGAACTTGATATTGGTTTCCCCGCATTTCCGATTACTTATTTCAAGTGATTGAAGAAACGCCCGCAACTCTACTCCATTATATATATTTGTCCTATTACCCCACAGGGTTCTACAGGCCCCTCCACCCAGACATCCCATGGGGCATATTACTGCTACTAAATAAGTATGTTTTTCATGGTTTGTGTAATGTTATACGTTGTGTTTGTCAAATCTATGTCCGGAAACATGAGTGTACTAACAATGCGTTTTTAAAATTCCGCCTTCTCAAAATAGAGACAACGAGTGTGGTAGATTGATTTCCACACGAGATCTGAGCACTAACTATTGTTTATTTTTAGAGGCACCTGAGCACTAATTATTGTCTATTTTTAGAGGCACCTACAGCATTGATTAGGCGCTGCGTAAGACCATAACCTGCCCACTGGGGCAGGTAGTATGTACTCATTTGCAATCTATTTTTCTTCTTCAAAACAGATACGTGTTCAGCGCTAACCGTATGTATGATATCAGTGCGCACACGATAGGTGTGCATTTCATATTTTGTTTTTCATCCTTAATTTAGGTTCTGCACGGAGTGGTACACATGGGGCAGGCCCCCATGCTGTCCTGAAGAAGAGGTTTAGGGGACACCTCGAAACATGTCGACAAAATACTAGGGATTATTATCACATACAGTTATTTTTCCCTTTTATTAGCCCCCTTTTTATCCTTACCAACTAGGAGCAGGAATAAAGTATTAGCTCACTAGTAAGGTATATTTTAACTAGCACAAACACCACTCCCCCTACAATGCACTACACATATATACACATAACCAGTGCTCCTACATAACTTCACAAGTCACAGCACGCCCCAAGCAGTAGATGCTTGGGATGGCCCCAATGATGAAGCATGTCACCTAGGGGCAACCCTGGGCGAGTGAGGGGGCTCAGGAAAAGACCTTTCTCTTTTCTACTGACAGTTGAAGTTCACACCAATTTGGTGAACCCACAATTTCTCCTTGGCTAGGTTCTTATGATCCATTATTTATGGATTGTTTTGCTGTAGTCTTGACAAAAGAACCATATGAAAACCCCAACTGAAACAGTAGTCTGAGGAATGCTATGTTAACTAGCACAAAGTTGGCTACAGTCTGCATGCGTATTGGTTTTGGAAACCTTTTGAATGGTTTTATCTCTGGATATGCGTGTATCGTTTCATCTTAGTGAAATGCCCCTTATTCCTTCTCACATGTAAAGCAGGCGCTAGGGCATGAGTGTGCACTAGACACATGTGAGTCTCTTTAAATACTGCTCTCCCGGGGACACACCCTCGTGCCCATTACTTGCCAAGACCTCACTGCCTCACATGAAGCGAAAACCTGTTGCTTTGCACATGTTAACACCGCCTGCCTGCTCATTTCACAGAGTGCTCACAAGCACTATGAAGTTCAGATTCCTTGATTCACGCACAGCCATGACCAACGTTCAACTATGTTTTGGATGGTTAGCGAGTTCACCTGCATTTGTGGCAGAGCTTGGTGGGAGCGCGGAAGCAGCGATGGGACAAAAACAAACTTTTAATAAAAAAGTTCTGCAAAATATCAGATTCAGCAAGTAAGCGCACTGCTCTCCCGGACACACACCATTCTGTCCTGTGCTTGTCAAGGTGCTACTGGCTTACATGTAGCAAAGACCTGCTGGCACACACATGTAAACACTGCCCACCTGCTCATAGTACAGAGTTCACACACACCTCATTTCAATGAACTTATTATACGTTACGCACAAATATACAGACTTTTACAGTAAGCACAGTATACAGAAACCAACACGTTTGAAAAAAGTAAAAAAATTTCACTTTGAACATTGAAAATCGTATTTTTAACATTTTCACTGCGCAATGTTTGTTCACTCCTTACAAATTTGTTTATTTAAAGCCTTAAGGGCGCTCTAGTGGCTCTAACTACGATTTCTGGAATGCCGTCCGCCATTGCCCTGGCTGCTAACTGCAGGCACGACGTGCTTTGCTTACATTCAAACACGTCGTGCCTGCAGTAAGATAAAGTCAATAAAGTAAATAGTGCTCACAAACTAAAATGAAGGCTGTGTTGTGCAGCTGCAGGAGCACTGTCTGAACCAAGGAGAGGCAGCGCTGTGTATGTGCTGTGGAGTGCGAGGGCTGCCGTAAATACAAGGAAGTAGTCCCTAAATGGAAAGATAACAGCACAGCAGCGTAACGAAACTGTAGTTGGTCTGTGCTGCTTCCTCCAAAACTGGTAGTGACGTATCGGATCGCCACCCAACAATAAGCGGGATAAGATCAGCAATGCCAGCATTAACCAATGGCAAGCGGCAGGAGACATGACCCTCGATATTGTATTTACTATAGGTCTTGCGACAGTGCATGCATTGTCTAGGCTCGACCTAAAAAGTAATTTTTGGAGTATAAGCAATGCAAAGAAAAAAGTCTAATAAAACCATGATAAAGAAGCAACAAACATAAGAAGAGAGAGTAAAGCCATTGAATAAGAAACAAACAATTGAGATAGATAAGAAATGAAACTCACCATAAGCAATATGTTGATTCAAATTCTAATCTAAATATTGGTATTATATACAGTAGGTCTGTCAAGAAAAGCTGTCTGTAGGCAAGTCTGAAAAGTAGCCCCTGCACCTTGGTAGTGCAAGGATTTAATTCAACTAATCAGAAATATGGTAAAGAAAATAATTTCCTGGGTCAGGGCAAACAAGAATAGGGATGAAAGAAATCAAATAAGGAACAGGAAACTGAAGTAGATAAGAACGTTATCCAATCATGAGCTAGGTCCTGACCTAAAGCTTTACACTATTTTGTTGACAATAGATCTTTGATGACAGACAGCTTATTCTGACTACAGGTGAGATTTAAAAAGTAGTTCATGCATGTCAACAGTGGAAGGATACAAGTCAACCAATCAGAAATATGATAAAGAAGAATTTACTGCAAGGACAGTGCACACACAAGAATAGGAATGAAAAGACATCACTTAAGGAGAATGGAACTGAGGTAGACTAGAAAGCCGTCCACTCATGGGCAAAGTGCTAACCTAAAACCCTCTCTGTGCACATTATATTGTAGCTATTAGGGCTTTCATAATAGAGAGCTAAAGTAGTCTGTTATTCGAGAGCTAGAAAGATATTGATCTTACGAGGAAAAAAAGAAACTAGAGATCTCCTCTTTTGAAAAAGGTGAATAGATTTTCATTTTTAAGCTTCTTTGGGTAGGTAAAATATCCATGGGTGATTCCCCAGACATAATACAGATAGGTTAATTCCACCGCACCCAAGGCCCCTTCATTATGGAGGAAGATTTGGACAGATTTTTCAAGGTAAGTTATACTGCTGTGTAACATTGACACATTGCTTCATACTATTCATACCATTGATGTAGCTCAAAGTGCTATCCAGTTCATTCGGGTAAGAATCTATGCA
This sequence comes from Lissotriton vulgaris, assembly GCF_964263255.1. Taxonomy (NCBI): domain Eukaryota; kingdom Metazoa; phylum Chordata; class Amphibia; order Caudata; family Salamandridae; genus Lissotriton; species Lissotriton vulgaris. Next base: position 449,036,206 of record NC_141700.1, read on the forward strand.
ACATGCTATGTATGTTTAGCAGAGTGTGTGTATATAGTTTGATCTATGTTGCAAGTCTTTGGGTTCAAGGATGAAGGTTAGGGGGTATCCAATTGTGTTGCTGCAAACTCTGTGCTTCTCCAATGCATGGTGATGGATCAGAGGGGTGTTAGGTGACAGAATGTGCAAGTTGGTGCCCCGCCGTTCCATGAATGGTTTAGCGTGTGTGTATTTGTAGTTCAAGCTACCTGGGAAGCATGGTGTGTCATACATTAGTGCCAGAGGGGTGTTCCATTGGTGTCACTGTAAACTTGCGTCAACAATTTGGGATGAAACCAAAGGGTTCTTGGAACTAGTTTAACAGTTATATTATTGTATTTATTTTTTGCTGTATTTATATCACAGCTCAGACCCACCAGCTACTAGAGTATTTTACACATGTTCCAAATTATATAAATGGGTAAGGTGTAAGGAATGGTCCACACTGGGAGAGTGTGAAATTTCCATACTTTGCTTCTGCATAGTTTTACAAAATTTTACCAACATTAAACAAAATATAAATCCATTATATTGTGCCATATTTTAGCGTGAAATGTTTCCTCATATAAAATTTGTCATGAGGGAGCAATACACACTAAAACAATAGTGCAAATAAACAAAAGCACCACTAACAGCAGTCACTCATGCTCTGTTGTTCCTGTACATTCATGGTCATAGCATGTTCAAGGGTAATTTTTACCACAAATGACTCTTAATTTGGTGAAGTGGCATTAATTTGGGAATTTACCGAGACAAGAGTTGGGGTAATGCCAAATTCCCAAAATTATGTGAATTAAGCTGGCGTAATTTAAATTTCACCTAGCTGTAGTCAACACTAGTGGAAAGGTAGAGTATACAAATTCACTTTTCAGAAAGTCATAGATTATCTTGCTTAACCCCATACAACCGTTGGATTGGGGGATGGATTCCATGGCCTGGTGGACCTTAAGAAGTCCAATTTATATTCTTATTCAGCTCTTAGTTCAAGTGACTCACATTCCAGTACATGAAAACCATCAGTTTGAAATTTCTATTTCGAAATGACATTAGAACAGCAGTTCTTTTGGGTCCCTTTTGAAGATAGTAAATCAGCGATTTGTTCTGATGGTTGAGGGGGGAGATAGAGTCGAGGATTTTTGGTCTGTTACTGAGAAAGCTAGTGTAAGAGTTTTCAATTTCTTGAAAGATATTGTCACCAGGGTGAGACTATCTACACTTCTGAGAGCATGTTGGCCACCAGAGATGATTATTTTGTCAAGTAGATAGTTTGGGAAGTTATTGTGTATCGCTTTCTGTACACTACAGGCAGAATTAATATTCTTCTGACTTCCATGATCAGCAATTTTGGAGTTAGATGATCACGTCTTCTAGAACAATTAGACAGGCATTGAGTGCTTCTTTTAAAAGAACCAGGTGGGTTTTGGCAAGAGAGATGCCAAAAGAGAGATGCCATACTCCAGTCTAGATAGGAGAAGTGATTGCAGCACCAAGTAGAGGTCATCACCAAGGATAAAGGACTTCATTCCTCCAGGAAGTCTGCTTTGATAATATGCTGCTTATGCTAGGGCAGTGGCTCTCAATTTTTGTTAAACCACAACCCACTTAAAAAAAAAAAACTTTCACAACCCAACTAGAGAGTGCAGAGACAGAATACAGAGTACAAAATATTGAGTTGCACGAATATGGAGTCATTAATATCGTGGGTCAGGAATAGGTATGGGCGGAAAATCCGTTTCGCTCGCGGATTTTGCGGATTTTCGGGAAATCCGCAATCCGCGAGATTCGCGAATCTCCCGCAAAATCCGCAAATCCGCGAGCAGCGGATTTTGCTCGCACTGCTCGCACTGTTCGCGTGAGTTCGCGGCTTCCCAGTACAACTTCGCGCCCCGCGAATAAGTGCTAAATTGCAGAAATACGATCTTAGCAAAACTGAAACTACTTGCCAGGTTCAAAAGTTCAGGCTCATCATTAGTAGCCATTTCCTGTAGTGCTTCCTGAGGGGCCCCTCCAGAGTTCAGTTGCCAGTTGCAACTATTATGTGACCCTGCTCTGAACCTCAGAATAGTTACACATATGCCACAAAGGTCCTGAATTACAGCTAAGGGAGACAAGCAGGAGCCAGGCTGGAAGTTAAAATCCATTAATCAGCCCCTAATTCATTATTGTCAGTTGGGGCAGGGCAGGTGTTGTAACTAATTTTGCAACAATGAAAGCACTTAGCAAGTGCAAAAGATCACTAATCAGGGCGCACTAAGGAAGCAGGTGCCAGCTAAAAAAATATTCTGTGACACATTAATCAGCCCCAAATTAATTCAGGTCACTTGAGGCAGGGAAGGTGTGCTTTGCTTTGCCGAAAATAATGTACACTGGACAACCAGAGGGTGTGGTGATGAAACAGAGGGTGGCATGGGTGGGCCAGAGGGTGGCATGAGTAGTCAGAGAGTGGCAGTGGTGACAGAGAGTGGCAGTGATGAAGAAGAGTGTCCCAAACAGGCTGGACACGTAGAAACAACAAGTTCGCAAAACTTGCGACCCGACAGGTAAGTTCGCAAATTGCGAAATTGTAAAAACCCTCGCGAACTGGCAGAAACACGGGCGAACACAAAAAAAAAAATCCGCAAATTCGCGGGAATTCGCGGATTTTGCGGATTGCGAGTTCGCAAATCCGCAAAATTCGCGAACGCGAGATCCGCAAAATTCGCCCATGCTTAGTCAGGAATATAGACAGCAAGAATATTGTGGTCAAGAATATCGGCTTAACCTCTTCGCCGCTAATGACAAGGGTAACTCGTCATGGACTTTCCATTGATTTCAATGGAAATTGCAGCACAAGAGCAATTGTACCTTAGCGCTAAAGGGGTTAAGGTAAGAAATATTGTTTTTTAAAATATTGAAGTATTTAATATCATTTGCAAAAATATAGTTGTTAAAAATTTCGTTTTTTATTATTGTTATGTATTTGTGTATACATTTTATATGTATGTCATGTATGTTTGCTGTATAAGATTTGTTTGTATTTTCAATATATGTGTTACATTTTTAGTAGTTATGATTTTTTTTTTTTTTTATTTGAATGTTGTGTTTTTAGTACCGTAGCTGGTTGTGGGTTTATAGGGGAATAGGGTGGGAAGTAATTTAATTATCTTAAATGTATAAATTCTTTGTAATTTTATTTATAAATTGTTTAGTTCCGTAGCGGGTTGTGGGTTTATAGGGGAATAGGGTGGGTAGTAACTTAATTATATTTAACTTATGATTAATTTTTATTTATTAATATTTTTTCAATTGAGATGTTTTAGTGTTAAATGTGTAAATTAATGTATTATTAATTAATAATTGGTTGTTAATTAATTTTAATTAATTAATTAGTAATGAATTATGGTAATTGTGTTGTGTTTATAGGTGTAAATGGTGGGAAGAATTTTTGTTTAAATTTATGAATTAATAATTGGTTGTTAATTAATTTTAAATAACTAATTTGTAATTAATTTTGGTAATTTTGTAATTAATTATCTTTGTGTGTGGTAGTTATTACAGGTGTAAAGGATGAAAAGTAAATTATTTTTAATTGATGGATTAATACTTAGTTGTTAATGAATTTTAATTAATTAATTAAGGTAAATGTGTAATTAATTTTGTGTGTGCGTTGTGGTGTTTATAGGAGTAAAGGGTGGGAACTAATTTGTGTTTAATTAATTAATATAGAGTTTGTTAATTAATATTAATTATTTGATATTTATTTTGGGTAATTGTTTATTTTTCGTGTTTTGTTTTTACTTTTAAAGGGGTTAAGGGTGGGTATTAAATAAAATGTTATTTAATTATTAGTTGTTAAAAGTAATAGGTTTTCTTTAAAAAAGTATATATAATTGTGTTTTAATATTTAATTCAATTTTTTATTAATAAGACGTTTTTAATTAATAAATGTAATTAAAAATGTTGAAGTGTTTTGTTATTGGTGTGGTGTTATAGGGTATACAATAAAATAAATACATTTAAGTTTTAAATAATAGTTTTGTTTGTTAATATTTGCTACTTTTAAACAATTATTGTTTATAAATGTATTTATTAATTTTTGTTATATATTATTTGTAGGTTTTTGTTTATAATTAATATTTTAATTAATTTTATAATGTGTTCTTTTTATATGTTTAATGTTCAAATTTATATTTTTTAAATATTGTATTTTTTTATGATTTTTTAAATTGAGTAATATTTTTTGTTTTTTTTCCACCTGTTTAAGTAGTACCAGTAATTTCTACCCCTCCGCTATCCAACACTTTCCCTACTTTTGCACTCTCTGGAGTGGGAATAGCATTTTTTACCCCTTTGAGAACCAACACTTATCCTACTGTTGCATTCAGTGGAGTAGGACTTGTAATTGTTACAACTCCGCTATCCAACACTTTCTCTACTGCTGCATTGTTTGGAGTGGGAATAGTCATTTTTACCCCTCGGCTATCCAACACTTTCCCTACTTTTGCACTCTCTGGAGTGGGAATAACATTTTTTACCCCTTTGAGAACCAACACTTATCCTACTGTTGCATTCAGTGGAGTAGGACTTGTAATTGTTACACCTCCGCTATCCAACACTTTCTCTACTACTGCATTCTTTGGAGTGGGAATAGTCATTTTTACCCCTCGGCTATCCAATACTTTCTCTACTATTGCACTCACTGGAGTGGGAATAGAAATTTTTACCCCTTTACTATCCAACATTTTCCCTACTGTTGCACTCACTGGTGTTGGATTAGTAAATGTAATTCCTCCGCTATCCAACACAATATTTTTGTATTCACTGGAGTGGGAATAGTAATTGTTATTCGTCCGCTATCCAACACTTTCTCTACTATTGCACTCTTTGGATTGGGAATAATAATTTTTGCCCCTCCGCTATCCAACACTTTCCATAATGTTGCACTTACTGGAGCGGGGATAGTAATTTCTACCCCTCCGCTATCCAACATTTTCCCTACTGTTGCACTCATTGAAGTTGGAATAATAAATGTAATTCCTCCGCTATCCAACACTTACCCTATTTTTTCACTCACTGGAGTGGGAATATTAATTTTGACTACTCCGCTATCCAACACTGTCCCTACTTTTGCCAGATTACACAGATGTATGGTTTTATCAATAAAGGTGAAACCCCACTAAGCCATTGTAGGGTGCAAGAGCGGAGCCTAAGCATGACACACCTTTTGTGCATTGCGGGACTCTAATACATGCAAAATCATCGAAAAGAAATATTGAAAAGATTCTACGAAACTGTTTTCTTTTTTAATAAAAGAACATTACACTGCATATATACTGTGTGAATGGATGGATGGGTGGGTGACTATGTGGGTGGATGGATGGATGGATAAATGAATGGATGGATGGACCTTGACTGTTTTAGAAGAGCAGGAGCTGTCAGTGGTGGTCTGGGCGTTTCTTTATGTTTTGGAGGTAATGGACAGGCTCACAAAAAGTCACAGCCAGAAAGCACACACTTTTCACTATGTGCATTATTGTTGGAAGGAGTGTGGAGTGAACGGTTCTTTGTATGTTTTTGAGGTGGATTGACGGATCCTCGGGAGCAGGTAAAGGCAGTGCGGCTGGAGGCTCCCATTGAAGCCACTGATGCATCATAATAACTATAAAACATATTTTTTTCGCGCTTCCTGTTACAACCTGGTTATGTTATGTTTTACCCTCTACATCCCACTGTACTGGTATCTGAGATTACTCTTGGGATGTTCCATCCTCCCCTTTCCTACATTCCTGTTGGCACCTTCCTGAAACTCTGAAGGCTACCTTAGAATGTTCATGTGAGGGACCTGTACTGCTGGAGAGAGGAGCAGTTAAGAATAAAGGCTGTTTCATCTTCCTTCCTGGTCTCAGTCTTTTATCAGTTTGCATCCTTTGTAACACTTCCACGTACGAAGATCATCACACAATGGCTACGCACGATGAGACTGGCTACCATGTACATTCCTAGAGAAACAAGTCGCAACGACAATATAACGAGGGAAGAAGAAAACAAGAAATAAGCAACTCAATTGGAATAATGTAAACAGAACAGCCCGTAAACGTTAATAGCCTAGAAAAGAAAGTTCAGTAGCAAAGACACGAGCACTCTAGGAGTGGGAAAAAACAACAAATGCGAATATCTAGTGAAATGCACACATAGCAAGAATTTGACTTGTGAAAACGTATCACTGTATAACGTGGAAGAACAGAATCCAACCTGTCTAATGATGATTGACTGAACCTCTCAACTAATTGTTCAGATTTCAAAGCAACCCGCACATATCACATCCCAATGCATCTGTTTATATGCATGGAACACATCAATCATCCGTTTCAGCTTAACCAAAGGTCTTTATCACCGAGCAAAACAAACAGAGCAGCAGCCCTTACTAAAAAAAAGGAAGGGGGCACAATGACCAGAGCTGCCAAACAGGAGAACCAGGTTAGAGTATCTGCATCAGCTCAATGTCCTGTGATCCTGGGCAAATCACAACGTAGAAATAATTCAATTCATGTGAACTTGTGTAATGTAACTTGTGCTCATGTAAAGCGATTCACTGCCTTCGGATCCAGTTATGGTCCTGGCTGTTTAATACAAGTAATAAACAGGCGGCCGGCAGTGGGAGTACATGAGAAATAATACCTCAGTCACGTCTGGAGCATAGGAAGGGCACATAATTTATTTGAATGAATCTGTGATAGAAAATGCCCTAGGATGTCAGAAAAACTACAAGAGTGCCAACACAGGTCTAAATGGGAGGAGTAACAGTACAAAGAGGTAACCCCTTTTCTGAAAAATCCCAAATGTCCGGAGGGACACCAACCATCAGCTATAAACAATGGGAAAGTCCACCGACAACCACTCTGTGTCCAAAGCTATTGGTGACATAAAGAGCAGATGAGGAACCCACTGTGGCAGTAGCCAAAGAAGCCCCTATAGGTTTTTAAACAATACTGGGGCCACTAAATCTTGTATAAAGGAAGGAACATTACCACTTTCTCTCAAGTCAATGGACACACAAGAGTTTTCTGTTGCTATTAGGAGGGTTCCCTTTACTGAATAAGGGAACATGACAATAGGAGCCAAGCAGATTGAAGGAATCATTGTTATATTCCCCAGAGGTACCAGTCCATCTTATTAGAAGCGACCTGATGAGTAAGTTGAATAACACCATCTCTTTTTTGGAAGATGGGTCGATGATATGTTACACTCTTGGTATTACACCAGGTAGGATGTTGTCACTCATAGCTCATGCGGATTTGGGACAGCAGGTCAGAGCGATTCCTGTGGATGCAAAGGCCTTTTTGTGAGGCATATATGTTGTGATAGCGTACACACCAGCGCTACTGGGGAAGGCAGTGCAGATACCGGAACTATTACTCAGACCCAAGAGACATATGGGTCCTATAGAAGAACCTGACATGGTGTTAGAAATAATGGCCCTTAAAATGAAGCTGTGCTATGCATTTTTAATAGCTTTTGACACCAGACAAGCAACATGGGCATTAGTAGTATTTACAGATCTAGAGGTCGATTTGAGAGACATATCAGATGAAAAAAATGTATGATGGTAACACGTCATTTGAGACAGTGACATTTCAAATTGATAGTCCCATTTGAATACAGTAGCAATACAGAACACTGCCGAAACCTGCATGAGACAGTACAATAAGTGAAACACATTTGGCAAGGTATCAGAGAGTCTGTGGACAAAGGGACCACATGATGTGGGACTGATTAAAGGACCTGAGCCTGTGAAAATAACATTGAAGCCTGGGTGATACTGCCTGGGGTATGTCAGTATCTCTTATCCAAAGAAGCAGAAGAAGACATCTTCACCACAATACCTGCGTTACTTGAGCAGGGGGTGAAATATGAGAGAGCATCACCCTGTAATACACAGAGCTACCCGATAAAAAAGGCTAAGGGGGGAACTTGGAGGTTGATTTGAGATTTACGCTCCCTCAACAATATAGTATTCACAGAATTTCTGGTAGTACCAACCCCATCAGTCATACTAACAAACATTCCTACGGATGCCACCTACTTTTCAGTAATTGATTTGAAAAGTGCGTGTTTCAGCATTCCACTGCACCCAGATAGTCAATGTCTAACAGAGTTTCCGTAAAGATAGAATCAGTATAGCAATAGAAAGGTTCCCCCAGGTCTATTGTGAGTCTTGAGTATCTTTAACAGGACAATGAAAAATGATTCCGCAAATGTAAAATGCAAAAGCCCCCTTCTACAGTATATGAATGACATTTTGGTGTGTAGCCCCACCTTAGACATGTGCAGGGAGGATACTTTTGGTCTCCTTTCCATGCTTGCAGAAAAGGATATCAAAAGGACAGTGGTCCAAAGCAGTTTATAAATATAGCGTAATGATAATAAGACAAGCCGTGATGAGCCGCTTATATATTTATCCAAGTCCAGCCGGACATGGATCGAAACGTCGACCTTTTATAGTAGTTATACAGTACAGCCAATGTGTACCAATTGCTGTATGTACTACTCTGGGAAAACACTTGTAATGCTGATTTAAAAGTGTCCAGGTTGCTCTTTTTCTCCTTTGCCTGCAATTTCTCCTTTCTCATAACTACCCCTTATTCTTCACCTTTTCTGTTCTGCGGTAAAGCACAGGATTGTGCTCTCTATTTCTTGTAATGTTGCTTATGCACTAAACATTTTCACTATTGTTATAAAATAAATTCCATGTCCGGCTGGACTTGGATAAATATATAAGCAGCTCATCGCGGCTTGTCCTATTATCATTACGCTATATTTATAAACTGCTTTGGACCACTGTCCTTTTGAAATTGACCTAAACCCTTGGTCTACAGCCAATTATAGGGTCCCCCTTGTTTTCGCCAAAAATGCAGAAAAAGGATATACATTTGACAAAGACAAATTGCAATGTGTACAGACAGAAGTTCATTATCTGGGGCAGATAATATCCAAAGTTGTGCGAAGTGTGTCATCTGTTAGAGTAGAGAGCATCAGAAATATCTCCATTCCCCCCACCACAAAACAAATGCAGCAGTTCATAGGACTCTGCAATTATGTAAGTCAGTGGGTATTGGAATATGCCACCCTGACTGCACCATTTTTGACTGCTCTAACAGAGCCCCATACCAATGGGAACAGAATAAAGTGGACTGATGAAAGAGACTGCATTTTGGGAGCAGACGAATGCAATCACAAATTCTCCAGTGTTAAATATGCCTGATTACAACAAACCATTCAACCTCTTTTGTCATTGTGATAGGATGACAGTGACAGCTATACTGACTCAAATGATATCCATGGGACACAAACCAATTGCCTACTACAGTGGGCTACTAGATCCTGTCATAAAAGATCACTACCCATGTGAGAAAGCATTGGCTACAACAGCATTTTCAGTCCACCAAATCGCCTTTAACATTGTATGTAGAGCAAGCAGTATTTCCTATTCTACAAAGACGTGCACTCTGACAACCCATAGAGTATCTGGAAACAAAGTAATACTTTTAGTACCATCTTTACAAGTGGTTCGCTTTCACACAGTTAATCCAGCAATATTCTTTGCACACCCATTTACTGATGATGAACAAGTACATGACTGTCCTAATTATATCTATACTACTATTATAAAGAGAGAACTTGCACCTTTTGGCAAGGTAAACTCGAAAAGTACACCACCAATCCGAACACCCAAGACATCATTGAAAACCGCAGGGCAAGCAGAAGGACATAGGCTATCTAAAAAAAAAAATATGTTGTTTTAAAAAAAATTATAAATAAAAAAAAGTAGTCCCTTGCAACTAGTGCCGGCCGCGACGTCTGCGTGATGACATCGGGAGCGCAGGAAGGAGCGGCGTGGAAGCAACAGGTAGAGCGTACTGTCTTTTGAGGATGGGAGTCATTATCATAACAGCCCACCCATGTGGTTGTGGCTCGCAGACTGTGGTGGTGGAGTGCATGGAAGGAAAAGCACACAGGGCTGTTCTGTTCGGGAACGTGCAAGAGCAAGGCATGGCAGGACAGCGTCAGCTTTATGAAGCAATGCAGAACTTTCATTCCAGAAATTCTTACAGAAAAAAGTATGTAATCCAGATTTTTATGAAGTTGTTGGCGTTTAAGAAAGCTTTGCTACGGACAGCCTTAACTTAAAGGGTTGTGTAGCGAAAAATCCAATTCAAGAGTTAAGACTTAACATTTCTTGGAATCCGGTTTAGGGAAATGAGCATTAATACGGTGAAATGAAAATTCTTTCAAAAGTAGATCACTTTTTTTTTTTTTACTTCTGCTGGTATTCTCTATTAACACTCATCAATGTAAGGAGTACTGCGTTAAAAGAGGCCCTCCTAACTCGTCAAAGGTGCCTTCTCAGCAGTCTGTTTTATATGACCTGTAGAGGGCAGTCATGCACTAAGAAAGATTTTGTGTTGGTTCGTGTGTTTTTTCTCATCGAAAGGGAGACGGTTTCTTTTACCGTGGAACCTTCGAAAAAGAGGCATTGAAAGATAAGTAATAAATACATTTAATTGAGAAGAGCTACGAGATTTCTTTCAGTTTATGGATATTGGTGAAAATTGTGATAGAAGGGGGTTCCATAAACAGTGCAAAAGCAATACAAAATGTGCAATAATAATGTGTCCTTTATCTATAGGTTGGCTCTAAAGCCTCATTGCCCCCAGGCAACGCTGGGGCGGGCTGCTAGTACCAGATAAAGAAAGTAAGGTAGGAGAAGTCCCCATCCAAGGGAGCAGGTGGCCCTTTGTTGATGTATCTTCTTACATACTTCAGGAAACTGTGGTTAGACATTCAGAAGCAACAGTTGTAAGAGCTGAACAACAGGGACCATCTGATACATTACAAATTATTAGCCAGATGTCACTTCCTCCTAATTTTTCAGCACAGGTAGCTGATTTAGTGGCCATCATTGAAGCACTGCAGCAAGCTGAAGGACTAGAGGTCACTATTTATTCAGATTCGGCACATGTCCCTGTCACTGTACATTCTAGCATTCACAGAAGGGAAAGGAGGGGATTTCTTAAATCAGATGGATCCCCTGCGATGCATAAAGATTTATGGCACAATTAATAAAAACTTTAACACTCCCATGTAAAGTAGAAGTGATAAAATATGCAGCGCACACCAATCAGCAATACCTTGTCACTAGGAGAATTTCTCTAGCAGAATGGTAAGCAAAAGTAGCAGCTAAAGCGTCCACAAATTATAATCAATGTGATCAACACACGTTAGGTAAGATGACAAACAGGCAACAGGATGCTACGGAATTACCACACCCATATTCAGAGACCACTAAATTACATTTGCGTGAATTGCAAGCACAGGCATTACCTCATGAAAGGGAGTTGTGGGAACAGCAAGGTTGCATTCAGTCATAAACAGATTTCATTTGCAGGCAAGAAAGTACAGGCAAGGCAGCAATGCCAAAAGCTCTGTTGTACACAGCTCTAGAGCAACTACACCTGCCAACTGTCACAATTCACTCCCTATGCTTTCATTCCCTCCACCAGGGAGCCAAATTAAAGGGGCTTTCCAGTGTTCTAATATGCTTCCAGACACTCCCCTGTATGCAAATCCTGACTTCCAGGCATTTAGACATCATTTAGGAATGGACATCCATTCCCAGTCCATGCCGAGTTTTGTGGAAGCCAGTCTGCTCATGGTTGAAACTCCATTACCTATAATCTCCTACTCACTGCTTTGTTTTCACCCCTGCAGGTCAAGGATGGGTGGAGGAATCCACTTATCTGTGGCTGGCTGCTGCTAGCCTGCTCACACCTGATGAGCATGAATACTGTGAGCTCTTTTAAGCCCCAGCCCCTCCAGCCCAGAGTAAGTAATTGTTGCTGTTTTCCTGAGAGACCGATCCTTGTTTCCTGAGCTTTCGATATTCCTTGATTCCTGGGCTATATTTAATCCTTGTTCCTTGATTCCTGAGCTATAGCTATGCTTTGTGCTTGAATTAGTTCCTGACCTATAGTTCTTCTTTGTTTCTGGGCTTCGGGTATTTCTTGTTCCTGATTTGCACTGCTTGTAGTGCTCTCTTGACTCCTTGTTTCCTGAGCTGTAGCTATTTCCTGTTTTCTTGAACTTTAGTAATTACCTGTTCCTGAACCAGCACTGTCTGCAGAGCTACCTTGACTCCTGAGCATTAGCGCAAATCATGTTCCTGCCCCAGCATTGCCTTCCATGCTACTTTGTTTTCTTGATTCCTTAACCTGCACTATTCTTACCCTTGTATCCCCTCTTCTGTATATCCCTTTCCAGTCTCTGCCTTTCTTCCCATTTCCTTGATTGTATTGTATTGTATTGTATTGTAAAGGCTCTTCCAAAGCGCATGGCTACTCGGGAGCATCCCAGCGCTTAGGACTGACCAAAGGGAAATGGATTGCAGAAGATGCGGAGGCCCAGACTCTAGATCCTCTTGATTCCAGTTCTAGTTTGCTGTCTTTCCATTCTGCTGTCTTGCTTCTGTTACCTTGTATGTTTGTTAACTGCTTTCTGCCAAGTGTGCGCTGTGATGTCCTTCCTTTCCTGATAAGCAATCTTCCTTGCTAGCTCCTTGTCTACTGTGCTTGTCTTTAGTTCTACCCCTTTGCTGTTACGGCCTTGCGTGTTGCTGTTTGATTGCCAGGATCCATGGGCAAAGCTGACTACCTAGGTGGTGTTTCTTGTTCACTGTGAGAATTGTCTTTGACTTACAGTTATAATATCACCACAGGTATAAGCTCCACGACCCTGCCTTTGCATATATATCCTATATGTGAGTAATTTCAGTCAGTATCTGTAACAGCAATTGGGGTGAGAAACTTACTGAGCTTCAGTCTTACCGCGTGGAGATCCTGAGTGCTTTACCCCACATTCCCTTTATGGTTAATGTTGTATTATATATATGTCTTGCACGTCCGTCCTGGGTGTAGTTAGTCTGAGTGCTAAATTGGCTTGTGAGTGCCCTTACTTTCTGAGGCTTAGCCATCTTGTACAGGCTTCCCCTTTGGATCCCCTTTTCTCCTCTGACTCCGTATGTGATCCTGGGCAGCGCTGTACTATTCTTTCTGTGCATAGTACGTTTTCTACCCAGTCCCCAGTCTTTGCTCAAGTCCCTGACTGTGTTCCCGACATAGTCCTGGACAGTCTCTGACAGAATGACCAACCCACATTTCCAGGGTCACTTGTGAGGTTTCTTTGCATTCAGTTAGCTACCTTTTATTTTAAATCCCAACTTGTCAGTTCTTGTCAAGATGTTTAGCATCAGAACCAGAAAGTCTGCGTATGATGGCAGACATCCATTGCCAAGGCAGTGCAACCTATTAGAAAGTCCTTAGACTCTAGAGGTATATTTATGGAACAAAACAGACTCTTACGTGCTGAATATTATTCACTGTGGTTGGCTGATCCTTCTGTGTTAGATTTTCATTCCATCTGTAACCCGGATCCTCACCTGACGTCAGCCTGTGACCTACAGGATGAAAACTAATTTCCGTAAACCTTGTTTTTCATTTTTCTTCTTTTTTTTGGGAGCATGGCATCGCGGGCAGTGACCAACCGCCCCCTGAAACATAGCGCTCAACCTGTGTGGAGTTAAATATGCCCTGTGTAGTAACATCAGCTGGATACATTTAAACTTTCAATTGCGGGAGACCTTTGTCACGATCTCCCTGCCGGTAATTCACTGCCTGCCTTTGTGCCTGGAGTGGAGGTGATCGGGGCGATCCAGGGACAAGAAACTACAATCCCCAGCAGAACTTGTATGTTATGTATCACGTGACACACATGCAAACCCAGAATCAGAGGCGAATACTGATAGCTGCGGTGCCGATAATCCTGATTTGGTGCCCGTTGCTGATTTCTTCATTTTGTTTCCACATCCCAGTAAGGCAGTAAGAGTGCGCAGGCACTGTTCTTTGTTATCGCCTAAACTCTGTGCGAGTGTCATTTGAGGTTGTCCCTCGCTACGTTTCCAGTGTTGTCACTAGCCGCGTTTACTCCGGTCTTAACTGAGGTAACGCTGCACCTTCTTTGACTTCCCAAAGTCCCGAAACTCCTTTGTTGGAGGAGACCTAGTCTTTGGTCTTGTGCATAGGAGCTCTAGTGTTCGTTTTTGCTCCATTGCCCTAATACTCCTCTGTTGGATGAGACCGGCTGCGCCAAGTCTCGTGCAGAGGAGCCCCTTTTATTTAACATTACCGAATAAGACTTTGTGAGCGAACCATTACTAGCTTATGCCAAAGGGTCCAGTAAAGAAGAGATTTATTGGATGAAGTGTTTTGGCTACATATATCTATATAAAATGGTGACATTGTTCTTTCCTTGTTCAAACTGATGACCTGGGCTAAAGACAAGATATTTTTGTTCATAGCTCTGGAAATTAAGCCTCACAAGCTTTTGCCTTTTGTTTTTTGATTTCTATATAGGAGAGAGGTTCGGAGAGGGTGTGTTGCCATTTAGGCTAGGCGCCTGACCTCACTTCAAACACAATGGTAGGTATAATAGGAATATAGGAGGTATAACTCTACTATGTGGAAATAACAGTTATATTTCATTCACATGATTTCCTGTTCTTTTGTCTTGCAATCATAGGGTATTGAGGTGATCTTGCTGCTGCCCTCCGCTCTCTTCTATGTACTAGGCTCCACTTAATTTACTTTCAGGTGAGGGGGTGGGAAACATTCCACGCTGCATTACTTATCATTCTGTGTTTCTGCAGACTTAATTCTGTAAAACCTGTGGCTATACTGTGTTCTTCTATTCTCCTCAGATCTCCCTCCCAGCAGTCCCTACCCTTTCCTTCCCCTGCTCGATTACCTTAAAATTCTGTGTTTTCTCCTCAATGCCAGACTTGGGGTTGTCCAGAGGTGGGCCCCTTTAGAGCAACAACACAGGCCTGAGGATTTGTGTGGAGGAATCTGACAGAATTACCGGCCCACAAATTTGATTTCCTCCCAACTGTGGTGAGGTCAAGAATGGCCACCTTGGATGATGTGATGTCAGCGTTAGTATTAGTGCAGGCAGAGCTGGCTGTCTAACGTCAAGAGACAGCAGTCTTACAAACAAGGGTCGACTTGTTATAGAGAAACCCGTTCAATGCGGGTACCCCTCATCCAACATCAGTGGTGGTAGAGATGCCACCCCAAGTACCCTTGGCCCCGCCACAGAGGTTTCACAGGGATAGAAAAAAGGTCCAGGTGTTCATGACCCAGGTTTTACTACACTTTATGAGTAAACCGAAGATGTTTCTTAAAAACCAGGCTAGGGTGGCATTCCTAATCTCCTATTTGGGTGGTGAGGCAGCACAGTGAGCGGTCCCCATAGTCAGGGGAGAAGATCCACTGCTCTATGATTGGGATAGCTTTCAAAACGAGTTTGAGAAAACTTTTGATCGGAGGGCAGAGACTTTTTCAGCTGACAAGGATTTGCTGGAGCTCAAACAGGGTTCCTTGGATTTGGTCAGCTACCTAAACCCTTTCCGAAGGCTGATAGCAGAAACAAACTGGCCAGAAGCCAAACAATCTGTCATCTTTTATCAAGGCCTAACAGCCAAATTGAAGGACGTCCTCACTCAAATAGAGCCACAACCCAGTACCTGTGCGGCTCTCATCGAACTGACACTCCGTTTAGACCACAGATTACGAGAGCGCAAAGGTGATCACAAAAAGAAGACGAGGCACGCCCCCATAAGCGACTGAGGGTTTCCTAAGGAGAAGACAGAAGCAAGGCCTGAACCAATGGAAACTGGAACAGTGAGAGCATCTTTACCCTCAGTGAGAGGGACCATCGACGCAAGCAGGGCTTAAGCTTATATTGCGGTAAGAATGGTCATTTTCTTAGGGAATGTCCTGTTAAGCCCAGATCTGGTCGGTTTTGCTCTGGTCAACTGGCTACAGTAACAGCGAAAAAAAGGGGCAGAAAACTGCAGCGCTTGAGTCCATCAGAAGGGAACCTCTCAAGCGAAAGTACCATCCCTTCAGTAAAACTTGATGTTTTTCGTGATTCCGAACATTTTTTTATTTCTATGGAGATAGGAACAAACCAAGAGACTAACCCCATCAGAGCTATGGTGGATTTGAGGGCTACCTGCTGTTTCATGGACAGAGAAGAAGCCATCCGACCAGGAGTGTTGCTCATCCGCAAGAACACACCTGAACTGGTATATGCGGTGAAGGGCCAGGAACTGGAATCCGGACCAATTAGCCATAACACCCCTGAATATGAGCTCACTTATGAGGGGTATCATCGAGAACTAATCTCCTTTAATATCATTCAAGCTCCCCACTATGGGGTGATTCTGGGACTTCTGTGGCTGCGGAGACCTGAGCCTATCATCAACTGGACCAACAAGACCTTACAGTTACAGTCCAACTACTGCCAGGATTATTGCAACCAGTTGGCTACTCGACCTTCGACGGAATTAGCCACATTGCATTGTATTGCAACAGCAGCAGAAAAGGAGGTAGTGCTTCCAGACTGCTATAGAGCCTATATCGAGGTATTCAGTGATATCAAATTGTCACATCGACCTGGTCCCCGGAGCGGTGGTACCTTGCGGCCGGATTTACGCTCTTACCCAACCTGAGAACCAACATTTAAGGAGTTGTCTGGACAAACTTCTGGAACTTGGATTCATCTGTCCTTCAGGGTCTCCGGCAGCCTCTCCCCTTTTCTTTATTCCTAAAGCTAATGGGGAATTGAGGTGTTCTATTGACTTCAGGGCATTAAATGCCATTACGGTGAAAAACCAATACCCACTCTCATTGATCCACGTATTGTTGGAGTAAGTTAGAGCGGCAAGCATCTATACAAAGCTGGACTTGAGAGGGGCATACCACCTTGTGCGGATGCACAAAGGTGATGAATGGAAGACCGCCTTTAAAACGCGGTATGGGCAGTTCGAATACCTTGTGATGCCCTTTGGGCTATGCAACGATTCTGCCGCATTTCAATTCTTCCTCAACGAGGTTTTGAGGGAATATCTGGATATTTTTGTAGTCGTTTACATCAACGACATCCTCATATATTCAACAACAGAAGAAGAACATATCTTTCATATGCGCCAAGTCTTGCAGGCCCTACAGACAAATCGTTTGTTTTGTAAACTCACGAAACGTGAGTTTCATGTGACCACAGTGGTATTCCTGGGATTGATGCTCACCCCCTCAGGTCAGGTCATGGCAGAGAGGGAGATCAAGGCCATAGTGTATTGGCCACGTCCACAGAGCATTAAAGACATTCAAAGCCTTTTGGGCTTTGCAAACTTTTATAGGAGGTTCATTGGACATTTCTCAAGCATGGTGGCACCTCTGACCAGATTGACTAGGAAGAAAACACTGTTTGTATGGACGACGATGGTGCAAAGGGCATGTGATCACCTGAAAGAGGTCTTCACCACGGCCCCTGTACTCACTCATGCTAACCCTTGGTTGCCCTTCATTGTAGAGGCAGACGTTTCTGAAGTCGCAAATGGAGCTGTACTGTCCCAAAGACACGAGACGACAGGATGCCTCCATCCCGCGCTTTCATGACTCGGAAGTTGAACTCCGCCAAGCAGAACTATACGATAGCCGAAAAGGAGCTTTTGGCTATCAGGGATGCCTTCCTTGAATGGAGACATTGGCTTTTGGGGGCATCCCATCAAGGAACGGTATATACCGACCACCGTAATCTCCAATTCATGAAAGTGGCTCGACACCTCACTCCACGACAACTGCGGTGGATGTTGTTTTTTGTTGAGTTCCAGTTCATTGTTACCTTCCGCCCAGGCATCGACAACAAAAAAGCTGACGCTCTCACGCGCCAAGAACATGCTCTTCAACCAGAGGGGTCCCCTGAAAGAGCCATCATAGAGCCTGGCATAGTTCTATGTGTGGTACAGACCAATGATTTCCTACAAAGAACCCGAAGAGGAATACAGACCTTTTATTGGAGGATTGCATCAAGGTATCCCCATGAAAGGTAGACAAGTGCTCGTTCCGAATGCAACCCTGCAAAAACTGGCTTTTGCTTGGTGTCATGACCTACCATGCGCCGGTCATATGTGAGGAGAAAAAACTCTAGGAAGAATGTTGCAATAGTTCTGGTGGCCTACTATTCGACCAGATGTTGTTTCATTGGTGCATGACTGCAAAACCTGTGCACAGATGAAGACGGATCACCACCAAGCACAGGGTTTACTCCGGATCATGCCCACACCTGAGAGGCCATGGGAAAGATTCTCAGTGGACTTTGTGGTAGGGCTACCTAAAGACCAGGGAATGACCGCTATCATAGTGGTGATAGACTACCTGTCCAAGATGGGCCATTTTATTGCATGTAAACAAGCCCCCACAGCAAGCCACCTGTCTCAACTGCTGCTCACCCACATAGTTTGTCTCCATGGTCTTCCCCATGTCATAGTGTCTGATAGGGGGGCCCAGTTTACAGCCCGGTTCTGGAAGACTTGGTGTTCCATGTTACGCATCACTTCCTCCCTCTCCAAGAGCTTCCATCCCCAAACCGATGGCCAGACAGAGAGGTTGAACCAAACTCTGAAGCAATACCTGAGGTGCTATGTCGATACCACTACTGACATTTGGGTTGACTGGTTATGGGCAGCGGAGATAGCCCACAATAATGTCATACACTCATCAACTAAACACCACCTTTGTTCTGCACATATGGGTTCCATCCACGGTTTGCTCCCTTAATCTTGCCTGACACTAACACCAAACTACCTGATTTACGTGCAAGATTACTGCTTATGCGTAGAACTCTGTTAGAGGCAGGAAAAACTTTTTGAAAGCCAAGGAGAGGTATAAAGCACAAGCAGACAAACACTGAAGGCCTGGTCAAATATTCAAGCAGGGGGACTGGGTATGGCTATGCACCAAGCACATCAGGTCTCGGAAGCACAGCGTGTTTAATCCCAAGAACATAGGCCCCTATCGGGTGGTTAAACACGTAAACCCAGAACCAGGGTATAGCAGCGAATGCTGATGGCCACGGTGCCAATAATCCTGATTTGGTGCCTGTTGCGGACTTCTTCGTTTTGTTTCCACATCCCAGCAAGGCGGTAAGAGTGCGCAGGCAGTGTTCTTTGTTATGGCCTAAACTCTGTGCGAGCGATATTCGAGTTTGTCCCTCGCTACGTTTCCAGTGTTGTCACTAGCCGCGTTTACTCCGGTCTCCACGGAGGTAACGCTGCACATTCTTTGATTTCCCAAAGTCCCGAAACTCCTCTGTTGGAGGAGACCTAGTCTTTGGTCTCGTGCAGAGGATCTCTTGTGTTTGTTTTTGCTTCATTGCCCTAATACTCCTCTATTGGATGAGACCGGCTGTGCCAGGTCTCGTGCAGAGGAGCCCCTTTTATTGAACATTACCGAACAAGACTTTGTGAGCGAACCATTACTAGCTTATGCCAAAGGGTCCGGTAGAGAAGAGATTTATTGGATGAAGTGTTTTGGCTACATATATCTATATAAAATGGTGACATTGTTCTTTCCTAGTTCAAACAGATGACCTGGGCTAAAGACAAGATATTATTGTTCATAGCTCTGGAAATTAAGCCTCACAAGCTTTGCCTTTTGTTCTTTGATTTCTATATAGGAGAGAGGTTCGGAGAGGGTGTGTTGCCATTTAGGCTAGGCGCCTGACCTCACTTCAAACACACTGGTATGTGTAATAGGAATATAGGAGGTATAACTCTACTATGTGGAAATAACAGGTATATTTTATTCACATGATTTCCTATTATTTTGTCTTGCAATCATAGGGTATTGAGGTGATCTTGCCACTGCCCTCTGCTCTCTTCTGTGTACTAGGCTCCACTTAATTTACTTTCAGGTGAGGGGGTGAGAAACATTCAACTCTGCATTACTTATCATTCTGTGTTTCTGCAGACTTAATTCTGTAAAACCTGTGGTTATACTGTGTTCTTCTATTCTCCTCAGATCTCCCTCCCAGCAGTCCTTCCCCCGCTCAATTACCCCAAAAGTATGTGTTTTTTCCTCAATGTCCAGAGGTGGGCCCCTTTAGAGCATCAACACAACCCTGAGGATTCGTGTGGAGGAACCTGACAACTTTCTTGGGGAACCCCAATATAGTGTCCCATTTTTTGGCTCTGAATGTACGACCCACGTCCCCTTCCCACGTGTCACGTAGCGGCTGTAACAAAATCGCTCTCTCAACTCAAATTCCATGAGTGAGCCATTTAGTCAGATGAGCCCCGTTACCCATTAGGTACTGCATGGTAAGCAGTGTGTTTGCAGGTGGTTCAGTGTCCTCAGGCGACCACATGACGTGTATGTATCTGGAAATATGTGCGTGCAATAAGAGCAATGCATCCGGGGCAACATGGACACATACAAACGTGTCATGCGACATCAATACACCCTCCGTAAAGAAATCTCCTAGTGTAGTGATACCCGCCTCAGTCCACGACTTCAGCGCACGACCAGAGAGTACCCCGGAACGTGTGGGAATGCCCTACAACGGAATGGTGGGGGCATACGGTGCCCTCCCTCCAGTGTATCTTACTGCACTCCGCCAGTAAGTGATAGCTAATTTCAGTAAGTGGGGCAGCGACGTCAACGGGGAGCTTGTGGTAGCAAGAGCCTGTGGATAATTCCCTTATCCCTGTCTCGCGATGACATATCTAGCTCGTGTAAATTGCAACTTGCTTGCCAATATACCAGCCATTGCAACTGGCTGGCATAGCAATACGCACGTAGATCGGGTACCCCCAAACCTCCCTGTTTCGCGTCAAGTTGTAGCTTCGCCATACTAATACGTCTACGTCCTGTGCCCCATATTAGCTCCGTCATCAATTAGTTCAGCATTCTATAGGACCTCATGGAGACAAGTATCGGCAGGTTGCTGAACAAATAAAGGATCCTCGGCAAAAGCACCATTTTTGTGATGCCTACCCTGCCCGGCACCGATAGGGGCAGTGAAACCCAGAATTGAATCTGGGATTTTAAAGCGCAATCGCACGCCCCAGGTTGCCATCCAGAAGGTCCGATGTAGTGCGATAAATTTGTATTCTGAGATATTAAAAGGTGTCAGGTGCTATGTGAAAGATCCAGGGACCGAACCGGAAAGCCCTGTCCCCCTCAGCGCTATCAAAAAAGTACGCATACGACTTAGCAGCATTGATATCCAGGCCAGAGAGACCCTGGAATGACTCAAAAATGGAAGGCACAGGATGAGGGTCAGCACCCATATCCTTGATATAAAGAATAAGATCATCCACATATGCCGAGACAGAGTGGAGTGCACAACCACGCGCTATACCCCTGCAACCTGTAAAAGCACGAAGTCTGTGTCGGAGTGGCTCCAATGCCAGGATAAACAACAACGGTGACAAGGGGCAGCCCTGCCTAGTCCCCCTGGCCACTACATATTGTCCTGAGACGTGCCGTCCCGTTCGTGCCCACTCCGAGGGGTTCATATACAGCAAGCGTACCCATGCTATGTATTCCTCCGGTAAGCCAAAGCATGTAAGAGTATAGAACATATAATCCCATCGTAGGGAGTCAAACGCCTGCCTCAGATCAAGAGATATGCAGCCTTATGTAGTCCCTATACCGTGTGTGCCTAACATAACCTGATGCAGCAGTCTAATGTTGAGTGCTGTGCTCCTACCAGGTACGAACCCACACTGATCAGAATGTATCAGCGCAGGTAAAAACTGATTAAGATGAGTGGCCAGTAACTTAACGAGGATTTTATCATCCGTGTTGAGGAGTGATAATGGTCTATAGCTCGAAATAAGCAAAGGATCCCTCCCGGGCTTCAAAAGCGAAACCACTAACACCTGCAACGTAGCGCAATGATTCGTTGCAAAGACTCTGCAAGTGAGGAGTCAGCAGGTCAGCGTACATTGCATAAAATTCGGCCGGGAGACCATCACTCCCCGGAGTCTTATTACGTGGTAATGCCTTAATTGCCTGTCGTATTTCCACGCCTGTTAGTGGTCGTAATAGGTTGTTGCGTTGATGTTGTGTAAGTTGGGGACCGTATATACCATCAAAGAACGGTTCAAAGTCAGTGTCAATAAGGTCAGGCAGTGGATCATACAGGGTTTCATAATAGTTGTTAAACTCGGTATTGATGTCTAGTTGTGTATTTGCCACCACATCTGCGTTATTCCGGATCACCAATATAGGTGTGGGCAAGGGGGCATTCTGGACCAGCCGCGCCAACAGTGGTCCCGATCTATCAGCTTGTGTGTGTTGTTTTTGTTTTTT
Source organism: Lissotriton vulgaris (assembly GCF_964263255.1). Classification (NCBI taxonomy): domain Eukaryota; kingdom Metazoa; phylum Chordata; class Amphibia; order Caudata; family Salamandridae; genus Lissotriton; species Lissotriton vulgaris. The sequence goes on from NC_141700.1 coordinate 449,058,474, forward strand.
TTTTCTCTTTTTTTTGTTTTTTTGTTTTTTTTGTTGTTTTTTTTTCTTTTTGTGTCCTCATTAGCCAAAAAGTCGATCCAACTATGCTCTTGTCCTCTCAGACACGAGGACCGACCCCCCCGTAGCACCTAGAAGCCCAATGCTGGGCTCCAGGTGCCCAGAGAGTCAGCCCCCATGCTGCCAACAGAGCTTGGACGGACATACTCCCTTTGGACCAGTTCGGCCAGTTGTCCAGTAGCTGTACGATACCACCCTTTTGGACAGAGAGATTTTAGGCCTAATCATCGGACCCGGGGGAGAAAAAAAAAAAACGGATTGGCTAACTATCCCTCCTCCAATCGATCAAGAGGTCCCAAAATTTAAGAGATCGAGGGCTGCATGTTCTCGATAGGTCCAGCTTTGAAGTTGCATATAATGAAGACAGCCACTCTGCATGTGTTGGGGGATTTATGTTAACCCAATTTTTACAGATTTACACTTATAGAGCGCACTGATACCAGTCGGCGTCCAGATTTCCCTTCTAGCCAGTAAGATGGCATAATACAAAAAATCTCTCTTTGATCCCTTGATGTTGTGATTTAATACGAAAATGATTAAAGACCATGAGCACGGGATAGTGACACTAAGAATAGATTCGAGTGTTGTTCTGACTTGGTGCCAAAAGGTGGCAATGTTCGGACACTCACAAAACATATGAAGGTCTGACGCTGCTGGTAAAAAGCATTTACAGCAGCACTTCCCTGTTTGAAATTTCGACAGCCTTTTAGGAGAGTAATACGCTCTATGAAGTGTGAAGAAATGGTTGCGCCTCAGCCATGCTGGCTTGATGATTTTGTAGAGGAGGGTAAAAGATTCCTCCCAAATAACCTCCGTATCTGGTTCTCCCTCCGCACCCCAAAGTTTTTCCGGAGGTTAAAGTCTCGCTCTCCATCCTCTATAATATGCCAATAAAAGAGTGCAACTTCCTTTTTTCCCACCGGTCTTTCAACTAGGATATTTTCTAAAGGACTCTCCTGTCCCATCATTCCTTTCTTCTTGATTTGAGTCAGAATCCAACTTCCTATTTGTAGATATACTATCCAGGAGAGTGGTGATGTTACTTTAAGCTTAAAGATATCCCAGTCCATGATTGATCCTTCCGTCAGCAGATCACCCCACTTTGTGATCCCTGCGTCCAGCAGGACTCTTTTGGCTGTGTTGGCTTCTTGTGATGCTAGTCCAGATAGGTCCCAAATTGGGGCATGTTCAGATAAGTGTCCTATCCCGGCCTTAGATTTTATTTGAGACCATTCTTTTAAACTACTCAATAGTGTCTTTAATCTGATTTTTTTGAAAAACTTCTGGTGGCCGACCTTGAAGAGAAAACCATTCACTGGAAGGTCCGAACCCAATAGCATTGCCTTGCACATAAGCCCATTTGCATTTTCCCAGGGGAGCTTAAGTAACATCCTAGAGTGGGTCAGATGAAATGCCCAGGCATAATTTTCCAGGTCTGGCAATGCAAGCCCCCCTTTTTCTCTTCTCCTTCTCAATTTTTTCCAAGCTAATCTGCTGGATTTATATCCCCAAATGAATGAATTAATATTTTGCTGAAATTTTGCAAGCTGCTTGGTATCAAAGACTAGCGGAATGGAATTAAAGATAAAGGTAAATTTTGGGAGAATACTCATTTTTATCAAGCTAGTTCTCCCATAGATGTTAAGCGGGAGAAAGGACCAGGATTTCATCAGAATTTGGGATTCTCGGGAAATACGGGCTAAGTTGTTTTGAGCCAAGTGTTCTAGATCTTTAGTTATTGTAATTCCCAGGTACCTCATTGAGGATTTTATCGGGAGTTGAAGATTGTGAATATTCCAAACCATAATTTCGGTATTTTCCTGCGTTAATTTCGTATCCCGAGAATTTCCCGAAGTTCTCCGCTTTCTTCATGATTATGGGGAATGCCAATGTAGGATCAGTTGTATAAATGAGTATATCATCTGCATAGAGGCCAATCTTCTTTTCCCAGCCCGAAAAAGTAAAGTGTGGTATGTTGGTATCCTCCCTGATAGATTGTGCAAACGGTTCTACATATAAATTAAAGAGAAGGGGGGGATGAGGGGCAGCCCTGCCTTGTTCCTCGGCTGATTTTAAAAGGAGTTGTTTGCGTACCATTTATTAGTAGAGATGCTCTAGGGTTGTTATATAATAAGCCTATGGTCTTACAAAATTTGGGTCCCAGATGGAATTTATTCATTATTGAATTTAAGTATGCCCAATTTACCCTATTGAACGCTTTGGTGGCGTCGAGGTCATGATGGCCAGGGGTAGGCCGAAAGTTGAGGCGATGTCCGTGGCTCCCACCAAATCATAGGTTAGATCAGCCAGTTGCTGGCCTCTAATAAACCCCTTTTGATCAGAGTGGATGATCGATCCAATCTTGCTTCCCGATCTCGCAGCCAAAATTGAGGTAAAAATCTTGTAGTCATTATTGAGAAGCGAGATTGGGCGATATGATCCACATTCGGCTGGGCCCTTGCCTGTTTTTAATATTAAAGCTATATTGGCTTCCCCCCAGGAGCTTGGTGGTGCCTGCCCTCTAATCATTATGTCATTAAAAAGGTTCGTAAGGACTGGGGTAAGCGTGGAATTAAGTACCCTATATAATTCCCCGGGGAGACCATCTGGTCCCGCGGCTTTGCCCTGTGATAGTTGCTTGATAGTGTTAGAGACTTCTAATTCCGTTATATCTTTATCTATATTTTCAGTTTGGGAACTCTCCAGTTCCGGAAGAATTATATTATTCAGCCATTCGTTCCTTTCATCTACATTAACGTTCAGTTCCTCTGTGTATATATTCTGGAAGAACTCACTGAAGGCTTCCCCTATGGCGGTGTTTGTTGACCTACTATTGACTTCTCCAGCGACCCTCACTTCTTTAATGAAATTTCTAGATTGATCCGCTTTAATTTTCCAGGCCAACAGTTTTCCTGCAGATTCGCCATATTCGAAGTGGGCAAGTTTGCTTGCCTGCCATCTTTTATTTATCCTCTCCTGCAGTAGTGTGTCTAACTTGGCTTTTAATTCTGTTTTCTCCTCTTGATTGTCTGAGGGGAGCTGATCTAATGATTCTAAATGAATTCATTCTTGCTCAATATGTCGAATTCCCTCTTCATATTTCTTTCTTCTGTATGAGGCCCTCCCTGTAATGCAGCCCCTAATGAAGGCCTTCCAAGCCTCCCATAGTATGACCAAAGAGGTAGAGCCTAAATTTTGCTCTAAAAAGGAGACTGTTTCCTGCGTCAGATAATCTTTCTCCTCTTCCTCCAGTAGAATTGTTCAGTCAAAAGACCAAGAAGGGTGGGTAGATTTCTGATCTAATTTTACAGAGAAAAAGATAGCAGAGTTATCTGAAAAGTGTAGAGGGAGGTATGTTATGCTTTTAACCCGATCCTTAATGGATCGACTAAATAGAGCATAATCAATTCGTGATTTATGTCTGTAATTTTAGTTGTGGTAGGAGACTCCCATGGCATTGCCAGCCCTTTGTCTCCATAGATCTATTAGGCCAAGATTCGACATACATCTGAGCAATGTATCCCTCATATTACTATGAGCGACCGCTCTAGAAGTGGGAGATTTATCTAGCTTTGGATCTAGGACAAGATTGAAATCTCCCACCCATATTATGGGATCAGAACAAGTGATCAAGTGGTTCTGCAGGATGTTTAAATAAGAAGGGTCGTCCTGGTTAGGTCCATAGTAGCTGATGATGGTAACATCCTTCGAATGTAATTGAGCATTAACTATCAGCCACCTGCTACTCGCATCTGTTTCCCAACTCGTAATCTGGGCCCTTGCTGCTTTTTTAAAAATGATGGCTGTACCACGAATGCTAGTGTTGTGGTCCGTAGTTATAAATTTATAAACCCATTTGAGCTTTTTAAGTATATCTGTAATCTCCTGTTTATTCAAGTGTGTTTCCTGGATCGCAATGATCTGCGCGGGTGAATCCCGTAGGTATTGTAAAATTCTATTTCTTCTAGCCCCAACACGCAGACCATTTACGTTCCAGGATAGAAATTTAGTGTCCGACATTAATATTTAACGGAGTTTCCCACCCCTCTCCTCTGATACTTTTTTTGCAAAGATGCCTGTTGTTAATTATATCTCTTGCTATTTTGACCAAACAGCTGCTTTGGAACACTGATGGATCTATATTCTTCATGATTTTAAAATTCGGTTTATGAGGACTTTTCATATTTTGCCTTTCCCTTCCCACCCCCCTCCCCTTCCCACCCCCCCCCAACTTACTCTGGCTTGATGTGTTGCCAGCTTGTCGTCTCTGACGTTTTCCTGCTCCATGACCTAATATCTATCTTATTGGCCACTATGTTTAAGATGTAGGCAGTGGTGGCTCATAAAGCCCTATTTTAAGTCCTTTATATGGTAGTTGTCTTATAGCATTTTGTTACTATTGAAGATACTCAGGTGGCCAAGGATGGATTTGGACCATAGTATGGGAATTGAAAGTAGGTCCCGATACGCCTTTACCTCAGACTTTTAAGGATAAGTATGCTAGGGGTTTAAGATCTGTAGTGAGATTCCCGATTTGATAAACTTATATTTATCTATCACACACTACTGTTTAGTTTTCCTATGTTCTAATATCGAAGTTATATAACATCACCCAAGTGTACATACTTTTGTGTATTCCCTCTTTATTTTTTTATTTTTTTTTCCCTTTCCTTTCTTTTCTTTTCTTTCCCCCTTTCCTTATTTTTTCATTTTTTTTGTTCTTTTCCCACTATTTTCTTTCCCTCTTTTTTTATTTTTTTCCCCTTTTTCCTTTTTTTTATTCCCCTTCTTCCCTCCTTTCTTCCTTCCTTCCTCTTTTTTTTCCCTTTCCCCTTTCCCTATTATGAGTTTTGTTCTTTTTCTTGTTTTTCTCATTCTTATTCTATTTTATTTTCCCACTTTCTTTTTTTCTTTTTTCCCCCCTTTCCTTTCTTGACTCATTTAACAGATTGCTCTATTATTTATTTATTTATTAATATTATTATTATTATGTTTTATTTATCAGTTTTATTTTTTTACAAAGATTTTTCACACGTGATCCGGAGGATTTGCGTGTTCGCTAATAGTGACAAGTAACTCATCAGCTTCAAAGGGAGACTTGACATTGTACATTTTATTATTGTACATTACCCTTAGAAAGGTGGGGTATCTCATTTGGACAGTAGCTCCTAAACTTCTGAATTTTTCCATCCGTTGGCCTAGTTCCCACTGTCTATCCAGTGTAGTTTTGGACAGGTCCGATCTCACTTCAAAAGAGAAATCTAAAGTTTTCAAAGTCTTGGCTTTCAAGGCTGAAGTCAAAATCCTCTCTTTCAGAGAATATGTTAAGAAATTCACCAGGATCTTCCTTGGTTTATCTCTACCTGGTTTAAGGCGGAACGGATCTCGGTGTACCCTCTGAATATCTGTTTCTATCTCAGACAAAGGTTCATCCATATTTAGAGAGTCTTTTAATATAGTTGCGACAAAGTTCTTTAAGTCTCCTCCTTCTTTTCCCTCCGGTATTTTTAGGAGCCTTAAGTTATTTCTTCTAGAGAAATTTTCTAGGGACTCAACCCTCTCTTTGACTGTATTGCCTTCTCGTCTTAATGTCTGAATCTTTCCCTCGGCAACCTCCAGTTTTACCTTGAGTTCTTCAACACAATTCTCTAGGCCCCCGGTTCTTAGTGAGAGACCATCTACCTTAGACTCTAAATTTTCACACATTGTACGGATCTCTGATTGAGTGAGTCTGGACTCCTCTAAACATCTCTTTGATTCCTCAAATCCGTTTCTAATCTCTTTCCTCATACTAAGAAGTATGGCTTGAATGGTACCGTCGCTGCCATTATCTTCGCAACCCCCACTGCATTGATCCAAGTCTTTTGTATAACTTCCCGCTGCTGCAGTGAGGGCTTGCTGATCCAGAGAAGAGGTTGCGTCAGCAACTCGATCTACTGGGTCCCCCATCTCTATACCTCTAGCTAACTCTCCTTCGCCTTCCAGTTTTCCTTCCTTATCTCCCAGATTACCGAGTATAGCTATAGGAGGTGTAGAAGTAGTTATAAGTCCAGCCTCTTCCACTAATGAGAGTGCAGTTTGTGTACAAGGAGGTTTTTGGGCCTCTTGATTTATGTTTAAGACCTGGGGGAGGACCTTAAAATAAGACTTCAGTGAGGGTGTTATTCGGGCGATTTTTCTAGTTTTTGTTTTGGAGCCCCCCTTAATCAGACTGGCCTTATGCAGCAGCTCCTTCGGAGCGGTATAACGCAACTGATGTTCCTTACCCCTCTTCGCTAACCTTAAGGCAGGGGGTTGAAATGTATCAGTTGCAACCTCGTGTTCCAATTTGGCCTCAGACTCAGACTCTATGAGGGGCTGCTCCCCTGGGCTTTTTTCGGTTCCCTGCGCTTGACCTGTATCACTAGAACCCGTAGCGACAACTAATTCTTTGCCTTTATTGCTGCCTTTTCCCTTCCCCTTAGCCTTCCGCTTCCCCAGGGTTCTAGCGGTAGTTATATGTGAGGTCTCACTCGATGTCTGGCTAGAAGTTTGTTGTGAGTTGAATCTAAAGATTTTAGGTGTGGGGTCTGGATTTTGCAAGGAGTGATAGCCCTGTATGTCTACGGGGTCCTGGCTATCGATAGGCTGTAACTCACCGATCAAAGCAGACAACGCCCTCCCCCTCTGCTGGTCCCCCTTACCGCACCAAGTAGTTGTTGCCACTTTTTTTGCTGATATGCTGTACACCGCTGCCCTTCTGCTTCTTCGGAGCTCCACGGCTGCGTCAGCCTAGCGGTAAAATGCGGGGAGAAAAGGCTCCCCCCAGCACATTGGCAGCTCTATTCAGGCTTGTTTTGATGCAGCACTGGTACCTTTCTTGCGCCGTCTGACTTTCGATCTCTTCCTAGGTTTTGCAGAGCAGCACAACGTTTGTCTCAGCAGATTACAGCTCCATGTATATAAGCCATCTTGACCCAAGCCTGCGCCTGTTCGAATCGTCTCAACCTTCAGGCAGTATCTCAGTGACTATGAAATTCAAATGAGACTTATCACCGCTCCGCTCTGCTCTACAAGCTTCAGTGTCCCCAAGTTCTATTGTTCTGTATTATTTACGCTGCGGTCTCTCTCCACCTGTGCCTGAGCCTGCTCACTTTGCTCACTTTCTTAACATCTTCTTAACACAAGTCGCTTCTCAATAGAATTGTCTCCGTTAACCTCAGGACCAGGATCTCCCTTTTTTCCTTTTTAAAATTTTTTTTTTTAATACTCGCCGCTCCCACGCCGTTCTCAGAGCGGCACTGCCCCCCCCCCCCCGCAGCTCAGCCGGCTGCAGCACGCCGCAGGCACGCCGCGGGCTCCAGGAGCCTGGAGCCGGAGCTCCACCCGCCTTCTCCCTCTCACTTCCCCTCAGCTACGGAGCCTCCGGAGCCCGCTCCAAACCTCCAAGCCTCCGCTGCGGATCTGAAAGTTTCTCAGTGATCTTGGGGATTAGCTTCGCTTGCGTGTTGTTTTTGTGTGTATAACCTGTGATCCACTACACACAGCTCTTCAAGCAGCTCTGCAAATTGAATGTTAGCCTCTTGCAATTGTGTCAGTTGGTCATTTGTCCCCATAGCCTCCTCCTCCAGCGCGGCCAACCTCCCCTCAGTCTCCGTAAGCCGCTCTATAAGAGCGTGTCGCACGCCTGACTTGGTGCTAATCTCCACCCCCCTGATGACCGTTTTGAAGGCATCCCACACTATTTCTCGGGAGCTAGCAGACCCTGTATTTTCGTAGAAGTAGTTGCCTATTGCTTTTGAAAGGGTAGTGTGGGAGACCTGATCCTCCAGCACCTCAGGTTGTAGTTTCCAATTTGGTATCGGAGTTGGAACCCTGCCACACTACATAGTTAATTCTACAGGGTTTTCCCCATATGGAGTACCGAAGTAATGGACTCAAATATGGTGCCGGAGCATAGGAATCGGTCTATCTGAGGGTGCAGTCCATGTGGAGGTGAATAAAAAGAGTATTCCCTGTGCCCAGTGTGTTTTACTCGCCAAGCATCCGGCAGTTCCCAGCCTTCCGCCCAGTCCCTAAGCGCTTCCGCTTGTTTTTTGCTTTCAGTGGCATGCAGTGGGGGATGAGACCTGTCTAAGTCAATATCCAACACAGCATTGAAGTCACCCCCAATGACCCAAAGATATGCCGCCCACTCTGTCAAAGCTGCACCCAGTGTAGTCAGATATTTATCGATGTTCGGTGCATATTTACAGCCCATGACCACATGCGTCCCATCTAATAATCTGTAACCCTTGTTAGCAGCAGAAAGACAAAATAGTAATTTAGAGAGTGGCACTATTAGTGGAAATTTTTCTGAAGTTTGTAACTCGGAGACCCCCTGTCAAGACAATGTTTTCTTTGAAGACAATCTCCAGACACAGTTTTTATCGACACCGTACCAAATTAGTAGTTCAATTATACCAGTTAGAGCTTGTTTAACCACACAGCAGACAAAGAAAGAACAGATGCATTATATAACCTCTGTTTTCCATCCAAACGATATACCTCAGTCTTGTGACCCAGTGAAGATCACACTCCCTGCTACTAAAGAGGCAATGTTCAATGCTACATTCAAAGTAAACAATCAGATTAACAAAAGAGAGAAAACACCTACTAGAACAAAGACAGCGAATAGCCAGTTTAAACTAAATCCAACATTTAGTTCGATTGCTTGTTGTGAAGTTTCAAAGTCTACTGCTGTTCTTGGAGGCAAAGATCTACAATCTTCACCGGATATATTGGAATCAAAGATTTTGGAATTACAACAAGAGAATAAAATGTTTCAAACTCTGTTGAAAAACTGTAACCCAGAGTTCAAGTAGGAATCTAAAACTCTAGTACAAGACTGCTTTTCAGCTTCTATGTTAGCCTCCTTAGAAATGGAGAATGAAACTATGCACACTATTTCGCGGTCCCCTCAGAGCTGGTCCAGTAATTGTGTAAATAATACTGTGGCTGATCACTCAGATTCCACTCAGAATAGCCATAGTACCATGTCTCAAACTGCAGTTAAGGAAAGTATTTGTTTGCATTCTGATTTTCTAACTCCTCTGTTTTGTTTTCTAGTGCTAAATTACATCTAGGTGCTAAATCTGAGATGTGTCCCTCCAGTTTTGAGGAACCTCAAATTCCAGGCAGGACACAACACATCTCTTTGCTTTCTTTTCCTGGTAGTGAGGTCAATTCTATCTCAGAGATAACCCATAGACAGGCCATTGACATACAGAAAAAACCTGAACCATTGACCCTCATATTCCCTGATGTGACAATGTCCTGTGACTCGGACCATGCTCTTGATTTAACTGCTGCAACTGAAGTCAACCTCCTCGATGAGAAGAAGCAAAATCCTGATCCCTCCTTTGCTGTTTTGCCTTCAAGCACACCACATGTTGAAAAATCAGGAAAGGATAGTACTGTATGCTCTGATGCACCTGTACCACCTTCTAATGCAGATGAAAATGAGAAAATTTCCAAAACTAAGTGATCTCTTACTTGTTTTCACATTTATCGATAGTGTGACTTGTGCTGCGATCTTAAATCTGGATCCTGAGAGTCTTTATTCATATACTTTTCCTCGCCTTTGATGCTTCTGCACATTATTCATGATGATACGATTATTGAGATAATTATACTCATTCACTTGTTTGAGTGAATCCAGTTACGTGTTTACCTCACTTTTTATCTTATTTTGTGGTATTCCACTATCAAATCATGTAACGTTGAGTCCTCACTGCAAGAATGGATTATTAGACACCTTCCTACTACTATCTATGCCTTGATGAAGTCTCTGTGGGAGACGAAACACGTGTTGGCGATTTGTGGCGATTTGTATGCTGGAAAAAGCTGTTTTCTATGAATTTTGAATAAAGAAGAATAATCAAACTTTCGTTACTTTGAAGAGGACCTCTTTTTGATTCCACATTGGACCACTGCTTATCCTTATACTGTGTGATTGTTATAATATCCCATGAACACTACTGGTGACAATAGTTTAATCTTTTATCTGTGCAATACGTACCAAAAAAACTGAAATAAGTCTAAATATGTTTTGGAGTGCTGTAAAGAGATCCTCACCTCTCTAGCAGTATTTCTGGTTGTACATTTTTGTGCACCAACACAGCATCTTTAGGTAGTAGGTGCTTTGAGTTTCTTAAGCACCCATTGTATACTATTCGATTGTGTTTACTTACAGCGCGTAATTACTATGAAACGTATTTTCCCTTTTTGAATGTTGCTGACTTTTCCATTTTGGACACTACTACCTTCCTTTTGTTGAAGTGATAGGATGTTGTAAAAGTGTTAGTCACAAGTTGGGAGAAATGTTCACTAACAGGTTGGTCAAAAAATGCAGGACATTGAGGTGAATGTATACACATTAATAACTCCAAGCACAAGGGAAGTGAGGAAATAGTTGATCTACTAAAGGGGGGGTGGTTATAATACATGTAGAAAATGAAGAAGACACACTAATGTCAATGCAAGCATTTGCAGAAAAGTGTGTACAGATGTACATAATAATGGGAAAATGCAGGTCTAAGCTAGTAGAATAAAAAGCGTGAAAAGAGTCAGGACCCATGGGGGGGGGAGTTGGGGGGGAAGGGAGGAAGTAGACATGAGCTTCAGTGGAATAGAGAAATATAAGCAGACGCAGCAGGAATGGAAAATTACAGTCCACATTGTGAGAACACGCCTCTGAAAAAATATGTGGCTAAAGCAGCGCAGAGGCACAGGATAGGTGGGAGATTAGGCCTTGTAGATCAGCAGACATGTCGGGAGTAGTGCTTCTAAGAGACAAGTCAAGGACAACCGGTAGTTCAAGTGGTGGTGTGGAAGCCTAACGAATAACACATGCACAAGTTGCATTCATTAGCGTGTGATTATCTATTTTTGCAGAAAGTATCACTTCTTGGTATAAAGTTGTGCTTAAGCTAATACATGATTAGATTTGCAAATGTATGACATATTTGTAGTCACAAAATGTATAAAAGAACCTGGTCACAATATTGTAAGTAGACGCTCAGAATACATCCATTTCTACAGAGCTGACTGACCTTCAGTGCACTTTATATACACTTTGTACTATATTGCCAACAGAAGTTGTGCCGTCTTTTTTTCCGGCCGTCAACGCCAGTAGTTCTGCCCAGCCATCGTGGTTGTGCATTTTGCATATTTCCAAGATGTGCTCTAAGGTGTTCGATGCAATATGACAGTCATCTTGTAAATGTGTTTTTTATACTTCAAAGATGGCAACCACACCTCATGATGCGACATGGCATGATGCAATGTGTGGAAATTTAGAATGTATGAAAAAATGCACTTCCAGGATGACTGCAGCCTAGCTTTATGGCACGTTGCATCTCTCAACCTTGAAGCCACCTTTAAAGTATCAATATACACTTCCAAGGGGACGGCTATGCTATTTAGTGGCTTTGCAACTGCGATTGCTTTTCCTGTGCTTCAACATTTTTTATTCCTCTTTCAAATAACTTCTCGTTCTTCACAGGGCATATTTTGTGAATTTGTAATTGTTCGAGATATCACTTACTTTACTTTGGAGAACACAATATCCACGTCCGTACTGGTAATTGTCTTGCCGTCAATAACTTTGCATTCCTTGCACACTTTAGCCCAGTTCTTGCCATTCATTTCCTGGCCTGTGGCTTTTGTGTCTCCATAGATAGCAAACTTCTTGAAGCTCTCTTCCAAAGATGTCAGGTCGTCATTTTCGGCCATGGTTAACTGCAAAAAAAACGCAAGGGAAAACAGTGTAGTTATTACATGTAAGCATGGGCGAATTTTGCGAATTCGCAATCCGTGTATTTGCGGATTTGCAAATTCGTAATCCGCAAAATTCGCACGAATTTGTGGATTTTTTTATTTTTGCGTGTTCGCGGGGAACTTTGCGTATTCGCGGGGCGCTTTGCGTGTTCGCGTTTTTTTTTTGCCTGGTTCATCACTGCCACCCTCTCGTTTTTTATGCCCTTCTGCCCTCTGTACCACTTGTTTTTGTGCCTTTCTGCCCTCTGCCCCACTCTTGTTTGTGCCCTTTTGCCTTCTGCCACACTCGTTTCTGTGCCCTTCTGCCCTCTGCCTAACCCATGCCCTCTGTCCCACTTTGTGCCCTTCTGCCCTCAGCCATAAGTCAGCTTCAACAGGAAGCACTAATAGATAAAGTATAGCAGGTGCTTGAGTTGAAGGTGAAATTAAGTTACACAGTCATTAATCACCCCAAGTTTGGGGTGATTAATGATTGTGTAACTGAATTTGAGATTCAACTCTAGCACCTGCTTTACTTTATCTATTAGTGCTTCCTGTTGAAGCTGACTTTTTGTAACTATTTTAGAGGCTCTGGTAGCTTGCCGGTGCCATTCTAAAATAGTTACAAAAAGTCAGCTTGAACTTTTGACCCAATCCGTTCCGCTCGCGGATTTTGCGGGAAATTCACGAATCTCGCGGATTGCGAATTTACCGAAAATCCGCAAAATCCGCGAGCGGAACGGATTTTACGCCCATGCTTAATTACACGCCACCTAATAACTGGATTGTAGGGACAAATGTGGCCCTCATTGGTCCTCTACAGTGGAATCTTGCACTGTGGGAACCAGATGGACTTGACAACTTTGCTACGTTGACTTCATCATTGGGCTAAACCTGGCCAAAGGAGTTATTTGGCAGCTCACTAGCCATTGCAAAATCATTTTGCAACCTCATTCTGGTGGTCGCAATCAAGGAAGGAAGGAGCATGGTGGGCCAGTGGATGGGCTTCATCAAATTAGAGCCGACAGAACGTCCACCCCTCTTTACCTCTACATCAGCCAGTCCACAACAAAGGCGGGGTGAAAGCGGTAGATGGGAAGAGCAAAGTTCTTCTTTTCCTCTGTAATCAGGGCCTTGCATGAAAAAATCTAACAGACACAAGCTTAATAAGGCCACCATGCCACCATCAAAGGTAGCCATTGTCTTTATGCTGTGTCTAAAAAGCACCAGACATGCCAAGCGTCTGCAGTACAACAGCAAGTTTAAAAGTGAAATGAAGGCAACCTTACAACTGTGAATCAACAGCAATTGTCGTTAATATCATGATGTTCTGGATCCCACACCCCTCAGGGGGAGCACAGTCATAACATACATTCAAGCATGAAGATTCAACAATTCCTATATTGTGCTTTACAGTCACTCACACATCTGCTGTCTTTAGAAGACAGCACTATGAAGCTGTACTGTGTCTGCTCTACCTCTGTCCCCAATCCCTCGGTTTTTTTTCCAGTGCGCTCACAGCAAAGCCAATAAACTATTTTAATTGTCCTTATCTCAATTATCTTATCAACTGCCACATCCACATTACCCTAATTCTTGGTTGGATCACAGGGCTAGACGTCCAAAACAAATAACTGGAAACGCTTGACTGCGCCTTGAAGTGAGCAAAATGCTGAAGCCTCTTTAGACCATACCTAAATCTTGTCAGGTGACCACAATCTGCTAATTCTTTCTACCTACTTGTCGCAATATACACAGGATTTTAATTTAGTGAAGTGGCATTTCCTTCATAACAATAATTGACAAACATTAAAAGCAGCAAACAATTAAAAGTATGTTTTTGTGGCCCAGTTTTTTCCAAACGTAAATTGTTCTCTACTACACAATGAGATAGCTGAGGGGGCATCCCTCCTGGATGAACTGGCATAAACCTACTGCCTAGTATTTCTGCCAGCACATTCAAGGCACACAATTCAAGGCTCAACAGGGACGCCAAATAGCAGAGATAACAGCGTTTGTAATAGGTTTACTTTCTGAAGCTGTAAAAGAATTATTAGCTTCCATTATTAAGGGAGTTGGTCAGTATAATACAATTTTGACAATTTCCCGTAAATATGTAATAAATGAGTGTTAATCTATTGCTTAGACTATGGGTCCTAAGCCATGAAAATTCCCAGATTTTCAGATTGTAATCTACCTTATTTGGACCTCTGTTATAAGGTGAGCCTCCCCGTGGCGTCTCCCACACTACAATGAGCTGCAATCTGCAGAGCCCGAATTTAATGCTAGGATCAGCTGCCTGTGGACAGCTAAAGAGAAGGGGCGACGGGTGGTTGCAGGGAGCATTCGCGAACAGTGCGTGTGCGAACATGAATCCAGTTTTGATCCCCTGTGTGCACACAAGGAGTGGAGGGAGACTGCTAGCCAGGCATGTAAACTATAGGGCCACTCCTGTGGTCTTATGAAGTGGTTCGGTCTTCTTTGAAAGGAAGAGGAAGGCAGGTACACCTTTGATGTGCAGGGACAGTCCCTGCATCCTTCCTGCCTCCTTCTTCCCCAGAGGTGTTACCCTCAGCGGAGGGGAAAGTAGGTGAGTAAAGAAACCTCCTGCTCTTTTCTGCCACCAGCTCAGTTTCTCTGAGTGGGAATTCCCGCCCTCCCCCCTCTCCTAGAGGAGCAACATTGTGACTTGATCCGTCTCTAAGGAATGATGTCAGGAACTGCTTGAAGCCGGCCCAGATGTAGACCACTGGAATAAGCATTGTTGTTTGTAAAACCCGAGTAAATACTGGCTAAAAACTCATAGACCAGTGACAGCGGTCACTCAGCAGGATTAGTGGGAACTATCTGAGCACCCGAGCCAGGATGTATGAGGACCGCCCGCTGGGGAAAGTACATTGCTGAGCTGCATCCATTAGGGGAAATGTTTGCCTTGAAGAGACATAAACCCAATTCTATCTGGATGCTGATACCTTCAAATCACATCACAAGATAACAGCATCATATGGTCTTGATGTTTCTATGTTTTATTCAGTAACAACATTTGGAGTGGTTAAGCGTTCGTATTTTTCTTGTGAATTATGATTTTCAACGCCAGCGGTTTCGTATGGTTTGAGTGGCGGGGTTTGGTTGCCATATAGTGTTTTGCATGCACAGCGCTTGTTTATAGCGATTCTCAAAGTTAACTCACACTCAGTTCTGTAATCTGTATGGTACACGTTCTTTGCAGCAGGCACATTAATCCTCTGCCCCACTTTAGGAAAAGACAAAACTGCCAATAGAGACAATTCCAAACTCTAGCCAGTAGGAACATTGACCACCAGAGTTAGCTTGACTTGTTTATTGTTGCCTGAAAACTGTTGGATGTACAAGGAAGTCCACGTGCTTTTAAACCAATAGTTATTTTTAAACAAGGCACCCTGCACCAAAGTAAGCGCCAGGTGCAGCTGCACCGGTCATAACACTTTCACAGAGTTTCAGTAACTTATATTGCACAACTGTTCACCAAGCTACAACTTTCAACAAAAATCATTGTTTTATTAATCACATAGGCGAAACCTAATGCATTTACCAATGCTTGTTGCTTTTGGAAGTGTGGGCCAAATCCCTTATATCCTCCAATTTACCCCACCTTTTTAAAATTGGTTGAAGCACTACGACTCGGGTCAGTGACACGTTCCCTTGCCCAAGTTTCACTGATAGATTACATGAATGTGGACATTGAAAGTTGTATGTTTGAACTGACTGAGCTCTCCCAATATTTTTGTCGTTTTGGACAGCCCCTTTGTAGACAAGTAAGAAATCCTGCACCCTCACATCTCCTCTAACAGGATTTTTATTTGTGGTGTTTCATGCCTGCCGATTCTCTGAGGTATGGCACTAATGGGTGTGTAGGTCTTTGTATAGGGCCCCTTCGCCTGGTGTGGTGATTCTCACTCTTCGTCGTGGCTTGTACCCCATTCCCTCTCTGCAAGCCGCCTGCCTGCCCCCTGTACCTTTACTTAAAGCTGGTGCTATCAGCAGCATCTGAGGTCAGGTGTAAGTCGTGATTCCCAGCCTTCATTCGGATCCTCACACATAGAGGTGAAGAGGGAGGGTTATGTTTTAAGACCCATGAGATTGGCATCCATGATCATCAGGACCACTTGTAATAGAGTTTGTAACTCCAGCCGGGATATGGCCTGCCTCCGGCTGCCAGAACATACTTCTGATGGGAGAGACCAGAATCTAGTAGTCATTCTCCACTGCCCCCATTAGCTCATAGCTAGACTTCCAAGGGTTTGAGGCCTCGAAGCGCACTAGGAACTAGCACTGTCATGCTCCTGCCTGAAGTATAAAGGATAAGGGAGGGGCTGGGGCTGTTACAATAGAAGGAAGCAGCATAACAATATGAGACAAAGAGAAAAGAATGGTTGCAATCAGGGTTGGAAGTGGATTTATATATACGGCGATATACCCTTCCATGTCATTGCAAGGCCATTACACATCGCCGAAGAACTCTTGACTATGTAAAGTCATGGCCTCTTTACAAGGTCACAGAATTCTGTTTGTGTATCTGTAGTGTTTGCGTGGGGTTCATTACCCCCTGCGTTTAGTGTTAGTTCCGTGCCAGTATTTCCATCTGCTGAATTGCTCTATGCACTTGCTCTCAGTGTACCCCTTCGCGTGGCCAGGCCGAGGGTTAATAGCCCCACACAACTTAGCCCTGCCTTGAGAGACCTGTTTGTAAGACTCAGGATTTTGCCGGGAGTTTAAGGTATATCGTCTTTTTTCTAAATTATTAGTCTAACCCCCGCACTTCCCCTCCTGTGCCCCCCACACACCTCCACTTTTTGTATGCGATGGCCATTACTGTTACATTTCCAAATGCGTACGTATTAGAGTAAATTCGTGCGCTGCCCTAATTCAGTGATATGGAGTTAAGAATACAGGGACAAATTTACTAAGATTTTGCGTCATCTTTTTGGCCCAGACCAGAAGCAAGATCCCTTTTGTTATGTAGTAAGCAATGCCAAGCCACTTTGTGTGGCTTTGCATGGTTTATTAAATACAAAGTAACGCAAGGTAGCACATAGCACTGCCTTGTAATACCTAGCGTTTGAAAAGCATTCCATGGGTGCAGCATGGGCGTTCCCATGCATCCACCCTTGGATTTTGGCTCACTCCCAGATGCACAAAGACTTGTAAAACTGAGAATGCGTCATAATGCTACACCTTCCCCAGTGAGGCGTAACAGGCGAAATATCGTTATTTCTACTTGTTATTTCCTCTTTCCCCCTGTGCTGCATAGAAAGAGGAAAAGACCATTAAGGATTGTTGTTGAGCAGGAAGGTATCCATTCCTCCACAACATCAATCCTCCCTGTACCACATAGACCCTTGCCTGCATTGGCACTAGGCAGCCCACAGCGCGTCCGCGCAAGGACACACCTGAAATGCACCATATCTTAGTTGCTATGACACATTTATGCTGTCTCCCTTTCACGTAACGTACCCAGCAACTTTGTTTGCTGCTCCGTATTGCTTGAAAAGTTTTTAAATATGCTAAACAATCTTTTATTTGCTGCCAGGAGAAACCTTAAAGGGTGTATACAATGTCCTCTGTTTCAGATGTATGTACAAGTGTTTCTTCTAGACATATGGAGTAGCCAGGGCCGGATTGGGATAGAAAATCGGCCAGGGAAACAAAATAAAAGTGCCCCCCTCTCCATTAAATCAGACTCACTAAAATAGTGACCATTGTTTGAAAATCAGGGCAGTCTTGAACTTGTAATAACACATTGCATAGGTGTTTTCCAACATACGGGGGATTGTATGCATTTGTTCTTGGTGCAGGCACCTTTTTTGGTAATAACAGGGAAATCAATTGTAAAAACCAACCCACCCAATCATAAAACAGCCACCCAAAAACCCAGCCCACATACTGAGCTGTCAGAAAATCCCTTCAGGCAGCGCCAGATTACCCAGTAGGCCAGTCTGACCCTGGAAGTCGAGTACAGATTTATTTCTAAATAGTTATATTATCACAGTGTTACATAGTGTTAGCGACACTTGCACCTAAACAGATTCAGTGCTCAGATAAGAATCCCAAAATTGTCTCGAACAGCAAAAAAGCACAAGCATTGACAATGCCGATAGGTGTGGCTTATGAATGCACTATCAATCCAGAACTAAGAATCTATGTAGATTAATAAATGCCCTCCTCCCACCTGTGCCTTTGCCAGAGAAAACCACCATAAATGATCTAGCTATCTAAGACACTTTAATAGCATTACAATGGCATGTGTATGTCCCGGAAAGTTAAACCTCAGGCATCTGGGTGAATAAATACAATTATCACAGGTGTATGAAGACAAGCACTTTTTAGTGGAAGCACACAGTGTCTACCCAATCAAAACATGTACTCCTGGCTCCCAACATGTGGAAGGAGCCACAGCCCCTCTCTTGTGATGCTCACATAATTGTCTGGCAACAGCTGCGCGGTCACGCCCGATCATAAAAAGTCACTAAAGTTTATGAATCCAGACGTTTTTGCACCACATTGAAAAGGTTGATCTGGAGTGGAGGGGATGCTGAAGGAGAGTACTTAGAGCAGTAAGAAATGTTAACTGTCTGATCAAAGGGAGGGCAACAGTCAAGTGGAAGGACAGCATAGCTGAGTGTGTGCTAAGTATGACTGACAGCCTACAGAGAATGACTGAGAGCTTGTGTTTTATGGTGTGAGTAATTTTTCATTAGTTATGTGGGCAAGTATTATCAGTCTTTGTTTTGTTCAATTTAACCCTATAGGGCATATGGTTAAAATGAGCAAAGGAACATTATGTTTATCATCTATATTCTGCCTCATTAGAATGACTTTTTTAGTAAACAACCAATAGTACATTTACTTAGATACATACTGAACCTAGCTCCTTACAAGTAATCATATCTCAGCAGGCATGAGAACTGCCAACCGCATTGCCCTGGGCCAGCCAACCCACCTCCATTATACTAGGCCAATGATTCAAATCCAAAATGACTATTTTCCCACCCATCTTCTTTGTGTGTCACTCCATCTTTTGTAACCCTGGGCGAAGAACTACGCTCCGTTCGCGGAGTTTGCGGAGTTTCGGCAACTCCGCGCTCCGCGGAGAACGCGAAGGTGACGAATACTCCGCAAACTGCTGCGTAGCGTAGTTCTCGCGCGCTCAATAGCATTTTCGCGTGCGCGAGGATGCTTGTCGGTAAGATCGAGTTGCCGAACACGCAGAAACTGCAATCTGGCACAGAATAACTCGCGAACACGTTAGTAGTGACCGGAAATAAGGGGACACGAGCGGGCGGGACAAACCTCATGGGTAACTTTGCGCGCTACACATCCCGAGCATGCAGGCAATCAATCAATCAATCAGGATATTTGTATAGCGCGCTACTCACCCAGAGGGTCTCAATGCGCTTGGGGGAGGGGGGTCCGCTACTGCTCGAACAGCCATGTCTTGAGTTGCTTCCTGAAGCAGAGGTGGTCTTGGGTCAGGCGGAGGTGGATGGGGAGGGAGTTCCAAGTCTTGGCTGCCAGGTAGGAGAAGGATCTTCCTCCCATGGTGGATCTTCGGATGCGTGGCACGGCGGCGAGGGCGTGGCTGGTCGATCGTAGCTGGCGGGTGGGAGTGTAGAAGGTCAGGCAGTTGTTGAGGTACCTGGGGCCCAGGTCGTGGAGGGCCTTGTGTGCGTGGGTGAGGAGTTGGAACGTGATTCTCTTGCTGACGGGCAGCCAGTGAAGGTCTCTCAGGTGTCCGGAGATGTGGCTGTGTCGGGGGATGTCCAAGATGAGTCGTGCGGAGGCGTTCTGGATGTGTTAGAGTCTTTTCTGGAGTTTGGCTGTGGTTCCGGTATATAGGGTGTTTCCGTAGTCCAGTCGGCTGGTGACGAGTGCCTGTGTGACCGTCTTCCTGGTTTCGGTGGTGAGCCATCGGAAGATCTTTCGGAGCATGCGTAGGATGTTGAAGCATGATGATGAGACGGCGTTGACTTGTCTGGTCATCGAGAGGGAGGAGTCCAGGATGAAGCCCAGGTTGCGTGCGTGGTCCATTGGTTTGGGTGCGCTGCCCAGGGCCGGGGGCCACCAGGAGTCGTCCCAGGCAGAGGGTGATGATCCAAGGATGAGGACTTCCGTCTTGTCTGAGTTCAGTTTCAGGCGGCTGTTCCTCATCCACTCGACTACGTCTTTCATCCCTCCGTGTAGGTTGGTTCTGGCGGTTCCTGGGTCGTTGGTGAGGGAGAGGATCAGCTGGGTGTCGTCGGCGTAGGAGATGATGTTGAGGTTGTGTTGGCGTACGATGGCTGTGAGGGGGCTCATGTAGACGTTGAAGAGGGTGGGGCTGAGTGATGATCCTTGTGGTACGCCGCATATGACTTCGGTGGCCTTGGATCTGTATGGGGGGAGGCGGACTCTCTGGGTTCTTCCGGTGAGGAACGAGATGATCCACTCCAGTGCCTTCTCTTCGATTCCGATGTTGCTGAGGCGCTGCACTAGGGTGCGGTGGCAGACCGTATCGAATGCTGCGGAGAGGTCCAGGAGGATGAGGGCCGCTGTTTCCCAGTTATCAAGCAGGGCTCGGATGTCGTCAGTGGCTGCGATGAGGGTGGTCTCGGTGCTGTGGTTGGCGCGGAAGCCGGACTGCGAGTGGTCGAGGCTGGTTGGGCGAGCGCAATTGGTGATCCACTGTGTGAGGTTGTTGGCTGCTTGGTTGGGGTCCGTTGAGCTGGCGGGAGGGTTCTGGCTCAGTGAAGTGGTGAGCTGGTCGGTGGTGATCTTGTTCCAGTTCCTGCGGGGAACCTGGTGCGGGTGGTGGTGAGTCGTGGTCTTTCTGAAGCTGAAGTGGACGCAGCTGTGGTCTGTCCAGTGGAGTCCGGTGGGGTGGCTGAAGGAGATGTACTTGCTGGAGGAGAAGACTGGGTCAAGCGTGTGTCCGGCGTAGTGGGTGGGGGTGTTCACCAGTTGCATGAGTCCGAGGTTGGCGAGGTTGTCCAGCAGGGTGGTGGTGGTGTTGTCGTTGTTGTTCTCCAGGTGGAAGTTGAGGTCCCCTAGGAGGATGTAGTCAGCGGAGGCGAGGGCATGCGGGCTGATGAAGTCTGCAATGTCTTCGCTGAATTGTGTGCGTGGTCCTGGGGACCTGTAGATGAGGGTGCCTCTGAGTGTGGTCTTGGGGTCGGTGTGTATCTGGAAGTGAAGATGTTAAGCGGCTGTGAGGGTGTCGTCTGAGTTGGTCGTGATGCGGATGGTGTTCTTGTGGACGATGGCGATGCCTCCTCCTGTCTCGTTGACGCGGTCTCTCCGGGTGATCTTGTATCCGTCTGGGATGGCAACGGCGATGTCGGGCGCTGAGGAGGCGTTCATCCATGATTCCGTGAGGAAGGCGACGTCTGGAGATGTGGTGTCGAGCAGGTTCCAGAGTTCCACGGCGCTCCCGAAGACGAAAAATGGCTCGCGAACGGGTCAAGCAAGCTACTACGCATGCTCGCGGAGCTATGCGTAGTTCGCGGAATGCAAGTGCATCTTCGCGTAGCTCCGCGGAGTGCGGCTACGCGAACTACGCCCAGGCTTAATCTTTTGTAGCCCTGGATCCTTCAAAACTATAATAAATTCCTATTTTTTACATTGAAATGCTGATCGTACTTGAATTTTCCAATGAAATGTTATCAATGGAGAGGATCAATTAAAGAGTCATTATATCGGGTCATCTATGGCAAATAGCTTGAGTGTAAAAGTATTATATTGGGATGCTGCACTTTATGCTCAGTTTTCATTTAAGGGTGGCATTTTTCAACTGTGGCTAACCAAATTATCTCCACAGGCCTATGCCCTTAAAAGCTAAAAGACAGTCTTGTTAACTGTACAATGGCATTGTGAATTAGTGGCGCTAGCTGATGCGGCCAGCAACTTCGTACACTCAGACTCCGTGTCAATGAATGAGAACCACAACAACAGCTTCACTCCTTTCTGGGCCATCTGGGTTGAACAACACATTATTGCAGTGGTTTCCCAAACAATAATAAGAGATTACAGAAATATTGTGCCAAAAATATTGTCTACAAAATATTGATTTTACATACTTTGTATGTAAACTACAAAAATATTGTGGAAAAGAATATAGCTGAAAAGTAAGAATTGTTTTATAAATATTAAACTGTAAAGTATCCAAGCAAGAGTAAGGAAAGTGTTGGACTTCGGAGGGGCTAGACTGACTATTCCCACTTCAATTCAATTCCATCTTTATTTCATTCCGTCCAGTCTTCTTTCACTCCATCGGTTCTTCTTTGCCACATTCGGTTCTTCTTTAAGACCTTAATCTATGTATTGTTTTCAGCCACTGATAATTACTCGGGCCATATCCCAGTTCATCGCTTCTTTGCTCATCATGCCACCTCAGATTAGACCGAGCTGTGTGCAAATCAGCCTTGAGCCTGCTCCAAAAGAAACAGTTTAGCACAAACTGTTAACTCATGTCCTCTCTGAAGAGGAGCACAAACAATCCAAGGCTAGTTTCGCCCTAATTAGTGCTTGTCTATCGGGGGTAGCTTGGTTCAAGTGACACAGTGAGCATGAGACCAATGTCTGGGCTTATTCATCACACTTGAGGTATCGCACAGAAGTAAACAAAAAAATTATGGCAGTTAGACTGCGTGAGGTGAGAATCTGAGTACTGGGACCAGTGGGATCCATTTTGGATGGGGCCTGGTTTAGCATTAAAGTATACAAAAGAGTAATGAGTGGGATACTTGAATTTGTCTCAGCCACTGGTAATTTCACAGGTTAGATTGACTAGTCCCTCTCTAATCCAAATTCATTTTCATTTCCTTCTGTCCATTCTTCTTTCATTCCATCTATTCTTCTTTCTCACATTCTGTCCTTCTTTAAGACCTGAATCTGTATATTATTCTCAGCCACTGGTAATTACACGAGGAAAGCATTCCTTTTCAATGGCAGTCCAGTTATGTTCCTTTGGAAGCAGTCTGCAACAGATAAATGCCACTGGACCTTCTCTGCCCTAGTCATGAATTTGAGTCAGTACTGCTCTGATTTCATTTTCTGAGACGTGATACCATACAATGATGGTCTATCCACAGTCAGGTGTTCTCAGGAGCATTGCATAATTCTGCTTTCAGGTCCTTAAGCGCCTTCTAACTCTCCACAGTCTAATCAGTTTATTAGGCTGCTTCTTGGATGTCAGGGTTTTGAAGAGTGTGACTATGGCCCCAAGGTTGGCCACACATTTCCTCTAATATCTAGTGAGAACAAAATGGCTTTTAGCTGAGAAACTTCCACTCCAACAGATTGCATCTCAGCATCCCATAGGTGGATCTCCTTGTTGCCAACTGGATGCCCAAGGAAGAGTAGAAAGTGCTGCCCGATCTGGAACTAGGTTGCCTTGAAGGCCAGTGTCGCTACCTGTAACCTGACCAACTCTTGTTCTAGGCACCTGCGGTGATCTTACCATGATCTGTTAAAAATGACATTATTATCAAGGTAGGGAAACAGTCAACACTTCTAGCACGGACCACTACCTGCTGAAATGTGGTAGGAGCATTTGTGAGTTCAAAATACATGGCCTTAAATGGAACAAACCCTCATGCGTGGATAAAGCACTAGGTGTGAATGCAATCTGTCAATAGCCATTTGCAAGATCAAAGGTACTCAAGAAGTGAGCAGCACCCAGCCGGTCTACTAGCTTGGCTAATCAGGTGTGCATACGCCTTGGTCACCTCATTGAGGGCCAATGGCACCCAAAAGAGCATAAGTCGGTGGAGCCTTGCTTAGGCACTTTTGTTCAGGACTAGCCCAAGGTCTACAGGAACGCTCAGTAACTCCAAAGCCCAACATCTTTGTAACTTCTGCTTTGAAGCAGTCTTCAAATTGATATGACATCCTGTAAAATGTGCAAGCTATATCCTATGTCTGTGGAATGCACACAGACAGGTGTAAACCCCGAGGTCAGCAGAAAGATGTGGAAATGTATGCCCCAACATCTCCCTATAATCTTTCTGCTTCTCAGTAACCACTTCATGGCCAAGTTGTTTCCCTTCCGAGAACCATCCTTATCATCACTGTAAAGGAGCAGGAAGAGGTCCGCTATCTTCCTTGAACTCCTGTCATTGCTAGCAGTGACACCACCTAACGTAAGTGCCATGATTGTACTTTATATTCTGGTGATATATATTTAAGGTATCTGTACTTTACCTTGTAAAGAAAGTAAACACCTTCATGTAGGTGTTAGAAAATCTCTGGGACACTATAGCCTTATCCTTTCACCTGTATGCTAGCAAGAGGGTCACTAGTTAAAATGACAAAATACCCTAAACATGCAGTCAGAGAAAAAATAGTAATGCAGCTGTCCATGTTAAAACTATCAGCCGCACTTTGTGAAACAGTTGCCTGTCATGAGAACATCTGTACTTGGACGCCCAGTAAATACTTCAGAACTAATAAATAAAGGCCTCTTGATTGTCCATTCTCAACTTTAACTCCATCAAGGATATGTGAAGATCCTGCAGCACCCCCCACATCCCTACCTCAAGTGCAACTGTCCGGCTGATTCTGGCCCCGGGGGTTGGAGCCCTGTCATTTATTTTTTATTTCAAGGGAGGGGGGCCGAACAGGCCCCCTCCTGGGACATTTTCGTCCCCGGGGACCCCTCCCCCAAGCCATGGCCATCTCCTTTAGGACCGCGGTCCCGGCAGGCTCCTCCCTCTTGTGGGAGCCGGCATTGCTTTTTACACCCAGGGAGCTGCTAAGATGCAGCTCCCTGGGTGTTAAAAGCTAAGTGTGCTCCGCTTTGAACAATCGAGAGCAAAATGCTCTCGCCTTTTCAAAGCGGAGCACACTTGTTTATTATAGCATGGCGGGACGAGTGCTCCTGCCATGACATAGCAAACTTCAAAGTCCCAGGGTTGGGCACCCAGGACACTGCTGGAGCTAGCCCTGGGGGGTGGCGATCTCCAGGGCCATTTACAGTTCCAGGACGGGGGTTTGCGCACACCGGGCCGAATTAAATGTTGCACGGCAACCTGCGCTTAATTTTTTTTTGTTTCACAGGTGCACCGCGACTCCCACAGGAATTGTTTTAAAATAATGCTTTTTGGGCCCTGTGGGGGTCCCTGTGACCCCCCCCAAAGAGGGCCCGGGGGTTAGGGTGTTTCTACCCTGACCCCTTATCTTTCTTTTAATGTGTTTTCTTATGACTCAGTTCAACCAACTCACAAGATGGCTTCCAACAGTTCCTGGTTTGAAGTGTTGGCAGCCAATCAGATCTCAGGCACAAGATCGCGTGGGTTCGCAGATCGACAGCACCCACAGTTGTATATCTGAAAACTTTACACTTTTCAGGAACTACTGAACGGGTTTACACCATTCAACCAAAACAGTTCTTTGTGGACCAAGAGCTACCTTTTTGCCAAATTTGATGTAATTCCTTTCAGCTGGTCGGACTGTAGCCGTGTTTAAAGTTGGGATCCCCACTTTTTCTCGGCCCCCACTTGATGAATCACCCCAAACGTTTCAAGAAAGGAGCTGAAGTGATGGTCGTATTACTTTTAAAAATTTCACAAGGATTTATCAAACAATGCCAAAGTTATTTACAAATGCGAAAACGCTCTTCCTATGGAAAATAGGTCCTAACTATAACTACCTACTGGCGACTGCCAGTTGATGATATATATATGTGTGCGTGTGTGTGTGTTCCATCCTGACAGTTATTCATATAGAGTCTCACTTGGTTCTGCTTCCAGTGGAATGCAAGACCCCTTCTGCTTGGGCATTCAAATCGTGGATGTTAGAAAGATATATATCTAGATATTGATCTGCAATATTGCCCTTCAAGAATATTGGTGCACATTTGCAGGTGGTGCTGCTGTGGAACTCTTTGAGATCACCATTTGCTGAAAACACAAAGTGCAAAAAAATACAATCATATCATGATAAAATCCTAAATCATGAAAGCAAAATGTTACATATAGCTCAAAATCATGTGAAGAAAGGAATAAACCACGGGCTAGATATATCAGAGGACTGTGTTGCCCTTACATCACCCTGTCCTGTGTGACGCAAGGTGACGCAAGGGCAACCAAATCCTTAAGTCAGATTTACCAAGCCATGCAAAGCCACCTTGTGTGGTCCTGCGGGGCTTTTTAAATCTTAAGTAATGCAAGGCAGCACAAGTCGCTGCCTTGCATTAATTCATTAATTTGTGCTGTGAATACGTTACATGAGTAGAGCATGGGAGTTCCCATGCATCCACCCATGCATTATGGTGCATTCCCAGATTTACCAAAACCAGTAAACCTGGGAATGTGTCACAATTGTGAGCCTTCCCAAAAGAGGCACAATGAAGAGAAATATTTGTATTTCTCCTTGTTGTTTACTTCTTGCACAAAAAGAACCCTGCCTGCCACACAGCCACCCTTGCAACATGGTGCAAAGGTACCTTTGTTGGCGCTAGGTAGCACATAGTGCGCCACTAAGGGAGAGAGCAGGAATGCGCTACATGTTGGTAAATAAGGCACATTCTTGCTTTCTCCATTTGATGCAGCACAGCAAGTTGTTTTGCTGTATTGCGCTGCATCATATAATGGTAAATCGGACCCCAAGAGTTCAGAGAACATGGAAAAGAAAATAGGAAAGCTGTCTGCTTTGCCCACAAAATTAAATATTAATGAGTAGTAATTAAATCTACTCTTGCATGTCTACAGCAGAAGATACACATTTCTGGGTACTCAGGTGGAATGAAAGGAGAACCCAACCATATTTAAATTTGAAGGCCCAAGATCAGTCAAGGATGGACTGCAAGTTTCTAAATGGTGTGCACTTAAACCCAATCAGATCTCAGCAGTAATTTGGACAGTTGTCCTTATAATAAGGCACTGCAGCTCAATATCATACTTTTGTGTTCTTCAACTTGCTCTGGATTGGTTTTAAAAGACTGACATCGATGCATCAAGCAGTCAGGTTCTTGAGACGCATAGAAAAGATTGTTTTCTATCCTTTCAAGATGGCCACCTCGTTGCCTTGAGCACTGGGGACCTTGGTAACACTAATAGCTGTGGCCAGAATGGAGAATAAGATGAACAGCAGTGAGGGATAGAAGACCAGTGCAAAGGGTCGCCAAGCACGAAGTGCCAGGGAAGCGATGGACAAGCCGAGGGGGGAGCAGCACAGAGCTCATGGTGGAGAAGGGCATGTGAGGAGGAAGCAGTACTCAGGTAGAGAGCAAGAAAACACATGCACTCCCATGGAGCGCTTTAAGAAAATGAAAAAAGTAGATCCCTAGTGTCAGGGACATCAGCACAGGAAGGATATAAGTCAACCAATCAGAACGCCGTGATGCTGTGATACCAAACTTCTCCTGGGGGTGATAAACAGGAATGTGAAGGAAAGCATATGAAATTATGAGCCAGATAACTCACAAAGACAGAGCTTTTCAATCATGTGAAAGGGGCTGACCTAAAGCGCACCCTACGTATTATTTGGTTGTGAATAGGTATTCAATAACAGACTGCTAAAGCTGTCTGTTAATCTAGTCTTAAAAAAAATGCTTCTTGATGTGTCACAAACCATTCCAATAACACACATTTGAGCTGGGGGCTAGAAATGAATACTGCCCTAGCATTGACGGGCTGTGTCAGAGAGCCATCATTCGAAGCATCCATTTTTAAAGCACGTCCTTGAAAGCACTTTGGTGCATTAATGCGGCAACTCTGCTTCCCAGAAGCTAAGTGGATGTCCCATTGAGAGGCATATGTCTTCCACCTGTCAAGTTAAAAGGAAAGGAGCCCAGGCTGCTCCCGGGCAGCCTTCCAAATGTGATGAGTAATAATGTAGAGCAAGGCGAAACTAGAGGACACTCTTCGGAGGTAGCACTGGAGATCTGTGGTTTTTTGCAGCAAGAACAAAGACAGCAGATCACACAGGGCTCGAGTCAGGGTACCACGCGGGTGGACGGCGTCCCCCCTGCCAAACAGCTGGACTTCACTTTTTGGCCTCTCTGGGACGAGATCGTAGCTCACAGCACGCTGCATACACGCTGGCTTCGTAGATGCAATCACATCTAAGGGGTGAGCAAGGGGAGGCAATGAGCCCGATGGTACAAGCCACCTATCGCGACGTCACTTCCTGTCGTGACGTCACTTCCGGTGACAGCGTCCCCCCACTTCTTTTTAGGTCTCGACCTAAAGCATTGCTTTAGCAATGCATGTTTGTCGAGATTCTAGTAAGCGGTCCGAAAAGTCTGCCAAAACGGTGGATTAGCCACAGTTCATGTGATGTATGCGCTTGCACAAACCAGCCACGTGACAGACCACCATTTGTCTGTGCCTCGCATCAGACTTCAAAGGCTGCCGCTCCCCCGCTCCCACCCCATCAGAATTCAAAGGAATGCGCTCCCGCCCGACATAGCAATGCCGAGATCTGCCACCTATCCTTATATTTTAGACTCCCCCTGCCTCTTTCTATATCCTGTACTCTATCCTGCCACCTATCCTATTGTTATTCCCTGCTCTGCCTTTTAATCTGCCA
Source organism: Lissotriton vulgaris (assembly GCF_964263255.1). NCBI lineage: Eukaryota > Metazoa > Chordata > Amphibia > Caudata > Salamandridae > Lissotriton > Lissotriton vulgaris. The sequence continues at coordinate 449,086,854 of NC_141700.1, forward strand.
CGCACTCTCTCCTGCCACTTATACATATGCGCACGCTTTACCTTTGCTTCCGCCACACTTTCCGTGCCAATACCTCCGCCCCTCACTCTCCATTAACACTTATTCTCATGCTCTATAATTTGCAATGCTTACATTCCACTGATACATCTGCCCCCAAAATATATATATATATATATATATATATATATATATATATATATATATATATATATATATATATATATATATATATATATATATATATATATATATATATATATATATATATATATATATATATATATATATATATATATATATATTTCTCTTGAGTTGTAAATAGGAGTGAAGGATGTTTACAAGTTGCAATTAACAAATTGCAATCATCTAAGCACAATAGTTAAACTTGCTAACAGTAAAAGACCATTATGAACTAGATTAAGGGGCGTTTTCTGTTCTCCTTCAATTTAGTGGTAAATGACCAAATAAATGCTGCTTAAAATGACTTGTGTTTGAGCTCATCATTAAAAACAACGTAAGACTCAAATCACAAAGCTTTTCTTTGAGTAGCCGTGTGTTACTCCTCATGTAGGGGTTATTTTACTGCTGAATTTCCAGGTCTTTGAGCAAATCACAGATTTTCATTCAATATAGGTTTTCGTGCCGATACTAATATAGGAGTGGGTGGCTGCCTGCTTATCCAGAAGATGTCTTTGAAAATCAGATGAAATTTTTCGACTCTGTCTCTCAAGAGTTATCGGATGCTAGTAAAAGCCCATGAAAGCTGCTCTACCTTACTTAAGTGCGTGGTTACTGTAAGGTAATCTATAAAAGCCACTGCACCACACTATGTTCTATTACAGCTTCTGAACGTCAGCATATTCAGAGTTACTGAACAACAGGATATGCCGATATAATGACTCCCTCAGATGTTGGACTCAGAAATATTGTACCCCAGAAAATACTATACAATTCGAGTGACTGTACCCCATATAATGCCATTAGTGTTATGTCCCCTAAAAATAAACTGTAACTGTTAAAGTGCTGCATAATATACCATCACTTCCACAACAAGATCGCCGACATACACAACAGCTTCAGCACACAGCCAACACACCCCACGACCGCACCTGCACCCCCCACAACCACCCTGCACGCCTGGACCCCGATCAACACCGAAGAAACCCTACGCACGATGAACTCCATCCACTCCAGATCGCCAACCGACCCCTGCCCTCACCACGTCTTCAACAAGGCCGACGCTGTCATCGCGCCCCACCTGCGGACATCATCAACACCTCCTTCGACACCGCTACCTTCCCGGAGAGCTGGAAGCACGCCGAACTCAGCGCTCTACTGAAGAAACCATCAGCGGACCCCACCGAACTCAAAAACTACCGCCCCATCTCGCTCCTCCCGTTTCCGGCCAAAGTCATCGAGAAGACCATCAACAAACAGCTGGCCGCCTTCCTCGAGATGAACGGATCCCTCGACCTTTCGCAGTCTGGCTTCCTGGCCAACCACAGCACCGAGACCGCCCTCATTGCAGCCACTGACGACATCCGAGCCCTGCTCGACAACGGGGAAACAGTGGCCCTCATCCTCCTGGACCTCTCCGCGGCATTCGACACTGTCTGCCACCGCACCCTAGTGCAGCGCCTCAGCAACGTCGGAATCCAAGAGAAGGCACTAGAATGGATCATCTCCTTCCTCGCCGGAGGGACACAGAGAGTCCGCCTCCCCCGTTCAGATCAGAAGCCACCGAAGTCATCTGCGGCGTTCCTCAGGGCTCCTCGCTCAGCCCCACCCTCTTCAATGTCTACATGAGCCCCCTTGTGGCCATCGCACGCCAACACAACCTCAACATCATCTCATACGTCGACGACACCCAGCTGATCCTCTCCCTCACCAACGACCCCGCCACCGCCAGAGCCAACCTACACGAAGGGATGAAAGACGTAGCCGAGTGGATGATGAACAGCCGCCTGAAACTGAACTCAGACAAGACGGAAGTCCTCATCCTGGGATCTTCGCCCTCCGCCTGGGACGACTCCTGATGGCCCCCTGCCCGGGCAGCGCACCCAAACCAACAGACCACGCACGCAACCTGGGCTTCATCCTGGACTCCTCCCTCTCCATGACCAGACAAGTCAACGCCGTCTCCTCGTCATTCTTCAACATCCTGCGCATGCTATGTAAGATCTTCCGGTGGATTCCCACCGAGACCAGGGAGACGGTCACCCAGGCCCTCGTCACCAGCCGACTGGACTACGGCAACTCCCTCTACGCTGGAACCACTGCCAGACTCCAGAAGAGACTCCAGCGGATCCAGAACGCCTCAGCAAGACTCATCCTGGACATCCCCCGACACAGCCACATCTCCGGACACCTGAGAGACCTGCACTGGCTCCCGGTCAACAAGAGAATCACGTTCCGACTCCTCACCCACGCACACAAAGCCCTACACAACCAAGGACCAAGATACCTCAACAACCGCCTCAACTTCTACACTCCCAAACGCCAGCTTCGATCGACCAACCACGCCCTCGCCGCCGTCCCCCGCATCCGAAGAGCCACCACAGGAGGAAGGTCCTTCTCCTACCTGGCCGCCAAGACGTGGAACTCCCTCCCGACCCACCTCCGCCTGACCCAAGACCACCTCGCCTTCAGGAAGCAGCGCAAGACCTGGCCGTTCGAGCAGTAGCGGACCCCCCCTCCCCAAGCGCCTTGAGACCCTCCGGGTGAGTAGCGTGCTATATAAATGCTTTGATTGATTGATTGATTGATTGATTGATTGACAGTTACATCACCTCAGAACATTCTAAATTAGTGTAACCCTATAGATGCCTCAAGACTTAGGGTCCTCGGATGCTTGATTCCGTTCTGGGAAGGACATGGCTTTTGTAGTTCGGACTGGACTGTTCCCATGGGGCAACAGGGTCAGAGCTGATTTGCATATCGCCATTGTCTAACCCAGGGTGGTGTGGAGTGCAAAAAAACGATGGATTTGGGCCCAGATCTTTTGACTGGGGGAGTGTGTGACATTGATCCACATTCAGTCCATCACTTGTTGTTTTTGCAATTGCCGCCCTAAGTGCGCTGGGGATGCCCAGACGTGGGTCCCAGGCACTCCACACCACTTGGAGTCAAGCTAGCCGGGCTGATGAGAGGTGTTACCTCGAAACCGGTCCGGTCCGCGGATGCTTGATTCCGTTCTGGGAAGGACATGGCTTTTGTAGTTCGGACTGGACTGTTCCCATGGGGCAACAGGGTCAGAGCTGATTTGCATATCGCCATTGTCTAACCCAGGGTGGTGTGGAGTGCAAAAAAACGATGGATTTGGGCCCAGATCTTTTGACTGGGGGAGTGTGTGACATTGATCCACATTCAGTCCATCACTTGTTGTTTTTGCCATAGGATATAATGGCACTGTAATTTGGCAGAAGGGATATCCGTATGCCCTACAAGTTCCATAGGATATAATGGCACTGTAATTTGGCAGAAGGGATATCTGTCTGCCCTACAAGTTCCATAGGATATAATGGCACTGTAATTTGGCAGAAGGGATATCTGTCTGCTTACAAGTTCCATAGGATATAATGGCATTTTGGCGGACAGGATATCAGTCACGTTTGTGACAGAATAACACTGTCCACCAAAATAGTTATCAGTCAGGCCCTTACTGTAATCTAGAATCAGATACTGATCTCCAGAACACAGTCAGAGGTACTGGCACCCATAAAAAGCTATCAATCTTTTTTTTTTAAAACAGATTTTACTGACAAGTACAACCCATAGCATAGTACAGCCGTGTTCATGTGTGGGTATAGATGTGCTTGGCAGTGAAGGCACATACATAAGCTGGTAGACAATACAACGTTTTTGTCATGATCACAATAGATTCTCACCTAACGCACGGTTGGCAGTGGGCCTGTATTGTAGTGTTGTTTACTCTATAGGAATAAACAAAACCATCAAACTTGCAACCAGAAGAAAAAGACAGTTCGGTCCATGTGCTCACGTGGCCACCATCAGGGGGCCTACCTGTAGGACTTTCAATATTCTCATAAGCGTACAGACCATCCACTGTATGCAAGTCCTGGTTTCTTGGCTCTTGGACAATATTTAAGAATTCCTTTTTTAATTGGGGTCTCCAAAGTTAGTTTCTCTTCAAAAACATTATAGTGCCCGAGTAAATTTTCCTTCCCGACAGCCCAGCTTTGTATCTGGAGGTACTTGAATTTAGAGAAGTTATGGCCCCACTCCTGTTCGCAGTACCTCCATGGTGCTAAGCTCCCTTCTAAAAACAGGTCCCCCCATCTCTGAGGTCCTACTGTTTTTAGAGGTGGCAATGTGGTATTGGTCGATAGTGGATCTAGAAGATGGACCCTTTGTATTGCCGGAGACCCTGTGGGGAGAGTGCTTGCCGAGGATTGCGGCAGAGGATATATGGCAAGTATCTATGTTGATTCTATACAAGGTGGTTAAACCTGCAAACTTAAGGAGAAACCACTTGTTCACTCTCCACAGGGCGTATTGGACTCCAAAAAAACTGGCGAAATTCAGAGACGGCGGTACAGTGAGGTGTTCCAAATGCAATAGCCTGAATGAAGACGATATACATATGTTTGTTACATGCCCAGAGATAGAAGATTTCTGGAAAGCAGTGAGTAAATGCTTGTCCACTGTACTGGGCCAACAATTGGAGGTAAGCCCTGAACTTGTTATGACAGGAAAAGCAGATTTACAAGGTAAGGGCTATAACGATAAAGTGAAGTTGGTGTTTTATGGTATCTTGGTTGCTCGAACGGAAATTTGCAGAATGTGGATATCTGTGGACCCTCCGTCTGAAATGACTTGGTTAAGAGCTATGAGAGTTATGGCAAAGCTAGATATGGCTGGTCGGAATAAGAAGAGATGCAAATTTTGGACTCCGTTCTTACAGCACTATGGGTGATGGTGAGGGGGACCTAGATGAGATAAAGTCCTATGATTAAGCTTCTCTAGAATCTCGGTGGAAGTTTGTTGTAAGAAGGAAGGGCGAACAAGGTATATTTTTACTCCTAAAAAACACTACGCCCGCTATATGAGATAGATTAACCCCTGGGTGGATCCGCGACAGCATGGGGTGAGGAGAGGAGTATGAGGACAAAAAAAATATAATAAATAAATAAATAAATAAATATTTAGAAATTCCCATCATTTTCCGATCGATGCTGAATTTTGTGAAAGTCATTCTGCTATTTCTAAGAACATCATTACCTAGAAATCCCTGTTTACTGTTTTGTCTCCACACCTGCAGGCTAAGCATGGGTGGAGGAATTTAGCACATCTGTGGCCGGCAGGTACTAGCATGCTCACAACTGAGGCATGAGATCAAAGTGATCTCTTTCAAACCCAATTAATTCTAAATATGGTAACCAGTCATGAACTATGGGTGCTCTGCACAATCAGGGAAAGTAATAACGGGCAGGTCTTCGAAGGTGCTCCAGGGGGACAAGAGGTTGGTTACCACAACCCCGCTGTTATCCACACATGTAGAAAACAATAAATACACAAAATTCTCCCGAGCACTCAAAAGTCAGTAAAGAAATGTCCATATAAATCCTTTTTCGTGAAATGTAAAGGTTCAATTGGAACAGTCAGGTACGTATTATCTTCCAAAATTGTTTTAATTCAATGTTCCAATTTTAAATCCAAATAAAACAGCTTCAATCCAAAGATTAACATCCAACACGTGTTTTGTCGTGCTTACATCTAGCAGTTGACTTCTTCAGGGCTGCAACCCAAAATGACATCACATAAGAATAACTCTGAAGTTCTCACTTCTACATTACTGCAAATACTGTTCAATAATTAGGACTACATAAAAGGTAAACTACCTCAAACCAACCTTATTTTCCCTTCTTTCCTCTTAAACACTCCTCCTTGCTAGCTCCTTGTCTATTGTGGCTGTGTAGTTAGTTCTGCATCCTTGCTGGTACCGCCTTGCGTGTTCCTGTTGGATCGCCAGAATCTGTGGGCACAGCTGACAACCTAGGTGGTGTTTCTTATCCAAGGTGAGTATTGTCTTTGAGTTACTTTCATAATATCATTATAGGTATCAGCTCCAACACACTGCCTTCACATGTATTTCATGTATATGGGTATTTGCAGTCAGTATCTGTAACACCAATTGTGGTGAGGAACTTATTAGGCTACAGTCCTACCACATGAAGCTCCAGAGTGCTTACCCCACTTTCCTTAATTGTTAATGTTGTTATAGATATGTCTTTTTGAATTTCTGTCTTGGATGTCTTGGATGTTATTTAGTCTGAGTCCCAAATTACCTTATGAGTGCCCGTCCTTTCTGGACTTTATCCATTCTGTTACCATGTGCAGAGCTTCCCCTTTGGATCCCTTTTCTCCTCTGACTCCGTGTGTGATCTAGGAATGCTCTGCACCCAATTCTATCAGTTTGTCTAACCAGCCACCAGTCCTTGCCAGAGTTCCTGACACCAATTATCTGTGGGCCAATTACGAAGTACTCGATGGCCCAGAACAAATAGTCGCAATTCAATAAGGTGAAGGCCTGTTCCAGATCGAGGGACAAACACAAGATATACCTGGGGGGTCCATTCCATGATTTAGTACAGAAGCCATATTTTCAGCAGGGTGTTACGACGGGGGATGAAGCCATTTTGGTCAACATGGATTAGGTCAGGGAGGAGGGGGAATATGCAATCTGCCAGGATCATGCTGAGGATTTTGTATTCTGACGAGAGGAGGGAGATTGGCCTGTACAAGGAAGGGGCTGTGGGGTCCTGACCCGGTTTCGGAATTGGCACTCTTTGGGAAGGGAAGGGAGAAGGTATCCTGCTTCCATTGCTGACTGAAACAGTTAAAGGAGTTGCGGCGTCAAAGGGGGCTCATATGCTACATAGAATTCAATGGACAGTCCATCCAGGCCTGGCAGGCTGCCGCCAGGAAGAGCTTGGATCTCCTCCCTCATCTCCTGCTCAGTTATAGAGCCCTCTAAGGCAGCTTGAAGGTCTCTAAGTATTTGAGGCTAAGGAATGTCTGCTAGGGAGCGATAATGAGCTTCTGATGCTATGACATTCTGTAAAGTGAGGAATAGTACAAGTGGAAGGTAGCGTTGATGCCACAATGGGTGCTGTGGAGTGTGCCTGTTTGGTTGGGGATCCCACTGATGGAGGTCCCAAGGGAGCATGGGGTGGCCAGTCAAGCCAGGAGTCTTCCGGGGCAGTTCACTACCACATGGGAGCATGTTATGTATGCCGTCCAATCTATGTAGAGGAGGCGTTTCAATAAAGTAACATGCTTTTCTTTAACTCTCGCTAGGCTTCTCTACATGCAGGATCCACCGTTGCCTCCAAAGACCCTCACCAAGTTGGGTTTTGATTGTCCAAGCTTCCCACTCCACCCTGGGAGAGGAGGCTGAGCACTTGTTGTGTATAAAATATGAGGTAATCGAGTCATGGATGGTGTATTTGAAAAAAGAGTCCTCCAGCCACTGGTATTGTAATCTTCATGTCGGGACAGAACTGGGCCACCTTCCCCACTGCACATCTACAGACAATGAGTTGTGGCCAGACAAAGTCTTTCCAAGGTATGTCGCGTTTGTGGTTTGTGTGACGAGGTCTGTGGACCATGCTATATAATCTAAGAAGGCATGTAGCATGTGGGACAGGGAGAAGGAGTATTTCCTGCTGGAATGGTGGGCCCACTAGACATTGGTCATAGAACGGTGGTGCATCAATTCGGTAAAGGCTGCAGCTTTATAGACAGCGGGGTGCCGGGGGGGGGGGGTGAAAACAGTCACGGTTAGGGTCCATCACACAAATAAAGTCACCTCCCAGGAGCCATGGGTAGTCTCCCCAAACAGCCAAATGAGGAAAAGGGAGGTAAAGTTGTGAGGCTGGTCGTAGGTAGGGGCATATAGGCTTCCCAAGACTATTGGTTGTTCATCGAGGCTGCCTTGCAGAAAGACATATCATCTGTCCTTGTCAAATGATGGTGTTCTCGACCTGGAGGAGGACACTGGAATGGATCCGGATAGCTGCAACTTTCGAAGTAGAAGTCTCCGCAGGATATGCTGCATTTTATATTTTTATGTAGTTTTTATGAATACCCCCGTAAGCGCTATCTGGTGACTCTTTTAGGAAAGCTTAATTTTACTCAGATCAGACCGGCCTTGATGTATTTACAACTTTTGCACAATGATAGTATTCTCCAAGTGACTGAATTTTTAAAATTAACTGGGAGAGGAGAGAACTGCTAAAACCGCATATAAATGAAATTCATATCCGGACGTGCAGACAGGCAGTGAAGGCGTGCTTCAGCGGAGCCAACGTTAAATTAACCTGCAGCTTCGTCCGCTACTTGAAAACTGCCCAAATAAAGCTTCTCGCCGCAGCCTGAGCACAGTTGCGCGCACCCAAGCTCTTTTATCCGGCAACTCTCTTTGACTCCCACTACGTTCCGATCCTGAGGCAGTCGTCCACGACCACACAATAGACTATTAGAACTACAGACACTGGCGCCACCCCCAGACGGGGACTTACGCTTACTTCTTTATTAAATTTTATCCCTTCATCACAGACAAACTGTGTGTAATTTTAACCAGAAAATTGGTCGATTTTAATGCATATCCATCACGCTGTTTTTTTAAGACAATATGAAATGATGTCACATATATGTATCCTTTTATACATTTTTTACTGATGTGTGTACTGCTAAGATTTTAATTAATCAAGCAATAAACTTACTTACTTACTAGTAACTGTTAAATATAGAAAATGTATGGATCTGTAGTGGCCCTCATGTAATGAATTTTTCCAATCTCCTGGATTTTATGTAATGAAGAAACTATACCCTTGCACCTTTTGCACTTTATCATGATATGTGATTTTAACAAAAGTATTATGAATTGTGAGTATTACTGTATATGCACTTTTATGGTTTTGAACAAAAACCGAAATAACGTTCATTTGAGTGATTGATTGATGGAAGTAGAAGGAGTAGGAGGTGCAGAAGAGTTGGTCATGCCAGCGGTGCTATGTAACTAAAAGGCAGGACATGTACTTTTACGTTTTACAAGTCATGGCAGTGACAAACAGCTAAATTGCGTTTCACTGCTGTGAGGCCTACTCCTACTTCTTACCTAGGCTAGCATTGAGGATTCCTTAAAACACATTTAAGCTGTAATTCATGATTGGAAAGGAGTAGCTACTTTTTGTTTAATATATTTGAAATGGTGGTGATAAATGCTCTTTAATGGTGAAGTTCGGATTTGACATTACCATTTTAGAATTGTCACTAAAAAGTAAGTGGACATTTCTCTGCTCTTAACTTTGCTCTGTGTTCCTGCAGCCCATCTCCAATACACATCTGGGCTGGGTGACAGCTACACTTTGTGTGTGACAGGGGGTTTATTTTAATAGTGATAGCTTTCCTGGGCATGAAGGGCGAGGGGTAGCTCACACTTACATATGAATAGGCTCTGCCCTGCTCTCCCACAGAGAGCTGATTTACCCCTCACTGGTAGTCATGAGCCAGGGCTGAGTTGAAAGGGATCCTTGTGCACTTCCGAGAACTCCTTTGAAGTCACCCTCTACTTCAAAGGCAATTTTAGGTATAAGTACAAGGGCTCTGGCATTATCAAATCAGTACACTACTGGAACTGGAAAGAAGATTGCTGGAGTAGTGCCGGGTGTGGTGAAAGGATTGCTACTTTGCTGTGACTGCTTGCTGAGCTACCTTGCTGCCCGCTGATCTCTTCCCTGCTGAGGACAAGGACTGGACCCTATCTCTCAAATGTAGAGTGATTCCAAGGGCTTGCTGGGCTACCTCCTGTTTTCTGAACTCTCAGGAACACATAGGATTCCTGCGATCCTGCCGGTGCTGCTGGCCTATGCCATCTGTGAGTCCTACCTCTGCTGGAGATGCCCCCTCCTGTCCTGGGCCTTAGGAGTGGGTTCTGCAGTTGATTTCTTTAAAAAAAGATGCATTGTCACCATTGCACTGGTCGGAACTGACGCATCGCCCTTCAACGCCAACGCAGCGGCTGCCCGACTATAGCGGTTCCACGGCCTGCGCAGTTCTATAACAGCGATCTGCCCAGATCGATGATGACACATTGCATTCACTTTGAGTTTGACAACGATGCAGTGACCCGACTGTGTAGAAAAGACCACTGCATCGTGTCATCAACGTCGACATTTTGCTCCATTCAAAGTACTTTTTCAGCCGACCCTGCGTGGGTTCTGTAGCCAGCCTGCCCTCCATCGTGGTCAGGCCGAACTTTGAATTTGCACCTATCCATCGCAACCCAAGTAACTTTTTGACCGTTAGTGACTTCTAAGCACTGTTTTCACATTTAATCTTTATGTTTTTTTGTGGTGTTTTCTTTAAATTACTGTAATTTATGTGTGGCACGAATTATTTGCATATTGCATCCTAAGCTAAGCCTGAATGCTATGTGGCAAGCGACCAGAGGGTGAGCACAGGTCAATTTAGGGTGTGTATCTGACTTACCCTGGCTAGGGTGGTGGTCCCTACTATGACAGGGTGCAAACCTCTGCCAACTAGAGACCCCATTTCTAACACTGGTGGCAGGGGTGAGCATGGGACTTGTCTTTGTGTAAAACCTTATAGTAATTCTGTGTCCTCTACACCTAAGACCAATTTGAACCTATTCCTCCTGATTGGCAACATTTTTGTCTGCCTTGTGATAATTGTCATTTTTTAATTTTCAATGTTCCCTGATTGGCCTTATTGATTTTTCTGCCAAATTATGTCTCTTTCTGGAGAAGCCACACCTGCAGGAATTGAGTTTGAGCTGTCAGGGTTAGGATTCTCCACTGTGCAACAGCTGAAAGATTTCTACAGGAACTTCAAGTGTCTACAAGAGGCTGCACCAGGTAGGTGACACTACAGAAAGCTTTGAGGGCCTGGGCAGAGCTCTAGGAAGCAGTGCATGACATCCCAGAGGAGGAGTAAGAGGAGATACCTGAGGAGGAGCGTGACCTGAATCTAGAGTCTGAAGTGTCTCTGGAACTGCCAGTGGATGGGGACCAACAATTTGGGAGGAGCAGTAATGGATACCAGAGCAGGCAGCAGTTTCTCCTCAGAGAACCTGTCAACAAAGGAGCTGGCAGACAGGAGGAAATAAAATTGAAAATGGAGCTTACCTAGTTGGAGCAGGCTCGTAAAGAAAGGAGACTGTCCATGGTGGAGAGAAACCTGGCCCATAAGCTCAGCCTGAGAGTGCTGGACATAAGAGCCCTACAAGTGGGGTCCAGCAACAGCAGTAATGGTGGCAGCATAAATACAGGATCTTCAAGTGAGTCCAAATTACATATCCCCAAAGATATGATGCACAGCTAAATGTGGGGGATAACGTGGATAAATGGTTGATAGCCTATGAGGAGGCTTTAAAAGTGCACAAGAGTCCCAGAGGAGTACTGGGGGAGGGGGTAGTCTTTAGCAGTACATGCCCACAGTGGGGAAGGATACACTCCTTATATTAGAGGTGGGGTACCAGGCCAACTACACTGCCATGAAGACCGTTTTAGTCAGGAAGTTTGGTTTAACACCTGAGAAGTACAAGCAGTAGTTCTGGGTTAGTCCCCAACTCTCTACACAGACATGGGTGGATTTCCTGGACTGCGCTGGTAAGGCACTGAAGGGCTGGGTGAGGTCAACAAGGTTGATGATTTTGAAGGGATATAGACCTTCTTTTTAAAGGTGCATATTCTTGATAATTGTTTTGCAGAGCTGTGCCAACACCTGGCGACAGCAAGCTGACTTAATCTAGGAAGCTTGCTGAGGTGGTGGGCATCTGGGTCAGCATCAGAGTGTCCAAAACGGTACCTGGGAGTGACCCCAAGAAGGGTGGTTCAGATTCCCCCAAAGAGAGTGAGGGGGAAGTCAAGAGAGGCCCAGAGATGTACCAGGGTAAAAGGGAAAGAAAGGGTTCCCAAGTCCCTTCAGAGAAGAAGGAGGGAGGTACTGGTGGGTGGTGGCCCACTTATATATATCCGGAATTTGTAAAGCCCCAACTTATCACCCCAAAGGGTCTCACAGCACTGGGGACCATTGGGGAGATTTAGTCAGCCACTGCCCAGAGTCACAGGGTGCTGAGCTTAGCTGCCGCCGGAGATTGGACTGTGTGCCCCGTACTCTGGAGTCAGCTGCTCTTGCCGCTGCACCACACCTCTCCCTTCTAACTCCACTGCTTTGATTGTTCCCAATTAGGACCCACACAGGGGGACTCTGTCCATCCAAAGAAACCACCCACTTGTGAGAGTTCTACAGAGGTGGCCCATTTAGCCTTAGGGGAAGGTAGCCCCTAGAGGCAGGTCACAGAACATGCCCGGACTCCTTCAGCTGGGAGATAGACTCAGAGGGTGAGTTGGTGATCCCTCAGGGCAGGAGTCATCACTTTCACCAGGTGGGAGTGAATGGGGTTCGAACCACTGCTGTGATGTACACTCGGGCTAGCAGGACCATGGTTATGGAAGAACTAGACTCCCTAGAGCAGTACACCGGTGAGGTGTGTAGAGTGACTCCAGCCATTGAGCAGCATTTTTTAAGTCCTATGGCCCTGGTGTCCCTAGAGTGGGGTGGGTAGATGGCCCAGACAAAAGTCATAGCTAGTCTCTAAATGCCCATTGACTGCCTTGTAAGGAATGTGTTGCCCCCAGTGTAAGGAGAACTGGGAGGGTGGGCCGTCACAGGCACCCTTACAGTTTAGTTTTCTGGGGGTACCACTCCAAAAAGGAGGGTACAGAACGCAGATGGAGGGACAAGGGGAGGAAGGACTCACCTCTGACTCCAGTCCAGCCCAAGGGTACAGACCCTGGGTTGGAGGATCAGTTGCAGAATACCACCCCTGAACTGGTGGGGGTGGAGTGAGGCTACAGCCCCCATTCTGAGATACCACCGAGGACAGAGACTCTGGATGGTCTGGGGGCTGGCTCTTGACACAGACAGCTGTCAGTGGCCTCTGTTGGTTGCTGTCCCTGTGGACAGAGTTTTCCTTGGGTTGGGGATAGAAGTCAGACCCAAGGGGTGGATTGGGCCACATCACTTTGTTGGCAATGTTGGTACTGTCTGCATACTGGGATGCATCTATGAGCAAATTAAGGTTAGGCGCTGCATAGACGGGGTCCCCAGGTAAGGAGAAGGATTCCCCATGGGTTAGCTTAGTGGTCTCAGAGAGCATAGACAGAGGGATCCGACTGGGTTCAGACAGGCGTAGATCTGGCAAGTACCCCTGCAGCAGTGGGCTATTGACCAGGTTCTAACACCCTATGCTAGGAAGTCCATCAAGGTATTGATTAGGCTACCTTGGCTTTAGGCTGGGGGGTCATGTTAGAAATTGCTCTTTGCAGGGTTACCCCAGACCCTCTCACTTGTACCCAGAGTGATTCTACGGGCTTGATGGCTGGCCTCCTTTTTTCTGACATCTCAGGGACACAAAAGACTTCCTGTAATCCTGCTGGTGCTTCTGGACTCTGTCATCTGTGAGTCCTAGCCTCGCCTGAGGTGCCCCTCCTGGGCCTCAGACACGGGTTCGGCAGCTGATTTAAAAAACCGACACATCGTCACCACTGCGCCGGTCAGAACTGATGAATCGCCCTTCGACTCCGACGCAGCAGCTGCCTGATGATAGAGTTTCCACAGCCTGCACTGCTCTATAACGACGCTCTGCACAGTTTGATGATGACGCATTGCATTCACTTCAATTAAGCTAGATGACGATGCAGCGACCCAACTGCAGGGAAAAGACCACTGCATCATGCCCTCGATGTCGACGCTTTGCTTTATCCAACAACTTTTTCATTGAGTTACTCTAATTTAAGTGTGGCACAAATTCTTTGCACATCACATCTGAAGCTAAGCCTGGCTGCTCTGTGCCAAGCTCCCAGATGGTGAGCAGAGGTCAATTCAAGGTGTGTATCTGACTAGGGTGTCCCCCCCTACTTGTACAGGGTGCAAACCTCTGCCAACTAGGGACCCCATTTCTCACAGTAAGCCTACCAATTTGGCAAGATATTCCATGGAAGTGCACTGTAGTGAGGATGGCACAAGAGGAAAACCAGACTTTAGGAAGACCCTGGAGAATCTCTGCAGCTGATTTAGAATCCAGGTCCTAGTGATTCTATGGAAGTCCACCTGCTGCTGCACAAAACATCAGTTCCCTCTCACCCCAAGGCAGAGGAGGGTCTGGCAAGGGCTTGGCCAGACACACTTAACCGGAACCCTCATGAGCAGTTGCCTGTTGCTGATAAAATTTCCTTTAATATACCATGTATAGAAATGCCTAAGATGCACTGTGATGTCATGTAGTTTGAGTGAAGCTGTAACATGTCTTTATTGTTGTGTACTTTAAATCAAAAGTCATATAGGCAAGACGAACTCAGGTATATTTAATTGACAAATTCAAGCTTAGATAATCATAGATTCCTGATAGAGACTTTTAGCTGCAGATTCCTTACTTTTTTGTATATGCAATACGCGTCAGACTAGATAGGGAAACCATTTTTCCTAGTACTTTTGTGCACCAATGGTGACGCCATGCAACTCCCCACTGACGGCATTTCATCAGTGATGGCACAGAAGCGATATGCGGGGGCCTATTAAGGCACTACTCCTGTGCACTGATATCAGTTCCTTTCTTTCCATGCCATCAGCTGCAAATCCAAAGCGTCTCTCTTCTCTGAGACTCATCTTTTGATTTTCTTCAAAATCTTTCCAGTGTACAAGGGATGTCATCGCCTAAGATGACAAGCTGCAAACACAGTAAGGACTGACGTAAGCAGATGTCTGTGACAAATCTCCACCAGGTTTGCCTGTGGTGTCTGGGTTTAGACCACGACTTGCAGAGACTGCATGTACATAAAGCTGAAGGCCATCAGGAAATGCAAAGCAAAACATTTTATTGTCAAGCACAAAAAGATGCAGCATCGGGACAGCTTTAAATCCCACTCCAAATTCAAGGCTCAATCCTGGTCCCGCTCTCATTCCCGGAATGGTTGGAGTTCCTTTCTTTCCATGCCATCAGATGCAAATCCAAAGCGTCTCTCTTCTCTGAGACTCATCTTTTGATTTTCTTCAAAATCTTTCCAGTGTACAAGGGATGTCATCACCTAAGATGACAAGCTGCAAACACAGTAAGGACTGACGTAAGCAGATGTCTGTGACAAATCTCCACCAGGTTTGCCTGTGGTGTCTGGGTTCAGACCACGACTTGCAGAGACTGCATGTACATAAAGCTGAAGGCCATCAGGAAATACAAAGCAAAACTTTTTATTGTCAAGCACAAGAAGATGCAGCATCGGGACAGCTTTAAATCCCACTCCAAATTCAAGGCTCAATCCTGGTCCCGCTCTCATTCCCGGAATGGTTGGAGCTGCTCTAAAGGCATGTCTTTGTCAAGCTCCAAGTACTCCGCTAAGCACAAAAAACACAATAAGTCATTGTAGATTCCTGCTCCTTAGTGCCATTCCGACTCCCATGATAATACCTGTGGGCTGTGCCAACTGTTCCACTCCTGCTCTCGAAGTCGGACGGCTTCGGAGCCAATTCTGCAGCTAATTCCAGCACAACCTGAGTTTCCAAGGCCTACAGCCACACCGTGCCAGATTGAAGATTTCTGCACAGCTTTGCTCTTGCTCTTCAGATCCCTACCAACTCTCTTGGTGTGCCTTCAGGCCCTATAGAGCCAAGAGGCCCTCTACCTGGACTACCACCAGAGGGTCCACCCGCCGCAGCAGCGGGACCCTCCAAGGCCCTTCTGCCCTCGGCTTTAGTTCCAACGCCACTCCTGGTGCCGAAAATCACTCTGATGACAGGTATGTGGACGCCAATCTTGCTGCCCAAAAAAGTGGCCCAGATTATAATTTCCAACACCAATTCAATGTCGATCTGACTTCGACAAGCGTCCCGCCCAGATCCGCATGAATCGCCTATTTCTGCACTTGCATTACCTTAAAGCTGACAACATTCTTTACATTCTTTTTTTTCAGGCTAACTCTGGTAACAACTATGACCAGAGTGATGGATTTGCTCATCTCTATGCAGATGGAAGTTGGTATAAGGATTTGCAGGAGGCTAGTGGACAGGATACCTTCTGAGAAACAGTCCTCTTCTCTCCTCCTGGCCCAGCCACAGAAGAAACTGCCTCTCACCATATGGTCATGCATAGTGAGGCTTAAATCCTTGCTCTTCAGCTCCCCACAATGGAGTTAAGAACTAACATACTGACCGAGGTCCTCCAACCGGTCCAGACTTCCTAGTGGCTTGGGCAAAGCCTTGCACTGGGGCCCAATTCATTAAATTTCCAGGCACCATCACCCTGCTATGGGCAACCGGACCGTTTTGTTGCAACATCCTTCTCCAGAGAGCCGTATGGTGCACACCTCGACCAGTCTGGCCAACTCCAACAATTTTTCTACCACTCCTCGTGACAGGGAATCAAAGCAAGTGGAGACATTTGAGAAGCCCCTTTTTTCCTCCGGAAGTATGACCCTGTGCTCGATCATCGCCTGATGGTTGTTGGGTTGGTATACTCATGCCCTCTGGGTCTCTGTGGAACAAATCCCTGGTGTGCCAGAAGACCTTTTGAAGGTGATTGAAGAAAGCTGTGATGTAACCAAGTTCACAATTTGTTGTCGCTTGGACATTGCCAACTTCTTTGGGTGAACTTTAGGCACCAACATTGCCATTCATCGCCATGCATGGTTGTGATTGACTGGGTTCTTGGGCAGCATCCAATTCTCTCTGATGAACATGCCTTTTGATGGGACTCGCCTGTTTGGGGACAAGGCTAAATCTGCCCTTGAATACTTAAAAAAGAGTAGGGCTACAGCCCACTCTCTAGGCCTCTCGACAACCATACCAATTCCAATATTCCTTTCATGGCTGAGGTGTCCTTATGCCCAGCCTTTTCTGCCCAAGCAGGGAGCCCAGCAGTTTTGAGGGAGAGGTTGACGTGACCACCACCTGTGCAGCCAAGGGCAGCGTGCCACTCACTCCACTGCACCCCTCCAGCATCTCCGCCTGCAAAACCTCTTTAGTGTACCCTTACAGGGTCACTGCCTCCCAGTGGGAGGCAGAATCCACTGATTTGTTCTTGACTGGCATCTGATCACATCAGACAAGGGATTTTTGCATATCGTCTGTAAAGGTTATGCCTTTGTTTACTCCACACCTCCCACCATCAAACCAGACACTGACAAGAGGACCATTTCTCCATTTTACAGCAGAAAGTGCAAACCTTTTTGGTGAAAGGGACTGTCAAGAGGATGCTGGTGCCAGAATTAGGGTGTGGTTTTATTGGCACTACTTTCTGGTGCCTAAGAAGGATGGAAGCCTTTGGTATAATCTAGATTTGTTCCCTCTCAATGCTTTCTATCAGAAGTAGAAGTTCAAAATGCTCACCTAGGCCCTGGTCTTGTCTTTTCTCGAACCTGGATGGTTGCATTGGACCTGCAGTGTGCTTATTTCTATATTACCGTCCTGCTGACCAATCAACACTATCTTCAGTTTGTGGTGGGAGAGGAGCATTTTCAGTTTGCTGTGCTCCCCTTTGCTCTCAACAGCGCCCTGCAGATGTATGCGAAAGTGATGGCAGAAAACCTTCAGAGGTTAGAGATGCCAGTCTTCCCCTACCTTAATGACTAGCTGTTTGGCTCAACCCAGGGAGTCGTCAACCACCTCCAGACTAAGACTTTTGTCATCTTTGGGGTTCACTATCAGTGTGCCGAATTCACACCTTACTCCTTCTAGAATGCTCCCCTTTATGGGCACAGTTCAGTTTCATTTCTTTAACCTGGGAAAGAGAGTCCAGGACATTTAGGCTATGATTCTGATCTTTTAGCCTCTGTCCTGGATTTCGGTATGGTCGACTCTGGGGCTGCTGTTACTGATGGCCTCCTGCATCCTGCTGGCCAAGCAAGCCAGGAGTATATGTGTGCTCTGCAATGGGAAGTGAAGTCCCAAGGGGCCCAACATCAAAGGGACCTCTCTGAACACCTAGAGAGTTTGGAGCAGACTGCAAAAGATCTGCAGTAGTGGCCAGAGAACTGCGATTGGGTCAGTGGCAGACCATTCTCCCTTTCCCACTCAGAGCAGACAGTGGTAACCAATGCATCACTTCTTGGCTAGAGCGGCCACCTGGAAGAAGTAGATATCCAAGGCCTCTGATGTCTGGCAGAGTCTTGGCTCCATATCAGTCTTCTTGAGCTTAGCTTTGCATTGATAGCCTTCTTGCCGTCCATCAAGGGAAGTTTGGCACAGGTGGTCATGGACAACACCACAGCCATGTGGTACTGCAACAAACCGGGTGGGTGGGGTCATGTACCATGTGCTAGGATCCTTTGCACCTCTGGGAACGGCTGTACCACTAAGGTATTTTCCTGGTAGCGAACCACCTGGCAGACTCACTGACCTTCAGGGCAGATAAACTCAGTCATTGCGCCTAGTGGATCACAGTGGCAGATACATCCAGAGGTGGCACAAGGCCTCTTCCGTGAATGGGGAGAACCTACACTTGATCTATTTGCCACCGCAGTGAACACACAATGTCAACACTTCTGTGCATTGGAGTTTCCAAGGTGTCTCTGGCTCGAAGATGTGTTCCACTTAGAGTGAAATTCGGGACTCCTGAATGCCTTTCCGTTGATACCACTCCTGTCCCAAGTTCTCAAGAAGAACACAACAGATCGTACCGAAGTCATCCTAGTAACACGGAAAGTATGGTATCCAGAACTCCTGGGCTTATGCATATGTCCTTCAATCACGCTACCCCTCCGCACTGACCTGCTCTCACAGCAACAGGGCAGGGTTCTGAAACTGGGTTTTTGCATCCTCCATCTTCATGTATGGAGATTGATCAGCTAGAGCTAGAGTGGGCTGATGTTATCTTGGAAGCCAAATGTCCCTCAACAAAAACTGTAAATGCCTATGGTTGGGACAAATTTGTGGTTTGGTGCCGCCCTCATCAGATAAACCTTTTCCAGGCCAAAGTTTCTGATGTTTTGTTATTTGTTTTGTCTCATGCCTGGCAAGGTCTAGCTTTGGGCACTGTTATGGCTTATCTTTTGCCCATCTCGGCTTTCTTCTGATTGCCCGATCAACCCTCATTGTTTAAGTCTCCTGTTGTGACGTGTTTTTTTTTGTTGTTGTTTGTTGTTGTGCCTCCCAGCCCGGCTCTCCACCCCGCTCCCGCCTCCCAGCTGCTCCTCCCTCCCACAGAAAGTTTAGGCTCTACCCTCCAGAGAAAGCGCTGTGACCGTCCTGAGTTCCTCAGAAGTGGTCGCTCCCCACGCTGCTCCCTGCTCATTCATCTGGTATCGTAGCGCTTACTGCCAGACTGCTCATTGCCATCTATTACGCATTGCTCGCACTGCTTGAATATTCTGTTTATTGCCGATTATTGTGTCATCGTAGCGCTATACTGCTAGACCGTTCTTTGATATTTACTGTTCCATTGCATATTGCTCGTTTTGCCTGCTCAGATTATTGTTGCCTGATTGTGCTGCCCAGTTCATAGCGTTTAATAAGGTTGTGCCTGAATCTCATCCTGTTTCGCTTTTGGCTTGCTGCCATTTTGTTATTTGTTGTTGTGCCTCCCAGCCTGGCTCTCCACCCCGCTCCCGCCTCCCAGCTGCTCCTCCCTCGCTCCGCCCCCCTCCACTATCTACATATGACAGACGCATTTGCGCGCAGCGTTCACGCGCAGCGGACGCGCCCCATGCGCGCCGAAGGTGCGCCAAAGGTAAGCCCGTCTACGCCCGTCCGCGCCTGGACTGCGCCCAGCGCCAAACCCCCTGGCCCCCGCAAAATCCACACCACCCGCATTTCGTACGACACCGCAACCCTCTCAGCACTTAACCCCGGCCGACTCCCAAACTGCTACCAAGCCGCCCCAGGACACACACATGGATCCTTCACCTGCCACTCCTGCAAGTTCGACTGCATCAGGACCCACACCAAATCCACAAACTCCAAACAGAGCTCCGACACTAACCACCTAAAAGGCATCCTGCTCAACACCCGCTCGGTCCACAGACACGCCATTGAACTCTGGAACCTACTCAACACCACATCACAGGACATCGCCTTTCTTACAGAAACCTGGATGAACACCTCATCAACGCCCGACATCGCCATAGCAATCCCGGACGGCTACAAGATCATCCGAAAGGACCGCATCAACCAAACAGGAGGAAGCATCGCCATCGTCCATAAGAACACCATCCGCATCACAACCAGTTCCGACGATAACCTCGCAGCCGCCGAACACCTTCACTTCCAGATCCACACCGACCCCAAGACCACACTCAGAGGCACCCTCATCTACAGGCCACCAGGACCCCGCACACAATTCAGCGAAGACATCATGGACTTCATCAGCCCACACGCCCTCCCCTCCGAGGACTACATTCTACTGGGAGACCTCAACTTCCACCTGGAAAAGAACAACGACAGCAACACCACCACCCTTCTGGACAACCTCGCCAACCTCGGACTCAAACAACTTGTTGACACCCCCACCCACTATGCCGGGCACACGCTCGACCCAATCTTCAGCTCCAGCAAGCACATCTCCTTCAATCACACCACAGCTCTCCATTGGACGGACCACAGCTGCGTTCACTTCAACTATTAAAAGACTACGACCCACAACCACCCACAACCAATTCCCCGCAGAAACTGGAACAAAATTACCACCGACCAGCTCTTCACATCGCTTCACCAAAACCCTCCTGTCAAATCATCGGACCCAAACCAAGCAGCCATCAACCTCACACAATGGATCACCCACAGCACTGACGAATTAGCACCCTTGAAAAACCATCAAATCAAGCAAGGTAGCAAAAATGCCCCCTGGTTCAATGATGACCTTAAGAAATCCAAGAAGATCTGTCGCACCCGCGATAAAAGCCTGGCGAAAAAACCCAACCACTGACATCCTGGCCACCTTCAAGAACGCCACCCGCAAACACCACCAACTGATCCGATCCACCAAGAAATCAGCTTTCAAGGATCGACTCAACAACAACGCCCACAACAGCAAGGAACTATTCAACATCGTCAAAGAGTTTACCAACCCCACTGCCCGCACCAACGACATCACTCCCTCCCAAGACCTCTGCGACTCTCTAGCCTCGTTCTTCCACAACAAAATCGCTGACATACATAACAGCTTTGGGGACCAGTCCACCCCACCAACCTCCGAACTAAAACCCCCCTCCAACAACCTCTGCGCCTGGAACTCAATCACCACTGAAGACACCATCCGCCTGATGAACTCCATCCCCTCAGGATCTCCAACCAACCCATGTCCCACCACATTTTCAACAAAGCAGACTCCATTTTCGCACCCCATCTCCGAGACGTCATCAACTGCTCCCTCAACTCCGCCTCCTTTCCGGAAAGCTGGAAACATGCCGAACTCAGCGCCCTCCTGAAGAAACCCACAGCAGACCCCACTGAACTTAAGAACTACCGCCCCATTTCGCTCCTCCCATTCCCTGCCAAAGTCATTGAGAAAGCAGTCAACAGTCAGCTTGCCGCCTTCCTCGAATCCAACAAATCCCTCGACCCTTCACAGTCCGGCTTCCGAGCCAAACACAGCACCGAGACCGCCCTCATCACAGCAACAGACGACATTCGAACTCTACTGGACAACGGAGAAACAGCTGCCCTCATCCTACTGGACCTCTCTGCAGCCTTCGACACAGTCTGTCATAACACCCTTATACAATGCCTCAGCAACGTCGGAATACAAGGAAAAGCACTGGACTGGATCATCTCGTTCCTCGCCGGAAGAACCCAGAGAGTCCGCCTCCCCCCTTTTAGATCAGAGGCCACTGAAGTCATCTGCGGCGTACCACAAGGATCATCACTCAGTCCCACCCTCTTCAACGTATACATGAGTCCCCTCGCATCCATCGCGCGCCAACACAACCTCAACATCATCTCCTACGCAGACGACACCCAGCTAATCCTCTCCCTCACCAAAGACCCAAACACCGCCAAAACCAACCTACACGAAGGGATGAAAGAAGTAGCCGAGTGGATGAAGAACAGCCGTTTAAAACTGAACTCGGACAAAACGGTCCTCATCTTAGGATCATCCCCCTCCGCCTGGGACGACTCATGGTGGCCACCGGCCCTGGGAAATGCACCCATACCATCGGACCATGCACGTAACCTGGGCTTCATCCTGGACTCCTCCCTCTCGATGACCAGACAAGTCAACGCCGTCTCATCATCATGCTTCAACATCCTACGAATGCTCAAAAAAATCTTCCGCTGGATCCCCACCGAAACAAGAAAGACGGTCACCCATGCACTGGTCACAAGCAGACTGGACTACGGAAACACCCTTTACGCCGGAACCACAGCCAAACTACAGAAAAAACTCCAACGCATCCAAAACGCCTCAGCCAGACTCATCCTAGACATCCCCCGCCAAGCTCACATTTCTGGTCACCTAAAAGACCTCCACTGGCTCCCCGTCAACAAGAGAATAACGTTCCGTCTCCTCACCCACGCACACAAAGCCCTCTACGACCTAGGACCCGAATACCTCAACACGCGCCTGTCCTTTTACACCCCCACCCGCCAACTACGATAGTCCAATCAAGCCCTCGCCGCGATTCTACGCATCCAAAGATCCACCATGGGGGGAAGATCCTTTTCCTACTTAGCAGCCAAGACTTGGAACTCTCTCCCCACCCACCTCCGCCTCACACAGAACCACCTCTCATTCAGAAAACAACTAAAAACTTGGATATTCGATAAGTAAGTACCCCCCCCCCCCTCCCTCAAGCGCCTTGAGACCCTCTGGGTGAGTAGTGCGCTATACAAATTTTAAACTTGAACTTGAACTTTTGTCATGCCCGAATAGGACCTCATTGTCGTCCTTAATCATCCAGTGGGCACTCCATTTGGCCCACTCTAGACCTGTTCCTTATGGCTCTTTATCATCAACACTGTGTTCCTATTGCTATCATCTCAGCACAACGGGTGAGTGAGCTT
Organism: Lissotriton vulgaris; assembly: GCF_964263255.1. NCBI lineage: Eukaryota > Metazoa > Chordata > Amphibia > Caudata > Salamandridae > Lissotriton > Lissotriton vulgaris. Next base: position 449,109,891 of record NC_141700.1, read on the forward strand.
CAGGCTCTCTGTCACTCCACCTTACACCATCTTCTTACCAGGCGAACAGGTTCTGTGGATAAGGGCATCCTTCCTACCCAAAATAGTAACACTGATCCGTGTCTGCCATACCATCAACCTGCCAGTGTTCTATGCTCCACCTCACCCTTCTATGGAGGAGGAGAGACTCCATCACTTGGACGCCAAGAGAGCTCCCAGCTTCTACATGGATTGCATAAAAGACAACCAGGCGGACGATCAGCTCTTTGTGGGGTTCGCAAGAATGAAGAAAGGCAGGGTTGAGCATATGAGTACCATCCCATGCTGGATTATGCTCGCTTTATTTAAGTAGCAGACCCCATTCCACCAGGGCCAAAGCTGCTACCACTGTGTTAACATAAGGAGTATGCCAGGCAGCTACGTGCACGTCCATCCAAACATTCACTATACATTATTTTCTGGATTACCAAGTTCACCAAAAGGGGGATTTTGCCTGCTAGGTCCTGCAGACTTTTGGTTTGAATCTGTCTGCAGTCCCACCTCCTATAGGTACTTTGGTATTTATTCAAAAGGTGAGGAATCTGCAGCTAGAAGTCTATCAGCAGAACAAGTTACTTTTCTTTCTGGTAGAGACTCTATCTGGCCTGAGATTCCTCACTGACCCTCTCTTCCTTCCTGTAGGAGAGTAGGGTCTGCTTCCTATGGTCACCTCCACTTTTTGCTGTGATGCTCTGGTGTTTCGACTTTAGTGTGGCTGTGGGCCTGCTAATCCGACCCACAGCCCAGAAGTTCTCTCTCTAAGTTGATAGCATGTACTTTAGGTGCATACCAGATTGGTTACTGGGTCACCCTTGTGAGCCCCTGTATTGAGTACCATAGGTACCCAGGGCATAGGTGCACCCTAGGCCTACCTGTTGCTGCAGCATGTATTGTGCCACCCCTAGTTTGCCTTCCAAACTGACACCACAGGTCTGTTCACACAGCCTGGGTAAGGTGGTGTAATCACCCCTTACTTAGATATAGTATACTCATATCTACCTTTACATGTAGACACATATACACCTATAAGCCACTCCTATGGTAGGCCTCGCCAATCCTGGAGGCAGAGTGCTTGGTTTTATGTGAGAGGGTTCCCTAGCATGATCTGAGCAGCTCTGCAGCTTACGGAACCATCTCCTTATAGCAGTTCTATGATATAGCCATACCATATACTCTTAAATGCATTATAATCCTCGCGGTTAATGCTAACTTTGGTTTGGATTTATCAAAACATGTTGTGTAAGGTGTCAAACACTTTGGAATACTACCCTCCCACCAATTCTGGCGGCGGGGGTAGCATTCCACTCTTCTAGAGGGGAAAAGACATGTAGGGTACTGCTTTACCCGGTTAAAGTTAAACAGAGCCTCAGCATCACAAAATGGATACTGCTGCCACAGACACAAGACTGACCTCCTGCTGCTGGACGAAACTCTGGCAGGGGAGGCCTGGACAATAGGTTTCCTGTCCAGGGAGGTGCTGGCACCTCCCCAGACAGGGGTTTTGTGTATTGGGTTAGGGAGGGCTGCATTCAGTGAATGCATCCAGACACTGCCTGGGGCACACAAGGTGCTCCATGCATAGCCCGGTTCAAACCAGTTGCTGGGGCACTCCAGCCCCAGCTCTGGCATGAAACTGGACAAAGGGAAAGGGGTGTAACCACCCCCTTCACGGGTCCACCCATAGGAGGGACCTAGTCAGGTAATCCAGCCCCCTTTCTTAGTATAAGTATAGGAACTGTGTCCCCAGGACTTTAGATTATCCTGGACGAATCTTTGAAAGACATATCTTGGACCTTCGACATTCCATTCTGCCTGGAAGACGGCAGACATCTTCCTTGTGGTCAAGGAGTGACCACCCTGTGCAAACAAAGCGGTACAAAAGGCAGTGGTGATGGACGGAGCATCTGAACCAATCAAGCACTCACACCCAGTCAACAGATCAGGGTTTAATCCATCAACGTTCCTTAGCCCACTCTGCCACCCCAGATCTGTTGACTGGGTGTGAGTGTTTGATTGGTTCAGATGCTCCGTCCATCACCACCCCCTTTTTTACCGCTTTGTTCGCCATAAGTTGGCAGGGTATGCTCAGACGTAAGTCCCTTGCTCACTTTGCCACTGGATTCAAGCAAGCCTGGCTGAAGACGGCTGTAATGCCAGAAACCGGTCCTAGGAAGCTTGTTTCCGGTCCAGGGAAGGCATGGCTTGGGAGTTCGGGCTGGACTGTTTCCATGAGGCACAGGGTCAGACGGATTTGCATATGGCCATGTCTGAACTGGGGTGGCAGTGTGGGCTAAAGAACGGTGATGGATTAAACCCAGATCTGTTGACTGGGTGTGAGTGTTTGATTGGTTCAGATGGTCCGTCCATCACCACCCCCTTTTGTACCGCTTTGTTCGCCATAAATTAGCAGGGTATGCTCAGACGCGAGTCCCTTGCTCACTTTGCCACTGGATTCAAGCAAGTCTGGCTGAAGACGGCTGTAATGCCAGAAACCTGTACTAGGAAGCTTGTTTCCGGTCCAGGGAAGGCATGGCTTGGCAGTTCGGGCTGGACTGTTCCCATGAGGCACAGGGTCAGACTGATTTGCATATGGCCATGTCTGAACTGGGGTGGCAGAGTGGGCTAATGAACGGTGATGGCTTAAACCCAGATCTGTTCAATCAATCAATCAATCAAGACATTTGTATAGCGCGCTACTCACCGGGTAGGGTCTCAAGGCGCTGGGGGAGAGGGGTCCTTTACTGCTCGAAGAGCCAGGTCTTGAGTTGCTTCCTGAAGGAGAGGTGGTCCTGGGTTAGCCGAAGGTGGATGGGAAGGGAGTTCCAAGTCTTGGCCGCCAGGGTGTGAGTGTTTGATTGGTTCAGATGCTCCATCCATCACCACCCCCTTTTGTACCACTTTGTTCGACATAAGTTGGGAGGGTATGCTCAGACGTGAGTCCCTTGCTCATTTTGCCACTGGATTGAAGCAAGTCTGGCTGAAGATGGCTGTAATGCCAGAAACCGGTCCTAGGAAGCTTGTTTCCGGTCCATGAAAGGCATGGCTTGGCAGTTCGGGCTGGACTGTTCCCATGAGGCACAGGGTCAGACGGTGATGGATTAAACCCAGATCTGTTGACTGTGTGTGAGTGTTTGATTGGTTCAAATGCTCCGTCGATCACCACCCCCTTTTGTACCACCCTATGCAAACAGGCACCAACAGGAACTTTGCAGGTCTGCAGTTTCAAGGCTCCCGTCAGAACCCGAAGGCTCTGCGACTCAAGAACTGGACTTCCAGACTTCTCTGACCCGACCCACATCCACAGCAAAGCTGAGACACGTGGCAGACATGAGAGACATGGGAGCAGACATCTTGGACATCCTGCATTTTGCTACCTGTACTCCTTTCCTGAAGCCTCAGTAAGTTTGTGCAATGGGGTACGAGAAGCCCCAGCCCGAGCACCATCTGCATTGAAGTTCAGGCCCCCACACTCCTTGAGTGTCCCATGGGCCCTCACCTTTGCATTTGAGCTCAATGCATCTTCCCGGCTCCTTGCCCATTGCCTAGTGAGCCCCCTGAAGACTCCATTTTGAAACTAACGCGCTTTCCTGGTTTCTCAAAGCTTGCTGCAGCTTCCCTACAAAGGAGAAGTGCCACAGACCTTGCTGGTCTGCAACAGAGCTAATCTCGACATCCTGCATGGGTTGCGGTTGCCAAGGCTTGTTGGGTCCAATCTGGATACCAATGCCGCCATCATTTAGATCCATTGTGGGACAGCAAGAATCCAGCTTCTGGTCATCGTCGATGCCTCCTGGATCTCGTGGCTGAATAGACAAGCTCACCTTCTTCACCTGCAAAGCAACCAACATCTCCTGCTTCCTTCCTAGTACCTACCTGGTCACTGGCTAGTGACCCAGACTCTGTCTCCTCTGCTTTCAGGTTCTTCACATCTCCGATCCACCCGGACACTTTTCCTCTGGTCGCCTGCAGCACTTCTTTGCAGCTCTCCCCGGCATGAAAAGACACCTATGCACCCGGCTTCCCTGGGAGAGGTAACACGAGTACTCCGGTGCTCCCCTGGGTCTTGACTCTCGAAGTGTCCTAGTTTAAAAGGGTTCCATCCTAGTCCATCCGGAAGAGTCCTTAAATTCTTGTAACTTTTACGATCTCCATAGAAAGTCAATGAGAAATGAGCCTGTGTTTAGACACAGCACGCAGCTCCCGTGGGCCTCGTACTTCCTAACCTTTGGTTGTTTAGTGTAGCCCTAGTGATTCTACAGGCCCAAGGCCTGCTTTCTAACTCTCACATGGTACCTATACCACTTTCTTAGTATATGGTTTGTGAGGCCCCTAGGGCATAACGTATACTGTGCAACTTATCGTATATTAACTGTTTGACTTGTATTGTATTTTTACCTCTGACCACATAAAGAGTGCAGAGGGGTTGTGTTTAGATTAACCACATGGCTGCTGGGCGTTTTCCCCCCCTGTGCTGGAAAATGCCATTTTAGTGGCACCATGACAAGCTCAGCTCGTCATCAGCACACGACACCCGTGGGTGATGACGAGCTGAGCTCGTCATCAGCATCGAAAGGGTTAAATACATATATATTTGATATATACCTTGTGTGGTGTCCTTTCATTTGGTATTCAAGGGATTATATATGGTAAAACAACTTGCTTAACTCGCCTACTGAAGTCTTAGCCTGAAAACTGCTGGTTCATGCTACCACTAGGATAGCTTTCTATAAGGTTGACTTTACAACCACCATCAATAAGGGTCGATTAGACTGGTGCAAGGTGCCCACTAGAACTAGTGGACATCATATGCCAGGCTAATTTCTCACATTGGTGTGCAGCGGTTGGGATAAGAGCTTGCAATTTGTTTTACCAAATAATCGTGTAATATCATCTGAAAGATCATATCAAGGTACCTGTAGGTACATATAAACCAAGTCTTATATATATAAGTTTTACTGAACTTAGTAGTTGTAGGTGGTAAGGGCTTAGCACACCCTGACTACAACTCCTAGAGAGGTTCTAGTAGGAAACCATTTAGTGTAGGTAGGTGCACCCACCACACCTCACTAGAAAATGTCCTTGGAAGCAAGCCCTAGTGGACCTCTTCAAGAAGACACCCAGAGGGTGCCTTCTAAGTATGACTCATTCACTTTTCAAGAACTGAGAAGCCTGTGTGTAATCAGAAAGTTGAGACAAGGACAGAGTCCAACCTTTAACCACCTGGTAGATATCTTAGTGGCTCTTGATGTAGAGAATTCATCAGACCCAGGTAACCAAGGGGGTAGAGAGGGGGCCATCTCTCAACAGAGGAGAATACCACTGGAGAAGATCCACTGGACTCTGATGAGGATGCTGACCAGGATGCAGTTGATGAAGCTGGTCTGGACAACCTAGGCCCACCTGGAGGTGAAGAGGGCCAAGAGAGGCACCCCTCCGCTCACCCCAGTCGGCCTAACCCAGGAAACAGAAGGCGCAGGTCACTTTCCAGTGGCTCTGGGCATTCTGATTCCTCAGTACTGTCCAGTGCCTCTGCTCAGAGGAGGATGACTTCCCCTCAGAGGAGAGAGCACACAGCTAGGATGAAAGAAGTCGAGCTTAGGATCAAGAGGCAAAAAGTTGCCCTTGCAAAAGAGACCCTAGCTCTTAAAAGAGAGTGGCAGCATAATTCCTAGAGATAGGGAAAGGTCTCATGACCATAGAAACCTGAACAAGATTGTCCCACCCTATCAGATTGGGGATGACATCCACAATTGGATAACTGCTTTGGAGAGGGCTTGCAAAGTACAGCAGGTACCCCAAAGTCAGTGGGCAGCAATCTTGTGGATCTCCTTTGCAGACAAAGGTAGAGACAAGCTCCTCACTGTTAAAGAAGAGGATGCTGACAACTACTCTGTCCTGAAGAGTGCTCTGATAGATAGACAAATGGGTCAGAACCAGGGTGCAGCAGAAGGTACAGAAACAAGGTGGTGATCAGATGAAGCAAGACCAAAAGGGTGGGGAGAAATAAAAAAGACCAGTAGACTTCACAAGGTCCCCAAAAAGCTTCCAATGGTGGGGGTTCCCAACAATCTAAGAAGGAAGAAGGCCCAAAGAAACCTTGGCGCAAGATTTGTAAAGTAAATACTCACTGGACCAGGGATTGCACTAAAAGGAGACAGCTCCAGCCACCATTGCCCCTAAGGCAACTGTTCTCCCTAGTTCAGCTTCAAGTGGTGGTTCACAACAGAAGGGTGTAGTAGGGTTAACCCTGGGAACTGAGATGGATTCTGGCCTAGTCAGAATACCAACTCAAGCTGTTTTGATCTGTGATGGGGATATCATTCTGTCCTCTACTGGGAGTTCCAATAACTTGGGCAAGTACAGACAAACTCCTTTAATTAACGACAAAGTGGCTCAGGCCTACAGGGACAAATGTGCTAGTGTCACAATGGTGACGCCTGGCTTTGTGGACCCTGGACAGATCATACTAGGTGAAAATTACCTAGTGACTAATGCTAGCAATGTCACTACCACTCACAGTATGGCAACTGTTAATTTCTCCTGGGGAGGGGTAACTGGCCTCAAAAAGGTTGTGGTTAGCTCAGACCTCCCTATAGAATGCTTGCTTTGAAATGACCTGGAGGCTTCAGCTTGCAATAAAGTGGAGTATAGGACCCATGCAGAAATGTTAGGGATATCAAAACATGACCTTGCTGTGACTAGGTCACAGGTCAGAAATAGCGACAATGAACTAGCACTGGATTCTGGAACAATTGACCCGTTGCCTACCAGGAGGAGAAGCTGTAGGGTTAAGGCAGTGCCTTCCCCCTTGCCTAAGGAAGAGGATCAGCATTCAAAGGAAGCTGATTCTGAGACCCAGGAGGAAACTGTCCTAGAAGAGCTTGAGCCTGATCAGGTTGAGTTTCTTGGGATACGGGGACCCTCCAGGGCAGATCTGAGGCAGGTGCAGTTAGACTGCCCTTCTCTTGAACCCCTCAGACAGCAAGCTGCTGCTGAGGCTGCTTGGAATGCTAGTGGAACCCAAAAAGTCTATTGGGATGATGGGCTCCTGTACTCAGAGGCTAGAGGCCCCAAGCCTGGAGCTTCTTGGAGGTTGGTCATACCTTTGGCATTCAGGGGCTTCCTTCTCACACTAGCCCATGATATTCCCCTTGCAGGACATCTTGGCCAGAACAAGACTTGGGACAGGCGAGTTCCTCACTTTCACTGGCCTCATATGTCAGTAGATACCAAGGAGTTTTGTCGCTCCTGTGTCACCTGCCAAGCCAGTGGCAAATCAGGTGGCACCACAAAGGCCCCCCTAATACCACTACCTGTGGTGGGGGTTCCCTTTGAACGTGTAGGGATTGACATTGTTGGACCAATGGATCCCCAAACAGCATCTGGGCACAGGTTTATTCTGGTTGTAGTGGATCATGCCACCAGATACCTAGAAGCAATTCCCCTAAGGACCACAACAGCACCTGTTGTGACAAGAACCCTCCTGGGAGTTTTCTGAAGAGTGGGCTTTCTGAAGGAGGTTGTCTCAGACAGAGGTGCAAACTTTATGCTGGATATTTCACTGCTATGTGGAAAGAGTGTGGAGTGAACTACAAGTTCACCACACCCTATCATCCACAGTGCAATGGTCTAGTTGAGAGATTCAACAAGTCCTTAAAGGGCATGATTAAGGGACTCCCTGAAAAGCTTAGGCGGAGATGGGACATCCTGCTGCCCTGCCTTTTGTGTGCTTACAGAGAGGTCCCACAGAAGGGGGTTGGCTACAGCCCTTTTGAACTTCTGTTTGGACATCTGTAAGAGGACCCCTTTGTCTGGTGAAGGAGGGATGGGAGTTACCTCTCAAACATCCCAAACAAGACATTGTGGATTATGTACTTGGTCTCCGCTCCAGGATGGCCGAGTACATGAAAAAGGCATCTAAAAACCTTGAGGCTATTCAGGAATTGCAAAAGGCCTGGCATGACCAAACTGCTGTGCTGACTGTTTACCAGCCAGGACAGAAAGTGTAGGTGTTGGAACCTATGGCCCCAGCAGCTCTCCAAAACAAGTGGAGTGGAACCCACACTATGGTTGAACAGAAGGGAGAAGTCACCTACTTGGTTGACCATGGAACTCCCAGGAGCCCCCACAGGGTGCTTCATGTCAACAGATTGACACCATATGTTGACAGGGCAGACATGGGCTTGCTCATGGCTACAGATGAGGGACAGGAGGAGGAGAGTGACCCTGTCCCAGACCTGCTTTCTCAGAACCCTGATGATGGTTCAGTTGATGGTGTAGCCTTGGCAGGCAGCCTCGCTGACCAACAGCAGCAGGACTGCAGACAAGTTCTACATAAGCATGGGCGAATTTTGCGAATTCGCGATCCGCGAATTTGCGGATTTGCGAATTCGCAATCCGCAAAATTCACGAATTTGTGCGAATTTGCGGATTTTTTATTTTTGCGTGTTCGCAGGTGTTCGCTGGGAACTTTGCGTATTCGCGCGGCGCTTTGCGTGTTTGCTGTTTTTTTTTTGCCTGGTTCATCACTACCACCCTCTCGTTTTTTATGCCCTTCTGCCCTCTGTACCACTTGTTTTTGTGCCTTTCTGCCCTCTGCCCCACTCTTGTTTGTGCCCTTTTGCCCTCTGCCCCACTGGTTTCTGTGCCCTTCTGCCCTCTGCCTAACTCATGCCCTCTGTCCCACTTTGTGCCCTTCTGCCCTCAGCCATAAGTCAGCTTCAACAGGAAGCACTCATAGATAAAGTAAAGTAGGTGCTTGAGTTGAAGGTCAAATTAAGTTACACAATCATTAATCACCCCAAGTTTGGGGTGATTATTGGTTGTGTAACTGAATTTGAGATTCAACTCTAGCACCTGCTTTACTTTATCTATTAGTGCTTCCTGTTGAAGCTGACTTTTGTAACTATTTTAGAGGCTCTGGCAGCTTGCCGGCGCCATTCTAAAATAGTTACAAAAAGTCAGCTTGAACTTTTGACCCAATCCGTTCCGCTCGCGGATTTTGCTGGAAATTCGCGAATCTCGCGGATTGCGAATTTACCGAAAATCCGCAAAATCCGCGAGCGGAATGGATTTTCCGCCCATGCTTAGTTCTACTGTCCTTTAGACATATGTTTTCACTGACTCCAAGTCAGACTACCTGGTGCACTCATGAAGTGGACACTGGGGACAGTCTGCCAGTTAAAAGTAAGATTTACAGGCAACCTGATCATGTCAGGGACTGTATCAGGACAGAGGTCCAAATGATTTTGGATTTTGGAGTCATTGAGCCCCCAGAGAGCCCTTGGGACAGTCCAGTAGTCCTGGTGCCTAAACCTCACACCCAAGATGGTAAGAGAGAGATGAGGTTTTGCGTGGATTACAGAGGCCTCAATGCTGTCACTAGGACAGATGCCCATCCAATACCTAGGGCAGATGAGCTCATTGACAGATTGCCATCTAGGTAAGGCGAAGCTCAAATACAAAGCATACGCGGACAGACATAGACGCCCTGGTCCGGTGTATAAAAAAGTGAATTATGTCTGGCTATCAACCAAGCACATCAGATTTAAACGTTACAGTGTTTTAAATCCCAAATACATAGGCCCTTACAGGGTAGTGAAGTTGGTGAATCCAGTAGTAGTCAAACTAGCGTTGCCTTCCTCCCTGCACATACACCCTGCTTTTCATGTGTCACTCATTAAACCCTCACAGGCCTCTGCCAAAAAGGGACCTGACCCTGTTTTGATGAATAATGAACTGGAGCATGAAGTAAGGGGGATTGTGGACTCCAAGATTTACAAGGGTAGGCTATGGTACTTGGTGGCGTGGAAAGGGTATGGTAAGGAGGAAAATTCCTGGGAACCAGCGTCTGGTGTACATGCTTGCAGGTACACTGCTCTCTTTCACAAGAGATTTCCTTCAAAGCCCTGTCTCTGTCAGTGTTCTTTGGGAGAGGGATGTACTGTCACGGCGCACTCCAGGTGCAGCAGAAGAACACTGACGAGTCCCGCAGCTCCGTGTAGACGGAAGAGTTAGTAGCGGAACTACACATCCCATGAGGCCATGGGGGACGTTCCGTCTACGACGTCAGGCGCACGCTGGAAGCCGGATTTAGTGCTTCCCGGAACAACAGTCCGGTGCCGTTAATTCCTGGATTTACCCCGTGATGAAGGCGGCAACAGGATCGGGTAGGGGTGCATTGGAACCAACTTCTTTTGGTCCGCATGTGTTGCCCTTTGATGTTTTCGCTCCGTTTTCGAGCGGAATCAAGTATTTTCAGCCCCGTTGGGTGAGTAATTTCTCCGACTCAAGCGTGGTTGAGCTTTCCTGATAGCATGAGGAAAGCGTTCTTAATCTTTGCAGTCACCGGGTTTTGCAACCTCGTTGGTTGAGTCTTGACGGCTCTTACGAGGTTGCCTGAAGCTCATTGACTTAAGTTGTTTGTTTCCCTTGTTTCAGAGGGGGCTTGCTGACCTTAACAACTGCGCAGACGCGCAGTTTTATGTTTGATAACTTTCCCTACAGTATCTCTGAAACATAGTTCCTTGGCATGTATGGTGGAAATACAGCAAGGACATTGTAGAAACTTCTATGAAACAGTCCATGGGAACAAGTTGGTGTTCCCATGGACTGGGGAAATAAGGAAGTACAGTTCATCACTGATTATGAATTAAGATTCACTGCCATGAATTGCTGGTTGCAAATGTATACTTGATTCTGCCTATTTAGTATTCGTTCATGGACCAAGCATAATGGTGTTTCTATTTGCTTATTATCTTTCATAGCAGGGGCAAGTTGAGCTCCTCGGAAGTTAGCTCCTATCCCCTGTTCCAAGCCACTAAGCGTCTCGAGATCTAGTAGAGGCAGTGGCTTAGGCGATTCTAAACCCTGGAATAAAGTACAGTTATTTTACTTTACAGGTATTAAGGAAGGAAAGTCAATACAAATTATTCTTATGTTGTTTGTCATACTAGAGTTCACAGCAAGGAGTATTTACCATAGTGTGCTTCTCGTTACAGATCTCCTTCCCTGCTGTTCCCCCCTCCCTTTCCTTCCCTCACCTGATCACTCAAAAGAGTCTGTGGCTACAATCAGACCTTAGAGCTATCAGGAGGTGGACCCCATATAGCATCGTACATCTCCAAGGATTCCTGGACCTGACAGTCCTCGACTTGTCTTGGGGCAAGCTGTAAATACATAAATATAATCCACCTGTCATCTCTAATACCTCATTCCTCGTTTCTCATTCCTCATTTCTTATCCCTAATTCTCATCTGTACTTCTCACCCATCACCTCCTCCCTCGCTTCTCATCCCAAATTCATAATTCCTCATCCATCAACCATCACACCACATTCCTCACTTCTCATCCCGACTTCTAAACGATCGTCCATCATCCTTCCTTCATCACCTCCCAACGCTCATCTATCATACTTTAAACTTCATTTTCATTCCTAATTTATTACCCTTCTTTCTTTTCCCTCGCGTGTTATTCATCATCTGTGACTCTTATTCCAAACACGCAATTCTTCCTTCGTAATCTTCTTTTTTCATTTGTCTTCCCTCATCTTTATTCATCACCCCTCACCTTGCTTCTCATACTTCATTCATCATCCTGATTCCTAAATCATCATCCCTCATCCTTGTTCCTCATGTTTCACCCTTTATATCTCATCCTTACTTCTCGCCCTTATTGCACTTGCCTATTCATCATTACTTACTTTTAGTACTTGTTGATCATGATCCATCTTCCTTCACTCTTATTCCTCACCCCAACCCTTATTCTTATACACCATCCCTCTTTCTTACCCTCATCCCTGATATATCACAACAGGCTTTCAGTGTTCTGAAACATGTCTTCACTCTGATTACTTGGCAACAGCCAATCAGATTTTAGGAAGTGGACTGCATTGTGTTGGTATATCTGCTAAAAGACAGCCTTGTCATAAACATGCTGGCTGAGGAAAGGTAATGCAATAGTGTGTGAATGGCTAAGCGCTCCAATGAAGTACATCATTTAATTTTAGTTAGATACGTGTTTTCTGTTTCCACAGGCCTATCGACGAAGCTCTAATCGATTTGGGGATGGACAGGGGCCTGAATGAACCCTTTCAAGACAAGGCAATACAAGGTTATCCTAAGCTTGATCTATTTACACTTGTATCTAAAGCACATAAAATGTTTTCCGTCTGATGCTGCCATTAACAGTGAAAAGAGTTTTCTTTAATATATTTTGAATTTACAGTTTTAAGGCATTCGCCAGTATAACAGTTCTGCAAAAGACTTCCCAGCACAGAGATTCCCGCACCAAAATCTACATATCCAGTAACTACCGAACTTTGTAGCCTGTTAAATTCAGCCAGGTTCGAACTCCTGAGAATTAACAGGGTATGCAACGATTATTTCACTCAGTAATTCCCACGTGCAATATTTGTCTAACTTATCATTCTTACCCCCAATGAAAAGAAGGGTTTGTGCAAGGTTCAGAACAACTGTGCCGCTTTTAATGAGGACCTGACCCTGCACAGTCTTCTTTTGCATAAAACAAGTTGCATACGTATGCCTCAATTTAGCTTTTGCCTGAATGTTCTGCACATTTAACACTGCTTTGCATCTAAGAAAAAACTTAACCTGCTAGTGCTAAGTTACAAATGTGCTAATACAAGAATTGTAAATCACCTAGACCACATTACAGCATAGGAAATCTGCTCCCTTTAGAACAAGAAAAACGAGAGTGTACATTAAATACTCAGAAACAAGGGAAATACTCAATTTAACATTGGGCCATATATGCAAAAATCTAGAACTGTGCTTTCCTAATGGCAATTCTTACCGAATCGCAATTAGAAAATCACAATTCCTGATGTAAGAAAATGCACATCTTTTAAACAGAGATTCCTAGTGGGCCACAAATTGACCTGCCTCATCAATATTACTTAGGTAGGTCGCAGTTTGCAACCTATTAGGACTTGCAGCCATCACAGACTTGTGGCCTGCTGGGGTCAGCAGACCATCATGTCTGTGATTGCTTTTAAATATAACAATCTTTTTCTTTCCTTTTCAATGCAGCCTGTTTACTTAAAGTAAAATGGGATGCCTTTAAAAAAAGAAAATTACATTTTCACTTTTATTTTTTAAGAGTAGGCAGTGTTCTGTGGTACACTACCTGGTCTTAAAAAATATTTGTTTAATTATTCACAAAGCCATAGGGGTACCATTAAGGCCCCCATCCCATTTGCGAATGGTTAACATCTCCTTTGAGGTGTCTATAAAATATGAATGTTTGGCAACCGCAACTTGGTCGTAGCATATTCACACATACCACTGCGCCTCTGTGTTTGGACAGGACTCCCAAAACACGTCCCTTCCAAATACCGAATCGCTAAACACAAACTGCGATTCGGTACATGTTACTGAATTGCAATGTGCGCTTTGTACATATGGAAAAGCCTGATGCTGCAAATCGGGTTGTTTCTGACCGCAAAAATACTTTGTGATATGGTCCATTGTTTCTGCAAATTATTTTTATGCAAAGGCAAACTCACAGTTATTCTGTGTGGTAACCCAGTTAAATATTCCAGTAGTTAATGTAAATTCAAATTAAACATTCAAATGAAGGCATTACTGCCTATGGCTGCTTTTATATGTTGAGAGGCAAAAATAATAAGATAGTGAAAGGAGATAGAGACCAGACGTACTTAGGGGAGGCTTTGCGATTACCAAATAGCGATTTTTTTGTGTTTCGCTATTTGGTAATCGGAAACACCCATGTACAAATGTGTGTTTCACACTCATTGAGATTTCCAATAGGTCGAAAATAGACCTACCTCATTAATATTCATGTGGTAGGTCTCGGTGTGTGACCCAAGGATGGTGGCCTGCCGGGGTCAGCAAGCCACCATGTCTGTGATTGCTTTTCAACAAAGCAATGTTTTTCTTTAATGCAGGCCATGTTCCTTAAAGGAAAACATGGCACGTTTAAAAAATTACAACAATTGACATTTTTAATGTTCATTCTTTAAGAAGTGGCAATGGTCCCTGGGACTACTGCCTGCTCTGGAAAAATGTTTTTACAAACATTCACAAAGGCGAAACGGTGCCTTGGACACCCTTTCTTATTTGCGACTGGGTTACCACCTACTTGAAGTAGGTGGTAAAATGCGCATATTTTTTTACCACATTTCAGTTGTAAAACATAAGCAGCCTGATTCATGAAAACCGAATTCTGCGATTTTTAAATTGCGATTTACAGCGAATCTCAATTTAGAAATCGCAGACCGGCATTCATCAAAATTAGCGAGAAAATAAAGCGATTCGCACGCGGCCACAAAAAGCGTTAGCGATTTTTAAAAATCGCAGATAAATCCCTATTTCCGTCAAAATCCGTGTAGGAATTGCGAGATCGCAAATTGCGAGATCGCAAAAACGGGAAGTCGCATTTCGAGCACAGTGATGACATCACAACCAGGAAGCAGGCAGTTCCCACCCCCATTCAGAACAGTGAGGCTGATCTCGAGGCTGCATCTCACAGAGCTCCTTCCAGAACACCTCTAAACTTCCAAATCCTTTACTTTTGTTACTGCAGCAATGGCAGAGGATGCAGCACCAGGGCTCAGTGACACCGGGCGCAAGAGGAAGCTCAAATTCTCTGAGCAGGAGTTGGAGCACCTGATTGACGGAGTGGTTGATAACCACCCAACACTTTTTGGAAAGGACTCCAGGAGGGTGCCTGAGGCGGAGAAACGCCGACTCTGGCTTGGGATAGCCGCAAAAGTGAACGCTGTGGGCGTGACACACAGGTCGCTCGAGGAGCTGAAAAAGAGGTGGTACGACCTCCGAGGTCGTGCCAAGGAGAGGGTGGCAGAGAGGCTAGGCTAGACCCTGGCTACTGGAGGCAGAGATCCTACAGTCCCTACCAACACCCCCTTGGAGGACCGCGTGGAGGACACTCATGAGCCAGAGGCGTGCAGAGGGGTCATCAATCTGGACTCATCCCGACTCACCCAAGACAGCCAAGGTAAGTGGCATACGACTGCGACCCTGTCCCCTAACAATGGCCATGACCCTATAGCCTCCCATAATCATCCCAAGTCATGCAATCCATGCACATTAGGTCATGCCCAAAAGCATTGTGGGACATGTAGTCTCTCCCACAATGTACAAGAACCCTAATGCAGCCAGACATGTTCCAAAGTACTTAATGCCACAGCCAGTCAGGGAATGTCATCCAGCATGCATGTAGCAACTGCACGTGTGACAGATACATGCAATTAATGTACGTCCACTTCCCCTCACAGGTGGCGCTGACAACAGCAGCGACAGCGACAGGCTGCTCATTGACGAGGCACCAGAGGATGCAGAGGAGGTGCCAACAGCGACACATCCTGCACCATCAGGCGCTGCACTTATCCCCGCAGCCAGGGCAACACCATCTGCGCCAGCACCATCCGGCGCTGCACCTATCCCCGCAGCCAGGGCAACACCATCTGCGCCAGCACCATCAGGCGCAGCACCATTGACAACCACAACTCCACCACCAGCCAGACCCTCTACATCTAGTGCAGCTAGTGCGGTGACAGTGCGCACACCCACTGTGGCCAGCCACCACAGCAGGCATGGCAGGGCTCGCCAGCAGAACACAGCACGCAGCGGCAGGAGGGGGATGGCTGTGCGCGTGCCAGGGCTGAGCATAGAGCGCCGGATGCTACGCATCCACCAACTGCAGGCACGACGGCAAGGGGCGATCCAACTGCAGCTCCACAACATTGGCCGCAATGTGGCAAATGTGGCCGACAGGATAGAGCGCATGACGACTGCCATGGAGGCCAACACTGCTGCGCTCATCTCGCAGCGCAACACCACCCGCCGCCGCCACCGCCAGCTACTTACGCGGCTATCAGCCTACACGCACTCAAACTATGTAATTGGGAATGCCACATCCCAGCTCTCACGTCGCTCCCTGGCTATGCAGCAGCAGCAGGTGCAATGCTGCGAGGGTGTGGCACGAGTCTTGGAGCAGGTCACCAGTGCCGTACTGGCACTTCATCCTACAGGCCCAGCAAATGTTGGTGGGGACGACACCAGTGAGGGCACCTCCAGTGTCAGCAGCCTGTCTGCCTCACAGGTCGGTGTGCTACGCCGCAGCACCAGGCCCACTGCGGGGTCACGTGCCGTCCCAGAGGAAGAGCCAGAGAGGCGATTGGGTGCCGCACGCCGGAGGCGCACTTGACTGTAATGTACATTGGCAGCGGCATGCTGATGATACAAGCATGTCTTGTGAATTATTTGGAGCAGTATGGCGCAATACTGCTTGCATGTAAAGAAAAGCAAAATGACATTATTATTGTGCCTTCAACAATAATATTTATTCTAGCATCATACATCGGCCTCCTGTCATTATTTCCATTGGCATGCAATTGTGATTTGTTAGGTGAGGGGAGTGGGTGCACTAGAAACTGTTCATTGTGATGTGGTTGCGGCGTCTGTGTCCTTCAGCTGGGTTCTCCCAGCGTGCATGACGCACATGTGCAGGTGGCCAGTCATCCCCTTCCGACTCACTGCCAGAGATCTCTACAGGTATCCGGCGCTTGGTAGCAATGTTGTATAGTATTGCACACACAGCCACAATGCGGCAGCACACATCAGGACTGTAGTACATGGCCCCACCAGTCTTGTGCAGTATGCGGAATCTGCTCTTCAGTAGCCCAAATGTCCTTTAAATGCAATTCCTTGTGCGTATGTGTGCTACATTGTAGCGCCGTTGCTGTGGTGTAGCAGGGTTGAGGTATGGGGTGAGGAGGTATTCACGGAGGGCGTAGCCACTGTCACCTGAATGAGAGGAGCAGAGGGTGAGTGCCTGTGCAGCGCAGCTACTTCATCGCAGTGTAACATTGTGGGCCAAGTGTACTTACCAAGTAGGTGTCCTTCACCAAAGTCTCCTCTGGCCAGTCGTGTGTGGAGGCCGCAGTGCTGGAATATGAAGGAGTCATGTGTACTCCCCGGGTACTGTACCACTAAATCCGTGATGTATGTCTTAGCATTGCACACCATCTGGATGTTGAGGGAGTGGTAGGACTTGCGATTGCGGTACATGTACTCCGTTGCAGCTGGTGGGCAGATGTGGATTTGGGTACAGTCAATGCATCCTATCACATGTGGGAAATGCGCAACATTGTAGAATTGATGCTTGGTGTCATCCAAATCCTGTTGGCTGGTGGGAAATTTGATGTGGTGGTGTAGCTGGGTCAGCATTGCGTCTAGGAAACTGCCTAGGCAGCGGGACATGGTGGGCTGGGATATCCCCCCAGCAGCCGTAACTATCCCCTGGAAGCTCCCGGAGGCCAGTAGGTGCAGGCTGCACAACACCTGGACATGTGTGGGCACGGCATTGGTCCGCCTTGTTGGGTGCTGCATCAGGGGGTCAAGGTCCTGAATTAGCTTGATAATCATTGGCCCATTCAGGCAGTACTTTGCGTATATTTGCTCTCTGGTTTGGCCCAGCAGGGTGACCCGCTGGTGGAATATCCTCTCCTGGATTCTGCGTCTCCTCCGTGCTGCTCGCTGTAGCCTTCGCCGCCTGACCACCATGTACAGTCCTGGCATTGTGAGACTCCTAATGCTGCTGCTGCATCTCCTTAAGTGTGTCTGGTCAGGCCTGCACCTGTTACTGATTGGGCAACGGTTTTTCAAATATTTTTTTTTCTATGGCTTGGATGGTTACCACCTGCTTTGGGTTGTCCTTAAATTGTGCCTCGCAAGCTGCGATTTAGGGGTTTTTCGCAATTAGCGATTTTTCATGAATACGAATGCGATTGTTATGCGATTTCGCTATTTAATTCGCAGAATCCGTGGTTTCACGCAAATTTCGAATCGCTAATGGTCTACTGCCGGGATTCTGCGAATCTTTTAGCGATTTCGCTATTCTGTGTTTGCGATTTCGCAATTTTCTTAGAGAATACCGATTTTGTAAATTGCGCTCGCAATAGCATTTTCGCAGCTATTGCGCTCGCAATTTTGCTTCATGAATCAGGCTGTTAGACACACCACTGTGATTCTGAATTAGGAAGGATGCCCTTAACACGTCTCTTAGTAACACTGAATGGCAAACTCAATTTGTGATTTGGTAAAAGGTTACTGAATCGCAAAATAGTGCTTTGTACATAAAAAAAGCTTTATTGCCTTCACAAAATGCCCGATTCTATAAATCTGGACATTTGTGACCACAAAAAAGCTTTGTTCGTCTGGCTCTAAGTGAACAAATGACGGAATCTAATGAAAAATCTCAAAATATAAAGAATTTTTTTACGAAAGAATGACAAAATACTTCTCTATGTGATATTTAATAAGTAACTTAACCAAATTACATTGTGGTTGCTGAATCACTTTGCAGGCTTCTTAGAACAGACCAAGGGGCAGATTTATGTTAACTGGCGCATCCCGAGGGATGCGCCAGTTAACATGCGCCACAGTGCGCCACAGCTACGCCACCCATGGTGCGCCGCATTTATGATGCGGCGCACCATGGGGCAAAAACGGCACAGATGCGTGACACATCTGTGCCGGAAATGTGGCGCATTGCTGGAGTTGCGTCGCAAGCGCGACGCAGCTCCAGCAATGCTCTGGGGGGGCCTATTCTTTCAATGCTGCCTCAAGCCTTACGCCTGCTTCAAGCAGGCGCAGGGTTTTGACGCAGCATTGCCCTGAAAGTGACTGAGTGAAATCTCATACATTTCACTCAGCCACTTTCAGGAGGCGTTCCTGCGCAGGAACGCCCCCCCTGCGCAGGAACGCCTCCTCATGGCGCAGTGCTGTACAACGTGACGCATCTCCTAGATGCGTCACGTTGTAAATAGGGCGCAAGGATGCGCCACGTTTCTGTGCCGTTGCGTGACGCAACGGCGGCGTAAACATGGCGCAAGCCCTTCATAAATCTGCCCCAAAATGCTTCTCAACAAGTTGTGTTAAACAACAATACCGTGACTGAAGAGGTCAAATCACAGTTCAGCTGCTTTAAAGTTTCATGATTAACGCCAATATGGACATAAGGGAGTTAACCTAAATTGTTAACCTTCTCTCTGATGCCAATGTTTACTTTAAATATAACATGAGCGAAATAAATGTACTCCCTGAGCAAATCATGCTCCTGGCTGATATGCTGGTATTTATTTCTATTGAACTTGCAATCAGTTCCTTGTTAGACTATCCCTCTGTCAAAGCGTGGCTCTTCCTGGTGTTTAATGCAATTGAGGTCTTCTGGGAAGCTGTAATTATGTTGCAGGACAGGAAGCTTAGCCTGGTCTGAAATCTGCAGACTCCATGGAAAGCAAAAAAAAAGCTCTCACTGCAAATGGCAGTATCAGATGAAAATCTTAGCTCCATTATAAAATCGAAAACAGATACGGTTAAGGATAAACACATATTGCCCTTTCTCCAGGTTTTGATTTATGATTTAAACCTTGTAGAGATCTCTAGTGGAAAAAAATTGCACTTTACCTACAGACAATGAATTGTTGTACTGCATTGAATTCTAGGGGCACTACACACACATTTTCACCCTGTTGCATTCCCTCTCCTCTGTCCTATACCAGCATCTTCAATACAGAAGCCTATCTTTTATAAGCTAGACTGATAGAATGCATCCCCCTGTCTTAAATTCTGATTGGCTGTTGCTAACCAATTAGTGTAAAATAGTGTTTCAGAATACTGAATGTGTTTTGTGATGACTGAGAGATGAGGAATAAGATTGATTGATGAAGAAAGAGGCCTACAGAATAACAAGCATTTGCAATGCAATAGCTCTCGCATTAGAAAAGTGTGAGCTATTGGTATTGTAAATTACATTTTTTTTAAATATGTGTTGGCTTTGAAAAAATATAAATTAATAGCATTGTTATTCACAAAGCCAATAGCTTACCCTTTCCTAATGCGAGTCCTATTGGCTATGGCAATGCTTATTGGTAGCAAGCAAGGACAGTGCTGTTGTGGTGCTGAGTGATGATGTGGTTGGGCTGAGTGATGTGGTGGTGTATTAGAGTGATATGGTGGTGTATTAGAGTGATGTGGTGGTGTACCAGAGTGATGTGGTGGTGTATTAGAGTGATATGGTGGTGTATTAGAGTGATGTGGTGGTGTACCAGAGTGATGTGGTGGTGTCCCAGAGTGATGTGGTGGTGCCCCTGAGTGATGTGGTGGTGTTCCTGAGTGATGTGGAGGTATTCCTGAGTGAGGTGGTGGTGTCCACGAGTGATGTGGTGGTGTCCCTGAGTGATGTGGTGGTGTCCCTGAGTGATGTGGTGGTGTTCCTGAGTGATGTGGTGGTGTTCCTGAGTGATGTGGTGGTGTCCCTGAATGATGTGGTGGTGCCCCTGCGTGATGTGGTGGTGCCCCTGAGTGATGTGGTGGTGTTCCTGAGTGATGTGGTGGTGTTCCTGAGTGATGTGGTGGTGTCCCTGAGTGATGTGACGGTGTCCCTGAGTGATGCAGTGGTGCCCTGAGTGATGTGGTGGTGCCCCGAATGATGTGGTGGTGTCCCTGAGTGATGTGGTGGTGTCCCCGAGTGATGTGGTGGTGTCCCCGAGTGATGTGGTGGTGTCCCTGAGTAATGTGGTGGTGTTCCTGAGTGATGTGGTGGTGTCCCTGAGTGATGTGGTGGTGTCCCTAAGTGATGTGGTGGTGTCCCTGAGTGATGTGGTGGTGTTCCTGAGTGATGTGGTGGTGTCCCTGAGTGATGTGCTGGTGTCCCTGAGTGATGTGGTGGTGCCCCTGAGTGGTGCCCCTAAGTGATTTGGTGGTGCCCCTGAGTGATGTGGTGGTGTCCCTGAGAGATGTGGTGGTGTTCCTGAGTGATGTGGTCGTGTCCCTGAATGATGTAGTGGTGCCCCTGCATGATGTGGTGGTGCCCCTGAGTGATGTGGTGGTGTTCCTGAGTGATGTGGTGGTGTTCCTGAGTGATGTGGTGGTGTCCCTAAGTGATGCGGTGGTGCCCTGAGTGATGTGGTGGTGCCCCCGAGTGATGTGGTGGTGTCCCTGAGTGATGTGGAGGTGTTCCTGAGTGATGTGGTGGTGTTCCTGAGTGATGTGGCAGTGTCCCTGAGTGATGTGGTGGTGTCCCTGAGAGATGTGGTGGTGTCCCCGAGTGATGTGGTGGTGTCCCTGAGCGATGTGGAGGTGTTCCTGAGTGATGTGGTGGTGTTCCTGAGTGATGGGGTAGTGGCCCTGAGTCATGATGTGGTAGTGTCCCCGAGTGATGTGGTGGTGTCCCCGAGTGATGTAGTGGTGTGCCTGAGTGATTTGGTGGTGCCACTGAGTGATGTGTTGGTGTCCCCGAGTGATGTGGTGGTGTCCCTGAGTGATGTGGTGGTATCCCTGAGTGATGTGGTGGTGTCCCCGAGTGATGTGGTGGTGTCCCTGAGTGATGTGGTGGTGTTCCTGAGTGATGTGGTGGTGTTCCTGAGTGATGTAGTGGTGTTCCTGAGTGATGTGGTGGTGTCCCTGAATGATGTGGTGGTGCCCCTGTGTGATGTGGTGGTGCCCCTGAGTGATGTGGTGGTGTTCCTGCATGATGTGGTGGTGTCCCCGAGTGATGTGGTGGTGTCCCCGAGTGATGTGGTGGTTTCCCTGAGTGATGTGGTGGTGTTCCTGAGTGATGTGGTGGTGTTCCTGAGTGATGGGGTGGTGTCCCTGAGTGATGTGGTGGTGTTCCTGCTTGATGTGGTGGTGTCCTTGAGTGATGTGGTTGTGTCCCCGAGTGATGTGGTGGTGTCCCTGAGTGATGTGGTGGTGTCCCTGAGTGATGTGGTGGTGCCCCTGAGTGGTGCCCCTGAGTGATGTGGTGGTGTCCCTGAGTGATGTGGTGGTGTTCCTGAGTGATGTGGTGGTGTCCCTGGGTGATGTGGCAGTGTCCCTGAGTGATGTGGTGGTGCCCCTTGGTGATGTGGTGATGTTCCTGAGGGATGTGGGGGTGTTCCTGAGTGATGTGGTGGTGTCCCTGAGTGATGTGGTGGTGGCCCTGAGTGATAAGGTGGTGTTGCTGAGTGATGTGGTGGTGCCCCTGAGTGATGTGGTGGTGTCCCTGAGTGATGTGGTGGTGACCCTGAGTGATGTGGTGGTGTCTGTGAGTGATGTGGTGGTGTCTGTGAGTGATGTGGTGGTGTCCCCGAGTGATGTGGTGGTGTCTGTGAGTGATGTGGTGTTGTTCCTGAGTGATGTGGTGGTGTCCCTGAGGTATGTGGTGGTGTTCCTGAGTGATGTGGTGGTGTCCAAGAGTGATGTGGTGGTGTTCCTGCTTGATGTGGTGGTGTTCCCGAGTGATGTGGTGGTGTTCCAGAGTGATGTTGTGGTGTCCCTGAGTGATGTCCCCGAGTGATGTGGTGGTGTCCCTGAGTGATGTGGTGGTGTCCCTGAGTGATGTGGTGGTGCCCCTGAGTGGTGCCCCTGAGTGATGAGGTGGTGTCCCTGAGTGATGTGGTGGTGTCCCTGGGTGATGTGGCGGTGTCCCTGAGTGATGTGGTGGTGCCCCTTGGTGATGTGGTGATGTTCCTGAGGGATGTTGGGGTGTTCCTGAGTGATGTGGTGGTGTCCCTGAGTGATGTGGTGGTGTCCTTGAGTGATGTCATGGTGTTGCTGAGTGATGTGGTGGTGCCCCTGAGTGATGTGGTGGTGTCCCTGAGTGATGTGGTGGTGACCCTGAGTGATGTGGTGGTGTCTGTGAGTGATGTGGTGGTGTTCCTGAGTAATGTGGTGGTGTCCCTGAGTGATTTGGTGGTGTCCCTGAGTCATGTGGTGGTGCCGGTGTGTGGTACCCCTGAGTGATGTGGTGGTGTCCCTGAGTGATGTGGTGGTGCCCCTGAGTGATGTGCTGGTGTCCCTGAGTGATGAGGTGGTGTTCCTGAATGATGTGTTGGTGTCCCTGGGTGATGTGGCAGTGTCCCTGAGTGATGTGGTGGTGCCCCTTGGTGATGTGGTGATGTTCCTGAGGGATGTGGGGGTGTTCCTGAGTGATGTGGTGGTGTCCCTGAGTGATGTGGTGGTGGCCCTGAGTGATGTGGTGGTGTTGCTGAGTGATGTGGTGGTGCCCCTGAGTGATGTGGTGGTGTCCCTGAGTGATGTGGTGGTGACCCTGAGTGATGTGGTGGTGTCTGTGAGTGATGTGGTGGTGTCCCCGAGTGATGTGGTGGTGTCTGTGAGTGATGTGGTGTTGTTCCTGAGTGATGTGGTGGTGCCCCTGAGTGATGTGGTGGTGTTACTGAGTGATGTGGTGTTGTCCTTGAGTGATGTGGTGGTTTCCCTGAGTGATGTGGTGGTGTCCCTGAGTGATGTGGTGGTGTTCCTGAGTGATGTGGTGGTGTTCCTGAGTGATGTGGTGGTGTCCCAGAGTGATGTGGTGGTGTTCCTGCTTGATGTGGTGGTGTCCCTGAGTGATGTAGTGGTGACCCTGAGTGATGTGGTGGTGTCTGTGAGTGATGTGGTGGTGTCTGTGAGTGATGTGGTGGTGTCCCCGAGTGATGTGGTGGTGTCTGTGAGTGATGTGGTGTTGTTCCTGAGTGATGTGGTGGTGCCCCTGAGTGATGTGGTGGTGTTACTGAGTGATGTGGTGGTGACCCTGAGTGATGTGGTGGTGTCTGTGAGTGATGTGGTGGTGTCTGTGAGTGATCTGGTGGTGTCCCTGAGTGATGTGGTGGTGTCTGTGAGTGATGTGGTGTTGTTCCTGAGTGATGTGGTGGTGTCCCTGAGGTATGTGGTGGTGTTCCTGAGTGATGTGGTGGTGTCCAAGAGTGATGTGGTGGTGTTCCTGCTTGATGTGGTGGTGTTCCCGAGTGATGTGGTGGTGTTCCCGAGTGATGGGGTGGTGTCCCAGAGTGATGTCCCCGAGTGATGTGGTGGTGTCCCTGAGTGATGTGGTGGTGTCCCTGAGTGATGTGGTGGTGCCTAAGCATGGGCGAATTTTGCGAATCTCGCGTTCGCGAATTTTGCGGATTTGCGAACTCGCAATCCGCAAAATCCGCGAATTCTCGCGAATTTGCGGATTTTTTTTTTGTGTGTTTGCGCGGGTTTCTGCCAGTTCGCGAGGGTTTTGTACAATGTCGCAAATTGCGAACTTACCTGTCGGGTCGCAAGTTTCGCGAACTTGTTGTTTCTACGTGTCCAGCCTGTTTGGGACACTCTTCTTCATCACTGCCACTCTCTGTCACCACTGCCACTCTCTAACTACTCATGCCACCCTCTGGCCCACCCATGCCACCCTCTGTTTCATCACAGCACCCTCTGGTTGTCCAGTCAGTGTACATTATTGTGGCAACGCAAGCACACCTTCCCTGCCTCAAGTGACCTGAATTAATTTAGGGCTGATTAATGTGTCACAGAATATTTTTTTAGCTGGCACCTGCTTTCTTAGTGCTTCCTGATTAGTGATCTTTTGAACTTGCTAAGTGCTTTCATTGTTGCAAAATTAGTTACAACACCTGCCCTGCCCCAACTGACAATAATGAATTAGGGGCTGATTAATGGATTTGAACCTCCAGCCTGGCTCCTGCTTGTCTCCCTTAGCTGTAATTCAGGACCTTTGTGGCATATGTGTAACTATTCTGAGGTTCAGAGCAGGGTCACATAATAGTTGCAACTGGCAACTGAACTCTGGAGGGGCCCCTCAGGAAGCACTACAGGAAATGGCTACTAATGATGAGCCTGAACTTTTGAACCTGGTAAGTAGTTTCAGTTTTGCTAAGATCGTATTTCTGCAATTTTGCACTTATTCGCGGGGCGCGAAGTTGTACTGGGAAGCCGCGAACTCACGCGAACAGTGCGAGCAGTGCGAGCAAAATCCGCTGCTCGCGGATTTGCGGATTTTGCGGGAGATTCGCGAATCTCGCGGATTGCGAATTTACCGAAAATCCGCAAAATCCGCGAGCGAAACGGATTTTCCGCCCATGCTTAGTGGTGCCCCTGAGTGGTGCCCCTGAGTGATGAGGTGGTGTCCCTGAGTGATGTGGTGGTGTTCCTGAGTGATGTGTTGGTGTCCCTGGGTAATGTGGCGGTGTCCCTGAGTGATGTGGTGGTGCCCCTTGGTGATGTGGTGATGTTGCTGAGGGATGTGGGGGTGTTCCTGAGTGATGTGGTGGTGTCCCTGAGTGATGTGGTGGTGTCCCTGAGTGATGTGGTGGTGTTGCTGAATGATGTGGTGGAATACCCATGAGTGATGTGGTGGTGTTCCTGAGTGATGTGGTGGTGACCCTGAGTGATGTGGTGGTGTCTGTTAGTGATGTGGTGGTGTCTGTGAGTGATGTGGTGGTGTCCCCGAGTGATGTGGTGGTGTCTGTGAGTGATGTGGTGTTGTCCCTGAGTGATGTGGTGGTGCCCCTGAGTGATGTGGTGGTGTTCCTGAGTGATGTGGTGTTGTCCCTGAGTGATGTGGTGGTGTCCCTGAGTCATGTGGTGGTGCCCATGTGTGGTACCCCTGAGTGATGTGGTGGTGCCCCTGAGTGATGCCCCTGAGTGATGTGGTGGAGCCCCTGAGTGATGTGGTGGTGTCCATGAGGGATGTGGTGGTGTCCCTGAGTTATGTGGTGGTGTCCCTGAGTGATGTGGTGGTGTTCCTGAGTAATGTGGTGGTGTCCCTGAGTGATATGGTGGTGTTCCTGAGTGATGTGGTGGTGTTCCTGAGTGATGTGGTGGTGTTTCTGAGTGATGTGGTGGTGTCCCTGAGTGATGTGGTGGTGTCCCTGAGTGATGTGGTGGTGTTCCTGCATGATGTGGTGGTGTCCCCGAGTGATGTGGTGGTGTCCCCGAGTGATGTGGTGGTTTCCCTGAGTCATGTGGTGGTGTTCCTGAGTGATGTGGTGGTGTTCCTGAGTGATGGGGTGGTGTCCCTGAGTGATGTGGTGGTGTTCCTGCTTGATGTGGTGGTGTCCCCGAGTGATGTGGTGGTGTCCCCGAGTGATGTGGTGGTGTCCCTGAGTGATGTGGTGGTGTCCCTGAGTGATGTGGTGGTGCCCCTGAGTGGTGCCCCTGAGTGATGTGGTGGTGTCCCTGAGTGATGTGGTGGTGTTCCTGAGTGATTTGGTGGTGTCCCTGGGTGATGTGGCAGTGTCCCTGAGTGATGTGGTGGTGCCCCTTGGTGATGTGGTGATGTTCCTGAGGGATGTGGGGGTGTTCCTGAGTGATGTGGTGGTGTCCCTGAGTGATGTGGTTGTGGCCCAGAGTGATGTGGTGGTGTTGCTGAGTGATGTGGTGGTGCCCCTGAGTGATGTGGTGGTGTCCCTGAGTGATGTGGTGGTGACCCTGAGTGATGTGGTGGTGTCTGTGAGTGATGTGGTGGTGTTTGTGAGAGATGTGGTGGTGTCCCCGAGTGATGTGATGGTGTCTGTGAGTGATGTGGTGTTGTTCCTGAGTGATGTGGTGGTGTCCCTGAGGTATGTGGTGGTGTTCCTGAGTGATGTGGTGGTGTCCAAGAGTGATGTGGTGGTGTTCCTGCTTGATGTGGTGGTGTTCTCAAATGATGTGGTGGTGTTCCCGAGTGATGTGGTGGTGTCCCTGAGTGATGTCCCCGAGTGATGTGGTGGTGTCCCTGAGTGATGTGGTGGTGTCCCTGAGTGATGTGGTGGTGCCCCTGAGTGGTGCCCCTGAGTGATGAGGTGGTGTCCCTGAGTGATGTGTTGGTGTCCCTGGGTGATGTGGCGGTGTCCCTGAGTGATGTGGTGGTGCCCCTTGGTGATGTGGTGATGTTCCTGAGGGATGTTGGGGTGTTCCTGAGTGATGTGGTGGTGTCCCTGAGTGATGTGGTGGTGTCCCTGAGTTATGTGGTGGTGTTGCTGAGTGATGTGGTGGTGCCCCTGAGTGATGTGGTGGTGTCCCTGAGTGATGTGGTGGTGACCCTGAGTGATGTGGTGGTGTCTGTGAGTGATGTGGTGGTGTTCCTGAGTAATGTGGTGGTGTCCCTGAGTGATTTGGTGGTGTCCCTGAGTCATGTGGTGGTGCCCCTTGTGTGGTACCCCTGAGTGATGTGGTGGTGTCCCTGAGTGATGTGGTGGTGTCCCAGAGTGATGTGGTGGTGACCCTGAGTGACGTGGTGGTGTCTGTGAGTGATGTGGTGGTGTCCCCGAGTGATGTGGTGGTGTCTGTGAGTGATGTGGTGTTGTTCCTGAGTGATGTGGTGGTGCCCCTGAGTGATGTGGTGGTGTTACTGAGTGATGTGGTGTTGTCCTTGAGTGATGTGGTGGTTTCCCTGAGAGATGTGGTGGTGTCCCTGAGTGATGTGGTGGTGTTCCTGAGTGATGTGGTGGTGTTCCTGAGTGATGTGGTGGTGTCCCAGAGTGATGTGGTGGTGTTCCTGCTTGATGTGGTGGTGTCCCTGAGTGATGTAGTGGTGACCCTGAGTGATGTGGTGGTGTCTGTGAGTGACGTGGTGGTGTCTGTGAGTGATGTGGTGGTGTCCCCGAGTGATGTGGTGGTGTCTGTGAGTGATGTGGTGTTGTTCCTGAGTGATGTGGTGGTGCCCCTGAGTGATGTGGTGGTGTTACTGAGTGATGTGGTGGTGACCCTGAGTGATGTGGTGGTGTCTGTGAGTGATATGGTGGTGTCTGTGAGTGATGTGGTGGTGTCCCCGAGTGATGTGGTGGTGTCTGTGAGTGATGTGGTGTTGTTCCTGAGTGATGTGGCGGTGTCCCTGAGGTATGTGGTGGTGTTCCTGAGTGATGTGGTGGTGTCCAAGAGTGATGTGGTGGTGTTCCTGCTTGATGTGGTGGTGTTCCCGAGTGATGTGGTGGTGTTCCCAAGTGATGTGGTGGTGTCCCTGAGTGATGTCCCCGAGTGATGTGGTGGTGTCCCTGAGTGATGTGGTGGTGTCCCTGAGTGATGTGGTGGTGCCCCTGAGTGGTGCCCCTGAGTGATGAGGTGGTGTCCCTGAGTGATGTGGTGGTGTTCCTGAGTGATGTGTTGGTGTCCCTGGGCGATGTGGTGGTGTCCCTGAGTGATGTGGTGGTGCCCCTTGGTGATGTGGTGATGTTCCTGAGGGATGATGGGGTGTTCCTGAGTGATGTGGTGGTGTCCCTGAGTGATGTGGTCGTGTCCCTGAGTGATGTGGTGGTGTTGCTGAGTGATGTGGTGGTGTTGCTGAGTGATGTGGTGGTGTCTGTGAGTGATGTGGTGGTGTTCCTGAGTAATGTGGTGGTGTCCCTGAGTGATTTGGTGGTGTCCCTGAGTCATGTGGTGGTGCCGGTGTGTGGTACCCCTGAGTGATGTGGTGGTGTCCCTGAGTGATGTGGTGGTGCCCCTGAGTGATGTGCTGGTGTCCCTGAGTGATGAGGTGGTGTTCCTGAATGATGTGTTGGTGTCCCTGGGTGATGTGGCAGTGTCCCTGAGTGATGTGGTGGTGCCCCTTGGTGATGTGGTGATGTTCCTGAGGGATGTGGGGGTGTTCCTGAGTGATGTGGTGGTGTCCCTGAGTGATGTGGTGGTGGCCCTGAGTGATGTGGTGGTGTTGCTGAATGATGTGGTGGAATACCCATGAGTGAGGTGGTGGTGTTCCTGAGTGATGTGGTGGTGACCCTGAGTGATGTGGTGGTGTCTGTTAGTGATGTGGTGGTGTCTGTGAGTGATGTGGTGGTGTCCCCGAGTGATGTGGTGGTGTCTGTGAGTGATGTGGTGTTGTCCCTGAGTGATGTTGTGGTGCCCCTGAGTGATGTGGTGGTGTTCCTGAGTGATGTGGTGTTGTCCCTTAGTGATGTGGTGGTGTCCCTGAGTCATGTGGTGGTGCCCGTGTGTGGTACCCCTGAGTGATGTGGTGGTGCCCCTGAGTGATGCCCCTGAGTGATGTGGTGGAGCCCCTGAGTGATGTGGTGGTGTCCATGAGTGATGTGGTGGTGTTCCTGAGTGATGTGGTGGTGTTCCTGAGTGATGTGGTGGTGTTTCTGAGTGATGTGGTGGTGTCCCTGAGTGATGTGGTGGTGTCCCTGAGTGATGTGGTGGTGTTCCTGCATGATGTGGTGGTGTCCCCGAGTGATGTGGTGGTGTCCCCGAGTGATGTGGTGGTTTCCCTGAGTGATGTGGTGGTGTTCCTGAGTGATGTGGTGGTGTTCCTGAGTGATGGGGTGGTGTTCCTGCTTGATGTGGTGGTGTCCCCGAGTGATGTGGTGGTGTCCCCGAGTGATGTGGTGGTGTCCCTGAGTGATGTGGTGGTGTCCCTGAGTGATGTGGTGGTGCCCCTGAGTGATGTGGTGGTGCCCCTTGGTGATGTGGTGATGTTCCTGAGGGATGTGGGGGTGTTCCTGAGTGATGTGGTGGTGTCCCTGAGTGATGTGGTGGTGGCCCAGAGTGATGTGGTGGTGTTGCTGAGTGATGTGGTGGTGCCCCTGAGTGATGTGGTGGTGTCCCTGAGTGATGTGGTGGTGACCCTGAGTGATGTGGTGGTGTCTGTGAGTGATGTGGTGGTGTCTGTGAGAGATGTGGTGGTGTCCCCGAGTGATGTGGTGGTGTCTGTGAGTGATGTGGTGTTGTTCCTGAGTGATGTGGTGGTGTCCCTGAGGTATGTGGTGGTGTTCCTGAGTGATGTGGTGGTGTCCAAGAGTGATGTGGTGGTGTTCCTGCTTGATGTGGTGGTGTTCTCAAATGATGTGGTGGTGTTCCCGAGTGATGTGGTGGTGTCCCTGAGTGATGTCCCCGAGTGATGTGGTGGTGTCCCTGAGTGATGTGGTGGTGTCCCTGAGTGATGTGGTGGTGCCCCTGAGTGGTGCCCCTGAGTGATGAGGTGGTGTCCCTGAGTGATGTGTTGGTGTCCCTGGGTGATGTGGCGGTGTCCCTGAGTGATGTGGTGGTGCCCCTTGGTGATGTGGTGATGTTCCTGAGGGATGTTGGGGTGTTCCTGAGTGATGTGGTGGTGTCCCTGAGTGATGTGGTGGTGTCCCTGAGTTATGTGGTGGTGTTGCTGAGTGATGTGGTGGTGCCCCTGAGTGATGTGGTGGTGTCCCTGAGTGATGTGGTGGTGACCCTGAGTGATGTGGTGGTGTCTGTGAGTGATGTGGTGGTGTTCCTGAGTAATGTGGTGGTGTCCCTGAGTGATTTGGTGGTGTCCCTGAGTCATGTGGTGGTGCCCCTTGTGTGGTACCCCTGAGTGATGTGGTGGTGTCCCTGAGTGATGTGGTGGTGTCCCTGAGTGATGTGGTGGTGACCCTGAGTGACGTGGTGGTGTCTGTGAGTGATGTGGTGGTGTCCCCGAGTGATGTGGTGGTGTCTGTGAGTGATGTGGTGTTGTTCCTGAGTGATGTGGTGGTGCCCCTGAGTGATGTGGTGGTGTTACTGAGTGATGTGGTGTTGTCCTTGAGTGATGTGGTGGTTTCCCTGAGAGATGTGGTGGTGTCCCTGAGTGATGTGGTGGTGTTCCTGAGTGATGTGGTGGTGTTCCTGAGTG
Organism: Lissotriton vulgaris; assembly: GCF_964263255.1. Lineage (NCBI taxonomy): Eukaryota > Metazoa > Chordata > Amphibia > Caudata > Salamandridae > Lissotriton > Lissotriton vulgaris. The sequence goes on from NC_141700.1 coordinate 449,140,287, forward strand.
ATGTGGTGGTGTCCCAGAGTGATGTGGTGGTGTTCCTGCTTGATGTGGTGGTGTCCCTGAGTGATGTAGTGGTGACCCTGAGTGATGTGGTGGTGTCTGTGAGTGACGTGGTGGTGTCTGTGAGTGATGTGGTGGTGTCCCCGAGTGATGTGGTGGTGTCTGTGAGTGATGTGGTGTTGTTCCTGAGTGATGTGGTGGTGCCCCTGAGTGATGTGGTGGTGTTACTGAGTGATGTGGTGGTGACCCTGAGTGATGTGGTGGTGTCTGTGAGTGATATGGTGGTGTCTGTGAGTGATGTGGTGGTGTCCCCGAGTGATGTGGTGGTGTCTGTGAGTGATGTGGTGTTGTTCCTGAGTGATGTGGCGGTGTCCCTGAGGTATGTGGTGGTGTTCCTGAGTGATGTGGTGGTGTCCAAGAGTGATGTGGTGGTGTTCCTGCTTGATGTGGTGGTGTTCCCGAGTGATGTGGTGGTGTTCCCAAGTGATGTGGTGGTGTCCCTGAGTGATGTCCCCGAGTGATGTGGTGGTGTCCCTGAGTGATGTGGTGGTGTCCCTGAGTGATGTGGTGGTGCCCCTGAGTGGTGCCCCTGAGTGATGAGGTGGTGTCCCTGAGTGATGTGGTGGTGTTCCTGAGTGATGTGTTGGTGTCCCTGGGCGATGTGGTGGTGTCCCTGAGTGATGTGGTGGTGCCCCTTGGTGATGTGGTGATGTTCCTGAGGGATGATGGGGTGTTCCTGAGTGATGTGGTGGTGTCCCTGAGTGATGTGGTGGTGTCCCTGAGTGATGTGGTGGTGTTGCTGAGTGATGTGGTGGTGTTGCTGAGTGATGTGGTGGTGTCTGTGAGTGATGTGGTGGTGTTCCTGAGTAATGTGGTGGTGTCCCTGAGTGATTTGGTGGTGTCCCTGAGTCATGTGGTGGTGCCGGTGTGTGGTACCCCTGAGTGATGTGGTGGTGTCCCTGAGTGATGTGGTGGTGCCCCTGAGTGATGTGCTGGTGTCCCTGAGTGATGAGGTGGTGTTCCTGAATGATGTGTTGGTGTCCCTGGGTGATGTGGCAGTGTCCCTGAGTGATGTGGTGGTGCCCCTTGGTGATGTGGTGATGTTCCTGAGGGATGTGGGGGTGTTCCTGAGTGATGTGGTGGTGTCCCTGAGTGATGTGGTGGTGGCCCTGAGTGATGTGGTGGTGTTGCTGAATGATGTGGTGGAATACCCATGAGTGAGGTGGTGGTGTTCCTGAGTGATGTGGTGGTGACCCTGAGTGATGTGGTGGTGTCTGTTAGTGATGTGGTGGTGTCTGTGAGTGATGTGGTGGTGTCCCCGAGTGATGTGGTGGTGTCTGTGAGTGATGTGGTGTTGTCCCTGAGTGATGTTGTGGTGCCCCTGAGTGATGTGGTGGTGTTCCTGAGTGATGTGGTGTTGTCCCTTAGTGATGTGGTGGTGTCCCTGAGTCATGTGGTGGTGCCCGTGTGTGGTACCCCTGAGTGATGTGGTGGTGCCCCTGAGTGATGCCCCTGAGTGATGTGGTGGAGCCCCTGAGTGATGTGGTGGTGTCCATGAGTGATGTGGTGGTGTTCCTGAGTGATGTGGTGGTGTTCCTGAGTGATGTGGTGGTGTTTCTGAGTGATGTGGTGGTGTCCCTGAGTGATGTGGTGGTGTCCCTGAGTGATGTGGTGGTGTTCCTGCATGATGTGGTGGTGTCCCCGAGTGATGTGGTGGTGTCCCCGAGTGATGTGGTGGTTTCCCTGAGTGATGTGGTGGTGTTCCTGAGTGATGTGGTGGTGTTCCTGAGTGATGGGGTGGTGTTCCTGCTTGATGTGGTGGTGTCCCCGAGTGATGTGGTGGTGTCCCCGAGTGATGTGGTGGTGTCCCTGAGTGATGTGGTGGTGCCCCTGAGTGGTGCCCCTGAGTGATGAGGTGGTGTCCCTGAGTGATGTGTTGGTGTCCCTGGGTGATGTGGCGGTGTCCCTGAGTGATGTGGTGGTGCCCCTTGGTGATGTGGTGATGTTCCTGAGGGATGTTGGGGTGTTCCTGAGTGATGTGGTGGTGTCCCTGAGTGATGTGGTGGTGTCCCTGAGTTATGTGGTGGTGTTGCTGAGTGATGTGGTGGTGCCCCTGAGTGATGTGGTGGTGTCCCTGAGTGATGTGGTGGTGACCCTGAGTGATGTGGTGGTGTCTGTGAGTGATGTGGTGGTGTTCCTGAGTAATGTGGTGGTGTCCCTGAGTGATTTGGTGGTGTCCCTGAGTCATGTGGTGGTGCCCCTTGTGTGGTACCCCTGAGTGATGTGGTGGTGTCCCTGAGTGATGTGGTGGTGTCCCTGAGTGATGTGGTGGTGACCCTGAGTGACGTGGTGGTGTCTGTGAGTGATGTGGTGGTGTCCCCGAGTGATGTGGTGGTGTCTGTGAGTGATGTGGTGTTGTTCCTGAGTGATGTGGTGGTGCCCCTGAGTGATGTGGTGGTGTTACTGAGTGATGTGGTGTTGTCCTTGAGTGATGTGGTGGTTTCCCTGAGAGATGTGGTGGTGTCCCTGAGTGATGTGGTGGTGTTCCTGAGTGATGTGGTGGTGTTCCTGAGTGATGTGGTGGTGTCCCAGAGTGATGTGGTGGTGTTCCTGCTTGATGTGGTGGTGTCCCTGAGTGATGTAGTGGTGACCCTGAGTGATGTGGTGGTGTCTGTGAGTGACGTGGTGGTGTCTGTGAGTGATGTGGTGGTGTCCCCGAGTGATGTGGTGGTGTCTGTGAGTGATGTGGTGTTGTTCCTGAGTGATGTGGTGGTGCCCCTGAGTGATGTGGTGGTGTTACTGAGTGATGTGGTGGTGACCCTGAGTGATGTGGTGGTGTCTGTGAGTGATATGGTGGTGTCTGTGAGTGATGTGGTGGTGTCCCCGAGTGATGTGGTGGTGTCTGTGAGTGATGTGGTGTTGTTCCTGAGTGATGTGGCGGTGTCCCTGAGGTATGTGGTGGTGTTCCTGAGTGATGTGGTGGTGTCCAAGAGTGATGTGGTGGTGTTCCTGCTTGATGTGGTGGTGTTCCCGAGTGATGTGGTGGTGTTCCCAAGTGATGTGGTGGTGTCCCTGAGTGATGTCCCCGAGTGATGTGGTGGTGTCCCTGAGTGATGTGGTGGTGTCCCTGAGTGATGTGGTGGTGCCCCTGAGTGGTGCCCCTGAGTGATGAGGTGGTGTCCCTGAGTGATGTGGTGGTGTTCCTGAGTGATGTGTTGGTGTCCCTGGGCGATGTGGTGGTGTCCCTGAGTGATGTGGTGGTGCCCCTTGGTGATGTGGTGATGTTCCTGAGGGATGATGGGGTGTTCCTGAGTGATGTGGTGGTGTCCCTGAGTGATGTGGTGGTGTCCCTGAGTGATGTGGTGGTGTTGCTGAGTGATGTGGTGGTGTTGCTGAGTGATGTGGTGGTGTCTGTGAGTGATGTGGTGGTGTTCCTGAGTAATGTGGTGGTGTCCCTGAGTGATTTGGTGGTGTCCCTGAGTCATGTGGTGGTGCCGGTGTGTGGTACCCCTGAGTGATGTGGTGGTGTCCCTGAGTGATGTGGTGGTGCCCCTGAGTGATGTGCTGGTGTCCCTGAGTGATGAGGTGGTGTTCCTGAATGATGTGTTGGTGTCCCTGGGTGATGTGGCAGTGTCCCTGAGTGATGTGGTGGTGCCCCTTGGTGATGTGGTGATGTTCCTGAGGGATGTGGGGGTGTTCCTGAGTGATGTGGTGGTGTCCCTGAGTGATGTGGTGGTGGCCCTGAGTGATGTGGTGGTGTTGCTGAATGATGTGGTGGAATACCCATGAGTGAGGTGGTGGTGTTCCTGAGTGATGTGGTGGTGACCCTGAGTGATGTGGTGGTGTCTGTTAGTGATGTGGTGGTGTCTGTGAGTGATGTGGTGGTGTCCCCGAGTGATGTGGTGGTGTCTGTGAGTGATGTGGTGTTGTCCCTGAGTGATGTTGTGGTGCCCCTGAGTGATGTGGTGGTGTTCCTGAGTGATGTGGTGTTGTCCCTTAGTGATGTGGTGGTGTCCCTGAGTCATGTGGTGGTGCCCGTGTGTGGTACCCCTGAGTGATGTGGTGGTGCCCCTGAGTGATGCCCCTGAGTGATGTGGTGGAGCCCCTGAGTGATGTGGTGGTGTCCATGAGTGATGTGGTGGTGTTCCTGAGTGATGTGGTGGTGTTCCTGAGTGATGTGGTGGTGTTTCTGAGTGATGTGGTGGTGTCCCTGAGTGATGTGGTGGTGTCCCTGAGTGATGTGGTGGTGTTCCTGCATGATGTGGTGGTGTCCCCGAGTGATGTGGTGGTGTCCCCGAGTGATGTGGTGGTTTCCCTGAGTGATGTGGTGGTGTTCCTGAGTGATGTGGTGGTGTTCCTGAGTGATGGGGTGGTGTTCCTGCTTGATGTGGTGGTGTCCCCGAGTGATGTGGTGGTGTCCCCGAGTGATGTGGTGGTGTCCCTGAGTGATGTGGTGGTGTCCCTGAGTGATGTGGTGGTGCCCCTGAGTGATGTGGTGGTGCCCCTTGGTGATGTGGTGATGTTCCTGAGGGATGTGGGGGTGTTCCTGAGTGATGTGGTGGTGTCCCTGAGTGATGTGGTGGTGGCCCAGAGTGATGTGGTGGTGTTGCTGAGTGATGTGGTGGTGCCCCTGAGTGATGTGGTGGTGTCCCTGAGTGATGTGGTGGTGACCCTGAGTGATGTGGTGGTGTCTGTGAGTGATGTGGTGGTGTCTGTGAGAGATGTGGTGGTGTCCCCGAGTGATGTGGTGGTGTCTGTGAGTGATGTGGTGTTGTTCCTGAGTGATGTGGTGGTGTCCCTGAGGTATGTGGTGGTGTTCCTGAGTGATGTGGTGGTGTCCAAGAGTGATGTGGTGGTGTTCCTGCTTGATGTGGTGGTGTTCTCAAATGATGTGGTGGTGTTCCCGAGTGATGTGGTGGTGTCCCTGAGTGATGTCCCCGAGTGATGTGGTGGTGTCCCTGAGTGATGTGGTGGTGTCCCTGAGTGATGTGGTGGTGCCCCTGAGTGGTGCCCCTGAGTGATGAGGTGGTGTCCCTGAGTGATGTGTTGGTGTCCCTGGGTGATGTGGCGGTGTCCCTGAGTGATGTGGTGGTGCCCCTTGGTGATGTGGTGATGTTCCTGAGGGATGTTGGGGTGTTCCTGAGTGATGTGGTGGTGTCCCTGAGTGATGTGGTGGTGTCCCTGAGTTATGTGGTGGTGTTGCTGAGTGATGTGGTGGTGCCCCTGAGTGATGTGGTGGTGTCCCTGAGTGATGTGGTGGTGACCCTGAGTGATGTGGTGGTGTCTGTGAGTGATGTGGTGGTGTTCCTGAGTAATGTGGTGGTGTCCCTGAGTGATTTGGTGGTGTCCCTGAGTCATGTGGTGGTGCCCCTTGTGTGGTACCCCTGAGTGATGTGGTGGTGTCCCTGAGTGATGTGGTGGTGTCCCTGAGTGATGTGGTGGTGACCCTGAGTGACGTGGTGGTGTCTGTGAGTGATGTGGTGGTGTCCCCGAGTGATGTGGTGGTGTCTGTGAGTGATGTGGTGTTGTTCCTGAGTGATGTGGTGGTGCCCCTGAGTGATGTGGTGGTGTTACTGAGTGATGTGGTGTTGTCCTTGAGTGATGTGGTGGTTTCCCTGAGAGATGTGGTGGTGTCCCTGAGTGATGTGGTGGTGTTCCTGAGTGATGTGGTGGTGTTCCTGAGTGATGTGGTGGTGTCCCAGAGTGATGTGGTGGTGTTCCTGCTTGATGTGGTGGTGTCCCTGAGTGATGTAGTGGTGACCCTGAGTGATGTGGTGGTGTCTGTGAGTGACGTGGTGGTGTCTGTGAGTGATGTGGTGGTGTCCCCGAGTGATGTGGTGGTGTCTGTGAGTGATGTGGTGTTGTTCCTGAGTGATGTGGTGGTGCCCCTGAGTGATGTGGTGGTGTTACTGAGTGATGTGGTGGTGACCCTGAGTGATGTGGTGGTGTCTGTGAGTGATATGGTGGTGTCTGTGAGTGATGTGGTGGTGTCCCCGAGTGATGTGGTGGTGTCTGTGAGTGATGTGGTGTTGTTCCTGAGTGATGTGGCGGTGTCCCTGAGGTATGTGGTGGTGTTCCTGAGTGATGTGGTGGTGTCCAAGAGTGATGTGGTGGTGTTCCTGCTTGATGTGGTGGTGTTCCCGAGTGATGTGGTGGTGTTCCCAAGTGATGTGGTGGTGTCCCTGAGTGATGTCCCCGAGTGATGTGGTGGTGTCCCTGAGTGATGTGGTGGTGTCCCTGAGTGATGTGGTGGTGCCCCTGAGTGGTGCCCCTGAGTGATGAGGTGGTGTCCCTGAGTGATGTGGTGGTGTTCCTGAGTGATGTGTTGGTGTCCCTGGGCGATGTGGTGGTGTCCCTGAGTGATGTGGTGGTGCCCCTTGGTGATGTGGTGATGTTCCTGAGGGATGATGGGGTGTTCCTGAGTGATGTGGTGGTGTCCCTGAGTGATGTGGTGGTGTCCCTGAGTGATGTGGTGGTGTTGCTGAGTGATGTGGTGGTGTTGCTGAGTGATGTGGTGGTGTCTGTGAGTGATGTGGTGGTGTTCCTGAGTAATGTGGTGGTGTCCCTGAGTGATTTGGTGGTGTCCCTGAGTCATGTGGTGGTGCCGGTGTGTGGTACCCCTGAGTGATGTGGTGGTGTCCCTGAGTGATGTGGTGGTGCCCCTGAGTGATGTGCTGGTGTCCCTGAGTGATGAGGTGGTGTTCCTGAATGATGTGTTGGTGTCCCTGGGTGATGTGGCAGTGTCCCTGAGTGATGTGGTGGTGCCCCTTGGTGATGTGGTGATGTTCCTGAGGGATGTGGGGGTGTTCCTGAGTGATGTGGTGGTGTCCCTGAGTGATGTGGTGGTGGCCCTGAGTGATGTGGTGGTGTTGCTGAATGATGTGGTGGAATACCCATGAGTGAGGTGGTGGTGTTCCTGAGTGATGTGGTGGTGACCCTGAGTGATGTGGTGGTGTCTGTTAGTGATGTGGTGGTGTCTGTGAGTGATGTGGTGGTGTCCCCGAGTGATGTGGTGGTGTCTGTGAGTGATGTGGTGTTGTCCCTGAGTGATGTTGTGGTGCCCCTGAGTGATGTGGTGGTGTTCCTGAGTGATGTGGTGTTGTCCCTTAGTGATGTGGTGGTGTCCCTGAGTCATGTGGTGGTGCCCGTGTGTGGTACCCCTGAGTGATGTGGTGGTGCCCCTGAGTGATGCCCCTGAGTGATGTGGTGGAGCCCCTGAGTGATGTGGTGGTGTCCATGAGTGATGTGGTGGTGTTCCTGAGTGATGTGGTGGTGTTCCTGAGTGATGTGGTGGTGTTTCTGAGTGATGTGGTGGTGTCCCTGAGTGATGTGGTGGTGTCCCTGAGTGATGTGGTGGTGTTCCTGCATGATGTGGTGGTGTCCCCGAGTGATGTGGTGGTGTCCCCGAGTGATGTGGTGGTTTCCCTGAGTGATGTGGTGGTGTTCCTGAGTGATGTGGTGGTGTTCCTGAGTGATGGGGTGGTGTTCCTGCTTGATGTGGTGGTGTCCCCGAGTGATGTGGTGGTGTCCCCGAGTGATGTGGTGGTGTCCCTGAGTGATGTGGTGGTGTCCCTGAGTGATGTGGTGGTGCCCCTGAGTGATGTGGTGGTGCCCCTTGGTGATGTGGTGATGTTCCTGAGGGATGTGGGGGTGTTCCTGAGTGATGTGGTGGTGTCCCTGAGTGATGTGGTGGTGGCCCAGAGTGATGTGGTGGTGTTGCTGAGTGATGTGGTGGTGCCCCTGAGTGATGTGGTGGTGTCCCTGAGTGATGTGGTGGTGACCCTGAGTGATGTGGTGGTGTCTGTGAGTGATGTGGTGGTGTCTGTGAGAGATGTGGTGGTGTCCCCGAGTGATGTGGTGGTGTCTGTGAGTGATGTGGTGTTGTTCCTGAGTGATGTGGTGGTGTCCCTGAGGTATGTGGTGGTGTTCCTGAGTGATGTGGTGGTGTCCAAGAGTGATGTGGTGGTGTTCCTGCTTGATGTGGTGGTGTTCTCAAATGATGTGGTGGTGTTCCCGAGTGATGTGGTGGTGTCCCTGAGTGATGTCCCCGAGTGATGTGGTGGTGTCCCTGAGTGATGTGGTGGTGTCCCTGAGTGATGTGGTGGTGCCCCTGAGTGGTGCCCCTGAGTGATGAGGTGGTGTCCCTGAGTGATGTGTTGGTGTCCCTGGGTGATGTGGCGGTGTCCCTGAGTGATGTGGTGGTGCCCCTTGGTGATGTGGTGATGTTCCTGAGGGATGTTGGGGTGTTCCTGAGTGATGTGGTGGTGTCCCTGAGTGATGTGGTGGTGTCCCTGAGTGATGTGGTGGTGTTGCTGAGTGATGTGGTGGTGCCCCTGAGTCATGTGGTGGTGTCCCTGAGTGATGTGGTGGTGACCCTGAGTGATGTGGTGGTGTCTGTGAGTGATGTGGTGGTGTTCCTGAGTAATGTGGTGGTGTCCCTGAGTGATTTGGTGGTGTCCCTGAGTCATGTGGTGGTGCCCCTTGTGTGGTACCCCTGAGTGATGTGGTGGTGTCCCTGAGTGATGTGGTGGTGCCCCTGAGTGATGTGCTGGTGTCCCTGAGTGATGAGGTGGTGTTCCTGAATGATGTGTTGGTGTCCCTGGGTGATGTGGCAGTGTCCCTGAGTGATGTGGTGGTGCCCCTTGGTGATGTGGTGATGTTCCTGAGGGATGTGGGGGTGTTCCTGAGTGATGTGGTGGTGTCCCTGAGTGATGTGGTGGTGGCCCTGAGTGATGTGGTGGTGTTACTGAGTGATGTGGTGGTGCCCCTGAGTGATGTGGTGGTGTCCCTGAGTGATGTGGTGGTGACCCTGAGTGATGTGGTGGTGTCTGTGAGTGATGTGGTGGTGTCCCCGAGTGATGTGGTGGTGTCTGTGAGTGATGTGGTGTTGTTCCTGAGTGATGTGGTGGTGCCCCTGAGTGATGTGGTGGTGTTACTGAGTGATGTGGTGTTGTCCTTGAGTGATGTGGTGGTTTCCCTGAGAGATGTGGTGGTGTCCCTGAGTGATGTGGTGGTGTTCCTGAGTGATGTGGTGGTGTTCCTGAGTGATGTGGTGGTGTTCCAGAGTGATGTGGTGGTGTTCCTGCTTGATGTGGTGGTGTCCCTGAGTGATGTAGTGGTGACCCTGAGTGATGTGGTGATGTCTGTGAGTGATGTGGTGGTGTCTGTGAGTGATGTGGTGGTGTCCCCGAGTGATGTGGTGGTGTCTGTGAGTGATGTGGTGTTGTTCCTGAGTGATGTGGTGGTGTTACTGAGTGATGTGGTGGTGACCCTGAGTGATGTGGTGGTGTCTGTGAGTGATATGGTGGTGTCTGTGAGTGATGTGGTGGTGTCCCCGAGTGATGTGGTGGTGTCTGTGAGTGATGTGGTGTTGTTCCTGAGTGATGTGGTGGTGTCCCTGAGGTATGTGGTGGTGTTCCTGAGTGATGTGGTGGTGTCCAAGAGTGATGTGGTGGTGTTCCTGTTTGATGTGGTGGTGTTCCCGAGTGATGTGGTGGTGTTCCCAAGTGATGTGGTGGTGTCCCTGAGTGATGTCCCCGAGTGATGTGGTGGTGTCCCTGAGTGATGTGGTGGTGTCCCTGAGTGATGTGGTGGTGCCCCTGAGTGGTGCCCCTGAGTGATGAGGTGGTGTCCCTGAGTGATGTGGTGGTGTTCCTGAGTGATGTGTTGGTGTCCCTGGGTGATGTGGCGGTGTCCCTGAGTGATGTGGTGGTGCCCCTTGGTGATGTGGTGATGTTCCTGAGGGATGGTGGGGTGTTCCTGAGTGATGTGGTGGTGTCCCTGAGTGATGTGGTGGTGTCCCTGAGTGATGTGGTGGTGTTGCTGAGTGATGTGGTGGTGTTGCTGAGTTATGTGGTGGTGCCCCTGAGTGATGTGGTGGTGTCCCTGAGTGATGTGGTGGTGACCCTGAGTGATGTGGTGGTGTCTGTGAGTGATGTGGTGGTGTTCCTGAGTAATGTGGTGGTGCCCCTGAGTGATGTGCTGGTGTCCCTGAGTGATGAGGTGGTGTTCCTGAATGATGTGTTAGTGTCCCTGTGTGATGTGGCAGTGTCCCTGAGTGATGTGGTGGTGTCCCTGAGTCATGTGGTGGTGCCCGTGTGTGGTACCCCTGAGTGATGTGGTGGTGTCCCTGAGTGATGTGGTGGTGCCCCTGAGTGATGTGCTGGTGTCCCTGAGTGATGAGGTGGTGTTCCTGAATGATGTGTTAGTGTCCCTGTGTGTTGTGGCAGTGTCCCTGAGTGATGTGGTGGTGCCCCTTGGTGATGTGGTGATGTTCCTGAGGGATGTGGGGGTGTTCCTGAGTGATGTGGTGGTGTCCCTGAGTGATGTGGTGGTGGCCCTGAGTGATGTGGTGGTGTTGCTGAGTGATGTGGTGGTGCCCCTGAGTGATGTGGTGGTGTCCCTGAGTGAAGTGGTGGTGACCCTGAGTGATGTGGTGGTGTCTGTGAGTGATGTGGTGGTGTCCCCGAGTGATGTGGTGGTGTCTGTGAGTGATGTGGTGTTGTTCCTGAGTGATGTGGTGGTGCCCCTGAGTGATGTGGTGGTGTTACTGAGTGATGTGGTGTTGTCCTTGAGTGATGTGGTGGTTTCCCTGAGTGATGTGGTGGTGTCCCTGAGTGATGTGGTGGTGTTCCTGAGTGATGTGGTGGTGTTCCTGAGTGATGTGGTGGTGTCCCGGAGTGATGTGGTGGTGTTCCTGCTTCATGTGGTGGTGTCCCTGAGTGATGTGGTGGTGACCCTGAGTGATGTGGTGGTGTCTGTGAGTGATGTGGTGGTGTCTGTGAGTGATGTGGTGGTGTCCCCGAGTGCTGTGGTGGTGTCTGTGAGTGATGTGGTGTTGTTCCTGAGTGATGTGGTGGTGCCCCTGAGTGATGTGGCGGTGTTACTGAGTGATGTGGTGTTGTCCCTGAGTGATGTGGTGGTTTCCCTGAGTGATGTGGTGGTGTCCCTGAGTGATGTGGTGGTGTTCCCGAGTGATGTGGTAGTGTCCCCGAGTGATGTGGTGGTGTCCCTGAGTGATGTCCCCGAGTGATGTGGTGGTGTCCCTGAGTGATGTGGTGGTGTCCCTGAGTGATGTGGTGGTGCCCCTGAGTGGTGCCCCTGAGTGATGTGGTGGTGTCCCTGAGTGATGTGGTGGTGTTCCTGAGTGATGTGTTGGTGTCCCTGGGTGATGTGGCGGTGTCCCTGAGTGATGTGGTGGTGCCCCTTGGTGATGTGGTGATGTTCCTGAGGGATTTGGGTTGTTCCTGAGTGATGTGGTGGTGTCCCTGAGTGATGTGGTGGTATCCCTGAGTGATGTGGTGGTGTTACTGAGTGATGTGGTGGTGCCCCTGAGTGATGTGGTGGTGTCCCAGAGTGATGTGATGGTGTTCCTGAGTGATGTGTTGGTGTCCCTGGGTGATGTGGTGGTGTCCCTGAGTGATGTGGTGGTGCCCCTTGGTGATGTGGTGATGTTGCTGAGGGATGTGGGGGTGTTCCTGAGTGATGTGGTGGTGTCCCTGAGTGATGTGGTGGTGTCCCTGAGTGATGTGGTGGTGTTGCTGAATGATGTGGTGGTTGTGCCCCTGAGTGATGTGGAGGTGTTCATGAGTGATGTGGTGGTGACCCTGAGTGATGTGGTGGTGTCTGTGAGTGATGTGGTGGTGTCTGTGAGTGATATGGTGGTGTCCCCGAGTGATGTGGTGGTGTCTGTGAGTGATGTGGGGTTGTCCCTGAGTGATGTGGTGGTGCCCCTGAGTGATGTGGTGGTGTTCCTGAGTGATGTGGTGTTGTCCCTGAGTGATGTGGTGGTGTCCCTGAGTCATGTGGTGGTGCCCGTGTGTGGTACCCCTGAGTGATGTGGTGGTGCCCCTGAGTGATGCCCCTGAGTGATGTGGTGGTGCCCCTGAGTGATGTGGTGGTGTCCCTGAGTGATGTGGTGGTGTCCCTGAGTGATGTGGTGGTGTTCCTGAGTGATGTGGTGGTGTCCCTGAGTGATGTGGTGGTGTTCCTGAGTGATGTGGTGGTGTCCCTGAGTGATGTGGTGGTGTTTTTGAGTGATGTGGTGGTGTCCCTGAGTGATGTGGTGGTGTCCCTGATTGATGTGGTGGTGTTCCTGCATGATGTGGTGGTGTCCCCGAGTGATGTGGTGGTGTCCCCGAGTGATGTGGTGGTTTCCCTGAGTGATGTGGTGGTGTTCCTGAGTGATGTGGTGGTGTTCCCGAGTGATGTGATGGTGTTCCCGAGTGATGTGGTGGTGTCCCTGAGTGATGTCCCCGAGTGATGTGGTGGTGGCCCAGAGTGATGTGGTGGTGTTGCTGAGTGATGTGGTGATGCCCCTGAGTGATGTGGTGGTGTCCCTGAGTGATGTGGTGGTGACCCTGAGTGATGTGGTGGTGTCTGTGAGTGATGTGGTGGTGTCTGTGAGAGATGTGGTGGTGTCCCCGAGTGATGTGGTGGTGTCTGTGAGTGATGTGGTGTTGTTCCTGAGTGATGTGGTGGTGTCCCTGAGGTATGTGATGGTGTTCCTGAGTGATGTGGTGGTGTCCAAGTGTGATGTGGTGGTGTTCCTGCTTGATGTGGTGGTGTTCTCAAATGATGTGGTGGTGTTCCCGAGTGATGTGGTGGTGTCCCTGAGTGATGTCCCCGAGTGATGTGGTGGTGTCCCTGAGTGATGTGGTGGTGTCCCTGAGTGATGTGGTGGTGCCCCTGAGTGGTGCCCCTGAGTGATGAGGTGGTGTCCCTGAGTGATGTGTTGGTGTCCCTGGGTGATGTGGCGGTGTCCCTGAGTGATGTGGTGGTGCCCCTTGGTGATGTGGTGATGTTCCTGAGGGATGTTGGGGTGTTCCTGAGTGATGTGGTGGTGTCCCTGAGTGATGTGGTGGTGTCCCTGAGTGATGTGGTGATGTTGCTGAGTGATGTGGTGGTGCCCCTGAGTGATGTGGTGGTGTCCCTGAGTGATGTGGTGGTGACCCTGAGTGATGTGGTGGTGTCTGTGAGTGATGTGGTGGTGTTCCTGAGTAATGTGGTGGTGTCCCTGAGTGATTTGGTGGTGTCCCTGAGTCATGTGGTGGTGCCCCTTGTGTGGTACCCCTGAGTGATGTGGTGGTGTCCCTGAGTGATGTGGTGGTGCCCCTGAGTGATGTGCTGGTGTCCCTGAGTGATGAGGTGGTGTTCCTGAATGATGTGTTGGTGTCCCTGGGTGATGTGGCAGTGTCCCTGAGTGATGTGGTGGTGCCCCTTGGTGATGTGGTGATGTTCCTGAGGGATGTGGGGGTGTTCCTGAGTGATGTGGTGGTGTCCCTGAGTGATGTGGTGGTGGCCCTGAGTGATGTGGTGGTGTTACTGAGTGATGTGGTGGTGCCCCTGAGTGATGTGGTGGTGTCCCTGAGTGATGTGGTGGTGACCCTGAGTGATGTGGTGGTGTCTGTGAGTGATGTGGTGGTGTCCCCGAGTGATGTCGTGGTGTCTGTGAGTGATGTGGTGTTGTTCCTGAGTGATGTGGTGGTGCCCCTGAGTGATGTGGTGGTGTTACTGAGTGATGTGGTGTTGTCCTTGAGTGATGTGGTGGTTTCCCTGAGAGATGTGGTGGTGTCCCTGAGTGATGTGGTGGTGTTCCTGAGTGATGTGGTGGTGTTCCTGAGTGATGTGGTGGTGTCCCAGAGTGATGTGGTGGTGTTCCTGCTTGATGTGGTGGTGTCCCTGAGTGATGTAGTGGTGACCCTGAGTGATGTGGTGGTGTCTGTGAGTGATGTGGTGGTGTCTGTGAGTGATGTGGTGGTGTCCCCGAGTGATGTGGTGGTGTCTGTGAGTGATGTGGTGTTGTTCCTGAGTGATGTGGTGGTGCCCCTGAGTGATGTGGTGGTGTTACTGAGTGATGTGGTGGTGACCCTGAGTGATGTGGTGGTGTCTGTGAGTGATATGGTGGTGACCCTGAGTGATGTGGTGGTGTCCCCGAGTGATGTGGTGGTGTCTGTGAGTGATGTGGTGTTGTTCCTGAGTGATGTGGTGGTGTCCCTGAGGTATGTGGTGGTGTTCCTGAGTGATGTGGTGGTGTCCAAGAGTGATGTGGTGGTGTTCCTGCTTGATGTGGTGGTGTTCCTGAGTGATGTGGTGGTGTTCCCAAGTGATGTGGTGGTGTCCCTGAGTGATGTCCCCGAGTGATGTGGTGGTGTCCCTGAGTGATGTGGTGGTGTCCCTGAGTGATGTGGTGGTGCCCCTGAGTGGTGCCCCTGAGTGATGAGGTGGTGTCCCTGAGTGATGTGGTGGTGTTCCTGAGTGATGTGTTGGTGTCCCTGGGTGATGTGGCGGTGTCCCTGAGTGATGTGGTGGTGCCCCTTGGTGATGTGGTGATGTTCCTGAGGGATGGTGGGGTGTTCCTGAGTGATGTGGTGGTGTCCCTGAGTGATGTGGTGGTGTCCCTGAGTGATGTGGTGGTGTTGCTGAGTGATGTGGTGGTGTTGCTGAGTGATGTGGTGGTGCCCCTGAGTGATGTGGTGGTGTCCCTGAGTGATGTGGTGGTGACCCTGAGTGATGTGGTGGTGTCTGTGAGTGATGTGGTGGTGTTCCTGAGTAATGTGGTGATGTCCCTGAGTGATTTGGTGGTGTCCCTGAGTCATGTGGTGGTGCCCGTGTGTGGTACCCCTGAGTGATGTGGTGGTGTCCCTGAGTGATGTGGTGGTGCCCCTGAGTGATGTGCTGGTGTCCCTGAGTGATGAGGTGGTGTTCCTGAATGATGTGTTGGTGTCCCTGTGTGATGTGGCAGTGTCCCTGAGTGATGTGGTGGTGCCCCTTGGTGATGTGGTGATGTTCCTGAGGGATGTGGGGGTGTTCCTGAGTGATGTGGTGGTGTCCCTGAGTGATGTGGTGGTGGCCCTGAGTGATGTGGTGGTGTTGCTGAGTGATGTGGTGGTGCCCCTGAGTGATGTGGTGGTGTCCCTGAGTGATGTGGTGGTGACCCTGAGTGATGTGATGGTGTCTGTGAGTGATGTGGTGGTGTCCCCAAGTGATGTGGTGGTGTCTGTGAGTGATGTGGTGTTGTTCCTGAGTGATGTGGTGGTGCCCCTGAGTGATGTGGTGGTGTTACTGAGTGATGTGGTGTTGTCCTTGAGTGATGTGGTGGTTTCCCTGAGTGATGCCCCTGAGTGATGTGGTGGTGCCCCTGAGTGATGTGGTGGTGTCCCTGAGTGATGTGGTGGTGTCCCTGAGTGATGTGGTGGTGTTCCTGAGTGATGTGGTGGTGTTCCTGAGTGATGTGGTGGTGTCCCGGAGTGATGTGGTGGTGTTCCTGCTTCATGTGGTGGTGTCCCTGAGTGATGTGGTGGTGACCCTGAGTGATGTGGTGGTGTCTGTGAGTGATGTGGTGGTGTCTGTGAGTGATGTGGTGGTGTCCCCGAGTAATGTGGTGGTGTCTGTGAGTGATGTGGTGTTGTTCCTGAGTGATGTGGTGGTGCCCCTGAGTGATGTGGTGGTGTTCCTGAGTGATGTGGTGTTGTCCCTGAGTGATGTGGTGGTTTCCCTGAGTGATGTGGTGGTGTCCCTGAGTGATGTGGCGGTGTTCCTGAGTTATGTTCTGGTGTTCCTGAGTGGTGTGGTGGTGTCCCAGAGTGATGTGGTGGTGTTCCTGCTTGATGTGGTGGTGTCCCCGAGTGATGTGGTGGTGTCTCCGAGTGATGTGGTGGTGTCCCTGAGTGATGTCCCCAAGTGATGTGGTGGTGTCCCTGAGTGATGTGGTGGTGTCCCTGAGTGATGTGGTGGTGCCCCTGAGTGGTGCCCCTGAGTGATGTGGTGGTGTCCCTGAGTGATGTGATGGTGTTCCTGAGTGATGTGTTGGTGTCCCTGGGTGATGTGGCGGTGTCCCTGAGTGATGTGGTGGTGCCCCTTGGTGATGTGGTGATGTTGCTGAGGGATGTGGGGGTGTTCCTGAGTGATGTGGTGGTGTCCCTGAGTGATGTGGTGGTGTCCCTGAGTGATGTGGTGGTGTTGCTGAATGATGTGGTGGTGCCCCTGAGTGATGTGGAGGTGTTCCTGAGTGATATGGTGGTGACCCTGAGTGATGTGGTGGTGTCTGTGAGTGATGTGGTGGTGTCTGTGAGTGATGTGGTGGTGTCCCCGAGTGATGTGGTGGTGTCTGTGAGTGATGTGGTGTTGTCCCTGAGTGATGTGGTGGTGCCCCTGAGTGATGTGGTGGTGTTCCTGAGTGATGTGGTGTTGTCCCTGACTGATGTGGTGGTGTCCCTGAGTCATGTGGTGGTGCCCGTGTGTGGTACCCCTGAGTGATGTGGTGGTGCCCCTGAGTGATGCCCCTGAGTGATGTGGTGGTGCCCCTGAGTGATGTGGTGGTGTCCCTGAGTGATGTGGTGGTGTCCCTGAGTGATGTGGTGGTGTCCCTGAGTGATGTGGTGGTGTTCCTGAGTGATGTGGTGTTGTCCCTGAGTGATGTGGTGGTGTTCCTGAGTGATGTGGTGGTGTCCCTGAGTGATGTGGTGGTGTTTCTGAGTGATGTGGTGGTGTCCCTGAGTGATGTGGTGGTGTCCCTGAGTGATGTGGTGGTGTTCCTGCATGATGTGGTGGTGTCCCCGAGTGATGTGGTGGTGTCCCCGAGTGATGTGGTGGTTTCCCTGAGTGATGTGGTGGTGTTCCTGAGTGATGTGGTGGTGTCCCTGAGTGATGTGGTGGTGTTTTTGAGTGATGTGGTGGTGTCCCTGAGTGATGTGGTGGTGTCCCTGATTGATGTGGTGGTGTTCCTGCATGATGTGGTGGTGTCCCCGAGTGATGTGGTGGTGTCCCCGAGTGATGTGGTGGTTTCCCTGAGTGATGTGGTGGTGTTCCTGAGTGATGTGGTGGTGTTCCCGAGTGATGTGATGGTGTTCCCGAGTGATGTGGTGGTGTCCCTGAGTGATGTCCCCGAGTGATGTGGTGGTGGCCCAGAGTGATGTGGTGGTGTTGCTGAGTGATGTGGTGATGCCCCTGAGTGATGTGGTGGTGTCCCTGAGTGATGTGGTGGTGACCCTGAGTGATGTGGTGGTGTCTGTGAGTGATGTGGTGGTGTCTGTGAGAGATGTGGTGGTGTCCCCGAGTGATGTGGTGGTGTCTGTGAGTGATGTGGTGTTGTTCCTGAGTGATGTGGTGGTGTCCCTGAGGTATGTGATGGTGTTCCTGAGTGATGTGGTGGTGTCCAAGTGTGATGTGGTGGTGTTCCTGCTTGATGTGGTGGTGTTCTCAAATGATGTGGTGGTGTTCCCGAGTGATGTGGTGGTGTCCCTGAGTGATGTCCCCGAGTGATGTGGTGGTGTCCCTGAGTGATGTGGTGGTGTCCCTGAGTGATGTGGTGGTGCCCCTGAGTGGTGCCCCTGAGTGATGAGGTGGTGTCCCTGAGTGATGTGTTGGTGTCCCTGGGTGATGTGGCGGTGTCCCTGAGTGATGTGGTGGTGCCCCTTGGTGATGTGGTGATGTTCCTGAGGGATGTTGGGGTGTTCCTGAGTGATGTGGTGGTGTCCCTGAGTGATGTGGTGGTGTCCCTGAGTGATGTGGTGATGTTGCTGAGTGATGTGGTGGTGCCCCTGAGTGATGTGGTGGTGTCCCTGAGTGATGTGGTGGTGACCCTGAGTGATGTGGTGGTGTCTGTGAGTGATGTGGTGGTGTTCCTGAGTAATGTGGTGGTGTCCCTGAGTGATTTGGTGGTGTCCCTGAGTCATGTGGTGGTGCCCCTTGTGTGGTACCCCTGAGTGATGTGGTGGTGTCCCTGAGTGATGTGGTGGTGCCCCTGAGTGATGTGCTGGTGTCCCTGAGTGATGAGGTGGTGTTCCTGAATGATGTGTTGGTGTCCCTGGGTGATGTGGCAGTGTCCCTGAGTGATGTGGTGGTGCCCCTTGGTGATGTGGTGATGTTCCTGAGGGATGTGGGGGTGTTCCTGAGTGATGTGGTGGTGTCCCTGAGTGATGTGGTGGTGGCCCTGAGTGATGTGGTGGTGTTACTGAGTGATGTGGTGGTGCCCCTGAGTGATGTGGTGGTGTCCCTGAGTGATGTGGTGGTGACCCTGAGTGATGTGGTGGTGTCTGTGAGTGATGTGGTGGTGTCCCCGAGTGATGTCGTGGTGTCTGTGAGTGATGTGGTGTTGTTCCTGAGTGATGTGGTGGTGCCCCTGAGTGATGTGGTGGTGTTACTGAGTGATGTGGTGTTGTCCTTGAGTGATGTGGTGGTTTCCCTGAGAGATGTGGTGGTGTCCCTGAGTGATGTGGTGGTGTTCCTGAGTGATGTGGTGGTGTTCCTGAGTGATGTGGTGGTGTCCCAGAGTGATGTGGTGGTGTTCCTGCTTGATGTGGTGGTGTCCCTGAGTGATGTAGTGGTGACCCTGAGTGATGTGGTGGTGTCTGTGAGTGATGTGGTGGTGTCTGTGAGTGATGTGGTGGTGTCCCCGAGTGATGTGGTGGTGTCTGTGAGTGATGTGGTGTTGTTCCTGAGTGATGTGGTGGTGCCCCTGAGTGATGTGGTGGTGTTACTGAGTGATGTGGTGGTGACCCTGAGTGATGTGGTGGTGTCTGTGAGTGATATGGTGGTGACCCTGAGTGATGTGGTGGTGTCCCCGAGTGATGTGGCGGTGTCTGTGAGTGATGTGGTGTTGTTCCTGAGTGATGTGGTGGTGTCCCTGAGGTATGTGGTGGTGTTCCTGAGTGATGTGGTGGTGTCCAAGAGTGATGTGGTGGTGTTCCTGCTTGATGTGGTGGTGTTCCTGAGTGATGTGGTGGTGTTCCCAAGTGATGTGGTGGTGTCCCTGAGTGATGTCCCCGAGTGATGTGGTGGTGTCCCTGAGTGATGTGGTGGTGTCCCTGAGTGATGTGGTGGTGCCCCTGAGTGGTGCCCCTGAGTGATGAGGTGGTGTCCCTGAGTGATGTGGTGGTGTTCCTGAGTGATGTGTTGGTGTCCCTGGGTGATGTGGCGGTGTCCCTGAGTGATGTGGTGGTGCCCCTTGGTGATGTGGTGATGTTCCTGAGGGATGGTGGGGTGTTCCTGAGTGATGTGGTGGTGTCCCTGAGTGATGTGGTGGTGTCCCTGAGTGATGTGGTGGTGTTGCTGAGTGATGTGGTGGTGTTGCTGAGTGATGTGGTGGTGCCCCTGAGTGATGTGGTGGTGTCCCTGAGTGATGTGGTGGTGACCCTGAGTGATGTGGTGGTGTCTGTGAGTGATGTGGTGGTGTTCCTGAGTAATGTGGTGATGTCCCTGAGTGATTTGGTGGTGTCCCTGAGTCATGTGGTGGTGCCCGTGTGTGGTACCCCTGAGTGATGTGGTGGTGTCCCTGAGTGATGTGGTGGTGCCCCTGAGTGATGTGCTGGTGTCCCTGAGTGATGAGGTGGTGTTCCTGAATGATGTGTTGGTGTCCCTGTGTGATGTGGCAGTGTCCCTGAGTGATGTGGTGGTGCCCCTTGGTGATGTGGTGATGTTCCTGAGGGATGTGGGGGTGTTCCTGAGTGATGTGGTGGTGTCCCTGAGTGATGTGGTGGTGGCCCTGAGTGATGTGGTGGTGTTGCTGAGTGATGTGGTGGTGCCCCTGAGTGATGTGGTGGTGTCCCTGAGTGATGTGGTGGTGACCCTGAGTGATGTGATGGTGTCTGTGAGTGATGTGGTGGTGTCCCCAAGTGATGTGGTGGTGTCTGTGAGTGATGTGGTGTTGTTCCTGAGTGATGTGGTGGTGCCCCTGAGTGATGTGGTGGTGTTACTGAGTGATGTGGTGTTGTCCTTGAGTGATGTGGTGGTTTCCCTGAGTGATGCCCCTGAGTGATGTGGTGGTGCCCCTGAGTGATGTGGTGGTGTCCCTGAGTGATGTGGTGGTGTCCCTGAGTGATGTGGTGGTGTTCCTGAGTGATGTGGTGGTGTTCCTGAGTGATGTGGTGGTGTCCCGGAGTGATGTGGTGGTGTTCCTGCTTCATGTGGTGGTGTCCCTGAGTGATGTGGTGGTGACCCTGAGTGATGTGGTGGTGTCTGTGAGTGATGTGGTGGTGTCTGTGAGTGATGTGGTGGTGTCCCCGAGTAATGTGGTGGTGTCTGTGAGTGATGTGGTGTTGTTCCTGAGTGATGTGGTGGTGCCCCTGAGTGATGTGGTGGTGTTCCTGAGTGATGTGGTGTTGTCCCTGAGTGATGTGGTGGTTTCCCTGAGTGATGTGGTGGTGTCCCTGAGTGATGTGGCGGTGTTCCTGAGTTATGTTCTGGTGTTCCTGAGTGGTGTGGTGGTGTCCCAGAGTGATGTGGTGGTGTTCCTGCTTGATGTGGTGGTGTCCCCGAGTGATGTGGTGGTGTCTCCGAGTGATGTGGTGGTGTCCCTGAGTGATGTCCCCAAGTGATGTGGTGGTGTCCCTGAGTGATGTGGTGGTGTCCCTGAGTGATGTGGTGGTGCCCCTGAGTGGTGCCCCTGAGTGATGTGGTGGTGTCCCTGAGTGATGTGATGGTGTTCCTGAGTGATGTGTTGGTGTCCCTGGGTGATGTGGCGGTGTCCCTGAGTGATGTGGTGGTGCCCCTTGGTGATGTGGTGATGTTGCTGAGGGATGTGGGGGTGTTCCTGAGTGATGTGGTGGTGTCCCTGAGTGATGTGGTGGTGTCCCTGAGTGATGTGGTGGTGTTGCTGAATGATGTGGTGGTGCCCCTGAGTGATGTGGAGGTGTTCCTGAGTGATATGGTGGTGACCCTGAGTGATGTGGTGGTGTCTGTGAGTGATGTGGTGGTGTCTGTGAGTGATGTGGTGGTGTCCCCGAGTGATGTGGTGGTGTCTGTGAGTGATGTGGTGTTGTCCCTGAGTGATGTGGTGGTGCCCCTGAGTGATGTGGTGGTGTTCCTGAGTGATGTGGTGTTGTCCCTGACTGATGTGGTGGTGTCCCTGAGTCATGTGGTGGTGCCCGTGTGTGGTACCCCTGAGTGATGTGGTGGTGCCCCTGAGTGATGCCCCTGAGTGATGTGGTGGTGCCCCTGAGTGATGTGGTGGTGTCCCTGAGTGATGTGGTGGTGTCCCTGAGTGATGTGGTGGTGTCCCTGAGTGATGTGGTGGTGTTCCTGAGTGATGTGGTGTTGTCCCTGAGTGATGTGGTGGTGTTCCTGAGTGATGTGGTGGTGTCCCTGAGTGATGTGGTGGTGTTTCTGAGTGATGTGGTGGTGTCCCTGAGTGATGTGGTGGTGTCCCTGAGTGATGTGGTGGTGTTCCTGCATGATGTGGTGGTGTCCCCGAGTGATGTGGTGGTGTCCCCGAGTGATGTGGTGGTTTCCCTGAGTGATGTGGTGGTGTTCCTGAGTGATGTGGTGGTGTTCCTGAGTGATGGGGTGGTGTCCCTCAGCGATGTGGTGGTGTCCCCGAGTGATGTGGTGGTGTCCCTGAGTGATGTGGTGGTGTCCCTGAGTGATGTGGTGGTGCCCCTGAGTGGTGCCCCTGAGTGATGTGGTGGT
This sequence comes from Lissotriton vulgaris, assembly GCF_964263255.1. Lineage (NCBI taxonomy): Eukaryota > Metazoa > Chordata > Amphibia > Caudata > Salamandridae > Lissotriton > Lissotriton vulgaris. The sequence goes on from NC_141700.1 coordinate 449,161,689, forward strand.
GTCCCTGAGTGATGTGGTGGTGTTACTGAGTGATGTGGTGGTGTCCCTGGGTGATGTGGCAGTGTCCCTGAGTGATGTGGTGGTGCCCCTTGGTGATGTGGTGATGTTCCTGAGGGATGTGGGGGTGTTCCTGAGTGATGTGGTGGTGTCCCTGAGTGATGTGGTGGTGGCCCTGAGTGATGTGGTGGTGTTGCTGAGTGATGTGGTAGTGCCCCTGAGTGATGTGGTGGTGTCCCTGAGTGATGTGGTGGTGACCCTGAGTGATGTGGTGGTGTCTGTGAGTGATGTGGTGGTGTCTGTGAGTGATGTGGTGGTGTCCCCGAGTGATGTGGTGGTGTCTGTGAGTGATGTGGTGTTGTTCCTGAGTGATGTGGTGGTGTCCCTGAGGTATGTGGTGGTGTTCCTGAGTGATGTGGTGGTGTCTGTGAGTGATGTGGTGGTGTTCCTGCTTGATGTGGTGGTGTTCCCGAGTGATGTGGTGGTGTCCCCGAGTGATGTGGTGGTGTCCCTAAGTGATGTCCCCGAGTGATGTGGTGGTGTCCCTGAGTGATGTGGTGGTGTCCCTGAGTGATGTGGTGGTGCCCCTGAGTGGTGCCCCTGAGTGATGTGGTGGTGTCCCTGAGTGATGTGGTGGTGTTCCTGAGTGATGTGTTGGTGTCCCTGGGTGATGTGGCGGTGTCCCTGAGTGATGTGGTGGTGCCCCTTGGTGATGTGGTGATGTTCCTGAGGGATGTTGGGGTGTTGCTGAGTGATGTGGTGGTGTCCCTGAGTGATGTGGTGGTGTCCCTGAGTGATGTGGTGGTGTTGCTGAGTGATGTGGTGGTGCCCCTGAGTGATGTGGTGGTGTCCCTGAGTGATGTGGTGGTGACCCTGAGTGATGTGGTGGTGTCTGTGAGTGATGTGGTGGTGTTCCTGAGTAATGTGGTGGTGTCCCTGAGTGATTTGGTGGTGTCCCTGAGTCATGTGGTGGTGCCCGTGTGTGGTACCCCTGAGTGTTGTGGTGGTGTCCCTGAGTGATGTGGTGGTGCCCCTGAGTGATGTGCTGGTGTCCCTGAGTGATGAGGTGCAGCAGCACAGAGACTGAAGCTAAGAACACGCAGGGTTGAGTGCTACAAAGCACGTTCAGTTTCAAAGCACAGAATGATGGAGCCGGGAAAAAGCAAGGGGAAACAGGAAAACACAGGGAGAGTGTATAATGATAGAGGCAGCAAGGGCTGGGGCTCGGACAGCAATCAAGTACGGGGTCGAGAAGGCACTGAATGGGAGAACACGGAAAACACCCAGGGGCAAGGAAGGAAGATGCAAGCACACAAGCAAAACAAGCACTCGGCATTGCTGTGGCGGGGGGCGGGGGAGCGGGTGCGCATTCCTTTGAAGTCTGATGCGGGGGCGGGGGAGAGGCAGCCTTTGAAGTCTAATGGGGGGAGCGGCAGCCTTTGAAGTCTGATACGAGGCACAGACAAATGGTGGTGTGTGACGTGGCTGGTTTGTGCATGCGCATAGATCACATGAACTGTGTCTAATCCGCCTTTTTGGTAGACTGTTCTTTTCCCCTTACTATATTCTCGCCGGAGCAATGCGCAAGCGCATTGGCTCAGGCGAGACCTAAAAATGAGGGATGAGGAATAAAAATGAGTGACAAAGAATAAGAAGTAGGGATGATGGATGAGGAATACGCACAAGGGGTGAGGAACAAAGAATACAAAAGAGGTTTCAGGGCTGCTGAATGAGGGATTCCAATGAGGGCTGAGGGGTGGTGACTTAATTAGAATGAGGGATGAAGAATATGAGGTATGGGGGTGATGGGTGAAGAATCAGAATCGAACAGGAATAGGAAGAATGTGGCTGAGAAATATGAATGAGTGATTATGAATAAGCGTGATACGTGATCAATAAGGAATGGGAATAGAAGATCATGAATAATAACTGAGGAGTAAGAGTGGAGACTGTAGACTGAAGGTTTGATGGATGAGAAGAAGGCATGAGGAGTGACAGATGAGAGATGAGAAGTGAAAAATGAGATGTGCGAGTGATGAATAGAGATGATTATTAGAAGTAGGAATGCAAAGTGAGGAACGAAGAGTGATGGGTGATGGACGAGAAGTATGGATGAGGTGTGATTGATGAGAGATGAGAAGTCAAAATTGAGGTATGAGAGTGATGGAAGACAGATGAATATTAGATGTAGGAATGCAAAGTGAGGAATGAAGTGTGATGGGTGATGGACGAGAAGTATGGATGAGTAGTGATTGATGAGAGATGAGAAGTCAAAATTGAGGTATGAGAGTGATGGAAGACAGATGAATATTAGATGTAGGAATGCAAAGTGAGGAATGAAGTGTGATGGGTGATGGATGAGAAGTAGGAAGTAAGAGTGATTGATGAGATATGAGAAGTGAGAAATGAGATATGAGTGTGATGGAAGAGGGATGGTTATTAGAAGTAGGAATGCAAAGTGAGGAATGAGGAGTGATGGATGATGGACGAAAAGTAGGGATGAGGAGTGAATAATGAGAGATGAAAAGTGAGAAATGAGTTATGACAGTGATGGAAGATGGATGATTATTAGACGTGGGAATTCAAAGTGAGGAATGAAGAGTGATGGGTGCTGGACGAGAAGTAGGGGTGAGGAGTGATTGATGACAGATGTGAAGATAGAAATGAGGTACACGAGTAATGGAAGAGGGTTGAAACGTAGGAGTCATTATGATGGATAAGGGGTAATGGACGAGAGGAAGGGGTGAGGATGTTATAATAAGTGTAGAAAATGAAAAAAAGCCCATACATGTAAATGCAAGCATCAGCTGAAAGTCACATGCAGATGTACGTATTAAAGGAGAATATAGGCCTAATTTATCTCCAATAGTGTAATTAGAAGAGCAATACAAAAAGGAGTCAGGTTCTGGGGAGAGAAGTAAATGCGAGCTTCAGTAGAGTAGACAAATATGATTAGACATACCAGGCGTGGAAAGTTGCAGTCCTACTTTGTGAGAACAAGCCTTTCAGAAAATATGAAGATAAGGTAGAGGGACAGACTAGGCGGGAGATTATGCCTTGTATAGCGGTAGTCATGCAGAGAGGAGAGCATTGCTAGATTTCAAAGAGATTTGTCAAGGACAACCGGTAGTACAAGCAGTAGTGCATTCAAAGCTAGCTTAATGCACATTAATGGCATTCCTTAGACGTGTGATTTGCTGTTTTTATAGAAAGTACTACTTTTAAGATACTGTTGTGCTTGAGCAGATGTGTTATCAATATGCAAAATATGTGACATATTTATGCTTTGAAAAAACATATAAAAGAAAATGGCCGCTTACTCAGATTCCAGTTCCCCAGAGCTGAATGGCATTTCACGTATGCTTATATTAAAACGTTATACTAGATTGCCAGCAGAAGTAGTGGCGTCTTTTCTTTCATCCGGCAACAAGGAGTGATGGATGAGAGACGAGGAGTGAGGAATGCGGTATGAGAGTGATGGAAGAGGGATGATTATTAGAAGTAGGAATGCAAAGTGAGGAATGAGGAGTGATGGATGATGGATGAAAAGTAGGGATGAGGAGTGATTGATGAGATATGAGAAGTGAGAAAAGAGAAACAAGAGTAATGGAAGAGGGTTGAAATGTAGGGATACGAAATTAGAAATGATGACAATGGATATGGAATGATGGGCGAGAAGAAGGGATGATGAGGCGTGATGGATGAGAGATGAGAAGTGAGAAACAAGGTATGAGAGTGATCTTGACTATTTTCCTGTGGAAACTTCCAGATCTTGGATGTGCCAGGCCGATTGGCATATTGTATTTGTATTGCTCTTTTATTCCTTCGTGCTTGTTATTTGCTCTTTTTTTCCTGATGGGTCATGTTCGAGCTACATAAGATTCCCCAAATAAATAAATACATGGACAAGGGATGATTATTAGAAGTAGGAATGACAAATGAGAAGTAATGGTTGATGGACGATAAGTAGGGGATGAGGAGTGAGTGATAAGAAGTGAGAAATGAGGTAGGAGAGTGATAGAAGAGGGATGATTATTAGAAGCAGGAATGCAAAGTGAGGAATGAGGGGTGAGAAATAGGGATGAGGAGTGAAGTATGCTAGGTGAGAGTTTAGGTATGAGATTTGTAGAAGAGGGATGATAGAAGGAGGAACTGGAAGTGAGTAATGAGGAGTGATGTGTGAGGGATAAGAAGTAGAAGTGAGGACTAAGGGGTGAGTGGTAGGGGTAATGGCTAAGAGGTAGGATAAGAAGTGAGGGATGGGCTGAGAAAGGAAGAAATGGATATGCGCTGTGTGATCGCCGTACACTAGGCAGGAATGTGTCATGGCTGCACGGACAGTGTGCCTGGTCCCTGGTTGGGAAGCAATTTACATGGTGTATCAGAACAAGTGAAAGTACTACAGATTATGTTCCTTCATTATTAGCTGTAAAGGCCCTCAACTACATCTTGAATGAAGTCTGGCCCGATTATGCACGGCTTCATAATAGTACTTCTCTCATTCAGAAATGTGCCTCGTCTATAACTGTGGCCCCCGCCCTCCCACTCCGCGCGGACTCGCAGTGCAGCCGTCATGCCAATGTTGTGTTCTCAGTTACCCCGGCAACAGCAGTGATGGGAGGCCCAGGCCGTGATCTCACTGCGGGATCAGGAGGGGGCTAATGTGTGACTGCCTGGGATGCTGAAGTGAAGTGCAGGGATCGGGACAGCGGGCGGCTGCACCCCGACATTCCCCTGCTGTTGTGCGTGTTGTGGAGATGGCTTCGGCTCTGTTGTGGTGTCGTGTTTAGTTGGTTGGGCTGGTGATGCGTCAGCACCGTACAGAGTTGCTTCTGGGGCGCAGGTGGCGCCGACATTGGTGGGGGCCAACGGAGCGGCTGACAAGGGGACTGCTGCCAAGTTATTTCTTTATATAGCGCTGTTACCAGCGAGTGGGGTAACTGTTGAGGGTGGCATAGAAGGGTGCACATTCAAGCACGCTATTGAAGCTCTACGCCTTGGAGCTGTCGGGTTTTGAAAGGCGTTAGACTGCGGGGGGGGGGGGGGCTTATTTATGAAGGACTTGCGCCGCCGGTGCGTCACTTTTAACATGGGAAAAAGTGACGCACCGGTGGCGCAATGCTTTCATAAATGAGGCCCCGGGAGTTTGAGGCGCGCCTTCTCCACGATAGTATAAACTGAAGGCTCGGATCATGAGTCAGGAGTGCATGGGCAGAGACCCCGGCCGGCCGCGATTACTGTTGAAGCGACTCGGCCCTTTTACACTCCTGTTATGAGTGTACACCTCTTGGAATGAGTGAAAACTGTGCGGATATTGATTGAATTAGCCTGTGCTGCTCTGCGTGTTATTCTCTTTACCGAAGGGTTTTACTTAGAGATTTACCACCTGCTCAAGCTCCTCGCAGTCTTTGTAACGCAAGCGCCACACGCCACACGGTCTGTAACTAAAGGTCTCACGCATTCCGTGCCCAAAGCACTCGTCACTGTCTAGCGCCTACGCTCACAGTGCATATGCCCCACAAAGCTCCTCGCAGGCTGGGTGACCCTTCACGCAGTCTGTGTGCCCAAAACCAGCTCTTTCGTCTGCGTGCTTTAACTAGAAGTGCAGTCCGTGTTCCAACTCCTCGAAGTGTATATTCTCACGAGCCGGGCCATAAACCCAAGCGGTGCACACCAAAATGCAGCCTTTTACCGATCCTATGTCGATGAAATGCGGAGCGTTGAGTTGAGCTGCGGGGGGCAAAGGGCTGGTGGTGCTCGCGCCTCTTTGCAAGTGGATGTTATTAATATCCCCGGCTCGCCTCTCCTTGGAAACCATGACTGTGAATTATCCACAGACCGGAACGTGGACGCCCAGGACGTTATTTACATTTTAACATTCGCAGTTCTTTCCATTACATCTATTTCAAACCCAACTTGTGTCTGCCCTGAAAATCACCCTTGAATAATAGTGTAAGTAAATACAGGTCCCACTCCCACCTCAAGCAACACACGTCCCGTGACTGCTGCACGCCGGGAGACGGGTCTCACTCCCGGACAGTATCCCGCAGAACACAAACATGGCATTTGAAAGTCCACACCCGAATGGTTGACAAGCTCTTTCTGATACCAAAAGGACAGCGCTTTCACAACAGTAACGTGTTCTGTGTATAGATTTGACTTCCAATCTTTTGATTGCAGATGTACAAAAACATGTATTCATTTGCTGAGATTTAAAACTAAAAACGCAAGTTTAATCTCGGACGTCTGCAGCCGATGCGATATCTCATGCACCAAGTGCAGTAAAACATAAACACAGGTTGGGACACGCCGCAAGCCGTGTATTAGCGCCTACCTCTGATGATTCCCTCCGAACGGCGCTGAGCGGTGGATGCCTGGACGGCGCTTACCTCTCTTTCGCTGTGCGAGTCTCAGCAGCCAAGCCCTGCTCCCGCCTAGTCTCCAGAATGAACGGCTGCTATAAACGCTGCGGGGCTATTATCTTCTGTTTATGCCTGTATCCATAGAGACATCCTGTTAAACATCTAGGGAGTGCAACATCAGCGCTCTAGCGTAGCGGGAGTAGCCAAGGTCATTGACCAAGCCCAAATCTTGTAGCCTCCTCGCCAGAGACCTTTGGGACGCGCCCTGTTATTGCTTTCCGATCAAGTAATGCTGCGCCTCGACAAGGGGCTGCGAGAAGCTTCTCTCTGCCCTCCTCCATTCTGTAACCCTTCCCTGCCTGCAGCCAATGCCGCCATTGCACACGGAGTAATGGGGGCTGCTTATCTGCGAGACAGGGACCGCGCACTATGAGTCAGCCATAGGTGCTACTATACCCAGCTTGGACCACCATTTAGGGATTTGAAGATAGGACATGAGAGTTTGCCAGGAGGCGCTCCGCCGTCAGGCTTGTCATGATGACTCTTCCTGTAGGGAACACAACCCTGCTCGGACCCCGGTCTAGGCGTCTGCTGCCTTCAAGTTGTCTGGCGGGAAAAGCGAGGTGGAATGGAATGGTGCTACTAGGGAAGCAGCAGGGTACAAGCCCTAAAAAAAAGTGGGAGGACTAACCTAGTTAATCAGTATGCAGGTGACATCACAGCGTGTGACATCACAGCGCGTGACATCACAGGATGTGGCATCATAAGAAGTGACATCAGATCTTAAGCCCTCACATATATGTTTAACATGTTTATCATGAGTACATTAAAGCACATTTCGAGTATACAGGTAAACCCTCCAGATTTAGGCAGAAGATTCACACTTTTCTAAGCTATCCATTAAACCAAGGCCGGACTGGGAACGAAAACCGGCCCTGGCAAAGTGCTCGGCCGCCCCCACCCCTGGGAGAGGCGGGGGGGGGGGGGGGGGGGGGGGGGGAAGGGGGAGGGGATGTGACCCAGCTCTTTCCTGGGGCCAGTTTTCGGCCGATTTTGTGACAGGGCCGATTTTGCAGCTATGCTGCAAAAACGGCCCTGTGACAAAAACGGCCCCCACCCTTGCAGCACACCGGGGGATTGCCCGGTGCCGGCAAAGGCCAGTCCGGGCCTGCATTAAACAATGTTGCCTTTTGTCAGCGAAAACTTCCTGTACTCATAGTGCTTTACAAGAAAAAAGAGTGATATTTACATTATATAACGTCTCCTCAGGGGTAGTAAGCACTATATACATGCTATTTATGTTGTGTAAATACTGGGAAAGATCAACACATCTGACAATCTTACAGTGCCTGCATATCTCATAAACAGGGACTGGACAAAGTAAAAGCCTCATCTCTTAAGTTTGTGTGAAGTGCTAACAAGGTGTGAGCCTTTGTTTCCCTGCAACTTCATTTGCTTCTAGGTGTGAGGCTCCTGACTGCTGCTAGCCAGGAGACTCCAACACAAGGAGGCCTAATGACCCCTCAGACTTGGCCTTTGTTAAGGGCCCAGCAGGAGTCTGCACTAAGACGCCGTCCACCCTGTGAAAATAATGGGTGGACACCGTCCACCTGCGTGTACCTCTGACTCGTGCCCTTGGAAGCAGGGTATTGTGCAGGGAACGAGGACATGGGATACGGAAAGTGGAACCCAAGTCTTCAAATTCTGGGAAGTCCCAGCTCCAAGCAGCTCCTTAATAAAACAGTCAGCCACTAAGGCCCACTTTCAAACTGTAATTGGCACGTGGAATTCACTCTGCCCAATTACAAATGGCGCAGTGTTTTTGCACTGGGGCTTCTGCATAATCTCATACATGCGCCTTTGTTTCTTTTAATCAGGGTGAGAGACCCATTGATTAAAATAGTCTTTGCTGGTACTCCCTTACCTGTTTTAAAATTTCTTTCAGCTTATACACCTCCACACTTTCATCTATACTAATCAGGCCCCTCACCCCCAAGGCACCAAACGGCATTTGGAATAAAAGATCTCCGCCAAAGAGCCTCTCCCAGGGAGTCCGTCAGGTATTGCAGCGCCGACCTGACGAGGAGCAGCCCATATGATGAAGCATTACACCTTGCTGGGTGTGCGAGGGCCCTATATTCCAAGAGGAGAAATCCTCATCCTCTTACACTTCATGACCACATAAAACCAGTTTCCCTTGTCTCGATTTTAGGAACAGCACATCTTTTGTATCTTGAAAAAAAACAGCCATTTGTGCTAACGTTTTCACCTGTAACTTCTTTTAAGTATGACAGATTTTTGAAAGCAATATACCATAATGTCCACTGGACCCTTCTGGTCACGGGGATAGATAGGGCTTGTAGGTTCACCAAGAACCTGAGGTACCCAGAGGCATTAACTGAGCTGCACCTTGCAATGGCTTTTCATTGTATACCGGGTATACAGCAGTTCATTTGGTAAAATATAAAGAGTGAAAAATAGGTATCAAGAAAACATATACATTTCCGAAATGGGAACAAGATATGGAGATTAGAAGCAGTGGTTATATGCACATCTCTGAATTTGTGGATACCCATCGTAGCATGTGAATTAGAGGGCATTTTTCAAAATGACTTCCTTTTTTACACACTGCCTTACATTTGGAAGGCAAACATGCATAGAAAGATGATTAGTAATGTCCGTTGTTCTACTGTTCTGTGTTCCCCAAAGTATCCTGATAAAATGGTACCTCACTTGTGTGGGTAGGATTAGTGCCCGTGGCAGAAAACCTCCCAAAACACAAAGTGGACACATCACATTTTTCCACTGAAAACGGACCGTTTCTTTGCAATGTGCCTAGCTGTGGAGTTTGGGCCGTAGCTCAGCCGGCACCTCGGGAAATCTAGTAAACCTGTACATTTTTGCAAACTAGACATTCATTGGAAACTTGGATTGGGTGACTTGTGCGGCACTCGCCAGGTTCTGTTACCCAGAATCCCTTGCATCCCTAAAAATTCTCTAAAGAACATATTTTCCTCACATTTCTGTGATGGAAATCTGTGGAATCTGAGGCCACCCAGCATTCTCCTAAGTCTACAGATAAAAATGGTACCTCTCTTTTGTGGGTAGGCCTAGTGTCCGCGACAGGAAATTGCCCAAAACGTAAAGTCGACACATCACATTTTTCCACTGAAAACGGACCCTTTTTTTTGCAATGTGTCTAGCTGTGGATTTTGGGCCCTAGCTCAGCTGGCACCTTGGGAAACCTAGCCAACCTGTATATTTTTGAAAACTAGACGCCCAGGAGAATCCAGGATGGGGTGACTTGTGTGGATCTGATGGTTCCCATGAGGCACAGGGTCAGACTGATTTGCATATGGCCATGTCTGAACTGGGGTGGCAGAGTGGGCTAAAGAACGGTGATGGATTAAACCCAGATCTGTTGACTGGGTGTGAGTGTTTGATTGGTTCAGATGCTCCGTCCATCACCACCCCCTTTTGTACCGCTTTGTGTGGATCTCAGCAGATTCTTTTACACATAATACTTTGTACACCTCAATCTTTGTAAAAAAAACAGACACATTCTCCTCACATTTCAGTGATGGGAAGTTCTGGAATCTGGGGTGAGCAACAAACTTCCACACACCCAGCATTCCCCCACTTCTCCCAATAAAAATGGCATCTCACTTGTGTGAGTTGGCCTAGTGCCCCCTGTGAGAAATTGGCCTGGTATATGCTGTTCACTAGTTAAAGTGGGCATTTTGCACCAGTCAAAGATAACCTTTAGAAAGCTATCCTAGAGGTAGCTATGGAGAGCAGCCTTCAGACTTAATCTTGAAGGAATGTAAAGCAGCTTGTTTTACCAGAATTTCCTATTTAGTAATAACTAAATGACAGGAGAACAACACAGTATTTATACAAATATTAATTTATTTATATAACTCTCTCTAGTATCCTCTACATAAGGATACAACACAAAGCACACAATACTTTAGCAAAGAAACAGTTGTAAGTAGCACAATACACAATGGGCTCCAGGGTGAGACCAAACCATATACTAAAAGAGTGGTATAAGAACCTCGACTGGAGTCGAGACAGCATCTAGAACACATAGAATCGCTGGGGCCCCAAGGAATCGCCCAAGGTGAATAGAAAGGGACCCCATGGAGGACAGGTGCAGTATGCTAACACGACCGCAGGCTCCGTACAATTCTATGGTGAAATCACGGTTCCAATTTTAAAGTTTAAGGACCCTTCACTGTGGACTTCGAGGAAACCCTTTCGAACTTAGGAAGTTGGAGAGCCACTCCACCCATGCATACCGTAGTACCCGAGTTACCTATCTCAGAGGAGCCGGGTGCATAGGCCTGGAGTGGTGTCGGAAACCACAGTTGTTCTCAAGTGGAGGGCTGTGAAGAAGAACTGCTACCGGAAATGAAGAAAGTGTCCATAGGAGTAAAAGGGTGGATTTGTGATGGAAAGAACCTGAAAGCAGAGGGGACAGACTCTGGGCCACTTCAGGGTGACCAGGGGCTCGGTAGGCGAATGCCCACCAATGTCGGGTGCTTTAGGTGCAAAGCAGGGATGCTTGACTCTGCAGCCACGAGGTCCAGGAAACATCCAGGACAACCAGGAGCCAGATGCGAGCTATCCCATGAAGGATGTCGAGTACTGAGGGATCAGTGTCCAGCTGGAGCACCAACAAGCCTTGGCAACAGCAATCCATGCAGGAAGGTTAAGCAGGTTACGGTGTGGATCAGCAAGGCCAGGCATCTCACAAAGCACTGGGGAGTCAGTGCACATTTGGAGCAGCCAGGGAAGCCCAAAAGAAATCAAGATGATCCTCAAGAGGACCCACAGGTCAAATGACCAGGAGTCGCGAGGGGACCTCGAGCAAGATCACAAAGTACCAGCCCACGGAGCACTCGCTGTGAGGTGGCTGGAGTTATTTAGTGGAAATACTGCTTGGTGTCGGGACTACAAGGAGTTCAATACAAAAGCTCAAGAATTGCCCACAAGCATATGCACTTGCAAAAGTATGCAATGCACGGGGTTCGGGATATGCGCCACTAGGAATACTGGCCTCAAACTCAGTGACAGGGCAGTCGACTTCAAGGAACTTTGGAAACCACCTCCTATGTTGCTGGAGCCTTTGGAGTCCGCAGGAGCGTAGGATCAGCAGGCCAGTCAGTTGGCTAATGCAGGGGAGTGACTCCTTCGCCCCAAGGGAGTTTCTTTAGTTTTCCTTAGTGTTCCACAGGTCCTGCATGGAGTCTGTATGGCGCAAGGGCACAGAAGATGCTTTGGACGGAGAGGTAGATGAAGTCGGGCCCAGTCAAAGTTCAGCAAAGTCCAGAGTGTCCAAAGGGTCGAAGGTCAGTGGTTTCTTGTTGAAGAATTTTGTCCACGTAATATCTAAAGTCTTACAGTGAGGTAAGCCCTTATGCACCCACAGGAGAGGGTTGGACAGATTCAGGGGACCCTCCTAGGGGATGGTCAGGACAGAGGGGAGGTTACTCCCATGTCCTTTGTCCAGTTTCATGCTAGAGCAGGAGCCAACGGCTCCCAGAACTGGTTTGAGCTGGACTATGCACAGGGATACTAAATGTGCCGCAGGTGCAGACTTTCAGGTACTTTCAAAGTATACCCACCCAGCCCCAATACACTTAATCCTGTCTGGGAGGTGGTCACACCTCCATGTGACAGGATGCTGTGAGAAGTTGGCCTGGCATATGCTGTCCACTATTCCAGAGGGTACCTTGCACCAGTCCAAACAACCCTTATTGATAGTAGGTTTAAAGACAACCTTTATAGAAAGCTATCCTAGTGGTAGCTGTGGATAGCAGCCTATAGGCTAAGTCTTGAAGGGATGTAAAGCAGCTTGTTTTACCAGTCTATAATCTCATGAATGACCAAACGAAAGGAGAACCACACCAGGTATATATAAAATATATAGGTATTTATTCTAAACACATCCCTCTAGTCTCTTTATGAGGCTTGAGGCAAAAGTACACAAAGTAAAGTTAGTAGCACGCATTAAATTAGCACAGTATACTTTTTGCCCTAGGGGCCTCACAAACCATATACTAATAACGTGGTATAACATGTGTGAACATAGAGACAAGCCTAGGGCCTGTAGAACTGCTGGGGCAACCAGGAACCACCCAAGGTAGGGACGCAGGAGACCCACTGGGGACTAAACACAGCCGCGAATCACCATTGACTTCTCTGCAGAAAGTTGCGATTAGATTTTTAAAGATTCATGACACTTAGGAGTGGACTAGGAACAAACCCCTTCAGTACTGGACAGTTCGAGAGTCAAGATTCATAGGAGCACCAAAGTACCCGTGTTACCTCACCCAGGGAAACCGGGTGCATAGTTGTCTTTTCATGTCGGGTTTCGTTGTCGTTTCCTATGGATAGCTGCAAAAAAGTGCTGCAGGAGACCAGATCAAAAGTGTGCGGATGGATCCACGGGTGGATCGAAGATCTGAAGAACCAAAAAGCAGAGGGGACAGAGTCTGGGTCACTTGCCAGTGACCAGGGAGGCAGTAAGAAGATGCCCACCGATGTCGGGGGATTTCAGGTGCAGGAGATGAAGCTTGACTCTTCAGCCACGAGGACCAGGAGGCCTTCGACAACAACCAGGAGTTGGATTCGAGTTGGCCCACATTGGATGTCGAGTGCTGTAGCGTCGGTATCCGGATTGGACCCACCAAACCTTGGCAACAGCAACCTATGCAGAATGCAAAGATTGGCTTCGGTGCAGACCAGCAAGATCTGAGGGACTCCCCCTTTGGAGGGGTGTCAGGGCAAGTCTGGAGCAACCAGGAAAGCCCAAGAAACAAAAGAGTTGCCTTTGTGGAGACCCACCAGTTGACGGACCAGGGATCGCAAAGGGGCCTCGAGCAGAAATGCTAGAAGAGGGCCCATGGAACACTCGTGAAGTGTAGGCCCACAATCTTCGGAGCAAATGGTGCTCAGGGCTAGGACTACAAGTAGCCCAATGCACAACCTAGGGAAAGCTCGGGAAGTAGATGCACTTGCAAATGTGCACAGTGTCCAGGAGTTTCGGTCCCACATCTCTCGTGATGGCTACAGGTCTCAGCTTGGCTGAGATCGCTTGTCGGCCCCGGAGATGTCTGGAAGTCCGTGTCCTGTGTCGCAGATTCTTCAGGATCTGGCGGGAGCCTTGAAAATGCAGACCGGTAAGATGCTTCCTTTGTGCTTGTTTGAACAGGGGAGTCACTCCTTGACCCCAAGGGAGATCCTTCTGTCTTCTAGTCAAAATAGAATGTTGAAGTTCCAGGATATATGATGCAGAGTTTCGTCCAGGGTAATCTAAAGTCCTAGGGACTGGGTTCCTATACTTATACTAAGTTTAGGGGACGGACTAACTCTAAGGTCCCACCTATGGGAGGACCTGGGGAGGGGGTGGTTACACCCCTTTCCCTATGTCCAGTTTCGCACTGCAGATGGGACTGAGTGCCACAGCAACCGTTTTGAACTGAGGTATTCACAGGGACACCTTGTGTGCCCCAGGCACTGTCTGAAAAGCATTCACTGAATGCACCCACCCTACCCCAATATACTTAAGCCTGTCTGGGGAGGTGGTTACACCTCCCTGCACAGGAAACCTATTGTCCAGGCCACCCCTGCTGGAGTTTCATCCAGCAGCAGGAGGTCAGATTCGAGTCATTGGCAGCAGCATCCATTTTGTGATGCTGGGGCTCTTTTAAAGATTACCGGTAAAGTAAAAGTATACATGTCTTCTCCCTCTAGAAGGGCGGAATTCTACCCCTGCCGCCAGGAGTGGCGGGGGGGTGGTAGGATTCCAAAGTGTTTGACACCAAACACAACATGTTTTGATGCAGCCATTCCAAATATAGCATTTACCATGAGGTTATAATGCACTTAAGAGTATACGGTATGGCTGTATCACAGAACAGCTATAAGGAAGGGATTCCGAAAGCTGCAGAGGAGATCAACTCATGCTTGGGCACCCTCTCACACAAAACCCAGCACTCTGCCTTCAGGATTGTCAAGGCCTGCCATAGGAGTGACTTATAGGTTTATATGTGTCTGTGTATATATAGGTAGATATAGGTATACTATGTCTTAGTAAGGGGTGCATACACCACCTTACCCAGGCTGCAGTAGCAGATCTATGGTGCCATTTTGGAAGACTTCCCAGGGATGGCATAATACATGCCTCAGCCCCTGGTAGGCCTCTGGAGTACCTATGCCCTTGGTACCTAAGGTACCATATACTAGGGACTCACAAGGGTAACCCAGTAACCTATCTAGGGTGTACCTAATGTACATGCAATCAGTTAAGAGAGGAAGCAGCTAGACTGGGGTCCTGGTTAGCAGGGCTACAGACAGACTAAAGTCGATAAATCAGTGCAACACAGCAAAAAAGTGGGGGTAACCATAATAAGCAGATCAAACTCTCCCCACAACCCCCCCCCCCCCCAATGCAGGGACATTAAACTAACCGTGACCAGTTGAGTCTTCATGTTCTAAGTAGAAATATCTGGAGAGTCCATCTGCATTGGCATGGTTACTCCCAGGTCTATGTTCCACTGTCTAGTCCGTCCCCTGTAGGGAAATGGACCACCTTAAAAGTTTGGGGTAACAAGTCAAGGGTGCCCTTGCTCCCCAATTCTTTTCTCTCTTTATATCAACCCTCTTATCCAGGCTATATTAGGTTGTCCCAGGTTAAGGCCCGTGGGTTTCAATGGTTATGAAAATAAAATTCTAGCTTACGCGGATGATCTCGCGTTTTTTTCAACCGATCCCCAGCAGGCAATGGTCGTTCTGTCTGAACTTATAGAACAATTTGGTGTCCGCTCCAGATACTTATTAAATGAAGCAAAGACGCAGATTATACGTACCAAAATATAGTCAAATCAGATTCTAGATTTGTGGCGCAGCTATTTATTTAGGTGTGAAAATTAATGCTTCTGTAGACAAAATAGTGGAAGAAAATTATATTCCGCTTATCAGATTGATAGAGACTGACCTAAGAAGAATAGATGTGCTGCATCTCTCATTGATAGGGAGGGTGAATGCGGTCAAGATGACGATGTTCCCCAAACTGCTATATCTCTTTCGGGCTATACCATTATTTCTGGAAGAGAGAATAATTAAAAATCTGGAATCTGTCTTTATTAGATTTATTTGGCAATTTGGCAAGGTCAGGCGTTCCACTAATTTGATGTCACTTCCAAGGGAAAGGGGTGGACTGGCCTTGCCTAATCTAAGATTATATCATTGGGCCTGTCTTTTGACCCAAATGTCGGTGCTTTTCCAGTCAGAGGCGTGCCCCAGTGTTCTAAGTCTCGAAGTCCAGAGACCTCCATCTATATTTGAGCTGCTGCTTGGAAGAAAGGCTCTGGGTTTAATGTTGTGTGAAGTGGACCGGAGATTTTATAAGAAAGCTAGATTTAAGATTGTTGATGGTGTATGGCGGGTCTGGAAGGCCTGTGAAAAGCTATGTAACATCCCCAAGGTTAATCCATATTTACATATGTGCAATTCTAGCCTCTTCTCACGGGTGGGTGTGGATAGGACCTTAAAAGTGTGGAGGGGGATGGGTATTAAGACGCTTCGGGAAATAATGGAAGGAGAAGGGGTTGTTAGTTTTGACGCCCTACAAAACAGATTTGGAATTCCAGCCAATCATTGGTTTGTGTATGGTCTATTGATACGGTCACAGAATAATAATAATAATAATAATAAAGGGGTTTATAAAGCGCCTGGTGACGCCTCACGGCGTGTCCCCGCGCTGTGGAGAAGGGTCAGAGTACAGGTGGATAAAAGAGGTAGGAGCTAAAGGGAGAAGGCCCTTAGACCAAAACCGCTGCCTCCTGTAAATAGTCCCCTGTTGGAGGCATTGACTAGGGGCTGTAAGAAGATCAAGACTTTATATTATATCCTTCTAGTGGAACTTCAAGATGATTTGGATAAGATGGAAGTGGCCTGGGCTAGGAAACTGGGCAATCCTGATGTAGACGTTGATTTGACTATACTATTGAATAAAAGGATTTTCAGAGCCTCAAATTTGCGAGCCCAGCATTATAAAACTGTGTTCAATCTGTACTACACCCCGGCGAAATTATTTGCCTGGGGGGTCAGGGAAGATGACAGCTGTCCAAGATGTGGGGTTGGGCATGCGGATCTGTTGCACATGTTTTTTAATTGTAGTCTCCTGACCCCAGTTAAGATTGAGATAGAGAAATTTTGGGAGGGGCTGCTAGGTCACAAGATCGATCTATCCCCTACCCTGATGATACTGGGTATAGATTCTAATCAAAAGTTAGGAAAAGAAGAAGAAGCCTTGGTTTTTATCTCTGTGGCTGTGCTCTGGATTTTAATTTCAGCGGGGTGGAAAGATGTTGTGGCCCGTCCTTTCAAATGTGGCTTTCCAGATTCCTTGGAATTCATAATATTGAGTCTTGCCTTTACGAACAAAAGTGGGTGAAAACACGGGACTTTGGAAAAAGGATCTGGGCTCCCATTACTAAGTGGAGGGAGACTAAGTTGTAACTGTTTGAGTTGTGATACTGTGTCTTATGGTTCTATCTGTTCTCTATATTTAACTACGGGTTTTAAAATTATGTGTCTTTTGATGCTGATTAAGATGAATTGAGTCCTCCCTATTCGGATTTATGTATTTATGGATTTGCTATTGATTGTATTTATGTATTGTGCCTGCTGCCCTAGATTTGTTTTATTGTCCGGATAAATTGAACCTAATGTTTTTCATTTCTGTAATGCTCTGATAAAATCCCCCCCCCCAAAAAAAAGACCAAAGCTGATAAGACTCTGTTAGCTAAATTAAAATTAATTTGATTGAAATGCCTGAACCAGCAAACGTTTTGTCCCATCATTCACTAATTCTAAAAGCACCAGCATGTAGTGATGTAATGCACTCAGTCTAGGCCACCGCAAGCAGCGACCCCCATCCATATGGTTTTGCTGATTGGCCCTGCGGTTGGTTTCCATTTCACAGTTTACAAGATGTCCATCATTGTCAGGCTGCATGTAAACAATAAAACGAAGGTCCCAAGACACGATCATGACTTGATTTGGATTTATAAACATTAAAACAAGCATTTCCTGAAACTAAAAAAAAAAAAAAAAGTTTGGGGGTTTCACCCTTCATCTGTTTTAGCCATAAGAGGGGCTAATGGTCAGCCTGAACAGTGAAGTGAGTGCCAAACAAGTATGACCTCAGCTTCAGAGCCCAACCCACAGCAAAGGCCTCCCTCTCAATAGCTGACCAACGTTTCTCTCTAGGGGCCAGCCTTCTGCTAATAAAAGCTACTGGCTGGTCCTGACCTGCATCATTCAATTGTGACAGCACAGTCCCTACCCCCAACTCAGATGCATCCGTTTGGACAATGAATTCTCTGGAGTAGTTAGGACTTTGCAGAATTGGTGCAGTGCACATGGCCTACTTCAGGTCATCAAATGCCTTTTGACAGCTGACTGTCCACAGAACTTTCTTAGGCATTCTTTTAGAAGGTAAGTCATTCCAGGGTGTCCTATTGGATCCGTACCCCTTGACAAATCTTCTGTAGTACCCAGTCAGGCCCAAGAAAGCGTTGACCTGAGTCTGGGTAGTGGGAGCAACCCAGTCCATGATGGTCTGTATTTTGCTCTTCAATGGTTGAACCTGGCCTCCACCTACAAGGTGGCCCAGGTACACAACCTGACTCTGCCTAATCTGGCACTTAGTAGCCTTGATAGTTAGGTTTGCCTTTTGCAGGGCCTCCAAAACATTTCTCAGGTGGGCAAGGTGATTCTCCCAGGTGGAGCTAAAGACAGCAATGGATATATGTTGTTAGCACGCATACTTTTACCACGCACACCATTAGCACGCAATTTTTACAACGCAGGATACCTTACAACGCATACCTTTACAACGCATTACACTACAACGCAGCTACTATTACAACGCATACCATTACAACGTAAGTATAGGTAAGTATATAATTTTTTTAAATAATGTAATTAATTATTTTTTTAAATAATTTAATTATTTAAATTAAATTTTATTAAAGAATGTGTTAATATATATGTAAGAAATACCCCTGTACCCCAAACCCCAAACCCAGCCCTGAACCCTAAAAATACCCCTGTACCCCATAACCCAAACCCCGCCCTGAACCCTAAAAATACCCCTGTACCCCAAAACCCAAACCCAGCCCTGAACCCTAAAAATACCCCTGTACCCCAAAACCCAAACCTAGCCCTGAACCCTAAAACTACCCCTGTACCCCAAAACCCAAACCCAGCCCTGAACCCTAAAAATACCCCTGTACCCCAAAACCCAAACCCAGCCCTGAACCCTAAAAATACCCCTGTACCCCATAACTCAAACCCAGCCCTGAACCCTAAAAACACCCCTGTACCCCAAAACCCAAACCCAGCCCTGAACCCTAAAAATACCCCTGTACCCCAAAACCCAAACCCAGCCCTGAACCCTAAAAATACCCCTGTACCCCATAACCCAAACCCAGCCCTGAACCCTAAAAATACCCCTGTACCCCAAAACCCAAACCCAGCCCTGAACCCTAAAAATACCCCTGTACCCCAAAGCCCAAACCCAGCCCTGAACCCTAAAAATACCCCTGTACCCCATAACCCAATACCCCTAATAAATGTATTTAAAAAAAGATAAACTTACCTATACTTACGTTGTAATGGTATGCGTTGTAATAGTAGCTGCGTTGTAGTGTAATGCGTTGTAAATACATGTGTTGTAAATACCCTTGCGTTGTAATGGTTTCGTTGTAACAGTACTTTGTGGTAAAAGATGTGTGGTAACGGTTGTATACCACAGCAATATCATCCAGATAAGCTGCACTATAGTCTTCCAGGCCATACGAATTTGTTCACCAACCTTTGAAATGTGGCAGGTGCAGTTGTCAGACCAAAGGGCATTACCACACATTGATCATGTCCACTAGGGGTTGAGAATGCTGTTTTTGACTTTTCATCATCAGCTAGTCTGATCTTCCAGTAGCCAGCTGTTAGATGAAATGTGCTCAGAAATTTGGCTGAGGCCAACATATCTATGAGCTCATCTGCTCCGGGGATTGGATGGGCATCAAGCCTAGTGACTGCATTGAGACCCCTGTAGTCTACACAAAACCTCATCTCTCTCTTACCACCCTGGGTGTGAGGTTTGGGTGCCGAGACTACTGGACTAGCCCAAGGGCCATCTGAGGGTTCAATCACTCCTAAATCCAAAATTTTCTGGACTTCAGTCCTGATTCAGTCCCTGACATGATCCGGTTGCCTGTAAATCTTATTTTTAACAGGCAGACTGTCTCCAGTGTCCACTTCATGAGTGCACCATGTAGTTTGACTTGGAGTCAGTGAAAACATATGTTTAAACTGATTTAGAACTTGTCTGCAATCAGTTTGCTGCTGATCAGTGAGGCTGCCTGCCAAGGCTTCTCCTTCAACTGACCCATCAACAGGGTTCTGAGAGAGCAGGTCTGAGAGAGGGTCACTCTCTTCCTCCTGTCCTTCATCAGTAGCCATGAGCAAGCCCATGTCTGCCCTGTCAACATATGGTTTCAATCTGTTGACATGAAGCACCCTATGGGGGCTTCTAGGAGTTCCAAGATCTACCAAATAGGTAACCTCTCCCTTTTGTTCAACACTAGTGTGGGGTCCACCCCACTTGTCTTGGAGAGCTGCTGGGGCCATAGGCACCAACACCCACACTTTCTGTCCTGGCTGGTAAACAGTCCATACAGCCTTTTGGTCATGCCAGGCTTTCTTTAATTCCTGGCTAGCCTCAAGGTTTTTAGTTGCCTTTTTCATGTACTCAGCTATCCGGGAGCGGAGACCAAGTACATAGTCCACAATATCATGTTTAGGGGGTTTGAGAGGTAACTCCTATCCCTTCTTCACCAGACATAATGGTCCTCTGACAGGGTGTCCAAACAGAAGTTCAAATGGGCTGTAGCCAATCCCCTTCTGAGGAACCTCCCTGTATGCAAAGAAAAGGCAGGGTAGCAGGATGTTCCATCTCCGCTTTAGCTTTTCTGGGAGACCCTTAATCATGCCCTTTAAGGTTTTGTTGAATCTTTCAACTAAACCATTGCACCGTGGATGATAGGGTGTGGTGAACTTGTAGTTCACTCCACATTACTTTCACATTGCAGTCAAGTAGCTGGACATAAAGTTTGCACCTCTGTTAGATACTACCTCCTTAGGAAACCCCACTCTTGAGAACACTCCCAAGAGGACTCTTGTCACAAGAGGTGCTGTAGTGGACCTAAGGGGAATAGCTTCTGGGTACCTAGTGGCATGGTCCACCACCACTAGGATAAACCTGTGCCCAGATGCTGTCTGAGGATCCATTGGTCCAACAAAGTCAATCCCCACTCTCTCAAAGGGAACCTCAACCACAGGCAGTGGTATCAGGGGGGCCTTTGTCGTGCCACCTGATTTGCCACTGGTTTGACAGGTTACACAGGAGTGACAAAACTCCTTTGTGTCTTCAGACATGTGGGGCCAGTGAAAGTGAGGGACACTTCTATCCCAAGTCTTTTTCTGGCCCAGGTATCCTGCTAAAGGAATATCATGGGCTAGTGTCAATAGGAATCCCCTGAACTTTAGAGGTATAACCGACCTCCTGGCTGTACCAGGCTTGGGGTCTCTCCTTTCGGAGTACAGGAGTCCATCATCCCAATAAATCTGATGGGTGCCACTAGCATTCCCAGCAGCCTCAGCAGCAGCTTGCTGTCTGAGGGGTTAAAGAGAAGGGCAACTCAGCTGCGCCTGACTCAGATCTGCCCTGGAAGGGCCCCCTGTCCCCAAGAACTCAACCTGATCAGGCTCAAGCTCCTCTGGGACAGTTCCTTCTTCAGGCTCACAATCATCTTCCTCAAGAGACTGATCATCACTGTGAGTCAGGGGGGAGGCACTGCCTTAACCCTACTGCTCCTTTTCTTAGAAGGCACCTGGTCCATTATTCCAGAATGCAGGGCCTGTTCAGTGTTAGACTTTCTGACCTGTACTGTAACCTAGTCACAGCAAACACATGTGCATAGATCCCTAACATATCTGCATGGGTCCTCAACTCCACTTCAGACCAGGCTGAAGTCTCTAAGTCATGTCCAAGCAAACATTCTACAGGGAGGTCTGCACTTAGCACAACCTTCTTGAGGCCAGTTACACCTCCCCAGGAGAAATTAACAACTGCCAGGGCATGGGTGGTCCTGACATTGCTAGCATTGATCACTTGGTAAGTCTCACCAAGTATGACTTGTCCAGGGCCCACAAAGTCTGGTGTCACCATTGTGACACTTGCCCCTGTGTCCCTGTGAGCCAAAGCCTCTTTCTCATTTATCAATGGCCGTTGTCTGTACGTGGCCAGGTTACTGGGACTCACAGAGGAGGTCATATCCATGCCTCCATCACAGACTAACACGGCCTGAGTTGGAACTCTGACTACGCCAGAGCCCATCTCAGATCCCACGGTCAACCCTACTACACCTTTCTGCTGAGAACCACCATTTGTAGCTGAACTATGGGGAACAGTTGCCTTAGGGGCAATGGTGGCTGGTGCTGCATCCTTCTTGGTGCAGTCAATGGTCCAATGGCGATTCTGTTTACAGATTTTACACCATGGTTTCCTTGGGCCTACTTTCTTTTTGGAAGATTGGGGATTCCCACCATAAGAAGCTTTTTGGGGGCCTTGTGAAGACTTCTGGTCTTTACCCTTCTCCCCACCCTTTTTGATCTTCCTTCTTTTGGTCACCACCTTGGTTCTGTACCTTCTGCTTCACCCTGGTTCTGACCCATTTGTCTACTTCCTTTCCCAATTCTTGGGGAGAGGTCAGATCAGAATCTACCAGGTGCTGATGCAACAGCTGATTTTGACAGTTATTAAGGATCTGCTCCCTCATGATCAGATTATACAATCCTGCATAGTCACACACTTTACTGCCTAATAACTAGCCCTCCAGAGCCTTAGTAGCACAATCTACAAAGTCAACCCAGTCCTGAGTCTGTGCCTTCTGGGTATCTCTGAACTGTATTCTAAGCTGCTCAGTGGTTAAGCCAAACCCATCTATTAGAGCACTCCTCAGGACGTTGTAATCATCAGCATCCTCTTCTCTGACAGTGAAGGCTTGTCTCTTCCTTTGTCTGCAAAGGAAAGCCACAACATTGCTGCCCACTGCTCCTGGGGTACCTTCTGTACTTTGCAGTCCCTCTCAAGTGCAGTTATCCATTTGTGGATGTCATCCCCATTCTGATAGGGAGGGACAATCTTGTTAAGGTTCCTATCGTCATAAGACCTTTCCTTACCACTAAGGAAGTTGCTGCCACCATGGGGCTCTCCCATCTTTTTTCTTGCTCTTTCAAGCTCTATGTTCTCCTTTTCTAAGGCTATCTTTTGTCTCCTTATTCTCAGCTGAACTTCTTCCATTCTCACCCAATGCTCATATTTGGATGTCTGTACTTGACTGACATCTGGCAGAGACCCACCATGTCCTGCTCTTAAAGACATGACTAGTGAGGTGTGGTGTATACACTACCTACTCTATTTGTTTACCTACTAAACCTCTCTTGAGTTGTAGAAAGGGTGTGCTGAGCCCTTGACGCACAACTTTAAGTTCAGTAGAACTTACTGTATTTTAAGCTTGTATTATATGTACCTTTGGTACCTTTAGTGGTTTTTAAAATGATCAACACTTGAGATTATCTGGTAAAACAATGCAAGCTGGAATCCCACACGCTGCACACCAATGTGAGAAGTTGGCCAGGAATATGCTGTCCACCAATCTAGTGGGCACCTTGCACCAGTCAAGACGACCCTTATTGATCGTAGGTTTAAAGACAACCTTTATAGAGAGCTGTCCTAGTGGTAGCTGTGGAGAGCAGCCTTCAGGCTAAGTCTTGAAGGAATGTAAAGCAGCTTGTTTTACCTGTCTATAATCTCACGAATGACCAAATGAAAGGAGAACCACACCAGGTATATATAAAATATATAGGTATTTATTCTAAACACATCCCTCTAGTCTCTTTATGAGGCTAGAGGCAAAAGTACACAAAGTAAACTTAAGTAGCACACAGTAAATTAGCACAGTATGAGGTTTGCCCTAGGGGTCTCACAAACCATATACTAAGAAAGTGCTATAAGTACCGCTGTGAACATAGAGACAAGGGCTAGGGCCTGTAGAACCGCTGGGGCAACCAGGAACCACCCAAGGTAGGGACGCTGGAGACCCATGGGGGACGCATGCAGTGTCTAAACACAGCCGCTAATCACCATTAACTTCTGTGAAGAAAGTTGCGATTAGATTTTTAAAGATTAAAGACACTTAGGAGTGGACTAGGAACAAACCCCTGCAGTACTGGACAGTTCGAGAGTCAAGACCCATGGGAGCACCGAAGTATTCATGTTACCCAGGGAAGCCGGGTGCATAGGTGTCTTTTCGTGTCAGGGTTCGTTGTCGTTTCCTATGGTGAGCTGCAAAGAAGTGCTGCAGGCGACCAGATGAAAAGTTTCCGGATGGATCCAAGGGTGGATCGCAGATCTGAAGAACCTGAAAGCAGAGAGGACAGAGTCTGGGTCACTTGCCAGTGACCAGGGAGGCAGTAAGAAGATGCCCACCGATGTCGGGTGATTTCAGGTGCAGGAGGTGAAGCTTGACACTTCAGCCACAAGGATCAGGAGACCTCGACGACAACCAAGAGCTGGATCCGAGCTGTCCCATGTCGGCTGTTGAGTGCTGCAGTGTCGGTATACGGATTGGACCCAACAAAGCTTGGCAACAGCAACCCACGCAGAATGCAAAGTTTGACTTTGGTGCAGACCAGCAAGGCCCGAGGGACTCACCCTTTAGAGGGGAGTCAGGGCACATCTGGCACAACCAGGAAAGCCCAAAAATCAAAAGAGTTGCCTTCGTGGGGGCCCACCAGTTAACAGACTAGGGATCACAAAGGGGCCTCAAGCAGAAATGCTAGAAGCGGGGCCCACGGAACTCTCGTGGAGTGTAGGCCCACAATGTTTGGTGAAAATGGTGGTCAGGACTTGGACTACAAGTAGCCCAATGCACAACTTCGGGAAAGCTTGGGAATTAGATGCACTTGCAAATGTGCACAGTGTCCAGGAGTTCTGGTCCCAAGTCTCTCGTGATGGCTACAGGTCTCAGCTTTGCTGAGATCTTATGTCGGCCCCGGAGATGTCTGGAAGTCCATGCCCAGATTCTTCGGGATCCGGCAGGAGCCTTGAAAATGCAGACCGGCAAGTATGTTTGAACAGGGGAGTCACTCCTTGATCTCAAGGGAGATCCTTCCCTCTTCTAGTTGAAATAGAATGTCGAAGTTCCAGGATATATGTTGCAGAGTTTCATCCAGGGAAATCAAAAGTCCTAGGGACTGGGTTCCTATACTTATACTAAGTTTAGGGGATGGACTAACTCCAAGGTCTCACCTATGGGAGGACTTGGGGAGGGGGTGGTTGCATCTCTTCCCCTTTGTCCAGTTTCACCCCAGAGCTGGGGCTGAGTGCCCCAGCAACCAGTTTGAACTGGACTATGCAAAGAGACACCTCTGAAAAGCATTTACAGAATGCACCCACCCTACCCCAATACACTAAAGCCTGTCTGGGGAGGTGGTTACACCTCTCTGGACAGGAAATCTATTGTCCAGGCCTCCCCTGCCGGAGTTTCGTCCAGCAGCAGGAGTTCAGACTCATGTCTGTAGCAGCAGCATGCATTTTGTGATGCTGGGGCTCTTTTAAACTATTATAGGTAAAGTAATGGTGTACATGTCTTCTACCTCTAGAAGGGTAGAATTCTACCCTCGCCACCAGGACTGGCGGGGGGTAGTCTTCCAAAGTGTTTAACACCAAACACGACATGTTTTGATGCAGCCATTCCAAAGATAGCATTTACCGTGAGGTTATAATGCACTTAAGAGTATATGGTATGGCTGTATCACAGAACAGCTATAAGGAAGGGATTCTGAAAGCTACAGAGGGGCTCAGCTCATGCTTGGGCACCCTCTCACACAAAACCCAGCACTCTGCCTTCAGGATTGTCAAGGCCTGCCATAGGAGTGACTTATAGGTTTATATGTGTCTGTGTATATATAGGTAGATACAGGTATACTAGTAAGGGGTGCTTACACCACCTTACCCAGGCTGCAGTAGCCGACCTGTGGTCCCATTTTGGAAGTCTTCCCAGGGGTGGCATAATACATGCTTCAGGCCCTTGTAGGCCTCTGGGGTACCTATGCCCTTGGTACCTAAGGTACCATGTAGTAGGGACTCACAAAGGTAACCCAGCAACCAATCTGGAGTACATCTAATGTTTATGCAATCAGTTTAGAGAGGAAGCAGCTAGGATGGGGTCCTGGTTAGCAGGGCCCCAGCCAGACTAAAGTCGATAAATCAGTGAAACACAGCAAAAAAGTGGGGGCAACCATAGTAAGCAGATCCTACTTTCCTACAGATGCCTATTGTGCTGCTTTGCTCTGCTGGAGCTTCGGTCAGCAGCAGGATGGCAGAAATGTGTCTCTGGTCAGCAGCATCCATTTTGTGCTGACCGGGTAGAGAAGGCTGGCACCGGAAAGACCAGTGACCCGGCAAAGCTCGCTTCAGAAGGGTGGAATCATACCTCCCACACCGGTTACCGGTGTGGAGGTATGATTCAAAGGTGTTTGATACCAAACACAACATGTTTTGTTTCAGCCATTTTCCACATAGCATTTACCGCAAGGTTATAATGCACCTCTACCTATATGTCTGGCTGAGTCATAGACAACCTGGGAGAATGGTCTCCGAAGGCTGCAGAGGGGCTATCTATGTCCTGGGTATATGTGCACCATATCCTAGATCTTATAACGGTACCCAGTATCCAATCTGGAGTGTGCCAAAGTACATGGCATAATGTTTTAAGGAGAAAGCTGATAGACTGGGGCCCTGTCAGACTAGTCAAAACGGTGTAATATCAAGCAAAAAGTTGGGGTAACGATAAGAAGCAGACCCTACTTTCCTACACAACACCCCCCCCAACGTAAGGAGCTGAGACTAACCTTGCCCAGTTAAGTCTTTATTTTCTAAGTGGAAATATCTGGAGAGTCCATCTGCATTGGCATGGTTACTCCCAGGTCTATGTTCCACTGTATAGTCCATCCACCCTGGGGAAATGGACCACCTCAAAAGTTTGGGATTTTCACCCTTTATCTATTTTAGCCATAAGAGGGGCTTATGCTCTGCCTGAACAATGAAGTGAGTGCCAAACAAGCATGGCCTCAGCTTCTTCAGAGCCAAAATCAAAGCTTCCCTCTCAATAGCTGACCAACGTTACTCTCTGGGGGTCAACCTTCTTCTGATAAAAGCTACTGGATGATCCTGACCCTCTGCATTACGTTGTGACAACACAGCCCATACCCCCAACTCAGGTGCATCTGTTTGAACAATGAATTGTTTGGAATAGTCAGGACTTTGCAGAATGGGTGCAGTGCTCATGGCCTGCTTGAGATCATCAAACGCCTTTTAGCAGCTAACTGTCCACTGAACTTTCTTGGGATTATTTTAGATGTGAGATCATTTAAGGGAGTCACTATGGACCCATAGACCTTAGAAATCATCTGTAGTACCCAGTCAGGCCCAAGAAAGCTCTGACCCGAGGCTGGGTAGTTCGAGCAACCCAGTCCATTATGGTCTGGATTTTGCTCTACAATGGTTGAACCTGACCTCCACCCACAAGGTGGCCCAGATATCCAACCTTACTCTGCCCTATCTGCCACTTGTGGCCTTGATAGTGAGGCCTGCTTTCTGCAGAGCCTCTAAAACAATCTTCAGGTGGGCCAGGTAAATCTCATGGTTGGAGCTAAAGACAGCTATATAATCAAGATATGCTGCACTATAGGCTTCCAGGCCTCTCACATCCACCCCTTCAGCCTGGGACGATTCCTGGTGGCGGACCACACTGGGAACAGCACCAACACCCACCGACCATGCACGCAATCTAGGATTCATCCTTGACTCCTCCCTCTCCATGTCTAAGCAGGTCAACGCCGTCTCCTCCTCCTGCCACAACACCCTCCGCATGCTCCGCAGGATCTACAAGTGGATTCCGACCGAAACAAGAAGAACAGTGACACAGGCCCTCATCAGCAGGAGACTGGACTACGGCAATGCACTCTACGCCGGAATCCCAGCCAAACACCTACGACGGTTACAACGCATCCAAAACGCCTCTGCCCGACTGATCGTCAACGTCCCCCTCCGCAGCCACATCACCCCCCACCTGAGAGACCTACACTGGCTCCCCGTCGACAAGAGGATCACCTTCAAGCTCCTCACCCACGCACACAAAGCACTCCACAACGGCGGACCAGCCTACCTGAACAGCAGACTCAGCTTCCACACCCCCACCCGCCAGCTCTGCTCCTCCAGCCTCGCCCTCGCCGATGTCCCCCGCATCCAGTGAACGACCTCCGGTGGCAGATGCTTCTCCTACCTCGCCACCAAGACCTGGAACACCCTCCCTACCCACATACGGCAGACCCAAGACCTACTCACCTTCAGAAGACTCCTCAAGAACTGGTTCTTCGAGCTGTAGCAGCACCCCCCCTCCCCTCAGCGCCTTGGGACCCTCACAGGTAAGTAGCACGCTTTACAAGTACTCTGATTGATTGATTGATTGATTGATTGTTCACCAACCTTTGGAATGTGGCAGGTGCATTCTTCAAATCAAAGGGCATCACAATAAATTGATAATGCCCACTAGGGGAGAAAATGCTGTTTTTGGTTTGGCACTCTCAGCTAGTCTGATTTGCCAATATCCAGCAGGAGGTAAAATGTGCTCAAGAGCTTGGCTGAGGCCAAAGTGTCTACGAGCTCATAAGCCCTAAGAATAGTGTGAGCATCAGTCCCAGTGACTGCATTGAGCCCCCTGTAGTCCACACAAACCTCATTTCTCTCTTACCACCATGGGTATGAGGCTTGGGTACCAGGACCACTGGACTAGCCAAAGGGCTATCTAAGGGTTCAATCACTCCCAATTCCAGCATCTTTTGGACCTCAGTCCTGATACAATGTCTGACATGGTTAGGCTGCCTGTAAATCTTATTTTTAACAGGTAAGCTCTCATCTGTGTCCACTTTATGGGTACACCAGGTGGTCTGACTAGGAGTCAAAGAGAACATATGCCGGTATTGATTGAGGACTAAGTTTGGGCGAAATTTGCGAATTCGCGGTCCGCGAATTCAGGTGAAATCGAATTCGCGATCCGCAAAATTCGCGAATTCGTGCAAATTTGCGGATTTTTTTTGCGTGTTCGTGGGTTTTTGCGTATTCGCGGGCCGCTTGCAGCGCACCGACCGTAAAGTTACCCATGCGGTCGTACATGGGCGCGGCCATCTTGTGTGCGTTGCGTATTTCTGTTTCCAGGCGCTATAGGCAATCTAGCGTTGTGTGCGGCGCGCTATTACGAGGTCGCGTGTGTTTTTGCATACTCGCGGGGGAAATATTGTTCGAACTTACCCACGCGGTCCTCAATGGGCACGGCCATCTTGCTTTTCATTCATTGCTATGGTTCTGGGCATGCTTTTTCTATCCAGCTTCAATCTTTGCCATTCTTTGTTTGTTTGAAGTTTTTTTTAATCTTTTTTACTTATTATCTATCCCTCTATTTTTCTAGATCTATATTTTGTGTTTTCTTCTACTTTTGGTTACTTTAAAACTACTTTTTTGACATCTTCTTTTATTTACTTTTTCCCTATTGTATTTCCTATTTATTATTTCCATTCCTGTCCAGGACCATGGCAAAAGGAGCCGGGAAGGACAAGGGGAAGGGTCCCGCACCCCGTACCCGGCTCCCATGCGGGCGATTGAGGGGGGAACAAGTCATAGCCCGGGAGATCTTTAGCGTGGAGGAGGTGGCCGCACTGATTTTTTATGTCCAGCGCCACCTCCCCAAGACCATCGCGGCAGGCGGCAGGATCGCTGGAGGGTACGGGCTCCGGGAGCATCGGCAGCTGTGGGGAAGATGTGCCGGGCCATGTATCGGCAGTCTCGGGTCCAGCGCACCTACAGCCAGGCCACGCACCAGTGGTCTGATATCCTGGACCATGAACACGACCTGCTCGACCTGCTAGGCGTCGAGATCCCTGGGCTTGGTGAGTAGTAGTAGCTATTTAATCACTACTCTGTTTTCTCCTGCTCTATGTTATCATATTGCAAATGTTTGTTTTTTCCGAAGAGCAATAATGCTGCCGATTACATTGTAGGTAAATTATGTTTCAAAATCTTCTGTGATTGCATTGCAGGTGCACTGCTCGCCTGCTCAGTGGCGGTACTACTATGTTTACTTGTTTTCGATTTTGTGCTCATTTCATTGGCCTGAGTGATTATGTATGAGTGTACTTTACAGAACTGCATAATGCTAGACACTAAGGGGCAGATTTAAAATTACTGGCGCATCCCTGCAAACTAGCAGGGATGCACCAGTAATTGTGCGCCACGCCTCCACCACCCATCGTGCGCCGCATTTACAATGCAGCGCACCATGGGGCAAAAACGACCCAGATGCGTCACGTATCTGTGCCGTAAAGGTGGCGTATTGCTGGAGTTGCGTCGCAAGCACAACGCAGCTCCAGCAATGCTCTGGGGTGCCCTATCTCCCCAAATGCTGCGTCAAGCTGAACGTCTGCTTCAAGCAGGCGCAGGGTTTTGACGCAGCATTGGCCTAAAAGTGACTGAGTGAAATCTTGTTGATTTCACTCAGGCACTTTTAGGAGGCGTTCCAGTGCAGGAGCGCCCTCCCTTGCACCGGAACGCCCCTTAATGGTGCAGGGCTTTACAACGTGATGCATCTCCCAGATGCGTCACGTTGTTAATATACCCGGCACCATGGCGCCTCTTTTGCGCTGCCGCTGCGTCACAAAAGTCACACAACGACAGAGCAAAAGAGTTGCAAGGGGCTTGTAAATCTGCCCCTAGAGACTCAAGTACAGTCCTTCATTTGTACTCCTGCCACTAAGAAAAGATAGTGGTGGTGGATTGATAGTTTGAGTATATTATGACTGGTTATTTAGTAGGAAACTTTTTAGTGTTCAACTTCTCACTGGTCTACAATCACGATGGACGGTGTCTGTCACTTCGCGTGCTGCGGAGTGCTGCCTGCCAGTCCTAGTCGAAACATTTTGTAGTTGGTTTAGTGAGTTACATAACTTTCCAAGTAGACGGTCCGCGAATCCAGCAATACTAATATCCTAGTAGACCACATCAGATAGGTCAATAAATTTAGTGCAATTGTTGTCTATTTCCCAAAATAATTTGTTATTGTATTTTTGAAATGTTTGATTTGGTTGACAACAATCATCCATGTTTGTGCCTTTCTTTCATGTTGTACATCAGCACCCCCCAGGGGCAAGGGGAAACAGGAGGAGGTAGTGGCGCCGGCGGAGAAGGGACAAGATCAAGAAGGCCAGGATCGGTCCGGCGAGGGCTCCTCTGCTGGCCCCAGTAAGTGTTCCTGTTAATATTAATAATTATACTTCCATATCTTTTACAGCACCTATTTTTTCCTAACGTTCCTCATTCGATTTTTTCTAAATCATCTTTGATCTTCTTGTAGACTGTTTCTAAATTCTTATCCTGCCTCTACTATGACTCCCTAAGCTTGCACAGTTGGCAAAAGGTGTTAAACAAAACTCGCATTCTATTCAGCAATAGCTCTATGCACTGAGTGCAGTCCTCTGGGTTGTCTATAATGTCTTTGGAAGTCTTCTAAAGTCTTCTAAATGTTTATGCTTTGACAATTCCCAACAATAAAATGTCAATGGCCACCAAGAAAGAATAAGATAAGAGTTTACTTTTTGATTGGATAGGAGGACAATCCATACTACAGGGACTATTCTGCACAAACAGAACTATGAACACAAAATAGTGCATTGTTTATCAATTATAATGGGCGTAGTTAGACTTTCCACATACCTTAGTCATAACAGAATTTAAAGCCCCAATCTCCTTACTGACTAGCTAGTGTGTCAGAGTCATTTAGCTCCCGAATTCATCGATGATTGATCCCCAATGATTATACAACCCAGGCCATAAGACTACGGAGTCAGCGTCCTGACCTCTCAGAGCCACGGACTCATGCTTGCAAATTGCAAACCTTTTCGCTCACTCACTCATGACCAAAAACCACAGAGTCTATGTAAGTTTTAAAGCTTTATTAAAAGTAAAAACATTTATTAAAATCAAGTTTAGCATACAACAAAAACGGTGTATTGAAAATTGAAAAGTGCTTAGTGATTTCACACATTAATTGTGGGCGAGCCCTCACCAGATTGGAACTTCAAGTCTTCTTTGTGGTGCTGAATCGTTGCTGACTCCGTCCAAGTGATGATGATCTGATCTTGCTCTTGTTCTTGTTCTTAGAAGGGAAGCTTCTGTCTGTTATGAGAAAAATGGTGCGTGTTAAAAAGCAAGCATTCATCAGTTATGCCCAAAAGTGTAGCAAGACATGTTACGGCTCAGCATAACTAAAAAAAACCTTCCCTGAAAAAAGGGCAATTTGTAGTTTAGGCTAGAGAGTCACAAATTATTAAATTTGTTTGTGTAGTCGTAGTAACATTTTTTCATTCCTAGACAAAATACTAGGGAGTGTGTATATGGCATCTAAGAATCTGAAATGTATTTTCTAGGCGGAACATCGGCACAGCCATCCACCGGTGCCAGGTCAACGCGGAGGTGGGCACTCCTGGGGCGGAGGCGGTGCAACAGCCAGCGGGAACTTCTGTGGGGGATGCCACGGGAGTGGCGGGCAGTGGTAAGCTATTATATTCCTTACTTATTGAGATTGCAGACTGCAGAGTGTGCTCTCTGCACGGGTGTATATGTTGTACAGTACAAGTATACTTTACTGTTAAGAAGACGTACAAATTTAGAACTAAGTTTTTATCAACCAGGTAGTAGCCTCCTCTAAATTGACTTCAACTCAGCTGTGAAAGTTTTATAAAGAAGCCAAGTCAGATCAGAGATGAACTTGATGGATGGGATGAACAAAAAGGGAAAGAAGGGTGTTAGTAAGTGTGGAAGGACGAGCAAGTTAAAAGTAATGATGGCAGGCAAAGAATGATACATGTTTTTGAATGCTGCCCGAGGTGCCTGGGAAAATGATGCATGGCCGGTTGAAGGATGAAGCAAGGATGGGTGGAAGGAGAATGGGAAGAGGACTGCCTGGGTGGGTGAAACAGAAACTGTATGTGTGCGCAATATATCCTTTGGTTCAAATTCAAATGCAAGTCAAGCGCGGATGCATGGCTTGCGGTTTCCAAAATAAAATGAAAATTTAGTTTTTCCGTGAGAAAAACTAAGGTTTGTCCAGTTGAGACATTAAGAAGAAAGATTGACATTTACTTTGAATGGATGGATGCCTGGATCATGGTACTATCTGACTCATAGATAGCATGTGTGTATGTAGACGGTCACTGGATGAAGTAAGTGTTACTTTGAAGAGCATGTAACACCGCACCCGCACGTCCGTTTCAGTGTAGCAAAGGCAAGGAAAAGAAGTTGTAATTTTTCCGAATACTACCATGAATAGGAGCAGTAGTTTGTATTGCAAGCACAGCATATATCCGGCGATTACGGGGGCCACTCACTACCTCTGTTAATAATTTTAGTACAACTCTGTTATTCATGTGTGGCCTATCAGTGTTCACTCAATAAAAATCAAAGCACCTAAAGTCATCCCATATGTAAGCAAATACCCTGTGAAGGGATAGATAATAATAATATTTATCTTCTTCGTTTTCCTTTTCTAGTAGTCATTGGCACTGTAGGGCAGAGGTCTTCAAACTTTTGGTTGCCGGAACCCCCCCAGTCAAAATTTTCAGGCGTAAGGACCCCCTCCTGACAAACAATTCTAAACCTATAGGCAGAGCTACTGGAATTATGAGGCAGGTGAGGACCAAATTATGCGGCAGGCTCGACTAAATTATATGGTAAGAAAAAATAAATAATACTATGTAATGCCGCATATTTTGGGATAGCATTGCTTCATTATTTTGACATTTCTACGCACAGTAACACTGAGGAAAAAATATTTCATCTCATCAGTACCAGTTTATAATGAAAATACAGCAATAAACAACAGAAAGATGTCTAGTTAAGCAAGGGTTCCTTAAAACCCTGGCAGCCATATGCAGAGTTAAGCAGTTTACCCATGCCACTTTCCTCTCACCCCCTCCCTTCCATCCCTCCCTCCTCTTCCAACCCTGGATCCCTCTCTTACTTTGCAAGCCATTTTCTTTCACCCCTTTTTACAACTTCTGAACTCTCCCCATTCAACCTCTCACTTCATGTTCAATCACCTCTTGCCATTCTGTCTTTTCACTGCCCTCCTCTCTCGAATTTATCTAATGGCCTTTCTGGACACATCACCTCTCTCTCCCCTCAGCACCTGTCATTCACCTCAAGTCTCTTCCTTCAGTTTTCTGTATCTTACACCTCTCCAGTCCACCATTATTCTTTCACATCTCCCCTTTGTTCTTCCACACCTTCTTGAACCAATGTCCCTCTCCCCTATTACCTCAGCACACACCTCAGTACTCCCTCTCTTCCCTCATCGCTGTTGTCCCTCACCTACATTGTACCAAATTCTGTTTTTATGTCACAGATCATCAATCAGCTATCTTCTCTCACCGTTTAACAGCATCCCTCCTCTGTGCCCTCACCTTACGCTCACACTCACTTCTCCTCTTGCGTTTCGGCACTTCTTCAGCACTTCACATTTCTCCTCATCCCTGACCTCTTCAATCTAATTCTCCCGCTCCCATGCTGTCCTCTCTCATCCCATCTACTTTCACCCTTTCATCTCTCCTCACTGGGTATACCCGTATGATCTTCTCGGCCTGTGCCAATCTTCTTATTGTTCCCTAACGCAAAAAAAACATGAATAGTCGGCCTCACTGTTTTGGTGCGGGCCGCACAGTTGTGGAACTTTCACCCACCTTTGCTTCACTTCACCATTGATCTATTATCCTTTAGGAAGCTATACAAACCTGGACCTATACCCTGTGGGTTGCCCCCTTTGGCTGGTACTCCTTCCCCTTCTGTGTGTTTCTTATTTGCCATTTCAGTCAGCAGATGGTTATTAGCCCCAGGACACCTTTTTGGAAATAATAATAATAGACAGAAGTGTGACCTGGAAGGTGGGACCCACTTTCTATCACTCCACGACCCCCCTGGGGGTCGGGCCCCACAGTTTGAAGACCCCTGTTGTAGGGTGAAAGTTAAATTAATTAACACCTTGCGCGCTAGCGGTTTTCCCGCTCTGCGCTGGGTTTTTGAAAAACCCGCGTTACATGACGAGCTCAGCTCGTCATGAGTGTACGAGAGGCGTAACTCATGACGAGCTGAGCTTGTCATGAGCATAGAAGGGCTTAAGCAGTAGCCCTTGTAACAGAGTATTCTCAGTGCCACCCGTAATAGAAAATTAAGAGCTTCACCACCTGCATGTACTGGACTGGTACAGTAACGCAAGTCTGTGCCATCATGGCTTGCGTCTGTTTTTCTCGGGTTCAGTTGACTGCGCTGGCATTATGCCGGCTTCCAGAAGTTTACCTACCAATTTCGCTAAACAAGAGAGAAGAAGAAGAATAAGACTGGTGTACTGTCATAGTTGACTCTAATGTAGGGAGTCCATATAGTGCTCGTAGAATTGATTCCTGAAACTCCCACTAATGTTAGAGCAGAGGCTGACGAAGTGAGAGGTTAGAAGATACAGGCCACAAATGTTATGTACTGTGCTTGCAAGTTGCTAGTTCTACTGTGACAGAACTTTCTGCTGAATTATTTTGTGTTAATCTTGAAGAGCATTGGTAACAGTATGTCTTTCTTTCTTCATATAGATGCTCCTTCCAAACTGACACGGAAGGAGCTGGCTAGACGGGCCCGGCAAAGGAAGCTGGAGGCGATTGTCGCCGAATATCGGCGGCTGGTGGCCCAGGAGGAGGAGGATACGCAGTCGCAGTCCACCACAACATCCACCGCGACAGCTGCATCCTCCTCCGCGCTCCCTGGGTCAGCCAGTCAGCGCAAGCCTCCAGCGGTACGAAGCCGTGGTACCGCAGCCACACGCCACCGCCAAGCAGCCAAAAAATCAGCAGCCCCCCACAGCAGGTGCAAGGCCCGCATCCATCGCCTAACCCTCAGGGTGTCCAACCTTGAGCAGGAGATGGAGAGAATGAAGAGCCTGCTCAAGAAGAACAAGTCTACAACTCTTTGTGGTTACACTCCTTACGCCCCCCTGTCAGTCCTTCCTGCTGCCATTCCGTCTCTCCAGCTAACACCGACCATCACTGCAAGCACTGTACATGGAGCACCTCCCGCCCATGTAGCGGCTCCCTCCCGTTGGGAGAGTTTTGGAGATTGTACCTCCTTAATTGTCGGTCGCTACCTAAACACTCCACAGAGTTGCATCTGTTGATTGATGAGCTTAATCCTGTCGCCCTATTTTTAACGGAAACTTGGCTTCAGATTGACAACGACCCGTCCTTAATATGGGCCACTCCTCCAGGCTACACCCTTAAGCACCTCGACCGCCAATCGGGGAGAGGCGGGGGCTTAGCTATTATATATAGGGACACCTTTAAGTGTCGGGTCACTTCTAATTCCCTGCTGACCTGTGAGAGCTTACACTTTGCACTTGATCTGTCCCCTACCACTACTTTTTCTGGTATTCTACTCTATCGACCACCAGGCTCCCTCAACAATTTTATCACTCAAATTACTGATCTCACCGCTAACGCAGCCGTGACCTCATCTAACCTCACTCTGCTTGGGGATTTTAATATCCATTCAGATGACCCGCAGGATACGGCAGCTAATAACTTGCGGGCCAACATGCAAGCGTTAGACCTCTGCCAGAGAGGCTATCAGGCGACCCATAAGAAGGTACATCTTCTCGATCACATATACAGTAATATCAACCTTAATGTAGAGTCCCCTGTTCCTTTGCCTTGGACCGATCATTTTTTGATACCGTTCACCTGGCTTTCTAACTCTTGTCCCCCTCCTGAAGCCTCTATAAAGTACACGGGCAGGAAATGGTCCTCACTTCCCCTCGCTGATTGGACAACGGCCCTTACTCAAGACCCCCCGAGAAAGGCCTTGAACCCTGCCTCAGCTTCTAGCAACTTTGATCACTGGATCTCCAGCACTTTAGACCAAGTTCTTCCCAAACGCCCTTGTAATCTCATCAGAAGACCTAAAGTTGCACCCTGGTACACTCCTGCTCTGAGGTTATTAAAGCTTGACTGCCGCAAACTAGAAAGAGCGTGGAGGAAGGACCATTCTCAGTCTAGGAAAGACGAATACAGGTCCGCAATGAGGCTCTATAAATCAGAGATTAAAATGGCGCAAACCTCCTTCTATGAAGGTAAAATTAGTGCTGCAGCAAATGCGCCTAGAGAAATCTTTAGGATAGCTAAGTCCCTCATTTCAGCTCCGACTGAGCGTCCTTCTGTTGAAGGGGCACAAGACCGCTGTGATGAGCTAGCTGCCTTTTTTTCCAAGAAAATCTCGACCATATATTCATCTTTTAGTAATCCTACAGTCAATACCCCCTCCGTCCCTCCTAGGCCAGCTGACTCCTCGGCTCCCTGCAAACTGGACACAATTCCGCTTCTTGATGCCGCCCGCCTGGATAGATTAATCTCCAAAGTTTCTTCTGGCTCCCCCAATGACCCGGCACCCCCCCCCGGATCCTTGTCAAGGCACTGGACGTTATTCGTCCTGTGATCCTGGAAGCTTTAAACACCTCCATTGTGTCCAGGTCGGTCCCACTCACTTGGAAGTGTGCCATGGTGAGGGCGCTTCTCAAGAAACCCTCTCTGGACCAGAACAACCTGTCCAACTACCGCCCCATTTCGTTGCTTCCCTGGTTGAGTAAACTGCTGGAGAGGCACACCAACAATATCTTAACAGACTATCTGGAGTCCAACTGTCTGTTGCGTGCCTCCCAGACAGGTTTTCGCCCTCAACATGGCACAGAAACTGCCATGTTGGCAGTCACAGAGGAAGCAAGAACGACTTTGGATCGGGGAGGAAAGGTGGCCATTGTCCTGTTAGACCTTAGTGCCGCGTTCGACACTGTGAACCATGCCACGCTAGTATACCGACTGGCGGGCATGGGCATGTCGGGCGCGGCTCTGGACTGGCTCACCTCCTTTTTGAGTGAGCGCTTTTTCCGGGTCTTTGAGGGTGAGACAGTCTCTCCTAAACATCCTCTCAGGTGTGGGGTCCCTCAGGGCTCCTCCCTGAGCCCGACCCTCTTTAACGCCTACATGGAACCTCTGGACAGGATAGTCCATCCCTTTGGTGTGCGTATAGTCACCTACGCGGATGATACGCAGCTGGTGGTCTCGTTAGACCACGCAGATGGATCATCCAACACCTTAGGCCCCTGTCTAGAGGCTGTTGCCAGTTGGATGCAAGCCTCCTGTCTCAAGCTTAACGGGGAGAAGACAGACATCATTCTCCTTGGAAATCCCTCCCCTTCTGCTCTTGCACCCGTCTGGCCACCATGTCTTGGCGCTCCTCCTGCGCCCAAGTCCCAGATAAAGAGCCTCGGGATCTGGCTTGACACTGCCCTTGATTTCTCTGTCCAGGCTACTAAGACTGCTGCCACTTGCTTCGGACTAATGAGGATGCTCCGGCGGGTGCTCCCTTTGCTCCCTTTCCAGGCGAGGAGGATCATGGTCCAGGCCCTCATTCTCTCTCGCCTGGATTACGGGAACGTTCTCTACCTGGGAGCACCGGCTTCGGCCCTTCAGAGGCTCCAGGTCACACAAAACAGTGCGGCCCGCCTATTGTTCAATCTGTCCCGTCGGCAGTCGGCGAGGAAGGCTCTGAGGGACCTTCATTGGCTCCCAATGGCTGCCAGAGTGCAGTTCAAAGCTCTGTGCATCATGCACAAATCCTTCCACCGTGTAGGCCCAGCGATTCTGCACCCTCTGGTTACGCCTTATGTTCCAACACGCCCCCTTCGGTCTGGTACCCTGCAGCTGGCCACCTCCTCTAAAATTAACAAAGCCCGTTGGGGTGGCCGCTCTTTTTCCCATTCGGCGACCAGACTCTGGAATGCCCTCCCCTTTGCCATCCGGGGTAACAGCAACCTCCTCTCGTTCAGAAAGGCCCTAAAAACGCATTTGTTTGCTAAATCTCTCTGATCTGCCCCGAGCCTGCGCTAAAACCATTTTATCTTCAAGCGCTGCGAGGCCCCAGGGCGGTTATGCGCTATACAAATGCAATTTTTCATTTCATTTCATTTCATTTCTCTGCGGGGAGCAACGGGCCCACCTGGCCAAAGGACACCGCCGGCGGCAGTAGAGGAGGAGAGACTGTCCTTTGCCCCTTTTTTAAAGACTTTTGGGGGGGGTGGGAATTGGGAGTTGGGTTTTTTCTTGGACTTTGGGGACTTTTTCACGGACATTCTTTGGGGTTAGGGAGCGGGGTGCGGTCTTGCGGGATAGTTTATTTTTGTTATGAATTTAAATAATTATTTACTTTCAACTTAAACATTGCATACACGTTTTTACTGTTTTGCGGGGAGGCGGGGGGTTAACTATTTGTTTGTTTTCCTGAAACTTAACTGACTGCTTGATTCAAATTGTATAAGTAATCGCCCAAATGTTTACAACAGTAAGTGCCACTCACAGAGTTAGTGAATTCAATTGTCCTACTACTTTAGTAGTACTAACTACCGTCAGTCTCTCCTCTCTCCTCCTACTCCATTATTCTTCCTCCCCCCAAACGCTTATCTTACCTGTGATTCGTGTTTGAGAATAGGCCTAGGGCTAGGCACAGAGCTGACTGCATGGCAACTGGCGATGAACGTTGGCAATCCTGGGCGGATGAAATGGTTTAGTTGTGGTGGTTGTGGTGGTACACAGTGGCAGTAGCGGCATATGAAAAAAAATGGAAATGAAACCTTGAGTGGCCTGAGCGGATCATTACAACAGTACGATAGATAGCATAGTACACAAGAACAGTGCCATAATTTAGCCTAACAAATGCTAAAGTTTCCAAAGTATACTAGTTGCATGGAGTTTGGCTTTGGCTACTACAAGAAATAGTACTGAAGGTGAAGGGCACAGCAGCGTAATCATTCGCAACGTGTAGGAGGAGGATGTTTTCTGTTGCTTTGACCTTATCCTCCCCAGCAAGTGTGCAGAATTATTGTTGTAATATACTCACACCTCAATGAAAACCACACAGCCCAGGGGAAGAGGGTTAGGGTTTGAAACTTGGATGGGAATGGGGTTTGTGGGGAAAGTTTTGTGGAGAGAGGAAAAAAAAACACGGCATGGACAAACAACAAATGAAGATAAACAAATCTTTGGATACAAAGCTATCCATAAATCTTTTAAGGGACATAAAGGCAGTGCATGCACTACTGCATGCATGAAGTTGTTTGCTAAATGGATAGGTTACTGTAAAGTAAGTAGTACTTTCTACAATGTACTAACTATGAAGAAACAATGTGACAGTACAGGGCTGCAGTAATTACGCAATTTCACTTGCCTATCTGCCCTCAGAGAGAAGAACCACTTAGTACATTAAATTAGTTTAAAAAATAGCAAAGAAAAAAGTATACAATGGCTGGAGGGATGAATTGAAGCAGAGAGCAAACAAATGCATAGAGTCACCTTCACAGAAGTTCACAGCAATAACATTACTTAAAAGATAAGTAGAAATGAAGATGGATACTGTAA
This sequence comes from Lissotriton vulgaris, assembly GCF_964263255.1. Taxonomy (NCBI): domain Eukaryota; kingdom Metazoa; phylum Chordata; class Amphibia; order Caudata; family Salamandridae; genus Lissotriton; species Lissotriton vulgaris. The sequence continues at coordinate 449,201,804 of NC_141700.1, forward strand.
CTGTATGTTGTTATAGTTGTCCTGTTGAATTTGGGAAGTTGCATGCATCCAGCCATTCCTCTTTTTCGCGGTACTCCTCCATTTCATCTGACGCTCCGCCGATCAATGCTGGGGACCAGAAGACACCTTGTCCACTGCCTGCCTGGTGGATGCTGAATTGCGGGTCGCTAAGCCTGAGGTCATCCTCAAAAACAGGCAAGTGAGCAAAAACGCAAAAACTTTTTCAACCATAGATTTTCTCCAAACCACTTGCGTCCGATATTAGCCCTTCCCAGCATTGCCCCCAGACCCCTCCTCACACCCGCAAAAAAGTAGAACACCCCCAAACAGGCCAAAAGCAAAAATGGAAAATGTGACACTTAAAAAATGTTCGGCCTACCAGTCAACATCTCTCCAAACGCACTCTGCAGCTAGACCCTAACTCCCCTTTCCCACCATAGATTTTCTTCAAACCACTTGCAATCAAAATTAGACTATCCCAGCAGTGCTCCCAGACCCCCCCCCAAAACCTACAACCCACTCAAACGGCCCCCCAAAAACAAGCAAGTGAGCAAAAACGCAAAAACTTTTTCACCAAGGATTTTATCCAAAACACTTCAGCCCGATATTAGACCTTCCCAGCAATGCCCATAGACCCCTCAACCCACTCGCAAAAAAGTATTATACCCCCAAACAGGCAAAAAGCAAAAAGCAAAAACTCACACTTAGAAAATGCAGGGCCTACCTTCAATTAAGTCCAAACGCGCTCTGCAGCTAAGCCCTAACTCCCCTTTTCCACCATGGATTTTCTTCAAACCACTCGCAATCAAAATTAGACTATCCCAGCAGTGCTCCCAGACCACAAAACCCACCCCCACGAATCTAGAACACCCCCAAACAGCCCCCCCAAAACACGCAATACTGCTAGGCTTCAGTTTAAATTGTGCCATAACGCTGTCTGCAACTAGGCCCAAACCCCCCTTTTCCACCATGGATTTTCTTCAAACCACTTGCAATCAAAATTAGACCGTCCCAGCAGTGCTCCAAGACCCCCGACCCACCCCCACAAATCTAGAACACCCCCAAACAGCCCCCCAAAACATGCAATACTGGTATATTCAAAACATGACAAATTGCGCTGTTCACCAAAAATTGCTGTACAAGTTTTCAGCACTTCCACTACTTCGATCCTCTTGAAACTTACCTGGACACTTGTTCCAGCGATTCCCAAGAATCTCAGCAAGGCAAAACAAAATCAAACCACTGCGCTCTTTGAAGAAGAAGAAGAAGAAGAAGAAGAAGAAGAAGAAGAAGAAGAAGAAGAAGAAGAAGAAGAAGGTCTACAACTAGTTTTCACTTAGTTTTCACCCAAACACACGCGCCCGCAAAACACCAAAAAAGGCCAAAATTCTGCCAATTCTGGACCAAAGAACGCCAAACCCCCCTAAAACCTTGCCAACATTATTATGAAGGAGCCTGCATCCGACCCTGAGCCCTAGACTCAGAGGGAACCCTACCAACTTAAACCCAAAAACCCTAGTAAATCGCACTGAACCCTAAACCCTAGATATGCTTTGTCTGTCTGTGTCTAAGAGCCTAGGTATGCTACATCAGGATCCTTCACTGAGTGGTGCCTGCCTTGACCGTCTGCAAGGCCCTGCCGCAAGCATGGGCCAAAAATCAGTTCCGCCCAAGAACTTGCGATTTTTTGGTAATTTCGCGAGATTCGCGAAAAACCGAAAACAGCAAATTTCGCAAACATAACAGATGTTTGGCCCAAGCTTGAGGCAGTGCCATGCAGACGGTCAAGACATGCACCACTGAGTGAAGCAACCTGATGTAGCATACCTAGGCTCTTTGTCAGACAGACAAAGCATATCTAATTGTATGCAGCAAGCCACACAGCCCCAATTTTACGTGAAATGCTGTCTGGAGTTGACTCTGCCTGGCATAACAACAACAGTACACTGCCTCGCCCTCGACCACTACATACCAAGAATAGACAGACATGTAGTTCTGCTGTAGTAGTTGTTGTAGACTGGCTTACCTGTTTGCCACTCACAAATTGGCCATAGTTCGTCCGTAAACCAACGCTGATGATCCATCCATCCCAGTGAGTGACTGTAAAGAAAAAATATATATTACTTAATTAATTATCATGGTTTATTGGCAAGTGAGTCTACTACAAGGACATTTTGCATATTGTAAAATGCAACATAGTGGCTCCTGAATCTGACGTACAATTTGAATTAAACAAGGTAAAAAAAAACAGAGTAGTTGACATGAGTTACAATTACTGTGTAAAAAGATTAAATAATAACTAAGACAAGACATATGATTCATTTCATGCACAAAAAACAAACAGCAATTGGTTTCATCAGAGCCAGACAGCCATTGCTCTCCACTGCATGCCATCTTCTCAATTATTAATTACCTGTTCTACTTTTTGATCCGCATCTTTCTCGGAAAGTGGGGGCCCACAGGGCAGCCTCTCCTGTCAATTTCAGAAGTAACTCTGTCAGCAATCAGCAAGCATGTAGTCAGTCAGTAATTTCTGTCCCACTTGAGGGGACTTGTCTATGAAAACAAAGTTTCTTTATTTATTTCTTCCTAATCCATCTGCCTTGAGGGAAATGGATAGTTGGAGTCTGGAGGAGGAGGATAGAGAAGCATGATTGAGTTGTGAACTTGTGAACCTCAGGAATGCAGACTGTGGCACCTTCAAATCAATAAGGAAAATAAGATGAAGACAGTGCTGCTGATGGACTTGTTATGAGAGTTTTGTTGTGGTAAAAGTTGCAAAACAAAGAAAGACACACAGGAATAAAAGTGAATAAGGAAGAAAAAAAAGGAAGTCTTTTTCAGGCCTGGGTGTCAGGGAAGTAGAGCTCGTCCTCAAACTCTATGAATTGAGACAGGAGTAGGTCAGCTAACAGAGAAGAACTTCCGTCACCTTAGTCGGTGTCCTCTTCTTCCTGCGTGCATTCACGTATTTTGTAATCTGGTGGTATGAAGTGCTGATTCATCTTGATCAGTGTTAACCTCTTCACATTTTTGGGCGAGAGGTGGGTCCTTTTTGAAGTTACAATGGCACCAGCAGCACTGAAAACACGTACAGAAGACACGCTTGCGAGTGGGCAAGACAAATAATTTAGAGCCAGGTTGGTGATCAGTGGCCATAGAGCCCTTTTCCTATACCAATACAGCAATGGGTTCTGATTAACAAAGACCTCTGTTGGGTCATCCAGATAGGCCTGCACCATCGACTCAAGGTTCTCCACGGTTGCTCCACTTTGCCTACCATCTGTGGCCTTTGCAGCACAGGAAAGAGCAAACCCTTGATGAGTTAGCCAATCTGCTTCCGACAATATTATGGCTGGGCCTGGTGCAGGTGAGGATGATGATATGGTTGCTGCTAGTGTCCTTAACGACTGTAAGGGAAAGTGACTCCCTTCGGCCACAGATTCAGAAGTGGAACTTGACGCCAGATGGTCTGCTGATTCAGTTGGACTTCTGCCGGCTCCTTGAATTTTTGGCCGATCTTTTTTGAACCGAGTGGCTGACACAGCTAGCCAATGTTTATACTTTGAACATCTGCTTCATCAAAAGGAATGAATGCTTTGCTGGCCACTGCCTTTTTGTACCGTGGATCCAGAATAGTGGCACAAATGTAATGTTGTTCTGTATGTATGTTTTTAAGCCTTTCATTGTCAACTAGGCGGCTTAATAACCTCTCCGCCAACTGATATGCGTCTTGCTTTTCAGCATCATCTCTGAACATTGAAGACACTGCCTTCAGTTAGTGCTCTAGCATGACCAATAATGGGATAGCCTTGCCCAAAGAACAGTCCTCCCTGCTGACTTCACGAGTGAAGACCTCAAAAGGACGAAGCATGTCTGTCAGGCTTGCAACTTGCTTCCATTCCTCCAACTCTAGCCTCATGTCTTTCATAGTAGAACCCTGTCGAAAGTCATACTCATTGATTACCATGCACTGCTCAGACAGACGCTCAAGCATGTAAAACGTTGAGCTTCAACGTGTTGCCACCTCCTGGATGAGTCCTTTGACTAGCAGTCTACGTTCATGTTGAATGCTCCTCAGCTGCTTCTGGGCCATAAAGGAATGGCTGAAATGTGTGCAGATTCTTCGGCAGGTGGTCAGTAACTTGCTGACTGTGTTTTCATTTTTCAAGAAATCTTGCACCACGATGTTAATACTGTGCGCCAAACACGGCACTCTGAAATAGCCACCTTGCTGCATGGCATTAACTATATTACTGCCATTATCCGTGGAAACATAACCAACTATGCGATATCTTGGATGCAGCCATTCACAGACCTTCCTATCAAACTCCTCCAAAAGGTTAGGTGCAGTATGAGTTTTCTCCATGGCAAACATGGCTAATGTTGCATGTTTCCGAGTAGCTTGAAAAAGTGTGTCCGGGTCAACACCTGCATTTGTCTTGTCTCTAACCCCTGCAAAAGAGACCCAGTGTGCAGTGATGCACATGTAATCAAGGGCTTGGCAACTGGTCCACATGTCTGTTGTCAAGTGGATAGTGTGAACAGCACTCTTCTGCAAAGCTGCCCCAATCACCTCCAGCACATCTTGATGTAGTGCTGGAACCGCAACTCTGGCAAAATAGGACCGGCTAGGAACCTTCCATTTAGGGCAGACTGTTGCCACAAATTATAGAAACCCCACCCCTTCCACGAAAGAAAAAGGGAGAAGGTCCAGCGCTAGCATTTTAGCCAGCTTTGCGTTATACAGACGCACCGTTGGGTGGTTGCGTTCAAATGGCGCCGCCGACCGAAACATTCCACTAATGGGGGGGCTGGACTATTTTACGTGATGATGACCAGTTAGGCCCAGTGATGTACTTTTTCGCATTGGTGTCTCTCCCAGACTCTTAGTGTGCCTCATACATGTTGCAGGGGTAGAGGGTGTGGGAGATACCACTGCAGTGCTGCTGCCAGGGGTACTGGGTGTACCATAACAAATGTCTGTCGCTTCTTCACTTCCCCCCTGCACGATCAGCCCCTCGTCATCATCAGATGCAATATTAATGGATACATTTGGATTTGTTTTTCTTTTGGCTTCCTCAATCTTACTCAGGTGTGCCTCCCACTGGATAATGTGGTGTTTTTTGAGTTGACCTCTCTGGCCTCCAGTACCATAGTTGGTACTAAGCTTACCTCGACTAACTAATGTTTTACAAATCGAACAAACAACCATGTTTTCCGCACTTTGGCTAACAGTAAAGAAGTCCCAAACTGGGGACTGGAAATGTCTGCTGATGGTGGAGGTGCTACTTTGGCTTTCAATGCCAGATGAAGTGGAGGATGGGCGTGGCTGAATTCCTTTCTGTTGTTCACTTACAGCACCACTACTTGAGGTCGAGCTGGATGGAGGTCCCTGCCGGCCCTTCTGACTAAAAAATATGGAAGCTGTAGGTCGTGTTGGTGTTGTAGTTAACTGCGTTGGTGGTGGTACCAGTGCCACGCCGCCCACATCCCGCTCATCAGCCATTCGGGATAGGGTGAAAATGTCTGTCTGCTGCATGCCCGCTGGGGCTGGAGTGACGACTGTGATGACTGGGTCATCGTCAGACTGTTCATCAGCAGCAAGAAACACCAGTTCTTGTTTGTCGTCAACAGCCATAACTTGAAGCCTTACGGGAACCTTCCTTTTAGGCTTAGCTACCTTTGTCGGCTCATGGCGTGAATCACTCTCAGACTGCATTGCTGGGTTCGAATCAAGATCAAGGTCATCAGAATGAAGGGGGCTTGAAGAAGAACTTGTAGTAGTAGTAGTAGCCATCGTTGACCTTTTTCTTGCTGGGGATCTGGATCATCATCAGGAGGAGTGGCTTCCTCGGATGATACCCCCGCTTGTATATCAATTTCCTGATGTGCCCATACTTCTGGAGGAACAAGCGTAGGCAGTTGTGCCGCTCCATGAACCTCTAGTTGCACCTCTCCATGCACCTGTCCATGCGCCTCTCCTTGCGCCTCTTCTTGCGGCTCTACTTGCGCCTCTCCTTGCGCCTCTCCTTGCGCCTCTCCTTGCGCCTCTACTTGCGCCTCTCTTTGCGCCTCTCCTTGCGCCTCTCTTTGCGCCTCTCCTTGCCCATGTACTTGCGCTTGTACTAGTTGCACCTGTGGTTGTCGTTGCGGCTGTGGTTGTTGAACACTCGTTAGCTGAGTTACACCCGGCGTTGATTGGATGGTACTTTCTTGTGATGAGCCAACATCACTGGTCGATGATGATTGAGAAAGTAAAGTGGCTGCCTCAGCAGCACTCATGGTCTTGGACCTAACTTGGCATGGTGGCACTGAGCCCAATGAAGCGGAGGTGCTGCTTCCAGCTTGGTCCCCGGCGGACACCGTTGCTGCTGCAGGCGTATTTTTTTTTCTCCCAAAAAAGGTGTCGGTGGGCACACCAGTCTCCTTAGTAGGTGGTGCCACTTGCTTCTTCTGCTCCTTCTTACTGGCGGTGGCACTGGCAACTTTTTTCGCTGAGGTGCTACGGCCACCTTTCTATGGACCCATCTTCTTCAGATGTCAGAACAGCAGGCCGCAGTTGCACGAGTTGCAGAGTTGTCTTATCTGTGGCCACACATGATGTCACGTGACGTTGTGCTGCACACACCACTGCATGACTTCTTCCTGGCACTGGTGGTTCTCTTGTGCACCTAAAAGCAATGGAAGCCAGAGGAACATCAGTTAAACACCCCAAAAAGTCGAAAAACACACAAAAATCACCACAATCCAATGCCATCCAAGCCCTCAATGATGTTTACATTCAAGACACCCCACAGAAAGACTTGGTCCATGCACCACTGAGTACCCCTGGGCATAATGGATGAAAGCAAGGCAAACTGGGTGCAGGCCTGAGCACACTGCTGGCTTCAAAATGGCCCCTTGACCCCCACCACATGGCCAGGCCCTGCCTGGACCAGGCCTCAAAATTACCCCCACCCACATGGCCAGGCCCCAACAACACCCCAGAAAGTCGAAAAACACATAAAAATCACCACAATCCAATGTCATCCATGCCCTCAATGATGTTTAAATTCAAGACACCCCACAGACAGACTTGGTCCATGCACCACTGAGTACCCCTGGGCATTATGGATGAAAGCAAGGCAAAATGGGTGCAGGCCTGAGCACACTGACTGGCTTCAAAATGGGCCCTTGACCCCCAGCCACATGGCCAGGCCATGCCTGGACCAGCCCTCAAAATGGCCCCCACCCACATGGGCAGGCCTCAACAGCACCCAAAAAGTCGAAAAACACACAAAAATCACCACAATCCAATGCCATCCATGCCCTTAATGATCTTTAAATTCAAGACACCCCTCAGAAAGACTTGGTCCATGCACCACTGAGTACCACTGGGCATAATGGTTGAAAGCAAGGCAAACTGGGTGCAGGCCTCAGCACACTGCCTGGCTTCAAAATGGCCCCTTGACCCCCACCACATGGCCAGGACCTGCCTGGACCAGGCCTCAAAATGGCCCCCACCCACATGGACAGGCCCCAAAAACACCCCAAAAAGTCGAAAAACACATAAAAATCACCACAATCCAAGGCCATCCATGCCCTCAATGATGTTTAAACGCAAGACACCCCACAGAAAGACTTGGTCCATGCACCACTGAGTACCCCTGGGCATAATAAATGAAAGCAAGGCAAAATGGGTGCAGGCCTGAGCACACTGCCTGGCTTCAAAATGGGCCCTTGACCCCCAGCCACATGGCCCGGCCCTGCCTGGACCAGTCCTCGAAATGGCCACCACCCACATGGCCAGGCCTCAACAGCACCCAAAAAGTCGAAACAAACACAAAAATCACCACAATCCAATGCCATCTATGCCCTCTATGATGTTTAAATTCAAGACACCCCACAGAAAGACTTGGTCCATGCACCACTGGGTACCACTGGGCATATTAGTTGAAAGCAAGGCACACTGGGTGCAGTCCTGAGCACACTGAATGGCTTCACAATGGCCCCTTGACCCCCACCAAATGGCCAGGCCCTGCCTGGACCAGGCCTCAAAATGTCCCCCACCCACAACGCCAGGCCCCAACAACACCCCAAAAAGTCGAAAAACACATAAAATCACCACAATCCAATGCCGTCCATGCCATCAATGATGTTTAAATTCAAGACACCCCACAGAAAGACTTGGTCCATGCACCACTGAGTACCCCTGGGCATAATGGATGAAAGCAAGGCAAAATGGGTGCCTGCCTGAGCACACTGCCTGGCTTCAAAATGGGCTCTTGACCCCCAGCCACATGGCCAGGCCCTGCCTGGACCAGCCCTCAAAATGGCCCCCACCCATATGGCCTGGCCTCAACAGCACTCAAAAAGTCGAAAAACACACAAAAATCACCACAATCCAATGCCATCCATGCCCTCAATGATGTTTAAATTCAAGACACCCCACAGAAAGACTTGGTCCATGCACCACTGAGTACCCCTGGGCATAATGGATGAAAGCAAGGCAGACTGGGTGCAGGCCTGAGCACACTGCCTGCCTTCAAAATGGCCCCTTGACCCCCACCACATGGCCATGCCCTGCCTGTACCAGGCCTCAAAATGGACCCCACCCACATGGCCAGGCCCCAACAACACCCCAAAAAGTCGAAAAACACATAGAAATCACCACAATCCAACGCCATCCATGTCCTCAATGATGTTTAAATTCAAGACACCCCACAGAAAGACCTGGTCCATGCACCACTCACTACCTCTGGGCCTACTGGCTAGTGAAGCTTTACAGGCACCCCAAAATTAAAAAAAAAATCAACATATAACAGTGAGCTAAAATTCCATGACATAAATGAGAATTAAGTTAAAAAAAATCACAGAAACAGTTGTATCATGCACCCATGTCTAACCCTGGGCCTACTGGATACTGAGGCTACCCACAATATATATATTTTTTAAGTTGTGAAAAAAGTTTTAAAACTGTAGTTGCAGTAACTGCAATGCCCCAAACAAACAACAGCAACTTACTTGTAAAATCTCAAGTCCAAAAGTGATCCAAAGTCCAAAAAGTCCTCAAATACAAATATCCAGCAGCAGCCACAAAAAGTAATCCTTCCAGCTCCAGATCCAAATCAAAAGTGACCAGGACATGGACAAAGCACTGGGAGGAGCCTGCTGGACAGGAACAGGAAGTTGGAGACTCTGGGGCACTTCCTTCCTCCCACCCCCCCCCCCCAAAATGATGGACCCCTTGCACCAAAAAGTGCAGCCAAATGTCAATCTGAGGAGTTATTCTGATCAAAATCATCATTTTCAGAAGGTTTATGCTTCCTGCAGTGGAGTTCTTGTGCAGAATTGCAATTTTTGCAATTTCGGGAAAGCGAGCTGTTCAAACTCCCGCCGGAAGTCAGCTGCGCGCCGCATCTACGTGTTCGGCATTGTTTACTCTTGCAATGCGTAATCGCGGGCCCTTATGACGTACTCGCATTGTCAAACTCTCGCTGTGCAAGATGGCGAGCTGCGATGACTTAATTGCGTTCGAAAAACTCCAGCGCGATCACGCAGCAAGATCGAAAATGGCGCAGCACACGCAAACTCGGCGGACTCAGAATCACAGTAATTCAACACCGCGCGCGCGGTATTGTATTTTTCAAGCGCGACCAAGCTAAATAATTCGCAGCTTGCGAATTTGCGGATTTTTGGGCAAATTTGCGCGATTCGCGGATCGCAAATTTGCCAAAAATCATTAAATTTCGCAAACGAAACGGATTTTACGCCCACCCTTATTGAGGACGTTCCTGCAATCAATCTGCTGTTGCTCAGTGAGGCTGGCTGCCAAGGCCACACAATCAACTGAACCATCATCAGGGTTCTGTGAGAGGAGATCAGGGAGTGGGTCACTCTCTTTCCCCTGACCCTCATCAGTAGTCATGAGCAAGCCCATGTCTGCCCTGTACACATAGGGGTTGAGTCTGTTTACATGGAGCACCCTGTGGGGGCTCCTAGGATTTCCAAGGTCCACCAAGTAGGTAATCTCTCCTTTTTACTCAATGATATCAGGGGGTCCACTCCACTGGCCCCGGAGAGCTGCTGGGGCCACATGCTCCAACAGCAATACTTTCTGTCTTGGCTGATAAACAGTCAGTTCAGCCTTTCGGTCATGCCAAGCTTTTTGCAATTCTTGACCTGCCTCAAGGTTTTTGCTGGCCTTCTTCATGTACCCAGCCATCCTGGAGGGGAGACCAAGTACATAGTCCACTATGTCTTGCTTGGGAGGTTTGAGAGGTAACTCCCATCCCTCCTTCACCATACACAAGGTACCCCTAACTGGATGCCCAAGCAAAAGTTCAAAAGGGCTGTGGCTAACCCCCTTTTGTGGCACCTCTCTGTAGGCAAAGAGAAGGCAGGGCAACAGGACAGCCCATTTTCGCCTAAGCTTTTCTGGGAGGCCCATGACCATGCCCTTTAAGGTTTAGAGGAACCTTTCAACCAACCCCTTGCATTGTGGGTGATATGGTGTGGTGAATTTGTAATTTACTCCACACTGCTTCCACATTACAGTGATTTAACTAGACATGAAGTTTGCACCTCTGGTAGTTAGGACCTCCTAAGTGAAACCCACTCTGGAAAAAATTCCCAGGAGGGCCCTTGCCACCACAGGAGCTGTGGTGGTACTAAGGGGTATTGCCTCAGGGTACCTAGTGGCATGGTCCACCACCACTAGTATGTAACTGTGCCCAGATGCAGTTGGAGGGTTCATGGTACCAATTATGTCAATCCTAACCCTCTCATAGGGAACCCCCACCACTGGAAATGGTGTCAGGGGGCCTTTGTAGTGCCACCTGCCTTACCACTGGCCTAGAAAGTGGCACAGGAGCACCACAACTCCTTGGTGTCTTCAGACATGTGAGGCCAGTGAAAGTGAGGGACAAGCCTGTCCCGAGCCTTACTTTGGCCTAAGTGACCTGCCAAGGGAATGTTATATGCTAGGGTGAGTAGGAACCCCCCAAACTTCAGAGGTATGACCAACCTCCTGGTGGCACAAGGCTTGGGGTCTCTACCCTCTGAGTAGAGTATTGGAGTCCCAAATCCCAATAGATCCTGTGGGACCCACTGATACTCCCAGCAGCCTCAGCAGCAACTTGCAGTCTGAGTGGTTCAAGAGAGGGGCGGGTTTGCTGCTACTGACTCAGATCTCCTGGAAAGGCCCCTTGTCCCCAAGAACTCAACCTGGTCAGGTTCCAGTTTATCTGGGACAGTTCCTTCCCAGGGACTGAGTCATCTCCCTCAAGAGACTGACCCTTTCCCGAGCCTGGGGAGAAGACACAGTCTTAACCCTCCTGCTCCTTCTCTTGGAAGACACCTGGTCCATCTTTTCAGGATCCGGGGCCTGTTCATTAGACATCTGTTTGGCCTGTGACCTAGTCACAGCATACGCATTTGCAGAGATGCCCAACATTGCTTCATGTGTCCTGAGTTCCACTTCAGCCCAGGATGAAGTCTCCAAATCATTGCACAAGAAGCACTCCACAGGGAGGTCTGAGCTAACCACAACCTTCTTTGGGTCAGTTACCCCATCCCAGCTGAAATTAACAACTGCCAAGGAATGATCTGTCCTGACATTGTTAGCATTGGTCACATGGTACACCTCACCAAGTATGATCTGTTTAGGGTCCACAAGGTCCTTTGTCACCATATTGACCCTGTATGCCATGACCTTCTTACAATTAATCAAAGGGTGTTGTCTGTATTTGCCAAGGTTACCGGGACTTACAAATAAGGAGCCAACAGCTATGCCGCCATCACAGACAAGCACTGCCTGAGCTGGAGTTCTGACAGGCCAGAACCCATCTCAGAGCCCAAAGTTAACCCTACCAATCCACTGTGCCCTGTACCACCACTTGAAACAGTACTAGGGGCAGCAGTTGCCTTAGGGGTAGTGGTGATTGGAGTGGAATAGTTGGCCTTCAGACAACTGGCATCTTTTGCCCAATTTGTCTTTTCTTTACATAAGTAACACCAAGGTTTCCTTTTGCCTTTTACCTTTCTAGATTGCGACCCCCCACCCCAGATGCAGGTTTTTGGGGCCATGATGAAGACTTTTTTCTTTACCCTTGTCCTCACCCTTATCTTGAGTTTTAGAGTCTTGCTTCTTCTGGTCACCACCAGAGTTCTGTTTTTTCTGCTTCACCTCGGTTCTGACCTACTTATCTGCCTTCTTTCCCAATTCTTGGGGACAAGTCAGATCAGACTCAACCAGGTACTGATGCAAAAACTGATTTTGGCAATTATTAAGGATCTGCTCCCTCATATTCAAATTATACAATCTCTTGAAATCATTCACTTTGCTGCCAAGTAACCAGCATTCCAGAGCCTTAATAGCACAATCTACAAAGTCTACCCAGCCTTGAGTCTTTGTCCTCTGGGTGTCTCTGAACTTAATCCTGTTCTGTTCAGTGGTTAAGCCAAACCCATCAATGAGAGCACTCTTCAATAATGAGTAACTGTCAGCACCCTCTTCTCTAACAGTGAGGGGCTTATCTCTACCTTTGTCAGCAAAGGAGAGCCACACTATAACTGCCCACTGCCCTTGAGGGCCCCTCTGAACCTTACAGGCCCTCTCCAAAGCAGTTATCCATTTATGGTTTTCATCCCCAACATGGTAGGGAGGGACAGTCTTGCTCAGGTTCCTATCGTCAAAAGAATGTTCCTTAACTCTAGGGACACTGTTGCTGCCACCATGGGACTCTAGTCCCAATTTCTTTCTAGCTCTCTGGACTTCTAGGGATTCCTTGTCTAGGGTCAACTGCTCTTGCCTGAGTCTAAACACAGCTTTCTCAAGTTCAAGCAGTTGATACTCCCTGTCTAAGGAATGGTCCTTCTTGCTAGATACAGAGGTCCCTACAGACTGTCCTAAGTGATGTGACTCTGCATAGGGATAGCTAGATCTCCTTGGTAAACTCTGCACTTTTCTAGGAGGGGTGAAGACGGTGCCATTTTGGCCTTCTCCGCCATCTCCCTGAAGATCTGAGTTGTTCAGTTGGGAATCATCTTGATCCTCCCGGCCAGGGTTTGAATCTGGGTCATAGAAGGTGTCACCTTCGGACCTGTCTTCATTCCCTGCCCCGCCCACTGTATCCTGTTCATTTAACCAAGTGGTCTTCCTAAGGTCATCTAACAGTAACACCTCAATGAGGTGTTGAGTGCTGGCATTTCTCCCAGTCTTCAGCTATCTAGAGAGACACATTGCTTTCAATTCCTGAAATGTAAACTCGTTGTACCTAGAAGGCAGAGAGCTACTGGTGGCCTCTCCTTTAGACAACATACTAAGTGTGGTGTGGTGTATGCACCTACCTAACCTAGTGGGAACTAAACTCTCTTAGGTTGGAGAAAGGGTGTGCTAGACCCTGGACTTCCCAACCCCAAGTCAGTAGAACTTACTTATTCAGAGCTGGTATTATATGTATCTAGTACTTTAGTGGTTTTCAGTTAATTAATACAAAGATGTATCTAGTAAAACAATTGCAAGCTTGAATCCCAACCGCTGCAAAACAATGTGAGAAGTTGGCCTGGTATATGCTGTCCACTAGTTAAAGTGGAAAACTTGCACCAGTCCAAACAACCCTTATGATGTATGAGGTCAAATATAACATTTAGAAAGCGATCCTAGTGATAGCTGTGGAGTGCAGCCTTCAGGCTTAATCTTGAAGGAATGTAAAGCAGCTTGTTTTACCAGAATATCACCTTTAGTATTAACTAAATGAAAGTAGAACCACACAGTAGTCATAAAAATATGTATTTATTTATATAACACTCTCTAGTATCCTCTACACGAGGATAGAACCCAAAGCACACAATGCTTTAGCAAAGAAACAGTTGTAAGTAGCACAATACACAGTGGGCTCCAGGGGGAGACCAAACCATATACTAAAATAGTGGTATAAGAACCACGACTGAAGTCGAGACAGTGTCTAGAACACATAGAATCCCTGGGACCCCAGGAACCACCCAAGGTGAGTAGAAAGGGACCCCACAGAGGATGAGTGCAGTACAATTCTATGGGGAAGTTGGGCTTACAATTTTAAAGTTTAAGGGCCCTTCTCAGTGGACTTCGAGGAATTCCTTTGGAACTTAGGAGGTTGGAGAGCCACCCCACCCATGGATACCATAGTACCCGAGTTACCTATCCCAGACAAGCTGGGTGCATAGGCCTGGAGTGGTGTCGGAAACCGCTGTTGTTCTCAATGGAGAGCTGTGAAGAAGAGCTGCTGCGGGAAGGAAGAAAGTGTCCGTAGGAATCCAAGGGTGGATTTGTGTGGAAGGAACCTGAAAGCAGAGGGGGCAGAGTCTGGGTCACTTCAGGGTGACCAGGGGCTCAGTAGACGAATGCCCACCGATGTCGGGTGCTTCAGGTGCGCAGAAGGGATGCTTGACTCTGCAGCCACGAGGTCCAGGAAAAGTTGAGGATGACCAGGAGCCAATTGTGAGCTGTCCCACAAAGGATGTTGAGTGCTGAGGGATCAGTGTCTGGCTGGAGTACCAACAAGCCTTGGCAACAGCAACCCATGCAAGAAGGTCATGCAGGTTATGGTGTGGACCAGCAAGGTCAAGGAGACTCAACAAGCAATGGGGAGTCAGGGCATGTCTGGAGCAACCTGGAAAGCTCAATAGAAATCAAGATGACCCTCAAGAGGACCCACAGGCCGAATGATCAGGAGTTACGAGGGGACCTCGGCAAGATCACAAAGTGCCAGCCCACAGAGCACTCAGTGCGAGGAGGCCGGAGAACTTTGATGGAAACACTGCCCGGGGTCAGGACTACACACAGGACAATGCACAAGCTCGGGAATCACCAACAAGCATATGTACTTGCAAAAGTACGCAGTGCACAGGTGTTCAGTTTATGCAGTCCCCACAAGGGATACTGGCCTCAAACTCAGTGAAGGGCAAATCGACCTCATGGAACTTTGAAACTCACCTCCTGTGTTGCTGGAGCCTTTGGAGTCCACAGGAGCTCAGCATCAACAGACCAGTCAGTTGCGTTACGGTGCCTGCGAATGCAGGGGAGTGACTCCTTCACCCCAAGGGAGATTTTTCAGTTGTCCTTAGTGCTCCACAGGTCCTGCAAGGCGCCTGTATGGTGCAAGGCCACAGACAATGCTTTGGCCTGAGAGGGAGATAAAGTTGGGCCCAGTCAAAGTCCAGGGAAGTCCAGAGTGTCCAGACGGTCGAAGGTCAGTGGTTTCTTGTTGCAGAATTTTGTTCACATAAAATCCAAAGTCTTACAGTAAGGTAAGCACTTTGTACCCACCGGAAAGGGTTGGAAAGGGTTGGACAGATTATGGGGACCCTCCTAGGGGAAGGTCAGTTTTGCTCCAGAACAGGAGCCACAATCCCAGAACTGGGTTAAGCTGGGCTACGCACAGGGACACCAGTTGTGAAATGAAATGAAAACAGTCTTATAATGCGCGAACGTAGCCCAGCGGGCATCAAGGCGCCTAACAGGAAACCATAGTATCGAAGCAGATTGCCAAATTACAGATATGCCTCGGCGAAGAGCCACGTCTTTAACGCTTTCCTGAAGAGCACGGTAGAGGGTTGTGCTTTTAATTCAGGGGCGAGGGTGTTCCAGAGTTTAGGGGCCAGAAAGGAAAAGGCCCTTCCTCCCCATCTGACTCTACGCGCCCAAGGGACGGACAAGAGATTCTTGATGGAGGAGCAAAGGTTTCTGCTGGGAATGTATGGAACCAGCAGAGATCTTATGCCTTCAGAGCTTTCGCCGAACAGGGCCCCGTAGACAAGGCACAGGATCTTAAAAGTGATCCTGGCCTGAATCGGGAGCCAATGCAGGCTTTTCCTAGCTAAAGTGGCAGAAGAAAGGCTGGGGGCGGCCAGGATAAACCTAGCCACCGCATTTTGGACAGTTTGCAAGCGTTGTATCAGGCCTTTATTGATGCCCAGGTAGAGCGCGTTGCAATAGTCTAAGCGTGAGGCGACTAAGGCAACCACGACCTGTTTACGTGCTTGCAGGGAAAGATAATGGGTGATTTTCCTCAGGATCCTAATGGCCCCCCAGCAAGTGGAGACTGTTCTGTTCACCTGCTGGACCATAGCAAGGGAGGCATCCATCATAACGCCCAGATTCCGAGCTGATCTCGTGGGCAATGGGCAGGCTCCAAGGGATTGGGGCCACCAGTCGCTTGACCAGATGTCCTGATCTCCTCCAAAGATCAGGACCTCGGTTTTCTCTCCGTTCAGCTTCAATGAGTTCAGGATCATCCACTGTGAGACTGCCTCCATGCAGTTCCTGAACCTGAAAGCGGAGCTACGCACCGAGTGGGAGAGGACACCATGATTTGGGTGTCATCGGCGTATGACACCACCTCCATCCCAAAAGATCTTACCAACCTGGCAAGTGGGGCCACGTAGATATTAAAAAGCGTGGGGCTCAGGGCCGACCCCTGTGGGACTCCACACTGCACAGTTGTATCAGGGGACAGATACTCTCCCAGCTTGACTTTCTGCTCCCTCTGATTGAGGAAGGAGGTCAAAAGGCTCAGCGCTGGGCCCTCCACCCCTATCTCCCTGAGACGAGTTGTTAAAATAGAAGGAGACAGGGAGTCAAAGGCTGCTGTCAGGTCGAGCAGGACCAAAAGAGTAGTCTGGCCCTGGTCGACCTTCGAGCGGATGTTGTTTACGACCACCGTGAGAGCTGACTCAGTGCTATGGAACTTCCGGAAACCGTGTTGTGACAGGTCCAGATGACCAGAGGTGTCCAGAAAGGCAGACAGATGTTGGTTAAGGTGTGTCTCAAGCATGTGCCCCAGGTGTAGACTTTCAGGCACTCTCAGAGTGCAACCACCGAGCCCCAATACTCTAAATCCTGTCTGGGAGGTGGTCACACCTCCCTGTGACAGGATATCTGTTGTGCTACCTTCCTCTACTCGAGCTTGGCTCAGTAGCTGGAGGGCAGAAATGTATCTCTGGTTGGCAGAAACCATTTTGTACTGACCGGGTTGAGAAGACTGGCACCGGAAAGACCAGTGACCGCACAAAGCTCGCTTCAGAAGGGTGGAATCAGACCTCCCACACCAGTTACCGGTGTGGAGGTATGATTCCAAGGTGTTTTATACCAAACACCACATGTTTTGCTTCAGCCATTTTCAAAATAGCATTTACTACGCAGGTATAATGCACATTTACCACGCGGTTATAATGCACTTCTACCTATATGTCTTGCTGGGTCACAGGCAACCAGGGAGAATGGTCTCCGAAGGCTGCAGAGGGGCACCCTCTCAAGTATAACCCAGCACCCTGCCTTCAGGATTATTAAGGCCTGCTATAGGGGTGACTTACAAGTTTTAAGTGTACTGACCTATATCTAAACAAAGTGGTGTAAGCACCAGCTTACACAGGCTGCAATGGCAGATCTGTAGTTCCATTTTGCATGGCCTCTCATGGGTGGCATAATACATGCTTCAGCTCATGGAAGGCCTCTGGGGTACCTAGGCCCCGGGTACATGTGAACCATATACTAGGATCTTATAAGGGTACCCCAGTATCCAATCTGGAGTGTGCCAAAGTACATGGTATAATGTTTTAAGGAGAAAGCAGATTGACAGGGGTCCTGATTAGCAGGATCCCAGTCAGACTAGTCAAAACAGTGTAACATCAAGCAAAAAGTGGGGGTAACCATACGAAGTAGATCCTACTTTCCTACTCCCTGACAGGAAATGGCCCAAAACTCAATGTGGAGACAACATTTCTCCACTGAAAACGAACCTTTATTTTTTGCAATGTGCCTAACAGTGGATGTTGGTCCCTACCTCAACTGGCACCTAGGGAAATCTAGCAAACCAGCCCATTTTTTAAAACTAGACATCCAGGGAAATCCTGGATGGGGTGACTTGTGTGGCTTTCACCAGGCTCTGTTACCCAGAATCCCTTGCAAACTTCATACTGTGTCAAAACAACATATTTTCCTCATAGTTCTGGAATCTGTGGGGAGTCACAGACTTCCACCCACCCAGCCTTCAGCCAAGTCTCCCTATAAAAATGGTACTTTACTTTTGTCGGTAGGCCTAATGACCTTAACATAAAAGGGCCAAAAATGTACTGTGGATACATCAAAATTATCGATCACAAAACGTTCTGGTTTTGCAAGTTGTGCACCTGCTTTTTTGGTCCTAGGCTCGGGGGCCATCTATGGAAACTAACCAAACCCAGATAATTCTGAAAACTAGGGATGAGTGGCTTGCGTGGATTCCCCAACGTTTCCTTACCCAGAATCTCCCACAAACTTCAAATTTAGCAAAAAAAGTTAAATGTTCCTCATATTTCTTCGTGAGATCATCGCACCAGCACACATTTTCTACCACCCAGTGTTCCCATCATTCTCCCGAGTACAGTTATGTATCTCACTTGTGTGGATGCCCAAAGTAAAGCCAGCCTAAAACGTATAAAATAAAATTGTGCTTATCAACTCACTGTGATATCCCCTTAATCTCTACACATTTTTGGCCCTTCCCTGTCACAGTCACTTGGCTCACCCACACAAGTGAGGTATCATTTTATTTAGGAGATCGAGTGGAATGCTGGGTGGTAGGAGCGGTGATCCCACACAGAAATGTGAGAAAAATTAGGTACATTTGAAGTTTGCAGGGGATTATGTGTAAGAAAACGTACATGTAAGTCACACACCTCCCTAGACTCCTCCGGGTGTTTAGTTTTCACAAATGCCTGGGTTTGTTAGATTTCCCTAGATGGCCGCCAAGCCAGGGACCAAAAACGCAGGGGGAGTTCAGGGGGGTGTGGCTTGCATGGATCCCCCAACGTTTTGTCACCTACAATCCCCTACAACCCTCAAATTGTGCTAAAAAGTCAAATTTTCCTCACATTTCACAGCACCAGCACAAATTTCCCACAGTCCAAGGGGAATGCTGGGTGGTGGGAAATGTGTGCCAGTGCAGTGATCCCACATATTTGATCTTTTCCACACAGAAATGTGGGGAAAGTGTGACTTTTGTAGCTAAATGTGAGGTTTGCAGGAGGTTCTGGGTGATAAAACGCTGGAGGATCTATGCACACCACAAGCCAAGCGCCATCAATTCACACTGCTAACCAATTACCATCCACGCACACCATCATTCAAGTGTATGATGTCCTTTAGGCTAGTCCTGTCATGTATACCCCTATGACATACATGTGTCCCATCCACACGACAATAACAATTCTAACAAGCATTTGCAATGCAATAGGTCTCGCAGCATTAAAGTTTGAGTTATTGGCATTGTAAATGACAATGCTTTGCATAATTTTTTTTCTTTAATTTGCAATTGGTATATAAACATTGTTTGTGAATGGTTAGCTGTTGCTTATGCGAGCATTGGAGAATAAGACACCATTGTACACTGGAACAAGAGACAGTGACCGCTAGGACACGAGTCGCATGCAGTACACTGGGACATTGGAAACGGACAAAATGGAGATGAGACACTGACATGTTCAATTAGGGAGACACTTATGTGCATTAGGATGGCAAGGCATTGAGTCAAGTGGCCGACATTCACTTACACTTGGGCACGGAAGACTGACTACACTCTAGGAGAGTAGACAGCACACTATAGGGAGACAGCACACTATAGGGAGACAGCACACTATAGGGAGACAGCACACTACAGGGAGACAGCACACTACAGGGAGACAGCACACTAGAGACAGCACACTAGAGACAGCACACTACAGGGAGACAGCACACTACAGGGAGACAGCACACTACAGGGATACAGCACACTATAGGGAGACAGCACACTACAGGGAGTCGGGAGACAGCACACTATAGGGAGACCCTGCTGTGACTATTTCATGCTTTTTGTCCTAACGAGCTGAAACTGGGCAATGAGACAGTGACAGTGCAATGACGGGTATCAAGGACAGCACTGTCTGAAGGAGACACTGTCACAGGGCGTTTAACAGGCACGAGCACAGAACAGTGTGACAAAGTATTAACAGGCAACACTGAAATTGTACTGAGGCAGGAAGAGATAGGCTCATTCAGAGACCGTAGATAGCGACACAGGAGACGCTAACGGACACCGACATGCTCTGGCAGACGCAAAGACACCCTGATATACGTACAGGGAGGATGGAACAGGGGCACAGTGACAGCGCACGGTAATGGGTCCGCCATCACAGCTTGCTCTAGAGTCAGAAAACAAACACTAATATATCTGTAGATCCGTGAAACGAAATATAAAAATTAAAATTGTACAATACAAGGAAAAAATAAAAGACGGATCTTAATGTTTTCAAAATTATTTACTGTGATTTACACACTTATTGTTTGTTGTCGGTCTCCTGTCAAATGAACAGTTGAATTGGTAGAAACTGTTATGTAGCCCCACTGTCTAATAGAAAAGTATTTAAGCAGTGAAGATTATAGTACAGGAACAATGGTGAGAGTACGATTCAGTGAGGCCAATCTTTTTCAGCGTATGATGTAAAAAGGTGCAATGTGCCTGGAATTAGAGAACGAAAATAGTTCAAATTGAACGGCTCCCATGCTCCATCAAAGTCAAAATAAAGGGTGCCAAAGAATGCAAACAAATCATCTTGTTTACGGTCATCCAAAAATAATGACGATAAAATTATGCGTCAAGCTTAAAGAGATCGGGAAAACTGCATAAGCCACGTTTCTTGGCTTTATCTCATGGCTATGCTTCGCCCACTTAACTACTTTATCTTCGGGACCCCAGTTACTTATTTCTCTTAAATACTTTTCTCCTTGCAGTTCGGTGCAGTGTGTCACACTTCAGCTAAAAACAAATCGAAACTTTCCGTGGGGCGGGACTTCCGGCTTCGGAAGCCCGCGCACGCGCCCACGGAGAGAAGCCGTGCCCACAGAGAGAAGCAGTGCTGGTGACGCGGGGCTCCCATGCCCTAGAGAGAGCCCGCGGTGGCGGCTGAAGTCCGGAGTGGCGGTAAGTTGGCGGGCGCTCGGTGCACTTGTGTGTGTGTGTGCGCGTGCGCGCCGTGTGTGTGTGTATGCGACGGCGGGTTCTCTGTATGTGTGGGTGCGTGCGTGCATGGGCGCTCATGTGTGTGTGTCTCTGTTTCTGCGCATGCATGTGTGGTGTTGGTGCTTCCCAGGAGACAGCAGCTGAGCGCGTTCGCGAGCGCGTTGCCCGCTGAAATCGCCTCCTTGAAGAGGCAATGCGCGCGGCCAGGTGCTGTCTCCTGGCAAGCACACTCAGTAACAAAAGATCTCCTGGTGGACACAGCGCTAACGCGCTGTTACGCCACGAGACCTAAAAAGGTGACCTTATACCTACTAGCTTGCTCCTATCTTTTCGACACCAGGCTCTTCGTATTCTATCATAATCCCTGTACCCGGTGTACATAAACATGTCCCCAGGCATGGCAGAATCATATGGTTCACCAATTTTTTCATCCTTGGCCAACAGCCAGCTGTGCATGATTGCATTTGTTTAGAAAAGCATTGGTGATTGTTTTCAAAACATTTATGATAGTTTTCAAAACATCCATGCTTGATTTAAAAACATATCGATTCTAGAAAAAACCCTCACTCCCCCCCTACAATGTAGAGGAGAATTCCTTCCAAGCTGACACGAGGTCCTCCATGCTGAATCTTCGACATGAAGCGGTCTGACATCCCTTGAGGGCTCAAAGCAGGGACGGGGTCCTTCATTGTTAACCATCAGCTGAGGGAGCTGGTTCTTCCCTATGGGTTTCTTGGCTACAGATACACATAGCTATATGCATATACATGCTACACCTGCAGATCTAGGCTAGTTACATTTAGGCAAATTACTTAGGGCATGCATTCAAGGAATATGCAAGTAATACTGTTTCTATCTGAACTGCTTATGTTCATCTTATGAGCACTATAATAAAAAAGTTACTATTTACTATTTACTATATTGGGACTAGCAATCTCTTTCGTATGCTTCTGTCTCCTGATCGTCGCAGCATATATGTTTTACACGAGGCTGTCGTTGGACCAATAAATACTTATTGAAACAGCCTAATCGCCATCCTGTGGATTTTCTGAGAGAAAGCAAGCATGAGTTTCTGAGTGAAAAGTACTGTACTGTTTTCCACGATCCCTGAGGAATCACGGTTGTCATGTTCAGTGGTTGCCAGAGACTACCTACACCACTGTAGAACACAGGGGGGTTGTAGTGGCACTGTAGAGTTAGCTGGTCTAACGGGTGTCATATCCTGTGGGTGTGTCCGGAAGCGGTTGGGACACCAAGCCCTCAGTTTTGGTCATTCAAAATGCACATGTCCTGGGGGACTTCTAGGAACTACACAACATGGCACCGCCAACGTTGGTTTGGTTCTTATATTAAAAGTGAAAATCTGAGTAGTTCAGTCGTGCTTTCTCAGAAAGCTCTACTCACACTTTTCCGAGACGTCTGAAGTGGAACGGGAATCCGCCTCATCTGAGCAGAAATACTCTGTGTATTGGCTGAAGGTTTAGCAAACTTGTAAGGATAAAAGGTTACCCATATTGTGCAAAACTGTGTGGGCCTCATCAGAACTTCACTTTTTGTGAAGTTCCATGGTGCAGATTGCAGAAGCCTGCGTGATATTTATCAGGCAGCACTAAGCCACTTTTTTTGGCGTACTACTGCCTGATAAATATCAGTCCCTGTAACTCAGTGTTCTGCGTTAAAGGGGTGGCAATGGGTGTTGCTGGGGGCGTTCCCAGCAACATCCATGGCTTTTTGACACTGCCCCAGATTTACAAGAAATCATATATCTAAGGAAGTGCCAAAAGCTTACACCTCCCCAGGGGAGGCGTAAGGGAGGGGCAACAGGGAGAAATATCATACTTTCTCCTCATTTTTCCTTTTTTTAATGTGTGCTGCATTCGGCGCCAGTGCAGGGGAAAAGGAAAGGAATGCACTGTATCTTATAGATACGGTGCATTCCTGCCCTTTTCTTTTGCCGTAGTAAGACGCAGCAGGAAAGCCTGCTGGGCTCCCCTACAGCAAAACTTCATAAATGAGGCCCTTAGTTATAGAACTTTTTATTCTCTCCTGAGAATGATGGAGTCATCGAGTGGTGGTCCGGGCTTGGGGAAAGAAGAGTTGGCTAACGCTCTTAACATTACATAAAACTGCAGACATGCAGTGACTATGAAATTGTTACAACACTGCGTACGAACAACAGTTGGATGTGCTCCCTTCGTGATTGAGGCGCACAAGGTTTTCGGATCAGAGGTATTCTATTCTTGGGCTCAGACCCACTTGTTCAAAAAGATAGCATATTTACTTGAAATCATCAGTGTGGTCTACCGGTGGCTATCTGTTGTGTTCCTTTTCTTTAAAAGCGCTTAGAGACCAGTGGTGATTTGGGCTATATAAAACTTTAGTAACATAACATAACATAACCTGCAAATCCACAGACTAAATTGTTCCACACATACATTGTAGTTGAACCACCAGATGAATAAACTCCATTCGAAGACATTGAAGTCCTATTACCTTACCAGCAACACAGAAACAAGTTTAAAGGAGCCCTCCCACACACATCTGTCGTGAGACTCGGTCCGCTCAGCATAGAAAGATTGATCTGACCGGTCTTAGCAACATACACTCCACATCCCAAGATAGATAAACTACCAGTGGATAAAGTACGTGCAATATACAAAGACATAGTCAGGCTATACAGACACATCATCCAGTTCGCCATGCGAACATTGACAGTCCAACCTGCGAGAAATGCTCCACCTGGTCCACATGAGACCACACCTATAACTAACCTCCAGACACTGAAATCAGTAATAGGGACAATTAATTCCAAATGGGAGCAAATTCCGTTCTGGATTGCACAAAAAATTGCACAGCTGAAAGGTGTATTTCCCCATACGGGTCAGCAGGAAAAACAGTGAATGCTAAATATTTGCTTGCCAATGGGGATGGTTCCCTCGATTGAGGATTGTACCACTTGGGGAACAATCTTTACTGCAGGATACTTCGGAGTACACAGTACCCTTTCCTTAGCAGTTGTTTCTGATGCATTGAAACAGATACAGAATGAGTATGGGGCAGGACCTGCCCTGGATTTGGGAATTAAACCGATGCATAATTTTGTCCAAGTCTCTGCAATCATTCTGAGGAACAGCAGTGGCCATACGCAGCCGTCTAGGGAAAACAGCTCCTATCAATAGGTAGCGAAAAGTAGCAAAAATGATTGAAGAAACCTGTGCTGCATCGGGTAGAGATAATTTGGGAACCAAAGACAGATCTCTGCTGTGTCTGTGAGGTAGTTTCAGCAGTTTCCGTTTCCGCAGTTTCCGCAGCAGGAGCCGCCGAGCTCTGAGCGCTGATCACTGTCTAACGCAGGAGCCACGAAAGGGACGGAGCCGCGAAAGCTGCGAAAGCATTCTGCAGCGGTCTGCAGTGGTCGGAGCCGCGAGAGCTGTCTTGCAGCGGCCGGAGCCACGAGAAAACCTCCTCGCAGCGGCCAGAGCCGCGAAAACCACCCAGCAGCGGCCGGAGCCGCGAGAGTCTCCTGTAGCGGCCAGAGCCCGAAAAAAACCCCCCAAAAAAACACCACCTTGCAGCGGCTGGAGCCGTGAAAGCCTTCAGCAGCGGCTGGAGCCACGTAAGACATTTTACAAGCGGCGGAGCTGCAAAAGACTGTCAGCAGCAGTGATAGGAGCCGCGAGAGCTTCCAGTTGCGGTGGGAGCGCCGAGGAGTTTGATCTGCACTAGTGGCGTCTGCAGAGCGTCCAGGAGATCAGAGCACCTGAAACCAGGTGAGCACAGCAGAGAGGAGCAGGAGCAGAGAGGAGCAGCAGAGCTCGGAGCTTACTTACTGAGAACTAGCAGGCACTTGTGAGAGTGAGCAGGCACACGAGATCAGGTGAACTGGTGACCAGGAGCCACGAGCAGAATAAAGCGGTGGTAACATCTTTGCCTGTCTGGACGGTAAGCCCCCAGCATATGCAGCGCTTGCCACAAACAGTCTGCCGCATGTAGTTGTATGAAGTTGTATCTGACCGGCATAAAAGCATAACACAGACCACAGAATACAGAGTAATGAACTCTGAGTAGGATAGAGCCGACACATCGCCACATTCCTTAACGCCACTACGTTGTCCCTCCCTGGCGGCAGCTGCTCCAACTCTCTGTGTGTCGTGTCCCAGCCTCCCCACACCACCTTGTGCACGTGTGGTTACGAGGCAGGTCACAGAGGGAGCAGACAGGCTTGGGAGGTCGTGCGGGAGGCTGTGCGGATCTGTAGTCACAGGTACAAGTGGCAAAGAGCGGGAATATCAGGGCACGCAGGGCCCACACGGCACGGAGTGGAAGTTACAGGATTCCGGCCGCATCAGTGCAGCGCAGTGGAGGGCCTTGGGAAGGCTGGTAATTAAAGCAGACCGGAGGAGCAGCACGAAAAAAGGAAAAATAATAATAAAAACACAACTAGCCTCCTAACCGGAAGAGTTAAATTTGGAGAGCCGGGAATACGTAACCGCGACGGTTCTTATTAAATAAGCTGGTAAGAATAAGGTCCGGGAAAGTGCGGCAGGAGAAAAGCAAAGAGACACAAAGAAACGAAGAAGACAACTAGGGCACACAAAAGACTGGAAGAAAAAGGAAGAAGGTTGTACAACAAAGAGAGAGACTAATGTCTGCACCTGAACTATCAATAACTAGTCTAAAACAAAACAATATTGGGATTCAAAAATTCTTTTTTCTAAAGGACCCCATGGCAGCCATTTACGGTCAAACACAGGAACAAGCCCACCTACCCAGCCCAATCATACCAGCACCAAGGATAAAAGAGAATGAGCAGTTGCAACCAAATAGCAAGAAGGAGGAAAAAAAAGAAGTGCAAAAAACCTATATTGAGAACGATCTAACAAATAATCCAACAGACTAGTTACAAACTTCTCAGACTTTTGCCATGTTAAATAGTAATACTGGCACATGTAAGTCAGTTGTGGTATTAGCCCAAATACACAAGATCAATTCCCAAGTTCTGGAAAAAGATATGGAAACAAAGATCATGGACAGGGGCAAGGACAAATCAACAATAATGGAAAACAAAATAGGGGCTGAGCACATAGCCACACAAGAGCATGGTCAACCTTCTTTTCCCTACCTGACGACATAAGTTTGGACAGACAAATAGAAATAGAAAAACACACCCAATCCCAGTTAGAAGAAGATCTTAGGAACAAACAGGGTCCGCAAGCAAGACACAGACCAGTACAAGACCAGGAAAAGGGAATGAGTGGTAAAGAAATGTTGGAATCTACCCCATTACATTCGGACAGAAACCCCGATAAATGGGTTAAGAAGCAAGAAAAAACTAAAGGATGGTCAAAAAAACTAAAATTAACGTCTGCAATCACGATATCCTCCATGAGTAGGTCAGAAGAAGAGTCAGATGTCCTGGAAATACTGGCCATAGAGGTCTATAAGGCCCCATGGAGCGAAACACTATTAAACACCTTGGACCAGGCAATTAAGGTCTTGAATTTCCAGTCTGACAAAATGGATGTCCAAATCGATCTAATAAACCTTATTGCTGGTCACATTTCAGGTATAAACACCAGGCTGGACCATATGGCAACCCTGCTCCCGAGGAGGGCAGATCGGTGACTCCATACTGAGATCATCCAGCCAAGTTGTGTATGTGGCAAACTAGTGGACAATTTGTCAAATCTACCGGACATACTAAAAGGTATACTAGGGGCAGTTCAGTCATCAGTCGTAATAAAAAAAAAAACATGAACACCAGCAGGGTAAAGAAGGTCGAAGAGGAAATTGGGAGTCCAAATAAAGACAGAGACCTTAACCAAAACAGCGACCTGGAACAAGAGGCAAGCAAGACAAATGAGGAACATTCAGATCATATAGCACGCCAAATAAATGAGACACAGAGCGCAACGGACAATATAAAAACAAAGTTAACAAAAAGACAAAGAAAGCGCGCCAGGAAAGGGAGGGCCCAGCTCAAGGACCCACCTTCGACAAACATTCATACGTATCCTATTTTCCACCATATCACCTCAAAGAAAGAGAAACTACCCACTAAAGTAAACGTTTCAAAGCATATAGACAAGGCCCTAGACCAATCATCTCAGTCATGCGCAGAGAATGGGTGTAGCTCGATTAATGAATCATCAATCTACCCAATCGTCGCAAAGTCAAATCGTACACAAGGAAGCAAAAATTTGATCATTCAAAAAAGATAAAACTATACAGGATAAAGACTGGACTCAAGTTGAGGGTGATGAAAGGGTATCAGGCCAAGAGGACGGTGTAAATCGGGTAGTTAGGATTCACCAGACAGATGAAACCCAAATACCTTAGGTCAAAAACACAAAACGAGTCATGCGGATCCAAAATTCCCCGAATAACGAGGGTACAAAACAAAATGTAAGCGACAAAACTATCCAAAGGCATTTCATAAAAAAATCTGACAAACAGGAAAATACAAGAACGCCGATAACAATAAGCTCAAATGATCATGGACGAACCTGCAGCCTTCAACAAACAGACCAACAGACAGTGTGCACCCAGATACCCAAATATACAAAGGATGACAAAGGCGAGGATAAAAACAACAAAGGGAATAAGCTGAGTACAGGTAGGACCATTGTACCCACCTCTCATCCAAAAAGAACAGCTGACGCAATTGAAGAAAGAACAATAAATACTCAGGGGCTAGGTAGAACAATAAATGCAAAGGGAGAAACAATAAAACATACTCAACGGCAAGAAGAAAAAGAAACAAAATTGGCACCCCAAACACAAGGAGAAACTACTGAAAAATTGTCTTTTGTACCGGAATACCAGTCAACTGGGGGACAAGACTTCTTGAACAGAGGGAACATAATGCGGCTTCTGAGAGAAATTCCAGAATTAGACGACATATCAACCCAAGATCTTCTGTCTGTAGAATTTAAAAGCTCTAAAAACAATCCAGAGGTAGAGGAGTCTTTAACTACCTGGTCGTCAAAGGCCATAGTGGACAGAATATTTGCTATGAGCATGTCCTTTGAAGCATGGGGCATTGAGCTTAGGCGTCATCAGCGGGATAAATATCCATTTCCCCTTTTAAAAAAAAACATCATAACAGAAAAAACGGAAATGGAAGAGGGAAACACCCAGAAATCATGCCTAAAGAGTGCATGTTCAGTAACCCCACAAAAAACATCACAAACTACAAGGAGACAGGTAAAAGTCGCGGAACAAGGATGCATGCAGGAACAGAGCACTGACTGGTCCTGGGTTCCAAAGGTTTTTAGTAATAAGTGTTCCTAGCCAGTCCAAAAAAACAAACGAGAATAATAAATTACAGCTACGGATAACATTCGGTAACCAAAAGGAATTGGGAGAAAAACTAACATGTAAGGACCAATCCATCGCTTCGAACCTACATACGATCAGCATCTGTTCTTGGAACGTCCATGGCTTTAACAGTATGGGGCAAGACCACGAAACCGCAAATTTCTTGGAACAACATGACCTAATATTATTACAAGAAACCTGGAATTTGAGCCAAGTATCCATACACGGTTATATAGAGTTTCATGTCCTTGCCGAAAAATTCTCAAAATTTGGGCACCCGAGAGGAGGTTTAACAACATACATCACCCAGCAGTATAGATGGCAAGCGGAAGAAGTAGATACTGGGGTAAACTGGCTACAAGCAATAAAACTGACAGAGAGACTGGACTCAAATTTTCGCATTCATAATCTATTAGTGCTTAATGTCTACATACATCCGGAAAAGAAACAGAAAAATGAAAAACTGATAACACTAATGACCTTGATCCGGGCACTCTCATGAATTACATTCCATGATCATCTCAGGAGATTTTAATAGCAACTTAACAAAAGACGACAATATAACTAAAGATCTCGGAGACCTGGGCCTTTCAATTTTGAATAGGAATGAAAATGGTGACAGAGTTATACCGATAACCTTCTTAAGCGGTATTCGGACGTCATCAATAGATTTCACAATAATGAGCTGACACCGATGGTAAGCTCGTTCTCGGTTGGGCAACGCACAGAAAGCGATCATTTCCCATTAATCACCAAAATAAAAATCTTGGCCCAAAAAAACGAAAAATTAAATACCATCATTCAGTATACTGAAAAATTCAATCTACGTAAACTGAAATGGGGTGGAAAGGACAAATTCAAAAAAGAATTGCTCAGACTCACATTGGAAGAAAAAGAAAACCCTATAAAAACATGGGAATATCTATGTGAGGCCTTAACCAGAAACACCCCAACCATAAAACAGAACGATGGAAGAATTAATACCGGGAAGAAGCCATGGTACAGCATTACCCTGAGGGAGGAAAAAAGGAAAATCACACGCGAAGTTCGGAAGCAGGTAATAACGATGAAAAATGGAAAAAAAACGGATAAGGCGAAATTAGAAGTCATGCGAAAAAGATACAGGATCCTGTTGAGTAATGCAAAAAAATCATACCAAGAAGAAATCTGGACAAAACTATTAATTGCCAGTAAATACAAAAATGGCTGGACATTTTGGGGTATTATTAATAAACTGACAAAGGGCAACTACCTAAGACAGGAGGCAGGCATTGGAGAAAGCAAGTGGATCCAGCATGTCAAAAACATGTTTATTGACAGGGAGGATGGACAAAAGCGGCATTGCAAAATAGAGTGCGAAATTTGCACCAGAAACTCTGAACACGTGGAAAATATCCTTGGAACACGGAAAATTCCGAAGGGGAGATATGAGGAAGCCATTTTCGGTCTGCGAAAATTGGAAAAAAAGAGAACACCGGCAACAGGCCCATTATATTATCAGAAAAAGCAGAAGATACAGTACTAGTCCCAGACACCCTCGTAACAACTAAACAGCTTAAAGGTATAATAAAACGCCTGAAAAAAGAGGGTGCAGCAGGTCCCAATGGGCTCCCAAACACCATTTTTAAATATTCCCCCGAGTTCAGAATACTTAACACCAATTTTTCATTCAATTTACAGCCAGAACAAACAGCCCAAGTCCTGGAAAGGGAGCATAATACACCCCATTTTCAAGCAAGGCGATCATAATGAGCCGGGGAACTATAGGCTGATATCGCTGATGGACGTGGAGGCGAAACTATATGGGTCATGCTTACTGTCACACCTTCAAGACTGGATGGAAGACAAAAAGATAATACCTATATTCCAAACGGGTTTCCGGCCAAGGTCGGGTACACTAACAAATCTGATAACCCTAGCTCTCCTGAAGGAAAAAGCAGAAACAAAGAAGACCAGATTGTATGCATGTTTTATAGACCTGCGAGCTGCTTTTGACAGGGTGAATCGAACCCGATAATGGGAAAAATTAAGATCATGGGGACTTCCAAAGAACCTACTGCAGGCAATAATAAGCCTGTATAGTGACACCTGGGCACGAGTTAAATTGGGAGACAGTATCAGTATTACGGCCGAAATTAGCACACAACAGGGCTTAAAACAAGGCTGTGTCTTGGCAACCAGCTTATCTGTACATGGCAGATATCGTCAGCCACATGCAGGTCGGGGAAGGTCACCCACCGTACCTGCCAAAACCCCCAATCCCCTTCCAGCAGTATGCTGACAACATTGTGGTTCTGAGTCAAACCCCAATAGGCCTCTAAAGGATGATCAACAATCTGGTAACCTACTTGGATCACGAAAAGTTGGAACTAAATAAAGACAAATCCAAAGTGGTCCGTATCGTAGACACGAAAAAAACAACATTTAAATGGTATGTAAACAGCACCCCAATAAAGGAGGAAGTATCATACAAGTACCTAGGTCTAAAACTGGGGCGAGGCCCAACCAACAAGGAACACAAAATAGATATAAAGGCAAAAGCACATTCCTTGATCAACGCATACCGGCAACTACAGAAAAAACTAAGTTGTCCAAACTATACACACCTGCTGAACGTGATAAAATCGCAAACCTTACCCACCTTGTCATACGCATTGGTCACCTGGTGTGACAAAGAGGCGGGGTTGTTAAATAGCCTACAAACAAAGGTATACAAGGCGGCTCTAAACCTCCCAAAATCAGCATCACCGGCGCAGGTTCGGCTAGAATTTGGCCTGCTGAATCAGAAGTTTCATAGTATGGGTACGTACGTCTGTCAGAAGAAGACTCACTGGACAACCTGTGTTGGAAAGAAATAGAAATCCAGCAGAAACAGCATACGCCTCGCAGTTGGGGAGATTTCTTGACCCAATCCTTGAGTTGTGTAGGAATCGAATCAACATGGGACTCGATGCCAGATAGAACCAGTTTTGACAAAATAACAAACAATGCTGTCAAATGGAAATCCTATCTGGAAGACAAATCAAGAATCTCAAAGCGACGACACGGTTGGACAGTGATAAATTCATACTCAGGGATAAAGCCGTAGCCTTATTTAGAAAGTCACTTTAATATGTCACTAAAACAAAGATATATAGAACATCGGCTGGGCTTACAATTTTCAAAGGATTTGTTACCATCCTGGAAAGGTAGTCACACGGACCCTTGTTGTCGTCTGTGCGGGTATCAAAATGAAACATTAACCCACCTGCTATGTGTTTGCCCAGCTCTTATGGACTTAAAGAGACGGCTTTTAAAGAACATTTTTAATAAAATGAACATTAGAACATGCAGGCAAGCTGTAATTCGATGGTTAGATGGATCGTCACCCATGTTGGCCTGTAGGGGGGTCAAATACATGTGGGAGGCACAATCTCTCCTACGACAAGCAGAACCAGGGGAATCCAGAGAAGAGAATGTGCATAGTTGAAAAGTTCAGCCAAGTAAGAAGAATACAACTGAAATGAAATAAGTGAGAACTTAATATTTGTATGGACTAATCAAACCAACAAGATAAAACTTAAGCACATTATTTTTATTGTTTTTAACGAAGAATTTTTTAATGCATTTTGTAATAATTTTTAATAATTATAAACAATAAACCTTGACTTGTTTTGATTTGACTTGGGAACCGAAGCAGGGACGCCACAAATGGCCGGTAGTCCTGACAAAGTCAACTCAAAGCAAGCACTCACTTCTAAAAAAAATTGGGAAAACACACATTCTAAAAATAACAATTCAGAAAAGAATTCACGATCAAGGGGTGGGTCTCCCCAACGGGAGTCTTCTGAAAAGAGGTACAACCTTAGGAAACGTGATAACATTAGGAAACCTGACAGGTACCAGGACACTGATACACATTCCTTTAGTTCCTTTCAGGGTTCATCAAAAAACACAGAGCGGGACTGGCGATTTGAACAAGAGCAAGAAGATCGACCAATGACAAAAAGGGAAACATATCAAAATTCTGATTATATTATCAAACAGGAAGAGCAGCCTAAAGCAAAAACTCAATTAAAAAAAGACAAAAGTAGTTGGCTTAAAAAATTAGACACGCCGATGGGCGTGGCTTGCAGCAGTGGAAGATGGCGACTTAGTAATCGGTCTGCGCTGGCAGTTTGGGAATAAACCCCTAAATCCGTCATAATTTGTGCACTGATGGTGCAACCGAGGACACTCACTGACATTGGAGTGTGGAGGCGATGCGCGGTGACGCCAGGCAGCTGTGTGGAGCTGCTGTGGGTGCTTAGATAAAGTGTGGAGATCTGCGGTGCAGGCAATTGAAAATGGCGCCTACAGGGAACCCGTGAGCGGAGGTCACCAGTCATCTCCTGATCGCCCGCAGTGCATATCAGGATCGGAACGGACCATCTCGGAGCAGCTGCATGTCCCGTGCCTACAGTGAACAGGCACCTGGGGCATGCTAGCGAGCGTGCAGCTCAGTCAGCAAACAGACTTCAACACGGCCGCCATTAGTCATGGAAGTGCGGAGGTGACTCGAGGAATCCAGAACCTCGCCTCACCTTGAGAGACATATGACTCTGGCAGATCCGACCAGGGTCCCCATGTTTAGCGGTGCCACGAGGGAGACAATTCTGGTGAGTGGCCCCTCCGCTCATCGGCTGTGCAGTAGTGGCGGTTGCTGGCTCGCGGTGCCGGATACACTGAGAGGGTGCCTGGGCCTTACCTACTGGGCCTAGGACCCCACATATTGGAGCGAGTGCCCCACTCTGTGGGGGGCCCGGACTCTGCAGGGGGCCCGGACTGTATTGCTGGGATTGCTGTGCATGAGCTGGTGGGTGCAATCGCAGAGATACACCAGCCCACCAGGCCCAGCTCCTCGGCGGAGGGCTGCTGCATGCTGGGGGGCCCTTCTGGTGAATGAAAAGTGAAGCAACAAACTTTGGAGTGCTGCTTGTCACCCCTGGTCCGGGATGCAGTAGGGGGGTCACGGCCCACAGTGAGCTAAGGGCCCATCTGGTCCAGGCTGCAACTCGGTAGTCCTCAGACAGCGCCCGAGGGGGGCATCCGCCGTGTTCACAGGTTCTGGAAAAGCTCCTCTGAGTGCAGGTGCGCTACTGCGACATTGTTCACAATCCGCCATGGGTCGCAACAGGCCATTGGGTCCAAGCCAAGCCAACCAAATAAACAAATACACTCTCACTGTGGGTCGGGAAGAGGGAGCGAAGGGTGGTGGTCAGCAAGTCGACCCTGATGACAGCGGCCCAGGCTCCTCTCTGAAAGACATCATGAGGGCCATTAGAGATTTCCACGGTACTCTGGAGCCTAAATTAGACTCAGTGACTGAAGAGGTAAACCTTCTGCGGGCGGACTTCAGAAAAATATCCGAGAAGGTTTCCACAGCGGAGACTGGGATTGGGGGCCTTCAGTCGAAGATCAAGAGGTTTGAGGAACAAGTTGCTGCTCTCACCAAGAATCAAGCCGACATCTACGCTCGTCTGGAGGACCAGGAATGTCGTGCTAGACGAAACAACATACGCATAGTGGGGGTGCCAGAAGGGATGGAGGGGCCCTCGATCGACTGGTTTGTAGAGGACCTGATATTGAGCCACCTGAAGCCTAAATGCATATCAAACTTTTTCTCTGTCGGGCGGGCGCCCGGGGCCCTGGGAAGTAGGCCCAAACCTGGGGCTCCTCCCCGTACAATCATCGGCTGCATCCTGAATTTTAGAGACAGGGATGCCATCCCACAGGCGGCGCGTACCCGTGGAGATCTTCAGCTGGAAAATGCCACTATCCACTTCTTTCCGTGTTTCACGCTTCAAGTTCAACGCTAGCGGTGCTCCTTTGATGGGGTGAAAAAAGTCCTCAGAGACCAGGGTGTGAAATACATGATGCTCTTCCCGGCCAGACTCAAAATCCTTGACGGCGTGAAAGCCTACTTCTTTGATGCGCCGGCGGAAGCCAGTGACTGGCTGAAAGACTGGTGAACTGTTGGTTGGCAGGGGAGACGCCACGCTCGGTACCGAACCGAGGTGAAGACGTCACTGAATTCGAAGAGGGGTGAACCGCCAGTGGTAGAGAGCAGTGGACGGCTGCATGACTTTGAGACAGTTCTGACATTGTTGAGCCGGACGGTAGGCCTCGAATGAACCCTGCCCCTCGGTCCTTGTGTATGGGTTGGCGGGCGGCATGGGTCCAGGGCTGATGGGTGGCAGGGACCGGTGCTCTTGGTCTTGTTATTGACTGGGACACTGCACGACTTGCGGACACTCAATGTTATCTATGTGGCTCCGGGGTCTAAGGTGTGTGGGTGCACTGATACATGTGAGCTACCTTGCTACTCATAGCATAGAGATGTATATTTCGATAACAGATATATACCTCTTCCCAATGTCTGCAAGACCATGTTTCCTCACAAAAGTTTTTATTTGTATTACAGGGGCGACATGTGAGTTTACATGGTGGGAGGTTGGGGACTCACCAGGCAGGGCGGCAGGGAGGGGGGAGTTGGGTTTCTGGATGGTTATGTTCCTGGGTTTCTGGGGAATTTGGGGGGACGGGGAGTTTGCTCGAGGCCATCATATTTCCCACTCACTCGGGATTGCTCTGGGTGTCACATTAGGGACAATGGTCTCTCCGAGAGAGTGGACAGGTTTTCCATATGATCGGTGACCCGGTTAAGGTACAGGTCTTACCCTGGAACGTCAATGGGCTGGCCAATAAAATTAAGCATGCATTAGTGCTGCAACACCTAAAGAGGCACTCCCCTGATGTGGTCCTTCTTCAAGAATCGCATCTGAGGGGGAAAAGATGTAAAGCCCTTGATCGTTTTGACTACAAAATGGTTGCACCTCTGGGTCATGTGGAGTGGGAATCCTGGTACATAACACCCTACCTCTTGTTATTTCGGGCACATGGGCAGACGACGCTGGCTTTTTTACTGCAGTGACGGGTAGATGGGAGGGACGCTCATTGATACTTTGCTCCTGCTATATACCCCTGGGCCTTCATTCGGGCCTTTATTCGGTGTGCTTCCCGAAGTTGAGTGCGTTCCTGACAAGCCTCCCTACTAGAATACTACTTCTCGGCAGTGACACAAATGCAGTTATGCACCGGAATTTTACCGGTCTAATGCCCCCTCAGGTAGGCAAGGGAAACGGGGCCTCTCGGACTTTGCCACTTTTATGGTACTGGGTGACCTATGGCGGGTGCACAACCCCTCACTTCTGCAGTAAATGTTTCAATCAGCACGGCATGGGCCCTTTTCCAGGATCGACCACTTTTTTACCCGCACAGATCAAATGGGGGAATTTGGTGACACTAAACATATGGCTCAGGGATTTCAGATCACTCCCCAGTTTGTACCATCCTCAGGGGCCCGATCATCAACAGGGCGACCTTTATGAGAATAGATCCCCGGTGCCTCCGGGACCCGGAAATCGGCGACAAGCTTTGGGAGGGGTCCAAGTTGTACTTCAAAGAGAACTTGACCCAGTCACTAATTTGGACACAGAAAAAGGAGGAGTCCCTTCAGATCCGGCTCATAGAGTGTGAAATCGAGCAGCTAGATAGGGACACTGCACTAACCTCCTCGGTGGCACTTTGCCACAGACTAAAGCTGAAACAGAAAGATCTTAGGGCCCTGGCCGAGGGAGAGACCCATGCCTATGTGCTGGCCCCACAGCACCGGATTTATGATGTTGGGGACAAAGCACTGAAATTACTAGCGTGGTTGGAGTTCCGTGATAGGGAGCGCTCATGGGTATCTGCAGTGAGGAACGTGGCGGGTTCTCTTTGCTCATCAAGCATAGACATAGAGAGGCCTTTTCAGCTCATTTTGAGCGAGTGTACTCTCCTGTATGCACCACAACTGAAAGGGACTGTGCAAAATTTCTACATGACTTTGTGCTTCCCACGTTATCTGAGGAAATGCCCAAACGCCTGGAGGCAGATGTCACGGTAGAAGAGCTCGGCAATGCTCTAAACTCCCTCCAGTCGGGTAAAGCTTCTGATCCCAATGGGCTCCCAATTGAAATCTATAAAAAACAGCCACAATCGTGACAGCCCCTGTGCTTGGGATGTTCAATGAGGCGCGAGAGTGCGTGAGCCTGCCCCCTGAACAAAGAGAGGTCATGATAGTGGTGATTCACTAGGCAGGGAAGCCGACAGACCAATGCGGGATCCAGAAAGGCTTTTGGTCAGTTACAGCACTGGGTGCACTGCCTGTTTATGCGCACAAAAGTTAAAGAACACAGGATTTATGAGGTGCAAGTCGGCGAGTGGGCAGACCTTAGAACCACTCAGATTGAGTAGATAAACTACCAATTAACTGACTGACTGGGTTGCCGATGCACTCAAATCAACAGTAGACCAATTGTTATGTAACAATACAACACTCAGTATAGAAATCAAAGTGACAAAAAGTTTTTCTCAGAAACTCCAGTGGAAGGGTAAATCGTGGAGTCCTTTAATGGATCATACAGCCAGCCGACACTGGCGGATGGACTAAAGTCGGTGGCTACAGATTTGGTCCATGTTGACCAATCTGGATTCATGCCCCGCAGAAGCACTTGTCATAACCTTCGGCGTCTCTATGGGGTTCTCTACATGACTGAAGATGTTGGAGACACTCAGACTGCATTGATGGCGCTGGACGCCTCGAAGGGCTTCGATAGCATGGAATGGCCATATTTGTTCATGGTACGTCAGAGGTTGGGCTTCAGACCGATCATTTGTAGCTGGGTACGGCTCCTGTATGAAGGGCCAACGGCTCAGGTGCATGTCAACAGGGCTGTATCTAGGGCCTTTTTCCTCCGGAGGGGGACTCGACAGGGATGCCCCTGTCCCCTGTCCCCTCTACTCTTTGCCCTCGCACTGGAGCCTCTGGCCCACTGGATCAGGGGGGACCCCTCGATCTGGGAATTGGCGGGGACTGACGAGTAGAAAGGGTGTATATCCCTATATGCTGATGACATCATCCTCTATCTGCTAAGACCATATCACTCGATTGCCCAAGTAGTGCACTTATTCGTTTTGTTCAGCAGCTACTCCGGCTATACCATTAACTGATCGAAGTCTGTGATTTTTCCTCTGTCAGGCTCTCTCCCTCGGGCCCCATCTCGGTGCTTGGCACTGGTGGTCTCGGAGGGATTCAAAAATCTAGGATAATATAACATGTGCGACAGGAAGGAGTTTTTTTAGAGGAATCTCGAGCCTCAGCTGGCTCGCCTGAATGCCGGCTTGGCTCACTGGCGCATTCTTCCACTCTCTTTCATGGGTAGTGCATCCTTGTTCAAGATGCTCACACTGCCGAGACTCCTATACGTTCTGCAGAACACTCCATACCCGTCCCCACAATCATATTCAAACAGATCTCCCAGGCGGTGCGGACCTTGTTATGGGACGGAAGGTCCCCTAGGATAGCGTTACATAAGTTACACAGGGGTGTACGACAGGGGGTTGGCGATCCCAGATGTTAAATTATATTACTGGACCTCACAATTGCAGGTGGTCAACGACTGGGTGTACACAGATAGGGACGAGCCCGCCTATAAGGTGGATAGAATGGTTATGGTTATGGTTAAGGGGCACTTGTGAAACTTTTCTTTATGCCCGCAGACCTCAGAGGTAATGGCCTGAACACACTAAGGTAGTTTTACACTGTTGGAAGGAGGCAAATCGGCTCCTGCACTTGGCTGGCAAGCTAACCGGGAAAACTCCACTCTGGCAGGGTGAGCTGCTGAGGAAAGTGACAACTCTGACGGGGTTCAAGGGGTGGCAACAGATTGGCATTGACTACCT
Organism: Lissotriton vulgaris; assembly: GCF_964263255.1. NCBI lineage: Eukaryota > Metazoa > Chordata > Amphibia > Caudata > Salamandridae > Lissotriton > Lissotriton vulgaris. The sequence continues at coordinate 449,239,924 of NC_141700.1, forward strand.
AGGGGATGCATGGAAAAGGGACACTCCCCGTACCTTTGATTACCGTCAGAAGGAGTACAGCTTACATCACTCACAGAGATATCAGCACCTACGTCTCCTGCATACCCTACACTCCCATATACCGAGTGGTACATTAATCTCAGATTACTCCCTCATGGAGGATCGATTATTACTCAAACCCATTGCGGAGAAACCCACATCCACAATTTTCTGCAAATTAATAAATAATATACCCAATCCCTTGCTTAATCTCAGAGCGGCCTGGGCCAGGGACCTTGGGAGCCTCAATGAGGAAGACTAGCAAGACGCGCTCCAGGGTCCCAGAGAGATCGCTATTCGCTCTAGGTTTAGACTCGTGCAGTTTAAAATTCTTCATCGTACCTACTATCCTCGCACTCACCTTTATGCATGGGGAAGGTGCCAGTCGGCGTCCTGTGTAAGGGGCTGTCAACGGGAGGGCGCCTTCTTTCATACCCTTTGGGAGTGTCCGGAAATCATTCCATTTCTGTACGAAGGTAACAGACACCATGTCTAAGGTAACGGGGTATCAGTCCCGATGGACCCTAAGTGGCTTCTACTGCTGATTAAAAGGGACACTGATTGGTCGAGATATGTGGAACTTTGGCTGGCCCTGGCTGCAAGGGTTGCAAAATGGAACATTGCCAGGGATGGGGGTGAAGGCGCCCCTGCTCTGGGAGGATTGGCAGCGCGATCTTGACTGGTGCCAAAGTGCGGAAGAAATGGTATACAAAAGTAGGGGGGTGTACGAAAAAATGGAAGAAAGTATGGGCGCCCTGGCGCAAATATAGAAGAGCAGGGACTCTCTTGGAGGGGTAGTCAAATTGTAACGCTGGAGGGCCCTTGTGTTTCCCTGATGTGTAATTTCCTGAAAACATTTGTATCATCTCCCATTGTGCTAATCAAACATGGTGTTGTGGTGTATGGTTTCACAAGCATTGTTAATAAAAAATGAGTTTTTAAAAAATAAATTCAAAAAAAGACATTAAAAAATTAGACATGCCCAGGTGGGCTCTGAAGAGACAGTGCAGCAGAAGTAACAGTAGCTCGCCAGAACCTGAAAGATTTTCTGGTGACAGCAGTATTGAATGAACACAATACAGTGGAAACATGTGATATGAGAATTAGTGTACCGCATAGATTGCATGCAATTATGTTTCAGATAGAGGGGATACCTCGAGAAAGGACGAAGGTCTCTTTTGGGAGGACTTAGCCGCCTGAGTTGGTGATGAATTGCCCAAAAGAGAAAAGCGTAATTTTGTCTGCTTTCTCCGACCTCATTCCAGAATCTTTAAAACATTTATACGAGCAGGAGTGGGCGCTAGCACTAGCACCGACATTATACGGCAATCATTTAGGGCGGGACGTGGTGTCTACCCACCACGATAGCCCAATAAAATCTACTTCAAATCCACAGAGACATTACCCTATAAAAAATGATGCAAAAAGACAGGTCAAAGAAATTCTAGACCAACTTGAATATCAAGGTGTAATTGAGACTTGCACCTCCCTGATGAATAATCCTTTGTTTCCAGTAATGGAACCTGTAAACACATATCATCTAGTTTTAGATTACAGACATTTAAACACATGAACACGAACATTGCAGTTGAAAACGCACACAGTGCCGCATTAATGAATAACATTGTACAGAAAAATACAAAACGAACGACATTAGCTATCTCAAATGGATTTTTCTGCCAAAATATTGCTCCAGACAGCAGATATTTGACAGCATTTTCTGCCCTCAGCCTTCAGCGCCACTTCCGTTATTTGCCTCAAGGGTATAAGAACAGCCCGGGTCTATTCTCGGCAAGAGTGTCAGAAAAATTACAAACATGCAATGAGGAGATAATGTCCTATGTAAATGACATGTTTCTGACAGACGATGAATTACTGGAACACTTGTGCAGGGTGAACAACATAATTGTGGGAATCGCCAATTTGGGCTACAAATCAAATTTGAGAAAATCAAAAATTGCCCATCTCAATGTCCTGTTTTTGGGCTATGAGCTATGAGCTATCAAGTGAAGCCAAGAGCTTGGCAGCCAACATTTTAGAAAAGTGTGCGCTGCTCCAACATCCAAAGAATCTAAAAGGTTTGCAATCCATTTTAGGATTTCAAAATTTTGGCAGAACATACATTCTTGATTATAAGCGTAAAACCTTTCTACGACTTAATCAAACTTGATTTCACACCACATCAGTGGACACAGCAACACACAGATACTCTCCGTGCAGTTCAGGATGACATGATAGCATCTAAGCACTTGCACACAGTTTAACTTCTACAAAATTGGTGATTCGAGTCGTCCCCAGGTTATCAGGTTATCAGGATATACTTACATCACTTTCAATGAAGGTGACACTGATCAAGGGCATTCAAATCACATTCGTACACAAATGCTGAAATTCGATTTGCAGCAACTGAAAAAAAGTACAGACTGCTGTAGTGAGAGAAAAAGCATTAGCACAGGGAAAATGCATAAATGTTGTAACCCCGATACCAACTTTAGATGCAGTTACCAAAGCGAGCATTCCAAATGCGAAAGTACTGCATCCACGATGGATACATTGGGCTAATACTCTCACTGCAACAGATGTAGATTACAGATATGATTCTACATTGAAAACGCAGGTGTTCCTGCAGTACGAACAAGAATACCCTCTCCCGAATGAAATCGCTCCTCCAGAAAAATATGAATACATCATTTATACTGATGTTTCTGCTCAGCCTGCGATAGGAAGTAAACAACAGTATAGCACAGCATATGCTATAGTGATAGGATGTATGTGGGATAGTAAGTTACAATTCAATTCAAATAGTGCTTTATTCGAGTGATTACTCATAAAAGCAAGACATACACAAAATATTAACAATATTAAAATGGGATCAAATTTACAATCAAATACATTTACAAAGCACTATTGGATCCATAAAATACAATCAATTAAAAAGATTCTCACAGTATTTGTTAAATGATTAAAAAGAGATTTGATTAATACATTATAAAAAACATTTATAGTTTAAAAAGCGATAGTGTCAATTTCATAGGAACAAGAATTACATACAGAGAATAGTCAATTAACTAGCAGTCTCTGTATAATTACCAAGTTCATTATTAGTCTAAAAAGCAATAGGAACAGGTTCATAGAGGCAGATTTTACAGACAGAGAATAGTTAATTAACTAGCAGTCTCTGCGATAGTGTCAATTTCATGGGAACAGGAATTACATACAGAGAATAGTCAATTAACTAGCAGTCTCTGTATAATTACCAAATTCATTATTAGTCTAAAAAGCAATAGGAACAGGTTCATAGAGGCAGATTTTACAGACAGAGACTAGTTAATTAACTAGCAGTCTCTGCCTGATCGCCCATGCCCAACCAATATATTTTGCTGTGGCTATTAATATCCATGTAAGTGGGCTTGAACATATAATGCGCAGGGCAACAGAACTACAAGTGGTCCCAAGGTTCCTACACATAGGTGCTAGCCAGGCGTGCCTTGGGGCACAATATGCTTTACAGGAGAACAAAAAATGACCAAGAGTTTCCTTCCCCGTTCCACAGGCGGGGCAAGTGTCACACCCCCCTGAGCCCCATTTGGCTGTCAATGATCTTATAGGGAGGGCTCCAGCTCTCAATTGAAATAGGAGCTTCCTGTCACCTGGCTTTGAGATAATATCCCAATACGACTCCAGAGCCGGATACAGTTTTACCTCAAGGAAACCCGCAGACTGGATATATGATGTTACAACGCGTACTTTTAGCATGCATACCATTACAACGGATTTTTTACAACGCAAGTCATTTTACAACGGATACCTTTACAACGCAAAACACTACAACGCAGATACTATTACAACGCATACCATTACAACGTAAGTATAGGTAAGTATATAATAATAAAAAATAATTTTAAAATATAATGTAAATATTTATTAATGTATTATTTAATTTAATTATTTGTAATATATTTTTTTAATAAAATTATAATTTAAATTAATTTTAATTGTATTATTTGTAAAAATAGATTACAAATACCCCTCTACCCCAAAACCAAACCCAACCCTAAAACCTAAAAATACCCCTGTACCCCAAAACCCAAACCCAGCCCTGAAACCTAAAAATACCCCTGTACCCCAAAACCCAAACCCAACCCTGAAACCTAAAAATACCCCTGTACCCCAAAACCCAAACACAGCCCTAAAACCTAAAAATACCCCTGTACCCCAAAACCCAAACCCAACCCTAAAACCTAAAAATACCCCTGTACCCCAAAACCAAAACCCAGCCCTAAAACCTAAAAATACCCCTGTACCCCAAAACCCAAACCCAACCCTAAAACCTAAAAATACCCCTGTACCCCAAAACCCAAACCCAGCCCTAAAACCTAAAAATACCCCTGTACCCCAAAACCCAAACCCAGCCCTAAAACCTAAAAATACCCCTGTACCCCAAAACACAAACCCAGCCCTAAAACCTAAAAATACCCCTGTACCCCAAAACCCAAACCCAGCCCTAAAACCTAAAAATACCCCTGTACCCCAAAACCCAAACCCAGCCCTAAAACCTAAAAATACCCCTGTACCCCAAAACCCAAACCCAGCCCAAAAACCTAAAAATACCCCTGTACCCCAAAACCCAAACCCAGCCCTAAAACCTAAAAATAACCCTGTACCCCAAAACACAAACCCAGCCCTAAAACCTAAAAATAACCCTGTACCCCAAACCCCCCCAAAAAAAAGATAAACTTACCTATAATTATACTTACGATGTAATAGTATGCGTTGTAATAGTATGTGCGTTGTAGTGTAATGCGATGTAAAGGTATCCGTTGTAAAATGACCTGCGTTGTAATAGTATCCGTTGTAATGGTATGCGTTGTAAAAAATCCGTGGTAACAGTTGCATACCCCGCAGACATGGACCCATTACTAGAATTACTCAAACTCCTGCTGGCAACATGTTCCCAAAATATATTTTTTAGAACAGACTTGGAGGGAAATAATGCACCTGCTGGATCAAGCCATATATGACTTAACCCAAGCTCAAACAATATTGCCTTCAGTGAATTGAGCCAACTAATTTTATGAAAGCAGTCCGCCTTTATGACGTCAATAAAACCTTCGGCATTGTGCGCAAGCTCGGGAGTAGTCCAAAGTCTTCACCAATATAAGATTGGTCGTAGTCTGGCTAGGTCCTTGTTTTGTTTCCTACCAAGCTCATATCTTAGAGGCAGGAGTGGAGTACTTTTCGGGGTGCCAGTGAGTAGCCTTAAAAATTTGTTCTCTGACCCTTGTAGAGAGTTCAAATGTTCAAAGCCCCACATCTCCGCACCATAAAGTGCGGACCCAATAGCCTTTGCTTCGTAAACCAGCAAAGCTGGCTTGACGGGTTTGGTCAAAGACTTCCTATGTTCCGAATTAATGGCACCCGATAATTGCTTATGTCGCAGGGTAGCAATAATTATATGCTGACTCCACCTGTTGTTATCTACAATAAGGATTCCCAGATATGTAAATGAGTTTACCACCTCAAGAGGCCGCCCACTCATGACAATTTTAGACTTAAAGCTGCGGTGTGGCTTAAAAGTCATGAGTTTAGTTTTAGTGGCGTTCACCTCCAAACCATGTTCCCCACAGAAATTCTCAAAAATGGACAGGGCACGCTGCAAACCACTAGGGGTTTTGGACAGAATAAGCGTATCGTCCGCAAACATTAGTATAGGGATTTTTAACCCTGAGAGAGAGGGAGCATCTACTGAAGCTATTACCATGCGGGGGACAACACCATTTATGTACAAAGTGAACAAGGTTGGAGCCATTGAACACCCTTGTCGAACCCCTCTTTCTACGGGAAATTCATCTGTGACCTTATCATGGCCTCCCCACTGTATTTTAGCAAATGTAAGCTCATGCAATCGCATTACCAAGGTCAATAATTCCTCAGGGACCCCCAGACTCTGTAAAACTTGCCACAATTTGGCCCGTGGCACCAGGTCGAAGGCAGCCCTCAAATCGACAAATGCCGCATATAGGCTGCCTCCTCCCAGCACCACAGTCTTCCATTGAAGCATTTGGAAGCGGAATACTTGGTCCACCGTGCTTGTTGCCCTTCGAAATCCTGCTTGATAGGGTGATAGGACATTATTATCCTCTGCCCAATCAATGAGCCTGTTTACAACCACACGGCCAACTATTTTTTGTACAGTGTTGATAAGGCTTATTGGCCTATAATTACCCGGCTGTGCCTGGTCTCCCTTTTTTAAACACTGGGATAATCACTGCTCCTCTCCAAGAAGCCGGGACCTCAGCACCCTTTGCAATAAAATTGATAAGTAAATAGATGTATTTACACCACCGCTCTTTATCATTTAAAAAAATTTCTGCAGGGACGCCATCCGAACCAGGAGCACGTCCTCTATTCACAGCATTTATAGCAATCATAATCTCTTTGTCAGTAAAAAGATTACCTTGAGAGAAGGACATAATAATACTGTCCTCACCTGTAATCTGAGTATTAAGAGCATACTGTGAGCTAAGCAATTCTACCCAAGCCTCCTGAGGTACGTTGTTGTTAGGTGATTCCTCTACTCTCTCACTACCCCATTTAACAATATCCCAGAACGCTCTGGAATCCTTTCTGTCGCTAGCTTTTTTCAGTTTACACCAATGTAGCTCATCCCAGGCTCTTTTAGCTTTCACTATGCAGGCTTTGTAACTCTTTCTGGCTAGGCGGGTAGTTTCGGCCACCCTCTTTTTGATGGCCTGGCCCAGAGCCAGTCGTGCAGCCCTACATTCGGCATTATACCATTTTGCATCTTTACTAACTCTAGCCCCATTACGCCTAGCAGGTTTCAGAAAGTGTTTTTTGATCTTAGCAAAAAGGGTATCATGGATATGAACCACATCCCTCAGGCCAAAGGGAGAAACACTAATTGTTTCCAAAGCTACTATAGCTTTGTCAGTTTCATAATTGATATTGTCGATAGCCTGTTGATTGGTCACTACGCTAGCCCATTTAAGCCTACGCATGTTATTTTCTGGAATGACCAAAGGTGGAGCTAGAGCATTCAGGCAAGTTGAATTTGTCCCAGCGGACCACCATTTGTGCTCTACACATAGGGGGTTGTGATCGCTCTCAGGTCTCATGACAACCTCCATATCACAGACAGATGGCCACAGCGGTAAACTGCAAATAACATAGTCTATCCTGCTTTTGTGTGTTCCATTGTCAAAGGTCATAGAGCCGTTTTTGTCCAATGCTGTTCGTCCGTTCAAAGCTCTTAGAACTTTTTCGAGGCACATGGCATTCAGATCTATGATGTCCTCGGTCCAACGTGTGACTGGCTTCAGATCTAACGCAGGAATACCCCATTGGGAGTCCTCTTCTGCTCCAAGGGAGGCCTCACACATGACCAGAGGCTCAAAAGTCCGATTAAGATCGCCTGCTATTACAACATTATTATCGGGGGAAAATATATCAAGGAAATTACCCAAGGCAGTTAGAACGTCAGATCGACCACCCTTTGCACTCCTAGTATATATGTTGTATATATCAAGTGACCCTGATACATCACTAGTTACCCTGATCAACTGGATATCATTATGGCTAGTCTCTATATTTTTAATGGTAAGTTTAAGGGTCTGACGAACCCAAATTGTAAGACCCCCCATTGGTCTTCCTTTTGGACCCTTTATTGCTGGCACAGAAAAATTTAAATAACCTAGCACAAAAACAGGTTCACATGCCCAGGTCTCTTGGAATATGCATACGTCATATAAACTAACGAAGCCGAGCCAGTCCCCACAATCTAATTTAGAACACAACCCAGCCAAATTCCAGGAGATTAGGTTCCCCACCCCAGTCGAACAATCAAGTTGCGCTTCAGGAGTTAAAATCAAAGAACAGGGCACTCCTGCTACTGATGCTGCTGAGCTTATCTGGGCTACAATGCTTGAAGCGTCCGGTTGGGCAGCCTCATTACCATTATGGGCAGGCAGGGTGCATAGACTCTGGTTTTTTGTAGCTGATGGTAATAAACTTATACCTGTAATTATCAAAAAAGGACTAGCTGGGTTGTGTTTACAAAGGGAGACTCAGTACGTATGATGGCAAACCATTTGGTTTGGTTGTTAAGCCCTCACCCACCGACCTAGTCGGTGGCATGCTTCATCATCGGGCCCACCACAGTGACGCCGAATGCGTCCCGGGTGTGCTTCGACTCCAGATTACTGAGGAGCTGGTATACTTCTCTGAGTGTGCTGTGAGGGGGTGTATAAGAAAGTGATTTAAAAGCTATGCTGTAGGTCCCAGTGCCCGAGGGTATATAGAACTTTAATAGCTGGGCCCACGCTAGCGTATAAAAAGGCAAGCGGACGCGGTGGAGCGAATTATGAACTCCCGCGTCCTATGTGGTCGACATGTTTCAGCCAGGCCTTTTCTTGTTATAAAACTGGCTTTCCTCAGGACCAATGAGAGTGTGGGTGAAAAAATTAATATTAAGTGAAGTGATTTTTAAAATGTGTCGCACACGCTAAGGTGCTATACGTGTGTGGAGGGGGATTCCCTCCGCTTTACTGTACACAAAACATAGAGGACGAAGACAGACGTACATGGTAAAGTCGGGTAAGTATTTTATACCAAAAACACAACGCACTGCCGGCAATTGGTCCTGAGGAAAGCCAGTTTTATAACAAGAAAAGGCCTGGCTGAAGTGGGCCCAGCTTTTAAAGTTCTATATAGCCTCGGGCACTGGGACCTACAGCATAGCTTTTAAATCACTTTCTTATACACCCCCTCACAGCACACTCAGAGAAGTATACCAGCTCCTCAGTAATCTGGAGTCGAAGCACACCCGGGACGCATTCGGCGTCACTGTGGTGGGCCCGATGATGAAGCATGCCACCGACTAGGTCGGTGGGTGAGGGCTTAACAACCAAACCAAATGGTTTGCCATCATACGTACTGAGTCTCCCTTTGTAAACACAACCCAGCTAGTCCTTTTTTGATAATTACATATTAATTTGGGGATTCGGACTGGCTTATCTAGTCCTCTCTCTCCGTTTTGATTTGCTAATAAACTTATACCCCCAGGGAGTCAATCACAATCATTCAGATTGGAGAGGGCTGAGAACCTATTCTCAAGATGTAGTCCCCACTCAGTGGGTTTAGCAACACTCCTCCCCTTGGCTGAAACCACATTCCATTTTATCCTTAATGTACACCGATTAGGACCCCTCCCACTCCAATAGTAAAAAAAAGTCTAAGGTAAGTGGGATGATGTCGGTGGATCTTCGCTGTGGCAGTAGAAGGTTGGGCAATATGTTGGTTAATACCTCAGGGTCTGAAAAATTCAAAACAACACAATCACCCTTAAATCTTTTTGGACTGCTTCCAATCCACTCCACCCTCCTGGCCATAACTAGTTCCTCTGCCAGCTGTTGCCTGACGCTCTCAGAAACGGTCGCTCCCTGCTCCCTGCTCCTGCTGGTATCGTTAATACTCTCGCTGCTTTGCCTGCAATACTTTTATTTACATCTTGCTACTTGCCTTGTCATTGCATCCACTGAAGCCACAAGCCTGTGCATATTATTTAATTTAAAGCGCTCTGCCGATTGAAGCCACGAGCGTGTGCTTTGTATTCAATTAATAGCGCTCTGCAGATTGAAGCCACGAGCGTGCGCTTTGTATTCTATTTATAGCGCTCTGCCGAGTAAAGCCACAAGCGTGGGTATATTAACCCATTCATAGCGCTCTCCCGATTTCTGCATTTCCCCTGACTCAGACGCGCATACCCAGCTGTTGTGTGCGCCAGCTGCTACTTAACGTAGCGTCTGTGTAAACATTACATTGCCGAGTGCTCCTCATTAATTTTAAAAAAGCATTGGAACCACCATTCACTCGGTGTGCCCCTTCCTGTTGCAATTTGGACTCGGATTCCATTTTGTTTGTTGTTTGTGCCTCAGAGCCCGTCCTGTCCGCTCGATCCCGCCTCCCTGCTGACCCTCCCTCCCACGAACTACATAGCCTAACCCCCTCCCCCAGAAGCGCCGTGACCGTCCTGACGCTCTCAGAAACGGTCGCTCCCTGCTCCCTGCTCCTGCTGGTATCGTTAATACTCTCGCTGCTTTGCCTGCAATACTTTTATTTACATCTTGCTACTTGCCTTGTCATTGCATCCACTGAAGCCACAAGCCTGTGCATATTATTTAATTTAAAGCGCTCTGCCGATTGAAGCCACGAGCGTGTGCTTTGTATTCAATTAATAGCGCTCTGCAGATTGAAGCCACGAGCGTGTGCTTTGTATTCTATTTATAGCGCTCTGCCGAGTAAAGCCATAAGCGTGGGTATATTAACCCATTCATAGCGCTCTCCCGATTTCTGCATTTCCCCTGACTCAGACGCGCATACCCAGCTGTTGTGTGCGCCAGCTGCTACTTAACGTAGCGCCTGTGTAAACATTACATTGCCGAGTGCTCCTCATTAATTTTAAAAAAGCATTGGAACCACCATTCACTCGGTGTGCCCCTTCCTGTTGCAATTTGGACTCGGATTCCATTTTGTTTGTTGTTTGTGCCTCAGAGCCCGTCCTGTCCGCTCGATCCCTCCTCCCTGCTGACCCTCCCTTGCCCCTCCCCCCCACCAACCATTTATGACAGATGCTTTCTCGCGCAGCGTTCACGCGCAGCGACCGCGCCCAATCCGCGCCGAAGGTGCGCCAAAGGTAAGCCCGTCTACGCCCGTCCGCGCCTGGACCGCGCCCAGCGCCAGACCCCCTGCCCCTCGCGCTGCCCAGCCCCCCCGCATTACCTACGATGCCGCCGCCCTCCTAGCCCTTAACCCCGGTTGCGCCCCCAACTGCGTTCAAGCCGCTCCTGGACGCACCCATGGACCTTTCTCATGCTACTCCTGCAAATTTAGCGGCACCGACAACATCTCCGCTACAACCACACATCAGACTCCCGACCCCAACCACTTACAATGCATCCTTCTCAACAACACCCGATCGGTCCACAGGCACGCCATTGACCTATGGAATCTACTAGACACCATTTCTCCGGACATCGCCTTCCTTACGGAAACATGGATGAACGCTTCCTCCGCACCAGACATCACCATTGCCATCCCTGAAGACTATAAGATCACTCGCAAAGACCGCACCAGCCACACAGGAGGAGGAATCGCTATCGTCCATAAGAAATCCATCCGCATCTCAACCAGCTCTGACGCCAACCTCGCCAACTCCGAACACCTTCACTTCCAGATCCACATCGACCCCAAAACCACACTCCGAGGCACTCTCCTCTACAGACCACCAGGACCCCGCGCAAAATTCAGTGAAGACATCACAGACTTCATCACTCCACACGCGCTCCCCTCCAAAGAATACATTCTTCTGGGAGACCTCAACTTTCACCTTGAAAATATCAACGACCGCAACACCGCCACCCTCGTGGACAACCTCGCCAACCTCGGACTTAAACAACTAGTCACTTCCCCCACCCACATCGCAGGTCACACACTCGACCCCATCTTCACATCCAGCAATCATGTCTCCTTCGGCCACACCACGGACCTCCTCTGGACTGACCACAGCTGCGTTCACTTCACCTACAACAAACCAAAACCCAACATCCACCTCCAACCTACCCTGCAAAGAAACTGGAACAAAATCACCACGGACCAAATCTCCGCATCGCTCCTTCAAAACTCCCCAGCCCCCTCTTCTAACGCCAACGAAGCCGCCGCTAACCTCACCCTATGGTTATCCAACACCGCAGACACCTTAGCACCACTGAAAAAACGGCACAGCAAACCTGGCAGCAAGAAGGCCTCATGGTTCAACGATGATCTCAAGAAGTCAAAGAAACTCTGCCGCTCCCTTGAAAAGGCCTGGAAAAAAGACCCAACCACCAGCACCAAGGACGCCTTCAAAAACGCCACCTGCACTCACCACCAACTGATCCGAAAAGCCAAGAAAACAGCATTCAAGGCTCGACTTGACAACAACGCCCACAACAGCAAGGAACTTTTCAACATCGTCAAGGAATTTTCCAATCCCTCGGCCAACTCCAACGACATCACCCCCTATCAAACCCTCTGCGACTCCCTAGCATCATATTTCCACAACAAGATTGCAGACATCCACAACAGCTTTGACAACCAACCCGGAAATCAACCCACCCTACCATTTGCTGATCATCTTCCCCCCGTGAACATTCTCAACGACTGGAACCCAATCTCCACTGAGGACACCATCCGCCTGATGAATTCAATCCACTCAGGATCCCCCACAGACCCATGCCCTCACCACATCTTCAACAAAGCAGACTCCGTCATAGCTCCGCACCTCAGAGACGTCATCAACTGCTCCTTCAACTCCGCCACCTTCCCGGAAGACTGGAAACACGCTGAACTCACCGCCCTTCTGAAAAAACCAACAGCGGACCCCACCGAACTCAAAAATTACCGCCCCATCTCGCTTCTCCCATTCCCGGCCAAAGTCATCGAGAAAGATGTCAACAACCAGCTCGCCACCTTCCTCGAAGCCAACAAATCCCTCGACCCCTCACAATCTGGCTTCCGAGCAAAACACAGCACTGAGACCGCCCTCATCGCAGCAACAGACGACATTCCAACGCTACTAGACAATGGAGACACAGTCGCCCTCATCCTCCTCGACCTCTCCGCAGCCTTTGACACAGTCTGCCACAGCACCCTCCTACAACGCCTCTATAACATCGGAATCCAAGGAAAAGCACTTGAATGGATCACCTCGTTCCTCACCGGAAGAACCCAGAGAGTCCGCCTTCCTCCATTCAAGTCCGAGGCCTCTGAAGTCATCTGCGGCGTACCACAAGGATCCTCACTCAGTCCCACCCTCTTCAACGTATACATGAGCCCCCTCGCGGCCATCGCACGCCAACACAACCTCAACATCATCTCTTACGTGGACGACACTCAACTGATCCTCTCTCTCACCAATGACCCCAGCACCGCCAAAACTAACCTACACGAAGGAATGAAAGAAGTTGCCGAATGGATGAAACAAAGCTGTCTGAAACTGAACTCAGACAAAACAGAAGTCCTCATCTTAGGTACATCCCCCTCTGCATGGGACGACTCCTGGTGGCCGGAAGCCCTCGGAAAAGCACCCATCCCGACAGACCACGCACGGAACCTAGGCGTCATCCTGGATTCTTCACTCTCAATGAACAGACAAGTCAGCGCCGTATCCTCTTCCTGCTTCAACATTCTTCGCATGCTCAGAAAAACATTTCGCTGGATCCCCTCCGATACAAGGAAAACAGTCACCCACGCTCTGGTCACGAGCCGACTGGACTACGGAAACACCCTCTACGCGGGTACTACCGCAAAACTCCAGAAGAAACTCCAACGAATCCAAAACGCCTCAGCCAGGCTCATATTAGACCTCCCACGCAACGAACACATCTCTGGTCACCTTAAAGACCTCCACTGGCTACCCGTCAATAAGAGGATCACTTTCCGACTGCTTACCCACGCACACAAATCACTCTACGACATCGGACCAGACTGCCTCAACTCACGACTGTCCTTCTACACCCCCTCCCGCCAACTACGTTCTTCCAACCAAGCCCTCGCCACTGTACCTCGCATCAACAAGACCACCATGGGAGGCAGATCCTTTTCATACCTGGCTGCTAAAACATGGAACTCACTCCCCGCTTACCTTCGCCTTACCCAGAACCACCTAGCGTTCAGAAAGCAACTTAAAACGTGGATATTTGACAAGTAATCCTCCTCCCCTTCCTAAGCGCCTTGAAACCCTCTGGGTATGTAGTGCGCTATACAAATCCTATGACTTGACTTGACTTGACTTGCTTACCCCAGGGAGTTATCACCATATTATTAGTTAGCCAGTGTAAGGCATTGGACAACAATGATGAGGTAGTTTTGTCCTGTCCTGGAGCCAGTGTAGGAACATTAGCTAAAACAATGACTAGAGGAGAAGCCTCAACTATAAGCTCAACCGAGCCTTTCACAGGTTCCGGAGCTGTAGGTACAACTGGAGGAACAACTACCCCTTGCTCGCCATCCACTACAACTGCCTGGGGAGCCACAGGATGATTAGACAATGTAACTGCTCCTCCACCACCCTCAGATCTAGAGGTTCCCTTCTTTAACTCAACCCTGTTAACGACTTCTGCTGGCAATTTCTCTACTTCATCCAAAGTTTTACTCAAAAGGCCCCCTAATCGGTTTACCTCATTAGTGAGCTTATCTATCCTGCCTACCAACAGCTTTACAATTCCCTTAATCTTAGTATCTATCAAGCCCAACAACTTCTTAAATTGCTCATTAGTTAGAGACATACAGACTTCGTCAATTGAACCTTCTTCCTCCACCACAGCGTTACTATGTGGAGAGGCAGGCTTTTTTCGACTTGAACGGAGCCCTCCACGCTTGGGCTGGCCCTTTCTAACTCCTCTAGTAGTGCGCGGCGCAGGCACTGGGGTAGGGGCTTTTTCCTCATGTGGATGTAATTCAACCTCATATATACTGTCACTAACTTCCAGTACACAATTAGTCTGGTCCAAAATAGCATTGTCATCAGATCAGGTATTACAGCAGGGCAATTGCTATTAACTGGGTCAGGGAATTGAACTGGGTCAGGTACCGGCAAAATGGATGTAGGTGATTTAGGGGATACACCCAACCCAAGTGAGGATCTTCTCTCACTATTAATTTTAGCAACTACCTGTACTAGGTAGTTGTCCATGGTATTCTTTGCCGGGGATAGCTTTTTACTAGACATAGTACACCAATATACAGTACCCTCCCAGAAACACTGTGTAGATACAAAAGCAACTTGTACCACAAACCCTCAAAGCAACTTAGCCACAATTCATACAAAGTCAATGACAAATAGTGTCCTGGTTCGTCCTCAAGATATGCAAAAGTCTCACCTTGAAGTTACGGACAGAGTAACTGGCCCAGTCCAGTCTCTACCTGTCTCGGACTGTCCGCCCTTAGTCCAGGCTTCGTCCGGCGCGTCCCGCGCACGTCCTCGCGGGACGAGGGACCTGCCCATGCTTTATGCGCCTCCTGGCGCGCTGGTTGTTCGTGTCGTCGCTGGCCCCCTAGGGATGCTGGGGGATGTAGTCCGGCCGGCGGAGCCAAGCCCGGCCGGTCGGTTTCTGCTGGGGATTGGCGGAGCAAAGCCCGGCCGCTGTGCAGAAAAGTGAGGTGCCTCAGCAAGACTTCAGTTCAGGCAGCAGGGGTAGAACAAAGAAAGACAGGGAACTCGGCCCCTGCCGGTGCTTTATGCGTCTCCTGGCGCGCTGGTTGTTTGCGTCGTCGCTGGCCCCCTAGGGATGCTGGGGGATGTAGTACGGCCGGCGGAGCCAAGCCCGGCCGGTCGGTTTCTGCTGGGGATTGGTGGAGCAAAGCCCGGCCGCTGTGCAGAAAGGTGAGGTGCCTCAGCAAGACTTCAGTTCAGGCAGCAGGGGTAGAACAAAGAAAGACCAATTTGGGCTACAAATGAAATTTGAGAAAATCAAAAATTGCCCATCTCAATGTCCTGTTTTTGGGATATGAGCTATGAGCTATCAAGTGAAGCCAAGAGCTTGGCAGCCAACTCTTTAGAAAAGTGTGCACTGCTCCAACATCCAAAGAATCTAAAAGGTTTGCAATCCATTTTAAGATTTCAAAATTTTGGCAGAACATACATTCTTGATTATAAGCGTAAAACCTTTCTACGACTTAATCAGACTTGATTTCACACCACATCAGTGGACACAGCAACACACAGATACTCTCCGTGCAGTTCAGGATGACATGATAGCATCTAAGCACTTGCACACAGTTTAACTTCTACAAACTTGGTGATTCGAGTCGTCCCCAGGTTATCAGGTTATCAGGATATACTTACATCACTTTCAATGAAGGTGACACTGTTCAAGGGCATTCAAATCACATTCGTACACAAATGCTGAAATTCGATTTGCAGCAACAGAAAAAAAGTACAGACTGCTGTAGTGAGAGAAAAAGCATTAGCACAGGGAAAATGCATAAATGTTGTAACCCCGATACCAACTTTAGATGCGGTTACCAAAGCGAGCATTCCAAATGCGAAAGTACTGCATCCACGATGGATACATTGGGCTAATTCTCTCACTGCAACAGATGTAGATTACAGATATGATTCTACATTGAAAACGCAGGTGTTCCTGCAGTACGAACAAGAATACCCTCTCCCGAATGAAATCGCGCCTCCAGAAAAATATGAATACATCATTTATACTGATGTTTCTGCTCAGCCTGCCATAGGAAGTAAACAACAGTATAGCACAGCATGTGCTATAGTGAAAGGATGTATGTGGGATAGTAAGTTACATCCCAGCAATATGACTACCCAATCTCTAGGAGATTGTAGAGCGTAGTTGGCAGAGCTGAAAGACCTGATATTGGCACTACAGTATACAGATTGGGAATTCCCCACACTTATAGTGTGTGCTTCGTTTTACTGTGTGCAGTCTTAAAATTAATATCTTCATTGCTGGGGCCAGAATGGGTTCAGAGATTCCAAGGGTTGCACAATTAAACATACATTGTTATGGAAACAAGTAGCAAAGCTGAAAGCATGCATGCCACAGGCTCAAGTTATTCACACACTGAGTCCCCAGCGTGTTAACGTACAAGTTGAAGGGAATTCACTGGCTGATGAAGCCATCAAGGCGACAGTGTGAACTGCTGCATTAGCTGCAATCACTCATTCTAGCACGAGCATAGACAGAGACGTACTGATAGCTGTCAACCCCTCAAAGAACGGCTCTGCCTTTCCGAAGAGCATTCAACTCAAGTATTCGTATAAATTAGATGAGCAAAACACACCGTATGCTCAAATTCCAGGAGCGGGGGATAGAGAATACCAAACATGGATCGCAGATTAGGTTTGATACTAGCTGCACAAGAAGGTCTGGGCGCTGCACAAGCAGTAGTCACTGCCACAGTTTCATTACTAAAGCAGCAATTCTGGTGGCCAAGTTTGTCTAAACAAACAAAGGTTATGTCTTAAAGTGCGATATCTGCCAGCAGATGAAAGGTTCCACTGTAGTATGGCCACCCCAATCTCCATTACTCATTTCAGACAGACCTCTCGCATGTGTCTATTTGGATCACTGCGGCTCCCTAAATTCAGACGGGGCTTACATCTTGGTGGCAGTGGATTCATGCTCTAGATTTCTATGAGTTTGGCCTCAGCGCTCGGCTGACGCTCAAACGTTTATAAAGGCTTTGAGAGTCTTCATCGGGACATACGCAATTTGCACATTACATTCTGATCGGGGCCCTGTGTTTAGCTCTTGGGCTTACAAGGAAGCCATGTAAAGTATGGGCGTGGCCTTGCGGTACTTCTCCCCAAACCATCCTGAGGAAAATTCGGTGATGGAGAGGAAAAACTGGGACCTAAAGCAATCCTTAACAGCAAGGGTGTTAGGTGCGGTCTGTAGTTGGGTCAATCACCTATATGGGGTCCAGAGGGCACTGAATAATATTCAAAGAAAATCCTTGGGACAACATACCCCTTATGAGATACTGTTTTGGACCAGAATATGGGTACCAGACCTTGATTGTGCCACCACAGTTGCAGATGTAAAACCATTTAAATTGAATGATCGTTTGGCTGTTTTACAGGAACTCAATGAATTCCAGACATTACAAGGCAACGTCCAAGTTAAACGCACTGCCACTGGGGAAGAGAAACCGGTTACGGCAAGACCTGTCTGGGTCCTGAAGATTGGGGACCTGGTTAGCAAAAAGATTGTGGACAAAAAGGAGTTTGGGCCATCCTACAGAACACCTGTACCTGTCTTGGCAGTTCAAGGAACAAGAACAGTACTTCTCCCACCTCTTGCTGGCAGAAAAGAAAAAAGATTTGTCTCCATTGATCTGATCAAACCACACAATGTGGCCGAATCTCTACAGCAGGCCACGTGGAATCCTGAGTAGCCGCATATCTCCTCTCGCTACAATACAGAAGCTCAGATGGAAAGACTAATAACATTTTAAGACTCCTTTGTACAAGATGCCAGAGCAGCCAATAACAAAATACGAATTACACCTGTTGTAACAGAACAACATCCAAATGAAACTGAAACGCAAATTGCAATTCAGCCCAATAATGAACTTTACATCAATATGTCTTCACAAGAAGCAACTGCCAGTTCTACAAACACTGCTGAGCTACCTAAGATAGATCGAACTGCTCCGGCTACTTCATCAATTGCGATTACTTTTCTTCAGATCCAGGTGAACCTGAGCAAACGGAACCCCCTTTTCCAAGAAAGAAAATGCTTGACAATTCTATCTCTGGACGAAAAAGACTTACTTTGTGTCCCCTTGGCTGCACCTTTGGTTTGCATTATGGATCCTGTTAATTTGGATTGGTATAGTAACTGTCTTTAACCTACTACTGAATGGACATTATATCACACAACACTCTGCAGTACATCCTGTTAACTTGGTCTTGAAACCACATATGTCATCACACCGTGAACAAAGAGACCTGTCTCTAGTGAACATTTTAGCATTTCCAGTACCAGATAGTATAGTTTAGGATAGGGTTTCATATGATGTATTTGGTCAGACTGAGCATTTAAAAATTCTATACGTGTTTACATTTTCAATGAATGATTTCACCACCCGAGTACACTCTCTAATGATTGGGGCATTGAGACTGTAGATACAGTCTGCTGCATTTTCTTACACAGAATTGTACGAAGATACACTTGACTTCTACAGTATGTATTGTTACCAGCACTATGGTCATCACTATTTGCACAGAGCAAGTGTTACACGCACTGTAAACACTTACCATCAATGAGAACATTGCCCTACACCACCGAAAGGTAGGTCTGCCATATTCGCACAGAAAGTTGCATACTTTTCAGGTTTCAATATATCAGACCCAATGTCATATTAATATAAAATAGTACAGACAATTGAAACTGTGAAGAAAATTATGCTGACAAACACCAAGCTCATATATTCAGCACCTTTTATCTCCCAACTGTCTATACAAGGTTTCGACTATGGGAGGGACATGATAGACACAAAATCCATCTGGGGGACAAAAGATTGGCAGGTCCAGGGAACAGAGGCTTTATTTAGAGCTTTCCCATACCATTACATATAATGTTCCTGAACGGAACAGTGCAACAAACTTCCTGCTACAGGTTTGCAAAAATTAAAGAACTAAAAAAACCAAGCATCCCCTCGCCCATACCTATTGAAGGAATATCCAATGACACAATGATTAGGGAGGAGGTACTGGGTGCATTGAAAAAGAATGGTACATACAATTCCTCAGCTCCCAATTGGTTTGGCCTATCGACACAAATAGGTGTCAATTAAGATTCAAGGGTACCAACAGAGGGTTTAGTATCCATAGGCCCGACCCACGCTATGTACACACAGATGACCCAGGGGTAGTGACTTGTTTTAGTGTTGGGACTTTGTCCCTAGAATGGCTAAACGCCTCAACACTACAATAGGTGATACAACACTTGTCCCTTCTACCTGACAACATGGATCTTAGGGTTTCTTCTATGTCCCAAGAAACCGAGTAAGAAACGCTTCTTATATGCCATCTACAAGGAACTGTGGAAAGTCTACCAACAGGATTATGTGAAATTGATAGGATTAACGTAGAAAAGGCCTTGGCTGTGGTAGCCAATGCTATGACCACAATTCCTTCACATATTTATTCACTGGGCAACATTGTGTCCTCGGTAATCGACATAATGGAACAAGATTAATCTATTCTACAGCATGGGCAATTGCAATTGCGCTCCATTAATCTTTTAAGCTGGACGCTGCAATCATTGTGTTCAGGCACGTCCCATGGTGATACATTAACAGCACAAGTTTTTCTCGGTTTATAATCTGACCGACAGACAGTTGACTGTGGCATGCAGAGATGAAAAGTACACCAAGCTGCTCATTGAAAAATTTGAAAAGTTACCCTTTACAATAGCTGAGTCACAGTCTACTGAGTGGTTAATTCATGGCTATATCTCACTGCCAATCATGACATTTCAGTTCCAATACTGCCTTAGATAGAACCAAGCAGGCAGATATGAAGCATTAGATGAAGGGTACATACAGTAAACCTGGGAGTTACCATATAGATATACATGAAGGTATAAGGACACTGAAGTTTTCTTAAGTGGTACTGACTGTGGGAAGGCTTAAAGTGGGTCTTTTGTGTGCAAAGAAGTGTCGCTTCATGGAACGTGTAATGTGTCAAAAGCAAACTCATCTTGCTACTTGAAAGGCTCCCCAGCTGCCGCGATTCATCCGATTTTTTAATTACTTTTGAATAGAAGTTATTTAGTGCTGAATGATCAAGGCTGTTGTGGGATGGCGCCAGGCATCGCATATCTAGTCACAGAAAACTTCAGGGTCGTTTGCTATAAGGAAGTATTCTTTCCCTTGGCTCACACAGTTAGGGAAACACCACTGTGGCCTCAATTGAATGTTTCCAGTTAAGGTTTGATTCGCTGAGCAGACTGAAAACCTTGTTGTTTCAACAAAATGTGGCCTTATCTTTAGCCCGAGAGACTTTTGATCTACAGGTTGCACGGTCTTCATCTGAGATAGAGTCCCTGGTCCGTACGAACTTACTGATCCATTTCGGAAAAATGTTCAACATATCTTTAACATGTCTGATACGAGTAGGGTCGTAAACTTATTTAAGCGACTTGGATCAGGTCTCTAATCACCTTTCAGACCATCTTCAGAGTAATTTAAGCCTTCATACACTCCGTACTTGGGAGCATTTTTGGAGGGTTTCCTTTGGTCCTGCTTTCGGTAGTGGGCATTCTGATTTTGATCCTATTGCTTCACAATGGACGTCGCGATCCCTCAAGAATTGGCGAGAACACTGCTGGAACAACGTTGTGGTGAGTGCATGGTGTTTTACCTGACTAGGCCTCGGCTTCGAGAGCTGAGTGAGCATTGGTTCCGGTCTTTCAGACAAGTCTAGCTAGACTGTGTCCTGTCTATGGTCTGTTGCTTCTTCTGCAAATTTGCCTGCATGTTAGACTTGTGTCTGACACTTTCATTGGTTGCGCCGCCGGACATAGACGTGCTCCTGTAGCCTTTGCAGGCCCACGAGCGCAGTTGTCCCCAGCATATTCCCTTGTTGATGACGGTATACTTGGAGCCTTCACAGGATGCTTCCGCTCCTGTTGGAAGGGATATCGGCTCATCTTCAGAGGTACAGGCATCGGTATCAAACGTGCAGGCATCTAATTCTTCCCCGGCGGCTGCTAAGGAAACCAGAGATGAACATCTTTGCTCACTTGACATGATACTGGAAGTTCTGGAGGGACTGCCACCTGCAAATATGATGTTCAGCGATGTTGAGTCTCCAGCGCAGGATTCATAAACAATCTGGCCTCTCATGTGCTGGGAACCGTTTGGCAACTTTTTAAACGTTTACCAAATTGTAGGTCGAAAACTGACTTTGTTTCAATTTTTTTCCCTTCTCGGTTCTAACTGAGCTTCATGGCTTTCAAGATGCTCAGTGTAATAATCACAACATATACAAGTTTAGAGGACCTTTTGAACGCTTTTTCAGGGAAAAATGACTTTTCTTTTCTGAACATTTTTCAGGCTTTTAAAGTGATTTTAGTATGTTTTATTATAAATTAGTTTTATGCCTTTTAATAGCGTTAGCTTTATCATTACCTAGCTGACCTTTTGATGAGGAGTGGGTGTCATGTCCTTTAGGCTAGTCCTGCCACCCCTATTGCATACATTTATCCCATCCACACAACAATAACGATTCTAAATAGGCGACCTTTTACCAAGTAGCTTGCTCCTGTCTCTTTGACACCAGGCTCTTAGTATTCTATCATAATCCCTGCACCTGACGTACATAAACATGTCCCCAGGCACAACAGAATTATTTTGTATAAGGGTCACCACTTCTTTCATCCTTGTCCAACAGCCAGCTGTGCATGAACACATTTGTTTAGAAAAGCATTGGTGATTTTTTCAAAACGTTTATGATTGGTTTAAAAAAATCCATGATTGTTTTAAAAACATATTGAGTCTAGAAAAGTAAACACTTTAGTATAAATGACCCTCACTCCCCCCTACAAATTAGAAGAGAATTCCTTCCTAGTTTGTTGTGTAGGAATTCAGGACCCTAGTGTAATTTTCCTGATTCATGCCCATATATAGGTATAAATCACCCTATCCTTATATAGGCATAGAATTCATAATCATATTTAGACTTAGCCTATGCAGCCCAAATACGGAATGGCTACTTCCACTAGTTCTGAGAATCCACAACGATATTTCCCCAATATGCCCCCAGGGGGGACAGAAAGACTGTACCCATTTGTTTTTGAGTGTGATGGGGGAATAGGCATGCTCCTTCTGTGCAGTCCCCAACCCTATTCTGGCTAAAGAAAATGCTCCCCGGTGCTTAGTGGGCTTTCTGCCCCCCGGGGGAAGGGAAAAATCCATCACAACGCAGGCATAACAACGCAATACCATTACAACAAAACTTTTACAACGCAAGATCCATTACAGCGCATGCTATTACAACGCGTGCCATTACAACACAGATGCTATTACAAGGCATGCCATTACAACGTAAGTATGGGTAAGTAATTTATTTATTTAAATTAGATTTCTTAAATTAGTTTTAATGTGTATTATTTAAATTGTTGCCCCTACACTATCTAGCATTTACCCTACAGATGCACCCCCCTGGAGTAAGAATAGTAATTATTACTCCAACACTATCCAGCACTTACCCTACAGATGCACCCCCCTGGATTTAGAATAGTAATTATTACTCCAACACTATCCAGCACTTACCCAACAGATGCATCCCCTGGAATTAGAATAGTAATTCAATTTCAAAGCTTTATTCGATTATTAAAAACAATCACAAAAGCATACAATATATAAAACACAGGGTACAAACATTTCAGTGGAGACAACAACTCATCAATATTGGGGTTTAAAAGATATTAAAACACCAGACTTTTCCTATGTGAAACAGCTTTGAGTAAAAAGGTAGCAGTAAAAAAACAGATATCTATGGAATCAAGTGCAAATAACAGTTTCAATGCTTGGGCTGTAGTATACACTGAGTATTTTCTAAAAACAGGTCTGAGATAATAACAACGAAAGTGCATATAAAGAGGGCAAATAAGCATAAAGTGCAAAGTGCTTTGCCTGGATAGGCCATCACAGGGGCAGGGGGATTGGCTATGTGTTTTCATCACTGGAAAGGCCACTAGATTATGTACAATACCAAGTCTCAACCTCGTGAGAACAAACTGATGCGATTGCTTGGTAATAGATTTAAGGTACATAGGCATGCCCCTGTCTTCCAACATATTAGAATAATAAAATACATGAGTTGACATAGAGCTGCATTTGGCCCTGCATAAGTTAGATTTGGTCCCAATAAAGACATCTTTGAGTTCCTTTTTTGGTACAGTAACAGCACTATTGGGGTCATTGACAGTGTCTAGGTTAAAAATATCACAATAGGAAGATGAAACATAGTTTAGCCAGGGAATCTTGCAGGCATTGTCCGAATTAAGGCAATCTAGAATAATCTGCCTGGTGAAATCAGTCTCATCTTTGACCCATATTGACCTCCAGACCATTAGAGGTCTCATTCCCATTAGGTCTGTTAGGTGGTTCAAGCCCACCTCGCTATGGCACAATTCATTGTATGCCGAGGAGGGTAAATAAAGGAGTCTTTTAAGGAACCGATTCTCGGTGATTTGTAGTTCCCTGTGCTGACAATAGCCCCATATACCAGAACCATATAGAGCAATAGATACACATCTGTGCCTATAGATATTTAACATGTCTGGTATGCGGCGACTACCTAGCTTAGATGCAAAGCAAAAAATTACGGAGGAGCTTTTGGCCATCCTAGCATTCACGTTTAGAATCTCAGGTGCCCAAGTCCCTTTGTTATTAAAAGTTACTCCAAGGTAACAAAATCTGTCCACCACCTCGATTTTATGATTATTAAAATGGAACCGCTTTAAAAGTTTCATCCGTTTACCACAGGCCATAATGTAAGTCTTGGAGTTGTTAATTTTCAGTTTTCTCTCCTTAATGAAATCATAAAAATAGTTCATTAATTTTTAGAGCCCATTCGGAGTACGCGAGAGTAAAACCGTGTCGTCGGCATATAGCAGGACTGGCACAGGGTGGCCACCAACCTGCGGAGAGTCAGCCTGTACCCTCTTCAGTTCGGACTCGATAGAATTTATAAAAAGGGAAAAAAGCAGGGGGCCAGCACACAGCCTTGTCTTATACCTGACTTAACCTTTATTTTCCCAGTGCATTCACCTGCCCGGCCATAACGGATCTGAGCCGATAACTTATTGTAGAGTCTGGCCAGGAAGTATATAATTGCTGGGGGAGCTCCCATACCCAATAAAGTGGACCATAACAAATTATGGTCCATTAACCCCTTGCATGCTGATGACGAACCCCAGCGGTCATGCACTACGGTGCTCGTGTGCTGATGACGGCTGGGGTTCGTCATGGCCCGCCCCTGTTCATTTGTTTACAGCAGAGGGGCGGAAACGGGCCAGCAGTGAAGGGGTAAAGTCAAAGGCACTTGAAAGATCAGCGAAACAGAGAAATAGAGAGCCCTGTTTCGCTTTCGTATACTTTCCAATGAGGAGGTCAAGATTAATGCACTGCTCTGTTGTCCCCAGGCCTTTGCGGAAACCGTATTGGGACTCGGCCAGAATTTTGTTTTCCTCCGCCCATTCCTCCAATCGCATCAGGAGAACCCTAGTCATAATCTTAAGGGAGGAATCCAGAAGGGAGATAGGGCGGTAGTTCTTGGCCTCTCCTCTATCTCCCTTCTTGTAGATGGGTAGAATTATGGACTCACTCCAGGTAGGTGGTGTACTCACCAGGACTGTGGCGTTAAACACCTGTGTTAGGAGTGGGCTCCAAAGTGTCGGGTTGGATTTATACAGGTCAACCGGGACCCCATCGGGTCCCGGTGCCTTTCCCCCTTTACTCCGACTAATAGCAGTAACAGCCTCTTGTAGTGTGATGTCCAAGGGTAACTTCGTTTCAAACATTGGGGTTGAAAAACGAGCGCAATCCTCCCTAGTCGGGTTAAAAATTCCAGAAAAGTGTGCAACCCAGTTCGCTTCGCTAACCTGGGCTGACAATATGGGGAAGTCTTCTTTTACGAGAAAGGGACTATTAACCGTGGACCAAAAGAGCCTACTATCATGCAATATGGATGCTTGTTTAAGGGCATCTCAAGCTTGTTCCCTTAGCTCTTGTTTCCTGCGTATAAGATTGTTTTTGTATGTCGATCTAAGGGATATAATAGCCTCCCTGTCTCTAGGTTGTTTGGTGAGTGCCTGCTTAAGTTCCCGCAGAGATTTGGTGCACATGCTATCAAACCAACCCACATTTTCCTTCTTGATTTGGGCCTTGGTGATAGTAAGACAACTTTTTACGACAGTGCCTAACTCCACAAAATCGGCTATAATGCACTCACGGGGAGCCTCTGGATCCAAACATTTATATATTGCAGCAAACCCAGCTTCTATGATTTTAAGCTGCAAATTCTCAGAGTTGTCCAAACACCAATTAATACAGATACCATTCTGTCTACAGGGGGTAACATCTTCAATTATCAAATGGTGGGTTTTAGATGGTAACCCCCAGACAGAAATCGACATGGTAATAGCATTATGGTCGCTACTTCCAAAGTCGGCAACAATGGGTACCGTACAGAAAGGAACAAGATGTGTAGAAACCAATAGGTGGTCAATAACAGAGGCCGAATTCAATCCTACAAAGGTGGGGACAGAGTTGCCATCAGCATCTGCAGCCGCGGGGTGAATCATAAGGTCCATATTTAACATAAGAGAATTAAGGGAATCACCATAGGGTGAATGAATAAAGTGTGCCCGGTTTTCCCCATTATCCCCATCGTATCCACAAATTCTGGTAAATGAATAAGGACAGGTACGAATATTAAAATCCCCTCCCCAGATGATATCCATAGGTTTGTGAATGCCCTTCCAGATGTTACTCACGGCTGAACCCAACTCCTCCACCAGAGTAGTATTAGAAGCATCAAACAGGTTGTTATAGTGGTTAATCAACATAATTACATGGCCCCTTACATGTTCTAGGATTAAAATTTGAGAATGGTGACCCACAGTCTGGTGTGATTTCATACAAACTGGGAAATTCACAGAAAGTAAAATTACTAACCCCCCTTTAGCCCTACCCATATTAGACCTTTGTGCCGGGTTGTTATATGACACAAATCCATCAAGGTTAATATCAGTGGTTACCCAGGTCTCTTGCAGACATAAAACGTCAAAATCAGAAAGGATTTCACTCCATCCTAAGGACGACGTTTGCCGACTCCAACCTGCAAAGTTCCAACTAGCAAATTTAAAACCAGGGAAACAGGGGGAAGGTTTGATGGTCGCGGGTACATTGGAAATTGAGGGCTTGTTGGCAACTAGGGGAACCATCGTAGCAGAAGAAACGGCAGGGACAGGTGATTTAGCTCCCTGCGAGGGTATGTGCACCAGTGTGGAGATGGAAGATGTTACGGCTACTGAGCATTGGCCCATATCTGCAACTAGATTATTATTGATGGTTCCTATTCCCTGAAAGGGTAAGTACACCGGGACAATAATAGGAGGCATTACAGGGGTGGGAATGAAAGAAGAACTGGTGCCAGATGTTACAACTAGACCATTGCCGGGAATGAGAGGGGTGGAATCTAAGGCTGGGGGCAGTCAGTCAACACCATCCAGTCCGTTAAGACAGTTAAATCGGTTATAATCATAGAAGGGTGTCTCCGGGGGTCGGAAAACCGGTCTTGCTACATACCCACAATATCTACCCCTCCGTTCAACCCTCGTCCAATTACCTTGGACTTGGTCATGGTGCATATGGGTAGGGGGGAAGAAAAAAGACACTTACAGAGTCTGAATGGTGGAGTCGAGAAATCTATTAGACCCAGCGCATATATGTAGAACAGTCCTAGGATCTCGAAAGCTCACCGTAATACAATCCCCAGTTATAGATTTTCTAGTTTTACCCAGCCAGGGTACCCTTCTCACCATGATAATTTCATTGTTAAAATAGGCCGGGAGGGGTCTATTCCAGTTCAACCATTTAATGACTTTACTTTTAAGTGAGTGAAAGTTCTCACCTTCGCCCCTTTCAAGAGGGGGGACACCAGCCATAACTACCATGAAGCGGTTAGCCTCAGGGGGCAGATCGGGTCTACGTGGTCTGGGGGCAGGCTTCTCAGGGGGTGGGGGAGCAATACTGTCATTGGATATAGCCCCATTGGAGGTTGTCATGGGGGGGACTGGGCCTACTGATTGCAAGGATGGGAAGTTAGGTTTGCTATATTGTGTCGGGCTAAGTTGGCCATAAGAGGTTGCGGAAGGGGAGCAGCAGTAGTCACCAAGGGAAGTCCCAAGTTAGCTGGAAGGGTTTTAAGGTTAGGAGGGGGATTAAGGGGAGGGTTAGACTCGGAGGGTCTACTTTGGATAATAGCCGAGGTTTTCATACTACTTATGGCTGCCTCCAAGATAGTGAGTCTAATCTCAACTTTCTTTATGCTCTCACTGATGGGCAGGAGCAGTGACCTAAGTAAAAATTCCAGGTTTCCTAAAGAGGTAACGGGGGGTGATGCATTAGATGGAATATCCCCAGGGGCGTTGACATGGTCAGTGATGTTAGTACCCTTAACAGGAGGAGCTTTGTGCACATCCACTATTATCCCATCAGGGATGGGAGGGGGCTTAGAGGCTTTCCCGAAATCGGAGTGGGGGATTTTGGTTTTACCCTGCCCTCCCCTCAACTTCCTTCTTTGCTTGTTTGGAGGTGGGCCATGCATCTCTGCCACAACTACTTGCTTTGGCTTTATTTTCCTTGGCTTAACTGCAGGGGGGGTCTGAGTAGTTAGGTCAACAGCCGTACAGCTGAGACTGGAGGGGGGGGTGACACTAGGAACCTGATCAGTAGATAAACAGGGGTTGGGAATACAATCCCGCAGTAAAAGGGGGACGCCTTCCTGGGATAATAGCTCCTAACTAATGTTAAAAGAGCCTCCCTCTTGGGAGACAGGATGAGGAATAATATCGGTAAGGGGCCTATTTTTCAAGTTCTCAATAGAGCGGCGGCGCTCAGCCCTGCGCTCCGCCAGAGAGGTTTCCTTATCCCCATCACCCGGTGGCCGAGAAAAATAATTGTCCAAAGTCCCATTTCTGACTCCCACCGCCTTCACGGTAGTTCCCTCCATAGCCGGTGATGGCATGTCCGATACCTGTATCAAGGACCAAAATACCAATACAATGCAGGCGAAAGAGAGTTGGCCCAGCCCAGCCTACTCTGGCCTACGAGGGCCTCAGAGAGCCCGCCCTTTGCCCGGCCTTCGCCCCGGGCTTTGGCCCGCGCGCGTCCCACGTGGAGGAGGGTGGGCGGGAAGAGTCGCAGGTGCGCTGATGTCCGAAGCGCTACTCCGGCTGGGACTCGCAGTCCCACCCTCGCAGACCGGGCAGACTTCAATCTCTCCCCGTGTAATCCAGGCAGACCAGGCAAAGTACGGCAGAGTTCAGCTTTTCCCCGTGATAGCAACAACAATTAGAGACTCCAGAGCAAGAGCAAGGCTGCGAGCGGCTCCCACGGAGCGGGGGCCGCGAGTCGTCTTGAAGCAGCAGGGGGAGGAGAGAGGGCGGGAAGAGTCACAGGTGCGCTGATGTCCGAAGCGCTACTCCTGTTGGGACTCGCAGTCCCGCCCTCGCAGACCGGGCAGACTTCAATCTCTCCCCGTGTAATCCAGGCAGACCAGGCAAGGTATGGCAGAGTTCAGCTTTTCCCCGTGATAGCAACAACAATTAGAGACTCCAGAGCAAGAGCAAGGCTGCGAGCGGCTCCCGCGGAGCGGGGGCCGCGAGCCGTCTTGAAGCAGCAGGGGGAGGAGAGAGGGCGGGAAGAGTCGCAGGTGCGCTGATGTCCGAAGCGCTACTCCTGCTGGGACTCGCAGTCCCTCCCTCGCAGACCGGGCAGACTTCAATCTCTCCCCGTGTAATCCAGGCAGACCAGGCAAGGTACGGCAGAGTTCAGCTTTTCCCCGTGATAGCAACAACAATTAGAGACTCCAGAGTAAGAGTAAGGCTGCGAGCGGCTCCCGCGGAGCGGGGGCCGCGAGCCGTCTTGAAGCAGCAGGGGGAGGAGAGAGGGCGGGAAGAGTCGCAGGTGCGATGATGTCCGAAGCGCTACTCCTGCTGGGACTCACAGTCCCGCCCTCGCAGACCGGGCAGACTTCAATCTCTCCCCGTGTAATCCAGGCAGACCAGGCAAGGTACGGCAGAGTTCAGCTTTTCCCCGTGATAGCAACAATTAGAGACTCCAGAGCAAGAGCAAGGCTGCGAGCGGCACCAAGTAGCTTGCTCCTGTCTCTTTGATACCAGGCTCTTAGTATTCTATCATAATCCCTGCACCTGACGTACATAAACATGTCCCCAGGCACAACAGAATTATTTTGTATAAGGGTCACCACTTCTTTCATCCTTGTCCAACAGCCAGCTGTGCATGAACACATTTGTTCAGAAAAGCATTGGTGATTTTTTCAAAACGTTTATGATTGGTTTAAAAAAATCCATGATTGTTTTAAAAACATATTGAGTCTAGAAAAGTGAACACTTTAGTATAAATGACCCTCACTCCCCCCTACAAATTAGAGGAGAATTCCTTCCTAGTTTGTTGTGTAGGAATTCAGGACCCTAGTGTAATTTTCCTGATTCATGCCCATATATAGGTATAAATCACCCCATCCTTATATAGGCATAGAATTCATAATCATATTTAGACTTAGCCTATGCAGCCCAAATACGGAATGGCTACTTCCACTAGTTCTGAGAATCCACAACGATATTTCCCCAATATGCCCCCAGGGGGGACAGAAAGACTGTACCCATTTGTTTTTGAGTGTGATGGGGGAATAGGCATGCTCCTTCTGTGCAGTCCCCAACCCTATTCTGGCTAAAGAAAATGCTCCCCGGTGCTTAGTGGACTTTCTGCCCCCCGTGGGAAGGGAAAAATCCATCACAACGCAGGCATAACAACGCAATACCATTACAAACTGCTTAAAGCTAAACTCAGAAAAAACTGAGGTACTCATTTTCGGTCCATTATCCCCAGCCTGGTCCACCAGTTGGTGGCCAGAGACCTTCGGTACTCCTCCCACACCGTCTTCAAAGGTCAGGAATCTGGGGGTTATCTTCGATGATGGACTGAACTTCATGGATCACGCCAACAAGACAGTATCAACAGCGCACCTAAAATTAAAAATGATTCGCAAAATACGTCCTTTTCTTCCCGAATCTGCGATTAAGACACTGGTTTCTGCTCTTGTCCTCTCATCCTTGGATTATTGTAATGGTTTATTTCTCAATGCGCTAACCCGAGTTACTACAAAACTTCAAACTATACAAAATGCAGCAGCCCGTCTCATTACCGGCAAAACAAAGTTCGAACCCATTGCCAAAAACATAAAAGACCTCCATTGGCTGACTGTACAAAAAAGAATCCACTTCAAAGCCCTCTGTATAGTCTTCAAATCAGTCAATAATCAAGGACCTCATTTTCTAAGAGACAAACTTCAACTCTACAAACCTACAAGAGCTTTACGTTCAGCCACCCTTAACCAACTGCTTGTCCCACGTACCAAAACAGTGTCCTGGGGTGACCGTCGCTTTTTGGTGGCGGCCCCCAGACTCTGGAACACCTTGCCTCTTAACATCAGACGAAGTGCTACGCTGTTCCAGTTCCGCAAACTCCTGAAAACCTGGCTTTTCTCTCAGTAACCCATTCTCAACCGTCAAATCTGTTTATTCCCTCATTCCTCACTTTCTTCAATAATGGTTTTAGCGCCTTGACGCCCAAGGGTATAAGTAGCGCTTTATAAGTGTTAAAAATAAATAAATAAATAAATAAACAACAAAACTTTTACAACGCAAGATCCATTACAGCGCACGCTATTACAACCCGTGCCATTACAACACAGATGCTATTACAAGGCATGCCATTACAACGTAAGTATGGGTAAGTAATTTATTTATTTAAATTAGATTTCTTAAATTAGTTTTAATGTGTATTATTTAAATTGTTGCCACTACACTATCTAGCATTTACCCTACAGAGGCACCCCCCTGGAGTAAGAATAGTAATTATTACTCCGACACTATCCAGCACTTACCCTACAGATACACCCCCCTGGATTTAGAATAGTAATTATTACTCCAACACTATCCAGCACTTACCCAACAGATGCATCCCCTGGAATTAGAATAGTAATTATTACTCATACACTATCCAGCACTTACCCTACAGATGCATCCCCTGGAGTTAGAATAGTAATTATTACTTCAACACTATCCAGCACTTACCCTATAGATGCATCCTCCTGGATTTAGAATAGTTATTATTACTCCAACACTATCCAGCATTTACCCTACAGATGCACCCCCCAGGAGTTAGAATAGTAATTATTACTCCAACACTATCCAACACTTACCCTACAGATGCACCCCACTGGAGTTAGAATAGTAAATATTACTCCAACACTATCCAGCACTTACCCTACAGATGCCCCCCCCCCTGGAGTTAGAATAGTAATTATTACTCCTACACTATCCAGCACTTATCCTATAGATGCACCCCCTGGAGTTAGAATAGTAATTATTACTCCTACACTATCCAGCATTTTATCCAAAAGATGCACCCCCCTGGGGTTAGACTAGTAATTTCTACCCCTACACTATCCAGCACTTACCCAAAACATGCACTCACATGGAGTGTGAATAGTAATTACTACCCCTACACTATCCAGCAGTTACTCTACAGATGCACCCCCTTGAGTAAGAATAGAAATGTTCACACCTACACTATCCAGCACTAAAAATATAATTTAAAATTAATTTTAAAAATGCAAATAAAATACATTGTAATATATATTTTTTGTACATAAAAAAATGTAAGATGTATAAAAGCATTTTAAAATTAAAAAATAAAAATAGTACATTTAAAGTAATTATAAGAAATATTAATTAAAAAATGACCATGTTTTTAATTTTTTTTAAATTTTAATTAGAATTCGGAAAAGTAATTTAAACAGTGACTTACTTTTTTAAAAAAAAATTATTATTTAAGTTAATTATTAAAAAAATGGAATAAAGATACATTTTCCCTCGCTTTCACATTGAAGTGAATCGGAAAAAATGTCTTTCTTTTATTTCTATAGTGCACTAGGACATTGCCGTGCCGATGTTATTAAAGTTCATTTTGAGAGGATCGCGGGAGTGAATACAAGCCGGATGGAGCCGCTGAAAGGTAAGAACATTTTATTATTCAAAATTACACAGTATATGAAGTACTAGTTACATTTTAATATATAAGCAAAAAAAGAGTAATAAAAAACGACAGTGTGATTATTTTTTTTAACAAAGTAATATTTTATTAAAAAATACATTATTTTTATAAACTTAATAATGTATTCAACATTTTCAGAATGCATTACTTTGAATAAAATAGACTTTAATAATAATAGTAAGTGAAACATTAGAAAAAAATAAATTGTCCGTTTTCATTTTTTGTTGCTCAAGATGACGTTTACGAGTAAACGTCATACTTGAAGGCAAGCCATTTTGAGGAGCGTCGCCGGACAGAGCAGAAGTTTGGGAGACCTGCGCTTAGGTAGGAAACTCATAAAAACTTAAATACAGTAGAGCATGAGTGATTTTTATTGCAAGGAGAGGCAAGGGAGGTTTTTAGATGTTATTAATGTGTTTAATTTGTTTTATCGTAATATGTCACCAACCATGTTGATAGTGTATGCCCACGCAGGGTCACATGTTTACATTTAAAAAATGTTTGAATTAAAATAATAGGATTTAGAAAGGATATGAAATAATTTTAATTGTTTTTAATAATGCAAAAAGTATTTGAATTTATAAATGCGGTCAAAGAAAAAGATCGATTTTCGTCATATGAATATTTTTGGGGGTTTCCGGATGGACATTGTGAATTTTTAAAGGATAACTTCAATGCTTTTTTGGATTTTTATATTCTTTTTTTGGATGCAGAATTCAATGGTTTGGATTTAAGAATAAACATTGGAGAAGGTTCATTATCGGAAAAGTTTTGGATTATAAACATGTTGGAGCAGCAGAAGAAATACTTATGGATTGGCTCTTTGGAAATCAACCTTTTCTTTTCGTTGGATTTTTTTTAATGCTTTTATTTTGAGCAAACTTTTTTGAATGGACCACCAATTTTTGGAAATGGCTTTGTTGTATAAAAAAAAAAGGAGATTATAGAAGACTTACTTTTTGAAAAAAACAGTCCTATGGAAAATGGGTTGCTTTAAACAACTTTTTTTATGGGATTTTCGCAAGTGGATTTGTTTTTTGAAAAAAGACATTCATGGAAAAAAAATGTTGGATTGGAAATTTAAAGACAAGTAAAAAGAAAATATCTAAGGTAAGGTGATAATGTTGCACACATACTACATTATTAATACACACTACACTTTTACTTTCCTGTTTTGCCCAAAATTCTTATTCTAATAAAATTGGCATTTTTTTAACATACATTTAAATTTAGTAAGTCGGTCCTTCTTTCTTCCTCAAATCTGAGGAGGCAAGTTTCAGGGTTGGCCCATAATACTAAACTTAGGGGCATTACAGGTGTGTGCAGGTCGGGACCAATGGGGGCCTTCCTTGGGGGGAATACACCCCTATTATGTCACTCTCCAGTGGGAGGGGGGCATGAGCCTCTGCCTGATTGGTTGGATCACGTCATCTCCAAGATAGAGGGGACTGAGATCTGTGCTTCATCACGCCTCCAGCACCTGTGGGGGGGGGGGGACAGCCATTACAACGCAACTATAACAATGCACTACCATTACAACAAATCTTTTACAACGCAGGATCCATTACAACGCATGCCAGTACAACGCATGCCATTACAACGTAAGTATTTTTTTTTCTATGTTTTTTTTATATAATATTAATACTTTTATTACATTTTAAATTACTAATATTTACTGATATGTTTTTCTATTCATTTATAAAAAAAATTTAAAAAATTGAAAAATACCTCCTGAGACGGGATGCAGGGAAAAAATTTATAAAGAAACTTTTAGTTTGTTTCTAAAAAATATACTACTTTTAAAAATAATTTAAAAAAATCTAAAAATAAATACTAGTAGTATTTTTTAAGTAAATAATTTTTAATTTAGTAATAAAAAATACTCATAAAAATACTCATAAAATAAAAAGTAGTTGTATTTATTTATTAATTTATTAATAAATAAGTAATATTTTTAAGTTTGTATTTATTTTGTAAAATACATCCTGGGACGGGATGTATGGAAAATTGGGGTATTGGGTGGGAAGTGATTCAAAATTGAACTGAATCTTTAATATTTTTATTATTTAAAAAAATAATTTTAAAAGTATTGAACATTTATACTCTTTAAAAAATTGTTAGATACTTATTATTAATAAAATACATTTCTGAATTAATTTTAAAATAGTAAAACATATTTATAAACATTTAAAAAAACTATAATTAAAAATGTAAAGATTAATAGATTTAAAAAAAAATATTTTACAAGTAATAGTTTTGTTCAATAATTATTCATTACATACTCGAAGTTTTTTCTCACGCTTTACCATTGAATTCAATGAAAAGATTTTTCCTTTATTTATTTTCATAGCAGGCTGTATGTTGGACGCGGAACTAATTTTCAATGTCATTTGAAGATAGATGCGGGACAGATAAGAAGCAAACGGAACAAGTATAGAGGTAAGTACATTTATATACTAATATTAAAAAGATAACATTAATTTTAGAAGGTGTATAAACATATAATAATAGATATCACTACATAAAGCACGTTTGATTATATTGATTTTATTGTGCAAAATTTTCAATAAAATAAAGTTTTATTTTGTACATTTTTTAAAAATATTTTCAAATAATTACATAAGTATATATTAAATAAAAAAATTATTTAAATAACTTTAATGTATAACATTAATAAATTGTCCTTTTTTCTCTTTGTAGCTCTTGATGACGTAGACGCGTTGACGTGCTTGATCGTGGCCATTTTGAGGAGCGTCGATGGACAATGCAGCAGCAAGTAAATCTGCACTCAGGTAGGAAACAATTTTAACTTACATTTTAAATAGTTTGATGTTTTAAAGTATACATATTGTAAGGAGAGAAAAGGAAGGTATAGTATGTAACAGTTGTTAAGTTATTGTCACTCTTTTAGCCTGTTGTCGATCGTGTAAATAGAGTATGCCGTTGTCGGGTCACCTGTTATTAGTTATAAAATTGAAAAAGCTATTGTTTATTGTAATTTATTATCATTGTACAGTCTAAAAATATATTCAAGATGTTTTGTTGGAACTTATGAAATGTGTTTGGAAAACCGGATCAAGAAGAAGATCAAATGCGTTGTTTGGATTAAAATTGGAGTTTTTTTCGGTAAAATTTTTTTTTTTACAAGAGTTCTTTTGAGTAGTGGATTTAAAAGAGGTTTTTTTGGATTGTGTTTTTTTTTTAAATGGAATCGAAAAAGAAGCAAGAAGATGGATCGAATTTTCAATTGATGGTGGATTTTGAAAAGAGATGGAATTTTCAAATGCAAAGTTGGGGATTTCTTTTGGAGTATACTTCCTGCAAAAAATTTTTTTTTTGGAGAACTTTTGAGTCTTGGATTTCGAAGAAGAATCGTTGGATGTTTTTTTTTTTTAAAAAAGGAAATGAAACTGATCAAAGAAGATGGATCGATTTTCTTTTTGGAGAAGGTTTTTTGAAAAAGAAGGAATTATTGGATTCGGTTTTGGATATCGTTTACAAAATTGTGATTCAATCTTTTTTTGGTCCAGTTAATAAACATTTTGAGTGGATTTCCGTCTTTGCTGAATGGAAAAGAATATTTAAAAAGAAGAAAAAAAAATAGATTTCCTTTTTCATGCACTGGAGTGGATATGTTGATGGATTAACTCAAAAAATGAATTTCTTTTGGATTTATCAAGAAAAAAGAAGAAGAAAGAAGACATCTAAGGTAAGGTGACTCGACTTTTACATTTTGATAAAACAGTTTTTGAAAAAATGCCAATTGAATTGAAATGTTTTATGAATTTAGGACAAAACAGGAAAGTAATGTTAATATTTGTGTTAATAATGTAGTATGTGAGCAACATTATCTAGGTAGTCTAAAGCTACACACAACGAAAATTTTTGTAAGGTACCCAATAGTCTCTCAGACATTTCTTTTGATTTTTTAGAGATGCGTGGATTTAGACTACCAGTTAATGTTTGTGAGATTCTCATTTCTTGGAAACTTTGCTCCTTCTTCAAAGTATCCAAAAAATGATAGAAGTTTGGGTAAGGTTTACCAATTGTATGATTGAAGGAGTTATGCTATCCCTCTATGGCATTGTTTGTCTTTGCTTCTCCTTCTAAGCAGCTCGTGTAGCAGTTCCACCACTCCACATGGAAACGTGGTTTCCTCCTGTGACCCGACCTGCTTAGATGCACAATCCATGTGTCCTCAAAATAATTTAGTAAGGGTGTCAATTTTTTCTCATTTTTGGTAAAAAATTCTGATTCTGTAATTGCAGTGTAGTACTTGTCTATACTTTCAGGAGGAACAAAGCAACAAGCTGTTAGTTTTTTAAATATCAAATTGCAGTATGCTATCCGAAGAATAATCCACAACTAGGGATGTTTTTTGTAATTTACGTTAAAATGCCCGGGAAAAATGGAAAAAACATCCCTGAATTTGGGTATCCGTGTACGTTTTGATAATAACATTTATCACTGCAAATTCAAAATCAATAATTATTTTCCTATGACTTTTGTTTGATGTTTTGTTTTTAATCACTGTTAAAAGTTCAGTGTAGGTTGTGGATTGTTTGTCAGGTAGCAAACTGTACACTAAGGGGACAACATTTTTTTAAATTTTAGCATAAATAGTGTAAATTTGAATAAATGGATGTGGCGTGCTTTTAAATTTCCCATCCATCATCCATATTTCACTATTCTCTCATTTTACAAGGTTGCAGGGAATACTGAAGATAAGTATACGTTTAAGAGGGTTTTGGTTATCATGCAGGAGCAAAGGTTCATTAGAAAAAGAAACAGAGAGTTCAGGAGGGATGTGAATATCAGAATAGGTTTGTGGAGTAATTCTCTGTGGGTTACTTGCCTGTTTTTTCTTTGAATTCTTCTTCTCAGATTAGGCATTATTTGCATACTGCTAGCTACATGACTAGGGACATGCTGAGCAACCTCCCTTAAAATTTAACCAGAAGTGTCATTGGAGGTACTTGCAATATACTTCATTTTGTTTATTGTGTCTCTAACTTCAATGTCAAATGCAGAGGCAGAGTGGTTATGGTCTGATGTTTTAATAACTCTGCCACCTAAGGTAACCGCTCTGCCTTTGCAATGGCTTGAGTAATATTGCACGCACCTCCAATGTCTTCTAGGTTCAGTTATTCTCTCTCTCTCTTTCTCTCTCTCTCTCTCTCTCTCTCTCTCTCTATATATATATATATATATATATATATGATTCAAAGTCCTGCTCTGTTCTTCACTTGAGGAAAAGCATTCCTATAAACAACGAAAACCACAGGTGCAGACCACTCCACAGCGCTGAGTTTAGAAATTCAAAGGTGGTTTATTCTCTCGTGATTGCCAGCATGACGCGTTTCGGCTTTGACAAGGTAGCCTTGATCACATGCCAGACAGAACCAATGACAGTGAATAAATAGGGCGCACAATTAACACACAAAGGGGGCGTGTACATTCATAGACACTGAAAACATATATAGTTTACATCACATCCTGGTAAAAAACAGACCCCGTTTTTGCAAAAGTTAAATACATAAATTCGTAAATAAATGTTGAATATGCTTAGTATATACAACCTATCAATTAAAATCATTTTTAAAGGTTGAGAGTTCATGTAATCATAAAACTATTTATATGTAGCATATTTATCAAATATACAGTGATGTCCTGCTTTTGGGATTAGGGGTCTACAGGATGAAAATACATATCTGATTGTCTAAGATGCGTGCGAGCAGTGTCTGCTGCCCTTCGCTGTTGCTAAAGTGCTAGTGCTGAAATGTATTAATCTTTTTGTGCAAACACGTGTGCAAAGTGCAAAAGTGCAAAGTGCAAAATCAGCTTTGACTAAGAGACAGATCCCTGTCTCATATGTAACTCATTGTTCAAAGGCTGATGATATATATAGCGGGAAGGGGAGGGGGGGAGGGCAGAAGCGTTCAAAAACCATGTTATGCCTATTAAGAGGTTTACATGTATTGATACCAAAATTACATACGTCAACTACCTGTACCCCATTTTATACAGTAGAAATTTATGAATTCATGAAATGATGTCAAAGTTCAGAAACGTCCTGTGGGAAACCAAAACTTATGGCATAGTGCCCTTTTCATCCCCACATTTGGTTACTGATACAATATATATTATTCAATTCTGCCCAGAACAACAAGGTCAATAAACATATCATTTATCCATTATTCAAGAAAAGGTGACTAGCTTCAAAAATTACTTAAAAGTGGGGTAGATTATGGAAAAACAGCTACACTTTACAACCAGTTCACATGAACTTAGTAAGTGGGGAGGGTTCTTTTTTAACTTACTCATAGGAACTCCTTTATATGAATGCAAGATGAGACGTTGTTCTGCTTACAGATCTTGCCGTGACTTTGCCTAAACCTACTAAGGGAAAACTATGCTTTTAATTGAAAGACAAAAATTGAACCTACAAAGGGAATGACTTTTCACTTCGTGGGACAGCAAGTCCCATAATGCATAGTATGGAATGGCGGCACTATGCCCAACCCACTGAGGACATTTTCTAATAAAGTTCATCTGCACGAAGTGAACCCTCAATGTTTGTTTCTTTTCCAGCACAAGCCCATGATGAAGAGGCGTGTCAGCCCCGAAACGCGTCAGTGATAACATGAGGAATTTGAACAGCAAATGCGGGGCAAACTGCAACGAGGCTTCACTGAAAGCGATGCTGTGTGTGCTCTTTCAAATGCTGGGGCATTCTTTGGATGAAAAATTAAAACGCGGCGGCCCGCCGTGGAAATGAGCACTGTTTCCGAACTAGGAAAGGCTGTGGAAAGGAACCTCCTTCTCCATATAGCGCAACGTTGTTATGCTTACAGAGCTTGCTGTGACTTTGCCTAAACCTACTAAGGGAAAAACATGCTTTTAATTGAAAGACGAACATTGAACCTACAAAGGGAATGACTTTTCACTTCGTGGGACAGCAAGTCCCATAATGCATAGTATGGAATGGCGGCACTATGCCCAACCCACTGAGGACATTTTCTAATAAAGTTCATGTGCACGAAGTGAACCCTCAATGTTTGTTTCTTTTCCAGCACAAGCCCATGATGAAGAGGTGTGTCAGCCTCGAAACGCGTTGGTGATAACATGAGGAAATTGAACAGCAAATGGGGGGCAAGCTGCGACGAGGCGTCACTGAAAGCGACGCTGTGTGTGCTCTTTCAAATGCTGGGGCATTCTTTGGATGAAAAATTAAAACGCGGGGGCCCACCGTGGAAATGAGCACCATTTCCGAACTAGGAAAGGCTGTGAAAAGGAACCTCCTTCTCCATATAGCGCAACGTTGTTCTGCTTACAGAGCTTGTCGTGACTTTGCCTAAACCTACTAAGGGAAAAACATGCTTTTAATTGAAAGACGAACATTGAACCTACAAAGGGAATGACTTTTCACTTCTTGGGACAGCAAGTCCCATAATGCATAGTATGGAATGGCGGCACTATGCCCAACCCACTGAGGACATTTTCTAATAAAGTTCATCTGCATGAAGTGAGCCCTCAATGTTTTTTTGTTTTCCAGCACAAGCCCATGATGAAGAGGCGTGTCAGCCTCGAAACGCGTCGGTGATAACATGAGGAAATTGAACAGCAAATGCGGGGCAAGCTGCAACGAGGCTTCACTGAAAGCGATGCTGTGTGTGCTCTTTCAAATGCTGGGGCATTCTTTGGATGAAAAATTAAAACGCGGCGGCCCGCCGTGGAAATGAGCACTGTTTCCGAACTAGGAAAGGCTGTGGAAAGGAACCTCCTTCTCCATATAGCGCAACTTTGTTCTGCTTACAGAGCTTGCTGTGACTTTGCCTAAACCTACTAAGGGAAAAACATGCTTTTAATTGAAAGACGAACATTGAACCTACAAAGGGAATGACTTTTCACTTCGTGGGACAGAAAGTCCCATAATGCATAGTATGGAATGGCGGCACTATGCCCAACCCACTGAGGACATTTTCTAATAAAGTTCATCTGCACGAAGTGAACCCTCAATGTTTGTTTCTTTTCCAGCACAAGCCCATGATGAAGAGGCGTGTCAGCCTCGAAACGCGTCGGTGATAACATGAGGAAATTGAACAGCAAATGCGGGGCAAGCTGCAACGAGGCGTCACTGAAAGCGACGCTGTGTGTGCTCTTTCAAATAATGGGGCATTCTTTGGATGAAAAATTAAAACGCGGGGGCCCACCGTGGAAATGAGCACCGTTTCCGAACTAGGAAAGGCTGTGAAATAGAACCTCCTTCTAAATATAGCGCAACGTTGTTCTGCTTACAGAGCTTGCCGTGACTTTGCCTAAACCTACTAAGGGAAAAACATGCTGTTAATTGAAAGACGAACATTGAACCTACAAAGGGAATGACTTTTCACTTTGTGGGACAGCAAGTCCCATAATGCATGGTATGGAATGGCTACAACAAGGGGTGGTGAGGGACAGAGTCTCTGAATTAAACAGAATACTCTCACCCAGTCAAGAGATCAGGGCTAGATCCAACACCGTTTTTTAGCTCACTGCACCATCCCAGTTTCAGAACCTGGCTGTATGCAAATTAGTCTGTTCCTGTCCCAGTGCATGATGGGAACAGGGCAAACCAAACTACAAAAGCCAATTCTTACACTGGGAAGGAAACAAGCTACCGGGGACTGGTTTCTGGCATTTCAGCCTCTTCGGCCCGGCTTGCTTGAATCCTGATGGTGCAATGAGCAAGGGACTCACATCTGAGTATACCCTTCCACGCTTAGGGTGGACAAAAATATTTACAACAAGGGGTGGTGAGGGACAGAGTCTCTGAATTAAACAGAATACTCTCACCCAGTCAAGAGATCAGGGCTAGATCCAACACCGTTTTTTAGCTCACTGCACCATCCCAGTTTCAGAACCTGGCTGTATGCAAATTAGTCTGTTCCTGTCCCAGTGCATGATGGGAACAGGGCAAACCAAACTACAAAAGCCAATTCTTACACTGGGAAGGAAACAAGCTACCGGGGACCGGTTTCTGGCATTTCAGCCTCTTCGGCCCGGCTTGCTTGAATCCTGATGGTGCAATGAGCAAGGGACTCACATCTGAGTATACCCTTCCACGCTTAGGGTGGACAAAAATATTTACAACAAGGGGTGGTGAGGGACAGAGTCTCTGAATTAAACAGAATACTCTCACCCAGTCAAGAGATCAGGGCTAGATCCAACACCGTTTTTTAGCTCACTGCACCATCCCAGTTTCAGAACCTGGCTGTATGCAAATTAGTCTGTTCCTGTCCCAGTGCATGATGGGAACAGGGCAAACCAAACTACAAAAGCCAATTCTTACACTGGGAAGGAAACAAGCTACCGGGGACCGGTTTCTGGCATTTCAGCCTCTTCGGCCCGTCTTGCTTGAATCCTGATGGTGCAATGAGCAAGGGACTCACATCTGAGTATACCCTTCCACGCTTAGGGTGGACAAAAATATTTACAACAAGGGGTGGTGAGGGACAGAGTCTCTGAATTAAACAGAATACTCTCACCCAGTCAAGAGATCAGGGCTAGATCCAACACCGTTTTTTAGCTCACTGCACCATCCCAGTTTCAGAACCTGGCTGTATGCAAATTAGTCTGTTCCTGTCCCAGTGCATGATGGGAACAGGGCAAACCAAACTACAAAAGCCAATTCTTACACTGGGAAGGAAACAAGCTACCGGGGACCGGTTTCTGGCATTTCAGCCTCTTCGGCCCGGCTTGCTTGAATCCTGATGGTGCAATGAGCAAGGGACTCACATCTGAGTATACCCTTCCACGCTTAGGGTGGACAAAAATATTTACAACAAGGGGTGGTGAGGGACAGAGTCTCTGAATTAAACAGAATACTCTCACCCAGTCAAGAGATCAGGGCTAGATCCAACACCGTTTTTTAGCTCACTGCACCATCCCAGTTTCAGAACCTGGCTGTATGCAAATTAGTCTGTTCCTGTCCCAGTGCATGATGGGAACAGGGCAAACCAAACTACAAAAGCCAATTCTTACACTGGGAAGGAAACAAGCTACCGGGGACCGGTTTCTGGCATTTCAGCATCTTCGGCCCGTCTTGCTTGAATCCTGATGGTGCAATGAGCAAGGGACTCACATCTGAGTATACCCTTCCACGCTTAGGGTGGACAAAAATATTTACAACAAGGGGTGGTGAGGGACAGAGTCTCTGAATTAAACAGAATACTCTCACCCAGTCAAGAGATCAGGGCTAGATCCAACACCGTTTTTTAGCTCACTGCACCATCCCAGTTTCAGAACCTGGCTGTATGCAAATTAGTCTGTTCCTGTCCCAGTGCATGATGGGAACAGGGCAAACCAAACTACAAAAGCCAATTCTTACACTGGGAAGGAAACAAGCTACCGGGGACCGGTTTCTGGCATTTCAGCCTCTTCGGCCCGGCTTGCTTGAATCCTGATGGTGCAATGAGCAAGGGACTCACATCTGAGTATACCCTTCCACGCTTAGGGTGGACAAAAATATTTACAACAAGGGGTGGTGAGGGACAGAGTCTCTGAATTAAACAGAATACTCTCACCCAGTCAAGAGATCAGGGCTAGATCCAACACCGTTTTTTAGCTCACTGCACCATCCCAGTTTCAGAACCTGGCTGTATGCAAATTAGTCTGTTCCTGTCCCAGTGCATGATGGGAACAGGGCAAACCAAACTACAAAAGCCAATTCTTACACTGGGAAGGAAACAAGCTACCGGGGACCGGTTTCTGGCATTTCAGCCTCTTCGGCCCGGCTTGCTTGAATCCTGATGGTGCAATGAGCAAGGGACTCACATCTGAGTATACCCTTCCACGCTTAGGGTGGACAAAAATATTTACAACAAGGGGTGGTGAGGGACAGAGTCTCTGAATTAAACAGAATACTCTCACCCAGTCAAGAGATCAGGGCTAGATCCAACACCGTTTTTTAGCTCACTGCACCATCCCAGTTTCAGAACCTGGC
The DNA here is from genome assembly GCF_964263255.1 of Lissotriton vulgaris. Classification (NCBI taxonomy): domain Eukaryota; kingdom Metazoa; phylum Chordata; class Amphibia; order Caudata; family Salamandridae; genus Lissotriton; species Lissotriton vulgaris. Next base: position 449,283,413 of record NC_141700.1, read on the forward strand.
TGTATGCAAATTAGTCTGTTCCTGTCCCAGTGCATAATGGGAACAGGGCAAACCAAACTACAAAAGCCAATTCTTACACTGGGAAGGAAACAAGCTACCGGGGACCGGTTTCTGGCATTTCAGCCTCTTCGGCCCGGCTTGCTTGAATCCTGATGGTGCAATGAGCAAGGGACTCACATCTGAGTATACCCTTCCACGCTTAGGGTGGACAAAAATATTTACAACAAGGGGTGGTGAGGGCCAGGGACAGACTGATTTGCATATAGCCAGGTTCTGAGCTGGGATGGGGCAGTGAGATAAATAACGGTGATGGATCAAGCCCTGATCTTTGGACTGGGTAAGAGTGGTCTGCTCAATTCAGACACTCTGTTCATCACCACCCCCTTTTGTAAATCGATTTTGGCCACTATAGGTGTGGCAGGGTATACTCAGACATGAGTCCCTTTCTCACTGCTCCATCAGGATTCAAGCAAGCCAGGCCGACGAGGCTGAAATGCCAGAAACCGGTCCCCGGTAGCTTGTCTCCTTTCTGGTAAAGAATTGGCTTGGTAGTTTAGTCTGCCCTGTTCCCATGATGCACTGGGCCAGGGACAGACTGATTTGCATATAGCCAGGTTCTGAGCTGGGATGGGGCAGTGAGATAAATAACGGTGATGGATCAAGCCCTGATCTTTGGACTGGGTAAGAGTGGTCTGCTCAATTCAGACACTCTGTTCATCACCACCCCCTTTTGTAAATCGATTTTGGCCACTATAGGTGTGGCAGGGTATACTCAGACATGAGTCCCTTTCTCACTGCTCCATCAGGATTCAAGCAAGCCGGGCCGACGAGGCTGAAATGCCAGAAACCGGTCCCCGGTAGCTTGTCTCCTTTCTGGTAAAGAATTGGCTTGGTAGTTTAGTCTGCCCTGTTCCCATGATGCACTGGGCCAGGGACAGACTGATTTGCATATAGCCAGGTTCTGAGCTGGGATGGGGCAGTGAGATAAATAACGGTGATGGATCAAGCCCTGATCTTTGGACTGGGTAAGAGTGGTCTGCTCAATTCAGACACTCTGTTCATCACCACCCCCTTTTGTAAATCGATTTTGGCCACTATAGGTGTGGCAGGGTATACTCAGACATGAGTCCCTTTCTCACTGCTCCATCAGGATTCAAGCAAGCCGGGCCGACGAGGCTGAAATGCCAGAAACCGGTCCCCGGTAGCTTGTCTCCTTTCTGGTAAAGAATTGGCTTGGTAGTTTAGTCTGCCCTGTTCCCATGATGCACTGGGCCAGGGACAGACTGATTTGCATATAGCCAGGTTCTGAGCTGGGATGGGGCAGTGAGATAAATAACGGTGATGGATCAAGCCCTGATCTTTGGACTGGGTAAGAGTGGTCTGCTCAATTCAGACACTCTGTTCATCACCACCCCCTTTTGTAAATCGATTTTGGCCACTATAGGTGTGGCAGGGTATACTCAGACATGAGTCCCTTTCTCACTGCTCCATCAGGATTCAAGCAAGCCGGGCCGACGAGGCTGAAATGCCAGAAACCGGTCCCCGGTAGCTTGTCTCCTTTCTGGTAAAGAATTGGCTTGGTAGTTTAGTCTGCCCTGTTCCCATGATGCACTGGGCCAGGGACAGACTGATTTGCATATAGCCAGGTTCTGAGCTGGGATGGGGCAGTGAGATAAATAACGGTGATGGATCAAGCCCTGATCTTTGGACTGGGTAAGAGTGGTCTGCTCAATTCAGACACTCTGTTCATCACCACCCCCTTTTGTAAATCGATTTTGGCCACTATAGGTGTGGCAGGGTATACTCAGACATGAGTCCCTTTCTCACTGCTCCATCAGGATTCAAGCAAGCCGGGCCGACGAGGCTGAAATGCCAGAAACCGGTCCCCGGTAGCTTGTCTCCTTTCTGGTAAAGAATTGGCTTGGTAGTTTAGTCTGCCCTGTTCCCATGATGCACTGGGCCAGGGACAGACTGATTTGCATATAGCCAGGTTCTGAGCTGGGATGGGGCAGTGAGATAAATAACGGTGATGGATCAAGCCCTGATCTTTGGACTGGGTAAGAGTGGTCTGCTCAATTCAGACACTCTGTTCATCACCACCCCCTTTTGTAAATCGATTTTGGCCACTATAGGTGTGGCAGGGTATACTCAGACATGAGTCCCTTTCTCACTGCTCCATCAGGATTCAAGCAAGCCGGGCCGACGAGGCTGAAATGCCAGAAACCGGTCCCCGGTAGCTTGTCTCCTTTCTGGTAAAGAATTGGCTTGGTAGTTTAGTCTGCCCTGTTCCCATGATGCACTGGGCCAGGGACAGACTGATTTGCATATAGCCAGGTTCTGAGCTGGGATGGGGCAGTGAGATAAATAACGGTGATGGATCAAGCCCTGATCTTTGGACTGGGTAAGAGTGGTCTGCTCAATTCAGACACTCTGTTCATCACCACCCCCTTTTGTAAATCGATTTTGGCCACTATAGGTGTGGCAGGGTATACTCAGACATGAGTCCCTTTCTCACTGCTCCATCAGGATTCAAGCAAGCCGGGCCGACGAGGCTGAAATGCCAGAAACCGGTCCCCGGTAGCTTGTCTCCTTTCTGGTAAAGAATTGGCTTGGTAGTTTAGTCTGCCCTGTTCCCATGATGCACTGGGCCAGGGACAGACTGATTTGCATATAGCCAGGTTCTGAGCTGGGATGGGGCAGTGAGATAAATAACGGTGATGGATCAAGCCCTGATCTTTGGACTGGGTAAGAGTGGTCTGCTCAATTCAGACACTCTGTTCATCACCACCCCCTTTTGTAAATCGATTTTGGCCACTATAGGTGTGGCAGGGTATACTCAGACATGAGTCCCTTTCTCACTGCTCCATCAGGATTCAAGCAAGCCGGGCCGACGAGGCTGAAATGCCAGAAACCGGTCCCCGGTAGCTTGTCTCCTTTCTGGTAAAGAATTGGCTTGGTAGTTTAGTCTGCCCTGTTCCCATGATGCACTAGGCCAGGGACAGACTGATTTGCATATAGCCAGGTTCTGAGCTGGGATGGGGCAGTGAGATAAATAACGGTGATGGATCAAGCCCTGATCTTTGGACTGGGTAAGAGTGGTCTGCTCAATTCAGACACTCTGTTCATCACCACCCCCTTTTGTAAATCGATTTTGGCCACTATAGGTGTGGCAGGGTATACTCAGACATGAGTCCCTTTCTCACTGCTCCATCAGGATTCAAGCAAGCCGGGCCGACGAGGCTGAAATGCCAGAAACCGGTCCCCGGTAGCTTGTCTCCTTTCTGGTAAAGAATTGGCTTGGTAGTTTAGTCTGCCCTGTTCCCATGATGCACTGGGCCAGGGACAGACTGATTTGCATATAGCCAGGTTCTGAGCTGGGATGGGGCAGTGAGATAAATAACGGTGATGGATCAAGCCCTGATCTTTGGACTGGGTAAGAGTGGTCTGCTCAATTCAGACACTCTGTTCATCACCACCCCCTTTTGTAAATCGATTTTGGCCACTATAGGTGTGGCAGGGTATACTCAGACATGAGTCCCTTTCTCACTGCTCCATCAGGATTCAAGCAAGCCGGGCCGACGAGGCTGAAATGCCAGAAACCGGTCCCCGGTAGCTTGTCTCCTTTCTGGTAAAGAATTGGCTTGGTAGTTTAGTCTGCCCTGTTCCCATGATGCACTGGGCCAGGGACAGACTGATTTGCATATAGCCAGGTTCTGAGCTGGGATGGGGCAGTGAGATAAATAACGGTGATGGATCAAGCCCTGATCTTTGGACTGGGTAAGAGTGGTCTGCTCAATTCAGACACTCTGTTCATCACCACCCCCTTTTGTAAATTGGTATGGAATGGCGGCACTATGCCCAACCCACTGAGGACATTTTCTAATAAAGTTCATCTGCATGAAGTGAACCCTCAATGTTTGTTTCTTTTCCAGCACAAGCCCATGATGAAGAGGCGTGTCAGCCTCGAAACGCGTCGGTGATAACATGAGGAAATTGAACAGCAAATGCGGGGCAAGCTGCAACGAGGCTTCACTGAAAGCGGCGCTGTGTGTGCTCTTTCAAATGCTGGGACATTCTTTGGATGAAAAATTAAAACGCGGCGGCCCGCCGTGGAAATGAGCGCCGTTTCCGAACTAGGAAAGGCTGTGGAAAGGAACCTCCTTCTCCATATAGCGCAACGTTGTTCTGCTTACAGAGCTTGCCGTGCCTTTGCCTAAATCTACTAAGGGAAAAACATGCTTTTAATTGAAAGACGAACATTGAACCTACAAAGGGAATGACTTTTCACTTCGTGGGACAGAAAGTCCCATAATGCATAGTATGGAATGGCGGCACTCTATGCCCAACCCACTGAGGACATTTTCTAATAAAGTTCATCTGCACGAAGTGAACCCTTAATGTTTGTTTGTTTTCCAGCACAAGCCCATGATGAAGAGGCGTGTCAGCCTCGAAATGCGTCTGTGATAACATGAGGAAATTGAACAGCGAATGCGGGGCAAGCTGCAACGAGGCTTCACTGAAAGCGATGCTGTGTGTGCTCTTTCAAATGCTGGGGCATTCTTTGGATGAAAAATTAAAACGCGGCGGCCCGCCGTTGAAATGAGCACTGTTTCCGAACTAGGAAAGGCTGTGGAAAGGAACCTCCTTCTCCATATAGCGCTACGTTGTTCTGCTTACAGAGCTTGCTGTGACTTTGCCTAAACCTACTAAGGAAAAAACATGCTTTTAATTGAAAGACGAACATTGAACCTAAAAAGGGAATGACTTTTCACTTCGTGGGACAGCAAGTCCCATAATGCATAGTATGGAATGGCGGCACTATGCCCAACCCACTGAGGACATTTTCTAATAAAGTTCATCTGCACAAAGTGAACCCTCAATGTTTGTTTCTTTTCCAGCACAAGCCCATGATAAAGAGGCGTGTCAGCCTCGAAACGCATCGGTGATAACATGAGGAAATAGAACAGAAAATGCGGGGCAAGCTGCAACGAGGCGTGACTGAAAGCGACGCTGTGTGTGCTCTTTCAAATGCTGGGGCATTCTTTGGATGAAAAATTAAAACGCGGGGGCCTACCGTGGAAATGAGCACTGTTTCCGAACTAGGAAAGGCTGTCAAAAGGAACCTCCTTCTCCATATAGCGCAACGTTGTTCTGCTTACAGAGCTTGCCGTGACTTTGCCTAAACCTACTAAGGGAAAAACATGCTTTTAATTGAAAGACGAACATTGAACCTAAAAAGGGAATGACTTTTCACTTCGTGGGACAGCAAGTCCCATAATGCATTGTATGGAATGGCAGCACTCTGCCCAACCCGCTGAGGACATTTTCTAATAAAGTTCATCTGCACGAAGTGAACCCTGAATGTTTGTTTCTTTTCCAGCACAAGCCCATGATGAAGAGGCGTGTCAGCCTCGAAACACGTCGGTGATAACATGAGGAAATTGAACAGCAAATGCGGGGCAAGCTGCAACAAGGCTTCACTGAAAGCGATGCTGTGTGTGCTCTTTCAAATGCTGGGGCATTCTTTGGATGAAAAATTAAAACGCGGCGGCCCACCGTGGAATTGAGCACTGTTTCCGAACTAGGAAAGGCTGTGGAAAGGAACCTCCTTCTCCATATAGCGCAACGTTGTTCTGCTTACAGAGCTTGCCGTGCCTTTGCCTAAACCTACTAAGGGAAAAACATGCTTTTAATTGAAAGACGAACATTGAACCTACAAAGGGAATGACTTTTCACTTCGTGGGACAGCAAGTCCCATAATGCATAGTATGTAATGGCGGCACTATGCCCAACCCACTGAGGACATTTTCTAATAAAGTTCATCTGCACGAAGTGAGCCCTCAATGTTTGTTTCTTTTCCAGCACAAGCCCATGATGAAAAGTCGTGTCAGCCGCGAAACGCGTCAGTGATAACATGAGGAAATTGAACAGCAAATGCGGGGCAAGCTGCAACGAGGCTACACTGAAAGCGACGCTGTGGGTGCTCTTTCAAATGCTGGGGCATTCTTTGGATGAAAAATTAAAACGCGGCGGCCCACCGTGGAAATGAGCACTGTTTCCAAACTAGGAAAGGCAGTGGAAAGGAACCTCCTTCTCCATATAGCGCAACGTTGTTCTGCTTACAGTGCTTGCCGTGACTTTGCCTAAACCTACTAAGGGAAAACTATGCTTTTAATTGAACGACAAACATTGAACCTACAAAGGGAATGACTTTTCACTTCGTGGGACAGCAAGTCCCCTAGCCGCGACGTTTAGAGCGGGAGGAGGAGGCGGCACTGGGAGCCGGCGACACAGTGTGGGTGCCAGCGTGCTCCCAGCTCGGATGGGCCCCTTAGAGTGGAGAGTCGAGAGCCACTTTGGAGACTCTAGAGGGGAACATGGCTTGATTTATTTATTTATTTATTTATTTATTTATTTATTTATTTATGTATTTTTATAGAGCGTGGACTTTACCCAAAGATGTCAGAGCGCTGTACGATGGAACCAGTTACCTTACATGAGAGAAATGTTACAAAATAGAACTTACAAAAATAGCAGGACACAGAATCAAACAAAGCAGGCACGAGGAACACAATATCAAACACAGTAAGCAACAATACATCCATGTTTCATTCAGATTCGCTGAAGGCCCACTGGCCGTAGCGGTATAGTCGTGCCGGCGCCGCAGTACTGTACTGGCCTGGCCTGCGCAGGCTGTGGCTTTAAGTAAAACTAGGCCCTGTCGCCCTAGCCTACCCGCCCAGACACTCACTGACTTGTCCAAGCATGGAGGCTGGTGTGCGCAGACTTGCACGCATTTGGTTCCAGCGGCCGTGGGTCGATCCCGATGGTTTCAGTTTCTCGGGTGTGGTGGCGTTGTCACAAGTTAACAAACAGCCCTGCTCTCTGAGTATCCCCGGCCCGAGCAACACTCTCAGAGGGCTGGGAGACCTTACCACTGACTGAGGCCGCAGAGTGTGCCCAGTAGTAGGCGGGCCGGGGTAGGGAGCAAACTAGAGGCACCACTGAGGCTGCAGTGTGTGCAACACTTGGTGGGAGGGAGAGAGGAGCGGGGGCAGAGGGAGGGACACAATGTAGAGAAACAATTGCTGCTTCATCAGGCATACAACTTCATGTTGCATTTGAGTCAGGTGCTGTGTAATGACACAGGTGGGGGGGCGGTGATGACCACTGCTCTATGCATTGTTTTGCTGTAATGCTTTTGGAATGTTGATAGAAGCTTTGTTGTTCAAAAAAGGAGAAGAGGTCTGGGGTTTTGGTCATGCAGAAAGGAGAATCACTTTAAGAGCGTGTTGTGCTTTTTATGTCATTTGATAGTTAATGTGAATAGAATCATGCTCCATGCTAGAGTCATTATGCTCCATCGTCTACCACATTCTTCGTTCACCCAGGTGTATAAATGATCTGTTAGATGTTCAACATTTGATTCAATGCCTTTTAGACTCCTCATTTGACTCTTGTTTCGATTATTGTTTTGGGTACTGGTCTTTATTCCTGTATATAATTATTGTATGTACTTCCCTTATCTCTCTATGCTCCATCGCATAGCCCATTCCTACTCGTGCACTCAGGTTATATTGATCTGTTATGTTTGTACTAGTTGATTCAATGCCCATTAGATTCCCCATGTTAGACTAATGTTCTGATTTGTTACCTTTGCCCCAAATTGTAAAGCGCTCTGATATCCTTCGGGATCAAGTTTGCGCTATATAAAACTTTACAAATGAAATAATTAAATAAATAAATAAATGGAATGGCGGCACTATGCCCAACCCACTGAGGACATTTTCTAATAAAGTTCATCTGCACGAAGAGAACCCTCAATGTTTGTTTCTTTTCCAGCACAAGCCCATGATGAAGAGGCGTGTCAGCCTTGAAACGCGTCAGTGATAACATGAGGAAATTGAACAGCAAATGCGGGGCAAGCTGCAACGAGGCTTCACTGAAAGCGACGCTGTGTGTGCTCTTTCAAATGCTGGGGCATTCTTTGGATGAAAAATTAAAACGCGGCGGCCCGCCGTGGAAATGAGCACCGTTTTCGAACTAGGAAAGGCTGTGGAAAGGAACCTCCTTCTCCATATAGCGCAACGTTGTTCTGCTTACAGAGCTTGCCGTGACTTTGCCTAAACCTACTAAGGGAAAAACATGCTTTTAATTGAAAGACGAACATTGAACCTACAAAGGGAATGACTTTTCACTTCGTGGGACAGCAAGTCCCATAATGCATAGTATGGAATGGCAGCACTATGCCCAACCCACTGAGGACATTTTCTAATAAAGTTCATCTGCACGAAGTGAACCCTCAATGTTTGTTTCTTTTCCAGCACAAGCCCATGATGAAGAGGCGTGTCAGCCTCGAAACGCGTCGGTGATAACATGAGGAAATTGAACAGCAAATGCGGGGCAAGCTGCAACGAGGCTTCACTGAAAGCGGCGCTGTCTGTGCTCTTTCAAATGCTGGGGCATTCTTTGGATGAAAAATCAAAACGCGGCGGCCCGCCGTGGAAATGAGCGCCGTTTCCGAACTAGGAAAGGCTGTGGAAAGGAACCTCCTTCTCCATAGAGCGCAACGTTGTTCTGCTTACAGAGCATGCTGTGCCTTTGCCTAAACCTACTAAGGGAAAAACATGCTTTTAATTGAAAGACGAACATTGAACCTTCAAAGGGAATGACTTTTCACTTCGTGGGACAGCAAGTCCCATAATGTATAGTATGGAATGGCGGCACTATGCCCAACCCACTGAGGACATTTTCTAATAAAGTTCATCTGCACGAAGTGAGCCCTCAATGTTTGTTTCTTTTCCAGCACAAGCCCATGATGAAAAGGCGTGTCAGCCTCGAAACGCGTCGGTGATAACATGAGGAAATTGAACAGCAAATGCGGGGCAAGCTGCAACGAGGCGTCACTGAAAGCGACGCTGTGCGTGCTCTTTCAAATGCTGGGGCATTCTTTGGATGAAAAATTAAAACGCGGCGGCCCGCAGTGGAAATGAGCACCGTTTCCGAACTAGGAAAGGCTGTGGAAAGGAACCTCCTTCTCCATATAGCGCAACGTTGTTCTGCTTACAGAGCTTGCCGTGACTTTGCCTAAACCTACTAAGGGAAAAACATGCTTTTAATTGAAAGACGAACATTGAACCTACAAAGGGAATGACTTTTCACTTCGTGGGACAGCAAGTCCCATAATGCATAGTATGGAATGGCGGCACTATGCCCAACCCACTGAGGACATTTTCTAATAAAGTTCATCTGCACGAAGTGAACCCTCAATGTTTGTTTGTTTTCCAGCACAAGCCCATGATGAAGAGACGTGTCAGCCTCGAAACGCGTCGGTGATAACATGAGGAAATTGAACAGCAAATGCGGGGCAAGCTGCAACGAGGCTTCACTGAAAGCGATGCTGTGTGTGCTCTTTCAAATGCTGGGGCATTCTTGGGATGAAAAATTAAAACGCGGCGGCCCGCCGTTGAAATGAGCACTGTTTCCGAACTAGGAAAGGCTGTGGAAAGGAACCTCCTTCTCCATATAGCGCAACATTGTTCTGCTTACAGAGATTGCTGTGACTTTGCCTAAACCTACTAAGGGAAAAACATGCTTTTAATTGAAAGACGAACATTGAACCTACAAAGGGAATGACTTTTCACTTCGTGGGACAGCAAGTCCCATAATGCATAGTATGGAATGGCGGCACTATGCCCAACCCACTGAGGTTATTTTCTAATAAAGTTCATGTGCACGAAGTGAACCCTCAATGTTTGTTTCTTTTCCAGCACAAGCCCATGATGAAGAGGCATGTCAGCCTCGAAACGCGTTGGTGATAACATGAGGAAATTGAACAGCAAATGGGGGGCAAGCTACAACGAGGCCTCACTGAAAGCGACGCTGTGTGTGCTCTTTCAAATGCTGGGGCATTCTTTGGATGAAAAATTAAAACGCGGCGGCCCGCCGTGGAAATGAGAACTGTTTCCGAACTAGGAAAGGATGTGGAAAGGAACCTCCTTCTCCATATAGCGCAACGTTGTTCTGCTTACAGAGCTTGCCGTGACTTTGCCTAAACCTAGTAAGGGAAAAACATGCTTTTAATTGAAAGACGAACATTGAACCTACAAAGGAAATGACTTTTCACTTCGTGGGACAGCAAGTCCCATAATGCATAGTATGGAATGGCGGCACTATGCCCAACCCACTGAGGACATTTTCTAAAAAAGTTCATCTGCACGAAGTGAGCCCTCAATGTTTGTTTCTTTTCCAGCACAAGCCCATGATGAAAAGGCGTGTCAGCCTCGAAACGCGTTGGTGATAACATGAGGAAATTGAACAGCAAATGCGGGGCAAGCTGCAACAAGGCTTCACTGAAAGCGACGCTGTGGGTGCTCTTTCAAATGCTGGGGCGTTCTTTGGATGAAAAATTAAAACGCGGCGGCCCACCGTGGAAATGAGCACCGTTTCCGAACTAGGAAAGGCTGTGGAAAGGAACCTCCTTCTCCATATAGCGCAACGTTGTTCTGCTTACAGAGCTTGCCGTGACTTTGCCTAAACCTACTAAGGGAAAACTATGCTTTTAATTGAAAGATGAACATTGAACCTACAAAGGGAATGACTTTTTACTTCGTGGGACAGCAAGTCACCTACGCGCGACGTTTAGAGCGGGAGGAGGATGCGGCACTGGGAGCCGGTGACACAGTGTGGGTGCCAGCGTGCTCCCAGCTCGGATGGGACCCTTAGAGTGGAGAATCGAGAGCCACTTTGGAGACTCCAGAGGGGAACATGGCTTGATTTATTTATTCATTTATTTATTTATTTATTTATTTATTTATTTATGTTATTTATTTATGTATTTTTATAGAGCGTGGACTTTACCCAAAGATGTCAGAGCGCTGTACGATGGAACCAGTTACCTTACATGAGAGAAATGTTACAAAATAGAACTTACAAAAATAGCAGGACACAGAATCAAACACAGCAGGCACGAGGAACACAATATCAAACACAGCAAGCAACAATGCATCCATGTTTCATTCAGATTCGCTGAAGGCCCACTGGCCGTAGCGGTATAGTCGTGCCGGCGCCGCAGTACTGTACTGGCCTGGCCTGCGCAGGCTGTGGCTTTAAGTAAAACTAGGCCCCGTCGCCCTAGCCTACCCGCCCAGAAGCTCACTGACTTGTCCAAACATGGAGGCTGGTGTGCGCAGACTTGCACGCATTTGGTTCCAGCGGCCGTGGGTCGATCCCGATGGTTTCAGTTTCTCGGGTGTGGTGGCGTTGTCACAAGTTAACAAACAGCCCTGCTCTCTGAGTATCCCCGGCCCGAGCAACACTCTCAGAGGGCTGGGAGACCTTACCACTGACTGAGGCCGCAGAGTGTGCCCGGTAGTAGGTGGGCCGGGGTAGGGAGCAAACTAGAGGCACCACTGAGGCTGCAGTGTGTGCAACACTTGGTGGGAGGGAGAGAGGAGCGGGGGCAGAGGGAGGGACACAATGTAGAGAAACAATTGCTGCTTCATCAGGCATACATCTTCATGTTGCATTTGAGTCAGGTGCTGTGTAATGACACAGGTGGGGGGGCGGTGATGACCACTGCTCTACGCATTGTTTTGCTGTAATGCTGTTGGAATGTTGATAGAAGCTTTGTTGTTCAAAGGAGTAGAGGTCTGGGGTTTTGGTCATGCAGAAAGGAGTATCACTTTAGGAGCGTGTTGTGCTTTTTATGTAATTTGATAGTTAATGTGAATAGAATCATGCTCCATGCTAGAGTCATTATGCTCCATCGTCTACCACATTCTTCGTTCACCCAGGTGTATAAATGATCTGTTAGATGTTCAAGATTTGATTCAATGCCTTTTAGACTCCTCATTTGACTCTTGTTTTGATTATTGTTTTGGGTACTGGTCTTTATTCCTGTATATATTTATTGTATGTACTTCCCTTATCTCACTATGCTCCATCGCTTAGCCCATTCCTACTCGTGCACTCAGGTTATATTGATCTGTTATGTTTGTACTAGTTGATTCAATGCCCATTAGATTCCCCATGTTAGACTAATGTTCTGATTTGTTACCTTTGCCGCAAATTGTAAAGCGCTCTGATATCCTTCCGGATCAAGTTCGCGCTATATAAAACTTTACAAATAAAATAAATGAATAAATAAATGGAATGGCGGCACTATGCCCAACCCACTGAGGACATTTTCTAATAAAGTTCATCTGCACGAAGTGAACCCTCAATTTTTGTTTCTTTTCCAGCACAAGCCCATGATGAAGAGGCGTGTCAGCCTTAAAACGCGTCGGTGATAACATGAGGAAATTGAACAGCAAATGCGGGGCAAGCTGCAACGAGGCTTCACTGAAAGCGACGCTGTGTGTGCTCTTTCAAATGCTGGGGCATTCTTTGGATGAAAAATTAAAACGCGGCGGCCCGCTGTGGGAATGAGCACCGTTTTCGAACTAGGAAAGGCTGTTGAAAGGAACCTCCTTCTCCATATAGTGCAACGTTGTTCTGCTTACAGAGCTTGCCGTGACTTTGCCTAAACCTACTAAGGGAAAAACATGCTTTTAATTGAAAGACGAACATTGAACCTACAAAGGGAATGACTTTTCACTTCGTGGGACAGCAAGTCCCATAATGCATAGTATGGAATGGCGGCACTATGACCAATCCACTGAGGACATTTTCTAATAAAGTTCATCTGCACGAAGTGAACCCTCAATGTTTGTTTCTTTTCCAGCACAAGCCCATGATGAAGAGGCGTGTCAGCCTCGAAACGCGTCGGTGATAACATGAGGAAATTGAACAGAAATGCGGGGAAAGCTGCAACGAGGGTTCACTGAAAGCGACGCTGTGTGTGCTCTTTCAAATGCTGGGGCATTCTTTGGATGAAATATTAAAACGTGGCGGCCCGCCGTGGAAATGAGCACCGTTTCCGAACTAGGAAAGGCTGTGGAAAGGAACCTCCTTCTCCATATAGCGCAACGTTGTTCTGCTTACAGAGCTTGCCGTGACTTTGCCTAAACCAACTAAGGGAAAAACATGCTTTTAATTGAAAGACGAACATTGAACCTACAAAGGGAATGACTTTTCACTTTGTGGGACAGCAAATCCCATAATGCATAGTATGGAATGGCGGCACTATGCCCAACCCACTGAGGACATTTTCTAATAAAGTTCATCTGCACGAAGTGAACCCTCAATGTTTGTTTCTTTTCCAGCACAAGCCCATGATGAAAAGGCGTGTCAGCCTCCAAACGCGTCGGTGATAACATGAGGAAATTGAACAGCAAATGTGGGGCAAGCTGCAACGAGGCTTCACTGAAAGCGACGCTGTGTGTGCTCTTTCAAATGCTGGGGCATTCTTTGGATGAAAAATTAAAATGCGGCGGCCCGCCGTGGAAATGAGCACCATTTCCGAACTAGGAAAGGCTGTGGAAAGGAACCTCCTTCTCCATATAGCGCAACGTTGTTCTGCTTACAGAGCTTGCCGTGACTTTGCCTAAACCTACTAAGGGAAAAACATGCTCTTAATTGAAAGACGAACATTGAACCTACAAAGGGAATGACTTTTCACTTCCTGGGACAGCAAGTCCCATAATGCATAGTATGGAATGGCCGAAGAAGGCTGAAATGCCAGAAACCGGTCCCCGGTAGCTTGTCTCCTTTCTGGTGAAGAATTGGCTTGGTAGTTTAGTCTGCCCTGTTCCCATGATGCACTGGGCCAGGGACAGACTGATTTGCATATAGCCAGGTTCTGAGCTGGGATGGGGCAGTGAGATAAATAACGGTGATGGATCAAGCCCTGATCTTTGGACTGGGTAAGAGTGGTCTGTTTAACTCAGACACTCTGTTCATCACCACCCCCCTTTTTGTAAATCCTAGTATGGAATGGCGGCACTATGCCCAACCCACTGAGGATATTTTCTAATAAAGTTCATCTGCACGAAGTGAACCCTCAATGTTTGTTTCTTTTCCAGCACAAGCCCATGATGAAGAGGCATGTCAGCCTCCAAACGCGTCGGTGATAACATGAGGAAATTGAACAGCAAATGCGGGGCAAGCTGCAACGAGGCTTCACTGAAAGCGACGCTGTGTGTGCTCTTTCAAATGCTGGGGCATTCTTTGGATGAAAAAAAAAATATATACATATATATATATATATATATATATTCACTGAAAAAACCATAGGTTTCAGGCCTTATATAGTTAGGAATTAGCATTTAAAAAACCATTGAAATTGCTCCTATATAGTTATTTGTACTAACTATATTTCGCGCACCCGCAATCCACTGCTGATGATGTCACATATTACATCATTCATGACATGGCCAGTAACATCACTGATGACATCACTGATGACATAATTCATGTGATGATATGATCCACCTCCTTACACTCTAATATAACCTTTGATAAACCCAGTGTTAAATCCAGACTACCATTCTTGAAACCATTGACACACAAATATCAGTTACTACATACGCACTCTCTGATTGCTAGGTTTACACACACATCCACTTATTCACCCATAGAATCACTCATACATACAGTCAGTCATCAATGCAACACTAACATATGCACTCATACCCCTATACAGACACTCACACACTGCCACTCATCCATGGAGTTACTCACACACCTAGTCAGTCATGCAAAAAATCAATCACACTTCCATTTCCTCAACTATACAGTTATACACACAACACCTTACTTTTTCAAACATATACTAACACATACTTACTCTCTTATACAATCACTGATACAAGTGCACAATGATCCATTCAGCCACTCGCACAATCACTGGCTCTCATGTATAGTCATTTATATATGCCAACTCTCACATGCACTGTGTTTTACATATGTACTTACTTGGACTTGTAGCACTGAGATATCCATTCACTCACCAACACACACATGCACACAATCAACCGCCCATACACCTGTTTCCACATGCACTCTTGAACCCATACACCTAGTGTATCAACTGCTCACACATCTATGAACAGAGTCACACACCTCCCAGCCACCCACACACACACTCAGTCTTCCATACAAATACTTGGGTAACCAATCAATAACCCATATAGACACTCATATAGCTACTGATCAACACATGCAGCAGCTTACACAACAACAGACATACTGATGCACACATTCAGAGAGTTTAGTCACTAACCCATTCATTCAGTAATACAAAATTAATCACTCACTCATACAGTCAGTCACACCTACTAAATCATAAAGCCACACACTTATATATCCACTCATTCTTCAATATGTAAAACATATTTGAACTTTACAGAAACATACAGTCACTCGATGATGTCATCAATGATGTCCCTGACCATGTCATGAATGATGTAATATGTGACATCATCAGCAGTGGATTGCGGGTGCGCGAAATATAGTTAGTACAACTAACTATATAGGAGCAATTTCAATGGTTTTTAAATGCTAATTACCAACTATGTAAGGCCTGAAACCTATGTTTTCTTCAGTGAATATATACAATAAAATGATCCTGAGAATGATTGAAATATGTCTAAAACACAATTACTTCCTTTTTAATGCAACAGTATACCAACAACTTAGGGGTGTGGCAATGGGGGCATGCTTCTCCCCCAGTTTTGCATGCTTGCATGTGGGATGGTGGGAGGAGCATGTCCTCAAGCCCATCCTAGAAAAAAGCTTCCCTAACAAAGTAGTTGCCTGGTGGCGATTTATAGATGATGTCTGGGTCATTTGGAAGGGATCTGCAGAATCAGCACAGAGCTTCATTGATAAAATTAATGTGAATGAATTGAATCTTAATTTCACAGCCAATGTAAGCAAAACAAAAGTGGAGTTCCTAGATGTAGAAATCTATATCTCTAATGATATAATAAATACCAGACTGCATAGGAAGACCACGGCTGGCAATTCGATTTTGCATGCCAGCAGCACCCATCCCAGACACCTTATTAAAAGCATCCCCTATGGGGAATTTTTGAGGATTAAAAGAATTTGCAATAATACTGATGATTTGAAAACTTGTTTAGATGCATCAGTACAGAGATTTATCATCAGAGGATATAAAATGGAAGACCTAAAAAAGCCTTGCTAAAACTTGACACTCCAATAGCTACACCTGATGAAAATTTGATAATCAATAGTCTTGAGACTACCAGGGGAAAGATACCAATCAGATTAATTACGGCTTACAGCTGTCAACATAAAAGTATAAGACAGATAATAACAAAAAATTGGTCTATTCTAAAATCTGACGATACACTGGCATCTGAGATTGAAAAAGTCCCCAGTATTACATATAAAAGAGCTCCATCAATACGTGACATATTGGTGAAAACCATGCCAGAGGTAGTAATTAAAAGTAACATCAAGAGTGATTGGCTAACCAATAGAAAAGGCTTCTACAAATGCAGCTCATGTCGGGCATGTAAATTTGGAATCAATCTGAGAGAAATACTAGATGCTTTCTCCACCGAACCATATGAATTAAAAGGTCTTTTTTCTTGCAAGACAGAATATGCTGTATATATCTTAGAATGTACTTGCAAACTCAAGTATATTGGCAGCACAAAATTACCTGTTGCAAACCGTATTTTACAACATTTACGGGCAATTGTCAATTCGGACGCCAGTTACCCTGTGGCCCGCCATTTTAAGCTTGTCCATAATAACAATCTTAAGGACTTAACTTATTTTGTACTTGATGCGGTGCCAAAAGATTTAAGAGGAGGAAACCGGGATAAAAAATTGAGACAACTGGAAAGTCGATACATTATGCAATTTGACACTAAAATACCAAACGGTTTGAATACAGGAGAAGATTTATATAACTTTTTGTAATAATTTTGTAATAAGTTTTAGAGCAGAACTTTGTTTACAGAATATTATTACTAATTGATTATAGTTTATGCTGCTATGTCATAAAAATTTGCACTTTACCTCATTATGAATTTATGTGTACATATATATTGGATTGGTTTTATTTGCCTTTTTTATGAAATCTTAACGTGTATATAAATGGTTTTGTGTAGATGTTTTGCCTTCCATGTACAGGATTTTAGCAGGTTTTACCAAATCTTGGTTTTACTTGTTTTTATCTGGTGTTTGGTGGGTGGATGATTTGCACTTTGCTATTTTGCACATATAAAGATAAGCATATTAGGTGGAATATGGACGCTTTGATGTATTTTGCATGGTACAACTATATTGATAATACCACTGTATCAAAAATGATTTTCGCGGTTTTCTGTCATTTGCATTAGTCACTTTATATCAAGGATATTTAAAATGATAACAAATTGTTTATATTTGTAACTGTACTCTGAAAGAATAATACGGTTACGTTGATTTAAATTCTACATTGCACTCGTTTTAGGTTTATATGAAAGAATTACACTATTTTTTTTCCTCTTTACCTAGCCCTCTTTTGTAAGTATTTTAAGCTATGAACTATTTACCAATATCTGTGACGGGTAATATTCAGCTTATCCCCCCTTTTTTTGTATTATGGAGATGATTTGCTATCAAATGAACAACCATAGAATACAATTTGGAGCCAGGGCATTGGCCCAGTATATCTGAAAAAATGAGGAAATATATATTATATATGTATCGATATATATGTTCCAGGATAAAGCCACTATAAAAGAAAATTATTGGCAAGCTCGTAAAAAGAAAAGTCAAACAGCATTGTTATTGAATCAGTTGGTTGAAACTTAGTCTATCTTTCATGTCTATGACAAAGCTAGGAGGAGCCTTGTAAATAGGAAAATTGTATTTAATCACTGTGGTGGTCACGGCATGGTATGTGATCAAGTCCGGGCTTACCGGACGAAACGTGTGATGTCTGTTGGTGTGAGGAAATAAAAGCACTTTAAAACCGAAAACTTGCCGTGTGGTCCGTATCCTGGTTTGGCGTCTGTGAGGCGGTGAACACTAGGAAGTGTCTTTCAGCATATATATATATATATATATATATATATATTCACAGAAAAAACCATAGGTTATAGTGGATATATAGTTAGGAATTTGCATTTACAAAACCTTGAAAATTCAATGAAAAAACCATAGGTTATAGGCCATATATAGTTAGGAATTAGCATTTACAAAACCTTATTTTACTCGCATAAAACCATTGAAATTCCATATATAGTTAGCTAACTATAAGCGCTAACTATATATCGCGCACCCGCAATCCACTGCTGATGATGTCACATATTACATCATTCATGACATGGTCAGTGACATCACTGATGACATCACTGATCAAAACAACCAGTGATTGTATGTGTCTGTAAAGTTTAAATATGTTTCACATATTGAAGAATGAGTGGATGTATAAGTGTCTGGATGAAGAATTTAGTAGGTGCATGACTGACTGGATGAGTGAGTGATTAAATGTGTCTCACTGAGTACATGGGTTAGTGACTAAACTGTCTTAATTCGTGCATCAGTATGTTTGTTGTTGTGTAAGCTGCTGCATGTGTTGATCAGTAGCTATAAGAGTGGCCATATGGGTTATTGATTGGTTGCCCAAATATTTGAATGGGAGGCTGAGTGTGTGTGTGGGTGGCTGGGAGGTGCGTGACTCTGTGCATAGATGTGTAAGCAGTTGATTCACTAGGAGTATGAGTTCAAGAGTGCATGTGGAAACAGCTATATGGGCGGTTGACTGTGCATGGGTGTGTTGGTGAGTGAATGGATTTCTCATTGCTACATGTGCAAGTAAGTACGTATGTAAAACACAATACATGTGAGAGTTGAGATATATAAATAACTGAACATAAGACCCAGTGAATGTGTGAGTGGCTGTATCGATCACTGTGAGCTTGTATCTAAGCATGAGCGAATTTTGCGGATCTCGCGTTCGCGAATTTTGCGGATTTGCGGATTCGCAATCCGCAAAATCCGCGAATTCCCGCGAATTTGCGGATTTTTTTTTTTTTGTGTTCGCCCGTGTTTCTGCCAGTTCGCGAGGGTTTTGTACACTTTCGCAAATTGCGAACTTACCTGTCGGGTCGCAAGTTTCGCGAACTTGTTGTTTCTACGTGTCCAGCCTGTTTGGGACACTCTTCTTCATCACTGCCACTCTCTGTCACCACTGCCACTCTCTGACTACTCATGCCACCCTCTGGCCCACCCATGCCACCCTCTGTTTCATCACCACACCCTCTGGTTGTCCAGTGTACATTATTTTCGGCAAAGCAAAGCACACCTTCCCTGCCTCAAGTGACCTGAATTAATTTGGGGCTGATTCATGTGTCACAGAATATTTTTTTAGCTGGCACCTGCTTCCTTAGTGCGCCCTGATTAGTGATCTTTTGCACTTGCTAAGTGCTTTCATTGTTGCAAAATTAGTTACAACACCTGCCCTGCCCCAACTGACAATAATGAATTAGGGGCTGATTAATGGATTTTAACTTCCAGCCTGGCTCCTGCTTGTCTCCCTTAGCTGTAATTCAGGACCTTTGTGGCATATGTGTAACTATTCTGAGGTTCAGAGCAGGGTCACATACTAGTTTCAACTGGCAACTGAACTCTGGAGGGGCCCCTCAGGAAGCACTCCAGGAAATGGCTACTAATGATGAGCCTGAACTTTTGAACCTGGTAAGTAGTTACTTTCAGTTTTGCTAAAATCGTATTTCTGCAATTTTGCACTTATTCGCGGGGCGCGAACTCACGCGAACAGTGCGAGCAGTGCGAGCAAAATCCGCTGCTCGCGGATTTGCGGATTTTGCGGGAAATTCGCAAATCTCGCGGATTGCGGATTTCCCGAAAATCCGCAAAATCCGCGAGCGGAACGGATTTTCCGCCCACGCCTACTTGTATCAGGGATTATATAAGAGAGTAAATATGTGTTATTATATGTTTGAATAAGTAAGATGTGTATAACTGTATAGTTGAGGAAATGGAGCTGTGATTGATTCTTTGCATGACTGACTAGGTGTGTGAGTAACTCCATGGATGAGTGACAGTCTGTGAGTGTCTGTTTATACTGAGTGTATGTAAGGTTATATTAGAGTCTGAAGAGGTTCATTGTATTATCACATGAGTGATGTGATCAGTGATGACAAATGAGATGTCATCAGTGATGTCATTTGAGTTGTCATCAGTGATGTCATCAGTGATGTCATTTGAGATGTCATCATTGATATCATTTGAGTTGTCATCAGTGATGTCATTTGAGATGTCATCAGTGATGTCATCAGTGATGTCACTGACCATGTCATGAATGATGTAATATGTGACATCATCAGCAGTGGATTGCGGGTGCGCGATATATAGTTAGCGCTTATAGTTAGCTAACTATATATGGAATTTCAATGGTTTTATGCGAGTAAAATAAGGTTTTGTAAATGCTAATTCCTAACTATATATGGCCTATAACCTATGGTTTTTTCATTGAATTTTCAAGGTTTTGTAAATGCAAATTCCTAACTATATATCCACTATAACCTATGGTTTTTTCTGTGAATTTCATTGGTTTTTTAATAGCAAATATGAAAAGCTTTAAAATGTCAAGTACGTGATAGATAAAAACATTTTCGTATTTATGCACGCTGATGTGCTTTGAACGCTGCCCCCCCCCTCCCCTCTTTTGCCTTAGTAGTACTCTCTCTTTGCAGATACAGAAGGGTAGTTAACGCAGGCCTTTACCCCCGTTGTAATCCGTCGTACCTCCTTGTCTCTCCATTTGATTGATTGTTGTCCAAGCATTTACTGTTTTAGAATTGGTTCTCTTTGGATCATTCTCTATTTACAAACAAGCACAAAGTCGCAATACTCTGTTTAGTCTTTGCAGATAGTGAAAAATCGTGTAAAAAAATAAAAGTAATCGAGCAAAATCAGTAGGCCACTAATTGGATCTCTTTTTGACCTCGCTAAAATAGAAATATTAGGAACAACCCTTCTTGAGAAATACGAAAATAGTGAGATGAACTGAGCTCCACACCATGAGGGCTGCAAGACAGCTCGGCTCCATCACCCATCCCGCACAAAATAATGACAAACCCTATGCAAATATTAAAAATATAGACAACACACCAGCAAAGAAACAGGGTAAAACATTTTATTAAAAAACTATTTACATAACGTTGGTTTATAAGATGATGTCAGTAGTGGACCGATGTGTGAATAGATCGAAAACAGCACAAGGCTCCAAGATCCGGATAGCAAGCTCCTGGATGTTGGGTGCCATAGTTTAGAGTTCTGAATTTCAGCCTTTTTCAATGCCTGTGCTTTGTTGAATCAAAATGGCGGCTTGACACAAAGCTGACTCAAGCGTTGTTACTGATGCTATGCAGACCAAAACTGGTTTTCAGTTTGTACATTTTTCTAGATTTTTCAATCCAAGTTTGGTTGACTTTGTAGAACGATGGCTTCAGATTTTCAACATACGGTGTGGTGGCGCTGACTGGGAGGGGGCGCTTCGCTCCTGCCCCCTCCCCAAGTAAGATTTTCATACGTGAAAGTACGTTAATGGTTTTGGTCCCTGAGATGCTTCGATGTCACTACCATTCTCAAATAGCATAAGTTCTAGATGTTGGGTGCCATAGTTAAGAGTTCTGAGCAGCGCTTGTAACACTGTCTGAAGCTTATTTCCACCTACTGCAGCTTCACTATTCTCAAAGTAAGTGAGTGTCGTTTGTGGACCTGACTGCATTAGAAAACAATGTGATATGTTACCTTCCTAAACAGCTTGACGGAGGCCCCTGAGGGGCGCTGTGATGGCCATGGACTCGGAGAAGACGCTTGGCTCCGACACCCTCCCCAAGTCTTATAGCACTGGTGTAGCCTGAGATCGCCCCCGACATAGGCGGCCGGCTCCCGGGGTCCGGCGGTACTTTTTGCCTTTTGATGACTCTTCAATTCTGGACCTTGTCCCACAATCCGTTTGACCTGAAGACAAGCTGTAGTGAGGCGCCCCTTTATCGTTTTAGTTGCCATTCCGCCCGCTTTTGCTACACTGTGCCTCTTCCGCCATTCAGCTGTTTTCCGCCCGCTCTTGCGACTACAGCGTCTCGCTCACCATGTAGTTGAGATGCGCCCGCTCTTGCGGTGCAGCGATAGGCGGCTGCCACAGGACTCTCAAAATGGCGGCCGGCTCTTCGGTTTTGGGCCTGGTCCACTAAAATGGCCCTGGGACACCTTGGAACTCGGACGCTTGTCTGCTAGGGCTTGGGTCCCATTCTCGAAAAGCGTCCCCTCAGCCGTGAAGATTCTACAAAAGTCTTGGGGGCCTCCGACTCCCGCAGGCTTCTGGTGGGGAGCGGCTGCCATGATTGCTCGTGGAATGGCCACGACGGAGCTACGAGATGGTAGTGGTCTCATGCTGACGCCAGCTTTAGTCTGAAACATCCAGAAACACTGTAGACTACCAATTCGATCAGTTCCGGTAGCGCCCCAACATGACCCGGAAGAGAAGAACTTGCCCTCCCCTCTTTGACTGATGGTTCTTGTTGCCTGTCCCCTCTGTTGTCATTTAACAGAACTTTTTGGACTGCTGAAAGGGGTTGTGTTCTGAACGCTGGTTGGTGGAGACATTTAGACTATATTCTTGACCTACGTTGTCGCGTAATGCGTTTTATGACACGCCGCGTTAGCGCACCCGGAAGTGATCCGAGGCGCGGCGCGCAGCGCGTAACGTAAGCATAACAGGTCATGTGACTTGTTAATAAAACTTTTCATTGGTTCATTTTACTTTTGTTAATTTAATGATGAAAAGCTTGGTCATATGACCTAAAAATTACGCTTTTTATTATTTTCGAACAATATTTTTTTTTCAAACATATGTTATAATATTCCAGGCTAATGTACTTTCCCGGAAAATTTACAACTGTCTTGCAAGTAAAATATATTCCTTTTTCGAGAAAAAGGGCGTTTCTTCCTTCCATGACGGAGCCGTTGAGTAAAAGAGATTCGGCCTGCTGTCTTAGTCGCCGATACGCCTGATTATCAGATTCTTATCGATCACTTTATGTTGCAGACATGAAAAACACAACTGCCCTTGACCATTTATCTTTACTGCGTTCCTACATATTATACCTTTTATCCGTCATGTAATTGGACTGCTTTATTTCACTTGCCTTTTACTGATTCGAAAACAGTCACTAAAAGTAAAAACTTTACAAATGAAAATACTACTACCGTGTTTTGTTTTAAAAACCTTTATTGTGAAAATGTCAGTATACAAATACGGGCCTATAACCACGTGGGCCGGCCACGGAGCAAACTCAAATCGTATATGATGAGGAGACATTTACACTGTAGAAGAACGTAACGAGCGGGCCATTAGGTGACAAGAACAAAGGTGTCTAACAGTTGCGGAATCGGTGGACGTACATTTTGTAATTAAAATACGACAGGGCCACTTACAATAACATTTTCTAGATATACATTTGCGGGCAAAGAGTTACGAGTCCCATTTATACCGGCGCCATTTTGGGCGAGGCCGGGCAGGTCCAAGATATAGTCAAAATGTCTCCACCAACCATCGGCCAGACCAGAACCCCTTTCGGCCCTTTATGTTACAAGATGGTGTCTTCCATTCAGAAAATATTGGTGGCAGCATTTTGAAAGGAAACAGAAACAGCCGTTCTCCTAGTGAGTTTCACATTGTTACATTTAGGAAGAATGTTGAAGAGTAGTATGTGGAAAATCTGAAGCCATTTTTCTACAAACTCTCAATCAGACTTGGATGGAAAAAAAAACCTGAAGAATGTACAAACTGAAAACCAATTTTTGTCTGTATAGCACCAACAGTAACGCTTGAGTCAGCTTTGTGTCAAGCCGCCATTTTCATTCAATCAATAGCGTCCCCCTGCACACATTCAGGGACCTGGTCGTGTCTTCAGATGAAACGCATTGTAGGAAAAGAAGCAGAAAGGAAAAGGAAAAAAGTTCCGCCGGACCTAGTGAAGCTGCAGCAGGTGCAAATAAGCTTCAGACAGTCTTACAAGCACTGCTCAGAACTCTCAACTGAGGCACTCAACATCCAGGACTTGCCATTCGGATCTTGGTGCCTTGTATTTTTGTTTTGTTTTTGATGGAGGGGAAAGAACAAAAAACAGACATTGAAAAAGGCTCAACAGTGCAGGGCGCCTTGTGCTGGTTCCGACCTATTCACACATCGGTCCGCTACTGACATCACCTCATAAACCAACGGGGCACCCCACGCCGACTTTCGGCGCAGCATTGTAGGATGGCCACACCAGTGCGGCAATTTGCTGGACACCACCTCGGTGCCATCCAGATCTCGGCGCGTTCATTCATTCAATAGCGTCCCCCTGCACACATTCAAGGACCTGGTCGTGTCTTCAGAAGAAACGCATTGTAGGAAAAGAAGCAGAAAGGAAAAGGCAACAAGTTCCGCCGGACCTAGTGAAGCTGCAGCAGGTGCAAATAAGCTTCAGACAGTTCTACAAGCACTGCTCAGAAATCTCAACTGAGGCACTCAACATCCAGGACTTGCCATTCGGATCTTGGCGCCTTGTGCTGGTTCCGACCTATTCACACATCAGTCCACTACTGACATCACCTCATAAGCCAACGGGGCACCCCACGCCGACTTCCGGCGCAGCATTGTAGGATGGCCACACCAGTGCAGCCACTTGCTGGACACCACCTCGGTGCCATCCGGATCTCAGCGCGTTCGAGTCACTGTGCCGGAAGAGTGACCGGAACTCAGCTGAACACGCCGTCTTTCGGCGCAGCATTGTAGGATGGCCACACCAGTACGGCAATTTGCTGGACACCACCTCGGCGCCATCCGGATCTCGGCGCGTTCGAGTCACTGTACCGCAACAGTGACCGCAATTCAGCTGGACACGCCGTCTTTCGGCGCAGCATTGTAGGATGGCCACACCAGTGCGGCAATTTGCTGGACACCACCTCGGTGCCATCCGGATCTCGGCGCGTTGTGCTGCCTTCGGCCTATTCGCACATCGGTCCGCTACTGACGCCGCCTCACGTGCCAACGGATTTTCTACGCTTTTTGTAGCCCTATGTCGCATAACAGGTCATGTGACTTGTTTATAAAACTTTTCATTGGTTCATTTTACTTTTGGTTTCCTAAAGATGGAAGGCTTGGTCATATGACCTAAAAATAACACTTTTCATTGGTTTAGAACATTTTTTTTTCCCAAACGATGAAAGCCCCACCTTGTTTCTGGATCATTCAGACTGAAGCTGGCGTCAGCATGAGAGCACCACCATCTCTTGGCTCCGTCGTGGTCATTCCGCGAGCAATCATGTCAGCCGCTCCCCACCGGAAGCCTGCGGGAGTCGGGGGCCCCCAAGACTTTTATACAATCTTCACGGCTGAGGGGACGCTTTTCGAGAATGGAGCCCAAGCCCTAGCAGGCAAGCGTCCGACTTCCAAGGTGTCCCAGGGCCATTTCAGTGGACCAGGCCCAAAACCGAAGAGCCGTCCGCCATTTTGACAGCCATGTGGCAGCCGCCTATCGCTGCACTGCAAGAGTGGGAGCAACTCCACAACATGGTGAGCGAGACGCTGTGGCCGCAAGAGCGAGCTCAACTCAGCTAGATGGCCGCCACCTGGGGAGGCCCGTTCACGCCGCCTCCCCCCCCCCCCCCCGGGCCGCCGCACGCCAATTTTCGGAGCAGCATTGTAGGATACCAAAACCAGTGCGGCAGTTTACTGGACATCACCTGGGTGCCTGTCGTACATGTTGTGTCAGCCATGTGACACTGGACACAGACCGCTACTGACGAGGCCTCCCCCCGCACCACCCGGGACGCCCCACGCTGTTTTTCTGTGCTGCATTGTAGGATCCCTAAACCAGTGCGGCACCCAGGCGACATCACCTGGGTGCCGTCCAGAACTCTGCACGTTGTGCTGCCTTGGGACTATTCGCACAACAGACCGCTACTGACGAGGCCTCCCCCCGCCCCACCCGGGACGCCCCACGCCAATTTTCGGAGCAGCATTGTAGGATCCCTAAACCAGTGCGGCACCCAGGCGACATCACCTGGGTGCCGTCCAGAACTCTGCACGTTGTGCTGCCTTGGGACTATTCGCACAAAAGACAGCTTCTAACCATTGTTGCTTTTTGTGTTAATAAATGTTTAAATGTTTTTAGTTTTTGTTCTGTTCATTATCGTTAAAAGTTAATAAAGTTTTATAACCTTAATTTGTTGGAGTGTTATCTATTTTTTGAAAAACGGGTGAATGGGGCCTTGAATCGGGTTATTGTCATGTGTGGGCTTTGGAAGTGTGCTGCTGCAGGATCGGACATTTCAAACTCAAATGCACGTTCTTTTTCTTACCTTTCCGAAGCATGGAGCGCAATAGCAGGCAGAGAAAGGGTGATGCACGTGTTGAACACTACCTGACCTGGCAAGTTGCTGGCAGTGCCCCCCCGCCCGCTCCTGAAAGAGGGCACACACACACCGCCGCCCCGAGTACTTCACAAATCTTTAAAAGACCATGCGCTTGTTCATGAGGCTTAAATGGTTTATCACCTCTTCTAGAACCCCTACATCGACCCTCTGACGTTTCATGGAAAAATTACCATGTAACACAATACCAAGCCCTGTCAGCTGAAACCCCCAAGGAATCGTGGGGCATATTATCAAGGGGGTTTATCTCCGCTTTTTTGGCTTTAAAAACCATGAAAGCGGAGATAAAATTATTTCCCTATTATCAAGCTGTCGCTAACACCAGTTAGCGCGAATATCTCCAAAATCTAACACCTGCCCTGAGCAGTTCTTAGCCATGTTATCCAATGGGAGGTGGATAACATGGCTAAGAGCATTAGGTCGATAATACATGAATATCGCTGACTTTTCTGCGATAATAGCAAGGTTTATCTGCGATAAAAATCGCCGATGTGCGGCGATAATTTTTGTCTCTAAACAAGTTATAGACAAAAATTATCGCTAGTTCGTAATATGCCCCCGGGTTTTTGCTTGCAGAAATCGGGAGGCGGGAGACTAGCACTGAAATCAGTACTCACACGCCTGAATCAGGAGGATTGGCATGTCTGAATTCTCTACAGCTGGGGCCATAAACTACATCCGCAGGGGTAGGTGATAGCCTGGGACCAGCCTGGCATCTAAAATGGCTGCCGTGCACGACAAAATTGTGGCATTCGAAAAAAGGCAAGATGGCGCAGCCGCTGGAAGAGATATATCAACATATATCAGCCTCCTCAGCCACCCTCAGGAAACATAGGGGATTAGGATATGTCTCCCGCACCCCCTTATACCTAGTACTTTAATTAACGAAGCACAAAATGGCGAATTCCCGTTTCGCTACCAGTTTGCGGCCCAGTTCGCGGCCCGTGAAGCGCTTCTACCGTGAAAAATCATTTTTTTTTTATTTTCCCCACGGGACCCTTTAATAACCCCAACAACATTCCTAGGGGGTCAAGAGGGGGATACCTTGCCCCCTTTCATTAAATTCCCCCTTAGTTTTTCACCTTTTCTTCTCTCTCGATCCTACCGAGAGACAAGATGGCGGCCGCTCCGGACTGTCACGCAGCAAAAAAAAAAAAAAAGCTCACGCACAGCCGCTGGAAGAGATGTATCAACATATATCAGCCTCCTCACCCACCCTCAGGAAACATAGGGGATTAGGATACGTCTCCCGCACCCACTTATAACTAGTAATTTAATTTACGAAGCACAAAATGGCGAATTCCCGTTTCGCTACCAGTTCGCGGCCGCGCTTCTACCGTGAAAAATCATTTTTTTTTATTTTCCCCACGGGACCCTTTAATAACCCCAACAACATTCCTAGGGGGTCAAGAGGGGGATACCTTGCCCCCTTTCATTAAATTCCCCCTTCGTTTTCCACCTCTTCTTCTCTCTCGATCCTACCGAGAGACAAGATGGCGTCCGCTCCGGACTGTTTAGAATGTTGACAGACACCGGAGAGCCAATCAGCTTTCTGCGCGCAAAGTTCCGATAAGCGAAAAGTAAGCGGACCGGATCGCTGCCCAGAGCGCTGTTACAGATATATATCTTGGTTTGAACGTTAATTTCTCAAAAACTACTGGAGCACATATATTGAGACCTAGCAAAGGCACATCGGGCTAACAGTCCCTACAATTTTGCCAAGTTTCGTGCAAATCCATTCAGCCGTTCGAGCTAAAAGTGAGTCCAACCGCCCTATGGAAAAATGAATGGGAAAAACGCGTTTTGGGACCCCCCTTTTTTCTCAGCCCCCCCTTGACGAAACCCCACCAAATTTTCAGGGCCTGCTCAGAAACAAAATGTGCCATGTTCCTGAAAATTTCAGCCGATTCCGTCCACAAACGCCAAAGTTATTAGACATAGAATTTTCAAAAGTCCCATAGGGAAAAAATTCTAACTATATATACCTACTGGCGATAGCCAGTAGGTAATATATATATATATATATATATATATATATATATATATATATATATATATATATATATATATATATATATATATATATTACCTACTGGCGGTCGCCAGTAGGTATATATAGTTAGGATTTTTTCTCTATGGGATTTTTGAAAATTCTATGTCTAATAACTTTGGCGTTTGTGGACGGAATTGGCTGAAATTTTCAGGAAAATGGAACATTTTGTTTCTGAGCAGCCCCTGACAATTTGGGGGGGTTTCATCAAGGGGGGGCCGAGAAAAAAGGGGGGTCCCAAAACACGTTTTTCCCATGTTAAATTTCCATAGGGCGGTTGGCCTCACTTTTAGCTCGAACGGCTGAATGGATTTGCACGAAACTTGGCAAAATTGTAGGGACTGTTAGCCCGATGTGCCTTTGCTAGGTCTCAATATATGTGCTCCAGTGGATTTTGAGTAATTTAGGTTCAAAAAAAGATATATATCTGGGCGGAGCCTAACCACACATCTGATCTGATTGGCTGTCAGCACTTCATCCAAGAAGTGTTGGCAGCCATCTTGGGACCAATATACATGATAGCACCTCATTAAAAAGCATTAGAGGGTTTTAGGACTTTAGTTACATTATAAATCATTTGTTGATGGTACCATACTCGTTTTAGGAATTGTGGTGGGTTCTAAGGTGATTTTACCATGTGAAAAAACCTTCTGCTGTGATATCATGAATATTGTTTGAAAGAAAACTAATATCTCATGATTTTCCCACAGTGGTTTGGAAGGGGATCTATAAGCTAAACTGAAAGCATATTTTCTGTAAATTCACATTATCTTTCTCAGTCATGTGAAAATGAAGTCTGACATTCTCAGTAAAACATGTACATCCAACAAGGACAGAGACTGTCAGTTGATTCCTTTGTGTTCTACTGCAGCCTCCTAGAGTGTTCTAAAGAACAACTAGAGCGCTAACAGTCCTACTTATTACAAAGGTATGGCACACCTGAAGCCATCTTGATTGGAATAAAGTGGTAACTCTTAAAACATTTAATTTAAAAAGAAACAACATGAGGGGGTATATTTTGCCATAGAAAGTATGATTAGTGCTGCAGAATGAAAAATTAGGGCACATTTTGAGTGACTTCTCAAATCCTTTTCTATTTCATTAAAACATTCTGACATGCAGTCTCCCAAAATGGCCACCAGAGACAAAAGAGCCCAAATGTAGCCCAAATATCACCCAGATGTAGCCCAAGTATAGCCCAATGACAGAATGTCCCAGAGTGTTCTAAAGAACAACTAGAGCGCTAACAGTCCTACTTATTACAAAGGTATGGCACACCTGAAGCCATCTTGATTGGAATAAAGTGGTAACTCTTAAAACTTTTAATTTAAAAAGAAACAACATGAGGGGGTATATTTTGCCATAGAAAGTATGATTAGTGCTGCAGAATGAAAAATTAGGGCACATTTTGAGTGACTTCTCAAATCCTTTTCTATTTCATTAAAACATTCTGACATGCAGTCTCCCAAAATGGCCACCAGAGACAAAAGAGCCCAAATGTAGCCCAAATATCACCCAGATGTAGCCCAAGTATAGCCCAATGACAGAATGTCCCAGAGTGTTCTAAAGAACAACTAGAGCGCTAACAGTCCTACTTATTACAAAGGTATGGCACACCTGAAGCCATCTTGATTGGAATAAAGTGGTAACTCTTAAAACATTTAATTTAAAAAGAAACAACATGAGGGGGTATATTTTGCCATAGAAAGTATGATTAGTGCTGCAGAATGAAAAATTAGGGCACATTTTGAGTGACTTCTCAAATCCTTTTCTATTTCATTAAAACATTCTGACATGCAGTCTCCCAAAATGGCCACCAGAGACAAAAGAGCCCAAATGTAGCCCAAATATCACCCAGATGTAGCCCAAGTATAGCCCAATGACAGAATGTCCCAGAGTGTTCTAAAGAACAACTAGAGCGCTAACAGTCCTACTTATTACAAAGGTATAGCACACCTGGAGCCATCGTGATGGGAATAAAGTGGTAACTCTTAAAACATTTAATTTAAAAAGGAACAAAATGAGGGGGTATATTATGCAATAGAAGGTATTATTAGTGCTGCAGAAAGAAAAATTAGGGCACATTTTGAGTGACTTTTCAAATCCTCTTCTATTTCATTAAAAAATTCTGACATGCAGTCTCCCAAAATGGCCACCAGAGACAAAAGAGCCGAAATGTAGCCCAAATATCACCCAGATGTAGCCCAAGTATAGCCCAATGACAGAATGTCCCAGAGTGTTCTAAAGAACAACTAGAGCGCTAACAGTCCTACTTATTACAAAGGTATGGCACACCTGAAGCCATCTTGATTGGAATAAAGTGGTAACTCTTAAAACATTTAATTTAAAAAGGAACAAAATGAGGGGGTATATTTTGCCATATGAATTATGATTAGTGCTGCAGAAAAAAAAAATAGGGCACATTTTGAGTGACTTCTCAAACCCTCTTCAATTTCATTAAAACATTCTGAAATACAGTCTCCTAAGATGGCCACCAGAGACAAAAGAGCCTAAATGTAGCCCAAATATCCACCAGATGTACCCCAAGTATAGCCCAATGACAGAATGTCCCAGAGTGTTCTAAAGAACAACTAGAGCGCTAACAGTCTTACTTATGACAAAAGTATGGCACACCAGAAGCCATCTTGATTGGAATGAAGTGGTAAGTCTGAAAACACTCAATTTAAAAAGGAACAACATGAGGGGGTTAATTTTGCCATAGAAAGTATGATTAGTGCTTCAGAAAGAAAAATTAGGGATCATTTTGAGTGACTTCTCAAATCCTCTTCTATTTCATTAAAAAAATTCTGACATGCAGACTGAAACATGCACTTTGAATACCAGCAGCAGACGTCCCTGGTGAGCAGTAGCTTTACTACAGTGATCTAATGTGCAACTAGAGTGCTAACATTCAGAATTTATGGCAAATGTGTGACACATCTGAATGCCTTCTTGATGGAACCAAAGTAAACAAGCATTGAAAATGCAATAGATCTCGCCCTCGTTTAAGTTAAAGCCATTCTGTTTGTAATGAGGTGGCTTTTTAGCTTTGCTTTTATTAGTGTTTTTTCAACTTTCATGTAAATAACATGCATCTGTATGCATATAAGTATATGTATGCATGCATTTATGTTTGTATTTATATAGATATACAGATGATATATGTTTATATATGTATGTATATATATATATTCACTGAAAAAACCATAGGCTATAGACCATATATAGTTAGGAATTAGCATTTACAAAACCTTGAAAATTCACTGAAAAAACCATAGGTTATAGACCATATATAGTTAGGAATTAGCATTTACAAAACCTTGAAAATTCACTGAAAAAACCATAGGTTATAGACCATATATAGTTAGGAATTCGCATTTACAAAACCTTATTTTACTCACACAAAACCATTGAAATTCCATATATAGTTAGTTGCACTAACTATATATCGCGCACCCGCAATCCACTGCTGATGATGTCACATATTACATCATTCATGACATGGTCAGTGACATCACTGATGACATCACTGATGACATCTCAAATGACATCACTGATGACAACATCCAGTGACTGTATGTTTCTGTAAAGTTAAAATATGTCTTACATATTGAAGAATGAGTGGATGTATAAGTGTCTGGATGAAGGATTTAGTAGGTGCATGACTGACTGTATGAGTGAGTGATTAAATGTGTCTCACTGAGTGCATGGGTTAGTGACTAAACTGTCTTAATTTGTGCATCATTATGTCTGTTGTTCTGTAAACTGTTGCATGAGTTGATAAGTAGCTATATGAGTAACTATATGGGTTATTGATTGGTTGCCCAAGTATTTGTATGGGAGACTGAGTGTGTGTGTGGGTGGCTGGGAGGTGTATGACTCTGTGCATAGATGTGTGAGCAGTTGATTCACTAGATGTATGGTTTCAAAAGTGCATGTGGAAACAGCTGTTTGGGCGGTTGACTGTGTGCATGAGTGTATTGGTGAGTGAATGGATATCTCAGTGCTACATGTCAAAGTAAGTACATATGTAAAACACAGTACATGTGAGAGTTGACATATATAAATAACTGTGCATAAGAGCCAGTGAATGTGTGAGTGGCTGTATGGATCATTGTGAACTTGTATCAGGGATTGTATAAGAGAGTAAATATGTGTTAGTATATGTTTGAATAAGTAAAGTTTGTATAACTGTATAGTTGAGGAAATGGAGGTGTGATTGAATCTTTGCATGACTGACTAGGTGTGTGAGTAACTCCATGGATGAGTGACAGTCTGTGAGTGTCTGTTTACAATGATTGTATCTAAGGTTATATTAGAGTCTGAAGAGGTTCATCGTATTATCACATGAATGATATCATCAGTGATGTGATCAGTAATGTCAAATGAGATGTCATCAGTGATG
The DNA here is from genome assembly GCF_964263255.1 of Lissotriton vulgaris. Lineage (NCBI taxonomy): Eukaryota > Metazoa > Chordata > Amphibia > Caudata > Salamandridae > Lissotriton > Lissotriton vulgaris. The sequence goes on from NC_141700.1 coordinate 449,316,223, forward strand.
TCATCAGTGATGTCATTTGAGATGTCATCAGTGATGTCATTTGAGATGTCATCAGTGATGTCATCAGTGATGTCACTGACCATGTCATGAATGATGTAATATGTGACATCATCAGCAGTGGATTGCGGGTGCGCGATATATAGTTAGTGCAACTAACTATATATGGAATTTCAATGGTTTTGTGTGAGTAAAATAAGGTTTTGTAAATGCGAATTCCTAACTATATATGGTCTATAACCTATGGTTCAGTGAATATATATATATATTCACTGAAAAAACCATAGGTTTCACACCAGTTATAGTTAGCTGGAAATTTTACTGATATAAAACCATTGAAATTCCCACGTTATAGTTAGTCGGACTCACTATAACTTGCGCGTGCAATGCACTGCTGATGACATCACATATTACATCACTCATGACATGGTCAGTGACATCACTCATGACATCACTGATGACACCATCCTTGTGACACAGTCACAGACCTCCTCTCAGTGTAAAGTAACCCTTGAGACACATATTCAAAAATAGAAACTGAAATTTTTAAAAAATGGACATACCTATATCAGTTACAACAAGCAATTCTGTACTTCCACTATCTATATACACATCCACTCATTCACCAACAGTTCTATATAGTCACTCATACATATACTCACTCATCATATGAAGAGATACACCTATACATCCTGTTACACACCGACATTCATCCAAAAGTTACTCACACACATATTCACACGTGCAAATAAACTATTGAACAACCATTTATTTGAATATAGAGTTATACACACACTTCCACCTTACTTCTACTGAAAATTACACATATTTATTCTCTTAAACAATCACTTATAGAAACACATACTTATTTAAACAGGAAATCTTACAATCTCTTACTCTCACATATACTCACTTATATACATCAATATTCATATATACTAGATTAAAACATATGTAGTTACTGATAAAGACACTAGTGAGACAGTCATTCACTCACTAACAAACACATATAGACACTCATCCACCCATACAGTCCTGTACATATGCTGTCTTCAAAACACATACAAACAAAGAGTCAGTCACTCATGCATCTATGTGCTAAGTAATACCTCCACCAAACCATATAGACACTCATACTGATACTACTAAAAATATCAAATAACCCATATACATACGCATGTAGCTACTTATCAACACATGTAGCCACTTATACACAAAGTGAAACACTAATATATGTATTTAAATATTTAAACATAACTCACTAATATTTATTTTTCAGAAAGACACATATTCACTGGATGGTGTCATCAGTGATGTCATGAGTGATGTCACTGACCATGTCATGAGTGATGTAATATGTGATGTCATCAGCAGTGCATTGCACGCGCAAGTTATAGTGAGTCCGACTAACTATAACGTGGGAATTTCAATGGTTTTATATCAGTAAAATTTCCAGCTAACTATAACTGGTGTGAAACCTATGGTTTTTTCAGTGAATTTAATAGGTTTTTTAAATGCTAATTCCTAACTATAACTGGTGTGAAACCTATGGTTTTTTTCAGTGAATTTCAAAGGTTTTTTTAATGCTAATTCCTAACTATAAGTTTCACTTTATAAATAAGACTGTTAGCACTCTAGTTGTTCTTTTTAACACTCTGGTACATTCTGTCATTGGGCTACAGTTGGGCTACATCTAGTTGAATTTTGGGCTACATTTACAATTTTTGATCTCTGGTGACCATCTTTGGGCTACATTGGGCTACTTTGGGCTACATTTGGGCTACATTTTGGCTCTAACATATATTAAGCCCAATGTAGCACAATACATATTTTTATAAAGTTAATTTTTTTACAAACCACTTCAGAATAGGGCTACCTGTCTCTACAATTATCCCATTTTTTTTTTTTTAATTTTTGGGGGGAGCGCTCCCAGAGCGCGCCCCGGAGTGCGCCCCGAAAAGCGTATTTCTGAAAAGCGCCCCCGGGCGCGCTCCGGGGAGCGTCCCGTGAGCGCCAATATCGCAAACGAAAACATGATCGTGACGTATCGCGTAGCCGCGACCGCGTGATACGCACGGCGTAAGCGCACCCGGAAGTACTCGAGCGAATACGATCGCACAACGTAAACTTCCGACGCGCTTACGCTGCGCGCCCCCGGGCGCGCCCCGGGCGCGTAGCGTAAGCGCGTCGGGTCATGTGAGCAGAAAATAACACTTTTCATTGGTTCATAACAGTTTTAGTTTCATAATGATGAAGCCCCTGGTCTTGTGACCTGAAAATAACACTTCTCATTGGTTCAGGACAGTTTTTTTTTCTAAATGATGAAAGACCCTACCTTTTTTCCTTATTCTGACTTTGTCCTTTGACTGAGGAAGACCTGTTTGTTGCTCTCTCTACTTTTTTGCTCCAAATAATGGCTTCAGTAGTAGCATCAGCTGGTGCATCTGCCCCACCACCACCACCACCACCACCAAGAGGACCAGCTCCAAATTATATTGGTGGTCAAGAACAGGAGGAGGAGGAAGAGGAAGAGGAGGAGGGGAGAAGAAGATGGCTGCCAGAAGAAAATACACCTTACAAACCCAAACCACACATTGTTTGGCAGTTTTTTTCAATTCCAGAGGGGAAAAAAAAGGTGAATGCTCCCAAGGTGACTTGCCTCATCTGCAATGATGAACTTTCACGGGGCAACCCAAACAAGAAATATTCTTTTGGTAACTATACCATGATTCGGCACATGACAAGAAAGCATCCAAACAACTACTCTCGCGCAGAGTTCCGGGAACTGGCCAGTAACCTCCCCCAGTCATCAAGGACCCCCTCCCAAAGAAACCAACCCACTTCCTCGCAACCAGAAACATCTGAGGTGATGCCTTGCATTCAGCCGAGATTTGCTGATTTTAAAATTACTTGCACTGCTTGTGGCAAGCTTATCTCCTATGGGGAACAAAGTATTAAGCTCATCGTCCTTGCAGGTGATAATCACAAGTGCCCCAAAAAGAAATAATTTTTTGGGTTTTTTGTTTTTTTGCTCCAGTTGAGCCAGTTTCAATTCCCTTTTTTTGTTTCTCCCCCTAAAAAATACAAAAAAAAATATAAAACTGTTTTGAAAAGCCAAAAAAAGTTCAAAAAGTTCCCAAAACACAAAAAAAATATAAAACAACAAAAAGAAGAAAAAAAAAAGTTCTTTTAAGAACTACCTCCAATTTCTAAATGAAAACTTCATTTTTTTAAAACTCTGTCATCTTTTTCCCTCATTTTACGCTCCCCGGTGCGCTACCTGGTGCGCGCACCGAGCGCTTCCCCCGCGCAAAACGAAAAAAAAAAAAAAAATTTAAATGCCCCGCGGGGCCCTTTTATAGCCCCCACATCAAACCTAGGGGGTCAAAGGGGTCTATCCCTGCCCCCTTATGGTCAATTCCACCCTTTGTTTTTGCCACCTCTTATGACTAGATTTTACCGATAGACAAGATGGCGGCCGCTCCGGACTGTTTAGAATGTTTACAGACAACTGAGAGCCAATCAGCTTTCTGCGCGCAAGTCGCGTGTCGCGCCTGGAGCGCTCACTGGTGCGCGTACCGGAGCGCGGCTACAGATATATATATTTTTTGGGACGTTAATTTCTCAAAATCCACTGAAGCACATATCTTGAGACATAGCAAAGGCACATCGGGCTACCAGTCCCTACAATTTTGCCAAGTTTGGTGGAAATCCATTTAGCCGTTCAGGCTAAAAGTGAAATCGACCGCCCTATGGAAATTAACATGGGGAAAACGCGTTTTGGGACCCCCCTTTTATCTCGGCCCCCGCTTAACGTATCCCCCCCAAACTTTCAGGGAAGGACCGGAACCCCGCGAGGCCATTTTCAGGAAATTTTCAGGCAGATTCGTCAACCGGCGCCAAAGTTATTCCAAATAGAATTTTCAGATTTAACATTGAAAAAAATCCTAACTATAACTACCTACTGGCGACCGCCAGTAGGTAATATATATATATATATATATATATATATATATATATATATATATATATATATATATATATATTACCTACTGGCTATCGCCAGTAGGTATATATAGTTAGGATTTTTTCTCTATGGGACTTCTGAAAATTCTATGTCTAATAACTTTGGCGTTTGTGGACGGAATCGGCTGAAATTTTCAGGAAAATGGCACATTTTGATTCTGAGCAGCCCTTGAAAATTTGGGGGGGTTTCGTCGAGGGGGGGCTGAGAAAAAAGGGGGGGTCCCAAAACGCGTTTTTTCCATTCATTTTTCCATAGGGCGGTTGGACTCACTTTTAGCTCGAACGGCTGAATGGATTTGCACGAAACTTGGCAAAATTGTAGGGACTGTTAGCCCGATGTGCCTTTGCTAGGTCTCAATATATGTGCTTCAGTGGATTTTGAGAAATTAACGTTTAAATCAAGATATATATCTGTAACAGCGCTCTGGGCAGCGATCCGGTCCGCTTACTTTTCGCTTATCGGAACTTTGCGCGCAGAAAGCTGATTGGCTCTCCGGTGTCTGTCAACATTCTAAACAGTCCGGAGCGGCCGCCATCTTGTCTCTCGGTAGGATCGAGAGAGAAGAAGAGGTGAAAAACGAAAGGGGAATTTAATGAAAGGGGGCAAGGTATCCCCCTCTTGACCCCCTAGGAATGTTGTTGGGGTTATTAAAGGGTCCCGTGGGGAAAATAAAAAAAAAAATGATTTTTCACGGTAGAAGCGCTTCACGGGCCGCGAACTGGGCCGCAAACTGGTAGCGAAACGGGAATTCGCCATTTTGTGCTTCGTTTTAATTGTTTAGAGACAAAAATTATCGCCGCACATCGGCCACAATGCATGAATATCGCTGAAAAGTCAGCGATATTCATGCATTATCCAGCAAATGCTCTTAGCCATGTTATCCACTTTCCATTGGATAACATGGCTAAAAACTGCTCTGTGCGTGAGCTTTTTTGTGTTTCAAAATTTAATAACATTTCTAACATTTAACTAGTTTATGAATTACATATAAAAATGATTAAAGACTCAAACAATTTTTTAATATTACATACAATTTTATTTTTCGGATTGTTTTTCAAAATTTAATACAACGTCTAGCATTTCACTGTCTGATATGTGTTCTTGTTCAGTGAACATAAGTTCCAACATTTGACCGTCATCATAATGATGTAAATGATCCACAGATTCTACACATTGAACTAATTCATGGTCCCGTGATTCATCCATGAAATCTGAGTCATCATTGTCCTCAATAACTTTTTCTGTGTTGTTCTCCAGAACAATTTCGAAGGAAACATTCTGCTCACCTTCCATTTTATTGCTGTAATTTGCATAAAAAATAAATATATCAGTAGAGATAGGGCACTGTTGGGTTTAAGTTCAGACAGGCACTTGTGAGTTTATAACAGAGAAGTAATCTATGGGCACTGTATGGTTTCAGGCGTGAAGTAGTACTATTAAAAAGTGCCTGTGAAGAAGCCTAAGTAAATTCATAATTATACCATAGAAACCTAAATCAGTCCATAATTATAATAAAGAAGCCTTTCTCAATGTCTAACTCTTACAGAGGGATAGTATATAACTATCTGAAAAAGTTTACCATATTTACTTATAGTGCACAATATACTTCAGTTTTAAAAATAACAACTTACCTTTAGAAACAAGTTGATGTTATTAGTGATATTCTAAATGATATATACAACAACAAGTAGTAGTCAAAATGGCTGTGTTTCCTTCTCTTCCTTTATATATATTCAGGTATATAACCAATCAAATGTCAGGTAATAAAAGTAGAAAATGAAAGTAACATTTTCATTGGTTGTCAATTCCAACACTTCAGATGTGTTTTGTGAAGTAATTTACCTCACGGTACTTGGAGAGGTCTACAGGCTAAATGGCTAAATGAAATTTCAATGAAATTTGTGAGAATGGAAGGGATTGTTATGTAGTATGAGCTAATCTATATTTGGTGAGAGTGTCTCTAGTCGTTTTTCTGTAAATTACTTTCCCACCTTTTTTAGGACCGCTTTCTGGAAAGCGGCCCGGTTAGCGAACCTTAAGCGTCACGGGAGTCCACCATTTTGTGTTTCGGTCGCATTAAGATACAAGATGGAGGGCAAATAATGTTCAGAATGTGTAGAAGGGGGCACGGTAGACTTATCTTGACCCCCTAGGTTTTCTGAGGGTGGCTGAGGAGGCTTAAATGTGCGGAAAAAAAACATTTTTTAAAAAAATTCCGCGAGGTTAGCTTTCGGTTAGCGAACCGGGGAGCGTATTTTGTGGAAAATTAGTGAAAAAAGTTAGAAAAAAATAATAATTGTGAGTGATTAGATGAAGGGTAGCTCTGAGAAGAGCTTTTGGGTTTATGGTACATTTAGGTACTTATAAGTAGGTACCAATGCACATTCTTAAATTCAGAATGAAAATTCTGTTGCCCTCATCTGAGAAGTGAACTCCATCTCCTCTGTAGATATCTTGCATGTAGTAACGCAAGTTATTGTTGTACAGAGAGCCCATTCCATGGTCTCTCATGAAAGCTGAAACAGATTTGTTTACATGCTTCCTCGCTTTCTCAATTTGTGGACAAAATTGGTTGGACCACTTCCATTTCTGTCTTTGGCATATATTGGAATATACCAAGGCAGTTTGAGGAAAAAGTGCCATTAATTGCTCAAAGGTGTCCTTTAAAAGCATTTCCAGACCTACCCCTGTCAAAGTGCCCAAATCATTACCTCCACAGTGCACAATTAACAGGTCAGGTTTTGGCAAATGCATAAAGGTTTTCACCAATGGTATCAATTGGTGACATTTTAATCCTCTTTGGCCCAACCACTTAATTTCCACATCTTGTAAATTGAGGTTAGGTAAATTTCTGTTCTCAGCATACCTTTGAGCCCAGTGGATGTAACTATGTCCAACAATCCAGACCTTAAACATGGTGGGAGAAGGTTGTTCTGCAGTCAGATGAAGTGTGGTAATGAAAGGGCAGTTGAAACAGTAGGAGTTTCTAAAGAAAAAAAACTGTGGATTTACAATGCTAATGAATCATTAGCAGTGATTGGTGCATTTCCATTTCTGAAAACAGAAAGTTAGGGTGCATGGATGTGTTCTTTGAAACATGTAATTTGAATGGTCAAGGAAGAAACATTTAATGAAAGATTGCACTGGATACGCAGGTGCACTGAGAGTTCAGAGTTCAATTGAAACATTGTTGTGTGAACTTGCAAACATGAGAGGTCTTCCAGGAGGTGGTTGCTATGGAAACAAGGCAGACAGGGCAGAGGGGGGAAGGGTTTTGATTTGAAAAAAGTGAGGGAAGAGGTATGATTGGCTACTATGAGAGATATGTGAAAGGAATATCTGTATTTCTGTGCTTTCAATAGCTGCAGCCTTTGGAGTGCATCCTTTTTCTTCTGCTGAAGACAATTTGGTGTATTTCTTTGACTGTTTTCAAAACTCAAAATATTTGCTAAGGTGAGAAAAGATTTATTTAATTTAGATAGAGAATAGTATGATTTAAGGAGAAAATGATGAAGAAAGCTGTGTTTTTAAAATGTGGTTTTGTTTCTAGTGATATAGTAATAGAATTAGTTTCATAGGTTGTTTGGGGTCATATTTAGAAGGCATTTTAGTGTCTTTGATGTTATTTTTCCCTTTTTAAATGGAAAGCGTTCCTCATGGGGCCCTGAGCAGTTCTTAGCCATGTTATTTAATAGGAAGTGGATAACATGGCTAAGAGCATTTTTTGGAAAATGCATGAATATCGCTGACTTTTCTGTGATGTTATGTTTACCTTTTTAAATGGAAAGTGTTCCTCTTGGGGCAAGTGTCTTGTAAATACGCTCTCACTTGCGCTTGGCAAATTTAGATTTTGATTATGGGAGTTACCTAGCCATGTTAATAGTGTCTCAAAAATGGTGCTAGGGCATTCCAGAAAACACTTTCATGTGTCTCAAGGACATTTTTAGTCATTTCTTTATGAATGCAGGTATACAATTGATTTATATGCTGTGTTTAAAAACGAATTTTGAAATCAAATAAATTTCAGGATATGCACTGTTAGAGCTTCATAGGTTGTTTGGGGTCATATTTAGAAGGCATTTTAGTGTTTTTGATGTTATTTTTCCCTTTGTAAATGGAAAGCGTTCCTCATGGGGCCCTGAGCAGTTCTTAGCCATGTTATTTAATAGGAAGTGGATAACATGGCTAAGAGCATTTGCTGGAAAATGCATGAATATCGCTGATTTTTCTGCGATATTCATGCATTGCGGCCGTTTATTTTCACATTTGCAAGCACTTCTTAGCCATGTTATCCAATGGGAGGTGGATAACATGGCTATGAGCATTTGCTTCAAAGGTTGTTTGGGGTTATACACCATTTTTGGGAAATTATTAACATGCCTATCTAACTCCCATAATCAAAATCTAAATTTGCCAACCGCAGGTGGGTGCGTATTTACAATAAATTTGCACCATGAAGAACGTAAAATAGCATACTAGACACTCAAATGCTATGTTAAATAATTAGTACGGCATTCAGTTTTAGATGACTGTTATTTATTTACTGTTTGGTAATAGTGGTTAATAACATTTTATATTATATTTTTCCACAGATTCAACTGCAGATTCTTTCATAGTTTGTAAAATGCCTTCCAAAAGTAGAGTAAGAAAGGCTAGAAAACGTCAAAGACAGCAGGATGATGTTTTATTGCAGCAGTCCTCTTCCCCAAATACTTGTCAAAACACCAAGAAAGGTCCGGGTAAGAGCACGAAATCATTCTTAAGAAATATTTGTAGTAAAAAAAGTTTTGCTCAAAAAAATGTTTCAGTTCACAAAAAGAAAAGTAATTTAAATGGAAAGGAGAGACCCATCACAAATGTTACTGGTAGAGGAAGAGATAACTCTGTGCATGATAGTAGAAGGAAACAACAGTTTAGGGACATTCGAAATCGAATGTTCCGTAATAGGATATTAGTTAATTTATTGAAAAATATTAAAAAGAAAGGCCAGCAGAAAGCGGCATTTTATAAGAAGAAGAAAAATGTAGAGAAAATTATTGATCATGCTTTTGAAATTAAGCGAAAGTTGTTTATTTTGGTAATCAATAGAATTAGGAAACTAAGCAAGGTAATTTCTGATTTCAAAACAAAAAGTAGATGGAAGAGAGTAGTAAATCGTACTAACTTTTGTGAAGTTTTTTCCGGAGAATGGATGCATAGTTCAAGTTCTGAGGCATTTTTCAATGAGGAGACTTATTTTCAGGATAATGATTTGGTGCATGCAGTTGACATCAGTGGTCGAGCTTATGAAGTGAAGGATGGTTGTCCAGTTGAAAAAGAACAACTTGTGACAACAGAGACAGAAGAGGCGCTAAGTGATGAGGTTTTAGGAAGACGTCCTAAGGGTCCTGTGTACATTTGGAAGTGTAGTTCTATTTGCAGTGTGCGACAGGTTTCCATCAATTTTCTTTGTGATTTTATACGGACATTTAATAAGAAAAGTTTGAAGCAGAAAATGAAGTTGTTGCAAGATTTAGATCCTTGCAGAGTGAGACAAATGACAGGTTTGCGTGGTCATTCACTGGCTTGTCTTTCTAGGAGAGTATGCCAGAGTGTTTTTCATCATTTCAGGATGCTAGCAGTGCATCATAATAAAGTGAGAAAATTAGAGAGAATGTTGTATTATGCTAAGAGTCCAGCAATTATGCTTAAACAATTATGTGCTGCTCTTTTGCATGGTTCTGAAATAGATGTGAAGAATATTTGTGAAGAAATTGAGTTTTGTTACTTTGGTAGTAAAGATGAGAATGTTCAAATTGACCCAGAAGTAGAGGGTAATGTGGAAGATAATGTACAGGTTTCCAGTACAGATAATTTTCAGAAGGAAATTGCCACGTTTCAGATGAAATCAAGTGAGAGGCCTAATTTCACTTGTGTATGTTGTCGACGCACTTATTATAAGACTCAGACTAAGGTAGTGGATTTATATGCAAAAAGTGAAAGGGAAAATAATAGTGAATGGAAGGATTTTGCCACATACTTGATGGTAGAAAATTATTTTGATTTGGGATCGGATCAACGTGTGTGTACTTATTGTTGTAATAAATTAAACCAAAACCAGATGCCTGCTAGGGCAGTTCATAATAATCTGGAATTGGTTGAGATTCCTTCTGAATTGAAGGATTTAAATACTTATGAATCTATTTTGATTCAAAGTATCCATCCCTTTCAGGCTATTGTAAGAATGGAGCCAAAGACAGGGAAGTTGCCTCCAGCAGATTTACAGAGAGGATTAAAGGGAAGAGTTGTTTATTTGCCTCTAGATTTGAACAAAAACATTAACACAATTGGAATAGAAGAAGTGGAAGAGGAACCTCTGGTTATCTTGGTTAATGGGGTTCCGACAAAGAATAAGAAAATATGGCAAGATTTAGTGGATGTTAGGAAAGTCAAAAAGGCAACAGTGTATTTGAAGAAAAATAATAAGTACTATAAGAATGTATATGTTGCAGAAGAGGAAGTAAGTGATGAAGAGGATAGCGATTTGTGTGCTGGCCAAATTGAGAAAGTAGAGGCCTCTAAAAGTGAAGAAATATATGAACATTATAGTGTTCATCCTTTGCATTCCAAGGAAGTCATGGGGAATGCTATTGAGTTGTTTCAAATGAAACAAGCCAAAGGGAGTCCCATTAGTGTTTGGGAGGAAAGTTTGGAAGCTCGGTGTTTCCCACAGCTATTTCCCACAGGTCAAGGAGGAAGATATGATGAGCGACCTCATCAAATTCCTGCGTCTGAATACCGGACTTTACGATTGTATGCAGCAGATCCTAGGTTTCGGCAATGCATTCCCTATTTGTTTCATCTCCTGTTTGAAAGCGATCTGTCTGGACTGTCATATGCAGTGAACCACATATTAAAAAGTGGTATACAGATGCGAAACATCTCGGCAAGTGACTTTATGCATAAAGTCAATGTCCAAGACAGTATTTTGGATTCTCACTTAATTAATCTCATGGCGTGTCAGCGTGGTACTAATGAGTACTGGTACCGTCGTCATGGTGATTTAAAATGTATGCTGAGGAACTTAGGAACTCCAACATGGTTCCTCACTCTGAGCTGTGCCGAGTATGGCTGGGAAGACTTACTTGAATTTCTACGAGAGGCAAATGGAAATATTGAAAACATTGAATTCAAGACACCTGGAGAACTGTGTTCTTTGGATCCAGTGAATGTATGCAGGTACTTCAATCATAGATTTGAAGCTATGATGTCTTTCATCACAAATAAAAAGAATCCACCTCTTGGAGAGGTGTTGGATTTCTTCTGGAGAAAGGAGTACCAAGCAAAAGGTGCCCCTCATATACATATGTTGTTGGGAATCAAGGATGCACCTAAATTTGGAACAGATCCGGATGACTTAGTGATGAATTTCATCGAACAGTATTCTACGTGTGCTGTTCCAAACGCAACGGAGAAGAAAAGTCTAAGAGAACAAGTTCTACATTTCCAAAGCCATCGTTGTGGAAAGTACTGTCGTCGTAAATTCAGAAACAAGGACAAGTTCTACACCAAATGTCGTTTCAACTTTCCACGACCGGTGATTTCTAAAGGAAGAGTGAACAGTTTGATGTCTTCGCTGCGACATAATGTGACGAGGAAATCACCCAAGAATACATACAATTTGAAAAGGAACGAAGAGTCCAAGTACATCAATGACTACAACCCAGTGATTTTGTCCATGTGGAATGCTAACATGGATATACAGTTTGTGGCTGACAACTGTATGGCTGTGGCTCGGTATGTGACATCTTACATCACCAAAAAAGAAAAGACCGAACTGAAGGATATGTGGGAGGATATTTCTCATGAAAAGAGCCTCAGCAAGAAGTTGTACAGTTTCAGTCTGAAGATGTTGTCGCATCGAGAAATCGGAGCTTATGAATGTTCTGACCGGTTGTCTTCAGCAAGTCTCTATGCCAAATCCAGGAGTCTCGTTTGGGCGAGTCTTGGTCTTGCTGCAACGCGAAATCGAGTTCTAAAACCTGTCCGGGAAATTGAGTATTTGGCAGAAAAGGAACCAAACAGTACCGACATTTTGAAGACCAACATGTTGGATACATATTATCCAAATCGAAGCAGTCACCTTGAGAATGTTTGTCTATATGAGGTTCTCCAAAATTATATATTCAAGAGGAACATCAAAGAAGATATTGAGAAAGGAGTGTATGCTGTAATTGGAAGTGAGGGATGCCTGGTCAAGCAAAGAAAATGCCAATTAGTAAACCATCAAAAATTGAGTGGTGAATCTCCAGCAAAAAAGGAGTTTTTTTATTTAGCACTTTTGCAACTTTTCAAGCCTTGGCGTGCAGAAGAGGAACTGCTTGGAGATTTCCTCTGTTACGAAGACTCTTTCAATGCAGCCAAGGAGTCCATAGAATGTCCTGCTTTTTCTAAATATCAAGAAATGCTAACTTTGGAAATTGAGCAGGAAGCAACGATTGGAGCCGAGATTGCCAGAGACAGTTCTCAGGACAGTCAGAGTTCTGTTTCATTGAGTCAAGATCCACTTGGAGGACCTATTATCGAAAATGAAGCTGCCACTGCTATGAATGAAGTGGAAAGAGCCATGGCACATGCTCAGGAGGATTCAGTTAACTTAGAAGACTTGGAAAAACAACTCAACGTTGAGCAGAGGAAAATATATGATGAAGTTACCACGGAAATTGAGCACGGATTAAGTCATGAGAAGAACAAGTGCTCATGTACATCGTTGAAGCCTGTCCGACTGTACGTGAGTGGAGAAGCGGGAACTGGAAAAAGTTTCCTCATTAAAGCAATCTCTTGTTATTTGCAGGAAAGGACTGAGTCATCGCTGTCTTGTGTTGTCACCGCTCCTACTGGACTGGCAGCACATAACATTAAAGGTATTACTTTGCATCGTCTACTGATGCTGCCGGTGGAGCATGACAACAAATTACAATACAACAAGTTATCTGGAGATGCTTGCTGTGAAGTTTCAAGAGTCTTGAGGAAAATGAAACTACTTATCATTGACGAAGTAAGCATGGTTTCCAATGTCATGCTTGCCTTTGTGCATTTGAGAATGCAAGAAGTACTTAAAACTGAATATGATGTGTTATTTGGTGGGAAACACATCATTGTTTTCGGAGATCTTCTGCAGCTGACACCAGTAAAAGGTCAACCTGTGTTCAAAATACTCACGCATGAAGATACCAGGAAGTGCCTAGGGAGCATTGGCAACGTCAATATATGGTTAAACTTCAATTATGCAGAACTGCATCAAAATATGCGTCAGGCAAAGGATGAAGATTACAAGAATATTCTACAAGATATTAGAATTGGAAAAGTGACAGAGCATGGGAAAGAAGCTTTAAATGCACGATTACTGTCAAATTTATATCCCAAACAAGAGATTGTGCCTGAGAATATTTTTCAGAAAATTACTGAGAAGAAATCCGGGATATGTCTCATGCCAACTCTTGCAGAATGTGCCATCTTCAACAACAAAATGTTGAATTTAGAAAAGCAAGAGATTGTGAAACTTGAAGCTATCGACAAATTAGAGCATATGGGATCAACAATTATTTTGTCAGACAATTTGAAATCAAAATTGGATTCATTAGAGAAGACTATATCTAAAACAGCGGGTTTTGAAAAGACTTTGAATGTATGTTTAAATTGCCGAATTATTTTGAGAAGGAATTTACATGTAGAAAGAGGTCTGGTAAACGGATCAATGGGTAATGTTGTTGATTTTGAGAAATACAGAAATAGAGATGGAATAGAATTTTTAAGAATTAAATTTGATGGCATTGAGGAAGTACAGCAAATTGGTCGTTGTTCTGCTAGGTTTTTGCTGTTTAAAGATTTATATGTTCGCCGTAAACAGTTTCCTGTTTGCTTGGCATATGCGGTGACAATCCATAAATCGCAAGGTTTAAGTGTAGACTGTGCATTGGTGAATATTGGCAGTTCTGTGTTCAAGGAGGGTATGGCATATGTGGCATTGTCACGAGTTAGAACTTTATCGGGATTGTACTTGATTGACTGTGATGTCACAAACATTTGTGCGGATCTAGATTGTGTTAAGGAATACAATAGGTTAAGAAGAGAGTATGCGCCACATTTGCCTCAATATCCTTTGTTTGAGAAACGTGTGGTAGGCCGCAAACGTAGAAATAGCAGTAATAGTAGGGAGGTTGTTGCAAAAAGACTAAAAGTCAATGAACCGAAAATTGTTAGCAGAAAGAAAGTGGATTCTGTTGAAGATGTTGTCGGTTTTCAATTTGAAAACAGTTCTGGTGTCAACTGCTATGCAAATGTAGTGGTTAATGTTCTCTTTTCACTAGAGAGTTTAAAAGAACAGATTCTGTTGAATTCTGAACAAATTTTATGCTGTTTGTTGAATTCTGTTTTCGAGAAATGTAGCACTGATCGAACAAAAGTAGAAAGTGTGTCTGAAGTTCGTTATCTGTTAGATGAATGTTCAGGTCAAACAGACTTCTCTGAAAATAATCAGCAAGATTGTCAGGAGTTTTTAATGTATATGCTTGATATATTGCAAGTTGAGGGTGTAGATGTAGATCACCTGTTTGGGCTTTCTTATCAATGGCAGCATGACTGCGAGAATTGTAGGGTATCAAGTACTACTAGTGTAGACTCAGAAAGATTTATATACTTAACTTTGCCAGACAGTAAATCAGTCTCCTTTAATAAGCTAGTAAATGCAGCGGATCACAACATGCAGTGTAGCCAATGTAAATCTGAAATGATGTCAACATTACTTATACGTAGATATGGACAGTATGTCATTTTAATGATCCAACGATGTAGGCCTGATGGATCAAAATTGTCAACTTTAATAAAAAATTTTGTGGCTTCTCAGCTTTCAATATCAGGAAGGACTTTTGTAACTGTAGCAATTATCTATCACGATGGTCCTTCAACAACTTCAGGACATTATACAGCTTATTTAAAGTCTCGAAACGGCTGGTCATTCTGCAATGATTCCGTTGTAAGTTTCAAAAAAAAATTGCAGTTTGACCTTAAAAATTCTTACCTGGTGTTTTTAAAACCAAAATTTTAAAGAAAGAATCTCGAGATTTCCTGTGAAGAATTGGAAAAGGTTCATCAAGTTGAGGGAATGTAAGTCTGCAATGCTGTCTAGATTATTGGTCCAAAACTTTTAATTATAATGTTATTTTGTAAAATCCGACTATATAAACCTGATGCAAGTAAGTCTGCTTCATAGTAAGCAGTATCAGTGTCATAGGAAAAGGAGAACATGAGTGACAAAGAAGAGTAAGATATTAGTAGTCCAGGATTGTGAAAATAATCACAAATGTTTTCTTTTTGCAAGTTGCGAAAATAGAAAATGTCGGGATTTGATTGGAAGAATTACAAGACTTGCGAATCGCGGCAACATGATTTGGCCTAGTGGAAACATGTGATAGAATGAGAGAAGTCTTTTTTTCTATGTAACATATTTTTCGTATCGATGGAGGTTTTCTTTCAGAAAGTGGCGGGCTGAAAATATTTATAGCACAATAGAGTGGATGCTGTTCATAGGAGATCCTTCGACGTCATTGAAAGTAAGTTAATTTTAAGGAGTTTTGAAATCAGATTTCTTAGGTTGTATGGGTTTTTTAAACACAGTCATTTTGATTGTGTTTTTTTTTCCCCGCTGTTACATGATGAATATCTTCAAGTCACTGATTTAAGTGAAATTTGATACATTCTGAGAACAGCAAAAATAAACCATTTAACATGTATAATTAATGTTCTTCTGTTTGTACTTATGATATACATTTAGAAATGTGAGGTAGATATGGAAAAACTGAGTCTTTTGTAAGTGTCAATTTTAATGCTTATAGTGCTGTATTTCCGGGTACTGTTTTTTTTAAAAGGAATAGGCCTCACCTCAAAGAAAGCTCTTCAAAGCAGACATCTTATTTGCATCCTGAAACTATCATTTAAAATATTAGAGACAATTTTATGATGGCTTTACATCTTCAACATCAAGATACAGTTTTTTGTAAAATATATATATTTAGGATTGTGTAGGGGACGTAGAGAAGCAGAGACTTCTGTAAATGTCAAAGTTGTTGAAAAACTGTTTGTTCTTGAACCTTTTCCCTTGTCTTTTCTAATTTTTAAGTACATGTTTTACTATTTTTGGAAATGTTTGTTCTCTGTTTTACAGATTGAAAGTATGAAAAAATATTTTAAAAAGGTAACAAGAATTATAAGGTAAATGTTTTCTACTCTTTTTACCCGCAATGCACTGCTGATGATGTCACTGACACTATCTCTCATTTACTCTCTATAGCTGTCTTTCTTTTTACATTATTCTCTGTTTACTTCCCTTATACTAACTCTTCTTTTTTTTAAAAAAATATTTTTTTAGTTCGCTTAAAGTTCGCGAACCGGTCAGCGAACTTGAAGCGAACCAAAAGAAATAGAGCTTGCCAGAGTGATAAACATTCTAGCAATTTTATTTGAAAGGGGAGGTAGTTCTGAAAAGAACTTTTTTTTTGTTTTTGTTGTTTTATATATTTTTTTTTTTTTTTCTGAACATTTTTTGATTTTTTTGTATTTTTAGAACAGTTTTATGTTTTTTTTGTGTTTTCTATGGAGGGGAAACAACAAAAAAACAGGCATTGAAAACGGCTCAACAGGAGCAAAAAAAAATTACTTCTTGGGTGCATTAGGGCACTTATGGTTTTCGAACACCATATTAATCAAATTGATGCTCATGTTCCCATACGACAACATTGCACCGCAATATATACAAGTAAACCTCATATGTTGGAAATTTGGTTGAATATTTGGCACAGTTTCCTGTGCCTCTCTTCCTGACAAAGACATTGATGAGTTAGATCTGGCCACAGGAGTTGTCGGGGGATTGTCTTGTAGGTCCCTTAACTCAGCCCGGCTGTAGTTCAAGGGATGCCACCTGGTCATATGTCGATGCATAGTATAGTTGCCCATACTATATTTCTTCTCTGTGCCTCTTGACAATCTGTAATCACAGATGAGGCAGGTGACATATTTCGCATTCACCTTCTTCTCCCCTGGAGGGATGGAAAAAAACTGCCAGATGAAACTAGTTTTTCTCTTTGAAACACGGGGCAACTCTGGGATAAATTGTTGTTGATGTGGATCCTCTTCTTCTTCTTCCTCCTCTTCCTGCTCTCTGTTGGAGGTAAATTGACTTGGTGGTCCTCTCTTCTTATGAGGAGGTGGAGGTGGTGGTGGGGGTGCACCAGCTGCAGCAAGAATGGAAGCCATTGTTGAACTTCAGGTAAATGGTCTTTCTCTCACCAAGATGAAAGTCAGAGTGAGGAAAGAAGGAGGGGTTTACATGATTTGGGAAAAGCAAAAGTTCTGAACCAATGAAAAGTGTTATTTTTAGGTCACATGACCTAGTATTACATCATTAGGAAACCAAAAGTGAAATGAACTAATGAAAAGTGTTATTATCGAGTCACATGACCTGCTGTCTTTACGTTTCGCGCTTTGCGCCACTATCCAATCCGCTTCCGGGTCCGCTAACTTGGCGCGTCGGATAACGTATTACGCGACAACGCAAAACGTCATGATAACGTAACAGTTACGCTTAAGGAACGATTACCGGCTCGCGCACCAAGTCGCGGCTTTTAATTCAGCTAACGGGAAGCTGACCAGTTCGCGGACTAGGAGCGGAACACATTTTTTTTTTTTTTTAAATGTATAAAAAACATGTACAATATATTTTATGATTTAAAGAAGAATACATTTTACAGATACAAATATTAGCTTTCAAAAAACCATTGAAATTCAATGAAAAAACCATAGGTTATAGTCCATATATAGTTAGGAATTAGCATTTACAAAACCTTATTTTACTCGCATAAAACCATTGAAATTCCATATATAGTTAGATGCGCTAACTATATATCGCGCACCCGCAATCCACTACTGATGATGTCACATATTACATCATTCATGACATGGTCAGTGACATCACTGATGACATCACTCATCTCGTTTGACATGACTGATCATATCTCTGATGATATCATTCATGTGATAATACCACGAACCTCTTCAGACTCTAATATAACCTTAGATACAATCAGTGTAAACAGACAGTCACAGACTGTCACTCATCCATGGAGTTACTCACACACCTAGTCAGTTATGCAAAAAATCAATCACACCTCCATTTTCTCAACTATACAGTTATACACACCTTACTAATTCAAACATAGAATAACACATATTTACTCTCTTATACAATCCCTGATACTTATTCACAATGATCCATACAGCCACTCACACATTCACTGGCTCTTATGTACAGTTATTTATATATGTCAACTCTCACATGTACTGTGTTTTACATATGTACTTACTTTGACATGTAGCACTGAGATATCCATTCACTCACTAATACTCTCATGCACAGTCAACCGCCCATACAGCTGTTTCCACATGCACTTTTGAACCCATACATATTGTGAATCAACTACTCTCACATCTATGTACAGAGTCACACACCTCCCAGCCACCCATACACACACAGTCAGTTTCCCATACAAATACTTGGACAACCAATGAATAACCCATACAGTTACTCATATAGCTACTGATCAACATATGCAGCAGTTTGTAGAACAACAGATATAATGATGCACAAATTAAAACCCAGTCACTAACCCATGCACTTAGTGAGACACATTTAATCACTCACTCATACAGTCAGTTATGCACCTACTAAATCCTTCATCCAGACACTTATACATCCACTCATTCTTCAATATGTAAGACATATTTTAACTTTACAGAAACATACAGTCACTGGATGTTGTCATCAGTGATGTCATCAGTGATGTCACTGACCATGTCATGAATGATGTAATATGTGACATCATCAGTAGTGGATTGCGGGTGCGCGATATATAGTTAGCGCATCTAACTATATATGGAATTTCAATGGTTTTATGCGAGTAAAATAAGGTTTTGTAAATGCTAATTCCTAACTATATATGGACTATAACCTATGGTTTTTTCATTGAATATATATATATATATATATATATATATATATATATATATATATATATATATATATATATATATATATTCTCGCTCCAAGGTTGTCCACCATTGAGTAGCACGCGAGCAGCAGCTTTATTTATGTTTAGGTGAGGACGGGGATCCGCTTGTAGACGCCGCTCCGTAATGGATCTGCCCGACGCGTTTCGAAGCTCCATCTGCTTCTCTTCAGGGGCTTTAACGGAAGCGGTGTGCGCACCCGCTACACTTCTCCAAATACGTATAACTCACCCGCCGATGGGAGGCTCCAATAAGACTTCTGGGAAGTGTAGTGCGGAAAGCACACAATCAAGTCCTGGATGGACTCCACAAGTGGGCCCGTCCTCGATCCCATGTACGGCTGCTACTTCACTGCCGTGACCCCCACGTTAACGGGGTGGTGCATACTCTGCGGCTGGACTGCCGCATATAGATTCTCGCTCCAAGGTTGTCCACCATTGAGTAGCACGCGAGCAGCAGCTTTATTTATGTGTAGGTGAGGACGGGGATCCGCTTGTAGACGCCGCTCCGTAATGGATCTGCCCGACGCGTTTCGAAGCTCCATCTGCTTCTCTTCAGGGGCTTTAACGGAAGCGGTGTGCGCACCCGCTACACTTCTCCAAATACGTATAACTCACCCGCCGATGGGAGGCTCCAATGAGACTTCTGGGAAGTGTAGTGCGGAAAGCACACAATCAGGTCCTGGATGGACTCCACAAGTGGGCCCGTCCTCGATCCCATGTACGGCTGCTACTTCACTGCCGTGACCCCCACGTTAATGGGGTGGTGCATACTCTGCGGCTGGACTGCCGCATATAGATTCTCGCTCCAAGGTTGTCCACCATTGAGTAGCACCCGAGCAGCAGCTTTATTTATGTGTAGGTGAGGACGGGGATCCGCTTGTAGACGCCGCTCCGTAATGGATCTGCCCGACGCGTTTCGAAGCTCCATCTGCTTCTCTTCAGGGGCTTTAACGGAAGCGGTGTGCGCACCCGCTACACTTCTCCAAATACGTATAACTCACCCGACGATGGGAGGCTCCAATGAGACTTCTGGGAAGTGTAGTGCGGAAAGCACACAATCAAGTCCTGGATGGACTCCACAAGTGGGCCCGTCCTCGATCCCATGTACGGCTGCTTCTTCACTGCCGTGACCCCCACGTTAACGGGGTGGTGCATACTCTGCGGCTGGACTGCCGCATATAGATTCTCGCTCCAAGGTTGTCCACCATTGAGTAGCACGCGAGCAGCAGCTTTATTTATGTGTAGGTGAGGACGGGGATCCGCTTGTAGACGCCGCTCCGTAATGGATCTGCCCGACGCGTTTCGAAGCTCCATCTGCTTCTCTTCAGGGGCTTTAACGGAAGCGGTGTGCGCACCCGCTACACTACTCCAAATACGTATAACTCACCCGCCGATGGGAGGCTCCAATGAGACTTCTGGGAAGTGTAGTGCGGAAAGCACACAATCAAGTCCTGGATGGACTCCACAAGTGGGCCCGTCCTCGATCCCATGTACGGCTGCTACTTCACTGCCGTGACCCCCACGTTAACGGGGTGGTGCATACTCTGCGGCTGGACTGCCGCATATAGATTCTCGCTCCAAGGTTGTCCACCATTGAGTAGCACGCGAGCAGCAGCTTTATTTATGTGTAGGTGAGGACGGGGATCCGCTTGTAGACGCCGCTCCGTAATGGATCTGCCCGACGCGTTTCGAAGCTCCATCTGCTTCTCTTCAGGGGCTTTAACGGAAGCGGTGTGCGCACCCGCTACACTTCTCCAAATACGTATAACTCACCCGCCGATGGGAGGCTCCAATGAGACTTCTGGGAAGTGTAGTGCGGAAAGCACACAATCAAGTCCTGGATGGACTCCACAAGTGGGCCCGTCCTCGATCCCATGTACGGCTGCTACTTCACTGCCGTGACCCCCACGTTAACGGGGTGGTGCATACTCTGCGGCTGGACTGCCGCATATAGATTCTCGCTCCAAGGTTGTCCACCATACAATGCATAGTATGGAATGGCCGAAGAAGGCTGAAATGCCAGAAACCGGTCCCCGGTAGCTTGTCTCCTTTCTGGTGAAGAATTGGCTTGGTAGTTTAGTCTGCCCTGTTCCCATGATGCACTGGGCCAGGGACAGACTGATTTGCATATAGCCAGGTTCTGAGCTGGGATGGGGCAGTGAGATAAATAACGGTGATGGATCAAGCCCTGATCTTTGGACTGGGTAAAAGTGGTCTGTTTAACTCAGACACTCTGTTCATCACCACCCCCCTTTTTGTAAATCCTAGTATGGAATGGCGGCACTATGCCCAACCCACTGAGGATATTTTCTAATAAAGTTCATCTGCACGAAGTGAACCCTCAATGTTTGTTTCTTTTCCAGCACAAGCCCATGATGAAGAGGCATGTCAGCCTCCAAACGCGTCGGTGATAACATGAGGAAATTGAACAGCAAATGCGGGGCAAGCTGCAACGAGGCTTCACTGAAAGCGACGCTGTGTGTGCTCTTTCAAATGCTGGGGCATTCTTTGGATGAAAAAAAAAAAAAATAAAAAAAAAAAAAAATATATATATATATATATATATATATATATATATATATATATATATATATATATATATATATATATATATATATATATATATATATATATATATATATTACCTACTGGCGTCTCGCCAGTAGGTATATATAGTTAGGATTTTTTGTCTATGGGACTTTTGAAAATTCTATGTCTAATAACTTTGGCGTTTGTGGACGGAATCGGCTGAAATTTTCAGAAAATGGCACATTTTATTTCTGAGCAGCCCCTGAAAATTTGGGGGGGTTTCGTCAAGGGGGGGCCGAGAAAAAAGGGGGGTCCCAAAACGCGTTTTTCCCATGTTAATTTCCATAGGGCCTTTGGCCTCACTTTTAGCTCGAACGGCTGAATGGATTTGCACGAAACTTGGCAAAATTGTAGGGACTGTTAGCCCGATGTGCCTTTGCTAGGTCTCAATATATGTGCTCCAGTGGATTTTGAGAAATTAACGTTCAAAACAAGATATATATCTGTAACAGCGCTCCGGGCTGCGCTCCGGTCCGCTTACTTTTCGCGAAACGGAACTTTGCGATGCAAAGCTGATTGGCTCTCTGGTGTCTGTCAACATTCTAAACAGTCCGGAGCGGCCGCCATCTTATCTCTCGGTAGGATCGAGAGAGAAGAAGAGTTGAAAAACGAAGGGGGAATTTAATGAAAGGGGGCTAGGTAGACCCCTCTTGACCCCCTAGGAATGATGTTGGGGTTATTAAAGGGTCCCGTGGGGAAAATAAAAAAAAATACATTTTTCACGGTAGAAGCGCTTCACGGGCCGCGAACTGGGCCGCAAACTGGTAGCGAAACGGGAATTCGCCATTTTGTGCTTCGTTTTAATTAAATTACTAGGTATAAGGGGGTGCGGGAGACGTATTCTAATCCCTTATGTTTTCTGAGGGTGGCTGAGGAGGCTCATATATGTTGATACATGTCTTCCAACGGCTGTGCGTGAGCTTTTTTTTTTTTTGCTGCGTGACGTCTGTTAACGTTCGATTCGATGGAAATCAGGAAGTGTTGACCGCCAATTTGTCAGTGCGATAAAATATTTTGTTATAAATTAATCCTTATTGATAAACATTGTCTGCGCCATCTTGCCTTTTTTCCAATGCCACAATTTTGTCGTGCACGGCAGCCATTTTAGATGCCAGGCCGGTCCCAGGCTATCACCTAGCCCTGCGGATGTAGTTTATGGCCCCAGCTGTAGAGAATCCAGACATGCCAACCCTCCCGATTCAGGCATGAGACTACTGATTTCAGTGCTAGTCTCCCGCCTCCCGATTTCTGCAAGCAAAAACCCGGGGGCATATTACCAACAACTAGCGATAATTTTTGTCTCTAACTTGTTTAGAGACAAAAATTATCGCCGCACATCGGCGATTTTTATCGCAGATAAACCTTGCTATTAGCAAGGTTTATCGCAAATGCGATAAAAAACGGCCGCAATGCATGAATATCGCTGAAAAGTCAGCGATATTCATGCATTATCGAGTAAATGCTCTTAGCCATGTTATCCACTTCCCATTGGATAACATGGCTAAGAACTGCTAAGGGCAGGTGTTAGCTTTTTGAGATATTCTCGCTTAGCGCGAATATCTCCAAAAGTTGGTAATAGGAGATAGCGATGTTAGGGACTGTTTCCAGTCGCTAACATCTTGGCACGCCCACTTTGCATGTCATTAGTGATAAATATCACTGACATGCAAAGCGGGGCCCAAGATGGTCGCTATCTCCTTTTAGCTGTCACTAACTGGTGTTAGCGACAGCTTGGTAATAGGGAGATAATTTTATCTCCGCTTTCTTGGCTTTTAAAGCCAAAAAAGTGGAGATAAACCCCCTTGATAATATGCCCCACGATTCCTTGGGGGTTTCAGGTGACAGGGCTTGGTATTGTGTTACGTGGTAATTCTTCCAGGAAACGTCAGAGGGTCGATGCAGGGGTTCTAGAAAGGGTGATAAACCATTTAAGCCTCATGAACAAGCGCATGGTGTTTTAAAGATCTGTGAAGTACTCGGGGCGGCGGTGTGTGTGTGTGTCCTCTTTCAGGAGCGGGCGGGGGGGGGCACTGCCAGCAACTTGCCAGGCCAGGCAGTGTTCAACACTTGCATCACCCTTTCTCTGCCTGCTATTGCGCTCCATGCTTCGGAATGGTAAGAAAAAGAACGTGCATTTGAGTTTGAAATGTCCGATCCTGTAGCAGTACACTTGCAAAGCCCACACATGACAATAACCCGATTCAAGGCCCCATTCACCCGATTTTTTAAAAATATATAGCACTCCAACAAAGTAGGATTATAAAACTTTATTAACTTTTAAATATAACGAACGGAACAAAAACTGTAACAAACATTTAAACATTTTTGACCAAAAAAAGCAACAATGGTCAGAAGCTGTCTTTTGTGCGAATAGTCCCAAGGCAGCACAACGTGCTGAGTTCTGGACGGCACCCAGGTGATGTTACCTGGGTGCCGCACTGGTTTTTGGTTTCCTACAATGCAGCTCAGAAAAACAGCGTGGGGCGTCCCGGGTGGTGGCCTCGTCAGTAGCGGTCTGTTGTGCGAATAGTCCCAAGGCAGCAGAACGCGCTGAGATGTGGATGGCACCCAGGTGATGTCCAGTAAACTGCCGCACTGGTTTTGGTATCCTACAATGCTGCTCCGAAAATTGGCGTGGGGCGGCCCGGGGGGGGGGGGGGGGTGGGGGAGGCGGCGTGAACGGGCCTCCCCAGGTGGCGGCCATCCAGCTGAGTTGCGCCCGCTCTTGCGGCTACAGCGTCTCGCTCACCATGTAGTTGAGTTGCTCCCACTCTTGCAGTGCAGCGATAGGCTGCTGCCACAGGACTCTTAAAATGGCGGCCGGCTCTTCGGTTTTGGGCCTGGTCCACTAAAATGGCCCTGGGACACCTTGGAACTCGGACGCTTGTAGCACTGGTGTAGCCTGAGATCGCCCCCGACATAGGCGGCCGGCTCCCGGGGTCCGGCGGAACTTTTTGCCTTTTGATGACTCTTCTATTCTGGACCTTGTCCCACAATCCGTTTGACCTGAAGACACGCTGTAGTGGGGCGCCCCTTTACCGTTTTAGTTGCCATTCCGCCCGCTTTTGCTACACTGTGCCTCTTCCGCCATTCAGCTGTTTACCGCCCGCTCTTGCGACTACAGCGTCTCGCTCACCATGTAGTTAAGTTGCTCCCGCTCTTGCGGTGCAGCGATAGGCGACTGCCACAGGACTCTCAAAATGGCGGCCGGCTCTTCGGTTTTGGGCCTGGTCCACTAAAATGGCCCTGGGACACCTTGGAACTCGGACGCTTCCCTGATAGGGCTTGGGTCCCATTCTCGAAAGCGTCCCCTCAGCCGTGAAGATTCTACAAAAGTCTTGGGGGCCCTCGACTCCTGCAGGCTTCCGGTGGGGAGCGGCTGCCATGATTGCTCGCGGAATGACCACGACGGAGCCACGAGATGGTGGTGCTCTCATGCTGACGCCAGCTTCAGTCTGAATCATCCAGAAACAAGGTGGGGCTTTCATCGTTTGGGAAAAAAAAATGTTCTAAACCAATGAAAAGTGTTATTTTTAGGTCATATGACCAAGCCTTCCATCTTTAGGAAACCAAAAGTAAAATGAACCAATGAAAAGTTTTATAAACAAGTCACATGACCTGTTATGCGGCATAGGGCTACAAAAAGCGTAGAAAATCCGTTGGCACGTGAGGCGGCGTCAGTAGCGGACCGGTGTGCGAATAGGCCGAAGGCAGCACAACGCGCCGAGATCCGGATGGCACCGAGTTAGTGTCCAGCAAGTTGCTGCACTGGTGTGGCTATCCTACAATGCTGTGCCGAAAGACGGCGTGTCCAGCTGAGTTCCGGTCACTTTTGCGGTACAGTGACTCGAACGCGCCGAGATCCGGATGGCACCGAGGTGGTGTCCAGCAAGTTGCCGCACTGGTGTGGCCATCCTACAATGCTGCGCCGAAAGTCAGTGTGGGGTGCCCCGTTGGCTTATGAGGTGATGTCAGTAGTGGACCGATGTGTGAATAGGTCGGAACCAGCACAAGGCGCCCTGCACTGTTGAGCCTTTTTCAATGCCTGTTTTTTGTTGTTTCCCCTCCATCAAAAACAAAAAAAAATATAAAACTGTGCAAAAATACAAAAAAATCAAAAAATGTTTAGAAAAGCAGTGCTTGTAAGACTGTCTGAAGCTCTTTTGCACCTGCTGCAGCTTCACTATTGCCCTGGTGTGGCCAAAGATCGCCCATGACATAGGCGGCCGGCTCCCGAGGTCCCGCGGAACTTTTTTCCTTTTCCTTTCTGCTTCTTGTCCCACAATCCGTTTCACCTGAAGACACGACCAGGTTCCTGAATGTGTGCAGGGGGACGCTATTGATTGAATGAAAATGGCGGCTTGACACAAAGCTGACTCAAGCGTTGCTGTTGATGCTATACAGACAAAAATTGGTTTTCAGTTTGTACATTCTTCAGGATTTTTTTTTCCATCCAAGGCTGATTGAGAGTTTGTAGAAAAATGGCTTCAGATTTTCCACATATTACTCTTCAACATTCTTCCTAAATGTAACAATGTGAGACTCACTAGGAAAACGGCTGTTTATCTTTCCTTTCAAAATGCTGCCAACAATATTTTCTGAATGGAAGACACCATCTTGTAGCATAAAGGGCCGAATGGGGTTCTGGTCTGGCCGATTGTTGGTGGAGACATTTTGACTATATCTTGGACCTGCCCGGCCTCGCCCAAAATGGCGCCGGTATAAATGGGACTCGTAACTCCTTGTTGTGTACTGGTTGAACAACCTTGATATCACGAGATATGAATGCAGTTTTGATGCTCATGGCGGGCGGGGACGAGAATTGATTGAATATTTCTACATCCCTATTGATATTAAGTTCTGATGTGTTATTTATTACTGTACTATTGAAAGTTCGAATTAACGTCACCCATGGTACTTGCACGCAAATGTATATCTAGATAACTTTTTTGTAAGTGGCCCTGTCGTATTTTAATTACAAAATGTACGTCCACCGATTCCGCAACTGTTAGACATCTTAGTTCTTGCAACCTAATGGCTCGCTCGTTACGTTCCTCTATAATGTAAATGTCTCCTCATCATATACGATTTCAGTTTGCTCCGTGGCCGGCCCACGTGGTTATAGGCCCGTATTTGTATACTGACATTTTCACAATAAAGGTTTTTAAAACAAAACATGGTAGTAGTATTTACATTGGTAAAGTTTTTACTTTTAGTCACTGTTTTCGAATCAGTAAAAGGCAAGTGAAATAAAGCAGTCCAATTACATGACGGATAAAAGGTATAATATATAGGAACGCAGTAAAGATAAATGGTCAAGGGCAGTTGTGTTTTCCACTCCTGCAACATAAAGTGATCGATAAGAATCTGATAATCAGGCGTATCGGCGACTAAGACAGCAGGCCGAGTCTCTTTTACTCAACGGCTCCGTCATGGAACGAAGAAACGCCCTTTTTCTCGAAAAAGGAATATATTTTACTTGCAGGACAGTTGTAAATTTTCCGGGAAAGTACATTAGCCTGGAATATTATAACATATATGTTTAAAAAAAAATAATGTTCGAAACCAATAAAAAGCGTAATTTTTAGGTCATATGACCAAGCTTTTCATCATTAAAATAACAAAAGTAAAATGAACCAATGAAAAGTTTTATTAACAAGTCACATGACCTGTTATTCTTACGTTACGCGCTGCGCGCCGCGCCCCGGATCACTTCCGGGTGCGCTAACGCGGCGTGTCATATAACGCATTACGCGACAACGTAGGTCAAGAATATAGTCAAAATGTCTCCACCAACCAGCGTTCGGAACACAACCCCTTTCAGCAGTCCAAAAAGTTCTGTTAAATGACAACAGAGGGGACAGGCAACAAGAACCATCAGTCAAAGAGGGGAGGGCAAGTTCTTCTCTACCGGGTCATGTTGGGGCGCTACCGGAACTGATCGAATTGGTAGTCTACAGTGTTTCTGGATGTTTCAGACTGAAGCTGGCGTCAGCTTGAGAGCACTACCATCTCGTAGCTCCGTCGTGGCCATTCCACGAGCAGACATGGCAGCCGCTCCCCACCAGAAGCCTGCGGGAGTCGGGGGCCCCCAAGACTTTTGTAGAATCTTCACGGCTGAGGGGACGCTTTCGAGAATGGGACCCAAGCCCTATCAGGGAAGCGTCCGAGTTCCAAGGTGTCCCAGGGCCATTTTAGTGGACCAGGCCCAAAACCGAAGAGCCGGCCGCCATTTTGAGAGTCCTGTGGCAGTCGCCTATCGCTGCACCGCAAGAGCGGGAGCAACTTAACTACATGGTGAGCGAGACGCTGTAGTCGCAAGAGCGGGCGGTAAACAGCTGAATGGCGGAAGAGGCACAGTGTAGCAAAAGCGGGCGGAATGGCAACTAAAACGGTAAAGGGGCGCCCCACTACAGCGTGTCTTCAGGTCAAACGGATTGTGGGACAAGGTCCAGAATAGAAGAGTCATCAAAAGGCAAAAAGTTCCGCCGGACCCCGGGAGCCGGCCGCCTATGTCGGGGGCGATCTCAGGCTACACCAGTGCTATAAGACTTGGGGAGGGGGTCGGAGCCAAGCGTCTTCTCCGAGTCCGTGCCATCACACCGCCCCTCGGGGGCCTCCGTCAAGCGGTTTAGGGAGGTACCATATAACATTGTTTTCAAATGCAGTCAGGTCCACAAACGACCCTCACTTACTTTGAGAATAGTGAAGCTGCAGTAGGTGGAAATAAGCTTCAGACAGTCTTACAAGCACTGCTTTTGTAAACATTTTTTGATTTTTTTGTATTTTTGCACAGTTTTATATATTTTTTTTGTTTTTGATGGAGGGGAAACAACAAAGCACAGGCATTGAAAAAGGCTCAAACTCAGAACTCTGAACTATGGGACCCAACATCCAGGACTTGCCATCCGGATCTTGGCGCCTTGTGCTGCTTCCGACCTATTCACACATCGGTCCACTACTGACATCATCTCATAAACCAACGTAATGTAAATAGTTATTTAATAAAATGTTTTACCCTGTTACTTTGCTGGTGTGTTGTCTATATTTTTAATATTTGCATAGGGTTTGTCGTTATTTTGGGTGGGGTGGGTGACGGAGCCGAGCTGTCTTGCAGCCCTCATGGTGTGGCGCTCAGTTCATCTAACTATTTTCGTATTTCTCATGAAGGGTTGTTCCTAATGTTTCTATTTTAGCGAGGTCAAAAAGAGATCCAATTAGTGGCCTACTGATTTTGCTCGATTACTTTTATTTTTTTACACGATTTTTCATGATTTTTCACTATCTGCAAAGACTAAACAGAGTATTGCGACTTTGTGCTTGTTTGTAAATAGAGAATGAACCAAAGAGAATCAATTGTAAAACAGTAAATGCTTGGATAACAATCAATCAAATGGAGAGACAAGCAGGCACGACGGATTACAACGGGGGTAAAGGCCTGCGTTAACTACTCTTCACTATCTGCAAAGAGAGAGTACTACTAAGAGAAAAGAGGGGAGGGGGGCAGCGTTCAAAGCACATCAGCGTGCATAAACACGAAAAAGTTTTTACCTATCACGTACTTGACATTTTACAGCTTTTGATATTTGCTATTAAAAAACCAATGAAATTCACTGAAAAAACCATAGGTTATAGGCCATATATAGTTAGGAATTTGCATTTACAAAACCTTGAAAATTCACTGAAAAAACCATTGGTTATAGACCATATATAGTTAGGAATTAGCCTTTTCAAAACCTTATTTTACTCACACAAAACCATTGAAATTTCATATATAGTTAGTTCCACTAACTATATATCGTGCACCCGCAATCCACTGCTGATGATGTCACATATTACATCATTCATGACATGGTTAGTGACATCACTGATGACATCACTGATGACATCTCAAATGACATCACTGATGACATCTCAAATGACATCACTGATAAAATCACTGATAACATATCATTTGACATGACTGATCACATCACTGATGATATCATTCATGTGATAATACCATGAACCTCTTCAGACTCTAATATAACCTTAGATACAATCAGTGTAAACAGATAGTCACAGACTGTCACTCATCCATGGAGTTACTCACACACCTAGTCAGTTATGCAAAAAATCAATCACACCTCCATTTTCTCAACTATACAGTTATACACACCTTACTTATTCAAACATATACTAACACATATTTACTTTACTCTCTTATACAATCCCTGATACATGTTCACAATGATCCATACAGCCACTCACACATTCACTGGCTCTTATGCACAGTTATTTATATATGTCAACTCTCACATGTACTGTGTTTTACATATGTACTTACTTTGACATGTAGCACTGGGATATCCATTCACTCACTAATACACTCATGCACAGTCAACCGCCCATACAGCTGTTTCCACATGCACTTTTGAACCCATACATATAGTGAATCAACTACTCAACCAATGAATAACCCATACAGTTACTCATATAGTTACTGATCAACATATGCAGCAGTTTGTAGAACAACAGATATAATGATGCACAAATTAAAACAGTTTAGTCACTAGCCCATGCACTCAGTGAGACACATTTAATCACTCACTCATACAGTCAGTCATGCACCTACTAAATCCTTCATCCAGACACTTATACATCCACTCATTCTTCAATATGTAAGACATATTTTAACTTTACAGAAACATACAGTCACTGGATGTTGTCATCAGTGATGTCATCAGTGATGTCATTTGAGATGTCATCAGTGATGTCATCAGTGATGTCACTAACCATGTCATGAATGATGTAATATGTGACATCATCAGCAGTGGATTGCGGGTGCGCGATATATAGTTAGTGGAACTAACTATATATGAAATTTCAATGGTTTTGTGTGAGTAAAATAAGGTTTTGAAAAGGCTAATTCCTAACTATATATGGTCTATAACCAATGGTTTTTTCAGTGAATATATATATATATATATATATATATATATATATATATATATATATATATATATATATATATATATATATATATATATATATATATATATATATATATATATCTTACCTACTGGCGGTCGCCAGTAGGTAGTTATAGTTAGGACCTAGTTTCCATAGGAAAAAAAGTGTTTTCTCCATGTTATTTTCCATAGGACCTTTAGACTCGGCTACAGGTCGAACGGCTGAATGGATTTATAAGAAATTTGCCAAAACTGTAGAGTCTTGTTCGCAGATTACGCTTTTTTTGGAATGGTGTAAATCCGTTCAGTAGTTGTTGAGAAAATTAAAGTTAAAGTCAATTATATATCTATAGGCGCGCACACGTGCGCGCACCCAAGCGGCTGCGCGTGAGCGGAATTTTTTTTGGCTGCGTGACGTCTGTTAAAGTTCGATTCGAAGGAAATCAGGAAGTTTTGTCCGCCATTTTGTCACTGCGAGTAAATATATTGTTCATTTCAAAGCGTTGAAACATGGAAAGGGGAGAAGTTAGAGATTGTTTTGCTGCGTAGCTTTTCTCGGGGTGTGCAGTAATGCCCTTAAACGCGAAAAGATATAATTTTTTCCCGAAAAAAAAATACGGGGTGCGCGCACCCGGTCGCGCACACCTATTTATAAGAGTGTGAAAATGGAGATAAATCAGAAGTTTGAGTGCTTAGATATAAGGTGGCTCTGAAAAGAGCCCTTGTGTTAATTGAGTGTTTTCTGCATTTATAAGTAAGTACCGATGCAGAGCCTGATGTTGCAGAGGAAGATTCTGTTTCCCTCATTCGTGAAATGAACACCGTCTCTCCTATAGACGTCTTGCATGTGGTATCGCAAGTTGTTGTGGTAAATAGAACCCATGCTATAATCTCTGAGGAACGCAGAAACAGATTTATTTACATGTCTCCTTGCTTTCTCAAATTGTGCACAATGTTGATTGGACCAATTCCATTTCTGTCTTTGGCATATATTGGAATATACCAAGGCAGATCGAGGAAAAAGTGTCATCAATTGTCGAAAGGTGTCTTTTAGAAGCATTTCCAGATCTACCCCAGTGATTGTGCCTAGATCGTTCCCACCACAGTGCACAATTATAAGGTCTGGTTCTGGGAGATGCATAAAAGTTTTCACCAATGCAATCAATTGGTGACATTTCAATCCTCTTTTGGAAATCCATGTTATGTGTACATTTGGTAAGCTGAGGTTGCAAATTCGTCTGCTTACTGCATATTTTTCACTCCAGTGAATATAACTGTGTCCTATTAGCCAGACCTTCATTTTCAAGGGATTTGTAGTCGTCCTCCGATCGGTTCTGGAAGTGGAATGGTAGTTAGAAGTTGAAATTCTAAATAAAGAAAAAGGAAGAGGCTGGGTGTGGTTTAAAAAATAAAAATGATTGGTTGATTGTAACAAGTGGAGATTGAACATGTTAATGTTTATGTTAAACGAAAAGTACTATTGGGTGTGAAAAAACAAGATATGTAACAGAGCTGTGTATTGGCAGGTGTTTCTGGAGGGAAAATAGTGTTCTTAGTTTGTTGTAGAACGTTAAGACATGCACTTTTGACCTGTGCCTTCAGCAAGGTGCAGAATGAGGTGTAACCATGGAAACAGCCGGAGATGGCAGGTGGTGATGGGTTCACTCTTTGGTGCCTCTGCATCTGAGTCTGTTCTCTGGTGGCAGGCGGACAACTGTTTGTTATTGTGGAGATGAAAGGGTGATAAGGAGAGAAATACGACATAGCGTCTGGCCTGTAGAAGCGTGGGAGCAGTGATTAACTCTGAGTGAAGCGGAACTGTGTCGGTGCTTAGTAACAGTAAAAAAAAAGTATTAACAGTGGTATAACTGTCTTTACGGTGCGCAACCTACTAAGAAAGAGTTCACGGGCCGTAATTGGCTTGCAGGTTCTAGTATCAGTAAGTGAGGTCGAGAAAAGAAAACATTCAGGACTTTATTTATGAAGGCCTTGCGCCACCGGTGAGTTACTTTTTCCCATTTTAGAAAATGAGGCACTGGCGGCGGAAGGTCTTCATAAATAAGGTCCTCAGTGACTACAGTTAAGGTTATGTGGAACCCATGAATAGTTTTTCAATATGAAATCATTTCAGTTGAGATTATGGATTAAAAGAGAAACCGTGAATATTTGAAATGTTTATTTAGAAATGTACTGTTTTAAAGGCAAATCATTATGTAATATGAGTACAGAAATTGCAAAAAACACAGTAATTGGTATTGTCAGTAGTACATGGAATACAAACGCTATAGTTGAAGAAAAATGAATATAGTTGGAAAAAAACATTGTACACTCTTATAAGGAAGTATATTATATTTTAATAAATGGAAGAAGGTCTCTGGCCTTTCAGTTTAGGAACGATATATGAAAATGCAAGTGGTTATACATCATTACTTTATGAATCAGCTGTCAAACAACACAAAATCATAATGTCCACTGTTAGTAAAGCAAATAGGTCTGTTCTTCAAAAGAAAATATGGAAAAGAACGTGAAGAATATAGAAAACCAAAAGGAAATGAGGACGTCAATGGCTTGTTTGAGAGTTATTGAAGCATTGTTTAAGCAAAATAGGTAGCTTCTGCTTGTAACAGGAAATTAGTTTTATCATTTGAAAGTATGTCAGCTATCCAATGGAAAAGCAGTACTCATGATCTGTTATAATCGGAGCCTCTTTTACCATCAGGGTGCAGGTCGGTGGGTTTTCGATGTAGCTCGCTGTTAGGAAAGAGTTAACCGTCCATTGTGTAGGCAAAGTATGCAGCAAGTGCCTCTAACATGAAATCATTGTTATCATCTGAAAACATGTCAGCCATCCAATTGTGAAGATGAAAGGAGCATTCATGATCTGTCATTATTGGAGCGTCTTTTACCATCATAGGGCAGCTCGGTGGGTTTTCGATGTAGCTCTCTGTTAGGAAATCTTGCGCCACTGCGAATATATTCCAATGACCCAGAACTCCTTGTATCGCTGCAAAGGCCATAAACCCTCCGTTGTAACAAAGCTGTTCATGATCAAGTAATGGATTCATGAGGTGATTGTAATTCGGTTCAGGAGGTACCAAATTGCAGAGACATAAATCCAGGGCCCACGTGAAATCACAGCTCAGGCAATGAAATACAGGCTGCACACAGGTGAAATACGAATATCGAAATGATAATCGATATGAAGTATTCAAAGTTGAGAGTGGTAAGGTACCATAGTACAGAAGCATTCTCTGTCGAAATAGTTCTAAGTGGCCCGGCTCGTTTGCGAAGGCAGGAGGGACATCCATTTTGAATTTACCAAGATGGTAAAGGAAACGGCGCAGCACCGCGGGTTGTATAGCAACTCCACAGAATTAGGTCGCCGGCTATGCAGTGGAGAGGAGCAGAATGACTTGATACATTTTCTAGGAGTCTAGTCACTTATATATTGCTTAGTGGTTATCAAAAAAGTAGCTTTTTTTGAACTGGAGGATGCATTAAAAAATAAGGGAGTGATTTGAGGGAGTTGTAAAGCAAGGTCATTTTTTTTTTACATCAATGCTGTTTTCTGTGAATGTTAGCTTAGTGAAAGATATGTGTGTGAGCAGATGCAACGTTCAGTTTTAAATGTGACAATGGCGGTCTTGTTCATGTCTTCCGATTCAAGGTCGGCATTCGCTGCCAAATACAAAGATCAAGAAACGCATGCGTGGGGTACATAGCGTGCATTCTTAAAGGAAAGCAAATGAAGGGTTATTTTTACCGCGTTAGCATTGTCGTTTAAAAAGTTATAGTGATTTCTATTATATGTGAAGAAAGTGTCACTGATGAAGACTGAAAATAAATCCTTATAAATGATAGGGACTGGTGTATTTTAGAAAAGGTGTGTAACATTACATGAATTGTGGAAAAAAAATAATGTAATTGAAAGTGTATGGTTTGAAAATGAAAAGTAGAGGTTTATAGTTCACGTTTTGAAAGCAGTTCTAGAGGGTCAGATGAAAGTGTATGGTTTGAAAATGAAAAGTAGAGGTTTATAGTTCACGTTTTGAAAGCAGTTCTAGAGGGTCAGATGCATGATAGATTTATAAAAAATAGAACATGTTTTTAAATAGTATTTTGGAAAAAATATGTGCCTTTATTTACTATTTACATTATCTGCCTGTTGCGTATTCTTTGAGTTTTAGTAATCCTGTGTCTTATAAGTTTTCTAGGGGCGGTTTGAGGTTCATGGTGGGTTTGGGCAGGGAGGGTAGGTTGGGGGTTTGTAATAGGGCGTTCGGGTGGGGTGGAGTGCGGAGTTTAGTGAAAAGTGAGGGGGGCGGGGAGTTACGGTGTTTGGTAATGGAGCAGAGTCAGAGGACGCCACATTTGTGTTATGGGGTGCCACGGAAATATGTATTTATTCTCAGAGGTTTATTATATTAAGGATATATATCAACATGGTGGCTCTTGTCGTTTTGTGGTTCTGTGCATGTTTATAATGCTGGCCCTGTAGTTTTTGTTTATGGACCTTATTACGACACACAGGGGAGCTACGTTGCACAGTTGGAGATCAGAGACTTAGGAAATAAAACTTTATAATTGTAAGGGCTCTAAGCGATAGAAATCGCCCGTTCTCGGTGTAAAAGATATCACCGCTATTGGTGGTATTTTCTACGGTGTTAGTGCTCGAAGGAGAATAGTAACATATATGTGAAATAAAATTATGTAATAGGCTCAGCATTTCACATTATCGCGTGAAAACAAAAGTTGCTTTTACATAGCAATAAGTCTCTTATAATTAAGGGACGGAGTGTATATAGTGCTATTTAGTACTCTGCTATGTGATTGATGTCGAATATTTCATAAGAGGAGGCTTTAAAAGTTTTTCGATAAACTGGTTTTCTAGGGAAGTGGGTGGAGTGTTCCGTGTAAATTGCAGAATAGAAACTAGTAAGAACCAATTGGAAGTGTTGTTTTAAAGTCACATGACTGCACATGCGTGTCTCGACGCCTGTACGCGATAGGTGGGTGCGCGCACTATAAGAAAGCGGCGAAAAAACATCTCATAATATGCTCTTGGAGCACGTTTTGGTAGAAAGAGTTAGTTCTGAAAAGAACTTTTTTTTTTTCTTTTTTTTTTTGTGGAAACAAGTGTTATGATGCTTTTGATTTCTTAAAGTTGCTACGACATTTTTCAGTATGTCATACTATCCAAATAAAGTGAAGAAATGTAACTTTTCTTGGAGCATTTATGACTCTCAATTTTGTGTTTAATTAGAGTAAAGCTTTGCTCTCCGTATACAAGAAGTTCTCCACAGTTCGTGCATTTCATGTGCACGTTCGCAAGATATGGTCTGAAGTCCATTTCAGCACTCGATGGAGATACAGGTCGTCCACCGGAAGATGTGCTGATTACTTCTGATGGTAATAGCGTGGCCTCCGTTTTTCTTGTCAAAGGTGGTCGCTCATTCTTCAGATTCGGAAGATGAATGCGGAACGGTAGCCATTGTAGCGAAGTCTTCGGGAAGATGTTCGACGTTGTTCTCTCTTGAGAGTAGAAAAGAAAGTGATGGAAGTGGGTGGAGTGCTGCGTGTAAATTCCAGAATAGAAACTACCAAGAACCAATTAGAAGTGTTGTTTAGAAGTCACATGACTTCACATGTAAGTGTCAGGTCCTGTACGCGATAGGAGGGTGCGCGCACCCGGTCTCGCACTAAAATAAAGCGGCGAAAAAACATCTCATAATATGCTCTTGGAGCACGTTTTGGTAAAAAGAGGTAGTTCTGAAAAAAACTTTTTTTTTTTTTTTTTTTTGAAACAAGTGTTATGATGCTTTCGATTTTTTAAAGTTGCTACTACATTTTTCAGTATGTAATACTATGAAAATGAAGTAAAGAAATTTATCTTTTCTTGGGGCATTTAAGACTTTCAATTTTGAGTTGAATAAGAACGAGGCTCTGCTCTCCGTACAAAAGAATTTCTCCACACTCGTTGCATTTCATGTGCACCTTCGCAAGATATGGTCTCAAGTCCATCTCAGCACTCGATGGAGATACAGGTCGTCCACCAGAAGATGTGCTGGCCACCTCTGATGGTAATAGCGTGGCCAGGGCTCTTGTCGATGCTTTTGCATAATGCTCAGGATGCCTTTGTTTAACATGCCGCTGCATGGTGTGTATAGAAAAGGAATATTTTTTATTTGGATTTCCCCTTGAGAGCTCCGTATTGCATATCGTGCAGGTTACTTTTGGCGCATTCACTTTCTTTTGATCTTCAGGATAAGTAAAAAATTGCCAAATGAAAGATTCCTTTTTTCTTCTTAACGGTGGTCGCTCATTTCCTTCAGATTCGGAAGATGAATGCGAAAGGGCAGCCATTTCAGCAAAGTTTTCCGGAAGATGCTCGACGTTGTTGTCTCTTGAGAGTAGAAAAGATTGTGAGGAAAGTGGGTGGTGTGCTTCGTGTAAATTCCAGAACAGAAACTACTAAGAACCAATTGGAAGTCCTGTTTTGAAGTCACATGACTTTACATGCGCTTCTCAGGACGTGTAGGCGGTGACACTATCTAGTTACGAACGTGATTACATACTTAGGAACTAGCATTCAAAAAAACTATGAAATTCACTGAAAAAACCAAAGGTTTTACACACGTTATAGTTAGGAAGTAGCATTTGAAAAACCTATGAAATTCACTGAAAAAACCATAGGTTTGACACCAGTTATAGTTAGCTGGAAATTTTACTGACATAAAACCAATGAAATTCCACGTTATAGTTAGTTGGACTCACTATAACTTGCGCGTGTAATGCACTGCTGATGACATCACATATTACATTACTCTTGACATGGTCAGTGACGTCACTAATGAGATCACTGATGATACCATCCTTGTGACAGAGAGACTAACCTACTTGCACTCTAAAGTAACCCTTAAAACACATTTTGAAAAAAATAACTAACATATAAAAAAAGTGGACATACCTATACCAGTTACAACAACCAATTCAGTAATTCCAACATTTATATACACATCCAATAATTCACTAACAGTTCTATATAGTCACTCGTATATATACTCACTGATTATATATAGTGATACAGCTATACATCCTGTTATATACCGACAAACATCCAAAAGTAAATCACACACATATTCACACTTGCAAATAAACTAATAAACATCCATTTATTTACATAGACAGATATACACACAGTAGCACCTTACTTCTAAGTAAACTTACACTTACTTACTCTTTTAAACAATCACTTATAGAAACACATACTTATTTAAAGAGGAACTCTTTCAATCTCTCACTGTCACATATAATCACTTATATATATCAATACTTACATAAACTAGATTAAAACATATATCGTTACTGATAAACACACTAGTGAGGCAGGCATTCACTCACTAACACACACATATACACACTCAGCCATCCATACAGTCCTCCACATCCATTAAGACACTTATTTAAACATTTATTTTTACATCGACCTCTACATATACATATATAAACTAAGCATGGGCGGAAAATCCGTTCCGCTCGCGGATTTTGCGGATTTTCGGGAAATCCGCAATCCGCGAGATTCGCGAATCTCCCGCAAAATCCGCAAATCCGCGAGCAGCGGATTTTGCTCGCACTGCTCGCACTGTTCGCGTGAGTTCGCGGCTTCCCAGTATAACTTCGCGCCCCGCGAATAAGTGCTAAATTGCAGAAATACGATCTTAGCAAAACTGAAACTACTTGCCAGGTTCAAAAGTTCAGGCTCATCATTAGTAGCCATTTCCTGTAGTGCTTCCTGAGGGGCCCCTCCAGAGTTCAGTTGCCAGTTGCAACTATTATGTGACCCTGCTCTGAACCTCAGAATAGTTACACATATGCCACAAAGGTCCTGAATTACAGCTAAGGGAGACAAGCAGGAGCCAGGCTGGAAGTTAAAATCCATTAATCAGCCCCTAATTCATTATTGTCAGTTGGGGCAGGGCAGGTGTTGTAACTAATTTTGCAACAATGAAAGCACTTAGCAAGTGCAAAAGATCACTAATCAGGGCGCACTAAGGAAGCAGGTGCCAGCTAAAAAAATATTCTGTGACACATTAATCAGCCCCAAATTAATTCAGGTCACTTGAGGCAGGGAAGGTGTGCTTTGCTTTGCCGAAAATAATGTACACTGGACAACCAGAGGGTGTGGTGATAAAACAGAGGGTGGCATGGGTGGGCCAGAGGGTGGCATGAGTAGTCAGAGAGTGGCAGTGGTGACAGAGAGTGGCAGTGATGAAGAAGAGTGTCCCAAACAGGCTGGACACGTAGAAACAACAAGTTCGCGAAACTTGCGACCCGACAGGTCAGTTCGCAAATTGCGAAATTGTAAAAACCCTCGCGAACTGGCAGAAACACGGGCGAACACAAAAAAAAAAAATCCGCAAATTCGCGGGAATTTGCGGATTTTGCGGATTGCGAATTCGCAAATCCGCAAAATTCGCGAACGCGAGATCCGCAAAATTCGCCCATGCTTAATATAAACATATTTATTTTTTAAAAAGACAGACATTCACTAGATGGTGTTATCAGTGATCTCATGAGTGATGTAATATGTGATGTCATCAGCAGTGCATTACACGCGCAAGTTATAGTGAGTCCAACTAACTATAACGTGGAATTTCATTGGTTTTATGTCAGTAAAATTTCCAGCTAACTATAACTGGTGTCAAACCTATGGTTTTTTCAGTGAATTTCATAGGTTTTTCAAATGCTACTTCCTAACTATAACGTGTGTAAAACCTATCGTTTTTTCAGTGAATATATATATATATATATATATATATATATATATATATATATATATATATATATATATATATATATATATATATATATATATATATATATATATATATATATATATATCCAGCATGTTTTAATAGTCTGTTACCTTTGTTAGATTTGATGTATCTGGCAATATTATCTGCTGACATTATCTGAAAAGGAAAAAAAATGATTTTCAAAAATATGTTTTTTATTTATTCATCACTTACCCTACTGCTACACCTTCCTGGAGTTAGAATAGTAATTTTAACATCTACACTTTCCAACACTTACCCTACTGCTACACCTCCCTGGTGTTAGATTAGTATTTTTAACCCCTACACACTCCAACACTTACACTACTTCAACAACTCTCTTGAGTTAGAATAGTCATTTTCATCCCTACACTATCCAACTCTTACCCTACTGCTTCATCTCCCTGGAGTTAGAATAGTAATTTTTACCCCTACACTATCCAACACTTACCCTCCTGCTACACCTCCCTGGTGTTAGAATAATAATTTTCACCCTTACACTATCCAACACATACCCTACTTCAACACCTCCCTGGAGTTAGAATAGTAATTTTTACCCCTACACTATCCAACACTTATCCTACTGCTACACCTCCCTGGAGTTAGAATAGTAATTTTAACCTCAACACTATCCTACACTTACCCTACTTCAACACCTCCCTGGAGTAAGAATTGTAATATTTTCCCCTACACTATCCTACACTTACCCTACTTCAACACCTCCCTGGAGTTAGAATAGTAATTTTTTTCCCTACACTATCCTACACTTACTCTAATGCTATACCTCCCTGGAGTTAGAATAGTAATTTGTACCCCCTCTCTAACCAACACTTACCCTACTGCTACACCCCCACTGGAGTTAGAATAGTAATTTTAACCCCTACTCTATCCAACACTTACCCTCTTGCTACACCTCCCTGGAGTTAGAATAGTAATTTTAACCCCTACACTATCCAACACTTACCCTACTGCTTCACCTTCCTGGAGTTAGAATAGTAATTTTTACCCCTACACTGTCTAACACTTACCCTCCTGCTACACCTCCCTGGAGTTACAATAGTAATTTAACCACTACACTATCCAACACTTACCCTACTGCTTCATCTCCCTGGACTTAGAATAGTAATTTTTACCCCAACTCTAATCAACACTTTCCCTACTGCTATACCTCCCTGGAGTTAGAATAGTAATTTTTACCCCTACACTAACCAACACTTACCCTACTGCTACACCTCCCTAGAGTTAGAATAGTAATTCTTACCCCTACTCTAACCAACACTTTCCCTACTGCTATACATCCCTGGAGTTAGAATAGTAATTTTAACCCCTACTCTATCCAACATGTATCCTACTGCTACACCTCCCTTGAGTTAGAATAGTAATTTTTACCCCTACTCTAACCAACACTTTCCCTACTGCTACACCTCCCTGGAGTTAGAATAGTAATTTTAACCCCTACACTATCCAACACTTACCCTACTGCTTCACCTCCCTGGAGTTAGAATAATATTTTTTACCCCTACTCTATCCAACACTTTCCCTACTGCTACACCTCCCTGGAGTTAGAATAGTAATGTTAACCCCTACTCTATCCAACACTTTCCCTACTGCTACACCTCCCTGGAGTTAGAATAGTAATTTTAACCCCTACTCTATCCAACACTTACCCTACTGCTACACCTTCCTGTAGTTAGAATAGTAATTTTAACCCCTACTCTATCCAATACTTTCCCTACTGCTACACCTCCCTGGAGTTAGAATAGTAATTTTAACCCCTACTCTATACAAACACTTGCACTACTGCTACACCTCCCTGGAGTTAGAATAGTAATTTTTTACTCCTACACTATTCTACACTATTCCTACTTCTACACCTCCCTGGTGTTGGAATAGTAATTTTAAACCCTACACTAGTTGCATTTGTAATACTCTTCTCTTACCTTATTATAATATTTCTTTTGACTTAGACGATCTTTCGTGATTTTCTTTGCGCTTTGATGTTCTGTGGTTTTCCTAATCTGTTTAACATTTTAAAAAGCAAATGTTAGTTTTGTGTGCTTTTTTTGGTTTGGACACTGTTTGAGGATTTAAAAGAGGTTAATTAATGACTGTATACATTTTGCCTTTGTATTTACCTTTAGTTTATTTTGGTTGCTTTGAGGATGGTTTCGCTATTTAACAGAGGATGGTTTTCTTTTGCAGATTCAATTCTGTTTTCAAAGTTTCTTGTTATTTCTATTTATCTGATGTGGAATTGTAGGAGTTAACCAAATGTTTAATTTCTATTTTTCATTACTCTTTAATTATTGAAGAAAAAATTAACGTTAGTATTTGCATATGCTGAGGTTTTAAAATCCCTTTTAAAATTGATTTACATTTTTTAATATTCAACATCTTTGATTCTATCATTTTTATGCTGTCTAAAAATCAGGCTAATAAACATATTGGTTTTACGTAAACATATCATTTTGATGGTTTAACAGTTTTAATTGAATTTAGCAGAAAAATCAAGAACGTTATTCCGTGTACATAAATGATTTACTGCTTCACAGTTTCATTTGTTTAC
The DNA here is from genome assembly GCF_964263255.1 of Lissotriton vulgaris. Lineage (NCBI taxonomy): Eukaryota > Metazoa > Chordata > Amphibia > Caudata > Salamandridae > Lissotriton > Lissotriton vulgaris. The sequence continues at coordinate 449,358,288 of NC_141700.1, forward strand.
CTTTGAAAAAGAAGCTGGTATTAGTTGTTTGGATTCTGTCTTCAATGTTTGAAAGATGAAATTATTTCTTCACTAAAAATGATTTATTAAGCTGAAAAATGGAAAATAATATACTGTTCAGCTTACTAAATATTTTTACGTGTTTTAGACATTAAGGGGATCATTAGGATGATGGGCGTACTTAGTCCGCCCGCCATCCTATCGGGACTCGGGACCGCCCGCCATAAGGGCGGTGGTCCTGTGGGTGGTATTAGGATGCGGCCACCACAGTGGCGGCCGCATCCTGCATTTATAACATTGTGGCAGCGGTGCTCTCTGAACCGCCCGCCACAATGCCATAAATGCATGTATGCATTTGCATACAAAATACGGCAGGCACTGCGAGGTGCCTACCGCATTGCATATGTAAATGCAGGGGGGTACCACAGGTACCCCCCGTGTGCACCCCCCACCCCTCCTTTACTTTGGGGGCCCGCAGGGGGCCCCCAAAGTAAAGACCGCATGCATTTCCGTGGCGGCATTGCCGCCACGGAAAGGCATTCAAAAATGTCCATCATAATATGTCTGGCGGTGTCTGATAGACACCGCCACCATATTATTCCTTTTCCGCCCCGGCCGCAAGGCGGCCGGGCGGAAAAGCGGCGGACGGTCTTTCTGTCCGCCGAGGTCCCCCCGACATACTAATATGGCGGGGGGAAAACGAGTGTGGATGTCGGGCGGATTGCCCCCGCCAGGCTGGCCGTGGCTACTGCCAGCCTGGCGGGGGCAATCCGCTCGACATTATAATGTGCCCCTAAGTAATTTTTTAGTAAAATAGAAACGTGTACATTTCTTTTTTTCGATTTTTCAGATTTTTAAAAACATTGTTGCATCTTAAATTTAAAACATTCATTTACATTACATTTTTTTAAGAAAAATGTATTTACAACTATTATCGCAAAATATTTTTCTGTATTTTCAAATTTCAGGAATCAATTTTCAAGTATCTTGAAATCTGGAATATGTAATTATTTTATTTTAGCAAAATGTTCTAAATTAATCACTTATATGCTATTTATTTATTAGCTATGACTTATACTTACTTGATTTTATCAGAGTTCACGTACTGTTTTTGTCGACTTGTTGCTGATTGAAAAACGGAGGAGTGTCAGGAAAATCCGTCTGCTCTTTCTGGTAGTCAATTAACTACTGGTTTCAAAATGATGTCTGAGCTGTATTTATACATTCTTGTGGGTGTCGCCATACATTTTGAGAATAGAACCATTTTAATACGTGTTTTTTTTCTGATTCGTTTTCTGTGAGGACTTATATTTTAAATGTTATCTTTCAAAGTGAGTGTTTTATCGTTTGAATTGCGTTTAGTCCTCCATTTTGTTTTCTGTGGCTTGGTGTTCGGGTCATGAAAATTGTTGTAGGACTTGATTTTTCCTTCGTTTTTAAGATGGCGGCTACCTTTATGTCGTAGTAATTGTTTTTCGTATTATTTCCCTGAATGTGATTAATTTATGTTGCTTTATAAATAATATATAGTGATAAAAATTTTGTTATATTTTTTAATTCTGTTTGTTAAAATTGTAATACTCGAGTATTTTTTTAAATACCCGAGTATTCATTTTGTTAACATGCTCGTTATTGTAATAATATGTGTTTAGATTATTTCCGCATTTTAATACACTTCCCCACCCAAAACCCCTATTTTCTCTGCATCCCGTCCCAGGAGCTTTTTTTACTATATTATTTTATTATTAATACTGTTTTTTACATGTGTAATATTCGAGTATTTATTTTAATACCTCAGTATTAATTTTGTTGGAATGCACTTTTAAAAAAAATATATATGTTCAGTTCCTTACCACATTTTAATACACTTCCCCACCCAAAACCCCTATTTTCCCTGCATCCCGTCCCAGGAGGTATTTTACAAAATAATTTTTTAAATATAAAATAATTTTCGCGTTGTAATGGTATGCGTTATATTGTTTTTCATTGTAATGGTACTTTTATAACATTTAAATTATTTCGCTTTGTAATGGTATGCGTTGTTTTAACTTTCCTTGTAATGGTACTTGCGTTGTAAAAAATGCGTTGTAATGGCATGCATTTTAAAAGCTTGCATTGTAGTGCCATACATTCCTGGCAAGGGGTTCCACAACTGCTCTTGTGGTTTCTCTGACCGCTGAGGTTTTGCAGAGTTCGGGGAGCAACAGCCCCAGTTAAGCACCCTACTTCCATTGTCCCTCCCTCCATTCCAACCTGAGAAAGGCCTTTCAGCCTAGGATTTGTACCCTGAGGCAGGACTGGTGCCAGGTAAGCCAGGACTCACAGAGGGAAACATTTCAACCCCCTGTTCCTCCATCTGGGCCTCTGCACCCTCTGTTTAGGTTTGCAACTCTTAGAGAACTGAGCATTCTGGGTGCCCTGGGCACTCGCCCCTCCCAGCCCACCTAACATTGTTGGCAACTCATTTCCCAGAATGTAGTCAGTGGGCATCTGGGGACTAACTATGCCTCTCCTCTTGATCACTACCCCTTACCACCCCATGCAGGGATACTAGAGCTATGTGGCAGACAAAGTCCTGCCCATGTGCCTGAGGTACACCTGTCCAGTGTACTGCCCTGGGAAAACCAGCATTTGCACTACAATGGAATGACTGGCGTTGTTGTCTCTAATAGTAGGGACAGTGATCCCATTCAAAGTGACTTGGTGGAAGTGTCAGCTTCCACCATTTTTTCATTGCAAGTCTACCATCTGAGTCAATCTCCCAGTTAAGGGAGACTAGGGCATGTTCTGACAACTGCCTCTGGGGACTACTTCTCCCTAAGGCCACTTCGGCCATCACCATAGAGATCCCACCAGTGGGTGGTTTCTAAGGACAGACAGAATTCCTGTGCTTGTGTCTGAACAATCAAAGCACCGGGGCTGTAAATGGGCAGGGTGCCCACCAGAACCTCCTCCCGGTTTTTCTTAACGGACATTTACCTTTCACCCACCTTATTTTGGGTTACATTGTCCGTGCCATCTTTGAGGTCCCGTCACTATGCCTGGGAGAAACTAAAACACCATTCTTGAGGTCACTCCCAGGTTCCTTTTTGTGAATCCTGGTGCTGAGCCAGTGGTATGGCTCCTTAGCCAGGTTACTGGTAGCAGTGAGCTTACTATCCTCTAGGTGTTGGTAGAGCTCTACAAAACAACAAATGAGCATGTGCTCCCTGGCAATCAAATTGTACAGTCCATTGTAATCACTCACATCACTATCCTTCACCCAACCATCCAGTGCCTTGCAAACGTAGTCCACAAAACCTAGCCAGGACTGTTGGGACAAAATCTGGCTATCCTAAAACTTCTAACTGTACTTGTCAATGGTGAGTTCTTACTTCCGTGAGGGGATATCTCATCCTGTCTCCCTTCCCTAGGGCCAGCAGTGCATCCTCCATTTATTGGGACTGTGCCTCCAGCGACTGGCTCCCCAATCCTCCTGAGGGACCCTGTATACCTCTAGGGCAACTTCATAGGCCTCAAACCACTTGTCTGGGACGTAAACCACCTCTAGAGCTTTAAAAAAAGAATAAGGCTAAGTGTGTACCAACTGCCACTTATGGGGCGGGTATTTGGGGCTTTGTGAATACTAACTCGATTCAATTAGTTGAAATCCATTTTTTAAAATATCTTTTATTGGTCCCTTCCAGTACCCCCACTTATGTTCCACATGCTGAACTGGGTCTCTCACACATATCAGACCTCATTAAAGTAGAGTTTATCCTTTTGTTGCATAGGATCTGGTCATGTGATGAGACCACCCTCAATAGAGAGTTATTACAGGAAAGTCTCAGCCTGGATGGTGTACAAAGGATACCCTGGGCTAAGTTTATCCAAGATTTCACGAAAGATATGGGTAAACAAGAATATTCTACCAACCCTTACACTATTACCTTGATCTCCAGGAAAAAGCTCAGAAAAGAGGTACTCTCATACCCGGAGACCCAAAGATTATCAAGGGAAATAACTAAGCCCAGCATGATGCAGTATCAGAATGTTCTTACAACTTTTAGCTTGCAGCCATACCTAATTTTCATCGCGGGTGTTTACGACAGGTTCCTATTAACAAGATTCAGACTGGGGACAATACATAGGTTTGTTTATTTTCCCACCTTAAATGATTGGGCTAACAAGTAACAACCTTGCCCATGTGACAATTGGTTGCCCCAATCACCTATACATATAGTTTTATTTTGTAAACTATACCGGGAGACAAGAAAGGTCTGGATCTTACCAATTCTACAGAAATGGGGGCTGAGACATTGTCGCCCTGCTTTTATGAAGCTTCAGCTCCTGACAAAGAACACGTTGCTTGGAGGCTATCTATGGTTTTTTAAATAATTTTTAACCAGAGAAAGAGAATTTTGTTATCTAGAATTTGGATGTTTTCTTCCCTTCATATGTACTATTAATTGACTTTTAATATGTCTTTTAAGAACACGTGAAGCATTTTAAATTGATTTTATTAAGGTTTTTTATCTGTGCTTTTTATGATTGTTGTTTTACAATCAAAATAAATCTTTGTTCTGTTCTGTTCAGTTGTCTGTGTCATTCCCACAGCAAAGTTAGGCACCAGATCCTTGGGAATGTGGACCCTCCTGTCATTAGGGGACACTTGGGTATTGCTGCCATCATTGCTGCTGTACTCTGAGATCTGCTTGGCTTTGAAGTCCAGCTCCTGTTACTCACTTCATGATCCAGCAGAATTTTTCTTTCTAACAAGGGCAATTTTCTCTCTCCAGGGCTCTCTCTGCCCCCCCCCCCCCCATACTCTCCTTTTACAGCCCTCTCTGCTGCTGCCTCTTCCGTTTTCAGTTTGGTCATTTTCAGCCTGAACCTAATTTCTTCTTTCCTGTCTGCCAGCTCATCTGGGGTCAGATTGTGGGAAGGCATGCTTCTGCTGGCTCTGGATCTGACATGGGACCTCACTCCTGTGGATCCTCCCCTCTACTCTGGAGCCATGATCTGGGGGTTGCTTTCTCCATTTCCATCTCCTCCTCCTGCTCCTCATCAATGTCCACCTCCTTAATCTCCTCCTGTGCTGTTAGCCTGTAACTGCTGGACCTCCTCCCAGACCCGGAGTTCCTTCTGGAGCTATTGGTTGCTGGAAGGCCCCTCTCTCTGCAGAGGACCTGAGCCCAGCCACAGTGCAGCTATCCAGGTTGTTGAGCTCAAATTCCATGCTTTCAGTAGCCAGAGTCACAGGTGCACAAAGTCAGGTGGAATGAAAGTACATTTGAAAAAATCAATCCAGGAGAATTGATAAAGGGTTGAATCTGGAATCAAGGTATTGCACAAGTACTGGATTCCACTACTGAACATCAATGTACAAACTTAAGTTTTTGATCGAAGGGAGTGAAGACCCTTCTCAAACAACAATCACAATCCCTGTCAGGGTGAACCACAACAGTCACTAAATTAACCGGTGCTTAACCCTTTGATAGCTTTTGATTCAGCTGGTCAGAATTGAAACCGTCTGGCTTCTGACAGGCTCAAGGAAACCGTTGTGCAGTAGGGACAAGCTTGTAATCCAAATGGACGGCAGTTTACACCGTCCGGATTACGATGCAGTTTCCGGCAGGGTTTCCATGCCAGCTTTTCTGACATGGAAACTCTGTTGGAAAGCGTGTTTGGGGGGCCCTAGCAGGCCCTCCTTTCCTTTGCGGCCTCCAGTTGGTGGCTGAGGGGGCAACTTGAGGTGCCTGCCATGGGGTGCAGGGATTATCACCATCTCATATTTCCCTATGGAATCATTTACTATGGCTGGTTTACAGCCGTGACACATGATCCCAAAGGGAAATGTCGGAGTGCGACGAACAGTGTTTGGCCGCATCATAATGAGGCAGTCTGGACCACCGACCGGACGTTTCCGAGACGTTGTTGGGCGAACATAAGCCCGCCCGACATAGTAATAGGCCCCATTTTGATAAGTATTTATGCAGCAGCTAAACAGTCATAAAGTGAAAACACAACGCAAGAAAAATCTGACACCTATTTAGAAAATTGAAGTCAATTTTAATAAATAATTCAATAACAAAAAAACAGAAATACAATTAGTTTAACTGGAGATATGCAATTTAAATGATTTAGGTAAGCATAGCACCTAAAAGTACAAATTACCATTCACGGTGATCTGGCTGGGGAAGTCACAAGTTCAGGCAGACTGATGGAGCACAAGCCAGATACAGGGACCAGTTTGAGGCAGAGAGAAGAATCGTAGATTGTCGTTGCTGTAACACTGAGAGCAGGCTGGACGTTGTGGATAGTCGCTGGTGTAGCATGAAGATTATATCATTTTTTGCTGTAGCACACAGTGCAGATCTCGTGTTGCCGGTAATCACTTGCGGTCCCTGTATTGCGAATAGTCTCATTCACTGGACCTACGAGTTGGCGGTCGTCATGAACATTAAGATCTCCCTGCAAACTGACCTGTTTGCGGTCGCGGAAGGCCCAAAACATACTTTATTAATAAATAAATAAATCAGGATTTCTCCTTTCTTTAGAGTTCACTCTGATGCCAGCCAATGGTCCAGGACCTGTAGAGGCACCTCTTGGGGATCAAGTAAGTTCAAGTTCAAGTTCAGGAATTTGTATAGCGCACTACTCACCCAGAGGGTCTCAAGGCGCTTGAGGGAGGGTAGGAGCATTACTTATCGAATAGCCAGGTTTTTAGCTGCTTTCTGAAGGAGAGGCGGTTCTGTGTAAGGCGGAGGTGAGTGGGGAGAGAATTCCAGGTTTTGGCCGCTAAGTAGGAGAAGGATCTTGCTCCCATGGTGGATCTGTGGATGTGCGGAATTGCGGCGAGGGCTTGATTGGATGATCGTAGATGGCGGGTGGGTGTGTAGAAGGACAGTCGTGTGTTGAGGCATTCGGGTCCAAGGTCGTAGAGGGCCTTGTGTGCGTGGGTGAGGAGACGGAACGTTATTCTCTTGTTGACGGGGAGCCAGTGGAGCTCCTTCAGGTGACCGGAAATGTGAGCTTGACGGGGAATGTCCAGTATGAGTCTGGCTGAGGCGTTTTGGATGCGTTGGAGTTTTTTCTGTAGTTTGGCTGTGGTTCCGGCATAAAGGGTATTTCCATAATCCAGTCGGCTAGTGACCAGTGCGTGGGTGACTGTCTTTCTTGTTTCGGTGGGGATCCAACGGAAGATTTTTTTGAGCATGCGTAGGATGTTGAAGCATGAAGATGAGACGGCGTTGACTTGTCTGGTCATCGAGAGGGAGGAGTCTAGGATGAAGCCCAGGTTACGTGCGTGATCTGTAGGTATGGGTGCTGTACCCAGGGCCGGTGGCCACCATGAATCGTCCCAGGCAGAGGGGGATGATCCTAGGATGAGGACTTCCGTTTTGTCCGAGTTTAGTTTTAACCGGCTGCTCTTCATCCATTCGGCTACTTCTTTCATTCCTTCGTGCAGATTGGTTTTGTCGGTGTTTGGGTCTTTGGTGAGGGAGAGGATCAGCTGGGTGTCGTCTGCGTAGGAGATGATGTTGAGGTTGTGTTGTCGCGCGATGGATGCGAGGGGACTCATGTAAATGTTGAAAAGGGTGGGACTAAGTGATGATCCTTGTGGTACGCCGCAGATGACTTCGGTGGCCTCTGATTTGAATGGGGGGAGGCGGACTCTCTGGGTTCTTCCGGCGAGGAACGAGATGATCCAGTCCAAAGCTTTTCCTTGTATTCCGACGTTGCTGAGGCATTGTATGAGGGTGCTATGACAGACTGTGTCGAAGGCGGTGGAGAGGTCAAGTAGGATGAGGGCAACTGTTTCTCCGTTGTCCAGTAGCATTCAGATGTCGTCTGTAGCTGCAATTAGGGCGGTTTCGGTGCTATGTTTGGCTCTGAAGCCGGACTGTGAGGGGTCGAGGGAATTGTTGGATTCAAGGAAGGCGGCGAGCTGACTATTGACGGCTTTCTTAATGACTTTGGCAGGGAATGGGAGGAGCGAGATAGGGCAATAGTTCTTAAGTTCAGAGGGGTCTGCTGTGGGTTTCTTCAGAAGGGCGCTGAGTTCGGCATGTTTCCAGTTTTCCGGGAAGGTAGCGGAGTTGAAGGAACAGTTGATGACATCGCGGAGATGGGGTGCGATGATGGAGTCTGCTTTGTTGAAGATGTGGTAGAGACAGGGGTCGGTTGGCGATCCTGAGTGGATGGAGTTCGTCAGGCGGATGGTGTCTTCAGTGGTGATTGGGTTCCAGGCGCAAAGGTTGAGAGAGTGCTGTTTTGGTTCAGAGGTGGGTGGAGTGGACTGTTCTTCGGACTGGTTTTCAAAGCTGTTATGTATGTCGGCCATTTTGTTGTGGAAGAAAGAGGATAAAGAGTCGCAGAGGTCTTGGGAGGGAGTGATGTCGTTGGTGCCAGCGGTGGGGTTAGTAAATTCTTTGACGATGTTGAATAGTTCCTTGCTGTTGTGGGCGTTGTTGTCGAGGCGATCCTTGAATGCAGATTTTTTGGTGGATCGGATCAATTGGTGGTGTTCGCGGGTGGCGTCCTTGAAGGTGGTCAGGTTGTCAGTGGTTGGGTTTTTTCTCCAGGTTTTCTCAAGGGTACAACATAACTTCTTGGATTTCTTAAGGTCAACGTTGAACCAGGGGGCCTTTTTGCTACCTTGTTTGATCTGGTGGTTTTTCAAGGGTGCTAATTCGTCAGCGCTGTGGGTGATCCATTGTGTGAGTTTGGTGGCAGCTTGGTTTGGGTCCGCTGATATGGCAGGAGGGTTTTGGTTAAGCAATGTGAAGAGTTGGTCGGTGGTGATTTTGTTCCAGTTTCTTCGAGGAATAGGTTGTGGGGGTTGTGGGTCATGGTCTTTTTGTAGCTGAAGTGAACGCAGCTGTGGTCCGTCCAATGGAGAGCTGTGGTGTGATCGAAGGAGATGTGTTTGCTGGAGGTGAAGATAGGGTCGAACGTGTGTCCGGCGAGGTGGGTGGGGGTGTCAACAAGTTGTTTGAATCCGAGATTGGCCAGATTGTCCAGAAGGGTGGTGGTGTTGCTGTCTTTTTTCTTTTCCAGGTGGAAGTTGAGGTCTCCCAGTAGAATGTAGTTCTTGGAGGTGAGGGCATGTGGGTTGATGAAGTCGGTGATGTCTTCGTTGAATTGTGTGCAGGTTCCTGGGGGTCTGTAGATGAGGGTGCCTCTAAGTGTGGCCTGGGGTCGGTGGGGATCTGGAAGTGAAGGTGTTCGGCGGTCACGAGGTGATCGTCGGAGCTGGTCGTGATTCTGATGGTGTTCTTATGAACGATGGCGATGCCTCCTCCTGTTTGGTTGGTGCGGTCATTACGGATGATCTTGTAAGCGTCCGGGATGGCTATGGCGATGTCGGGCGTTGATGAGGCGTTCAGCCAGGTTTCTGTAAGGAAGGCGACGTCCGGCGATGCAGTGTCGAGTAGGTCCCAGAGTTCAGTGGCGTGTCCGTGGACCGAGCGGGAGTTCAGCAGGATGCACTTCAGTTGGTTGGAGTTGGAGCTGTGTTTGGAGGTAGTGGATTTGGTGTGGGTCCTGGTGCAGGCGAACTTGCAGGAGTGGCAGGCGAATGGACCATGGGTGTGTCCTGGGGCAGCTTTGCAGCATTGTGGTGTGCGTCCGGGGTTAAGGGCAAAGAGGGTAGCGGCGTCATACGTTATGCGGGTGGAGTGGGTTTTGCGAGGACCAGGGGGTCTGGCGCTGGGCGCGGTCCAGGCGCGGACAGGCATAGACGGGCTTACCTTTGGCGCACCTTTGGCACGCATAGGGCGCGACCGCTGCGCGTGAACTCTGCGCGCAAAAGCATCTGTCATAAGTGGATAGTGGAGGGGGGTGGGGCGTGGGATGAGCAGCTGGGAGGCGGGAGCGGGGCGGAGAGACGGGCTGTGAGGCAACAACAACAACAAAATGGCTGCAACAAAAAGAAAGCGAAGCAGGGCGAGACTGGGGCACAAACTAAGGTGACTGTATGGGCAGATGCACAATCGGGCAAAAATTACTTTAAAATTTAAATTAATGCGAGCAGAGCAATGCGAGCGCTACAGTTACAATGCAGGCAATGGCAAACAATCACACTGAGACAGCGCTACAGGTACAGATAATGGCAGCAGAGCGAGCGGTGGTATAAATTAGCCTGAAAGCGCTACGATACCACAGAGCCTCGGGAGCAGATTGAAGCGCTACGATGCCACAGTGCCTTGGGAGCAGCTTCAAGCGCTACGATGCCACGGAGCCTTGGGAGCATGGGGAGCGACCTCTTCTGAGCGGGTCAGGAGAGTCACAACGCGGGGATAGGCGGGCCGGTGAGTAACTATCTGTGGGTGGGTGGAGCAGCTGGGAGGCGGGAACGGGGCGGAGAGACGGGCTGTGAGGCAACAACAACAACAAAATGGCTGCAACAAAAAGAAAGCGAAACAGGGCGAGACTGGGGCACAAACTAAGGTGACTGTATGGGCAGATGCACAATCGGGCAAAGATTACTTTAAAATTTAAATTAATGCGAGCAGAGCAATGTGAGCGCTACAGTTACAATGCAGGCAATGGCAAACAATCACACTGAGGCAGCGCTACAGGTACAGATAATGGCAGCAGAGCGAGCAGTGGTATAAATTAGCCTGAAAGCGCTACGATACCACAGAGCCTCGGGAGCAGATTGAAGCGCTACGATGCCACAGTGCCTTGGGAGCAGCTTCAAGCACTATGATGCCACGGAGCCTTGGGAGCGTGGGGAGCGACCTCTTTTGAGCGGGTCACTCTAACAGACACCAGAAGGGCTCAGGCAGGTCCAGTGGGAGCAGGCTAGCTGTGTAGTTGCAAGAAGACCTTTGGAGCTTATTGTGTCCCTGTCGCTCAAAACAGTCAGCCCCTCAGCTGCTGACGCTCGGGTCTAGAGCCTCTAGCCCAAAATAATGTTTTGGAGATTGGATAAAGACTGGAAGGCTTCCGGGGTTTCTTGGAGGCCCAGCAGGGTTTCTGGAAGGACAGCAGGTCTAGTTGTCGAACTGGCTACATGTGGCGGGGTTCTTGCCGGGTTCTGTCTGCAGCGATATAGTTCCTGGTCTGGCCGCCTTCTTCTTTTGTTTTCTTCTTCCGTCCGTCAAATCTGAGAAACAGAGTTCATGGGAGCCCTTAAATATAAAATGTATACTGAGGTCGGGGGTCAGTAGCCAATGGATACTGTACCCTAGGGTGACTGCACCCTTTGGGTGCCCCCTCCCTTTGGTGAGAGGGGCACATCCCTGTTTCTATTGGGCATAATTCTCCAATTCAAAATGTAAAATTTCTAAGAGCGGGGTTCACCTTAGCTCTTGGCGACCCTAGGGGTGTGACAAGCTGAGTTGGAGAATCCTACTCTGCTTACTATTTTTCTCACCTATCCTAATACCAAAGTGGAGCCTGGACAGTGGGGTGTGCAGCTCCAATAGTTTGAGCTGCCTGAGTCAGCACATCACAAGCTGAGAGCCTTTGAGGGTCACCACCCAGCGTTGCTGTTCCTGTCAGGGGGAGGTATGAAGTACCTCCAAACAGAGCAGGCTTTGTTCCTGACCTCCAAGAGCACAAAGGCTCTCACCCCATGAGGTCAGTCAGTCAGTCAGAAACCTTTATTTGATTCCAGATAAATCATAAAAGTTCACAAGGAAGACATACAATCGTAAAATAGAACAATATTTAGAACAAAAAAAACCCATAAATAATATCTTTTGCAGACAATAAAACACCCAATTACGTACTTTTACATTGCATATCGTTTCCTTATTGTAAAAACAATTTTTATAAAACTAAGCACAGAGCTATAAATGGAAGCGTTTGCTAGGAAATGTAAATAATTAAAACCCTCTCTATGGGATCGGAAACAATTTTCGTTTAAAATTGGTTTAAGAAAAAGCACCCTAGGGTCTTTATATAATGTGCAAAATAACATAAGGTGCATAGTATTTTGTTGGGCTGTGTTGTTACAAGGACAGGGGGTAGCCTTTCACACCACCCCTCCAGTTTTGGAAAAGCCACGAGAAAGTGCAATGTGCCTAAACAAAATCTAGTCATTAAAAAACGTGCATTTCCCTCTAAGCTAAAAGACAAATAACATTGTTGCTGTTTAAAAAAAGGGGGGTCCGATCTATCTGAGGACCTAGAAGATATACTCAGCTCAGATCCAAAAACGTATTTTATGGACATTTTCATATTTGGGGGTATACACTCAGGTTTGTCATAAAATCTTCTAACCCTATTTTATAAAAGGTTTGTTTAACATAGCGTATCCAGGGTACCGCCATTGCACTGTCTAGATTCATGCAATCTTTTAAGACAAGTCGGGAGAAATGAAGTTCCTCTGAAGACCAGATTTTCCCCCATAAAAACAGGGGTGCCATGTGTATTCTATCTGTAATATAATCCATGCCCACCTCCGAGTGACAAAATGAGGTAGGCGAACTAGTCGGGATAAATAAGAGTCTCTTCAAAAATGTGTTCTCAATTATTTGGATCTGTGTACGCTTTTGATATCCCCACATTCCTGCACCATAAGTGGCTCCTGACAGACATTTTGATTTGTATAGGGTTATCAGCTCTGCAACAGGCTTATAACCAAGTTTGGCCGCAAATCGAAACAGCCCCTCAATAACTCTTGAAGCTTGTTGCACCCGAGATACTGAAAGTTGGTCCCAATTTAGGCTAGAATTAAACACATTCCCCAGATAACTAAAGTTTTTTACCTTCTCAATAGCTAACCCATTCACTGTGTATTTTCGTTTTTTCGTTATTTTGGGCCCGCATACCATGACAAAGGATTTCTTATAATTCACCTTCAAATCTAGTGACGTCATATATTCAGTGAAAGCATCCAAACATCCCTGGAGGCTGTTGGCAGTCAAGCCAATCAAGACCGTATCGTTAGCATACGACAATAAAGGTACTTGGGCACCTGCTATTCTCGGGAAGTCCAAATGTTTGTTTAACAGAAACTGCTCCAGCCCATTTATATAAACCAAAAATAAAAATGGAGCTAGGATGCAGACTTGCCAGACCCCCTCTGTCGACACAATGGGGTTTGTCTTCTCTCCCCCTAGGCCATACCGGATGACTACAGAAGTGGAAGCATGTAGTCTGCGGAGGAGAGTGACAAGTGGTTCTTCAAAGCCCATATCTTCCCTCAGTGCCCACAGCTTGCTCCTGCATACCGCGTCGAAGGCACTGGACAAGTCCATGAAAGCCAGGTGGCTTGACGCTCCCCTACCCTTCCTGTACTTGCCCATGATCATCGACAAGTTGCGGCAATGCTCGACAGTTCTCATTCCTATCCTAAACCCATATTGAATATGTGTTATTAGTACATCATTATCAGCCCATAACTCCAAGTGTGCCAGAATCACCCTCCCCATCACCTTACAAGTGGCATCTATAAGGGAAATCGGCCTGTAATAGGTTGGATCGTTTCTATTTCCCTTTTTGAATATTGGCACTACCACAGCTTTCTTCCAAGATTGTGGGGTCTGGCCAGTTATAACTGCTCTAAAGACGTTTAATAGTACAGGGCCCCAAAGTGCCGGATTTATTTTAAAGAGGTCCAATGGTACCCCATCTGGGCCTGGGGCTTTAGAGGCAATGCCCATTCTAAGAGCCTCCTCCACTTCGCCTAAAGTTAGGGATGCACTTAATTGCCGGGCGGATTCAGGATTAAAAAATATATCTGGCTGGCTGACCTGTGGACTAATATCATTTGGGTTAAAAATCTTTATAAAATGCGACTCCCAAGCTGAACCCATTATGTTTGATTCCACGTTCCTGCTTATATACGTGAAGAGTGGACGATTAATCACCTCCCAAAAGGACCTGATAGTCTCTTAGCATTCCTGCCTTCTCTAAATCTTCCCAGGCCTGGCGTCTCAATTCTTCTTTTCTACGCTCTATTGTGTTTTTGTAGGACCGTCTAACTTCCTTAATCAAGGCCCTATCCCTTAGTACTACACTTAAAGCTGTTTTTAAGGCTCTATTTGCCGCTGAGCAATCCGAATCAAGCCATTTATGTTCAGGGTGATTCATTTTTTTTACTGGTCTCAGCAGATTTTTTGCCACATCTTCACATATAATTTCAAAACTCCCTATAATGGATTCCGGGGGCGGGGGGGGGGGGGTAAATAAGTTAAACAGATCATCACATCAGTTAAGTTAGACTTAATTAAATTCTCCTCAAGTTTTACATGATCCAAAGTATCCCATTTCAACGGTACCCCTTGATTACAGTTATATTTTATAGGACAGTCCACAGCCATCCCCTTTGAGGCCTTAATTTTTAGTGAGGCTGTTAGAGGATTGTGGTCACTGACAGCATTTAGTTCAACCAGGAAATTTTCTAGAAGATCAGAATATCTCCTGGTAACCCACATAAAATCAATCATACTAGTTCTGCCCCCGCAGTGAAATGTAGGAAAATATATTGCCGAACTGTCCACTAGATTGTTCGCCGGGGATAAGTCATTAACAAGAATAATCGAATTTAATGCGTCCCCCTGCGGAGTATGTTTAAAATGGGCAAGCGGTGAATCATCAATATCTAATAACCCACACACTTTGTTACTACTTTGCTTACCTAGTGTGCAGTTGAAATATCCAACCCAGATCATACATAAGGGGGAGAATTTTAGTGCTGTTTTATCAATTTCTTCTTGTAATTGATTTATGACCCCCGTGCTTTGCTCATCGAAAATGTTACAGTACCAATTGATTAATAATAAACTTACATCTAACAAATTAAAACACATAATCAGTTGGTAACAATGTGAATCAATTACTTTTTTGATTTCGAGCACCTCGAACCCCACTGAGATCACGGTTACCAATCCCCCCCCTTGCCCTCCCTGACAATGATGGTTCCACCAAAACATTTAGAGACGAATATCCATCTATGTTAACATTCAATCTACTCCATGTTTCCTGGATACAAATGATATCAAATGTTTTAATGTACCGAACCCAGACCTCATCTGTTAGCTTTGGGATAATCCCTGCTACATTCCAGGAAAGTAGGCGTAGATGGTGACAATTTCTTTGAGGATAGGGTACTTGCATAGCTTGACCATTTGGGCCACTCGGGGTCTGGTCGGATGGAACAGTAATTAATCCCAAATCTCCCATGCTCTCAATCATATTATATAACTGGATAGCCAAGTCCTCAATGCCCTGGGTCCCATTTGGGTCTATTGGTTGCAAATTTGAGTCCCTCCGTTGGGCAATGTCACTGACCATAGGGAACTCTTCCATCTCGGTAATAACAACCGGAGGCAGTCAGTCACAGTCATCTAGAAAAAACAATGGGGCATATCTGTTTGTGAGGTTTGGTTCAAAAGTGTACGGTATAATCCCATAGTTATTGCAGCGATAATCACCTTTGGATCTTGCTCCGGGTACAAGATTGTGGTGGTGGCTATAAAAGAACCCTAGTGGGAGCACGGATATTTTTGCAGGATAAAACCCTTCATTCCTATTTCCTAGACGTTCAAGTATAAGCCTGACTATATGTGCGTTATTGAAATTCGCCACCACACAATCCCCCACTGCGTTCTTCACAGAATAGCCTACCCAAGAACAGCGTCTAGCCATTAGAAGGTGGTTGCAAATGTCCCAGCCCCAGACCCCCTCTTCTTTCAAATGTGTGTATTCCGCCAATGCATAATTTTTGCCATTAACTGTTTAGCAGATTCAACCTGGCCTTCCTGTAAAATAGGTACATCCCTCAAAACTACAACCAATGGTGCTGCAGCGGGGGTAGATTTATTACCATGGGATCATATCTAGATATACTATTTCCCTGCCCATAGTGTGTTACAGTAGGGTTATGACTCATAGCCCCAGGGACTTGGGTTGGTTGGTTATCTAAGCCTTGCATGCTGTGAGTTCCAGCCATACTCCTGATAATCCCACCATTCAGCCCATCACCCCCCATCCTCGGTGTGCTCCGGATAAGCTGGGCTGACTCCCTAGACGTATTCCCATGCTCACTTCCTTCACCTAACACCACCTGGGCTACCGTACCCTTATCAGGGGTAGCTGCCTCCCTCCTATTTCTGGTTTGGGACGTAGGTAGTGAAGCAGAAGTTTGTGGGATACCAGGTGGCTGGTGTGGATTTGTGGGATTAAATATTACTTTAGACACTATCTTACTGGATCCATTCATCCCCCCCAATAGTCCATGGCTGATGCATGATTGGACACAGCTAAAAGTTCGAGATTAGTCACTTTCTCCTCTATTGCAGTCAACCTATCAACAATTGAAGAGAAAGATGCCGATATTAGGGCCCCCATTCTGGCCCATAGTCTCTCTTCATTCTCAGCCAGCAGGTTTCCAGTCATAGTCACGTTCTGGGTCTGTGCTGTGAGGTTGATGGGCAATGGCTCCGGTGGAGTTGGGGATGGTAATGATGCCAACCCACTGACATTACACACCTTTGACATTTTAGCATTATTTTGCCTTTGGGGTCAGAAACCTGTCTGGTGGTGGCTGGCTGGCAGTGACCAGTCAGCCAATACAGTTGGCTGTTTTTCAGGGGATATCTCCAAGATGTCCTCTGAGTGCATTTTATAATAAATACAACACTGGCATCAATGTGGGTTTATTATACTGAGAAGTTTAGGCCTAAACTTCCCAGTTTTCAGCAAAGCGATCATGGAGCTGTGGAGTTCATAATGGCAAACCCCCAGCCCTATGTGCTCAAAATGGCTTCACTGCACTTACAATGTCTGTGAATGGCACAGACACTGTAGGGGCATATTGGTCAGGCAGCTATTCCCTCACCTGTGCTACAGTGCACCCTGCCTTAGTGCAGTAAGGCCTACAAGAAAGAGGGGTATATTTACCCATGTCACTGGCAGTGTTGGTGGGCATGGCACACAGGAATGTGTGCCATGTCGACTCTTCAGGTTAGTCTGCACCTAAACATGCTGCCTGTAATGGCAGTGTGTGGTTGCTAAGGTGAGGAGTCTCTGAGGGTGGCATAATACATGCTGCAGCCCTTCAGATTCCCTCTCTGGTCACAGGGCCCTCTGTACCAGGGGTAACATTTACAAGGGACTTACAGGTGTTCTAGAGGTGCTCCAACTGTGAAGACAAAGACACAGTTTTGGGAAAGAGCACTGGTGCTGGGGCCTGGTTAGCTGGGTCCCAGCACACACTCAGTCAAGTTGGCATCAGGCATCTGGCAAAAAGTTAGGGGGTAACCAATAAAAAGTGGAATTTTCCTACAGGAGGGAATTCACTTCTATTGGGAAATAAGAAAAGGCCTTCACCCTGCTAAAGAAAGCTTTAATGATGGCTCTCATCTTTGGTCATCCTGACCATTCTTTAACCGCCATACATTCTTTCCCAGAGACATCCATGACCACAGGAACGCCATCCTGTTTTTTCATGCACTCCAATGGCAGCTGAACACAATTACACCATTATTGATTGGGAGTTGCTGGCTATTTATGAAGGGTTTTGTCACTGGAGGCACTATTTGGAGGCAACATCTTTTCTCACTACTTCTTTTGACTAATCACGAAAACATGAAATTTCTTAAATAGAGCATGAATTCCCAGCATGCCCATTGGTCATTATTCTTCACTTGTTTTTCATATAATATCTAATACCTTTCTAGTGTTCATCATGGAAAGACCGATACTTTATCCTGAAATTATCCCAAAATTATTGAGTAACACCATAATGCCTGAACTTTGCATGCCTCTCTATCTCTCTCTCTTCCCTTCCTTCCTCTTTTATTCCCTTTGGTAGCAATATAATCTTAGTCGTGCACATATAAAGACTAGGCTTTCACTAACCTGAGGAGAGATTGCAGATCATTTCCACCCCTGAGAAACCACTATACCTCTTGGAGTTCTTACAGTGGTAGGTAGGTTTGGTAGGTACTAGGTAGGTTTGGTTGATTAGAATGGTAGGTAAGGTACAGTAGGTTGTGTGTGGTAGGTACAGTAGGTTACATAAGGTAGGCTATATATGCTACATATGGTCAGTGTGATAGGTATGGTAGGAGCAGTAGGTATGGTAGGATAGTAGGCATTGTTGGTTTTGTATGGGCAACAAGCCAATTGCTATGGAAGGATGACCCACAAAGGCATATTTCAAGCCCCTATCGCCACCACAACGTCACTTTTAGTGACATTGTGTTGGCGATAGGGGATTCACCTTACTTACAAGGCAGCGTTAAGCCACTTAATGTGGCTTAACGCTGCCTTGTAAGTAAGGCATCCTTTCAAGTTGTATTTAGTGTGAAAGGGGAGGGCAATGGGTTTTGCAGTGGGCATTCGACCGCAACACCCACTGATTTTGACACTGCCTCACATTTACAAGGGTGGCGTAAATAGGACGCAGTACCAAAATTAAGACAAGGGAAAACCTGAAATGCTTTATTTCTCCTAGTTTTAGCAGTTTCTATGAGTGATGCATTGTGCAGCACACATAGAAACAGCAAAACACCATTGATTGTTTATGTGCAGGATGGTGTTCCTTCCTGCTCATAAACAATACCCTCAAAAAATGACGTTGTGCAACTTCTATGTGTGCTGCATAAGCAGCACACATAAAAGTTACAACATGCCATTTAAAGATTGTTTATGCGCAGGAAATATGTGCAGGAAGGTAGACAGTACTGCACATAAAAAATCTTCCCCTCAACGCAGAAGCAAGGGTACCTGCGTTGGCGCTAGGCAGCTTAATTTAGCACCAGCGCAGGGGGAAACATAGGGCTGCACCATATTGTTGTGAAGGAGGCTAACTCCGCGCTCCACTACTTCATTGTAAATATAGCCCAAAGTCTCTTTCTAAAGATTATGAAGCCTATTTACAAGCCCCTTGCACTGCCAATATGTCAGTTTTTCCCCATATTAAAAGTGACGCAGCAAAGGCGCAAGGGGCTTGTAGATAAGCCCCTGTATTTTGCATGATGTGTGTTGTTATGATGCAGAGAATGTAATGAATAGTGGTGACATGAGGTACTGGTAGACAACTATAGCTGTCTGTAGATAAAGGTGTACCATCAAAGAAAGCACTGTGAAAGCGAACAGAAGTTTGCACTGAAAGTGGTGAACATAAAGGCATGCATGGCAAAATACTGCATCCTAGATAATTCTGACAATTGGTCAGTAATTTCATTGTTTCTTCAGGAAAGTGTATGTGCATGCTCGCCTCAACTTTGTGAACAAAAAAGCCTTAAATCCAATAACTTTATCATGACAGCAAAGTTTAAAAAAATGAACATGCAAGAGTGATTAGTGAATACCACTCTGTCTCAGTGTCAGGCTGTGGCATCCAAACAGCATACAATTCCGAATTAAAAATCCCTCAAGCAGTAAACAAAATCTCAACATATCAACATTACAAGCCACACCATTTGCATCTGCAGGCTAACAAAACGACTTCCCAATGCTCATCACCTTAACCTAAAAGAAACCCAAATGGGAAAGTGCTGCTCTACCATTTAAGCTGTGCCCTTGATGATAGTGCATTCAAAAAATTACAAACAATGAAAAGTTTCTGAAAAACAATGGCTGAAAGGGGCTGGTCCAAAGCCCAGTCTCTGTACTTCTTTGGACCTTTTTAAAGACTTGATGACATGAGGTACCCCAAACAGCTAAAATTGCCTGTAAAAATTCTAAAAATAAGATTTTCACATACTGTTACTACCACCACCATATCTGGCAGCCCAACAAGGATAGTTTCAATGAAGCATTGTGTTTTTTATGTATTGACAATGTTAAATGTTCATTACAGGTCTTAATGAATGTTAACACAATCTATTGTTTTGCATTGAATAGCAGGTTTAGTATGTATGTGTGATCACTTTTCACCACATGCATTAGGTCTCAAACTCAGGCCTCAAAATAAATGCCATTTTATTTGTTTATTTTGTGTCCATTTGTTTGAAGAATATTGGTGGCTGCAGCTGAGATGTGTAGGTTACCCTTGTAAAAACCCTGAGCATCCTTAGCATGAGGGTGAAAAAGTAACATAAATAATATGTCTTCCCTGTTTCCAAAGACTACATTGTTTTCAGCCAGAGACGATTTAAGGCATGGGCAAAGTGGACTCCGGCCCAGGGTCCCAGCTTATGAGGGGGGCCTCCGATAGAGCAAACTCTGTTCTGCAGAGTCTTGCCCTGTTGACCTTGAATAATTCTTAAACAGATTGTTTTAAATACCATTTTCTTTTAATGTATTTTTAATGTGGGTAATGTGTGAGTCTATTACAGACATTTTGCAGAGAAATGTCTTTATGTTTCATGCAACATCCATAAAAAAGGAATATATGATGTTGCAACACAAACAATTACAATGCATGCTTTTATAATGCGGTTTGTACATCGCAACTACCATTACATGGCATGATTCTGCAACTCATGCCATTAGAATGCAGTTTTAAAAACTACCATTATAACTCATTTCACTACAACACATTCCTTTACAATGCATACATTTACTACGCATAATGCTTTAACGGAAACAGTAGGGTAAGTGTTGGATAGTGTATGGGTAAAATTACTATTCGCACTCCAGTGAGTGCAACAGGAGGGTAAGTGTTGGATAGTGTAAGGGGAAAAATTACTATTCTCACTCCAATGAGTGCAAC
The DNA here is from genome assembly GCF_964263255.1 of Lissotriton vulgaris. Taxonomy (NCBI): domain Eukaryota; kingdom Metazoa; phylum Chordata; class Amphibia; order Caudata; family Salamandridae; genus Lissotriton; species Lissotriton vulgaris. The sequence goes on from NC_141700.1 coordinate 449,378,893, forward strand.
AGTAGGGTAAGTGTTGTATAGTGTAGGGGTAAAAATTACTATTCCCATTTACCCCAAAATCCATTCCCAACCTAAAACTAAAAAATCTTCATTACTTACCTTATAATACGTTGTAATGTAATGGTATGTGTTGTAGTGACATGCGTTGTAATGGCATGCGATGTAAAGGCAGTTGCGTTGTAACAGTTGCATTGTAAAAGCAGTGCGATGTAATGACTGCATTGTAACGGATGTTTCCCAATAAAAAAGCGTTCTTATATGTGACAATAGGGCCTCACATATGAGAAATCGGAGGGTGTGACAGAGATTATTTGCAGTAATATTAGTACACTGCTGCTCTGTTATAACATTGAAAACAAGTCACTATCTCTGAATATTAGATGTAAACACATTTAATATTTGAACTATTGTGCATGTGCACTGCCAGTGATCTGGCCAAAGAAGGCATGAAACAGCTAAAATTGAATCATAAATTCAAAGCAGGGGTCCCAGAATACATTTGGGCCAGGCCCCCCAAAATCCTTAATATGTCCCTGTTTTCAGCTTGATGTTGAGGGCAAGAGATTAGAACTCAACAGTCAGCCAACAAACACAATAGCGTAACGCCCAGCTCGGTGCTTATTGTTCATGTAAAACAAAGTACTTCAATCACACATCAGAACAAAATACTACACAATTCAAAGGGAATGGCATGTAGAGTTGCAAACTTAGGGGTCGATTAGGATGGCGGACGGACTTGCGTCCGTCTGCCACCCCTGAGTAGGAGGGACCGTCCGCATGGGCAGCGGCGGTCCCTCCATGGCAATTAGGATGTGACCGCCACCCTGGCGGTCACATCCTGTATGTTTTACATTGCGGCGGGTGCTGCTTGAAGCAGCACCCGCCACAATGTAAAAAATGAAAGCAGTGCATTTGCATGCACAAAGCAGCAGGCACCGCGCGGCGCCTGCCGCTTCGTGCACGCAAAGGCAGGGGGGTACCATAGGTACCCCCCATGTGCACCCCCCACTCAACCTTCACCCAGGGGGCCCACAACGGGCCCCCAAAGTGAATGTCCGTATGCTTTTCCACGGCGGAAAAGCCGCCGCGGAAAAGCATTACTTTCCCTACATCCTAATATGGCTGGCGGTGTCTGATAGACACCGCCAGCCATGTTAGTGCTTTTCCGTCGTGGTCGCCTTCCGACCGTGGCGGAAAAGTGGAGGACAGATTGTGAGACCCACCAGCCATCCTAATTTGGCGGTGGGTCTTTCAGGCCTCCTCGGCGGATTCCCCGCATACTCTGGGCCGGCGGTGGCTTCCGCCGGCCTGGAGTATGCGGGGAATCCGCCATCATAATGACCCCCTAAGTTGTGTTAATCACTAAGGTGGTACACTCCTCTCTTCCTGGTATTTTCCCAATGTCTCCCTTCCTACCTCTATGGTCAAGAATCCAACACATTACAAGTTTAAACAGGCTTAGGTGTTAATTTAGATGGCTTTCATTCCCCCAGGAGTCAAATATGCAACTCGTCTTCAAGTTCAATGTCTCCTTGTTGCTTCAGACAAAGTCTTAGCACAATAGAGAGAACCAGCGTTCTACATTTGGTGTTTCAGCAGTGGGACATAAGACTGCATTTGCTGGAACCACTGTGTCAATATTGGACCACATGAGTAAATCTAAAAATTGTCATTAGCTAGACGTCATTTTTTGATTTTCATTGGTAATTTTTTTTTTTACACATTTCTAATAAAATGTACTGCTACGGCCTTGGTTATGTCCCTGGAACAAACTTTTTAGAAAATTAAAACATTTGTACTTTAGCTAGGACAAATTCATCAGTGATAGTTTTTTTTACTTCATAAAAAGATGCCAACTTTAGTAAAATAATGCCTGAAACCAGTAGCCAGGTTCAGGATCTCGATCTGACCTCTTACAAGGACCTGAGCCCTGGTCATCTGAAATGCTTTTGTAGGAGCTATGGAATCAAACCAGGTAAAGCCCGAAAAAAATAGATTTTTTCTCAGAGAACTGATAGTTCAGATAGAGAGAGATCACCCAGAACTAGTAGACCAGTCTCAGGATGAAGACAATATTAATGGTAATGATGTTGAGGATAGACTTGACACTATCCCCTTAAAAATAGCGGAGGGTCCCTCAGCCGAAGACCTCATGCTCAAATGGTTGACCAGGAGACTGAACTTAGAGACTCAGCTCCTGGAAATAAAATAAAAATGAAAGAGATGGGCCTAGGACTTATCTCTATGGCAGCATTGTAGAAGAGTAGGATCTACTTCTTATAGAGTCCCCCACTTTTTGCTGATGTTTCACTGTTTTCGACTTAGTCTGGCTGGGATCCTGCTATTCAGGACCCCAGCCTAAACTCCATAAACTGATTGCATGTATTTTAGGTAAACTCCAGATTGGATTCTGGGGAACCCTTATAAGTCCCTACCATATGGTATACTATGCACCTAGGACATAGGTACCCCAGAGGCCTCCCAGGGGCTGCAGCATGTAATATCACCCCTGAGAGGCCACTCAAATTGACACAACAGGTCTGCTACTGCAACCCGTGTAAGGTGGTGCATGCATACCTTACTTAGATATAGGTTCACTATATCTACCTAATCACTGCACATATAAACCTATCAGTTGCCCCTATGGCAGGCCTTATCAATCCTGAAGGCAGGGTGCTGGGTTTTATGTGAGAGGGTGCCTGTGCATGAGCAGGGCCCCTCTGCAACCTTCAGAATCTATTCTCCGGGGTTGTTCTGTGATGCAGCCATACCATATACTCTTTAAGTGCATTATAACCTCGCGGTAAATGCTAACTTTAAAACGGCTGCAGAGAAAACTGTTGTGTTTGGTGTCAAACACCTTGGAATCATACCTTCAGATCAGTAACTGGTGTGGGAGGTATGAGTCCACCCTCCTAGAGGGAGAAATATGACAACACCGGTACACCCGGTACCAGCTTTCTCGACCATGCATCACAAGATGGATGCTGCCAGCCACAGACACGAGCCTGCCCTCTTGCTGCTGGACGAAACTACGGCAGGGGAAGGATGAATAATAGGTTTCCTATCACAGGGAGGTGTAACCACCTCCCAGACCAGCTTGGGTCTGGGTGGGTGCACTCCAAGAGTGCTTTGATGTCAGCACTGGGGGCACATTTGGTGTCCCTGTGCATAGTCCAGCTCAAACCAGTTGCAGGGGCTATCAGCCCTGCTCTGGCACGAAGCTGGACAAAGGACATGGGTGTAGCCCCCCCCCTCTGTCCTGACCCTCCCAGAGTTTGTCCCACCCCTTCCTTGGGTATAAAGTAGGAACCCCTGGCTACAGGACTTTAGATTTTACCTGGACGAAACTCTGCTACAGAAACCAAGTACTACAATGATCTACACTGCGCTAGATGACTGAAGAATCTCCCTTGGAGTAAAGGAGGTACTCCCCTGCTAAGCAGGCACCGAAGACGCATCGTACCGGTTTGCAACTCCGAAGCTCCTGAGGACTCGGAAGACTTTTGCAACATAGGAGGTGGGTTTTCAAGTATCCCGAGGTTGGCTAGTGTGCTTAGCAAACCTGAGACCCGTATCCCACGTGGGGACTGTGCAACCTGAACCCCTGGGCACTGTGTCCGTTTGCATAAGCATCTTTTTTTTTTATTCTGTTTATTAGTTTTTCAACAACAAACCAGCATCCACGTTTCTATTACATCCATATGCATTTCATTAGCAGAGTAAACTTGTCTCTCCGATGGTCAGTACAAGCATACACATCATTTATCACATCTGGAGCAAAGCTGATCACATCTTGTATGTCAGGGGGTAAGAATTCACATACATGTTCAGGATACATTGAGACTACATGTTCAACATTTAGTTATACAACAAGGGAATCATGCTACCCCGTCAGTTCCGCAGCGATGTTTGATGTCCATATGCTTTAAATCCCATCACATTTTCCGCATTTTAAGCATGCAATACAATCTTTCCCTCCCCGCCTCCCCCCGACCAGCTAAGCGTCCACCATCCCATACGAATATGTCTCAGCACAGGTATTGCGCAGTTATTGTCGTGCTCTCCGCTCCCGTCTCCTGTGGGTGTGCTAGCAAGTAACACGTTAGTGGGGCCCAGATATATCTAGGTCTGGACGCACATGATAGTAATTCAGCGTATGCAGCCAATTGTTCCTGGCACGTCACCAGGTCAGCAATCCAATCTTTGAATTTGGGCGCCCTCCCTCTGCCCCAGCGGCAGGCCACCCGCCTCTTAGCAATGAGTATGGCAAGGGCGATATACTTGTGATGTGCCGCCTGTACCGGCTGCACATAACTGAGCAAGGCCATCAGTGGTGTGGGTTCTAGATGAGTGTGTACCATTAGTGTAAGCGCCTCAAATACCTGTGCCCAATATTCGCCCACTCCTGGACACGCCCAGGCTAAGTGTACAAAATCTGCCCCTGGTGCTTGACATCTGTCACATCTAACTGACTCCCTCAAGTGGTATCTATGCATCCGTGCTGGTGTATAATATAGCCTATGTACGAATTTATAATGTATTATTCGAAGTCTGCTACTCAATGACACCCTCTCAGTCTGCAAACAACAGTAGTCCCACTGATCGTCCGTCAATTCGAGGCCTAGTTCCTCCGCCCATCGTGTGCGAGCGGGCGCAGCCAGCAATTCCCTTTGTGTGTGAACTGATCGGTAAAGCATAGAGATGAGGCTTTTAGCCGTTTCGCTCTTGAGCAACAGTTGTAGTGGTGCTAGCTCTTGTGGCTCATCTGGGAAGCCTGGGGTATGGGATTTGATGCCCTGTCGAAGCCGGATATATATATATATATATATATATATATATATATATATATATATATATATATATATATATATATATATATATATATATATATATATATATATATATACACATGTTCCAATGTGCGGAACTGACCTTCATGATATAAATCTCCCCAAGTGAAAATCATGAAATAGCAATCCCTGCAGAAGAGGCATATTCGGGTGGTATGAGAGAGGCACGTAGAAGGAGTACAGCTGGGGCGCCTTTAGCATGCATCCTATGTGATGCCACGCCGCCACCGTGCATGTAATGGTAGTCGGTGTCTTTTCCCTGGGGTTAACTGGATCATGAATCATCCCATTCAATGGAAAGGGGTGCGCCAGCTAGTGCTCCACCGCAACCTGCGGCATATACTTTGGCTGCTTCACCCAGAACCATGCGTAATGTGCCTGTGCACTGATGTAGTATAATTCAAAGTGTGGAATCCCAAACCCGCCCTGAGCATATGACCTAGTAAGGATATTCCATTGTAACCTCGGCTGTTTCCCTCCCCAGACTAGGCGCATCATTTCTGACCTGAGAGTCTTGGAAAATAATTTTCCAGGGTAGTATGAGATATTTAAAAACAAATAGAGCCGCTGTGGGAGGATCACCATTTTAATCAACGAGGCTCGACCAGCCATGGACAAATGCAGAGCAATCCAGCGGCTCACAGAGTCCTCTATACGTGCCAATGCAGTGCCATAATTCAAGCACATAAGTTCCTCTCTGTCCGTGGTTACTCGTGTCCCTAAATAGCGCAGTTCATCCTCACACCACTCCAAGGGTTAATCCAGTGGGAATCTTCCTGTGGAGGCCGTCAGTGGGAAAACGCAAGACATTTCCCACATTAATTTGGATACCCGATAGCTTCCCAAAAATTATACATTCATGAAGGACCGGATTAAGATTGGCCTGCGGATCTCAGATGTAGAGCGTGATATCATCCGCATAAAGGGACACAAGTATCTGCCGCATATTGCACCTCAGGGCCTTGTCATTGTGGCGCTGTCGCAGCCTCGCCGCCAGGGGCTCGACTGCTATAGCAAAAAGCAGGGGGGAAAGTGGGCACCCCTGTCGCGTACCCCAAGAAATAGAAAACGTCTGGGACATCCATCCATTAACAGATACCTTGGCCACCGGCATATTATATATCAACCTGATCCACGAGAGAAAGAGAGGGGGGTAACCCATTCTCAACATCACCCCAAATATGTAGTCCCATTCAATGGAATCGAAGGCCTTAGTGGCATTCAGAAAAATAGCGGACATTGGCAGGTTAGGTGATATGTTATTAAGAGCAGCAAAAAGTGTCCTCAGATTATGGGACGTGGCCCTGCCAGGTACAAAGCCCGATTGGTCAGGGAGGATCAGGTTCTCCATCAGGAGACTCAAGCGGGCGGTGATCAGCCTAGCAAGTATTTTGGCGTCGCAATTGAGAAGAGAGAGTCGCCTGTACGAATCACAATGCTGAGGTGGCTTCCCCGGCTTCAGTAACAAAATAATCATAGCTTCCCTCATAGATGCAGGGAGGCAGCCCACCTCCAGGTATTCCTCATACACTTCTCGCAGGATGGGGGTCATGAGGTCCACATATGTCTTATAGAATTCTATCGGGATCCCATCCGTTCCCGTAGCTATCCCTGATTGCATACTCATAATGGCCTTCATGACCTCATCTAGCTCGAAGGGGGCACATAGAAAAGTTTGCTGTACATCACTGAGCCATCCCAGGGTCACATCCCCCAGGTATCCTTCTAAGTTCAAGTCATCGCTCCTATTCGACTTGTACACACGTTGATAGAGCTGTGTGAAAGTGGTGAGGATATTAGCAGTGTCACGATATTCCGTTCCCTCTAAATCTTCTATTTCTAATACACAATTATCGTGGTGAGGGTTCCTGATCATTTGCACCAGTACTTTACCTGGACGCTCCCCCTCCCCGTAGCATCAGGCCACCCAGTGTTTACCCCTGAATCTCGTTTCCCTCTGAGCTGCGTCCATATATTCTGTAAGTGTCTCTCTAAACTTAACCTGAGCCGCTACGGTAGGTGCTGCAGCCAGGTCCGCCTCAAGCAACTTAAGGTCCATCTCAAGCTTTGCTATTTGGGTGAGTATGTCCTTGATTACCCCCGCCCCCTTCGCTATGCAGAAGCCACGGATCGTGACCTTAAATGCCTCCCATATACTGTCTACATTGTTCCCCGATCCTTTATTACGTACAAAGAAATCCTGTTTTTCCTTCCTCAGTTCTTCCTGAAATACCACATCTAACAAGTTAGGGGCATGCAGCCTCCAGGGGCCGCGCGGTACGTCCAGGTCTGAAGAGAGCAGCATAATCTTAACAGGGGCATGGTCCGAATATGTTCTGGACAGATGCTGTACTCGATCTATTGCAGGGCCCAACCCACGAGACATCAGCCAATAGTCCAGTCTCGCCCAAGACGCAGCTTGCGCCCTGAAGTGCGTTCCCTCCCTTGCGTGCGGATGCATGTGGTGCTAGGCATCAATCAGTTGACATTCAGATATTGTGTCACAAAGGGTCGTGCGTGTAATGATGAGGGGCAGAATACGACCTATCCATGCCAGGGTTGAGTGTTACATTGAAGTTGCCACCCCAGATAATATGATCGGAGGTCGTTTCGAATATCTTGGCCCAAAGCGTAGTGTAGAAGTGCGGGTCGTCCACATTGGGCCCATAGCAACAGGCCAACATGACAGCCACAGATCCCAGCCTTCCCCATGCCAAGCAGTAACGGCCCCACTGGTCTCATGATGACCCGACAGCTGAAATGGCACCTGCTTTTTAACGAGTATTGCTGTTCCCCTCGCATATGAGGAGTAGGATGAGAAACTTCTATGTGAGGCCCATTTGCTCGCAAACGTACTAGTCCTTTGTGGTGTAAAGTGCGTTTCCTGCAACATGGCTATGTGTATCCTGTGTCTCTCCAAATACTAGAGAACTTGCAGTTTCTTCCTGGCATCCCCCAATCCCCTGACGTTCCAGGTAATGATGTTCAGTTTCCCTCTATCTTGGTCAGCCATTCTCCTGGACACTTACTGTTGCTTTGCTGACCTCCCAAAGAAGACAGTCCGCTCCACATACCTCAGCCCAGAATATTGTTCTAACGCACTGTGGATGCATAACCTCCAACTCATTTGTTAACTGCCCCATATGAAAGTGAGTCACATTTTTCCTGAAAATTAGCGTACAAAAAGCAAAACATAGCAAAAGTCCCCCCACGCCCACCCACTGAAGCAACCCCAACTTGCCAGTACCACATTCCCGTCCGCCCCACACTTATCTCCTCCCCAACAAGATCAACTCTACAGCCCCTGCAATCAGCATGCAGCTGCCAATCCCGGGGTCATTCCCTTCGGGGGCCAGGTCTAGGTGGCAACACTGTTCCCCTAGGCCCAGAGGGCCATCCACGGTCAAGACCGCCTGGCCTTTCCGGGCAGAGGGTGCCCGGTGAGCTTCTATTAGCACCCAGTATGGGTCATCATTCAAATAAGAAACGTTTCCTATATAGAACTGCCTGTCAGTTAAGGAATCATGTGACCCTGTATACAGTTAAGGCATCTACTGCCTGCAAGTATTGTCTCATTAAGAGACGCCTTCTGCTCTCTTCGACTGGGACTTCTGTGACTCCACTCCGCCAACCTCGGAACAATGCATTTTCTTTACTAGCTTGAGGAAGTCCTCCACCTGTTGTGGTTTGGTGAAGAACCTCTGTTTGCCCTGGTGCATCACCCTCAGGCGAGCAGGATACAAGAGTGAATAGTCGATTTGCGCTTTCCTCAGCTTGTTTTTGACGTCTAAGAATTACCGCCGTTCCTCCTGGACCATAGGCGTGAAGTCTGGATAGATGGAAAATGAGTTCCCGTCATATGTCAGAGTCTGTTTACACCGTGCGGCACACAGAGCTACATTACGATCCCTGTAGTTCAATAACCTGGCTATGATGGGTCTGGATGTAGTACCTGGCTGAGGCTGCGGTCCAAGCGATCTATGGGCTCGCTCTACGAAGAACTGATTAGAGAAGGACTCGGGACTAACCGCAGACATCAACATTTTCTCCACGTAGTCTTCCATCCTCCCAGTATTGGTCAACTCTGGTATACCTAAAATGAGTATATCATTGCACCTTCTGCGCGCTTCCAAGTCCTCATTCTTTGCGGCAATGACCTTCAGCAGGTTATCCATGCACACCAGTTGTGTGGTATGACTCGCTGTCACATCCTCTGAGTCAGAGATGCGCCTCTCCGCTTCTTTGATTTTGTCCTCATGGCCATCCAGCTTATGCGCAATGGCGTCCATTCTGGACGACAATCTATCCACTTTGTCCACGACTGTGGCAAATCCTTATCAAACATCTTGGAGAACGTCCTGCACATCCGTGGACTGCCCTGAGGGCGTTTCCTGCACCTAATTTCTTCCAGTATGTTCCTGGCAATCCTGCGCGCCTCGGTTGCCCTTTCTTGACGCTTCTAAGTTCAACTTCGGCTGCCTGGTGTCCGGCTTGCCCATAGTGGCACCAGGGACGTATTCTTCTATCCTCGCTTTCTTCTCTCATCCGCAACAGCACTACGAGCGAGATTGCCAAAATTTCACTTTGTGTCGAGCCCTTCCACTAGGTCTCTCGCTCAATGGGGGGGAGGGAGGGGGGGGTCCTCAGTGCACAGCTAGCAAGTCTCCTCTGATTCATGCTATCCGGTCTAGTGTCTCTCCTCGCACTTTGGACTCAATCCCAGTAGCAAGTCACTCCTGTCTCTGTGGGCCGCCTTGCCGCAGGCACTCCACCCCTAGTGCTATGCCTCACCATGGGCCCGCAGCACCCGCCGCTCCGCGGTCAGCACGGCCAGACAGCTCCCTCACTGGTGCGCAGGGAGTCCAGCTGTACATCTGGGGATTTTCCAGAGACGATCGGGGGCCTCCCCCCACAGCCTCCCCTTTAATTTGGGGTCAGTCGCCTTTCTATCCCTCAAGGTGGGAAAGCGTGTCCCAGGCACTCTCACCTGCCGGATCCTACTGGAAATGGCTTTCGGCAACCCCCGTGGTGGCCAGGGCCAGTCGCTATGCTTCCCGCTTCCAACAGCTGTGCAGCTGAGTAATAGGTCGTCCCAGGGCCCACACAGGCCTCCCCGGCACTGCAGTCTTCAAATCGCCGGTATCACGCCCCTCAGACTTCAGTGTATGGGCTGCTTTCGTCTTCCTGGGCAGCACCGATCTCTCGTTCAGCGTGTGCGGCTCGCCCCGCTCGATCAGTACAGCGTGAATGGCAGCGGGGGGAGAGGGGCTCTACAGCCTGCCCCAAGGTTGTAATTGTCCTGCAGCACCACAGGCCAAACACACATCCCTTCCGATGTGGGGAATCAACCGGGATCTCACCTATGCGGTGTTAGCAGAAGCGGGGAGAAGCGCCTGCGATCAACGCACTTCCAGTGGCCGGGTGCCCCCCAGCATCGCGGGCTGAGCACGTCCAATGCCAACGCAGGGCACAGGCCGCCGGCTGCCTCGCAGCCTCTCCGCCACGCACAGTTTGCCCCTCGTCCGCTCTGCCAGCAATTATGCACCGTACCAGCTCACACCAATCCAGCGCCTTTGCCCAAAGGTTAGCGCCAGTCTCTCCAAGCAGCCGGGGGGGGGGGGGTAACCAGGATTGTTCTTTCATTTCCGCCGCTCTCTTCCCAGCCAGCGGCCCAGTCACCTCCTGTGTAGCCGCGGGCTCAGGTACTTTCAGCGGCCGATCTCGATCCTCGTAAGACTCCGCCTCCTCTCTTGGGCCCAGCTTCAATCCCACAGTACAGGCGCTTGGAGCAGTCTACACTCCCGATTTTCACACTGCAGCACCAGACAGGTCACTTCTTTCAGATAACGGTATTAACTACCACCGATGACTCCATATGGCAGAATAATTTATAGGAAATTGTCACCGGGCGGCAGGAGCCTTACATCAGTGCGGCCATCTTGCAAGCGCACCACCTAGCGTCCGCCATTTGCATAAGCATCTGCTTTCCGGCGACCCTGAAGCTGTGCTTTGGGCTACTTGTAGTCCAGACCCCGAGCAGTGATTCCACTGAAGATTATTGGCCTACACTCCACGAGTGTTCCGTGGGCTGGTGTTTTGTGATTCATCTCGAAGCCCCTTTGCGATCCCTGGTCCGTCGACCTGTGGGTCCCTGAAAAGGGAACTTTAACTTTCAATGGGCTTTCCTGGTTGCTCCAGACGTGCTCTGACTCTCCATTGCTTGGGGTGTCCCCAGGATCTTGCTGGTCCTCACGAAGCACCTTTTCTCTGACTGCGTGGGTTGCAGTTGCCAAGGCCTGTTGGTGTTCAATCCGGACACTGACCCCCCAGCACTCAACACCCTTTGTGGGACAGCTTGCCTGTGGACTTTGGCTGTCATCAATGTCTCATGGTCCCCGTGGCTGCAGAGTCAAGCAACACATCTTCTCACCTGAAGCAACCGACATCGGTGGGTATTGGTCTACCAAGCCCCTGGTGACTGGCAAGTGACCCAGACGGTCCCGCAGCTTTCAGGTTCTTCTCAGCTCCAGTCCAGGCTTGGATCACACTGGACACTTTTCCTCTTCACGGAAGCAGCACTTTGCAGCATCTCGTCATTGACGAAGATTCCCGACACCATTTGACACCTATGCACCCGGCTTCCCTGGGTTAGGTAACAAGAGTACTCCGGTGCTCACAAGGGTGCTGGCCTTAGAACCTTCTAACTCTGAAAGGGTTTGCTCAAAGTCCTCTCCTAATTGTACTTATTCTTTAAAATTCTAACCATGACTTTCCAATAGAATTGTACAGAGCTCGAGGCTGTGTTCTCACATGGCACGCGTCCCCGTGGGTCCCCTGTGTCACTACCTTGGGTGGTTCCTTGGGGTCCCAGCGATTCTACATGCTCTAGGCACTGTGTCTAGTCAAGTTGTGGTTGTTATACCACTTTCTTAGTATATGGTTTGGTCTTCCCCTGGGGTCCACTGTGTATTTTGCTATTTATTGTTGTTCTAGTACTGTAATATTGTGTGCCTTGTTCTCTAATCTCTTAAAGAGGTTAGTAGAGAGTGTTTAGTAATAAATACATATATTTTATATATACCTTGTGTGGCTCTCCTTTCATTTGGTCATCCAGGAGGTTATTGACTGGTAAAACAAGCTGCTTTACATTCCTTCAAGACTTAGCCTGAAGGCTGCTCTCCATAGCTACCACTAGGATAGCTTTCAATAAAGGTTGTCTGTAACCTAATCATCAATAAGGGTTTTTTGGACTGGCACAAGGTGCCCACTATAATTAGTGGTCAGCATACACCAGGCCAACTTCTCACTTTGGTGTGCAGCGGTTGGGATTCAAGCTTGCTATTGTTTTACCAGATAATCTCATTGAGTGACTAACCAAAAAACAGTAAAGGTACTCAGGTACATGTAAATCAAGTCTAGAATAAAGGAAGTTCCATTGAACTTAGAGTTGGGTAAGTCCAGGGTCTAGCACACCCTTTCTCCAACTCAAGAGAGTTTCGTAGTTCCAGCTACGTTAGGTAGGTGCCTACACCACATAACACTAGTATGTCTTCTAGGGCAGACGCCAGTGGCTCCTTGCTTGCTAAGTATGACCATCTCTCATTCCAGGAATTGAGAAACATGTGCATCTAGAAAGGTGAAGACAGGGGAAAAACCCAAATACCCAATGCCTTATAGAGGCTTTGCTTTTAGATGATCTCAGAAAGACCCCAGGGTCTGATGAGACAGGCAGGTTGGTCGGGCCAGTTGGAAGAGGACAGGCCAGGAAGTGTAAACATCCAGAACCTAGACTCTGAAGCTGACCAGGAGGATCATGATGATTCTAACCTAGACAATCCAATTCTTCATGGGGATTAAGGAGAAGTCCCAAGGTGTCCTCTCTTCACCAGGAAGAGTTAGCAGTGTGTCAAGAAGATCTAGATCTCCTTCTCAGGAGCCTAATCATTCTGGTGTATCTGTAGGGACCGCTGTTTCTCATAGGACCTCTGCTTCTCAAAGGAGGGAGTCCTCTTACGATAGAAAGGTCCAACTGCTTGACTTTGAGTGAGCTAAGCTCATAATCAAGAGAGAGCAATTGGCCTTAGACAGAGAAACCCTGGAGCTTTAGAAAGCTTCTAAAAAGTTGGGGATAGAGCCCCATGGTGGCAGCAACAGTGTCCCTAGAGGTAGAGAACATACTCATGATCATAGGAACCTGAACTAGATTGTCCCTCCCTATCAACGTGGGGATTATATCCACAAATGGATAACTGCACTTGAGAGGGCCTGTAAAGTACAGAGGGTCCCTCAGGAGCAGTGGGCAGCAATATTGTGGCTCTCCGTTGCAGACAAAGGTAGAGACAAACTCCTCACTGTTAAAGAAGAGGATGCTGATAATTACAAAGTCTTGAAGAGTCCTATGATTGATGGGTTTGGCTTAACCACTAAGTTATGTTATGTTATGTTATGTTAAATTTGACTTGTAGAGCGCACGTACGCCCGTAGGCTTCATGGCGCTATAGGAAGTTTTCAGAAACACAACACAACAACAAGAGGACAGCTTGGAACATCTAAGGATAGGCTTCCCTAAAGAGCCAGGTCTTAAAGGCTTGTCTAAAGGCCAGAATATCCTCGTGTGACCTTAAAGAAGCTGGCAGGGAGTTCCAGAGGGAGGCAGCAAGAAAGTGAAAGGAGCTGCTGCCCTGACGTTGTTTCCTAACAACAGGCACCGTGCGCAGGCTTTTGTGACTGGAACAAAGGTTGCAAGAGGGGACATATCTGGCAAGCAAGTTGATGATAAATTTGGGGCCCTTGCCTTGTAGTGCCCTGAAGATAATGCAGCCGGTTTTAAAAGCCGCCCTCTGGGCTATCGGCAGCCAATGCAGATCTGCCAGGCCTGGCCTGATGGACTGCCATTTAGGAAGCCCACAGATCAGCCTGGCCGCCTGATTTTGAACTAGCTGCAGCCTCTTGAGCTGCCCGGCTGGAAGACCCAAATATAAACTATTTGAGTAGTCCAGCCTAGACAGCACAAGGGCGATGGCCACCTGTATCAGGGCAGAATGGGTTAGGAGATGGGCAATCTTTCTAATCTTGCGCAGCTGAAAGAAGCATGCGGAGACTACTGTCCCTACCTGACTTTTCAAAGAGAGGTCTTCACTAAAGGTGACTCCAAGGCTCTTGACCGTGCGGGATTTGGAAGGGGGATTTCCCATCTCCGGAGGCCAAAATTGAGGTCCCCAGCTGAGTTCAATCTTCCCAGGCAAGATCAGTTCAGTCTTGCCTGGGTTGAGTTTTAGGTGGTTAAGGCCCATCCACCTCTGGATGTGAGCCATGACCTCCCTAAACTCAGTAACAGCGTCTGGCGAGCCTAGGGGGAAAATCAATTGCAGATCATCAGCGTAGTTAAAGATCCACACTTTGAATTTCCTCAAGGAGTACAAGAGGGGACGCAAATATAAATTAAATAAAAGGGGGGACAGGGAAGAGCCCTGAGGGACACCACAGTCGTTCTTAATTCTAGGGGCTGTGAAGGTGCCCAGTCTCACTGCTTGAGTCCGGTCAGACAAAAATGATTCCACCCAGCTCAGGGCAGCACCTCTGAGGCCTGCCTGCCCGACACGGCCGACCAAAATGGTGTGGTCGACCGTGTCGAATGCAGCAGACAGGTCAAGGAGTACCAGTGCCTGGTGGACGTCCCAGTCTGCGTTACACCGAAGTGTGTTCTGGACTGCTAGGGTTACCGTCTCGGTCGAATGGCCTGGATGGAACCCAGCTTGATTGGGCTCCAGAAACCCAGTGGTTTCCACAAAGTTGGAAAGACAATTGGAGACGTGAGCCTCCAATATCTTGGATAAAAACGGCAACAGGGATATGGGACGATAATTTGATGAGTCCCGGGGGTCCAGACCTGGTTTTTTTATCAGAGGGATTAGCAGGGCGTGTTTGAAACCAGTAGGTACCCTGCCCTGGGCCAATGATTTGTTTAGTAGGGGTAGGATACCCTGAGGGATAGTCTGACCGATTTCAGAGAAGATGTGGGGGGGGCAGATATCGTTTGGGGATCCGGACTTTACCCTCGCCAAAAGTGAAGAAAAAGTTTTACCATCGATGGCCGGGAAGGCATCTAGTACAGAGGGATTATAAAAGGCGTCATCCAGAGGAAGTGACGTTGGGGAACTAGCAATGCTTGATTTAATAGTGACAATTTTTTCTCTGAAAAAGTTATTCAGGGAATCACATATCTTCTGCGTGGGAGCTATTGAGGGGGCTGTCCTGTCGTTGTCACAGAGTTCATTGACTATATTAAAAATGTCTTTGGACTTATTAGATGAAGATAACATTTTTGTGGAAAAGTAGTTGAGTTTGTGTTGGCTTAAAATTTTTTGATATTTTTTCCTAGTGGCGCAGAAAATTTCCCTATCCTGTGAGGAATAAGTGGCTCCCCACTGTCTTTCTTTCTGTCGTACCCCTAATTTAAGTGCTCTAAGTTCCTGGGTGAACCATTTGTGGGCATCATTACCTCTAATGTTAGACAAGTATACAGAGGGGGCGAACAGATCTGCTGCGTGTAGGAGCCAGGAGGACAGTGCCCTCTCGTCAACCTCCAGGTCTTCGCCTGATAGGGGAAGGGTGTTGTTCAACGTGTCCATGAACCCAGAGCGGTCCATGGATTTCCATTTACGGAACTCTTTTCTCATAGAAGGTTTGGCCTTAAGCTGCCCTTGAATTTCTAGCGGGAACTGGATGAAATAATGGTCTGACCAAATACAAGGACTTATAATGGGAGAGAATGGTGGTAGATTATGTGTCCAAATTTGGTCCAGGCTGTGGCCCTTCTGGTGAGTGGGTAAGTGGATGTGTTGGACCAAGTTTAAATCTGTAAGCAGATCCCTCAGTTCTCCAGCTTGAATGTCTGTGTCTGTTCTGTCGAACCAATAATTTAGATCCCCCACTAGGACAGTTTTAGAGTACTTTATTACATGAGAGGCCAGTTGTTCTGCCAAAAGTACTGGATAATGGGTCATGTATTGGGGAGGGCGGTATAGCAGGATTAGAGTAAGAGCCCCACTCACTGAGTCTAATGTGATTACCAAGTTTTCGGTGTTAGGGAGAGTGAGAGAAGGTAATTCCCGGAAATGAAAAGATTTCAAAATGATTGCTGCTACCCCACCTCCGGCCTTCCCTTGTGCACGGTTGGCAGTCAGAATATAGTAGTCTGAGGGAAGTGATGCAAGAATGTCCGGCAGGGAATGAGGATTGGTCCACGTTTCGGTCAACAGCAGAAGATCTGGTTTTTCCTCCATAGGAAAAGAAAGATGTTGACCTGGTTCTTTATTAGGGACCTTGTGTTGTGGTAGTAGCATCGCAGGTTATGTATTAATGAAGGAGCCGATCGAGGTTCAGTCGTCAATGATGGAGTAGACTGAATATCATCGGCCGGTAGGGGAAGGCGAGAGAGCCCCAGTCTTTGGATACGTGAGCAGGTGTGCAAGGGGAGTGTAGGGAGGGCTATTCCAGAGGGGAAGCTAGGTTGCAATGTTAGTAAATCAGAAGAGGAATACCTCAGAAAATGGCCAGGGGGGGTGGGCCCGGGTCCCGGTCGGCCGCGGACGGGCGCAGACGGGCTTAACTCAGGCGCAACTCCGGCACGCCTTCGTCGTGCCCGCTGCGCTTGTCCGCTGCGCTGACACATATGGACCGTTTAAGTAGGGGCTGGACTCGGGGGGTGTGGCGGTGATGTCACTGGCCTCGCCTCCCACCTCACCCGAGCAACCCGGCCCAAGATGGCGGCCCCGGCCGCTGAGAGCCCGCTGAAGCGATCAGCGCTCAGCCGACCGTCGGTGCACTCAGGAGGAGTGATCAGGTAGGTGTCCTGGAGTCCGGGGGAGAGACTAGGATCACGAAATAGTTCCTGAATTTAAAAAGTGCTCCTCTGCGCTTGATGCGGCGAAGTGCTGATAAAATGATCCTGCAATGTCACTTTCCGTATTGTGAATGCTGCTGCTCTACTTCCTTAGCTACAGGCGGAGACCCCCTGCCACAGGGTCGTCAGCCTGCGAATGCCAAGGGTAGATTCCAATCGGCACTCCTAAGTAGGGGCTGGACTCGGGGGGTGTGGCGGTGATGTCACTGGCCTCGCCTCCCACCTCACCCGAGGAACCCGGCCCAAGATGGCGGCCCCGGCCGCTGAGAGCCCGCTGAAGCGATCAGCGCTCAGCCGACCGTCGGTGCACTCAGGAGGAGTGATCAGGTAGGTGTCCTGGAGTCCGGGGGAGAGACTAGGATCACGAAATAGTTCCTGAATTTAAAAAGCGCTCCTCTGCGCTTGATGCGGCGAAGTGCTGATAAAATGATCCTGCAATGTCACTTTCCGTATTGTGAATGCTGCTGCTACTTCCTTAGCTACAATAATTAAACAACAGGGGGTGGTGATGGACAGAGTTTCTGAATTAAGCAGAATACTCTCACCCAGTCAAGAGATCAGGGCTTAATCCAACACCGTTTTTTAGCTCACTGCACCACCCCAGCTCAGAACCTGGCTATATGCAAATTAGTCTGTCCCTGGCCCAGTGTATCATGGGAACAGGGCAAACCAAACTACCAAGCCAATTCTTTCACTTAGCTACAGGCGGAGACCCCCTGCCACAGGGTCGTCAGCCTGCGAATGCCAAGGGTAGATTCCAATCGGCACTCCTAAGTAGGGGCTGGACTCGGGGGGTGTGGCGGTGATGTCACTGGCCTCGCCTCCCACCTCACCCGAGCAACCCGGCCCAAGATGGCGGCCCCGGCCGCTGAGAGCCCGCTGAAGCGATCAGCGCTCAGCCGACCGTCGGTGCACTCAGGAGGAGTGATCAGGTAGGTGTCCTGGAGTCCGGGGGAGAGACTAGGATCACAAAATAGTTCCTGAATTTAAAAAGCGCTCCTCTGCGCTTGATGCGGCGAAGTGCTGATAAAATGATCCTGCAATGTCACTTTCCGTATTGTGAATGCTGCTGCTACTTCCTTAGCTACAGGCGGAGACCCCCTGCCACAGGGTCGTCAGCCTGCGAATGCCAAGGGTAGATTCCAATCGGCACTCCTAAGTAGGGGCTGGACTCGGGGGGTGTGGCAGTGATGTCACTGGCCTCGCCTCCCACCTCACCCGAGCAACCCGGCCCAAGATGGCGGCCCCGGCCGCTGAGAGCCCGCTGAAGCGATCAGCGCTCAGCCGACCGTCGGTGCACTCAGGAGGAGTGATCAGGTAGGTGTCCTGGAGTCCGGGGGAGAGACTAGGATCACAAAATAGTTCCTGAATTTAAAAAGCGCTCCTCTGCGCTTGATGCGGCGAAGTGCTGATAAAATGATCCAGCAATGTCACTTTCCGTATTGTGAATGCTGCTGCTACTTCCTTAGCTACAGGCGAAGACCCCCTGCCACAGGGTCGTCAGCCTGCGAATGCAGAATAATACAGAATTAAGTTCAACGATACCCAAGAGGCACAGACTCAAGACTGGGTTGACTTTGTAGGTTGTGCTACTAAGGCTCTGGAAGACTGCTTCTTTGGCAGTAAAGTGTGTGATTGTAAACAATTATATAATTTAATTATGAAGAAGCAGATTCCTTATAATTGTCAAAATCAGTTGTTGCATCAGTACCTGGTGGACTCTGATCTGCCCTCTCCCCAAGAATTGGGTCAGGAGGCAGACAAATGGGTCAGAACCAGGGTGAGGCAGTAGGTTCAGAACCAAGGTGGTGACTCCAAGAAGCAAAATTCAAAACCCTCAGAGAAGGGTGGGAAAAAGGGTAAAGACTAGAAGTCTTCTCAAGGGCCCCAATAATCTTCTACTGGTGAGGAGTCACAATCCAACAAGGGAAAATGCAAGAAGAAACTATAGTGTCAAATCTGTAAACAGAAGGCCCACTGTACAAGTGACTGTAACAAGTACAAGGACTCAACTCCAACCACCACTGCCCCTAAGGCAACTGTTCTCCCTAGTTCAGCTCCAAGTGATGGTACTCAGAATAAGGGTGTAGTAGAGTTAACACTGGGATCTGAAATTTACTCTGGCCTAGTCAGAGTTCCAACTCAGGCTGTGCTGGTCTGTGATGGAGGCCTGGATATGGACTCCTTATTTGTCAGCCCCAGTAATCTTTGCAAATACAGACATCAGCCTTTGATAAATGGAAAAGTGGACTTGGCATTCAGGGACACAGGATTACGTATCACAATTGTGACAAAAGATCTTGTGGCTCCTGAGCAAATTATACTTGGTGATATGTACCAAGTAACCAACGCTAGCAATATCAGGACAGACCATTTTTTTGGCAGTTGGTAATTTTACCTGGGGAGGGGTAACTGGCCCTCAGAAGGTTGTGGTAAGTACAGACCTCCCTGTTGAATGCTTGTTGGGCTATGATTTAGAAACTTCAGCTTGGGCTAAAATGGAGCTCAGGACTCATGCAGACATGTTGGGCATCCCTGCAGATGTGTTTGCTATGACCAGGTTAAAAAAAACATGTAAAAGGCAAAAATGTCACAGGCAAAAATGTCTTCCACTGAAAAGGTCCTGGATCCTGGAAAAATGGACCAGGCACCTACCAAGAAAAGGAGCAGTAGGGGTAAGGCAGTGTCTTCTCCCCTGACTCGGGGTCCAGATCAGTCTCTTGAGGGAGATGATCTCAGTTCTGAAGAAGGAACTGTCCCAGAAGAGCTTGAGCCTGATCAGGTTGAGCTCTTGGGGACAGGCTGCCCTTCTCTTGAACCCCTCAGACAAGCTGTTGCTGAGGCTGCTGGGAGTGCTAGTGGGTCCCCTAGGATTTACTGGGATGATGGTCTCCTTTACTCAGAGAGTAGAGACTCCAAGCCTGGTGCAGCCAGGAGGTTTGTTATACCTCTGAAGTGCAGGTGCTTCCTATTGACACTAGCACATGACATCCCATTAGCAGGTCCCCTAGGCCAAAACAAGAATTGGGACAAAATTGTCCCTGACTTTCATTGGCCTCACATGTCTGAAGACACCAAGGAGTTATATTGCTCCTATGTCACCTGTCAAGCCAGTGGTAAGGCAGGTGGTACAACAAAGGCCCCCCTGATACCACTACTTGTGGTGGGGGTTCCCTTTGAGAGGGTTGGGATTGATATAGTTGGTCCCACGGATCCTCAAACAGCTTCTGGACATAGATTTATACTGGTGGCGGTAGACCATGCCACCGGGTATCCAGAGGTAATTCCCCTTAGAGCTACCACAGCTCCTGTGGTGGTAAGGGCCCTCCTGGGAATCATTTCCAGGGTGGGTTTTCCTAAGGAGGTAGTATCAGACAGAGAGGCAAACTTCATGTCTAGTTACTTGACTGCTATGTGGAAGGAGTGTGGCGTAAATTACAAATTTACCACCCCTTTTCACCCACAATGCAGTGGGATAGTTGAAAGGTTCAACAAAACCCTTAAGGGCATGATAAAAGGTCTCCCAGAAAAGCTTAGGTGCAGATGGGACATACTTTTGCCCTGCCTTCTCTTTGCCTACAGAGATGTTCCACAGAAGGGGGTTGGTTACAGCTCCTTTGAACTTCTTTTTGGACATCCAGTTAGGGGTCCATTGTGTCTAGTGAAGGAGGGATGGGAGTTACCTCTCAAACCCCCTAAACAGGATATTGTGGACTATATACTTGGTCTCTGCTCCAGGACGGCTGAGTACATGAAGAAGGTAACTAAAAACCTTGAGGCTAGCCAGGAATTTCAAAAGGCCTGGCATAACCAAAAGGCTATGTTGACTGTTTACCAACCAGGACAGAAAGTATGGGTGTTGGAGCATATGGCCTCAGCATCCCTCCAAGACAAGTGGAATGGCCCTCATAGAATAATTGAGCAGAAGGGAGAGTTTACCTATCTGGTTGACCTAGGAACTCCCAGGAGCCCCTATAGGGTGCTCCACATCAACAGGCTCAAACCATATGTTGACAGGGTGCCGCAACGCATGAGGTTTCTTTCTGCTGACAGTCTTTGGAGGCCAATTTCTATGGGGGTGTACAAGGCGACTACCTGTTTTCCTGAGCATTGCGGGCTTGGCGAGAGACGCCCGACCATCCTTGCGGGACTCCAAGTCCCAGGATTCTTTGCCTGCCCACACCTGGTCCTGGACAGAGCTACGCCCACAGCCCCAGGCGCTACTTAAGACCTCGCGCGCACCCGCTCCGCGGGTGCCGCAGCGCATGAGGTTTCTTTCTGCTGACAGTCTTTGGAGGTCAGTTTCTACAGGGGTGTACAAGGCGACTACCTGTTTTCCTGAGCATTGCGGGCTCGGCGAGAGACGCCCGACCATCCTTGAGGGACTCCAAGTCCCAGGATTCTTTGCCTGCCCACATCTGGTCCTGGACAGAGCTACGCCCACAACGGCTGTTAGTATTTAAACCAACCATATCCTCCGCGGCGCGGGAGCGTCCCGGGAGAAGCCCGGGACAAGGGCGGGACCGTCCAAGGCCGTCACAGGCCGGAGTAGGCTGGGCTGGGCCACCCCACCAACGTGCTCCATACCCAGGCAAGAACATTTGCAGGTGATCGGGACTGATAACATTGTTTGTTGTATCTTATTTGTGGGAACTGGTGTTTGAGCTGCCCCAATTGAATAAGTTTTTTAAATGACAAACATGGCCCATCTTTTTGGGAACGGGAGGAAGATGGCGCCAAACACAATGGAGGGAGGCGTTACAGGGACACTAGACAACTTTATTACTAGAGCAGCAGTTGTGCTAGAGCGTGAAATAGCCCTTACAGTGAAGCGGCTATCTCTGGAACTTATGGGCTCAAAGCGGTCTTCTCTGGGTAAAATTAAGAATGCTGTTACGCCAGATCAATCAGATACCCTGAGAACCAGTGGGACTAGCCCGAGGAATATAAGTTTAGGACCAGATGGGTGTAACACCATCACCTCCCTGATCACCTCTATTGACAGCACCTCATCACTCAATGATAGTCGGCCCATCGTAATAACCACTAAGAAGGCCAATGCTGTTGATATCCCGAAGACAACAGTTTTATGCCCCAAACAAACGGGTAAAAGGAAAAGGGGTGGGGGTCGACAAATGGGTAGAAGATCAAAAGTACCCAAGACGTTAAATAAAACAGTAAAATTGTTCCTCTCAAAGACACCGCTCCAGCTAATGCACCTATTATCCCAACGAAAGTACTGCCAAAAACCACATCTAATGCTACATCTCAGCCTTTCATACGCGTCACACCTGTACTTAGCGACGTTGAAGTTTTTTTTAGCACAAGTGGAACAGCTGTTAAAGTCATTAATGCTCCCACTCATAGAGAGACTGAAGATAGTAAACCAGAACATGGGAAAGTTACAACAGGCAACTTCAGAAAATACCCAAATGCTGGAAAGTCTATCAGCCAGCTTCCAAACAGGGGGCCCCTCGACATACCTCAGTAAACAGCCTATAAATCCATCATCAATGTCTTGTCCGGTCCCAACCATCATAGACGATGAGCGAAGGAACATAACTAACAAAGAGTATGGGACTGAGGAAGGAAGAATCAATACACTGGGGGTCACAGGTAAAATATGTGCTGTAGGTGATAACAGCAAGTACCGCAAACATAACACCCCACTATTAACACAGGCTGAGGGAAAAGGAAACACAGATAAATTAATTAGAAATGTGGATAATCTCCCTGTCATCAACCTACCCCCGCAATCAACACCGTTGGTGTTAGTATTGAGTAATTTACCACCCCTCCCCGAGGGAATTAAAGAGGAATACAGCCAACTGAAAAATAAGGTCACCCATTGGCTGACTCGTAACACCATAGAGGGGCACTCAGCAGGGAATAACATCATCATGGTCCGACGTGTGTCCTGGCTAGCCAGTTTGAGAAAATCCAGAAATGGCGACTGCATTGTGGTAAATTTTAATAGTCCAGCAATAGTAGAAAGGATATTTAGGGATGTGGAGCAAGGAGGGGAGTATAGGGTCAGGGTATAGAGATACTGCCCTTAGGTTTCTTCTATAGGAAAACGACCCGAGTTCGACCAGATACCGGGAATGGGGGATACCTTGATAGGACACCCCACTACAGAGGACAACAGGGAATGGGCCCACCACTGTTGAGGACATCAAGGGAACCCATCTGGGGTGGATACAGGTTTCCCCCGCCTATTGAGGGACTAAATCGTTACGCAGTTCTTTCCGGTCTCAACGACTGTGACTATGTGGGAAACACTTAAACCACAACATCTCTAACAGTAACACCTCACCCAAAACCAGCCTCCCCTCAGCAGACAGCCCAGTGCTTGAGCCTGTACCTGTGGTGGCTAAATTAGATAAATCTGCTTCTATCCTAGCTGATGGGTCTTGGGAAAAAAACTCTCCTGAAATAACATTGTCTGACCCTCCATGGGTGGTCACCTAGGGTACCAAGGAGAATCATCCAGATCACAACGTACTCTCATGGAATATCGCGGGGCTGGCAGGAAAGGTTACAGACCCCATACGGGTGCAGTTTGTCAGCAAATACTCGTTAATTTGTCTCCAAGAGACGTGGCTTGTCAACTGCAATATCGCGCTGGAGGGGTATAGAGCTTTCTTCGTCCCAGCGACTAGAGTAACCAGCGGTAGAGCCATGGGAGGTCTGGCAATTTTTGCATCATTGGCCCTAAGATGTAGCATCAAGGCTATTCCCCTAGACAATAGAAACATGCAGGCCTTTTCCTTGGGTCAAAAAGACAGTACCCTCTACGTGATACATTTTTATAACGCTATCCACAAAGAAGATGGTTGTGGGATTGCAGAGTTGAATAATTATGGTAAACAGGGCCGTGGTTCTCACATGAAGAATCTACTCATCCTAGGAGATTTTAACGTCCACGCATGTGGCGACCCCAAGTCCAATGCCTTGGAGACACTGGGTTGCCCACTGATATCGGGACTCCACTTTGAGCATACTAAACAGGGTAACGCCCTTAATGACATGCTTGACGAACAAGACTTATCCTCTGCACTGAGTTTTGCCCCACCACTTAGCAAACAAAGGAAACCCACGTTTAAGGGTAGAGGCAATGGGTCCTTTAAAGATCATATATTACTATCAAGAACCATCTTACCTCTTTATCAGGGTTTTTCCATAATTCCAAGCATACACAGGGATCATAACCCTGTCTGTGTGACTATAGGAGGGAGTATCATGAAGAAAAAGGGCAAAGCAAAAGGCACTAATAAACTACAACCCACTGATGGAGGGCGATGGATTAAATGGAGTCAAGTAATCCTTTTTTTCTTTCTTGATACACTTAAGGTCGCATGTGAGACAGAATTTTCCTTAACAATGAATCTTTAGCAACAGGAATTCTAAAGTCCTTTGAAGGGATTGCATTTAAAGTGGGAGGCATGTTACTTGCCCAAGGGAGAACTAGTATGTCAAGTGAACACAAATGGTTCTGTCGCCTATGTTCAAAAGCTGCAAGAGAACTCAAGGCAGGTTTGAAAACAACACCCAGGGACAGATCTTTGATTAGCATCCTTCGGAAAAACTACAAAAATGTCCTGGCTAAACGCAAGGTGGAAATGAAAGAAGCTCTATGGAGGGAGCTCTTAGATCCTGTGACCTTATCCAGTAGCTCTATATTCTGGGGCACGATTAATCGATCACCTTTTTTAGCGGAAGGGGCCAGAGAAGTGGGCTCCAACATTACAGAGGATGAATGGGTGTCCCACTTTGTCAGTATATTTAAAAATACGTCTACCCCGTTAGACTTAACTGATAAGATTACAGGCATGGAAGTAGTGGTGTTTTCTGTTAATGAAATAGAGGAGGATATTAACAACCTTACAAATAAAAAGGCCCCAGGCCCGGATGGTATCCCCCCCGGACCTTTTTAAATTAAACCCCTCTTCCTGGGCTCGGATCCTGACCGCAGTGGGTAATGCCGCAGCCAAGGAAGGATGCCCTGCATCCTGGGGAGTCTCAACAATCGTACCAGTTCACAAAAAGGGGGATCGTAACTGTACTATGAACTACAGGCCAATTTCACTGATTGACTCCGTTGTAAAGGTTATAGTGGGGAGTCATTTTAAAGAGGCTGTGTACCTGGGCGGAGGAGAATAAGATCATCTCGGACATCCAATATGGGTTCCGCCCAGGTCACTCGACCATGGCTCAGTCCCTAAATCTCTACCTGATCTTAGGAAAGTACACCATTGCTCACCCTGGGACCATCTATATGGCCTTCATGGACCTTTCATCCGCGTTTGATTGCGTCAACCGGGAAAAGCTGTGGCAGTCCATGGGAGTTGAGCGAAATTTGGTGGACTTTCTGAGGGATCTCCAAAGAGATACTAAGGCCAACATCAGATATACCACTGACTTGAAGGTATCCAGGAAATTTGACATTGAAAGGGGGGTCCGGCAGGGGTGCATATTAGCCTCCTTCCTTTTTAACCTTTATATTAACAATCTAGAAGGATCATTGCTAGATACAGGGGCGGATTATCCATATGTGGGACGGCGAGGACTGCCCGTCCTGTTATACGCGGACGACGCAGTCCTCTTGGCCCGTACCCCAATAGGGCTACAAACCCTACTTGATGCATTCCATGGTTTCATGGCATAGCGAGATCTGTCTATAAACAATACTAAATCTTATGTGATGCAGGTAGGGCCGCGTCCCAAAAGACAGTACCCTTTTGTGGTGAATGGAGTTAGGGTGCCAAATTGTACAACTTTTTCCTACCTGGGTGTCCTACTAGATCACCGGCTCAACTGGGTTGCACCTTAAAAAAAAAAAAAGGGGTGAGGTTAATAGGGCAAACTCCGCGTTATTTGGATTTGCAGCCAAAATGGGCAACCGACCTGTGGCAGCTATGCTAAAAATCTACCGGGCCAAATGTTTATCTATAGCCAGCTACGGGAGTGACTTATGGGGATACTATGGCCTCGATGGTCTCCAGGTGACAGAAAATAACTTTTTTAAACAACTACTGAGCGTCCCAAAGGGGACTGCGAATCTGTCAGTACATGAATAAACCGGTATGCCTTATATAAGTGACACCTTGGCCTTGCGTCCCATTACCTTTTGGTTACAATGTTGGCTCAACAAGCATCTGGGTTTAACACATAACCTTTTAAAAGAGGTTTTGAGCTTGGACCACATGATGAACATCCCATAGATTAAATATTTAAAAACTTTTTTTAGCGAGATGGGACGTTTGGACTTGTTTTTAAAACCTGAAGGTATTACCAGGAAGGATGTAGCGCTTGTAAAGTACTCCTTCACCCTAATTAAAAAAATGGAAAGAGAGGATAAAGAATTGCTGAAGCCTAGCGTGCGGTTACATCTGATGCTTAAAACCTCTCCAGACATGGAACCATATCTATCATGGCCGCTACCAGCATTCAAGCGATTTTTATTAACCAGGTTTAGACTAAATCTCTTTCTTATTTTATTAGCGGTACCAAGGGGCAGCTATAAAGGGAAAGTGTTAGCACCCTGTGGCTGCGACAATAAGTCTCCTCAGGATTTGCTTCACTTTACGTTCATCTGTAAATACTATGAAATGCCCAGGACTTTTTATTTAAAAACTATTTTAAAAAAGCTAAATTTTGTGCAAGTACGTCCCGCCCGCTTCTACTTGCAATTACTAAAACCTGACTGTATCCCTTTTGTGGCCGGATTTCTGAAATGTGCAAGGAAACACAGAAAATGTCTGGATTTTTAAATGAATATAGTGTTTTTATGGTTGTATTTCTCTATTTATCATTATCAAATGGCCATCTAAGATCCCCTCTTTACTATGTTAATGCCGTTACCAAATCACCACTACTGTTTTTAACTAGGGTAATGTGTGCACTGTGTTTTTATCTTTTGATTGCATTGTATTCTGTAACGTGTAACTTTTATGGTTTCGTATAAGTAAACCGAATAAAGTACTTAGAAATTGAAATTGACAGGGCAGACATGGGCTTGCTCGTGGCAGCTGAAGAGGGACAGGAGGAAGAGAGTGATCCACTCCCTGACCTGCTCTCACAGAACCCTGTTGATGGTTCAGTAGAGGGTGTAGCCTTGGCAGGCTGCCTCACTGACCAGTAGCAAACAGATTGCAGAAAAGTTCTGCAACAGTTTAGACATATGTTTTCACTTACTCCAAGTCAGACTACCTGGTGCACTCATGAAGTGAACACTGGGGACAGTCTGCCTGTTAAAATAAGATTTACAGGCAACCTGACCATGCCTTTTCAAATTTGGCCATCCAAAATTCTTTAAGAAAGTAAAATTGAAGCTATTAACTAATGCGGTCAAACTATGGACGCAATTTAGAAGTATTTTGAGGATCCCATATTATAGCAATATGGCCCCAATTTGGGACTCACCTGGAACACCAGAATGTCTCAAAGATGCATTATCCAGTGTAATTAGACAACTAGGTCTTGAAAAATGGGGACAACTTTTATGTGAAAATGAATTAATATCATGGGAACATCTACACACAATAACGGATGGGAAAGTGTCGAAGTTTAAATATTACCAACTGAAGAGTTGGGCTAACACCATCTTGAAAGAAACAACAGATCCAGGAAATTTTGAAAAGGAAATGACAAAGGAAGCCATAATAACAAAAGAAATATCAAAATGGTATTGGGCTTTAATTGAAGCTGGAGAAGAAGATCAATCAATATCGGAAAAAATATGGAGAAGAGAGTTTACCAACGAAGAAATCGATTTAAAGATGATGTGGAAAAAATCCTCTGAACTATGTTGGGAGTGTGTAAAACCCGCTGCTCTAAAAAGAAATCATCTGTTCACAATACATAGAGCGTATTGGACTCCAAAGAGATTATCAAGGTTCAAAGGCGCATCAATAAAAGCCTGCAGTAAATGTGGCGAAGAAAAGGCAGATGATACCCATATGTTTCAACATTGCCCGGGACTTGCGCAATTTTGGCAAGAAATTGGTAAGACACTCTCGGCCCTAATGAGAACCCCAATAACTGTAAGTACCTTTTGAATTATTTTTGGGATTGCTTCAAATAACATTAGATTGAGTAAACTTCAGGAAAAGCTAATGTTTACACTGATATTATTGGCACGAAGAGAGATCTGTATAAACTGGATAAAACTGACACCTCCAATATATGAGGACTGGTTAAACTCTGTAATTAGGGTATGCAGGCTGGATAGGAAAGGGAATAGTACAAAAAGAATGCAGTACTGGGATATTTGGGTAAATTTTTTTACTCCTGAGTAATCATCAAGATTCTTATTCTAGTGCCATGACCAGTATTTCTTTTCTTTTCCTTTTTCGTTCTCCTTTTTTCTTTTTTTTTCTTTTTTTCTTTTTTTTCTTTTTTTTTGTTTACCAATGATTAAAGCGGAGACAATAATTTCCTGGCAGGACTGGATTTCTGCCGAGTAGCTCTAGGGCTAGCTCAATACAGATCCTTGGAATTATTGTGTTGGATAAAGGTAAAGAGGAGAAGTCGGACAGGTCTTGAGAAAAAGCTGGGAAACTCCCCTGGAAATACTCAGCAGAGATCCGGGGCAGTGAAGGCATACAAACCGAACAGACCGTCAACTCCCCCGAACACCTTATTATCCACATTTTTTTTCTCGCAATATGAGGTTAAAGAAAAAAAAAAAAAAAACCTGACCATGCCTGTTAAAATAAGATTTACAGGCAACCTGACCATGTCAGGGACTGCATCAGGACTGAAGTCCAGAAGATGCTGGACTTGTGAGTCATTGAACCCTAAGAGAGCTCTTGGGCCAGTCCAGTAGTCTTAGTACCTAAACCTCACACCCAGAATAATAAGAGAGGGATGAGGTGTTATGTTGACTACAGGGGTCTCAATGCAGTCACTAGGACTGATGCTCATCCAATTCCTAGGGCAGATGAGCTTTGGCGTCAGTCAAGTATCTGAGCACATTTGACCTGACAGCTGGCTACTGGCAAATCAGATTAGCTGAGGATGCAAAGCCAAAAACAGCATTTCCAACCCCTAGTGGTCACCACCAATTTGTGGTGATGCCTTTTGGTTTGAAGAAAGCACCTGCCACTTTTTAAAGGTTGGTGAACAAAGTCCTTACAGGCCTGGAGGCCTATAGTACAGCATATCTAGATGATATTGGGGTCTTTAGCTCCACCTGGGAGGATCACCTGGTCCACCTGAGAAATGTTTTGGAGGCCCTGCAGAAAACAGGCCTCATTATCAAGGCCACTAAGTGCCAGATAGGACAGAGTCAAGTTGTATACCTGGCCCACAGTGGCGGCTGGTGACATTTGAAATTGGCGAGGCGTCAATACTGTACTGTGGCTCGTGAGCGTAGCGAGCTAGCCCGACCCACCAAGCAAATTTGAGAAAGAGGTGGTTTGTGAACACATCTCTGGGACTAGCCAGACAAGTCTCTTTGCAGTTGCAGAGATACATCACTCTCCCTGCATTCATATAGGCACACTACTCACCCTGCACTCATAGACCCATTACTCACCCTTCCCTGACAAATCACTAAGCCTGCATTCACCCATCCACATGATTCACCCTGAACTCACATAGGCACACTGTTCAACCTGCACTCACACAGACATCACTCACCCTTTGCTGCACTGCACTCAAAGATGCACACATTTTCGCTCTCCCTACACTCACAAAAGAAGACTGCTCACCCTGCACTCAGAAGGGCACACCACTCAACTCAACCCTCACTCATGAGGGCATACAGCTCATCCAGTCTACTCATACAGCCACACAACATAACTGTCTAATTCATAATGCACATTTAAGAAAAAATATCTATATTAATATATAGGACTGGGGATGATCGAAAACAAATAACTGCAGTTACTTTTTCTATTCAAGATTTTTGTATGAACTGTACCTCTTATCTCTTTCCAACGCAGTCACTTACTATGGAGAACACTCCCTGCATCGAACAGACACCTAAAGAAGGGCCCCTGTGGAGGTGCGCACGAGCTTTCATACAAACGCTATAGAATAAATTAGCAGCTGGAGTTTTCGTATCAAGCAGTGCGTTTGCGTGTACAGGAACAATCTTAAACACAGATGTAAAAAACAAATACAACAATACATTGCATTGGAATTGCAAACATCTATTTTCATCTCAACTTACATCTTTCTTTTTCAGCTTCTGTCTGAATCATTTTCTCTTTTCATGTTCTCCGATATATTTCTTAAAACTTCACCTCTCTCCTATTTATGTCTCGCCCAGAGAGATTTAGCTGTCTTACCAGCATCATGTAATCAAAGCAATTCATAAATACACAAACTTTGTCAAAGCCAACAGACCTGACCATGATAGAAATAAAGAGGAAAAAAAAGAAAAGAAAACACACACCTGCCTAGATGTAGTGGCCGTATGCTTGCAAGAACATGTAAAGATAAGTTAACCATTGCAGCGCCTGGGAAACTAAATCGCTCTGGAACGTTCCCCTCAGAAGCAAGAGGCCTGCAGTTTGCACACATTTTCACTTTTGGGCGCTCACTTTTAACCGTGGTGAGTTTAGTTTAAATGCTACTTTAGGGAAGAGGTAGGAAAGGAATCATTTTTCAACAAGCCACTGCCGAAGCCGGGAGCAGTAGAATCAAGACAGAGGAACACGATTTGTCCAGGATCACACAATTTTGATGGTGTTGGAAAACACATTTTGAAACTCTGGACTGCGGATTGCATAAACTGCAACGTAGCCATGGTCATATGTATGAGAGCGCGTTCCATGTGCATAGCCTGACATTCAAGGGCAAAGCGTTTCCAGTACGAAGAAAAACAGATTAACATTTTCTCACGGAATATGTGCCATGGTTTTACCATTCGATGCTTGGTATTATTACACAAATGCTTACCTAAAGATAGACGCACAATACTTGAATGCACCTGCTGAAGAGAAGCTGCTTAGTACTAAAGGTGTGGGGTGGGCCGAGCCTTGAGGTGGAGCCACAGACAGGGCACAGCTGTTGGGGGCAGAGAGCTCAATCAGAGCATAAGAGCGAAATTTATAGCTTACATAAAGCAAACCCGTGGCATTTACATGTGCTTTTCACTTCCACCCGCTTAGCTGGTCGCAGGTCTCTCAGTGAGATGAAACAACTGTTGCTTTATTTCATGTCATGTCAAGATGGGCCAATGAGGTGAGCGCTAGCCTCCACTGACACCTCTTGTGGAAGTGAGCATCTGCTGCAGAACATTGCGAATTAGAACTAGCGCTGGGAAACCTTTTTAGGACATCCATGCGCTTTATAAATGACGTATAATAGATAAGCGCACTGTTGCCCTTGTAGCACAGTGATCTGAATGACACTTACAGATGTCTACAGGGCACAAGTTAAGAACCTGGCAAGGAAGCGCTATAGTCAAGTCAAAAATATGTTTATTTAGACCGTTTGATCTATAAACCACAGTTCCACCTTTATCATTTAAAATCACATAACACAAATTCATATTCTTAACAATAAAATTTATCCTAAAAACAACCTTTATACAATTTAAAACCAAATTTCATTTGGATTATAGGACTATTGGCTATTTTGGGTCTCCAGACAGATCAGGAACTTATATACCCCCTGCATATATTTTCCGATAGCTATCGCAATGTCAAGATTTTCCATGTCAACTAAAAGCTCCCGTGCTTTAGTGCGATCCTCAACCTCATATTTTAAAAATATCGGGCGGAGAAACTGTTTACGTAAATTTAAAAACATGTAACAATCCAGCAAGATGTGCAAAATATCACATTTCATTCCTAGTTTACACACACATTTACCATCAGGATGCATTAGGGCAGTTTTTATTGCACTATTTGTAAATATCGGATTAATACCTATTCGTAATTTAAAGACTTCTGTTCTTATCCAACGGTTTGGTAGTAAGTCTATATATGGAAAGTTAGAGTCTTTCTCCCATCCTGAGCTCATAAACTTTACAGAGTCTTTCTCTTTCAGATACATTTGGTCTGTCGCCCTAGAAATTTCTTTACCATGCACTTTAAGAACATTCTTTATAACATTAATTTGGAGTGTCATAGGGTCGATGTTCACATTCAAGTAATCACAAATGGCCAGGAGTTTCCTTCTTGTTGCCTTCGCCCACTTTAACTCACTAGTCTGAATTTCTTTCATACACCATTGTGATACCTTAGTGACTTCCCCCTGACCCAAACGGTTCCAGAATCTGAGGAGACTCATCTGCACCTGCACATTCCATGCGGTTAGGCCCAATTCTACTCTAACTGCCTGGATCATTGCCGACCCAGGGAGGGACAGCAAGGCTTTTAAACATTTTCCCTCCTCTTTATCCCAGGTGCTTTTCCCATCGAAGCAGAGAACTTCAGCCCCATATTGGAATTGTGGCGGAACCATAGCTTTGAAGGCAGTCAAGAGAGGTTTATGAGACATATCGCCATAGCTATGGTTGAATCTTTTCAACCCGCATACCGCTAAATGCGCTTTTAGTTTCTGCGCTTCCAAATGGGAATCCCACTTCAGAGACCTTGTGAACCAAATCCCGAGGTATTTATATTCACTTACAGTTTCTAGCTTGGTTTGGCCCAAGTACCAGCTAAACTTCGTGCTCTTCTTCCCAAAACATAGAATTTTTGTCTTATCCATGTTTACTGTAAGTCGTTTTGCGATAGAATATTCATTGAATGCATTTAACTTCCTCTGAAGCCCCACCTCTGTTTGATCCATTATTACAAGGTCATCTGCGTACAACAGACAGGACAGATGCTTACCATTTATTTTAGGGCTCGCTCCTCTGGCAGTACCCAGGAGAAGGGGCAAGTCTGCTAAAAATATGGCAAAAAGTAACGGGGCCAGAACACAGCCTTGCCTCAACCCATTATTTATCGGTATTTCCATTGTAAGGCCGCCAGAGGTATCTTTAATCACCCGTGCCCAGTTATGGCTATGCAATTCTTGGATAATTGACAAAAGATCCGCCGGAACATCATACTTTCTCAATGTCTCCCACAAACAGTCCCTATCCACCAAGTCAAAGGCTGCTCGAAAGTCCACGAAGCAACAAAACAATTTGCCCTGCTGCTCCATGGACTTCCTGGCTACAGCCCAAAGTGCGAAGCAGTGATCAATAGTGG
This sequence comes from Lissotriton vulgaris, assembly GCF_964263255.1. Classification (NCBI taxonomy): domain Eukaryota; kingdom Metazoa; phylum Chordata; class Amphibia; order Caudata; family Salamandridae; genus Lissotriton; species Lissotriton vulgaris. Next base: position 449,411,811 of record NC_141700.1, read on the forward strand.
AGTGCCCCTCCTTGAAGCCACCTTGCTCTATTGGAACTATTGACTGCCGCTCCACCCATTCTTTCAATTTTCCCAGGACTATTTTAGAGAAAACCTTTTCCCCGATGTCTAATAGGTTAATTAACCTATAGTTCTTAGGGTCTTTCTTTTCTCCTTTTTTATGCAGGGGTCTAATTATGGCACCTCTCCAGGATTTAGGGAAATGACCCAAAGCCAGGATTGCCACAAACATGTGGGATAAAAATCCAGCCCACCAATCTATCTGGGTTTTAATTAGGATGGCGGGAAGATTATCTGGACCTGCTGCACGTGATAAGTTTAATTTTTTAATAGTTTCTCTCACTTTCTCTATAGAGAAGTCTGGTATTAAACCTTCTACATCCCATATCCGAGTTGATCTATTCTTCTCGCTTTCCGGGGACTTTTTAGCATTATAAAGGTTACTTAAATAGTCTACCCATGCTGCCTCCTCCACAACGCAGCTCATAGTACCCGGTACCCTTCCTGCGGCATCCTGTATCAACCTCCAGAATCCTTTTATATTTTTATTTTCAATTGTTTCTAAAAGGTTTGCCCAGCATTCTTCTTTAAAAATCCCTTTCTGCTTCTTTACTAGGGATTTATACTCCTTCTTCAACCCAAGCAAGAGCTCCACATTCCCAAGGTCATAGCTGATCCTCTGGCGTCGCTCTAATTTTCGTATCACACTTTTTTTACTCTGACATTCCTGATTAAACCACTTGGACTTTCCTTTCTTGGGTTGTGCAATTGCCTTGACTTGTTTCTTATCATTTAGGTACACTCTTATACACTGCACCGCCTGTACTATTATATCCTCATACCATGCCACCTGATGCCCTTCAAACCTTTCCGTTGATAAGTTTTGTTGAAAACTTACCAGTTTCTCCACATACTCATCCGTCAGTCTTGTGGACATGCGTTTGGGATACTCCACACTTTGGGGGATTACCCTTTCACCAGTGCCCAATATTCCACCTACAATTTCACAAAACAATGCATTGTGGTCGCTATCTCTGCGCTTAATAACATAGAATTGTTTTACCAATACATAGTTCCACGCCTGGATAAAGATATAGTCTATAGGGCAATGTTGGTTTCCCACTCTAAAGGTCTGTGTAGCAGGTCGATCAGTATCCTTCCTGCCGTTCAGGCATATTAAACACTTTGACCCCAAGAACTTTCCAAGAACTTCATCCTGGTTAGACGTTGGACATAATGGGAAATTTGCTGTATCTATGTTATAGGCACTCAACATATCCTCGAACCAATGATCCAACCTTCCAAAATTTAATTTGTGATTAAAATCGCCCATTATTACCAAAGTATCCTTCCCATACTTTTCTGTCAAGTCAGTTATATCCTTTTTAAAGAGGCTTAATTCTCGCTCATATTCTTTTTGAGACCCCCATTGGATATATACGTTTATGATAATCAGATGGACAACCTCCCCATTGGACCCTAGATGACATACATTACACACCAACAGCCATTTACATAGTGAACTGATTAGTTTGGACTCTTTTACAAAATTGGTTGAAACAAGTGTTACCATACCCCCTGAGGGGCGTCCACATTTTTTATTTTTGCTAGCTGGTTTGTGAAAATGAACGAAACCTTCAACTACCTGAGTGTTGCCGCATAGCCATGTCTCCTGTAGACAAATAACATCAACACACTTTGCAAGCTGGTTTAGACTATCCGCCTTTGTTGTACCTCCCAGCCCGTTTATGTTCCATGAAATTAATTTCAGGCTATGCGGCAACTCAGTAACCTAATCGATCTCGCTGAGACACCCTGACTCATTCGTGTGATAATCAAACTGAGCCTCCTTGCTCCTTTTTGGATAATGCTGTATAGATATCATGTTTAATTGTCTATAAACAATACCAGTTGGGATATTGTCTATTGTATATAACTTTAAAAAGGCTGCACAAAAAACTGTTGTGTTTGGTGTCAAACACCTTGGAATCATACCTCCACACCAGTAACTGGTGTTGGAGGTATATGTCCACCCTCCTAGAGGGAGAAATATGGCAGCACCGGTACACCCGGTACCAGCTTTCTCAACCCTGGCGTCACAAGATGGATGCTGCCAGCCAAAGACACAAGTCTGCCCTCCTGCTGCCGGACGAAACTCTGGCAGGGGAAGGCTGGACAATAGGTTTGTAACCACCTCCCAGACAGGCTTCAGTGTATTGGGGCTGGGTGAGTGCCCTCCAAGTAAGCCGAACTCAGCGCTCTACTCAAGAAACCAACAGCGGACCCCACCGAACTCAAGAACTACCGCCCCATCTCGCTCCTCCCGTTTCTAGCCAAAGTCATCGAGAAGACCGTCAACAAGCAGATGGCCGCCTTCCTCGAGACGAATGGATCCCTCGACCCCTCACAGTCCGGCTTCCGAGCCAATCACAGCACCGAGACCGCCCTCATCGCCGCCACCGATGACATCCGAGCCCTGATGGACAACGGAGAAACAGCGGCCCTCATCCTCCTAGACCTCTCCGCGGCATTCGACACTGTCTGCCACCGCACCCTAGGACAGCGCCTCAGCAACATCGGAATCCAGGACAAGGCGCTGGAATGGATCATCTCCTTCCTCGACGGAAGAACACAGAGAGTCCGCCTACCACCGTACAAGTCAGAGGCCTCCGAAGTCATCTGCGGCGTCCCTCAAGGATCATCTCTGAGCCCCACCCTCTTCAACGTCTACATGAGCCCCCTCACGGCCATCGCACGCAAACACAACCTCAGCATAATCTCCTACGCCGACGACACCCAGCTGATCCTCTCCCTGACCAACGACCCCGCCTCCGCCAGAGCCAACCTGCACGAAGGGATGAAAGAGGTAGCCGAGTGGATGACGACCAGCCGCCTGAAACTGAACTCTGACAAGACGGAGGTCCTCATCCTGGGCTCTTCACCCTCCGCCTGGGACGACTCCTGGTGGCCTCCCGCCCTGGGCACCGCACCCAAACCGACAGACCATGCACGCAACCTGGGCTTCATCCTGGACTCCTCCCTCTCCATGACCAGGCAAGTCAACAACGTCTCCTCGGCGTGCTTCAACATCCTACGCATGCTACGGAAGATCTTCTGGTGGATCCCCACCGAGACCAGGAAGACCGTCACCCAGGCCCTCGTCACCAGCCGACTGGACTACGGCAACGCCCTCTACGCCGGTACCACCGCCAAGCTCCAGAAGAGACTCCAGCGGATCCAGAACGCCTCAGCCAGACTCATCCTCGACATCCCACGAACCAGCCACATCTCCGGACATCTGAGAGACCTTCACTGGCTCCCCGTCAACAAAAGAATCACCTTCCGCCTCCTCACCCACGCACACAAAGACCTACACGACCAAGGCCCGAGCTACCTCAACAGCCGGATCAACTTCTACGCTCCCAAACGCCACCTCCGATCAGCCAACCACGCCCTCGCCGCCGTCCCCCGCATCCGAAGAGCGACTACAGGAGGAAGGTCCTTCTCCTACCTGGCCGCCAAGACCTGGAACTCCCTCCCGACCGACCTGCGCCTGACCCAAGACCACCTCTCCTTCAGGAAGAAGCTGAACCTGGCTGTTCAAGCAGTAGCGGCACCCCCCTCCCCCCAGCGCCTTGAGACCCTACGGGTATGTAGCGCGCTCTATAAGTGTCATTGATTGATTGATTGATTGATTGATGTCTGCACTGGGGGCACATTTGGTGTCCATGTGCATAGTCCAGGTTAAACTGGTTGCAGGGGCTATCAGCCCCAGCTCTGGTGCGAAACTGGACAAAGGACATGGGTGTAGCCCTGCTCTGTCCTGACCCTCCCATAGGTGGGTCCCCAAGGTTTGTCCCACCCCTTCCTTGGGTATAAAGTAGGAACGCCTGGTTACAGGACTTTAGATTTTACCAGGACAAAACTCTGCTACAGAAACCAAGTACTTCGATGATCTACACTGCGCTAGATGACCGAAGAGGAGTAAATGAGTTACTCCCCTGCTAAGCAGGCACCAAAGATGCATCTTATAGGTTTGCATCTCCGAATCTCCTGAGGACTCTGACGACTTTTGCAACACGGGAGGTGGGTTTCCAAGAGTCCCCGAGGTCGACTAGTGTTCTCAGCAAACTTGAAACCCCGTATCCCACGTGAGGACCGTGCAACCCAAAGCCCTGGGCACCATGTCCATTTCCAAAAACATCTGCTTTCCAGTGACCCCTGTAGCTGTGCTTTGGGCTACTTGTAGTCCATACCCCGAGCAGTGCTTACACCGAAGATTACCAGGGGCTGGTATTTTGTGATTCCTCTCGAGACCCCTTTGCAATCCCTGGTCCGTCGACTTGTGGGTCCCTGAGAAGGGAACTTTAACTTTCAACAGGCTTTCCTGGTTGCTACAGACGTGCTCTGACTCTCCATTGCTTGGGGAGTCCCCAGGGCCTTGCTGGTCCTCACCGAAGCATCTTTTCTCTGACCGCGTGGGTTGCAGTTGCCAAGGCTTGTTGGTGTTCAATCCGGACACTGACACACCAGCACTCGACATCCTTCATGGGACTGCTCGCCTGCAGACTTCGGTCATCGTTGACGTCTCCTAATCCCCGTGGCTGCAGAGTTAAGCATCACCTCTTCTCACCTGAAGCAACCAATATCGGTGGGCATTCGTCTTCTGAGCACCTGGTCACTGGCAAGTGACCCAGACTCTGCCCCTCTGCTTTCAGGTTCTTCTCAGCTCCGATCCAGGCTTGGATCACACTGGACACTTTTCCTCTTCACGGCAGTAGCACTTGGCAGCATCTCGCCATTGAAAATAACAAAGATTCCCGACACCGTTTGACACCTATGCACCCGGCTTCTCTGGGTTAGGTAACACAAGTACTCCGGTGCTCACATGGGTGCTGGCCTTAGAACCTTCTAAGTCTGAAAGGATTTGCTCAAAGTCCTCTCCTAAGTGGACTTATTCTTTAAAATTCCTACCGCGACTTTCCCATTGGATTGTACGGAGCGCCCGGCTTTGTTCTCACACTGCACGCGTACCCCATGGGCCCCCTGTGTCACTACCTTGGGTGGTTTCTTGGGGTCCTAGCAATTCTACATGCTCCAGTCACTGTGTCTAGCCAAGTCATGGTTGTTATACCACTTTCTTAGTATATGGTTTGGTCTCGTTCTAGCATTGTAATATTGTGTGCCTTGCTCTCTAATCTCATAAAGAGGATAGTAGAGGATGTTTAGTAATAAATGCGTATATTTTATATATACCTTGTGTGGTTCTCCTTTCATTTTGTCATTCAGGAGGTTATAGACTGGTAAAACAAGCTTCTTTACATTCCTTTGAGACTTAGCATAAAGACTGCTCTCCATAGCTACCACTAGGATAGCTTTCAATAAAGGTTGTGTTTAACCTAATCATCAATAAGGGTTGTTTAGACTGGTACAAGGTGCCCACCATAATTAGTGGTCAGCATATACCAGGCAAACTTCTCACAAGCATACAAATAAATAGGGAGGTTGAAGGTTTTTATGACTCAAAACTCGCCAAAGGGATTGTTCCTAAATTCACAGATGGTGATGAAATCACTAAATATTTCACTTCATTCAAGAGAGCCTGCATAGGCAGGAAAGTAGCCAGACCAAATTAGGCTCCTCTCTTGTGGGAACTATTCTCAGGAAAAAGCAGGGATAGACTTCTGACATTGCCTGAAAAAGATGCTTTTTTACGACCTCATTAAGGTTACCCTGAATGAGGGCTTTGGACTCACCACTGAGGAGTTTAGAATAAGATTCAGAGAGACTCAAAAAACCCAAAGTCAGTCCTGGGCAGAATTCATTGACTTTTCAGTGAAAACACTAGATGTTTGGTTAACAGGTAAGAATGTGAATACCTTGAAGGGATTTACAATTTAATTACGATGCAGCATCTTTTGAGTAATTGTTACATTGAGAGGTTACATCAGCATCTGGTAGACCTAGGTCTACATCATCCTCTAGAGGTGGGGAAGAAGGCAGACCACTAAGTCAAAACAAGGTTGTCCAGGACTACCACTGGTGGGGGAGACCAAAAGAAAGAGGGTAAAAAGCACCACCCAAGGGAAAGATGGTGATCAAAAAGAGAAAAACAAAAATGTCCTACAGATAGGCACTCCGTCTGCAGAGTCAGGCACGATTCTTCCTCTTGCAGCAAGCAGACATGCTTCTAGGCACTTCGGGCAGACTATCAGGTCACCAAGCAGAAAGTGCATCTACGGGAGACTGGCTGTTAGGCAGACACCAGCCTTGGACGCAAAGGTCCTTGAGTACTAGGCAGAGCACTCCCTTCCTTGATCATGATGATTCTGCGACTCACACAAATTAGGGTCGTTTGGATGACACTTTTATACATATTAAGGCTTCAGTATCGGTTTTGGTCATTTTTCTTGCAAATCTTATTTTCAGGTTGCTCCTCAGACACAACCTTTGTGCAAAATTGTGGTTTCACAGTAAACAGCATCGAGGCTAGGCCCAAGAAGGAGTCTTCAAAACAGGAGCACTATCACAAAGCATTCTTTTTTAATGGTTGCACAGTTTTGGGCTTTACTGTGGTATTTAAAATTATAAGATTTAGGGCATGTGGATCCCTGTTCTAAATGTCCATTGCAACTAGGTTGAGCACCACAGGGCTCTCTTGGGTCCCCTCACCCATAGTAAGCACACTTGCTATAATGGGTGCAGCTGGTGCAGTGTCTCTCACATGATGATGAGTTTGTAGTATTAATCTTTGTGATACCTATAACAAGTAATCCCTTTAGGTTTGGAACAACTATCCTTTTCCCAGTTGTCCTTGTTTTCCAAATTTGGAACCCTTTTCCCTTTTGCTTGTGCCCCCCACCACAAGATGCTGGGGAATTGCCCATGTCTTTGTTTGTCTTTGTTTTAGAAAAGTCTTAAGACTTGGCTTTTCTGATAGGCTGTTTGTGGTGATCTGTATTGCTGTCATCCCTTCACCCTGTGATGGCACCCTTTGGATTCCCTTGTACCGAAGATTCCTCCCCAGTGTTCCCTGCTTGGCAGTTGCTGCTGCTGTGTCTTCCCCTCAAGCTGGACGGCTCTCTTCTCCTGAATAAATCCTAATCCTCAACCTCCTGCCTCCGCCTCATCTTTACATTGGCGACAGAGGATGGTCAGCAGTTCTTCAGCTGCTGTTTCAATCTTCAGAACAACTTCATCACGGAAGCGTTTTGAAATTCAGGACTTTTTATTGTTCTTCCCACGATCTTCATCGTCATGTGAGTACATTTACAGATTACTTTCTCCGCTGTACTCACTGAGAGCCGTCGCAGCTACAGAACTCTTTTCATCGCAATTGGCCCTGCTACTATTCTGCCAATTATATTCATCTGCACGCCTTTTCACTGCGCGTCACCCAGCTTGGTGCTTTCTGCCTTATTCTCTGTGCCAGCCCGCTCCGCTTCCATCAGCTGACTCTCGCTAGACTTTTTTTTGCTACATTTCTAAGACTTTCCTACCTTTTCCCTTGCGCTTTCAACATTGCGCGCATTTTCCTCCGTTGTTCTTCTCCCCTCGGGCTGCGCCTCAGAGTGATGACGTCGTAGAACTTTCACGTTCAGGCTCCGTCAAGCTATCCAGCGTCTCCACGCATCAAGCAACCAAGCGTCTTCACGTATTACGCACACCGGTCACCATGGCAACTTAGACGCTTTTCCCTGCTGCCAGTCACTGCGTGATTTCGAAACGTCACAAAGGCTTCTCCTTGCTACACTCCGCTGTTCAGTCATTGAGCTTTGTAACGTCACAAAGGGTTTTCCTTGCTGCGCAGCAACCTTCGGTATTTTGCTTCACTCATCACGCTGATGCGCACAGCTCAAGCGCATGGCGGATTAAACAGCTCACAGCTGATTAAGTACTTTTCAAACCATTTATTTTTGTCTTCACATTTATGTGCTCAAGTGTTCCTTACATGTTTTAAAAACTTCAACTTCAACTTCACGCTGATGCGCACAGCTTCCACGTTTCTCATCAACATTTCTACATTTATGTTCTACACGCTAATGTCTACAATATCTTCGTTTACACGCTGATGTGCACAGCATTTGCACACTGACGTGCACAGTTTTTTCACGCTATTGTGTACAACTTACACACTGATGTGCACAGCATTTGCACACTGATGTGCACAGTTCTTACAAGCTATTGTGTACTTTATTTGCACTGTCATTGTTATAATAGTTTTTTTTTTTGTTTTTGTTTGTTTTTTTAGCTTATTTCTTTTAATTAAAACTCTTTATTCCAAGAGAAAATAGAAGATACCACAATGCAAAGCGTTTCTCCTCCAGCTCCATTTCTTCAGACTCCTGGTGATCCTCCTCTCGAATGGAAACTATGGTTAAGATCTTTCATGGCCTACTTAGGTGCAATTGATGGTCTTAGATATCGTGCTGAAAGGAAAAAGAGTTTAATGTACTATCATCTTGGTGTTGAAGGCCAGAATGTCTTTGACCATCTTCCGCCTTATGTTCCCCCTCCTGGTGAAGCTCCTGATGAATTCGACATAGCCATAGCCAAGTTAGGCAAATACTTTGTTAAAACCAAAAACATGGTTGTTCATCGTTACAAATTCTTCACCAGGGCTCAAAAACCTGAAGAAAGCATTGACACTTTCGTTACTGCTTTGAAAATTCTTGCTTCTAAATGCGAATTTGACAATTTCACCTCTCAACTTATTAGAGATCAACTTGTTGCTCGCTGTTCTTGTAAACAAATCCAAGGAAAATTGTTATCATGCAAGGATCCTTCTCTTGATAAAGCTATTGACATAGCCAAGAGTATTGAGACTTCCTTGGAAGATTCCAAACAACTAGAGGTTTCCCTTTCCAACACTTCTATTTCTGGTGCTGTTTCCACTAAAATGCCCCCTCCCATCAAGACTTCTAATTTTGTTCCTCGTGATTCACGTGGTTATTTTAGAAGAATGGGAAACATCAGCACCAGAAGACCCTTTATGCCCAACAGACAATTTAGCCGAAACACTTTTTGTTTTAGATGTGGTTCTTCTTACCATTTTTCTAATTTCAAAAATGGTCCTGCTGCCAACCAACAATGCAGTCAATGTGGCAAAAATGGTCATTTCTCAAAGGTCTGTATGAGAGGTAAAAGAGGTGATGTACGTTGTGTCATGAATGAGAACGATTCTTCCCCTGATTTAAATTCTCTTGAACATTCAACTGAATATTCTGAATATGATGTAACCAGTCAGGAATATGTGGTTGTTGTGAAAGACAATGACATTGCTAGTCGTACTTTTCTTGTTCCTGATCCTGAAGTTGATGCTACTATTGACAAATATCATATTCAACTACTTGTAGATACCGGTGCTCGCATCACTATTGTTTCCTATGAAAAGTATTCTCACTTCTGGCATGACAAGTGTTTACTTCCTCCTGATGTTCTTTCTGTAGCCTTTGAGGGAAGTAGAATTAACCTTTTAGGTTATTTCTGGGCTGAGATTTCCATTTTTGGCAAATTTATCAAAGGGAAGGTTTATGTTGCTAAACGGGGCATCAACGTACTGGGTCTCATTCATCAGGCAGAATTTGGTGTTACCATTAAACCTGGCCTACCCAATCCTGTATTTATTGAAGAGTGCAATATTCCTTGTTCTATGTCTTCATCCCCTGCTCCTGTATGTAACATTTTGAATGACAAATTGTGGGAGCACAAATATAAAAAAGTTTTTGAAGATCGCCTTGGTAAGATCACCAATTTTCAACATTTCATCAAAGTCAAAGATGGCATTACTCCAGTCAAACACAAACTTAGAAATGTCCCACTCAGTATCAGAGAGGACTTGTCCAAACATTTAAAATCCCTGTGCGAACAAGAAATTATTGAAAAAGTTGAATCGACATTATGGCTTTCTCCTATTGTTCTTGCTAGGAAAAGGTCCGGTGACCTTAGGATGTGTGTGGATTTACGCAGTCTCAATCAGGCTATCTGGGTTGATGGCTTTCCCCTTCCTCGTATTGAGGATTTAATAGCAAAAGTAGGTTCATCCACTTGGTTTTCAAAATTTGACTTAAAGGCGGCCTACCACCAGATTGAGTTGCATCCTCTCTCACGTCACCTCACTGCCTTTGTCACACCTGATGGCGTATTCCAATTTTGTCGCCTTCCCTTCGGGTTGGCTTCTGCTGCCGCTGTTTTCCAGCGCATCATGTCAGAAATGTTTGAGGAACTCTCCAATGTAGTCGTCTTTCAAGATGATATTCTTATTTTCACTCAATCTGAGAGCGAACATGACAAAGTCATTGACCAGGTCTTTCACATTCTGGAACATAGAGGTGTGACCTTACAAAAGAGTAAGTGCGTTTTCAAAACCAGAGAAGTGGAATACCTTGGTCATATCATTTCTGAAAATGGCATCAAGCCAAGATCTGGCCTTGTGAAAAGCATCATTGAAGCTCCCGCCCCTTCCAACAAGGAACAGCTTTTGTCCTTTCTTGGTCTTTGTGAGTTTTACTCAAAATTCATGAGAGACTATGCCAAGACCACCGAATGTTTTAGGCTTTTACTAAAAAAAGGTGCCACTTTCAGCTGGTCTGATGAGTGTGAAAAAGGTTTTCAGCTTATCAAAAAGCGCATTACTAACGCTCCTGCTCTTCAACCTTTCAATGGCAACAGAGAAACCGTTGTCACTGTTGATGCTTGCGAATATGGCTTAGGAGCTGTTCTTTCTCAAGTAGCCTATGGTAAAGAATTTACCGTCCGATTTGCCTCCAGGACTCTCCGCCCTGTCGAAAGGAAATACTCAGTTATAGAGAAGGAACTGCTTCCTTGTGCTTGGAGTGTTGAGAAATTCAAGTCTTACCTATGGGGTAGACCGTTCATTCTTCAAACCGACCATCGTCCCCTTGTTGATATCTTATCAGGCAGAAACGTCAATCGCACCACTGCACGATTGGCTAGACTCTCCACTAAACTATTGGAATTCAATTTCAAGGCTGTTTATATCCCTGGCGGTAAAAATAGACGAGCAGACTGCTTGTCAAGGTTACCCTTACAAGAACCTGATGAGAATGACGAAACTGACATTGAGGAATGTTTTGTGGCCAATATCTCCCAAACCTCCGTTTCTTTCGCTGAATGTGACTGGATCAAGGCTGTTGAGAATGATGCCATCCTCAGAGATGTCATCTCCTTCATACAAAAAGGTTGGCCTAAAGAAAAAACCCTCTCTCCTGAGCTTCAAATTTATTGGAAAATTAACTCTGAACTTTCTTTGGAAAATGGTAAAATTGTTAGGGGTGATAAATTCATTCCCCCTTCTGTTTACAGAGAGAAAATTATTACTGATGCACATTCTGGCCACCTAGGTGCCACCATCACCAAGAGAAACGTCAGATCGAATTTTTGGTGGCCAAAAATGGACAACCAGATTATTGAAGCCATCAAACTGTTCACGTTGCAACACCAGTGACAAGGTTCTTATCCTAGAAGGTGTTTCTAAATCTGTTGTTCCCCCTCCCGCTAGGGCCTGGCAAAAAATTGGTCTGGACTTTTTAGGTCCGTTCCATGTCCTTCCCAATACCTCCAAATACTTCCTGGTCCTCGTTGATCATCTTTCCAGGTGGGTCGAAGTTGAACCGATCAATGTTCCCAACTCCAAGAGTGTTATTGATTGTTTAAGCAGAATCTTCCTCAGGGAGGGGTGTCCAGAGGAAATCCTCACTGACAACGGGGTTCAATTCATTTCCAAAGAGATGGGTGTCTTCCTTAACAATTGCTGCATTAGACATACCAGAACTCCGTTGTACCATCCCCAAAGCAATGGCAAAACCGAGAGATTTAACAGAGTTATTGTCGAATGTGTGCAAGCTGCTTTCAGGTCAAATAATTGTATCTTCCATGCTGTAAAAGATCTTATATGGTCTTATCGCATTTCTCCCCATGTTGCCACAGGTTTTTCTCCTTTCGAACTGATGAGAGGAAGAAAAGCTTGCTCCCAAGCTTTCCCCTTTTGGATGGTCAAGAGCCTCCACCGGGGCTGTGATTTGGAAGCAGTGTGGGAGTGTGCCAACAAAAAATCTTCTAGTTCCCTGCCTTGCTCTGCTGAGCCTAGAAAAGAGTCTTCTCATAACATTCATCCTGGTGATTGGGTTAGAATCAAGAACCCTGTCATAGTTAAGAAAGGTTTTTCGAAATTTCTTGAATCCCAACAGGTTGTTGATGTTCGCAAGAATGCTGTCAAACTGTCTAATGGCAATTGGTGGAGCACTTCTCGGGTTGCTAAAGATCCCTCCCATGCAACTGCCCCCTCATCGAATACCAATGTTGGTAATGGCTTAAAAGAAGATTCTAATGTCAGTATTGACAATGGTTTAAGAAAAAGTTCGAGGGCAATTGTGAGGCCCAACAAATACCGTGATTATATCTGATTTGCCTTTTCTTATCGTTTTACTATGTTCCTTAAATTGTTTTTTTTAAAAAAGGGGGGAGGTGTGTGGTGATCTGTATTGCTATTGCTGTCATCCCTTCACCCTGTGATGTCACCCTTTGGATTCCCTTGTACCGAAGATTCCTCCCCAGTGTTCCCTGCTTGGCAGTTGCTGCTGCTGTGTCTTCCCCTCAAGCTGGACGGCTCTCTTCTCCTGAATAAATCCTAATCCTCAACCTCCTGCCTCCGCCTCATCTTTACACTGTTTTACCTCCGGTGTGCTATCATCCTGCTGGTTTACGACCTCTCAGACCTGGGAAACTCCTTTTAGGAGTTGGTATGCACTTTATAAGTTGCATTAATTCATTAATTTATGTATTCATGTGATTAGAGACATGCTGTTCAACATCCTGTATTTAGCTAATCCCTTCTCAGCCAACATTTCAAGTTTGTGTCTGAATTATTTTTTGCCAAGCCAGACAGCTATTGCATAAGTGGGGTAGATCACTCCTCCTTGAGTTAACATTTCACAATTAACTGGTTAAGGGCATAGAAACCATTTCCCTTTATCTCTATAACTCACTCATTCCATGATGTTCCATCAGGAACTTGGATTCGTGGTGTTTTATGGGATGTATGACGTTACAACGCATGCTTTTACCACGCATGCCTTTACAACGCGGTTTTTACAACGCATGCCTTTACAACGCATAGTGCTTTGGGGCGCTGGATAGTGAATAGTTTAATTTAATATTCCAACTCCAGTCCCCGTGGATAGTAGGGAAGGTGTTGGATAGTAAATTAAACCTATTCCCTATCCTAGAGCGCCCCCCAGCGCAATGTGTTGTAATGGTTTGCGTTGTAAAAGTTGCATCGTAAAGGCACTGCGTGGTAAAAGTTGCGTTGTAAAGGTTGTTTACCGTTTTATGTAATGAACACACCAAGAATCCAAGTTTTGAATAGAACACCATTACTCTCCTGATTTATTTATTTCTCTGAAGGTATTGAGCTGGCTTCAGCCCAAACCGTATGGCTAAAGTTTACTTTATTCACTAACCGTTCAACTCATCACCCACAGGCATTCTCCCAATGACTGATATTCCTACACTTAAGAAGCGACCCAGTAAAGGGGCATCCTTTTTTCAACCAAGTATTTCTTTATTTGATTTTTTTTATATAAGATTAAATCAAGTACAGCATTTACAGTATTCAGAATAACTTCTATACCAAATTCATTAGTAGGCTACTTGTACGAGATACGTAGTCGTTGGGCCGCCAGAAAATAAAGACATTTAGATATAAGCAGTAAAACATTAACTATAACAAATTTAACAAAGAGGTCATGCCTTAGGTCATTTATGTGATACCACATGTTATGCAAGCATTTAAAAGGAAAATATTTAGCTTGGAAAGCACGTGTGAACAACCTACCATAACTCCGGAATCATATAATATGTGCCACAATCTATCCCCTATGGCAGAGCTTTCCAAACTGTGTGTCCCGACACAGTACTGTGTCCCCTACAAATGGTGGGTGTGTCGCGGGATGACATGCTGCTAATTAAGAGGCAATCCTTTGAAAGAGTGACAGCAAACATCGCCCCAGCAGTGCGGACTCCCAGGCACTCTGCTGTATGGGGGCTGTGGGGGGGCAGGCAATACACAACAAAGCCTCATTAACAAGTAAATGGTCTTTTAAAGACCTACAAAGTACTCAGGTACAGCTGTGTGTCTGCCCAGGAAGCTGGGGTGAGGTGACAGAGGGTAACAGACAGAGGGTGACAAAGGGAGGAAGACAGAAAGAGGGAGACAGAGGGAGACAGGCAGGGAGTTAGAGGGAGGGAGACAGAGGGAGGGAGACAGAGGGAGGGAGACAGAAAGACTGGGAGACAGAGAAGGAGAGAGGGAGGAAGACAGAGGGACGGAGACAGAGAGAGACAGAGAGGAGATAGAGGGCGACAGACAGAGGGAGGGAGGGCAACAGAGGGATGGAGACAGAGGGAGGGAGACAGATGGAGGGAGACAGAGAGAGGGAGGGAGACAGAAAGAGGAAGACAGAGAGAGAGAGAGAGAGAGAGAAGGAGACAGACAGAGTGAGTGAGACAGAGGGAGACAGAGAGAGAGAGAGTGAGAGAGATAGAGAGAGGGAGGGAGACAGACAGAGAGAGGGAGGGAGAGAGAGAGACAGAGAGAGGGAGGGAAACAGAGACAGACAGAGATAGAGACTGAGACAGACTGAGACACGGACAGACAGAGACAGATTGAGGCAGAGACAGGGACAGAGAGATAGAGGCAGAGACAGGGACAGGGGCAGACAGATAGAGGCAGAGACAGCCAGAGAGATGGAGAGAGACAGAGGGAAGGAGACAGGTACAGACAGGGACAGACAGAGACAGGGACAGACAGACAGATAGAGGCAGAGATAGGGACAGGGACAGACATAGGCAGAGACTGAGACAGACAGAGACAGAGAGGGAGACAGAGATGGAGAGGGAGGGAGACAGAGGGAGAGTGAGACAGAGGAAGACAGAGAAAGAGGGAGACAGAGGGAGACAAGGAGAGAGGGAGACAGAGGGAGGGAGGCAGAGGGAGACAGTCAGGGAGACAGAGAGGGAGAGGGAGACAGACAGAGGGAGACAGAGGGAGGGAGACAGAGGGAGAGAGACAGAGGGAGAGAGATAGAGGGAGACATATAGAGGGAGACAGACAGAGGGAGAGCGAGAGGGAGACAAAGGGAGAGAGAGAGGGAGGGCGACAGAGGGAGGGAGACAGAGGAACGCAGACAGATGGAGACAGAAAGAGAGAGGGAGACAGAGGTAGAAAGAGGGAGGAAGACAGAGGGGGAGGGAGAGAGAGGGAGGGCGACAGAGATAGAGGGAGGGAGACAGAGAGAGTGAAACAGAGGGAGAGAGAAGGAGGGAGAGAGAGAGAGATAGAGAGAGGGAGGGAGAGAGACAGAGAGAGACAGAGAGAGGGAGGGAGATAGAGACAGACAAAGATAGAGACAGACAGAGACAGGGACCGACAGAGACAGATAGAGGCAGAGACAGGGACAGGGGCAGAAAGATAGAGGCAGAGACAGACAGAGAGGCAAGAGGGAGACAGAGGGAGGGAGACAGGTACAGACAGGGACAGATAGGGACAGACAGACAGATAGAGGCAGAGACAGGGACAGACAGAGGCAGAGACTGAGACAGACAGAGACAGTGAGACAATCAATCAATCAATCAGTGACACTTATAGAGCGCGCTACATAACCGTAGGGTCTCAAGGCGCTGGGGGGGGGGGGGTGCCGCTACTGCTCGAACAGCCAGGTCTTCAGCTTCCTCCTGAAGGAGAGGTGGTCTTGGGTCAGGCGCAGGTCGGTCGGGAGGGAGTTCCAGGTCTTGGCGGCCAGGTAGGAGAAGGACCTTCCTCCTGTAGTCGCTCTTCGGATGCGGGGGACGGCGCGAGGGCGTGGTTGGCTGATCGGAGGTGGCGTTTGGGAGCGTAGAAGTTGATCCGGCTGTTGAGGTAGCTCGGGCCTTGGTCGTGTAGGGCTTTGTGTGCATGGGTGAGGAGGCGGAAGGTGATTCTTTTGTTGACGGGGAGCCAGTGAAGGTCTCTCAGATGTCCGGTGATGTGGCTGGTTCGTGGGATGTCGAGGATGAGTCTGGCTGAGGCGTTCTGGATCCGCTGGAGTCTCTTCTGGAGCTTGGCGGTGGTACCGGCGTAGAGGGCGTTGCCGTAGTCCAGTCGGCTGGTGACGAGGGCCTGGGTGACGATCTTCCTGGTCTCGGTGGGAGAGAGTTAGAGGGAGACAGAGGGAGGGAGAGGGAAGGAGACAGAGATAAGGAGACAGAGGGAGACAGAGAGAGAGGGAGACAGAGGGAGGGAGGCAGAGGGAAACAGTCAGGGGAAACAGAGGGAAGGAGAGGGAGACAGACAGAGGGAGACAGGGAGGGAGACAGAGGGAGGGATATAGAGGGAGGGAGAGGGAGACAGACAGAGTGAGTGAGACAGAGGGTGACATACAGAGGGAGAGCAAGAGGGAGACAGAGGGAGAGAGGGAGAGGGAGACAGAGGGAGGGAGACAGAGGAACGGAGACAGACAAGAGTGAGACAGACAGAGGGAGGGAGACAGAGGGAGGGATACAGAGGGAGAGAGAGAGAGAGAGGGAGAAGGAGGGAGATAGAGAGAGAGAGGGGGAGGGAGACAGAGGGAGAGAGAGGGGGAGGGAGACAGAGGGAGAGAGAGGGGGAGAGAGAGATAGAGAGAGGGGGAGAGAGACGGAGAGAGACAGAGAGAGGAAGGGAGACAGAGACAGACACAGACAGAGATAGAGACATAGACAGACAGAGACAGGGACAGACAGAGACAGATAGAGGCAGAGAAAGACAGAGAGCCGAGAGGGAGACAGAGGGAGGGAGACAGGTACAGACAGGGACAGATGGAGGCAGAGGCAGGGACAGACAGAGGCAGAGACTGAGAAAGACAGAGACCGAGAGGCAGAGAGACAGAGAAGGAGACGGCGAGGGAGAGGGAGACAGAGGGTGACAGAGGGAGGGAGAGGGAGGGAGACAGATAGAGAGGGAGGCAGAGGGAGACAGAGAGAGAGGGAGGCAGAGGGAGGGAGGCAGAGGGAGACAGTCAGGGGGAGACAGAGGGACAGAGAGGAAAACAGACAGAGGGAGGGAGCAGGCGGACTTTGTGCATGGTTGAAAGGGTTGGCAGTGTGTGTACCAGCCCTTTTTGTGCCATAAATCACTGGGGCATGCGCCAATGTGTGCATGATTATATTCTTGATCAAGGCACAAACCTAACCTTACACCCAGTTTTGCTAGTCACTGTATTTGTTAGAACAGATTCACAATTGCTTTAGTAACCTTCCTGCTTTCTCAAATTTGCTTGAAAATGCACCATTTGCCCACTTTTATTTCAAAATGTTTTTCCAGGGGTAGAACCCCCCGAAACGCCCCCGAATGCCCCTTAGATGGTTCAGGGTCGCTCGCTACGCTCGCTCGCTACACTGCCTTACTGTGTCCCAAAATGTTACATCTTAATAAAGTGTGTCACCAAGATGAAAAGTTTGGAAACCTGTGCCCTATAGGATTACACTAAGTGGTGGGTCCCACACCTCCTACACAGGAACCAAATTGCCCTGACCCAATCTAACACTTTCCAGAGCTCTACCCCAGACTGTTACTTATCTTGTATCTCCTACTCCAGTGTGTACATGCCTCATTCATAGCACCCTAATATCTGACTTAGCGTCTGTGGCTGTCAGGTATATAACCCATATTGTGCCCACTGGGCATTTTACCCTTAAATGATGTGGGTTGCAAAGCATATCCACTTCCGCGGTGCCCCATTTCCTCAAGTCCCTAGGCCAACTGGAATCCGAAGCTATAGGCAATTTTGAAGTCGACGCAATGCGACATTTGAACAGAATACATTTTATGTCTGCAAATTTGTACCAATATTTGTTTTTCTTCGTCTTGGGCATTAACTCCCAGCAGATATGTTAGGGGCATAGAAGCCATTATTTGGCCAGTGAGTTCAGCTACTTCACCCACTACTTTTGCCCAGAGTTGCTCTGTTATGTAACATGACCATAGCATGCATTAGAAGTCTGCCTTTGAATGACTATATCTGGGACACTCCAAAGGGGCACCAACAAATAATCAGCCTATACATTTTGGGGTAAGGTAGTTTGATGGAGATAGTTGTTCTGTGTATATTTTAATCTAGGGGTTCTGGAGACCTTTTTGGCAAATTCCAGCAAGGAATCACATTGTTTGTGTGATAGCGACTGACCAACACGTTCTGGCCACCTGCCCTTAAGATCTGGGCATTTGCATGTGTGTTGCGGAATAAATGATCTGTATGGTGAAATGACTGCTTTTATACCACAGGCATGGCTTAAATAGAAGCTTCTTTGGGTGATTTTGTCTGATCTTGACCCCAAACATCCCATATTAGTTCACCAGAGCATTGTGCGTCATGAATTGACTTGGACCTATTCCATACACATCTCTAATGTCCTGAAACATGAGTAATGTCCCATGTACAAGCATGTCAATCATTTTCATCAGACCCACCTCTACCCATGGTCTCCTGTTATGTGTGATGATATGCTTCAGAATTCAGGCTGCAGCCATAATGGCATAGCTGAAGCATACGGAGGGGAGTGAGCTGCACATATTTATAACAACCAAACTCGGCCACCACTGCCAGTTTGTCCAGTTTGCGAGGTACAGCTTCTGACCTCATTAGCCAGTCTATGATTGCATGGCCCTGTAAGACCTATAGGGTGTCGTCCCTTTCAGGGCTAGGAGTGATGCTCAACCATTTTACTGGCCACTGAAGCTGACCTGCTGCTTATTGCAGCTCCTAGATCAGGGCTCCAAGACCTCCCTCAGTAAGGGCGTTTCAAGTTATGTGGAGCACCGCTCTTTTCTTTTTATTATCCCATATTAGACCAGAAAGGGCACTACGCAGTTCCCCAACAATCCTCTCTTCCGTTTAATCGGTAATGCCACAAATAAGCACAGTCATCTCAGCAGAACTGTATTTTGGCCATCGACACTCTTCCCTTTGGGAAAAGTGGAAGAGTGATTCAGAATAATATACATTTCTTCGTCCCTGTGATCACCTGCCCAAGTGACTCTTAATAAGGTCTTCACATCCAGTGTCAAACTTCCATGCCAGTCTGGTAGCTGGCATACCCATCCATTCTCCATCTGACATGTTTCTGAGAGGAAGCAAAGAAAACCTGACACAATTTATTTTCAGACCTGACATGTCGCCAAATTCTTGCAGTATGGCCACTGTTGCTGGCAGGACATTGCCAGTGTTTCATAAGTAAATAAGCATATCTTTGGTCTATAGTGAGATAACCTGCCATCTATCATTCATCTTTATTCCTCCCATTCCCGGTCTTTCTGCCTTACCAAGTGTGCCAGTGGCCCAATGGCTTTTGAAAAAATTAACGTTGATAGCGGGCTTCTGAGGATAATGATTCTTTCGGGTGGCAAACTCTTGTTAGGTATATACCACACAACACAATTTCTTTATACGAGAATGAATCCAGAAACACATAGGTGTGGCTGGATTATTATATAGCATGTCATTTAAGCAAATACCAATGACAATTTTTCATTTGAAATAAACATAGGACCTCCAAATGTGTGAAAGTGTTTGTGCCAGAGCTTTCTCTCCTAATACATATACGCATCAACGCATCACATGGGTGGGGCACGCGAGTGAGTGAGGCACGATGCACTGCAATCCACGGCGCTTCTCCGGTCCCACAACTGCACCCGCGACCCGACCCACTAGTTGGCAGGCTAGTGGGGGACCGCCGAGGCACTCAACAAAACCCGATGGAAGAATCCCGTTGGAGCGCCTCAGAAGGGAAAACATCTACCTTACAGGCAAGCACGACCAGTATTAGCCGGTGGCCGCAGTGAGTGCGAGCCCTTGGCGGCGTTGCGGAGGTAGCCCGCATAGGTCGAGTGCAGCCTGCGACATTGCCCTGTGTGCCCTGCTTGCCCACCCTCGCTTGCTTGCTTCCCTGCCACACACTTCGGCCTCAGCTACTAACCTTAACCTTCCCCCCCAGAGAAAACTGCACAAAAGTTTGAGTTAACGTTAATGCCCCTGGGCCCCCACGCAGAGGGGGTAAGGGGGTGAGGGGGGAGAGTGAAGGCAGTAGCCCAGAAAACAGCACAGCATAGAGCGCCCAGGAGCGCTTAAGGCGCACTAAAGTTACATTCCTAAGATTGCCTCGTTCCTTCATGAAGGGAAATAGAGGAAGCAGGGAAAAAGGAAACAGGGGAAAAGTCTTATTCCCCTACAGCAGAGCACAACAGTGTCCCGTCTTCGTGGCAGCAATAGGGTGACAAACTGATATGGGTGCAAATTCACGACAGTGAGTGTAAAAATTCAGGACAAAGGGTCAAAATTCAGGACAAAAATTCAGGACAGGTCAAAATTCAGGACAAAACTTCAGGATAAAAGGTACGTTTTACAGACACATCAGAAGAGGTCGTGCAATAGAATATAATCAAGCCTGTCCATATCCAAACATATTCAATCATTTGCAAACCTATCCATCATGTATCCTTCTATCCATCATTTCACTCATCCATCCCTCCATCCACCCTTTCACTCATCCATCCATTATCCATCCATTCATCCTTTCATCCTATTCATCAGTACACTCATCCATCCATTCTTCCATCCATCCATTCACTCATCCATCCAGCCTTTTATCCTTTCACCCATCCAGCCATCCTTTCACTCACTCATCCATCTGCCCAGTCACTCATCCTTCCACCCATTCAGTCATCAATCCATCCTCCCTTTCTCTCTCCATCAACCCTTTCACTTAACCATCCTTCCTTCCACCCATCCATCTACTCATCCACTCATGAATCCATCCATTGACCCTATCAGTCATCCATCCACCCTTTCACTCTTTCACTCATCTTCCATCCATTTGTCCATCTACCCTCCCTTTCACTCCCTCATCCATCCTTACATCCACCCGCTCACTCATCTGTCCAGCCATTCACCCTTGTACTTATCAATTTATCAATCCATCCATCGTTTCACTCATCCATCCACCCTTTTACCCATTAATCTACCCTTCCACCCATACATATATCTTTTTACCGTTTCTCTCATCCATCCTTCCGCTCACTCATCCATACATCCTTTCTCTCATTATCCATTCATTCACCCTTTCATCATTCATCCATTCACCCTTTCACTAATCTATCCAGCCATCCACCCATTCCTTCATTCACACTCTTGTCCACCTTTTCATATTAATTATGAGCTGAGCCTTTGTCTGCAGAAATGCAGCCAGAAAAGGCCTATCAAGAATTTCACCCATGCTGTAGTTCCTAAAGCAATGGGTGGGGGTAGAGTTCCCTATGCCCCTGCACATAAGAAATCTGAAAACATGAAATTCATGGGTCATGCATGATGCACAGTGGCTGGCCCTGAGGTGACTGTGAGATGGTGTTGTTTCCAGGGCTTTAAGTGGGATAAAAATACCGGGGGGGGGGGGGGGGGTTCTCCAAAGGTGGTGTTCGATGTAATTAAGGGCGTGACTTAAAACATGTAAGCTAAATATCTGTGCTCAATATAGTGTGCTGTCTGACTGTTATTTTGCCTCTTCTGTCATAGTATCCAGATATATAACAACAAGTAATGTTACACCTGCAACAAGTCAGAACTATTGGCTTTGTCAATGGTTGTTAGTTGCATAAAATAAAAAAGTAGCAATCTGACTTCCTTGGATATAATATTGAAAATGCATCAGTTCTAAAATGGCGAGACTGTGAAAGAACTCTAGCCCCTTCTTTTTAACTTCTTTCACCAGCTCCTATTGTTGACCTGGATTCTCATGTAGCAACATTGGCGTTTTTGCACATTTCTTCTGTCTGACAGAATGCCCTGCCCTAGACAGAGCCCGGGGGAGGCCCACCACATGCTTTACCAGCCTAGACTGGACCATTGTCATTCTGTATGTGACAATCAGCCAGCATACTGATTGACAATGGGCAGGTGGGGCTGCATTTGTGCTCCGAGGAGGAGTGCAAGGCGGCCCCATCAGGGAGTTAAGGCTTCATGCAGGGAACAGTGCTGAAATTGTGGTAAAAAGGCGTCCGTAAAAGGGATCCTCACGGACAACGGACGTGAGGTCCAAATTACGGACAGACCATGAAATTTATTGATGGTTAGTCACCCTACATCATACATAATCACATAAAGATGCACACTCACATACACACACAGACCATCACGTACACATGCCACATCATATGCACAGAGTAGGAACTCACATAAATCCAATGACATCACAAGTTGCTATAATAACACGAACACGCATACCTCTCAGTCGCAAATCATAAATTAAAATCAGATACGCTTAAAACATGTGAAAATGTGCAAATGTTTGGAAAACCTTTGTTATTGACTCCTATATTTGCTGAGTCAGCATTTTACAGTGGCAGAAGAGCAGGCAGCCCACCTAGTCTAAAAAAATAAATAAGACACCTTCCCCACTCTGGGTGTGGTATACACTTCGACAAAAGTCCCTAGTAAAATGAAGGCAAAAGACTTTGGAAAATGGAGCGCTTTTGCAGCATCAGGAAAAAACTATGGCGAATAATGAAAAACTGACCCAAGATTCTAAGTTTCTTAAATTTACTTGAGAACACTCGTCCACAGGATCAACTACCTCAGTGGTATTAGACCAGAGCCAGTTCTATCAAAGCTGTGTTTTGAGTAAATCTATTGCAGCCTGCACAAATTGTTATGAACGGAGAGGAATCCTGTCCCTTGTGTGAGAGATTGTATTGTATTGTATTGTAATTGCATTTATATAGCGCTTACTACCCCTGACGAGGCGTCAAAGCGCTTTTTCGGCAGGTCGCACCCTACTCCGGGACCCAAAGAGGATTAGTGTTGAATTAGTATAGTGAAACATGCAAGTACATTTTAAGTAGTGGACAGGTTAGTAAGTTATTTGGATATGGAATGATAGCAGAAGGATAGAGGAGGACAAAGGTTTGTATTTGTGAGAAGTTAGCCTGATATATGATGTCTCCAATTCTGGGGGCACCTTGTATCAGTCCAAACAATCCCTTATGGTGTTGGTTGTAAGTCAACCTTATAGACAAGCTATCCTAAGGGTAGCTTGGACTAAGCAGCCTTAAAGGCTTAACTCAAGAGGGCATGTTAAGCAAGCTGTTCTACCAATCACAATCCTGTAATACCAAATGAAAGGACACCACACATGTTATATATTATAAAAATATATGTATTTATTACTAGAATATTCCTCTATACTCTTTATGAGTCTAGAAGCACAAGCGTTTAAACAAAAGCACAGTTAAAAATACAAAAGTTGCACAATTATGGATGAGGCCCAGGGGCAACTCAAACCATATACTAAAATAGTGGTATAAGTATCACTAATCGAACAGAGGTCAGGCCTAGGGCCTGGGGATTCACTGGGAGCAATCGGGACTAGCAATGCTGAAGTCGGGAAAAGCCCGTGGGACTCGGGTGCAGCGCTGAAAGCACACACATGCACCAATGCAAAGTCAATGGTGCGTAAAAGTTATCAAGTTACTGTTTTAAGAGTCTTCCGACTGACCTATAAGGAAAAAACTTTAGACCTAGACACTAGAGGTGAATACCTTTACAGGAGCACCAGCGTTCAAGAGTTACCTCACCCACAGGAAGCGGGTGCACAGGTGCAAAGTCGTGTCGGCTTTCGTCGTGTGGATCTATGGAGCCTGTAGATAATGATGCTACAGGCGGCCAGAAGAGAAGTGTCCGGTGCGATCCAAGGGTGGATCGAAGCTGAAGGGAACCTGAAAGCAGAGGGGACAGAGTCTGGGTCACTCAGCAGTGACCAGGGTGGAACCAGGAAGGAACCAGGCAATGTTGGGCGCAATCAGGTGGTTGTTGAGAAGCTTGTCTCCGCTGCAACGTGGACTCTGGGGCACCGAGGATGTCCAGGAGTGAATCACGAGCTGTCCTACAAAGGCTCTCGCTGTCGGCGGTGTCGGCTTCCAGATTAGAGCAAACAAACCTTGGCAAGCGCAACCCACGCAGGATTCAAAGATCGCTTCTTACTTGGACCAGGAAGGTTAGAGCGGGTGCTCCTTTTTAGGGGAGCGAGGACCAGTCCAGAGCAACCGGACTGGCAGAGGAAATTCAAAGGTCGGCCGGTACCGGGGCCGCTAGCCAATGGGCAAGCGACCGGACTAATGCGTTGAGCCAAAAGATGCAGAAGGGCCCCACGCAGCACTCGGTGAGTGTAGAGGTGTGAGCTTCGGTGCAAGAGTGGCTCAGGGCTGGGGCTTCTCAAACCCCAATGCACAGCTTCGAGGGACCCTCAGGAGCTGCACGGTCAGCGCCTCATGGTCTTTCCAAGATGGCCGGCCCCACTCTTCAGGTCACCTCCACGGGTCTCAGCTCTGCAGGGACTATGGATCAGGCTGTTAGAAGGCAGGCACGCTGGGTCTTGTTGATCTCTGTTGCTCGAGTTCCGACGGGAACTGCAACAAAGCAAACATCGAGGTGCTGGATGGGGCCTGTTTGCACAGGGTGGTCACTCCTTGACCACAAGGGAGATTCTTCAGTCTTCTACGTCGAGTAGGATGTCGAAGGGTCCAGAGTTTCATTTCATAAGTTTCAGTCAGGATAATCTGATGTGCTTTGGCACTGCTCCCACTCTTATACCAATCTAGTGGGCCGGATTACCTGCTAGGTCCCTCCTATGGGTGGGACCCAGGAGGGGGTGGTTACACCCCTTTCCCTTTGTCCAGGGTTGCGCTGGGACTGGGGCTGGAGTGCCCCAGAACCGGTTTGACCGGATTATGCAAGGGGAAGCCTTGTGCTCCCCAGGCAGTGTCTAGTTTCTTTCAGCCCTCCCTGCCCCAATACACTATCTCCTGTCTGGGGAGGTGTAGCACCTCCCTGCGACAGGAAACCCTTTGTCCAGGCCTCCTCTGCCAAGTTTCGGTCAGCAGCAGAAGGTCAGACTCGTGTCGGTGGCAGCAGCATCCATTTTGTGATGCTGAGGCTCTGGTTAGGATTAACCGCGTTTTAGTAAAGTAACATGTCTTTTCCATCTAGAAGGGTGGAATGCTATCCCCGTCACCAGGACTGGAGAGGGGATAGTATTCCAAATCGTATGACACCTTACACGACATGTTTTGATAAAGCCAAACAAAAGTTAGCACATAACCGCAATGGATTATAATGCACTTAAGAGTATATGGTATGGCATTATCCCGGAACAGCTAAGGGAGTTGGTCCCGACAGCTGCAGACAGGCTCAGCTCATGCTAGAGCACCATCTCACATAAAACCAAGCACTCTGCCTCCAGGATTGTTAAGGCCTGCCATAGGAGTGACTTATAGGTATATATGTGTCCAGATAAAGGTTTAGATATAGGTATACTATATCTAAGCGAGGGGTGATTGCACCACCTTGCCCCAGCTGAGTGATCAGCCAGTTGTGTCAATTTAAGCACCAGCCAGGGGTGGCAAAAGATATGCTGCAGCCCCTGGTAGGCCTTGGATGCACCTATGCCCTGGGCACCTATAGTGCACTGTACAGGGGCTGATAAGGTGTCCAGTACCAAATTGGTTATGTACCTATAGTACATGTAGTCAATTTTAAGAGAGAGCAGATAGCCTGGGGCCCCGATTAGCAGAGAACCAGGCCAACTAAGTCAAAAACCAGCTAAACACAAGGCAAAAAATCTGGGGTAACCATAGTCAGGTATCCACCTTCCTACACAACCCCCCCAAACGAAAGGAGATAAGGCTATCCTTGACCAGGTAAGCCTATATTGCCTGAGTGGGCATATAAGGAAGTACCTGCACTAGCATGGTTGCCCCCTGTCTCATGGTCCACTAAGCAATCCCTCACCCTTGGGGTATTAGAGGGTCTTCACCATAGGGAATCACTACCTTGGGTGTGTTTTTGCAAAGTAAAAGGCTGGTGTTGATATGGAGTACTGAAGTGAGGCTCCACTAATTTAGGGCTCAGCTTCCTCCAATTATCTTCCACCATGTGTGCCTTTCTTTCATCAACTGAGTTGCACTGTGCTCTCAGGGTCAACCTCTGGCTACCTAAAGCTGGAGGCTGGGTCCCTTTTGTTGGCTTAATGGAGGGACAGTTCAGGTTTGGGCCCTTTGGGTCCCAGGTTTGGCTGCGCCCAACAGAATCCATCTGTGGGAGGTCCCTAACTAATTTTAAGGGGGATCCCTCAGGAGTTTTTGAAGTTTTCACCTGGCTAGGGCTGCTAGCTTCAGTGCCCCTAATCTGCTGATGTGGGTGCTTTATTTGACAGGGGGCGCTTTGGGGCTCACTGTCCTTCTTGTCCTCTGCAGCCCTGGGCTGAGTAAGGCAAGGTAGAGAGGGGCAGGTTACCTGCTCCAGACTGGGTCCCACCTGAGAAGGGTCCACTGCCATCAGAGGCTCTGTCAGGCTAGGCCTAACAACCTCTGGGACAGTTCCTTCATCAGGAGTAAGATCAGTTCCCTGAGGAGGCTGATCCTGTCCTAATGTCTGGTGGGAGGGAGATTTCTCCCCCTCCCCAATGCTCTCTGTTTGTGTGGAGTGATCCATCATTTCAGGCTTCACAACACATGAATCAGTTTGAGTTTGGGCTGTGGCCATCACAGCCCCACCAACCTTTTCAGGAAGAGACTCAGTTTGGGTATGGGCTGTTATCATAACAGCTCTACTAACTTGTTGAGGAAGGGCTTCTGCTAAAGATGGGGCTGAGTTTTGTACAGCCCTACCAACCTTTTCAGGAAGGACATCTTGGATTGGGGCTGTAGCTATCACTGCCCCACTAACCTTTCCATGGACATTTACCATTCTAGAATGGATTTCCTGTTCAACCTCAGCCCAGGCTGAGATTTCCAAATAATTTCCTAGTAGACAGTCCACAAGCAAGTTTGGTGACACTGCCACTCTTTTTGGGCCAATGACACCTCCCCAGCTGAGACTTACTACTGCCATGGGATGATTGGTTTCTATGCCATCAATATTGGTCATTGGATGGTGAATGATGAGGTAATGAATCACATGACCTGCAAAACACTGGTTATAGGTGACTTTGAAATGTTGACATACCTACCGTGAACAAGTTAGCAGTGACTAACGAAACGCGTTGGTGTTTCTTTTTCTGAACATGTAGAACCTCACTGCAAATAAAGTTAACGTGGATTTATGGGACCCTGTGAGTGCGTTCTAATTCTTCTGTGACAAGAAGGCTGTGGTAATTAATTATCGACTTGGCTCTGTCGACGTGAGACGCACCGGGGAGAGAGCTCCAGACGCCAGTGACTCGGAGCCATTGTGTGGGATATATATATATATATATATATATATATATATATATATATATATATATATATATATATATATATATATATATATATATATATTACCTACTGGCGGTCGCCAGTAGGTATATATAGTTAGGATTTTTTCTCTATGGGATTTTTGAAAATTCTATGTCAAATAACTTTGGCGTTTGTGGACGGAATTGGCTGAAATTTTCAGGAAAATGGAACATTTTGTTTCTGAGCAGCCCCTGACAATTTGGGGGGGTTTCATCAAGGGGGGGCCGAGAAAAAAGGGGGGTCCCAAAACGCGTTTTTCCCATGTTAATTTCCATAGGGCGGTTGGCCTCACTTTTAGCTCGAACGGCTGAATGGATTTGCACGAAACTTGACAAAATTGTAGGGACTGTTAGCCCGATGTGCCTTTGCTAGGTCTCAATATATGTGCTCCAGTGGATTTTGAGTAATTTAGGTTCAAAAAAAGATATATATCTGGGCGGAGCCTAACCACACATCTGATCTGATTGGCTGTCAGCACTTCATCCAAGAAGTGTTGGCAGCCATCTTGGGACCAATATACATGATAGCACCTCATTAAAAAGCATTGTAGTTAATAGAGGGTTTTAGGACTTTAGTTACATTATAAATCATTTGTTGATGGTACCATACTCGTTTTAGGAATTGTGGTGGGTTCTAAGGTGATTTTACCATGTGAAAAAACCTTCTGCTGTGATATCATGAATATTGTTTGAAAGAAAACTAATATCTCATGATTTTCCCACAGTGGTTTGGAAGGGGATCTATAAGCTAAACTGAAAGCATATTTTCTGTAAATTCACATTATCTTTCTCAGTCATGTGAAAATGAAGTCTGACATTCTCAGTAAAACATGTACATCCAACAAGGACAGAGACTGTCAGTTGATTCCTTTGTGTTCTACTGCAGCCTCCTAGAGTGTTCTAAAGAACAACTAGAGCGCTAACAGTCCTACTTATTACAAAGGTATGGCACACCTGAAGCCATCTTGATTGGAATAAAGTGGTAACTCTTAAAACATTTAATTTAAAAAGAAACAACATGAGGGGGTATATTTTGCCATAGAAAGTATGATTAGTGCTGCAGAATGGAAAATTAGGGCACATTTTGAGTGACTTCTCAAATCCTTTTCTATTTCATTAAAACATTCTGACATGCAGTCTCCCAAAATGGCCACCAGAGACAAAAGAGCCCAAATGTAGCCCAAATATCACCCAGATGTAGCCCAAGTATAGCCCAATGACAGAATGTCCCAGAGTGTTCTAAAGAACAACTAGAGCGCTAACAGTCCTACTTATTACAAAGGTATGGCACACCTGAAGCCATCTTGATTGGAATAAAGTGGTAACTCTTAAAACATTTAATTTAAAAAGAAACAACATGAGGGGGTATATTTTGCCATAGAAAGTATGATTAGTGCTGCAGAATGGAAAATTAGGGCACATTTTGAGTGACTTCTCAAATCCTTTTCTATTTCATTAAAACATTCTGACATGCAGTCTCCCAAAATGGCCACCAGAGACAAAAGAGCCCAAATGTAGCCCAAATATCACCCAGATGTAGCCCAAGTATAGCCCAATGACAGAATGTCCCAGAGTGTTCTAAAGAACAACTAGAGCGCTAACAGTCCTACTTATTACAAAGGTATGGCACACCTGAAGCCATCTTGATTGGAATAAAGTGGTAACTCTTAAAACATTTAATTTAAAAAGAAACAACATGAGGGGGTATATTTTGCCATAGAAAGTATGATTAGTGCTGCAGAATGAAAAAATAGGGCACATTTTGAGTGACTTCTCAAATCCTTTTCTATTTCATTAAAACATTCTGACATGCAGTCTCCCAAAATGGCCACCAGAGACAAAAGAGCCCAAATGTAGCCCAAATATCACCCAGATGTAGCCCAAGTATAGCCCAATGACAGAATGTCCCAGAGTGTTCTAAAGAACAACTAGAGCGCTAACAGTCCTACTTATTACAAAGGTATAGCACACCTGGAGCCATCGTGATGGGAATAAAGTGGTAACTCTTAAAACATTTAATTTAAAAAGGAACAAAATGAGGGGGTATATTATGCAATAGAAGGTATTATTAGTGCTGCAGAAAGAAAAATTAGGGCACATATTGAGTGACTTTTCAAATCCTCTTCTATTTCATTAAAACATTCTGACATGCAGTCTCCCAAAATGGCCACCAGAGACAAAAGAGCCCAAATGTAGCCCAAATATCACCCAGATGTAGCCCAAGTATAGCCCAATGACAGAATGTCCCAGAGT
Source organism: Lissotriton vulgaris (assembly GCF_964263255.1). Taxonomy (NCBI): domain Eukaryota; kingdom Metazoa; phylum Chordata; class Amphibia; order Caudata; family Salamandridae; genus Lissotriton; species Lissotriton vulgaris. Next base: position 449,441,421 of record NC_141700.1, read on the forward strand.
GTTCTAAAGAACAACTAGAGCGCTAACAGTCCTACTTATTACAAAGGTATGGCACACCTGAAGCCATCTTGATTGGAATAAAGTGGTAACTCTTAAAACATTTAATTTAAAAAGGAACAAAATGAGGGGGTATATTTTGCCATATGAATTATGATTAGTGCTGCAGAAAGAAAAATTAGGGCACATTTTGAGTGACTTCTCAAACCCTCTTCAATTTCATTAAAAAAAGTCTGACATGCAGACTGAAACATGCACTTTGAATACCAGCAGCAGACGTCCCTGGTGAGCAGTAGCTTTACTACAGTGATCTAATGTGCAACTAGAGTGCTAACATTCAGAATTTATGGCAAATGTGGGACACATCTGAATGCCTTCTTGATGGAACCAAAGTAAACAAGCATTGAAAATGCAATAGATCTCGCCCTCGTTTAAGTTAAAGCCATTCTGTTTGTAATGAGGTGGCTTTTTAGCTTTGCTTTTATTAGTGTTTTTTCAACTTTCATGTAAATAACATGCATCTGTATGCATATAAGTATATGTATGCATGCATTTATGTTTGTATTTATATAGATATACAGATGATATATGTTTATATATGTATGTATATATATATATTCACTGAAAAAACCATAGGTTATAGACCATTTATAGTTAGGAATTAGCATTTACAAAACCTTGAAAATTCACTGAAAAAACCATAGGTTATAGACCATATATAGTTAGGAATTAGCATTTACAAAACCTTGAAAATTCACTGAAAAAACCATAGGTTATAGACCATATATAGTTAGGAAATCGCATTTACAAAACCTTATTTTACTCACACAAAACCATTGAAATTCCATATATAGTTAGTTGCACTAACTATATATCGCGCACCCGCAATCCACTGCTGATGATGTCACATATTACATCATTCATGACATGGTCAGTGAGATCACTGATGACATCACTGATGACATCTCAAATGACATCACTGATGACATCACTGATGACAACATCCAGTGACTGTATGTTTCTGTAAAGTTAAAATATGTCTTACATATTGAAGAATGAGTGGATGTATAAGTGTCTGGATGAAGGATTTAGTAGGTGCATGACTGACTGTATGAGTGAGTGATTAAATGTGTCTCACTGAGTGCATGGGTTAGTGACTAAACTGTCTTAATTTGTGCATCATTATGTCTGTTGTTCTGTAAACTGTTGCATGTGTTGATAAGTAGCTATATGAGTAACTATATGGGTTATTGATTGGTTGCCCAAGTATTTGTATGGGAGACTGAGTGTGTGTGGGTGGCTGGGAGGTGTATGACTGTGCATAGATGTGTGAGCAGTTGATTCACTAGATGTATGGTTTCAAAAGTGCATGTGGAAACAGCTGTATGGGCGGTTGACTGTGTGCATGAGTGTATTGGTGAGTGAATGGATATCTCAGTGCTACATGTCAAAGTAAGTACATATGTAAAACACAGTACATGTGAGAGTTGACATATATAAATAACTGTGAATAAGAGCCAGTAAATGTGTGAGTGGCTGTATGGATCATTGTGAACTTGTATCAGGGATTGTATAAGAGAGTAAATATGTGTTAGTATATGTTTGAATAAGTAAAGTTTGTATAACTGTATAGTTGAGGAAATGGAGGTGTGATTGATTCTTTGCATGACTGACTAGGTGTGTGAGTAACTCCATGGATGAGTGACAGTCTGTGAGTGTCTGTTTACACTGATTGTATCTAAGGTTATATTAGAGTCTGAAGAGGTTCATCGTATTATCACATGAATGATATCATCAGTGATGTGATCAGTTTTGCCAAATGAGATGTCATCAGTGATGTCATCAGTGATGTCATTTGAGATGTCATCAGTGATGTCATTTGAGATGTCATCAGTGATGTCATCAGTGATGTCACTGACCATGTCATGAATGATGTAATATGTGACATCATCAGCAGTGGATTGCGGGTGCGCGATATATAGTTAGTGCAACTAACTATATATGGAATTTCAATGGTTTTGTGTGAGTAAAATAAGGTTTTGTAAATGCGAATTCCTAACTATATATGGTCTATAACCTATGGTTTTTTCAGTGAATATATATATATATATATATATATATATATATATATATATATATATATTGAAAAAACCATAGGTTTAAGCCATGTTATAGTTAGGAATTAGCATTAAAAAACCTTAGAAATTCAGTGAAAAAAACATAGGTTTCATCCATGTTATAGTTAGCTGGACATTTCTCTCACACAAAACCATTGAAATTCCTCCGTTATAGTTAGTTCAGCTAACTATAACTCGCGCACCCGCAATGCACTGCTGATAACGTCACATATTACCTCACTCATGACATGGTCAGTGACGTCACTCATGACATCCCTGATGACATCTCAAATGACATCACTGAGGACATCATCCAGTGAATGTGTGTCTTTCTGAAAAGTAAATATTTTTTATATATGTATATCTAAAGTTCGATGGAAAAATAAATGGGTAAATAAATGCCTAAATGATTGTTTTTTTTTGTAAAATTGATTGTATAACTGACTTATTAAGTGTATCTTACTGAATACATGTGTTAGCGAGTAATGTTTAAATATATAAATATCTGTATCAGGGTCTCACTTGTTGTATAAGTGGCTGCATGGGTTGGTGAGTAGCTATATGAATGTCTATGTGGGCTATTAGTTGATTTTTGAGTATCAGTATGAGTGTCTGTATGGTTTAGTGGGGGGTATTACTTATCACATAGATGCATGAATGACTGACTCACTGTATGTATTTTGAAGACACTATGTGTGCAGGACTCTATCAATGGATGAGTGTGTGTATGGGTGTGTTAGTGAGTGAACGACTGTCTCAATAGTGTCTTTATGAGTCACAGCATATGTGTTAAACTAGTGTATGCGAGTATTGATGTATAAAACTGATGTATATAAGTAAGTATATGTGAGAGCGAGAAATTGTAGGAGTTCCTGTATAAATAAGTATGGGGCTGATTCACAGAACTAACTTAAGACAACATCCTAAACTTACTACTTTTGGTATTCACAGAAGTTAGGATTTTGTCTTAAGACAGACTTAAGACAGACTTAAGACAGAATCCTAACTTAAGTCTGTCTTAAGACAAAATCCTAACTTCTGTGAATACCAAAAGTAGTACGTTTAGGATTTTGTCTTAAGTTAGTTCTGTGAATCGGGCCCAATGTGTTTCTATAAGTGATTGTTTAAGAGAGTAAGTATGTGTATGATTCTGTAGAAGTAAGTGTAGTGGTGGGTGTATAGCTGTATATGCAAGTAAATGGTTGTTTGATTTTATTTGCATGTGTCAGTTTGTGTGTGAGTAACTCTATAGATGAGTGTCAGTGTGTAATAAGATGTATAGGTGTATGAGTACATATGATGAGTGAGTACATGTATGAGTGCCTATATAGATTTGTTAGTGAATAACTGGATGTGTATGTACATTTTGGAATTACTGAATAGGTTGTTCTAACTAGTATTGGTATCTCCATTTTTAAAAAAATGGTAGTTTCTATTTTTGAATGTGTGTATCAAGGGTTATATTACGCTGAGAGGAGGTCTGCCACTCTTTCATAAGGATTGTGTCCTCAGTGATGTCATTTGAGATGTCATCAGTGATGTCATGAGTGATGTCACTGACCATGTCATGAGTGATGTAATATGTGACGTCATCAGCAGTGTATTGCAGGCGGGCGAGTTATAGTTAGCTGAACTAACTATAACAGAGGAATTTCAATGGTTTTGTATGAGAGAAATGTCCAGCTAACTATAACATGGATGAAACCTATGTTTTTTTCACTGAATTTCTAAGGTTTTTTTAAATGCTAATTCCTAACTATAACATGGCTGAAACCTATGGTTTTTTCAATGAATTTCTAAGGTTTTTTAAATGCTAATTCCTAACTATGACGTGGCTGAAACCTATGGTTTTTTCAGTGAATTTCTAAGGTTTTTTAAATACTAATTCCTAACTATAACGTGCCTGAAACCTATGGTTTTTTCAGTGAATTTCAAAGGTTTTGTAAATAATCATTTATAAATGTATTAATAATTATGTTTTTCTTTTTATACTAATTTCTTATATTTTTAATATAAATATTTATATTTATTTTATTTTTTAGATTATATTTCCTATTCTTATTATAAAATACTAACAAAACTAATTTGCAAATATTTTTTTTGGATTAATTATTGCTTGACTTCGATTGCAACCATAACACTACTCCAGCAAAGCTCTTGAGGCCGTATGCTCACAATGCTGTATCAATCCTTACACCTGCTTCAAGCATATGCAAGGTTTTGATGCAGCATAAGATCAAAAGTAACTGAATGAAATGTTATACATTGCACTCAGTCACTTTTAGGAGGCGTTGCTGCACTCCCTCCTGCACAGGAAAGCCTCCTTCTGGCGCGGGACTTTACAATGTAATGCACTCTCCAGATGCATCACATTCTTAATACAACACACCATGGCACATCTTTTGCACCACCGCTGTGTCACAAAAGTGATGCAATGGCTGTGTAAAAGAGGCACAAGGGGATTGTAAATCCGCCCCTCACACAAACAAATTCACCCAGACAGTTTCACCAGCAGCGCAAATTGAAGCACAGACTTGTAACATATTTATGTACATATGTTACATTCAAGTGCTTCAGACATACTACAGTATACTATAGGTAAAAACCTTATAGATTTATGCTGTAGCGCTTCCTTATAGTTCTGCACTTTCACATTCTCCATACACTAGTAATATATTAATTCATTCATTTATGAACTACACATTCATTCTAACAAACTTATACACACTAACATAGAAATATAGTTCTTTCTTTGACCAGTGAAGGTAGTTCTAAAAAGAAGTGGTTTTTTTCTGTTTTTACTTTTCAATTTTTTTTGTGTTTTGTCAACAAGTTTTTTTTAAAGTAAAAAAAATTGAACTGGAACCTCAAACAGGAACAAAAGAATGAAAAACCCCAAAAACTAATGTTGAGGACAGCGATGCTCCTGCATCCTGCATTTCATCGGATCAATAGACTGCTCCCTATAACATAAAAGTCTATTGGAATGAATGCATACAATTTTAACGTCAGGAAAATCAGGATCAATTTGTGGGTGTGGACTGCTTGCTGAATATTCTGCTGCAGTAGTTGATGTGCTTGGTGCAGAAGCAGGTGGGTTCTCCTGCAACTTCCGTCTTGCAGCTCGAGCAAAGTTATTGGGGTGAAAGTTCTTCACATGTCGCACCATATTTGCTGTGCCAAAGGAGTATTTTTTAGATGGATCACCCCTTAAAAGAGTTGTTTGGCAAATTGTACAGGTTACTTTTGGAGCATTAACCTTTTTTTGCCCTTCTGGAAAAGTAAAAAATTGTCAAATTAGAGCTTCTTTCCTCTTCTTTGGGCGAGTTATAGTAAGCTGAACTAACTATAAAAGAGGAATTTCAATGGTATTGTATGAGAGAAATTTCCAGCTAACTATAACATGGATGAAACCTATGTTTTTTTAACTGAATTTCTAAAGTTTTTTTAAATGCTAATTCCTAACTATAACATGGCTGAAACCTATGGTTTTTTCAATGAATTTCTAAGGTTTTTTAAATGCTAATTCCTAACTATAACGTGGCTGAAACCTATGGTTTTTTCAGTGAATTTCTAAGGTTTTTTAAATACTAATTCCTAACTATAACGTGCCTGAAACCTATGGGTTTTTCAGTGAATTTCAAAGGTTTTGTAAATAATAATTTATAAATGTATTAATAATTATGTTTTTCTTTTTATACTAATTTCTTATATTTTTAATATAAATATTTATATTTATTTTATTTTTTAGATTATATTTCCTATTCTTATTATAAAATACTAACAAAACTAATTTGCAAATTTTTTTTGGGATTAATTATTGCTTGACTTCGATTGCAACCATAACACTACTCCAGCAAAGCTCTTGAGGCCGTATGCTCACAATGCTGTATCAATCCTTACACCTGCTTCAAGCATATGCAAGGTTTTGATGCAGCATAAGATCAAAAGTAACTGAATGAAATGTTATACATTTCACTCAGTCACTTTTAGGAGGCGTTGCTGCACTCCCTCTTGCACAGGAAAGCCTCCTTCTGGCGCGGGACTTTACAATGTAATGCACTCTCCAGATGCATCACATTCTTAATACAACACACCATGGCACATCTTTTGCACCACCGCTGTGTCACAAAAGTGATGCAATGGCTGTGTAAAAGAGGCACAAGGGGATTGTAAATCCGCCCCTCACACAAACAAATTCACCCAGACAGTTTCACCAGCAGCGCAAATTGAAGCACAGACTTGTAACATATTTATGTACATATGTTACATTCAAGTGCTTCAGACATACTACAGTATACTATAGGTAAAAACCTTATAGATTTATGCTGTAGCGCTTCCTTATAGTTCTGCACTTTCACATTCTCCATACACTAGTAATATATTAATTCATTCATTTATGAACTACACATTCATTCTAACAAACTTATACACACTAACATAGAAATATAGTTCTTTCTTTGACCAGTGAAGGTAGTTCTAAAAAGAAGTGGTTTTTTTCTGTTTTTACTTTTCAATTTTTTTTGTGTTTTGTCAACAAGTTTTTTTTAAAGTAAAAAAAATTGAACTGGAACCTCAAACAGGAACAAAAGAATGAAAAACCCCAAAAACTAATGTTGAGGACAGCGATGCTCCTGCATCCTGCATTTCATCGGATCAATAGACTGCTCCCTATAACATAAAAGTCTATTGGAATGAATGCATACAATTTTAACGTCAGGAAAATCAGGATCAATTTGTGGGTGTGGACTGCTTGCTGAATATTCTGCTGCAGTAGTTGATGTGCTTGGTGCAGAAGCAGGTGGGTTCTCCTGCAACTTCCGTCTTGCAGCTCGAGCAAAGTTATTGGGGTGAAAGTTCTTCACATGTCGCACCATATTTGCTGTGCCAAAGGAGTATTTTTTAGATGGATCACCCCTTAAAAGAGTTGTTTGGCAAATTGTACAGGTTACTTTTGGAGCATTAACCTTTTTTTGCCCTTCTGGAAAAGTAAAAAATTGTCAAATTAGAGCTTCTTTCCTCTTCTTTGGGCGAGTTATAGTAAGCTGAACTAACTATAAAAGAGGAATTTCAATGGTATTGTATGAGAGAAATTTCCAGCTAACTATAACATGGATGAAACCTATGTTTTTTTAACTGAATTTCTAAAGTTTTTTTAAATGCTAATTCCTAACTATAACATGGCTGAAACCTATGGTTTTTTCAATGAATTTCTAAGGTTTTTTAAATGCTAATTCCTAACTATAACGTGGCTGAAACCTATGGTTTTTTCAGTGAATTTCTAAGGTTTTTTAAATACTAATTCCTAACTATAACGTGCCTGAAACCTATGGGTTTTTCAGTGAATTTCAAAGGTTTTGTAAATAATAATTTATAAATGTATTAATAATTATGTTTTTCTTTTTATACTAATTTCTTATATTTTTAATATAAATATTTATATTTATTTTATTTTTTAGATTATATTTCCTATTCTTATTATAAAATACTAACAAAACTAATTTGCAAATTTTTTTTGGGATTAATTATTGCTTGACTTCGATTGCAACCATAACACTACTCCAGCAAAGCTCTTGAGGCCGTATGCTCACAATGATGTATCAATCCTTACACCTGCTTCAAGCATATGCAAGGTTTTGATGCAGCATAAGATCAAAAGTAACTGAATGAAATGTTATACATTTCACTCAGTCACTTTTAGGAGGCGTTGCTGCACTCCCTCTTGCACAGGAAAGCCTCCTTCTGGCGCTGGACTTTACAATGTAATGCACTCTCCAGATGCATCACATTCTTAATACAACACACCATGGCACATCTTTTGCACCACCGCTGTGTCACAAAAGTGATGCAATGGCTGTGTAAAAGAGGCACAAGGGGATTGTAAATCCGCCCCTCACACAAACAAATTCACCCAGACAGTTTCACCAGCAGCGCAAATTGAAGCACAGACTTGTAACATATTTATGTACATATGTTACATTCAAGTGCTTCAGACATACTACAGTATACTATAGGTAAACACCTTATAGATTTATGCTGTAGCGCTTCCTTATAGTTCTGCACTTTCACATTCTCCATACACTAGTAATATATTCATTCATTCATTTATGAACTACACATTCATTCTAACAAACTTATACACACTAACATAGAAATATAGTTCTTTCTTTGACCAGTGAAGGTAGTTCTAAAAAGAAGTGTTTTTTTTCTGTTTTTACTTTTCAATTTTTTTTGTGTTTTGTCAACAAGTTTTTTTTAAAGTAAAACAAATTGAACTGGAACCTCAAACAGGAACAAAAGAATGAAAAACCCCAAAAACTAATGTTGAGGACAGCGATGCTCCTGCATCCTGCATTTCATCAGATCAATAGACTGCTCCCTATAACATAAAAGTCTATCGCAATGAATGCATACAATTTTAACGTCAGGAAAATCAGGATCAATTTGTGGGTGTGGACTGCTTGCGGAATATTCTGCTGCAGTAGTTGATGTGCTTGGTGCAGAAGCAGGTGGGTTCTCCTGCAACTTCCGTCTTGCAGCTCGAGCAAAGTTATTGGGGTGAAAGTTCTTCACATGTCGCACCATATTTGCTGTGCCAAAGGAGTATTTTTTAGATGGATCACCCCTTAAAAGAGTTGTTTGGCAAATTGTACAGGTTACTTTTGGAGCATTAACCTTTTTTTGCCCTTCTGGAAAAGTAAAAAATTGTCAAATTAGAGCTTCTTTCCTCTTCTTTGGAGGTTCTTCAGGAATGAAACCTCCCTCTGAAGAACTGCTGGAAGATGAGACCATTGCTCTTATAATGTTATTCCTTCTATTTGAAAAAATTGTCAAAAGAAATGAATCTTCTTAGAAAGTCAAAGTCGAATGATTATAATGGGACGGAACTTTTAACAGTTACAATAGGAAAACTTATGAACCAATCAAATCTCTCCTTTTCAAGTCACATGACTTTATGTACACTTATGATGCGCTTACGCAGCTGTTTCGATACAGTACGCAGGATGTTCTACCGCGATTTGTGTAATTGTTTTTAAAATCAATATGTTATTGTCAAAACTGTAAAAGAAAATGTTCATAGCTATCCCAAATAATATCTTCCCTTAGTATGTACATTAAATATATGAATATATGTTTTTAACCATGTAGAAACATTGGCGCCTTTCGCGTACAGGGCGCCGTTCATGATGTCACACTTAACCTTTGATGCGACGCGTAACGTCAAACTATATTCGTACTGTATGCGCGGGTACATGCTGACTATGATTAGCAGTACATGTATGGTGCACTCACCCTCTCAGTGACAAATCAGAGCACAGGGCGTGCTAACGAGAATGATTAGAAGTAGTCACTCATTGGAGATCCGATTCTGGGCCTGCCTCTGCGCACATAATAACACCGCCCCACCTCTCTCTGTTATTAATTGTTGGTGCACAGACTCACACTTGCCACCATCTAGCATGCTTGCTATCACTAAGCCTGGAAACCAATACATTAGCCAATGTGATGTCCCCCAAGGCCATCATTCTTATAGACCGCGAAAACGCTACCAATGATGCTCCTGGGCTTGGTTTGCTCAGCCCCCGCGGTTCCCATATAATACGAACACTAACGTGAGCATGCTCTCTTTTTGCCTGCTTGTGCTGTGGTGACAGACAGAGTGTTGTCATCGATTTTACTACAAACTCACAGCTCGAGCGGAGGAGGACTCCTGACACTCGAAGTGGTATCACTACTGCTACCGCCCAGCCACAATACCATAGGCGCGGAGGCGGCGGCATCCGCACCCAAAACACCCCAGACCCAGCGAAACCACAGCCTTTGAAGACATGACAAAAGATGACAGAAGCAAAGGTAAGAGAAACCGTCACAACATCAGACGCCGCTGTAAATTGTATATGAATGATGCTATTTTTTTCTCCATCATATGGCTCTCCTACCCCTTAATAGTTTAAAATTGTATGCACATAGTATAAAAGTTTCTATCTGCGTCACGAGGTCCTATACACCTCTAATTTTATAAATTATGCGTCCATAAATTTCGGTGTCGTATTTCTGTACTACACCACGTGCTTAGGCCTCTATCGTTATTAATTGTGCGTCCATCATGATATATTTTTTTCTGCATCACGAGGCAGTCTGAGGCAGGCCCGGACTGGCCGTTGCGGGCACAGGCAATCCCCCGATACGCCTCAAGAGTGGGGGCCGGTTTTGGGCACCTGGGTGTCGATTTTGTTACAGGGCTATTTTTGCAGCTAGCTGCAAAATCGGCCCTGTAACAAAATTGCCCAAAAACTGGCCCCACAAAAGAGCTTGGTTGCACCCCCAACTCCCCTCCTCCCGGGGGGTGGTGGGGTGGTCCGGTTTTGGTTCCCAGTCCGGCCCTGGTCCCAGGCCTCTATTCTTATTGATCTTCCTTTGTGGATCCTAAAATTTCCTTCTGTCTTACGGAGCACTCCTACGCCTTTTTTTAAAATAAATTGAGCTTCCATGAATTTCTGTATCCTATTGTTGAAGTGGGTCACGTGCTTTACAATGTGTTCTTTTTATTGTATGTTCATGATGGTATTCTTTTCTGCATCACGTGCCCCTCCTACCCCTCAATGATTTTCTATGTACATAGTATAAGGGAGGACCCAGGGGGAGCTGTGCGCGAGCCGCTCTCTCCCCTGGGTTAGTTCCCGCAAGGGAACTGGCCACAGGTGCAAGGGGGGGTGATTAGCTAGTTAGAGCGGAAGGGAAAAAGGATAAATAGGGGTAGAAAGGGCGGGAAAAGGAACTGTGCCAGGGGAGGCGGGTGGCGAAGGTTGTTTTTGCCCCACCCACCCTCTTGCTCTTTCAGGTCCTATTTGTTTGTTGTTTTATTGTGCTTTGGGTACTGCAGAAACTGTTTATTCCTGATTGCCACGCTAAGACAGGTCTAGGTACAGTTTTAGTTGGTAGGGGGGTATCAACAAGAGTCAGATGCTCCTAAGATTGTTTGGGTTAACTTGGTGGGGTTTTCATCTTTCATAAGGATGCTAAGATAAGTTGAAGGAAGTTGTGGTCTATTAAATAATGAATTGCAAGATGTTTGATTAGAAGTTAATTTGCACCTGTCTTAATAAAGTGGCCTTTCTTGCTAACCAAGAAGTTGTGAAAAGAGAGTTATTGCGCGAATGTTTCTTTCTATCCATCACGTGGCCCTCCTAGCTCTGCTTTGCTTTATTTTTCTGGAATATATGCTTTCTGGTTCATCGTATTTGCTCCCTCCTAATTCTCCCATTAGTTTTAATTTGTAATACTGCGTCACGTGACACTCCCAAGCCTGTATTTGTTTTCGAATACTTGTAAGTCTAAACAAATGTAATTGACAGCCACGGCTCATGCAGGACGATACGCCGGGCGGTGACGTCAGCTGCCTTGGCTCGTGCAGGTCGTTACACCGGGCGGTGACGTCAGGCAGAGGAGGGGCAGGGTGGGGGGTTATAAAATGCGGGATATGGACAATGTCAGGTAAGTACTGAAGAAAATAAATAAAACGAATTTCGTTGCCCGCGCTGTATCACATTTGGCGATGCAGCGAGGGTAACAAAATTCGTTTTTTATTTGGTACTTACCTGACATCGTCCATCTCCCGCATTTTACAACCCCCACCATGCCCCTTCTCTGCCTGACGTCACTGCCTGGCGTAATGCCCTGCACGAGCGGTGGCTACTTAAATGCAATCGCAATTTAAGGAATCTCAATTTAGAGATTCCTTAATTGCGATTTTTGCATTTGGGATGATGCATCCCACATGCAAAAATACCGGTCACAAATAGAAAAATTCTGAGAATCTGGCCGTTTGCCACTGTTTTTTTGCTTGATGCAACTTCTTTAAAATACTCGTAAATACCAAAGAGGGTTTCAAGGATAACCTTTATTTTGCAAACTACTGTTTCAATGGTTAGCATTGCTATTATGATTCCCTACTATAAATTCTTTTACATTAACAGTCTATTGAAAAGTATTGTTGTGTCTACAACCAAAAAGTTCAGCAACTTATACAGAAAACTTTATGGTAAGAATATTTTCTGAGTTGCATACACTATATTTGAACGCTGACTATGAACCGTCAAGGATGTGTAATTCCTATAGCCCGACACACAGCACATATTGTTTGAGGTCAAGGGCAACAAGTTTTCATGTGTATTGTGTCCTTGGCACAAGTAGGCCCAACTCCCACCAGCACAAACCCTATGGCTGACAGTTAGCAGTACCACATAATGGGTCAGAAAAGGGCACTGTCTGTAGTTATTTATTTTATTTTATTTTATTTTATTTTACTTTATTTATTTATTTATAGTATATATATAGTTAACGTAATATGTTTGCCCATATATTAATACTGTTCAAACCTCTATTTTTGGTTCATTAATTTAATGCATTTATTACACGGGCGCGCACTCTAAGTAAATGTTGTAACCTCACACGCACACAACCTCTGAGTGCACAACTGTCAGTGGCTCCAGTATACAAAAGCACTGAAACACGCCTGACCCACGTATACTTATCAGAAATGTCTACTTCTGAGTTATTATTTCTGTCCATATGTTAAAAACCTTCAAACTTGTACAACATTGATGCAGTCATTATTATTAGTTAGAGTGACTCTTCCAAATAAATGTTGTAAACTCAGACTGCACTGCTAACAATTTCTGTAGTAAAAAGAGTGTACACACACTTCCAAACTTTAGCACTATGAGACTATGTATACTGCTCACACAATACTCTGCGATTTGACGCAAATAATTGCAGAAGCTTAAAAGCAAGTTTGATAATACTTTGCTTTAAAAATAAAATCTTCATAAAAAAGAGAAAGCAGGAAAAAAACATTTTGCTAAACTACTATAACATTTCTGTTACCATTTTTTTGCAGCATCATTTAATAACGTGTTCGTCCATGCTAGTATTTCCCCAAAATATTCATTATGGAAAATCTCTGTAACTTCTTTCAATAAGATTATGAGAAACAAAATTCAACAACCATTGGCAAACACAGTAGGTCTGAAATTGATGGTCACCTTTTTACTTTTGTCATTGTGTGACTCGTTTTGGCATCATGTCTGTAAAACTTAATTGCCATGTAAGCTGCTGCCCCCGCACTATTATAACAAACTTTGGCAAAAGCAAAAAATATTTTTGGTTTTAAAAAGCACAAACTTCCACAGTAGTTACTGGCACTGAACAAAACTACTTTGTGTGCTGATATACTCCTTGTGAAACAGCATAATGCTGTGACTCACAGTGAAACCATCAGATACAAAGACAGAGAGAGAGAGAGAGAGAGAGAGAGAGAGGAGAGAGAGAGAGCAGAGTGGAGGGAACACACGGAGAGAGAGAGAGAGAGAGAGAGAGAGAGAGAGAGAGAGAGAGAGAGAGAGAGAGAGAGATGTAATAAAAGCAAAAGGTCACGGTTAATGCCAGATCAAATTAGGGGCCCAATTATTCAAGAAAGTCTCAAAAGTGCACCGATGGAATATGTCCTAGCTTTAAGTGCAGCTATACAGCTTTTGTGAATTCCCAAAACTATACACAAGTAGGACAAGAAATAGTACTCCTAGAAAATATTTGTGAACTACATTTTAGCAGGAGCAAATTTGCATGTGTAGATTTGCTCATGCGAAAATTAGAATGTTTACAAATTCACTTTTCCTCCAACACCTTTTTCCCAACTCAGAAAGAAGGTTGATGTCTGCCATTGTCGGGAAGAAATTTCCAACATTCTTCACTATAACAAAAGATTAGAGAAGAGTTCTTAAAAATGCATAAAACATGGAAGTTAGTGGGTTTGCACAGACTCAAAAGGCCATTCTGACCCTGGAACTATGTTTACCATGTAAATACATATAAAGTTTTTATTTCAAAAAGCTATTCATCTTTAAACCACGCAATATTAATTACAACGTACTTTTCACTTTTTTTCAACAGGCCCAATGTTTCGAATGCAGCAGATGACCACCTTCAATCCATAAAAGGAAATGTAAATCATACTTACCTGTCACTGCCTATATATGTTTGAAAAAATCATTTTGTTCAGTCTAAACTCCACTTTTGCATTAGGACTATGAAATAGTGGTGTAAAAATATCATTCATTCTATTGTCAGATATCTACCTTGGTAACAGTGGAATTACCACTACCTTTTAGACTTTTTAGAATAATACTGTGTAGAGGAGCAGTGTTGCTTCTTGACCTTCAAAGAGGAACAATAAAATGTATATTTCAACAGGCAAACAAAATAATTTCTGAATTTCAAAAAGAAAATTAAGTATCAATGTTACAGGAACTCTGCTCCAACTCTAAAAAGATTACTATCTCAAGCTTTTACAATCCTGAATTCTGCATTTTCTGTAAGACGATGCCCATGCATAACCATGCTAAGTTTTACTTAGCTCCATGCACACAAGTAGTGTAACCTATCACACACTTTAAAATGCTAGCCTCCCACTAGTTCTAAAGGCAGATGTAGAATTCAACAGTTCTTCACAAATTAGAATTGGATGTCACTAAGTACAAAGTGTTTCTGTATTATGAAAGCTCTAATGTGTCCCTTAAAGATTCCAGCAAAGTCCACACACATACTAACTGAAACACACCAACCATTAGTAACCTGTTAAATTTACCAAACAACTCTTTCAAGGTGTGATCAATTAAAAAAAATCCTCCTTTGGCACAGCAAATATAGTGCAACACTTAAACAACTTGTACCCCAACAACTTAGCTTCACTGCAACACAGAGATTGCAGAACAACCAACTTCCTGCTGCATCAAGCACATCAACTACTGCAACAGATAATAATAATAATAATCTTTATTTAGATATAAAACATATCTTTAAAAGAATTTACAGATTCACAGCCTGACCGAATATTAGAATAAAAACTTCTAGGAATAACAACACAAGTGTAGATATAAAGGCACGATCCATTAACAAACATTATAAAAACAGGGATTTTATCTCATAGTGTATATTAAAATCACAAAAATTGAAACAAGGTGCCAGATTGCATTGGATATAACCAAATTATGTCTAACGTTGCTGAGAATAATGCCAGTTAATACTGTTTTCGGTGAGAAAAGAAAGATTGAGCACTTTAGCATGTTCTCCTTAAGTTGAAGATGTGATATGCTCGCTGGATAAATTTTATAAATTTTATGTTTAGCACTGTGTTTTCCGGGTTCAGAGCTGCCATGATGGCTTGCCTGCAGGACCGAACCCCCAGCCTATTCCATTCTAATTTTAATCCGGACCTGCGTTCTGTGTTAAGGGCTGGGCAAAGGCAACTTACATGCAACATGGTTTCCGCCGTTTCCCCACACCCTCTACAAGAGAGATCTTCCGATGTACGTCGCCATGATGGTAAGTCCTGCAAGAAACGCCAGTCACCCAGTCTGATGGCAATAAAGCCGCGTTTCAGGTATAATGGATATGTGCTGGCCAGATAGCAGGCTGGGACTGGGTGTCTGTAGGAATTTATAGTGACCCAGGCATGGCTACGTTTCAGAAAAAGTGCTTTGTCAGTGAGACAAGAAATCATTCTCACACATATTTTAATAGCTTTTTTAAATGCTATCTGGCCTGGGTTTAGGGCCCACAAATCGCTTGCTGACATTTGGTTAATGGCATCTGTAAAAAGTCGTCCGTACAAACCCCCCGGATTTATCTGGCTGATTTCTTGCCAGACTAGGGATTCTAAAGTACCTGGCTCAGCTTGTCTTAACTTGTGACACAGGTTAAGGTAAGCCCCAGTGGCTGAGGCCTCATAGTTTATTAGCCCCATCTCCAACCTGATCTGCGCTGCAGAGGCGGTCTTTGGCAACCGGAGCACCCCTTTGTAAACTTTAGTGGTCTGTTGGTTCAGGGTTGTGTTCATTTTACCACTGAAAATCTCAACACCGTAGGATAAAGTGGGGCCAACCTTTGCTCTCATTACCTCCAAAAAGGGAGCTAAGGTTGGACCGGAAAGATCTTTTGCAAGTTTGCCTAGTGACACCATTAGGGTCACTGCTTTAACTCCGATCTCTCTACGCTGTTTTTTGTAGCTACATTTTGAGTCCAGGTGCAACAGCATCTTCTACAAACAGTCCATACTCACATATTGATCTTCAATTTGGTAAACTTAAATTTCTATGCATTTATTGCGAATAACTTTTGTGTTACGCGAAACAGTCTATCAACCTCATCAAAAACAACAAACAGAAGCGTCACTGTCCTTAACATTAGTTATTAGACATTTATCAAACTTTTTTTGTTGTAAAAACTACCCCGTCCAAAGGCAGTGGAAAATTTGCACACTTGCTGCCTTTCTTGGCTGGAGTTATGAATTATTCTAAAAATAATTCAAATTCAAAATGCAGACCCTTTATTCAGCCTTCATGCTAACTACAAACCGTGAATACCAGTGAGTAATTTGCACACTTGTGTCCTTTCTTCCGTCCTTTCTCCCCCACAGTGACTGTACTTTCTGCACTTGCACTGTTTGCTTAGATGCTCCCACTACAGAATCTGACGCACAGTCTGTGTAATGGACTACAAAACCAAACACCCATTTCCTTTACAAAGTCATCGGTAGTTTCCACATCTCCTGTCTTTCTTAATTTTTACCTTATTCTGTATCCACTAGCACAAACACACCTAGCTGCTGCCTTTCTTGACTGTCTTTCCCAACTAATATTCTAATTCAAAGTAGAGACCCTGAAAATGGTCGGGTGTTCCTATTTTTAAACTCTACGGCCCACAGTGGGAACCTAGTACACTTGCTTTGCTTCCTTAGATGTGGTAGTCATTTCTCAGCCTCCCACTGCGGAATACGACACCCTCTCTGTATAATAAAAAGGATATCGAAAGATCCACTTCCCTGACAAGGCAGAGAGTAGTTTGCATATCTGCAGCCTTTCTTATTTTTCACCTAATTCATCTTCTACTTGATGTAGACACCATCCACACGTACACACACACTTACTTGCTGCCTTTTTTGGCTGGGTTATCAATTATTCTTCAATTTCATATTCTAATTCAAAGACAAGGCCCTTTATCAAGCCTTTTTGTTGTAACTACTTCCCCAACTAAACACACTAGGTAATTGGCACTTTTGCAGCCAATAACAATATTGGAAATGTTAATAAAATTTTTTGTAGCTGGTCAAGTTTTAATATCAGGAAGAACTTTTGTAACGGGTGCACTTATTTTTCAAAATGTACCTTCTACAACATCTGGACATTACACTGTTTATTTAAAATCACTGAAAGCTTGGATACATTGTAATGATAGACAATTAGTTTCTAAGCAACGTTTGCTTAAGAGTTACCTAAATGTTACGTTAGTATTTTTAAAGTCAAAATTTTAAGATCAAAATTTGGCCTTTTTAGGATTACTACTGTTAAGGTAGATTACTCTGGTGTTGTAGAGTATTTCATAAGTGAGGGTGAGCAGATTGAAGATGATCCTATTCTTGGTATTAAGGCAGTGTAGGTGTATCAGGTGGTGAATGATGTTGCTGCAGCAGAGGACATTGATAATCACTCAGGTGGATGTATTTTGGACTTGTAACTGTTGTACATGTTTGACTGGAATTCATATATACAGTGTTTAGCCACTGTGTAGTCTGCTGCTCATGAAGGACTGTGTCACTGTTTTTCTTTTGTTTACGATCCAATTGTAAATGTTCCAGAGCATGTGGAGGGTGTTATAGCAGTACGAGGAGACGGTGTAGACTTGCTTACACATACAAAGGGAGGAGTTTAGGATGAATCCTAGGTTGTGCACATGCTTGATAGGTGTTGGTACTGTCCACAATGTACTCAATTAGCGTAAGTCATCCGAGGCTGAGATGGTGGGTCTGAGGATGACTACCCTCATTTTGTACGACTTCATGTTTAGAGAGATGCTCTTTATGTACTTGGTGGCGTTGCAGCCGTTCTTTTTTTTTTACATTATTCATCTTCCACTCAATCAACACATTATATACACGTACACACACACACACACACACACCTACTTTCTACCTTTCTTGCCTATGGTTAACAACCGTTTCTTACGCTCCCACTGCAGAATCCGACTAACACTCTGTAATGTACTGGAAAACAAAACACCCATTTCCTTTACAAGACAGTAGGTTCTTTCCGCTTCTGCTACCTCTCTTCCTTTTCACCTTATTCTACACCCACTACCTCAAATACACCTACCTACTACATTTCTTGCTGCCTTTGCCAAGTATTATTGTTATTCAGAATGGAGTCCCTGAAATGGGCCCAGTGTTGTAATTTTTCAGCCCTACCGCCGCAGTGGTAACTTAGTACACTTACATTCCTTCATTTCATGTGGTAGTCATTTCTCAGACTCCACTACGAAATTCGACAATCTATCTGTATAATGAGGTGTGAAACCAAACATCCACTTCCCTGACAAAGCAGCGGGTACTTTGCACCTCTGCAGCCTTTCTAATTTTTCACCTTTTTTATCTTCTCAATCAACACATCATCTACACATAACACACACCAACTTGCTGCCTTTTTTTGGCTAGGCTTATCAATTATCCTAGAATTTTATATTCTGATTCAAACTCATGCCCTTTATCGAGCCTTTTTGTTCTAACCAAAGTGGAAATAATACTATTTTGGCATGGCTAAGGTGACTAGACGTATTCTAAATTTTTTAGTACTGTATTTTGCTATAACAGCCTGAGCCTTTTCCTAAAGTCATAAGGCTGATTACAACATTTAAGGAAACATAAGAACACAATATCCTTCTAAGTAATTATATTTATATAACTTTGTAAATGAGTAAAACTCTACTAATGAAATGTTATTAGATAATGGTCTTTATATAATATTTTTTGTAAGCCAAAATAGGTGAAAATGCTAGTTTTGTATTTATATATTACGAAAACTGATAAAAATTAACTGTTTATATTTTTATACATGGAGCAACAACATAAAGAAAAAGTTATCGATAGAGAACAGCCTCATACTGAGGAGATTTTGGATATTACCTTGAGTGTAATTCAAGAACTAATTGTATCTATCACAGGCAATGAGAGTGAAGAGGGGAAATTAGTGCTACAGACATAAGCCATGATTTCAAAGATGAAAGCTTTGATACACACTTTCTAGAAGCATTAAATTATGTTGAAACTTTAGAACAAATGAATTCAGATACAGCTAATGAGAAAATTGATGTGTATGAAATACCTGATGAACTGATTCAAAGTCAAGGCCCTTTATTGAACCTTTCTGTTCTATCTACTACCGAAAGCAGTGGGAAATCTGCACACCTGCAGACTTTTTTCGCCGGGGTTATCAATTATTCTTGAAGTAATTCAAAGTTCAGGCCCTTTATTGAACCTTCTTTGTAACTACTACCCATGAATGGCAGTGGGAAAATGTACACTTGCATCCTTTTTTGCGTCCTTTCTACCGCACAGTGTGTGTGCTTTGTGCACTCGCTAAACTCCTTAGATGAGATACCCATTTCTCAGGCTCCCATTGCAAAATCCGACGCACACTCTGTGTAATGGACTGGAAAACCAAACGCCCACTTTCTTTACAAAGCAGTGGGTAGTTTGTGCGTCTGCTCTTTCTTATTTTTCACCTTTTTTATCTTCCACTTAATCAACACATCATGTACACGCACACACACCTACTTTCTACCTTTCTTTGCTATGGTTAACTAATCTTCTATTTCATATCCAGTGTGGGCCCCCGGGGATCATGCACTCAAGGAATTTCCTCGCCACGTGTGGCCCCTTCTTCTTCCTCCCCCAGTACCAAGAAGACATGTGGGGAGATATTGAAAGCCCCTGGGGTCCTTGGGTTTGCCCACAATAACAATGGGCTTTTGATTCATTATGCTTGGGCTGGAAATTATATGCACAATAGTAGGGGGCCCCGGGGTCATTGCACAAGTCCAAGCGCCACTGTTTACATGGTGAAAGTTCCAAAATGTCACACTGGCAAGGGATATGAAACTGGGGAATCACTTCGCAACAAAGCCATACATTGGTTGCAACATGTTAGGGGCTGTAGGTCTATAATCAGGGAGCTAATCAACAACACCAGTCCTAGTTCCTATGGCAATATTCATTTACTAGACTGTAAGAGGGAGGGTTGAGAGGACGCCGACCGCTACTCTGACACCGTAACTTTCTCGAACGGGGAGTAAGGACCATGCTCACCTAAGGGAGCTGGAATCCGATTTTATCATAACTTCATAACTGGTATGAGAGGCAAACTGCATGCAGGCACCCAAGCTTCAGTGTCTCTTGCAGTGGCATTTAAAGTGTATTGCCCTGAAGAAATTGCCTGATAGAAACCAAGGCAATGAAACATGTCGGCTGTAAGTAGAGAGTGAATCGATAGGTAGTATTTACTCTCTCCTTTTTTAGTATATGTGTGTTCACTGTTTTGCAACAAAGAAGGGAATGAAAGTAAAGTTTATTGTCCCAGTTGCGCAGTGACTTATATGTTAAATGTTACATGTTGTTAGTTGTGTCACATATAAGTTGTGTCCACTGCACCATCCACTGTCTTTTTATTTTTGAGGTTCGAGACACGTTTTTGGTTTTAGCTTGATGGCACCGATGATGAGAACAGGGCCATCCTGGTGAGTACCAACCAGGGGTCCCATTGGTGGTGCGCCCGTGAGGTGCCATCTCGCTTTTCACACATTTTTTGTTTGTGCTGTCCTGTCTGTACAGATCAGAGAGGTTGTTGTTTTAAAGAGGCAATAGATTGAAACATCTTAGGATTATCTTGAGACTAAAGAGATCCCTTGGATAACGATTTTCGACCATGGATGTTTACAGTCTAGTAAATGAATATTGCCATAGGAACTAGGACTGGTGTTGTTGATTAGCTTTCAGAGTGGAGGGCGTCCTAGTTCTGTTTGTCTTTCCCTCTAGACTCCCATTTTTGTAGTGCTATAATCAGGGAGGACATTGTTAGTGCAAGAAGGATTGCGTTACATAATTCCAAGCTAGACTGTATTGAGCTGCAGCTAGTTAATACTGTCCTTGCAGAGAATCTACTAGCCCTCGAATTTTGCACATCTTCCCCTGAGTTTTCATCTATCCAGATAAGGGGCTCTCCCCTGTGGTCCCCCTCCGAAAAGAGTGAGAATGATACCCAGGGGAAATCTGGGGGGAGGGGTCGGGTCTGAATAAAGTTGACTGACTATTATTAGATCCATTTCAAACCTGTACTATTACCATCTCACCGGTTAGTCATAGGGTCACCTCTGCCCCACCTTCCCCTGGTTCCCCAACACCTTTAAGTGTCCAGAGCCAGATGGGAGAAGAAAGGCGGACATCTTGTGTTGGTCAAATCATTATACCTGCAGCAGCCATAAACAATACGAACAAGCTTAACCTCCTTTCATGGAATGTAGCGGGGTTGGAGAAGAAGATACTGCTCCCTGAATGGAATAGACTAGTTGGAAACTTTGAGATTTGTTTATTTCAGGAAACATGGAGTCTAACCCCTATCCATAAATCAGGCTATATTACCTATTTCAGCCCGGCCGTTACCTCAGGCAAAGGCCGGCCTTCTGGGGGCCTCCAAATTTGGGTTAGTATCAACCCAAATTGGACAATTACTTCCCAAAAGTCTACCTCACAAGACATTCTGCATTTATCCTGTAGAGGCGCACCTAGTGCCGCAGTTCTAGACATTTTTAATATCTATGCAAGGCGTTCCGCGGGCGACCAGTCGTCACCAACTGTGACATCCTTGGAAAGCATGCTCTCCTCCACCTCGCCCAACTCTAACATCATTGTGGGGGGGATCTGAACTGCACTTTTGAACCACTTAGGGCGGATGACCTACTGGACATTGCTGATGAGGGTGTAAAATGGGGTATACCCGCTCTCCAGCTACCCCCATTAAGAAGGGGTCACAGAGGGCTTTTAAAATTAATGCCCTCACTCTGGAATTTAATCCTAGAACTGTAAATGGGAGAACAGGTTCGGACTCCCATGGGGCAAATAACTTTATTAGGATAAGCTCCCCCTCCAGAATAGACTACATTCTTATTGATGTTCGGCTTTAGGGAGACTTGATAGATATGGAGGTCAAACTCACTGTAGATAGTGATCACAACCCCCTATGTTTGGGAATCAAAAACGTATGGCAGATCCCTAGATCAGAGGTGTGTTGCTGCCCTGTCATGTCTACTAGAGAAGCAACTCCCACTAATTGTAATAGACGCCTTAAATGGCTTAAAGTTTCCAAGCAGGAATATAAACTAGAGAGCATTAAGGATTTTTGGAGGTGAAGAATATTGAACTTGCATTGCTTTCTAGAGAAAATGGAGCACAGCCCGACCTCCATTTGATTTATCAAGAATCAATTAATAAGCTTAGCTCCTTTTTTATTGTGGAAGGGAAGGTGGGCCCTAGGCATGACCACGTGAGGCCTCCCAGCCCCTGGTACTCCAAGGGCTGCAGGGATAAGAGGGTGACCCTAGCCCTTGCAGTTAGAAGTAAAAACCCTTTAGCGATTAGAACAGCAAGGAAGGAGTACTCTAGGGCACAGGTGGCAGCGAAACAAAATTGGGAAGAGAATCACTGGCAGGAGTTAAAGCAGGCTTCTAAACAGAAGCACTCTAAACATTTTTGGGATCTAATTAACAGTAGGACCAGAAGCAGTGTAGTCGCAATTCCTAATCATATCACGTCCCGACAGTGGCAGGACCATTTTTCTAATCTTAATTCAGGCACTGACGAAAGCCCTTCGCTCCACGTTCCTGACCCTTCTGCCACTTCCACTAGATCCAGCCTCATTTTGGATTTTTTTGAGTTACAAGAGGTCGAGTTAGTAATTAATAACAAGCAGGCCCCGATGGTCTCCCTGGAGACCTGCTTTTACACAATCTGAAACCATGGGCTCTCTTCATTTTAGCAATTCTGAACCTAATAGCAAGGGGATCACCTGTACCAGATACTTGGAAGGGAGCCGAGGTTGTTCCGATCTTTAAAAAGGGGAACAGGGAGGACCCTGCCAACTACCGTCCGATTAGCTTAATCAATGTGATCCAAAAGGTGGTTGGCAGGGTCCTCCTGGGCAGGATCGGAACATGGATGGAGGATTACAGTATTTTGTCTCATTTCCAGGTGGGGTTCAGGCAAAAGGTGGGAACAATGGACCAGGTGTTCAGATTCTTTATGATTTATTGGAAAATTGTAATTTTAGGGAAAGGTAGTCTGTACCTGGCCTTCATAGATCTGAAGACCGCGTTCGACCTGGTTCCCTGGGAAAAACTCTGGCTTGTCCTCCAACAGCTAGGCATTTCACCCCCGATTCTGGATATCATACAACGTCTGCATAGTGACAATTATGCAAAAATCAGATGGGGATCCCAGGGGCAATTGACAGAGAGGATCGCGGTGAACAGGGGGGTCTGCCAGAGATGCGTGCTGGCGCCCACCCTGTTTTCTCTTTACGTCAACAGGGTGGTTGACTTTTTAAGACAAGATCCAGCTGACGCACCTGTTTTGGCGGGGGAGAAAACACCAACCCTCCTGTTCGCCGACGATACTCTTCTGATCTCTAAATCACCAGGGGGACTTCAGATACTTTTGACCAGGTTTGCTAACTTTTGCAGCTCTCGCGGGTTGATAATTAATACGTCCAAAACAAAACTTATGAGTATCAACCCCTCAAAAAGCTTTAGAAACGGCATCACCCTAAACGACTGCCACTTGGACGCCGTGGAGTCTTTAGACTATTTGGGAATCCACATTTCTCACAATATGAGGTGGGGCTCCCATCTAGCCAAAATGCTCCTGAACCACAAGCGGGTCTCTGGGGCTATCGTCAGAAAGCAACATCTCTCTAGGTGTAGGCCAGCAGCCCCTGCGTTAGCAGTGTACGATGGCAAAGCGCTCCCGTCGGTCCTTTACGGGTCTGAGCTTTGGGGCTTTGAGAATGTCGATGAGCTCACCAAGTCTGAAAATGAGTTCGTTCGAGATCTTGTCTCCCTCCCTGCCTCCACTCCCTTGAAACCTTTATTTTATGATATGGGAAAGTGCTCCATCAGGGATATTGTACGACTGCGCCCCCTCCTTTTCTGGGCTCGCATAAGGAGGACAGCTGAACTGTCAAACTATGCGTCAGCTGTCAGGACCCAAGGCTTAAATACCGTCATTCACTGTCCAGCTGGGCAGCAGGGTTGGTCAGAGAGAGTGCGAAAGTGGAGACTCAAGATGGCCGCCGCCGTTGCCTTGCTCGAGGCTCGACAGGCGTTCTAGTCTCTTTGATCCTCAGGAACCAATGTGAAGCGCGAGCGTGAGGAGAGCTTCGCACTTCACCAAGACAGCAACCAGAGAGGTCCGAGAATTCCGTCGTCGAGAAAATCCTGTCAAGAGACACTTAAATCCTGACTAGAATTTCCCCGCTATTGTCAGAACCTAGAAGAGGTATTCCGTCTTCCACACCCGGCGCATAATTCAAGCGCGGGTTGTTTAGAGGCTTGGTATCGACACAGCAGGCGGCTGTGTGCGCACGTTAAGGATTCCACAAGAGCGCCTAGCGGAGAACGCAGCGGAGAAAGGAGAGAAGTGTGAATTACCGAGTATTCATGTAAAGAAGAGGAGGAGTGGCTGTAGAGACCGAGAGCAGCTAAGTGACACTCAAAATAAGTAATATATGTATATATGTTGAAAGTAAAGAAATTCTAAGTAAGACATTGAAAGTAAGGTCATTGAAGGTTTAGACATTGAAAGGAAAAACATTGAAAGTGAAGACATTTAAAGTAAAGACATTGAAGGTAAAGTCATTGGAAGTAAGACTTGAAAGTAAAGACATTGGAAGCAAAGACATTCTGTAAGTTGAGAAGAAGGAGTTCAGTGGCAGTTTATAACTCCTGGAAAAAACGGAAAAAGAAAGAATTAAGTATTGAAAGTCAGGAACAGCATAGCCAATGGAAAATATATGTACATACCTGTAAATAAGCAGAAACCACATCTGGCACTCCAACAAGGCAATCTGTGAAGAGAATAGAAACAGTGTAATATAGGAGCTCTTCTACTACCAGAGTGAAAGACACTTAAGGAAGCAAGAAACACAGAAACCCACTTAGAGACACATCTCCACTATAGTGAAGTAAGTGACCAATAGGAATTTAAGAAAAATTATAATAGAGGCTGAATAAATTAGGAATCCACTAGAAGAGTCAGGAACCAATGTATATTCCTTTTCTCTTGCCAGTGACAACTATAATAGAGGAGAGCCAGTCACACATGTAAGAAGAGGAGCAAGGGTTCTAACATCTCTGTTCCCGTGCAGTATTGGAAAGATCAAAAGTAAGTTTGGTAGCCCCTGACATCAGCCCTTGATGAATTGATAGCAGTTGATACGGGGGCAGGATTAAGTGGATAACTGACGTCCGACAACTCCTGTCGGACATAGGTTTAAGGGAGGCCTGGGCGACCCAGGTCCCCCCGCAAAACAGGCTCTGAAGTGGGCATATTGGGACTGGGTTCAGACACATGAGATCTTGAACCCCAAAGCAGGGAAACTTACTGAGGGGTTCTTTGAACATAAATCCATCTGCAGACTGGAACCCTACCTTGATTTCATACAGGTTCCAAGAGATAGGGCCCTGTATGTGAAGCTGAGGCTAGGGACTCTCCCCACCAATAGCGTGACGGCTTAGTGGAAAGGGATAAGCCGGATACCTGTGCCCTGTCCATGCTGTGATCACCACAATGAGTCAATTGCGCACTTTTTGTTCGCCTGTCCGGCCTATAGATCGGCCAGGACTAAATGGCTCAAGCCGGTCTGTCAACTGCTTGGCTGCTATGAACCATTGTGCTGCTCTCCGCATTTTGTCCACAGATACATCATCATTGATACTGATCTGCGGGGTGGCCAAGTTTCTAGGTTGCGCCTGGCTGATAAGGAATAAGATCTTGATAAAAAAGACATCATGGCCCCTTAGTCCAGCCACGTTATGAGAAAAGAGTTGGGTTTAGAGTGTCATTTGTCTCCCCAATTACTTTATTGTCTTGTTGTACTTCTTTTGCTATGAATTGCTCGAGCCGTATTAGACCTCTGCTGTTTTTACATGAATGGTTTTTAGTTATTTAAATTATAAGAGTATAGCTAGTACGATTCATGTGTACTTGAAATGTTAATTGTTGTACATTCCTTTTAATCCTTCATCTTTTAAAACTTGTACGTGCTTTTATGATATTCTATGTATCGAATAAAGCTTATACACACGCACATTTCATATCCATGTTCAAAATGCAGGCCGTTTATCGAACCTTTTTATTGTTGCTACTACCCCGGCCAAAGACAGTCGGAAGTTTACACACTTACTGCCTTTCTTGCCTGGAATTATCAATTATTCTTCAATTTCATATTCTGATTCAAAGTCCTTTTTGAGTCTTTTTGTTGTAGCTACTACCCTAGCCGAAAGCAGTGGGAAATTTGTACACTTGCTGCCTTTCTTTCCTAGGGTTGTCAAATACTCTTGAATTTCATATTCTAATTCACACTCATGTCCCTTAATCAAGCCTTTTTCATGTAGATATTGCACGGCCAGAAGGCAGTGGGAAATTTGCGCACTTGCTACCTTTCTTAAGTGGGCTTATCAATTATTCCTCTTAAATTTCAAATTCAAAGTGCAGGCCCTTTATTGAGCCTTTTTGGTAACTGTTATTCATCAATGAGTAGGTAATTTGCGCACTTCCTACCGTTCATGTATAATAAAAAGCTTAACAAAAGTCTACCATTATTAAAAAAGAGCCACTATGCTCTATGTTTATCGAATCTACTGTTTCTTATCCTAATTCAAAGTACAGACCCTTTATTGACACTTCTTGGTAACTACTACTCATGAATTGCAGTGGATAACTTCCAGACTTGCATCCTTTCTTATTTTTTCACATTATTCATCTTCCACTCAATCAACACATCATCTACACATACACACACCTACGTGCAGCCTCTCTTGGCTATGGTTATCCATTATTCTTCTATTTCATATCCATATTCAAAGAAAAGGCCCTTTATTGAACCTTATTGTTGTAGCTACTAACCCAGGCAATGGCAGTGCAAAATTTGCACACTTCCTCCCTTTCTTGGCTGACATTATCAAATACTCTTCAATTTCATATTCTGATTCAAACTCATGTCCCTTTATCAAACCTTTTTCATGTAGATATTGCACGGCCAGAAGGCAGTGAGAAATGTGCACAGTTGCTGCCTTTCTTAGCTGGTCTTATCAATTATTTTTCTTCTAATTGGAATTCAAAGTGCAGGCCCTTTATTGAGCCTTCTCATAACTATTAGTCATCAATGGCAGTGGATAATTTGTGCACTTCCTGCGGTTCATGTATAATAACAACCTTAATGAAAGTCTACCAATATTAAAGAAAGAGCCAGTATGGTCTATGGTTACCAAATCTTCTATTTTTTTATCCTAATTCAATGTACAGACCCTTTATTGAGCCTTCTTGGTAACTACTACTCGTGAATGGCAGTGGAAGTGGATAACTTCCACATTTGCAGCCTTTCCTATTTTTTTCACATTATTCATCTTCCACTCAATCAACACAACATCTACACACACACACAACTACTTGCTGCCTTTCTTACTTATGGTTCTCAACTGTTCTTCTATTTCATATTCCTATTCAAAATGCAAGCCCTTTATCAAGCCTTTTTATAGTAACAGCTATCCCAGACAAAAACAGTAAGAAATTTGCATCCTTGCTGCCTTTCTTCTCTGGGGTTATCAATCATTCTTCAACTTCATATTCTGATTCAAATTCAAGATCATTTTTCAAGCCTTTTTGTTGTAGCTTCTACCCCAGCCGAAGGCAGTGGGAAATGTGCACTCTTGCTGCCTTTCTTGACTGCGGTTATCAATTATCTTTCTTGCAATACAAATTGAAAGTACAGGCACTTTATTGAGCCTTCTTGGTAACTACTACCCGTGAATGGCAGTGGGTAATTTGCACACTTTCAACCTTTCTTGTTTTATTACATTATTCATCTTCCACTCAATCAACACAACATCTACACATACACACACACACACCTACTTTCTACCTTTCTTGGTTATGGTTAACAACTATTCTTCTATTTCATATCCATATTCAAAATGCAGGCCCTTTATCGAACCTTTTTGTTATAGCTACTAACCCAGCCGATGGCAGTGCGAATTTTGCACACTTCCTACCTTTCTTGGCTGGGATTATCAAATACTCTTGAATTTCATATTCTGACTCAAACTCAAGTCCATTTATCAAGCCTTTTTCATGTAGATACTGCACTGCCAGAAGGGAGTGGGAAATGTGCGCACTTCCTGCCTTTCTTAGCTGGCCTTATCAATTATTTTTCTTAAAATTCAAAGTGCAGACACCTTATTGAGCCTCCTTCGTAACTATTACTCATCAATAAGCATGGGCGAATTTTGCGAATTCGGGATCCGCGAATTTGCGGATTTGTGAATTCGAGATCCGCAAAATTCGCGAATTTGTGCGAATTTGCGGATTTTAGGTTTTTTTCGTGTTCGCGGGGTTTTTTGCGTGTTCGCGGGGTTTTTTGCGTATTTGCGGGGATTTTTGCGTCTTCGCGAGCCGCTTGCATAGCGAAGTTACCCATGCAGTCGTTTATGGGAGAGGGAGAGAGAGATAGATAGATAGATAGATAGATAGATAGATAGATAGATAGATAGATAGAAAGAGAGAGAAAGAGAGGGAAAGAGAGAGGGAGAGAGAAAACGAGAGAAAGAAAGAGAGGCCGGATCTCTGAAGGGCCAGATTCCTGGGTTGCCCCTACAGAACATACAGCTTTTTATTTTTAGCAAAATGCATATGAAAATTGTGCTGTAAAGGGCTCTTTTAGTTTAACCCCTCCTGACAACTCAAAATGGGTGTATTTGCCATCCTCTCCCTTCTTCCTGTTTTTTATATCTGTAAGTGCTTCCTGATGAGGTTTAATTCCTTGGACAGGTGCCTCGTTGCCTATTTGTAACTATTCTCTGACCCTGCTTCAAGGGTCAGAGCAGGGTCAGAGAATAGTTGCAAGTAGACAACGAGGCGCCAGGAAGCAATTAGCAGCAGGTGTCCAAGTTGAAGTTAATTTGTTTGTAACCCTTTTGTAAAAGGTTACGAAGAAATTAGGTTCAACTTTTGCACCTGCTGCGGTAACCCTTGCTTGGCTGAAAATTCGTCCCCGCTGATTCGCGGGTTTTACCGCGATTTCGCGAGATTCGCGGATCGCGAAATCGCAGAAAATCCGCAAATTCGCCCACGAAACAGATTTTACGCCCACCCTTACTCATCAATTGCAGTGGGTAATTTGCACACTTCCTGCCGTTCATGTAAAATAAAAAGCTTAATCAAAGTCTACCAATTAAAAAAGAGCCAGCATGGTCTATGGTTAACAAATTATACTGTGTCCTCAGGTTATGCAAACAGTGACTAAATAGCTTTCACCGATCTTTCTGTCAACAACTGTCTTCAATCTACACTGCAGACAGCTGCATTCACACTTTCAATGTAGCTTTCCTTCTACATTAAGGACAGCATTGTATTCAGCCTTGCTTTCCTGAAGCCAGAGACAATTCTACAGTGACCTCAAATTCTGTTATCTGCAACTAAATAGCATTCTTCAACCCTTGTGTCAACAACTGCCTTCAATCTACATTGCAGACAACTCAGTTCACAACTTGAATTCAGCGTTCCTTCTATATTAAGGACAGCATTGAATTCAGCCTTGCTTTCCTTAAGGCAGAGACAACTCTACTGTGACCTCAAATTCTGTTATCTGTAACTAAATAGCATTCTTCAATCTTTCTGTCAACAACTACCTTCAATATACACTGCGGACAACTGGGTTGACAACTTCAATTCACCTTTCCTTCTACATTAAGGACCGCATTACATTCAACACTGTTTTTCATTTCACTGATACAATTCTACTCTGTCCTTATTTCTGTTATCTGTATCTAAATAGCAATCTTCAATCTTTGTCTCAATAACTGCCTTCAATCTACACTGCAGAGAGAGAGTTCACAACTTCAATTGAGCTTTCCTTCTACATTAAGTACCGCATTATTATTCAACACTGTTTTTCACATCACAAATACAATTCTATGTCCTCAGATTCTGTTATCTGTAACTAAATAGCATTCTTTCATCTTTATCTCAACAACTGCCTTCAATCTACACTGCAGACAGCAGAGTTCACAACTTCAATTGAGCTTTCCTTCTACATTAAGGACCGCATTACATTCAACACTGTTTTCCTTATCACAAATACAATTCTATGTCCTCAGATTCTGTTATCTGTAACTAAATAGCATTCTTAAATCTTTCTGTCAACAACTACCTTCAATCTACACTGCGGACAACTGGTTGACAACTTGCATTAATCTATCTTTCTGTCAACAACTACCTTCGATCTACACTGCAGACAGCAGGGTTCACAACTTCAATTCACCTTTCCTTCTACATTAAGGACCGCTTTACATTCAACACTGTTTTCCTTATCACAGATACAATTCTACTCTGTCCTCAGATTCTGTTATCTGAAACTAAATAGCAATGTACAATCTTTGTCTCAACAACTGCCTTCAATCTACACTGCAGACAGCAGAGTTCACAATTTCAATTGAGCTTTCCTTCTACATTAAGGACCGCATCACATTCAACACTGTTTTCCTTATCACAAATACAATTCTATGACCTCACATTCTATTTTCTGTAACTAAATAGCATTCTTCAATCTACACTGCAGACAGCAGAGTTCACAACTTCAATTCAGCTTTCCTTCTAGATTAAGGACCGCATTACATTTAACACTGTTTTCCTCATCAAAAATACAATTCTATGTCCTCAGATTCTGTTATCTGTAACTAAATAGCATTCTTCAATCCTTATCTCAACAACTGCCTTCAATCTACACTGCATACAGCGGAGTTCACTACTTGAATTCACCTTTCCTTCCACATTAAGGACCGCATTACATTCAACACTGTTTTCCTTATCACAAATAAAATTCTATGTCCTCAGATTCTGTTATCTGTAACTAAATAGCATTCTTCAATCTTTCTGTCAACAACTACCTTCAATCTACACTGCGGACAACTGGGTTGACAACTTCAATTCACCTTTCCTTCTACATTAAGGATCGCATTACATTCAACACTGTTTTCCATTTTACTGATACAATTCTAATATGTCCTTATTTCTGTTATCTGTATCTAAATAGCAATCTTCAATCTTTGTTTCAACAACTGCCTTCAATCTACACTGCAGAGAGAGAGTTCACAACTTCAATTCACCTTTCCTTCTACATTAAGGACCGCATTACATTCAACACTGTTTTCCATTTCACTGATACAATTCTACTCTGTCCTTATTTCTGTTATCTGTATCTAAATAGCAATCTTCAATCTTTGTCTCAATAACTGCCTTCAATCTACACTGCAGAGAGAGAGTTCACAACTTCAATTGAGCTTTCCTTCTACATTAAGGACCGCATTACATTCAACACTGTTTTTCTCATCACAAATACAATTCTATGTCCTCAGATTCTGTTATCTGTAACTAAATAGCATTCTTTCATCTTTATCTCAACAACTGCCTTCAATCTACACTGTAGACAGCAGAGTTCACAACTTCAATTGAGCTTTCCTTCTACATTAAGGACCGCATTACATTCAACACTGTTTTCCTTATCACAAATACAATTCTATGTCCTCAGATTCTGTTATCTGTAACTAAATAGCATTCTTAAATCTTTCTGTCAACAACTACCTTCAATCTACACTGCGGACAACTTGTTGATAACTTGCATTGATCGATCTTTCTGTCAACAACTACCTTCGATCTACACTGCAGACAGCAGGGTTCACAACTTCAATTCAGCTTTCCTT
This sequence comes from Lissotriton vulgaris, assembly GCF_964263255.1. NCBI lineage: Eukaryota > Metazoa > Chordata > Amphibia > Caudata > Salamandridae > Lissotriton > Lissotriton vulgaris. The sequence goes on from NC_141700.1 coordinate 449,473,448, forward strand.
CTACATTAAGGACTGCATTACATTTAACACTGTTTTCCTTATCACAAATACAATTCTACTCTGTCCTCAGATTCTGTTATCTGAAACTAAATAGCAATGTACAATCTTTGTCTCAACAACTGCCTTCAATCTACACTGCAGACAGCAGAGTTCACAACTTGAATTCACCTTTCCTTCTACATTAAGGACCGCATTACATTCAACACTGTTTTCCTTATACCAAATACAATTCTATGTCCTCAGATTCTGTTATCTGTAACTAAATAGCATTCTTCAATCTTTCTGTCAACAACTACCTCCAATCTACACTGTGGACAACTGGGTTGACAACTTGCATTGACCGATCTTTCTGTCAACAACTACCTTCGATCTACACTGCAGACAGCAGGGTTCACAACTTCAATTCACCTTTCCTTCTACATTAAGGACCGCATTACATTCAACACTGTTTTCCTTCTCACAGATACAATTCTACTCTGTCCTCAGATTCTGTTATCTGAAACTAAATAGCAATCTTCAATCTTTGTCTCAACAGCTGCCTTCAATCTACACTGCAGACAGCACAGTTCACAACTTCATTTGAGCTTTCCTGCTATATTAACCCCTCCCCTGCTGATGACGGACCCGCTCTGTCATCAGCTGCGGTGGCGCTTTGCGGATGATGGAGCAGTTCCGTCATGGCCTGCCCGACGCTCCTGCGCGGTGCGAATTCCGCGCCTGCGCTGAGCGTTCTATTGAGTGGGCAGGGCCATGATGGAACCGCTCCGTCATAAGCACAGCGCAACCGACGCTGGTGACGGAGCGGTTCCGTCACCAGCATGCGCCCGCAGCATTTCCGCCCGCCCCCTTAGCACTGCGGCAGAATAGCCGCCGCAGTGAAGGGGTTAAGGACCATATTACATTCAACACTGTTTTCCTTATCACAAATATAATTCTATGTCCTCAGATTCGGTTATCTGTAACTAACTAGCATTCTTCAATCTTTTTGTCAACAACAACCTTCGATCTACACTGCAAACATCAGGGTTCACAACTTAAATTCACCTTTCCTTCTACATTAAGGACCGCATTACATTCAACACTGTTTTCCATTTCACAGATCAATTCTACTCTGTCCTCAGATTCTGTTATCTGTAACTAAATAGCAATCTTCAATCTTTGTCTCAACAACTGCCTTCAATCTACACTGCAGACAGAGAGTTCACAAATTCAATTCAGCTTTCCTTCTACATTAAGGACCGCATTACATTCAACACTGTTTTCCTTATCACAAATACAATTCTATTTCCTCAGATTCTGTTATCTGTAACTAAATAGCATTCTTCAATCTTTCTGTCAACAACTACCTCCAAGCTACACTGTGGAGTGGGTTGACAACTTGCATTGACCGATCTTTCTGTCAACAACTACCTTCGATCTACACTGCAGACAGCAGGGTTCACAACTTCAATTCACCTTTCCTTCTACATTAAGGACCGCATTACATTCAACACTGTTTTCCTTCTCACAGATACAATTCTACTCTGTCCTCAGATTCTGTTATCTGAAACTAAATAGCAATGTACAATCTTTGTCTCAACAACTGCCTTCAATCTACACTGCAGACAGCAGAGTTCACAACTTCAATTGAGCTTTCCTTCTACAGTGAGGACCGCATTACATTCAACACTGTTTTCCTTATCACAAATACAATTCTATGTCCTCAGATTCTGTTATCTGTAACTAAATAGCATTCTTCAATCTTTGTCTCAACAACTGCCTTCAATCTAACCTGCAGACAGCAGGGTACACAACTTGCATTCAGCTTTCCTTCTATATTAAGGACAGCATTGTATTCAGCCTTGCTTTCCTTAAGGCAGAGACAATTATACTATGTCCTCACATTCTGTTAACTGTACAAAATAGCATTCATCAATATTTGTATCGATTAGTACCTTCGATATACATTACGAACAGCAGGGTTCACAACTTCAATTCACTATTGCATGTAAATTTCTCTTATGTCTACAAAGAAGAGCCTTCAATAAATTCTGCGCTCACTAGAGTTCACAACTATATACCAATACCGCCAGTAGTACAAAAAACATTCCATACAATCTTAATTTATTTAAAACAGACAATTTCACAATGTTCACATTTCCTTACAGTTTGTACATTAGGAAATTCAGCCTTCATTTCTTAAAATTATAGATGTTTCTACTGTATGTCTTCAGATTTTGTATTAAAAAAGAGACAAAAAGCATTCCTCCATTTCTGTGTCAACTACTGCCTTCGACCTACTCTACGGACAAGAGGATTAACAACTTCAATTCACCTTTCCATGTACACTAAGGGCAACATTGAATGTAGTTTTGCTTTATTTAAGACAGACAATTGTACTGTGTCCACACATTCTGGAAACTCTGACAAAATTGCATTCATCGATCCCTTTAATGAAGGCCAAAAGTAAAATGAAAAGATAAAGTAACACATAATTTTTCAGACATTTTTCTTAGGAGAATGGAACGATAGATCAATTTCTAAGCCTTTTTTTAATGTCAAGTTATCTTCAGAGTAATGATTTGCATACAGATGACACTAGTATTCGTACCTATGAGGTTAGAAATGGTTGTGCTATTGTGAAACACAAAATTGTTCCTAGAAATTCAAAAGAAGTGTTACCTGGGGAACTTTTAGGGACACGTTCTAAAACTCCAGTGAACACTTCCAATTGTAATAGTATTTATACTGTAAGTTAAGAACCTATTAATTTTTATAATGCAACTTTTTACCTAAGTATAATAACAAAAGTGTTAAACAAAAGATTAAGATGTGGCATGCACTAGACTCTTGCAGAGTGAGAGAAAATACTGATTTGCAAAGTCATTCACTGCCTTGTCTTTCTAAAAAAGTATGCCAAAGTGTTTTTCACCAATTCAGAATGTTACCAATTCATCATACTCAAATTAGAAAATTAATCAGAACATTGTATTACGCAAAAATTCCAGCACTAATGTTAAATAAAAAATTGAACAGTACTCTTTTCCATGCATCTGTATCAGATGTAACAAATGTCTCTGAAGAAATTCAGCTTAGTTACTTTGGTCCTCAGGAGAACCGTGCAGAAACTGAGATATTAATAGAAGAAAATGTGGAACAGAATGTGCAATGCTGTACTGTAGATAATTGTGAGCAACATATTACAAAGTTGTAGTTGATTTCACTAACACCAAAACACCAAATTATTCTTCCATTTCTTGTCGACAAACTCGTTATAAAAATCAAACCAGTACTGTTCATCTGTATTTAAAAAGGAAAATAATAATGACGAAACATTTTGCAACTTATTTATCACAGAATTGTTTTGAATTGAATTCTAATCACCATATTTCTAAATATTTTTTATAACTAATTAGATAAGAACAAAATACCTCCTAGTGCTGTACATAATAATGTAGACTTCGTAATAATTCCTTCTGAACTGATGGATTTGAATACCTATGAATCTATTCTTATTAAATGTGTCCATCCATTTCAGGCTATTATTCGTATAGAGCCTAACACAGAAAAATTTCCTCCTTTTCATTTACAGAGAGAGCCCACCTACTGCTGCACCAAGCACAGCAATTGCTGCAGCAGCATATTCAGCAAGCAATCCATACCCACAAATTAATCCTCATTTCGGTGAAATTAACATTCTATGGATTTATTGTGAGGAAGTGTTGTCTTACGAGGAACAGTCTATCGACCTAATAAAATGCATGGATCAGGAGCATCACTATGCTCAACATTACTTTTTTGAAATTATCTTCTAATTAGTATGAACTACCTCAGCCGAAAGCAGTGCTTACATTGCACACTTTCTGCCTTTCTTGACTGGTATTATCAATTATTCTTCAATATCACATTCTGATTGAACATCAAGGCCCTGCATCAATTCTTTTTGTTGTAACTACTTCCCCGGCTAAAGGCACTGGGTAATTTGCACACTTGCAGCCATTTTATTAAATGTATTCTTATAACATCTCATAACTTAATAGACCTAAAATAATTTCATCATGTATTTCATATACCTCATCAATTTTAAAACTCATGTGATCATACTCGATGTCATGTAATTCTTCCAGAAAATCAACATCTAACCTTTAATCTAGGAAATCACAGCTAATATCTCCAGCATTTATATATTCCTCTTCATTCTCGCTACTTGTAAAAAGTATGTTCAGCTCTTCTATGACACTGTTACTAATTTCAAAAATGTGTTCAAATTGTGTTATTGATTTTCCATACTGAATTTCTTCTGTTGTAGCTCCTTGTACATAAACACTTCTTTTTATCTTTACTATAATATCAGCTCATGTAGTGATTCAAAAAAATTTGTTTAAATATTTATTTTTCAAATAAAACAATATTTTGTACATGAGTATATTCTATTTTAAAAACATTGGAAAATTAAATACAATAAATAGTGTCACTCTATATTGTGTCAAGTGCTTTATTTATCCTACCGACTGTGTTGCAAACTTAAAACAGAGACAGCAGCAGTGTCCCCATTACGTTGTCAATTAGGGTGGAGGGAGGGAAACAAAAAACAACACTGCAACAGACACTACGCTGTGGAACTCATTCTGAAGAGACGTAGAAACATACTGTAAATAAAACGGAATACAAGTAAAGAAAAATAAAAAAACATACATGCATGACAAAGTCACTGGACTAATACTCTTTTCCCCAACACAAAAAAGAATTTTGCAAAAACTTTATGCACAAATGTTTAATGAGCTGCAAATGAACCCATTCCCCGGAATTCAAGAAATATCCTTAGGAACCGTGTGGGGAACACCAATGCCCACACGGTCCCAGCCGTCTCCCCGCATCCTTCCAGAGCTGGCATTGCTTTCTGAGAGAGAGCAGTTTATATGCAGCTCTCTAACGAAAAGCAATCTAATTCCTACTTGAAATACACAGCAGCTTAACTTGCTCTTCCTTTCAAATAGGAAACCAGTTTGCTGTGCTAAAGTGGAAGCCGTGATGCTCCTGCCCTACCATACCAAACAGCAATGTCCCGGGGGTACACACCCCGGGACACTGCAGGAGTCGGCCCTGAGACATGGTGGTCCCCAGAACAATCAAGATCTCCAGGACGGAATCAGCGCTACCCCCTCCCAACATTAAAAAGCCCTGAAAAGCGGTAACCCCCGGAGCTAGGAGGTCCATGCCCTCAAGGCCACCCTGTTTTAAAGATTACTGCCCCAGGAAGGTGGCGGACCCCAGGGCATGTACGCCCCCTCGGCCACACTTCAAAATAAAACATGCCTGCTAACACATCCTACTTTCAAGCGTTGACAGCCATTCAACATGCAACTCCTGATTGTATGTCCGCGTACGCCGCAATTTTTCCATTGTAAATAAAAAAAATATACAGAGCTTAAACATCCATGAACGACCCCCTGAGCAAGCCTACAGGATCAGGATGTTTCTACCATGCCCCCTTTCCTTATTTCTCGCCTTTCGTTTTTTTTTAACTGTTTTCTTGTGACTCGGTTCTAGCGACCAACAACACGGCTGCCAACACTTCCTGGTTTGGAGTCTTGACAACCAATCAGCATGCAGCTCGTGCACGTAAAGATGTGTACTCCGCATTTTTCAATTCAAAATAAAATTTAAAAAAATAGCCTAAAAACTATAAACCTAACCCCTGACGAAGCCTACAGGGTCAGGATGGTTCTACCCTACCCCCTTTCCTTATTTCTCAACTTTGTTTACTGTTTTCTTGTGACTCGCTTCTAGCGACGAACAAGATGGCTACCAACACTTCCTGGTATCGAGTGTTCACAGACAGTTCATAACCAATCAACATGCAACTCCTGCTCGTAATTCTACATATTTCCCTACACCTACTCCGCAATTTTTTTTTTTTTTAAAAAAAATGAAGAATTGAGCCTAAACATCCATGTACAACCCCCTGAGCAAGCGTAAAGGATCAAAATGTTTGTAGCCTACCCCCTTCCCTTTTTTCTCAACTTTCTTTACTGTTTCCTTGTTACTCGGTTCTACCGAGGCACAAGATGGCCGCCAACACTTCCTGGTTTCGAGCGTTGACAGACAGTTGACAGCCAATCAGCATGCAGCTCGCGCTCGTAATTGAACGAATTTCCGTATGCGTGCTGCACCCCATCTCTAGATATCGCTATGATTTTACTGGCAATTTCCTCAGAAACTACCAAACGGATGTACACCATTTAACAAAAAGCACAATCTGCGAACGGAACTCTACCTCTCTGCCAAATTTCGTGTAATTCCGTTCAGCCGTTCGGGCTGTAGCCCTGGCTAAAGGTCCCTATGGAAAATTACATGGGGAAAACACATTACGGGACTCCCCTTTTTTCTCGGCCCCTGCTTGATGAATCACCCCCAAACTTTCAGGGAAGGAGCGGAACCGAGCAGGCCATTTTCCTGGAGAAATTCACGAAGATTTGTCCTTTTTGTCTACCTAAATCTTCTGTTGAAATTAGCAGAAGCTTTCTGTTGTCAATGGAAGTGAAACTTGACGGTTGTTCCTTCACCTCCTTTGCTTCACTTCACCCAGTAAATATTCAGATAATTTGGTATTGGCAAAAGGACAAATTCTTAGAGGGAGCAGGTAGACCGCAAGGTATTTCTCTCAACTAGGGCACCACAGAAATCCCAACTGCTATAGGTGCAATGTATGAAGTTTAAGACTGTTTATTTGAGGGCCCAAATCATCTGCCTGCCGATGGTTTTCGATCGTAGTTGTAAGGCTTCAACCCATGTGGTAGCTACAAAGTAATAGCTAGCGCTGTCTCACCTCACCCAAGGTTATAAACATAAAGAATCACTCCTCATATAACCTTACTTAAATGTTCGAGTCTAATTGTACAGATGCGGTGAAGTAACTAAGTGTCAGTCGATTAGCCCAAAAGGTCACGAGTATGTTATTTTAATCTTGTGAGACTATGAGTTGCAGGTACTTCTTTGAATGTGGTATTCCCTCACAGGTGATATGACATAACTCGCTTTACCCGCAGAAGGACGGGAGCAGTAGATTGCACAACACTCACCCGCTTCTAAATCATCTTTGTTACCGTTCTTTCCAGACGATATCAATCCAGTTAGAGATAATACTACTGTCGCTTGTGAGATTCCAGGCACGCCGACATCGTCCGATATGTAGGCCTATTTGTGTCAGAGAAAAGCCGTGCACTCAATTAGTCACGGTGGAGCATGGAGGACGGGAACACCTGCTACTCCAGAGCCACGGTTGTAGGTGTGTCTCCAGGCCTGACGTCTCCTAACAACTCGCCGTTCACATTACTCCTGAAACACATCTCCGGCGCTTTGCCAGTTTGGCCCATCAGTTTCCCAAACTTGCTGCATTACAAGAGACGTCGATGTGGAGACATATGGAGGAAGCCGCCGTCTCCATCTGAAGCCCCCTTCACAGTGGAGCCTGCTGATCAAGTGGCCATCTTTGTCCGCGGCCAGACCACGCCCCCACCTGGTATCATTCTCAAAGAGAGAACAATGGGATTCACTGAATAAAAAATGCTGATGTGATGACTTTTCTGAGCAGTCGATTCAACAAATAGCATTATTTTGTAGTTTTTTTTTGGCCCATAGAAGAAATATCTCAAACCCCTTTTCTTTAAAGATGCAATCACTGTGAGGCTTTCCAGTATTTATAAGAACTAAAGAATGAGATAGTATGTTGTCAAGTAGTGATGTTTCTTCTAAAGGTGTTTCACTCTAGGGAAACCTTGTCTAAAATAGAAACTGAAATGATCTAGTGGTTATACAGTTTCAACTCACAAAATAGAAGACCTAGTGAATACACTTTTGTTATAGTACAGCTGGAAGAGACGTGCTAATGGGTTTTAATCAAGACTAATTTATTGAGCTTTGTATAGTGCTCTTATTACTTTTAATGTGATCTCTTTTAATTATTATATTTGAAGTATTAATATTAATTTCCCACTGCTTATATTTATCTAAAATGTAAAATTTGTAAAGTAATGATTTTGGTGGGTGGAGTTCGCAGAGTCCCACTTTGCAGAAGTTCGCAGAGTCACAATTCTGCTGCGCTATGCTGTGTTCCATGTTTGCCGGCGCGCCATTGTCAATTCAACCATCCAACACTGCCCGATACTGCAGAGGCGATGCTGATCCCTATCTCCTACCCTCGCTCTAGCAGAGTGCACCGAAGTATATATACAGGGCACTATCAACTAGAGCGCCGGAAAAGGGAGGGGGAAAAAAGGATAAGGGAGCACTGGACTTCTGGAGTGAATGATCCCATCAAACAGAGGAGTATACTTGTAGTGGGAGACTAAAGGACAAAAGGCTCACTGGTCACAATATAATGAATACAAGCCCACAACTATTCGTTCTGCGTCCATGTACAGTAACAGACACCCCTAGACACGTAAAACCCCTCTTACCGAGGTACCGTCTCCTGAGGCTGTATAAATGAAAGGGTGGAGTTCTTGCAGACGACACCCACACTCCACGGAGTTATTGGCAAAGACTGCTAATAGCAAAAAGGAAACCCTCTCCACTGGTCCAAGTTCCATATCATCAAGGAAGGGCAAAACGAAGGGGAAAAAGTCAGCAGACATAAAAAACCCATTCTGAAGTCCAATAGGTGTCCATGAAGGCAAATTCGAAGTCCAGACAAAAACCCCCAACCTAGGCTAACTAACTAAAGTAAACGTGACAATAAGGACAAGGGCTCACAACAAGGCACAATGAGGGTAATCGGCTACAGTAAACCACAGAAGACGCCGCTCAGCAGCCAACACGCAGCCGCGTACTGAATAGAAGTCCGAAACAGACTCGCTGGTGGGGTCACTGGGGTAAGTAGATACAGCAAAAACCAGAGGACCACAAGTCATAGGGAAGAACAGGGAATGAAACGGAAACCGGCAGCCGCCGGTTAGCAAGGCAAGGGCTCAGGAACTCACACGGAAGGCAAGGCTTGCAGGTAGAAGAACGTAGTCGATCCAATCCTAGACCAGGTCCAAAACGTCAGGAACACAAAACCAAGCAATGTGTTACGAGTAGGAAGTCCCTATAAACAGGAGCCACTCCCTCTCTGCATCATGTGACCTGCCTGTACATGGCCAAAGAAAGAGGACTGAATCCTAACAGTCATCTTGTTTTTCTTTTCTTTGTTCAGATGCTGTGCTCAATTTTTAATCTATTGTTGATTTTTGTCATCCTCCTCCTTTATTACTTTTTTGTCTCTAATTTTTACTTTTTGCAATAGTGTGCATCTTTGTGTTTGTGTATTTTACATTTTTTTTTCATTTTATCGTGTTTTTGTGATTTTTTTGACTTTGTTTATTTTCCTTTTGTGGGAGGGACGGACGGAAACAGAATCTAGGAGGCTTTATGTGTTACTCAATTTTAACATAGTTTTATTTTGATCAAACAAAGCAATGCTCCAGAACAGCAAAGATTGGGGTATTCCCTGAGATTTCAAACAGTCACTCTTCCCTTTCTTATTTCCTCTCCAAGTATACTTGTGTCTGTCAGTATGTCAGGACTATGTCCCCCGGTATCTCCAGAAAAAGAAGAAAGGAGCAGTAATTAAGTTGGCCCTATGTTTGGGCTTTTTTAGTAAAGATTCCGTCACTACACCAAATAATGTGCAGGGAGATGGAATTTTGTCAGAAGCTCAGATCGTGCCTGCCAAAACAAAGAATATTGTACTGCCTTCCTTCACCCTCCTTCTTTACCCAGAACATGTATCAGCGTCCCTCTCCGGAGGCTATAGGCAACTCAGGTGTGAGGGAAAGATTGATGTAGTGTACACTTTCAGGGTGATATCCCTCCGTACCCCCTCTCCACCTCCCCTATCATGGTAGTACTGGAACTGACCACAAATTTCCCTCCCCCGTCCGAATCACCTACCACGTCTGCCTCAACTCTCCTGAGTTAGGGCAGCTTGAAGGCAATCTCCAGGGGCGTCCACCAGTCCTCGCATCAGTCGTAGGGATTGTCCTCCTAACCGTCATCGCCCTTTCTTCCAGCATCCGCAGGGCTCTCCTCGTCCGTCGTCTTGGTTGCCTTGTTCCCTTTCACAGCTGGTTTCTCTCGATACTCGGTGTCTTCCTGGCTTTCTCTCTCCACTTCCTGTGATTCTCTTACCTTATGTCCGGTAGACCCCTCCTCTTCCGTACTTGTCGGCCTTCCCAATTCATTCTACCACCAGTGGGGGACTTTTTCCTTCCTGTGAAGGGGAGACGTTAGTTATTATTAACCCCTTCCTTTACCTTTTGTCCATGTTGCAGACCCCGGAGGTTGGCGGACCACAGAACAGGCGCAGTAAGTTACCATCCAATGACATGTCGCCCTCCTCACACGCTACTTTCCTTATTTCTTTCTTTTTTACTTTCCCTTCCTTTCCCTTCTTAGTTTATTACTTCCCAATACAGCGCCATGGCAGAGGGGCGACTTCCATGCTGGCCGCACAGCTGCCCTGCTAGTTTTTTTGGGAAGTGCCACCTCCCCTTTCTGCTGGCAGCAGGCGGCAGGCCCTGTAGCGGCTAGCAGCTACTCCCTGCAGGAGCATCTGCAGCACTGGGGGCCGGTGCATGCGGCTCCACAACAAGGTTCAGAACACCACCCAGCATCTCAGGCACCACTGAGCCGACATTCTTGACAGGGAGCAGGACCTGCTCCACCTGCGAGGCATCGAGATTTATGAGGCTCAGTGATTATTAATTAATTGTTGTGTTTGTGTTCTACAATGCTAAAAACAAAAATCCAAGTAGCATGCTACTCACACTCATTGGTAAATTATGTGCTTAGGAACGTTTATGCTGGTATATTATTGTGTGATACAGTTTCTAGTTTCTGCTAGGCAGGTGCCGCTACCTAATCACATTCCATCAGCTGCTCACTTTAGCTGTTTAATTAAGAAGCCATTGTAGACTGTTTCTTCTGTCACTAAGCGAATCACTGAGTAGCGTGCTCTCTCTGTTACTTTGTTTATGTACTCGTACAGTTCCAGGTTATTTAATTGAATTCACCGTGATGACGTGAAGTATGCATCTATGCATTGCAAAAAAGGGAGACCAAATTGGATCATCAAGTGTGTTGAGAAATAGAAATAGAAAAAAATCAAAGAACATTAACTGCAATATCTAGTTTTTGTAAGGAGATTTGGAATATGGATTTAACTACAGTCGATGGACTCGAGTCGAAAGAAACTAGTAGTACTATAGATGATCAATTTAAGAGACTGCGTTTGCCTGCCACAAAACATTTGTGGCGATTTGTATCAAACTCACTAATCTATTTTTATTTCTTTTTTGTATTTCTTTCATCAGTACTCAAGGGGAAGATGAGGGATGATTCCAAAAATCCAGGGCAAGCTGGTCAGCCGGCGACAACCACCAGCTTTGCTGCGGTGGGCTCTGCAGATCCGAGTAAGTCCTTTTATGATTGTTGTGGACTTCGTAGGGTAGAACCATAAAATCGTGGGGTATTTTGTCTATTGGAATTTTGGTGCTATCTATCATGATTTGTGAAGATTCAGATAGCAGGCCCAAGTAAGCTAGTATTTAAAAAAAAAAAATACTGTGTATGTTTGTTCAGAAGGCTTTCGTTTCCTGCTAGCTCTAACACATTTCAGTTCATGAGACAGTGGCTATGGTCATCATGGACCACACCACCGCCTCATTGTAGTGTGCTGCAGATGCAGATCTGTTCATTTATATTTACAGTACACCACCAGTTTCCAATGCAGCAAGGCTGGAAAAAAAAGTATCAGGTCCCACTTGCATTGCATTTACCTTCCAACCATATAGAGTTTTCATTGCGGGTTATTCCATGCCTGGCTTGTCTAACTTTGTGAACCAACCAATCAAATGCCCAGAGTGATATTTGGAAGATACGTGCTAACTGAGCTTTAGTGCAACATTGCTGTTGTATTTGGGGTTGCATATTTGGGATCTAAATTATGTCTAATGTTTTATATTCTAGCCACACAGAACATCTGTGAAGCTGGCTCCAGTGCTGCTGCAGGAGGAGACGGCGATGGCTCAGTTGCAGGGGGAGAAGCGGCAGCAAGGACGGGCACTGGTAAGTCACATATTTCTTGTAATCACTATGCTCACTAGGTCTTGCCATGGCGTCGCTTGTTGTCGTCATCAAAAATGACTGGGAGGTAAAACCCACCCCCCGCTTTACCAACCACAGCAGTGAGTTATTATGGACTCTTCTATCTGTAATGCAGCAAAATCTCACATAATGTGCTTTGAGGGCTTGAGGGAGACACGAAAAAACAGAATGCAACTTAAAAGAAAGGAAATGGTAAATGAATGAAAGGGTGGGTGGGCCTTCTTGGCATGTGCCACATTTAAACATTCAATACCCATGTGAAGTGATTCCAGAACATGTATCATTGTTTCTCATAACAGATTAATGTACACTTGTTCAGATTATTCCCTTGTGAATTGAACAGTGACTAAAAAAACCAAAGATGATGAATCAATGATCAGTGTAGTGGCCCCTCTATTATATATATAAAAAAGTTCTACCCTACCTGTCTAATCCCTCTACCCTACCCCTTGCAGTAGAAAAAATCATGTTTCCTTTCCTTGGTTTTTGCCCAGAAAATAAATTTGTTGGAAAACGTGGTGGTGGGCAAGACCACAGAGTAAAGTGGAAGTAAGTGCATGATTTGGTATCAAGTATTGCATATGGGATACACAGTGACGAATGTTCCAAATAAAATCTATATAATCAGTTCCTTTACCTGTAGTGCAGTCCCTTAGATTCATTTTCCTCAATATGTACTTACAGCAGACAGGATAATATATTAATATTCACATTTCATACATGAGGTGTGTGATGGATGCAGTATCTTATTTATTATTCATCAGCCTCTTTGGAGACAGGGTAGAAAGAAAAATGAGGGGGCGCTAGAAGGCGCACAAGCAGAATGGCCGCACTCATGTGAGGCTCCTGCTGCCTGGATGAAAGATCCTTCAATTATCCTGCACAACCAGAACAATACGTGGCTAGAAATAGGCCACTGTATAGCTCACACTGCCTGTAAGCATTGGTGAGATTCCTGAGCCGTTCGAGCATTGCACACGCCAGCGCTGACCCGTGAAAGATCTGACCGACACTGCGGCCGGAACCGAGAGGAGCAGGGTGCACGGCGGCAGCAACCAGGAAAGGCCGCGGCTTACCACTAGGCCCTAGGCTGCGCCCATGGAAAAGAGCTGGGCGCGGACCTGCTGAATCCCGGAAACATCGGGTGAGTGGAGCCGGACCGACTGCGACTGCAGGATTGCATGGGGAGGAGATCGGCCTTGTTAAGACGTACGCAGCTTGTGCTCTCGCATGGGGTGAAGACAGAGCCAGAGAGGGCACGCACTGTTGAGAGGCCGGGCCGGGCTGCCTGATACCGTGTCCCGCCTGCCCGTGTGGATGAAGGGCAATTGCTGGAAGCGGCCAGGCACTGTGGCACCACGTGGACAAGGAGAGCGAGAGCTCTGGCCTCCCGCGGCATGAAAAAATCATTGACTGAGGCATAACAGGCCTGGCGCTGTGAAAGACACAAGCAGCTCTTGCGAGGCGATCAGCGGTCTACGATGTGGTGGGCACTGCACTGGACATTCTTACTGAGCATGATGCACAACAATGGCTGCAGGTACTTTAATGAGGGCACCTGAGAGGGCTGGCACAGCGAGACAGTGATGAGGAGCATGGGGTCCCTTCCTGATTCCTTCTCCTAACTCTGGTTCTGGCTAGTGCTGCCTAAATAGACGCAGGATACGCTGCTACAGTTGGGCAATTACACCAGCACAATACATCTTGACAGCAGGGAATACAAGGGGAGCCCGGGAACTCAGGGGCCAGGCAGGTTTCAGAACATCTTGGAGCTAGTGGTACTGTTGACACTGGTGCAGTGCAAGACGGTGGCTCTGCACTTCAGATCCTGAGGATGGCCTGTGCTGACGGGGCGGTAGTACACCCAGAGATCCCTTCTGTCGACAACACCATGGGCAAACCGGACACTCGGCAGCCTAAACTTACTTTTGACGCAGCGAAGAAATCTACCAGGCCTAACTCCGAAGACGGCGGGACGAGTAAGACAGATATGCCGGGCGGCGAAGCACCATCCAAGGAAATGGATATGCAGCAGATACTACAGGAGTTGCGACAAGGGTTTGCTACGGTGGTGGATAAAGTGGACCGGATGTCATCCAGGATGGACACCATAGCATACAAATTGGACGTGCATGAAGAGCGTATTAAAGACGCTGAGAGACGCATCTCGGAGAATGACGATACCACTGCTAGCCACACGACACAGCTTGCCAGAATGGACAAGCTCCTACGAGTGATTGCAGAGAAGAATGAGGATTTGGAGGCGCGCAGTAGGCGCAATAACATTCGCGTAATTGGTGTGCCGGAGTCCACGAATACAGGGCGAATGGAGGAATACTCTGAGAGATTGCTCGTGGCCGCAGTAGGCGCTGACGCCTTCTCAACGCAATTCATTGTGAAGCGAATACACAGATCTCTGGGCCCGAGACCGCCACCTGGGAGCCAGCTGCGGCCCATCATCGCGAGATTGCTAAATTATCGCGATCGCGATGTAGCCCTATGCACCGCAAGAACAAAGCAGAACCTGTCCTACGATGGAGTCTCGTTCTCGATTTATCCAGACTTCACACCGATGGTTCAGGAGGAAAGGCGCAAGTTCCTTGAGGTGAAGAAAAAACTTTGCACAGCTCAGATTGACTATGCATTACTCTATCCTGCGAAACTTAGGGTGACACATCAGGGAAAGCAGCGCTTCTTTACAAACCCTCAGCAAGTTGAGGACTTCCTTCGAACAGTGAAGAGGACACACCGCGGTAGTGGAGGACGAGGAGCTGCGCGACACGAGGACGCACAGGAAGCTGATGGGGAACAATAGCATGTTGCACTCACTGGACAGGATAGGGCGCTCGTGATTGACCACAGGAGAATCCTTGTGAGGCGGTGCCCCCCAAGACAATCTATCCACATGATGCACAAGACTGTACCGGTTGTTCCAGTGGTAATGTACTCCGGGCCCCACTCCCCCCACTCTAATAGCCCATAGGGTGTATCAAAGCAGGGCTTTTGGGGGAGAAGTGGCTGTGTAGCTGACTAGTGATTGCCCCCAAAGGGTATTCCCCTATGCTAGATTATGCCACCTGGATGGTGGTATTGTTTCTGTTGCGGTGTGGGGAGGGAGGGAGGATAGAGCATTCTCACAAGATTGGGTTGCTTCAGTGGGAGGAGGGAGGGTTGGAGGGTACTAGGTATGGGTTGTTCTTGTTGAGGGGTGGGATGAGGTGGTGGGTGAGGAGACCAGACCAGATTCGGCTGTATTCTTGGGTAGGGAATTGTATGTCGCTGATCTTAATGTTCAAGCATATGTTGGGAGTTTGGTTTTGAGTAATGGTTGTAGGGTACATGTAGAAGTCGTGCTTGATGATTGCTTTATCATTTTGGGTGGCTGTGGATTCCTGGTATGGTGGAGGTGGCACGCACATTGTAAGTTTACGGCCACTATAGGTGAGGCACAACTGAGGACCGGACGTCGCTACCCCTTAGTGAATTACGGGAATGATAAATCATGGGATTTATACCTTCCGAGAATGAGACTGACCTTAATATTGTAACGTGGAATGTTAGGGGGTTGGGGGATCCACGCAAGAAACGCCAAGTACTGTCCTACCTGGACAGGCACCAGGCCCATGTGGCGTTTTTACAAGAAACGCACATTAGCCCAAAGCACGCCAATACATTTGCTTGTAAATGGGCAGAACACAGGGTATTCTACTCCTTTTCTAACATATACAGGGGACCCCCTCTGACATACTTTGGGCCAGGGAAAAGAGAGGAAAACAATACAACAAAAGAAAATTCCCTCATGGCCTAAATACTTTGCATCTTGTCACATAGTTTACATACTTTTCAAAAAGTCCTTCAAAACATGGCAATAACACTTTTAATTGTATTTATACTGATTTATTAGTTTTTTTCATTTATATCAACATTTATTTTATACTTTTTTGAGTTCATTACATTCCTTTTAAGTCTTTTCAATAAATAGTAAAAATTAGATCATCATGTATATACTTTTCAAATTACATATACAAATTCAAGAACAAAAGACACCCTATAGAGCACACACCTAAACATACTCACACATTATTCATACCTACACTAACACATACATCACTTCTCATCCAATACACTCTCTTTCTTCTGTGGCTAAGGTATCACAGATTGCTATGTGAACTATCACGCCAGGTCGACGCGCATTTCGGGACTTTTGAATATGGATCGGATCTGGAGATACGGCATGTAGGACTCAGCCCAATGAAATTCATTCTCAAATCGAACTAAAGAAAAAATAAAACAAATTGCTGGATTACAAAGTTCCAGAGTATAAAACCGAGCCTCTTGATGAAAGCAAGATATTTCGTTGGGAACTGTGCCTGGAACTTTTTGAAATAAGAAAATAGGAATCATATAAAAATATAAGCCGTAAAACCCAAGCTTTTAATAGGACTGACCACCAAATCAAGCGATCCTTCAGCCCTTACCAAAAAATCTCCTTGCAGCTCCCAAAGGATACCCTATGTCCACACAATAAGGAAGCAAGCTTTTTTCTGTCAAGGTCCTGAGGAAGGTGGTACAAACCCACCGAAACGCGTGTCGACCTGGCGTGATAGTTCACATAACAATCTGTGATACCTTAGCCACAGAAGAAAGAGAGTGTATCTGATGAGAAGTGATGTATGTGTTAGTGTATGTATGAATAATGTGTGAGTATGTTTAGGTGTGTGCTCTATAGGGTGTCTTTTGTTCTTGAATTTGTATGTGTAATTTGAAAAGTATATACATGATAATCTAATTTTTACTATTTATTGAAAAGACTTAAAAGGAATGTAATGAACTCAAAAAAGTATAAAATAAATTTTGATATAAAAGAAAAAAACTAATAAATCAGTATAAATACAATTAAAAGTGTTATTGCCATGTTTTGAAGGGCTTTTTGAAAAGTATGTAAACTATGTGACAAGATGCAAAGTATTTAGGCCATGAGGGAATTTTCTTTTGTTGTATTCTCTTCCTTTTCGTCATATGCGAGGGGCACTGCTATCCTTATAAAGAGGCGCACTCCGTTCACTTTAGCTGGCATGCGCTGCGATACGCAGGGGAGATATTGTCTAGCCTGGGGACGACTAGGACATGACTCAGTCACACTGGCATGCTGCTACGGACCAAATATAGATGACCCGCAATTTTACAAAGACCTGTGGGCTGCAATTATAGACATTGGGTCCAATCACATAATATGGGGCGGCGACTTCAATGTGACATGTAACCCAGGCGTTGATAGATCGCACCCCTCCCCCATCACTACACCAGGGCACGTACCGTGTTGCGCACCACACTTAAAGAGTATAGTTTGATAGATACCTGGAGGCATTTACACTCCCATGTCCTGGAAGGTACCCACTTTACTTCACATGCAGTGTTTTGAGTGCGCTTAGATTATATTTTCTTGTCAGCAAGCCTACGCCCAGCGATATCTAAGGTGCACCATTTAGCCAGGACTTATTCAGCCCAAGCGCCGGTCAAGCTTACCCTGTCTTCACTGGATCTTGGCCCGCACGGAATGGATGGAGATTGCAACCGACTATATTACTGGACACTGTGTTCCAAGAGGAGCTTCGTGAAGAGATATTAGATTTCTTTGCCCGAAACAAGGATTCTGTAGACAAGGTGGAGACTATATGGGAGGCGTTTAAGGTCACATTGAGGGGTTATTGCATATCAAAAGGGGCTGGTGTCCTTAAGGACATACTGCATACTCTGCAGAAGCTTGAGACTGAACTCAAATCCTTGGAGATGTTGCTGGCTCTTACACCGGATAGGACCATTAAATCTAAAATTAGAGAAAGGCTCTCAGAGTATACAGATGCGGCCCATAGAGAGTCGCACTTTCGAGGGAAATATTGGACAGCTTGCTGCGATGGAGAGGGTGAGAGGCCGGATAGGGCACTGGCTGAGACCATTAGACACACACGGGTCTCTAATGTGGTACTGGAACTGGCAGCCTTGGATGGGCTGGTTTATAGGGACACTGCAAACATATTGAATGCCTTTACAGCACACTATGCTAAATTATACACAACCACAAGGACAGACGTGCTGGACCTAGATGCCTATCTGGAAAATATTTCCTTGGGATGGTTGAGCGAAGTACAACAACGGTTTTTGAGTACTCCGTTTGAATTAGACGAAGTATGAGAGGCAATTATGCATATGCAGTCTGGTAAAGCCACCGGGACGGACGGCATTCCAGTAGAATTGTATAAAACATACATAGACTTGATGACCCCCATATTGCGGGAAGTATACGAGGACGCACAGGACGTGGGACATCTCCCTCCCTCCATGAGAGAGGTCCTCATTACTTCCCTCCTAAAACCGGGAAAATCGGCACAGCACTGTGATTCTTACAGACCCCTTTCACTTCTGAATTGTGATGTAAAATCCTTGCTAAACTCATAGCCACGCGGCTTAATCTCCTTATGGAAACCTTAATCCTGCCCGACTAGTCGGGCTTTGTACCTGGACGAGCGACAACCCACAACCTCAGAACATTTTTTACGGTCCTGAATAATGTCTCATCGGAACTACCTTTGGCAGCGATTTTTTTAGATGCCAATAAGGCCTTCGATTCTATCGCATGGGACTTTGTGTTTGGGGTGATGGCGCGCATGGGGTTTCCTCCCATTTTTCTTTCCTGGATCAAACTGTTATATTGCTCGCCAATGGCGAGGGTGACTATTAATGGCAAGACCTCCCAGAAGTTTTTGGTTACAAGAGGCACGAGGCAGGGCTGCCCCCTATCACCTTTACTATTTGCGATCGCAGTTGAATCACTGGTGGCAAAATTGCGACAACATCACAAGGACAAAGCACTGCGGTGTAATCTGCGACAGATATTGGTGTCTCTGAACGCTAATGATATTACGCTCTATATCCGTGACCCCCAGCAGAATCTGAATCCAATCTTTAGGGAATTCATACTCTTTGGGAGACTGTCGGGTGTTCAAATAAATTGGAGTAAGTCCTGTATCTTCCCACTAACTGATGTGACAACTCGGTTTCCACTGGATTATCCGCTAACATGGTGTGAGGATGAACTAAAATACCTTGGTATTCATATCACATGAAATAGGGACGAGTTCATGCGTCTTAATTATGGAACTACGTTGAACCGCATCTCGGATAACATATCACGCTGGATCCCGCTTCCTCTATCCATGGCGGGACGTGCTTCTCTGATTAAAATGGTAATATTACCTCAACTCCTTTACTTATTTCTGAATATCCCGTATCATCCAGGGACTTATTTTTTTAAACAGTTGGCATCCGAACTCATACGCTTGGTATGGGGGGGAGAACCCGAGACTCCAGTGGCGCGTCCTCACTAGATCGTATTCCCAGGGAGGGTTTGGCATCCCCAACTTCGAATTATATTATTACAGCGCGCCGGCACACTATGCATATTTTTGGGTACACCAACCACGATATATGCTCCAAGTGGCTGCAGAGCACTGGCTTGCCCTACCGGTTCCCATTGACGGTGCACTGTGCGCTTCGCCCTCTAGCAGTGCCGAGACTCCAACTACGGTGACTTGCACAATTGCTGCTTGGGCACATATAAGCATAAAATTGGATGTGCCCATGCTCTACTCGCCACTTCTGCCACTAGTGTATCATCCGAAATTACCCCTCTTGCAGGAGGCTCTCTTTCACAGATTTTTAGAACGCACAAAGATTAGAACATGGGGGGACTTGTATCATGAAGGGAAGTTTCACACACTGGAACACATGTCTCAGGGCATACCGCAGTCGCCACTAGACACCTTCTTGTATATTCGTCTTCGAATAGGGTTTCGCTCTATTACCCCAAATTTCCCTGCGGAGCCCCAGATCCTTACACCGCTTCAGCTGATGCTTCAAGGCGTGAAGCCCGGACGTCTGGTGTATATAGGACAGTCCACGAGCAGGGAGATGAACTAGTTACACCAGCTAGGAATAAATGGAATGATGAGCTGGGCATAGAGCTGACAGACAGGCAATGGGAATTCTATTCACAACAAACAGAACGAGTATCAGCAAGTAGCAGGCTTAGATTGATTCACTATAAGTTCCTTCACAGGTTGTACTACACTCCTGCTCGTATGCACAGGTACAAACTGAGGGATACAGACACATGTGATTGCTGTCATGCCCCTGGGGCAGATTTCTTACATCTTGCATGGGGATGTGCTGTGGTACAGCAGTACTGGTCGCAGGTTTTTACTGCATTATCCACAATGATAGATACCTGCATAGAGCCGTCACCGACACTTGCTCTGCTGGGTTACACCAAACCGATACAAGCGGCCCACCGTAAATTGGTGGCCTTGGTACTGTTACTGGCGAAGAGGAGAGTGGCATGTAGATGGGGCAGAGGACGGGCGCCTAAATTCAAGGTGTGGATTGATGACATAATTTATTGCCAAGAGCAGTTTGTGACCTATAGGGAGTTATTACCTGTGACCTCTAGACCTGGTGATATCTGGGCCCCATTGCATTGCTATTTGTTATCAAACACTCAAACAGGCCCCCAGGGACGAGACAACACTGATCCCAATGCATGAGAAATTATGATCGCTTATTTGTTTATACATGTTGTAATGTTTTATGCTGCTTATGAAGACAGGGCTTTACCCCCCTGGGCATGGTGGGATGCGACCTGATATACCTCTGGCTTTGTCATCTTTGATTGGGCCCTCTTACTGTCCACCTGGATAATACATGTGCTCCTTAGAATTTTAATGTTTTGTTGGACCGGCAGGCTTTCCTCCATCATAGTGTGTGAACGGACCTACACACTGCAAGGACAATGCTGAATATCTTAGTATAGGATTAGGACTATCTGCAGTTACCTAATAACGTGTATGATATTTAATGTTGGCAAGTACGGGCCATGTACGACTACATGTGTACCATGTTCTTGTTGTAGAAAACCAATAAAAAGATTTACAAGAAAAAAAGGGTAGAAAGAAAGATTCATTTGGCGAAGGACAGGGCGATTGGAATTAGAGAATTGTCAACTACAGCTGCAACCAGTAGCAAACTAGCTGAGGCGCTTGCTAGCATTGAGCAGGGCTTCATTATTTTAGCACCAAACACAACTTGTACTCCATAATAAGACATAATGCTGTACTCATCAATGAGAAGTCATTTATTTTTCAACTCAATGTGTCTTAGAGGGACAAGGGGAGTTTCTAGGCAATCAAATAGAGGTGACTATGTTAATACTTGGCCCCCTGCTGTATATTTGGCCACTCACTTAGAAGGATCCGAAGAAGCAGTCCACATGCTTGCTAGCGAAGTACCCCCTAAAGTAAACAATTTGACTAGTAACAAGGAACAAGAGAATCTAGTTGGGCCACAAGAGTGCGGGGTCAAAGTGCCTTTACAACTAACAATAGTCCGACAAAATGGCCAACAGGAGAGTGGTAGGATATTACCATCCACTGGTGATATATTTAAACTCATGACTTGGAACGTGGCGGGCATCAAAAGTAAACTTAAAGATAAGGAATGGTTCACTAGAATGCCATGTATTTGTTATAATTCACTTCTATAACAACATCTTTGATAAAACGAAGTGTAAAGTTATAACATCGTTGGAAAATGATTTGGACCGTTTTTTGAAGAGTGTTAAAAGGGATTATAATCTAATTTGGAGGGGTGATTTCAATTGTGTTAAGTGTGCTCATGAAGTGGGCAAACCCTGTGGGTACTATGATGCTCCTGGGGATAGGATCTCACATTTTAAACATGATGAGTATGGTGGATTAATTAACTACTTGCTGCATAAGTATGACATATCTGTCTTGGAACCAAAAGGTATAGATGGAAAACTCTCAATTCCCTCTTTTGTGGGAAATAGATTGTCCTCTAATATAGATCACTTTATTGTATCTCATAATTGTGGTAATCAGGTGATTACTACCCACATTGAATATAGCCTCTTCAGTGATCACAACCCCTTAATTGTTACAATTAGGATGGACTTTGTCTCCAGACCAAAAAACTAATTACAGGATGAAGAAATTAGCACACATGGTAGCAACGACGTATCTATTAAATGGAGTGGAGTAAATCCGGTGACTTTCTTGGAACAATTTATCGAGAAATCACAAGGTGATATCGACATATGTCTTGAAGCAACTTCCAACGCCTCGGCTATAATTGATGCTTTTTGTAACATTGCCACTTCCATTGCTAAGGGCCTTACTACTAAAAGGAAAAAACAAATGTGTAACACAAACCCTAGATGGTTTAACCATCAATGCTCTAAATTAAATAGAGATTTGAAATTAGCATTACAACAACCAAGATATTAAACTAGGATCCAGATAGTGAGGAAAGACTATAGGCAGGCCCTTGCAAAAAGAGAAATAGAGATACGTGAAGGGGCGTGGGATATGTTAACCCAAGCAGCAGTCATGAATGACCAAGTGCTGTTTTGGAAAACTGTAAGTCACCCTTTTTTCAATGAGAATACTGTAGCAAATATCGGTACAGTTATTGCCCCGGATGCCTGGGTATCACATTTTGGGCATATTTTTAACCCAGAGGATATAATAAGTACAAATGTCAATGTAGATAATTTTACAATTATAGAACTGGCTGGAATGGCATCAATAACCAAGGAAGAGATAAAAACTGCATTGGAAAAAGTGCAAATGGCAAGGAGTCTGGCGCAGATGATGTGCCTATAAACGTTTTTAAGTCTAATATGGCCTTCTGGATTCCAATATTAAAGAACACCTTTAATGCAACCCTAAAAGATGTCTTGCCTGAAACATGGATAGAGAGCATCATCGTACCTATTTTCAAAAAAGGGGACAGGGGAATTGCAAATTGTTACCGACCAATATCTCTTCTGGATTCCTCTTTTAAAGTGATGGGTCATATTTTGTTAGAAAGACTCGAAAACTGGGCAACAGAATGTAATATTTTATCGGATGCCCAGTATGGCTTCAGAAGAGGTATTGGTACAGTTGAACAATGCCTGAATTTAGATATACCAATAGGAAAATACACCCTAGCAAAGGAAGGCGCGCTACATCTGTGCTTTGTAGATTTGACTAGCGCTTTCGATTTGGTTAACCACCAAACGTTATGGCAAACTCTAAAGTATCAAGGCGCACTCATAGAAATCATCAATTACCTGACCAAAATCTATAATTTTTTAATTGCTAGGGTACCATCTACTCGAAAAAGGGAGAATGTACATCAGCTTTTAGAGTTTTTAAGTGGCATAAGACTTAATAATGTAGACTCTTTTTTACAATCATTACCAGCAGAATCACCAAAAGTGGGTACGCGCCAGATACCAGTCCTTTTATATGCGGACGATGCTGTCCTAATTTCTAGGACAGCAAATAGGCAGCAACTTTTAATTGACAACTTCGTTAAATTCATGACTGGGAAAAGTTTACAGTTAAATTAAAAAAAAACCTTTGTGATGACTTGTGGTAAAAATAGACCCAAGATCAAACAACACCAAGTCGACGGAGTTGTCATAAATAGAGTGTCTACTTTTTCCTACTTAGGTATGCTTTTTAGTAATACAGGCAAATGGAATATGCACATAAAGTTAAACAGCATGACATTTTGAAAAGTAACAGAAAGTATTTTTAGATTTGCTACAAAATTAGGTAAGAAGCCCATAAGAGAAATATTAGCCCTTTATCGAAGTAAGTGTATTACTGGTGTTTGCTATGGGGCCGCAATTTGGGGGAGAACATCTTTTACCATATTACAAACCTTAGAAAACACATTTTTCAAAAGACTATTGGCGGTCCCCCAAGGCACGGCAAATCATATAGTACATGAAGAGGTATTGGCCCCATTTTTAAGGGATACAATAAATTTAGCTGGTTTAATCTTGTGGCAAAGGATATGGTCCAAGGACGAATCTAACTTCTCGAAAGAAATTATAATGGATTGTCTGAAACTTGATAGAAATAGGAAAATCCCATGGCTGGAGCATATCTCAAACCTATTACTTTGTTGCAAATTTGATTTTGATTATATGAACCCCCTAATAACCAAGTTTTTAGTAAAAAGGATTTGAAGGCAAGTGTTGTTTCCTATCACGATCGGGTGACTGAGTCTGGTTTACCTGTATACTTAACATTGGTAATAAATATACAGCACAGATTTTTCTTAACGAGGTTAAGGTTTGATACATTACATTTTTTAGTAGTATTTCCAAAGATGAAACAGTGGAATAACAACCTACCTAAATGCCCATGTGATGGAAGATCTGCTCAAACAACTATGCACTTTATCCTTTTTTGTAAATTTTATATGGATATACGGAAAGTGTTTTTAAAACCTTTATTCTTATCAAATAGACTTTTTAATCATAACCATGCTTATAGCTTTATTTGTAATCTGGGAAATGTAAAAATTATTAACTCTGTCATTAGATACATTCAATGCGCAATTTGAAAAAGAGAAGATTATTCCCATCTGGAAGCATTATTATATGAGAATGAAAACGACATAATCTAGGCTTGATCAATACATAAAAACAATTAGTCAAAGTTTTTAAATAATTTTTATATATTGCTTTTTATAGAAATTTGCTTCCTAAGATAGAATTTTTCCAATGAAATAATGTTTACTATTTCCTATATTTTATGAATTGTGATCTTTTATGTGAATTGTTGCTGTTTGAATATTGTGCTTTTATGGTGATTTTTACATGCACGAATAAAGCTGATTGGATTTGAACTCAAAGTGTCTGACTCTGTTTATAGTTACTTAAAAAGCTTTTCGAAGAAACAACTTCCAATTTTTTTTTTTAATCTGTGATGTTATTCTCTGCCAGTTGTCTGTTACTTTTCTCCCACACAGTCACTGCTTTTTTATGTTTGGCAACATGTGTGGGTAAAAAAAACATACAACTGGCCTTGTGATTCTTCTAATCATAATTATCAAATCAAATAAATTCCAATGGTCGTAGGGGACCATCAATGTACTGCTACTGTGCCACATTGTTATTTAAAACAGTTGTTTGATCAAAGCATTATTTACAATTTGTCTTTTTTGTTTTTCTCAATATAGCTGCTCCTTCTGGTACAGCCGGACAACCCGATAGGCAAGGGAGAGCCTCCCATTTGCGGAGGCCGAGGCTGGAGTGTATCCAGCTTTAATACCGGTGGCTGGTGGTCCTGGAAAAGGAGGAGGAGGAAATAAATGCATAGCTCCCAGGCCCCAGTGCAGCCGGTCCCCCTCAGCCTCCAGCTTCCCGGCCATCCCATCGCTGGTGCCGCCGCCAGTCAACTGCTGCCACCCCCACAAGAATGACAACAGGCCATTGCTGTGCCGCATCCTGCAGCGGCTGGACACTATCAAGGGCCAGCTCACCTCAATGGGGCAGAGCATGGACCAGCTCTGGACTGACGTCCATACGTTTCTACTTTGTCTTCTCTGTTGATTCTATACTGAGTCTCAAAGTAGGAGAGTTATTCCTGATTTCATGAAACTGCTAAAACAATGTTAGTATGTTATGAATGATTGTCTACATATTATACCAGTGTTTGCCTTATGATTTCCTAACCAATGACCTTTGTCATTCTTACCTGCAGTACCCCTGGGTTAGACAACTCTTAGCGTTTCTGTGAGGGTCCATACTTGATGACATCAGAACCCACCAACAGGAGAAGTCTCTCTTTGGCAGTGTTTATTATTTTATCTACTTCCCTTTTCCCTGGGGTGCATAAACACATAGCGGTGTTAACTTCACTCTGTGTGTGGTGCGTCCTGGAGAAGAAGGGGGGATTACTTCTTTCCATCGTTCCTGCTGACATCTCTCAGAGGTTAGTGGTTACATGTATGAAGCCATTGACATTGTGACATTTACCCCTGCAAGCTTTGTATACAGAATATCTAATTAAGGATTTTCCTATCTGCAACTCAATTCTTTTTTTTTTTTACAGTAGTGTTTGACATCTCAATATTTATTAATATGGTACAAGGAATAAGGAATAAAGTGCAAAGTACAAAGGCATATATTTTAACCACAAATAAGTATACAGTACAAACATCATTTGTCATATTATGTCCCAGTTTCTTCATAGATCAGTGCTTCGAAATATGAATTATTGTATCTTATTTTAATTGCCTTCTGAATGAAGATAGCCACGGCATTACAGACTTTAACATTACCTAGACTGCAGATAAATTCAAAAGCGGGTCTATATAAAAAATAACCTCTCCTTTAAGAACAGAGGTCGTAAAAAACACTTCCTAAGCTCCCTATAAAAGTTACAAAACAAAATAAAATGTAACGTTGTCTGGTTTGATTTTCCATCACAGGGGCACTTTGGCAAATTTTGGCTCCACGTGCCCATTTTTGAAAAAGCTATTAAATAGTGAGCCAGACCCATCCGCAATCTTACAAGGTAAAGTCTGTGTGTTGTGTTTGTAACCTGCAGTAAATAATCTTGTGTCCCAGTCCCAAAAGTTCTCTCAAAGTAATCCTTTGTCAAGGGTTTCACATTAGCATCTACTTCCCTCAACCAGTTACGTGAGTCCACCAAACTTCTTTTTAATTCTTTTTATCATATTCAAGTACTTGGGAGGGATTTTCTAGGTCAACATCCTCGACACATTCCTTTAAAAGATTTCTTATATATATTACCCACCTGATTTTAATCCCATGGTCAAGGGCAATACAGTCTCTGATTACCTCTTGTGTAAATCTTGCACCCTCTTTACTCCATATCCCGTACCAAGGGCCCTATTAGGATGGCGGACGGACCTGTGTCCATCTGCCACCCCCGAGGAGGAGGGACCGTCCGCAGGGGCAGGGGCGGTCCCTCCGTACAAATTAGGATGTGACCGCCACCCTGGCGGTCACATCCTGTATGTTTAACATTGCGGAGGGTGCTGCTTGAAGCAGCAACCGCCGCAATGTTAAAAATGCAATCAGTGCATTTGCATGCACAAAGCGGCAGGCACCGGGCGGTGCCTGCCGCTTTGTGCATGCAAATGCAGGGGGTTACCATAGGTACCTCCCATGTGCACCCCCACCCCCCCTTCAACCGGGGGCCCGCAAGGGGCCCCCAAAGAAAAGTCCGTATGCCTTTTCGTGGCGGCATTGCCGCCGCGGAAAGGCATTACAAAATTCAAATCGTAATATGGCTGGCGGTATCTGATAGACACCGCCAGCCATGTTAGACCTTTTCCGCCGCGGTCGGAAGGCGACCGCGGCGGAAAAGCGGCGGACGTAAAAATGACCCCTCCAGCCATCCTAATCTGGCTGGGGGCCATTTGTGTGTCCGCCGCAATGAATCTGCATACTCCAGGCTGGTGGTGGCTTCCGCCGGCCCGGAGTATGCGGATTCACCGCAATCATAATGAGGCCCTTAGTGTTTAAACTTATGGTAATTATAAAATCGCTAATGTAAGGTGCCCCAAGTTCTTTATGTACACTACATGTAGGGGTGGAGTTTGGTGCAGCAAGCAATCTTCGTAAGAAGGTATTTTCTTGGGTTTGGAGGGATGAACAATTTGCCGCACCCTCAAAGTGCTGCTCCGTAACAAGTTCCATTTACACATTTACTACTATATAAAGTAATGATTTCCCTAATAGGTTTATTGCCAATCTTTTTTGAAAACCAAAAGACTGCCTCTGTCGGCCTGGTAAGCTTTAATTTGCATTGCTCAATCTGGGTTCTCCAATGTCCTTGTGCATTGTAAACT
Source organism: Lissotriton vulgaris (assembly GCF_964263255.1). Classification (NCBI taxonomy): domain Eukaryota; kingdom Metazoa; phylum Chordata; class Amphibia; order Caudata; family Salamandridae; genus Lissotriton; species Lissotriton vulgaris. The sequence goes on from NC_141700.1 coordinate 449,501,312, forward strand.
AACCCCAGATATACAAATGAGTTTGTTTCTTTATTAGGAACACTATTTACATGGTGAATCTTTGTTTTTGATTTCCCTTGTCCACACACCATCAAGAAGGTTTTATTAAAATATAATGCAAGGTCCCTATCCTGCATATATTCAGCAAATTTTTCTATCAGGGACTGTAATCCGTTCGCAGTTCTTGATAGAAGAACTGCATCATCCGCATAGAGTAAAATTGGAACGGAGCGTTTACCTACTCTTGGGGTGTCAGCATTTACATTTTGTAACTCTGCATCTACTCCGTATACATATAGGGAAAATAAAAGGGGGCAAGGACACAGCCCTGTCTAATTCCCCGAGTTACCCTAAAACTTGATGTACACTCTCCTCCAATCCCGTAACGCACTCTAGTACTCAGACGACTATACAATTGTGAAAGATAATTCACAATGTCATTTGGTGCCCCCATGTTAATCAATGTTTCCCATAATTTTGAGTGATTTACTAGGTCAAAGGCACATGTGATGTCAAATTTTTTTTGTTTTAATTACCCTTTTTCGCAGTTGTACATTTGGAAAAAGGAAGGTGTAAATGTATGCACTATTCTATTGTCCCAATCTCCCTTCTGAAGCCATATTGTGTTTCAGTAAGGATTTTGTTCTCACCTGCCCACAATTCCAATCTCTCCAGCAATATCCTACCCATTACTTTAGATGTTGTGTCAAGAAGGGAGAGATACAAGTACATTTTGGCTAATGCGGAGCTAGCAGTATTTGTGAAATCCACAAGTTATAAAAAATGGACTCAAACTCTAGAGTCAACAAGCTTAGGTTAGGTGTTTATGGTTAGGTAACACAAGGCCCTAATGATGATGATGCTTTCAACTTATGTTCTTCATTCTACATCTAAAAAAGATGGATTATTTTTAATGCGCGGGTTGGTAATGGGCTGGTATGGGTTACTGCTTCCAAGATTCTATAGTAAGTTGATGTTGCGTTCACCACATCCGCCCCACCAAGTATGTGATCCACTGATGGTGTAATGTAAGCCACAGCTCAATAAACCACACAGCTCAGGGGAAGAGGATCAGGGGTTTGATGACTGGATGGGTAATGGTATTTGGGGAAAGGTTTGACAAAGACAAACACTACAACACAAGGCCAACATTCATCTGGTCGATAAGCAGCAGCACTATCTGTTGTTAGAAGGAAACAAATGAATCAGTATGACAGAGCACTGCTACATGCATTGCAAACAGTCCTTCTGCCCCCGAGACTCACTTTACCATTTATCCAAATGTTCTGCTTTCTAGGTTATGGAGTGAGCCCACCCACCCACCTCTATTACTTAATATGATTGTCAAAAGAAAAATGATAATGTATTGCAAAATTGGGTAGTACCTCTGCATTCTCCTCAGGAATGTCCACTCTTTGTGTCATCTCTACACTGGTCCGGTAGGTAAGCAGAAGTGTAGTCGAACTCAGCTAGTTTTCGCCTTTCGTTCGTGAAGGAATCTAGAAGAAGGCCTTCTGATTATGAAAGAGAAACTGTATTTTAAAGTCGAGGAGAGGGACAGAAGGAAGGTAAGCTTCATGAGAAGTGTATCAAGATAAGAAGACTGAGAGGCAGAGCAAAAAAAACAAGACGGAAGTTCAGAGTTTCACTTTTGCCACAAGTCCAACACATACATACAGAAAGCAACATTTCACAAGCACACCTCTCTCTATGCCAAATAGCAGGGAAGTAATGGGCCTCAGGCTCTTGGTTTACCTTTGAACTGAAATCGATACTCAATAACTTCTTGCTGTTGATGAGGTGGACTATGCCAAACACACATACACGCATATATTGGCCAGACAGAAGAGAACACAGCATTAATTCAGCAATGTCAAAAACAAAAATTAAGAGGGCTACAAATGTTCCAATGGTATTACCCCACCTAAAAACTGTTTGAAGTGGAAAAAAAGTGAAACACCACAAAAATACTTTTTGTACTTTAATCCAGTGCCATCCATGTCCTAAATGAGGTTTCAATTCTACAGGCACCAGAGAAACAGTTGTTTCATGCACCCATGAATAGTACAGGGCATACTGACTGGAAGACCCATTGGCAGACTAGGCCACAAAGTAAATAAATAGATCAATATTCCAAACTTATTAAAAAAAACATGGAGAAGATAATGTACTGCACTGTGCAACATTTTTCCTTTACAAAAGAAGATACATTTTATGCACAAAACAACTAGGCCCCTACTAAAACTGGAGGCCACTCACCACAATACATTTTAAAAATCAAATAGAAGTACAAATAAATCAAGGTGCATGCCCCCAGTCAGACAAACAACACCCTTATACAGCAGTTTTTCAACTTACTTGTGATATATCAAAAACAAAGTCCTTAAATCTAATGGTATATATGCAGCAGACAAGGAGAGGAATCCTTTCAGCTCCAAATCCCCCAAAAAAGTGACCAGAAGAGAGACAAAGCACTGGGAGGCGCCTGCTGGACAGAAACAGGAAGTTGGAGTCTCTGAGGCACTTCCTTCTTGTTTGAAGAAAAAACGTTTTGAAAAATTGGCTTCGCGCCCACAAATCCCACCTCCAATGCCAGTTTGAGAAGAAAATCCTTGCTAAATGCCTCTCAGCTGCATTCTCATGCAGAAAAGCTGCTCAACCGCTCCGTTTGTGATCCAGAAGCTCTCTAGCGATATGCGAAGTCTTGCACACACTTGCAAGTGGCCTGAGAGTCTTAGCGCTCGCGGTTGAGTGCCAAAATAAAACTCGAGCGCACGAACCATAACAAAAACTCCGCTCCGCACCCGAATGACAGAATTCTGGAATTCCGCATTTCTCTGCGAAGTTCGGAGCTCCCGAATTCTGTAAACTCCACGAGCAGAGCGAAGTTTACCGCCTGGGGTTAGTAAGGATCTGATGTTTTTATGGTTTAAAATGAATAAAGACAATGAATTGAATGTAATTGAATTGACTGTCTGCTGTATGTCCAAACTTTCTAAAGTATTCCACTTAGAGAGACCCTTGGGTTTTGCAATTTATTCTACTACAATGTTGCAGAATCCCTGTCTTTACTTTCTTGAAGAGACCACATAAGGGAGGTAAATTTCATTGGGGGTACAGGTCTTGTGGATCTTGTTTCTTGAATAATGCACTTACAACAAGGTCCCTTATGCTCTTGCACTTCTTGAAAGAAAATAGTGTTTTTTCACTTATATCAAGGTTTTCTGTTACCAAATCCCAGTGTTTGTTAATTATTTAGGTAATTTCATTACCTCAAGTACAAAAGGTAGTAACGCAAATCCTCCGCTCATTGCTGTTGTTCACTCTACTCTTTGGTTCTAACAAAATTTCACTTTCACTTCACTTTCACTTTCCTCTTGTGGGATCGTTTCTGTAAAACTCTGAGGTAACCACTCTCATGTAGTCTTTTGATCAAAATCTCTGACTCATTAAAGCAATCTAACCTGCAAGAACAGTTTCTTCTAAGTGTCAGGAGTTGTCCATATGGTAGGTAATCTTACAAACTCCTTGGATGGTAACTCGTATGACTTAACAGGGTGTTGCGTTCCCTATGTTCGAGAAATAATGTGGTGTAAAGTTTATCGTCCTGCACTCTGATGGTAATATCTAAAAATAATGATTTCCTGTCTGCTTAGGGATAAAATGAATTGTATGTCAGTGGACCTATTATTCAAACATTCAAAAATAACTAATGGTTCTTACTGTCACCTGTGCAGATCATTAAAATGTCATCAATGTACCTTTTTCAGACCGTGCTATTTCCTAAGAATAGATTATTGTTTGCATAAATATGGATATGCTCTTATTTGTCCTTAAATAGATTTGAAATAATCAGATGAAGATATGAAGGTATGTAGGAACATTGAGTCTTTTCCTTTCCTTTCTTATACTCAGATTGGTGTTAAGGTGCGTGGTACTGACCCACTGTTTAATATTTACTTTTAGTAACATGGATGGGGAAGAGATGCATGAATACCTTTATTAGTACCTTTCCGGTAATTGGGTTAATGTTTTATTCAGAGGAAATTCCTCCCATAGTACTTTGTGTTTCAAAATATATTTTTTTTTACTGAAAATAATTATTGTGCTATCCTTTATGATTGCAGGAGTAACTTGCACAGGGTACTTCCTGAATTGTTGAGCATTTTGAGACATCTCCAGTTACTTTATGTATTAGCTGTATATATGTGGTGAGTTTCCTATAATGGGTAATCTATCACCCAGTGTCACAATTTCAGTTTCCTTGCTGTTTTCATAATGAAGAGAGAAACATTTTTGGTCTAAGAAAGTTCATTCATAGCCGTTCTTCCATCCCAGGTGAGTCTTCGCTGCTAAGGTATTTCATGACTAATAATTAACTCTAGGGACATGAGGACTGACATTATATTATATATCTCAGACTTGTAGGTCGCACCCCACTCAGTCCTGTTGAAGACCCGTTCCGATACATAGAATACGAGCGCTGTATATGAGGGTCGAAACGTTGTCGATGTTTTAAGTTACCTGTACTGTATCTCCACTTTCTGTGCCTACCTGGACAGATGAATCAGTCCCACTGAAAAAGAGAGGCTGTACAATTGGATACATCAGACAGGTTGTTGTCAAAGCATCTTTATTTATTATTTGTCATTTTTTATGTGTTTATTTTCGTCTGCTTGCAGAAACACTTTCACACTTTTGCACATTTGGAGCTCCTATGTTTATATCATATAAAATATTGTCTTTGGTGTTGGCTTAAATTACCTGCTATCTAATGAGCCATTCACAACTATGTGCCTTTGGATTCATGCTCTTAAAAATAAATTAATTTGTGTGGCAGAACAAGTGAAGCAAATTAAGGAAGGTGCTTTTGGCCTGATGAATACACTTTGATCCGAATGTATCACTGTTTTGAATACTAATAATAATCTATTGGCCAATATTTTCCCCTGAATCATACAGTCCAAGTTTATTAAGGATGACGGTTGAACGGAGCACAGATTGAGGGATTCAGCCTCTGCTTAGGCAGGACCAATACCAGTTCCTCCCACATTGACCTAGTAATTTCCACTCTTGCCTGATATTGTTGCTTCTGGAACATCCTTCAGCATCTTTCACTCTGAGCTTAAGGTATCTTATCTCTTCCTTCATGACCCTAAATTGAGTTTGCACCTCCAACACCATCGGTCTCAATGACATGAGGGCTGATTACTTGTTTTCAGCTATTTCAATTAGCTTTCTGTGATCAGCCACTTGAACCTACATCAATTACCATATAATCTATTTTGGCTCCTACTGTGTTTCTGGTGTCTCAAATCGCTTGCACAATATTGTCAAATTTCGCTGTGTACTCATCTAAGTTTGATTCCACATGTCATAGTGGGCCAGCAGAGTCAGAATTATGGGCTAGCATTTCCATGGGTCCTTTAGTTGACGTCAACTTTGCATTTTTGTGTTTTACCATCATACAGCCCCAATGTATTCGCCTGTCCCAACCAAACCAAGCCAGTTGGGTCGTCCAAATATTCCACTTTACTTCCGTCCATGAGTACCTTAAGAAGGGTGTATTCCTATGCCATCAAGCAGTCCAGGGTTGCGTCTTCTATTATCACTGCCCATCCCAAATATGGTCCCATCAACAGACTGCACCCACACAGTCCCCCCCAGGGTACAGGAAACACTTTTTCAGTGGGTTCTCACACAGGAAAGGACAGTCTGAACAGAGCATCCCTACTATGGGATTGCCCTAACCAGGTATAGGTGTGATAAGAGGAGAAGGAAAGAGCTAGACTCTGACCAGAAAGGTAAGGTTAATACAAAATAATACAGGTAAAGTCAGAAGATTTGGCAAGTCTAAACAGCCATGTTTTAAGCTTCTTCCGAAGGGCTTTCTCAATGGGTTCTTTCCTCAGGTGGAGATGTAGAATTTTCCAATGATTTGATGCCCGAAAGCCAAAGGAAGAGCCAACCAGAAAAGATCTTTTTATGACATGTACTGCTGCCAGTGCAGCATCGGGTGTTCTTAGTTGTCTACTGGGTTGATAGGATTTAAGAAGTGGAAAAATATAGCATGGGTCTTTGCCATTAAGGATCCTATCGCAGAAGGTCTAAAGGAAACTCTTTTCCTCAAAGGCAACCAGTGAAGATTATCCAGGGAGGTCTCGCTGGTGCCCGCTTCAAGAGTTTCAGCAGGAGATGTGCCACCGCATTTTGCATTCTCTCAAGTTTATCTAATCTGCCTTGAGTGGCACCAATGTAAAGTATGTTGCAGTAGTGCAGTTGGGACATAAGAAAAACCTGAACAACAGTTTTCCAGGCTCCTATATGAAGAAGGTCCATGATTTTGGCCAAAGGTTTGAGAGTGCTAAAACACTTCCTGCCTACACAGGCACTCAAAAGTACATTTGGAGCCGAACAGAAAGCCTTGGGGCCTCATTTATGAGGCCCAATGCTCCACCGATAGATAACTTTTTGTGACGTTCCGTGGTGCCGGAGCCTGCTCCATATTCATGAGGCAGCACTAAGCCACTTTTTTTGGCTTGATGCTGCCTCGTAAATATTGTTCCCTTTAACACAGTTTTCTGCAATAAAGGGGCATGCAATGGGTGTTGCTGGGGGTACTCCCAGCACCTTCCATGACTTTTTGAAACTGCTCCAGATTTCCGAGGAATTGTGAATCTTAGGCAGCGCCAACACCTTGTGCCTCGTAAGGGAGGCACAACGAGGAGAAATATCTTTATTTCTTCTCGTTTTCCCTTTTTTATGTGTGCTGCATTCTGCAACATACATAGAAAGATGAAAAAGCCTATTGTGATTGTTTTTGTGCAGGAAGTTTTCCCTATACAACAAAAAAAGGTCATAATGCGGGAATTAATACACGCAAAGCAGCTGCAGCAGTGATTACCTAAATTAATCACTGGCATTTAAATATGATTCATGAAAATGTATTTTCTATACAATCACTGAAGGTATATTCATATTTTCTCACATAAAATATTGTTTGAATTCTGCATGGTGTCACACTCTCTTTACAGCCTGTATAAAAAAAAAGTCAGGTCACATGAACATTTAACTTATACATAAAACATATATATTGATGCATTAACCCTTAACAGGCTATTTAAAAAAGGGTTTTTTTTCTCCCAGCTCTCTTTCTTCCTGTCATCTCAATAATATTGGCTGTGCTGATTGTTTTATGCACAATCCCATCTAGAGATAGTCTTTAGTGTAAACACATTTGAGGTAGCTGATTGTCCTCTCTATTCAGTTAAATGTGTATACCAACTGTCCTTGATATAATGTTGTTGGATTTGTAGAGACTTATAAAAAAAATGGCTGTTGACTCGTTTCGGTTTAACATATTTTGGCATCATCAGGACAGGTGAAAGACGGAGTACCTGCATAAAAAAAAATATCCCACATGTATCCAATTATCAACAAAAAACAACGGACGCTTGTATTGTTACTTACCCTGCCGTGAGGGCAACGGCTCCTGCACCAGACCAAGGGACACGCCGTGACGGGAACGGCAGCTTGTGAACGCCGCAACACCGCCTACAGCCACCGGGGGCCACAAACTACACCTCCCAGGTGCCCCGGCGGCCAAGTCGCGTCCCTGACGCCAGCTTTGCGCCCGGAGGCGCCAGAAAAGAGAGGAGCGCCGAGCGCTCTTGGGACGCTTGTATTGTTACTTACCCTGCCGTGAGGGCAACGGCTCCTGCACCAGACCAAGGGACACGCCGTGACGGGAACCGCAGCTTGTGAACGCCGCAACACCGCCTACAGCCACCGGGGGCCACAAACTACACCTCCCAGGTGCCCCGGCGGCCAAGTCGCGTCCCTGACGCCAGCTTTGCGCCCGGAGGTGCCAGAAAAGAGAGGAGTGCCTCTCGTCACGCGATTCGCGCGCGGGAGCAGCCGGGCGAAGCCCGGGCAAAGGGCGGGCCCTCTGTGGCCCTCAGAGGCCGGAGGAGGCTGGGTTGGGCCGAGGTCCTGGCCAAAGATCCGTGTAAGTACATTCATTCTTACATCTATTAGTAGCCCGAAAATATTCGATGGCTACTGCCGCTATTGTTGCCACTACGGGCTCAGAGACACCTGGGAGTATATTAAACAGAACTTTGGATGATTACTTCCCCAAGGTTGCTCTAGATGGTACTAAAGAACTATTACTTGCCGAGAAGCGGGCGGATAGGCGCCGCTCTATAGAACGCATCAAAAACAGGACACTGTCTGAGCCCATCTATTCTGTTACCTTGGACAATGATATAAATATCCTTCCTACTGATAATGTATCTCCAACCGCTAGTGTGCCTTTATTGCTTAAAGAATGTTTAGCACCCGCCATCTCACCAACACAACCCTTGGCCGAGTCACAAAATGAGGGTTCAGCTCCCCCTAGTACACCTAATCCCGCGGCTACTTTGATTTCACCCACAATTAGGCCAGGAAAGGTAGTAAGAGGGAAACAACAGAAGACATTGGTGAACAAGGTACACGGGCCCCCACCCTCTAAAAAGAGACGGACAAAAATGGACACAAGTAAGTCCAAGTTTAGTTTCTCGGATTTTGGTAAGAAGTCCAGCCTTACCTCTACCGTGACCATGGGAAAGTCTATTGATGAACAAACATCGGTAACTGTCACATCTCCGTCAAAATCCATAGTACCTACTTCCCCATCAACCACACTGCCTGACATCACCCACTCTCCAATGGAAGAAGGTTCACAGACAATCTTCCCGAAGAACCTACTGGACAATATTGAATTGATTGTACGAACCTATATGTTGGCTTTATCTGATAGATTAAAGGGAGTGGAATCAAGGTTGGGGAGGATTGAGTTGGACTTGGTAGCTCTTGGGCAATTGGGAAGATCATCTAGCTCCCAGAATGTAATACAGCCCCAAAAAGCTCCACACACAATGTGCGCTACCCCTGCTGAACGAGCAGCTGCCAAAACTATTAATTCTACTACTAATAGCAACACAGTAGTGGCTAATGCAGCTGCTCCTAGCCACCCAAAAACAGGTGCCCATTCTGTTAGTAAAGTATCCAAGAACACTGACCCAAAACAAATACAATCTACCAAGAGTAGATCCACTATAACACCAAACTCGATGAACACCCTAGTTAACATTCAACCTAGGGAACCAACCATTCCCCCAAATTGTTTGCCCGGAATTGAAGAGAAAGAGGTTGGTCACGTAAGAGGGGGTCAGGGAGGGTCACCACCTACAGAACTCCCACCGGAGGCACTACCATATGTAGTAGTGCTTACCGGGGTTCCTGAGTTGACAAGTGGAAGGCGGGAAGGTTACTTTCAGTTAAAGAATAAGATCATGCACTGGTTGTCATTGTACAGACCCAAAGCCAACTATGTAAATGGCGAAATAGTTCACGTGCGTCGTCTGTCATGGCTGGGTGGCAGAATAAAGGATATAGGGGGTGACATTGTGGTTGTAAATTTCAGGGATAAGAAGGCGGTCCAATATATTTTGAATTGGCCCTATGGTAACGAAAATAACTGTATAGTGCCACGCCCATTGACCTACTTCTATCCAAGATCAACTGTCTCCCCCCCCCAACATGTGACTAGCTTCATTCCCTTTAATACACAATCGTTAAATATGGAAGTAGCTAGGAACCCTGCGTACTTACATCATCCTGTTCCACCCCCTTTAATTCATGGGTGGAACACTGTACCACCTAACCACAACCTAAGAGGGAATGGCAATATGTCTAATTTCATCCCATTTACTCCCTTGGAACTAACAAATAGGTTTGAGGCATTCAGTAGTTTAGAAGAGTGTGATTGATGTTTAAAGAGCACGGAAGACAATAGGGGTACTGCAAATGTTTCATGTACATGGGAGTGTATTGAGGAAAAAGGTTTAAGTTGTTTGAAGTTAGGTTCACACACTGCTGTCGTCTGTGAGGAAACAACTGAAAATAGACTGACTGTTACATCGCCTGTGGCGTCTTCTGGGATAAATGAGGACCTATTCTTGCTACCATTTGTCCCGAGTAAAATAAGCAGTGACTCTGGGGGGATTGAAAATGTGTCATGTACTTTGGGACTTAGCCACCGAAAAGAAGGTGATAGTAGACCTAAGGAGGACACATGCTCAGTTGCTATGGGTACAGATGAAGTGATTAGGAGCCAAATATTAGCTACACCCGCTGTGCCCTACGACAGGAATGAGGGATCCTCCCTATTTACATTAGTCTCATGGAACACTGCGGGGGTGCGTGCAAAATTGAATGATCCCGATTGGAATGCTTACATAAATACATTTGACATCTGTGTGCTGCAGGAAACTTGGGCTACAGCACAACTACACAGGGTTGGCTATAAAACTTACCAAATAGAGGCTGTCCCTTCCTTGAGAGGTCGTGCATCTGGAGGCCTCTTAGTATGGGTCAATGTTTCCATCAAATTAGCCATCAAAATGATTAACACCGACTCCTTAGACATTCTTTGTCTAGAAATAACAACAGTGGATAATAGGGCGTTCTATTTATTCAATGTTTACAACAGTCCCCAACCTTCCCATAAGGAATCTATGTGTATAGGGAAGTTGGAGTCGCTCATGGAATCACTAAAATCAGAGTCAGGGGTTATTCTATGTGGAGACTTGAACTGTAATTTTGAACCAATCTCTGGGATAGCCACATTGTTTGAGGAGGAGGATAACGCCAATGCAGTACCTGCCCTGAATGAGGACCGTACGGTTGCCGGTACAGCATTGGAGCTACAAATTACACGGTTCCTGACCTCACATGGTCTGAGAGCATGCAATGGCCGTATGCCCTCAGACAACCCTAAAGCCCATACATTCAAGAGAGGCAACTACGGGAGTAAAATAGACTATGTTATTGTCTCCCTTAACCTCTGGCCCTTTACAGTGGACCTAAAGGTCAAAGAAAGATACGAAAGTGACCACTACCCCTTAGAGATGAGCTTTCTCCTAAGCATGGTTAGTGAACATGACAATATGGAGGGAGGCCATAGCATAGCAGCCTCAGCCGTTGCTGATAACATTGTCCTTAGCAATAACCGTAGGGCAGTTAAATGGGCATTCGTCCTAGAAAAAGAGGATTTACTAGCCAATATCTATTGCATCTTTGCAGATACCCTGGACCAATATTGTCCCCATAGCTGCACTCCTAAAGAATTTGTTGATTTACATAAAACCCTTTTCAGCCAATTATTAGAAATTCTCACTAAGAAACCAAAAAGAGGTGCAGGTAGGACTAATGCAAAATCTGTAGGCAAACCTTGGTATAACAAGGAATGCCGTCTTGCCAAAACTGCACTGATTAACGCTGTTAAAGGGGAAAGTCCGTTAATAGTTAGAGAAAAAAGAAAGGCTTATAACAAAGTAATATTAAGAGCCAAATCCTCATGGGATGAGGAATTGTGGCTCAATATGTTAACAGCCGCTAGAAACAAGGACCAGAAGCAATTCTGGGAATTGGCAGCCAAGGAAAATAATCAAGAGAAAGGCTCCAGGGAAGTCTACCTAGATGAGGATACTTGGGTTAAGCACTTTTCGTCCTTGTATGCAGCCAAAACTTCGATCGAGGCAACAAATGAGGTACCCCCGCTTATACTGTCAGCTAATAGTCCCCAGGTAGTGTTCACCTTAAAAGAAACAGTGGCAGCAATCACTTCAATTAAGAAAGGGAAGGCGCCAGGGCTTGATAGACTCCCTGGTGACCTGTATTTGTATAATATCGAGATCTGGGCACCCTATTTAAATCATTTATTTAACATAATAGCGGCTAGTGAGTGCATACCGGATTCTTGGAATGGCGCAGAAATCATCACTATTTTTAAAAAAGGGGATCGTGGTGATCCAGCAAATTACCGCCCCACCAGCCTTTTAGATATTACGCAAAAAATATATGCTAGGCACATTCTAAATAGAATAAATTCATGGTTAGAGGAGGAGTCAATTTTATCCAAATACCAGGCGGGATTCCGAAGCAAAACAAGTACTATTGATCAAGTATTTAGGCTATGCTGCTTGTATTGGAAGTATGTCATCATCCGCAAAGGTCACTTGTATGTGACCTTTGTCGACCTGCGAGCAGCATTCGATCTTATTCCACGAGACCTACTTTGGGAAACCCTGAATAGGCAAGGGCTGCCAGGCGATCTTTTAAAACTTGTAATAGGATTGCATCGGGAGAATTACGCCAAGGTTAGATGGGGCCCAAATGGAGAACTCACAGACCCGATCCCGATAAAAAGGGGAGTACGACAGGGCTGTGTTCTGGCCCCTACTTTATTCTCCCTTTATGTAAACGATATTGCAACCTACATGGAAAATTGCGATAATGATTCTCCTCGACTGGGAGGGGAACGAGTTGCGTCCCTCCTTTTCGCGGATGATACAATCCTAATATCGCTAACGCCACGTGGACTACAGATCTTATTAGACAGGTTCCAACAGTACTGTATCAATAAAGGACTAGAAATTAATATAAAAAAACAAAATATATGGCACTGAACCCGCACAAAACTTTTAAAAAGAACTTAATGTTAAATGGGCAAAGATTAGATTATGAGCACAGCTTCACCTATCTGGGGGTTTTGATGGACTCTGCAATGGGATGGGGCCCACAACTGGAAAAATCTAAATTGGTGTTTAAACAAAACTGCTTCCCTATAACACAGAGGTACAATAAAAGTGTGAATAAAGCGGTTACTCCAGCGATAGAGCTCTTCAGATATAAGGTACAGTCTGCCTCCTTGTATGGGGCAGAAATTTGGGGACCAGTATGTAAAAAATCCTTTGAAGTATTGGAAAATAAATTTGTCAGGGGCTTATTAAAAGTTCCAACCAACACTCCCCTGATACCATTATTCCTAGATCTTAACATCAAACACACAGATCAGCACGCTGTACTGAGACCATTGCTGATGTGGGTCAGATTATGGACAACTGTGGAACTATCTGACTATAGAAATGGGATGAAGGAAGTATTAGAGCTGGATAGAGACAACAAGATCTTTTGGTTTAAGCATGTTAAAAGCTGGCTTACCAAGCTCGGATTATCACACTTCTGGAACGAGCCTGAATCTCTTAACCTAAATTCCCAAAAAATTGTCAAACTAAGCTTCTGGTCATTAGTGAATTATGAATCTGTGTATTCAAGAACCCATGGCCCCCTTACTGAAAAATTTCTTATGGCAAAAAATGAGGCTCTATTCGAACAATTTTTAGACGAAATCCAACCCCCACTGGCAAAATCTCTATATCTAAAATTTAGGTATGGAACGCTGAGAATAAAAGTAACGGAGAAAAGTTGGGGGAAGACTGACAAAGAACATTGTACCCTGTGCACTAATAACCAAAGGGAGGACATTTTCCACATATTGTTTTTCTGCCCTAGTTATGATAAAGCCAGGAAAAAGTGGATAGTCCCCTTGTGCCGCAACATTGGCTCTACTTCCCATAGGGAAGTTGGCAGAATCCTAAGTACGGACACCAGCCAAGTAATTGTGTTCGGTATTAGCAAATTTCTATTGTCCACCTATTTTGTCAGAAGGAAATTATCTCTTTCCTTCTAAATTAAGAAAGTTGTTACTTGTACTCCCCGGAACCATGAACTAAGCCAATGCATTGTATATTAATCCGGGTTGTAACTCAAACTAATGTTTAATGTTTTTTTAACTTTTTTACACTTTTTAAAACATTTTAAATATTTATTGATACTGTGTCAAACTGAAGTATAAATCATGTGCTATTATAATGAAATACTAGCTAAACGTGTTAAAATTTGATGAAATGTAGAAGAGTGCCCTTATAATGGATGTTATATTGTTGTATATTTTTTCCTTTTTTTATCATGAATTGTATTTTATTGCTATCTTTTATGTTGCAATGCAACGAAATAAAGATTAAATTGAACAAAAAACAACATATATGGCAACAGACAGATGTCTACTGGCCATTTGTTACCTCATTAATAGTGCTACACCAAACTGGGTTACCCACTGCAATAAACTTAAAATGCACAATAACCACCATTGTGCTCCCCCAGTAGCATTCCGTGTAAAAAAAGGAATCTGTAACATAAACTTAAACAAGTTTTACCAGACCATACCCAGATAACAAGCTGCCACGGTGCTGTGTATTTTGGACATAGTTTATTCTTTATGCCTGGAATGTCCGACCAAAGGTGCTGAAGGTTAGTTGGAAAATAACCAACACCATAGTGTGAAGATAGACAGGCATTAGAGGCTTAAACCTATTCACATGGTGGGACTTACTTGTGGTCATAACAAAGGGATGAACAATCAAGGAACCTATGTTTCTCAGATACAGCATCCAATGGTTGGGGAACAAATTACACAGACAGTCATCATCAATGATCTTTTAATTTCAGTCTAAGAAACCATAAAAGATTTACAATGAATTAATACACATCACAATAAAAAAGATCATAACATTTCAAAAAGGGGTACCACCAGACCAATGTACACCTCTTGGAAATAAAAATCTCAATACAAGACCTTTCTTAAGTATTAAAAAAATAAATATACATAAAATCACACAATTTAATACATTTGTTAAAAAACATTGAGGAGCATTTCAGTCCAGGCATCCAAAAGATGAGCTTCATGATTTACAAGTCAAAAGCCCAAACTGTTAAAAGTCTATTATGAATATACGTAATTCAAAGCATGAACCAGTTATAATATATAGGGTGACACTTTTTCTCTAATATAATGTAAAACTAGGATAAAACTAGTTGTAAAATCCATTTATATCATAAAGTGCAAGTGCAAAATCATTGTACTTCAAACGTAACAACTTAAAATTTCAAGCCTTCTATTTTTCTTTTTAAACTTGCACCAAACAGGTACCTGCTAACACTAAAAACCACTGGTTGTGAGGTATCTGTTCGCAATTTTCTTTCTGCCTCACAGCAGGATCTAATGCCCAATAACCGGCAAATGAGTTTGGTCCATTTCCTCCTATATTGTATATAAGCTGGACAGAATAATAATAAATTATATACATTTTCTTTTGCACCTGTGTGGCATAAGACGCAACTTCCTGTGTTTACATCCCCATGCCTTTGAACTCATTTTACTGTATTTGAATTTATCTGTAAAACACCATAACGAAATTTCAGATATAAAAATTTAGCTAACTGTAGTTGTATTTCATCCAAGAATAGCTCAAAATTCCAGTTTGGTTTCATTAGAAGGAACCGTGATGACAGTGTACCTAAATTTTAGCAATGGGACAATGTATCTTGAGTAAAAGCCCAAAAAGTTTGCTTCAACAGCTTTTTTGAAGCCATTGACAATCCAAGAGGTTCCTCCCAAAAATGCTTAAGTCCTAGTTTATAAAACCAATCATGGACATGCTTCAACCATGGCAACCCAGTACCATTTATGAGCCTTAGGATTTCCTTAGCCTACTGGGCGAGTTCATCTGTAGACCACAGACGGACCCAGAACATTAAACGCAGTAAAATTTTCTGATCATCTGTATGGCGTATATATAGGTTCATAACAAATGGTATTAACGGTGTGTGCGTCGGAAGACTTAGTAATTTTCTGAAAAACTTATTTTCGCCCACCTTAAAAGTATTGTTAGTTAAGGGGCCCCACAGTTCAGCCCCGTATAAGGATGCTGATTGCACCCTGTATTTATATACCTCAAGGGCAGGAGATACTGCTTTAGACAAACTACTCTCATGTTTTCTTATTATTGGGAGAGAGTTTTGGAGTAAAATAGTTTTACTTTTCTCCAACTGTGGTCTTCAAGTCATTTTAGTGTCCAAAGTAATAGCTAAATAGTTAATATTGTGCACGTATTTTATCTTCTGATTATTGACAGTTAATTTTTTTTCCAAAGATTTATGTGGGTTAACTGCCATGTATTTTGTTTTACTAGAAATTTCCATACCCTTTACTTCGCAATATATCCCAAAGGAATGTATTAAACTTTGCAAACTTTTGGGAGTTTGTGAAATTAAAATTGTATTGTCAGCAAATAAGAGTGCCGGTAATGGCGCCCCCCCTAATTGGGAGAATCGTGTTCGCAGCCCAAAAGATAGTCAGGGATATCATTAACATATAATGAAAATAGGGTGGGGGCCAGAACACATCCCTGCCTTACGCCCCTATTTACCTGGATAGGATCAGTAAGTTCGCCTATTGGCCCCCATCTAACCCTTGAAAAATTATCTTCATGCAATCTTATTATCTGCAAAAGGATTTCCCCCGGTACCCCTTGGTTTTTTAAGGATTTCCAGAGGAAATTTCTGGGGATGAGGTCAAAAGCTGACTTTAGATCCACAAAGCCGATATACAGATGAGCCTTCTTAAATATTGTGTACTTCCAACTTATGCAAAGAAATCTAAAGACCTGGTCAATTTTGCTAGTTTTAGCTCTGAAACCCGCCTAATAAAATACTATATTCCTCAATCCAGTCAGTCAATTTTTCAAATATTTGCAGTGCAAATATATTCTATAAAACATCTATTAAACTAATCGGTCGATAGTGCGATGGGTCATGGCGGTTACCCTTATTAAAAATGGTTGTAATCTCAGCCCCTTTCCATGTTTCCGGTATAGGTGCACCTGTGGTGACCGAGTTACACAAAAGATTAATAAAATGGCCCCAAACCTATTTATCATGTTTTCATAAGTCTCCTGGTATCTTGTCAGGACCAGGTGCCTTCCCTGGTTTTACTGTGTCTATTGCTGCCATTGTTTCTTCCAAACTAAAGTATAATGAGGCACTATTTAAAAGTGTTTCATATTCTTGTGGACTGTACTCAATTTCATTCATAGATGTAGAAAAAAGGCAGGAAAAAGTGGCTTACCCAAGTATTCGCCTCTAAAAAAAGGTCTTTGCTACATCTACCCTTTTTATTACCTTTGGATAACAAGCGCCAAAAACCCGATTGGTCTTTTGCTTTAGCTGCAATAATTTATTCTGTCCAAATGTTATCATCCAACATTTTTTTGTTTGGGTTAGTAGACTCTTATACTGAATCCTTTTGTCCCGTAAAGCCACTATATTTTTGACTTTCATTACAAAAATGAGTTCTTTTTTTGCCTCACGGCATTCATTATTGCACAATGGGTTGTCCAATTTGCTCACTTCTATTGTCCCCTTTTTACGTTCTTTCAGGATTCTACATAGTATAGGTGTTAAATATTCTACCAGTCTATGGTGTAATTCCACAATTGGAATCTCTGTGACAGATAGATCCACATAAGGGGAAACTGTCGCTGGAAAAATATGGTAGATCTGCTTAATAGCCATTTCATTTCCCCCTATTGAGGGCTACTTTAAGGCTCTACGATTGTTGCTAAGTGATGGCTCTGTGACACTGTTATTAATGTCTCTGACCCTCAAAGCAGCTAGCTGAAAGAGGAGAGCAGCAAGTGTCAAACATAGGGGATAGTGATCACTCTCAGATCTATCATCAACTACTAGGTCATGTACCATTGGCCACAAAGCAATAGAAAGCAATATATAATCTACACAGCTCTTCGAATTGCTCCTGCTGAATGTAGGAGCATTTGGGCTATCGGAGGGCAATCGACCATTGGAAGCTCGTAGGCCATGCCCCAAGACCAATCTTATTAGCTGCGCAACAGCAGATGTACAGGATACTACCGGGGTGCTTTCCAGTTAAGGGATGTTATTGGCCATATCTACTTCTTCGAAGATATTTTCAAATCCAACCATAGGTTCGAATTTGCGATTGAAATCGCCCCCCACAATTATCAAAGCCCTTGGTTTAACTAAGGTTAAAAATTGATCTAAGTGTTCAATAACCTCAGATTCCTTACTTGCTGAATTTGGTCTACAGTATATATTTATTATGTAGCCTTCCTTTTTTCAGGTGTTAGAAACTTTATTCCCAGAATATTCTGCGTTGGGAATTCTACCAGCTTTATATCAACTCCTAACGTGACTTTTATCCAAATGGCAAGGCCTCCTGAGGGACTTCCTCTAACTGAAGGAATGGCAGCAACACTAAATGTTTTGAAACCTACTTTATGGGGGATTTCCAAAGCCCATGTTTCTTTGTTTTTTTTAAAAACATGTTTTATTGAAGATTGTACACAATATGCAGGTCTCTGTACCCCAGAGATAACTGCAGGACATTCAGGCTTCAAAAAATAAAGTACAATCCTATTTCTACTGAAATGATCATTCAACATATACAGAGGCAGGTGTAAACATTGCCCCCCCCACCCTCCCGTTACCCAAACTCCTCCCTCCCCAACCACTCCCCCCATCGCACCGTCATCATTCTTCGTCTCTTCTTCAATACTTTAAATCTGAACCCAATGTGTGCACCCGTCTTGAATACCTCAGCCCACATCTACCAGGGGGTCTTGATCCACCAGAGGCTCGAGCCATAGGCCCCTAAAATAGGCCCACCTCTTCCAAATTTTGAAATGTTTCCGTGGGCAGCCCGAGCAACATAAATCGGCTCCTCCAGCCCAATGCAGAAGTCGAGCCCCCTCTTCCATGCTACAGCTGTAGGGGCACGTGTGTCTTTCCAAGCTTTGGCTACATCCCGCTTGGCCAGAGTGAGGCCCAACAAAAGCAGATGTCTCCCTCCCACCCCTTCTAAAACATGGAGGAGACCCAGCTGCGTTGTACGGGGGAGTTCCCACCCAAGTGCTTCAGATAGACAGTCCCACACCCCCTTCCAAAACCTGGCCAGTGCAGGACAGCTCCACACCGTATGTAAAAACGTCCCAACTTCCCACCCACATCGTAGACAATCCGGGGACACTATCAGGCCCGCCCGCCATAATTGTTGTCTGGTAAAATACACCCTGTGGACGTATTTGAACTGTATAAGCCGGAGGCGTATCAAAATGGCGGCACCCCGGGGCCTGGCCAACTCCTCCCTCTAATCCTTCTCTTCCAAGGCACCCACATCTGCCTCCCAGGACTCCCGAAGCTTCTGCAGCGAAGGATAACAATGCGTGACTAGGGATTGATATAT
Organism: Lissotriton vulgaris; assembly: GCF_964263255.1. Classification (NCBI taxonomy): domain Eukaryota; kingdom Metazoa; phylum Chordata; class Amphibia; order Caudata; family Salamandridae; genus Lissotriton; species Lissotriton vulgaris. The sequence continues at coordinate 449,520,321 of NC_141700.1, forward strand.
ACAGGATATCTTTTTGGGCCCCAGATCGCCCATAAATACCTTGGCCTCTAGTGGGCTATACTCAGGGAGTGATTCCAACCCCTACAGACACGGGGAGAGAGCATGACGGAATTGAAGGTATTTGAAGAACTGAGTTCAGGGCATACCAAACTCCTGGCTTAGTTCCTGAAATGACTTAAGGGTCACCCCTGATAGTACATCCCCCAGTGTGGAGATTCCAATGCTGTCCCACCCCCCAAAACCTTGTAACGCAGCAGACCGGGGAGCCGACCATTGCGCCAGAGGGGAGTTTCACCCATCAAAGTGTTCCACCAACCCATACGCCGCAGGGTTTGCCTCCAGATCTGAAACACTAACTGCGTGCCGGGCGGTAGTGTCTTCCGTATCCGCGCCGCGTAGAGTATAGTATGGAGCGAGTGGGCTCCCATTAAGAGGCGTTCCAATGCATATGCTGGGTCTCTCCTATCTCCGTACCACCAATCATTTAGGACGAGCAGATGGGACGCCTGATAGTAGGAGAGGATATCCGTTGTCACCAGGCCACCACAGTAGAAGGAGAGAAAGCACGTGCACACTGCGACCCGTACAGCGCCCCCGGTCCAGAGGAATTGCCCCAGCACTGCGTTGACCTATTGGAACCATGGGGAGGGAATCGGGTAGAGATGATTCTGCAGTTGGTACAGCAATCTGGGGAGGGCCACCATTTTGAAAATAGCAGACCTGCCTTGTATGGTTAGCGGCATGCGGGACCAATTCTTGTTATCGGCTCTAGCCCGCTCCCACACCGGCACAACATTCAGCTCCCAAGAAATCGTTGGAACCTCGGATATGAAGACGCCCAGGTATTTAATGCCTCCCGTCGCTACCTGTAGTGCTTAGGCCCAAGCTCCTGCCCGTGCATGACCTCCCAGCACCCATAAGGTGGATTTGCGATGGTTCATGTACAGCCCCGATGTCTCGCCGAATATCTGCATGATTTCCATAATACGTGCCCCTGACTTGTTTATGTCTGTTAGAAAAAAGAGGACATTATCAGCGTATAGCACAATTCTGTCGGACAAGTCCCGATCCTACTCAAATCCCCGCAGCTGCGCATCCATGCGCACCCACACGGCCAGCGGCTCCATGGCCAGGGCAAAAAGATAGGGCGAAAGGGGACAGCCCTGTCGGGTGCCCCTCCCAATGTGAATTTAGAGGAAGTGACTCCTGCTATCCTGACCGAGGCCGTCAGGTCAGTATACAGCAGCCGTATATACGACAGAAAACGAGGACCCAGATTCAGCCGCGGTAAGAGGGCGAATAGGTAGACCCAGCTCAAGGTCAGTGAATCAAATGCCCTGTCCATATCAGCCAACAGAAGCGCCGCAGGCACTCCGGGTTTCCGGACTGTTGCCACTGCCACATGTGCTCTTCGTATGTTATGCATGGTCGCTCTCTGGGGCATGAAGCCGGACTGGTCTGGGTGGACTAGATCGGCCACGTGGGGCAGGAGGCGATTGGCCAACACTTTAGCTAGAATCTTTGCTTCCACGTTCAACAAGGAGATCGGACGGTATGAGGCGTGCTGCTCGGGGGGACGGCCAGGTTTGTGGAAGACAACCACCTCTGCGTGTCTCCAGTCGGGTGGAAGGCAGCCTCGCTCTCTAGCTTCCTCCACCACCCTTCTATAAAAGGCCCCCAACTGTAGGTGATATTTCCTGAAAAATTCACTGGGAAACTCGTTGGGCCCAGGCACTTGACCAGTATTAGGTTCGCCCAGTGCTGTGCCTAGTTCCTCTTCCATTAAGGGGAGTTCCAGACAATCCCTTACCTCATCCGAGACCGCACGCAGCGGCATGTCCGCCAGGAATTTGTCCACCACATCGGCGGGGAGACATTCGTTTGGAGCATGCAAGCTGGCGTAATAGGCGGCAAACCCCTCCGCCAATGCCGTGGGATCTGTGACCGGTGACCCCTCAAGTTCTAATATCCGGGGCAGAGTCTGGGCTTGGAATGTACCCTGACAGAGCCAGTGGAGCATCGTCCCGGATTTATCCCCCCATTGTTAAATCTGGCTGCGTGTAGCAAGTCAAATCTGCTTGGCTTCGTCCGTCAGCATGGATGCATAAGATTTCTGTGCTAGAAGAAGCTGCCCTGCCGCGTGTGCCCCCCCTTCTGTACTGCCCAGGAGCTCTAATGCTGCCATGTTGGCCTCAGCCCGAACCAGGTTCTCCCTACGTTTCTTCCTCGCTGCCGCACACCATGCAATGTCCACCCCTCTGAGCGCTGGCTTCATCGACTCCCACACCGTACTAACATCTGCTACCGACCCTACATTTTCAGTCAGGAAGTGGGCAACGGCCTCGCCCATGTGTTTCTGGTAGTCTGGCTGCTGCAGATGCCACACGGAGAGGCGCCACCTGAATGGCCGCCGCTCCCTATCTAAGCCAATATCAACTGTAGTGGGAGAGTGGTCAGAAAGCCCACGTGACTCTATATATCGCTACACCTGGGACAAACAGGTAATTCAGCCTGGAAAAGGATTTGTGAACCGTGGAAATGTAAGTGTAGCCCCTCGTGTTGCCATGTAGGTGCCTCCAAGTGTCCACCCAATTAAGACCCCGTGCCATGTCATGAAATTTAGTGGATGGGCCTACTACACCACCGCTCCCGGGGTGATACCTGTCAATATGGCTTTCCATGACGTCATTCCAATCTCCTCCTATTACTTGTAGGACATCAGGAATATCGGCCCATACACCAAACAGTTTTTCAACTAGAGACCACTGTAGGGGGGGGGCGGGGCATAGACACTCCCTAACACCAGTGGTTCCTCACCCAATGTACCCTTGATGATGACATAACGACCCTGCCAATCGGTCCACTGAGTTGAGTGGATATAAAGGATCCTGCGATGTATGAGGATAGCCACTCCCCTAGAGCCTCTCGTAAAGCCAGCGTGAAACACCTGGTGGTAACCATAGCGCTGTAGGCATGGTGCTTTTGTGCCTAATAAATGAGTTTCTTGGAGCAGCAGCACATCTGCGCCTGCCCTCTTTGCCTGCCGTAGTACTGCCCCCCTCTTAATCTTATCCAGAATTCCCCATACATTCCAACTTAGGACCCTAAGGGAGCCCCTGGACCCATATACTCTACCCTCGGAATCCGCCATCAGGGGACATCTAATGTGAATGCCCATCTATTGGACCCAGCCTGCGCACACAAAGTAACATTCCAGACTCCTATGTGACCATGCGACCCCTCCCCCACAACAGTCCCCGACCCTGAACTCTAACAATCCCCCCCACCTGCCCGCACCCCCCCATACCTCAGAAACAGTGAAGTACCTGTCGCAGCATAGCGGGCACCCGACCCCCAATGGGAAGCCGGAGGCCCCCTACCCCAATGGATCCCCAGTAACTCCCCCCAACCCCTCAGTCACCCGCAACCAACCCGCTCCTTGGAGAGCCACCCGCCCAAGACTCCCCCCCACCCCGCTCCTCAGCGCCCCCTCATTCAATGTGAGGAGTGGACATCGGCTCCCATCGAGCTACCCACTCACACAACTGAATCAATACGTGGGAATAGAAAAAAAAATGCATGCGCTAGTACATAACTGAATGTTCAAACTCGCCGTAGATTGCACTCCCCAAGTGTCAATGAAATAAATTTCAGGTTCCGTCGATGTGGCTGTCAGGGGCCCCTTTCCCCCTCTCAGATGCGCTCCCTGACGTTGAGCGCTGCCAGGACCTGGACCTCCAGTTACCTTTACTTCGAGCCGATCTGGAGGCCCGGGGCTGCGGCCCACCCCGAGAAGAGTTCGTCTCCAATCCCGGGGGTGTATGCACTCTGATTGGCACTGTCTCATCTGTCCATTGGAACACCTCTTCCGGGGTGTCAAAGAAGTGAGTGAGGGACTGGTACACCACCCGCAAGCATGCTGGATACAGCAAGGCATATGGGAGCTTCAATTCGCGCAGGCAGGCCTTGGCCGCTGTGAATGATTGCTGCTGCTGCTGTACCATGAGAGAATAGTCCGGGAAAATCATGACTCGGTGGTTCTCGTTGAGCAACGACTCCTTCTCCCTGTCGAGTTTGAGGATAGCGTCCCGGTCGTGAAAGTTTAGGAGTTTAGCGATCACTGGTCGCGGCCGTGCTCCCTCCAGCGGTTTCTGCATGAGGGCCCGGTGTGCCTGTTCAATAACAAAACAGCGGGAGAGTGAGTCCGGGGGGAGCCAGCCTTCTAGCCATCATGTCAGGAACCCCTCCATGTTACCTTTCTCACATCCTTTGGGCAGTCCCACAAAGCGCAGGTTGTTCCTCCTAGCGTGTCCCTCCGCATGTTCCACTCGGAGAGCTAGGCCCTTCTGATCTGACTCCATATTTGCTATCTTGCGCTTCAGGGCCTCGACGTCATCCTCTACTCCGGAGAGGTGCGTTTTGGCTTCGGTGATGCAGGACACAGCCTTCCTCAGATCTTGGCGCAGCAGCGTCACATGGGACCCCACAGCCCCTATCTTTGCATCTAGGATATCTCGGGACTGCGTTATGGCTGCCATGAGTGCGGCGTTGGCCGGCCCTGCATCCTGGCAGCCACCAGACGCCCCTGCACCGCCACTGGGGCCTGTGAATTTATCAATGGGGCCTTCTTTGGGGGGCCTCCACCTCCGCCACCTCGAGTCATGTCTACCGGCCACTAGGCATGGCCCCACCAGAGACCAGTCGTCGACAACGCCGCAGGGCTTGCTCTGCTACTGCCGATGTCCTGTGCGCGTGTCTGGCTTTTGTCCGGTCCAGACCCTCACTGCGGTGTGGCACTCCCTGCCTCCTCCGTCAGGCCCTCCGCCTGGGCCAGCGAAAGCGCCCCTAGGGCCAGGGTCTGGCACCGCTGAGTTCACCGCCGCGGCCCGATTCGACTGCCGAAGGGGTACAGGGACGTCCCCGTGTCGCCCTGCGTGCAGAAATCTGCCCAATGCGCCACCTACAGGGTCGGTAGCAGGGTACTGGGCACTACTTCCCGTGTGCTGCACTGCCCGGTGCCGCCCGATCGAGCAAGGCGCTTCCCCGACCAGCACGCATCCAGTGCAAGGGCCCAATGTCACCAGCGGGCTGCTAGGCTCAATGCGTCCCCCAAGTGGGCCAAGGTGCGATCTCCTCCACGGATGTGGCCCAATCTGATCGCCACCGGTGCTGCTGGCCCTACTCAGGTGTTCCACGCCATCCGGCCCTCCGGTACACCCTCCAGACCGCACCACCACTGCCTCCCTACCGTGCAGCCCTCCGGGGTACTGCCACGAGAGAGGGTGGGGCCACAAATCAGGCCGACGTCCGGGTCTGCCGCCGGGGGTGCTCCAAAATTTAGTCCCCGGCGTTCCGGGCTGTACCAGGCCTCAACGATCCTCCTCTGCACCGGGATGTCGTGCCTGCCGTGGTCCGAGGTTGCACTCACGGTCACCGGATGTTAAAGGGGACCGATCAATGCCACTGGGTGTCTGATGCAGTCCCACCAAACTGGGGACCGGCGCCCACACTGCCCGCTCAGCCTCTTCGCTTACCGCCGGGACCCGCGAAACTCGAGGTCCCGGCTCCACCACTCCGTCCAGGCCTCACTGCACAAGGCCTCGATCTTCTGCCCCCAGTGTGCGAATTCAGCCAGAACTGTGCACGGGGCCCGCCACCAATTTCTGACGCGCAAATCTCCCCGCTGGGGCACTCAAGCGCGGTGGGAAGCAGGATAACTCAGCGGACTTATGCAAGGCGGGACCGAGCTTCTTTAGACTGCGTCCGCCATGATGGCTCGCTTGGCCACGCCCCAGCCCATGTTTCTTTTAGCAAGATTGTTTCACTATGCCTGATATATTCCTGCCATACTACATCCCCTTGGTTTCTTTTAAGTCCTGAAATATTCCAAGAAGTCAATCTTATCTCTGTTTGGCATTCTTTCATATTTTGTTCATTAACTACTTCTTCTACTTTATTTCTTAGTCTTGGCATTTTCTCACAGTATTACAGGAGTAATTAACGCAGTTGTAGATAGGATTATTATTGTTCTTAAGTGAGCAAACTGGCTCCACGCTCAGGCCATTTTCCTCAGACAAGAGTATAGTTAATTCATCAACACTGTCATGTATTATAACCTTCTCCCTATCATCAGGGTTACATATTTGGTCCAGGTATCTATTATTCAGATGTGATCTTCCTACATCCTTTTTTGGAATACTAGGGGCAATTCCTGCTTCTGCCTTATGAGCAATCGCTTTCACTTTATAGTCACATACAGAGGGCATAGGTACCGAGGCCTGGAAATCAACTATAGGCACTCTTCCTTGTTGGGGTATAGGTAATTGTCGGTCTTGGGCATCCAAGTCTGACAATATCTGAAACCTATTGAACATTGCAACTAGGGTAGGCCTATTAATTCAGGGCCCAACCTGTAGTTTATAGAAATACCCCAAGGGAGTGCACAGATACTAGTATTAGGAGTTAAAGTTGCCTCACAATGATTTAAAAGATAGCGAACCATCTGTGGACTACGGAAATTAACCATAATACAATTGCCTTTTATACATTTGAAAGATTGGCCTACCCACCCCACTCTACCGACCATCAATATCTCCTTATTATCTGAGGGATGGAACCTTTTGTGTTTTGTCAGCTAGTCCGCAGTTTTATTCCGTAGATCATCCCAATTTTCTCTCTGGTCAACCCTGAGTGCAGGAACACCGGCCAAAATTAAAGCATAAGGACATGAAGCTGGGGGTAGACTCAGTAGATCTGTGTTAGGGTTCAAAGAATCATTAGTTGAATCAGCTCCCGAATTCTTGAACGGGGCACTCAAAACCCTTAATAAATCTGGTCGTGCTGTACAAATGTCTTGTGTGCTTGAAGATTTGAGCCATTGGATATCTCCTCAACCTACCTTCCATACTTTTGGAAGTAGGATTAATCCCATAGCCTCCCTTTGCTTTCCAATCATAAGCTGAGGACAGACGGCTATCCATCGTCGTTCTTGGTTCTTCTCTTTCTACTCCATTCACTTTGGTACCCACCTTATTATAATCTAGGTTTTTTATGCAGCACTAAACCTAATACTTATTCATCTGGAGCAACGTCAGTTTCAGTCATGACATCCTCAGTATTAGTATTAACATCTCTTGAAACGTGAGGCAATGGAAATTTATCAGTTTGTGTACCAACAGAGCTACTTTTCGATGTAAAGGCATTTACATTATTAGCTGTATTGGCACAATAAGTTGCTTGAGAGCCCTTTACAAACGTAGATTTTTTTACACCAGCTGGCAAAACTTCCACTTTCCGTGCTACCACATTATTCAAGACCCTCGTCCTAGTGACTCTACCAGATGCTACTGGTATAGTAGGCACTAAAGGATTTAGATCTGGTACAGAAGGAGAAGGGGAGGAAATAAGTGAAGCGTTTGTGGAAGTAGTGGGAAGACATTCTTGTGCGCGATCCCCTATTCTGACCCGCTGATAAATGACTCTGAAAAATAGATGGTTCCAAAGAGAGGCGTTGCTCGGTTAGTTCTATCTCATGCATCAGTAGTGACTCTGCCCTAACCAAAAAAGCATCTAACGTACCCGCAACTCCCTTACGTTTTTCCATGTTAGATTGGCTTACAGTTGTTAAAACAAAGCAAACCTATACAAAACAAATGATTTAGTAGAAAACAGCACAATATATTTATACACCAAGATACTGTCAAGTCAGTGTCTCGAAGGGCAATATTTTAGGGGAATGGCCCAGCCCGGCCTCTTCTGGGCTCTGACGGGTGCAGACTGGCCCGCCCTTGGCCCAGGCTTTGCCCAGGCACGGCCCGTGCGTCCCGCGCTGTGGGGCTCAAGGCAGCACTTTATAGCGCGATGGTCACGCCTCCCCCAGTGGCAGTTGCTGTCAATTAGGGCAATGTGGTGCACACTGGGACTCCGAGTCCCCCGAGGGTGTGGGGGTGATGTCAGGGAGGTGAAAAGTCACTCTAAGCAACAGAGAGCAGACACGTCAGCCCGCAGCCCAGCTAGAAGAAGATCAGAGCACAAAAACCACTGTAGGAGCAGGGAAATCCTCAAGCATGTCCCGCGTTGCGGGGGTCGAGGCAGCGATTTATAGCGCGATGGTCACGCCTCCGCCAGCGGCAGCTGCTGTCAAATAGGACAATGAGGTGCACCCTAGAACTCCGAGTTCCACCAGGGTTTGGCGGTGATGTCAGGGAGGTGAAAAGTCACTCTAAACAACAGGGAGCAGACACATCAGCCCGCAGCCCAGACGGGCTGACCGTAAAATATAGCTTAAGTCCTTAGTCCCAGAGACAGTCATTCAATGCATATCCAGAATGTAGTACGGTATTGAGGAGGGAAATGCAATTTAATCCTCATCCTGCAGAAGCGGGTACCAAATTCTCCTCTAAACTGCTGTCCAGACTCACCGTAGCGTAATCTGGACATCGGTTCTACATTTGAGCCTCACCTTTCAAAAGCGAGAGGCAGCTTACCCACCATTTAGAAACGTGGCATAAGGTCATATGGCCAAAACCAGAGGAAAGAAATAAATTAAGAACATTGCACCAGAGCCACATTGAATTGAAGGTCACTGGAAATAAACAACGGTATACAGATGGAGCCTAGTCGCCATCTTGAAATGGAAATCACCTAATGAAATATACCTATAACAAGTAACAAATTGAGCTTAAACAACTCAAATCCAAAGAACCAATCTATAAATCATGAAAAAATCTTGTAACAAAAAGATTAATCCAAATATATCTAGGGCTGACAGGCATCAATCACTATACAAAAATATAATATATATATATATATATATATATATATATTATATATATTCAATGAAAAAACCATAGGTTATAGACCATATATAGTTAGGAATTCGCATTTACAAAACCTTATTTTACTCGCATAAAACCATTGAAATTCCATATATAGTTAGTTGCGCTAACTATATATCGCGCACCCGCAATCCACTGCTGATGATGTCACATATTACATCATTCATGACATGGTCAGTGACATCACTGATGACATCACTGATGACATCTCAAATGACATCACTGATGACATCACTGATGACATCTCATTTGACATTACTGATCACATCACTGATGATATCATTCATGTGATAATACGATGAACCTCTTCAGACTCTAATATAACCTTAGATACAATCAGTGTAAACAGACACTCACAGACTGTCACTCATCCATGGAGTTACTCACACACCTAGTCAGTCATGCAAAGAATCAATCACACCTCCATTTCCTCAACTATACAGTTATACAAACTTTACTTATTCAAACATATACTAACACATATTTACTCTCTTATACAATCCCTGATACAAGTTCACAATGATCCATACAGCCACTCACACATTCACTGGCTCTTATGCACAGTTATTTATATATGTCAACTCTCACATGTACTGTGTTTTACATATGTACTTACTTTGACATGTAGCACTGAGATATCCATTCACTCACCAATACACTCATGCACACAGTCAACCGCCCATACAGCTGTTTCCACATGCACTTTTGAAACCATACCTCTAGTGAATCAACTGCTCACACATCTATGCACAGAGTCATACACCTCCCAGCCACCCACACACACACTCAGTCTCCCATACAAATACTAAGGTAACCAATCAATAACCCATATAGTTACTCATATAGCTACTTATCAACACATGCAACAGTTTACAGAACAACAGACATAATGATGCACAAATTAAGACAGTTTAGTCACTAACCCATGCACTCAGTGAGACACATTTAATCACTCACTCATACAGTCAGTCATGCACCTACTAAATCCTTCATCCAGACACTTATACATCCACTCATTCTTCAATATGTAAGACATATTTTAACTTCACAGAAACATACAGTCACTGGATGTTGTCATCAGTGATGTCATTTGAGATGTCATCAGTGATGTCATCAGTGATGTCACTGACCATGTCATGAATGATGTAATATGTGACATCATCAGCAGTGGATTGCGGGTGCGCGATATATAGTTAGCGCAACTAACTATATATGGAATTTCAATGGTTTTATGCGAGTAAAATAAGGTTTTGTAAATGCGAATTCCTAACTATATATGGTCTATAACCTATGGTTTTTTCATTGAATTTCAATGGTTTTTTAAATGCAAATTTCTAACTATATATGGTCTATAACCTATGGTTTTTTCAGTGAATTTCATTGGTTTTTTAAAAGCTAACATCTGTAGCTGTAAAATGTATTATTCTTTAAATCCCAAAATATATTTAGATGTTTATTGATAATTTTTTTTTTAATATTTTTTTTCTTCGCTTCTAGTTCGCGAACCGGGAAGCTTTCCGTTAGCTCATCTTGATGCCGCGATCTAGTCCGCGAACCGGTCAACGTTACGTTAGCGGAACAGTGACGCGCCGCGGAAGCGCGACGTATCACGTTATCGCGTAATGCGTCTAATGACGCGCCGCGTTAGCGCTCCCGGAAGTGCTCCGGACCGCGAACCGGAAGCGATCTGGGACGCGGCGCGCGCCGCGTAACGTAAGCGGAACAGGTCATGTGACTTGTTTATCAAACTTCTCATTGGTTCATTTCACTTTTGGTTTCCAAATGATGTATGACTAGGTCATGTGACCTAAAAATAACACTTTTCATTGGCTCAGAACTTTTGTTTTCCCCAAATCAAGTAAACCCCTCCTTATTTCCTCACTCTGACTTTCATCTTGGTGAGAGAAAGACCATTTATCTGAAGATCCACAATGGCTTCCATTGTTGCTGCAGCTGGTGCACCCCCACCACCACCTCCACCTCCCCATAAGAAGAGAGGACCACCCAGTCAAATTATGACTAACAGAGAGGAGGAAGATGAGGAAGAAGAAGAAGAGGAGAGAGAGGGACAACAATTTGTTGATGAGTTGCCCCGGGTTTCTAAACGAAAAACCAGTTTCATCTGGCAGTTTTTCACCATCCCTCCTGGAACCAAGAAAGTGAATGCAAAATATGCCACCTGCCTCATCTGTGACCACAGATTGTCGAGAGGCACAGAAAAGAAGTACAGTATGGGGAACTATACAATGCACCGTCACATGAGCAGGTGGCATCCCTTGAACTACAGCCGGGCTGAGTTGAGGGATCTTGAAGACAATCCGACGGCAACTCCTGTGGCAAGATCTACATCCACATTGTCTTTGACGGGAAGAGAGGCACAAGAGACTGTGCCAAACATCCAACGTAACTTCCAGCACATGAAGGTGTCTTGTATTTACTGTGGTGCTATGCTGTCATATGGCAACATGAGTGTCAACCTCATGAACATTGCATATGAAAATCATAAGTGCCCTAATGCACCCAAAAAGTAATTTTCTTTTTTTTTGCTCCAGTTGAGCCGTTTTGAAAGCCTGTTTTTTGTTGTCTCCCCTCCTTAAAAAACACAAAAAAAACATAAAACAGTTCTAAAAATACAAAAAAATCAAAAAATGTTCAAAAAATTACAAAAAAAACATAAAACAACAAAAACAAAAAAAAACAGTTCTTTTCAGAACTACCTCCCCTTTCAAACAAAATTGCTAGAATGTTTATCACTCTGGCAAGCTCTATTTCTTTTGGTTCGCTTCAAGTTCGCTGACCGGTTCGCGAACTTTAAGCGAACTAAAAAAAATATTTTTTTAAAAAAAAAGAAGAGTTAGTATAAGGGAAGTAAACAGAGAATAATGTAAAAAGAAAGACAGCTAGAGAGAGTAAATGAGAGATACTGTCAATGACATCATCAGCAGTGCATTGCGGGTAAAAAGAGTGGAAAACATTGACCTTATAATTCTTGTTACCTTTTTTAAATATTTTTTCATACTTTCAATCTGTAAAACAAAGAACAAACATTTCAAAAAATATTAAAACATGTATTTAAAAATTAGAAAAGACAAGGGAAAAGGTTCAAAAACAAACAGTTTTTCAACAACTTTGACATTTACAGAAGTCTCTGCTTCTCTACGTTCCCTACACAATCCTAAAGATATATATTCGAAAGAAACTGTATCTTGATATTGCTGAACTGAGGCCTATTTTGAAACATGATGTTTTTCTTGCACTGCTAATGTCTCACAATAGTGATGCAATAGCAGCGCAAAAAAGATGTAAAGTCATAATAAAATTGTGTCTAACATTGTAAATGATTGTTTTAGGATGCAAATAAGATGTGTGCTTTCAAGAGCTTTCTTTGAGGTGAGGCCTCTTTTTTTTATAAAAAAAAAACACTACCCAGAAGTACAGCACTCTAAGCATTAAAATTGATATTTACAGAACTCACCTTACCCATATGTACCACACATTTCTAAATGTATATCATAAGGACAAAAAGCATAACATTAATTATACATGTTAAATGGTTTATTTTTGCTGTTCTCAGAATGTATCAAATTTCACTTAAATCAGTGACTTGAAGGTATTCATCATGTAACAGCGGGGAAAAAAAAACACAATCAAAATGACTGTGTTTAAAAAAAACCCATACAACCTAAGAAATCTGATTTCAAAACTTCTTAAAATTAACTTACTTTCAATGACGTCGAAGGATCTCCTATAAACAGCATCCACTCTGTTGTGCTTTAAATATTTTCAGCCCGCCACTTTCTGAAAGAAAACCTCCATCGATACGTGAAATATGTTACATAGAAAAAAAACTTCTCTCATTATATCACATGTTTCCACTAGGCCAAATCATGTTGCCGCGATTCGCAAATCTTGTAATTCTTCCAATCAAATCCCGACATTTTCTATTTTCGCAACTTTCAAAAATAAAATATTTGAGATTATTTTCACAATCCTGGACTACTAATATCTTACTCTTCTTTGTCAGTCATGTTCTCCTTTTCCTATGACACTGATACTGCTTACTATGAAGCAGACTTACTTGCATTAGGTTTATATAGTTGAATTTTTAATCGAGACAGCATTGCAGACTTACATTCCCTCTACTTAAAATTTTGGTTTTAAAAACACCAGGTAAGAATTTTTAAGGTCAAACGGCAATTTTTTTTTGAACGTTACAACAGAATCATTACAGAATGACCAGCCGTTTCCAGACTTTAAGTAAGCTGTATAATGTCCTGATGTTGTTGATGGACCATCGTGATAGATAATTGCTACAGTAACAAAAGTCCTCCCTGATATTGACAGCTGAGAAGCCACAAAATTTTTTATTAAAGTTGACAATTTTGTTCCATCAGGCCTACATCGTTGCATCATTAAAATGACATACTGGCCATATCTACGTATAAATAATGTTGACATCATATCACATTTACATTGGCTACACTCCATGTTGTGATCCGCTGCATTTACTAGCTTATTAAAGGAGACTGATTTACTGTCTGGCAAAGTTAAATATATAAATCTTTCTGAGTCTACACTAGTAGTACTTGATACCATACAGTTCTCGCAGTCATGCTGCCATTGATAAGAAAGCCCAAACAGGTGATCTACATCTACACCCTCAACTTGCAATATATCAAGCATATACATTAAAAACTCCTGACAATCTTGCTGATTATTTTCAGAGAAGTCTGTTTGACCTGAACATTCATCTAACAGATAACGAACTTCAGACACACTTTCTACTTTTGTTCGATCACTGCTACATTTCTCGAAAACAGAATTCAACAAACAGCATAAAATTTGTTCAGAATTCAACAGAATCTGTTCTTTTAAACTCTCTAGTGAAAAGAGAACATTAACCACTACATTTGCATAGCAGTTGACACCAGAACTGTTTTCAAATTGAAAACCGACAACATCTTCAACAGAATCCACTTTCTTTCTGCTAACAATTTTCGGTTCATTGACTTTTAGTCTTTTTGCAACAACCTCCCTACTATTACTGCTATTTCTACGTTTGCGGCCTACCACACGTTCTCAAACAAAGGATATTGAGGCAAATGTGGCGCATACTCTCTTCTTAACCTATTGTATTCCTTAACACAATCTAGATCCGCACAAATGTTTGTGACATCACAGTCAATCAAGTACAATCCCGATAAAGTTCTAACTCGTGACAATGCCACATATGCCATACCCTCCTTGAACACAGAACTGCCAATATTCACCAATGCACAGTCTACACTTAAACCTTGCGATTTATGGATTGTCACCGCATATGCCAAGCAAACAGGAAACTGTTTACGGCGAACATATAAATCTTTAACAAGCAAAAACCTAGCAGAACAACGACCAATTTGCTGTACTTCCTCAATGCCATCAAATTTAATTTTTAAAAATTCTATTCCATCTCTATTTCTGTATTTCTCAAAATCAACAACATTACCCATTGATCCATTTACCAGACCTCTTTCTACATGTAAATTCCTTCTCAAAATAATTCGGCAATTTAAACACACATTCAAAGTCTTTTCAAAACCCGCTGTTTTAGATATAGTCTTCTCTAATGAATCCAATTTTGATTTCAAATTGTCTGACAAAATAATTGTTGATCCCATATGCTCTAATTTGTCGATAGCTTCAAGTTTCACAATCTCTTGCTTTTCTAAATTCAACATTTTGTTGTTGAAGATGGCACATTCTGCAAGAGTTGGCATGAGACATATCCCGGATTTCTTCTCAGTAATTTTCTGAAAAATATTCTCAGGCACAATATCTTGTTTGGGATACAAATTTGACAGTAACCGTGCATTTAAAGCTTCTTTCCCATGCTCGGTCACTTTTCCAATTCTAATATCTTGTAGAATATTCTTGTAATCTTCATCCTTTGCCTGACGCATATTTTGATGCAGTTCTGCATATTGAAGTTTAACCATATATTGACGTTGCCAATGCTCCCTAGGCACTTCCTGGTATCTTCATGCGTGAGTATTTTGAACACAGGTTGACCTTTTACTGGTGTCAGCTGTAGAAGATCTCCGAAAACAATAATGTGTTTCCCACCAAATAAGACATCATATTCAGTTTTAAGTACTTCTTGCATTCTCAAATGCACAAAGGCAAGCATGACATTGGAAACCATGCTTACTTCGTCAATGATAAGTAGTTTCATTTTCCTCAAAACTCTTGAAACTTCACAGCAAGCATCTCCAGATAACTTGTTGTATTGTAATTTGTTGTCATGCTCCACCGGCAGCATCAATAGACGATGCAAAGTAATACCTTTAATATTATGTGCTGCCAGTCCAGTAGGAGCGGTGACAACACAAGACAGCGATGACTCAGTCCTTTCCTGCAAATAACAAGAGATTGCTTTAATGAGGAAACTTTTTCCAGTTCCCGCTTCTCCACTCACGTACAGTCGGACAGGCTTCAACGACGTACACGAGCACTCTTTCTTCTCATGACTTAATCCGTGCTCAATTTCCTTGGTAACTTCATCATATATTTTCCTCTGCTCAACGTTGAGTTGTTTTTCCAAGTCTTGTAAGTTAACTGAATCCTCCTGAGCATGTGCCATGGCTCTTTCTACTTCATTCATAGCAGTGGCAGCTTCATTTTCGATAATAGGTCCTCCAAGTGGATCTTGACTCAATGAAACAGAACTCTGACTGTCCTGAGAACTGTCTCTGGCAATCTCGGCTGCAATCGTTGCTTCCTGCTCAATTTCCAAAGTTAGCATTCTTGATATTTAGAAAAAGCAGGACATTCTATGGACTCCTTGGCTGCATTGAAAGAGTCTTCGTAACAGAGGAAATCTCCAAGCAGTTTCCTCTTCTGCACGCCAAGGCTTGAAAAGTTGCAAAAGTGCTAAATAGAAAAACTCCTTTTTTTCTGGAGATTCGCCACTTAATTTTCGATGGTTTACTAATTGGCATTTTCTTTGCTTGACCAGGCATCCCTCACTTCCAATTACAGCATACACTCCTTTCTCAATATCTTCTTTGATGTTCCTCTTGAATATATAATTTTGGAGAACCTCATATAGACAAATATTCTCAAGGTGACTGCTTCGATTTGGATAATATGTATCCAACATGTTGGTCTTCAAAATGTCGGTACTGTTTGGTTCCTTTTCTGCCAAATACTCAATTTCCCGAACAGGTTTTAGAACTCGATTTCGCGTTGCAGCAAGACCAAGACTCGCCCAAACGAGACTCCTGGATTTGGCATAGAGACTTGCTGAAGACAATCGATCAGAACATTCGTAAGCTCCGATTTCTCGATGCGACAACATCTTCAGACTGAAACTGTACAACTTCTTGCTGAGGCTCTTTTCATGGGAAATGTCCTCCCACATATCCTTCAGTTCGGTCTTTTCTTTTTTGGTGATGTAAGATGTCACATACCGAGCCACAGCCATACAGTTGTCAGCCACAAACTGTATATCCATGTTGGCATTCCACATGGACAAAATCACTGGGTTGTAGTCATTGATGTACTTGGACTCTTCGTTCCTTTTCAAATTGTATGTATTCTTGGGTGATTTCCTCGTCACATTATGTCGCAGCGAAGACATCAAACTGTTCACTCTTCCTTTAGAAATCACCGGTCGTGGAAAGTTGAAACGACATTTGGTGTAGAACTTGTCCTTGTTTCTGAATTTACGACGACAGTACTTTCCACAACGATGGCTTTGGAAACGTAGAACTTGTTCTCTTAGACTTTTCTTCTCCGTTGCGTTTGGAACAGCACACGTAGAATACTGTTCGATGAAATTCATCACTAAGTCATCCGGATCTGTTCCAAATTTAGGTGCATCCTTGATCCACAGCAACATATGTATATGAGGGGCACCTCTTGCTTGGTACTCCTTTCTCCAGAAGAAATCCAACACCTCTCCAAGAGGTGGATTCTTTTTATTTGTGATGAAAGACATCATAGCTTCAAATCTATGATTGAAGTACCTGCATACATTCACAGGATCCAAAGAACACAGTTCTCCAGGTGTCTTGAATTCAATGTTTTCAATATTTCCATTTGCCTCTCGTAGAAATTCAAGTAAGTCATCCCAGCCATACTCGGCACAGCTCAGAGTGAGGAACCATGTCGGAGTTCCTAAGTTCCTCAGCATACATTTTAAGTCACCATGACGACGGTACCAGTACTCATTAGTACCACGCTGACACGCCATGAGATTAATTAAGTGAGAATCCAAAATACTGTCTTGGACATTGACTTTATGCATAAAGTCACTTGCCGAGATGTTTCGCATCTGTATACCACTTTTTAAGATGTGGTTCACTGCATATGACAGTCCAGACAGATCGCTTTCAAACAGGAGATGAAACAAATAGGGAATGCATTGCCGAAACCTAGGATCTTCTGCATACAATCGTAAAGTCCGGTATTCAGACGCAGGAATTTCACGAGGTCGCTCATCATATCTTCCTCCTTGACCTGTGGGAAATAGCTGTGGGAAACACCGAGCTTCCAAACTTTCCTCCCAAACACTAATGGGACTCCCTTTGGCTTGTTTCATTTGAAACAACTCAATAGCATTCCCCATCACTTCCTTGGAATGCAAAGGATGAACACTATAATGTTCATATATTTCTTCACTTTTAGAGGCCTCTACTTTCTCAATTTGGCCAGCACACAAATCGCTATCCTCTTCATCACTTACTTCCTCTTCTGCAACATATACATTCTTATAGTACTTATTATTTTTCTTCAAATACACTGTTGCCTTTTTGACTTTCCTAACATCCACTAAATCTTGCCATATTTTCTTATTCTTTGTCGGAACCCCATTAACCAAGATAACCAGAGGTTCCTCTTCCACTTTTTCTATTCCAATTGTGTTAATGTTTTTGTTCAAATCTAGAGGCAAATAAACAACTCTTCCCTTTAATCCTCTCTGTAAATCTGCTGGAGGCAATTTCCCTGTCTTTGGCTCCATTCTTACAATAGCCTGAAAGGGATGGATACTTTGAATCAAAATAGATTCATAAGTATTTAAATCCTTCAATTCAGAAGGAATCTCAACCAATTCCAGATTATTATGAACTGCCCTAGCAGGCATCTGGTTTTGGTTTAATTTATTACAACAATAAGTACACACACGTTGATCCGATCCCAAATCAAAATAATTTTCTACCATCAAGTATGTGGCTAAATCCTTCCATTCACTATTATTTTCCCTTTCACTTTTTGCATATAAATCCACTACCTTAGTCTGATTCTTATAATAAGTGCGTCGACAACATACACAAGTGAAATTAGGCCTCTCACTTGATTTCATCTGAAACGTGGCAATTTCCTTCTGAAAATTATCTGTACTGGAAACCTGTACATTATCTTCCACATTACCCTCTACTTCAGGGTCAATTTGAACATTCTCATCTTTACTACCAAAGTAACAAAACTCAATTTCTTCACAAAGATTCTTCACATCTATTTCAGAACCATGCAAAAGAGCAGCACATAACTGTTTAAGCATAATTGCTGGACTCTTAGCATAATACAACATTCTCACTAATTTTCTCACTTTATTATGATGCACTGCTAGCATCCTGAAATGATGAAAAACACTCTGGCATACTCTCCTGGAAAGACAAGCCAGTGAATGACCACGCAAACCTGTCATTTGTCTCACTCTGCAAGGATCTAAATCTTGCAACAACTTCATTTTCTGCTTCAAACTTTTCTTATTAAATGTCCGTATAAAATCACATAGCAAATTGATGGAAACCTGTCGCACACTGCAAATAGAACTACACTTCCAAATGTACACAGGACCCTTAGGACGTCTTCCTAAAACCTCATCACTTAGCGCCTCTTCTGTCTCTGTTGTCACAAGTAGTTCTTTTTCAACTGGACAACCATCCTTCACTTCATAAGCTCGACCACTGATGTCAACTGCATGCACCAAATCATTATCCTGAAAATAAGTCTCCTCATTAAAAAATGCCTCAGAACTTGAACTATGCATCCATTCTCCAGAAAAAACTTCACAAAAGTTAGTACGATTTACTACTCTCTTCCATCTACTTTTTGTTTTGAAATCAGAAATTACCTTGCTTAGTTTCCTAATTCTATTGATTACCAAAATAAACAACTTTCGCTTGATTTCAAAAGCATGATCAATAATTTTCTCTACATTTTTCTTCTTCCTATAAAATGCCGCTTTCTGTTGGCCTTTCTTTTTAATATTTTTCAATAAATTAACTAATATCCTATTACGGAACATTCGTTGTCGAATGTCCCTAAACTGTTGTTTCCTTCTACTATCATGCACAGAGTTATCTCTTCCTCTACCAGTAACATTTGTGATGGGTCTCTCCTTTCCATTTAAATTACTTCTCTTTTTGTTAAGAGACACATTTTTTTGAGCAAAATTTTTTTTACTACAAATATTTCTTAAGAATGATTTCGTGCTCTTACCCGGACCTTTCTTGGTGTTTTGACAAGTATTTGGGGAAGAGGACTGCTGCAATAAAACATCATCCTGCTGTCTTTGACGTTTTCTAGCCTTTCGTATTCGACTTCTGGAAGGCATTTTCCAAACTATGAAAGAATCTGCAGTTGAATCTGTGAAAAAATATAATATAAAATGTTATTAACCACTATTACCAAACAGTAAATAAATAACAGTCATCTAAAACTTAATGCTGTACTAATTATTTAACATAGCAAATATTTTCCACCAGCACTGCATCACAAAAATGACACTCAATGGTACAAAACAGGCATACAACACTCATAAATCACTCCCTAATATTTTAAATCATTAATTCAGGATGACGATAAGATGTAGCCTATCTAAAGGTTTGTTTAGGCCCAGATCTTTGGACTGGGGTGAATGTGTGTCATTGATCCACATTCAGTCCATCACCTGTTTTGTTTATTTGAGGTGAGGCCAACACATGGTTGCAGATAAGATTTTCACTGAAAAAAAACCAAGGTAAAAAAACATGTGAAGGCCTACCAATGAAGTAAATCATTAAATGAAAACCAATACATTTCTGGAAATATGCACTACTAGTGCTTCATAAGATGTTTTGGATCATATTTATAAGTTATTTGAGTATCTAGTATGCTATTTTACATTCTTCATGGTGCAAATTTATTGTAAATACGCTCCCACCTGCGGTTGGCAAATTTAGATTTTGATTATGGGAGTTAGATAGGCATGTTAATAATTTCCCAAAAATGGTATATAACCCCAAACAACCTTTGAAGCAAATGCTCTTAGCCATGTTATCCACCTCCCATTGGATAACATGGCTAAGAAATGCTTGCAAATGTGATAAAAAAAGGCCTGCAATGCATGAATAACGCAGAAAAATCAGCGATATTCATGCATTTTCCAACAAATGCTCTTAGCCATGTTATCCACTTCCTATTAAATAACATGGCTAAGAACTGCTCAGGGCACCATGAGGAACGCTTTCCATTTAAAAAGGGAAAAATAACATCAAAGACACTAAAATGCCTTCTAAATATGAACCCAAACAACCTATGAAGCAATGTGAAAAAAAACTGCCGCAATGCATGAATATAGCAGAAAAATCAGCGATATTCATGCATTTTCCAGCAAATGCTCTTAGCCATGTTATCCACTTCCAATTAAATAACATGGCTAAGAACTGCTCAGGGCCCCATGAGGAACGCTTTCCATTTAAAAAGGGAAAAATAACATCAAAGACACTAAAATACCTTCTAAATATGAACCCAAACAACCTATGAAGCAATGTGAAAAAAACGGCCACAATGCATGAATATAGCAGAAAAATCAGCGATATTCATGCATTTTCCAGCAAATGCTCTTAGCCATGTGATCCACTTCCTATTAAATAACATGGCTAAGAACTGCTCAGGGCCCCATGAGGAACGCTTTCCATTTAAAAAGGGAAAAATAACATCAAAGACACTAAAATGCCTTCTAAATATGAACCCAAACAACCTATGAAGCAATGTGAAAAAAAACGGCCACAATGCATGAATATAGCAGAAAAATCAGCGATATTCATGCATTTCCCAGCAAATGCTCTTAGCCATGTTATCCACTTCCTATTAAATAACATGGCTAAGAACTGCTCAGGGCCCCATGAGGAACGCTTTCCATTTAAAAAGGGAAAAATAACTTCAAAGACACTAAAATGCCTTCTAAATATGACCCCAAACAACCTATGAAGCTCTAACAGTACATATCCTGAAATTTAATTCATTTCAAAATTCGTTTTTAAACACAGCATATAAATCAATTGTATACCTGCATTCATGAAGAAATGACTAAAAATGTCCTTGAGACACATGAAAGTGTTTTCTGGAATGCCCTAGCACCATTTTTGGGACACTATTAACATGGCTAGGTAACTCCCATAATCAAAATCTAAATTTGCCAAGCACAAGTGGGAGCGTATTTACAAGACACTTGTCCCATGAGGAACACTTTACATTTTAAAAGGCGAACACAACATCTTAGACACTCAAATACCTTATAAATATGGCCCAAAACAACCTATGAAGCTCTAGCAGTACATATCTAGAAATGTAATTGATTTCTTAAATCGTTTTTAAAAGCAACATATCTGTTTCAGCTTACATAACAGACCATGAAATGGCCTCCATGTATTACAATATCTTGTGTAACTGCATGCCAGAATGTTACACCAAATATGCAATTATAATTTCTCTTTGAAACTAATTCTATTAGTATATCACTAGAGACAAAACCACATTTTAAAAACACAGCTTTCTTCATCATTTTCTCCTTAAATCATACTATTCTCTATCTAAATTAAATAAATCTTTTCTCACCTTAGCAAATATTTTTTGAGTTTTGAAAACAGTCTCAGAAATACACCAAATTGTCTTCAGCAGAAGAAAAAGGATGCACTCCAAAGGCTGCAGCTATTGAAAGCACAGAAATACAGATATTCTTTTCACATATCTCTCATATTAGCCAATCATACCTCTTCCCTCACTTTTTTCAAATCAAAACCCTTCCCCCCTCTGCCCTGTCTGCCTTGTTTCCATAGCAACCACCTCCTGGAAGACCTCTCATGTTTGCAAATTCACACAACAATGTTTCAATTGAACTCTGAACTCTCAGTGCACCTGCGTATCCAGTGCAATCTTTCATTAAATGTTTCTTCCTTGACCATTCAAATTACATCTTTCAAAGAACACATCCATGCACCCTAACTTTCTGTTTTCAGAAATGGAAATGCACCAATCACTGCTAATGAATCATTAGCATTGTAAATCCACAGTTTTTTTTCTTTAGAAACTCCTACTGTTTCAACTGCCCTTTCATTACCACACTTCATCTGACTGCAGAACAACCTTCTTCCACCATGTTTAACGTCTGGATTGTTGGACATAGTTACATCCACTGGGCTCAAAGGTATGCTGAGAGCAGAAATTTACACAACCTCAATTTACAAGATGTGGAAATTAAGTGGTTGGGCCAAAGAGGATTAAAATGTCACCAATTGATACCATTGGTGAAAACCTTTATGCATTTGCCAAAACCTGACCTGTTAATAGTGCACTGTGGAGGTAATGATTTGGGCACTTTGACAGGGGTAGGTCTGGAAATGCTTTTAAAGGACACCTTGGAGCAATTAATGGCACTTTTTCCTCAAACTGCCTTGGTATATTCCAATATATGCCAAAGACAGAAATGGAGGTGGTCCAACCAATTTTGTCCACAAATTGAGAAAGCGAGGAAGCATGTAAACAAATCTGTTTCAGCTTACATGAGAGACCATGGAATGGGCTCTCTGTACAACAATAACTTGCGTTACTACATGCAAGATATCTACAGAGGAGATGGAGTTCACTTCTCAGATGAGGGCAACAGAATTTTCATTCTGAATTTAAGACTCTGCATTGGTACCTACTTATAAGTACCTAAATGTACCATAAACCCAAAAGCTCTTCTCAGAGCTACCCTACATCTGATCACTCACAATTATTATTTTTCTCTAACTTTTTTCACTAATTTTCCACAAAATTCGCTCCCCGGAGCGCTACCCGGTTCGCTAACCGAAAGCTAACCTCGCGGAATTTTTTTAAAAAAAAATTTTTTTCCGCACATATAAGCCTCCTCAGCCACGCTCAGAAAACCTAGGGGGTCAAGATAAGTCTACCATGACCCCTTCTACCCATT
Organism: Lissotriton vulgaris; assembly: GCF_964263255.1. NCBI lineage: Eukaryota > Metazoa > Chordata > Amphibia > Caudata > Salamandridae > Lissotriton > Lissotriton vulgaris. The sequence goes on from NC_141700.1 coordinate 449,543,382, forward strand.
CTAAACATTATTTGCCCTCCATCTTGTATCTTAATGCGAACGAAACACAAAATGGTGGACTCCCGTGACGCTTAAGGTTCGCTAACCGGGCAGCTTCCCGGAAAGCGGTCCTAAAAAAAGGCGGGAAAGTAATTTACAGAATAACGACTAGAAACACTCTCACCAAATATAGATTAGCTCATACTACATAACAATCCCTTCCATTCTCACAAATTTCATTGAAATTCCATTTAGCCATTTAGCCTGTAGACCTCTCCAAGTACCGTGAGGTAAATTACTTCACAAAACACATCTGAATTGTTGGAATTGACAACCAATGAAAATGTTACTTTCATTTTCTACTTTTATTACCTGACATTTGATTGGTTATATACCTGTATATATATAAAGGGAGAGAAGGAAACACAGCCATTTTGACTACTACTTCTTGTTGTACCTCCTATTTCAAAAGCTTCAAAAAACTTCAACTTCTTTGTGAAGGTAAGTTATAATTTAATATATTGTGCACTATGACTTAATATAGTAGACTTTTTCTGCTACATATACACTATCCCTCTGTAGTAGTAGTGTCTTGGTTAAATCACATACACTTTTTTTTAGTCCTATTTCCACTCTCATACTATACACTGCCAAAAGATAAATTCACTGATAAAAACTGCCTATCTAAAATTAATCCCAACAGTGCCCTATCTCTACTAATATATATTTTTTTAATCCAAATTTCAGGCAAAATGGAAGGCGAGCAGCAAGTTTCATTTTCGATTGAACTGAAGGAGAGCAGCCAAGACAAACTTGATGACTTTATGGATGACAGTAGAGACCACGAACTTCTACAATGTGTTGAAGCAGTAGACAACTTGCTTCAAAATGAAAAACAATTACACCCTATAATAAATTATGACATTTCTGACAATGAAATGTTAGAAAATTTAATAAAGTATGAAACACAATCATAATAAAAAAAATAAATAAATAAAGAAAACAAAAAAAAACAAGAAAAACAACAAACAATTAACATACAGTATTAGAAAAGTCTTTCATTCTTTTATCCATAAAGTTCGCTGCCCAGAAAGCTATCCGGTTCGCGAACTTGGCGCTTACCACGCAAAAAAAAATTTTTTTTTTTGGACCCTCCTAGGCCCTTTTAAAACCTCCACATAAAACCTAGGGGGTCAACGAGGATCTACTATGCCCCCTTATGGTAATTTCCCCCTTTGTTTTGGCCTCCTCTTGTCTCTCGATCCTACCGAGAGACAAGATGGCGGCCGCTCCGGACTGTTTAGAATGTTGACAGACACCGGAGGGCCAATCAGCTTCTCATCGCAAAGTTCCGTTACGCGAAAGGTTCGCTAACCGGATAGCTGCCCGGAGCGCTGTTACAGATATATATCTTGATTTAAACGTTAATTTCTCAAAATCCACTGAAGCACATATATTGAGACCTAGCAAAGGCACATCGGGCTAACAGTCCCTACAATTTTGCCAAGTTTCGTGAAAATCCATTCAGCCGTTCGGGCTAAAAGTGAGTCCAACCGCCCTATGGAAATTAACATGGGAAAAAGGCGTTTTGGGACCCCCCTTTTTTCTCGGCCCCCCCTCCACAAAACCCCCCCAAATTTTCAAGGTCTGCTCAGAAACAAAATGTGCCATTTTCCTGAAAATTTCAGCCAATTCCGTCCACGAACGCAAAAGTTATTAGGCATAGAATTTTCAGAAATCCCATAGGGAAAAAATCCTAACTATATATACCTACTGGCGACCGCCAGTAGGTAATATATATATATATATATATATATATATATATATATATATATATATATATATATATATATATATATCAATGAAAAAACCATAGGTTATAGACCATATATAGTTAGGGATTTGCATTTACAAAACCTTATTTTACTCGCATAAAACCATTGAAATTCCATATATAGTTAGTTGCGCTAACTATATATCGCGCACCCGCAATCCACTGCTGATGATGTCACATATTACATCATTCATGACATGGTCAGTGACATCACTGATGACATCTCATTTGACATTACTGATCACATCACTGATGATATCATTCATGTGATAATACGATGACCCTCTTCAGACTCTAATATAACCTTAGATACAATCAGTGTAAACAGACACTCACAGACTGTCACTCATCCATGGAGTTACTCACATACCTAGTCAGTCATGCAAAGAATCAATCACACCTCCATTTCCTCAACTATACAGTTATACAAACTTTACTTATTCAAACATATACTAACACATATTTACTCTCTTATACAATCCCTGATACAAGTTCACAATGATCCATACAGCCACTCACACATTCACTGGCTCTTATGCACAGTTATTTATATATGTCAACTCTCACATGTATTGTGTTTTACATACGTACTTACTTGCACATGTAGCAATGAGAAATCCATTCACTCACCAACAGACCCATGCACAGTCAACCGCCCATATAGCTGTTTCCACATGCACTCTTGAACTCATACTCCTAGTGAATCAACTGCTTACACATCTATGCACAGAGTCACGCACCTCCCAGCCACCCACACACACACTCAGCCTCCCATTCAAATACTTGGGCAACCAATCAATAACCCATATGGCCACTCTTATAGCTACTGATCAACACATGCAGCAGCTTACACAACAACAAACATACTGATGCACAAATTAAGACAGTTTAGTCACTAACCCATGCACTCAGTGAGACACATTTAATCACTCTTTCATACAGTCAGTCATGCACCTACTAAATCCTTCATCCAGACACTTATACATCCACTCATTCTTCAATATGTAAGACATATTTACACTTTACAGACACATACAGTCACTGGATGTTGTCATCAGTGATGTCATCAGTGATGTCACTGACCATGTCATGAATGATGTAATATGTGACATCATCAGCAGTGGATTGCGGGTGCGCGATATATAGTTAGCGCAACTAACTATATATGGAATTTCAATGGTTTTATGCGAGTAAAATAAGGTTTTGTAAATGCAAATCCCTAACTATATATGGTCTATAACCTATGGTTTTTTCATTGAATTTCAATGGTTTTTTAAATGCAAATTTCTAACTATATATGGTCTATAACCTATGGTTTTTTCTGTGAATTTCATTGGTTTTTTAAAAGCTAACATCTGTAGCTGTAAAATGTATTCTTCTTTAAATCCCAAAATATATTTAGATGTTTATTGATAATTTTTTTTAAAATTTTTTTTTTCTTCGCTTCTAGTTCGCGAACCGGGAAGCTTTCCGTTAGCTCATCTTGATGCCGCGATCTAGTCCGCGAACCGGTCAACGTTACGTTAGCGGAACTGTGACGCGTCGCGGAAGCGCGACGTATCACGTTATCGCGTAATGCGTCTAATGACGCGCCGCGTTAGCGCTCCCGGAAGTGCTCGGGACCGCGAACCGGAAGCGATCTGGGACGCGGCGCGCGCCGCGTAACGTAAGCGGAACAGGTCATGTGACTTGTTTATCAAACTTTTCATTGGTTCATTTCACTTTTGGTTTCCAAATGATGTATGACTAGGTCATGTGACCTAAAAATAACACTTTTCATTGGTTCAGAACTTTTGCTTTCCCCAAATCATGTAAACCCCTCCTTATTTCCTCACTCTGACTTTCATCTTGGTGAGAGAAAGACCATTTTGCTAGAATTGAACAATGGCTTCTGTACTTGCTGCAGCTGGTGGAACCCCACCACCACCTCCACCTCCTCATAAGAAGAGAGGACCACCTACTCAATTTATCCCTAACAGAGAGGAGGAAGAGGAGGAAGAAGAAGAAGAGGACAGAGAGGAACAACAATTTGTCGAAGAGTTGCCCCGGGTTTCAAAGCGAAAAACAAGTTTCATCTGGCAGTTTTTCTCCATCCCTCCTGGATCAAAGAAGGTGAATGCTAAATATGCCACCTGCCTCATCTGTGATTACAGATTGTCGAGAGGCACAGATAAGAAATACAGTATGGGCAACTATACGATGCATCGACACATGAGCAGGTGGCATCCCTTAAACTACAGCCGGGCTGAGTTAAGGGATCTTCAAGACAATCCCACGACAACTCCTGTGGCCAGATCGACCTCCACAATGTCATTGACGGGAAGAGAGGCACAAGAAACTGTGCCAAACATTCAACCCAACTTCCAGCATATGAAGTTAAGTTGTATATACTGTGGTGCTATGCTGTCATATGGCAACATGAGCGTCAACCTGATGAACATGGCGTACGAAAATCATAAATGCCCTAATGCACCCAAGAAGTAATTATTTTTTTTGCTCCAGTTGAGCCGTTTTCAATGCCTGTTTTTTGTTGTCTCCCCTCCATAAAAAACACAAAAAAAACATAAAACAGTTCTAAAAATACAAAAAAATCAAAAAATGTTCAAAAAAAAAAAAAAAAAAAAAAAACAACAAAAACAAAAAAAACAGTTCTTTTCAGAACTACCTCCCCTTTCAATCAAAATTGCTAGAATGTTTATCACTCTGGCAAGCTCTATTTCTTTTGGTTCGCTTCAAGTTCGCTGACCGGTTCGCGAACTTTAAGCGAACTAAAAAAATATTTTTTTTAAAAAAAGAAGAGTTAGTATAAGGGAAGTAAACAGAGAATAATGTAAAAAGAAAGACAGCTATAGAGAGTAAATGAGAGATACTGTCAATGACATCATCAGCAGTGCATTGCGGGTAAAAAGAGTAGAAAACATTTACCTTATAATTCTTGTTACCTTTTTTTAAATATTTTTTCATACTTTCAATCTGTAAAAAAAAGAACAAACATTTCCAAAAATATTAAAACATGTATTTAAAAATTAGAAAAGACAAGGGAAAAGGTTCAAAAACAAACAGTTTTTCAACAACTTTGACATTTACAGAAGTCTCTGCTTCTCTACGTCCCCTACACAATCCTAAAGATATATATTCTAAAGAAACTGTATCTTGATGTTGATGAACTGAGGCCTATTTTGGAACATGATGTTTTTCTTGCACTGCTAATGTCTCACAATAGTGATGCAATAGCAGCGCAAAAAAGATGTAAAGCCATCATAAAATTGTGTCTAACATTGTAAATGCTTGATTTAGGATGCAAATAAGATGTGTGCTTTCAAGAGCTTTCTTTGAGGTGAGGCCTCTTTTCTTTTTTTTAAAAAAACACTACCCAGAAGTACAGCACTGAAAGCATTAAAATTGATATTTACAGAACTCAGCTTACCCATATGTACCTCACATTTCTAAATGTATATCATAAGGACAAAAAGCATAACATTAATTATACATGTTAAATGGTTTCTTTTTGCTGTTCTCAGAATGTATCAAATTTCACTTAAATCAGTGACTTGAAGGTATTCATCATGTAACAGCGGGGAAAAAAAAACACAATCAAAATGACTGTGTTTAAAAAACCCATACAACCTTCGAAATCTGATTTCAAAACTCCTTAAAATTAACTTACTTTCAATGACGTCGAACGATCTCCTATGAACAGCATCCACTCTGTTGTGCTACAAATATTTTCAGCCCGCCACTTTCTGAAAGAAAACCTCCATCGATACGTAAAATATGTTACATAGAAAAAAAGACTTCTCTCATTATATCACATGTTTCCACTAGGCCAAATCATGTTGCCGCGATTCGCAAGTCTTGTTATTCTTCCAATCAAATCCCGACATTTTCTATTTTCGCAACTTTCAAAAATAAAATATTTGAGATTATTTTCACAATCCTGGACTACTAATAACTTACTCTTCTTTGTCACTCATGTTCTCCTTTTCCTATGACACTGATACTGCTTACTATGAAGCAGACTTACTTGCATTAGGTTTATATAGTTGGATTTTTAATCTAGACAGCATTGCAGACTTACATTCCCTCTACTTAAAATTTTGGTTTTAAAAACACCAGGTAAGAATTTTTAAGGTCAAACGGCAATTTTTTTTTGAACGTTACAACGGAATCATTACAGAATGACCAGCCGTTTCCAGACTTTAAGTAAGCTGTATAATGTCCTGATGTTGTTGATGGACCATCGTGATAGATAATTGCTACAGTAACAAAAGTCCTCCCTGATATTGACAGCTGAGAAGCCACAAATTTTTTTTTTATTAAAGTTGACAATTTTGATCCATCAGGCCTACAACGTTGGATCATTAAAATGACATACTGGCCATATCTACGTATAAATAATGTTGACATCATATCACATTTACATTGGCTACACTCCATGTTGTGATCCGCTGCATTTACTAGCTTATTAAAGGAGACTGATTTACTGTCTGGCAAAGTTAAATATATAAATCTTTCTGAGTCTACACTAGTAGTACTTGATACCATACAGTTCTCGCAGTCATGCTGCCATTGATAAGAAAGCCCAAACAGGTGATCTACATCTACACCCTCAACTTGCAATATATCAAGCATATACATTAAAAACTCCTGACAATCTTGCTGATTATTTTCAGAGAAGTCTGTTTGACCTGAACATTCATCTAACAGATAACGAACTTCAGACACACTTTCTACTTTTGTTCGATCAGTGCTACATTTCTCGAAAACAGAATTCAACAAACAGCATAAAATTTGTTCAGAATTCAACAGAATCTGTTCTTTTAAACTCTCTAGTGAAAAGAGAACATTAACCATTACATTTGCATAGCAGTTGACACCAGAACTGTTTTCAAATTGAAAACCGACAACATCTTCAACAGAATCCACTTTCTTTCTGCTAACAATTTTCGGTTCATTGACTTTTAGTCTTTTTGCAACAACCTCCCTACTATTACTGCTATTTCTACGTTTGCGGCCTACCACACGTTTCTCAAACAAAGGATATTGAGGCAAATGTGGCGCATACTCTCTTCTTAACCTATTGTATTCCTTAACACAATCTAGATCCGCACAAATGTTTGTGACATCACAGTCAATCAAGTACAATCCCGATAAAGTTCTAACTCGTGACAATGCCACATATGCCATACCCTCCTTGAACACAGAACTGCCAATATTCACCAATGCACAGTCTACACTTAAACCTTGCGATTTATGGATTGTCACCGCATATGCCAAGCAAACAGGAAACTGTTTACGGCGAACATATAAATCTTTAACAAGCAAAAACCTAGCAGAACAACGACCAATTTGCTGTACTTCCTCAATGCCATCAAATTTAATTCTTAAAAATTCTATTCCATCTCTATTTCTGTATTTCTCAAAATCAACAACATTACCCATTGATCCATTTACCAGACCTCTTTCTACATGTAAATTCCTTCTCAAAATAATTCGGCAATTTAAACACACATTCAAAGTCTTTTCAAAACCCGCTGTTTTAGATATAGTCTTCTCTAATGAATCCAATTTTGATTTCAAATTGTCTGACAAAATAATTGTTGATCCCATATGCTCTAATTTGTCGATAGCTTCAAGTTTCACAATCTATTGCTTTTCTAAATTCAACATTTTGTTGTTGAAGATGGCACATTCTGCAAGAGTTGGCATGAGACATATCCCGGATTTCTTCTCAGTAATTTTCTGAAAAATATTCTCAGGCACAATCTCTTGTTTGGGATATAAATTTGACAGTAATCGTGCATTTAAAGCTTCTTTCCCATGCTCGGTCACTTTTCCAATTCTAATATCTTGTAGAATATTCTTGTAATCTTCATCCTTTGCCTGACGCATATTTTGATGCAGTTCTGCATAATTGAAGTTTAACCATATATTGACGTTGCCAATGCTCCCTAGGCACTTCCTGGTATCTTCATGCGTGAGTATTTTGAACACAGGTTGACCTTTTACAGGTGTCAGCTGCAGAAGATCTCCGAAAACAATGATGTGTTTGCCACCAAATAACACATCATATTCAGTTTTAAGTACTTCTTGCATTCTCAAATGCACAAAGGCAAGCATGACATTGGAAACCATGCTTACTTCGTCAATGATAAGTAGTTTCATTTTCCTCAAGACTCTTGAAACTTCACAGCAAGCATCTCCAGATAACTTGTTGTATTGTAATTTGTTGTCATGCTCCACCGGCAGCATCAGTAGACGATGCAAAGTAATACCTTTAATGTTATGTGCTGCCAGTCCAGTAGGAGCGGTGACAACACAAGACAGCGATGACTCAGTCCTTTCCTGCAAATAACAAGAGATTGCTTTAATGAGGAAACTTTTTCCAGTTCCCGCTTCTCCACTCACGTACAGTCGGACAGGCTTCAACGATGTACATGAGCACTTGTTCTTCTCATGACTTAATCCGTGCTCAATTTCCGTGGTAACTTCATCATACATTTTCCTCTGCTCAACGTTGAGTTGTTTTTCCAAGTCTTCTAAGTTAACTGAATCCTCCTGAGCATGTGCCATGGCTCTTTCCACTTCATTCATAGCAGTGGCAGCTTCATTTTCGATAATAGGTCCTCCAAGTGGATCTTGACTCAATGAAACAGAACTCTGACTGTCCTGAGAACTGTCTCTGGCAATCTCGGCTGCAATCGTTGCTTCCTGCTCAATTTCCAAAGTTAGCATTTCTTGATATTTAGAAAAAGCAGGACATTCTATGGACTCCTTGGCTGCATTGAAAGAGTCTTCGTAACAGAGGAAATCTCCAAGCAGTTCCTCTTCTGCACGCCAAGGCTTGAAAAGTTGCAAAAGTGCTAAATAAAAAAACTCCTTTTTTTCTGGAGATTCACCACTCAATTTTCGATGGTTTACTAATTGGCATTTTCTTTGCTTGACCAGGCATCCCTCACTTCCAATTACAGCATACACTCCTTTCTCAATATCTTCTTTGATGTTCCTCTTGAATATATAATTTTGGAGAACCTCATATAGACAAACATTCTCAAGGTGACTGCTTCGATTTGGATAATATGTATCCAACATGTTGGTCTTCAAAATGTCGGTACTGTTTGGTTCCTTTTCTGCCAAATACTCAATTTCCCGGACAGGTTTTAGAACTCGATTTCGCGTTGCAGCAAGACCAAGACTCGCCCAAACGAGACTCCTGGATTTGGCATAGAGACTTGCTGAAGACAACCGGTCAGAACATTCGTAAGCTCCGATTTCTCGATGTGACAACATCTTCAGACTGAAACTGTACAACTTCTTGCTGAGGCTCTTTTCATGAGAAATGTCCTCCCACATATCCTTCAGTTCGGTCTTTTCTTTTTTGGTGATGTAAGATGTCACATACCGAGCCACAGCCATACAGTTGTCAGCCACAAACTGTATATCCATGTTAGCATTCCACATGGACAAAATCACTGGGTTGTAGTCATTAATGTACTTGGACTCTTCGTTCCTTTTCAAATTGTATGTATTCTTGGGTGATTTCCTCGTCACATTATGTCGCAGCGAAGACATCAAACTGTTCACTCTTCCTTTAGAAATCACCGGTCGTGGAAAGTTGAAACGACATTTGGTGTAGAACTTGTCCTTGTTTCTAAATTTACGACGACAGTACTTTCCACAACGATGGCTTTGGAAACGTAGAACTTGTTCTCTTAGACTTTTCTTCTCCGTTGCGTTTGGAACAGCACACGTAGAATACTGTTCGATGAAATTCATCACTAAGTCATCCGGATCTGTTCCAAATTTAGGTGCATCCTTGATCCACAACAACATATGTATATGAGGGGCACCTCTTGCTTGGTACTCCTTTCTCCAGAAGAAATCCAACACCTCTCCAAGAGGTGGATTCTTTTTATTTGTGATGAAAGACATCATAGCTTCAAATCTATGATTGAAGTACCTGCATACATTCACTGGATCCAAAGAACACAGTTCTCCAGGTGTCTTGAATTCAATGTTTTCAATATTTCCATTTGCCTCTCGTAGAAATTCAAGTAAATCTTCCCAGCCATACTCGGCACAGCTCAGAGTGAGGAACCATGTTGGAGTTCCTAAGTTCCTCAGCATACATTTTAAATCACCATGACGACGGTACCAGTACTCATTAGTACCACGCTGACACGCCATGAGATTAATTAAGTGAGAATCCAAAATACTGTCTTGGACATTGACTTTATGCATAAAGTCACTTGCCGAGATGTTTCGCATCTGTATACCACTTTTTAAGATGTGGTTCACTGCATATGACAGTCCAGACAGATCGCTTTCAAACAGGAGATGAAACAAATAGGGAATGCATTGCCGAAACCTAGGATCTGCTGCATACAATCGTAAAGTCCGGTATTCAGACGCAGGAATTTGATGAGGTCGCTCATCATATCTTCCTCCTTGACCTGTGGGAAATAGCTGTGGGAAACACCGAGCTTCCAAACTTTCCTCCCAAACACTAATGGGACTCCCTTTGGCTTGTTTCATTTGAAACAACTCAATAGCATTCCCCATGACTTCCTTGGAATGCAAAGGATGAACACTATAATGTTCATATATTTCTTCACTTTTAGAGGCCTCTACTTTCTCAATTTGGCCAGCACACAAATCGCTATCCTCTTCATCACTTACTTCCTCTTCTGCAACATATACATTCTTATAGTACTTATTATTTTTCTTCAAATACACTGTTGCCTTTTTGACTTTCCTAACATCCACTAAATCTTGCCATATTTTCTTATTCTTTGTCGGAACCCCATTAACCAAGATAACCAGAGGTTCCTCTTCCACTTTTTCTATTCCAATTGTGTTAATGTTTTTCTTCAAATCTAGAGGCAAATAAACAACTCTTCCCTTTAATCCTCTCTGTAAATCTGCTGGAGGCAACTTCCCTGTCTTTGGCTCCATTCTTACAATAGCCTGAAAGGGATGGATACTTTGAATCAAAATAGATTCATAAGTATTTAAATCCTTCAATTCAGAAGGAATCTCAACCAATTCCAGATTATTATGAACTGCCCTAGCAGGCATCTGGTTTTGGTTTAATTTATTACAACAATAAGTACACACACGTTGATCCGATCCCAAATCAAAATAATTTTCTACCATCAAGTATGTGGCAAAATCCTTCCATTCACTATTATTTTCCCTTTCACTTTTTGCATATAAATCCACTACCTTAGTCTGATTCTTATAATAAGTGCGTCAACAACATACACAAGTGAAATTAGGCCTCTCACTTGATTTCATCTGAAACGTGGCAATTTCCTTCTGAAAATTATCTGTACTGGAAACCTGTACATTATCTTCCACATTACCCTCTACTTCAGGGTCAATTTGAACATTCTCATCTTTACTACCAAAGTAACAAAACTCAATTTCTTCACAAATATTTTTCACATCTATTTCAGAACCATGCAAAAGAGCAGCACATAATTGTTTAAGCATAATTGCTGGACTCTTAGCATAATACAACATTCTCACTAATTTTCTCACTTTATTATGATGCACTGCTAGCATCCTGAAATGATGAAAAACACTCTGGCATACTCTCCTGGAAAGACAAGCCAGTGAATGACCACGCAAACCTGTCATTTGTCTCACTCTGCAAGGATCTAAATCTTGCAACAACTTCATTTTCTGCTTCAAACTTTTCTTATTAAATGTCCGTATAAAATCATAAAGGAAATTGATGGAAACCTGTCGCACACTGCAAATAGAACTACACTTCCAAATGTACACAGGACCCTTAGGACGTCTTCCTAAAACCTCATCACTTAGCGCCTCTTCTGTCTCTGTTGTCACAAGTTGTTCTTTTTCAACTGGACAACCATCCTTCACTTCATAAGCTCGACCACTGATGTCAACTGCATGCACCAAATCATTATCCTGGAAATAAGTCTCCTCATTAAAAAATGCCTCAGAACTTGAACTATGCATCCATTCTCCGGAGAAAACTTCACAAAAGTTAGTACGATTTACTACTCTCTTCCATCTACTTTTTGTTTTGAAATCAGAAATTACCTTGCTTAGTTTCCTAATTCTATTGATTACCAAAATAAACAACTTTCGCTTAATTTCAAAAGCATGATCAATAATTTTCTCTACATTTTTCTTCTTCTTATAAAATGCCGCTTTCTGTTGGCCTTTCTTTTTAATACTTTTCAATAAATTAACTAATATCCTATTACGGAACATTCGATTTCGAATGTCCCTAAACTGTTGTTTCCTTCTACTATCATGCACAGAGTTATCTCTTCCTCTACCAGTAACATTTGTGATGGGTCTCTCCTTTCCATTTAAATTACTTTTCTTTTTGTGAACTGAAACATTTTTTTGAGCAAAACTTTTTTTACTACAAATATTTCTTAAGAATGATTTCGTGCTCTTACCCGGACCTTTCTTGGTGTTTTGACAAGTATTTGGGGAAGAGGACTGCTGCAATAAAACATCATCCTGCTGTCTTTGACGTTTTCTAGCCTTTCGTATTCGACTTTTGGAAGGCATTTTCCAAACTATGAAAGAATCTGCAGTTGAATCTGTGGAAAAATATAATATAAAATGTTATTAACCACTATTACCAAACAGTAAATAAATAACAGTCATCTAAAAGTTAATGCCGTACTAATTATTTAACATAGCAAATGTTTTCCACCAGCACTGCATCACAAAAATGACACTCAATGGTACAAAAAAGGCATACAACACTCATAAATCACTCCCTAATATTTTAAATCATTAATTCAGGATGACGATAAGATGTAGCCTATCTAAAGATTTGTTTAGGCCCTGATCTTTAGACTGGCGTAAATGTGTGTCATTGATCCACATTCAGTCCATCACCTGTTTTGTTTATTTGAGGTGAGGCCAACACATGGTTGCAGATAAGATTTTCACTGAAAAATATCAAAATAAAAAAACATGTGAAGGCCTACCAATGAAGTAAATCATTAAATGAAAACCAATACATTTCTGGAAATATGCACTACTAGTGCTTCATAAGATGTTTTGGGTCATATTTATAAGGCATTTGAGTATCTAGTATGCTATTTTACGTTCTTCCTGGTGCAAATTTATTGTAAATATGCTCCCACCTGCGGTTGGCAAATTTAGATTTTGATTATGGGAGTTAGATAGGCATGTTACTAATTTCCCAAAAATGGTGTATAACCCCAAACAACCTTTGAAGCAAATGCTCTTAGCCATGTTATCCACCTCCCATTGGATAACATGGCTAAGAAGTGCTTGCAAATGTGAAAAAAAACGGCCGCAATGCATGAATATCGCAGAAAAGTCAGCGATATTCATGCATTTTCCAGCACATGCTCTTAGCCATGTTATCCGCTTCCTATTAAATAACATGGCTAAGAACTGCTCAGGGCCCCATGAGGAACGCTTTCCATTTAAAAAGGGAAAAATAACATCAAAGACACTAAAATGCCTTCTAAATATGACCCCAAACAACCTAAGAAGCTCTAACAGTACATATCCTGAAATGTAATTGATTTCAAAATTCGTTTTTAAACACAGCATATAAATCAATTGTATACCTGCATTCATGGAGAAATGACTAAAAATGTCCTTGAGACACATGAAAGTGTTTTCTGGAATGCCCTAGCACCATTTTTGGGACACTATTAACATGGCTACGTAACTCCCATAATCAAAATCTAAATTTGCCAAGCGCAAGTGGGAGCGTATTTACAAGACACTTGCCCCAAGAGGAACACTTTCCATTTAAAAAGGGAAAAATAACATCGCAGAAAAGTCAGCAATATTCATGCACTTTCCAGCAAATGCTCTTAGCCATGTTATCCACTTCCTATTAAATAACATGGCTAAGAACTGCTCAGGGCCCCATGAGGAACGCTTTCCATTTAAAAAGGGAAAAATAACATCAAAGACACTAAAATGCCTTCTAAATATGACCCCAAACAACCTATGAAGCTCTAACAGAACATATCCTGAAATGTAATTGATTTCAAAATTCGTTTTTAAACACAGCATATAAATCAATTGTATACCTGCATTCATGAAGAAATGACTAAAAATGTCCTTGAGACACATGAAAGTGTTTTCTGCAATTCACTAGCACCATTTTTGGGACACTAATAACATGGCTAGGTAACTCCCATAATCAAAATCTAAATTTGCCAAGCACAAGTGGGAGCGTATTTACAAGACACTTGCCCCATGAGGAACACTTTACATTTTAAAAGGAAAACATAACATCTTAGACACTCAAATACCTTATAAATATGGCTCAAAACAACCTATGAAGCTCTAGCAGTACATATCCAGAAATGAAATTGATTTCTTAAATCGTTTTTAAAAGCAACATCTCTGTTTCAGCTTACATAACAGACCATAAAATGGGCTCCATGTACCACAATAACTTGTGTTACTGCATGCCAGAATGTTACACCAAATATGCAATTACAATTTCTCTATGAAACTAATTCTATTAGTATATCACTAGAGACAAAACCACATTTTAAAAACACAGCTTTCTTCATCATTTTCTCCTTAAATCATACTATTCTCTATCTAAATTAAATAAATCTTTTCTCACCTTAGCAAATATTTTTTGAGTTTTGAAAACAGTCTGAGAAATACACCAAATTGTCTTCAGCAGAAGAAAAAGGATGCACTCCAAAGGCTGCAGCTATTGAAAGCACAGAAATACAGATATTCTTTTCACATATCTCTCATATTAGCCAATCATACCTCTTCCCTCACTTTTTTCAAATCAAAACCCTTCCCCCCTCTGCCCTGTCTGCCTTGTTTCCATAGCAACCACCTCCTGGAAGACCTCTCATGTTTGCAAATTCACACAACAATGTTTCAATTGAACTCTGAACTCTCAGTGCACCTGCGTATCCAGTGCAATCTTTCATTAAATGTTTCTTCCTTGACCATTCAAATTACATCTTTCAAAGAACACATCCATGCACCCTAACTTTCTGTTTTCAGAAATGGAAATGCACCAATCACTGCTAATGAATCATTAGCATTGTAAATCCACAGTTTTTTTTCTTTAGAAACTCCTACTGTTTCAACTGCCCTTTCATTACCACACTTCATCTGACTGCAGAACAACCTTCTCCCACCATGTTTAAGGTCTGGATTCTTGGACATAGTTACATCCACTGGGCTCAAAGGTATGCTGAGAGCAGAAATTTACCTAACCTCAATTTACAAGATGTGGAAATTAAGTGGTTGGGCCAAAGAGGATTAAAATGTCACCAATTGATACCATTGGTGAAAACCTTTATGCATTTGCCAAAACCTGACCTGTTAATAGTGCACTGTGGAGGTAATGATTTGGGCACTTTGACAGGGGTAGGTCTGGAAATGCTTTTAAAGGACACCTTTGAGCAATTAATGGCACTTTTTCCTCAAACTGCCTTGGTATATTCCAATATATGCCAAAGACAGAAATGGAGGTGGTCCAACCAATTTTGTCCACAAATTGAGAAAGCGAGGAAGCATGTAAACAAATCTGTTTCAGCTTACATGAGAGACCATGGAATGGGCTCTCTGTACAACAATAACTTGCGTTACTACATGCAAGATATCTACAGAGGAGATGGAGTTCACTTCTCAGATGAGGGCAACAGAATTTTTATTCTGAATTTAAGACTGTGCATTGGTACCTACTTATAAGTACCTAAATGTACCATAAACCCAAAAGCTCTTCTCAGAGCTACCCTACATCTGATCAATCACAATTATTATTTTTCTCTAACTTTTTTCACTAATTTTCCACAATATAAGCCTCCTCAGCCACGCTCAGAAAACCTAGGGGGTCAAGATAAGTCTACCATGACCCCTTCTACCCATTCTAAACATTATTTGCCCTCCATCTTATATCTTAAGGCGACCGAAACACAAAATGGTGGACTCCCGTGACGCTTAAGGTTCGCTAACCGAGCCGCTTTCCGGGAAGCGGTCCTAAAAAAAGGTGGGAAAGTAATTTACAGAAAAACGACTAGAGACACTCTCACCAAATATAGATTAGCTCATACTACATAAAAATCCCTTTCATTTTCACAAATTTGATTGAAATTTCATTTAGCCATTTAGCCTGTAGACCTCTCTAAGTACCGTGAGGTAAATTACTTCACAAAACACATCTGAAGTGTTGGAATTGACAACCAATGAAAATGTTACTTTCATTTTCTACTTTTGTTACCTGACATTTGATTGGTTATATACCTGAATATATATAAAGGAAGAGAAGGAAACACAGCCATTTTGACTGCTACTTCGTGAAGTGCACAACAAAAAATCAACTGATAACTTCAACTTATATTTAAAAGGTAAGATATTATTTATAAAACTTAAGTATGTTCTGTACTGAAACCTAATTAGAAAAACATTTTCTGAGAATTATATTCTATCACTCTGTAATACTTATAGAAAAAAATAGACTACTCTGTTTTAGTTATGGCAGAGCCA
The DNA here is from genome assembly GCF_964263255.1 of Lissotriton vulgaris. Taxonomy (NCBI): domain Eukaryota; kingdom Metazoa; phylum Chordata; class Amphibia; order Caudata; family Salamandridae; genus Lissotriton; species Lissotriton vulgaris. The sequence goes on from NC_141700.1 coordinate 449,559,703, forward strand.
TTCCAAGAATTTGCAAGACCATAGTCTAAAAAGGAACGTGCGCAAAGCCCCCTCCAATTTACATAAGTGGCATCTTGCAAGGAGACCATTCACAAGCACTGAGGGGGCCCCATTGTCCAGCATTTTGACGCCCCCACAGTTTTAACTTTAAATCCACACGCATATCTCACACCTTCATAGGTGTGAGAATTGATTGTGGTCTAAAAGTTAAAACTGTGGGGGCGCAAAAATGCTGGACAATGGGCCCCCTCAGTGCCTGTGAATGGTCTCCTTGCAATTGAGGGAGCGTCTCCTTCTCCCTCCCCTATACCTCCTGACACCATCCATGGGAGGCCCAAGGAGGGGGCCCCCTGCAATAGACCTTAATTGCAGGCAACACCTTTCTTTGTGAAAAAAACACTATATAAATAACCAAACTGCCAATCTGTACTGAAACCCAACAATGCCCTTTCTGTACTGATATATTTTTTAAAAATTCATTTTTCAGAATTGAAAATGGAAGAACAACAAAACAACATGAAAACTGAAACAGAAGAAAAAATTGAGACACAAGATGACATGGATTTCTACGACGACACAATAAATAATGAACTTGTCCAATGCGTAGATGCAGTAGATTTTCTACTAAAAAATGAAGAAAAAAATGATCACGATTTTTTAGATTTTCTTTTAAATTTTGAAAAACAAAATGAAAAATAAATTTTAATTTCTTAATTCAAAAATTGTTTCACACATTATTTATTTTTATATGTTTATTGAATGTTAAAAGTTTAATGAATTATGACACACAATCAAAATAAAAAATAAAAATTTAAAATAAAGAAAACAAAAAAAACAACAAAAACAACAAATAATTAACATACAGTACTAGCAAAGTCTATCATTCTTTTATCCTTATAGTACGCTGCCCAGAACGCTTTCCGGTTCGCGAACTTGGCGCTTACCACGCAAAAAAAAAATAATTTTTTTTTGACCCTCCTGGGCCCTTTTAAAACCTCCACATAAAACCTAGGGGGTCAACGAGGATCTACTATGCCCCCTTATGGTAATTTCCCCCTTTGTTTTGGCCTCCTCTTGTCTCTCGATCCTACCGAGAGACAAGATGGCGGCCGCTCCGGACTGTTTAGAATGTTGACAGACACCGGAGAGCCAATCAGCTTCGCTTCGCAAAGTTCCGATACGCGAAAAGTTCGCTAACCGGATCGCTGCCCGGAGCGCTGTTACAGATATATATCTTGTTTTAAACGTTAATTTCTCAAAATCCACTGAAGCACATATATTGAGACCTAGCAAAGGCACATCAGGCTAACAGTCCCTACAATTTTGCCAAGTTTGGTGGAAATCCATTCAGCCGTTCGGGCTAAAAGTGAGGCCAACCGCCCTATGGAAATTAACATGGGAAAAACGCGTTTTGGGACCCCCCTTTTATCTCAGCCCCCCCTTGCCGAACACCCCCCAAATTTCCAGGAGCTGCTCAGAAACAAAATGTGCCATTTTCCAGAAAATTTCAGCCAATTCCATCCACAAACGCCAAAGTTATTAGACATAGAATTTTCAGAAATCCCATAGGGAAAAAATCCTAACTATATATACCTACTGGCGACCGCCAGTAGGTAATATATATATATATATATATATATATATATATATATATATATATATATATATATATATATATATATATTACCTACTGGCGGTCGCCAGTAGGTATATATAGTTAGGATTTTTTCCCTATGGGATTTCTGAAAATTCTATGCCTAATAACGTTTGCGTTTGTGGACGGAATTGGCTGAAATTTTCAGGAAAATGGCACATTTTGTTTCTGAGCAGCCCTTGAAAATTTGGGGGGGGTTTGTGGAGGGGGGGCCGAGATAAAAGGGGGGTCCCAAAACGCCTTTTTCCCATGTTAATTTCCATAGGGCGGTTGGACTCACTTTTAGCCCGAACGGCTGAATGGATTTTCACGAAACTTGGCAAAATTGTAGGGACTGTTAGCCCGATGTGCCTTTGCTAGGTCTCAATATATGTGCTTCAGTGGATTTTGAGAAATTAACGTTTAAATCAAGATATATATCTGTAACAGCGCTCCGGGCAGCGATCCGGTTAGCGAACCTTTCGCGTATCGGAACTTTGCGATGCGAAGCTGATTGGCCCTCCGGTGTCTGTCAACATTCTAAACAGTCCGGAGCGGCCGCCATCTTGTCTCTCGGTAGGATCGAGAGACAAGAGGAGGCCAAAACAAAGGGGGAAATTACCATAAGGGGGCATAGTAGATCCTCGTTGACCCCCTAGGTTTTATGTGGAGGTTTTAAAAGGGCCTAGGAGGGTCCAAAAAAAAAAAATTAAAATTTTTTTTTTTGCGTGGTAAGCGCCAAGTTCGCGAACCGGAAAGCGTTCTGGGCAGCGAACTTTATGGATAAAAGAATGAAAGACTTTTCTAATACTGTATGTTAATTATTTGTTGGTTTTGTTGATTTTTTTTTAATATTATTATTTTTTCAGCAATTTTTTATTGTTGTGATTGTGTTTCAAAATTTAATAACATTTCTTACATTTAACTACTTTATGAATTACATATAAAAATGATTAAAGACTCAAACAATTTTTTAATATTACATATAATTATATTTTTCGGATTGTTTTTCGAAATTTAATAGAACGTCTAGCATTTCACTGTCTGATATGTGTTCTTGTTCAGTGAACATAAGTTCAAACATTTGACCGTCATCATAATGAAGTAAATGATCCACTGATTCCACACATTGAACTAATTCATGGTCCCGTGATTGATCCATGAAATCAGAGTCTTCATTGTCCTCAATTTCTTTTTGTGTGTTGGTCTCCAGAACAATTTCGAAGGAAACATTCTGCTCACCTTCCATTTTTTTGCTGTAATTTGCATAAAAAATAAATATATAAGTAGAGATAGGGCACTGTTGGGTTTAAGTTCAGACAGGCACTTGTGAGTTTATACCAGAGAAGTAATCTATGGGCACTGTATGGTTTCAGGCGTGAATTAGTACTATTAAAAAGTGCCTGTGAAGAAGCCTAAGTAAATTTATAATTATACCACAGAAACCTAAATCAGTCCATAATTATAATAAAGAAGCTTTTCTCAATGTCTAACTCTTACAGAGGGATAGTATATAACTATCTGAAAATGTTTATCATATTTACTTATAGTGCACAATATACTTCAGTTTTAAAAATAACAACTTACCTTTAGAAACAAGTTGATGTTATTATTGATATTCTAAATGATATATACAACAACAAGTAGTAGTCAAAATGGCTGTGTTTCCTTCTCTCCCTTTATATATATACAGGTATATAACCAATCAAATGTCAGGTAATAAAAGTAGAAAATGAAAGTAACATTTTCATTGGTTGTCAATTCCAACACTTCAGATGTGTTTTGTGAAGTAATTTACCTCACGGTACTTGGAGAGGTCTACAGGCTAAATGGCTAAATGAAATTTCAATGAAATTTGTGAGAATGGAAGGGATTGTTATGTAGTATGAGCTAATGTATATTTGGTGAGAGTGTCTCTAGTCGTTTTTCTGTAAATTACTTTCCCACCTTTTTTTTGGACCGCTTTCCGGGAAGCGGCCCGGTTAGCGAACCTTAAGCGTCACGGGAGTCCACCATTTTGTGTATCGGTCGCATTAAGATACAAGATGGAGGGCAAATAATGTTTAGAATGGGTAGAAGGGGTCATGGTAGACTTATCTTGACCCCCTAGGTTTTCTGAGCGTGGCTGAGGAGGCTTATATGTGCGGAAAAAAAAACTTTTTTTTAAAAAATTCCGCGAGGTTAGCTTTCGGTTAGCGAACCGGGTAGCGCTCCGGGGAGCGAATTTTGTGGAAAATTAGTGAAAAAAGTTAGAGAAAAATAATAATTGTGAGTGATCAGATGTAGGGTAGCTCTGAGAAGAGCTTTTGGGTTTATGGTACATTTAGGTACTTATAAGTAGGTACCAATGCACAGTCTTAAATTCAGAATGAAAATTCTGTTGCCCTCATCTGAGAAGTGAACTCCATCTCCTCTGTAGATATCTTGCATGTAGTAACGCAAGTTATTGTTGTAAAGAGAGCCCATTCCATGGTCTCTCATGTAAGCTGAAACAGATTTGTTTACATGCTTCCTCGCTTTCTCAATTTGTGGACAAAATTGGTTGGACCACCTCCATTTCTGTCTTTGGCATATATTGGAATATACCAAGGCAGTTTGAGGAAAAAGTGCCATTAATTGCTCCAAGGTGTCCTTTAAAAGCATTTCCAGACCTACCCCTGTCAAAGTGCCCAAATCATTACCATGTAGATCACCTGTTTGGGCTTTCTTATCAATGGCAGCATGACTGCGAGAACTGTATGGTATCAAGTACTACTAGTGTAGACTCAGAAAGATTTATATATTTAACTTTGCCAGACAGTAAATCAGTGTCCTTTAATAAGCTAGTAAATGCAGCGGATCACAACATGGAGTGTAGCCAATGTAAATGTGATATGATGTCAACATTATTTATACGTAGATATGGCCAGTATGTCATTTTAATGATGCAACGATGTAGGCCTGATGGATCAAAATTGTCAACTTTAATAAAAAATTTTGTGGCTTCTCAGCTGTCAATATCAGGGAGGACTTTTGTTACTGTAGCAATTATCTATCACGATGGTCCATCAACAACATCAGGACATTATACAGCTTACTTAAAGTCTGGAAACGGCTGGTCATTCTGTAATGATTCTGTTGTAACTTTCAAAAAAAAATTGCCGTTTGACCTTAAAAATTCTTACCTGGTGTTTTTAAAACCAAAATTTTAAGTAGAGGGAATGTAAGTCTGCAATGCTGTCTCGATTAAAAATCCAACTATATAAACCTGATGCAAGTAAGTCTGCTTCATAGTAAGCAGTATCAGTGTCATAGGAAAAGGAGAACATGAGTGACAAAGAAGAGTAAGATATTAGTAGTCCAGGATTGTGAAAATAATCTCAAATATTTTATTTTTGAAAGTTGCGAAAATAGAAAATGTCGGGATTTGATTGGAAGAATTACAAGACTTGCGAATCGCGGCAACATGATTTGGCCTAGTGGAAACATGTGATATAATGAGAGAAGTTTTTTTTCTATGTAACATATTTCACGTATCGATGGAGGTTTTCTTTCAGAAAGTGGCGGGCTGAAAATATTTAAAGCACAACAGAGTGGATGCTGTTTATAGGAGATCGTTTGACGTCATTGAAAGTAAGTTAATTTTAAGAAGTTTTGAAATCAGATTTCTTAGGTTGTATGGGTTTTTTAAACACAGTCATTTTGATTGTGTTTTTTTTTCCCCGCTGTTACATGATGAATACCTTCAAGTCACTGATTTAAGTGAAATTTGATACATTCTGAGAACAGCAAAAATAAACCATTTAACATGTATAATTAATGTTATGCTTTTTGTCCTTATGATATACATTTAGAAATGTGTGGTACATATGGGTAAGCTGAGTTCTGTAAATATCAATTTTAATGCTTAGAGTGCTGTACTTCTGGGTAGTGTTTTTTTTTTTTAAAAAAAAGAGGCCTCACCTCAAAGAAAGCTCTTGAAAGCACACATCTTATTTGCATCCTAAAACAATCATTTACAATGTTAGACACAATTTTATTATGGCTTTACATCTTTTTTGCGCTGCTATTGCATCACTATTGTGAGACATTAGCAGTGCAAGAAAAACATCATGTTCCAAAATAGGCCTCAGTTCAGCAATATCAAGATACAGTTTCTTTCGAATATATATCTTTAGGATTGTGTAGGGGACGTAGAGAAGCAGAGACTTCTGTAAATGTCAAAGTTGTTGAAAAACTGTTTGTTTTTGAACCTTTTCCCTTGTCTTTTCTAATTTTTAAATACATGTTTTAATATTTTTTGAAATGTTTGTTCTTTGTTTTACAGATTGAAAGTATGAAAAAATATTTAAAAAAGGTAACAAGAATTATAAGGTAAATGTTTTCCACTCTTTTTACCCGCAATGCACTGCTGATGATGTCATTGACACTATCTCTCATTTACTCTCTCTAGCTGTCTTTCTTTTTACATTATTCTCTGTTTACTTCCCTTATACTAACTCTTCTTTTTTTAAAAAAAATATTTTTTTAGTTCGCTTAAAGTTCGCGAACCGGTCAGCGAACTTGAAGCGAACCAAAAGAAATAGAGCTTGCCAGAGTGATAAACATTCTAGCAATTTTGTTTGAAAGGGGAGGTAGTTCTGAAAAGAACTGTTTTTTTTTGTTTTTGTTGTTTTATATTTTTTTTTTATTTTTTGAACATTTTTTGTTTTTTTTGTATTTTTAGAACTGTTTTATGTTTTTTTTGTGTTTTTTATGGAGGGGAGACAACAAAAAACAGGCTTTCAAAACGGCTCAACTGGAGCAAAAAAAAAAAATTACTTTTTGGGTGCATTAGGGCATTTATGATTTTCATATGCAATGTTCATCAGGTTGACACTCATGTTGCCATATGACAGCATAGCACCACAGTAAATACAAGATAACTTCATATGCTGGAAGTTGGGTTGGATGTTTGGCACAGTCTCTTGTGCCTCTCTTCCCGTCAAAGACAATGTGGATGTAGATCTTGCCACAGGAGTTGCCGTCGGATTGTCTTCAAGATCCCTTAACTCAGCCCGGCTGTAGTTCAAGGGATGCCACCTGCTCATGTGACGATGCATTGTATAGTTCCCCATACTGTACTTCTTTTCTGTGCCTCTCGACAATCTGTAATCACAGATGAGGCAGGTGGCATATTTTGCATTCACTTTCTTTGATCCAGGAGGGATGGTGAAAAACTGCCAGATGAAACTGGTTTTTCGTTTAGAAACCCGGGGCAACTCATCGACAAATTGTTGTTCCTCTCTGTCCTCTTCTTCTTCTTCCTCCTCTTCCTCCTCTCTGTTAGTCATAATTTGACTAGGTGGTCCTCTCTTCTTATGAGGAGGTGGAGGTGGTGGTGGGGGTGCACCAGCTGCAGCAAGAATGGAAGCCATTGTGGAACTTCAGATAAATGGTCTTTCTCTCACCAAGATGAAAGTCAGAGTGAGGAAATAAGGAGGGGTTTACATGATTTGGGGAAAACAAAAGTTCTGAGCCAATGAAAAGTGTTATTTTTAGGTCACATGACCTAGTCATACATCATTTGGAAACCAAAAGTGAAATGAACCAATGAGAAGTTTGATAAACAAGTCACATGACCTGTTCCGCTTACGTTACGCGGCGCGCGCCGCGTCCCAGATCGCTTCCGGTTCGCGGTCCGGAGCACTTCCGGGAGCGCTAACGCGACGCGTCATTAGACGCATTACGCGATAACGTGATACGTCGCGCTTCCGCGACGCGTCACTGTTCCGCTAACGTAACGTTGACCGGTTCGCGGACTAGATCGCGGCATCAAGATGAGCTAACGGAAAGCTTCCCGGTTCGCGAACTAGAAGCGAAGAAAAAAATATTTAAAAAAAATTATCAATAAATATCTAAATATATTTTGGGATTTAAAGAATAATACATTTTACAGCTACAGATGTTAGCTTTTAAAAAACCAATGAAATTCACTGAAAAAACCATAGGTTATAGACCATATATAGTTAGAAATTTGCATTTAAAAAACCATTGAAATTCAATGAAAAAACCATAGGTTATAGACCATATATAGTTAGGAATTCGCATTTACAAAACCTTATTTTACTCGCACAAAACCATTGAAATTCCATATATAGTTAGTTGCACTAACTATATATCGCGCACCCGCAATCCACTGCTGATGATGTCACATATTACATCATTCATGACATGGTCAGTGACATCACTGATGACATCACTGATGACATCTCAAATGACATCACTGATGACATCTCAAATGACATCACTGATGACATCACTGATGACATCTCATTTGACATTACTGATCACATCACTGATGATATCATTCATGTGATAATACGATGAACCTCTTCAGACTCTAATATAACCTTAGATACAATCAGTGTAAACAGACACTCACAGACTGTCACTCATCCATGGAGTTACTCACACACCTAGTCAGTCATGCAAAGAATCAATCACACCTCCATTTCCTCAATTATACAGTTATACAAACTTTACTTATTCAAACATATACTAACACATATTTACTTTACTCTCTTATACAATCTCTGATACATGTTCACAATGATCCATACAGCCACTCACACATTCACTGGCTCTTATGCACAGTTATTTATAGATGTCAACTCTCACATGTACTGTGTTTTACATATGTACTTAATTTGACATGTAGCACTGAGATATCCATTCACTCACTAATACACTCATGCACAGTCAACCGCCCATACAGCTGTTTGCACATGCACTTTTGAATCTATACATATAGTGAATCAACTACTCACACATCTATGTACAGAGTCACACACCTTCCAGCCACCCATACACACACACTCAGTTTCCCATACAAATACTTGGACAACCAATCAACCCATACAGTTACTCATATAGCTACTGATCAACATATGCAGCAGTTTGTAGAACAACAGATATAATGATGCACAAATTAAAACAGTTTAGTCACTAACCCATGCACTCAGTGAGACACATTTAATCACTCACTCAATCAGTCAGTCATGCACCTACTAAATCCTTCATCCAGACACTTATACATCCACTCATTCTTCAAAATATAAGACATATTTTAACTTTACAGAAACATACAGTCACTGGATGTTGTCATCAGTGATGTCATCAGTGATGTCATTTGAGATGTCATCAGTGATGTCATCAGTGATGTCACTGACCATGTCATGAATGATGTAATATGTGACATCATCAGCAGTGGATTGCGGGTGCGCGATATATAGTTAGTGCAACTAACTATATATGGAATTTCAATGGTTTTGTGCGAGTAAAATAAGGTTTTGTAAATGCGAATTCCTAACTATATATGGTCTATAACCTATGGTTTTTTCATTGAATATATATATATATATATATTACCTACTGGCGGTCGCCAGTAGGTAGTTATAGTTAGGATTTTTTTCAATGTTAAATCTCAAAATTCTATTTGGAATAACTTTGGCACCGGTTGACGAATCTGCCTGAAAATTTCCTGAAAATGGCCTCGCGGCGCCCCGGTCCTTCCCTGAAAGTTTGGGGGGGATTCGTCAAGCGGGGGCCAAGATAAAAGGGGGGTCCCAAAACGCGTTTTCCCCATGTTAATTTCCATAGGGCGGTCGATTTCACTTTTAGCCCGAACGGCTGAATGGATTTCCACCAAACTTGGCAAAATTGTAGGGACTGGTAGCCCGATGTGCCTTTGCTATGTCTCAAGATATGTGCTCCACTGGATTTTGAGTAATTTACGTTCAAAAAAATATATATATCTATAGCAGCGCACCGGTGCGCGTACCGTGCACGCCACGCGACTTGCGTGAGGAAAGCTGATTGGCTCTCGGGTGTCTGTAAACATTCTAAACAGTCCGGAGCGGCCGCCATCTTGTGTCTCGGTAAAATCGAGACACAAGAGGTGGCCAAAACAAAGAGGGAAATGACCATAAGGGGGCAGAGTAGACCCCCCCTTGACCCCCTAGGTTTGATGTGGGGGCCATAAAAGGGCCCCGCGGGGCAAAAAAAAAAAAAAAAAAAAATTTTGATTTTCGCGGGGGGAGCGCCCGGTACGCGCACCGGTGCGCGTACCGGGGAGTGTACCATGGGGAAAAAGAATGACAGTTTTATAAGTAGCTGTTTAAAAAAAAATGTTTTGTTGTTTTTTTATACATACACATACATATATAAATGCATATGCATATATATATGCATATATGTGTATATGTGTGCGTGTAGAGAGAGGTAGAGAGGTAGAGGTGTAGAGGTAGAGAGGTAGAGAGGTAGCGGTAGAGAGGTAGAGATTAGTAGAGAGAGAAGAAGAGAGAGGTAGAGAGGTAGAGAGTAGAGAGTGAGTAATAGAGAGTAGAGAGTGAGTAGTAGAGAGTAGTAGAGAGCAGTAGAGAGAGTAGCAGAGAGTGAGTAGTAGAGAGTAGTAGAGTGAAGAGTAGAGTGAGTAGTAGAGAGTAGTAGAGAGTGAGTAGTAGAGAGTGAGTAGTAGAGAGTAGTAGTGAGTAGTAAAGAGTGAGTAGTAGGGAGAGAGTAGTAGAGAGTGAGTAGTAGAGAGTAGTAGATAGTGAGTAGTAGGGAGTAGCGAGTAGCGAGTAGTAGGGAGTGAGTAGTAGAGAGAGAGTAGTAGAGAGTAGTAGAGTAGTAGAGAATGAGTAGTAGACAGTGAGTATTTGAGAGTAGTGGAGTCGGAGAGAGTAAGTAGTAGAGAGTAGTGGAGAATATTCCAAAGTTTGGCACAGCACCACTTTCACAATGAGTCCAATGAAATCATATCACTTAGAGTCCTTATTGAAGCGCTGAATCTTGGTGTATATTCAAATGCTTTTATTTTCCTTAAGTTTATGTACCACAGCCAGCCGAAAGGTTTCGTTCTGTACAACAGAACTTCTTCAGGGCGTTCTTATTTCCTTCAAGTTATGTCGGTATCCCGTTGTCATATAACTAGATATTTCTTCCAAATGTTAGACGAGACATAAGTATATTCTTATTAAAAGTGACTAGGTATCAATTTTACCCACACAATTCGGGCAGACTTGAGTAATTTATAGCATCCTCAAAGTCAGTCTTTCAAAAATTCCAAAGTATAGGACATGATAATCCAAATCCAAATGTTTCTCAAGAAAAGTCATTTACAATCGTTCGGAATATCGGTGTTTGGGCAGATATGATCCAGGGACCCCCAGTATGCAAGGGGAATTAGTCCCCCCTCTGCAAAGGCGCCAGTGGCCTGCATTGCAGAGAGGTGTAACAAGGGTGTGGCCTCATTACACTTCTCTGCAATGCAGCTCCCTCGCGCATACTGGAGGCTCCTGGTGGACTAGTTGACCCCAGGGACCCCCAGTATGCAAGGGGAATTAGTTCCCCCTCTGCAAACGCGGCAGTGGGCTGCGTTGCAGAGAGGTGTAACAAGGGGCATAGTCTCATTACACCTCTGCAATGCAGCCCCAGGCGCATACTGGAGGTTCCAGGTGGGCTAATTGGCCCCCAGGGGCCCCCAGTATGCAAGGGGAATTAGTTTCCCCTCTTCAAACATGCACGGGGGCTGCGTTGCAGAGAGGTGTAAAAAGGGTTGTGGCTTCATTACACCTCTCTGCAATGCAGTCCCCTGGCGCATACTGGAGATTCCTGGTGGGCTTTCAGGTCTTATATAGTTAGGAATTAGCATTAAAAAAACCTTTGAAATTCACTGAAAAAACCACAGGTTTCACACCAGTTATAGTTAGGAATTAGCATTTAAAAAACCTTTGAAATTCACTGAAAAAACCATAGGTTTCACACCAGTTATAGTTAGGAATTAGCATTTAAAAAACCTATTAAATTCACTGACAAAACCAGTTATAGTTAGCTGGAAATTTTACTGATATAAAACCAATGAAATTCCACGTTATAGTTAGTTGGACTCACTATAACTTGCGCGTGCAATGCACTGCTGATGACGTCACATATTACATCACTCATGACATAGTCAGTGACATCACTCATGACATCACTGATGACACCATCCTTGTGACATAGTGACAGACCTCCTTTCACTGTAATGTAACCCTTGAAACACATATTCAAAAATAGAAACTGAAATTTAAAAAAAAATTGAGATACCCATATCAGTTACAACAAGCAATTCAGTAATTCCACCATCTATATGCACATCCAGTCATTCACCAACAGTTCTATATAGTCACTCATACATATACTCACTCATCATATGAAGTGATACACCTATACATCCTGTTACACACTGACAGTCATCCAAAAGTTTCTCACACACATGCTCACACGTGCAAATAAACTATTGAACATCCATTTATTTGAATATAGAGTTATACACACACTTCCACCTTACTTGTATTGAAAATTACACATATTTATTCTCTTAAACAATCACTTATAGAAACACATACTTATTTAAACAGGAACTCTTACAATCTCTTACTCTCACATATACTCACTTATATACATCAATATTCACATATACTAGATCAAAACATATGTAGTTACTGATAAAGACACTAGTGAGACAGTCATTCACTCACTAACAAACACATATACACACTCATCCACCCATACAGTCCTGCACATATGCTGTCTTCAAAACACATACAAACAGAGAGTCAGTCACTCATGCATCTATGTGCTAAGTAATACCCCCACCAAACCATATAGACACTCATACTGATACTAAGAGAAACACCTAATAACCCATATACATACGCATGTAGCTACTTACCAACACATGTAGCCACTTATACACAAAGTGAAACACTAATATATATATTTAAATATTTAAACATTACTCACTAATATTTATTTTTCAGAAAGACACATATTCACTGGATGGTGTCATCAGTGATGTCATGAGTGATGTCACTGACCATGTCATGAGTGATGTAATATGTGACGTCATCAGCAGTGCATTGCACGCGCAAGTTATAGTGAGTCCAACTAACTATAACGTGGAATTTCATTGGTTTTATATCAGTAAAATTTCCAGCTAACTATAACTGGTTTTGTCAGTGAATTTAATAGGTTTTTTAAATGCTAATTCCTAACTATAACTGGTGTGAAACCTATGGTTTTTTCAGTGAATATACATATATATATGGCACTCAACCAGCTAAAAAACGACGATTCAATCGTCATCAAACCTTCAGATAAGGGAGGGAACGTAGTTTTGTGGGACAAGAAACTGTACATTAATGAAGCTATGAGACAATTGTCTGACACTACATGCTACACGAGGGTAGATCACTCCTATCTGAGTAAACTACTTAACAGGGTACATCAAAATATCCGTGAGTGGGAAAAGATGAAATTACTGAGTTGGGATGAAACTAAATTCCTCATTAATGAGAATCCCACCACCCCTACATTCTACCTACTTCCCAAAGTGCACAAAAATCAGACTCAACCCCCGGGAAGGCCAATTGTATCCTCCATAAATAGCCTCCTAGAGAATGTCTCACACTACGTTGATCACTTTCTGAAAAATTATGTCAAAGACCTAACCTCACATCTAGAAGACACCAAAGACTTTCTACAGAAAGTTGAAAATATCAATTCGGAGTCACATTTTTGGCTAGTATGTCTAGATGTTGAAAGTTTATACACCTCAATCCGACACAGAGATGGTTTAAAGGCTTGTGAATATTTTTTGAAAACAAGGAGCAGACATTTGGAAGCCCATTCCAAAATGCTGCTTCAAATGATTGAACTGTGCCTGGATGAAAATGTCTTCCTGTTTAATGGATCTCTATACAAACAAATCCAGGGGACTTCTATGGGCACCTGCTTTGCCCCCAGCTACGCCAACCTTCTGGTGGGCTGGTGGGAGGAGCAGGTGCTCAGGAATGATGATCTGGAACATTGGACCAAATGCGTGAATGTCTGGCTCCGCTACATAGATGATGTCTTTTTTGTGTGGGAGGGGAGTGAGAACGACCTACTTGGATTTGTAGATGAACTTAATTTGAATAACCTGAATTTAAGATTTACTATGCAGCATAGCCAGCAAACGATCGACTTTCTTGATATCAAATTGGTTATCAAGAACAATACGATTGAAACAGAGATCTTTAGAAAAGCAACAGCAGGGAACTCTGTGCTCCATTCCAATAGTTGCCACCCCCCCACCTTTAGGTGGGCAATCCCTTTTGGCGAGTTTTTATGCGCCAGGAGGAACTGCAGCACTGAAGAAAAATACCAAAAACACAAGAAAATGATGCATGACAGGTTCAAGGTGAGAGGTTACCATGCCAATATGCTGAAAAAAGGTGAAGACAGAGTAGCCCTCATCCAAAGAAACGAAGCATTATTTAAAGACTCCAGAGCCAGTCCCCCTAACCCAAAAGCTCCAATAAGACTGATAACCACCTACAATACCCAGTCTTCAGCTTTTAGCCAGATAGTAAGAAGGAGATGGGATATCCTTTTACAAGATAAGGTGTTGAAAGGGAGACTAGACCCACACCCCTCCATCATGTACAGAAAAGGGAAATCCATCAAAGATCTAATAGTGCAGAGTCACTTAGATAAGAAGAGAATTTGGCTGGCAGCGAAAGGTGGGTTTTTCAAATGTGGGAAGTGCAAGGCCTGTAGCCATAGCTCCAACGTAAGGGAGGTCGAACTGAAAAGAATAAAAAGGAAATGGAGAATAACTAAAAACATCCAGTGTACCACTGACCATGTCATCTACGTTGTAACCTGCCCTTGTGGCAAATGGTATATAGGTTCAACCACTTTCCCAGTAAAAAAGCGAATTTTGGAGCATTGGCGTGCCATCACAAACAAGGACTTTGCATACAGCACGGCCAAACACTTCCACCAGTACCATGATGGAGATTGGACCAAAGCGAAATTTTTCGCACTGGATTCAATCCCCAAACATATCAGAGGAGGGGACCGTTTGACAGCTTTGCGCAGAGCTGAGTCCAAATTCATTTTACAAGCAGGGTGTAACTTTCCTTTTGGGATGAACATTGACGAAGAGATGTATGTACATTTGTGAACTGTTGATCTGCATGCTTCCCATTTCCCCCTTTAAGAGACTCTAAGTTCATGACATATATCTCCAAATTTGTCTTTTAATTAATATGATTTGAATTTCAGTAATGTTTGGTTTTTACTGTTTATAGCTATTATCATTATTTTGGAAGATTGACAAGTTGAATTTCGGAGTATCTTGATTTTGTGGATAAGGCTATGATGTCATAATAATTAATATGTACAAATGATTTCAGTGTACTAATGATTTCTGTTTTCACTGTTTTTCTTCCCGTAGAGTGTTAGACCTCATCTTGATATGAAGCGACAAACCACTGATAGTGATTATTGCTATGAGCACTACTGCTTCACATGGAATTACTGAACACGACTATGAGCACGGGATAGATCTCTTTGGGAAAATAATCTTGAGTAGTTCATTTCACTGATTCCTTGTATTGACTAGACACAGACCGTAGCCTTCTTTCACCAAATTAGACACGCATTAATTGAGATTGGAACACATAAGATTATGATACCGAGGGTACTAGACCCAAGCGACCTAAATCTTTCTAGATATAACTATATCTCTTTTCAAATCTCAGATTAAACTCCTGTATCTCTCTCCTTCTTATTCAGCCTGTCCTTTCATCTTTAACTGTATGGGTACTATACCCTCAATGCATAATGTGTTACATGATACATTGAACATAAAATGTAATGTTTCACTCACTTATGATTTAAAAAACCAAACAATTGGGAAAATGCATTATCATAGACTCTCATCTGAGTTTGTATTGTTGCTGTAAATAATGCATGGCTTTTAAAGAGATCTCTGTGTGATGTCTGTAAACACGGAGATCTTTCTTCCCTTTTTATGATTTTTTGTCAGTATTTAAATGAGGAGAAAAAAATGGTGGTCATGTGACCAAGAGCCCGTGAGCTCGAAACACGTTGTTTGTTTATGCCCAAATAAACAACTTCTCCAAGTACCTGATGGTGTGGCTTGTCATCCTTTTCTGGATCGAGAGGACCTTGTGGATATATATATATATATATATATATATATATATATATATATATATATATTCACTGAAAAAACCATAGGTTTCACACCAGTTATAGTTACCTGGAAATTTTACTGACATAAAACCATTGAAATTCCACGCTATAGTTAGTTGGACTCACTATAACTTGCGCGCCTGCAATGCGCTGCTGATGATGTCACATATTACATCACTCATGACATGGTCAGTGACATCACTGATATTTGGGCTACATTTGTATTTTTTTGTCTCTGGTGACCATCTTTGGGCTACATTGGGATACATTGGGCTACATTTGGGCTACATTTGGGCTCTAACATATATATAGCCCAATGTAGCACAATATATATTTTTTTCAAAGTTAATTTTCGTAAAAACCACTTGAGTATAGCAAAGGCACATCGGGTTACCAGTCCATACAATTTTTCCCATTTTAAAAAAAAATTATGTATTTTTAAAAAAAATATTTTTTGCCTTGGAGCGCTCCCGGTGCGCGCCCCGGTGAGCGCCCCGGAGAGCGTACTCGTTTGAAGCGCCCCGGTGCGCGAACCGGGAAGCGTCCCGTTAGCGCCAATGTCCCGAACGAAAACATGATCGTGACGTATCGCGTAGCCGCGTCCGCGTGATTCGCACGGCGTAAACGCACCCGGAAGCATTTGACGCGCTTACGCGACGCTCCCCTGGGCGCGCCCCGGGATGCGCCTCGGGGCGCGTAGCGTAAGCGCGTCGGGTCATGTGACCTGAAAATAACACTTTTGATTGGTTCACAACAGTTTTGTTTTCCAAATGATGAAAGACTCCACCTTTTTTCCTCATTTTCACTTTGTTGTTTGAGTGAAGTAGACCTGCATTCTGTAAGAAATGGCTTCACTGGTAGCAGCTGCAGGTGCATCTACACCACCACCACCTCCACCACCACCACCACAAAGACCACCACAAGACCACATTGGTGGTCATGAAGAAGAGGAGGACGAAGAGGAGCAGGAGGAGAGGCAATATCTGCCTGAGGACAATCCCCCTTACAAACCCAAAGAACATTTTATTTGGGAGTTTTTCAAAATGCCAAGGGGTGCCAAAAAAGTAAATGCAGCAAAGGTCACTTGCCTCATCTGTGACCAAGAACTGTCAAGAGGGAACCCAAACAGGAAATATTCGTTTGGGAACCACACGATGATAAAGCATATGCAGAGGAAGCACCCAAACAATTATTCAAGAGCAGAAGTCAGGCAAATGACCAAGAACCCTCCCCATCCTTCAACTTCAGGCATCTCCAACCAACCCACTCCATCGGGTGTAGAGGCTAGGGAGATGGTCCCTGATGTCCAAACCAAATTTTCAAAATTTAAAATTGTTTGCATATATTGCAACAAAACTATATCATATGGTGAGCAGAGCATCACTTTACTTAATCGAGCTGCAGACAACCATCACTGCAGCAAGCAACCTTAATTTTTTTCTATTTTTTTGCTCCAGTTGAGCTGTTTGCAATTCCCTGTCTTTTGTTTCACCCCAGAAAAACTACAAAAAAATATAAAATTGTTCTGAAAATCCAAAAAAAACCGAAAAAAACCCAGTTCTTTTAAGAACTACCTCCCATTTATATAAAATGACTTACATTTTTAAAGTCTGCCATTCTCTTTTTTCCCCGGTGCGCTCCCCGGTGCGCGCACCGGGCGCTCCACCCGCGCATATCAATTTTTTTTTTTTTTGCCCAGCGGGACCCTTTTATAGCCCCCACATCAAACCTAGTGGGTCGGGGGTCTACCCTGCCCCCTTATGGTCAATTCCCCCTTTGTTTTGGCCACCTCTTGTGTCTCGATCCTACCGAGACACAAGATGGCGGCCGCTCCAGACTGTTTAGAATGTTTACAGACACCCAAGAACCAATCAGCTTTCTGCGCGCAAGTCGCGTGGCGCGCCCGGAGCGCTCCCAGGAGCGCGTACCGGGGCGCGCTTATAGATATATATATTTTTTTGAACCTAAATTACTAAAATCCACTGTAGCACATATCTTGAGACATAGCCAAGGCACATCGGGCTATCAGTCCCTACAATTTTGCCAATTTGGTGTAAATCCATTTAGCCGTTCGGGCTAAAAGTGAGGTCGACCGCCCTATGGAAATTAACATGGGGAAAACGTGTTTTGGGACCCCCCTTTTATCTCAACCCCCCAAACTTTCAGTGAAGGACCGGAGCTCGACGAGGCCATTTTGAGGAAAGTTTCAGGCAGATTCGTCAACCGGCGCCAAAGTTATTCCAAATAGAATTTTGAGATTTAACATTGAAAAAAATCCTAACTATAACTACATATAACTATATATAACTATATAACTATATATATATATATATATATATATATATATATATATATATATATATATATATATATTCAATGAAAAAACCATAGGTTATAGACCATATATAGTTAGGGATTTGCATTTACAAAACCTTATTTTACTCGCATAAAACCATTGAAATTCCATATATAGTTAGATGCGCTAACTATATATCGCGCACCCGCAATCCACTGCTGATGATGTCACATATTACATCATTCATAACATGGTCAGTGACATCACTGATGACATCACTGATGACAACTCAAATGACATCACTGACAACATCACAGATGACATCATTCATGTGTTAATACGATGAACCTCTACAGACTCTGATATAACCTTAGATACACTCAGTGAAAACAGACACTCACAGATTGTCACTCATCCATGGAGTTACTCATACACCTAGACAGTCATGCAAAGAATCAATCACACCTCCAATTCCTCAACTATACAGTTATACACACCTTACTTATTGAAACATATTCTAACACATATTTACTCTCTTATACAATCACTGATACAAGTTTTCAATGATCCATGCAGCCACTCACACATTCACTGGCTCTTAAACACAGTAATTTATATATGTCAACTCTCGCATGTACTGTGTTTTACATATGTACTTACTTTGACATGTAGCATTGAGATATCCAATCACTCACCAATACACTCATGCACACAGTCAACCACCCATACAGCTGTTTCCACATGCAGTTTTGAACCCATACATCTAGTGAATCAGCTGTTCACACATCTATGCACAGAGTCACACACCTCCCAGCCACTCACACACATACTCAGTCTCCCATACAAATACTTGGGCAACCAATCAATAACCCATATAGTTACTCATATAGCTACTGATCAACACATGCAGCAGTTTACAGAACAACAGATATAATGATGCACAAATTAATACAGTTTAATCACTAACCCATGCACTCAGTGAGACACATTTAATCACTCCCTCATACAATCAGTTGCACCTACTAAATCCTTCATCCAGACATTTATACATCCACTCATTCTTCAATATGTAAGACATATTTTAACTTTACAGAAACATACAGTCACTGGATGTTGTCATCAGTGATGTCATCAGTGATGTCACTGACCATGTTATGAATGATGTAATATGTGACATCATCAGCAGTGGATTGCGGGTGCGCGATATATAGTTAGCGCATCTAACTATATATGGAATTTCAATGGTTTTATGCGAGTAAAATAAGGTTTTGTAAATGCAAATCCCTAACTATATATGGTCTATAACCTATGGTTTTTTCATTGAATTTCAATGGTTTTTTAAATGCAAATTTCTAACTATATATGGTCTATAACCTATGGTTTTTTCTGTGAATTTCATTGGTTTTTTAAAAGCTAACATCTGTAGCTGTAAAATATATTCTTCTTTAAATCCCAAAATATATTTAGATGTTTATTGATAATTTTTTTTTTAATATTTTTTTTCTTCGCTTCTAGTTCGCGAACCGGGAAGCTTTCCGTTAGCTCATCTTGATGCCGCGATCTAGTCCGCGAACCGGTCAACGTTACGTTAGCGGAACTGTGACGCGTCGCGGAAGCGCGACGTATCACGTTATCGCGTAATGCGTCTAATGACGCGCCGCGTTAGCGCTCCCGGAAGTGCTCCGGACCGCGAACCGGAAGCGATCTGGGACGCGGCGCGCGCCACGTAACGTAAGCGGAACAGGTCATGTGACTTGTTTATCAAACTTTTCATTGGTTCATTTCACTTTTGGTTTCCAAATGATGTATGACTAGGTCATGTGACCTAAAAATAACACTTTTCATTGGTTCAGAACTTTTGCTTTCCCCAAATCATGTAAACCCCTCCTTATTTCCTCACTCTGACTTTCATCTTGGTGAGAGAAAGACCATTTAGCTAGAATTGAACAATGGCTTCTGTACTTGCTGCAGCTGGTGGAACCCCACCACCACCTCCACCTCCTCATAAGAAGAGAGGACCACCTAGTCAATTTATCACTAACAGAGAGGAGGAAGAGGAGGAAGAAGAAGAAGAGGACAGAGAGGAACAACAATTTGTCCAAGAGTTGCCCCGGGTTTCAAAGCGAAAAACAAGTTTCATCTGGCAGTTTTTCTCCATCCCTCCTGGATCAAAGAAGGTGAATGCTAAATATGCCACCTGCCTCATCTGTGATTACAGATTGTCGAGAGGCACAGATAAGAAATACAGTATGGGCAACTATACGATGCATCGACACATGAGCAGGTGGCATCCCTTAAACTACAGCCGGGCTGAGTTAAGGGATCTTCAAGACAATCCCACGACAACTCCTGTGGCCAGATCTACCTCCACAATGTCTTTGACGGGAAGAGAGGCACAAGAAACTGTGCCAAACATTCAACCCAACTTCCAGCATATGAAGTTAACTTGTATATACTGTGGTGGTATGCTGTCGTATGGCAACATGAGCGTCAACCTGATGAACATGGCGTTCGAAAATCATAAATGCCCTAATGCACCCAAGAAGTAATTTTTTTTTTTGCTCCAGTTGAGCCGTTTTCAATGCCTGTTTTTTGTTGTCTCCCCTCCATAAAAAACACAAAAAAAACATAAAACAGTTCTAAAAATACAAAAAAATCAAAAAATGTTCAAAAAAAAAAAAATAAATAAAACAACAAAAACAAAAAAAAACAGTTCTTTTCAGAACTACCTCCCCTTTCAAACAAAATTGCTAGAATGTTTATCACTCTGGCAAGCTCTATTTCTTTTGGTTCGCTTCAAGTTCGCTGACCGGTTCGCGAACTTTAAGCGAACTAAAAAAATATTTTTTTAAAAAAAAGAAGAGTTAGTATAAGGGAAGTAAACAGAGAATAATGTAAAAAGAAAGACAGCTATAGAGAGTAAATGAGAGATACTGTCAATGACATCATCAGCAGTGCATTGCGGGTAAAAAGAGTAGAAAACATTTACCTTATAATTCTTGTTACCTTTTTTAAATATTTTTTCATACTTTCAATCTGTAAAACAAAGAACAAACATTTCCAAAAATATTAAAACATGTATTTAAAAATTAGAAAAGACAAGGGAAAAGGTTCAAAAACAAACAGTTTTTCAACAACTTTGACATTTACAGAAGTCTCTGCTTCTCTACGTCCCCTACACAATCCTAAAGATATATATTCTAAAGAAACTGTATCTTGATGTTGATGAACTGAGGCCTATTTTGGAACATGATGTTTTTCTTGCACTGCTAATGTCTCACAATAGTGATGCAATAGCAGCGCAAAAAAGATGTAAAGCCATCATAAAATTGTGTCTAACATTGTAAATGCTTGATTTAGGATGCAAATAAGATGTGTGCTTTCAAGAGCTTTCTTTGAGGTGAGGCCTCTTTTCTTTTTTTAAAAAAAACACTACCCAGAAGTACAGCACTGAAAGCATTAAAATTGATATTTACAGAACTCAGCTTACCCATATGTACCTCACATTTCTAAATGTATATCATAAGGACAAAAAGCATAACATTAATTATACATGTTAAATGGTTTCTTTTTGCTGTTCTCAGAATGTATCAAATTTCACTTAAATCAGTGACTTGAAGGTATTCATCATGTAACAGCGGGGAAAAAAAAACACAATCAAAATGACTGTGTTTAAAAAACCCATACAACCTAAGAAATCTGATTTCAAAACTCCTTAAAATTAACTTACTTTCAATGACGTCGAACGATCTCCTATGAACAGCATCCACTCTGTTGTGCTACAAATATTTTCAGCCCGCCACTTTCTGAAAGAAAACCTCCATCGATACGTAAAATATGTTACATAGAAAAAAAGACTTCTCTCATTATATCACATGTTTCCACTAGGCCAAATCATGTTGCCGCGATTCGCAAGTCTTGTTATTCTTCCAATCAAATCCCGACATTTTCTATTTTCGCAACTTTCAAAAATAAAATATTTGAGATTATTTTCACAATCCTGGACTACTAATAACTTACTCTTCTTTGTCACTCATGTTCTCCTTTTCCTATGACACTGATACTGCTTACTATGAAGCAGACTTACTTGCATCAGGTTTATATAGTTGGATTTTTAATCTAGACAGCATTGCAGACTTACATTCCCTCTACTTAAAATTTTGGTTTTAAAAACACCAGGTAAGAATTTTTAAGGTCAAACGGCAATTTTTTTTTGAACGTTACAACGGAATCATTACAGAATGACCAGCCGTTTCCAGACTTTAAGTAAGCTGTATAATGTCCTGATGTTGTTGATGGACCATCGTGATAGATAATTGCTACAGTAACAAAAGTCCTCCCTGATATTGACAGCTGAGAAGCCACAAAATTTTTTATTAAAGTTGACAATTTTGATCCATCAGGCCTACAACGTTGGATCATTAAAATGACATACTGGCCATATCTACGTATAAATAATGTTGACATCATATCACATTTACATTGGCTACACTCCATGTTGTGATCCGCTGCATTTACTAGCTTATTAAAGGACACTGATTTACTGTCTGGCAAAGTTAAATATATAAATCTTTCTGAGTCTACACTAGTAGTACTTGATACCATACAGTTCTCGCAGTCATGCTGCCATTGATAAGAAAGCCCAAACAGGTGATCTACATCTACACCCTCATCTTGCAATACATCAAGCATATACATTAAAAACTCCTGACAATCTTGCTGATTATTTTCAGAGAAGTCTGTTTGACCTGAACATTCATCTAACAGATAACGAACTTCAGACACACTTTCTACTTTTGTTCGATCAGTGCTACATTTCTCTAACACAGAATTCAACAAGCAGCATAAACTTTGTTCTGAATTGAACACAATCTGTTCTTTTAAACTCTCTAGTGAAAAGAGAACATTAACCACTACATTTGCATAGC
Organism: Lissotriton vulgaris; assembly: GCF_964263255.1. Taxonomy (NCBI): domain Eukaryota; kingdom Metazoa; phylum Chordata; class Amphibia; order Caudata; family Salamandridae; genus Lissotriton; species Lissotriton vulgaris. The sequence continues at coordinate 449,582,609 of NC_141700.1, forward strand.
AGTTGACACCAGAACTGTTTTCAAATTGAAAACCAACAATATCTTCAACAGAATCCACTTTCTTTCTGCTAACAACTTTCGGTTCATTGACTTTTAGTCTTTTTGCAACAACCTCCCTACTGTTACTGATATTTCTACGTTTCTGGCCTACCACACGTTTCTCAAACAAAGGATATTGAGGCAAATGTGGCGCATACTCTCTTCTTAACCTATTGTATTCCTTAACACAATCTAGATCCGCACAAATGTTTGTGACATCACAGTCAATCAAGTACAATCCCGATAAAGTTCTAACTCGTGACAATGCCACATATGCCATACCCTCCTTGAACACAGAACTGCCAATATTCACCAATGCACAGTCTACACTTAAACCTTGCGATTTATGGATTGTCACCGCATATGCCAAGCAAACAGGAAACTGTTTACGGCGAACATATAAGTCTTTAACAAGCAAAAACCTAGCAGAACAACAACCAATTTGCTGTACTTCCTCAATGCCATCAAATTTAATTCTTAAAAATTCTATTCCATCTCTATTTTTGTATTTCTCAAAATCAACAACATTACCCATTGATCCATTTACCAGACCTCTTTCTACATGTAAATTCCTTCTCAAAATGATTCGGCAATTTAAACACACATTCAAAGTCTTTTCAAAACCCGCTGTCTTAGATATAGTCTTCTCTAATGAATCCAATTTTGATTTCAAATTGTCTGACAAAATAATTGTTGATCCCATATGCTCTAATTTGTCGATAGCTTCAAGTTTCACAATCTCTTGCTTTTCTAAATTCAACATTTTGTTGTTGAAGATGGCACATTCTGCAAGAGTTGGCATGAGACATATCCCAGATTTCTTCTCAGTAATTTTCTGAAAAATATTCTCAGACTCAATCTCTTGTTTGGGATATAAATTTGACAGTAATCGTGCATTTAAAGCTTCTTTCCCATACTCGGTCACTTTTCCAATTCTAATATCTTGTAGAATATTCTTGTAATCTTCATCCTTTGCCTGACGCATATTTTGATGCAGTTCAGCATAATTGAAGTTTAACCATATATTGACGTTGCCAATGCTCCCTAGGCACTTCCTGGTATCTTCATGCGTGAGTATTTTGAACACAGGTTGACCTTTTACTGGTGTCAGCTGCAGAAGATCTCCGAAAACAATGATGTGTTTCCCACCAAATAACACATCATATTCAGTTTTAAGTACTTCTTGCATTCTCAAATGCACAAAGGCAAGCATGACATTTGAAACCATGCTTACTTCGTCAATGATAAGTAGTTTCATTTTCCTCAAGACTCTTGAAACTTCACAGCATGCATCTCCAGATAACTTGTTGTATTGTAATTTGTTGTCATGCTCCACCGGCAGCATCAGTAGACGATGCAAAGTAATACCTTTAATGTTATGTGCTGCCAGTCCAGTAGGAGCGGTGACAACACAAGACAGCGATGACTCAGTCCTTTCCTGCAAATAACAAGAGATTGCTTTAATGAGGAAACTTTTTCCAGTTCCCGCTTCTCCACTCACGTACAGTCGGACAGGCTTCAACGATGTACATGAGCACTTTTTCTTCTCATGACTTAATCCGTGCTCAATTTCCTTGGTAACTTCATCATATATTTTCCTCTGCTCAACGTTGAGTTGTTTTTCCAAGTCTTCTAAGTTAACTGAATCCTCCTGAGCATATGCCATGGCTCTTTCTACTTCATTCATAGCAGTGGCAGCTTCATTTTCGATAATAGGTCCTCCGAGTGGATCTTGACTCAATGAAACAGAACTCTGACTGTCCTGAGAACTGTCTCTGGCAATCTCGGCTGCAATCGTTGCTTCCTGCTCAATTTCCAAAGTTAGCATTTCTTGATATTTAGAAAAAGCAGGACATTCTATGGACTCCTTGGCTGCATTGAAAGAGTCTTCGTAACAGAGGAAATCTCCAAGCAGTTCCTCTTCTGCACGCCAAGGCTTGAAAAGTTGCAAAAGTGCTAAATAGAAAAACTCCTTTTTTTCTGGAGATTCACCACTCAATTTTCGATGGTTTACTAATTGGCATTTTCTTTGCTTGACCAGGCATCCTTCACTTCCAATTACAGCATACACTCCTTTCTCAATATCTTCTTTGATGTTCCTCTTGAATATATAATTTTGGAGAACCTCATATAAACAAACATTCTCAAGGTGACTGCTTCGATTTGGATAATATGTATCCAACATGTTGGTCTTCAAAATGTCGGTACTGTTTGGTTCCTTTTCTGCCAAATACTCAATTTCCCGGACAGGTTTTAGAACTCGATTTCGCGTTGCAGCAAGACCAAGACTCGCCCAAACGAGACTCCTGGATTTGGCATAGAGACTTGCTGAAGACAATCGATCAGAACATTCGTAAGCTCCGATTTCTCGATGCGACAACATCTTCAGACTGAAACTGTACAACTTCTTGCTGAGGCTCTTTTCATGGGAAATGTCCTCCCACATATCCTTCAGTTCGGTCTTTTCTTTTTTGGTGATGTAAGATGTCACATACCGAGCCACAGCCATACAGTTGTCAGCCACAAACTGTATATCCATGTTGGCATTCCACATGGACAAAATCACTGGGTTGTAGTCATTGATGTACTTGGACTCTTCATTCCTTTTCAAATTGTATGTATTCTTGGGTGATTTCCTCGTCACATTATGTCGCAGCGAAGACATCAAACTGTTCACTCTTCCTTTAGAAATCACCGGTCGTGGAAAGTTGAAACGACATTTGGTGTAGAACTTGTCCTTGTTTCTGAATTTACGACGACAGTACTTTCCACAACGATGGCTTTGGAAACGTAGAACTTGTTCTCTTAGACTTTTCTTCTCTGTTGCGTTTGGAACAGCACACGTAGAATACTGTTCTATGAAATTCATCACTAAGTCATCCGGATCTGTTCCAAATTTAGGTGCATCCTTGATCCACAACAACATATGTATATGAGGGGCACCTCTTGCTTGGTACTCCTTTCTCCAGAAGAAATCCAACACCTCTCCAAGAGGTGGATTCTTTTTATTTGTGATGAAAGACATCATAGCTTCAAATCTATGATTGAAGTACCTGCATACATTCACTGGATCCAAAGAACACAGTTCTCCAGGTGTCTTGAATTCAATGTTTTCAATATTTCCATTTGCCTCTCGTAGAAATTCAAGTAAGTCTTCCCAGCCATACTCGGCACAGCTCAGAGTGAGGAACCATGTTGGAGTTCCTAAGTTCCTCAGCATACATTTTAAATCACCATGACGACGGTACCAGTACTCATTAGTACCACGCTGACACGCCATGAGATTAATTAAGTGAGAATCCAAAATACTGTCTTGGACATTGACTTTATGCATAAAGTCACTTGCCGAGATGTTTCGCATCTGTATACCACTTTTTAAGATGTGGTTCACTGCATATGACAGTCCAGACAGATCGCTTTCAAACAGGAGATGAAACAAATAGGGAATGCATTGCCGAAACCTAGGATCTTCTGCATACAATCGTAAAGTCCGGTATTCAGACGCAGGAATTTGATGAGGTCGCTCATCATATCTTCCTCCTTGACCTGTGGGAAATAGCTGTGGGAAACACCGAGCTTCCAAACTTTCCTCCCAAACACTAATGGGACTCCCTTTGGCTTGTTTCATTTGAAACAACTCAATAGCATTCCCCATGACTTCCTTGGAATGCAAAGGATGAACACTATAATGTTCATATATTTCTTCACTTTTAGAGGCCTCTACTTTCTCAATTTGGCCAGCACACAAATCGCTATCCTCTTCATCACTTACTTCCTCTTCTGCAACATATACATTCTTATAGTACTTATTATTTTTCTTCAAATACACTGTTGCCTTTTTGACTTTCCTAACATCCACTAAATCTTGCCATATTTTCTTATTCTTTGTCGGAACCCCATTAACCAAGATAACCAGAGGTTCCTCTTCCACTTTTTCTATTCCAATTGTGTTAATGTTTTTCTTCAAATCTAGAGGCAAATAAACAACTCTTCCCTTTAATCCTCTCTGTAAATCTGCTGGAGGCAACTTCCCTGTCTTTGGCTCCATTCTTACAATAGCCTGAAAGGGATGGATACTTTGAATCAAAATAGATTCATAAGTATTTAAATCCTTCAATTCAGAAGGAATCTCAACCAATTCCAGATTATTTTGAACTGCCCTAGCAGGCATCTGGTTTTGGTTTAATTTATTACAACAATAAGTACACACACGTTGATCCGATCCCAAATCAAAATAATTTTCTACCATCAAGTATGTGGCAAAATCCTTCCATTCACTATTATTTTCCCTTTCACTTTTTGCATATAAATCCACTACCTTAGTCTGATTCTTATAATAAGTGCGTCGACAACATACACAAGTGAAATTAGGCCTCTCACTTGATTTCATCTGAAACGTGGCAATTTCCTTCTGAAAATTATCTGTACTGGAAACCTGTACATTATCTTCCACATTACCCTCTACTTCAGGGTCAATTTGAACATTCTCATCTTTACTACCAAAGTAACAAAACTCAATTTCTTCACAAATATTTTTCACATCTATTTCAGAACCATGCAAAAGAGCAGCACATAATTGTTTAAGCATAATTGCTGGACTCTTAGCATAATACAACATTCTCACTAATTTTCTCACTTTATTATGATGCACTGCTAGCATCCTGAAATGATGAAAAACACTCTGGCATACTCTCCTGGAAAGACAAGCCAGTGAATGACCACGCAAACCTGTCATTTGTCTCACTCTGCAAGGATCTAAATCTTGCAACAACTTCATTTTCTGCTTCAAACTTTTCTTATTAAATGTCCGTATAAAATCACAAAGCAAATTGATGGAAACCTGTCGCACACTGCAAATAGAACTACACTTCCAAATGTACACAGGACCCTTAGGACGTCTTCCTAAAACCTCATCACTTAGCGCCTCTTCTGTCTCTGTTGTCACAAGTTGTTCTTTTTCAACTGGACAACCATCCTTCACTTCATAAGCTCGACCACTGATGTCAACTGCATGCACCAAATCATTATCCTGAAAATAAGTCTCCTCATTAAAAAATGCCTCAGAACTTGAACTATGCATCCATTCTCCGGAAAAAACTTCACAAAAGTTAGTACGATTTACTACTCTCTTCCATCTACTTTTTGTTTTGAAATCAGAAATTACCTTGCTTAGTTTCCTAATTCTATTGATTACCAAAATAAACAACTTTCGCTTAATTTCAAAAGCATGATCAATAATTTTCTCTACATTTTTCTTCTTCTTATAAAATGCCGCTTTCTGTTGGCCTTTCTTTTTAATACTTTTCAATAAATTAACTAATATCCTATTACGGAACATTCGATTTCGAATGTCCCTAAACTGTTGTTTCCTTCTACTATCATGCACAGAGTTATCTCTTCCTCTACCAGTAACATTTGTGATGGGTCTCTCCTTTCCATTTAAATTACTTTTCTTTTTGTGAACTGAAACATTTTTTTGAGCAAAACTTTTTTTACTACAAATATTTCTTAAGAATGATTTCGTGCTCTTACCCGGACCTTTCTTGGTGTTTTGACAAGTATTTGGGGAAGAGGACTGCTGCAATAAAACATCATCCTGCTGTCTTTGACGTTTTCTAGCCTTTCGTATTCGACTTTTGGAAGGCATTTTCCAAACTATGAAAGAATCTGCAGTTGAATCTGTGGAAAAATATAATATAAAATGTTATTAACCACTATTACCAAACAGTAAATAAATAACAGTCATCTAAAACTTAATGCCGTACTAATTATTTAACATAGCAAATGTTTTCCACCAGCACTGCATCACAAAAATGACACTCAATGGTACAAAAAAGGCATACAACACTCATAAATCACTCCCTAATATTTTAAATCATTAATTCAGGATGACGATAAGATGTAGCCTATCTAAAGATTTGTTTAGGCCCTGATCTTTAGACTGGGGTAAATGTGTGTCATTGATCCACATTCAGTCCATCACCTGTTTTGTTTATTTGAGGTGAGGCCAACACATGGTTGCAGATAAGATTTTCACTGAAAAATATCAAAATAAAAAAACATGTGAAGGCCTACCAATGAAGTAAATCATTAAATGAAAACCAATACATTTCTGGAAATATGCACTACTAGTGCTTCATAAGATGTTTTGGGTCATATTTATAAGGCATTTGAGTATCTAGTATGCTATTTTACGTTCTTCCTGGTGCAAATTTATTGTAAATATGCTCCCACCTGCGGTTGGCAAATTTAGATTTTGATTATGGGAGTTAGATAGGCATGTTACTAATTTCCCAAAAATGGTGTATAACCCCAAACAACCTTTGAAGCAAATGCTCTTAGCCATGTTATCCACCTCCCATTGGATAACATGGCTAAGAAGTGCTTGCAAATGTGAAAAAAACGGCCGCAATGCATGAATATCGCAGAAAAATCAGCGATATTCATACATTTTCCAGCAAATGCTCTTAGCCATGTTATCCACTTCCTATTAAATAACATGGCTAAGAACTGCTCTGGGCCTCATGAGGAACGCTTTCCATTTAAAAAGGGAAAAATAACATCAAAAACACTAAAATGCCTTCTAAATATGACCCCAAACAACCTATGAAGCTCTAACAGTACATATCCTGAAATTTAATTGATTTCAAAATTCGTTTTTAAACACAGCATATAAATCAATTGTATACCTGCATTCATGAAGAAATGACTAAAAATGTCCTTGAGACACATGATTGTGTTTTCTGGAATGCCCTAGCACCATTTTTGAGACACTATTAACATGGCTAGGTAACTCCCATAATCAAAATGTAAATTTGCCAAGCGAAGGGTGGGAGCGTATTTACAAGACACTTGCCCCAAGAGGAACGCTTTCCATTTAGAAAGGTAAACATAACATCAAGGACACTAAAATGCCTTCTAAATATAGCCCCAAACAACCTATGAAGCTCTAAAAGTACATATCAAGAAATGTAATTGTTTATCACAAATGCGATTAAAAACAGCCGCAATGCATGAATATCGCTGAAAAGTCAACGATATTCATGCATTATCCAGCAAATGCTCTTAGCCATGTTATCCACCTCCCATTGGATAACATAGCTAAGAACTGCTCGCAAATGTGAAAAAAAACGGCCGCAATGCATGAATATCGCAGAAAAGTCAGCGATATTCATGCATTTTCCAGCACATGCTCTTAGCCATGTTATCCACTTCCTATTAAATAACATGGCTAAGAACTGCTCAGGGCCCCATGAGGAACGCTTTCCATTTAAAAAGGGAAAAATAACATCAAAGACACTAAAATACCTTCTAAATATGACCCCAAACAACCTATGAAGCTCTAACAGTACATATCCTGAAATGTAATTGATTTCAAAATTCGTTTTTAAACACAGCATATAAATCAATTGTATACCTGCATTCATGGAGAAATGACGAAAAATGTCCTTGAGACACATGAAAGTGTTTTCTGGAATGCCCTAGCACCATTTTTGGGACACTATTAACATGGCTACGTAACTCCCATAATCAAAATCTAAATTTGCCAAGCGCAAGTGGGAGCGTATTTACAAGACACTTGCCCCAAGAGGAACACTTTCCATTTAAAAAGGGAAAAATAACATCGCAGAAAAGTCAGCAATATTCATGCACTTTCCAGCAAATGCTCTTAGCCATGTTATCCACTTCCTATTAAATAACATGGCTAAGAACTGCTCAGGGCCCCATGAGGAACGCTTTCCATTTAAAAAGGGAAAAATAACATCAAAGACACTAAAATGCCTTCTAAATATGACCCCAAACAACCTATGAAGCTCTAACAGTACATATCCTGAAATGTAATTGATTTCAAAATTCGTTTTAGACACATGAAAGTGTTTTCTGCAATTCACTAGCACCATTTTTGGGACACTATTAACATGGCTAGGTAACTCCCATAATCAAAATCTAAATTTGCCAAGCACAAGTGGGAGCGTATTTACAAGACACTTGCCCCATGAGGAACACTTTACATTTTAAAAGGAAAACATAACATCTTAGACACTCAAATACCTTATAAATATGGCTCAAAACAACCTATGAAGCTCTAGCAATAGAATTTTCAGAAATCCCATAGGGAAAAAATCCTAACTATATATACCTACTGGCGACCGCCAGTAGGTAATATATATATATATATATATATATATATATATATATATATATATATATATATATATATATATATATATATATATATATATATATATATATATATATACATTATGTAAGCATTTGGGCTGCGGTTCGACTTCTAACCCTGGCGCTGAAGAAGGCAGCATTTGCCGAAATGCATTCGCCATGTTTCTATGTGCTTTAGATTAAAGCTCTCTCCAAGTGCTTCCCTGGTGTGGCCTCTTTCTTTCTGTTGGGAGAAGCTTTTGGACATTGTTGCGTGGTTCTCCAGTACCGCGCCAGAGGCCCCTGCAGCATCAAGTGACCTGGGACCACTGGTACCTGCTTCGGCGGAACTTTTTGTCTCCACTCACCTGGATATCCCTGGTCCACCATCAAGTTCAGAGAAATATGGGGCGGGGTGGTAGTCACTGACTACACATCGGACAAGCGGATTGCCTGCCTGTTCACCGCTTATAACTTTCCGGAGACTTGGAGGTTGCTGCAGACAGGGACGGGAGGAGAGAGCTTGATTTGGCGCACGGAGGAACTTTGGGGTTGGAGTTTGTGAGACCGCTCCGCCACAGCAACGCCTCACGATACAGAATGTGGCATTCTGGGAAATGTAGTTGCCGTGAACCGGGCAACACACAGGAGGCGTCACCATTCTAGATGCAGAGGGGCGGGGCAGATGTCCACCCATCAGGACGCAGCAGGATATTCAAAATCAAGCATTTGGGCTGCGGTTCCACTTCTAACCCTGGCGCTGAAGAAGGCAGCATTTGCCGAAATGCATTCGCCATGTTTCTATGTGCTTTAGATTAAAGCTCTCTCCAAGTGCTTCCCTGGTGTGGCCTCTTTCTTTCTGTTGGGAGAAGCTTTTGGATATATATATATATATATATATATATATATATATATATATATATATATATATATATATTACCTACTGGCGGTCGCCAGTAGGTATATATAGTTAGGATTTTTTCCCTATGGGATTTCTGAAAATTCTATGCCTAATAACTTTTGCGTTCGTGGACGGAATTGGCTGAAATTTTCAGGAAAATGGCACATTTTGTTTCTGAGCAGACCTTGAAAATTTGGGGGGGTTTTGTGGAGGGGGGGCCGAGAAAAAAGGGGGGTCCCAAAACGCCTTTTTCCCATGTTAATTTCCATAGGGCGGTTGGACTCACTTTTAGCCCGAACGGCTGAATGGATTTTCACGAAACTTGGCAAAATTGTAGGGACTGTTAGCCCGATGTGCCTTTGCTAGGTCTCAATATATGTGCTTCAGTGGATTTTGAGAAATTAACGTTTAAATCAAGATATATATCTGTAACAGCGCTCCGGGCAGCTATCCGGTTAGCGAACCTTTCGCGTAACGGAACTTTGCGATGAGAAGCTGATTGGCCCTCCGGTGTCTGTCAACATTCTAAACAGTCCGGAGCGGCCGCCATCTTGTCTCTCGGTAGGATCGAGAGACAAGAGGAGGCCAAAACAAAGGGGGAAATTACCATAAGGGGGCATAGTAGATCCTCGTTGACCCCCTAGGTTTTATGTGGAGGTTTTAAAAGGGCCTAGGAGGGTCCAAAAAAAAAAATTTTTTTTTGCGTGGTAAGCGCCAAGTTCGCGAACCGGATAGCTTTCTGGGCAGCGAACTTTATGGATAAAAGAATGAAAGACTTTTCTAATACTGTATGTTAATTGTTTGTTGTTTTTCTTGTTTTTTTTTGTTTTCTTTATTTATTTATTTTTTTTATTATGATTGTGTTTCATACTTTATTAAATTTTCTAACATTTCATTGTCAGAAATGTCATAATTTATTATAGGGTGTAATTGTTTTTCATTTTGAAGCAAGTTGTCTACTGCTTCAACACATTGTAGAAGTTCGTGGTCTCTACTGTCATCCATAAAGTCATCAAGTTTGTCTTGGCTGCTCTCCTTCAGTTCAATCGAAAATGAAACTTGCTGCTCGCCTTCCATTTTGCCTGAAATTTGGATTAAAAAAATATATATTAGTAGAGATAGGGCACTGTTGGGATTAATTTTAGATAGGCAGTTTTTATCAGTGAATTTATCTTTTGGCAGTGTATAGTATGAGAGTGGAAATAGGACTAAAAAAAAGTGTATGTGATTTAACCAAGACACTACTACTACAGAGGGATAGTGTATATGTAGCAGAAAAAGTCTACTATATTAAGTCATAGTGCACAATATATTAAATTATAACTTACCTTCACAAAGAAGTTGAAGTTTTTTGAAGCTTTTGAAATAGGAGGTACAACAAGAAGTAGTAGTCAAAATGGCTGTGTTTCCTTCTCTCCCTTTATATATATACAGGTATATAACCAATCAAATGTCAGGTAATAAAAGTAGAAAATGAAAGTAACATTTTCATTGGTTGTCAATTCCAACAATTCAGATGTGTTTTGTGAAGTAATTTACCTCACGGTACTTGGAGAGGTCTACAGGCTAAATGGCTAAATGGAATTTCAATGAAATTTGTGAGAATGGAAGGGATTGTTATGTAGTATGAGCTAATCTATATTTGGTGAGAGTGTTTCTAGTCGTTATTCTGTAAATTACTTTCCCGCCTTTTTTTAGGACCGCTTTCCGGGAAGCTGCCCGGTTAGCGAACCTTAAGCGTCACGGGAGTCCACCATTTTGTGTTTCGTTCGCATTAAGATACAAGATGGAGGGCAAATAATGTTTAGAATGGGTAGAAGGGGTCATGGTAGACTTATCTTGACCCCCTAGGTTTTCTGAGCGTGGCTGAGGAGGCTTATATGTGCGGAAAAAAATTTTTTTTTAAAAAAATTCCGCGAGGTTAGCTTTCGGTTAGCGAACCGGGTAGCGCTCCGGGGAGCGAATTTTGTGGAAAATTAGTGAAAAAAGTTAGAGAAAAATAATAATTGTGAGTGATCAGATGTAGGGTAGCTCTGAGAAGAGCTTTTGGGTTTATGGTACATTTAGGTACTTATAAGTAGGTACCAATGCAGAGTCTTAAATTCAGAATGAAAATTCTGTTGCCCTCATCTGAGAAGTGAACTCCATCTCCTCTGTAGATATCTTGCATGTAGTAACGCAAGTTATTGTTGTACAGAGAGCCCATTCCATGGTCTCTCATGTAAGCTGAAACAGATTTGTTTACATGCTTCCTCGCTTTCTCAATTTGTGGACAAAATTGGTTGGACCACCTCCATTTCTGTCTTTGGCATATATTGGAATATACCAAGGCAGTTTGAGGAAAAAGTGCCATTAATTGCTCCAAGGTGTCCTTTAAAAGCATTTCCAGACCTACCCCTGTCAAAGTGCCCAAATCATTACCTCCACAGTGCACTATTAACAGGTCAGGTTTTGGCAAATGCATAAAGGTTTTCACCAATGGTATCAATTGGTGACATTTTAATCCTCTTTGGCCCAACCACTTAATTTCCACATCTTGTAAATTGAGGTTGTGTAAATTTCTGCTCTCAGCATACCTTTGAGCCCAGTGGATGTAACTATGTCCAACAATCCAGACGTTAAACATGGTGGAAGAAGGTTGTTCTGCAGTCAGATGAAGTGTGGTAATGAAAGGGCAGTTGAAACAGTAGGAGTTTCTAAAGAAAAAAAACTGTGGATTTACAATGCTAATGATTCATTAGCAGTGATTGGTGCATTTCCATTTCTGAAAACAGAAAGTTAGGGTGCATGGATGTGTTCTTTGAAAGATGTAATTTGAATGGTCAAGGAAGAAACATTTAATGAAAGATTGCACTGGATACGCAGGTGCACTGAGAGTTCAGAGTTCAATTGAAACATTGTTGTGTGAATTTGCAAACATGAGAGGTCTTCCAGGAGGTGGTTGCTATGGAAACAAGGCAGACAGGGCAGAGGGGGGAAGGGTTTTGATTTGAAAAAAGTGAGGGAAGAGGTATGATTGGCTAATATGAGAGATATGTGAAAAGAATATCTGTATTTCTGTGCTTTCAATAGCTGCAGCCTTTGGAGTGCATCCTTTTTCTTCTGCTGAAGACAATTTGGTGTATTTCTGAGACTGTTTTCAAAACTCAAAAAATATTTGCTAAGGTGAGAAAAGATTTATTTAATTTAGATAGAGAATAGTATGATTTAAGGAGAAAATGATGAAGAAAGCTGTGTTTTTAAAATGTGGTTTTGTCTCTAGTGATATACTAATAGAATTAGTTTCAAAGAGAAATTATAATTGCATATTTGGTGTAACATTCTGGCATGCAGTTACACAAGATATTGTAATACATGGAGGCCATTTCATGGTCTGTTATGTAAGCTGAAACAGATATGTTGCTTTTAAAAACGATTTAAGAAATCAATTACATTTCTAGATATGTACTGCTAGAGCTTCATAGGTTGTTTTGGGCCATATTTATAAGGTATTTGAGTGTCTAAGATGTTGTGTTCGCCTTTTAAAATGTAAAGTGTTCCTCATGGGACAAGTGTCTTGTAAATACGCTCCCACTTGTGCTTGGCAAATTTAGATTTTGATTATGGGAGTTACCTAGCCATGTTAATAGTGTCCCAAAAATGGTGCTAGGGCATTCCAGAAAACACTTTCATGTGTCTCAAGGACATTTTTAGTCATTTCTTCATGAATGCAGGTATACAATTGATTTATATGCTGTGTTTAAAAACGAATTTTGAAATGAATTAAATTTCAGGATATGTACTGTTAGAGCTTCATAGGTTGTTTGGGGTCATATTTAGAAGGCATTTTAGTGTCTTTGAAGTTATTTTTCCCTTTTTAAATGGAAAGCGTTCCTCATGGGGCCCTGAGCAGTTCTTAGCCATGTTATTTAATAGGAAGTGGATAACATGGCTAAGAGCATTTGCTGGGAAATGCATGAATATCGCTGATTTTTCTGCTATATTCATGCATTGTGGCCGTTTTTTTTCACATTGCTTCATAGGTTGTTTGGGTTCATATTTAGAAGGCATTTTAGTGTCTTTGATGTTATTTTTCCCTTTTTAAATGGAAAGCGTTCCTCATGGGGCCCTGAGCAGTTCTTAGCCATGTTATTTAATAGGAAGTGGATCACATGGCTAAGAGCATTTGCTGGAAAATGCATGAATATCGCTGATTTTTCTGCTATATTCATGCATTGTGGCCGTTTTTTTCACATTGCTTCATAGGTTGTTTGGGTTCATATTTAGAAGGTATTTTAGTGTCTTTGATGTTATTTTTCCCTTTTTAAATGGAAAGCGTTCCTCATGGGGCCCTGAGCAGTTCTTAGCCATGTTATTTAATTGGAAGTGGATAACATGGCTAAGAGCATTTGCTGGAAAATGCATGAATATCGCTGATTTTTCTGCTATATTCATGCATTGCGGCAGTTTTTTTTCACATTGCTTCATAGGTTGTTTGGGTTCATATTTAGAAGGCATTTTAGTGTCTTTGATGTTATTTTTCCCTTTTTAAATGGAAAGCGTTCCTCATGGTGCCCTGAGCAGTTCTTAGCCATGTTATTTAATAGGAAGTGGATAACATGGCTAAGAGCATTTGTTGGAAAATGCATGAATATCGCTGATTTTTCTGCGTTATTCATGCATTGCAGGCCTTTTTTTATCACATTTGCAAGCATTTCTTAGCCATGTTATCCAATGGGAGGTGGATAACATGGCTAAGAGCATTTGCTTCAAAGGTTGTTTGGGGTTATATACCATTTTTGGGAAATTATTAACATGCCTATCTAACTCCCATAATCAAAATCTAAATTTGCCAACCGCAGGTGGGAGCGTATTTACAATAAATTTGCACCATGAAGAATGTAAAATAGCATACTAGATACTCAAATAACTTATAAATATGATCCAAAACATCTTATGAAGCACTAGTAGTGCATATTTCCAGAAATGTATTGGTTTTCATTTAATGATTTACTTCATTGGTAGGCCTTCACATGTTTTTTTACCTTGGTTTTTTTTCAGTGAAAATCTTATCTGCAACCATGTGTTGGCCTCACCTCAAATAAACAAAACAGGTGATGGACTGAATGTGGATCAATGACACACATTCACCCCAGTCCAAAGATCTGGGCCTAAACAAACCTTTAGATAGGCTACATCTTATCGTCATCCTGAATTAATGATTTAAAATATTAGGGAGTGATTTATGAGTGTTGTATGCCTGTTTTGTACCATTGAGTGTCATTTTTGTGATGCAGTGCTGGTGGAAAATATTTGCTATGTTAAATAATTAGTACAGCATTAAGTTTTAGATGACTGTTATTTATTTACTGTTTGGTAATAGTGGTTAATAACATTTTATATTATATTTTTTCACAGATTCAACTGCAGATTCTTTCATAGTTTGGAAAATGCCTTCCAGAAGTCGAATACGAAAGGCTAGAAAACGTCAAAGACAGCAGGATGATGTTTTATTGCAGCAGTCCTCTTCCCCAAATACTTGTCAAAACACCAAGAAAGGTCCGGGTAAGAGCACGAAATCATTCTTAAGAAATATTTGTAGTAAAAAAAATTTTGCTCAAAAAAATGTGTCTCTTAACAAAAAGAGAAGTAATTTAAATGGAAAGGAGAGACCCATCACAAATGTTACTGGTAGAGGAAGAGATAACTCTGTGCATGATAGTAGAAGGAAACAACAGTTTAGGGACATTCGACAACGAATGTTCCGTAATAGGATATTAGTTAATTTATTGAAAAATATTAAAAAGAAAGGCCAACAGAAAGCGGCATTTTATAGGAAGAAGAAAAATGTAGAGAAAATTATTGATCATGCTTTTGAAATCAAGCGAAAGTTGTTTATTTTGGTAATCAATAGAATTAGGAAACTAAGCAAGGTAATTTCTGATTTCAAAACAAAAAGTAGATGGAAGAGAGTAGTAAATCGTACTAACTTTTGTGAAGTTTTTTCTGGAGAATGGATGCATAGTTCAAGTTCTGAGGCATTTTTTAATGAGGAGACTTATTTTCAGGATAATGATTTGGTGCATGCAGTTGACATCAGTGGTCGAGCTTATGAAGTGAAGGATGGTTGTCCAGTTGAAAAAGAACTACTTGTGACAACAGAGACAGAAGAGGCGCTAAGTGATGAGGTTTTAGGAAGACGTCCTAAGGGTCCTGTGTACATTTGGAAGTGTAGTTCTATTTGCAGTGTGCGACAGGTTTCCATCAATTTGCTATGTGATTTTATACGGACATTTAATAAGAAAAGTTTGAAGCAGAAAATGAAGTTGTTGCAAGATTTAGATCCTTGCAGAGTGAGACAAATGACAGGTTTGCGTGGTCATTCACTGGCTTGTCTTTCCAGGAGAGTATGCCAGAGTGTTTTTCATCATTTCAGGATGCTAGCAGTGCATCATAATAAAGTGAGAAAATTAGTGAGAATGTTGTATTATGCTAAGAGTCCAGCAATTATGCTTAAACAGTTATGTGCTGCTCTTTTGCATGGTTCTGAAATAGATGTGAAGAATCTTTGTGAAGAAATTGAGTTTTGTTACTTTGGTAGTAAAGATGAGAATGTTCAAATTGACCCTGAAGTAGAGGGTAATGTGGAAGATAATGTACAGGTTTCCAGTACAGATAATTTTCAGAAGGAAATTGCCACGTTTCAGATGAAATCAAGTGAGAGGCCTAATTTCACTTGTGTATGTTGTCGACGCACTTATTATAAGAATCAGACTAAGGTAGTGGATTTATATGCAAAAAGTGAAAGGGAAAATAATAGTGAATGGAAGGATTTAGCCACATACTTGATGGTAGAAAATTATTTTGATTTGGGATCGGATCAACGTGTGTGTACTTATTGTTGTAATAAATTAAACCAAAACCAGATGCCTGCTAGGGCAGTTCATAATAATCTGGAATTGGTTGAGATTCCTTCTGAATTGAAGGATTTAAATACTTATGAATCTATTTTGATTCAAAGTATCCATCCCTTTCAGGCTATTGTAAGAATGGAGCCAAAGACAGGGAAATTGCCTCCAGCAGATTTACAGAGAGGATTAAAGGGAAGAGTTGTTTATTTGCCTCTAGATTTGAACAAAAACATTAACACAATTGGAATAGAAAAAGTGGAAGAGGAACCTCTGGTTATCTTG
Organism: Lissotriton vulgaris; assembly: GCF_964263255.1. NCBI lineage: Eukaryota > Metazoa > Chordata > Amphibia > Caudata > Salamandridae > Lissotriton > Lissotriton vulgaris. The sequence continues at coordinate 449,598,881 of NC_141700.1, forward strand.
GTTAATGGGGTTCCGACAAAGAATAAGAAAATATGGCAAGATTTAGTGGATGTTAGGAAAGTCAAAAAGGCAACAGTGTATTTGAAGAAAAATAATAAGTACTATAAGAATGTATATGTTGCAGAAGAGGAAGTAAGTGATGAAGAGGATAGCGATTTGTGTGCTGGCCAAATTGAGAAAGTAGAGGCCTCTAAAAGTGAAGAAATATATGAACATTATAGTGTTCATCCTTTGCATTCCAAGGAAGTGATGGGGAATGCTATTGAGTTGTTTCAAATGAAACAAGCCAAAGGGAGTCCCATTAGTGTTTGGGAGGAAAGTTTGGAAGCTCGGTGTTTCCCACAGCTATTTCCCACAGGTCAAGGAGGAAGATATGATGAGCGACCTCGTGAAATTCCTGCGTCTGAATACCGGACTTTACGATTGTATGCAGAAGATCCTAGGTTTCGGCAATGCATTCCCTATTTGTTTCATCTCCTGTTTGAAAGCGATCTGTCTGGACTGTCATATGCAGTGAACCACATCTTAAAAAGTGGTATACAGATGCGAAACATCTCGGCAAGTGACTTTATGCATAAAGTCAATGTCCAAGACAGTATTTTGGATTCTCACTTAATTAATCTCATGGCGTGTCAGCGTGGTACTAATGAGTACTGGTACCGTCGTCATGGTGACTTAAAATGTATGCTGAGGAACTTAGGAACTCCGACATGGTTCCTCACTCTGAGCTGTGCCGAGTATGGCTGGGATGACTTACTTGAATTTCTACGAGAGGCAAATGGAAATATTGAAAACATTGAATTCAAGACACCTGGAGAACTGTGTTCTTTGGATCCTGTGAATGTATGCAGGTACTTCAATCATAGATTTGAAGCTATGATGTCTTTCATCACAAATAAAAAGAATCCACCTCTTGGAGAGGTGTTGGATTTCTTCTGGAGAAAGGAGTACCAAGCAAGAGGTGCCCCTCATATACATATGTTGCTGTGGATCAAGGATGCACCTAAATTTGGAACAGATCCGGATGACTTAGTGATGAATTTCATCGAACAGTATTCTACGTGTGCTGTTCCAAACGCAACGGAGAAGAAAAGTCTAAGAGAACAAGTTCTACGTTTCCAAAGCCATCGTTGTGGAAAGTACTGTCGTCGTAAATTCAGAAACAAGGACAAGTTCTACACCAAATGTCGTTTCAACTTTCCACGACCGGTGATTTCTAAAGGAAGAGTGAACAGTTTGATGTCTTCGCTGCGACATAATGTGACGAGGAAATCACCCAAGAATACATACAATTTGAAAAGGAACGAAGAGTCCAAGTACATCAATGACTACAACCCAGTGATTTTGTCCATGTGGAATGCCAACATGGATATACAGTTTGTGGCTGACAACTGTATGGCTGTGGCTCGGTATGTGACATCTTACATCACCAAAAAAGAAAAGACCGAACTGAAGGATATGTGGGAGGACATTTCCCATGAAAAGAGCCTCAGCAAGAAGTTGTACAGTTTCAGTCTGAAGATGTTGTCGCATCGAGAAATCGGAGCTTACGAATGTTCTGATCGATTGTCTTCAGCAAGTCTCTATGCCAAATCCAGGAGTCTCGTTTGGGCGAGTCTTGGTCTTGCTGCAACGCGAAATCGAGTTCTAAAACCTGTTCGGGAAATTGAGTATTTGGCAGAAAAGGAACCAAACAGTACCGACATTTTGAAGACCAACATGTTGGATACATATTATCCAAATCGAAGCAGTCACCTTGAGAATATTTGTCTATATGAGGTTCTCCAAAATTATATATTCAAGAGGAACATCAAAGAAGATATTGAGAAAGGAGTGTATGCTGTAATTGGAAGTGAGGGATGCCTGGTCAAGCAAAGAAAATGCCAATTAGTAAACCATCGAAAATTAAGTGGCGAATCTCCAGAAAAAAAGGAGTTTTTCTATTTAGCACTTTTGCAACTTTTCAAGCCTTGGCGTGCAGAAGAGGAACTGCTTGGAGATTTCCTCTGTTACGAAGACTCTTTCAATGCAGCCAAGGAGTCCATAGAATGTCCTGCTTTTTCTAAATATCAAGAAATGCTAACTTTGGAAATTGAGCAGGAAGCAACGATTGCAGCCGAGATTGCCAGAGACAGTTCTCAGGACAGTCAGAGTTCTGTTTCATTGAGTCAAGATCCACTTGGAGGACCTATTATCGAAAATGAAGCTGCCACTGCTATGAATGAAGTAGAAAGAGCCATGGCACATGCTCAGGAGGATTCAGTTAACTTACAAGACTTGGAAAAACAACTCAACGTTGAGCAGAGGAAAATATATGATGAAGTTACCAAGGAAATTGAGCACGGATTAAGTCATGAGAAGAAAGAGTGCTCGTGTACGTCGTTGAAGCCTGTCCGACTGTACGTGAGTGGAGAAGCGGGAACTGGAAAAAGTTTCCTCATTAAAGCAATCTCTTGTTATTTGCAGGAAAGGACTGAGTCATCGCTGTCTTGTGTTGTCACCGCTCCTACTGGACTGGCAGCACATAATATTAAAGGTATTACTTTGCATCGTCTATTGATGCTGCCGGTGGAGCATGACAACAAATTACAATACAACAAGTTATCTGGAGATGCTTGCTGTGAAGTTTCAAGAGTTTTGAGGAAAATGAAACTACTTATCATTGACGAAGTAAGCATGGTTTCCAATGTCATGCTTGCCTTTGTGCATTTGAGAATGCAAGAAGTACTTAAAACTGAATATGATGTCTTATTTGGTGGGAAACACATTATTGTTTTCGGAGATCTTCTACAGCTGACACCAGTAAAAGGTCAACCTGTGTTCAAAATACTCACGCATGAAGATACCAGGAAGTGCCTAGGGAGCATTGGCAACGTCAATATATGGTTAAACTTCAATTATGCAGAACTGCATCAAAATATGCGTCAGGCAAAGGATGAAGATTACAAGAATATTCTACAAGATATTAGAATTGGAAAAGTGACCGAGCATGGGAAAGAAGCTTTAAATGCACGGTTACTGTCAAATTTGTATCCCAAACAAGATATTGTGCCTGAGAATATTTTTCAGAAAATTACTGAGAAGAAATCCGGGATATGTCTCATGCCAACTCTTGCAGAATGTGCCATCTTCAACAACAAAATGTTGAATTTAGAAAAGCAAGAGATTGTGAAACTTGAAGCTATCGACAAATTAGAGCATATGGGATCAACAATTATTTTGTCAGACAATTTGAAATCAAAATTGGATTCATTAGAGAAGACTATATCTAAAACAGCGGGTTTTGAAAAGACTTTGAATGTGTGTTTAAATTGCCGAATTATTTTGAGAAGGAATTTACATGTAGAAAGAGGTCTGGTAAATGGATCAATGGGTAATGTTGTTGATTTTGAGAAATACAGAAATAGAGATGGAATAGAATTTTTAAAAATTAAATTTGATGGCATTGAGGAAGTACAGCAAATTGGTCGTTGTTCTGCTAGGTTTTTGCTTGTTAAAGATTTATATGTTCGCCGTAAACAGTTTCCTGTTTGCTTGGCATATGCGGTGACAATCCATAAATCGCAAGGTTTAAGTGTAGACTGTGCATTGGTGAATATTGGCAGTTCTGTGTTCAAGGAGGGTATGGCATATGTGGCATTGTCACGAGTTAGAACTTTATCGGGATTGTACTTGATTGACTGTGATGTCACAAACATTTGTGCGGATCTAGATTGTGTTAAGGAATACAATAGGTTAAGAAGAGAGTATGCGCCACATTTGCCTCAATATCCTTTGTTTGAGAAACGTGTGGTAGGCCGCAAACGTAGAAATAGCAGTAATAGTAGGGAGGTTGTTGCAAAAAGACTAAAAGTCAATGAACCGAAAATTGTTAGCAGAAAGAAAGTGGATTCTGTTGAAGATGTTGTCGGTTTTCAATTTGAAAACAGTTCTGGTGTCAACTGCTATGCAAATGTAGTGGTTAATGTTCTCTTTTCACTAGAGAGTTTAAAAGAACAGATTCTGTTGAATTCTGAACAAATTTTATGCTGTTTGTTGAATTCTGTTTTCGAGAAATGTAGCAGTGATCGAACAAAAGTAGAAAGTGTGTCTGAAGTTCGTTATCTGTTAGATGAATGTTCAGGTCAAACAGACTTCTCTGAAAATAATCAGCAAGATTGTCAGGAGTTTTTAATGTATATGCTTGATATATTGCAAGTTGAGGGTGTAGATGTAGATCACCTGTTTGGGCTTTCTTATCAATGGCAGCATGACTGCGAGAACTGTATGGTATCAAGTACTACTAGTGTAGACTCAGAAAGATTTATATATTTAACTTTGCCAGACAGTAAATCAGTCTCCTTTAATAAGCTAGTAAATGCAGCGGATCACAACATGGAGTGTAGCCAATGTAAATGTGATATGATGTCAACATTATTTATACGTAGATATGGCCAGTATGTCATTTTAATGATGCAACGATGTAGGCCTGATGGAACAAAATTGTCAACTTTAATAAAAAATTTTGTGGCTTCTCAGCTGTCAATATCAGGGAGGACTTTTGTTACTGTAGCAATTATCTATCACGATGGTCCATCAACAACATCAGGACATTATACAGCTTACTTAAAGTCTGGAAACGGCTGGTCATTCTGTAATGATTCTGTTGTAACGTTCAAAAAAAAATTGCCGTTTGACCTTAAAAATTCTTACCTGGTGTTTTTAAAACCAAAATTTTAAGTAGAGGGAATGTAAGTCTGCAATGCTGTCTCGATTAAAAATTCAACTATATAAACCTAATGCAAGTAAGTCTGCTTCATAGTAAGCAGTATCAGTGTCATAGGAAAAGGAGAACATGACTGACAAAGAAGAGTAAGATATTAGTAGTCCAGGATTGTGAAAATAATCTCAAATATTTTATTTTTGAAAGTTGCGAAAATAGAAAATGTCGGGATTTGATTGGAAGAATTACAAGATTTGCGAATCGCGGCAACATGATTTGGCCTAGTGGAAACATGTGATATAATGAGAGAAGTTTTTTTTCTATGTAACATATTTCACGTATCGATGGAGGTTTTCTTTCAGAAAGTGGCGGGCTGAAAATATTTAAAGCACAACAGAGTGGATGCTGTTTATAGGAGATCCTTCGACGTCATTGAAAGTAAGTTAATTTTAAGAAGTTTTGAAATCAGATTTCTTAGGTTGTATGGGTTTTTTAAACACAGTCATTTTGATTGTGTTTTTTTTTCCCCGCTGTTACATGATGAATACCTTCAAGTCACTGATTTAAGTGAAATTTGATACATTCTGAGAACAGCAAAAATAAACCATTTAACATGTATAATTAATGTTATGCTTTTTGTCCTTATGATATACATTTAGAAATGTGTGGTACATATGGGTAAGGTGAGTTCTGTAAATATCAATTTTAATGCTTAGAGTGCTGTACTTCTGGGTAGTGTTTTTTTTTTATAAAAAAAAGAGGCCTCACCTCAAAGAAAGCTCTTGAAAGCACACATCTTATTTGCATCCTAAAACAATCATTTACAATGTTAGACACAATTTTATTATGACTTTACATCTTTTTTGCGCTGCTATTGCATCACTATTGTGAGACATTAGCAGTGCAAGAAAAACATCATGTTTCAAAATAGGCCTCAGTTCAGCAATATCAAGATACAGTTTCTTTCGAATATATATCTTTAGGATTGTGTAGGGAACGTAGAGAAGCAGAGACTTCTGTAAATGTCAAAGTTGTTGAAAAACTGTTTGTTTTTGAACCTTTTCCCTTGTCTTTTCTAATTTTTAAATACATGTTTTAATATTTTTTGAAATGTTTGTTCTTTGTTTTACAGATTGAAAGTATGAAAAAATATTTAAAAAAGGTAACAAGAATTATAAGGTAAATGTTTTCCACTCTTTTTACCCGCAATGCACTGCTGATGATGTCATTGACAGTATCTCTCATTTACTCTCTCTAGCTGTCTTTCTTTTTACATTATTCTCTGTTTACTTCCCTTATACTAACTCTTCTTTTTTTTTAAAAAAATATTTTTTTTAGTTCGCTTAAAGTTCGCGAACCGGTCAGCGAACTTGAAGCGAACCAAAAGAAATAGAGCTTGCCAGAGTGATAAACATTCTAGCAATTTTGTTTGAAAGGGGAGGTAGTTCTGAAAAGAACTGTTTTTTTTTGTTTTTGTTGTTTTATGTTTTTTTTGTAATTTTTTGAACATTTTTTGATTTTTTTGTATTTTTAGAACTGTTTTATGTTTTTTTTGTGTTTTTTAAGGAGGGGAGACAACAAAAAACAGGCTTTCAAAACGGCTCAACTGGAGCAAAAAAAAAGAAAATTACTTTTTGGGTGCATTAGGGCACTTATGATTTTCATATGCAATGTTCATGAGGTTGACACTCATGTTGCCATATGACAGCATAGCACCACAGTAAATACAAGACACCTTCATGTGCTGGAAGTTACGTTGGATGTTTGGCACAGTCTCTTGTGCCTCTCTTCCCGTCAAAGACAATGTGGATGTAGATCTTGCCACAGGAGTTGCCGTCGGATTGTCTTCAAGATCCCTCAACTCAGCCCGGCTGTAGTTCAAGGGATGCCACCTGCTCATGTGACGGTGCATTGTATAGTTCCCCATACTGTACTTCTTTTCTGTGCCTCTCGACAATCTGTGGTCACAGATGAGGCAGGTGGCATATTTTGCATTCACTTTCTTGGTTCCAGGAGGGATGGTGAAAAACTGCCAGATGAAACTGGTTTTTCGTTTAGAAACCCGGGGCAACTCATCAACAAATTGTTGTCCCTCTCTCTCCTCTTCTTCTTCTTCCTCATCTTCCTCCTCTCTGTTAGTCATAATTTGACTGGGTGGTCCTCTCTTCTTATGGGGAGGTGGAGGTGGTGGTGGGGGTGCACCAGCTGCAGCAACAATGGAAGCCATTGTGGATCTTCAGATAAATGGTCTTTCTCTCACCAAGATGAAAGTCAGAGTGAGGAAATAAGGAGGGGTTTACTTGATTTGGGGAAAACAAAAGTTCTGAGCCAATGAAAAGTGTTATTTTTAGGTCACATGACCTAGTCATACATCATTTGGAAACCAAAAGTGAAATGAACCAATGAGAAGTTTGATAAACAAGTCACATGACCTGTTCCGCTTACGTTACGCGGCGCGCGCCGCGTCCCAGATCGCTTCCGGTTCGCGGTCCGGAGCACTTCCGGGAGCGCTAACGCGGCGCGTCATTAGACGCATTACGCGATAACGTGATACGTCGCGCTTCCGCGGCGCGTCACTGTTCCGCTAACGTAACGTTGACCGGTTCGCGGACTAGATCGCGGCATCAAGATGAGCTAACGGAAAGCTTCCCGGTTCGCGAACTAGAAGCGAAGAAAAAAAATATTAAAAAAAAAATTATCAATAAACATCTAAATATATTTTGGGATTTAAAGAATAATACATTTTACAGCTACAGATGTTAGCTTTTAAAAAACCAATGAAATTCACTGAAAAAACCATAGGTTATAGACCATATATAGTTAGAAATTTGCATTTAAAAAACCATTGAAATTCAATGAAAAAACCATAGGTTATAGACCATATATAGTTAGGAATTCGCATTTACAAAACCTTATTTTACTCGCATAAAACCATTGAAATTCCATATATAGTTAGTTGCGCTAACTATATATCGCGCACCCGCAATCCACTGCTGATGATGTCACATATTACATCATTCATGACATGGTCAGTGACATCACTGATGACATCACTGATGACATCTCAAATGACATCACTGATGACAACATCCAGTGACTGTATGTTTCTGTGAAGTTAAAATATGTCTTACATATTGAAGAATGAGTGGATGTATAAGTGTCTGGATGAAGGATTTAGTAGGTGCATGACTGACTGTATGAGTGAGTGATTAAATGTGTCTCACTGAGTGCATGGGTTAGTGACTAAACTGTCTTAATTTGTGCATCATTATGTCTGTTGTTCTGTAAACTGTTGCATGTGTTGATAAGTAGCTATATGAGTAACTATATGGGTTATTGATTGGTTACCTTAGTATTTGTATGGGAGACTGAGTGTGTGTGTGGGTGGCTGGGAGGTGTATGACTCTGTGCATAGATGTGTGAGCAGTTGATTCACTAGAGGTATGGTTTCAAAAGTGCATGTGGTAACAGCTGTATGGGCGGTTGACTGTGTGCATGAGTGTATTGGTGAGTGAATGGATATCTCAGTGCTACATGTCAAAGTAAGTACATATGTAAAACACAGTACATGTGAGAGTTGACATATATAAATAACTGTGCATAAGAGCCAGTGAATGTGTGAGTGGCTGTATGGATCATTGTGAACTTGTATCAGGGATTGTATAAGAGAGTAAATATGTGTTAGTATATGTTTGAATAAGTAAAGTTTGTATAACTGTATAGTTGAGGAAATGGAGGTGTGATTGATTCTTTGCATGACTGACTAGGTGTGTGAGTAACTCCATGGATGAGTGACAGTCTGTGAGTGTCTGTTTACACTGATTGTATCTAAGGTTATATTAGAGTCTGAAGAGGTTCATCGTATTATCACATGAATGATATCATCAGTGATGTGATCAGTAATGTCAAATGAGATGTCATCAGTGATGTCATCAGTGATGTCATTTGAGATGTCATCAGTGATGTCATCAGTGATGTCACTGACCATGTCATGAATGATGTAATATGTGACATCATCAGCAGTGGATTGCGGGTGCGCGATATATAGTTAGCGCAACTAACTATATATGGAATTTCAATGGTTTTATGCGAGTAAAATAAGGTTTTGTAAATGCGAATTCCTAACTATATATGGTCTATAACCTATGGTTTTTTCATTGAATATATATATATATATACATATATATAGTCCACAAGTTGCCAAGGCGAGGCCATTCCTCATAGGCTTTACTGCTGCAGAGGAAATGCCAACACGCTGTTCTTCCAGTATATTCCCTTTAATCAATCAGTGCAATCAAACTCAGGTGAGTATATACACAATGCATCCTGGGACTAGAAGTCCTGTGAAATAACACCCATGTGGGCTGCTGGCCATACTGTGCAAAATATTAAAATCCATCCATCGTGGTTGTGCCGCTGACACCTTCCCCCATTCAGCCACTCGCCTGTCTGTCCCGCCGCGCTATCCAGGAGGACAGCTGCGGAGCCGCTCACTAGGCAGCGGTGCTCCTCACGACCGGGCCGGCCGTATTACATTAAGTCCACAATTTGCCAAGGCGAGGTGCACTCACTGTCGGCGTCTGTAGGGTCAGGGAAGGTCGCAGGCACACCCAGCGTCTGCAGCGACCTGGCGCGTTTCGGGCTACGCCCTTCCTCATAGGCTTTACTGCTACACAGGAAATGCCAACACGCTGTTCTTCCAGTATATTCCCTTTAATCAATCAGTGCAATCAAACTCAGGTGAGTATATACACAATGCATCCTGGGACTGGAAGTCCTGTGAAATAACACCCATGTGGGCTGCTGGCAATACTGTGCAAAATATTAAAATCCATCCATCGTGGTTGTGCCGCTAACAGTTTCCCCCATTCAGCCACTCGCCTGTCTGTCCTGCCGTGCTAGCCAAGAGGACAGCTGCGGAGCCGCTCACTAGGCGGCGGTGCTCCTCACGACCAGGCCGGCCGTATTACATAAAGTGCACAAGTTGCCAAGGCGAGGTGCACTCACTGTCGGCCTCTGTAGGGTCAGGGAAGGTCGCAGGCACACCCAGCGTCTGCAGCGACCTGATGCATTTCGGGCTACGTCCTTTCTCATAGGCTTTATTGCTACACAGGAAATGCCAACACGCTGTTCTTCCAGTATATTCCCTTTAATCAATCTGTGCAATCAAACTCAGGTGAGTATATACACAATGCATCCTGGGACTGGAAGTCCTGTGAAATAACACCCATGTGGGCTGCTGGCAATACTGTGCAAAATATTAAAATCCATCCATCGTGGTTGTGCCGCTGACACCTTCCCCCATTCAGTCACTCGCCTGTCTGTCCCGCCGCGCTATCCAGGAGAACAGCTGCGGAGCCGCTCACTAGGCAGCGGTGCTCCTCACGACCGGGCCGGCCGTATTACATTAAGTCCACAATTTGCCAAGGCGAGGTGCACTCACTGTCGGCGTCTGTAGGGTCAGGGAAGGTCGCAGGCACACCCAGCGTCTGCAGCGACCTGACGCGTTTCGGGCTACGCCCTTCCTCATAGGCTTTACTGCTACACAGGAAATGCCAACACGCTGTTCTTCCAGTATATTCCCTTTAATCAATCAGTGCAATCAAACTCAGGTGAGTATATACACAATGCATCCTGGGACTGGAAGTCCTGTGAAATAACACCCATGTGGGCTGCTGGCAATACTGTGCAAAATATTAAAATCCATCCATCGTGGTTGTGCCGCTAACAGTTTCCCCCATTCAGCCACTCGCCTGTCTGTCCTGCCGTGCTAGCCAAGAGGACAGCTGCGGAGCCGCTCACTAGGCGGCGGTGCTCCTCACGACCAGGCCGGCCGTATTACATAAAGTGCACAAGTTGCCAAGGCGAGGTGCACTCACTGTCGGCCTCTGTAGGGTCAGGGAAGGTCGCAGGCACACCCAGCGTCTGCAGCGACCTGATGCATTTCGGGCTACGTCCTTTCTCATAGGCTTTATTGCTACACAGGAAATGCCAACACGCTGTTCTTCCAGTATATTCCCTTTAATCAATCTGTGCAATCAAACTCAGGTGAGTATATACACAATGCATCCTGGGACTGGAAGTCCTGTGAAATAACACCCATGTGGGCTGCTGGCAATACTGTGCAAAATATTAAAATCCATCCATCGTGGTTGTGCCGCTGACACCTTCCCCCATTCAGTCACTCGCCTGTCTGTCCCGCCGCGCTATCCAGGAGAACAGCTGCGGAGCCGCTCACTAGGCGGCGGTGCTCCTCACGATCGGGCCGGCCGTATTACATAAAGTCCACAAGTTGCCAAGGCGAGGTGCACTCACTGTCGGCGTCTGTAGGGTCAGGGAAGGTCGCAGGCACACCCAACGTCTGCAGCGACCTGACGCGTTTCGGGCTACGCCCTTCCTCATAGGCTTTACTGCTACACAGGAAATGCCAGCACGCTGTTCTTCCAGTATATACCCTTTAATCAATCAGTGCAATCAAACTCAGGTGAGTATATACACAATGCATCCTGGGACTGGAAGTCCTGTGAAATAACACCCATGTGGGCTGCTGGCAATACTGTGCAAATTTTTCAAAATTCCATCCATCGTGGTTGTACCGCTGACACCTTCCCCCATTCAGCCACTCGCCTGTCTGTCCAGCCGCGCTATCCAGGAGGACAGCTGCGGAGCCTCTCACTAGGCGGCGGTGCTCCTAACGACCGGGCCGGCCATATTACATAAAGTCCACAAGTTGCCAAGGCGAGGTGCACTCACTGTCGGCGTCTGTAGGGTCAGGGAAGGTCGCAAGCACACCCAGCTTCTGCAGCGACCTGATGCGTTTCGGGCTATGCCCTTCCTCATAGGCTTTACTGCTACACAGGAAATGCCAACACGCTGTTCTTCCAGTATATTCCCTTTAATCAATCAGTGCAATCAAACTCAGGTGAGTATATACACAATGCATCCTGGGACTGGAAGTCCTGTGAAATAACACCCATGTGGGCTGCTGGCAATACTGTGCAAAATATTAAAATCCATCCATCGAGGTTGTGCCACTGACACCTTCCCCCATTCAGCCACTTGCGTGTCTGTCCCGCCGCGCTATCCAGGAGGACAGCTGCGGAGCCGCTCACTAGGCGGCGGTGCTCCTCACGACCGGGCCCGCCGTATTACATAAAGTCCACAAGTTGCCAAGGCGAGGTGCACTCACTGTCGGCGTCTGTAGGGTCAGGGAAGGTCGCAGGCACACCCAGCATCTGCAGTGACCTGACGCGTTTCGGGCTACGCCCTCCCTCATAGGCTTTACTGCTACACAGGAAATGCCAACACGCTGTTCTTCCAGTATATTCCCTTTAATCAATCAGTGCAATCAAACTCAGGTGAGTATATACACAATGCATCCTGGGACTGGAAGTCCTGTGAAATAACACCCATGTGGGCTGCTGGCAATACTGTGCAAAATATTAAAATCCATCCATCGTGGTTGTGCCGCTGACACCTTCCCCCATTCAGCCACTCGCCTGTCTGTCCCGCCGCGCTATCCAGGAGGACAGCTACGGAGCGGCTCACTAGGCGGCGGTGCTCCTCATGACCGGGCCGGCCGTAATACATAAAGTCCACAAGTTGCCAAGGCGAGGTGCACTCACTGTCGGCGTCTGTAGGGTCAGGGAAGGTCGCAGGCATACCCAGCGTCTGCAGCGACCTGACGTGTTTCGGGCTACGCCCTTCCTCATAGGCTTTACTGCTACACAGGAAATGCCAACACGCTGTTCTTCCAGCATATTCCCTTTAATCAATCAGTGCAATCAAACTCAGGTGACTAAATACACAATGCATCCTGAGACTGGAAGTCCTGTGAAATAACACCCATTGTGGGCTGCTGAGAATACTGTGCAAAATATTAAAATCCATCCATCGTGGTTGTGCCGCTGACAGCTTCCCCCATTCAGCCACTCGCCTGTCTGTCCCGCCGCGCTATCAAGGAGGACAGCTGTGGAGCCGCTCACTAGGCGGCGTTGCTCCTCATGACCGGGCCGGCCGTATTACATAAAGTCCACAAGTTGCCAAGGCGAGGTGCACTCACTGTCGGCGTCTGTAGGGTCAGGGAAGGTCGCAGGCACACCCAGCGTCTGCAGCGACCTGACGTGTTTCGGGCTACGCCCTTCCTCATAGGCTTTACTGCTACACAGGAAATGCCAATACGCTGTTCTTCCAGCATATTCCCTTTAATCAATCAGTGCAATCAAACTCAGGTGACTAAATACACAATGCATCCTGGGACTGGAAGTCCTGTGAAATAACACCCATGTGGGCTGCTGGCAATACTGTGCAAAATATTAAAATCCATCCATCGCGGTTGTGCCTCTGACACCTTCCCTCATTCAGCCACTCGCCTGTCTGTCCCGCCGTGCTATCCAGGAGGACAGCTGCGGAGCCGCTCACTAGGCGGCGGTGCTCCTCACGACCGGGCCGGCCGTATTACATAAAGTCCACAAGTTGCCAAGGTGAGGTGCACTCACTGTCGGCGTCTGTAGGGTCAGGGAAAGTCGCAGGCACACCAAGCGTCTGCAGCGACCTGACGCGTTTCGGGCTACGCCCTTCCTCATAGGCTTTACTGCTACACAGGAAATGCCAACACGCTGTTCTTCCAGTATATTCCCTTTAATCAATCAGTGCAATCAAACTCAGGTGAGTATATACAGGGTAAGCGAAAGAAGGCTACAAATATGGAGGAGGGTGGGAAGAAGGCCAAGGTCCCAAGACATTCCAAATCAATCATGACCTACCTAACATCAGTGGTGGGAGAACTATCTAAGGAAATTGTCAACGCCGAACTTGAGCTGGGGTTGACAGCTACCTCCCCATCATCCACTGTTGTACCTTCCCCAGCAGCGCCGGGCAATCCACCTGAGACATGTACCCCCCCCGGCGTCACTCTATCCCATCGTGACTATTGCCACCCTTCCACCTATATGCCCCACAGTTGAGGCTCCCAACCAATCCCCTCCAGTAAGCTTACCTGAACTGAGCCAGCAGACTACTACACCCATAATCAAGGATGCACGGGATAACAACGTAGCAAGCCCATGCCTATTAAACATAACAAATGACTTATTGGGTAACAAACTGGAGGAGCTTTTTGTTTCCAGAATTGAACCCCTATTTGTTGGGATAGCAAAGGACATTGTGGACACTTTGAACACTTGTTTAGAAGGCCTGCTTAAGAAATGTACATTAATTGACAGACTTATAGCTAATACTATACCTAACAAGGTCTTCCATGCTAACACAAAGTGCCACGAGGGGGAGGTTCAGAGGATGGAGGTGGGTACGGTGGAGCCGGTGCAGGCGCAGGCACCTTGCCCGGGTTCACCTCACCTGATTAGTGGAGGGGTCATTAACACTCTACCCACTCTACCCCCAGCTTTGGAGGGGCCGCCCTTGTTGCCAGAGGGGTAGCCACGTACACGACCTCCACCATGTTCCCCCGACCATGCAAGGCCCTCTTACAGCAAATATAAGCTTAATTTACCACCTGAAGCGTCCCCTTTGGTCGCTGTATTTGTTGGGGTCCCTCCTTTAAGGGAAGGGGAGGTAGACTCCTCCAGGGACCTTATGGTCAAATCTAAAAAATGGTGCACAGACAAATGTTGTGGCATGAACATCTCTGATGAAATTATATTCTCTAGGAGGGTGGGCTGGATAGGCAAACACCGGAAATCTATCCAAGGTGACTGTGTGATTGTCAACTTTAGCAGGGCTGACCTAGCGGACAGGCTCTTTTGGGATGGTTCTGATATATCTCTAACGGATAAATTAAGACCAGTCCCTTTGGGCTTTTTTTACCCACCACCAGGGCGCATGTTGCATACTAGAGGCCCCGGGGTTAGCAGGGGGGGAGGGCGCGCACCCCGAGTGAGGGTATGCCTAAATTACATAAACCACCGTGTCCCCCGAGGCTCCCAAATCTTCCTTTGAGTAACCAACCCTTTGTCCAACAGAATGCTCATGAGGGCCCGCTTTGGCCATTGCTAACCGCTTTGCTCCCTTGTCAGGGTTGGAGGACATAGACTGACTATCTGGTGACCCCACCTGCGAGACAGAAGAGGCCGGGAGTAGAACAAGTGATGCATGTAAGATATTAAGCTGGAATGTGGCAGGACTCAACTCTAAACGTGATGATAAGGGATGGATAAGTTTAGTCTCGGGACACAATATTATCGCCCTCCAGGAAACCTGGGATTCATCTGCTAGTTTCTGGCTGGATGGGTTTACCAGCTTCCCCAAAGCAGCCATCCCTAGTTGTGCGGGCAGAGCTAAGGGGGGTCTGTTAACCTTATTTTCCCTAGACTTGTAGGGTTCTCTTAGACTGATTAACACTGTATCGCCTAATATCTTGATTGTAGAAAGGGAAATAAGCCCTTCTAGGAGGACACTATATATCAATTTTTATAATTCTTGTAACAGGGACAATAGCGTTAGGAAAGGTCTATAGCAAAGTGACAGACATTGATTAGATAATACAATTTACGTTTTTTTGTAAATAAAAACCTAGAATGAAACAGTATATTAAGTCCACTTGTGTACAGAAACCAATGAGCAAAATAATTTCTGATAAAGCTTTATTGTTTATTGTTGTTGACTATTTTTCTTTTGTTTGTTACTGTTTTTTGTATATATAGTTTTTATAAGTGATTATGTGTTTAAATTTTATATAGTCTTGAATTAAAAAATACAAAAGAGAAAATACAAAATCAATAGACATGAAACATATATACAGTGATGAAGGCAAAGCGGTAGACACCACTACGCGCGTTTCGGCTCTTGAGCCTTCTTCAGGTGACCGTCTATTGTTAGAGTTTCAAAGAGTCCAGGACTCACAGTTAGGTGTGGCGTGGATATAAAAGGTCAGTTGGTAAAGGCAGCTTCTAAAGATCTTGAGATGTGGAACGATGTAGTCCTATAGCTTGTCATATGATGTTATGACATCAGAGAAAAGGAGGTGGTAGAACAGTATAGTGGAGGTAGCTTAGATTCAGATCGTTATTTGTGTTGACATTTGTAGAACCTCCACGAGGATAACTTCCAGTGAGTAGATGGTAAGTTGATGAGAGCAATAGTGAAGGAAGCGAGTATTTATCTCCAGAAGTTGATAAAATATCCGGAGGCGAGCAATAATGATGTATAATTGTTAGCACGAATATTTTGTATCCACCTAAAGATAAAGTAGAAAGGATGTCCCAGGAGCGGAAGATACTATGGAGGATGATCTGGTCATAGCATTGCCCGTGAGGTTTGATGAAGATAGTGACGCTCCTGGTAGAAAAATACTGGTAGCAGTACTCGACCGCCAAAAGACCGCACACCGGTATGCTAGAATGCAAGGGACAATAGCGACATCAATGTCGTCAGTTTAGATACTGTTTTAACATTAGTCAGTCAGAATACATATTTCGATGCAGAGTATATATTGTTGAGCGATTTTAACATCCACCCCTGTCAGCTAATGTGTGGTATAAGTCATAGGGAAGGGGGTGAAGGAGCAGAAGGTCCACACTTTGAACACACCACACGAGGAGAAGAACTGGAAGACTTCCTGGCTAATTTTAATTTATATGAACCAGAGGGAGGTCCAAGAACAGCTACCTTTACAGGCACTGACCCTGGAAACATAATTGATTACATTTTTGTTACACCGGGTATTCTAAATAGGGTCATTTCTTATTCTACAGCCTCGTCTCATTATAGTGATCACAACCCTGTTCTACTTGAGGTATCCTGGGGAGACTTTATGGGGCTAACCCCTGGGCCAGCCAGGTCGAAGTGTGCTTTGCGCACCTCTGATCAGGGCAGAAAACTCAAATGGGCCAAGGTGATCCCGGAGAACTTCTATGCGGAAGTTCTACCGAAAATTGAGGCACAGGTGGCAGTGTGTTTAGATTTACATGCCCAGGACTGTGAAATCATAGGGGCTTTTGAGTCAATATGCGGGCAGGTGTCACAGGATCTTTTAGTCAAACCTAGTCTTTTAGTCAAACCTAAGAAGGGAGCACCGTTGGTTTGATGCTGTTTGCTCAAATGCACATAGGTCCCTGATGTCTGCCCTGAAGAAAACACCCAGGATTAGGGATGAAATAGTCAGATTGAGGAAAGATTACAAATTAGCTATAAAAACCAGACAAGAAAACCTCAAACGGGAAGCGTGGGAGAGCCTCCTTTCCGCAGCCGTCCTAAAGGATAGCCGGAAATTCTGGGAAACCGTTAAACAACCTTTATTCTCTGACCAAAAAAATGAGGCCATGGACTGCGTCATCCAGACAATAAATGGCTGGACCATTTAAAAAATGTGTATGGGGATAACGATGATGCAGGCCCCGTAGTACCTTTGGTGACCCTGGATGCTACTAAAATCTTTTTTAATAGCTCAGAGGTGGAGAAAGCTATCCTTGCTACAACCAAACACAAGGCCCCGGGTCCTGATGGGGTGCCGGCTAATTTCTTCATACATTCTCCCAAGTTATGGGCGGGGGTTCTGGCCAATGTTTTCTCTGCCGTTAACGGCAACCCCACACCCTCCTCTTGGGCCATCTCTAACATCGTCCCCATTTTTAAGAAGGGCCATCGGGACGATCCTGGGTGTTATAGGCCCATATCCCTTTTGGACTCTACAGTAAAGATTTTGGGTAGAGTCCTTTTGTCTAAATTAAGGGATAATGTGGAGAGCTGCGGAGGGTTGGCGGAGGTTCAGTATGGGTTCAGACAGAAGAAGGGAACGATCGAGCAGTGCTCTAACTTACACCTGTTGATTGCTAAATACACAGTGGCCAAGGAGGGGTCCTTGTTTTTGGCATTTATGGACCTCTCCTCGGCCTTCGATCTGGTCAACAGGTCTAAGTTATGGCTGATCTTGCTAAAGATGGGGATAGATGAGGCACTGGTCAAATTCATGGCGTCTTTGCACCAAGAGCTTTATGCCACGGTGCGGGTCACCAACGAAGGAAGGTGCACATCCCTCTTTAAGTCCATACGGGGGGTTAGGCAGGGCTGTATTTTGGCCCCCCTGCTTTTTACCATCTACATTAATGGACTGGGTGCTTACCTGGAGGAGGTTGAGGGAGACGTTCCGCGTGCAGGAGCTGTCAAGATACCTGCGCTCCTGTACGCGGACGACGCCGTGCTGATTGCACGCACTGGCGTCTGCCTTCAACATCTACTTAACGCTTTTGGGACATTTATGGACCAGTTAGATTTAAAAATTAATACCAATAAATCACACACTATGGTCGTGGGGCAACAAAGCGGCAAGAGAAAAACTAATACATTTGAGTGCAAGGGTGAGATTGTTTCTAGAGTCTCAACTTTTCCCTACCTGGGGGTCATTTTTGATCAGAAGGGATCCTGGGGACCCCAAGTGAGGGCAAAGAGGTTGGCGGTGACTAGGTCGTCAGCAGCCATTATGGGCTTTGCGGGCAGGTTAGGCGCTAGGCCCATGGAAGCGCTCCTGAAAATCTATAAAAGTAAACCAGTTGCCCTGGCCTCATATGGCTCACCCCTTTGGGGTTATGTAAACCTGGAGCCAATCCAGAAAGCTGAGAATAGATTCACACGGACACTACTATCTGTCCCTCAGTCTACACCGACTTATTCCATCCATATGGAGGTGGGTTTAGACTTCCTCACCGATGGGCTTAACATGGCACCCCTGATCTTCTGGTTGAAGACTTGGCTTAATGAAGATCTGCCACTCAACCACAAGATCATGGCTGATGTTCTGGCCCTAGATCACTTTAAAAGGATTCCCTGGCTGGCCTATCTGATGAAGGCATTCGCAGATATAGGACGACCAGAGCTCTTCACCTCCCCCGAAGATATTAGGATTCAAGATATTGATATTGTTAAAAGGCTTTTTATGGAGAGGGCAAGAGCATGCCGAGAGGGAAGTGAACTAGCGAAGCCAGCAGTGAGGCGACACTACCTACTTTTTAATTCTCCTGCATTAGCACCTTACCTTGGTTTCGTCACTATTCCTTTTCATAGGTTCCTTTTAACTAAGTTCAGGTTTGATTTATTACATTTTTATTTGGGGAATTTTAAAACATGAGAAAAACCTGAACTAGTCCCTCCCTGTAATTGTGATCACGTCTCTACCCAAGACTCCATGCACTTTGTCATGTTTTGTGGTTTTTATTTAGAACCAAGAAAAAAATATCTGGTACCGGTATTGAAGGAGGCTGGTTTCACTCAAGTAAGACCAGCCCTACTCTACGGCCCGGTCGTGAGGAGCACCGCCGCCTAGTGAGCGGCTCCGCGGCTGTCCTCCTGGATAGCGCGGCGGGACAGACAGGCGAGTGGCTGAATGGGGGAAGGTGTCAGCGGCACAACCATTATGGGTGGATTTTAATATTTTGCACTGTATTGCCAGCAGCCCACAGGGGTGTTATTTCACAGGACTTCCAGTCCCAGGATGCATTGTGTATATACTCACCTGAGTTTGATTGCACTGATTGATTAAAGGGAATACACTGGAAGAACACCTTTCTTTGGGGCCATGTATAAACTGGGGTGGCAGAGTTCGCTAAAGAATGGTGATGGATTAAACCCAGATCTGTTGACTGGGTGTGAGTGTTTGATTGGTTCAGATGCTCCGTCCTTCACCACCCCCTTTTGTACCGCTTTGTTCGCCATAAGTTGGCAGGGTATGCTCAGACGTGAGTCCCTTGCTCACTTTGCCACTGGATTTCAGCAAGCGTGGCTGAAGACGGCTGTAATGCCAGAAACCGGTCCTAGGAAGCTTGTTTACGGTCCAGGGAAGGCATGGCTTGGCAGTTCGGGCTGGACTGTTCCCATGAGGCACAGGGTCAGACTGATTTGCATATGGCCATGTCTGAACTGGGGTGGCAGAGTGGGCTAAAGAACGGTGATGGATTAAACCCAGATCTGTTGACTGGGTGTGAGTGTTTGATTGGTTCAGATGCTCCGTCCATCACCACCCCCTTTTGTACATTCCAGCACTACATCATGATGTGCTGGAATTGGTTGGACAAGCTTTGCAGCAGAGTGCTGTTCACAAAATACACCTGACAACAGACATGTGGACCTGTTGCCAAGCCACTGATTACATGTGCATCACTGCACACTGGATATCTTTTGTGGGTGTTAGAGGTAAGCTATCTGAAGTAGGAGCTGTTGACACAAATAAGATTTTTAATGCTACTAAGAAACATGCATTTGTAGCCATGTTCGCCATGGAGAAACCTCATACTGCTGTAAACATATTGAAAGAGTTTCACAGCAAGGTTTTTAAATGGCTGCACCCAAGAGGGCTTAAGATTGGTTTTGTTTCCACAGATAATGGCAGTAATGTACTGAAGGCCATGGTGCTTGGAACCTATTTCAGGGTCCTGTGTTTGGCACACTGCATTAACATTATAGTTCAAGACTTTCTGAAAAAAGAAACCATAGTTAGAAACTTACTGACCACCTGCCGAAGAATAAGCAGCTGAGGATCATTCAATGTGACTATAGAATGCCAGTCAAAGCACTGATCCAGGATGTGGCGACACAATGGAATTCCACTTATTATATGCTTGACCGTCTGTTTGAGCAGTACAGGCCATTCAATGAATATGTCATGCGAAGAGGAAATGCTACTGTGAAAGGCATGACCCTTCAGATGGACCAATGATGCCTAGTTAAATGCCTGACTGAGATGCTTCTTCCTTTCGAGGTCTTCCCACGTGAAGTCAGCAAGGAAGACTGTACTATGGGCCAAGCTATCCCATTGTAGCAAATGCTAGAGCAACAACTGAAGGAGGTGTCTGAAGCGTACAATAGTGTAGAGGAAAAAAGAAGAAGCATATGAGTTGGTGCAGAGCTTAGCCCGTCGCTTAGCTGACAATACAAGGGTGCAAAATAAGATTTTGTCACAAGAACCTTACATTTGTGCCACAATTCTGGATCCACAGTCAAAATTGGCACTGAAATGTAAGACATTAATTCCTTTTTCAGAAATGGTTGTTGCCCGCTACAAAACTTAGATAGCTGAGTTGTTGTAAATTGGCAGCAATGGGTTAGCATTAGCAGATGCCATCCTGTATTTAAAAGTCATCTTATCCGCTTTGTGAAAGCCATTTTGTATTTCTGGCAGCCATTTTGTTTGCCATGTGCTCGCCATGTGCTCTCTCCTACCTTTCTGTTAACTGCTCTTGAAATCTGCCTAGAGGCAAACTATATTTAGCATTTTCCACCTTCGCACATGCCCAGAAGGGCCTAGCTAATAGAATGCACCTGCTTCTCTAGTATAACTGTCAGGCTATTTTTGCTGCTGTATGGAGAAGTAACTCTCCTCCCACTTTGTTGAGCAAGCAGATCTGGTATGCCCATCTTAGTCATTTTTGCATGCTTACATGAGCCAGGACTGCCCCTTGGTTTTATGCTTACTATGTAACCCTAAGCATATATAAGGCCCCAGTTTTCTGTACTCCTTAGACTGCCTCATTCAGTTTTAAGGTTTCTGTATGATGTAGTCTCACTCATTTGAGGTTAATAAAGATGTTCTTTTATATTTCAGCGTCCGTGCCAATTTCTTCTTTGTTGGTTTAAAATGACCAAGAATCAGTGGGACCCCTAAGAAGGTTTTTTGATTTCATCAAATGGCGCTCCAACATGGACCTCATCAGAGAAGTGGCTATCTGAGCGAGTGATCTTGTCAGGAGACAGAAATCTACTGTGGAGGACAGGACAGGACTCTACTAAGGAGGTACTCTGTGCACGGAGATTCTGGGGATTCTCTGTCTCTGCAGCCTAGTATATTTCTGATCTTCCTGATTTTGATCCTCCACATGATGTCACCCCTGACTGAGAACCTTTTTGGCGTGAGTATTCTAAAAAAGACTGTTAGGTCATTCAGAACTTGTCAGTTAGAATTTGGACAACCATTTGTTTGGTAAGAGTCGTTCTGCGGCACTTGCTGTTGGTTTGATGCCTTTGATTGGTAAGGTAGTGTAGTAACACTTACTGTGGCTTAGATTTGTGTTGGCCAACTTTGGATTTGTATGGGAGAGATATGTAAATTGCAATTTATGTAGGCAGGTAATGAGGAGATTTTTCTCTGTTTTGAATTTGTTTGAACAGCGCAACGTACGAAGAGTACCTTAGGCACTACTTTGATTATATAATATTTACATATTTTGCAATATTTTTGGCATGCCTGTTTCAAGCACACATCGAAGAATGTGTTGCTTTTTGGAGGTACGCTAGTGAGATGTGAATTAAATTAGCCGGCTCCCTTGAGGGAATAGCTAGTTAGGTTTAGGTATACAAACATATTTCTTCCTTGGTGATTTTGTATCCCCATGGAATTCAAATATGGACAGAATACAAACAAGGATCCTTTTCTGCACAATTTTATGAATGGAGATATGCAGAGTGATTTTGGTGTTCTGCAGACAAAGCTATTGAATTGAGTGTATTTTGGCTTCTTGGAAATAAAACAGTTTGTTGGGCTGGTTTTTTTTTGCAGTCTTTCGGAATATTATTGAGAAGCGCTTCTTGTAAATCTGACTTACAACTAGTATTTACAAATGATTTAGTTTAAGTACAGTCTGTGGGCTGTCCTTTGTTTCTGTCCTAAGTGTTGATCAGTGGGTTAAATGTGTGTTTAAATGTCTATGTGGTTCGTGGTTTTACATTGCAACTTCTGTAAATAAATAGCGATTGCGCTATTTGTGAAATAATGGCTCTTGAGCGCGCTGCGTTTTGTGATTCTAAGTGTATGACCCCTTCTGTTTTTGTCTGAAATGAGCTCAATGTGTGTTTGTGTTTTTTGTTGTTGTCATCAGTGTGTTATGCAAAATGTCATTTAATTAATATTAACTAAAAATTAAATAAACATCCAGAAATGAACCGTATGATATGCAAAATAACTGTATGTTATTATTAAATTGATAAGATTAAGCAATTATGCACATGTACAAACTGCCAATGCTTAAAAGATAAAATTAGAATTTACATTCAATAGGAATAAAATATGCCTCAAAAACAAAATTGTGTGTTTTGCAATAAATAAACTTATAGCATTTTTTTTAGATACATTGTATTAGATACTAGCTTACCCGTCGCGCATTGCTGCGATCTCAGAAGAAAGGAAATTTAAGGAAACTTGTTATGATAACATTCAATTTACATTGTGTCATTTTTATTGAAACTTATTCATTATAATATGGAAAACATTTTAAAGTGTTGTTTTAATTCTGTTTATTTATTCGAGTGCTTGTGGATACACAGTATTTTTTGTATTTCCGTCTGGTGCGTACACGACTAAATCAGAAGGTTTTCCAACGCGTGAGCTGGCCACATACAGTTGTCCATGTGAGAAGCATGGATTCTCCAAATCTAGTCCACACACTTGCAACGATTGTCCTTGTGCGTTGTTGATGGTCATTGCAAAAGTGAGTTGCATCGGAAACTGTAAATGTTCAGTATTGGAAAGATTATGAGGGCCCTGGGGGGCCGGGGGGTCGATATTTAACAAATAGTTTTTTTTTTGCCAGAAACCTTTGCGGGAGTGTACTCAACAACTTTTTACAATTAATATTATTTGTTTTTGTTTATTATTTTTATTTTTTTTGCCTGAAACCTTCGCGGGAGTGTACTCAACAACTTCCCAAAGTTTCATGCCGATCGGATGAATGGTGTAGTAATGCATAAAGGACAAACAGACAGACATATTTTCGTTTTTATAATATAGATTAACAGGCAAACAGATCATCTGAGTACATTTTTGTTGAACTAAAACGCATATTATAGAACATGCATTAAAATACTTCAGTTTTAAATAGACAGTCACCGTGCTTCCATTTCAACACTAAAAAAAGTTTAGCAGCAGCTGTTGTTTTCATTGTAGGCCTCGGAGAGACAGGAATGTTCACTCAGCCAGGATTTTGTCAGTTAAACACGGGTAAAATCCTGCATTTCAGACTGATGTTTTAAAAAGTTAAAAATCAGGTTTCCTTTCTTAAAGTCTTTTACTTGAGCACATTCTTGTTTCTGATGTTAAATATTAACTGTCCTTTTAAAAAAGTGGTGCAAAAATGTGTCAAGTTTCAAGTTAGGCTTCTGTGCTTAGGCTTGTGAATGAATGCGTCTAAATATGATAGGCAAGAGATGCAGCTTGCTTTTCCTATGTGGAATTATCAAAATGATTAGCTTCATTAAAAAATATATATATTAATTATGAACATTTATAAAAAAAATAAGTGCTTTTAAATTCGTTTTTTAATATTTATAAAGTTTAATACTCTTACTGTGACCTAATATTCAAATTAAATTTAAGTTGTGATGTACCGCATAATGAGGATATTTTCATATGGAATTTCACTCTGCGCAGGCGTAAAAAACTCATCTTTATAAAGGTATATATGATTATTTTCAATTTCTAACTCCTGGGCTATGTAATGAACATTCTGATAATGAATATTATGCAAAAAAATGATAGAATATTCAATTTTAAGTGCCCCAAAATATCAAAGTCGAAATTGGGTAAAATGCACTATTTAAAGTGCCTTAGGCTTCAGTAAATGCATACATTTAGGTATAAAACAAATAGCTGACCTGTATATTGCTGCAAAAGGTATACTGCACACTGCTTATAATTGAAAATATGTATAAAACCAGCAGAAGTTATTTTCTTAACCCTAAACTGACAAACAGGGGGATGCAGGTCTGTCTGTGGCAGCGACAGACGCATCCACTTAGAGAAGGCAGCAATTGAGTGATCTGGCAAGTGAGGCTTCCTGAGCTCTGTTTCATTCCTCCGTTTTTTTTTACATACTTTAAAAAAATCATTGCTTTTAAATTGTAGCCCGAGTGTGCATTCTTTTGTAGTTTCTGCATACCTGTTGCATCTTGTTGCCCGCCCCGGTCCGCCGCGTCCATTGTGGGCGTTTGTTTGCGGAGGGTGAGGAGCCCAGCACTTCCGGGAACTGCAGGAAACAGGTTAGCTCTCTAGTCTCTCTATCCTGCCCCTTACTTAACGAGGGAAGGACAGTGGGCGCGCTGTGGATGCAGGTCTGTCTGTGGCAGCGACAGACGCATCTACTTAGAGAAGGCAGCAATTGAGTGATCTGGCACGTGAGGCTTCCTGAGCTCTATTTCATTCCTCCGCTATGTTTTTTTACATACTTTAAGAAAATCATTGCTTTTAAATTGTAGCCCGAGTGTGCATTCTTTTGTCATTTCTGCATACCTGTTGCATCTTTTTGCCCGCCCCAGTCCGCCGCGTCCATTGTGGGTGTTTGTTTGCGGAGGGGGAGGAGCCCAGCACTACCGGGCACTGCAGGAAACAGGTTAGCGCTTTAGTCTCGCTGTCCTGCCCCTTACTTAATGAGGGAAGGACAGCGGCCGCGCTGTGAATGCAGGTCTGTCTGTAGCAGCGACAGACGCATCCACTTAGAGAAGGCAGCAATTGAGTGATCTGGCACGTGAGGCTTCCTGAGCTCTGTTTCATTCCTCCGCTATTTTTTTTACATACTTTTAAAAATTCATGGCTTTTAAATTGTAGCCCGAGTGTGCATTCTTTTGTGGTTTCTGCGTACCTGTTGCATCTTGTTGCCCGTCCCGGTTCACTGCGTCCATTGTGGGCGTTTGTTTGCGGAGGGTGAGGAGCCCAGCACTTCCGGGCATTGCAGGAAACAGGTTAGCGTTCTAGTCTCGCTGTC
The DNA here is from genome assembly GCF_964263255.1 of Lissotriton vulgaris. Taxonomy (NCBI): domain Eukaryota; kingdom Metazoa; phylum Chordata; class Amphibia; order Caudata; family Salamandridae; genus Lissotriton; species Lissotriton vulgaris. The sequence goes on from NC_141700.1 coordinate 449,624,279, forward strand.
CTGCCCCTTACTTAATGAGGGAAGGACAGCGGCCGCGTAGTGGACCCGCGCAGCGGGCGCGCCGCTGGCACGCCAAAGGCAAGCCCGTCTGCGTTCGTGCGCGGCCAGGCGCGGCCAGGGGCCAGAACCCCTGGACAAATGAGCACAGAGGGACCAAACAGTCTGCAGTACCCGCAAGAACAGCTGTTAAACTGGTGCCCTAATACTAAAGTAACATGCTGGCATAGTATGCACGCGGAAAAGATGCCTTATCAGTGTAAGGAATGCTTTTATGACCCCTTAGCTTTTTTGGGTAATGAGAGGGAGGTAGAGAAACTAAGTATGATTCAGGTGAATTGCCGCTCCCTTAATAAGCACAGATTGGAAATCCATGATCTGCTAATGGACTGCCAGCCGCACGTGCTATTTTTAACGGAGACTTGGCTAGATGAGTCGTCCGCCCCGGAGATTCTGGAAGCCCTTCCTCTCTCATACGGCTTATTGAGAACTGACAGGGGGGCCCAGCGAGGGGGTGGAATAGCGTTGGTCCATAAACTGGAGCTAACATGCGCCCTAGAATCAGTAAACATTACTAATAGTGAAGCAGGTTTCTTCTCTATTAAAGTATCCCCTAATTACACCAGTTTCAGTTTTCAGTTTACTTAGCTTTATTCGATTTTTATACAAAATCATGAAAGCACAAGCATATAATACATATAATAAAAATCAGTTCAATAATCAGCAAAGATCCATTCATAAAAATATACTAGGGTCCCGGAAATATACATATTGTTACGAATGACACAACATAATTTAACGCTCGCTAATCTAGTATTTACAAAAATAAAACCCAACAAGTATCACGTAGATTAAAACAGATAAAAATTCAGATAAAACAGATAAAAATTCATTGTATTTCATAGGAAAAAGATTTAGTATGAGGAGACTAAATTAAAAAGATCACAGTACAGGTAGTTGGCTTGCTGAACACTCTAGACAATTCTCACAGGTTACATGGACTTCCTTAAAGCAATCAAAACTCTTAAATAAGAAGCCACTGCTTTAATCTCCAGGACTGTTTCCAGCTGCTTTAGTTTGTAATAGGCTGCCCGGCAACCCCTTATGCCCCAGTTGATAAAGATTGGTTTTAAAAACAGTTTCCTGGGTGACTCAAAAATTTACAAAAGAGAATCGAATGCATATTTGATTGCTGTGAATGCCCATCACAAGGGCCTTTTCCCAGATTTTTTGACCAATCATTTTGGTTAGGGAATGTTATCAAACAATAAAAGGTATCAGCCCAAAACTTTGTCAGTAGCATTCTTGAGAAAGGGCTAGGGTCCAGCAATAGATATTGCTGTATAGCTGTATAGAAAATAAAACCCTGTCCCAATGTAGCTGTCTTTTTTTCTCTTACAGTCAGCCATCTTTTGTTATCCAGGGACTCCATGATCATCTTTTTCAAAACCCGTCTTGGGACAAGTTCCAGGTACGTGGGGTTCTCAAAGTATTCTGTGTGACCAATGTCTGTAGCCATACTTTTTACATATTGTACCCATTTTATGTTTCTCACTCCATCTAACTGGAGGCAGTCTACGATGACCTCTCTATTAAACGATGTTTCTGGAGTAACCCAGATCTTGTGCCACAGGAGGAGTGGAGCAGATTTGATTATATCCTCTATATGTACGATACCCAGTTCCTTGTGGCTAAAGAAAGTAGACATAGATTTTGGTGTCGCGAGCAGATAACAAATGAATTCGTTTTCTGTTTGTTGTAACTGGTCAGTTTTAACTAAACCCCAGATGCCCGTGTCATACGTGCCCGTTGGGATACACTTGGCTTAATATATTTGGAGGAGTTCTCTAACTGGGCGACCCCTAGTTTCCTTGCAAAGTTTATCAGCGCTCCCTTTGCTCTTTTAATAGCCAGATTTCGGGCCTGTACTGCCTTAGTCCAGTTACCCCTGCTATCGACTTTTACTCCCAGATCTGTAAAACTGGAAGTATTTTCGATTTTTTTCCCTTTCAAGATGATTGCTTTGTTGGGTTTTAGAGAGGAGCCACACCACATAGAATATGTCTTGGAGACATTGATCTCTAGCTCCCTCGTACTCATGTAGTCTGAAAATTTAGTCACTGCCCTCTGGAGGCCAATAAATGTTCGTGAAATAATTGCAGCGTCATCCGCGTATAGGAGGATGGGGATGGAAGTCCCTCCCACCGCCGGGTAATCACATTGGAAAGACTTTAGGTACCGGCCCACACTATTGATATAAAGAATGAATAGGAAGGGTGCCAAAATGCACCCCTGCCTAACTCCTCTTTTGATGTCAAATTTACTAGAGCATGCGCCATCTCTCCCGTACCTTACCCTTGCACCTGCGTCCCTATAAAGTTCTTTGATGAATGTTATGATCTGATACTCCTTGGATATGTCCGCTAGTGTTTCCCATAACATGGAGTGATCTATGCGGATGTTAAATCCACAAACGTTATAAAAAGGGCTTCACTTTTTGCTTGCGTGTATTTTGCAGTCAGCAGTGCTAAATTAAGGCCCTGTTCTGTCGTCCCTTTACCTGGGCGGAAGCCAAATTGAAAGTTAGAGATGACCTTATTCTCATCCGCCCATTCCTGTGATCTGTTAAGGACGATCCTACCTGCTACCTTCATCAAAGCGTCCAAGAGGGATATTGGTCGGTAGCAGGCAGGATCGTTCCTGTCTCCCTTTTTAAAAATCAGAACCACTATGGCCTCCGGCCATGTTGGAATAAAGCCTGAGGCGTTTGCACTATTTAAGACGTTAGTAATAATGGGTGACCACAATGCTAGTTCCGATTTGTATATATCAATCGGGACACCATCTGGTCCCAGTGCCTTCCCTGATGCACTATCTTTGATAGCCCTTACTACCTCCTTGTGATAAAAAACAATCCCCAAAGGAAAAGGAAAAGCCTCTGTACTTCCCTGATTATCAATGGGATTACTATACGACCTCTTTTCAGGTCCTTTGTACAGCTTTGAAAAGTGAGTAACCCAGACATCTCCTGGAACGACTACATCAATGATGTCCGTGTCTCTTTCTGAGAGGAAGGGGGCGTTTACTACCCTCCAGAATGCAGTGGTCCTTCCAGATTTCTCACTTTAATTCTAGCTTCCTGCTAGCTATGGCTTCTCTATTTAATTTTCTAGACTGTCTGATTAGTTCCAAAGACTTTGGAGATTCATGTAGGGCTACTATACGTTTTTTATTTGCTTTTGAGCAGTCTTCGTTAAACTATCTTTTCCCTTTCAAAGGGCGATTTTTATGGGTGGCAGTCAACAGGTTCCTTATCTCACATGTAATCTCCCCAAAGGAAGCAAGGACTTGTTTGTGGCTTTCAGTTAGTGACAAACAAATTAGCAGATGCTCCAAAACTTTGGCGACCAGATTCTTTAAAAAGGTTTTTGGGTCAACTCTTCCCCACTTGATGGTGTAACCATTGGTACTGCCTAAAGTTATGGGCGTACGGTAAGTCATCTTGTTAGGTTGTGCCTGTGCCTGAGATATCAGGGAGACAGTGATCGGGTAGTAGTCACTGTGTGCCAAATCTAGCGTCTCCCAGGATTTCACTAATAACCTATATCTCCGGGAGAGGAGGGTGAAATTTATCGTCAAGTTTACCCCTCTTCCGTTAAAGATTGGAGCAAAGTCCATCATTGGGGCGCAAAGTTCGTTAATAAAACCCATATCGAACTCATAGATCAAAGAATTCAACATGTCCCCTATCCCTGAATGAATGAAGTGTGTCAGTGCTTCATCTGTGTTGTCCTTCAGAGGGCATATACCTGTATTGCTGCTAGTGCAGATGGAGCTATTGAAGTCGCCCACCCACAGGAGGCTCAGTTCTCCACCACCTGATTGTTCTAGTGATTTTATGTGCCTATGTAAATTAAAAATGATACCTTCCATATGAGGAAGCATGGGCGGTATTAAAAAAATGTATGATAGCTAGCTTTTTTAATCCCGGCCAACTCACTAATATAATTTGGTAGTATACTGCCGAAATGAATTTAAGGACAGTTATATTGGAGGTGTTTAATATGTAGGTACACAACCTGCCTTTATTTCTACCCTTTATACCATTTTTACTTGGGGTTGCTGGGGTATTGAAGGTTCGATATCCCTGAAGGTGTATCTCATAGGCCAGCCATGTTTCTTGAAAACATAGAATGTTATATTTAAATATTGACTCTAGCCATTCCCCATCTCCCATTTTATTCCTCAATCCCGCTATATTCCACGAAATAAGTAATTGAGTGTTATGTATCTTATTTGCAGTATTGATTGCCCCTCCCACCATGGTCTTTACATTCATTTGATTGATTTCCTTACTAGGGTTCTTATCTCCTGAGATTGGGAGAGGTCCACAATCCCTCACAATCTTATCACTACCTTGTGGCAGTCAATCGACTCCCTCTAACCCCATCAGTGAAGAAAAACGATTTGAGGTAGGGACGTTAAACAATGGTGGCATATGAGTGCAAATGTTTCGGTTACCTATTCTCCGAGTATCTTCAACCAAGGTTTTTGGGTAAAAATAACTCAGATCTCTAGTGGAGATACCTCCCTCATAGCCTCCTGGGAACCAGTCTCGAATGTGGTTTGTTGCTCTGCGGTCTCTAAAGTTTATAACAATTATGTCCCCTGCTACATCCTTTGGTCTTTTTCCCACCCAGCGCAGCCTTCTCACATGTAAGATTACGCCGTCTAAGTTGGGTGGTAACGGCCTGTTAACTCTTAGCCAATGGATGACTTTATTCTTAAGACTCTGGTAGCTTTCGGATGAACCCGATGTAAGCTCCGGTACCCCAGTGAGGACAATGACAAAGGGTTCAGCTTCAGGTGGAAGATCTATGTGCTTAGCATGGCCTGCGGTCTGTCTATCTATGTGGGTGTTCTTCTGTGTCTGGCCCTGTATTTCCTGGGTTTTCTTATCAGCTTGTTTTTTTCCTGCTATTTTCCCAGAGGTGTTAATAGGCACGGGAGCAGGGTTCCTTGTGTGTGTAGCCAGAGTGACTTTAGCATGAGGATTAGGCTGCTGCTTGTTAATAACTAAGTTACTAGGGGCATTAGACGCTGTTGTAAGCTCCACTACGGTGGGGTTATATACTTTGTTAGCCAGTTCTTCAAATAAGTTTGAATTGGCAATCCCCCTATCTAAAATGGACCCTATTTGTTCACTCATGCGTTTGACCCTCTCCATTAGAGGCAAAAGCAATGATCTGATTAGGTGTTCAAAGTTTTTCATCAGAACTTGTTCGAGATAAGTGATAAGGTGTCCCTGACTAGATTCGCTTAATTCTTCACCTTCTTCTACTCTTTTAGGCTTATTGGGCGTTATATCAGCTCTACAGGCCTTAGCTCTAGGTCCCCTCTGCCTTGTCCCACCCTTCTTTCTTTTCCGGGGGATCGACGGCTCTGGATTTGTAATACTAGTAGGTTTCACCGGCACCTGACTACTCGGAATTAGTAATAGTGAGTCTTCCTGCGAGGAAAGAGATACAGCGCCCACACTAATGTCTGTACCCGAGGAGTCATGTATGGTCGATAGAGTAGCTGGAAGATCCTGTAGCTGGGGGGGAATACCTATAACGCTAGTTGTGTCAGAAGTAGTGCTGATGAATGTTGGGGTCTTGGCTGATTGGATGGTCCCCAAGGAAGATCGTTTTCGCTGCAGTTCCTGCGATATGGGCCGTTCAGTTAGAAAAATTTCTTTCTCTAGGACTGAGCTAGCCCTTGTGATAAATGCATCCAGGGTCCCTTGCACAGATCCTCCTGTAAGCAATCCTCGGCCAAGATTCAAAAAGTCCCACATGATATGTGTATTAAACAACCCACTTACACCCTTTTTAATTGACAAATAGCCTTACTTCGTGGTCCAATGTAGGTGCGGCGCCAAGGGGGATGGCCCAGCCCAGCACGACCAGCCCCGGACGGCCACAGATGGCCTGCCCTTTGCCCGGGCTTAGCCCGGCGCGACCCGCGCGCGATCCCGCAACGCGGGGTTATCCGGAATTTAAAGCGCCTCCTGGCGCGGGTGAAGGCGGCTTCCGGCCGCAAAGCAAGCTGGGACTGATAGTCCCTGTGTCCCCAGGCAGGCAGGTCTCCCCCCCTCTGTGGCCGCGCTCAGGATGTTGTGGAGCTGCAGCGGCGGGAGGAGACCTCAGGCAGCAATGCGAGTAGCGCTGGTGATGCAGGCACAGGGTTTGGGCTCCAGAAAATGCCCCAACGACAAACAAGGCGCGTGTGCGCAAGTGTAATGTCCCCTATTACACCATACACGGCTATTTTATTTATCGTCCTCCGGGGACGTCCACACAATTCATAGACAGCTTGTTGGAGGTGGTGACCCAACCAGCTCTATGATATAGCAGAGTCCTAATTCTGGGTGACCTGAGCCTACATTTTGAGGATGCAGGTTGCAAAGAGGCTCAAGGGGTTATTGCTTCCATGAAGTCCTTGATGTTTGACCTTCTATCACTGACACCCACGCATCAAACGGGCCATCTCCTAGACCCTATTTTTGCTAACTGGGAGGAAGTGAAGGCACAGTGCCCCATCAGGGGTCCCTGTTCTGACCACTACCTTGTACCGTTCTCTGTTTTAAATAGATCAACAGGGACCATACTGAGGAAACCCTCAGTCCCCAAACGTAGGAATTGGAAGAAATTTAGCCACGAAACATTTGAGCTTGCCTTGAAGCAAGACTACTCTCCGTTAAGAGGGACCCCCAATGAGGCTTGGAAAGAATATGAAGATTGGATGACCAGGGCATAAGACAAAGTGGCACCATGGACGAACAGGGCCCCAGCACGGTGCACTAAATCTGCCCCATGTTTTAATGAGGAACTAAAAGCAGCCAAATTTGCTTGTAAAGATCTTGAACGCACATGGCGTAAAAATTATGGTACAACCCATAAGTTGCAATATAAGAACAGCATGAGGAAGTATCATAAACTGATAAGGATAGCGAGAAGAGAATTCTTGAAGGAGAGAATCGAGTCAGTTGAGAATTCTTCTAAGGAACTATTCTTAATATACAAGGAGCTGACGTTGCCCAATAGGACAGTGGCCCAAGAAACTTTTTCCGAAGAGGTCTGTGAGTCTATTGTGGACCACTTCGTGAAGAAGGTTGAGAAGATATATGCATCCTTCCTGACAGGGGCTGGTAAGGACATATTTGACCCTGACGGTAGTTCGAGGCATACAGTGGACAAATACTTGAATTGTTTCGAGGTTCCTCCGAAATTGGAATTGCTGAGAATTGCGCTTAGCATTCAATCTGGATCCCCGACAGATGCTGCCCCGCCCAAGATTTTTAGGAACCAGCTGGAATTCCTGATCAACCATATAGGTCATATGGCCACTCTCTCCGTTCACGAAAGCCATGTGCCTGATGACTGGAAAAGGGCCCATGTAATTCCTATAAAAAAGAAAGTAAACTTAAATATATCTCAATTAGAGAATCTCTGTCCTATCTCGCTCCTTCCTTTCTGCATGAAAGTAGTGAAAAAAATAGCCAATATCCAGCTAAAGAAATTCATGGAAAAAGGCCAACTTCTCCACTCTTCTCAATCCGGCTTTAGGGCAAGCTATTTACCGGAAACCGCCCTTCTCTTCTGCACGGAGATCCTCCGGCAAAAAGTGGATGAGGGACAGACAGCTGCCTTGGTATTATTAGATCTGAGTGCGGCTTTTGATACCGTTTCGCACTCCCTGCTGTTAACCCGTCTCAGTGAGGCCGGAGTGGTGGGACCGTCTCACAATTGGCTATGTTCATTCCTTGCGGATAGGAGTTTCCAAGTTTATTGCCCACCGTTCAAATCAACATCCCGGTGTTTAAGACAGGGGGTTCCTCAAGGCTCTATTTTGAGCACCACGCTGTTCAACCTTTATATGGATCATCTGATGAGTGTGCTCATAAATTATGTGCGCATCCCTGCTTTGGGCACTCCGATTGGGTCCGTCAGAAAGACAGACTCCACTGTATTTTGAAGTATGTTTATTTATTGTTCATTACATATTAGCATTGCATATTCAATTCCTTTCTTTTTCACTTCAATTTGTCAATATGGTAATTCCCAAATCATCGCCCGATGCATTTCGGGAAGAAATCGCCCTTTCTCAAGGAGCCCTGAAATTCAAAACAGCAATGGTTTGCTAAATAGCCCATCATCATAACAAAATACATACAAGAAAGTTATATCCAACATTCCTTAAGCTCAGTGATGTTCAAACCAAGGTGGCTGGTGTTGCAAGGTGTTATCATGCGTGGTTTACAGTGTTACTGTCACTTTAATAAAGTCGGTGTTCATAGTGAAAAACAATAGTGATTGCCCGAGTTATACTACGTTGTGTGACTGTCAACCTAGAAAGGTGCATACGTGGGGTGGGGGACAAGAGATAGAACCCAATAGTTTAAAACGCAAGGTAACATGATCTCTGGATTCAAGTGATTCAAACCAAAAAAAAGTTCAGCGTTAATGGCGACTCCTATCGCGGTGCTAAATTAGTTCCTAGGCTTTACAAGCAAAGCGGGAGAACCCGACTTACTTAAATGGGTGAAGGTCCGGGTAGTTCCCAGACGTCCTGCATCTGATCGGGATCTGGCTGGCAAATTCGCGGTGTCCGAATGTTTAAACCGGCGTTCAAATGCCGGAGTAATGCTCAGCGTGCTGACACGCTTGCACCTAACATCGAAATGCAGACGTTCCTTATGTAACTAATGATATACACGCTATATCACAGCTATTTTACCCATGAAAAACATTGGTACCAACAATTGTCTGGGATGTCCATGGCCAATTGCGCCGCACCAACATATGCCAATATATACATGGCTGAGTTCAAATCCACAAATATTTATGGCAGCCCGCATTGGATGGAGAATTTGAGAATATATGTCCGTTACATAGACGATTTATTTTTTATCTGGAGAGATACAAAGGAGAACCTGGAGAAAGCTTTGGTTGAACTCAACACCAGAGACAGCAGGATTCAACTAACCTGGAACATGAGCGAGCATACCATAACTTTTTTGGATGTATCTATCACAAGGACAAACACAGGATTGGAAACCGATCTATTCAGAAAGGAGACAGACCGCAATAATACATTGCATCATTCTAGCTTTCATCAGAACTCACTAAAACGCCACTTGCCTTACAGCCAAATGTTGCGGGTCAAACGCATCGTCTCAAACCCAGATGTTTGTGTCAAACGTATGAGGGAGATGAACACAAGATTTACAGAGAGAGGATATCCACAGGAAATAGTTAATGAGGCTATGAACAAAGCATCAAACATCACCCGTGAAAAAGCTCTCAGCAGAGTAATCAAAACAGAAGACACCAGGATGGTGTTAGTTTCGAAGTACTCAACATTATGCGGAAGATACAAAAAAATCATATTAAACCATTGGCGGATCCTATCATCTGAACCTGAATTTAAAGATCTATTTAAACATCCTCCGATATTTGCATACACCAGAGCAAACAACATGAGAGAAATTCTATCTAAAGTTGCTGTCCAACAAATTAAGTACAAGGGAACGCGACCCTGTCTCAACTGCAACAGTTGCAACAACATCATTAAGGGCAATAAAATAAACCATCCCATGAAGGGCACCGAGATCAAAGTGAATGTGAATGCCACTTGTGATTCATCTAATCTAATCTATTTGTTAAAATGCCCATGTGGGAAAATCTATATTGGAAAAACTGAAAGAAAAGTAGAAGTTTGTTTAAACGAACACAAGTCAAACATACGGACTAAACAAGAGAGATCCAGCGTTGCCATGCATTTTCTCGAACACAGTCACAGTGTGGCACACATAAAATTCATGGTACTAGAGCTAATTGAGAAGAAAGAAGGCAAGGACAACAACAAAGCTATTTTACAAAGAGAAATTGCGTGGATATACCGCATGCAATCTTTGAAACCATTCGGTTTAAATGACTGCGTTGAATTTAGTTGCTTTTTATAAGTACCTATTTTGGTACATTTGGACACTTATTTCTGTTGTGCAGCTGCATTTATTACTCTTATATATCCAAAATGTTCTCAAGTGTTAAATCTGCCAGCTTCAGGCATGTCAATGCTTTATTTTCACGTTTCATACTGTGTGTCTTAGTGTTTCATTACACAAGTGACCTACATACATTGACAATCGACTTGAATTAGCCCTGTGTTACAGGTACTGCCCCTCACACGTTTTGATATGTTCATTTCAGTCCTTTCTGTCATTAACCTTGACTCACCCAATATGGCCTACACTTTTTTCTGAGTCATGTCGTAAGTCTCCTTTCGATGTTAGGTGCAAGCGCATCAGCACGCTGAGCATTACTCCGGCATTTGAACGCCGGTTTAAACATTCGGACACCGCGAAGTTGCCAGCCAGACCCCGATCAGATGCAGGACGTCTGGGAACTACCCGGACCTTCACCCATTTAAGTAAGTCGGGTTCTCCCGCTTGCATGTAAAGCCTAGGAACTAATTTAGCACCGCGATAGGAGTCGCCATTAACGCTGAACTTTTTTTTGGTTTGAATCACTTGAATCCAGAGATCATGTGAGCTCCATTTACCTCGCCTTTTACACTATTGGGTTCTATCTCTTGTACCCCACCCCACGTATGCACCTTTCTAGATGGACAGTCACACAACGTAGTATAACTCGGGCAATCACTATTGTTTTTCACTTTGAACATCGACGTTATTAAAATGACAGTAACACTGTAAACCACGCATGATAACACCTTGGCAACACCAGCCACCTTGGTTTGAACATCACTGAGCTTAAGGAATGTTGGATATAACTTTCTTGTATGTATTTTGTTATGATGATGGGCTATTTAGCAAACCATTGCTGTTTTGAATTTCAGGGCTCCTTGAGAAAGGGCGATTTCCGCCCGAAATGCATCGGAGCGATGTTTTGGGAATTACCATATTGACAAATTGAAGTGAAAAAGAAAGTAATTGAATATGCAATGCTAATATTTAATGAACAATAAATAAACATACATCAAAATACAGTGGAGTCTGTCTTTCTGACGAACCCAATCGGAGTGCCCAAAGCAGGGATGCGCACATAATTTATGAGCACACTCATCAGATGATCATTAACTAGCGTAAACGGACGGTTACGCTGCCTGCAGGAGAATCCGCACCCAATTAACTTTTAAGAAACATTCAAAAGGAAATCATCAAAAAAAAACAGCTGTGCACCGCACCTATAGATTTATTCAACCTTTATATGGAGCCTCTTGCCCGGATTGTGGAATCATATGGTGTGGAAATTGTATCCTATGCCGACGATACACAATTGGTGATAACTTTATCTCAAAGCCCGGTTGAGGCGGCAGCTAATTTCTCCTCCTGCCTCACTGCTTTAGCTGGGTGGATGAACAAAAATTGCCTCCACCTTAACGGGAACAAAACCGAGCTGCTAGTGATCGGTAAGACACCATCTATTTGGTCGTCGGCCTGGTGGCCTCTTGAACTAGGGCCCACACCCACCCCCTGAGTCCTTGTGAAGAACTTAGGCGTTCTCCTGGATACTAATCTCTCCTTTGAACAGCACATTGGAAGTATGTCAGGCAAATGCGATGGTATTCTGAAAACCATTCACAAAGTTCTTGATCTTCTCCCCATTAAAGCAAGGAAAACTTTGATACATGCCCTAGTCACTCCCCACCTTGACTATGGGAATTCTCTGCTTATCGGTCTTAATAAGAAAGGGATGCACCAACTCCAATGTGTTCAAAATGCGTCTGCCAGACTTGTCCTTAATCTGCCCAGAAAGACATCAGGAAAGCGAGCCTTAGCTATTCTCCACTGGCTTCCCATGCGGGAACGTATTCTGTTTAAAACTATGTGCATGGCTCACCGCATCGCACAGGGCAAAGGCCCTGCATATCTTCAAAATTTGGTGACCATTTACCGTCCTAAACGCATCCTGAGATCTCTTGGAAGTATGCAATTCCATGTCCCTCGCATCCATAAAGCGCGGATGGGAGGCTGCTCCTTTAGCTATTTAGCCTGCAAACAGTAGAACGAACTCCCCATTGAACTCCGGATTGAGCCTTCGGAAGCACGGTTCCGCCTGAAACTCAAAACGCACCTCTTCCCGAAGAATGACTCTGGACCTGTGTCCTCCGACCTCTACCTGCCGTTTATTGCTCGAAGTTCTGCTTTCCTTTTGGACTGTGTCCATAGCACGAGGACACACTGATTATAGTGTAACCAAGCGCTCTATAAATGTTTTTATTATTATTATTATTAAGTGCTTTCCAGATTTCTGTCCCTAGAGTGACTTTGAATAGGGAAAGCTGCATGGAAAATTTGCACACAGAATAGGATAGCTGGGAAGAGTTAAATGTCAGCTCTACATTCAGAAGCATAGCATGGCTCTCAGAGCAAGGTCTGCATTGCCATTTTGACCTCTGAAATTTTTTGAAAGAGGACAGGGAAAAAAAGAGAGGTTTTACCTTTTTTTGGGCAAAAAACAAGCACTTTATGAACTCATGTGATAGAAAATGATATAATGGTATATGTGAACTTTTATTAACAGATACACTTTGCCATATTTATACAGCACTAATGCATAAAAGCTTAGGCAATGAAATTTGTACATTTGCTAAAAGGATTGGGGTTTGGGTATTCATATTTTTTAGCCCTCTCAAAAGTGCTATGTACCTCCTATGACTTTGTTTAAGGCCAGTTGCTACAAATAGGGGTTGATAGTGTTGACAGAAGTGAAACCTGTTTCAGGTTTCCTACCGTCAAAATGGAGGAAGGAGGCTAGCTCCTCTACAAATTAAGGCTAGGTAATATGTATGTTGCTCTCTCCTTTTCTCAATTTTCTTTTAGCCTGTCTAAACTGTTTGTGAAATAGCAATGAGACATTTAATTGTCTATTCAGTAATACTGTTTTAAACATTGTTTGCATTAATAAAATGAATAAATATAGGTTTTATTACTACCCATCCTGTTTGATGAAATTATGACAGGATCAGTAGTTTAGACTGCTGTTCCCTTATTTGACCTTTAAGGGGAGCTAGATGTGGGTAGTTTTTGTTCTAAAGTTCTTAGGTGATAACACCATTATTGTATGTTATTCCACGCTACATAGTTTTGCAAGGGCTTTGCTAGTTTTTTATTAGCTAGTCCGTGTAAATAAACTGACAGTCCTTATTAGAGCTGATGTTGCATAGTTTGGATCATGAAAAGTAGAACGTAGGGAAGATGCCCAAGTGATCCTTAGCAAAAAATATTTTTGAAGGAAGTATTGTTTTATAGATAAAAGCCCCTGTGAAATTAGCAGTTATAGATTTTCCTGCTGCTCCTATAACATGAGAGCATGGTCCTAAGCGTCCAATGTAGGTGCTTTCTATTAAGAAGAATAATTTTAGAAGTGTTTGCAGTCCTGTACAAGTAATGTAAAGTTTATGAGCAAAAGTGTAGAACATTTCCTTTTTTTGAGGGTTTTCAGATGAGTACACAGGAATATACCAATGTAAGGACTTAGAGTATGTCTGTGTTGTTTTCCTCTGAGTTTAGTAAATGAATACAGACCTCCTTGGCTGCTTGGGATTGGGTGATGTTCCTTTTATACTTGCCAATAGGTCCAGGCTGTTTTTTTTTACTCTCTCATATATAGATGGAAATGGTTCTTGGGTGCCTTGCTAATATATGGGGCGTCTCAAGAGAAGAAAGTGTTTCTAGCTATCCTCTCTGTTGATAGTCTGTTTCTGTGCCTTGTCTAAAGACCTTTTGTTCTGTCCACCAATAGATATTTGCTGCTGTACAAACCACTACCAGAGGGGCCCGGACATCAGATTCAGCCTGGGGAGTCAGCGTCAGCGCCAGTCCAGCTTGAAGCCAAAGTGAAGGTAACCAGCACAGGCATTGCTGGCAACTAGGACCTCAGTGAAGGCGGAAGCCCTGGAGTTAAATGTGTACCCCTGCCAATGTCTTGGGCGAAAGACGGAGTCACAAATCAGAAAGGAGAAATTGTAGTTGATGCCCAGCTGAGAGTCACAGACCGACCAGAATGGCGAGGAAGCTTTGCTTGAGGTGACCCCTTTTGAAACAAGGGTTGCTTCAAAGATCCTAGCATCAGGGCTTTGAATTCTGGTCCCAAAGTGAATACAAGTTTGCTCCTTTGTTTGTTGGTCAAGAGATAACTGGGTACACTGGATGCAATGTGTAGCCCCAATGAATGAGCAGTGCGCCAGCAGAGCAATACAGGAGTTAGGGACGGACTTGAGATTAGGGCACAGGTGCTGTGTCTCTGGTGCCTGTTAGATTGAAGTGAAGAAAACTGGTGCACTGCCTGAGACACTGGACAGGATCGCTAAGAGCATTTGCCTGTTGGGTGACTGCCCTATCCTGAAAGAAGAGACTTTTTCCTTGAAACTGGACTGTGATTTTTGAGTTGCGAGTTGTGCAGCTCCACCGTGGAAACAACAAGAGCCTGCCTGTGATGCTCAAACAGACACAGGGAGAAGACTCCCCTCTAGTTGGTTATACAGCGGCTTCAATTTCCCCAAGGACTTCTTCTTCTCCTTTTTTTTATCAATATTGTACCTTTTAGTCGTCCCATTTTTGAGGAGGAGCAGCCCTTTGCAGCTCTTCGTCCTAATTCCTGTGGCCCTGTGTGGTCCTTCTGGCCCCTTGGAGCCAGGATTTTTTTTGTAATAATCTGTTTAGTAGCTTTAATATTTGCATTAGTTATACTTATTATGCACGAAAAACATTTTTCTGAGCAATTGAAAAATATGACTTTGTCCTTTCCTTGAATGTATTAAATTGAGGTTCTGGCCCTCATAAAAGGAAAATGTAACAGTCAATTGGAAAATGTTTTTATTAGATATGTGCTGTTAGCTACTCTGAAATTTAAAATGAATAGTCACTGAAATGCACAGGAGCCCTGAAAATGTCTACTAGATGATTTTAGGATTTGCTTTTGCTTAGGACTGAAAAATTATAATTCTGTTTGTAATAGTGGTCATTACTCTCTCCTGCTGTATGTTAATTATGACCCGATGCTCCGTTCCCTTTGAATTCCTGCATATACTTCACATATACCCGCTTAATGAAATGTTTAGAATTAAAAATGCCCACCTAGCAATTAATTAGGAAATTGATAAATTGATAAAAATTAATGTGCAAATAATTTCTATGTTCCTACTGGATCATAGGAATGTCTTCAGCTAATGCTAAAATGGTCCTCTGTTGTAATTGGCAGCAATGGGTTAGCATTAGCAGAAGCCATCCTGTATTTAGAAGTTATCTTATCCGCTTTGTGAAAGCCATTTTGTATTTCTGGCAGCCATTTTGTATGCCATGTGCTCGCCATGTGCTCTGTCCTACCTTTCTGTTAACTGCTCTTGAAATCTGCCTAGAGACAAACTATATTTAGCATCTTCCACCTTCGCACATGCCCAGAAGGGCCTAGCTAGTAGAATGCACCTGCTTCTCTAGTATAACTGTCAGGCTATTTTTGCTGCTGTATGGAGAAGTAACTTTCATCCCACTTTGTTGAGCAAGCATATCTTGTATGCCCATCTTAGTCATTTTTGCATGCTTACATGAGCCAGGACTGCCCCTTGGTTTTATGCTTACTATGTAACCCTAAGCATATATAAGGCCCCAGTTTTCTGTACTCCTTAGACTGCCTTATTCAGTTTCTAAGGCTTCTGTGTGACGTAGTCTCACTCATTTGAGGATAATAAAAATGTTCTTTTATATTTCAGCTTCTGTGCTAATTTCTTCTTTGTTGGTTTAAAAGGACCAAGTATCAGTGGGACCCCAAAGAAGGTTTTTTGATTTCATCAGAGTCAGCCAGTAAGTTGGAAAATGAACCGCTGCTAATTAAAAGCTCGCTAGATAAACCCACAACAAGTACTGCAGCAGGACATCCGCCGTCAAGTTCAACTTCGGAGCCTGATGGCAGTGCGTTTGGCTCAGAACACTCACCAACCACTATGGACAACAGCAAGAAATGGGTCATTAGGTCCAGTAAAATCATTGAACAATTGGTATTTACAGTAAGGAATTGGTAGGTCCAGTGCTGATGCAAAGATAAAAGAGCCCGAAAAAAGTGTAGCACCCCTGAACATTGAGCGGATGGTCCAGGCCTATCTGGACGGCCCAACAGAGGTGTACATTGATCAAAACCCATTGCGGTATTGGTATGGGAAAAGGGGCCAATGGCCACTGCTCAGCAGGCTGGCGATAAACTATCTGGCTTGCCCTGTCGCAAGTGTCTCTTCTGAACATGTTTTCAGTGCTGCTGGTTCCATTGAGAAGGACCAGTCTCTCGCCCAAAAACGTGGAGAGGTTAACCATGATCAAAATGAAATAGCACTTTATACCACCGAATTACACAATACATGAATCAAGGAAGGAAGATGAGGACAGCGGCTCAGGTGACGGAAGTAGTGTGTTAGATGATGATACCTACTTCTGGTTGAACCCCCAGAGTTTGAGGACGAGCTATACTTCCCTGACATTTAGGCTTACACTTCTTACTGTCTTCCTCCCTTATTTTCTTTTATTTGTGTGTCTGTCTTTCTGGTTAGAAACTTCAAATCACAACAAATCCATCACCACTGTCTTCTAGTCTTTTTATTGCCATATACAAGTTTTTGCTGTCTGCATTTCTCAGTCCATTCCTCCGAATCCTTCTGAATCTCCCAAAATCCATTGCCCTCAAGCCAGATGATGATTGGATGATGGAAAATAGAAGAAAAAAGAAAATCTTTCCTCGTTGAGCCCCTCCAAGAGTAGTGGAACATGATGAGGACTACTATCGCTATCCTCTTTTCTGAGCTGAGAGAGACTGCCCATTAACTGAAGATGAGAAGTAACAAGTAATGAATGATGCCATGCATTGGACACTGAATGATTTTGTTGTTGGTTGTTGTGCTTGAAGTTAATTCAGTGTGTACTATATGTAATCTACACACTAAAAGTAACTCAAGGCATTTTTTTCATTCTTATATTTTTGTACTTCTACTGCTGGCCGATACAATGCATTTTGAATATAGAAAGGGGACTCAATTTGTACACTGCACACTGAGTAGGACAACACCATGAAGATGAAGGCGAGAGAGACTGCCCCTTTCACTTAAGATGAGAAGGAACAGGTAATGAATGGCGACCCTTGACCTTGCCAGGTAAGTCACTCCCCCACTGCAGCTCCACCAGCGCTCTCAGCGTTTTGCGCCCTGTGATCCTCTGTGCCCCACTGACCTTTTTATTCATTCCCCTTCTTGCGTGACCTTTTGCCCTGCTCCTCCGTGCCCATTCGTCACAGTTCCCGCCGCTGCTGCCCCTGCGGCCCGCCCCAGCACCCATTCACTGCCCCCTGCCACCTGCCTCCCACCTCCCAGCTGCCCCTCCCTCCCACCTCCCCTTAAATTGGCGGCCGCTGCTCGGTGAGGAGAGCGATCCTTGACCTTGCCAGGTAGGTCGCTCCCCCCGCTGCAGCTCCACCAGCGCTCTCAGTGTTTTTGTGCCCTGTGATCCTCTGTGCCCCACTGACCTTTTTTTCATTCCCCTTCTTGCGTGACGTTTTGCCCTGCTCCTCCGTGCCCATTCCTCACAGTTCCTGCCGCTGCTGCCCCTGCGTCCCTGCCCCCACGACCATTCGCTGCCCCCTGCCACCCGCCTCCCACCTTCCAGCTGCCCCTCCCTCCCACCTCCCCTTAAATTGGCAGCCACTGCGCGGTGAGGAGAGCGACCCTTGACCTTTCCAGGTAGGTCGCTCCCCCCACTGCAGCTCCACCAGCACTCTATGTTTTTGTGCCCTGTGATCCTCTGTGCTCAATTGAACTTTTTTTTGTTCCCCTTCTTGCATGACCTTTTCCCCTGCTCCTCCATGCCCATTCCTCACAGCTCCCGCTTCCCTCCCACCTCCCCTTAAAATGGCAGCCGCAGCCGCAGTCCGTCCGCGCAGTGGACGTGCACAGCAGGTGTGCCGCTGGCGCACCGAAGGCGTGCCTAAGGCAAGCCGGTCTGCGCCCGTCCGCACCTGGACGGCACCCAGCGCCAGAACCCCTGGCCCCCTCACCAACCACGAAGACTGCCTCCGATACAATGCCAACACCCTCATCGCTCTCAACCCACGGTCCCTTCACCTGCCAGAACTGCACCTTCTCCTGCATCAAAGACACAGAGACTCCCACCACGACAGAACACAACAAGCTCCGATGCATCTTGATCAACACCCGCTCCGCACGCACACACGCCGGCGAGCTCTGGGACCTACTCAACACCACATCACCAGACGTCGCCTTCCTGACCGAGTAGCAAGCCCCAACGGATACAGATCTCCCACAGAGACAGCACCAACGGAGTCAGAGGAGGAATCGCCATCGTCCACAAGAAGACCATCAGGGTCTCAACAAACACTGACGACACTCTGAGCACTTCCAGATCCACACGAACCCCAAGACCACCCTAAGAGCCACCCTTGTCTACAGACCACCCAAACCCTCGACCACAATTCTGCGACGACATCGCCAACTTCATCAGCACACACGCACTGACCTCCACCGACTACATCCTCCACGGAGACCTGAACTTCCACCTGGAGAACAACAACAACAGAAACTCCTCTACCCTGATAGACAACTTCACCAACCTCGGACTGGAACAGCTCGTCACGACGCAGACCCACCTTGCTGGACACACGCTAGACGCCATCTTCTCCTCAAGCCCCCATGTCTCCTTCAGCCACATCTCCGAACCCACCTCGACCGACCTCCGCAACCATTCACTGCCCTCTGCCACCCACCTCCCGCCTCCCAGCTGCCCCTCCCTCCCACCTCCCCTTAAAATGGTAGCCGCAGTCCAGCCATGCAGTGGACGTGCGCAGCGGGCACTGCATCCACTTCCCCTTTCGGGAACCCGTCGCACATCACCGCACCCTACAGATCCCCCGTCGCCGCTGGGGCAAAATCGCCGAAGTACAACTACCGACAAAACTCACACTCAATCCTCAGACCAACCCCGCCAACTCCGACGACGGTGCACGCACCCTCAGACGATGGATGGATGACTGCGCCAACACCCTAGCCCCGCTAAAAGAACAAACTCTCAAAGACACCAGCAAGAGAGCCAATTGGTTCACCCCAGAACTCCTATCATCTAAACCGGAAGCTGGAGAACATATGGCACAGCGAGAAGTCACCCGGCAGCTTTACTGGCCACAATGACGCCATCCGCAACCACCACCACCTCATCAGGACCGCCAAGAGAATCTTCTTCAAAAACCGTCTCGACAACAACGCACATAAAAGCAAGGAGCTCTTCAACGTCGTTAAAGAACTCTCCAACCCTAGCTCCAATGACATCCCACCGTCGCAAGCCCTGTGCGACCCCCTCGCCACCTTCTTCCACCGCAAGATCGCTGATATCCAGGACAGCTTCAACCCCCGGAGGACCCCAACAGGCCCCAACACGCCGGACCCACCTCACCCCACTGACCGCGACCCCCTGACAACCTGGGCCTACGTGAGCATCGAAGACACAATCAAGACCTTGGGCACAATCCACTCCGGCTCGCCGTCTGAACCTTTTCCACACCACATCTTCAACAAAGCCGGCAGCTCCATCGCACCCCACCTGCGCAACATCATCAACCTCTCCTTCAAGACCGCGACCTTCCCTGGGAGCTGGAAACACGCCGTGATCAACGCCCTACTGAAGAAACCCAAGGGGGACCCGAGCGAACTCAAAAACTTCTGGCCCATCTCCCTGCTTCCGTTCCCAGCTAAGGTCATCGAGAAGATAGTCAACATCTAGCTGACCCGCTACCTCGAAGACAACAGCATCCTAGACCCCTCCCAGTCAGGATTCCGCAGCAACCACAGCACAGAGATAGCCCTCATCGCCACCACAGCCGACATTAGGATCCTACTGTACAATGGCGAGACGGCGTCCCTCATCCTTCTAGACCTCTCCGCCGCCTTCGACACCGTCTGCCACTACCCACTATGCACACAACTCCACGACGCAGGGATCCGAGACAAGGCCCTGGACTGGACCTCCTCCTTCCTCTCCAGCAGAACCTAGAGAGTCCGCCTCCCCCCGTTCTGATCCGAAGCCTCCGAGATCATCTGCAGCGTCCCACAGGGCTCCTCCCTCAGCCCGACGCTGTTCAACGTCTACATGGCTCCCCTCGCATGCATCGCCCAACATCACAACCTCAACATAATCTCCTATGCCGACAACACACAAATGATCCTCTCTCTCACCAAGGACCCTCTCACCGCCAAAATCCAACCTCCACCAGGGAATGAAGGCCGCTGCTGAATGGATGGAGGATAGCCACCTTAAGCTGAACACAGACAAGACGGAGATCCTCATCCTCAAGCCCGACCCCTCAGCATGGGATGTCTCCTGGTGGCCCGCGTCACAGGGGACAGCTCCCGCACCCACTAACCACGCACACAACCTGGGAGTCATCCTCGACTCAAAACTCACCATGACCAAACAAGTCAACGCTGTCTCCTCCACCTGCTTCAACACCCTCCGGATGCTCCGCAAGATCTACAGATGGATCCCGACAGACACAAGGAAAACAGTCACCCAAGCCCTAGTCAGCAGCAGACTCACTACGGAAACGCCCTCTATGCCGGCGCCCCGACCAAGCTAATCAACAGACTGCAAAGAATCCAGAATGCCTCTGCATGCCTGATCCTCGACGTCCCGTGCCTCGACCACATCACCCCCACCTCAGGAACCTACACTGGCTCCCTGTCGATCAAAAAGAATCTTCTTCAAGCTCCTGATCCACGCATACAAGGCACTCCACAAGACCGGCCCATCCTACCTCAACAGTCGACTCTCCTTCTACGCACCCAACAGGAAACTCCGCTCCGCAGACCTCTCCCTGGCCACCGTCCCACGCATCCGTAGAACCACAACTAGAGGCATATCCTTCTCCCATCGCGCCGCCACAACCTGGAACACCCTCCCCCTCATCCTACGACAAAAGGAAGGCCTTGTAACCTTCAGGAGACAACTCAAGACCTGGCTGTTCGACCAGTAGCAACAGCACCCCACTTCTCCCCCCTCAGCGCCTTGGAACCCTCGCGGGTATGTAGTGCGCTCTACAAATTATTGATTGATTGATTGATTGATGCTTTGGACACCGACTCTGAGTGATTGGTGTTTGTGTTGTTGTTGTTTGTTGTGCATGAAGTGAAGTCAAAGCGTACTATTTAATCTACCCACTAACAGTGACTCAAGTCAATATTTCCACTCTTGTTGTTTAATAACAAAATTGTACTTCTACTGCAGGCCGATCTATTGCATTTTTGAATATGGAATCTGGACTCACTCAGTACACTGCAGACTGAGTTGAACAACACCATCATGATGATGACCACAGTGGCATATTATCTTCGCAGTCACTCAGTAGGATCGGAGATGATTGATGGAATAAGTCAGGGTGTTTCATGTGTGGCATAAAAGGTAAGCAAGTCAACAACAACCACAGCAGACCTAAATGTCTGTGTAGCGGTGGAGTCAAGTGTAGTGTGGTATGACTGCAGTGCATTGATTTAGTCACTTAAATTGTAAAATGCTATGTTGCTGGATATGGGCTTTGCCCAACTCTTTCAAAAAATGTACGCTAAATGGAGGATGTGCAAAGGGTGCCATCACTGTGGGCCTGCTCTGTCCTGTTGTTGTTGTAGGTTAATGCTGGAAACAGACTAGAGTAGACATGATGCATCCATGCCGTCTCTGAATGTGTTCTTGTTGCACTAAACCATAACTAGTGCATTTTTTTCGACTTGGTTTCTCAATATACTTTTTGTTTTTCCATCTACAATTACAGGCCGGGCCTTATCTTGTGCTTTACTTGGGAAAACAATGCACACTGACCTTACAAATGAATCTACATCTGCCAGGCAGGCAGTGGCATCACCCAAGATTGATGGACGGAGCAGGACCAAGAGGAATGCCGAGATGCACCTCCCCATTTTGACCAGGATAACACAGTAACAATATCAACTTTCATCATCTTTTCAATAATTTGATTAATTTTTTTGTCTTCAACCATTACTACAGTGTGTTGGTATTATCATTATGTTTGCTCTCTGTTGATAATTCATCCCTACAGATATTTTTACATTTTCTTTGCTATCTTCAAAAGTATGCCCAGTACAACAGAACACAAACTGTATGTAATCCGGGTTTCCTTATCATCATCATGCATGCATTTCCTTTTTCTCCCTTAACAGATTGAAATGGATTTGGTAGTCTACAACGATTGTGTTTTGTTGTTTGTCCATGCGTAGTGTTTTTCTTTGTCAAACCTTTCCCCAAACCCCCCTTCCCAACCATTCAACAAACCCTAACCCTCTTACCCGGGCTGTGCGACTTATTGAGGTGTGACTAAAATAAATGTACACCAATAATTTATCAAACGCTTGCTGGGGCGGATGTGGCAAAAGCAACAGTAATTCAATTTCAAGGCAGGGCGAGGATCTTCTTCTGCTTGACCACCCATGAGCAGTATATTTGTGAGGTAATTTTTTTACCAAAGGAACCTAATACATCAGCATTAATTGCCAGCATCGATTGGATTTGTTGTCAACCTTCCACACAGCACTAACGGTTAAGCTTGTGTCCAGTGTACTGTAGGCCTAGTCGAGAGACTTCACACAACTAGAGGTTGTAACTCTATGTACTAGGATATCCCCCCCCCCAACACCATTATGTTTTGTTGTATTTTTGCATATTATTGTTTGGCAGTAAGTTCTGTACTGCACTTTATTCTACTACTCCACCAACAGTCTCTCTCAGGTGACTGACTGTCTCATTTTCTTTTTTTGCAAATGCTACTGTCAGTGTCTACTACTACTACTGCCACCAAAACCATGGCATGTTAGCAGGGCTCGAGTCGGGGTACCACGCGGGTAGACGGCGTCCCCCCACTTATTTTCCAGGGGGGATGCCGTCCCCCCTGCTTACTTATTAAAACGCTGTCCACCCTGCTCCTTCAAAATGCCATGAAGCGCATACAGCGCGCACACAGCGAAACACGCATTTCCGGGTGAAGCCTCGGACTGCATGCTAATCACCACGCCCTGTTAACTATGCCTATCACAGCTCATGCAACCCACCCCCACCCCTTCTTAACCTTGCAGACGTCACTGGATGGATGGGTGTTTCTGCACCTCAGCAGTCCTGCCCTCGTGCTCCATGCCCTTTATTTTTCGGGCTTTTCTTGCTCTGTCTCCTTTACTTTTTGACCGGATCCGGATATCGACGCGGTTCTCAGTCCCTGCCTGGCCTCGCCTGCTGGAGACTTCCCTTCCTGCATCTACGATCTACACCGTCACCTAGGAAACCATTTCCGGCTTGGTGACAGTTTCCCTTTTAAGGTAGGTGTAAGTTTAATGGCTCCACTCGTTTTTCCCTCTTTTTTTGTGCCTTTCTGCCCTTTGTTCCCCTTGTTTTTTCTTTGTTTTTTGTGCCTTTCTGCCCTCTGTGCCACTCGTTTGTCCCTTGTTTTGTGTTCTTTTCTGCCTGCTGTGCCACTCGTTTGTCCATCGTTTTTTGTGCCTTTCTGTCCGCTGTGCCACTCGTTTTTTGTGCCTTTCTGCCCGCTGTGCCACTCGTTTTTTTTGTGCCTTTCTGCCCGCTGTGCCACTCGTTTTTTTGTGCCCTTCTGCTTCCTGTTCCCCTCGTTTTTCCCTTCTTTTTTGTGCCTTTCTGCCCTCTGTTCCACTCGTTTTTCCCTTGTTTTTATTGCCTTTCTACCCTCTGTTCCACTTGTTTTCCCTTGTTTTTTGTGCCTTTCTGCCCGCTGTGCCACTCGTTTTTTTGTGCCTTTCTCCCGCTGTGCCACTCGTTTTTCCCTTGTTTTTTGTGCCTTTCTACCCTCTGTTCCACTCGTTTTCCCTTGTTTTCTGTGTCTTTCTGCCTGCTGTGCCACTCAGTCAATGGTCCTGCTGCGCTATTCAATGTCCCTGCTGCACTATTCAGTCTATGGTCCTGCTGCACTATTTAGTCAATGGCCCCGCTGCACTATTCAGTCAATGAACCTGCTGCACTATTTAGTCAATGGCCCCTCTGCACTATTCAGTCAATGGCCCTGCTGCGCTAGGGGCCTGTTGCACAATTCAGTCTATGAACCTGCTGCACTATTCAGTCAATGGCCCGCTGCACTATTCAGTCAATGGCCTGTTGCACAATTCAGTCAATGAACCTGCTGCACTATTATTTTAATGGTCCTGCTGCACTGTTCAATTAATGGCCCTGCTGCACTGTTGAGGCAGTGGCCCTGCAGCACTATTCAGTAATTGACCTCGGGGATTCTTCAGGCATTGCTGCGATGCCTGCCTTTGTACAGCACATGCCATGGGTTTCCGTTCGCGTGGCAATTGGCACTGTGAGGGGAATTCTGCATGCGCGCATTTTCCCTTAAGATGGTCGAATTCTTCCACAGCACCCATGTCAGTGCTGCCAGATTCACAAGGAAGCACTGACTTGCATACTTGGATGGGAAGACACTGGCTCGCGCACTGGGACAGGGAGGCTGGTACAGGGAACAATGAAACACGCAGCATGATAGAGAGATACTAGCTCGTGCGCTGGGACAGAGAGCTACTGGGACAGGGTGGCTGGGGCAGGGAACAGTGAAACCAGCAGCAGGACAGAGAGATCCTGCTCGCGCACTGGGATAGGGAGCTAATGACATGCAGCATGGGACAGGGAACAGTGAAACACGCAGCAGGACAGAGAGATACTGGCTCGTGCACTGGGAAAGGGAGTTGCTGACACGCAGGCTGGAACAGTGAGCAGTGAAACATGAAGCAGGACAGAGAGGTCCTGGCTTGCGAAGTGGGATAGGAAGCTACTGACACACAGGCTGGGACAGGGAACAGTGAAGCATGCAGCAGGGTAGAGAGATACTGGTCCGTGCACTGGGACAGGGAGCTACTGACACGCAGGCTGGGACAGGGAGCAGTGAAACATGCAGCAGGACAGAGAGGCATAAAAGGTAAATGAAACATAGATTACCCGTGGTTTCACTCAGTACACCATCACTTTTCACTAAAAAATATACTTCACTCATAATAACACTGAAAAGCACACAGGATTGTGAAGTCAAGTGTAGGTCACGCAAAACTGGTAAGAATTAGAATGACAGGGAATTGTGAAGCTATTTTTAAGCAAAATATTTTTGCCATAATCACTGATTAAAATGCTTTTTAAACTCGACCAGAATTCAGGTGATAACAATTAAAGGTACTATCAGTATTGATTACATGAGATGAAAATGTCACTCACCTCTGTAGGCAAGTGAGGGTATTTGGCAAATCCAAGATAAATTGGATTAACTGCAAATGACTGTCCTCCTTAGACCCCTTAGACCTGATTTGTGTGGGGACATCATCAATGTTTGTAGAGTGAATTGGCTGGGTCCCAATGTTAAAGATATTAGTGGTGATTGTATTATCGTAAATTTTCGAGACCCAAGAGTAGTGCAATTTATTAGTGGGTTCCCAAATTATGATAATTCTGGTGGAATCTTCTCACTGGATTTAAGCTATTTTTATCCTCCAGTCCCATTTTCTGCTATTGGTAGGCAGAGGCCGCAGATTACACGATATGAAGGAAAGTACCCATATACTAGAAGTCGATTTAACGCCCCCAGAGCACCCATAATGCAGGGCGGCTCCATGTCGCACAATCTTTATGACCACCGACAGATGGGGAATCTATTTAATGTCCCTACTTATAACAGGTTTGACTCCCTGTCAGGCTTGGGGGGGGGGGGTCGATTGACCAGTAAGGGAACAGTTATCTGACATCTGTGTAGGAAATATTGACTCCAACATAGTAATGCCATGTACAGAAAAAACAGAATTACTAGATAGGGAAGGACGGACCATGCCTAGTATAGAACACACACACACAGACAGGGTGGAAGCTGTACAAATGGTGGGAAATAATGTGAGTAATGGAACAATTGATAAATACCTTGTACAACCCACCAATTTAATACGTGCCATACATGGTAGGACTACAGATAAGTGGGCTATCATTTTCTGGAACATTGCGGGATTAAAGGGCCAAGTTGGATAATCCCCTTTGGTTAAAAATAGTAGAAGGACAAGCCATTATATGTTTGCAAGAAACGTGGGAAAAAGATGCGCACCATTTGAATGGTTTCAAAACAGTTCTTACCCCGGCCATAGGCTCTCTACATGGCAGAGCCAAGGGAGGGCTCTGTACATATGTTTCTAATTGTTTTAAATGTAAAAGTATCGAAGTGTTTAAAAATACTTGTTATTACCATATAGTTGGTCTGCATATGAATAATAGTTTTTGCATTTTGATTATAAACCTATATAACAATGTTCCCCCTGCTGAGCTAGTGACGGTGTTTAAAATGTTAAACTCTGAAATCAACACTATAATCTGTAATAATCAGAGGGAGTTTGCTGTCATATGAGGGGGTGATTTTACCTGTGCAATATGCAATAGAGCTGGGAAAGCAAACTGCAGTTTAACCCTGGATAGGGAGACCACCTTAACACACTTCGAACATAATGTAAAGGGCGATGCCTTGAACGAGATTATCTTTACAAACGATTTAGGCTTTGCAAACAAATTATGCCAACCAGAGGTCTCGTTCTCTGCAACTTTCTGTGGCAGAGGGTTTTCGTCTGTAATCGATTATGTTTTGATCTCCACGTGTTTTAGTGGTAGTGTTGATAACTACGGTGTTTTAGACATATCCCTAAGCGACCATTTCCCCATTAGGGTGCAAATTGTGGAATCTCATGTAATGGTTGATAGTATTCCTAGGCTGCAAGCACAAGATATTATTGTCTCGAGGCAGAACGGATACGCTTTAAAGTGGTCCAAAATTGTACCTGCTGAGTTTCTCTGTAACCTTATTAAGGCCTGTGATACATGTTTTAACATCTGCCTGGATATGGCATTCAAGGACATTGAAGTATTTAACAACTTCAAATCAATCATAAAATGTATAAAAGAAAGTTTGTGGATCAGCCAGGGGAAACATAATAATAGTAAAAAGAAGGGATGGTTTGATCAAGAGTGCTCTAATGCACACTCCAAACTGAAACAGGCACTGAAGGGGCATAACAAAGACTTAGGGGCAGATTAGGATTGCGGATTTCCAGCATCCTCCGGGCCGGCGGAATCCACCGCCAGCCCGGAGGATGCGGGAAAACCGCTGCAGATGCTGGAAAGACCCACCGCCAAATTAGGATGGCTGGTGGGTCTTTGAATCTGTCTGCTGCTTTTTCACCGCGGTCACCTTCCGACCGCGGCGGAAAAGCATTAACATGGCTGGCGGTGTCTATCAGACACCGCCAGCCATATTATGATGGTGTACAAAGTATGCTTTTCCACGGCGGCTTTTCCGCCGTGGAAAAGCATATGGACCTTCAATTCGGGGGCCCGTTGCGGGCCCTCTAGGTGAAGGGGGGTGGGGGGGTACACATGAGGGGTACCTATGGTACCACCCTGCATTTGCGTGAACAAAGCCGCAGGCACCATGAGGTGCCTGCCGCTTTGTGCACGCAAATGCTGTGCATGCATTTGTAACATTGCGGCGGGTGCAGCTTGAAGCTGCACCCGCCGCAATGTTAAAAATAGAGGATGTGACCGCCACCCTGGCGGTCACATCCTAACCTGCACGGAGGGACCGCCGCTGCCCCTGCGGACGGTCCCTCCTACTCTATGATGGCGGACGGACTCAGGTCCATCCGCCATCATAATCGGACCCATAATACTGATTAGGGAGCTCCGGAAATCCTATAAATTGGCCATTAAGAACAGGAGGGCTAAAATAAAGAAGGATGCATGGGAGGATTTAGTAGGAGCCTCTGAAGGCAGGGAAATGAAAGCATTCTGGAGGGCAGTCAATGCGCCATTCTCTAAGGATGACTCAAAGGCTCGGGTCGAGAGTGCATTTGCCGAGGATGATTGGGTGAGTCATTTTGAGTCCCTCTATAACTCCATAGACCCCGTGGGGGAACCAATTAAGCACAACATACCAAAAGTACCCACAATTATCAAAGGCCTGACCCTCTCCTTTTCTTTGGACGAGGTGACAAAGGGCATTAGCTCAAGCCAGGGGGGCAAGGCTCCGGGTCCAGATGGTGTACCGGTAGACGTTTTTAAAAACAACGTAACATTATGGGCACCATTATTAACAAGATATCTTAATGTAGTTTGCACGGAGGGCCTCCCTAATACTTGGTACGAATCAATTATAGTACCCATTTTTAAAAAGGGCGATAGGGCAAGTTGTAAGTGCTATCGCCCTATATTCCTGCTCGACTACACTGTGAAAATTGTGGGAAGGGTTATTTTAGACAGGCTGCAGTCCTGGGCAGATGAGTATAATATCATTAGTGACCTGCAATATGGTTTTAGAGAAGGTTTTGGGACTGTAGATCAGGGTCTTAATTGATCTATCTTGCTAGAAAAGTACACTAAGGCAAAGGGCGGGAGGTTGTTTTTAACCTTTGTGGACTTGACTTCCGCCTTTGACTGTGTTAATCACAGTAAGTTATGGACAATTTTAACGCGACTGGGAGTAGAGGATAATATCATCTGTTTTTTAAGGGAGTTGTATAATGGGGCTAGGGCCACAATTAGATATGGCTTAAATGGGGATTGCACCGGAATGTTTGACATTGCAAGGGGTGTAAGGCAAGGTTGTGTCCTACTCCTTGCCCCGTTTTTATTCTTAATCTACATTAACGAGCTAGAGGACACCTTGCTGAGGGATTGTGTAGACATGCCTACGGCATCGCAATGTCGTATACCAGCACCAATATATGCCGATGATGCCGTGTTGATGGCAAGGACCCCTGTAGCTATGCAATCTATGATCACTTCCTTTTCCACCTTCATGACCAGTCTGGACCTGAAGGTGAATGTACAAAAACTTATGCTATGAATTATGGCCCTAAATCAAAACAGAGGAGGAAGACTATGTTTATAGATTCTAACCCATTAGATCATATCTCTACTTTTCCCTATTTAGGCATTCTGTTCGACTGTACAGGCCAGTGGAACATTGCAGTTAAGGGGAGAAACATGTTGTTCAACAAGTCTATAATGGCCCTCAAACTTTTTAGCAAAAAAATGGGCAAGAAACCAGTTAATGAGCTCTTGCGCATCTACAAATCTAGCTGTGTGGCAGTAGCAACTTGTGATGCGGGAATTTGGGGTATATCAAATGTCAAATTGACAGAGAACAGCTTTTTAAGATATCTCCTAACCACACCTGAGAGTACCTCGACCCACAACTGTCACGCTGAACTTGGTATGCTATATATTGAGGACATTATTAGGATCCAGCCAGTTCTTCTGTGGCACAGGGTTTGGACCACTAATGAGTGCCACTTGAATCGTATTATACTGGGGGACGCCCTAAAATTGGAAGGTGCCCATCGAATCAAATGGCTGAAATATATTAATAGTTTTTGTGGCCTTATCAAGCATCCTGAATTCTTTGATGACCCTCAGTCTTTGGCGAAGATCCCAAGAAAGGAATTGAAAAGGTTATGTATTGAGTCTCTTGTGGCTTTAAGGGACCAAACTGAGCTGACTAAAAAAACAATGATGTCCCATCAACTGACCTTAACCTTGCAGGCTATTCAACCATACTTAACCCTGCGGTTGACGGAACATGAAAGGTTTTTGTTGGTACGTTTTAGATTTGGGATTTTATTTAGAACTCTGAGTTTTCCTCTTAACAATGACTGGACAGCCGGCATAAGTAAATGCCCTTGTGATGATATTTCCTCAGTCGGATATCCATATTTTATTTTCTTGTAAATGTTATACTGTGCCAAGGGAAAGGTGGATTAAGCCAATTTTAAAGTATATGAATTTTAGACACTGTCGTACGCCTTTCTAGCAATTTGAAAACTTGAAGATATATTTACGGTAGCATCTGTCTCTGTATTTCTTAGAAATGTTTTTAACTCAAGAAAATCGATAATGTTTTAAAGATAATGAGCCTATGTTTTATCAGTATTTATTTTGTGCATATAGTGCTTAATTTATGCTCTATGTATTTTTATGAAGTATGGTAGCACTGTATTACTCAGAAATATATGCCCTTAAAGGTACCGAACCCATGAGCTTAAATAATTATCATATACCTTATTTGTTTGTTTAAATTGTGTCTAAAATGTGTTTTATGTACTTTTATGGTTATCTTTGTTTTATAACCGAATAAAGTCTTTGAACTGAACTGACTGTCCTCCTCACAAGTCAATATGATGAAATGGCACATACAGATGTTTTTTTCCTCATATTACGAACAAAAAATCAAGCAAAAGAAAACATTTGAAATCGTTTGCTAACAAACATAGTCATAACATTGAAACAAATCCCATGGTAAAAAAGTGCTCTGCGCTTATGCAGATTTACAGAGAACATGAACAAAGGAATGCTAGAATGACAGCCATGATAAGTGTGGCATTCAGTAGATGTAAGAAATGGCCACATGAGTTGATACCAATAGTCTTTCCTTTCCACAGTGTTACTAAGAGCTGCCACCCACAGCACAGCAAGCACTGTCATAGTCAATATGCCTTGACTTTTTTTTCCAGAGTTTTATATAGCGTGAACTTGACCCAAAGGTATCAGGTATCAGAGCCCTTTACATGAGCACCAGTTACGTTACACAACGACACATTCATTTATTTGTTAGGCATGGGGCGATTTGCACATAAATTAGGTTGCCAAACTGTACATTTACATATTTATTTCACTGATTGACGTGAACTCATACTTTGCTGTCTGTCGAGTTTTAGCTATTTAAGCTGGCAGTTATTATATAACAATCAATCCACTGTAATACCAGTCACAGGCTTAAGTACTGAGCAGCTTCAATTGTTAAATCTTGCAATATGTGCAAATGATAGATCTGCCTCACATGTCATGTCACTTCCTGCTGTGATGTCACTTCCTGCCGTGATGTCACTTCTTGCCGTGATGTCACTTCCTGTAACACCAACTAAATTGGAGAGTCCCCCCACTTCTTTTTTTAGGACTTGAGCCCTGCATGTTAGGAAAGAAAACCGTCATCACCATGCAGCCATCGCTGTGCCTAAGTTAAACATCAAGCAAAGGTATGAGAAATTTGGGGGAGGCATCTTTAATAATGGACATTTTTTCATTAATTCAATTTCACACACCCCTTTGAGTCCAGTTGCAGAATGCATAGCCTAGGAGGAGAGACTGACAGTACTAGTAGGACAAGTCACTCAGTGAGGGATGCCGCATCTATCTGTTTGTGTCTTACAAAGTCAGCCAATTATTTAAATCAAACACTGGCTATGGCCCTGCACCAGCAAGGAAACAGTGTGATGTAAAACAGTAACCCACCCACAAAACATTAACAACATCATATGTTAAGTATAAATATATAATTTAATCCACTAACAAAAATAGACTATGTAAAAAAATCCCACAACAACCTGACCCACCCCTCTCCCTAACCCTAACCAATGTCCGTAACGAAAAAGTCCAACCTAAATGAATGTCCCATTGTCCAAAGAAAGTTAACCCAAACGCCCGATTTCCACCCACCAAAAGAAGAAATAAAAAGTCGCAATTAACAGGGTCCTATTGGCGGGCTCCGCTCTACTGGAGGACCCGAACTTGTTCTTCTAGCCGGACAAACACAACGCTTCAATGAGCGGCAATGGCATCCACGGGGGTACAGCAGTGATGTTAAAATAGGGGCGGCGGTGGGCGGCTGCCAGACGGTGGCGCCGTAACACTGGAGTGGGGTGGCTGGGGTCCGGGGCATTGGCGGAGGCTGCAGCTGCTACCCCCTCCTCCTCCTCCTCTGACAGAACCACCAGCCGATGGTATTCCCATTGTATGGCCTCCAGCTTCCGGAGCCGGGCCTTGGTTGCCAATTCCTTCCTGTCCGGTTTCTCTTTGAAAGGAGTAGCTATATCAAGAAGAAAAAACAAGACTATTGTAAAATATACTCTAAGCAAAGCAGTAAGACAAATTAATTCGACACATAGTGACACGTTAGCACTAGCACGCACAGTAATTAACATTTGTGGTATGTATCTATCCTCTCACTTCCTTGGCCTTTAACATTTGTGGGAGTTTCAGGCATTCAACCACCCATGCATCTGATTCCTATCAGCCACCTATGCATACATGCATCCCACGTATCCTTCTCTGCCAGTCATAAATATTACATTTCGCCCGTCCTTCTTCCTTCCACCCTTCTTTCCCTTTTTGTTCCACGCATCCATCAAGGTCATCTGATCTGACTTTTAGTCTTCTCCATAAAACTTTCACAGCTGAGTTGACATCAGATAGAAGAGACTGCTGCTGCTAATGCTTTTACTAATGCTATGTAAAGGGTGTCTTCAATTGGGGAGTTCACAACAACTTCTTGCTTAGTAAGTCTCAACAGTACAGTATACAGTACACCCTTGCAGTGAGTGTAATGTCAATAAGTAAGGATTAGGAATATAACTTACCACCACCCACCAGTGCTGCTGGCTCACCCCCTGCAGTTCCTTCTACAACTGTTGCATCTTCTCCCTCAGCAACTGTGTCGCCTTCGCCGCTGGCCCTGGCACTGGTGGTCGGTAGCACGCCTAGAAAAACATTACACATTTTTTTGGTGTCATATACACCTCCCCTTATTTTTCACAGGCAAGATTGAAAAAAGAGTTAATACATACATATACAACATACATCACTACTACAAATCAGGTAGTAGAGTAGACACTAGTAGTTATATGGTCCCTAGGGTCATTCTAGTCTTTTATTTTTGCGCACAATACCTCGCAGCTTGTTGTGTAAGACGTCTTTGAGCCCACATGAGCTCATACTGCTACGGTCTAAGCGGTGTGTACAAGGTTGAACAAAACAAGCCGCTTTGTTATGGAGTTCTGTTGTTAGTCCATATCGCTTATTCATAAATATGCTAAACTTTTTGGCACGACTGAGAAATGCTTGCAATATACTTATGTTCACTATTTTTCTCATAATAGACGGAAGATTCCCTTCTATGAACCAGAGCTTTGCAGAGCTTATGATGTAATCAGTAATAGGTTCTTCTAAGGTGAGGGGTCCCCGGAAATCACTCAGAGATCTTCATGTGTAATTTTATATAAACTATATTCCTACCAAGGGGAGGGTGGTGCTTCTGCCACTGTTCAGTTATCATGATTTCGCATTTTGTCTTCGTTCTATGGACTTGTATTTGTTGTAAGTGTAACTAAGTGTAAAAATGTTTATTGCTTTAATCTTATGCATTTTGCTGTTGGTGCTGCATTATAGATGAACGTACAGAGCTTGTCAGTTGAAAATAAACCTTTTGAACTTACATAGACTCGGTGGTATTTGGTGTGGACTTACACGGGTGAGTGAGCGAAAGGAAGGGTGTGCATGTGCATTGCTTCCACGACTGAGAGGTCAGGAGTGTTATGTTCTGGTTTGTCTACTCATTGGGTATCTTGGGGGTTCGGAGAGCTAATAGTAATGATGAGACACTACTATCTATACCTAGTAGGGCAGGGGATTGTGATGGGTTCTAATTGAGGTGTGAGGAAGGTCCAACCTCCCATCATCAACGTCCTATTTTCTTGTGCAAAGTTCTGTATGTGCAACATCCCTACAACAGTAGTAGTATGTCCTATCCTATCAAAAATAGTAAAATCTGGTTGGGCATTTTGTTGGTGGGAATTGTCGAAAAGCATCAAGATTAAGAAGACTAGAAGTAGTAGAAGAGGACAACCAAAAGGACTGGATTCAATCGCTAGAGCTATTTGTGAATTTATTTAAAACCTTTTAAATAAAGAGAGGCCAACTGGGCAAGCTTAGCTACAGAGAGACTAATAGTAGTAGTACAGAGAGTCGTAGCAGAGGCAGGGATAACAAGAATTTAGAAACAGAAAGTCTAGATCCTCCGCTCACCTCCTCCGCTGCCCTCCGCATCAGGCTCGCCTTCTGCCCGCAGCCTGCCGCCTCAGCCCCCGCTCCTCTCTGGCCCCGCTGCCCCGGTCACCTCCGTGATTCCCGCCGCCGCTGACCAGTAGCCCAGCCTCCCCTCCACTCCCATTGGTCCTCCCGCCTCCCCTCTGACCCTCCCTCCCGGCTCCTACTTATGACACCCCCTCAGCGACCGCGCAGCGGACGCGCGCAGCGGGAGCGCCGATTTAGCGCCGAAGGTACGCCAAAGGTAAGCCCGTCTGTGCCCGTCCGCGCCTGGACCGGGCCCAGTGCCAGGACCCCTGGCCCCCGCCGTCACCAGCCCACCCGCCGGACGTACGACGCCACCAAACTCAACGCCCTCAACGCCGGCCGACTCCCGGGCTGTTACCGAGCCAACCCGAGACGCACCCACGGACCCTTCTGCTGCAACGCCTGCAAGTTCACCTGCATCCGGACCTGCACCACTCCAGCAGTGCTCAAGACCTCGACGAGCAACAGCAGCAACCACCTGAAGTGCATCCTGCTCAACACCCGCTCCGTCCACAGACATGCCGTCGAGCTCTGGAACCTGCTCGACACAACATCACCAGACGTCGCCTTCCTCACGGAAACCTGGATGAACGCCTCTTCAGCGCCCGACATAGCCATCGCCATCCCAGACGGCTACAAGATCATCAGGAGGGACCCCATCAACCACACCGGAGGAGGCATCGCCATCGTCCACAGGAACACCATTCGCATCACGACCAACACCAACGACACCCTCGCAACCACCGAGCACCTGCACTTTCATGTCCACATCAACCCCAAGACCACCCTCAGAGGCACCCTCATCTACAGAACCCCGGGACAACGCACACAATTCAGCGAAGACATCGCCGACTTCATCAGCCCGCACGCCCTCTGCTCCGCTGACTACATCCTCCTCGGGGACCTCAACTTCCACATGGAGAACAACAACGACCGCAACACCACCACCCTGCTGGACAACCTCACCAACCTGGGACTCAAGCAACTGGTGACCACCCCCACCCACTACGCCGGACACACACTCGACCCCGTCTTCTCATCCAGCAAGGACATCGCCTTCAGCCACGCCACCGGACTCCACTGGACGGACCACAGCTGCATCCACTTCAGCTTCGCAAGGACCGCGATCCACCACCACCAGCAACAGGCTGCACGCAGGAGCTGGAACAAGATCACAGCCGACCAGCTCGCGTCCTTCCTGAGCATGAACCCTCCCACCAGCACAACGAACCCTAGCCAGGCGGCCACCAACCTCACGAAGTGGATCAGCGACTGCGCAGACGAGCTCGCCCCCCTGAGGACCCCGCCCAGCAGACCCGGTAGCAAGAAAGCCCCATGGTTCACCGACGAACTCAAGAGCTCCAAGAAGAACTGCCGAGCCCTCGAGAGAACCTGGCGCAGAGACCCAACACCGGACAACATGACTGCCCTCAAGCTCGCCACCCGAAAACACCACCAACTCATCCGCGCCACCAAGAAAACTGCATTCAAGGAACGACTGGACAACAACGCACACAACAGCAAAGAACTCTTCAACATCGTCAAAGAGCTCTCCAACCCCAACGCCGGAAACAACGACATCACCCCTTCGCAAGACCTCTGCAACTCCCTCGCCTCCTACTTCCTCAACAAGATCGCGGACATACACAACAGCTTCAGCACTCAACCGACGAACACCACGACCGAACCACCGCCCCCCACCACCACCCTCCGCACCTGGACTCCGATCAGCACCGAAGACACCGTCCGCACGATGAACTCCATCCACTCCGGATCTCCGACCGACCCCTGCCCTCACCCCGTCTTCAACAAAGCCGACGCTGTCATCGCACCCCACCTGCGGGACATCATCAACACATCCTTCGACACCGCTTCTTTCCCGGAGAGCTGGAAGCACGCCGAACTCAGCGCCCTACTCAAGAAGCCATCGGCTGACCCCACCGACCTCAAAAACTACCGCCCCATCTTGCTGCTCCCCTTTCCTGCAAAAGTCATCGAGAAGACCGTCAACAAGCAGCTGGCCACCTTCCTCGAGACAAACGGATCCCTCAACCCCTCGCAGTCTGGCTTCCGGGCCAACCACTGCACCGAGACCGCCCTGATCGCAGTCACCGATGACATCCGAGCGCTGCTCGACAACGGAGAAACAGCGGCCCTCATCCTCCTCGACCTCTCCGCGGCCTTCAACACTGTCTGCCATCGTACCCTAGTACAAAGCCTCAGCAACGTCGGAGTCCAGGAGAAGGCACTGGAGTGGATCATCTCCTTCCTTGCCGGAAGGACACAGAGAGTCCGCCTTCCTCCGTTCAGATCTGAAGCCACCGAAGTCATCTGCGGCGTCCCTCAAGGCTCCTTGCTCAGTCCAACCCTCTTCAACATCTACATGAGCCCCCTCGCAGACATCGCACGCCAGCACAACCTCAACATCATCTCCTACGCCGACGACACCCAGCAGATCCTCTCCCTTACCAACGACCCCGCCACCGCCAGAGCCAACCTTCAAGAAGGGATGAAAGAGGTAGCCGAATGGATGAAGAACAGCCGCCTGAAACTGAACTCAGATAAGGCGGAAGTCCTCATCCTAGGATCCTCACCCGCCGCTTGGGACGACTCCTGGTGGCCCCCCGCCCTAGGCAGCGCACCCAAACCATCATACCACGCACGCAACCTGGGCTTCATCCTGGACTCCTCCCTCTCCATGACCAGACAAGTCAACGCCGTCTCCTCGTCGTGCTTCAACATCCTGCGCATGCTACGTAAAATCTTCCGGTGGATCCCCACCGAGACCAGGAAGACGGTCACCCAGGCCCTCGTCACCAGCCGTCTGGACTACGGCAACACCCTCTACGCCGGAACCACCGCCAAACTCCAGAAGAGACTCCAGCGGATCCAGAACGCCTCAGCACGACTCATCCTGGACATCCCCCGCCGCAGCCACATCTCCGGACACCTGGGAGACCTGCACTGGCTCCCGGTCAACAAGAGAATCACCTCCCGTCTCCTCACCCACGCACACAAAGCCCTACACAGCCAAGGCCCAGGATACCTCAACAGCCGCCTCAACTTCTACGCTCCCATACGCCAGCTTCGATCGACCAGCCACGCCCTCGCCGCCGTCCCCCGCATCCGTAGAGCCACCGCAGGGGGACGGTCCTTCTCCTACCTCGCCGCCAAGACATGGAATTCCCTCCCCACCCACCTCCGCCTGACCCAGGACCACCTCGCCTTCAGGAAGCAACTCAAGACCTGGTTGTTTGAGAAGTAGCAGAGCCCCCTCCCCCAGCGCCTTGAGACCCACTGGGTAAGTAGTGCGCTATATAAATGCGATGATTGATTGATTGATTGATTGATTGATTGATTGATTGATTGATTGAATTGCTAAAAAATAGCATTAGGAAACAGAAACAATAGTTTGGAAAAAATACGATGCAGTAAAAGTTAGGGAATAAGGATTATTATTATTAAAAACAGGAAGACTTACTGGGGCCAGCAGCAGAGCCCTCGTCCTGGTCCTGCTATCCCTGGTTTTCAACTGTTCCCGCCGACTCAGACTCCGTCTTCTTGCCCCTGGTTGCTGATAATGAAAAATATAAGTAAGAAAGAGACAAACTTTGATGATTGGGGTGAAACACATAAAATATTTTTTAAAACAGTCAAAAAAACATATATCTAACCTGGTCGACTAGTAGTATCGGGGGATTCGCGGACCGAGTAGTTATTATTTTTCAACACTAATCCAGTGTTCCATTCTGATTCCAGAATACTAACTAAGCCTAAGTACCACTGGACCTAGCCCACCTCTTCCAGGTGTGCCAATTGTTAATTATGTCTGCATTTCCACTTCTTTTAGTCCTCAAAAATGCATAAATTGAGGGCACATGCCTACATTTTTGCATACACCAAATTGTTGGTTGGTTGCTGCTGATGTTCTGCTAGTGATAAGCCTATTACCACTCACTGAAAAAACTACAAAAGGTTGTACTAAGGACTGGGGTAAGCAGTACTCAGCAGCACGTGATGTAACAGAGGGTGCCTCATGCAGACCACTAAAAATTTACCAACTCATCCTAATAAGTAACTATACATAAGTATCAATCCACCACTATCTCTTAGTGACAGAACAAAGGAAGGATTAGACTCACTCTAGCATTACCTAACTTGAGTTCCCTAAAAGAAACTCGTACATAATCAAGCTAAGCTAGTGCAAAGTTGCAAACAAGTAAGATTAGTAGCGCAGAGCACCTGTGTTTATAACAATCACAGAAGACTTTTAAACGTAATTTACCTGCAATGTAAGCAGCAGCATTCTAGCTGGTCGGAAAAAAAATATATTCGTAATATATAACACAGAGCAGAAGAACAGACACAAAGTAGTAATAATTAAATAGCTACTCACCAAGCCCCGGGACCTTCACTCCTAGCAGGTCCAGCAGGTCCTGCTCCCGGTCCAGGATATCAGACCACCGGTGCGTCAACTGGTTATGGGTGCGCCATACACCAGAGCAGCAAAACACTGCCCTGGGTACCTTTCTCCAATGCTGCAGACGCTCCCGGAGCCCGTACCCAGACCCAGGCATGCCGCCTGCTGCTAGGGATGAGGGGAGGTGTCGCTGCACAAAAAAAACAGTGCAGCCAACTCCGCCTCCCCAAATAAGGCCCGTGCCTGCACCCCTTGTGGGAACCACCTTCCGCAAGGAAGGCATTCGTGGCTCTGGCAACGTAGAGCCTGGCCCCTGTAACCCTTTGCCATGGTTCTGGGTAGGCGGTGGCGTAAAAGAAAAGGTAAAAATTTGAAAAGTAAGTAAAAGAAATGAAAAAGGCAAGTAATGCGACCGTATGGGCAAGTTCACGCGATATTCCCCCCCCCCCCCAAGCACGCAGAAAGTATCGCAAACACGAAATACGTGTTCCCGAACAGGAAATACGTATCGCGAACGGGCAAGAGCATGCAATGCACAACCCGGAACAGGAAATAAGCATCGCGAGCTTGCGGGACAAGTGAATACAAGATGCCGCGCCCATTAGCGACCACATGGGCAAGTTGGCGACACATTTTCAATGCGATCATGCAAAAAACATTGTGAACAGGCAGGGCAAGCACTTCTGTATCTTCGAAATATTTCCACGTGTTGGTGGACATTTTTGGCGCTTTAGCAGAGATTTGCGTATCACGATTACGCAAATTCCGCCCACCCCTAATAATAAACCATTGCCCATGAATGAAAGAATACCATTAAAAAACCTTCATTTTTTAAAGAAACGGGAAGACCTACCTGGTTGGATAATAAATACACAGATGTATCTTTTGACAGCCACAAATATATGGTTTGGCAGCCGTTTGAATGTAGGTCTTACAGTTTCTTTAAAAAATGAAGGTTATTTTATGTTATTTTTTAATTCATGGGCGATAGTTTATTTTTTACTATTAATTACTATTAGTTGTTTCATCCATGTTTAATATGTAGATATACACGAGATTTGAGTCATTATTATTTTAAAGCAAATTTACATAAGCGCACCTTATTTCTCTGACGTGCTTGTGCTCCCTCTGTTGCATTATAAAATATATATATTAATTATTATATTTTGGTATAGTGATTGATGCCTGTCAACCCGAGGGATATGTTTGGATAAATCTTGTCATTTCAAGATTTTTTCATGATTTATTGATTGGTTCTTTCAAATTGAGTTGTTTAAGCTTGATTTATTACTTTTTATAGGTATATTTCATTAGGCAATTTCCATTTCAAGATGGCGACCGGGCTCCATTTGTATACTGTAGTTTATTTTCAGTGACCCTCACTTTAATGTGGTTCCGGTGCGAAGTTCTTAATTTATTCTTTTCCTCTGGTTTTGGCCATATGACCTTAAGCCACATTTCTAAATGGTGGGTGAGCTACCCTTCGCTTTTGAAATGTGAGGCTCGGAACATAGAGCCGATGTTCAGATCACACTACGGTTAATTGCTTAAGTCTGGACGGGTGGTTTAGCAGAGGATTTGGCACCAGCTTACAAAGGGTGAGGCTTGAATTGCATAGCCCGCCTTAACACCGGACTACATTCTCGATTCGCACAGAATGACTGTCTCAGGGATTTGTTTATCGACCATTTGATGATGTATCCGAGAATGCATAGGTTCCTCGGTTATTCATCCCTTTATAATGACCTCAAGTAAGCCCCACCATGTGAATGGGTTTAAGCCTCTAATGCTTGTATTTCTACCCACTATGGTCTTAGTTATTACCCGAATAACCTACTGAACCTTTGGTCAGACATTCCAGGCATTAAGAATAAACTATATCCAAGATACCCAGCACTAATTCAGCTGGTTGCCTGGGTATGGTTTGGTAAAACTTTTTTAAGTCTATGTTACAGACTCCTTTTTTTACACAAAATGCGACCGGGGCAGCACAATGGTGGTTATCATCCATTCTAATGTTATTTCAGTGGGTCGCCCTGTTTGGTATAGAACTATTCATGAGGTAACAAATGGCTGGTACACA
Organism: Lissotriton vulgaris; assembly: GCF_964263255.1. NCBI lineage: Eukaryota > Metazoa > Chordata > Amphibia > Caudata > Salamandridae > Lissotriton > Lissotriton vulgaris. The sequence continues at coordinate 449,664,836 of NC_141700.1, forward strand.
TCTGTCTGTTGCCATATGTTTTTTTTTTGTTGATAATTGGATACATGTGGTGTACATATTTTTATGCAGGTACTCCGTCTTTCGGCTGTCCTAAAGGGCCAAAATGTGTTAGGCTGAAATGCATCAACACCCACTTTTTTTGAGAAGTCTCTACAAATCTAACGACATTCTATCAAGGACTATTGATTTACACAATTAAATGAATAAAGAGACAACTCAGTTTCCTCAAGTGTGTTTACACTAAAGACTATCTCTAGATAAGTTTGTGCATAAAACAAACATCAAAGCCAATATTATTGAATTTACAGGAAGAATGAAAGGTGAGGACCCCTTTTCTAAATAGCCCGTTAAGAATTAATGCATCAATGTATATGTTTTATGTATTAAGTAAATGTTCATGTGACCTGACTGAAAAGATAGTAATGTTGTTTGTCATGTCCTATTTTCTATGTTTCATAGTGTGACACCATGCAGAATTCAGACAATATTTTATGTGAGAAAAGATGAATATAACTTCAATATTGTGTAGAAAATAAAATTGCGGGAATCATGTATTTAAATGCCAGTGATGAATTAAGGTAATCATTGCTGCAACTGCTTTGCCTGTATTTATTCCTGCACTACAACCTTTTTAATTTGCATTTGGTTATAGCCCTTGTGATGCGGGTGACAAGGGCTAACCCCCTATATATATTTTTTTCAAGGTTTCCCTTCAAGAACAAAAATAATTATCCCTGCAACGCAGGCACCCTTGCACCATGGTGCAAAGGTTTCTGCGTTGGTGAACGGCAGCCCATTGTGCACTGGCGCAGGGGAAAGAACCGGAATGTGCCTTATCTGATAGATATGGTGCATTCCTGCTTTTTTCTTTTGCCGTAGGGTAGTGGAGCAGGTGGTTGATAATTCTCTGGATACTGGACTATCCTGTTACTTAATCGAAATAACCCACAGACTCAGAAACGCCTGGCACACTGCTGATCTACATTTTAACTATTTTATTAAAGGTTACTACGGTATAACACTTGATGTACTAGAAGAGTTATATGAGTGACCAAAGGACGGTACTAACCCAGTTTGATGCTGCGTTTCCCACCAAGAATGCTTGGACAGTGCTCACTAAAATACTTTGCCCTGAAGAAGACCTTTCTAGGCGAAACACATTGCCTGTGGTAACTAGACATAATGTCGAATCCAAAATATAGAATAGCCATAATATCGAAGTCAAAATATAGAATTGACAAAATATCGAATGGACAGAATATAGTGGTGAAAAATACCGAATTGAAGGTAAGTAATATAATATCCATTTTTAAAATATAGAAAGTCAAAATATTGCAGTATATAATATAGGTATTAAAATATATCGAATTTTTAATACTATCAAGTGTTTTGTATGTTAGTATATGTGTCAAAAGTGTATATTATTTTTGTAATTTATTTTGAGTAATGAATTTTATGTTATTTAATTTTTGCGTAATTTAATTCTGTCGCGGGTTGTGGTTTTATAGGGGACTAGGGTGGGAAGTAATTTATTTATATTAAATTAAATATTAACTTTTAGAAGTTACTAATTATTTTTGATTTAATTTTGTGTTTTAGTTCTGTAGCGGGTTGTGGGTTTATAGGAGAATAGGGTGGGAAGTAATTTAATTGTAATTAATTAAATATTTTTATTTATTTATTGGTATTCATTTTGAATTAATTGTTAATTATTTTTTAATTGGTAATTAATTTTTATTAATTGATTAATTGATAAATATGTTAATTTTATAAATTTATTTACCGTAGCGGGTTGTGGGTTTATAGGGGAATAGGGTGGGAAGTAATTTAATTGTAATTAAGTAAATACTTTTTATTTATTTATTAGTATTGATTTTTTATTTATAGTTAATTAATTGTTAATTGGTAAATCATTTTTATTAATTGGTAATTAATTTGTAATAATTCATTAATTGATAATTATGATAATTGTATTAATTTATTTTATGTAGCGGGTTGTGAGTTTATAGGGGGATAGGGTGGGAAGTAATTTAATTGTAATTAACTACACATTAAAAATACTTTTTGTGTATTGATAATTAATTTACTGTTAATAAATTACTAATTGGTATTAATTATTATTAATTAGTTTTTGTTATTGAAAATAATTAGTTGTTAAGTAATTATGAATAGGTAATTCATTTTAATTACTAATATTTATTTGTATTTCTAATTGATTCATTATTACATAATATTAAATTGGTAATTAATTGTAATACATTTGTTATTGATATTTAATTTATTTGTATTAATGCATTAAATAATTACTTTCCCTACTGTTAAACTCACTAGAGTGGGAATAGTAATTTTTACCCCTACCTCTACGCTATCCAATGCTTTCCCTACTGCTGCACTCCCTGGAGTGGGAATAGTAATTTTTACCCCTACGCTATCCAACGCTTTTCCTACTGTTGCACTCTCTGGAGTGGGAATAGTAATTTTTTCCCCTACGCTATTCAACGCTTTCCCTACTTTTGCACTCTCTGGAGTGGGAACAGTAATTTTTACCCTCCCGCAATCCAATGCGTTACCTACTGTTGCACTCTCTGGAGTTGGAATAGTAATTTTTACCCTTCCGCTATCAATCAATCAATCAAAGACATTTATAGAGTGCACTACTTACCCGTAGGGTCTCAAGGCGCTTGGGGGGGGGGGGGGGGTGCCGTTACTGCTCGAACAGCCAGGTCTTGAGCTTCTTCCTGAAGGAGAGGTGGTCTTGGGTCAAGCGCAGGTCGGCCGGGAGGGAGTTCCAGGTCTTGGCAGCCAGGTAGGAGAAGGACCTTCCTCCTGTTGTCGCTCTTCGGATGCGGGGGACGGCGGCGAGGGTGTGGCTGGCTGATCGGAGGTGGCGTTTGGGAGCGTAGAAGTTGATTCGGTTGTTGAGGTAGCTTGGGCCTTGATTGTGTAGGGCTTTGTGTGCGTGGGTGAGGAGACGGAAGGTGATTCTTTTGTTGACGGGGAGCCAATGCAGGTCTCTCAGGTGTCCGGAGATGTGGCTGTTTCGTGGGATGTCGAGGATGAGTCTGGCTGAGGCGTTCTGGATCCGCTGGAGTCTCTTCTGGAGCTATTCGGTGGTTCCGGCGTAGAGGGCGTTGCCGTAGTCCAGTCGGCTGGTGACGAGGGCCTGGGTGACGGTCTTCCTGGTCTCCGTGGGGATCCACCAGAAGATCTTCCGTAGCATGCGCAGGATGTTGAAGCACGACGAGGAGACGGCGTTGACTTGTCTGGTCATGGAGAGGGAGGAGTCCAGGATGAAGCCCAGGTTGCGTGCGTGGTCCGTCGGTTTGGGTGCGGTGCCCAGGGCGGGGGGCCACCAGGAGTCGTCCCAGGCAGAGGGCGAGGAGCCCAGGATGAGGACCTCCGTCTTGTCTGAGTTCAGTTTCAGGCGGCTGGTCATCATCCACTCGGCTACATCTTTCATCCCTTCGTGCAGGTTGGCTCTGGCGGCGGCGGGGTCGTTGGTCAGGGAGAGGATCAGCTGGGTGTCGTCGGCGTAGGAGATTATGTTGAGGTTGTGTTGGCGTGCGATGGCCGCGAGGGGGCTCATGTAGACGTTGAAGAGGGTGGGGCTCAGCGAGGATCCTTGAGGGACGCCGCTATCCAACTCTTTCCCTACTGTTGCACTCACTGGAGTGGGAATAGTAATTTTTACCCTCCCGCTATCCAACGCTTTCCCTACCGTTGCACTCACTGGAGTTGGAATAGTAATTTTTACCCTCCCCCTATCCAACGCTTTCCCTACTGTTGCACTCACTGGAGTGGGAATAGTAATGTGTACCCCTACGCTATCCAACGCTTTCCCTACAGTTGCACTCAGTGGTGTGGGAATAGTAATTTTTACCCTCCCCCATCCAACTCTTTCCCTTCTGTTGCACTCACTGGAGTGGGAATAGTAATTTTTACCGTCCTGCTATCTAAAGCTTTCCCTACTGTTGCACTCACTGGAGTGGGAATAGTAATTTTTACCCCTACGCTATCCAACGCTTTCCCTACTGTTGCACTCATTGGAGAGGGAATAGTAATTTTTACCCCTACGCTATCCAACTTTTTCCCTACTGTTGCACTCACTGGAGTGGTAATAGTAAATTTTACCTTCCTGCTATCCTACAGTAAAAATATTGTATATTTTTTATTAATATTACGTTAATATATATATATGTATTAAAAAATGAAATTGTATGTTTTTTTATAACTTAAATTAATTATTTAATAATTTTAAGGTTATTTAAGTATTTTTAAGTATGTTTTAGTTAATTATATTTATCATTTCATTATTTTAAATTACTTTTAAGACATTTAAAAAAAAATGATATTTTGACTAACTATATTTTTTACAAGGATAATTTTGATTCAATATTTTTGTACTTAGCTGTTTGTAGATAGGAATTTGATTTTTTTGCATTCTATATTTTTTCATCGATATTTTGGTAATTCTATATTTTTGTATTCGATATTATGTCAGTGATCCCTTGCCTGTACATTCTTGTCAAAAGAATCCAAGAAATAAAAGAAACTTTCTACGTACACAAGAAACCAGTGCGAGAACTGTTATTGAACATGGACGTATCACCGTATAAATTGTATTGCCTCTCAACTTTCTGTCTAAATTGTATTCAATTTATGACCATGTGGCTGCTGGTTGTTTCAGGTTCGAAATACATGTGTTGCAAAATATGAGTGACTAGACTGGGTAGTGCAGTGTTTTTGAGCCTTCCTGCCATTCTTTTCCTTGAACAGTGGACAGGAAGGCCTGCGGTGCTGCCCCCTGGCAACATGTCATAAATGAGGCCCTATGTTTTTTACTTTGGGCTTAGGGTCTAGAGGTGGGCCAAGTTCCCTTGACCTCCAAGCTGAGGACAAGATAGAAGGTTCTATCCTGACAATGAGTGCTCCTGTTTTATTAACATTCAGCTTGAGGCAGCTCATATTCCCCCATTCTGCAAGACCCTCAAACAGGATCTGAATTTGGGTGCAGCCCTTTCCTCCTGGGAGAAGGTAACCATAAGCTGCGTGTCATCAGCACCGGACACAATGATTGTGTTGCATGTTGACATCATCCAGGGGGCACATTTAGAGATTGAACAATGTAGGGCTCAAAATCGAGCCCAGAGGCACCCCCTGACACTGGTATTCGTCACAGTCTGAGCGGAGGTTGACATGGGCTTGAGTTTTATGAGCAGAGTTCTTACCGAGTGTTGCGTCAGTTCATATGCCGCTGCAGGGTTTCTACGAGTGTGGAAAACTCTGGCACGGGTAACAATGTAATAGGACTTAAGAGGGTAGGATAAAGAGCAGTCGAGGCCTCGGGTGAAACGGCGTCTGACAAAGGTAGCCTGACTGGAGCAACCAGTTTATTTTATGCGATTTTCTATAGCGCTAACATTACCCGAAGGTGTCAGAGCGCTTTACAAAAGAACCCGTTGCGATACATAAAGAGCTCTGTTGTAGGACGCCAGACTCGAGCCACGCCTAGCCTTACCTTGCCGCACCACGCCAGATCCGAGCAGAGCAGATTGGAGATCAGACGTGCGCAGACCTGACAATCGAGCGCAGAGGAGCACCGGGGTTGCCTCGGGTGCAGCGAGCTGGTGCCGAGAATCAGGCACGGATTCACGGAGGAGCGACCTTAACCCCCACACTCGAGCCTTACCCACGCCAAGCCTACACAAAGTACATTAATCACCTCGGGCCCCCCTCCCCAAGCCGGGAGCCCCCTGGGTGTGGGGCGGTGGCCTGGCGGGTATAGAGGAGGATCCAAAAAAACCTGAAACTGAGTGGGCCTGCATCTAGGGCAGGAAGGAAGCCACAATACCCAGTGAGGCGGTGGCCCGGTCCTAACAAGTCAAAGGAGGGGCAGAGAGGGCCCAAACGAGTGGCAAAAAGACTGCCCAGCTAAACCATTCATACCAAGATACCCATTCCAAGGGCAGGAGACGACACACGGAGATAGCCCCTGTGCGACAAACATCAAACAAGGAAAAAGGGCAGTATCCTTGTAACCTTCGGCAAGGCGGGCTGGCGGGCAGCGGCACAACAGAGGTAAGTGAGTGTGAGTGGATGATTAAACGCCGGATATATTAGCAGTGCCCTCCTTCCCTGTCAAATATTTTTTAGAAAGGAAGAACCTTTAGGGGAGAGCTGCAGAGATAAGTCCGGAAACCACGTCCCATAGCATTACATAAGTAAAAGGACTATGGGCCCAAAACTCAAACAAAAACAACGGAAGGAAGCCCCAGAAGATAGCCCGGAGACGAGTGAGATATTGACGGGATCAAGGTCATGGGTAGAGAGCCAGGAAAGCCAGGTCTCCCACGAGGATAATACCATGGGGCAACGCAAGAAGAGGAAAGGGAAAAAAGTAACTAAACAGACCGCAAGCCAAAAAGGGGTGTACTTCAACATCTTCCATAAAAAAGACCACTACAACCTCTAATCCCATTAAGGACTTTGTAGGCAAACATTAATACCAAATTTACCTGTAATAAATATGGAAAATGGAGAGGAGCACCGGCCTGAGAACGCAACAAACAAAGAAACGGAGGAGGTGGATCAGGTGGAAAAAACCAAGAGGGGAGTCCCAGCAGAAGATTTGGATGAAGTGGTAGTGGACCCTGTGTTAATAAATCTCTCCCTCGAGAGCCAAAATGTAATAATGGCAGCACCCCGGCTCTCATATTCACCAAAACATTTATTCCCGCAAATTTCGGGGAATGAAGGGCAATCGAGAAGGGAAAGCCTTGAGTCTAGCTCTGGGTGGGGGGGTCCTTCTAATCAAGTATTACAATGCCACGAGGGGAAAAACAATCCAAACCAGCAGGACTCTGGAAGGACAGGGAGTCGAGTAATCCCAGAGAGGAATAGCCCACAGGACTTGGACTTGTCAGCAGTACCCACATTGTCTATGTTGGACTTACTATTGATGCTACAGAAAACCGTTTAGGGAATATTAGAAGTAACAATGTCAAATAACGGCGTATTAAACGCCCAAAAGGTGTTCTTAAAAAAGATTGAAGGGGAGCTGGCAGGAATTAAAGAGCAAATGCCTGCCATGCAAAGACCAGTAGGGTCCGCACAAACAATAGATCTAAGTATAAGATGTGAACAGGCGGAGTCACGAGATAATGTGTATATATCGAAGCGCCCAATGCTGGTAAAAAGGAGATGCGATCACATAATGGTCTGTACTAAAGGCAGGGCAAGCAAAAAGCAGGCCCCGCAAATAGTGACAAAGGAAAATAGGAAGAAAAAGGAAGCTGAGGGTATGCTAAATGTCTCGGCCTGGTCCTTTGTACCCTCTGGACCCCCGGCAACAGAGGTCAAAAGAACTGCGCCGAATACACAAAGGTAGAGTCAGTGTAGCAAGGACCCGAAAGAGATAGTAGCAAAAAGTAATCCACCAAACCAGAGGATAATCCCACAATTAAAAAGTCAAAAGCAGAACCCTCAGAGGCATAGTAACCCGGAGACAACTCCACAGCCAGACGTGCTAGTAGCAGGGTCCCAATGGAGGGAAGAGATCAGACAGCCAACCCTAGCGCCCCCAGAGCAAGGTGGGGAGAGGGGGAATAATAAATGGGTTTATCTGGAACCGGCTCAAGCAAGCCAAAAGGGCAAGAAACTGAGGAAAATTACTTCCTTAAATAGGTCTCAAGTTCTGGCAGTCTTCTCCAAATGTATAAGTCTGAGTGGGATTGGTTCAAAAGATTTGAGACAGGTGGGTTTTATAGAAAGTACAAATGGTAGGGAAATAACAAAAGTACTACTATACTCGGACGTGGTAAAAATGGCAATTATGAAAGCAGCCAGCGAGATTCACCAAGGGGGAGTAAGGGTGATTACAGAGAAAGATTTAAGGGGCGAACTACAACCTGGAAGGAATTTCCTAAAGTGCCATGCAGGTCTTGGGAGGATACAGGTGAGGCTACAAAAGGGTAACGAAGAAGAGGGTAGCCGCCTGAATATAGTGAAAATGAATACCGTAAAAGAGGACTCGTGGGGTAGCTGGAGCCAATGTAGCTATCTAGGTGACCCCGCAGAGAGATATTTGGATTGAATCGGTGAAGCCGGCGGGCTAAGTGAGATGGAATGGAAGGGGGGGTGCCGCATTGCCTAGGTCTCTTATCGTGGAATATAAATGGGTTAGGCAATGAGTTAAAACAAGAATATATAAAGAAACAAGTAAATAAAGTATAAATTGCCTGCCTACAAGAGACCTGGGCATGAACGAAACCCCAAGCTTCGAGGGCTACCATCAAATAAATTGTTTGGCCAAGAGGCAAAGATTTGGACGCTAGGATATAGACGCTATATTAGAAATGTATACTTCAGATGTATTGTTAATTATGGGGGATTTTAACCACAAACTGCAACCAATGAAGGCAGACCGCTGGTACACAGAACTGTTGGATGCCTATCGAAATAATTATGCCAGCTTCCCAGCAAGTGTTTCTTCGAAACAGGATGTGGATTTGGTAAACTATTTAGGGGAAAGGGTCTTTACTGTTTAAATGGCAGGTTTAAAACAGACTGCCCGGCAAAGAAGACCTTTAAAAAAGGCTCACAAAATTCCCCAATGGACTATGTTTTTATGTTAGCATGAAACTTCCCCTTAGTGCAGGAATTTAAGGTATGTCAAAGTGAGAGTAGTGATCATAATCCGCTTCAACTGGGGGGAAAATCTTTATTTGGATAAAAGAAAAATATCCTTAAAAGCTTTACAAATTAAATCCACAAGTCGGTACATTGTAATTAAAAAATTTCAAAACATATTTTACCACAGTCGATCAATAAAAATCGCTTGACACCTGTTACTCAATTTATGTTGCATCTTAAAAATTAAAACAATTATGTAATAGACAGCAATAACACTTGATAAAAGAGCAGGAGGATTTGATATACTGACTTTTGACAGCTAAAACTCATAAAACCCAACAATTTTAAGAAATTGGCCACTGATACCAAAGCGCAGGCCATGAAGATAGGTCGCTAATCGGTGACACTGATATAATAAAATGCGACTAGTTATAAACCAATTTTTTTCTTTCTTTTTTGTCTTAAAACGGAGGACTAAAATACAGCGTAAGTTGGACCACTGGACAGGACAGAGCGGGGGGTTACTGCTCCTTCCACCTTTGCTGTAAAGATGCGGTGTGCATCCTGAATATATATTGTAAAGGCAATGTTTAGAGATATGTTTTCTGGGCACAGAGAGGTGATAATTGCCTGTCTACAGGTCCCAACACCCAACCTGTTCCACTCTTCTCTGAGTTTGCGTCTACATTGAGACATAAGTGCGGGACATAAGCAAACCACGTGCTCGAGCGTTTCGGTTGTCTTGCCGCACTCTCTGCATGTTAGATCTTCCGTGGAGCGCAGCCATGTGGGCAGATCTTTCAAGAATCGCCAAACCCCCAGTCTAATGGCCAGAAAACTCCACTTTAAGTGCAGTGAATAAGTACAGGAGAGGTAGGTAGCCGGAGATATGCGCCCATAGGAATTCATGACTGACCATGCGTGGCTGCGTCTGCAGAGATGCGCTTTGTCCATGATGAGTGAGCACATTCTGACGCTTTTTTTAATACAGGTTTTAAATGCGGTCGTGCTGGGGTTGAGGGCCCATAGGTCACCCGCCACCATTTCACGGATAGAGTCTGTAAAGAGGCGGCCATACGAGCCCCCAGGGTTTTTCTGACTGATCTCCAGCCAAACTAGAGACTCTAAAGTACCTATAGCTGCTTTTCTGAGTTTATGACAGAAGTTTAGATATGTGCCAGTGTTGGAAGCCTCATAATTTAATAAGCCCAGTTCTAGCCTGATCTGGGCAGCAGAGGCATATTTGGGCAGATGGAGGACTTTTTTGTAGATCTTGGTCACAAGTTGGTTCAGAGTTGTCTTTAGCTTACCCCTAAATATTTCGATGCCATACGTTAGGGTAGGTCCGATTTTTGCTCTCAGAATTTCCAGTAGGAATGAGAGTGTTGGACCGGACAGCTCTTTAGCAAGCTTAGATAAAGTAACCTGTAGAATCGTGGCTTTTACTGCAATTTCACCACGCTGTTTGGAGAAGTTACCCCTGGAATCAAAATGGACCCCTAAGTATTTGTATGTGCGTCCTGTTGTTAGATTTTTATTTTTATATGACAACACACCGTAGCTGTTGCGTTTCCTTCCAAAGGACACAACTTGGGTTTTCTTTAAGTTTACCTCAAGTTGGTTCTTAATTGTGGAACTGTGTAGCCTATCCAAAAGCCTTTGAAGCCCGACCCGTGTAAGGATGAAAAGAACCAGATCGTCGGCGTAAAGAAGATTGCTTATTGCTACTCCTCCGACCTTAGGGGTGTGACTGTTTATTTCGTCAAGTGTGACCGGCAAATCTGCTATTAACAGGTTAAAAAGGAGGGGGGCCAGCACGCACCCCTGTTTGACTCCTCTGCTTGTCATGATTTTCAGTGAGAGGTGCGTGCCGGACCCCAGCTTCACCTGGACCCAAGTGTGTGAGTATAGTTGGATTATTGCATCCATAAGTTTTTCAGGAATCCCCCATTTTTTCAGTTTACCCCATAGAGCTGCCCTTGGGACCCGATCAAACGCAGCTTTGAAATCAGCAAAACAACAGTGCACAGATCTAGATGATAAAAGCGTTTTGTTGATGATTATAGACAATGTAAACAAGTTGGTCAGGGTCCCTGAATTGGCAGTAAAGCCTGTTTGGTTCATTGGTAGCAGTTCGCCCCATTCCGCCCATGCCTTCAGCTACTTCAGAAGAATGCCTGCGTAATGCTTTGCCTCGATGTCAAGGAGGGCAATTAATCTGTAATTGCTTGGAGTGGCACGGGAGCCTGATTTGTGGATTGGGTGGATTATTGCCCCACGCTAGGAGTCCGGGAGCAGATCAGAGGTGTACAGTTCCTGAAGGAAGTAGGACCATGATTGCCTCTGGGGTTGTATTACTGAATAAACCTACTTACTACTTTAAACCACTGTACTTAAAGTCATTTCAGTGGCCATGAGTATGGGATCGATTTGAAGAAATTGATAGGATCGATTTAATGAAGAATTTGACTTGATGGAGATCTATTTACAACCCCTAAGGCAGTTGTAACGTTGGACTTACAAGGTATTTGATGAACATTTATAAACTTTTTCATCCAAACCCCGTGGAAAAAAAAAATCTTCCTTGTTTCGCATCTGGCAACAACCCATCTAATCGTTTTGAGGAGTATTGAATATTTTGATATCTTTTCATGCATTAATTCCTGCTGTTAATTATATTGAAGACAACTTTCTTTTGTGATCGTATCTGTAATCTACTGTTTTAAGCAACATTTTTTTGCCTGAAGATCGTTACCTTGTTTATTTACAATATTCAGCCTGGAGTTTGCCATCACGCGCAGTGTTGATTTTCAAACCATTCGTTTTCTCTTCCACTCGCTGCAAAACTTGTTTTCTTTAGCGTTCTGCTATTCGAGCGTCATCGCGCTGGAACACGTAAGGCATCATCGCATCTCTACGCTCTTGACGCACGGCGGCCATCTTTAATTCCCATGGCAACTATAAACATTCTTTGTTTACGCTAAGCAGCACAAAGAGCAGCGATCGTAGAATATTGAACACAAGTGTTAAAAAGCAGAGGTTATACAAGGAGAATTAATGGAAAGAAAATAAAAGGTTTAAACATCGCTTTATTTGATAGATGCAAAGAACTGTCTTCTGAATATATAATTGTTTGAAGTGTAAACAATTTGAGAAGAGCGAAGAGTTAGTTCTGTTTAAACGGCATTTTTGAAAATTGACACAGCAGCTCGAAACTACTAATTAAAAGTAAACACTCAGTGCGCAGTGAAGTGTGAAAGGCAGCTTGAGCTATCCAAACAACGGTGACTACATTATTTATTTTAGTTACTTTTTTTACCTTCTTATATATACAGTGAATGTACTAAATTTTTGATATTTCATTTGTAAAATCAGTATGGATGTTTCATCTTCTGTTACAGCTCCTCCTAAATTTTTACAAAGCCCTGGCCCTCCTTCAATGAATTGGGAGGATTGGTCAGAATCATTCTAAACTTACCTAGAAGCTATTGGTGGCGATGTATTTTTACCCTCTAGGAAGTTGGCTTTATTAAAACATAATTTAGGGGTTGAAGGGAGGAAAGTTTTAAAAACCTTACCTGTAGTTAATCGTGTTGTTTCAACAGTTGTTGACACTGTTGATGAAGGCAGTGAAACAAGTGAAACTAGTTCGAATGACACATCTGTAGATGTATATTCTGAAGCTTTAAAAGCTTTAGAAGAAAACTATGAGAAGAAAACTAGCATAGTCGTAGAAAAACACAAATTTTTCTCTAGAGCACAGTTGCAAGGGGAAAATGTGCAACAGTACGTAGCTTGTCTAAGAACCTTGGCCATTACTTGTAAATTCAAAGATTTGCATGAGGAAATAATTAGAGATCAATTTATTAATAGAATTAAGAATATCAAAATTCAAGAACGTTTGCTTGAACTTAAAAATCCTTCTCTGCAAAAAACTCTTGACACAGCTAGGAAAATGGAAAACACGTCTCATTACGTTAAAGAATTGAGTTCCGTGCAACAGAAAGATAAAGATGAGTCTAGTAATGTTAATGCGATAAGTAATAGTAATAAAAAAACGGAATTTAGAAGTGACAACAAAGATGCGAAATTTAATGTTAGCAAGAGCAAAAGCAATTTTAACAAACAAATATGTTTCAGATGTGGAAGTCAAAAACATACCGCAGATTTCAACAAATGTCCTGCTACTAAAGTTACATGCATGAAATGCAAAAAAAATAGGTCATTTTGCTAAATGGTGCAGAACTGGTGATAATGGCAATTGGAAACGTTCTGTCAATGTTGTTGAACCTCAAATTGATAGTGAGGATGATGAAAATGAAAACAATGAGATTAATATTGAAGTGATGGTTGTGCATGATGATACTGTGAATGACATTTCTGAAGATTATCAACCTCCTAAATGTAATGTGCTAATAAATCATGACAGCCTGGCACTTTGGGCAGACTCATGCTCACCATATACTATCATTGATAAAAGTATGTGGGAAAATGGAAGCAAAACAACATTGATATCCTCTGATGTACGACCCAAAGGGTATTGTGGTATAAAATTACCTATGTTGGGTTATTTTGATGCTCAATTAATCTTCAAAGGTAGATCTTGTGTGAGCAAAGTTTATGTTGTTGAACAAGGACGGGCCTTATTAGGACGGAAGGATAAAAAAAATGGGGTTAATATTAAATCCCAATCATCCTGATCAGGTGTTGTTATCTGATGATTATCCTGATCAAGTATTGTTAACCAATGACAATTCTTCATCAAAGTGGGAATCTGTATTTCCCAAGTTATTCAGCAAAGATCTTGGATGTTTAGTTAAGTTCGAACACAAGATTATTCTTAAGGCAGACAGTATACCGACTGTTCATAAAGTAAGAAATGTGCCATTTGCATTGCTGGATTTATTAAAAGAGGAGTTGAACAGGTTGTGCGATGCAAAAGTGATTGAACCTATTGAAGCCTCTGAATGGCTTAGTCCCATTGTTTTGGCTCGCAAACCCAATGGCAAAATTAGGATGTGTGTGGACCTGAGAGATCTAAATCGGAATATATTGGTTGACCACTATCCTCTACCACACATCAATGAAATGATATCCAGCATCAAGGATGCATGTACTTTTCATCAATTGACTTATCCAATGCATATCATCAGGTCAAATTACATGCAGAATCTAGGACTTTAACATCATTCATTACACCTGAGGGTGCCTTTCAATATCTCAGAATGCCGTTCGGATTAGCATCCTGCATCTTCGGTTTTTCAGAGAGTGATGTGCAGTGTTTTGAAGGATGAAGTGAACGTGAGAGTATTTCAAGATGATGTTCTTATTTGGGGTAAAGATTCATCCACTCATGATAAAGTATTGCATAATGTTCTTTATAAACTACAAAATGCTGGTTGGACTGTGTGTGCTGAGAAATGTAAATTTGGTGTAAAACAAATTGATTATCTTGGACATACCATTTCCAATGAGGGTGTTAAATCAAAAATGAAATTGTTGGATGCAATTGAAAAGGCACCTCATCCAATCAATAAAGATCAATTACGATCGTTTTTAGGACTTGCAGAATATTATTCTAAATTTGTCCCAAATTTTGCTGACAAGGTACATGAATTAAGATTATTGATGAAAAAAGGTGCTTCTTTTGTTTGGTCCACCTTGTGTCAACAGGTATTTGATAATATCAAACTGGACATTACAAAAGCAGTTGCTCTAAAGCCTTATGATCCCAGTCATACCTCTATTATTGTTGTGGATTCCAGCGCATATGGTCTAGGTGCTGTTCTTATGCAAAGACACAATGAAGCTGAACGGATTATAGCTTTTACTTCTTGCACGCTCAAAGGTGCTGAACCTTCTTATTCTGTAATTGAAAAGGAGGCTTTAGCGTGTTGGTGGGGTGTGGACCACTTTAAAACATTTATTTGGGGAACAGCATTTGAATTGAGGACAGATCACAGACCTCTCATCGACATTTTCACTACAAAAGGTGCTTCTAGGGCCACACCTAGAATAGCAAAACGGTTGTACAGATTACAAGAATACAATTTTCAGATAAACTACGTTCCAGGTCACAAAAACATCAATGCAGACTGTCTCGTCTTCCTTTGCCTTGTGATATGGATAATATAATAGAAGATGGTGATGAATGGTTAGTAGCCAGTATTGAAGAATCGTGCAATAGTGCAATAAGTGAGCAAGAATGGATTCAGGCTGTAGCCAATGATGGTGTGTTACAACAAATTGTTAATAATTTGCATGTAGGTGTAGATTTGTCATCTTTGGACAAGACTATTCTTGCTGATTATAAAATGGTTTGGTCAGAGTTATCTTTTTTTGATGGTATCCATAGAAGAGGTGACAGATTAGTTGTACCTTCAACACTACGGGACAAGATGTTGAGTCTATTACATTAAGGACATAGTGGTCTGACCAGCATGAAAAGGAGGGCTAGGAATGACTTTTGGTGGGTTGGTATGGACAAAGACATAGATAGATGTGTACGGAATTGTTTAGCGTGTATGTGCAGTGGTAAATCGCACAAGTCTCAGGAAACTACCATATCTGCAACTTCTTTTCCTGATAAACCTTGGGACAAAGTCGCTATTGATATATGTGGGCCATTTCATGTAAGAGGGATTGAGAATAAATATGCTATAGTTCTGATGGATTTTCACACCAAGTGGCCAGAGGTTGCATTTGTAGGGGATATCAAGGCTTCTAACATGATTGAGTTTTGTGATGGAATTTTTCGCAGGGAGGGATACCCGAGTGTCATCTTATCAGACAATGGTCCACAGTTTGTGGCAGAAGAATTTGCTGCTTATCTTAACATGGTGGGTGTGAGACATATTACCACTTCTGTTTACAATCCAAGAGAAAATGGTTTAGTGGAGAGATTTAAGCGAGTGTTAAAAGAATGCATACAACTAGCCAGTAACAATGATGATAATTGTAAAGATGCTGTCAAGGAAATGTTATGGTGCTATAGGAATACTCCTCATACAGCTACGGGAGTGTCTCCTTTTTCTTTATTAAAGGGGCGAGTGGCTGGGTCTAAAGTTAAACCAACTGGGATGTAAAAAAAAAAGCCCAAAAACATTTGATGTTAAGGATGTTTCGAGTAAGGTACAGGTGTATCAGAATAAATATGTTCGTGATCATAATGTTAAGATCAAGAGTTCTCTAAGATCATTTAGAGTTGGAGAGTAGGTACGCACACAGCAGATGGGGAATCAAAAAACTAGGTTTTCCAAATGGTCTAGACCAAAACAAATCATTTATGCCGCAGGAAATATTGTGAAATTGGATGATGGTAAGCGGTGGAATGTGAGAAGTATAACGAGATGTAATGATTTAGAATGCGAACATATTTTGAGTCAGGAAAGTAAAGTTCCAAAAACATCTGTTGAGAATAGGGATGATGTATCTGTTCCTCTTGAATCTTTAGTCAATGCTTCAAATAAGGATGTGAAGGAAAGGTACATTCGACCTAAGTTTAAACCAATATGGATGAAAGATTATAAATGCTCATAAGCCTTGGTGCATTTAATTTGTGAATCTTGTCTAGTGCTACACCTTATTTCTTTCATTTGTTTCTTGTCATTTTTTTATTTTATTTTGTTTTAGTTATTTTATAGGAAGGGAGGTATGTTGTATCTTGGTATCTTTCTTGTATCTTTCTTAATGTTCTATATTGCTATGTCATGTTCACTGGATTCTAGAGTGTGGAATCCAGGGAGCAGATCAGAGGTGTACAGTTCCTGAAGGAAGTAGGACCTTGATTGCCTCTGGGGTTGTATTACTGAATAAACCTACTTACTACTTTAAACCACTGTACTTCAAGTCATCCTCTTTGGAGGGGCTGTTTCCTGTTGGCGCTGTGCTCTCCGGGGACCTAAAGTGGTCAGTCAGAAAGGCGGCCCAGTCTGATTCCTGTATATTTGCCGACCCAACTTTTGATGGCCCCTAGTTAGAGCGGTTGATCAAAGGCCCAAAATTTTCTCGCATTGCGGTTTTTGCTTTCCCAAAGAAACTTGGCCCATAGTTGGTTTTGATGTAGTCGTTTGTCTTTTTGTGAGGCCATCCTGAATGATTTTTGCACTGATTTGTACACGTGCCTGAGATCATTATTTCCTGGGGATTTTGTAAGTGCCCGCAAGGTGTTGTTCCTGGCTTTCTTCAGCGCCCTCGACTGGATTGAGAGTGAGAACTGCCGGATGGAGCTAGCGTTCTGTTGGTGCTGTTTAACAGGAAAAAGCGTGACAAGTTGTGAGCAGAGAGTCGTCCATACAGCAATCGGGGAAGCCATCTGATTTGTGTCTCCATTGATAAGAGCCAAGCTTGCCTTCATGATGTATGGGCTTATATCGTCGCTCCATGTTAGGCGCTTCAGATTCTCAGTGTCGATCCCAGTACAAGTGGTTAAAGCAGACGTGTGATACTCCGGCTTTATGTTGAGGGTGATGACCTGTGGATGGTGATCGCTTTCCCGTCGTGGTTGGATGCTAAAGCTGGCCAGATGATGGAACAGATCTGAATTGCAGATGGTGAAGTCCAGAAAAGTTTTCTTGTGCCCGTTTGTCCAGGTCCAATTTGGGGGGGTGTCATCCGGTGTCCTTCTGTTCATTACCAGGTATCCGGCGCTATAGAGTTGTAACACACAGAGCTCACCCAGGGCACATTGGGCTTGATTTGGGGGCTCAGATTGGTCTGGCACCTCTGATAGAGTAAATGGGGAAAGTCCGTCATAGTCTGCAGGTTTGCCCTGGAAGAGATTGATGTTAAAGTCCCCCGTCACTATGCAGTCCGAATCGGGGTGGTCTCCGGCCAGATCGCTCATGATTATAGATAAGCGTGCCAGATGTCCCTTTTTTGTCCGCGTGCTTGGGTTGATATACACATTGAGGAGAAGGAGCGAGCATTGCTTGGACCATGATTTAATTTTAACCTCAAGTAGCCAATCTTCCTCAAAGTTTAGCAGAACAATCGGGCCTTTTAGATTATTTGAAACATAGATTGACAGTCCCCCTTTTGGGTGGCTGTAGCGGCAGACTCTGATTCCTGGCTTCCATAATTCGATAAACCCTGTGACTGGGGAACTTTGGGTGGCCCACATTTCTTGCAGGGCTATTAGTGCGTGCCCGTATATGAAGGAGAGTGTCTCTAGATTGGTGATTTTGTGCTGGAGGCCACTGATGTTCCATGAACACAGTGTGAAAATGGGGTCTGTCTTTGTCTTTATCACGGTTGGGGGTCCAGATTTTTGAAGGTGTGGTTGTACCGGTGCTTTGTGGTTTTGATCCACTGAGGGAACATCCTGTGGTCAGACTGGTTTCCCGCATGACAGGACAGCTGGAAGCCATCCCCATCCTTGGGTGTTATCAGGGCAGTGTTCCCCAGTTGAGAGGGGTGTCTGTGTTTCTGTGATCCCCAGCACGTTTTTTAGAATTAATAGGGCTTAGCTTTATTGCCAGCTGGGAGAATTTCTGCTTTTGTTCCTACGCCTGGCCGGTTTAATAGCGATGTGGGGTAGCCTGGGGTAGAGTAGGGGTGGATTCTGATGCCCCGGTCCCGTGAAGATGGCTTTGTGGTCCGTGAACACTCCTGCCCAAAAGGGCGATCTGATTGACACCAGGGTTGCCTCTGAAGGTTGTGTGACCCTTGGGGGAAGGAATTCAATCGAGTCTATGTCGTCCGATAATAGTGCTTCAAACCCCAGGATGTCATTTACTAGTTTTAATATATTTGACCTGTTAAGCTTGTCGTGCCTCCCCCTTCATTTATATTCGGGGACTAATAGGATGGAAGAATATTTTAAGTCACTTTTAATCCCGTGGGGCAATGGGTTTGGATTGCGCCGGGGGCTTTGTCGGGAGGGGCCCCTAGATCTACTCTTCGATGGGGTAGGGACTGATGTTGAGGTCCTGGGTTCATTGCCTGCCTGCTTAGCGGAGGTGTTGGTTTGTGAAGGAAGATTGTTTTTAAAGGGATAATATCGGTGTTAAGTTTTTCCAGCTCTGCCAGGGGGGGTTGAAGAGCTAATTGGGGATGTGATTCCGTGCCTATGAAACTCAGATTGGCGGGATCATTGAGTGGTGGCCTTGGTTTTTCTGTATCAGGCTGCGGGTCTGGTCCCGCTGTTGGGGCAGGTGCCCCCGCTAGACCAGATTGCATACTTGGGGCTCGACCGCATGTGGAGGGATTTTGACAGGGATTTAGGAATGAGCCCCCTTTTGAGTCACTATGAATGGCATTTATAAGGGTTGAGGGTGGTGATGAAATGCTTATACCTGCCTTTTTTGATGTTGTTAAGAAGACAGGAAATAATTTCTGGGGGGCAGATGTTTGTTTGACTTTAAGTTTATTTCTCTGTTTGCGTTGGCGTTTGCGCTCTCTTTTAGAAAGAGGTGGCATAGGGGCAGACTGCATTTCTGAGTTGGGGGATTCGGAAATCGCCAGGCTAACGTGCTGCTCTCCCCCATTAGGGCTGGTGTGATTTGCTTGCCCATTTGGGACCGGGGCAGGTGTCCTTGAGGGCGTTCGGCGTAGGGGTGGTTTTGTTTGGTTGTTACTATGGCCTATTTGGGGATCTTGATCCCCACTTGTCTGGGGAACAGATGCAGAGGATGTCCAGGGGTTATCATATTCTGAGCACAGGTTTGTGGGGATTTGCGGTTTCTTGTGTGGGTTTTTTAGCGGGCCACCTTCCTTCAGCTGCCTAACCTCGTCTGTAACGATGGAGAGAACAGATGGCAGTGAAGAGAGTGAGTCAATAATGAGTGAGCAGCAGCAAACCGACTGTACTAGTTTCGAGGATGATTGTGCATCAATGATTACATTATTCAGTTTATCTAGTTTATTGTCGATCCCTGCTGTAAATACTGCTAGCGTGTTCAATAAGTCAATCTGCGTGTCCAGTTTATCTGAATGATAGTTTAATGCTGTAACTGTCAATTGGAATGTTTGAAGTAGTTGGAGCCAAAGGCTCTGTGTTGTAGGTACTTCTTGCTGTTTGATAACTTTCGGGATTGGGTTAGGGGAAATTTGCGGGTTTTTAAGGAAAAGGGACAGGCCCGCTAGGAAGTGATCATTTGAGTCGGGTTTGTGGGGTGATTTAGGTGAAGTTATTATTGCTGTTAGTGGTGAGAGCAGGCATTGTTGTTGATTGGGCAGGACCAGGCTTCCCTTTGGAAAACTGTTAGTGAGCAGCTGAGGGGAGTTGACAATGTCGTTATTAGAGACCTGGTTGGAATGCTTGTGGATTTGTGGGAAAATTAATTGACGGTGAGATGCTGGAATAACCTCCTTTGGGATGTTAGAGTATTGAGATGATGGAGGTGGTGGGGTCGCTAACTGCCTTGCTAGGGGAAGTGCGTCACTAGTTGGCGACCCAGAGGGAGGTTGGGTGCAACCTGCCTCTTGCTTGTTGGAGGCAAGTGATCGGTGAAGCAGTCTCAGTGGGGGCTGGTTGCTTGATAACAGATCTTCCGCCATCCTCCCGCAACCCTCTAGGGCTGGTCTCTGGTCATTAAATGCGGACCCGAAGATGAAAACTTCTTGGTCAGAGGCCGACGTTTTGGTAGTTGTTGAGAACAGCATTTGCGGTGAGTGCGTGTTTAACTTTACCGGTTTTACCGGATGTCCTGTATGTCCTGTAATGCGGGAGTTCATAGCCTCCACGGGTTGAGGGGGAGAAGTAGCCATTGGTGAGACCAGCGCTTTTTTAAAGTAGTCCAGTAGGGCAAAGAGCTCACTGTTCTTACTAGGGTGTTGCTTCCCAAATGCGGGCAAATTTTGGAGCTTCGGTGAATCCTGAGGGCTCGTAAGAGTGGTCTGGAGAGGGACTTCGTGGACTGCCTCCGGTTTAGCCCTCTTCCTTTTTGTTGCTGTGGTGGTGGTTTTTCTTACTCTCCCCGATCTCATTGCTTCTGTTGGATGGCCAGATCGCAAGGGACCACTGGTGATGGGACCGATAGGATGGGGGCTTCTTCCGGAGCTTCCGGTCTTCCCTTGGGAGATTCTACTGGCTGCTGGCTCCTAGGTTGAACGTAAGGACGTGAGGAGCGTTGGGATGCAGGGTCCCCTCTTGCCTCTCTGGCAGGTTTTCAAGATTTTACTTGTCTGTCTCGTGTCAGGGAGGTCAAGCTGCCAAGGTATCTGCTGTTACTGCTGTTGTTATGGGAGATGTGCGTGTGGCTACCCCCTGCTACCCCCTGCTCACCCTTTCCCCCCAGCCACCCCTCCTGCAGCCTGAAGCCACCCAGTAGCTAGACCAACCACACCAGCGGCCGAGGAACCGTGCCTGGCACAGAGTCACACCCTCCCCTGATGCAAACCTCCAGCCACGTAAGGGGGAGGGGTGTGTGTGCCACCCTCACGGCCTGGTCTCCGGTAGGAGGAAGACGCCAACAGAGTGACCGCAGGGCAAGGCAGGGGAGGGGGGTCAATGGGACGGGGGTCAAGGAGAGCGAGGGATGATGCCCAAAGTGGTCGACCCAGCAGGGGGTGGCACACCGCAAGAGGTGCGAGCCTGACCGAGCTAAGCTGGGCTGGAGGTGGGACTGCTACCTTTTTGTGCCACCCGGGGGCTTGTAAATAGCTTGGGAGACGGCTCGGCGTCGGTGACACTCAGGCGGGGGAACTGGCCGTGGTGGCAGTATTTTGGCAGTATTTTGGCAGCTGGGCTGAGCGACACACCATGCAGACCAGGGAGGAGCCCGGTCAGAGAGAGCTCAGCCGGGGCTTGTAACTGCCTGCCCACGGCTGTATAGCACCCGCGCTGTAAAGCGCCACCGCTCCCGCAGCTCCCCCCCTCAACTTACTTGGCCTCTGCTACTGCTGCCTCGTTTGCCACGGCCGCAGACCCCTTGTCCACGCCGTCCCGTCTGAAGCTCGGAAGCAAAGGCCGACAGAGCCTCCGCATCTCACTCCTCGCCTGCTCGCTCACTCGGCTCGCCCACCTGCAGCTGACCACGCCTCCGCCGCGTCAACACTCACGTCAGCACTCTCAGACAGCCTATCGGTACAGCACCAGTCAGCTTCAACTGTTGATAAAAGGGGGAAGGGTGGTACCCAGAAAAAAGGTGATCCCACAAGACGTGGACTACCCAAAACGGGCAACAACAAGACTAACTGAGGAGCACCTGGAAAAGTTAAAGTCATTTCAACTAAAGGTGGAACTGGTAACTTTAGAGAGGAAAAACTTGGAATGGTATGAGGAGAAGATAGACCAAGTAGTCCAGTGCCTTAGGATACAATTAAAAAAGGATGAAAGGAAAAGTACAATAAACCGGGCCAGTCGATTGAAATGATTTTCAATGGATTGCCAAATAAAAAAAAGAGAGTTAAGGACAGAAACTAGAAGACAAAGGAAAGAGTTCAACCAAGAGAGACAAAATTATATCACTAAACTGAAAACTGAGTTCAAAAAGATGGTCTCAGACGCAAAAAGGGCATATAAAGAGAAATGCTGGGGCAAGCTGTTAGAGTCAATCGAGGCTAAGAACTTGAGACAATTTTGGAAATTGATGAAATCAGCATCGGCCCCCCTCCCAGCGGGAGAAATGAAATGTGTCGTAAGTGAGACAGCCTGGGAAAAATACCTAAGAGAACTGTATGGTGCCCGAATACTCCCAGGTGACACAGCACCTCAAGTCTGGCAGGAAATCTCTGAAGATTTCAAAATAGATTTTACTGAAGAGCGAGTGGAAGAAGTGATTAAAAAGTTTAACTTAACCCGGGCCGCAGGGCCGGATAACCTTCCAGCAATAATATTAAAGACACAAATAAAGTGGTGGGCAAGATTTCTTTCCCATCTATTTCAATTAATTTTAACAGAAGGTAAAATGCCATCAAATTGGAAAGGTGCAATAATTAGACCTATCCACAAAAAAGGCAGTATGGGTGAACGTCAAAATTACATATTGATAAACCTTTTGGATATAGGGGAAAAGGTTTTTTCAAAACTTGTCCTAATAGACTAAATGCCTGGGTTGACAAGTACTTAATTGAACCCACTGAACAGGGAGGATTCCGAGAGGGGCACTCCACAATAGACCACTGTTTTTCACTATGGGCAATGGCAAGGAAGTCAACGGAACAGAACGGAAAGCTCTGCTGCTGCTTCGTGGACTTCCGAGCCGCCTTTGATTCAGTGGACAGGGAGTGCCTCTGGGAAACACTAATTAGCAAAAATATACCAAAAGACCTGTTGACTATAATAAAAGAATTACACCGAGGCAATTGGGCTCAAGTAATTAGGGACACAGAGGGGACATTAACGCCAAAAATACCTATTGAAAACGGTTTAAGGCAAGGCTGTGTACTGGCCCCCTAGCTATTTTCTATATTTCTTTCGGATCTTCCAGATTGCCTCGAAGTGGAGGGTAGTGCCAGCCCAAGAATGAATGGTAAGAAGGTGCTGTGTCTTTTATACGCGGACGACCTCGTAATAGTTGACCAAACGGAAATAGGCCTTCAAAGGAAGCTGAACTCTTTTAAGGAATATTGTGTAAAAAAAAATTTAACAGTAAACTTAGACTAGAAAAAAATTCTATGCTTTGGGAAATAAGCGTCTAAGTTTAATTGGTTTTTAGGAGATCTTAAATTAGAATCCGTTAAAGAATACCGCTACCTAGGGGTGTGGTTCGACAAAACATAAAATTGGCATACACACCTAGAAGCCCAAAAAGCGAAGGCACAAACATCAATCGCTGGTCTAAAAATGTTTAATCGAGACTATGGGGATATGTCTCATCGACCACTACTAAAGGCCTTCAGTGCAATGATCCCACCGCAAGTAATTTATGGAGCAGAAATCCTTTATTTGAGCGGTAAGGGAACCTGGGACTTAGAGGAAGGAAAATGCCTGAAAAACCTTTTATCCCTGCCCCCATCAGCAATGGTGCAAGCAATAAGATCAGAACTAGGAACAACGGCTTGGGGGGTACAATCACAAGTAGCAGCGATTAGATTTTGGAAACGACTTGAAAATGAAAAAGGACAAAAAGTCGCACAATGGTGTCGGAAAGAGATACAATTAAGTAACCTAAACTGGGCAAAATCGGGTAGAAAGAAAATGGTACAGGCCTGTGAGATCATAAAAGTGGACATATGCCGAGATACGCTAAAGGTAGAGTGCACAAAAAAAGAGCTAAAGTTTAATGGACAAGAAGCTACTAGAAGAGCTGATAGGGAATACCTCGGCAAGAAAAGATCAGTAGAATTTATGATGAACGCATGGGCAAAGGAAAACTGGTTCCCCTATTTGGACACCCTACCAAACCTGTGGTTTAGACAAGAGATCCCAAGGTTGCGCATTGGGATTAACCCATGGCTAATAAATAGAGAAATTTAAACCAAAATGTTGGATCAAAATGGGTGTTGCAAATGTAGGCTAGGTACAAAAGGGGATTCTGTTCATATTCTTTTGGACTGTATAGATATCTTAGAACTGCGTAAACTTCGGCTGCGCCCAATATTTGTAAAATATGGTAGACGAACTCGGGTGGTAGCGATTGATCTCATTACAGAATTGCTGAATATTGACATTGCAATTGCTTTAGGGAAGTTTATAAAGGTAGTACAGAGCTTCATAATAAGTCAGAATTAATATTTTAGAATTTTAGAATGAATGCATTTAAATCTTGTCTAGGAAAATCGGTTGGTTTTATTAACCCGTATGGAGTAAGGTTTTTACTAAGGAAGTGATTTTAGGATTATCGATTTTAAATGGTACAAAGCTAGAGTGAGGATATTTTATTAATTGTGGAACAGTACTTTATCTTTAACTAACCTGTGAGAATGCTGTGGAATATTTTAAATAAGTAAATTGCTATGCATTTGTTTAAAGATTACGATCTAAATGAACATACCTTTTGACTTGACTTGACACCCCCTGACACAGAGGGAATACTTCTGAAGTAAAGGGAGTCTGCACCACTTGAAAGGTACGGTTATGAAGGAAGGAAGCCAGCCACATTAGGGCTAGGCCCCTGATACCATAACTTCCAAGGAGCACTAGCAAGAGGCCATGAAATACAGTATCAAATGCCTCACTGAGGTCTAGTATAATCCGGGCTGCTGTTTGGCCTTGGTCAACACAGAATCTGAGAGACTCAGAGGCCAATGGTAAGGCTGATTTAATGCTGTACTGGGCACGAAATCCTGATTGTGAATCTTGGAGTATGTTATTTGAAACCATAAAACTAATCAGTTGCGCATTAATATGCTTGTACGGTATTTTAGAGATAAGAGGGAGGAGCAAAATGGGCCTGAGATTTTTATGAAGCGACAAATCTAATAAAGGTTTTTCAAGAAGAGGGTTTACAATAGCATGCTTTCACTTCAAAAGGGACTAAGCCAGTTACGAACATTGGAGATGTTGAGCAAGTTGCTTAATCTAGGAAAGATAGCCTCCATTCCTTGGGCCAGGATTCTCGGAGGAGCGGGTCAGAAGGGGGTCTTGACTTTATTTTAACTAGATGCATGCAGAGTTTATCTTGCAAAGAAGGAATGAAGGTGGCGTGGCCTCTGTCATGAGCATCAAACCAGGCCTTCTGGCACTGGAATTCTCTTATAGTCTCAAAGAAGGAGTTGAATCTTTCTGTGACTTTGTTGAAGAAGAAATGAGCAATCAACTAGCAGCTCTGTAAGGATGGAACTATGTGAGAAGATATGTGTTCTAGACATAAGAGGAATCTCACAATTTGGAAGAGTTCTTTTGAGGAATTGGATGAGGACTCAATCTTATGTGCATAAAAACTGCTATGCGTGGTGCAGATAAACTTATGATATTCATTCAAGGCCAAGGAATAATTCGATTTACTTTTGGTCCTGTGGTCCTTATGCCATATATGTTCATGGCGTTTACAAGATTTGTTCCTTAACATGTGCTCCTCATTAAACCATTCTGTGGATGGTTTGGAACGAGTGGAGAAATGTTCCCTTAAAAGAGCAATCCTTTCAAGGGTCTCTAGTCTTCAAGGTTTTGGTTGAATGAATCAATTTTATTGTTAGGCTGAGGTTCTTCAGTCAGCAGTACAGTAGTGAGGACATTTGGAGGGACCGTTGCTAATTTTCTGGATTTACACTTAACACCCTCCTTATGGATTACAGTGGGGCTAGCCAGGGGAAATGTGAATAGGATAATATAGTGGTCAGACCAATGACCCTAATTGGATCTTCAGCCACCAGTGAAGTGGAGTTGGAGAAAATTGGATCCTGCAAATTGCCATTAATGTGGTGGGTAGGGACAGTCACACAGTGGATCAGGGGAAGGATCTGTAAGTCCTCGATGAGAACAGAAGCTGGCAGACACATTGGGTAGACAAATTGTAAGCTCAAATCTCCTATGACTATAAAGTTAGAGTCGCGCAGTCGACAGAATGTCAGCCTAAGACTAATTTAAGTTCAAAGCAGGTCCAGGTTGATGATAGATTAGAAAGCCAGCGTTTGCACGTAATATAGAGGGTGAAGAAGATGCTTTACAGTCTGTAATTCCAGCATCATGGATTGTAGAACTAACAGATTGCTAAGAATGACTGCAATCCTCCTCCCTTTGCAACACGCAGTCCTGCCTGACTATTTGGTAGCCTGCAGGTATCGAGCTAAGAATCTTTGTTGCAGAGAACTTGCCAAGCCAGGTGTCTGACAAAAGAGTACACCTGGCTGATTGTCAGTTAGGAAATCAAAGATCAAATATTAGTGCTTGGGTAATGATCAGCAGTTGATTCAGAAGCATCGTGCCATCGGAGGTTGGCCAACTGTGATTTTTACTGTGTGCATTGCGCAGGGCAAACGTGTTAAGGTGAAACCACACTTATCGCACCTCATGGTTTCCTCATTAGTTAAGAGAGAGACATCTAGGGAATGACGTCAATCTGTGGTAAGGATGGGCATCAATTAAAAGAGTTCCGTGGTCAAGAATTGTCTGATTTGTGGGCCTGGCCGGCAGGGGTCCTGTCCCCTGGCACAGTCCGGGCATGGACAGGCGCAGACAGGCTTACCTTTTGCATGCCAGAGGCGTGTCTGCGCACCGGCCATGAATAAGTAGCCCACTTTCCAAGGAGCATGGCTATGACGTCAGACGGACCTGGAAGGGGCAAAGAAAAAAAACTGGAGCCCCGCAACTATCTGGGAGACTTCCCTTGCAGGCAGGTGAATACTGGCAAGATTAAAATATTTAAAACAATAACATGGTAAGAAATAAACATATGGGGTAAGCAGTTAAATTGAGTTAATGTGCTCTCGGGAAGGTGCCACCAAGCCCTCCACTGGAGCCAGGCACCTCTGTGGGCTTTGCACATACAAGGAAATAATAGCTTATAGCACAAAAATGCACAAGCAAACAGTGAAACAATTCTTAAGGCAGGTAGATACAATGCTCCTACCAGCAAGCAATCCAGCACTTCCATGCACGGTCCATGTATAAATAGCCCGCCTTCCAAGGGACGTGGCTATGA
The DNA here is from genome assembly GCF_964263255.1 of Lissotriton vulgaris. NCBI lineage: Eukaryota > Metazoa > Chordata > Amphibia > Caudata > Salamandridae > Lissotriton > Lissotriton vulgaris. Next base: position 449,691,934 of record NC_141700.1, read on the forward strand.
GATGGAAAGGACCTTGTATGGGCAAAGAAAAGACACCAGTGCACAGCAGCCCCGCACCTATCTCAGAGACTTCCCTTCCAGGTAGGGGAAGACTGGGGAAATTTGGGGGCATATTTACAATGGCCATATCTCCGCTTTTTTGGCTTTTAAAACCAAAAAAGTGGAGATAAAAATATCGCCCTATATACAAGAGGGTGATAACATGCATTAGCGCATGTTCGCACCCTTTTACCGAACGCCTCCCTTTGCATCTCTAATGAGAAGCAAAGTGGGCGTCACAGGACAGTATAACCTTGTAAATATTGCTGATGTGCACATCGTGATATTTACAAGGCTGGCCACGCATTTTAGCAGATGTTAGTTTTTGGAGAAAACCGCTGTTTTCGCCAAAAACTAACGTCTGCTAAAATGCAGCCTTAGCTAAACTTATCATTGGGGATGGATTATGCTGATACGACCACTGGGTCGTATCAGCAGGGTTATTGCCATTTTCTATGGAACATCGCTGGAAAAACAGCAAAGTTCCATGGAAAACACTGCTATTGCTGGGAAATTATCGCCATTGCGCTATGCATTGTTAATACAGAACTAGCATGGCGATAATTTTCTGCGATAGCCGGCGATAACTATTTTCTCGCTAAGCACGGCCAGCGATAATTATCGCTGCTGCTTGTTAATATGCCCCTAAAATAGTTATAACAATAAAATGTTACAAAATAAATGTGAGGGAAATGAAATAAAATGGAGTCAAGGTGCTCTCCGAAATATGCCACTATGTCCTCAAACAGAGCCAGGCACCTCCGTGCACTAAGTGCATTCAAGGAATTAAGAGCTTATACCATACAAATACACAAGCAAACAGAGAAACAATTTGAAAGCAGGTAGATACAATGCTCCAGCAAGCGAGCAATTATGCAAGTGTCCTTGGCATAATCCTTGTTTTATTTGTTAGAATGCCAAGGTGAATGTCTTTCAATATTTTGGCATATTGTTCATTATTAGCTTGCATCATGTTTTGTGTTCATTCTGTGTATGTGAAATGCAAACAAATGTTGATATTGCCTATACTTTCTAAAGAATTTCGAGTTTGGTCTTGCAAATGTTTGTTGAAAATCTGTTGACCTTTCACAGGTGTTCGTTGCAATAAGACTCCAAACACAATCACATTTGCCTCCTGCATAACAAGATGAACAAATGCCCAAATTAAGTTATGAACACTACTAACTTTTTCTATAATCAAAATGTTTCTTTTTTTAAGGCGTCTAACACTTTCTTGGCAGGTATCATTTAATTTGAAATATTCCAGTTCGTTATCATGCTTCACAGGTAGTAACAGTAGACAGTGTAAGGTCATTCATTTGATGTTATGTGCTGCTAAGCCAGTTAGAGCAGTAACTACACAATATAAATTTGATTTAATAACTTTATGGACATACGTAGTAATAACTTCAATAAGAAAGCTTTGTCCTGTGCGTGCTTGTGCACTTTTGCATACCGTAATGCAGGTTGAAAAGTACTACATTCATATATTTCATTTTCCTGTTGAAGTCCATGATCTACTGATTCTTTTATGTTTTTGTAATTTCAATTTGTTCACTGTTTAATTGAAATACTAAGGGCCAGATGGAGGTGGCTAAATACCGGTCGGTAATGCCGAAATTCGTTACATTTCTGCCTTACAGACCGATATTTAGCCATGTGCGATGTAGGTAATACCGAACGCTATCGCAAATAAAGAATCGGTAAAAATAAGAGAAACCAGTTACCGATTCCTTATTTAGCGATTAGCAGACACCGAAACCCCTAAATACCGAATCGGTAAATAAGAAATCCTTAAATAATCGCAAATGCTATGTACCAAAAATCGGTAATACCGAATTTTCGGTATTTAAGAGTCGCTAATTACCACTGACTCAAAGCAGGTGGTAATCAGGTGCACTGCATATAAACAGCCCCAAAATGCAACAGTGTGAACACAATGGCAGACCTCTGCGTAATAGCAAGGCGGCTATATTTGCGAGCAGCAGAACTGAGGATCTGAACACGGGAAGAGCGCGTGTGCAGACTGTGTGTTACACTGTTCCAAATGACTGAGGCTGAAATCCATGAGAGGTACAGGCTACATCCAAACACCATCCTGTACCTGATACAGGACCTGCACCCACTCCTGGAGCCCCAGACACCAACGACTCACACAATACCTATTAATGTACAGGTACTCTGTTGCCTGCACCTCCTGGCATCTGGCAGTTACCAAGGGGTGATAGCTGTGGCAGGTGGAGTCCCACAGAGTTGCCTGTCACGTTTTCGCCATGTTGCAAAGGATGCCACACTACATCAAATTCCCCAGCACAAAGGCAGAACTGCGGAAGACCAAGATTGACTTTTACCAGAAGGCCCAGTTCCCACATGTCATCCGTTGCATTGACGGGACACATATACCATCTGCACCTCTGCTGCGACTGAGTACATCTACCACAATCGCAAATCCACACATTCTATAAATGTCCAGGTCATATGTGATGCGTCTTACATCATCACTGACATAGTTGCAAAATTCCCAGGGAGCACGCATGATTCATATATATTCAGGAACAGTGGGATCTATACCCGTCTCATTGTGGGTGAATTTGGAGAAGGCTACCAGTTAGGTAAATACATGTGACACCCTTCTGAAGTATACACCTGTTGCTGCAATTGTTGACTGTGAATAATTTACTTTTTTCTCACACTCAGGTGACAGTGCCTATGCGGTGTGTTCTTTCATCCTGACTTCGCACCTGCACCCGTCCACCCCAAGTGAAAGGCGATATAATGTTGCACATAGATCAACGCGCAATGATATCATAGCTGTATGTGCCATGCTGCATAACCTTGCCACTAAGAGGGGACACCTGTGGAAATTCGTGAATCTGAAGAGGAGGATGAGGAGGAGGAAGGTACACAGCCACAGCACAGCACAGCAGGCGACGCAGCTTCAGCAGATGGGAGACAGAGATGGTCAGATATCACACAAAACTATTTCTGAGTAAGTAATAAGACAAAGGCAGTTAATGCATTTGTGTCAGGGTGTTTAATAGACCTTGCAACAGGCAATTGTCCAGCACACCGTAACACCAGTGATGTGTCCAATGGGCTACGTCACCCACCACACAATGGAATGTGAGGGAAGTGCCTATCTCCTGCGCCCACGCACACCACTACTGCGTTCAGCAGGCAAACTGTCCTCACCAGTGCTGTGTCCTGCAGCAGTACCATGCCTCACACTGCACCTCCTGCTCTCTGGCAAGGGGGGGGGGTTATAGTGCTGCAACTGCTTGTCTCCTCACTGTCATCCCCATCCCCTGTTCAGCTGGCAGCAATTTGGTTTGTCTGAATCACCTCTAAGGCACCGGTGACTGTGACCAGGCCCTTAGTGACCTCACGGCTGCACTTTGCCATTTCCAGTTGCATGGCCACTGATCGACGACTGAGCACATGGGTTGCATTGCACAGCCTGTTGACAGACTTGGTGTACCCTACAAATATCTGCCTGTCTCTGCGCCTTGCAGCACACTCACTATACATTCTGCCGCATAACAGCCTCACTGCTTCCGACATCTCCTTCATTCCCTCTGCCACAGTATTGTTAAGGCAGTATATGGCCTCCTTCACGTTGTTAACATTTCTGTTGTTTGCCACCATCTGACGTTGAATGGCCCTCATTGTCTTTCCCTGCAGGCGCTGCACCTTGGGGATCTGCCCTTCCAGTCCAGAGAAGACACTGGATTCCTCACCGTCAGGACTCTGTACCCTTTGTCGCCATCTATGGGCACCTGTGTTGGTTTCCCCCACGGGGGACAGTGTCACAGATGCCTATGTGTCATCGCTCGGAGTGGTCTGTTGTGCTTCCTGGCTGTCATCCTCTGTGGCATCTATCTCCTGGAGGCTAGCCACTGTATACCTCCTTGATCGTGGTGGTGGTGGTGGTGGAGATGTTGGTGTGGTGTTTGCAGGTGAGATGACTTCCTTCTCAATTGGGTTTTCCTCTCTGGAGGCCTCGCCAGTCTCCCCTTCTGTAGCCTGGGGCGATGTTCCGCCTGTGGATACAGAATGTACTATTACTCACTTGCCTGCCAACACTTGTCTGCAAATAAATTTCACGACTGACATTCTAGCTGTCTGTCCTCCGCTATCTCATCTATTGATGTGTGTGACATGCCTATGCTTTTTGGGGACTGACTGATTTGCTAATAGTTGATAGAGACTACATCTCCCATGATGCATTGGTGATTTTAAACAAAACATGTTCTGGAGTGGGATTCTTGCAGGGGGATTGGGGTTAGGGAGGGGAGACAGCATGCTGTGCATGCATCTTACCTTGTCTGTTGGATGCTGTTGCTGAGCTGTCCATGTCCCCGATGCCACTGACGCTCTCTGGCTGGAGGGTGGACTCACATTTGCTCTAGGGCAGTTGGAGCAGGCGCTGTGGAGCTTCCCCGCTTGTTTCTGCCGGTCAGCCACCCTCTCCTTAGCACGTTTCCTCAGGTCATACCATCGCTTTTTTAAGTCCTCAGTTGTGCAATGTGTTACGCCAATCGTGTTGATCTTCTTCTGGATCGCCAGCCAAACCTCCTTTTCTGTGCCTCAGGGACTTGCAGAGATCTCTTGCCAAAGAGATGGTCGTGGTCTTTACAACTTCCTCTAAGAGGACCTCTAACTCCCTCTCACTAAACTTGTGCTTGCGCTTCCTTTCACCAGCATCCTTCCCCTTCTCCTGTGAGGCCATGGTGCAGTTCCTCTGTGTTAGCTGGGTGGTAGCTGTGCAGCTCCTGTGCTCTTGCTCCTGCTCCCTGTCTCCAGCTACAGGATCAGTGCAGCCGCATGGGTGTGACCACTTCCTGATTGTGAGGTCATGAGGAAGCACAGGATTGGCTGATTCGACAATTACCGATTTTTTGAAATACCGATTCCCTAATCAACAAATCGGTATTACTGTAGTGTAGTTCCTATATTCCCAATAGGCTCTGCGCATTGGAATAATATAAACTGCAGTTTAGACGTAGGACTGAGGTCGACTAGGTCTCTACTGAACATGTTAGACTTAATTAGGTATGCCAGCTAGCTCAGAGGTCACTAGAAACTTTCTCGAATGAACAGGGAGGAGTTAACTTCCCTGATTAGACAAGAAGGGATTAGCTTCTGACAACCGCATAAACAAGACAATTTTGCTCCCTCCAGAATAAGGAGTATATCTCCAGAGTCGTGTGAAAACAATAGATAGCTATTTCACTCAGTCAATCGTGCATACTTAGTTTCACCAGAGTGCAGAGAAATAGAGAGACAGCGTTTTCAATAAAAGGTGTTATTTATTGAGCAGTCTTCTTTCTCATGCAAGAGAAGTGAATTGCCACAATTGCAATACTTATCATAAAGTAAAGTGCGTACAGTAAAAGTATTATGAAATAATACTGTAAAAGCATTGATATGGTTTCTGAGCCATATGATACTTAAAATGGATAAAATATATACAATTACATACAGTGATAAAAGTTGACTAAACGTACTCAACTGGTGCTTCTAAATTACGCCTACCCCAGTGTACCTAACCTAAGCCTAGTACGTGGGAAGGAGTAAGGGAGTTGCAGTTTAAGTTAAGTTAGTTTTGCCAAGAATCTGAATCAAGAATTCTCTAAGGATCTAATCAGCTCCGTACCTTGGTTTTAGAATGAAGGAGGTCTTATATCTCGTTCTCAGGACTCGATCTCCCAGTAACCCACAATGGCCCTGGAAACGCTGGAGCTGGATTTTCTCAGCAGGAGAAAAGACAGCATCTTTCTCAGTGTGTCAAATGGGAGGGACGGCTTCCTTCGGCACTCGCATCAGCTTGGCTTTGGGTAAGTAGATAGCCACTCTGCTTCAAACCCCCGTGTGTTGCTTAAGGCAAATGCTGGCATATTTATACCTGGAAGGTGCTGTTTTTGACGTAAGGTTGGACATAAGACGTCAATAAGAACTGTCACTAAGAACTGGCAGTTCTTTTCAGGACTCGCAGGAGTTCTAGGACAAATCAAAACAAAGCAGGGTGAATTCCCGGGTTGCTGGAGGTTTGGTTTGTTTAAAGAACGCGTTGTACTTTCTAGGAGTCTAAGGAAGTAGCCTTGCCGTATTTGGACTGCATTGGCTATTACTAAATATGGATATGATTCTTATGCCTTTATAAGGATATGATTTGTTATAACCACATAAGGGCATAAATCGGGAATATTTAACTAGGGTCCTAGATACGTTTACAACACCCACTCCACGTATAATGTCCATCATTACTAAATACTAAGCAATATATAAACATATAAGTATGCATTTGTTTTCCAGCCCACCCCAAAATACATCAAATGCATTTGAAATGGTATAGATACACGAAAATGAGTATTATACTGTACGCTTTCAAGCAGTGGTATCATTCAGATAAAATGTTGTTCATTTAGAATGTTGACTGAATAAATCACGAAAATCTACATTTATGAAATGGCTCTTAATACAGAAAAAAAAGTTGAGACCATTTCATCACATATTTATACAAGATTGTAAATGTGCTAGAGGCTGATTCAAAATAGTGTCTCTAGAGTCCCTAAGAATAGAAGTTCTGTTTTCTAAGAATAGTTCTACTTTAAGCAGAGTACCTTGTGCCAAGAAAAAGTAAATATTTTGGAAATTGGGGAAAAAATGATTTCGCTTTCATGGGAAAAATAGTTCCAAATGTTTTCAGCAGTGCTGTTTATCAAAACTGAAGGCCGAATTCAAAGTTCAGGGAACGCTGTGTGCTCGCTATTTCAATTAGTATTCTCGTTGTTAGGAGAGAACATTACCTCAGATAGGCCAGCAAAAAACGCGTCTACCACAGTAGGTGAAAGTTGGGCCAACTCCGAAAAAGTTGAAATAGTGCATATATATATGCCATCGTCGGTGTCTAGATCAGCAATGCTCACGGAAGGTTGTACCTGCGTGATGCCGCTTTCATATCGTACTTCACCGCCACCTAATCGTAATGGTGAAGCCTCAACGAATGCCGTCATCAGAATAGGTAGCCGCTGGGGACAACACGTTGCATGAGTCGTTACCGGACAAAGCAAAGCATCAATATCCATTGGTACTGCTGATGGTAGTGTAAGACAGACGTCCAACACGCATTCTTCTCCGCATAGCAGACATCGAAGCACAGGTAAGATGCAATTTTGCCAAATTGGTCTGAATGAAAGAAACAAGGTAGTATTCAGATCTCTTAGCCGGGCCAATCCGAGGACCTTAGTGATACGGTCTCGGTATCGTATTGCTAGGATCGTTTCTTCCATCGTAGCCTGAGTTTTGTCTGTCACTTGGCTTACCATATCGGAGCAGAAGGAACAAAAATAAAATTCCTGCTAAGAGTCCCAAAACAAGAGGCAGGCCACCGAAAAAGGAATGCACAAAATTCGGGAAGATGCCCAGAACTGTTTCAAAGGGTGCTAACAGTCCCGAACAAATTGTGTTAAATACATGTGCGATGCCACTGGTATCTGACATGTTTAAGATTTGGCTTAACATTTCTACGAAATGCACGGGGCAATTTGTCGATAATAGGGTACGTATCTCTGCCGCTGTCCTTGCAACTTGCAGGTCATACGTCTCTTTGGACGAGGTTAAAGGCACAGTTGTTTGTAAAAGAATAGACTTCATTCTGCTTAAAGTATCAATTTGAATAGAAGAGATATTCACAGAAGGCCATATTGCTGCCTCCATGTCTGGATTACTGTTTGGATACAATACTTGCATACAACAAATGACCCTGGAAGTAACGCTCACGAGATAGGCTTTTCCTGGCATCATGCCACAACAGCTGTGGTCACTTATTATAACGTAGCTACTGTTGGAAAGTTGTCTGAAAAAGGGCTCTATCTGTGTAGCAGGGGTGCCGTGCAGATGACATGAAAGGTTGTCTGATGAACCTTCGCAGGCTCCATGCAAGTTGATACCTTGACACAGAAGTGTACCGCTTAGTGATGTTTTACAAGTGTTACCACTAAGAAATACCTCTTTTTTCCCTTCACTATAACATCTATGTGTATAAGGTAAATTCCAGGTTGATTTGATGTATCCTTTACCCAACCTTTCATACAGGCCTGCTGGTATATACTTTTGGCAGTATTGAAACTGAAAAGTTGTTATCGGGATTGTAATGGTGCCATGTATTATCCATTCAATGACAGGTCTTTCTGACATTGTCAATGGTAATCTTTCTAGTTTTACAATGCTCAGCACCGTATAGTCTGCTCCTTTTTGTGCCAACGAGATTTGTCTATCAGTAAGGTTAAAGATAGAAAATAATGACTTTGTGTTGATTAGACGCCATGGCACATAGCCTGAACGGAGGTTTTGTAACGTCCAGCCTAGCTGTACAATAGAACGCAATTGGGATTGACCATGTTGTAACATTAGCATATCCTGTTCTATTATATCAATAGCAGATGATACAATGCTGTCCAGTGAATACATTCTGGAGGACAGAGTTGTTAACCCATTGTCCACTACAGAAATTGATTTTTCCAAATTAATACGATCAATTTCACGTAATTTTTCTGCAGTTTCAATTTGTGTTACTTTCCAAGCTTCATTGTAAGCTGCGTATATGAAACGTTTTTGACGCTGTTTGCGAGGTCTCATTATGAAATCTCGCAAGTCAGCACCTTCTTTAATTAAAGTTAAGTGTTACTTAATTTCGGGTAGTGTGGATTTCTGTAGCCAGTCGAGGCATAGTTTTCCTACACTGTATGTCGTAATTATCCCTGGATGTTGTCTCTGGGAATATCCCGGGTCTGGCCTGTTCTGTTTGAACCCCTGAATTTTGTTCAGGAATCTATCTTGACAGTTATTAGTGTCTGTGGGCCAGATCAACCATTTGTTCCAATCAGGAATTATTCTGTTTTGTTTCAAAATATAGGACACATCTAACCCCTCATCTGTAGTGGTGTTTCTATCAGGCATAGGCTTTGGTATAGACGGGTTGTTTAAATCTTTTATCTTGGCTAGGCCAAGACAGGTTGTTTGTTGAATGGTGTCATTCAGGAACATTATTTGTTCTGGGATCATGCAGGCTCTAAATAATGATTCTAGACCTTGTACCTGCCACTCTTTTGTACCCCGATGGTTTTTGTCTCAATGTTATTTTTCCAAAATTCAAAACCAAATGTCGACATTTTTTCATAAAATCTTTCAGAATAAATCAGTTTAGTATTTGTCAACATGGTTTTCACTCCTGTCTTATTTAACATTTTGAAATAAAACGTTTCTGGATTAGTGTAATTAAACCCTGAGAAGTATGGAAATTTCGCAAAAAATGTTTTTGAACTGCCTTTTGGCGGAGTTGGACAATCTTCCCATTGATTATAACTGAAAACATTTCTAGGATTAGCAGACTTATGCAGATAATAATGCCCAAAGTGATTGAAACAATACATTTCCTCATAATTCGATGAACCCTGTAAATAATTATGTTCTGTAAATTTTGCTGACATTTCTAAATCTGACATCATATTATTAATGTTTTCAAAGTCCCAATCATCAGAGAAAGTACTAGGTGATACAAAGTCACTTAAGGAGTTCTTAAATTGGTGTGGATATTTCAAGAGCTCAACCGGGCCATAGATTTCATAGTCAGTTTTGTCCCATGCTATATCACCAGGTATAGGGATGGCTGTGATGTTCACTGATGATAGTTCTCTTTTTTCGATGTGAGAAGATATGTGTGCTTTCAGGACCAAGTTGATGTTCTGACTTGCTGTGTCCTTTGTACTATATTTTCCATCAATAAATCTACCCAAACCTAAAACAAAGATGAGCCATAGAAGGAGGAAAAGTACACCTAACACAATCCATGATTTAATCCATGGTGAAATGTGATATGTTTCTCTGAGTTGATGAAAGAGCTCTGTAATTTTCTTTTTAAATGTTTTTGTTGCTGGCTTGTCTCCATGTTCACTTGGATCATTGGAAAGGTCATCAAAGTTGATAAAGTAGCCAGTTGCAGTTCTGTCAATAGGTGGAATTGCTTCCGGATTTACATTGATCTTTGTATTTTCTATTGTTACATTTGAATAGTCAGAGCCTACATCGTTGTAGACAGGTGTTTCTTGACGGACTGTTGCGATTTGGGTTTCAAGAGGCACAAGTTCCATCGCTTTGTTGCATAGTCCTTTTTTATTCATTGCAGGTTCATCAAATGTGATTAGTCTCTCAGTTTGAACCTCTTGGATTGTAGCAAGATTTGGTCTTCTGCTATTTCTTGGGAGTCCACTGGGCCTACTACTTATTATTGGCCACATAGTTGTGGTTTCACCAGGTCGATTGATACAACTTGGTTCTCCTTTTTACCAGCAAGGGGCGGTAGTACTACTGATCTTGTTCCACTGACAGCTAAGACAGGTACTGCTTTTCTGTAAGAAAGCCCAAATTCCTTCTTCACCGCGATCTTTTCTCTGACTAGATTCCCAATCTTTGGAATCCAGACAGGTCTTGCTGGGACAGGTGGTTTTTCTTCAGTGGTCGTTGGCTTTCGCTTTCCGTTACTTAGACTTTTTCTTGTTTCATTTAAGTCCTGTAAAACAGCCAAACGATCTTTGATATCAAAGGTCTTTTTTTTCACCACTGAAGTCTGACAATCCAAATCCTGGATGATCATTCTAGTACCAAATAAAAGTTCGTACGGACTGATACCTCCTAGGGAATTTCTTGGCATGTTATTAAGACTACGTTGGACACTTATTAGATGTTTGACGCACCCGTCACCATAACCTAATACCCTCGTTGTTATAGATTGCTTAATGTCACGTTTATTTTTCTCCACTACCGCATTTCCCTTGGGATGGAATGGACTAGAGTACCGCAATGCAATGCCCATGCTGGCCATGGCCTCCTTGTAAGGCTGAGAGCTAAACGCAGGACCCTGGTCAGAATGTAGCATGCCAATTGTGTATGTGCCGATAAAGACTCTCAAATCTTTTTATAACAGTTCTGGAGTCAGCCGAGCGCTGGGGCCACATCCAAATGAATCTCGTCTGAATAATTATGGGATCGCATTTTTCCGTCTGGATGTCTACGCATAGATAGCCTGATGCTGTCTAATAGTGGTGTCTGGGCAGGTGTCTGGTCCGGTTCACAACTGCGATCTCTGTTGCAGTCCTGATAATTCATTGCAAAGTTATAAATTTGCACGCTCATCCCCGGCCACCAGTATTTTGGTTGTAATTCTATTAGAGATTTCAGGATCTCTTGGTGCGTCAGACCCAATCCCATGTGTGCTTCTTGTATCAAGAAGATTCTCCGGTTCGTGTTTTGAATTACTCTCTCCCCCACTCCAGGGATTTGAGCAAACGGAACGGAGTTCGCATCAATTATGTATATATTGCAGAGTGGATAGTTTAGAGGTAACGCCGCATAATTGCCTTCCATTGAGGCTTTTACTGCAAGCAGTGTTTCGCCATCTATTTGTTTTTTCGTACGTTTTCTTGTAGCAACGGAAGCCGAGTGATCAGCTGCCGCTGTGGCTCTGTCAGCCAATGAATTCCCTGCAACGTGAACGCCATCACATTGAAGACTCTGCGTATGTATTACGTGAGTCTTTTGTAGTTCTTTCGGCAAAAGAACTACTTGTTCCCATAATTTGTATGCTTTATTGTGGCACCTGTCTCATCTTTGTAACTGTTTTTATCCAGGTCTGCATGGACTTATTGTAAGACCGGATGCAGTAATGTGAATTGCACACTATTAGTGTCGGGAATTCGCGATCAGCATTTTCAAGCACCATCTTTAGAGATCTTATTTCAGCTCACTGAGCTGTACAATTTCTGAGTGATTCAGTTTAGTGACCATTGGTCTGAATTTACCTAAGCGCCAGTGACCTTTAACAATCGAGCACGCAGCATTGTTAATTTGTTTTTCCACAACGTAGTGTTGTGCAAATCTGTCCTTGTAGATTACACTGGTGTACTGTTCGAGAGGCAGAATCTCGATTGACAGAGGGCATTCATGTTCATATTCCAGATATTCTAGTTTTTTCATTTTCAGATCAAAAGCGTGTTTCACGTCTTCTGTAGCAAGAGAATTTTCGAGAGCTATAGCATTTGGAATGCCTGGTCTTGTTACTGCCTCAAGGGCTGATACTGCTGTTAAAACAGATATCCTTTTCCCTTGGGCTAGGGCTCTTTCTTTTGCTACAACAGTTTGAACCGCAGTTAGAATTTTTTCAGTAGAACTGAATTTCATTTCAGCATGTGTGTACAAGTGTGTTTTGTAAGCTATTGGTACAGTTTCTCCCTCATTAGAGGTCAGGTATGTGAATCCACATCTTCCTGGGATGACTCGGATCACAAGGTTGCGTTCGTTACCGCATGTTTGCAGTTTTGTTTTAGTTAACATGTCTGTCTGTAATGATCTTAAAATTTCTGTGTGTTTTTGAGTCCAATTAATTGGTTTAAAATCAGGTTTTATTAGTTCGTAGGGAGGTTTAACCCTCTCTGCATAATTTAGAATGTATGTTCTTCCGAAATTCAGGAAACCTAGTATTGATTGTAAGTTTTTCAGCGTTTTTGGAGCTTGGAGTAAAGCACACTTCTCTAAGAAGTTGTCTGCTAGGCTTTTGCCTTCACTTGATAATTCATATCCTAAAAATAGGACAGTTAGATGGGCATTTCGTGATTTTTTAAAGTTAAATTTGTACCCTTCAGATGCGAACCCAAGTATTATGGTGTTCACTCTTTTCAAGTGAGTCTCCAGGTCATCGTCTGTAAGATAGATGTCATCGACATAAGATAATGCCTCATCATCATATGTTTGTAGTAACTCTGTTACCCTGGCTGAAAATAATCCTGGGCTGTTCTTGAATCCCTGTGGGAGACGACAAAATTCTTTATGGGTCCCCATGCTGGAGAAAGCGGTCAAATATCTCCTTTCAGGTGCTATGTTTTGACAGAAGAAACCATTTGAAATATCTAATGTCATTTTATATTTCTTGCGCCCATGTTATTCATTAGTGCTGCACTGTGTGAGTTTTGTACTGCAAAAGTTTTACAGCAGGAGTTTAGATGTCTGTAGTCCAAAACTAAGCGATATGAATCGTCTGGCTTGGAGACAGGAAATAAAGGATTGTTCATTTGTGAGGTGCATGTTTCAATCACCCCCTGATATTTAAGTTGATCTAAAATTTCTCTTACTTGTTTTTTAGCTTCTTGCTTAACAGGATACTGCCTCTGGGCAGTAGGTTGATTTTTTAACTGGATTTTATGGTGAGGAGAATCCTCATCCCATCCTACATGATTTTTATATATTACAGGGGCTTGGGCCACGGCCCATTTTCTTGAAAATGTATATTTTTTATGAATTGGAATGTGATTTGAGAAGGCAGGCATAATCATTTCTTCGCCATGTGGGCACTCCCTGACAAACTCTGGTGGCCAGTCCTTTTCCGCTAGAAGGATATCATAGCCTTTAGATAGATTCTCCCAAAAGAGACCTTTTATTTTCCTAGTTTTATCTCCCTCTATACGTAACACTATTTCATATAGTTTATGGGGCACGCTCCCTCGGGTGTCTGCAGTTTCCACTTGATTATATTCATTCGTGTCCACTGTCTCCAGAAGATTCATCAGGATCTTGCGAGCTATGGTCACTTCTGCTGCGCTGTCTAGCATTGTCTGGGCCCACTCTCCGTTTTTCAGTTGTGTCCTCAGGATTCTCGGCATGTTTTACTTTAATACTGGCTACCTTCTTTCTTGGATATTGTAATTTTTGTACTTTAATGAGCAGGTTCCTTGTCTTTGGACTTGACGTGCTCTTCTTTATGTTCTGACTGTCCTCTTCTTTCCGATTTCTTTGAGGAAGTCTGAAAAGATCAAGAGGGACGTGTATCAATATCTTGATATCTGTCAGGTTTTTCAAATTTTCCCTATTTCTAAGGTTGTATCTTTTTTCAGAGGGCTCCTGTTGTGGAGACTTGCCTCCCCCTTCTGGAGATCTATTTCTTCGTTGGGGAGACCTTCCTCTGGACTGAAACTGTTTTTCTCTGGGAGTGGTTTGTTTATTACCCTCCAACTTCTTCTTTTGGGAATTGAGATTATTTTAATGAAAGTCTTTTCAGGATTTTCAATTAGTGTATTTAGTCGGTAGGTTGTACCGTCAACTGTTAATTGAACTAAATCTCTATATGCTTTTGTTAATTCTTTTATTTTATCTAAGAGTTCTTCACTTGACATGTTTTCAATGTTGGGATGTGGTGTATAGCTGGCTAGAACCGGCCATGCGGCTCCTGGTCTGCCTAGTGGACCGAGCCTGGTAATGTGATTTTAATGTTTTAGGGCACCATTAAACCAGAGCAGGTGTTCTTGGTATGTTAGTGGAATTTCAACTTCCTCGAAAGGAGACTATTCCTCTGGAGATTCCGCTATTTTGTAGTAGTGGAACTCATGTGTTACAGCATGTGATGCCGGGAAGTGTATCCAGGAATAGAATACCTCTGTCTGCCGATATTCATGTGCCTCTACCACAAATATGACTGTACCACCTCTTGATGTTACTCCATTCTCTATAAGTTTTATAGTTATGGTTTTCCTTATATTGACCGGGATGATTATTGCATCCGGGTCGTTATTTTGGACAAGTGTGTCGTCCGCTACGAGTTGAGCTGCTAGTCTAGCTCTCTCCCTTTCGTCCTCACTGTCTGACATTTTCACTGACAGAAAGTTTGCAGAGCAAGTTTTGAGGAAACAAAGATTAGGTGCACAATATTTTGGAACACTGTATCCTTCAACGTTGACTAAACCAAAAACTAATACATAGCAATCTCTTCCTACTAAGTTTCGGCGGATATTAACCTTTCACCCACTCCAGACGTCTATTGGAGTTTTTACGGGAAAAAGGGGTCTGTGTGAAAAAGCACGACTGAGTTACTCTAGTATCTTGCGTAAGATTATCGCCTACCAAACGTTGGGCGCCATGTAGTGTAGTTCCTATATTCCCAATAGGCTCTGCGCATTGGAATAACATAAACGGCAGTTTAGACGTAGGACTGAGGTTGACTAGGTCTCTACTAAATATGTTAGACTTAATTAGGTATGCCAGCTAGCTCAGAGGTCACTAGAAACTTTCTCGAATGAACAGGGAGGAGTTAACTTCCCTGATTAGACAAGAAGGGATTAGCTTCTGACAACCGCATAAAAATGACAACTTTGCTCCCTCCAGAATAAGGGGTATATCTCCAGAGTTGTGTGAAAACAATAGATAGCTATTTCACTCAGTCAATCGTGCATACTTAGTTTCACCAGAGTGCAGAGAAATAGAGAGACAGGCTTTTACAATAAAAGGTGGTATTTATTGAGCAGTCTTCTTTCTCATGCAAGAGAAGTGAATTGCCACAATTGCAATACTTATCATAAAGTAAAGTGCGTACAGTAAAAGGAGTATTATGAAATAATACTGTGAAAGCATTGATATGGTTTCTGAGCCATATTATACTTAAAATGGATAAAATATATACAATTACATACAATGATAAAGTTGACTAAACGTACTCAACTGGTGCTTCTAAATTACGCCTACCCCAGTGTACCTAACCTAAGCCTAGTACGTGGGAAGGAGTAAGGGAGTTGCAGTTTAAGTTAAGTTAGTTTTGCCAATAATTTGAATCAAGAATTCTCTAAGGATATAATCAGCTCCGTACCTTGGTTTTAGAGTGAAGGAGGTCTTGTATCTCGTTCTCAGGACTCGATCTCCCAGTGACCCGCAAGGGTGACTGGAAACACTGGAGCGGATTTTCTCGGCAGGAGAAAAGACATCGTCTTTATCAGTGCGTCAAATGGGAGGGACGGCGTCCTTCGGCACTTGCATCAGCTGGGCTTTGGGTAAGTAGATAGCCGCTCTGCTCCAAACCACCGTGTGTTGCTTAAGGCAAATGCTGGTATATTTATACCTGGAAGGTGCCGTGTTTGACGTAAGGTTGGACATAAGACGTCAATAAGAACTGTTACTAAGAACTGGCAGTTCTTTCAGGACTCGCAGGAGTTCTAGGACAAATCAAAACAAAGCAGGGGGAATTCCCGGGTTGCTGGAGGTTTGGTTTGTTTAAAGAACGCGTTGTACTTTCTAGGAGTCTAAGGAAGTAGCCTTGCCGTATTTGGACTGCATTGGCTATTACTAAATATGGAAATTCTTATGCCTTTATAAGGATATGATTTGTTATAACCACATAAGGGCATAAATCGGGAATATTTAACTAGGGTCCTAGAAACATTTACAACATTACAGATTCTGTGATACCGACTCGGTAATGGGGAATCGGTAATCTATTTACCGATTTGTAGGAAATCGCTAGTTTTTAACGAATATTACCGATTCAGTATTTTTTACCGCTTTTTACCTACATCAGAAAAACCGAGTTCTTAATAGCGATTCGATAAAAATTGTTATTAAGGACTTGGTATTTCGGAATTACCTACATCTGGCCCTAAGTTATCTAAATCATGTACGTCCTTTTTTAATTGGTTGATTGATTTTTTAACCTCATCCATGGCAACCATGGCTTCAGTATCAATAATTGGTTTACCAAGTGAATCAGCATCCGAAGGAGTGCAAATATACCAATGACATTTAAAGTTAAATGTCTCCGAAGGGATTGCAGCACCTATTATGAAATCCACTACAGGAGCACTGAAAACGTGGCTCCTGCCCTAACCTGTGCAGCCTGACTGCTGCAGTGTATAGCCCTTTTGACAGGTATAGACCTTCCTTTGAAATATTAGTAAGTCAGCCTGTGCAGGTCTAGAAGTCCACAAGGTAGGGTGCCTGGTATTTAAATGTGGGACATGTAGAAAATAAATGTTGCCATGTCCCTACAGAGGCAAGGCCCTGAAAGCATTTCTTTTACTGTGGTAGACCTAGCTGCCTATGTAGAAAACCAGACTTCTGATTAAAATTGTAACACTGTTTTCTCTGCATTGGGACTATCTGGAAAAAAAATTCAACCTTTATTGTTAATAGTTATTAAAAAATCTGATTAAATGGTGAAGTCTGATTTTTAATAAATATTAAAGTAAAATAACTTTTAACAAGTTATGTCTCCCTTATCTGAACCTTCAGGTAGCTAATTTGCGTTAGACTCTAGCAGTTGGTCCGCCTGTACTTGGCCTGTATGATGGTGACTCAGGTGTGAATTTCTTCCCAGTAGCTCCACAATAGGTGGGTTTGCTTGACTGATTGACCTTAATGGGCAGGGATGACTCCTCTGAACCCAGTTGAATATTCATAGTGGGGGCTGTTTGAATCTTGTAAGCACAACAGTGCCAAATGTTGCCCAACAGGTCTGTCTGAGGCCCATATAAAAGGTGTGCACCCTTGGAAGGGATCCTCCAGGACCTGAACTCAATTCTTATATTTCCCCTGCATTTCTGTGACCTGATAGGAACACTGAGGGCTGTACCTGCTCTCTCTTGTACCCAGGACTAAGAAGATATTTCCAAAACAGAATTTCATTTGATCACCCCAACTAATCACTCAGCTACTACACTTGACTGGATTGAACACCTAACGGCACTAAACTGCATACCTCACGTTGTTGACTCTTTAGTGATCACCTTGGATAAACACCTAAACATGAAAGCACACATCAGTGCTACTACTAGGGGAGCCAATTTCTAACTCAACACACTGAAGAAAATCAAACCATTCCTCCCCCGAAGATCTCAGGCCAGCGGTTCAATCCCTGGTAATCCCTAGATTGGAATATGGACTGGTAACCCTTGCAGGACTTCCCAGAACTAGCCTGGCCCCACTCAGAGCTACCTTGAATGCATCGACCAGACTTATAGCGGGTTCTAGGAAATTTGATCACATTTCTCCTGACCTTTTGCAGCTGAACTGGTTATCTATGGAAGCTAGAATTCGACTCAAGATAGCTTTTCTGACTCATAAAGCCATACACCACAATACTCCACACTACCTATCAAACAAGCTTGAGCTCTCTGACTCCAGCCGGAACCTTAGCGGTACATCCACCCTTCTCCTGAAACCTCCAAGATTCAAAAAGAAAAGATCGTACAACTGTGCGTTCACAGGTATGGCTCCAAGAATCTGGAACTCTTTACCATCTGAGGTCAGATCAAATCCCTCCACTTCTTCCTTTAAAAAATTGGTCAAAAGACTACTAATGAACGAACATTAATGTGTTCATCATGCTTGTGTGTGTTGCTGATAATCAAAATCTCAAAGTACTTTCACTGATGTTCTACGATTTGTTTTTACTGTCTTTTTGTATTGATCATTGATAGCTCCTTCAACTGCATCAACTGCCACATTTTTTGTTTGCTTGTTTCCTTTTTGTTAATATTCATTGATGCACATCGCACATCTTATTTTAGTCGGAGAGCTCTATGGCTCCTTTGATACACACCACTCTCTATTCTTGAATGTTTTACCACATGTTGTAACTTCACTTACCTTTCCCTATGTTTTGTATATTTGCTGGTGACAATTCTGTACAGTGCTCTGATACCCTTTGGGGTCTTGTTCGCGCTCTATAAAACTTTTCAAATAAATAAAAAAGAGAACCCCAATGACCAGTTGGCTGACCTTCTCTGTGGCTATAGGGACACAACAAGTTGAAGAGTCCTTTTCCTGTTAACGCCCAGCTGACCAGTAGCAACTGGATTTGGACTAGACATTGCTGTTGGCCTCTGCCTGATGCCCTGATAGTCCTTAGTGCCCCCCTGAGGCCCTTGGGGCATTAGAAGTGTATTCTTGTGCTTATGTCACGGAAAGTAAGTTTGGCAACATTCCAAAATCTTTTCTCCTGAGCAACAGCTGGACCTGTAGAAAAATTACCCAACCAGCAGTTCCACAGCCTCAGACTAAAGTACAGCTTAGTCCCGCTCAAGGGTTCTAGCACCTCTGAAAAAACAACTACGTCCAATTAGACATTGAGGCTTAGCACATTTTCAGTGAGAAATTTCCAAAGCTCCAGAGCTCCAGCAGGACTAACGTGCGTTAGGTATCTGGCCTTTGGTTATGCGGCGGCGGCTACAGTTTCTGCAGCAGCCTGCTCAGGGAAGAGGTTACATCTCAAAAAGTGGCGGTCCCTTTCTGTTTTGGGACTTAAAAGAAATGTCAACTTTTTTCTTTATAAAAACAACTAAGTACCTTTCTGAAGTATAACTTAGAAATGTTCCCGACTTGTTGACTTCCATGCTTTCACTAGGACCAAGCCATTTGGTACATCCGACCCTGGCTAAACGGGATAAGCCTGAAAATGCCCTTGATAAGGTCCCAGTCCAGGTCTCCCATGATCATTAACTTACATTGGGCGCTTTATTTTTCTCAGCACTTTTTCACCTTAAATATTTTAAAATTCATATCTTGGGTTCCCCTTTTTCGATTGTTGTTTGTTTGGTCCTATTTTGCTAAGAAAATGTTTCTCTTTATTTCAAAAATAAGTTTTGAAGTTTCACTGTGTTTTGTGTGACTTCTTCTGCATGGTATGCGCTGCTTGAATACTTTACACATTGCCTTTGATTTAATCCCAACTGCTTTGTGTCACTTTACCAGGGATTAAGCACAGGTTTATTTTATTTAATTTGTGTGATATCTAGCAGGGGTTAGCCTTTGACGTGGACACATGTCCACCTCAAATAATAATCCACTTTCCTACACTAACGCTTTGTGCCTGCACAAAGCCATGCAAAATGTCACAGTGGTATTTACTTTCCACTTCAAAGGCTATAAGGTGTCCTTGTCTCAGCACAAAAAGCACTTTACTCTGCTTTGCGCCACCTTGCTTAAGGAATATTTACAGGTGCGGATCAGCGTAGATACCCATAGGTTTTGATGTAAAGCCCAATCTAATAAAATAGCCAAACTGAACTTTGAAGAAACAACTTAAGTCTCCTTGAAGCAACACTAACAAAATGTTACCTTTTCTTCACAGACTCTACATAAGGAGTCATTACATTACAACTAAGTTTTAAGTCCTTTACTTGGCAGGTTTATACTTCACAGGTAAGTTCTTTTTTATTGTTTAAATTATAATTGTGTGTCTACACCCACATACATATATATATGTAGTAATAATGAATTACAAGGACTACAAAGAAGAAGCCATGAGACAGCTGAGTGACTCTTCATGTTACGAACTTATTAATTGGGAAAGGTACAGACGCACCATTAAGGAATATCACACACTACTTGGGGACTGGTATCACACTGGTCTACTAGACACTGATGAATACAAATTCCTAAAGACAGAAAATCCACGCATCCCTTGCATATACTTCCTCCCCAAGATCCATAAGGACCCCACTAGACCACCAGGGCGTCCTATCGTATCATCCAATGGAGGATTGTTGGAGAACACATCCATATTCCTAGATCTATACCTGAATGAATACGTTCGGAATCTTAACTCATTTTGCAAAGACAGCACAGACTTTCTTAGAAGACTGCATGATGTGAAATGGGAGGAGGGATACTATATGATTAGCATGGATGTGTGCTCTCTGTACACTTGTATTAATCAAGTGAAGGGTGTGGAAACATGTATGCATTATTTAAGGAGTCGTCATGTGGATTGTTGGAGGCACAATACCATGCTTCAAAAAATGATGTTATTCTGTCTCCAAGAGAACATTTTTCTTTTTGAAAAGGCGGTATACCGGCAACTCTCCGGGACCGCAATGGGGACTTGTTTTGCCCCCAGCCTAGCGAATCTCTTCCTAGGCTGGTGGGAGGAACAGGTGGTCTGGGCTGAAGGGTCTGAGATGTACACTGACCACATTCTTATGTGGGTCAGGTACATCGATGACCTTTTTTTTATCTGGAATGGCCCTGAGACACTAGCGAGACAGTACATCAGCCATCTAGGAAAAAACAACCTTAATCTCAAATTCACTTATGTAATAAGCAACACATATTGTGAATTTTTGGATGTGGCAGTAGAGATAAAAAATGGTGAGTTGACCACACGTCTTTTCCGGAAGACCACAGCCGGAAATGCGGTCCTGCATGCGGCGAGCCACCATCCGGCTCCCCTGAAGAGAAGTATCCCCTATGGGGAGCTGTTGAGGGCCCGCCGCAACTGCAGCACCGACGCAGATTTCCATCTTGAACAGAAGGCCATGATGGAACGCTTCGCCCAAAGGGGATATAGTGACGAGGTGTTAAACAGTGCTCAGACCAAAGTTCAGGGTCTGAAACATGAGGAAGTCCTATTCAGTACATCTAAAAGTGACTCCAGAAAGAAAGGATTGGAGAGTAGTACCCAACCCAATCCACCCCGAATGATAACCAACTATAGTAGGGGAGCCTGGGCTTTGGAAAAAATAATGCGAGCTAACTGGAAACTGGTAACATCTGACCCCATCGTGGGGGGACTGGTGGGCAATAAACCTCAGATAACGTACCGACGAGCACGATCCCTAAAGGATAGATTAGTTCGAAGCTATCCAGGGGAAGATAGAAGCACAAAATGGCCCCCAATTCCCAATGGTTTCACCACGTGTGGGAGTTGTAAGTGTGACCGCAATGGCAAATCTTGCAAAAATTACAAAACAGGATCAGGTCAAACACGCACGATCAGTCAACCCATCAATTGCAACACCGATTTTACTGTCTACGTACTGGAATGCCCATGCGGGCTCCAGTACGTGGGAAGTACTAAGCATCCTCTAAAAACTAGGATTCTGCAGCACCTTCGTGCCATCTCGAATAAAGACCATAATTACCCCATGGCCCGCCATTATGAAGAAATACATGGCATCAACAATGGTAGTCTGAGATTCTATGGAATAGATAGAATACCAAGAACCATTAGAGGTGGGGACCGCGAAATACAGCTGAGGATGAGAGAGTCTAGAAAAATCATTGACATGGAGAGTAAGGCCCCAAAAGGACTGAATTATGGGGAAGAATTGGCATCCCACATAGGCTCCTAGAGCTGATCAGGGCTGAGCAGAAGTATACCCGCGTTTTAATGAATGTTTTATGTGTTACACCTTTTCACGTTTTATTTGATAAGGATTTTCCTATGTTTAGACATGCATAATACAATTAGTGGGGAAGGCACAGCCTCAATGAGTTAGCAGACTGTATCATGATATCCCCACTGTTTGAATTGAAAGCAATGCATATATTTATTGAACATAGGAACATGACACCATACTCAGGAGAATGGATTGAAATTTGAGTTGGTTGTTACGTATAATTTTAATGTTATTATATATTTTTTTGAATTGTCACTGTATAAACACATTCATTTGGATTGTAATTTCTCACCTTACACTCATCCTGAATAAGAGCACTCATACCTTGACCTTTACCACCAACTACCCTCTGGCAAATTTTACATGATGATCAATCTACGAGGGGAGCTCTCCTCTACTCACATAGCCCCATCCCATGGCTCTATCGCGCATTTAAATCAGGGAGCTCCCGTAAATAATCTCGGGACTACAGTCCCGATCCGCGGTATCTACCCAAACTACAATTCCCAAGATACCTAGCGGTGACCCGTCAGCAATTGGCTAGATATTGGCCAATGTGAGTACTACATCACAATGGTTATTTACCTTGACGGGCAATTCGATTAATGCGGGATATATTGCTCGATAACTCACTAGTTATCTCTTCCCTTGGGAGGCTCACTGTCAATTATACATGACGATCATTGACAACCTTGCCAGCGGGGTTACCGAATACAGCCAACTTTCGTATCCCACGTACTCACAAAATTGCATACAATGATTGTCGAAATGTTGACATAGTGCAATAGAAATTGTTGAATCGATTAAAGTTCTACATTAACGATGTTTGTTATTGAGTATTTTCTTTATGTCCATTGTGTATTGAAACAGTTGTCGGACTATAAATATGGCAAAAAACAAAATGGTGGTTACTTGATAAAGGCTTACGCCGAAACGCGTCGTCTTGGGTTAACGAGTGCACAATAAAGGGTTTGTGCAAGATTTCCTGGTGTGCCGTCTCTGTTTCCTTCTAATTGGTGGGATCCAGTACCTGCAGATATATATATATATATAATATATAATATCAATGTTTAGTTTTTTTAAATTGTAATGTTTTAAATTAACTTGGGGGCATATTACCTAGCAATAACGATATTTATCGCTAAGCAGGGTTAGCGGGAATAATCTTATTGCCGAGCTCCGCCGATTTTTATCGCAGATAAACCTTGCTATTATCAAGGTTTATCTCAAAAGCGATAAAAATCGGCCGAAATGCATGAATATCGCTGAAAAGTCAGCGATATTCATGCATTACCGAGCTAATGCTCTTAGCCAAGTTATCCACCTACCATTGGATAACATGGCTAAGAACTGCTCTGGGCAGGCGTTAGCTTTTGGAGATATTCGCGCTTAGCGCGAATATTTCCAAAAGTACGCCTTCGTAGGTAATAGGAGATAGCAATGTTAGCGACTGTTTACAGTCGCTAACATCTTGGCATGCCCACTTTGCATGTCATTAGCGATAAATATCGCTGACATGCAAAGTGGGCCCCAAGATGATCGCTATCTCCTACTAGCTACTAGCTGTCGCTAACTGGTTTTAGCGACAGCTAGGTAATAGAGCGATAAAATTATCGCCGCTTTAGCGGGAAAAATTCCCGCTAAAGCGGCGATAAGGCCCTTGGTAATATGCCCCTTAATTTTTAAATATATTTAATGTATTTAAAAGTGATAATCAGTTTATTTAAAACAATTAATGTAAGGTAATAGATATTTTAGGTTGATTAAGATAAAAATTGTATTTTATGTTGATTTATATAACACACTAATCACCTGAGAGTGTAGGCGTTTGAGCAGCAGTGAAGGTGTGTGGTCCCAAATGTGTTTATATGGAGAGCCAGGTAATCAGCTTCTTGTGGAACCCAAGAAGTGATGTGGAGGCTCTGATGTGTTGAGGGAGTATGTACAATGTCTTGGGTGCAATGTAGGTAAACGAGCAACCTCCAGTTTTGCTTTTGTAGATGCGGTAAATGTATGTGAGTGAGAGTGAGGCAGAGCGTATGTGTATGGTGGGTGAGTGAAAGTGTATGTGGCTGCTCTGGCATTCTGATCCTGTGTTGTGTAGTGATGTGTAAGAAATTGAAATTGGCTGCGCTAGTGAGAAAATATTCTTTTAATTGTGATTACTTTTTAATTTAAAGAAAATACTGTTATTTAATTTTAGGATCTACGGTTTGACAGTTTTAATGGTAGCTAAGGTTTGTGGGTTTCAAGGATGGGTAGTGTTAAAGAGTAATAAGAAGTTTTTAGAGCTCAGGGATAAGGAGTGTTAAGGGGGGTAGTAAGGATCTTTAGGTGCCAGTATTGGGTAGTGCTAAATTCCTGTTACGGGTTTGTTGGAGTCAGGCATGGGTAGTGTTTATGGGTAGTCAGGGGATTTAAGGTTCAGGGACGAGTGAAGTAAAATTATATCATATTAAAGAAAAAACTATTAATTTAAATTTATTAGGAACAACAATTAGATTACATTTAAATTAAAACTAAATTAAATTATATTTTAATCACATCTCCCACCTAGAACCATTGGAAGAGCCTATGGGGCCCACCGATACCAGGGTCCTCCTGGACCTCTCTCGAGCATGTGGGTCCTCTGACATCCATGTCCTCCCGATTCTTTCTCACGCAGTGTGCATTTCTGGCAAACCATAGCCACTGAGAGAGCACTGCAACTCACGCCTTCCTGGACAGTCTCTCATTCTGCATCTAGGCACTGCAAAATGAGCACATAGCTTCTCCATCAAACAGTCAGACTTCCGGTAATGCAGGGATTCTGCACAAATACAGAACTATGCTCAGGCGTATAGTACCTTGGTGTATTCCTACTACCTTAGTACCCACAAACCCAGGACCGACTAGCTATAGTGTCTCACTTGCCCTCCTACACACTCCCTGAGAAACAACTGATTAAACACCCCACAACACAACACTCCCAGATATCTCAGGAATCGCTGTAACAAGACACACCCTTTCGCCCACACGCTTGTACTTGTCCACAATAAGATCTGACAGAGACACGAAACAGATTAAAATATTTATTTTAACTACTGTTCTCTAACATGCAGTATACGTACCACAATAGGCAGGAAAATGCCTTGTACAAATATAGTCAGTATAGCAGCTAGTCCGTACATCATGGAGACTTCATCAAAAAAAGACAATGGAGAAAATACTATAGTGACTAACATCCCTACCCTTGCTAAGAAGAAGTATTATTACATAATAGAAGATCTTTGGGCTTTGTCAGCAGACCCCATACCTTAGCCTATAACTGGTAGATCTACATCATACTTCTTTTCCCTGGAAAGGTTTCTTTCCAAGTGTGTCTCACCTATTCGTGTACCCTGTTACAAATCCCAAGTTCTCTATCCAAACAACCGCTGCATCTGTATGTTTTGTCTAAGGGCTAAGGTCTGGCCAGAACAAAATAACAAGGGGCATTGTTGTTCGACCTAGCACATAATGTTCAGTCAAAATCCCAGGACCATGCTGAGAGTAAACCCTGCAATGAGTTCCATGTGAAAGCAGTCCTTAAAATATTGCAAAAATAAAAACGTTTAGTAGAGTGCACAAAAGAAGCAGGCAAGCTGCGAAGTGCTCATGCTCACGTAGTGAAATATAACAATGTCCCTATGAGCCAAGTGACACCCTCCCCTTGGCCAGGACGTTAGCCATATGCAGAAACAAAAATCAGTGATAAGCAGAGGCAAAGTGGCCTAGATGGACTCCAATTGGGACAGGCTTAAAGCCCTAAGGAAAAAAATGGGTATATTTAAAGGAGAGAGGATTTTTTTTACCAATTGGGCACTCAAAAACCCATACATTTACGTCGTCAGTGACTAAAATGTTGAGTATCTTTGACCCTTGCAAAGCCCCCGCCGATAGTAACGGTAGGGTAGTTAAATAGTCTGCTCCAACTTGTAAGTTACCTAGAAAAACACTAAGAAAAATGGACACCCTGGTAAATTGATTAATAGACTTACTAGAATGAAACGAAATTTGGATAACCAAGTTACATGGACTTCATGTCCTAATTAACCGATGCATTATAAATAAATAAGAAATGAGAAAACCGAATCTGTTTAGTAGCAGGTATTAAAGAGTTTTGCCTATAAAGCAAATGCTCCTATAAATAATAGGGGAATAACACTACTGCCCAAATGAGTCATAAAAACTGAAGACATAACTAATGGCTCTAAAACGTCTATATATATCAGAGAAACCATGAAACCATTTTTTTGACAAGTTCTTTTATATTTATTCTTGCATATTGAATACAAACAGCGCTATTCTGAAAACCAGGAATGAATAGGAAGTGAACTGGTAGAAGGGAGCGAAACAGACGTGAAGGCCTCTACCTACATAAGACAAGTTGGAATTTTACCCACAGTAAACAACTAAAGGTAACATTAGCAGAAATGAATTCTCTGACCATTAACTAAAAGACTCAGGTTGTTTCTGGTTCAAAATTTTGAATTAACAAAAAGAACATTGTATTTCTGTCCTTTGCAGTTACATGTTGTATAGCTGAAAAGATATACGGTGGTCACCCCTGATACAGCACTGACCATATATATGAATTTACATATCCAGGTAACGAACCTCTACACATACCATCATGTAACAAGTAGGCATGAGCGGATTTTGCGGATTGGCAATCCGCGAATTTGCGGATTTGCAAACTCGCAATCCGCAAAATCCGCGAATTCCCGCGAATTTGCGGATTTTTTTTTTTTTTGTGTTCGCCCGTGTTTCTGCCAGTTCGCGAGGGTTTTTACAATTTCGCAATTTGCGAACTTACCTGTCGGGTCGCAAGTTTTGCGAACTTGTTGTTTCTACGTGTCCAACCTGTTTGGGACACTCTTCTTCATCACTGCCACTCTCTGTCACCACTGCCACTCTCTGACTACTCATGCCACCCTCTGGCCCACCCATGCCACCCTCTGTTTCATCACCACACCCTCTGGTTGTCCAGTGTACATTATTTTTGGCAAAGCAAAGCACACCTTCCCTGCCTCAAGTGACCTGAATTAATTTGGGGCTGATTAATGTGTCACAGAATATTTTTTTAGCTGGCACCTGCTTCCTTAGTGCGCCCTGATTAGTGATCTTTTGCACTTGCTAAGTGCTTTCATTGTTGCAAAATTAGTTACAACACCTGCCCTGCCCCAACTGACAATAATGAATTAGGGGCTGATTAATGGATTTTAACTTCCAGCCTGGCTCCTGCTTGTCTCCCTTAGCTGTAATTCAGGACCTTTGTGGCATATGTGTAACTATTCTGAGGTTCAGAGCAGGGTCACATAATAGTTGCAACTGGCAACTGAACTCTGGAGGGGCCCCTCAGGAAGCACTACAGGAAATGGCTACTAATGATGTGCCTGAACTTTTGAACCTGGTAAGTAGTTACTTTCAGTTTTGCTTAGATCGTATTTCTGCAATTTCGCACTTATTCGCGGGGCGCGAACTCACGCGAACAGTGCGAGCAGTGCGAGCAAAATCCGCTGCTCGCGGATTTGCGGATTTTTCAGGAAATTCGCAAATCTCGCGGATTGCGGATTTCCCGAAAATCCGCAAAATCCGCGAGCGGAACGGATTTTCCGCCCATGCCTAGTAACAAGTATAGTAATCAAAATAGAGATTGGGTATATCTGAACTATGAAATTTACCCTCTAGGTGGAATAATTATTACCAAATAACATCGAATGAAGAAAAGTCCATGAGAGTCAGATTAATGATTGAAAAAACTGCATCCTCATGAGATCTCATATGCCCCAAATCCCTCAAAATCTCTGAGGTAGGTTGATAAATGCAGGCTGATGAAATGTATATACTGGATATTGAACAGGGATTACATGGGACGACAATGATAACCCTAAGGTAGTATAGAGTTAATCTTGTTGCGACAAAGGGTATGTGCGATGTAAGCAAACAACGAGTCTAAAATAGGAATAACCCTGATTAAAACAATATTTCTGTAAACCTGGGTTAAATGTGAATACTTGTATCAATTACTCAGTAAAGCTGTAAATAACAGAGACCTTAGACATGTTGTAACTCAGCCTGGTATTTACAAATGTATAGAAAATGGTTTTTGTTTTTCTCTGCATACAAGTTTGAATGTAGGAATCAATAATGTTTTAAATGATTGTGTACGGTCTTTTTATGTGATATATTTGTGTCATTGCTAACGTCAGTGGATAATAGGCCCCTGTTGATTATGTTTTTGTAATCTTACTTTTTAGAGATTTTTTTAACAAAAAAACCCCGTCCTGAAGAAGGTGTTACCATCAACACAAGACACCGAAACGCCGTGTCGACTTTTGTTTTTTTTTAAAATGTGTATTTTATTGTATAATTGTCTCTTAAATGCAAACTGAAATTGTATTGTTTTTAATAAACTGTTGCTTTTTTACACTGGTGAAGATTATAGTCTCCTAACTAATGTGGTGAATTGTAGACAGGGTTCCTACACTGACTGTTAGCTTGTATTTGAGTTTTTGTATGTTGAGTGTAATATAATCTCGTCCTTGACAGCGTAGATACCCCTCAAGCCCTTTGGCTGGGTTATTCTACGCCTTAGGGTATACCCCCACCATCTAGGGACTTCTTGTGTTCTTTGGAAAAGAGGAATGCCATGAATTCCAGAATGTAGTGTGTCCCTTACATTGAAAAAAGGGTTGCCGTCTAATTGATGAGATCAAATGAACACACATGCTCCTCATATCCAGAGGCTGTTAGCAGTCTCAGTGCAACCTGCGTTAATTTGGATGAAACTCAAGTAAGTCTGCTGTTGGCCCAAGCAAAGGATCGCACAACAGGTGTCTACCCATTGCACATTCCTGGTCATGGTCCTTCAAGGGACCCACTAGAAAATCATAATCCAGGGTACCGCATGTGATATTCGACAGGCAGCCATCCAGGGCCCATTGAAAAAGGCACTGGAGGAAGTGGAACACAGGTTGCACGCAGGTGAAGTAGGCATAGCGGAAGGTCCGCCAATAGTCAATGGCAAAGGACGTCACTGGCATAGAACCAAAAAGCTGCCACATCCGATTACGGTACAGCTGCAACTGGACCGGGTTTGGCAGCTCCACAGATGGAGCAGCCATTGCAAAGCAATTATATGAGGACCAGCACGCCACAAATCATCAGGATCACCAGGGGAAATCCTCAGAAGGCGCTGGAAAAAAGAATTAATAAAGGCCAATATTACTCCAAAAATAGTCTTAAAGGAAGAAACAAGTCCAGGTCCCACAAGTTTAAAAAAGTGAGCAAGGCCCTCCATATCTGAAGATTTGATATATTAATTCTCCAAAATGGTGTGGAGATTTGTGTTTAGCATCGAGTGAATCTCACTTGCGGTTCTTGCTACCTGCAATTTGAAGGTCTCTCGAGCTGATGTGAGAGCGACTTCTTGTTGAAACTATAGCGCTTTGAGTCTGCTTAGTTTGTTGAAATCTGTTTTCAAATTTGTAATTGAAGCCCAAAGAGAACTATCTACCATCCCATGAGGGGGTGGAAACAGGACAGACGTTGCTGCAACAAGTAACTCGTTGAGAAACAGTTACTATATATGGGACACCTGCCTGTAAGCTGCAGCAGTCATGGGTATTCAAAATAAGATAACTGCCATTAGAAAGCAAAGTAAGCACGGGAATAATAGCTGGGATTGGGGAACCATTTAAAAAACAAACCAGAACACACTAGGGAGTGTCCTACTGTGGAATCACAGTCTTCCCCTGTAAGAAAAAGTTCCCTTTCTGCACGCTGACATCTATAGGTGAATGGTAGCAACCATAATTCATGAATACAATTATTTCCAAGGGGTTCATATCTACCAATAAGGTAGTGTTTCATGCAGGTTGTGAAGTCAAAAAGAGAAATGGGCAATGAAATAACCCCATGTATTAACCACACAGCTGAATTAGTCTCGGCCATAGAAAAGAGTAACTGTTCTAAGTACTCAATATGTAATAATGTGTGAGTAGCATCTTTCAGCAACATACATTTTTGATTGTCAGTTAAATTAAATGGCAAAAACAGTGCAGAGGCTTTCAAATAATCCCATTGCACTTTTCCATTTCTAAGGGTTTGCAAGGTCCATGCTTATTGCATTAATGAAGGCAACTGATTTTGAACATGATACAAAACAGACACCTCATTTTGAACAATGTGAATGACAGATGAAACAATATTAACAGTATTAGTGTATATACAGGATGACAGTGTATTAATGCTATTGTCCACCACTGCAAGTACTTTTTCCAAATTTGCTTGGTCAATTTGGCTGAGACACACTGCAGCTTCCATCTGCGACAGTTTACAAAATTCATTGTAAGCATAATATATGAAAAGCTTTCCTTGAGGGTCTTTGGACCCAAAGGAAAATCAGCTAAATCTATGTCCTCTGACCATACAGAAAGTTGTTGTGGTACAGATGACAGTGTGGAGTTTTCTAACCATTGCTGGCATAATTTACCCACAGAGCATGTGGTAACAGTATGGGAGTGTGGGAATACGAGGATCAGGTCTGCTTTGTGTAAAACCTGTTGTTGTATTGAGAAAACGCTCACACGCGGGGCTAATTCCCATGCTGTGCTGAGCGTTCCATTAAACGGGCGTGGTCGTGACGAGCTCAGCTCGTCATGAGCACACAAGAACTGTGGCTCATGACGAGCTGAGCTCGTCATGAGCACCGGGCGCTGTGCGCGCCCCCCATGCCCCAGCACAGCAGGGGAATGTGCCCTGCAGCCAGGGGGTTAAATTTTTGGCCGTGGCTTAACCAAAACAAGTAGTCTGTTGTCATTTAAAACTAACATTTGAGATGGAATCAGACAAGCAGGATGCAATGCCTCCGTGCCCTGCACTTGCCAATCTTTAGTCCCCCAAATAGACTTTTAAATATATGGTATCTTTCCAATGATCGTAACCCTTCACAGACAAGTCCTTTCTGAAGGATACAGAGTAAACCAATTTAGTATGTGTTAACATACATTTTGTTTGAGGTTGTAATTTAAATTTATAAAAATAGGACAGTGGGTATGACACATTGTAACTAGAAAAATACACAACTTTGCTTTGTTGTGTCTTCAAGCTTCCCTGTAAAGGAGTTGGATAATGTTCCCACTGGTTATAATTGAAAAAAGTCTCACAGTATTGGTATTATGTAGAAAATGGTGGCCATAATTGTTGTATTTCTATCTAGGACCCTAATTCGATATTCCCGATTCATGCCCTTATATGGTTATAACAAATAATATCCTTATAAAGGCATAGGAATCATATCCATATTTAGTAATAGCCCATGCAGTTCAAAACACCGCAAAGCTACTCCCATAGACTCTTAGAAAGCACAACGCGTTCTTTAAACAAACCAAGCCTCCAGCAGCCCGGGAAAACCCCCTGCTTTTGTTTTGATTTGCACAAAAACTCCTGGAGTCCAGAAAGAACTGTTAGTTCTTAGTGACGTCTTATGTCCAACCTTACGTCAAACCTGGCACCTTCCAGGTATAAATATACCAACGTTGCCTTAAGCAAACACACGGTGGTGGGGAGCAGAGCGACGTTCTACTTGCGCGGGAGCCCGGCTGTTGCTAGAGCCGAAGGAAAACGCCCCTCCCTTTGATGCACTGAGAGAGACGCTGTCTTTTTCTCCAGCCGAGGAAATCCAGCTCCGGTGTTCCCAAGTCACCCTCGCGGGTTGCTGGGAGATCGAGTCCTGAGAAGCGAGATACAAGACCTCCTTCATTCTATAACCAAGGTACGGAGCTGATTCAAACCTTAGAGAGAATTCTTGATTGCGATATTTGGCAAAAACCTAACTTTACTTAAAACTGCAACTTACTTACTCCTTCCAACGTATTAGGCTTAGGTCAGGTACATCGGGGTAGGCGTATCTTAGAAGCACCAGTTGAGTTCGTTAGTCAATGTTTTTATGTATGTATATATTTTATACATTTTAAAGTATCATATGGCTAAGAAACCATATCAATGATTTTACAGTATTATTTCATAATACTACTTTTACTGTAGGCACTTTACTTTATAATAAGTATTGCAATTGTGGCACTTCATTTCTCTTGCATGAGAAAGAAGACTGCTCAATAAAACAAAACCTTTTTATTGAAAACGCCCGTCTCTCTATTTCTCTGCACTCTGGTGAAATTAAGCATGCAAGATTGACTGAGTGAAATAGCTGTCTATTGTTTTCAAACGACTCTAGAGATACACTCTTTATTCTGAGGGAGCAAAGTTGTCATGTTTATGCGGTTGTCAGAAACTAATCCCTTGTTGTCTAAATCAGGACGGTTAACCCTTTCCTGAACATTCGAGAAAGTTTCTAGTGACCTCTGAGCTAGCTGGCAAAACTAATTAAGTCTAACATAGTCAGTAGAGACCTAGATGACCTCAGTCCTACGTCTACACTGCTGTTTATGTTATTTCAATGCGCAGAGCCTATTGGGAATATAGGAACTACACTACATAATGTTGATAACAGAATAAGTCTGCGTAGTTTGTCGAATTCAAATACAAATCTGCATAGTCAAAAGCAGCATAATATATCAAATCAGAGAACAATGAATGAACAGCATGAAAATCCTGGTCATCAGAGTGTATGTCCGACAAGACCACATCTCCCAAGGAAACGCACAAGACGTATGGAATGTTAAAAATGTTGGTCAAGCCATGGATATGGTATGAAACATTATCCCAAACAATGCCATCAGCAACAGGGAATGCCGAAATATTGACAAGGGCTTGGTCTCTTTTCATGACATGAGACGATGTGTGAGGGGCCAGAACTCCATCAACAAAGTTCACAGCAGAGCATTCAGGTAAGTAATGGCTGGTGATCAAGCGGGAAAACACAGTCACAAACCCAATCTACATAAAAAGGAATACAAGCGTCAGCACCGTCAAGACGTAGGTCCATGGTGGGACTAGGTAAGTCTTCTTGAAACAGGAGATAAATAGACTGGTACGGGTAGGGGGCTGTGTTACAGAGGATGTCGAGGAAGATGTATCAGAGGAAAAACTAGTGCGGTCCATATAAGAACTACTGGACCCCAACTCAAACAACAGAGGAGGTGAATCATTGAGTGTCTCCACAATGGTACTCTCAGGAATGTCTATTATGACTTCAACTGGAGGAAAATCATACTCAATATTCACAGAGGTGGATGTAGAACGAAAAACAGGTAGCAAATCAATTGAAGTCTCCAACTCCATCTGAGTGTGTTGGGGAGTAGACAATGAAGTCACTGGATTCAATGAAAGATCACAGTGTGGAATGTTTGGAGGCATACTATACAGTATCCGCCATATGATGTAGCTTGACATGTTTAATTGAAATTTAACCATTCTCCTTAGGATCAGGTAAAGGAGGCAGGATTCAACAAAAAGAGAGAAGACCCCACGTGTTCCAGGGAACAGGGTACTGCAGACAATGAGAAGTCAAAGTGCTATCCCTGGAAGAGGTGGTATGATGGAAAACTATCTCACTCACTCATAATATATACTCCAATTACTATTCAAATCACTGGTCACAAACTAGTTTATACCGTTCACAGTCTTTTTATTAAAAAACATATAGGTTAAAATGTCAGTATGAAGTCAATAAGATTATACTGAAAACAAGTAAAATAAAAAACATTTCATATTGTACAATAAATTAAAAAGAAGTTTAAAACATAATCACATTTATACAGTGTTTCAAGGAGAAAAAGAGAATACAGTTTCTAAATTATCAACATAGTCCTACCATAGTTAACAAGGAAAATTAATTAAGAAAGAAAACAGATTTTTCTACAAAGAAACCCCTACTCTAAATCAAACACCTCTTGTTGTTACAGATTGTCAGATTCAACAGCCTATGCATTAATTCATTCGGATTTCCAGTATTACAATTTGCAAAATATCAGGAATCTCCTAGGCTTGAATTCTATTGAAAAAAGCGTCGACGCGTTTCGGTGTATTGGCCCATGGATGTGATCACACCTTCATCAGGACAGATCAAATTCGTTTGGGGTTATAACAGGTATCCTTTCTGTGTATTAGAGAAGTATCAATTAATATATTATAACTTTTATATATAGACATCATCTCTTACTTGAGCTACCGGAAATCTAAAAACTGATTTATAGCCCTTTATTTGATGCATATGAGCATTCGAATATACATTTTGCTTACAGTGACACATTACTTATTCAAATGATTTCATCACATTTCTTTTCATTTGACTAGAGATCTCCTATTTTCTGGGATTCATATATTTTGTTATACAGATTCGATTACTGATCCCTCCGTTATAATGTAGTTAGTGACCAGATCTACTATCACAGTCGTACCATTCACTCAGGTATACTGACCTTTATACAGGGTTCTGAATTTCCCGTATTCGTTTTGGACTGTTTCCTCACATAACCAGACACTGGATTTAGTCGGTTAGATACTTGCTCTGTTAGATCTAGTGATAAAGTATATAGATATATACATAACTAGATAATTGGCCTGGTATTGCCTAATTTTCATATATATATATATACACATCTTTTAAGGTTTATTTTAAGGATTTCAGGGGTTTTACATTACCGTTGTTTCTGGCTTATAGAAGTTATTTCTTTGGTTGTTCGTTCGCCCTTTATGTCGTTAATTAAACGCCGATTATAAAGCTTCTGGGTGTATCCTCGCTCTATTATATTGATGGAGCCCCTATAGAAAAGCGACGCGGGCGAACATTTTAGAATGTTGTTAACTATTTCAAGCTTTTATGGGCCCCAGCTGTTTAGTCCGTTATGTACATACCTTCAGTTATATAGGGTGTTCCCGTCCCCGTGGGTTTCCTTCTGTTACTTGGCCACCAATCCCCTCTTGATAACGGATTGTGGATAGTGGGTACTCTAATGGATCTGTGGGGAAAACGAGTCACATTGTTTTGCTGTCTCCGCCCAGTCATTTATCCCTATAACAGAACCTTCATCCTACTCTCATAAGTCACCTGTTTTGCGAGATTCTCATTTAAATAATCAGTTAAAGCTTGACTATTTCTGCCTCAACCTTTTTGTTAGCCAAATGGGATCATTTTCTGTTTGTTTATATGATATACCAACCCTTATTTCCTTCCATATTTTTTGTTTGCTACGGGGTCGATTTTATCTTACCCTTCTACCGACCATATACAGTTAAATGTCTTATCTTTTCCTTTATTTTAGTTTGGTGCATCTCGTCCCCTTCATGTGACACTCGTTATTAGGGCATAGAGTTTCATTTAACTTTCCTAAACGCCTGGTTTGTTATACTAAACCCCTTCTCTATAACATACATTAACCCAAAGTTTAGCGGAGCTACTCTTCTCTCCTGCTTACCTCTCTCGTCTTGATTCTGAAACAGCCAGGGTACCTCCGGACTCGTATTCTCTTAGTTCAAATGGACTTTACCCGTTTTCCTTTATATACGTACACCCATCGAACTTAATGTATCCCAGCTGAGGTGTCGGTTTTGCGAACACTCACCGCGCATGCGTGGAAGAGGAATTTTTCTCACCTATACATGGCCGCCATTTATAAAAGGTATATTTTACCATTCACGAAACATTATATTAAGGACTAATCTATGGAAAATTCATTTAGCAATACATATTTACTTAACAAACAGTCCTTTATATAAGTCAACACTCCACTAATTTTTATTGTCGCATCTTACCCCGTTACACGCGCTTGCTCCTAGCGCATGCGTGGAGCGAAGTTTTATCGTCCGTGATTGCGGCGGCCATTGTAAACGAGATTATTATGTACTCCGAAAAACATTATACTCAGAGATATCTCATTAAATCTCCCTATTGCGTTCACCTTGGTTTACACTGATAGTGGACCATCCACTTATACATATTCCTGTGTGGGCGCCACACTGTCTCCTAGGTTTTCCATTAGTATAATCATATTTTTTTAGGTATTTATGTGCTCCCTATTTACTGGTTGTATCCTATTTAGGTCTAACCCATCATATTATAGGAGTTTTAACACAGTTTGTAGATGTAAACACTGTATCTATACTGGGCCCTAGGTATACCACACTAGGTTAACTAGTTTTTTATATGTTTTTTAAAGAAAACAGATTATTGTTTGAAACAGGATTTGTATCACTGGGGCGATTCCACATACAGTAATTCAAGATTCATACCAGTTATTTAGATCAAAGAGTCCCAGTCCTCTCTGGTGTTCAACCCATTTCTGATAGTGTTGAATTTTATTATATACCACTGTTCTTGTTGTTTGCGTCTTTTTGTACTGTTGCACGTTCTTGTCTGTTCTTTGATCTTTTCAAGTATTACCCATTTTATGTCTGTCTCACTGTGCTTCTTGTCTTTCCAGTGGTTCACCAAAGGGGCATTATCCTTATTCAATCTAATGGCTGATTTGTGTTCTCCTATTCTCACCCTAAGTTCTCTTCCCGTTTCCCCTACGTAGCCTTGGCCACATGGGCATAGGATCAGGTATATCAAATTTCTACTCCTGCAGTTATTGAGAGTGTTAATCTTGTGTTTGACTCCATTCAGGCATATTTCTTTTGTCACTAAGCACAAGCACTGCACGAGCCGCACTTGTGATTTCCTACCGCCTTAGTTCCAGTTAGGGTTTTTTGTCCTTCTAGTACGTCCTCTCTATAGGTGTGTACCAGAGTAGACCGTAAATTTTAATTTTTTCTGGAGGCGTAAAGTGACCTGGGATGTTTGGTTTCCATTCCTTCATTTAGGATTTTCCAGTTATGGTTAATAACGTTCTTTATCTGATTAGCGATCCCTGAGAATTGACTAACCATGACAATTTTGTCCATGGTTGTGTCTTTCTCCTTTTTGTCTAACAAGCTCTCTCTATTATAATATCGGGCTCTTTTTAATGAGTGATTAATGAGTTTCTTGGGGTATCCCCTCTCTATGAATTTTTGTTTAGTAGCTTCCACATGTCTATAAAAGTCGTCTAGGGAGGTACAATTCCTCCTTAGTTGGAGAAATTCTCCGAACGGAATGTTATCTTTCTGGCTTTTGGGGTGGTAGCTGTTATAATGTAGAACCGTATTACGGTCAGTTTTCTTTTTGAACAATTCCACCACATGCTGATTATTTTCTTCCTTGATGCTGATATCTAAAAAATCCACTTTTCTATTACTGTATGAGGCTGTGAATTTTAGATTTTCATCCCCTAAATTAATCCAAGTTAAAAACTCTTTTAATACTTCTTCAGTTCCTGACCAAATGAAAAAAATGTCATCTATGAACATAACCCAATTTCTGATATTCTCATAAAAGGGACTAACTTCATTATATACATGCTTTTCCTCAAATATACTCACATAGATATGTGCCAGACTTGGTGCGCAAGTTGCGCCCATACTGGTACCTTTGCGTTGAATGTAAAGATCTTTTTTGAAGAGAAAGATGTTATTCAATAGTACCATAGATACACACTGGACTATAAAGTCTTTGTTTGCACCAACTATCTCTGTCTCTTCAAGTAGTGTTCTAATTACACTTATTGTATCTTGTTGTGGTTTATTCGTGTAAAGTGACTCTACATCTAGAGTCACCATATATTCCATATCTTCCTTAAAGCATAGACCCTCTACTTTGGTATGTCGGAGGTGTCTTTAATATAGGATTTTTGTCGCTGTACTAGAGGTTTTAAAAACTTATCTGCATATATACTTAATGGTTCTAGTAAAGAGTCAATGGAGGCCACTATCGGTCTTAAAGGTGGATCCTCCATGTTCTTGTGGACTTTGGGA
Organism: Lissotriton vulgaris; assembly: GCF_964263255.1. NCBI lineage: Eukaryota > Metazoa > Chordata > Amphibia > Caudata > Salamandridae > Lissotriton > Lissotriton vulgaris. The sequence continues at coordinate 449,729,781 of NC_141700.1, forward strand.
AGTCCATAGAACGCAGGCATTTTAGGATTCTCATTGTTTAAAAATTTTAATTCCTCCTCTGTGATCATTCCAATGGTTTTAGCATTTATTAAAAGTGATGCTACCTCTCGTCTTAGAGACTCTAATCTATGTTGGACGGTAGGATGGGCCAAATTCTTTTTTGTTCTCCACCTTTTCTCGAACCAGATCTCCAACTTTAGAAAGCCAGCCAGAAACACGAATCAGCACCACTGGATCAGTGGAAGAGGTCAAATGGACTTTTGCTTGTGAATCACGAGCAAATTGTAGATCCTGTAACACATCACAATGATTATCTACATCAAAGATTGCGGCGGCCGCCACAACGTCTAGACCATCAAGGTCTGGCACAAGCATTTTAATGCCTAAGATCATTTTGTATGCAGTCCGCCCACCCAGAGATCTTCTAGGAAGATTATTGAATGTACGTTGGGCTTCATAAAGATGAGTTGGCCAACCCCTGCCAGTACCTAAGACTCTAGCTGGGGAGCCCAAGCAGCAGTGTTCCGTTGCAGCCAGCACCAGGGGACCAAAACCACCAAGCATCTTTGTGCCGGAGAGGAGCTGACAGCCCTGAGAGCGCCCAGAGGCGCATAAATTCACCAAGGACTTCCCATAGCATGGGACGCACGTGGCAGTGTCAAAGAGGTTCCAGACATGTTTTCTGCACATGTTTCTTCATCAAGACACAGTCTCCAGGGTTGAAGTCATGGCACTGCTCCTGGTGCGGGAGGACAGTGGCAGTTCCAAGCTGGTGAGACACGGAATGCACCACAAGAGCCTGGATCAGGAATATGCAAAGACTTATCACCACTAAAGGTAAAGCATCTGGAGGCAGATGTACAACTGTTTTTCATGGTTTCAAACAGGAATTCGGCCCTTTTGCGACCGCAATAAAAGGTCAGCCCCATGAAGAAACCATATTTTGCGAGTCACTAACCTATTAGCCACTCGCAAAATATAGTTTGCGACTCGCTGTTAGGAAGGGTTGTGCCTCCTAATAGTGAGTGCAAATTCACTATTGCAAGAACTCTCCTGAAGAAACCTTCAGCGGACCCCACGGACCTCTAGAATTTCAGACCGATCTCCCTCCTCCCCTATCCGGCCAAAAGTCATGGAAAAAGCTGTCAACAGCCAACTCACCGCTTTCATTGAAGAGAACAACATCCTCGACTCATCCCAATCAGCATTCAGGAAGACCCACAGCACTGAAACAACACTCCTAGCAGCAATCTGTGCCCTCTTTGACAGAGGAGACACAGTGGCACTCATACTACTTGACCTTTCCGCAGCCTTCAACACGGTCTCTCACCGCACCCTAGCCCGCAGACTTCACAAAGCGGGAATCCGGAACAAGGCCCTCGACTGGATCCTCTCTTTTCTCTCTGGTAGAACGCAATGAGCCAGACTTCCCTCATTCCTCTAAGAACCAACCGACCACTTGCTGAGTCCCACAAGGCTACTCAATCAGCCCCACCCTATTCAATATCTACATGGCCCGCTCGCATCCATTGGCAGAGAACATGAACTCAACATCACATTGTACGCAGATGACACCCAGCTCATCCTCTCCCTATCCAATGAACCCACCACCACCAAAGGTAACTTTCAAGACGGAATGGAAGCTGTCACCAGATGGACGAAGAACAGCTGCCTCCAAATCAACACAGACAAAACAGAGATACTCATCATGAGCCCACACCCCGACACCTGGAACGACACCTGGTGGCCCCCCACCCTCGGGACCCCCAACCCCATGAACCACGCACACAACCTCAGAATCATTATGGACTCAAAATGTACCGCCAGGTCAACGCCATCACCTTCTCCGCATGACCTTCAAGTGGATCTCCCCGAACACAGGAAAACTGTCACACACACCCTCATCAGTATCAGACTTGACGACGGCAACGCAATCTATGCCGGGATCAGCAAGAACCTCACCCGCAAACTCCAGAATGTCTAGAATGCTGCCGCCAGACTAGTCCTCAACCTACCACGCCATTGCCACATCAGCCAGCACCTACGGACCCTACACTGGCTCCCCCTCGAGAAGAGAATCACCTTCAAGCTTATCACCCATGCACACAAGGCCCTCCACAACACCGGACCAGCCAACCTGAACCACCGCCTTGTGTTCCATGCTCCACAGTGCTCTCTCCGCTCAGCCCGACTCTCCCTCGCAGCAGTACCACGGATCAAGAAAAGCAGAACAGGAGGGCACTCCTTTTCTCTCATCGCGGCCAATGCTTGGAACTCCCTCCCTCTTCACCTCCGACAGACGGCATTGCTTCCCAACTACCTAAAGGACCTCAAGACCTGGCTCTTTGATGGAACTCAGTGAATCTCCCAGATCTGAGGACCTTTCCCGGCCCCCCTTCCCTCAACACCGTGAGACCCGCTCTGGGTAAGTAGCTAGCACTTTACAAACCCCTAATTGATTGATTGATTGACCTTCTAAGAATTGTCCACATTAGTCTATCTCTAAGACTACGGAAATAAGCAATCTTCCTCACCGTCATTGTGACAAGTCAGAGCCATAGCCCTCAAGTGACTCACACATGGAAAATTCCTGAATTCTGGTTATAATTTGTAACTTGATTTGAATTAAATCTCGGGTCATTCACATTCTGATGAGGCATAGGGGCTTGAGGGATCTGCATCACCAGAGCTTTTGGTACATTAGGACCTTGCATCCTTGGCACATTCTGTAGCTGTACGGGCTTACCAATCTGTGTCCACGCAAACCCTTACATTTGGGCTTGGTTATTATTCACTCCCCTATTGGGGTTGAAACAACTGTCCCTCTTTTAATGGCCAAACCTATTACAATAATGACATGGTTTAGATTTCTTTAATGTTGCCACATTAATCCCAGTATTCGGGTCAATAGAACACCTCAACCTCTACCTTGAGAAACACCATTTCCACCCTGCATCACAGGCCCTCCTTGTTGATAGACACCACTTTCATTGCGACCAACATTTCCTGTATGTGGTTGATTCTGACTTCCCCTTTGTGCTGCCTTCATTTGAGCCAACATGTACTTCTGCTTCAACCTCCTCTGTTTAATGTCCAATTCAACACAGGAATACTTTGCATACCTCAAGATTTCATCAATCAACTTATTTGCCAACAAAACAAATGCTGTTGAATCATCAAGCAATCCTGTCACAAACCTAGACACATAACTTCCCATATCCTTACTTTTAGGTTTTTTCATCCTGTTATTCTGCTTAAACACCTGCTACATTCTCTCATAAAAAGCAAGCAGGTTTTTCAGGATCTTGAGTTGTTCTGTCAGTCTTGAACCAATCCATGTAGTTTGCAGGCACCTTTCTTTTAGAAAATGTCATCACCTGCTGATACTTTCTCTTCGCCACGGGTGAGGGAGCAGAGTTATTTGTTTCTTTTTTTTGCCCTCCTCTTCCAGCCACTGTATAGCTACTTTACACTGCCCAAGAGTCACTCGGAACCACAGTGTCGAAAATAATATTAAAATATACCCATAGCACCTGCGAAATTGTTACAAATCGATCAACCTGGGTGTACCATAATACTGGACTCTCCCTCAGCATAGGGAAGTAATTTGTAAAAGCAGCAAGATCACCTCTTCTCAAAGGCACATGGATGTAACCTCCACCAGGCACCGTCCTTAAAGGGTAGTGGCGCCTGGTATTTGAAGGCAGCGGGGTGGGTTGAGGGGGCAGAGGGGTGGGAATTACATTTTTTTAAAATCACAATTACCTGTCTGTTGCTGCCACCCACCATTGCCGCCGCCTGCTTTCAGTCCTCTTCCCTGCTTCCAGGGCAGGAAGAAGAATGCACCCAGCTCCCAGCCTCCCAATAGTCAATCACAATGCTGCAGCGCAACAGTGTGATTGGTCTGAGTGCCATGGATCCGTGCTCAGCCAGAGAATGTGAGGCTGGGCGTGTTCTTCATGCAGGCTGTAATCACAGGGCAGGCCAAATATTCATGAGTACTTTAGTGAGTGCATACCACTCCTCCCCTCCCCTGCTCTGTCAACAGAGCAGCTCCGCCCGTCCCGCCTTTAAAGCTGCCTAGTGACACTGCTTAAAAGTAGTGGGGCAACGTTCCTCCGCCTTAGGAGCCACCAGTGACTCTATAGGAGTGAGTCTGGTCCTATTCAACGGGGTTGGTGCAGGGGAAACATAAGGTGGAGTTACCTTAGTTGGGACCAAAGGAGTTACAGTTATTGCATCTGGGGCATTAGAAACAGAAGAGTGTACAGGAGCACGAATCCCTAAATTTCCTTCCATAGGGTTCTGACTTATATTAACTGAGGTGGTAGCCCTCTCAGACTCTCTACTTGTCACAACACCACCTACCCCTTCAGATGGGATCACGTTATTAGGTGGTGAATGGGTTGACAGTAACACATTCAAAAAGTCATCATTAAAATCACTATCACTACTCTAAACCAAACCTAACTTTATCATTATACTTTTCCTTATCTTTAGCATGGGCAGAATGCTCCCAAGCATTACCCCCTTGCATGCTGAGGATGTAATGGTTACGTCCTAGGCTGCGGTGCTGCTGTGCCACGGAGGTAACCATTACGTCCTTGGCATGGCACTTAGAAATCCCTCTGCTATAAACAGCAGAGCGATTTCTTATTTTTTCTTTCAACCTCAAGAGCTGGGAAAGAGCTTCTCAACCTGCCTGAGGCCATTTTTTCTTTTTTGCAGTGTAGTGACAATTGGTGTGCATGGTGTGCCTACGTCATTACATTGAAAGTGAAATGAGCCGATAGGCTCTTGGGGTGAGGGGGAAGAAAGCCCCCACGGCACCGGGGATTTCATTTTTGTAATAATACAGCCATGGGGTCTGCCCACAATAGGCATGCCAATGACACCACCACAACACAAAAGGGACAGTCTTTCTGCCCCCCCCCAGGAGGCAGATGGGGTTTATTGCTCGTCATCTGCCCCCTGAGGCACAGAAAGCCCACCAGACACCAGGGATTTTTTTCAGTACTTAGAGGCTGCCCCAAATGGGCCCCATAATGCACAAACCCCTCTCAAAATGTTCCACAGTCTTTCTACCCCCTGGGGTGAAGATGGGGACAATAGCCCCTGACTTGACCCACCAGGGGGGCAGAAAGCCAACTAGGCGCCAGGGATGATTTTTTTTATATAAGAGGGGAGGGGATATGCCCACAATGGCATCACAATGCCGCCACCTCAACACAAAAGGGACAGTCTTTCAGCCCCCCCGGAAGGCAGATGGGGGTTATAATCCCCAATCTGGGGGGAAAAGCCCACTAGGATTTTTTTTGTTTTGAATATGTAAGAGTTTGGGCCTGCCCAAAATTGGCAAGCCAATGCCCCCTCAAAAAAGGGACAGTCTTTCTGCCCACCCTGAAGGGAAGGGAAGATACGGGTTGTTGCCCCCATTCTGCCCTTCCAGCAGAAAGCCTACTAGACACCAGGATTTGTTTTTTTTTTTACAAAGAGGTTTAGGGGCCGCACATAATGAGCGATGCCAATGCCCCCCCCCCAATAAGATATTCACAGTCTCTCTGCCTTCGTTGGGGGCAGATGGCAGAAATAGCCTCTGGTCTGCCTAACACAGGGGGGCAGAAAGCCCACTAGGCTCCAGAGATATGCTTATGGGCATGTCAGGGAGCAGCTCCTTAAGCAAGGGTTGCTCCCTTTTTTTGTGAACACATTTTGGCTGCTTATGCCCCCCTTGCGATATATTTAGGCACATCTGCTCCAAAGGGGGGCCAAAAACCACTAGACACTAATAAAGGTTTCTGTGTGTGTGTGTGAACTGGAGTTCGGCTGGTGGTCTGTGTTTACTGGCATTTGGCTGGCTGTGTGTGAACTTGCATTTTGCTGGCCATGTGTGTGGAATTGTGATTAGCTGGCAGTGTGTGTGAACTAGTGCTTGGCTGGCAGTGTGCGTGTACTGGTGCTTGGCTTGCGGTCTGTGTTAAAGGCACATGTCTGGCGGTGAGCATGGACTGTTACTTAGCTGGCGATGTGCGTAGACTGTCGCTTGACTGACGGTGTGCTTGGATGGTGCTTGGCTGGTGGTGTGCGTTGATGCGCTTGGCTGGTGGTGTTGCTTGTGTGGATACTCCAGCATTTTATTACCCTGAATCACCTGCAAACCTTAAATTTAGCTAACAATTCACACTTTCCTCACATTTTGTGTGGAAAATTTGTCAGGACACTGTGCTGGCACAAATTTCCTACCACCTAGCGTCCCCGTCAGTCTACAATTCAATATTTAATTCAAGATTTGGAACTCCAAGGAGGTCCACATAAGATCACTTGCATAGTATTATAGATAACAAAACATAACAAGGCTCACTCCACATGCCATCATAAAATTTACCACAGTAACACTTAAACAATTAGACTATAAATGAAGTTTAAAGTTTGCTGCATAAGGGATGAGATTAGAAACAATATCCAAATAAGTGCATAAACCTCAGATAGCTCCACATTCTTATATTACATAAAACCCAAAATTCTATTTCGAATAAAAAATTATTAAAATGAATTACCAGGCTAGAAAGGAAACAAAGTATCTCATAAATATGCAAATGTACAAAAGAGAATAGATATCAACCTATTCGAGGACAATTTGGAGAATAGCAGCATGGTAACAGAGTAACTAACTGTTGCCTGATCTTTGCAAAAAGCCATGCACTAGCAGATAGGTTATGTGCAAAATGTATGCAAAATTCCACTTCAATTACTTTCAAGGAATAACTGAAAGGTCAGAGTGAGGCATATACTCGATATATCCCTAATGTGCAAAATAGCAATAAATAGCAGCTAGTAATGGGCAAAGTACAATTTAAAGAGCAAGATACTAGTACTTCAAAAGGTTTTCTTAAGCGAGAAAGGTAATTACCCAATAGAAATAAATATGCATATATATATATATATATATTACCTACTGGCGGTCGCCAGTAGGTAGTTATAGTTAGGACCTAGTTTCCATAGGAAATCCTCAACATTCTATTTGGAATAACTTTGGCCCTGGTTGAAGAATCTTAGCGAATTTCTCAAAGAAGATGGCTCGGTCCGCTGCGCTCCTTCCCTAAAAGTTTGGGGGGGATTGGTCAAGTGGGGGCTGAGATAAAAGGGGGGTCCCAAAACGTGTTTTCTCCATGTTATTTTCCATAGGACCTTTAGACTCGGCTACAGGTCGAACGGGTGAATGGATTTATAAGAAATTTGGCAAAACTGTACAGTCCGGCTTGCAGATTACGCTTTTTTTGGAATGGTGTAAATCCGTTCAGTAGTTGCTGAGGAAATTAAAGTTAAAGTCAATTATATATCTATACGCACGTGCGCGCACCCAAACGGCTGCGCGCGCGAGCGGAATTTTGTTGCGTGACGTCTGTTAACGTTCGATTCGAAGGAAATCAGGAAGTGTTGACCGCCATTTTGTCATTGCGAGTAAATATATTGTTGATTTCAAAGCGTTGGAACATGGAAAGGGGAGAAGGTAGAGATTGTTTTGCTGCGTAGGTTTTCTCAGGGTGTGCAGTAAGGCCCTTAAACGCGAAAATATATATATTTTTTCTAAAAAAATGTTGCGTGGTGCGCGCACTCGGTCGCGCACACCTTTTTACAAGAGTGTGAAAATGGAGATAAATCAGAAGTTTGAGTGCTTAGATATAAGGTGGCTCTGAAAAGAGCCATTGTGTTAATTGAGTGTTTTCTGCATTTATAAGTAAGTACCGATGCAGAGCCTGATGTTGCAGAGGAAGATTCTGTTTCCCTCATTCGTGAAATGAACTCCGTCTCTCCTATAGACGTCTTGCATGTGGTATCGCAAGTTGTTGTGGTAAATAGAACCCATGCTATAATCTCTGAGGAACGCAGAAACAGATTTATTTACATGTCTCCTTGCTTTCTCAAATTGTGCACAATGGTGATTGGACCAATTCCATTTCTGTCTTTGGCATATATTGGAATATACCAAGGCAGATCGAGGAAAAAGTGTCATCAATTGTCGAAAGGTGTCTTTTAGAAGCATTTCCAGACCTACCCCAGTGAGTGTGCCTAGATCGTTCCCACCACAGTGCACAATTATAAGGTCTGGTTCTGGGAGATGCATAAAAGTTTTCACCAATGGAATCAATTGGTGACATTTCAATCCTCTTTTGGAAATCCATGTTATGTGTACATTTGGTAAGCTGAGGTTGCAAATTTGTCTGCTTACTGCATATTTTTCACTCCAGTGAATATAACTGTGTCCTATTAGCCAGACCTTCATTTTCAAGGGATTTGTTGTCGTCCTCCGATCGGTTCTGGAAGTGGAATGGTAGTTAGAAGTTGAAATTCTAAATAAAGAAAAAGGAAGAGGCTGGGTGTGGTTTAAAAAATAAAAATGATTGGTTGATTGTAAGAAGTGGAGATTGAACAGTACGTTGCATGTTAATGTTTATGTTAAACGAAAAGTACTATTGGGTGTGAAAAAAAGACATGTAACAGAGCTGTGGATTGGCAGGTGTTTCTGGAGGGAAAACAGTGTTGTTACTTTGCTGTAGAACGTTGAGATATGAACTTTTGACCTGTGCCTTCAGCCAGGTGCAGAATGAGGTGTTACCATGGAAACAGCCAGAGATGGCAGTGGGTGATGGGTGAGTTTTATGTGACATTGAAAATATTGTGAGGGAGAACCAACTGAAATGTAATTGCTTACGTTACGCGCTCCGCATTGCTTCCGGGAAGCTGCGCTTCGCGCCTCGCGCACCGGAGCACTTCTGGGTGCGCTAACGCGGCGCGTCATATGACGGATTACGCAAGAACGCGATACGTCGTTGGGGCTCCACCGGAACTGATTGAATTGGTAGTCTACAGTGTTTCTGGATGTTTCAGACTGAAGCTGGCATCAGCATGAGAGCACCTCGTGGCTACGTCGTGGCCATTCCGCGAGCAATCATGGCAGTCGCTCCCCACCGGAAATCTGCAGGAGTCGGGGGCCTCGGTGACTCTTGTAGAATCTTCAAGGCTGACGGGACGCTTTTGGTAATGGGGCTCATGCCCTAGCAGTCAAGCGTCCGAGTTCCAGGGTTGCCCAGAGCCATCCTTGCAGGCCAGGCCCAAGTCTGTGGAGCCGACCGCCATTTCCTGAGCTCCGTGGCAGCCGCCTGTCGCTGTATCGGAAGAGTGGGTGCAATTCAGCCGGATGGTGGGTGAGACGGTGTAAATGTGATGGTTGGACCAGGGCACCGCAGGACGTGTCTTCAGGTCAAACGGATTGTGGGACAAGGTCCAGAATGGAAGAGGCATTAAAAGGCAAGAAGTTCCGCCTGACCCCGGGAGCCGGCCGCCTATGTCGTGGGCGATCTCAGGCCATACCAGGGGAACAAGACTTGGGGAGGGGGCAGGAGCCAAGCGCCCCCTCCGAGTCCGCGTTTCTTGGACCCTGAAGTATGGCACTCAACATTCAGAACTTATGACATTTGTGCAAGGCAGGGACATCGAAGCCTCTCAGGGACCAAGTATATCCAGAGTCCTTACTACAGAAGGTGGTGGGGGTGGCGGCATTAGCAAGGCATCCCCCCACACAACTTGTCGGACCCTGAAGTATGGCTCTCAACATCCAGAACTTATGACATTTGTGCAAGGCAGGGATATCCAGAGTCCTTCCTACAGAAGGTGGTGGGGGTGGCGGCATTAGCAAGGTATCCCCCCACACAACTTGTCGGACATGACCTCTGGATGTACTGGGTGTTCAATTTCAGAATTGAAACTACTAAGAAGCAATTAGAAGTGTTGTTTTCATGTTGCAGTAGGTTCCATGTAAATAGTTATTTAATACAACGTTTTATCCTGTTACTTTGCTGGTGTGTTGTATATATTTATAATATTTGCATAGTGTTTGTCGTTATTTTGGGCGGGGTGGGTGGCGGAGCCGAGCTGTCTTGCAGCCATCATGGCGTCGAGCTCGGTTCCTCTCTCTATATTCATGTTTTTTCTAATGATTTATATGTTATAGTTTGCTAGCACGATACAGCGGATAGTCCACATTTTATATATATGTCCTTTTTAAAAACTAAATAGAGTATTGCGACTTTATGCTTATTTGTGAACAGAGAATGACCCAAAGAGAATCAATTTTGAACAATCATAGGCTATTGGCAGTGGGCAGAGAGGCCATGACACAGAAAATGGCTGTTACTTACGTGCATGATGGGGCCTAAAAGGGACTAGATGGCGTGGCCACTGTTTCGCGACTTTCACTTTACTTTTAACAATGGCTGTGGTGAACATAAATGAACGCCGCTTATGTATACCTAATTGTAGTCATTTTCCACAAAAAAGCTTTTGATATTTGTTATTAAAAAACAAAGAAAAACACTGAAAAAACCATAGGTTATAGACCATATATAGTTAAATATCTGAAGTCCATCTCTGCACTGCATGGAGATACAGGTCGTCGATCAGAAGATGTGCTGGCCACCTCTAATGGTAATAGCGTGGCCAGGGCTCTTGTCGTTGCCTCTGCAAATTGCAGAGGGTGCACTTGTTTGACATGCCGCACCATGGTATGTATGGAAAAGAAATATTTTTTTGCTGGATTTCTTCTTAAGAGAACCAAGTCACATATCGTGCAGGTTACTTTTGGTGCATTCACTTTCTTTTGATCTTCAGGATAAGTGAAAAATTGCCAGATGAAAGATTTATTTTTTCTTATTAAAGGTAGTCGATCATTTTGGTCAGATTCGGAAGATGAATGAGATACGGTAGCCATTTCACCAAAGTCTTCCAAAAGATGTAGGACGTTGTTGTCTCCTGAGAGTAGAAAAGATATTGAGGGAAGTGGGTGGAGTGCTGCATGTAAATTCCAGAATTGAAACTATTAAGAACCAATTGAAAGTGCTGTTTTCATGTTGCAGTAGGCTGCCATGTAAATAGTTATTTAATAAAACGTTTTACCCTGTTACTTTGCTGGTGTGTTGTGTATCTTTATAATATTTGTCGTTATTTTGGGTGAGGTGGACGGCAGAGCCGAGCTGTCTTGCAGCCATCATGGCGTCGAGCTCGGTTTCTCTCACTAGTTTCATATTTCTCATGAGGGGTTGTTCCTAATTTTTCTATTTTAGCGAGGTCAAAAAAAGATCTCATCAGTGGTCTACTGATTTTGCTCAATTCCTTTTGTTTTTTCTAACGATTTATATGTTATAGTTTGCTAGCACGATACAGCGGCTAGTCCGCATTTTATATATATGTCCTTTTTATTAGGGGTGTCTTCCGGTGGAGTCGGACGATCTACCTCTAATAAACGGTCCGGGTTGAACCAACTACCATCATGATTTTGTATATCTTCTGAGCTGGATTTAAGCGCACAATTGTTAAAGTATGAAACGTTTTATATTTCTAACAAAAATACCAAGGTGTGTACATCCGGTAACGCACGAAAGTTTAAAAAGACATTCGGCTCCATTTACTGAAAAGTTTCATAAAAATAAAAAAGAAGTCTAGGTACAGTCTCTTTGACGTACTATAAGTTCTTTGAGGGGTGTATGAAGAATTTCAATAAGTTCAAATCGCAACGTTTTCACGAAATATATAGGCCTGTGCGCGCACTCGGTCGCGCACGAAAGCCTGGAAATGCGATATCCATTTTATTGACAACTGTTGCCGAGAGTGCGCACACCGGGTCGCGCACGAAAGTTTAGTAAGGCTATTTTTATTTACAGACAAATTTTAATGTGTTTAAAAAAAGGCAAGGTACAGACTTTCGAATTCTGTATTGCTTTACAAGGAGTCTCTATGGAACTTGAACAGTGAAGAAAATGGCTTGTTTTCAAAAAAAATATTGCCAGAACTTTATTGCCAAAAGTATAGGTTGCATACACGACATTTTTCTGAATTAGCATTTTAAAAACCAATGAAATTCACAGAAAAAACCATAGGTTTTACACACGTTATAGTTAGGAAGTAGCATTTAAAAAACCTATGAAATTCACTGAAAAAACCATAGGTTTGACACCAGTTATAGTTAGCTGGAAATTTTACTGACATAAAACCAATGAAATTCCACGTTATAGTTAGTTGGACTCACTATAACTTGCGCGTGCAATGCACTGCTGATGACGTCACATATTACATCACTCATGACATGGTCAGTGACATCACTCATGACATCACTGATGACACCATCCAGTGAATATGTGTCTTTCTGAAAAATAAATATTAGTTAGTAATGTTTAAATATTTAAATATATATATTAGTGTTTCACTTTGTGTATAAGTGGCTACATGTGTTGGTAAGTAGCTACATGCGTATGTATATCGGTTATTAGATGTTTCTCTTAGTATGAGTATGAGTGTCTATATGGTTTGGTGGGGGTATTACTTAGCACATAGATGCATGAGTGACTGACTCTCTGTTTGTATGTGTTTTGAAGACAGCATATGTGCAGGACTGTATGGGTGGATGAGTGTGTATATGTGTTTGTTAGTGAGTGAATGACTGTCTCACTAGTGTCTTTATCAGTAACGACATATGTTTTAATCTAGTATATGTGAATATTGATGTATATAAGTGAGTATATGTGAGAGTAAGAGATTGAAAGAGTTCCTGTTTAAATAAGTATGTGTTTCTATAAGTGATTGTTTAAGAGAATAAATATGTGTAATTTTCAATAGAAGTAAGGTGGAAGTGTGTGTATAAGTCTATATTCAAATAAATGGATGTTCAATAGTTTATTTGCACGTGTGAGTATGTCTGTGAGTAACTTTTCGATGATTGTCGGTGTGTAACAGGATGTATAGGTGTATCATTTCATATGATGAGTGAGTATATGTATGAGTGGACGTGTATATAGATGGTGGAATTACTTGTTGTAACTGATATGGGTATCTGCATTTTTTTTTAAATTTCAGTTTCTATTTTTGAATATGTGTTTCAAGGATTACATTACAGTGAAAGGAGGTCTGTCACTATGTCACAAGGATGGTGTCATCAGTGATGTCATGAGTGATGTCACTGACCATGTCATGAGTGATGTAATATGTGACGTCATCAGCAGTGCATTGCACGCGCAAGTTATAGTGAGTCCAACTAACTATAACGTGGAATTTCATTGGTTTTATGTCAGTAAAATTTCCAGCTAACTATAACTGGTGTCAAACCTATGGTTTTTTCAGTGAATATATATATATATATATATATATATATATATATATATATATATATATATATATATATATATATTCACTGAAAAAACCATAGGTTTCACACCAGTTATAGTTAGCTGGAAATTTTACTGATATAAAACCATTGAAATTCCCACGTTATAGTTAGTCGGACTCACTATAACTTGCGCGTACAATGCACTGCTGATGACATCACTCATGACATCACTGATGAGACCATCCAGTGAATGTGTGTCTTTCTGAAAAATAAATTTGTTTTATATATGTATTTGTAAAGGTCGATGGAAGAATAAATGTTTAAATAAGTGTGTAAATGGATGTTTTTTTAAAAAAAATTGGTTGGGTAACTGGCATATTATGTGTATCTTAGTGAATACATATATTAGCGAGTATTGTTTAAATATTTAAATGTTTGTATCAGTGTTTCTCTTTGTGTATAAGTGGCTGCATGGGGTTGGTGACTGACTCACTGTTTGTATGTGTTTTGAAGACAGCATATGTGCAGGACTGTATGGGTGGATGAGTGTATATATGTGTGTGTTAGTGAGTGAATGACTGTCTCACTAGTGTCTTCATTAGTAACGACATATGTTTTAATCTAGTATATGTGAGTATTGATGTATATAAGTGAGTATAGTATATATAGTGAGAGATTGTAGGAGTTCCTGTGTAAATAAGTATGTGTTTCTATAAGTGATTGTTTAAGAGAGTAAGTATGGGTAAGTTTCCTTAGAAGTAAGGTGGCAGTGTGTGTATAAATGTATATGCAAAGAAATGGATGTTTAATAGTTTATTTGCATGTGTGAGTATGTGTGTGAGTAACTTTTGGATGATTGCTGATGTGTAACAGGATGTGTAGGTGTATCACTACATATGATGAGTGAGTATATGTATGAGTGACTATATAGAACTGTTGGTGAATGAGTGGATGTGTATATAGATGGTGGAATTACTGAATTGGTTGTTGTTACTGGTTTGGGTATCTCCATTTTTTAGAAAATGTTTGTTTCTATTTTTGAATATGTGTTTCAAGCGTTACATTACACTGAAATTAGGTCTGTCACTCTGTCACAAGGATGGTGTCATCAGTGATGTCATGAGTGATGTCATCAGCAGTGCATTGTACGCGCAAGTTATAGTGAGTCCGACTAACTATAACGTGGGAATTTCAATGGTTTTATATCAGTAAAATTTCCAGCTAACTATAACTGGTGTGAAACCTATGGTTTTTTCAGTGAATTTCATAGGTTTTTTAAATGCTAATTCCTAACTATAACTGGTGTGAAACCTATGGTTTTTTCAGTGAATTTCATAGGTTTTTTTAATGCTAATTCCTTTGTATATCGAGTTTCTAACCTTTTTTTTTTTACAATTTGCTGTTTTTTTTAAGTATTCATTTTTTTTATAATTTTTTTCTTTTGCGCTCTGGGTGCGCGCTCCTGGAAGCTTTCAGCTAAGCTCTCCTGTAAGCTTCTCCGAGAGCTCATCTGAAAGCGCACCCAGAGCGCAACTGTCGTTCGTGAAAAAAAAATATGAATGAAAAGTTAATAATAATGCAAAACATTTCGTACCATACAAATAAAATTTGTTTTTTTTAATATTGAAAATGATTATGCATTTCTATTAAAGATTGATGACGTCACTTCAGCGCACAACGTACGTGCCCTCGGAAGCGCCTACGTGCGCGGCTCCTAAACGCACGCAAAAGCGCCTACGATCGCGCCACGTGTGCGCCCCGGAAGCGCCTACGATCGCGCCACGTGTGCGCCCCGGAAGCGCCTACGATCGCGCAGCGTAAACGCACCCGGAAGTGCACCCGAGCGCGCAGCGTAAGCGCGTCGGGTCATGTGACCCTAAAATAACACTTTTCATTGGTTGCTAACAGTTTTTTTTTACAATGAATGAAATCCCCACCCATTTCCTTCACTTCTTCTTTCACTTTTGTGACTGAAAGACCTGCTTTTTTGCTGCTCCTTTTTTCTTGGTTCATCATGGCTGCCAGATCATCCAGCAGTGAAGATGACTTCATTGATGAAGAGCCACCTACCCCAAAGGTGAAGGGACATTTCATTTGGAAATTTTTTAAGTTTCCAGAAGGCCAGAAGAAGGTGAATGCACCAAAAGTAGAGTGCAGGATCTGCAAAAAGGTCCTGTCACGGGGTAACCCCCTAAAAAAATACTCTTTTGGCAACTTCACGATGATTCGCCATGTGGAGACCAGGCACCCCCAGAATTTTGCCCGAGAAAGTGTCAGGGCTCTGGCACAGGAGGTTCCCTCTACATCAACAGGAGGAGCAACTTCTTCTGGAAGAGACCAATCTCAGGGGCAGGTAGCAAACATCCAACCTGCATTCAACCATGGGGTCGTCAGATGCAGATACTGCAATCAACTCCTCACCTATGGGGAGCAA
Organism: Lissotriton vulgaris; assembly: GCF_964263255.1. NCBI lineage: Eukaryota > Metazoa > Chordata > Amphibia > Caudata > Salamandridae > Lissotriton > Lissotriton vulgaris. The sequence goes on from NC_141700.1 coordinate 449,745,371, forward strand.
AGTGTCCTGCTCATGGTTCGGGCATTAGAGAACCATCACTGCCCTTCCCACCCCTAATTTTTTTCTTTTCTTTTTGCTCCTGTTGAGCAGTTTCTATTCCCTGTTTTTGTTCCTCTTCAGTTAAAAGAAGAAAACCAAAAGTTCTTTTCAGAACTACCTCCAATTCTCATCAAAGAGCTATAATCTTAAAAAATGAAGAGTAAGTGAAATATAGTGCATTGATAATTGAAAGGAGAATGAGTAAGAAAGAACAGAAAGGTATGAGAGGTGAAAGGAAGTGAAGTAGGAGGACTGAAAGAAGGTGAGTGTTAGAAAAGAAATTTATGACACAGTGAATAAACTGGAGGCCTCATTTCTGAAAAGTGACGCATCGCTACGTGAAAATAGCGATGCGTCACTTATCTGGACGCACTCCTTATGACATTCCACATATGTCATATTTAATATATGACTAATCAATTCGCAAGGAGTTACAGATATGTCAGTATTTCTGACATATCTCTAAACACAAAAGTAACGCATTGCAGGAGTGCGTCACAAAAGTGACGCAACTCCAGTAATGTGTCCTTTCACATGGAAAAAGCACCATGTGAAAGGTTTGCTGAGAAGCAGGCGCAAGATTTTGGCGCAACTGCATCCTAAAAGTGACGCACTGCGTCATTATTACCAAGCTTTTTGCAAGGAACACCCCCTCTGCATGCATTATACCTGACACTATTTTTTAAAAAGTGACGCATCTAGGTACATGGGTCACTTTTTAAAACTCTGCGCCATATTGTATCTGCATCAGGTATAATGTATGCAGAGGGGGCAATCCCTCGCAAAAAGCTTGGTAATAACAACGTACTGAAATCTATGAGATTTCCCTGCGTCATTTTTTGGATGCTATTGCGTCAAAATTTTGCGCCGGCCTCGCATCACTTTTATGTTTACACATATGTCAGAAATACTGACGTATCTGTAACTCCTTGCAACATGATTCGTCATACATTAAATATGACACATCTGGAATGTCATAAGGACTGTGTACAGAAAAGTGACGCATCACACCAACAGTGTAATAAAATGTGCCTCGTTGCACTATATTTAAAGGATGCAACAGCATCCTAAAAGTGACGCAGTGAAATCTCAAACATTTCACTGCGTCGCTATTACAAAGCTTTTTGTGGGGGAACACCCCCTCTGCATACATTATACCTGACGCTATTTTTAAAAAGTGACGCATCTAGGTACATGGGTCACTTTTTAAAACTCTGCGCCATATTGTATCTGCAACATGATTCGTCATACATTAAATATGACACATCTGGAACGTCATAAGGAGTGCGCACAGAAAAGTGACGCATAACACCAGCAGTGTAATAAAATGTACCTCGTTGCACTATATTTAAAAAGTGACGCATCTAGATAGATGCGTCACTTTTTGAATATTGCATAACAATGCGCATTTTTTTACACCGCTGGTGCGTCACAAAAATTGACGCACAGGAAGCGCAAAACTAACAGCGCAAGGCCTTCATAAATATAGTCCTGGATTTAGGGGGTCAGAGGGGGTCTACTCTTCCCCCTTATGATCCAATCAGCTTCCTGCGCGCAAGTCGCTCGTCGCGCCTGGAGCGCTCTCCCGTGCGCGCACGGGAGAGCGCATATTCCCGCGCAAAACGAAAAAAAAATTTTAATGCCCTGCAGGACCCTATTTTAGTCCCTACATCAAACCTAGGGGGTCAGAGGGGGTCTACTCTTCCCCCTTATGGTCATTTGCCCCTTTTTTTTTCAAACCCCTTCTGTCTCGATTTTACCGAGACACAAGATGGCGGCCGCTCCGCACTGTTTAGAATGTTTACAGACAACTGAGATCCAATCAGCTTCCTGCGCGCAAGTCGCGTGTCGCGCCTGGAGCGCACTCCCGTGCGCGCACGGGAGCGCGGCTATAGATATATATATTTTTTTGAACCTTAATTACTTAAAATCCACTGGAGCACATATCTTGAGACATAGCAAAGGCACATCGGGCTACCAGTCCCTACAATTTTGCCAAGTTTGGTGGAAATCCATTCAGCCGTTCGGGCTAAAAGTGAAATCGACCGCCCTATGGAAATTAACATGGGGAAAACGCGTTTTGGGACCCCCCTTTTATCTCGGCCCCCGCTTGACGAATCCCCCCCAAACTTTCAGGGAAGGACCGGACCGCCATGAGACCATTTTCCTGAAAATTTCAGGCAGATTCGTCAACCGGCGCCAAAGTTATTCAAAATAGAATGTTGAGATTTAACATTGAAAATTATCCTAACTATAACTACCTACTGGCGACCGCCAGTAGGTAATATATATATATATATATATAAATTCTTTAAAGTAATTAAAAAGTTTTACACATACAGCTTCATTTCTTGGCCAAAAAAGATAGCCTCGGCTGATGCTACATTTTTTACATTGTTTAGCAGGAACATCGGTCGAAGCCAACGATAACGACTTGAGATCAATACCGGACAAGCAAACAAAACATGATCTAAAGTCTGGTTACTCAGGTTACAAAAATTAAAAATTCTTCCATTTATCGTATTCCGAGACCAGTTTGCAGTTAAGTTGTTTAGAGGTAGGAGATTCATGCGGCATAAAATTAGCAGACGTCGAATTCCATGTTCTAAATTCCAGAATACGTATTTTTGTGGAATTCTCAATGCACTAGTCCTGGCTATTAGCTTTAGTCTTTCCTTAGAATTACAAAATGTAATATATTTATTAAAGCTAATGATACCTCACTTGTGTGGGTGGGCCAAGGGCCTACGATTGGCAAAGGCCAAAAACATAGAGATTGAGGGGATAGCACAGCAAACTCTAAGCCCTATCTTTTTTTAGGTTATTCTGCATTGGACACTCAAACAAGAGAAGTATAATTTTTATCGGTAGACCAAGGAGAACACTGGGTGGTAGTAAATGTGTGCCTGCGCAATGATCTCAGACACAAATGTACTGAAAATTTGATATTTTTTTAGCTAAATATATTGGGGGTCAAAGCAAATCACCTCCCTGGACTCCCCCGGGTGTCTAGTTTTGAGACATGTCTGGGTTTGGGTTTCCTTAGATGGCCGCCTACCCCGAGACCAAAAACACAGGTCCCCCCTTACAAAACCAGGTAGTTTTGTGATACAAAATGTTGATGTCTTCACAATAAATTTTGGGTCTTTCCCTATCGCGGGTACTTGCCCACCCACACAAGAGAGGTGCAATTGTTATTGGAAGACTTGAGGAAGGCTGGATGGTAGAAAATTTGTGTCCCACTGGTGATCCCTCAACTTTCCCACACAGAAATGTGAGGATAATTAGATTTTTGTTTTGCTACATTTGAAGTTTGCAAGGGATTCTGGGTAGGAAAACATTGGGGGATCCACGCAAGCTATACCTCCCTGGACTCCTCCAGGTGTCTAGTTTTCAGAAATGTCTGGGTTTGGTAGGTTTACCTAGATGTCTGTTGAGCCCGGGACCAAAAATACAGGTGACTCCCATGATAAATCAGGTTGATTTGAGAAAAATAATTTTGATGTCTCCACAATAGGTTTGGGGCCATTTCCTTTTGCAGGCACTAGGTCTACCCACACAAATGAGGTACCATCTTTATCAGGAGACCTGGGGGAATGCTGGATGGGTAGAAGTTTGTGGCTCCCCACAGATTCCAGAATTTTGCTTCACAGAAATGTGAGGAAAATATTTTTTTTTTTTATAAAGCGTGAGGTTTGCAAGGGATTCTGGGTAACAGAACCTGGTAAGAGCCATACAAGTCACCCCATCCTGGATTTCCCTTGGTGTATAGTGTTTGAAAATGTATAGGTGTGCTAGGTTTCCATAGGTGTCGGCTGAGCTAGGGCCCAAATCCACAGCTAGGCACAGTGCGAAAGTAGTGGAAAAAGGTTATGTGTCCATGTTACGTTCTGGGCCATTTCATGTTGCAGACATTAGGCCCACAAAAGTGAGGTATCTTTTTTTATTGGGAGACTTAGAGGAATACATAATAGTAGAACATGTGTTCTTACTGTTTGTCTTTCTATGCATTTCTGATTTCCAAATATAAGACAGTGTGCAAAAAAGAAGTCATTTTGAGTTATGCACTCTAATTCACATGCTAATATGAGTACCCACAAATTCAGAGTTGCGCAAATAACCACTGCTTCTAGACTCCATAACTTGTTCCAATTTCAGATATACATAGCTTTCCTTGATACCTATTTTCCACTCCTATATTTTACCAAATGAATTACCGTATACCTGCTACTAAATGAAAAAACATTGCACAGTGTAACTCTGTTATTGGCTCTGGGTACCTTGGGTTCTTGGTAAACCTAGAAGTCTCAAATATCTCCGCAACCAGAAGAAGTTACAGGTGAAAATGTAGGTACAAATGGCAGTTTTTTTGTTCAACTACATTTCAATATTCTTTTATTTCAAGTATTACTTTCTATAGGAAAACCTTGAAGGATCTACACAAATGACCCCTTGCTGAATTGTGAATTGTGTTTACTTTTCAGAAATGTACAGCTTTCCAGGATGTTTTATCGTTTTCAAACCCATTTCAACCACTAACTGGAAGGAGGTTGAAAGCATAATTTTTTTTTTTATTGGGTATGTCCCAGTAAAAGGCCAACACTGTGTAGGAGATATTGGTTTTCTGACAAACATCTGGCTGTTCATTGATGTTGGGAAGATGGTGATTTTAGCACCACAAACCCTTTGTTGAAACCATTGGCAGGGAAAGGACTGATGCTTTCTTCTGCAGCACTTTTTTTTCATATTTTTCCCAAAAACATAAGCTTTTACTGTTTGTTTGCATAATTTCCTGATCCCCTCCAGGGGACTCAACAAACTCTTGATACCTTTAGAATCCTCAGTACGTCGTAAGAAAAGGATGCCAATTTGGCGATGGATACCTTATGTGGACAAAAAGTTATGGGGGCTTAAGCACGAACCACCACAAATAGCCAAAAAAGGCGTGGCACGGGGAGGTCTGGCTGCAAATGAGGTAAGTGCTTTATACTGAATGAGTCTAGGGGGTGGCTTTAGTTCATACAACAGCCTTCTCAGATTCTGAATAATTCTCAAATTAAATGTGCCATTGCGAGAAAATCTCAGTGCACCTTCATTTTTGGTCATCTTATACCACTGGCTCAGACAAATGCACATGTGGAGCGTCACATTTAAGGCCATATAATGACCTGCCGTGCATTCTGGTGGTGCCTCTTTACCCTCTCGAATAGTAACCCTAACATCTCTCCCAATAAAATCTCTAATGGAACTGAAACATTTAATTTGTGACAATTTCAACAATCACAACCAGAAAGTTTTATTTCAAGTCCAGAATAATTCTCTTTTAAACACAAATGTTGTCCAGCACTAACAGACAATCTCAGCGCGACACTTCTTGTTCTGTGCTATTACAGCACAGCTCTAATTGACACAACAACCATTAGCTGCACAGCACCCACACCAACCATCTAATTCCAGAGTGGCACCCAATGACTAATTCTCACTTCTCACAGCAGTTCACTCGACTTTACAATTTTCACAAGTGCATCTTTTGCCACATCTGTAAGCAAGCATTATAAAAAGATACTAAGCAAATGCAAGAAATAACATTTGTCTGCTCCACTAAAGAATTTAAGATATTCAATTGCACAAGAAATAGTCCGGAGTGACACTTTTGGATTTACCTACACGCATGGGTGAAACCTCAAACAGCGGGAATCATCCTGACTAAATTAGTTTCTCCTTTGAACAAATGTATACACCACAAAAGTTAGCAGACAAATTACAACACAATAGATTCTTACCTATCCCGGGATCTTGGGCAACGACTAGTCTGATAACAACTTCAAATGCTTATCATTAAGCACATCTTCATCTGCACAACAACTAAAATACTAACACGCCTCATCACACAATCTTAACAAAGTACTGCAAGCTTGACATACATGATCACAATGTGTGACCCTATTATTATTCACTATCCTCTGCTGCCACAAATCTTTCTAGAACCTCTGTAAGACAGGCAATCTTCTGAACTGGTGCATTGGCTCTGAAGGCTGGGGCTGGGCTTGGGCAACTCTAATTCTCATTCAGAAGTATCCTAGCTCCCTTTGCTTCAGTAACTAACCATCCAACTTGCTACCATCAGATGGCGCGTTGATACTCACACCATATTCTTTTTGTAAAATGATCAAACATATTTTCACATTAGGTGGCTGGACCTTTGTTTAGTTGACTTGAAGTGCTGTAAGACAGCAAACATCAGAAGTACATTACAATCTAGGTAGAGCTCTTTCGGTAGGGCCGTCACTACCTTTGAAAAAAAGGAAAGTAATGGTATAACAGACGAATCAAGATTAGGGATTGGATGCAATACAAGAAACCACAGGCGTGGTCCCGGAGATACGTGGTATACTTCTCTCCCTTGCGGAGTGACCCCTAAAAAAATCTCCTTTGGATACTTGAGATGGTCAGATCACCCCTTCTTGAACTTAGAGCATATTGTGGTTAAATGAAGACTAAAAAAAAAAAAAAAAAAAAGTAACACCCAAATTTGCTGAATGTGAAAGAATTCAGTACACTTCCTCAAGTTCTCACCTCGTCTGAACTGGGACTGCAAATGTCAGCCTTGAGCTTCCAACCATCCTGATGCATAATAAACAGAAGGCCTCCTTACAATTATTTCTTCTAGTTTGATGCCAGCTTCATCCGCACAGATCTCACTACCAGTCCTCTAATAAAAACAATTTGTTTTTCTGTAGCTAACGAGAAACATGATATTGCACCTGCAAAAGGAAACAGCCTAATAGCAAGTTTAAAACACGTATTTAGATTGAGGCCTAAAGTCAGGCTAAGTTAACTCAAACTTTGGTTACATGATTATACATATATCCTCTACGGGCCCCGGAGTAGCGTGCTACTCGCCGAAAAAGTGCTTTAACGCCTCGTCAGGGGTTGTAAGCGCTATATAAATGCAATTACAATACAATATATATACATACATATTTGGAGCAAATGTTCAACATTGAATAGCCAACAAGATTACATAAATCAATTAAACAATACAAATATGTTTATGCATGGATTCCTAATAACTAATGATTACATTCCATTTGTCCGTTTAAATGCACCACATACGTTAATGAAACTGACTCACATTGTATATGAATATATAAATTATATTTATGACGTATAAAGAATGGAACCTAAACTGCACTTCTTCAGCGGATAGCGTTTCAGGGTCACTAGAGCATGTGTGTTCAAACTCAAGAATGTACACTTTCAAAACTGTAATTGCGTATTTCTTATTTCTTTTTAGAAAGGACACCGCAAATCCTAGCCTTGAATGCCTCCTATAAAGGGACTTGAGACTCAACCCAACCCACAAAAAGTAGGATTTTGTTCCATCAAGAAGGTAACAAGAAAAGATGTTGTCCATTAACCATCAGACATTAAGCCTACGTGTTTTGCTATCCTGGACCAGTCAAGTCCCAGAAAGAGCATCTCTGGGAAATGGTCCAAGAAGCCATCGCACCTTACGTTTATTAAAACACCAACCTTTGTACCTTTTTTCCAAAACCTTTTTCCCCAACTGTTTTTACATCACCATTCCCCAGTGATTTCATCCTTTTGCCAAAACTCCAAAACTGTTTTAATCCCAACCAAAGTTTTTCTTCCAACTTTTCTTTTCCCTTATCCATCTACCCTCCCCCTCCCCCCCAGAGAGAAAGGATATGTCCGCTCTAGACTATCCTATCCCCCAAAACACGCCTAACCAACATATAACAGAAAAGGAGCACTATCCATGCTGCCCTAAAGTGACATTGTTTTTTTTTTTTTTAAACACAACAAACTGACATAAATACAATCGAAACACCCCCGACCATCCTACCAAACATAGGGCGGGCGGGTGGGCAAAAACGCCGACACCGCCTCCTCACTCGCTGCGAGTGACGTAGCTTTCCCGCTCCCACCCCGAGCACGACCAAACCCCTCCCACACCCAAACAACCAATCACCTCCCGTGGGAGGTCGCATTGCGCGAACAATCCCGGGGGGACACCGGCTCGTGCCAGGTCCCCCCGGGACCCATCGCGCAACAAAGACACTCCACACATTTCTGTTCATAGCATAAAAGGTCACTTTATTACTAGGACAGCCAAAGACAGACTCGCACCTTACTTACTTATTACTTACCAACCTTTGTCCCTTTTTTCCAAAACCTTTTTGACCCACTGTTTTTACATCACCATTCCCCAATGATTTCATCCTTTTGCCAAAACTCCAAAACTGTTTTAATCCCAACCAAAGTTTTTCTTCCAACTTTTCTTTTCCCTTATCCACCTACCCCCCCCCCCACCCCCCAGAGAGAAAGGATATGTCCGCTCTAGACTATCCTATCCCCCAAAACACGCCAACCAGGAAAACCCGCAGTGTTTTCCTGCCCCACCCCAAACCTGCAAATATAAAACCACAAAGATTTTTTTTTTGTTTTTAAACTTCTTTGAGAGAACACCACAAATCAACCCCCCACAATTTTGCCAGTGCATCACGCAGTTCCATTAAATAATAAGCTTGCCCCATCTGCGACAGGTGTACCACATCGCACCTGAACAAATGAAGCATCTCACTTGAAAAATGTTCATGTACCAAGACCGTGATACCCATTGACTTGCAAAAAACTGACATTGCTCTGTTCAATTTTCGCCGGGCTTTTTCCACCACTGAGTGTAGCCTAGCCCCTCTCCATTGGTGCCTGTATACAAATCCAGTCCACGCCACCCTTGCTCCAACCCAATTTTGTTTTAGAACTACCAGATCCAACTTCATTTGTTTTATCAAGGTGAGGCCTGAAAAATCCACCAAGTCGTTCTCTCCCAGGTGTATAATTAGAAGATCCGGGATTCCCCACTCAGCAGACAGCTTAGACAGCAACGGGAAAAGGTCCTTCCACCTCATTCCACCCAAACTTTCCACAAAACCTCATGATCTTTCCCATACAAACCCAAACCCCGTCCACAGATTTGCTGTTCTGCAAAGACTGCTGCCCATTTAATCAAGGAATGGCCCACAATCCATGTCCGTTTTTTCCGGGGGAAATCCAACTCTCGACCTATGATGAAAAAACCCACAGTTAACTAACATACGAAAATAACTGTATTTCATAGCCGAACATATCTATAACAACAGTTGGACTTCCACCTCCCAATGCGCTGTATCTCCTCCCTCCCCCAACCCAATCTGGCAGCCTCCGTTGCAGCACCTATCCTAAAAGAATGTGTCCCAAAACGTTGAGGATTTTCCCCCACCAATGAAAGCCCTTTCCGCAGTACTTATAAAAACTGAAAACCAGACAACTGCCCCCCTTGATTGTGGCAAAAAATCACCCCACAACAGAAAAAACCTGACTTTAAAAAGGACTCCTACTCCCCCAAAGGGCAACAACCCGCAACCCCACTCGCTTTCAACTGAACCCAAGTTCCAACCCCCCTTTGGGCTGTCTTTGACTGTCTCAACCTGATCCGTAAAACGTCCCCATTCCCAACCCAAATGTCCGATGTCTAAATCCCAAGTTGATTTTGTAAACCCAACAGTTCCGAAACCCGGAATGCCCAGAAGAATATCCAAACCATGCACAACTTGAACCTAACTAATTCCCATGCGTTATAGCAGCAACTAGGCAAAACATTTAAGATCCTTCGTAACAACTCAAAAGTAGTAGGTTCCTTCAAAGCTTTAACAGGGACCTTGTTGCGCCCAAACCCCTTCAACATCCTTCTCAACAAAAACCCAACCTGAACCACCTTACCCAACAATAATTGACTATAAAAGGAAATACCCGCTAGCTTGCCGGAAATTGTTGTATGCGACAAACATTTGTCTAGCAAATGTAACACAAAATTTAACATAAACTGTTCATTTTCAACTGCAGCTCCATCCTGATCGTGTGCCAAAGCAAAATTTAAAAGTTCAGACCACGCTTGCTGGTAACTCCTGCACGTGGACTTAGCAATAGACTGCTCCACCAGTGCCACAATCCTCACTCCCCTAGGTCCCAGACGGTCGATGGAATCGCCGTCTTGCTTCTGTCCGCTTTTGGCGCCAAAGACCGGAACTTCTGCCAATTGCAACGAGACAGAGCATCGACGATTGAGCTGTTCACCCCAGGAATATGCCTGGCTCTAAAAACAATGTTCAGCTTGAGGATTTGCAACACAAAAGCTTGCAGCAATTGGAGCACTCTCACATCTCTGGCCTTCTGCTCATTGACCAAACTTACCACTGCCATGTTGTCAATGTGAAATAAAAGACAACGGTCCCTGAATTCCTCTCCCCACACCTGCAAAGCCACCAGTAACGGAAAGAATTCCAAGAAGGCGATACTGCGGCCCTGTTCCAACCAATGCTTTGGCCAACTCTCTGCGCACCAGCGCCCTTCCCAAAACAGCCCAAATCCTTGCGCCCCTGCCGCGTCCGAAAAAATCTGGACCTGCCACACAGTGTCGTCTTCCACAAAGTTAATGGGCACACCATTAAATTCATCCAGGAACCTCAGCCAAATGATCAAATCCTCCTTCACCTTGTTGGACAATCTTACATGGTGATGCGGCAAGGAAGCTCCAGACATAGCAAGACCAAGACGTCTGCAAAGGGTTTTTCCCGCTCTCACCACCCTACAGGCAAAATTGAGGTACCCCAAAAGCCGCTGAACCTGTCTGAGCTGCAACTTCTTTTCACCCAGAACGTCTTTCAAAAACTTCCTGATCTCCTGCACCTTAGCTAAGGGCAGACGAGCCACCATCGCCTCAGTATCAATCTCGATGCCTAAAAAGACCAACTGTGACCCAGGACCCTCTGTTTTGTCCGGGGCCAAAGGCACTCCAAAATCGCCTGTCATTTCTTGAAAACCTGCTAACACTTTGGCGCATTGCTCGCTCCCAGCTTGATCAATAAACAAACAATCATCCAGGTAATGGCAAACAGCTTCATGCCCAGACTTGCGTCTCACACACCATTCCAGAAACATGCTAAACGTCTCAAAAAGAGAACAAGAGATGGGCAATACACGGTCAACATAAAACTTCTCTTCAAAATACATTCCGAGCAGCTCAAAATCCAGCGGGTGGATGGGCAACAACCTAAAAGCCGCCTGAATGTCACACTTGGCAAGTTGTGCCCCCACTCCAGCCAAACGTACCAGACGCAAAGCGTCGTCTACTGAAGCATATGACTCCGCTGTGTCTTCCGCGGAGATGAAATCATTTACCGAATGGCCCTCAGGCCAGGACAGATGGTGAATGAGACGAAACTCACCCTGGGCTTTCTTTGGAACGACTCCCAAAGGCGATACCATCAGGTTGGGCAGTGGACAGGTACTAAAGGGACCCGCTATTCTACCCAGTTCCAACTCCTTAACCAGCTTAGCCCTAACCACATGAGGTAATTCTTGTGCAGATTTTAGATTATCAGCCCAACGCTGCACCCGTGGACCTTGGTACCCAATCCGAAAACCTACACGAAAACTTCATCGCTCCTGGCCCATCCGTGTATTCCTCCAACCAGTCCCCCATGGCCTGAAGCTTAAATGGGATAAGCGCCTTTCGGTATAAGAGGTGGAAGGGTCCCTCTGCATCTCTGCCCTCTCCCGTGAACCCCTTGGTAATGATTTGGGAAACACTGGAATATGTTATGTCAACCCCCACACTGGGCACACTCATGCTTGAATTTGCAATACTGACGGACACAGGTACCTCTATTAAATCCCCAACACGCTCCCGTGGCAGGCAACTGTCCCCGTCCCAATCCACCCGCCCTCAATGGAGTGGGACGCTGGAGAAAGGGCCGATATTGTATGGGAAGACCACTAGCTGTATGTATCATAGCCAATACCTGATGCCCCGACATCCATTGGAGCCACAGCTCCTGGTCCACCTCTCCCCATGGTTTGTCATTGAGCAAACTCACTCTGGCCCTGAACTCTTCGTCGTAGTTCAACCAGGCATAGCCTCCCGCCTGCAAATGTGCCCTCCTGATGATATCAATGTACTTAAATATTGCCACCGCCCGATCTGGATACCGCTCACAATAAACACTTGCATAAATGATAAAAGCGGCCGTCCAATTTTCGATGGTCTTCGGCACTTTGGGGCGGCGAGACAACTCTGGCTCTTCCTCCTTCGATCCCTCTCTAGCCTGCAAGTCCCTATGTAATAGGCGGAAAACGTCCACATAGTCATGACTCCAAATTCTTTGTCTCGTCCTCTGCGACAAGTGCATGCCCAGAGGCATGGCCACCCCCCCCATATAAGGTAGCTCGGTGCGACCACACCCCTGAACCTCACTCAGCGCAGAGCTACCTATGGACGAAGTGGGACTTGTCCCCCCAACCCATTCCAACTGACCCCCTGACCCCATAGAGGACTGTGGTGTCTCCTGCATCACTTTGCCCAAATCACCTGGTACCTTAGCCCTCCCTTCAGGCCCACTCCCTGGCTCCACACCTGAGCCGCCCACCAAAGGCCGCGTCCACGCAGCCCACCAGTCTTCCTTACCTGACGGCAGCTGAGTAGCCCTTTGCTGAAAATCCTTCAGACCATCACGCTGATGATGACCGCCACGCCTTCCCCGATCAGCAGAGAAGACCGCTCCAGTTCTCTGAAACACACTAGAAGATGTGAGACAACCCACCCTGACTCCAAATTCTTGACTGCCCCAGCCAGGAGCCCCCCTCGACACCCATTCCTGGAATTATCCACATTTTCCTTATCCATTTCATCATATTCACCAATGTAATCATCCTGAATCATAGTGAAATCACCACTTGTGCTCGGCATGGCGCCATCGCCAATGCCGCCATCATAACTTACCCAATTGGACACAGGCCTCTGTCGCGAGTGCCCGAACGATGACCCAAAATCCGCACCAGATTCGCCACGGATCTGCTGTGCAGTACCCAAAGCCGCACTTTGCTTCGCCACCAAATTAACTGAACTCTGACCAACAGACCCATGACCAGATTCTGCTGACAAGTTCCCGCCGCTCCAGCGAGGAACCGCCCGCAACTTACCCTGTACCTGGGAACCATTGGCTCCGGATAAAACCTCCCTGGGCAAGTCGTCGTGTTTGACCCACACCCACTGCCCTTGTTGGGGCCCCCTATCAGAATCAAACTGCACCTGAGGGTGACACGGAGGTGGCCTGGACTCCGGATACACCACCACCACATCACTGTCCTTGAGAACAGCAACATCCTCACCCTGCCCTCCCCCCCAACGAGAACTGGCCCCAACCCATCTGCCCCTCAGACCCCTTTCATCATGCTGAAAATCATATTGCTGCAAGTCAACAGTATCCTCCTCATGCCCGGGCTCCATGCCCACGTTTGCTTTTGGGGTCCCTCTAGCTTGAGGCAGCAACCTGAACTCTCCTGCGACTGAAAGCTGTGTGTAGACGACACTGTCTCACCACTCCCAGCACCTACAGTCCCCACGGAGACCTCCTGACAACCTTCCTCTTCACTGTCGCTGGAGTAGTCCACCAACGCATTAGCCAGCTACCCCACCCAAACCTCAGGCGCAATGTCCACGTTTGTGCTAGCAGCGCCCACAGCATATGCCACTGTGGGCATTCTTCCAGGGAAATCAGCTTCATGGAACAATGAAACTCCTGACGCCTGTGCAGCAACACTGTTCTCTGAGAAGAAATCACTAACCATAGGCTCCTCAAACAGATCCATTTGCTGCTGCCTATTCACCAAGGCAATGCTGGCCCTTCCACCGCGTTTCCCTGCTCTCTTCCTGGCCTGTGGCTCATAAAAAGTTGGACCTTCTCTCACCAAAACCGGAGCTGAGGCAGAGCGCAGCGGTGCCTTCTTCCCTCTAGTTCTCCTGCCTGCAGAGCGCGCTCAACGGGGTCTAAAAGAAGACACCGAAGCCTCAAACGCAGCCTCTGAGGAGTGGCTCACTCCTGCCATGCATGCCGCCACTGCCCGACTCACCCCTTCAGCCGCTAACCGCCGCGGTCGCTTCACCTGAAAACCTTCCTCAGGGACAGCTCCTGGGCGTAATAAGTCAGTGCGCCCGACCGCCACCACGGGTCCTATTGCCTCCTTGGCAATAGCATCCGCTGACATCTTCACTCCGCTCCACACCAAACACTGTGTTCGCCGAAGAGCGTGAAAATTGTGTAAAAAACGCTGACAGAAACTTCACGCAGCCATCTCCGCACCTCCGCTGCACTTAGGAAAACCGCTACAGCTGATCTCTGTCAAAATCTGACAGGAATTCACCAGCTGACGCGCCTCACAGGAAAAACGCTGACACCGCCTCCTCACTCGCTGCGAGTGACTTAGCTTTCCCGCTCCCACCCCAAGCACGACCAAACCCCTTCCACACCCAAACAACTAATCACCTCCCGTGGGAGGTCGCATTGCGTGAACAATCCCGGGGGGACACCGGCTCGTGCCAAGTCCCCCCGGGACCCACAAGGAACGATATAAATTTCGGCGATAAAAATGGGATTTCGCCATGGGCAAAAAGAAATAACGCAATCTAGAAAATGAATTATGGGTGCCTAGAAAGTGAGGCATGTGCCAACAGGAGAATTCCCACTGGTTCCTCAAGCAGTAGTTAGATAAGAGTCACGAGGAAGATGGCAGACATACGTGTGCCTGTCTGGCTGAACGCTGGATTTGTCCAGTTTATGCACACTTTCACTCTCCTCTGCTTTAGGCACCGAGCATTGGATGAAAGACTCGCCCATCACAGCAGAACCCAGGCCTCGTGTAGAGCGCTGGACTGCTTTGAAAAGCTAATTGAATCCCAAATACGGTACTCAATATTAAAGCGTGGCCTTGGGATTGATTGTGCTGAAGTGACAGTGGCAAAGACGCGCCTTTGGATTGGCTGAGAGGAACTGGGACTAGCAAAGGCTACAAGGTGAGTTGTGAGTTGTGAGCTGACTACATGCTAGACACGTTTCTGCATTTATTTATTTAATGCGATTTTATATAGCGTGACCTTTACCCGAAGGTGTCAGAGCGCTTTACATAAGAACCAGTTGCAAAACATAAATGAAGCATATGATATAAGGCTCAAATTGCACAAAAATAAAAAGTCACAGCGACTGCCAGTGTTAAACATTAAGATATAGAGATGTGGAAATTAAATTCAATTGCTTGTCTTAATGCTTATTTGGCATAGGTATAAAAACTAAGATGAGTTTTTGGGGGTATGGCACAAGAAGGCGAAAGTAAAGGCGAATACAACATTTTCTAGCTATCGCGACAAGAATTTTAGATTCTATTAACCCCTCCCATGCTGGTGACGGAACCGCTCCATCACCAGCCACAGACGCGCTGTGCTGATGACGGAGCGGTTCCGTCACGGTCCGCTCGGCGTGCCTGCGCTGGACGTTCTGTTGAGCGGGCAGGGCCGTGACGGAACCGCTCCGTCATCAGCACAGCGCACCCGAGGCTTGTGACAGAGCGGTTCCGTCAAGAGCATGGGAGCGCCGTGCGGCCCCCTCACCCCCCTAGCGATGCGGCAGAATTGCCACCGCAGCGAAGGGGTTAAGGACACGGAGGCGAGGATTATGCTTTCTCATTTCTTTACTGCAAAACTCAGCAGCCAATGAAAGTAAAACTACATATAGTAATAACAGCAATACCCATGAGGCTTAGAACCACGCCTCCATTATTACAGCCAATCACAGCATGAACCAGCATACAAAGTAGAGAGACACTAATCCGGCCTCCTCTTTCTTTGCACGAATCAGTCCAAGAACAAAGTCTTAAACTCTCAACGGAGAGATAAACAGTTCCAGTAGTAAGTTCTCAATGGAGAACAATCCAAAACCAGCAAAGGCATCCGCTTCCATTGTGAAGGTACAGCATCTCCATCCGGAGAAGGCACTCAACTTTTGTTGGAATCATTTCCTACAACAGAAAAACAAAGTTAAACAACATAACATCAAAACAACTTTACAGTTGCATAACTGTCCCAACGGGTGTGATAATCCTCGCCTCCGTGTCCTTAATAGAATCTAAAATTCTTGTTGCGATAGCTAGAACATTTTGTATTTTATGGCAGGACCGGAGGCTTCTGATTATGCTGGTTCAAAGCTCATTAATCACAGCATCAGAAACATGAGGAATAGGTTTGTAATAAAAAACTTTAAACATTGAATCTGAAGACTAATCCGCTGCTTTGAGGATGTCCTCCAAGCGGGACCCTAATAAATAGGCTTTAGAAGCCATAGCTCCTCTAGCAGAGTGAGCACCATAAACAGAAACATCAATGCCAGCTTCTGACATAATCCATCGAACCCATCTAGGTAAAGTAACAGCAGCAACTGGTTTAAATGGTTTTTGCACAGAAATTAACAACTGACCTAAAGGGTCAACCCTGTGTGAAACAGTACGTTCTTCATAACTTTTCAAACACTGCAAAACGCATAACTTGTTATTATATGGAAAAGCAGGATAGTCCACTGACCGAGACATGGTCTTAGTCAGTCTTGTGATTATGAAAAAAACACCCTGTGGAGAAAACATCCTACCAGCCAGGTCTAAAGCCCTAACATCAGAAGCTCTACGACATGATATGAGACAGAGCAACATTGTAAGCTTAGCAGAAAGCTGTTTCAAGGAAAGGTCACCATTCTCGGGCCAGGATTCCAAAAGAGTAAGAACCTTAGTAACATCCCATAAAGTGGAATACCTGGGCTGGGGGGGATTAGCCACATGAACCCCCTTCAGCAGTTTGCAGACCAGGGAATGCATCCCCACAGGCTTACCATCAACATGATCATGACCAGCAGAAATAGCAGACCTGAAATTATTAACCGACCTTTAGGCAAGGCCTGACTCTGCACACTCAGACAAAAAATTTAACACATCACTAATAGATGATCCCACGGGATCCACCTGTCTTGAAAGGCACCAACCCACCCATCTCTTCCAGGAAGCACAATATCGTTTCCGGGTGGAAGGAGCCCTCGCTTGGTGCATAAAGCTGGCAGCCGCCTGTGAAAGTCCTGCAATGCTCTCATGTCTCCTGAGAGCGTCCACACCATCAAGGTTAGTTGGTTCTGCAGGACCAAGGGATGGCAAGACCCCACTGGGTCCTGGAGAAGCGTCGGGAATGTTGGAAGATGGAAGGGTAGGTTCACAGATAACTCCAACAGAGTGCGAAACCATGACTGAGTTGACCAGAACGGAGTCACTAACACTAGTGACGCCCTCTGGCGCTGGACAAAGGCTGCTACCCTCGGGATCAATGAAATCAGAGGAAAAGCATAATTCCTCTGCAATCCCCAACGTTGCAGGAATGCATCCGTTCCCGTCGCCATCGGGTCTGGTCTCCAGCTGAAGAACAGGGGAAGCTGGGCATCGAAGCGAGAATCAAACGGATCTATCTGACATGGGCCTCGCATAACCATGATCTGAGCAAACAGCGAGGGATGAAGTCTTCAGTCACTGTAGTCTCGAAGGAATCGGGAGTTCCAATCCGCCACCTGATTGAACTTCCCTGGGAGATATTCTGCCACTACAGAGATCTTGCGATCCAGGCAGAAATGCCAAAACTCCTTCACAATGTGTACTAGCATGCGGGATCTCGTCCCCCCTAGACGGTTGATGTATCCCACTGCTGAGACATTGTCCATTCGAAGTGGGATGCAACAATTGCTCTTCAGCGGTGAGATAGACTTGATGGCAACGGACCCTGCCAACAACTCCAGACAATTTATGTGCAATTGTAGTTCCTCTGCTGACCATCGTCCTCCTGTGGTAAATCCCCCACAGCGAGCGCTCCAACCTCACTGACTGGCGTCTGACTCGACAACCACGTCTGGGGTGGTGCCGAAGATTGCTCCCCATTCCAAGCTGTCATGTGTTCCAGCCACCATTGAAGCTCTTCTCTTGCTTCTGGAGAAAGGGGAATGAGATGGTCGTAATGAAACTTCCTCTGTAAATAAAAGATCTTTAGTCTCTGAAGGGCTCTGTAATGTAATGGTCCCGGGAAGATAGCCTGGATCGAGGATGCCAGGAGACCAACAATTCTCACCAGAACCCGCAAGGAAATCGTTTCCTTGGTTAAGGTGGATCTGATTTCCCTCTTTATGGACCTGATTGAGGAGTTGATCCCGATCCTGTGCCAGACTTAGCATGTTGTCCAGATATACAATGAGGTGCACCCCCATCTCCCTGAGGCGAGAGACCACTGGCTTGAGGAGCTTGGTGAACAGCCACGGTGCTGAGGAGAGGCCAAAGGGGAGTGAACGATACCGGTACCATTGCCCTTTCCATGGAAACTGCAAGAACCTTTAATGTGAGGGGCAAATGGGGACCGTGAGGTAAGCATCTTTTAAGTCTAGGCGGACCATCCAGTCCTTCTCCACCAGGAGGTCTCGCAAGAGGTGAATACCCTCCATCTTGAAGTAGCGATATACCACAAAGGGATTGAAATCTCTTAGATTGAGTACTAGGCGTTGGGCACCACCCTTTTTCTGTACCAAAAAGATGTTGCTGCAAAAGCCTTCTGGAATGAAGGGTCCTACAGCAATAGCCTGTTTGGCCAACAACTTTTCCAGTTCTGAGTCTATAAAACTCTGTTCTAGATGGGAAAAATGGAGAGGCTGAGGCGGAGATGCCTGATGGGGACACTCCAACATCTCTATCTGGTAGCCCTGCACGGTCTGAAGGACCCAAACATCTGAAGTGAGACTCTCCCAATTCACCACAAAGTGTCGTAACCTGCCCCCAAGAGGAGTGACAGGACACACAGGACTTACAAGAGGACTGATTGTCGAAATTCTTGTAGCCGCGGTTGACAACCCGATTAAAGCGGCCTCTGTAACCGCGGGATCTGGATGGGTAAAAGCCCGCCTGGTCGGGCTTCTGGGTGTACCCTCTAGCACGTTGTGGGGCATATCCTCGCTGAGGACTGGTGTTGGAGTAGTGGCCCGTCGAGCGTCCTCTGCCACACCCGGCCCTTCCAGAGATCTGATGCAAGACTCTCTTCAGTGAGGCCTGAGGCTTATCAAGAGAGGCAAAGGTGCTAACAAACTTGGCAATGTCTTTAACAAATTTGTCCCCAAACAACTGTCC
This sequence comes from Lissotriton vulgaris, assembly GCF_964263255.1. NCBI lineage: Eukaryota > Metazoa > Chordata > Amphibia > Caudata > Salamandridae > Lissotriton > Lissotriton vulgaris. The sequence continues at coordinate 449,764,496 of NC_141700.1, forward strand.
TTCGGCCAAAGGTCCTGGCTCCGATGAGGCCAGCTCCACTAACTGTGGGTCAATCCGCAACAGGACAGATTTTCTTCTCTCAGAGGCAAGAGGGCAGGTAGCGTTCCCAAGCATGCAAATGGCTTGTTGCGCCCAACCAGCCAGAACCTCCGGGTGGATGGCGGCGCCAGTCTCCTGAGCTTGTAAGGCCAATTCCAATATTTTGGCCAAGGGGCCCGAAAGGTCGAGGACCTTGTCTTGGCACGCTCTGAACGCGCGGTCAATCCCCTTCTTGGGGTCCTTCTTGTATTTCTTAAGGAAGGTAGTCATGGAAGTGTCAATGTCGGGGGTAAAGGCCACCTTATGGGCAAGGTCTGGACTTGGGCATTCTGACTTGAGGCGGGCCCTAACCTCCTTGTCAAAGGCTTTGCGCAGGTGGGTTTCTAAGTAACCTGCCACAGCCAGAGGTGGAACCCAATCAGAGGACCTTGAATGAACAATATCCGAAGGGTCAAACATGAAAGGTGATGGGGTAACTGGGGAGGAAGCATGCTTACGCTTCTTTGCGCGTTTGCGCGCTTTCTTATCTTATCTTAGGGGATTCTTGTATAGCGCACTGACACTGAGAGGTTTCCTGGCGCTGGCTGAGTGCCAATGAGATGGAGAGACGGGGGTCTAGCCAGTCTGTGTGAAGAGGTGAGTTTTCAGGAGTTTTCTGAAAGCCAGAAGGGAATTGGCAGATTTAAGAGGGAGAGGTAACTGGTTCCAGAAGGCGGGGGCAAGGTAGGCATATCTACGACCGCCGTTTTTTTAGTTTGTAGCAGGGACAGCTAGCAAAAGGCGATGGGAGGAACGAAGGTTACGTACCGGACGGTAAGGAATGACCAGTGATTTGAGAAAGGCAGGGGAGGTCCCGAACACAGCTTTAAAGGTCAAACAGCCGATCTTAAATGCAGTCCTCTGCTCCACCTGCAACCAGTGGAGTCTGTGAAGCAGTGGTCTCACGGATTGCCACTTCGGGGTTTTATAGGCCAGCATTGCCGCTTGGTTCAGTACAATCTGGAGCCTATTAAGGAGGAATTTAGGTAGCCCGTAGTACAGGGAGTTTGAAAAATCCAGGCGGGAGAGCATCAGGGCGATCAGGACTTGTATCAGGGCCTCTGGTGTCAGGAGATGGGAAACTTTCCTGATTTTTCTGAGCTGGAACATACATGAGGACACAACCGCACCAACCTGAGGCTTAAGAGAGAGCTCCGAGTCAATTATGACCCGAGGCTCTTTGCTGACTTAGCCGGGACGGGCGGGGAGCCAAGCTCAGTTGGCCAGAACTGTGGGCCCCAGTGAGTGAGACTGTTTCCTGGAAGGATTAACTCGGTCTTCCCCGGGTTCAATTTAAGCTGGTGGGAGTTCATCCAATGTTGGATGTGTAGCATCACTGCTTGACAATCGAGCGCTGCATTGGTGGTGTTAAGCGGAAAAATGATTTGCAGATCGTCTGCATAGTTGAATACGGTGATATTCCACCTCTTCAAGGAGAAAATGAGCAGCTGAAGATAAAGATTAAAAAGCAGAGGGGACAGGGACGATCCCTGAGGCCCTCCGTATATGGATGGGACCTGTGCGTCTGTGAAGGGACCAAGCCGGACCACCTGCATTCTGCCCAACAAGAAAGATTTGAGCCAGGCAGAAGCCAGGCCTAAGATGCCGGCTTGCTCGGCACAGTGGATAAGGATGTTGTGGTCCACCGTGTTGAACGCAGCCGACAGATCCAATAAGACAAGCGCCTGTGATGTCCCTTTATCGGCATTAGTCCTGAGCGTATCCATGACTGCCAGGATCACAGCCTCGGTGGAATGGGCTGGTCTGAACCCAGCCTGATTAGGTTTGAGAAAGTTGGAACGCTCGATGAATTCAGATAGGCAGCTAGTAACATGTGCCTCCAGGAGTTTGGATAGGTAGGGCAAGAGAGAGATAGGCCGATAGTTGGCGAGGTCGTCCGGGTCAGCTCCAGGCTTCTTCAGTAAAGGCACAAGGACAGCCTCCTTGAAGGAATTAGGTACTACTCCTGCCTCCAATGAGGCATTTAATAAAGGCAAGATGCAGTTCGGTAAGGACAGGCAGATGTCACGAAAGACAGAGGGAGGACAGCAATCATTAGGTAAGCCAGATTTGACTCGAGCAACAAGTTTAGCCAGAGTGCTGGGGTCGAGGGCAGGGAAGGAAAGCAAGGAAAGCGGGTTTTCAGGGGGGATGCTGGCATATCATCAGGGAGGACTGAAGGAATCATATTCTTGATCTTGGCAATTTTTTCAATAAAGAAATTATTTAAGGCATTACAAGATTCTTGCGTCGGGGTCTGAGAAGGAAGAGTCCTTGCATCAGACGTAAGCTCCCTCATGATTGAAAAGATCTCCTGAGATTTGTTATGAGCAGTGAGAATCCTTTCCGAGATGTGAAGAGCTTTTGCTGCAATAAAAGCATCTTTATATTTTTTTCCTGGCAGCGATATATAGCTCTCTGTCGATGGGCAGATAATTGCGTCTCTACCTACGCTCCGTTTGGAGCAGTTCGAGTTGCTGAGCTTTCAGGTTGGGGTTGAACTACTTGTGGGACTTACTGTGCCGGGAACGGGGGAAGCTGGAGAGAGGGGCAAAGCGATCACTGGCTTTGATGATCCAGCCAGTAAGATCTTCCTCCAGAGTGTGGACAGTCGCAGTTTTAGATAACGAAGGACAAGTCTCAGCCAAGAATGAAAGAAATACCTGGGAGTCAAGAGTGCTCCATTTACGGGCAGTCCCACCGGCCATGGGAGGGACCTTAATGCAACCTCTGACTGTGATCACTGTATCGATCAAGTAATGGTCGGACCAGATACAAGGAGTGATCACAGGATAGGAGAGAGTCAGATTATGAGTCCAGATGTGATCTAAAGTATGACCCCCAGTGTGAGTGGGGGAAGTAACGTGTTGGTTCATGTTGAAGCTGGTGAGGACTTCAAATAGCTCAGCCGCATGAGGGCCAGCTTCCTTGTCATTATACCAATAGTTGAAGTCGCCGAAAATGGCGACTCGAGTAGATGAAATAAGTAGATTGGCTAGCTGTTCACTGAGGGCAGCAGGGAACGAAGGCATAGGGTAGGGAGGACGATAAAGGATGATAATGGTAAGAGCACCCTCTCCGGTCTCTAGCTTGATGATGAGATTGTCCACGTCAGTGAGAGTGAAAGAGTACGTGGAGGGAAATTTAAGCTCCTTACGGATGACAGCTGCCACCCCGCCACCGGCACGGCCAGAAGGTCGGTTCGTATTGAGCAGGTAGTAATCGGGGGCAGAGCAGCTAAGATGTCAGGGAGAGAATCATCATTCGGCCAGGTCTCGGTAAGTAAGAGAATATCCGGTCTTTCATCGGTGAGGAGGAGGAAGAGATCAATCTGATGCTTGACCAGTGAGCGTGTATTTAAGTATAGGGCCCGGATACGTGTTTCAGTCAAACTGGGATCAGATGCTGTTTTGTACAAGGGGAGGGAGGAGGTACATACCGTGCAATACAAAGGGCCGAGATAGTATCTAATAACTGCGGGGTTAGTGCAACAGATGCACAATCCAGATCCCTAAGTACATGAGAGGAATAAACAAAGGGGGAAGTGGCCTCCAACGCCTCCTTAGCGCAGACGGGCGCAGATGGGCAGGACTCTGGCACGACTCTGGCACAGGTCCGGCGCGTCCGCTGCCCGCGTCCGCTGCGCGGATGCATGACCGTCCCCTTTTATGCGCGACTAGAGCGCGGGGGATTGGACACACACCCAATATGGCCGCCGCTTGTCTGAACCTGGGACCAACTCCACAGCGTCGATACTCGGCTGGGAGTGGCCCAGGGCAATAAGGAAGAGGGGGAAGGAGTCAGCAGTGAGAGCTTATTAATTCAAGCTGATGGGGAGTTGTTGCAGCGAAGTTTAAAAAACGCCGATTTTTCAGTTTTTAAAATGCCTAGTAAAGTTAAAATGACACAGCAGCACAACCTCCCGGCTTCCGCCTCAGGAGGGACACAAATAGCACTCAATCAAACAGGCAGCAGGCTCGGGGAACCCCTTTTATGCGCGACTAGAGCGCGGGGGATTGGACACACACCCAATATGGCCGCCGCTTGTCTGAACCTGGGACCAACTCCATAGCGTCGATACTCGGCTGGGAGTGGCCCAGGGCAATAAGAAAGAGGGGGAAGGAGTCAGCAGTGAGAGCTTATTAATTCAAGCTGATGGGGAGTTGTTGCAACGAAGTTTAGAAAACGCCGATTTTTCAGTTTTTAAAATGCCTAGTAAAGTTAAAATGACACAGCAGCACAACCTCCCGGCTTCCGCCTCAGGAGGGACACAAATAGCACTCAATCAAACCTTTGGACGCTTGGGATGAATCTGTGTCCGTATCTGTATCAGTAGTGGTATCCACCACAGGGATAGGCGAGGATTGGGGCAGGGGAAGGGGTTGGGCGACATCTTTGGCGCTTTCCTTAGCTTTGGAAAGCTTAGCGTAGGAGTGGACATGCGGCCAAGAAGAGCCAGAAGGGTCACTGGGGCTGGAAATCGGGAGTAGGGCAGAACCAGATGGAGGGAGATCTCTGGGACCAGACGGGACAAGCAATTCCAATTTCTGGGTCAAGGGTAACAGGGCAGAGGATAAAGCTTTATCTAATTTAGCGTCAAGCTTCTTATCAATAAGGTCCTCCATGGACTCATCATTATAATACTCCTCGTCACCCTGCTCACCGACAGCTGCAACCTCCTCCTGATAGCAATCAAATTCTGCCATCTTCCAAACAGAATACATTCTAATCAAAAATATTCCCAGAGGGAAGCTTAATTATCAGCCCTAGGCAAAGGGCGTCGGTTGGGAGAGTGCCTGGTGCAGGAGCCAAAAGAAGTAACAGTACCAAACTGAAAAGCAAATTCACAGTCTCTGAAGTCCCACTCTAGGACTAATGGAGGGTGAAAAAGGCCCCAAACTGCAGTAGCAGAGGGACCGTCCAAAAATTTAAGTAATTGAGGTCCTGGCACCTCGAGGGTTAATTCCTGTGCATCAGCCCGGTAACCGGCTTTCAATGCTGCCTGTACGCTTATTAAGGCCCCTTAATTGGCTCCTGGACGCGCTGCGGTGTCCCCTTTTCAGCCCGGGGAATGGCGTCTCAGATCGGCACTTTGGAAGGGCTGCGCGCATCTGAAGACGCGCCCGAACCCTAGAGACGCACGCAGGGCGCCCGTGAAGGGCCCGACGTGCGCTCGCTCCCAGAGGGTAGAAAAGAGAGCGCGGCGCACCTGCAAGGGAAAACAGCAAAGCCCTTGAAAACAAAGGTAGTAGATCGGCAATAAAGCCACATACATCAAATGTCAACAATATGAAAATATAAATCAAAAGCAATGTATGCAACACAATGAACATTGCATATAAAGTAGAGAGGCACTTATCTGGGCTGCGGAGCAGCAAAGAAAGAGGGGGCCGGATTAGTGTCTCTCTACTTTGTATGCTGGTTCATGCTGTGATTGGCTGTAATAATGGAGGCGTGGTTCTAAGCCTCATGGGTATTGTTGTTTTTACTATATGTAGTTTTACTTTCATTGGCTGCTGTGTTTTGCAGTAAAGAAATGAGAAAGCATAATCAGAAGCCTCCGGTCCTGCCATAGAATTGCAGATTTGCATAGCCAGTTGTGATTGTGAAGGAGAGACCTGCGATTATTAAGGACAAGAGGCTAGTATTACGCAATCTCCGAACTCACTGCTTTTATTGACAGTATTGTAACAAAGAAAGTAAATTACCCGTAATGCATTTCTTTGTTTACAGAAAGGTAAACTTACACTTTTATGTAAATTGACGATTTTTTTCCTATTGACAAAGGTATTTTACCAGTAGTATCGTTAGGACTGCGGAGTCTCCTCACTCACAGTGGAGACCCCGCGCATATAAAGATAGGGCAGTCCTATCTATTTATGTGCAGAATCTAGTGCGGAGACTCCACAGTCGTAAGGATACTACTGTTAAAATACCTGTGTGAATAGGAAAAATTGGTGAATTTATATAAAAGTGTAAGTTTACCTTTGTAAGTCAGTACCATTGGCTATATAAGGACCAGTAGCCCTGTGCCCCTCCTCTTTTCTTGCTGCTTAGAGTTAAGTGTTTGGGACGTGTGTTGCAGGAAAGAGCTTGGCTATTCCTAAATACCTTTAAGAATGTCGTTTGGAGCGTTTATACTTTGCTAATCATAATATTGCTGTATTGGGGGTTTGCTTTGTTTTCCTGTCTGCGAGTCATTTTCAGGGATCCCCAGGTGCGCATACCTGCTGCCAATAAAAGAGTGAAGGAAGAGATTCCATAACACAAGCCTCTTGTCCTGTTATAAACTTATGTTCTTTGCCATTCATATTACTCGAACACGGAGGCTCGTGCCACAGGAAATAAGTGTGCTTCCCTTGCAGGCTAGCTAGGACCAATCTCATTATTAAGAATATGATCACATTCGGATGTCCTCTTGGGAGCAGCATTTGTATGCCTTGATGCTTCTCCCTGTTCACAGTTTGTCCTCTTTACACACAAGCTGTGCTCTGCGTGTCTGAGACGTGCAAACGTACTATTACACGCCAGTAACAATGAAAATAAAAGCAGCGTGATACGGACAGGTGAAGTTAAAAGTTTGGGGTCCTGCAGTTGGTGTGCTTGGGCAACGTGACCTCCTATAAAAAGAGATGGGATTGTGCTTGAGACTTGGATGTATGCAGGGTAGGCTGAGTGTGAAATATTTTTCCTGAAGTTTGTGGGTGAATGAAGCTGGAGCCTCTTCAGTTTTAAATGTTTTTGAGGGTTAATGGAGATAATTTCCAACAATTTCAGATAACTGTCAAATTATGAACCATTAATTTTGGGGTGGGTGTGGGTTTGAGGTTTCCACTCTTGAAGTATAGGTCAGTGTAAAATTAGAACATATCCAAGATTGGGTGCCTGAATTTTGAGTTTATTGGAATGCTTGGACAATGTGGTTTGGAGCTGTAGTTTTGCAACTTCTTCTCAGGAAAACCCCCCACCCCCTAATATCCATCTCATTGAGGTGACGCTTGTTGACTACACTCGCTCGTAATCTCACTAAAAAGGGATTACTCGTCACTACTTTCAGAGTTCACCAACTAACAGGGGATGCCATTGGCATGTGGGCCATGGATACGTATAAGGTCTTGACCATGTTCTCAGGTTTGGAAATTCGACCCTCAGCCTCCATGGCCCTATCCACTACATTCCGGAGGTCTTGATCGACAAGTGCTATATGAAGCTCAACTTCATCAATCTAAGTTTCGAGTGCCATTTGGTAGTCCTTAATCACTTGAAGAATAGCATCCTTTTAAGATGCTAAAATAAATTAAGGGTTGGGTTGACCTTGAGCAGAGCAGTCTGGAGAAGGGCAAGATGGCACCCTGTTAGCAGCATTTGCTTTGGTAATCTTGTTGAGTTTCCACTAATGGGGTATTTAATTGAGCCCGGTAAAGACGGTGAATGCTGTCCCCCGGAGGAACACGTAGAGGAAGAAGTCAGGACTGCTGCTGGGCCCAGCCTATGCACGATTGTGTCCCAAAAAGAGAGGGAGAGTAACCAGGGAGCCTCCCATGCAGCACAGTGAGGTGTGTGTATGAGACTTGGGCCTGATTACGGGTTTGGCAGTGTGGCAGCGGGCCGCCACACCAGTGACCCCCTGCCACACAGTCAAACCCATTGAGACCGCCCACCGGATTCCAACTGGAATCCTGGTCGGGGAGTCCTGCATTGGTGTAGTGCATGTAGTGTAGTTCCTATATTCCCAATAGGCTCTGCGCATTGGAATAACATAAACGATAGTTTAGACGTAGGACTGAGGTCGACTAGGTCTCTTTTGAATATGTTAGACTTAATTGTGTGTGCCAGCTAGCTCAGAGGTCACTAGAAACTTTCTCGAGTAAACAAGAAGGTGTTTAGCTTTCCTGAATAGACAAGAAGGGATTAGCTTCTGACAACCGCCTAAACATGACAACTTTGCTCCCTCTAGAACAAGGAGTATATTTCCAGAGTCGCGGAAACAATAGATAGCTATTTTACTCAGTCAATCGTGCATGCTTCGTTTCACCAGAGATGCAGAGAAATAGAGAGACGGGCGTTTTCAATAAAAGGGTTATTTATTGAGCAGTCTTCTTTCTCATGCAGGAGAAATGAATTGCCACAATTGCAATACTTGTCATAAAGTAAAGTGCGTACAGTAAAAGGAGTATTATGAAATAATACTGTAAAAGTATTTATATGGTTTCTAAGCCATAAGATACTTAAAATGGATAAAATACATACAACAATAAAATAATGACTAAACGTACTCAACTGGTGTTTCTAAGATACACCAACCCAAATGTACCTAACTTAAGCCTAGTACAAGGAAGGAGTAGATGAGTTACATTTTTTTGCCAAGAATCTGAATCAAGAATTCTCTGTGGGTCTAATCAGCTCCGTACCTTGGGTATAGAATGAAGGAGGTCTTGTATCTCTCTCTCAGGACTCGATCTCCCAGCAACCCGCGAGGGTGTCAGGGAAACACTGGAGCTGGATTTTCTCAGCAGGAGAAAAGACAGCGTCTCTCTCAGTGCGTCAGCAGGGAGGGTCGGCTTCCTTCGGCACTCGTATCAGCAGGGCGTCGGGCAAGTATATAACCGATCTGCTCCAAACCACTGTGTGTTGCTTAAGGCAGATGTTGGTATATTTATACCTGGAAGGTGCCGAGTTTGACGTAAGGTTGGACATAAGACGTCACTAAGAACTAGCAGTTCTTTCAGGACTCCAGGAGTTCTAGGACAAATCAAAACAGAAGCAGGGGGAAGTCCCGGGCTGCTGGAGGCTTGGTTTGTTTAAGAACGCGTTGTGTTTTCTAGGAGTCTATGGGAGTAGCCTTGACGTATTTGGACTGCATTGGCTAAGACTTAATATGGATATGATTCTTATGCCTTTATAAGGATATGATTTGTTATAACCACATAAGGGCATACATCGGGAATGTCTAAATTAGGGTCCTAGATACATTCACAACACCCACTCCACGTATAATGTCCATCATTACTGAATACTAAGCAATACTAAACATATAACGATGCATGTGTTTTTCATCCCACCCCAAAATACATAGTTAGCATTTGAAATGGTATATACACGAAATATGAGTATAATACTGTACGCTTTTAGTAAGCAGTGGTGTCATTCAGATAATACATATTTTGTACATTTAGAATGTTGACTGAATGAATCACGAAATTTACATTTATGAAATGGCTCTTAATACAGAAGAGAAGGTCGAGACCATTTCATCACAAATTTATACAAGACTGTACATGTGCTAGAGGCTAAATCAAAATATTGTCTCTAGAGATTCTAAAATTAGAAATATTGTTCTCTAAGAATAGTTCTACTTTAAGCAGGGTATCATGTGCCAAAAAAAATATATATTTTGGGAACTAGGGAAAATAATTTCGTTTCTGGGAAGAAAAATAGTTCCAATGTTTTTTAAGAAGTTCTGTTTATCAAAACTGAAGGCCGAATTCAGAGTTCAGGGAACGTTGTGTGCTCGCTATTTCAAAAGATATTCTCGTTGTTAGGAGAGAACATTAATTCAGATAGGCTGGTAAAAAATTTGTCTACAACAGTAGGTGAAAGTTGGGCCATGTCCGAAAAAGTAGAAATAATGCATATGTGCGAAGCATTGCCATCATCGGTGTTCAGATCAGCAATGGTCATGGAAGGTTGCACCTGTGTGCCGCTTTCATCTCGTACCTCACGGCCACCTAGTCGTAATGGTGAGGTCTCAACGAATGCCGTCATCAGAATTGGTAGCCGCTGGGGACAACACGTTGCATGAGCCGTTACCGAACCAAGCAAAGTATCGTCATCCATAGGTACTGCTGATGGGAGTGTGAGACAGACGTCTAACACGCATTCTTCTTCGCAAAGCACGCATCGTAGAACAGGTAAGATACAATCTTGCCAGGTTGGTCTGAATGAAAGAAACCAGGTAGTATTCAGATCTCTTAGCCAAGCCAAGCCGAGGACTTTAGTGATCCGTTCTCGGTATTGCATTGCTAGGATCGTGTCTTCCTTTGTAGCCTGAGTTTTGTCTGTGACTTGACTTGCCATATCGGAGCAGAAGGAACAAAAATAAGATTCCTGCTATGAGTCCCAAGATGAGAGGCAGGCCGCCGAACACAGAATGTACGAAGTTCGGGAAGATGCCAAGAACTGCTTCTAAGTGTGCTAGCAGTCCCGAAAAAAGTGTCTTAAATACATGTGCGATGCCACTGGTATCTGACATGTTTAAGATTTGACTTAACATTTCTATGAAATGTACGGGGCAATTTGTTGATAATAATGCATGTATCTCTGCTGCTGTCCTTGCAACTTGCATATCATACGTTTCTCTAGACGAGGTTAAAGGCACAGTTGTTTGTAAAAGAATAAACTTCATTGTGCTTAAAGTATCAATTCGAATAGAAGAGATATTCAAAGAAAGCCATATCGACACCTCCATGTCTGGTTTGCTGTTTGGATACAATACTTGCATACAACAACGACCATGGAAGTATCGCTCATGAGATAGGCTTTTCCTGGCACCATGCCACAACAGCTGGGGTCACTTCACTTATTAGAACGTACCTGCCGTTGGAAAGCTGTCTGAAAAAAGGCTTTATCTGTGTAGCAGGAGTGCCCCCAGGTGACATGAAAGATTATTTGATGAACCTTCGCAGGCTCCATGCAAGTTAATTCCTTGACTCAGAAGTGTACTGCTCAGTGATTTTCTACAGTTGTTACCACTAAGAAATACCTCTTTCTTGCCCCCACTCCAACATCTATGTGTATAAGGCAAATTCCAGGTTGACTTGATGTATCCTTTACCCAACCTTTCATACAGGCCTGCTGGTATATACTTTTGGCAGTATTGAAACTGAAAAGTTGTTATCAGGATTGTAATGGTGCCATGGATTATCCACTCAATGACCGGTCGTTCTGACATTGTCAATGGTAATTATTTGAGTTTTTCAATGCTCAGCACCGTATATTCTACCCCTCTTTGTGCCAAAGAGATTTGTTTATCAGTAAGGTTATAGAAAGAAAATAATGACGTTGTGTTGATTAGACGCCATGGCACGTTGCCTGAACGCAAATTTTGTAACGTCCAGTCTAACTGTACAATAGAACGTAATTGGGACTGGCCATGTTGTAACATTAGCATATCCTGTTCTATTATATAAATAGCAGATGATACAATGCTGTCCAGTGAATACATTCTGGAGGACAGAGTCGTTAACCCATTGTCCACTACATAAAGTGATTTTTCCAAATTAATACGATCAATTTCTCGTATTATTTCTGCAGTTTCAATTTGTGTTATTTCCAAGCTTCATTGTAAGCTGCGTATATACCGGTGTATCAGAAACGTTTTTGATGCTGTTTGCGAGGTCACAGTAAGAAATCTCGCAAGTCAGCACCTTCTTTAAGTAAAGTTAAGTGTTGCTTAATTTCGAGTAGTGTGGATTTCTGTAGCCATTCGAGGCATAGTTTTCCTACACTGTATGTTGTAATTATCCCTGGATGTTGTCTCTGGGAATATCTTGGGTCTGGCCTATTGTGTTTGAACCCCTGTACTTTGTTCAGGAATCTATCTTGACAGTTATTAGTGTCTGTGGGCCAGATCAACCATTTGTTCCAATTAGGAAGTGTTCTGTTTTGTTTTAAAATATGGGATATGTCTAACCCCTCATCTGTAGTGTTATTTCTATCAGGCATAGGCTTTGGTATAGACGGGTTGTTTAAATCTTTTATCTTGGCTAGACCAAGACAGGTTGTTTGTTGAATGGTGTCATTCAGGAACATTATTTGTTCTGGGATCATGCAGGCTCTGAATAATGATTCTAAACCTTGTACCTGCCATTCTTTTGTACACCAGACAGTTTTTGTCTCAATGTTTTTTTTCTCCAAAATTCAAAACCAAATGTAGACATTTTTTCATAACATTTTTCAGAATAAATCAGTTTAATGTTTGTCAACATGTTTTTCATTCCTGTCTTATTCATAATTTTAAAATAAAATGTTTCTGGATCAGTGATATTAAACCCTGAGAAGTATGGGAATTTCTCATAAAATGTTTTTGAACTGCCTTTTGGCGGAGTTGGACAATGTTCCTATTGATTATAACTGAAAACATTTCTAGGATTAGCAGATTTATGCAAATAATGATGCCCAAAATGATTAAAGCAATACATTTCTTCATAATTCAATGAACCTTGTAAATAATCATGTTCTGTAAATTTTGCTGACATTTCTAAATCTGACATCATATTATTAATAATTTCAAAGTCCCAATCATCAGAGAAAGTACTAGGTGCTACAAAGTCACTTAAAGAAATCTTGAACTGATGTGGATATTTCAAGAGTTCAACCGGGCCATAGATTTCGTAATCAGTATTGTCCCATGCTACACCACCAGGTATAGGAATGGCTGTGATGTTCACTGATGATAGTTCTCTTTTTTCAATGTGAGAGGATCTGTGAGGTTTTAGAACCAAGTTGATGTTCTGACTTTCTGTGTCCATTGTACTGCATTTTCCATCAATCATTCTTCCCAAGCTTAAAACTAAGATGAGCCAGAGCAGGAGGAAAAGTACACCTAACACAATCCACAGTTCAATCCACGGTGAAATCAAATATGTTTCTGCAAGTTGATGAAAGAGTTCTGTAATTGCGCCTTTGAAAGTTTTGTTTGCTAAAGATGATGCAAGGAAATATATAATTGCCCTCCTCAAAAGCTCTTTTCCTTAACTTCAATCGTGGGACTGGGAGAAAGAGGTCCAACGGGCTCATAGGTTTCCCTTAATGATCAGAACTCATGAAGCATCACCTCAACAACATCCTAGAGCCATGCTTTTATTCTTTGGAAATTTCCTACTTCGACAGGTTCTCTATGACTTAGCCTGACCCACCAGCAAGAGAACATTTGAACGGGCAACCTTTTTCACCAGGCCAGACTTTGCTCATGCAACTGTTGAGAGGAGATGGCGGTTGAGGCAACTGTTTGACCCCTTCCAAAAATTAGCAGCCTTAGTGTTTCTTCAGAATCCGGCAAGATTAAAGATTGTCTACCAAGCCATACTTGTAGCTTTGTCTCTGAGATTCAAGCTAAAAACTATCTGGACGAGATCTCAGGACATAAAAAAAGCCTATCAATGTAGATTAGAACGGCCAATGCATAAGGCATGGGATAGAGTGATAACATATGGCTGCGCTCTTCCTTACCTATTTTTCTTTATTATGCTCTTTTCCCTTTCTCTTTCTTTTTGGTAGGCTAATAAATCGTTGGGTAAAGTTGATAGAATATATTGTTTCCATTTTTGTGTGTGTTTTCCTTTCCCTACTCTGCTCTATTTCTGCTCCATGAAAGACTGCTTAATATCACAATTATAGAATGTTTACAAGACAATGCTGTAAGGGATATTTTCAGACTTCATGCTGATAGAGAGGCTTCTCTAAGATGTATGGATTGTACTAATGACATAGCGTTTAGGGTAAATTTTTCTTCTTAGGTGTTTAAATTATACACTTTCTTATTTTTACGTTGGTTTCGGGGGGATGCTCGTCGGGGTTGCTGGAGCGGTCTCGATGGATGTCACGTCCCTGGCTTCTCCAGGGCAGGTAACCTCTAGTGGTGGTGGTGGGTGGGGGGATGGGATCCTTGGGTGGCGGGGGGTCTGGGGGAAGGTCAGACAGGAACTTTAAAATTTACAGAGAAAAAGGAAATTATAAAGTTATAGCTAACACTTTATCTATGGGAGAGTATCTCTCTAAGATGCGTAATATAAACAAATGGAGCACTGAAGATTATGTCTCTTAATATCTGCGATCTAAACGATATTAAGAAGAGACAAGCAGTTGCGGTGGGTCTACAAACTTCAGGCCCCAATATAGTATGTATGCAGGAGACGCCTGTCGAGGGCTCACAGCTACACCTTTTAAAAACATTGGGGTACAAATTAATCTGCGCTACCACTCAGGGAGCTCGTGTTAGGGGGTGGCAATCTTAGCTAAAGGCGGAGGTTTTAGCTCCAATCGATGCAAAGCAGATAAATTCGGCAGGTGGGCAATCACAGAATGCCAGTTTGAACAATCACAGTTGGTTACCATCTGCTCAATTTATGGGAGCAATTGTTACGATCCCACCCCGATCAACGAGGTTTCTAGTGAACTTGCACATTGGCCACTACCAGTACTCATCTGTGGGGATCTCAATATTAACTTACCTTCCGATTGGTCAATGAATGATAGTTGGGTGTATCATGGGAGGAAACCTAAAGTGTTCAAGGCCTTAAAACATCTATGTCATATGCACGGACTTCTGGATGGGTGGCAGATCTCTAATTCTGAGGATCCTGGTTACACTTTTTTTTCAAATCCACACCGGGTTCATGCTAGGCTTGAATAATTTTTTCTATCACAGACATTAAGCTCTAGCACACAAATAGAAAAATTTCCCCGAGTACTCTCTGACCACAACCCTTTAGTATGCACCCTAGAGCTAACACAAATGGGCCAGAAGCCAAGGAATTGGACCTTCGAGAAATCCCTGCTCCTTGAAGAAGATTATTGTAATCATATGCAAGCATGGATATCCAATTTCCTAGAAAATAATGTAGGGAGCACCTCTATAGAGATAGTGTGGGACGCTCTAAAAGCAGAAATCCGAGGGGAAACCACACAATATTCAATGAGGGCTAATAAATTGCCAAAATAGTAGTGTTCCTGGAGAAAGATAAACCTCCGGATCAGATGGGCTCCTATCGCCCCATCACCTTAATCAACGTGGATTCAAAAATATATTCCAAATAATTAGCGAATCGTATGTCACCATTAATCCACAAACTTGTTTCAAATTCCCAGCACAGGTTTGTACCTGGAAGAGGAACCACAGATCACATTCATAGAGTGATCACCCTATTTGACAGCACAGAGGTGACGGGAGACCCAATGGCGCTTATTTTGCTAGACGCCGAAAATGCCTTTGATCGGGTCTCCTGGTCATTTCTGTGGCTGGCAATGGGTCATTTGGGCTTTAAACAAGGATTCATTCAGGCGGTACAAAAGCTATACACCGACCCTAAAGCTTTAGTGATGGTAAATGGCAATATTTCCAAAGAATTAATAATATCAAGGGGAACTCGACAAGGGTGCCCATGCTCCCCATTGCTTTTTGCTATCTACATTAAGTCTGGAATCTAATGCAGGTATTATTTCTATACTGACCCAAGGCTATATGACTAAAACTCTTGCTTATGCCGACTATATCGCCATAGTAACACCAGATCCGGCATTAGCCTTACCTATAATTGAAATTGAGGCTAAAAACTTTGGTAATGTGGCCTGCTACGCTCTCAACCAGAGTAAAACTCAAGTGGTCTTAAACGATAAATGCACTATGGTAGATCCTCGTGTGACAACAAAAGCAACCTACCTAGGGGTATGTATCACCTCCAAACTTGATAAAGTGGTCGAACTAAATCTGAGCCCCCAGCTAGATAAAATGCAGAAAGATCTTCGCTGAATAAATAACCTACACTTATCCTTGATTGGTCGTGTAAATGCATTAAAAATGGTTTACTTCCCTAAACTGCTCTATATGTTCAGAGCAATTAATCTGGAAATCTCCGAATATTGGTTCAAACTGATGGAGCGTACTTTTTCTAGTTTTATTTGGTCCTATAGACAACCCCGAAGAGCCTACAACCGTGGTTCCCGAACTGTGCGCTGCGGCTCCCTGGTACGCCGTTATGAGTTGCCAGGGGCGCCGCGGCACAATGTAGGCAACATGCAGAGTGGAGCTGCAGGGGCTCTTAGAAGGGGTGAAACAACAGCAAGGCCTCATTAACATGTAAATGGTCTTATAGACCTGTGAAGTGCTCGGGTGCAGCTGTGTGTGCACCAGGGATGCTGTCTCATCCTATCTGCCACACACGACGGGGAGGCGGAGGGGGGGGGGCTGAAGCCCTTTGAGTCACACTTGTTTTTTTCAGATAACAGTGTGTTATCTGACACCAGGACACCTTTTCTGGCATTACGGCCTGTAGGCCCTTTTCTGGGCGATTGATTTATTTAAGGATTTTGAAGTTCACCAGTTGCCATCTTACAATAACTTCATAGCTCTTAGGCCCTCATTATGAGTGTGCTGAAATTTGTTGCAGGGTTACCAGGGGCCCGCTATCCCTGCACCAAATCCCAGCAAGCACATGTTTTCACCCCGAGTGGGGAATAACTACAGGGACCCAGTAATACAGGTCTATTTCCATGGACCTTTTCCCCTTTCCAGTGAGAAAACGGGTGATATTTTCTGCCTGTTTAGACAAATGGAAAGTGTCACCATGAGGACTGATGGGGGCAGGCAGGTGTTTTATGGGGGAAGGGGGTTAATGGGCTCGAGGCAAGCTTAATCCTGTTCCGGGGAGCACAGTCTGTTCTTCCTGCACTGCTGCAGGGGTCTAGTAGGGGTCTGCATTTGCTCTGGCCTACAGTCCGCCACCCCACGAAACAGAAAGAGAAAGTCAGGTGTTTGCAAGCACAGAATGGTCAGATTCAGCATTTACAGGCTCAATAACTGTATGCCAAGAGACACTGGGACACTCATAATTTAGGAATGGCATAATTCCACTGGAAGTGATTGTTCTGGGTGAATTCTGCCACTTGTAATGAAGGCCTTAAAGTCCATCCTTGGGAGATCACTGCTCTAGTAGATACAGTGGCGTAGCAAGGGTGGGTATGAGGGGTGGGGGCAGTCTGCCCGGGTGGCACGAGTTTTGGGGACGGTGAGAATCGCCAGCACCCCCCCTGCTCTTACCTGCTGTCGTTGCGGTGTGGCCATTGAGGAGATCGCCAGCACCCCTCCCCCGCTCTTACACACGACCGTGGTGGGGGGGGGGAATTTGCAAATGCAGGGCCGCCATGGCCCGCCATAGGTCTACTTAAGCAAAACCAAAGGGGATGATGGACGGAGTGTTGAACATTGCAAGCACTCACCCCCAGTCAACTGATATGGGTTTAATCCATCATCATTCTATAGGTCTGCTGCGCCACTGTGTAGACATGTGAACTCTCACACTCAGTTACATCAACTGACGCTACCACAAAAAGGTCCGCCTAAAGACCTTACTGAGGGGGGTTTAAAGCGTGGAAAGCTGTGAGGAAATTACTGGGCATAGGACGACTCTCTCGTTCTACTCTCCTCTAGGCAACAAAACGGTTCTTCCTGAAATCTTTGGAGGAACCTGTATTGATAGATGGATTACGGCAGGAATCACACATCTTGGATGTCTTTTCTCAAATTAAGGGTTACACTCTTTTGAAACCTTAAGGGAAATATATCAATTGGAGTGGAGGGATATTTTTAAATATCTGCAAATCAGAGACTTTTTAACACGAAGGATTAGGGAAAATACCTCATTTGATAAAATACTGACAGCATAAACCTTAAAAAAAAATAAGAAATTCACAATTGGTGAGATATACTCTCTCTTGTTATCCCTCCTTCCGGACAATCTTGAGAAAACAGCACAGAAGTGGCAGGAAAAATTAGCAATCCCCACGGAAGAATTTAATTATGTCTATGATCTATCCCAAACTATCCTTATGTCAACCAAACTGCAAACACAGTTCTATAAAACCTGCTTTTTTATGTACTATACCCCTAATAGAATTGCTAAATGGGGGAGTGGGAGGGGTACATGCTGTTTTAGATGTACATTATCTAATGCAGATAGCGTACACATATTTTCCTCCTGTGCAAATATATCCTCCTTAAAACTGAGCATTGAACCTTTTTTAACTAATGTCCTAAAGATCGAAATACTCCTCTCTAATGAAATGATTTTGCTTGGGGCAATTAATCTCGCAGAACCATCCCCCGGACATGAACTAGTATTTATTGCCATGGCGGTCTTAAGAATCTGTATCGCCTCCGTCTGGCTCGACCCTAGCCCACCATCTTTCCAACAGTGGTTCTTTAGACTGTTAGCTATATTTAACTTGGAAATGGCTATATATAAAAGAAAAGGTAGAAGACAGAGGCCCAGGGGATTGAAAATCTGGAACCCCTTAATTGAGTGGTCTCAGTCCAAAGGTAATTCCCTGTAACATAAAGCCATAACCAGCATGATTTAAAAACTGCTAAAATAAAAAAAGTGTTATGGTTGTAAATTGCTATAAATCTATAATCACTCCGATGTTCCCTGTATCTTTCCAAATAGAAGGGAAATGTTTTTTTGTTGTTTGATTAACTTATTTAGCCATTAATGTATGAGTTATGAATCCAAATTTCCTATTTTCTCTGTGTTTATATGTGAAGTATTCTTTGTTGAACCTGTCTGACTGGGCCGGGGGGGGTACTTTATAAATTTAAAACCCAATCAAGATATTTTTTTTAAAATGAACGTTTTGTTTGCTGGCTTGTCTTTATGTTCACTTGGATCATCAGAAAAGTCATCGAAATTGATGAAGTAGCCAGATGCAGTTCTGTCAATTTTTTGGATGGCATCAGGATTGTTATTAATCTCTGTAGTTGCTTCTTCCTTTTTCATATTAGCATAGTCCGAGGCTACATCATTGTAGACAGGCGTTTCTTGACGAACTGTTGCAATTTGGGTTTCAAGAGGCACAAGTTCCATAGCTTTGTTGCATAGTCCTTTTTTATTCACTGCAGGTGTATCAAATGTGATCAGCCTCTCAGTTTTAATCTCTTGGATTGTAGCAAGGTTTGGTCTTCTGCTACTTCTTGGGAGTCCACTGGGCCTACTACTTATTATTGGCCACATGGTTGTGGTTTTACCAGGTTGATTGATACAACTCGGTTCTCCTTTTTACCAGCAAGGGGCGGTGGTACTACTGATCTTGTTCCGCTGATAGCTAAGACAGGTACTGCTTTATTGTAAGAAGGCCCACATTCCTTCTTCACCGCAATATTTTCTCTGACCAGAGCCCCAATCTTTGGAATCCAGACAGGTCGTGCTGGGACAGGTGGTTTCTCTTCAGTGGCCGTCGGCTTTAGCTTTGTGTTACTTAGTCTTCTTCTTGTTTCATTCAAGTCCTGTAAACCAGCCAAGCGATCTTTGATATCAAAAGCTTTTTATTCCACCACTGAAGTCTGACAATCGAGGTCTTCAATTATCATTCTTGTACCAAACAAAAGTTCATAAGGAGTGATTCCACCCAGAGAATTTCTTGGCAGATTGTTAAGACTACGTTGGACACTTATTAGATGTTTGACCCACCCATCACCCGAACCTAATACCGTCGCTGTTATAGATTACTTTATGTCACAGGTTTTTCTCTCTACTACCGCATTTCCCTCAGGATGGAATGGACTAGAGTACCGCAATGCAATGCCCATGCTTGCCATGGCCTCCTTGTAAGCTCGAGAGCTAAACGCAGGACCCTGGTCAGAATGTAGCATGCCAATTGTGCATGTGCCGATAAAGACTCGCAAATCTTTTATAACAGTTCTGGCGTCAGCCGAGCGCTGGGGCCACATCCAAATGAATCTCGTGTAGGAATCCACTGCGACCATGATATATGTATAGTTGCCATCCCTTTGTAAGGGACCACAGTGGTCCCGGTAAACACATGCTAATGGTTTGTCTGAGATTAGAAGGGGCGTCTGCACTGGTCGTTTCACTGTTGATACCTTAATTCTTTGGCATATTTCACATTCTAAAAAATAGTTTCTAGTCTGTTTTCTCATGCATGCCCACCAGTATCTCTGTTTTAATAATGATACTGTGGCAGAAACACCTGCATGTGCAGAGACGAGCCCTTCGTGTGCCGCTAAGATTAGTCCTAACCTATGTTCCATGTTTGGAATTGCCCTATCCCCCACTCCAGGGATTACAGCAAAAGGAACATTGTTTTCATCAGTTTTGTATGAGTACTTCACTAGAAAGCCTTTCGGGAGTGTCTTACCACTATCATTTACTGAAGCACTGACAGCTAGCAATATATCACTGTCTATTTTTGTTTTTGACCGGGTGATTGCAGCTACGGAAGCTGTTTGCACAGCTGCCTTCGCGGCTTCATGAGCCAATGAATTCCCTGCAACGTGAACACCATCAGGCTGATGACTCAGTGTATGTATCACATGAGTCTTTTGTAGTTCTTTCTGCAAAAGAACTACTTGTTCCCAAAGCATTTTGTTTGATTGTGCCACCTTTTGTATCTTTGAAACCATTTTGAACCCAGTTCTGCAAGTAATCATTGTAGGACTGGACACAGTAATATGAATCGCACACTATTAGTGTGGGAAATTCGCGATCAGTATTTTCAAGCACCATTTTAAAAGCCTGTAGTTCAGCTCGCTGAGCTGTACAATCTCCGAGTGATTGAGTTTTAGTGACCAATGGTCTAAATTTTCCTTCGTGCCATCGACCTTTAACAATCGCGCACGCAGCACTATATGCTTGGACGAGGATTCTTTGTGGGGCATCCCTGGTCTGGAACTACAACCCATCAAGAAATGGTCTCAATCAGCCATATTTTTGAAGGGTCTTTGTTTGAACCCGGTAATGCGTGCAGTAAATGGGCGTCTGAAGTCCGATAGGATGGGGCAATGACTTTTGATAATGGTAGATCTGGCTCTCGCGTTGACTATATCCTGGTGAATGTGGAAATGTGGCCTAGTTTGCTGGATATGGTGGTAGTAAATAGAGTCGAGAGTGACCATCATCCCTTGGTTCTATTAATTAAAGAAGGAGCTTTTGCAGTGCCCACGGTGGCAGAGGCGTCCCTGCCACAGGTCCTATTGTCCAACAATGAAAGAAGGGTTAGTTGGCCCAAAATAGCCCTGGATGAGGAGGTTCTGTTAAGGATTAGAACCACGCTGAGGGATACAATGACCCAAATCAGCGGGTTCAGTCAGGAGTCGGCCCTTCTGGATAATATTACATCACTATTTAATGATCTTTTTTTAAATCTCAAAACCTTCTTTACTAAATCTATTGGCCCTAGTAGGCATAAGCTGAAACCCCCAACTTGGTATGACAGCGCCTGCAGGGAATCACAAAGGGCG
Source organism: Lissotriton vulgaris (assembly GCF_964263255.1). Taxonomy (NCBI): domain Eukaryota; kingdom Metazoa; phylum Chordata; class Amphibia; order Caudata; family Salamandridae; genus Lissotriton; species Lissotriton vulgaris. Next base: position 449,785,605 of record NC_141700.1, read on the forward strand.
CTACACGCAGCCTTAAGATCAAGAGATCAGACCTTAATTCGCTGCTGCAGGGCCACTTATAAAGTTGTGCAGGCCACTGCTAAGAAGAATTGAGACGAGATCCGTTGGAAGGAATTGTTGGAGGCTTGCCAGAGTAATAACATGACCAAATTCTGGCGGCAGCTTAAATGGGGCAATCGCCCACAGGACAGATCCCCCACAAATAGTGTAGAGCCAAGGGAATGGGTTGAGTACTACGGGAATCAATTCAAAGAGAATGTTTCAAGTCCCGCAAATTTGACGCACATTACTACCAACAAAACTTTGGTTTTTACGCCTACTGAAGTTAGGGCAGTGCTAAGGGTTATCCCGGGGGGTAAAGCACCAGGTCCTGACTGCATACCAGCTGACATGTTTAAGCAGGAACAGGACCTTTATGTCCCATATATTGTTCTCCTTGCCAATGCATTGGCAAGGGGTGCGAAAGTCCCTGAATCATGGCTTGGGGCGGAGATCCTCCCCATTTATAAGAAGGGTGACCGTTCAGTAATGGCTAATTACCGACCCATAAGCCTTATTGATGCTGTACAAAAGATTGTGGCCCGCCTTCTTTTAGGTAGGATCCAGACTTGGATTTCTGACCATGATGTTTTAAGTCCTCTCCAGGTGGGTTTTCGGCAACATATGGGGACCTTAGAGCCAGTTTTTAGATTTATGTTAATATATTGGAAGGTGGTCCTTCTTGGGGGAGGCCTGTTGCTTGCGGCTTTCGTGGACCTCAGGTCAGCCTTCGACCTTGTACCCAGGATCAAGCTCTGGGAAGTTTTGCTGGATCTAGGCATGCCCAAAGAGCTGGTGGTGCTGCTGATCAATTTGCACACAAATACCTATGCCAAAGTAAGATGGGGTGGTCCAGGGGAAGTCACTGATAGTTTTAAAGTAGCTAAGGGGGTTAGACAAGGGTGCGTGTTGGCCCCCACCCTTTTTTCTTTGTTTATTAATGGGGTGACCAAGTATTTTTCTAACTACCCAACGGACGCGCCCACCCTTGCTGGAAGGAAAATTCCCCTCCTCATGTTCGCGGACGACACGCTTATTATTTCTAAAACGAGGCAGGGATTGCAGTCCGCCGTGGCCCGTTTTGAGTGTTTCTGCAGCGAGCACGAGTTAGAGGTGAATGTCAGTAAGACCAAATTCATGGTTCTGCGAGGCCCCAAGGCTGTGAAGGCCAAGGTGTCAATGAGCGGCGCCATTTTGGATCAAACGGAGGTTTTTACATACCTGGGTGTCACATTAAGTGAGAATTTGAGCTGGAAACCTCAAATGGATCTTATGACCCTGAAACACGCGCACTTGGGGAGACTTATTGAAGGAGTATGCAAAATCTCTCACCAAACCCATGGCACCGTTGGTTAAAATTTATGGTTCCAAGGTAATTCCTGCAACTATCTACAGTGCCGAACTGTGGGGGTATAGTGATTTATCCTCTTTGAGGGTGGCTCAGAATAGGTTCCTGAGAATGGCAACTGGTCTCCCACAATCGACACCCTGCTTACCCCTGCAGCTAGACCTAGGTGTCAAATCCATAGAGGATGAGGTACGGTATAGACCACTGGCAATTTGGTGGCGCCTGTGGACTACACCGGAATTATCCTTGTTCGCTGAGGCCATTGACGATGTGAGGGGTCTTGAAGGGTCTTACAGGGTACCCTGGTTCAGTCCCCTCTGGAGGCTCTTGAAAAATCTAAACCTGGAGGCATTATGGGTTGATCCAGCACGCGTGACCTTTCCCTCAAAGAAGGCACTCAAAGATATTTACTGGCATTGGATCACTGAGAGGAGATCCGCTATGGTTGATGGTCCTACCATGACACTGGAATTTCTGGTTGTAAAAGATGTCCCTAAATATGAAGCCTATTGGGACTTAATCACCAAGCCAAAGGATCGCAAACTGTATCACCAACTACGAGTAGGCTTGTTACCTGTGCGGGGGCTTACGCACTCTTGGACTACCGGTGGTAGTGATAAGTGTCCCTTCTGTGTAACAGCAGTGGAAAATATTGATTTTTTTTTTTTCTGCTGCCCTATGTATTTGTTACCCAGGAAAGTTTGGCTTTTACCAGTCTGTTGGTTACTAGGCACCAGATCTGCTGTTGCAGAGTTTAGGATACTTAAAACTGATACTTCCCCTTCCATCGCTATTGGTGTAGCAAAATTTGTGAGTTGGGCGTGGTCAATCCGAACCCGTAACCTTGGCAAATGATGTTTTTATTGTATAGTTTTTATGACTATTTGTTTAAAGTAGCACTGTTTTTATGTAGCAAGGGGTCTTCTCGTTCATCAATGTCTAAAAATGTGATACTCTTTTTTTAACTTGCTTTTAAATGTAGTGTATTTATTATCTTATATGTAAAATGAATTGTTTTTTTTAATATATATGTATTTGTCTTTTATGATGTGAATCGAATAAAGACCTCTTGACTGACTGGTTTGTTTACCCCCAACTGCCGGCTGTGCTGAACCGTCTGTATATATTATACAGCCCTAATGTTCCAGAGGCAGAATCTCAGTCGGCAGAGGACATTCGTACTCGTATTGGAAAAATTCTTGTGTTTTTAGGTTAGGATCAAATTCGTGTACTACGTCTGGTGCAGCAAGAGAATTAACTCATTGTATCCATCTCGGATGTAACGCTTTAGCATTTGGAATGCTTGCTCTTGTTACTGCTTCTAAATCAGGTACTGGTGTAACAATTATTATACGTTTACCTTGTGCGAGGGCTCTTTCTTTTGCTACAGCAGTTTGTACCGCAGTTAGAATTTTTTCAGTAGAATTGAATTTCATTTCAGCTTGTGTGTACAAGTGTGATTTGTAAGCTATTGGTACAGTTTCTCCCTCATTAGAGGTCAGGTATGTAAATCTGCATCTTCCTGGGATGACTCGGATTACAAGGTTGCGTTCGTTTACGCGTGTTTGCAGTTTTGTTTTAGTTAACATGTCTGTTTGTAATGATCGGAAAATTTCTGTGTGTTTCTGAGTCCAATTAATTGGTTTGAAATCAGGTTTTATTAGTTCGTAGCGTGGTTTAACCCTCTCTGCATAATTTTGAATGTAAGTTCTTCCGAAATTCAGAAAACCTAGAATTGATTGTAAGTTTTTCAGCGTTTTTGGAGCTTGGAGTACTGCACATTTCTCTAAGAAGTTGTCAGCTAGGCTTTTGCCTTCACTTGATAATTCATATCCTAAAAATAGGACAGTCTGGTGGGCAATTCGTGACTTTTTAAAGTTAAATTTGTACCCTTCAGATGCGAACCCAAGTATGATGGTGTTCACTCTTTTTAAGTGTGTCTCCAGGTCATTGTCTGTAAGATAGATGTCATCGACATAAGATAATGCCTCATCATCATATATTTGTAGTAACTCTTTTACCCTGGCTGAAAAGACTCTTCGGCTATTCTTGAACTCCTGTGGGAGACGACAAAATTGCTTTTGGGCCCCCATGCTGAAGAAAGCGGTCAAATACCTGTTTTCTTGTGCAATGTTTTGATAGAAAAAAACATTTGAAATATCTAATGTCATTTTATATATTTGCGCACAATATTATTCATTAGTGCTGCACTGTGTGAGTTTTGTACTGCAAATGTTTTGCAACAAGAGTTTAGGTGCCTGTAGTCCAAAACTAGACGATATGAATCGTCTGTCTTGGAGACAGGAAACAAAGTTTGCCACGGATGCTGCTTCTCCTTTTATATTGGCTAGTAGTATTGCCGAGACTTGCTTAAAGTCTTTCAGTAATTTCATACCTAGATTTAAAGCAAGCTCTGGACCGTATTCATTTTGAATCTGTCTTAGTACATCTGGTATAACCGCCATAGACGGAACACCATGTGTTTTTGTGTAGATTGAAGCAAATACTGTTCCCCAAGTGTCACAGTCCTCCACATGTGGTGCAATCCCCATTGGTAGGCAGATGGTCAGAATTCTGTGTTTTTCGTGAGGGTTAGTATCAGGAAATACTGCCTCTATTTGAGTAATTTTTTGAGCTAACCAGAACGGAAGTTGTTCCCGTTTTGCGGGTAATTTACCAATGACTGATTGTATGGTCTGTGGTGTAATTTTATTAGTGTTCCCCTGGTGAGGGGTGTGCTGTGGAATTTTTATTGCTGGTTGGACTGTTTTTATTTATTTTATTTATTTAAGTAGCTTATAGAGCGCACGGCTACCTCCGAAGGGGTGTCCCGGCGCTAAGACAGAAGGCTCAAAAGTAAAGAAAAGGATCAAGACTAAGTTCAAGACTAAGATCATGACCTGGAGAACAGCCACGTTTTTAATTTACTACGAAAAAGGGATTTAGACGGGCTGAACCTAAGGTCAAGTGGGAGGCTGTTCCAGAGTTTGGCAGTCATTACGCCAAACCCTCTGCCGCCCATTCTGGATCGTCGGAAGCGTGGCACCATCAGGAGGCGTAAACTGTTAGATCTCAGCGATCTGACTGATTGAGATACTACCACTCGCTTTTTCAAGTATCCTGGACCAAGACCGTTAAGAGCACGAAAGGCGAGGGTAAGGATCTTGAATTGGATATGGCTTGCGATGGGAAGCCAGTGGAGTTTTTTGCAGTAGGAAGCAACCGACTGCCGATAAGGGATAATGCCAATCAGTCTTGCCGCCGCATTTTGCACAATCTGAAGACGTTCAATCAGATATTGAGGGGCACTGGCGTACAAGCTGTTGGCATAATCCAGGTGAGATGTAATGAGGGCCTGAGTGATGGTTCTGCGGGCATCTAGGGGGAGGTATGGGAAGATCTTTTTGATCATACGAAGTTTCGCAAAATAGGCTGAAGTGACCTTGTTAATTTGGGCTTTACAGGAGAGGGAATCATCAAACAGAAAGCCAAGGTTGCGTACTGATTGAACAGGAGTGGGCGGGAGTTAAGCACTGTGGGCCACCACAGACTAGGGGACAACAGAGTTTTCTGGTTAAAAAATAAGACCTCTGTCTTATCGGTATTAAGCCTAAGGTGGTTGATGGTCATCCAGGCGCAAATATTGTCCAGACAATGGCGGAAGTTGGCAAAGGTGGAGTCAGAGTGATCTCTAAAAGAAAATACCAGCTGGGTATCATCAGCGTATGAGATCACTCTGACCCCGCAAGACTCCACCACTCTAGCCAAAGGTGCAAGATAAACATTAAAAAACAGAGGGCTCAGGGCAGAGCCCTGCGGGACGCCACAAAGAAGGGGTTTACCCTCTGATTTAAAAGGCCTGAGAACCACCTTCTGAGATCTTCCTATAAGGAATGACTCAATCCAGGACAGTACAGTGCCACCAATTCCAGCATGCCTCAGACGATCTAGAAGAATCTTATGAGAAACCGTGTCAAAAGCGGCGGATAGGTCGAGGAGGACAGACATGGCCTCCTCGCCCCTATCCACACACTCACAGATCGTCTCAGAAACCTCCAAGAGAGCAGTCTCAGTGCTGAAACCTGCTCTAAATCCGGATTGAGAATCGTGGAATAAAAGATTGCTTTCTAGATATTCTGTCAATTGTAGCTGCACAGCCTTTTCCAAAATTTTTGCAGGTTTGGGGAGGAGGGAAATGGGGCGATAGTTACTAAATTTAGCTGGATCAGCGTCCGACTTTTTCAGAATGGGGACCAACAAAGCCTCCTTCCAAGCAGTCGGAAATTTGCCATTATAAAGGGAGGGATTCCAGATAGAAAGAAAAGGTCTGACCAATAAAGGGGCCAAGTCACCCATGACCTTGGCAGGGATTGGGTCAGAAGGGGAACCAGATTTGCACTGGGTAAACAGCCTTAATGCGGTCTCAGGAGTCAACTCGTTAAAAGACTGCAAAGATGCAGTATCCGGGTCCCTGACAAGGGGAGCCGGAGGAATCCAATCAGTAGGGAACGAGGATCTGATATTATCAATTTTCTCTTGGAAGTAGTCGGACAGGCCATTGCATAGTGCCTGGCTAGAGGGGTTCTGAGAGGCCCTGGCGGGAGGGTTGACAAAGTCCTTAACAATGCTAAAGAGGGTTTTTGAAGAGTTCTTAGCATTAGTAATTTGTAGAGAGAAGAAGTCTCTCATAGTAACTCGTTTTAGTTTAAGGAACTTTTTTAGAGCGGTCTTATAATTCGTTTTAGACTCAAGGTCATAATTTTGTCGCCATTTACGTTCTAATATTTTGCACCACTTTTTTTTGCTCACGGAGGGCCGGAGAGAACCATGGGGCAGAGGGTCGGGTTCTAGCAGAAGTAATAGGTTGTAGAGGGGTGATGGAATCAATGGCAAGGAGCAGAGCGGAGTTAAGTTTGGACACATTTTCATCAATGTCACTAGACAGGGGGTCCGGCTGGTAGCAGAGTAAGGGATCCAAAGCCATACAGGTAACTTAATGCCACTTTCTTCCCATCTCTTTACCAAGGACAGCAGGTCTAGGTCCAGAAAGTAGATCTAGGTCAAAAGGAACAAGATGGTGATCTGACCAGGTAAGAGGGAGAGAGGGATGGACCTTAATATTCGAGAAGTTAGAAAAAATTAGGTCGAGTGTATGCCCAGCTTTATGGGTTGGACCCTTAACTAATTGAAGCAAATTCAAGCTCTGCATGGTTTCTAACAAGTGATTAGCCTGCGTACAGAGTAAATTGTCCACATGAAGGTTAAAATCTCCAAGCACTATAAAGTGTGGGTGTTTAAGGGAGAGATCTGCCGTCAGGTGAATTAATGCAGTTAGTGAAAGGGTCGATGCAGTAGGCGGGTTGTAAACTAGAATACCCGCAAGGATTACCGCCGCAGCATCTGCAATGGTAAAATACATAGCTTCAATCATCCCAATATTCGTAAGTTTGCTAATGGTCAGATTAAGGTGGGATTTTAGGATAATGGCAAGGCCCCCTCCTGTTTTGCCCCCTTCTCGATTGATACCCTTCAAAAGGTAACCCGGAGGAGTAGCCAGATGGATATCAGGGTTGGAGGTGTCCCTGATCCATGACTCTGTGAGAAACAGAATATCCTAAGCGTCAGATATAATTGACGTCCAAATCTCACTGGAATGGCTGGTCTCTATTCCAGCTAATACGACTAGTGTCCGCCCGACAGACAGGGGGACTGGCCCTAGGCACGGGCCAGGCACGGACGGGCGCAGAGGGGCTTACCTTAGGCGAGCCCGCTGCGCGGACGGGAAGCCCATCTGTTTAAATGCATGGAGAGGAGGGTGGGAGGCGTCCAAGAGCTGGACCGCTACCCTGCCTACCCCAAAGATGGCGGCTGTCCCTCTGTGTACCGGCGTCAGCGCCTGACTCGGCTGCGCCGGTGTGCAGAGCCCTGACAAGCGACTTCAGTCTTGCCTGCAGGATCGCCTCGCTGAGTGAGGTAAAATTGCACTATTCAAATATTTACAGGCTTTAAAAATGCTAACAGCTCACACGCGTTTCAATATGGATAGAGGGAAAGTAAGAGTGCCCCCGGCTTCCGCCTCAGGGGAAAGAGAGTAATCCGTCTACCAGTACACTGTTAAAGTCCGCATGACATATTGTACCAATTGTCTATGTATTCTAATTAGTTGTTTTAGCTGAACTAAAAGTTCTCCTCTAGACATTTTTTCAATGTCAGGATGTGGTCTATAGCTGGCTAGAACCGGCCATGTGGCTCCTGGTCTACCTACTGGGCCGAGCCTGGTAACGTGATTTTGATGTTTTAGGGCGCCTTTAAACCAGAGCTCATGCTCTTGGTAAGTTAGTGGACTTTCAACTTCCTCAAAAGGAGTGTATTCCTCCAGAGGTTCCCCTGCTTTGTAGTAATGGAACTCGTGTGTTACAGCATTTGCTGCTGGAAAAGTTATCCATGAATAGAATACCTCTATCTGCCGATATTCATGTGCCTCGACAACAAATATGACTGTACCACCTCTTGATGACACTCCCTTTTCTATAAGTTTTATAGTTAAGGTTTTCCTTATATTTACCGGGATGTTTTTCGCATCCAGGTCATTTTCATTAAACCCTGTAACGTCAAAACCCGGTTGATTTGCATCTACTGCAGCTCCACCGGTTTCATTGTTGTCGCCGTTGGTTGACATTGTTTAATGAAAGTTTGCAGAGCAAGTTTCAAGGAAACAAAGATTAGGTGCACAATATTTCGGAACACTGTATCCTTCAACGTTGACTAAACCAAAAACGAATACATAGGAAACTCTTCCTACTACGTTTTGGCGGATATTAACCTTTTTTCCCACTCCAGACGTCTATCTGAGTTTTTACGGGAAAAGGGGTCTGTTTGCAAAGCACGACAGAGTTACTCTAGTATCTAGCGTTAAATTATCGCCTTACCAAACGTTGGGCGCCATGTAGTGTAGTTCCTATTTTCCCAATAGGCTCTGCGCATTGGAATAACATAAACAGCAGTGTAGACGTAGGACTGAGGTCATCTACGTCTCTACTGACTATGTTAGACTTAATTTAGGTTTGCCAGCTAGCTCAGAGGTCACTAGAAACTTTCTCGAGTAAACAAGAAGGTGTTTAGCTTTCCTGAATAGACAAGAAGGGATTAGCTTCTGACAACCGCATAAACATGACAACTTTGCTCCCTGCAGAACTAGGAGTATATCTCCAGAGTCGCGGAAACAATAGATAGCTATTTTACTCAGTCAATCGTGCATGATTCGTTTCACCAGAGATGCAGAGAAATAGAGAGACGGGCGTTTTCAATAAAAGGGTTATTTATTGAGCAGTCTTCTTTCTCATGCAAGAGAAATGAATTGCCACAATTGCAATCCTTGTCATAAAGTAAAGTGCGTACTGTAAAAGGAGTATTATGAAATAATACTGTACAAGCATTTATATGGTTTCTAAGACATAAGATAGTTAAAATGGATAAAATACATACAACAATAAAATAATGACTAAACATACTCAACTGGTGTTTCTAAGATACGCCTACCCCAATGTACCTAACCTAAGCCTAGTACAGGGAAGGAGTAGATGAGTTACAGTTTTTGCCAAGAATCAGAATCAAGAATTCTCTGTGGGTCTAATCAGCTCCGTACCTTGGGTATAGAATGAAGGAGGTCTTGTATCTCTCTCTCAGGACTCGATCTCCCAGCAACCGGCGAGGGTGTCAGGGAAACACTGGAGCTGGATTTTCTCAGCAGGAGAAAAGACAGCGTCTCTCTCAGTGCGTCAGCAGGGAGGGTCGGCTTCCCTTGCACTCGTATCAGCAGGGCGTCGGGCAAGTAGATAGCCGATCTGCTCCAAACCACTGTGTGTTGCTTAAGGCAGATTTTGGTATATTTATACCTGGAAGGTGCCGAGTTTGACGTAAGGTTGGACATAAGACGTCACTAGGAGTAGCCTTGCCATATTTGGACTGCATTGGCTATGACTTAATATGGATATGATTCTTATGCCTTTATAAGGATATGATTTGTTACAACCACATAAGGGCATACATCAGGAATGTCTAATTAGGGTCCTAGATACATTCACAACAGTCCCTTGGCGGTGCCATTCTTAGGCTCATATGTGAGCCTTAGAAAGGCATCACCGTGCGACTGCCAAAGCACGTTCCTGCATGGCATGGACTGTAAAATGCTGTGCAAGGACTGGGGGCGCATGCTCTGCCCTCCTGCATGCATCCTCTCACCCGGAGGCAATAGGGGGCCCTTAGTTCCCTCACGCCAAACTTTTCATGATGAGTTCACCACCATGAAAACTTTGGCGGTGAGGAAGCTCGTAATATGCTTGGCGTTGCCACAGCAGCACTGCCAGCACACTGCGACCTCAGACCACTGCAAGACTGCAGAGGGATCGTGGATCCCCTGCGGTAGCAGTGGTCCTCTAGCAGTCCGACCGACAAAGTTGGAATATGCTGGGAGGACCATCACCACGACTATGGCGGCCCAATGGACCAGCGTAGTCGCAACAAGCCTTTAGTCTATATCCTCTGGAGGGTCTCACCTCTGGGTGTGGATTAACTTCTAGGGTTAACCATGTGGCCTGAGATGCTTGAAAGAAGTATGCAAGTACCTTCATTGGCACACCATTGAGATGAGGAATGCCAGAGCATTCACTCGTTGGTGAGTCTATTTAAATACTTAGTAGGGTGGTATTATTCATTTCTAAGGAGCAGGCAATATACAATAGATGGGAATCATGCTGGTTCCTCCATTATGTTGTAAGCTACTTGTGAGAAGGAGGAAGGGCCCATTGAATGATTAAGATGCCCTTTAGTTGTATTTACATGACCCATGGACATACTCAATAGGTCTTTGCAGAATTCTCGGGCCCAATTTGGATCGCTCCATTGTCAAGGGCAGACAGCACTGTGAAGACAATAGTCTGTTGTGTCATGTTCCATTCAGTTGTAGAGCTGCCCCCCTCCTCCCGACTCGCTCCCCCCAGAGGCTGGGTATTCAATCTAACGAGAAAGGGTGACCCCAACGAGTTAGGAGTATTGGTGCAGCAGCCCATTGGGCCCTGCTGAGGTAACACACTTGTAGTGCTCTTCCATACATCAGGTCCCAGTTGTTCCAAAGGGAAGGGGGCTAAGGGCCAACTTACCTGGACCCCTTCTACCAGTAGGCACTTTGGATGCTGTTTTCAATCCACCCCACTCTCTCAGCTTTAACATGCTGGGTGCCACAGGATACCTGACTCAGCAGTCCAGCAGTGAGGGTTTGGCAGGTGTGGGGCATCCCCCACAAGGAATGGACTGCCCCTTGAGAAAGCTATATGTAGCCGGTGGCGACAACAGAGCTCCTCTGCTCATGCCAGAGCTGTCCCATCAGCCTCAACCACAGCTCTCGTGATCTTGTCCTGACGTGTCCCTCCGCATGGGCTGAGCAAAGTGGACCCAGGATATGCAGCAGGAAGGTCACAGCCCAACAGCTGGGAGACACCTCACTCGAACTCTGTGTAGGTCTCTGTTACTGCCAGGCGTGGTAGGCTGCTGGCCCACACCAGCTCACCCTCATTCAGTGCCCTTCCCAGGCAAAGCACATGGGGAGAGCACATATAGTCAGAGATGCAGCCGAGTGTAGAGTAGGTCACTTGTTCAATCAGGCCACATACATGTGCCAGGCTCCAGGCAGGGATCAGAGCTCTATTAGAGTGTGTCCTACATCTCGGCCACTTTGGACGTGCCCCATGCATGATTGTTTTGAACTGGGATTGGTTGTTTGTTCTGAGTGTGCCCAGCGGGCAGCAGTCACTGTATTTGTAGAACCGTGGCAATCTAGGCTTCTTTTCGGGATTGTACATCACCACTTTTCAGAGGGTTTGATCTGGACAGCCACAGTTTTCAGCCAGTGGTTCCGGTCCTTGGGTCCCAGACAAGTGCATGTTGTTTAGAAGAAACCCACTCCTGTGAAATAATAAAACAAATGTGAAACAAAGTAGAAGCCTACTCGGCCCCAAACTATTTCAGATGGATTTGCAATTGGAAAGCAGAGCATATGAGGTGGTCTGTGTTTGGAATTTAACCAGGGGGTCACCAGTGGTTTGCCTGCCAAGCTGCGGTCGATAGTATGCCACTGTCATGCCGTTTCTGCTCTAGACCTTTGCAGTAAGCGTGGAGGTGTGGGTCTTCTGGTAGCATCACATCATGTCTGCCAAACCCAGTCCTCGCTGATTCATTGAGCGATACCACAACCTCCTGATTTCTTACTCCATTGAACGAAATTACCTCATTCTGTTGGAGCTCATTTAGAGATTGTAGAGAAAGAAATTGAAGTTAAGGTCTGAAAAAGAAAGTGGAGTCTGCATAGTACGGCCATTTTGACCAAAGTAATTTGGCCTAGCCATGATAGAGCCAGAGTTTGCCATTTATCAATGCCCACTCTGGTTTCTGCCCGGAGCAGGGGAAAGTGCCTTTGTAAAGAGTCAGTTGTGGTAGCAGTCACATGTTTTCCCAGGTACTTCACTGTACTGGCGCTCCTTTTAAAGGGAGAGTGTGCCTGTCACTATGCCACTGTTGCTGGTGCTATACTGATGGATAACATGTCTGATTACCGAGATTGATTGGGAACCCCAAGACTTGGTTACATTCTCACAGAATAGTTAGGGGTGTGGGAAATGAGGCCCCTGGGTTAGTCGATGAGATTCAAATATTGTCAGCCAAAAAGAGATTTTCAATCTATTGATGCCCCTTATCCCACCCCCCAGCATCCGCAGCTCCTGTCAGATTGTGTGAGCTAAAGCTTCCATATATAGTAGTAACTTTGGGGGGAAGTTGAACACTTCTGTCTGGAGTGATGTGAGCAGTAGGGTTTGAGTTTCCCACCACTGGTCGAGCTTGAAATCTGAAGCTCGATCCTCTCTGCTTCAATGGCTATTTCTCAAAACATTTTTGGCCTGGACAATGGCATGTTTTGGTTGCCCCTAGGCCTGTCCAGCAGTTGGGGGAGATAAGGGTCATTTGTGTAAGGTGTCTTGCTTGAGATATCTCCTTGATGGGAGGGTGCTGAGGCGTTCCTTTCCCAAGCTCATCTTCCTGAGAATAGTGTTCTACTTGTGTTGCCTCCTGCGGTTGCTGATCTTTTCATTTACTGGATGTGGGTCAGCAATTAAGGTTTTTGGGCCCAGTCCAAAGTATTACATTTTCTCTGTCTCTGTTCTTCTTTTGGTCTTCGACATACGCAAGATGCAGCGACTGTGCCCACTATTAGCGGCTAGATCAGTTGTGATGTTGCCTCTCCAGATGCATGCTCAGAGGTTCGCCATTCCTTTTCTGTTCATGGGTGGTCTGATAGAAGCTGGCAGGGTGTTAGAGAGTGACCATACTTGTGATCTATAGAGTTGCTACTTTTGCACCCTCTCTTATGTTTCACAACCTAAGCTGGATGTGTCTGCTGTCCTTAGTGTAGCTTCCATCTCTGTTGATTAGGCAATGTTTGGTTCTTGGATGTATGTATTATCATTTCTATCAATCCATCAAGGATTTATAAAGCGCGGTTAATCACCCGTTAGGGTATCCAGGCGCTCATTTGTGCTCTGTCCTGTAATAAACTTTGCGTGGAATGATGTGGTATCCCGACTTTGTTTCACTAGATATCTGCTGAGTACATGGGCTTCTGGAATGGTGTGACGAGGTTTAGAGAGAGAAGATATGGGGGGAGTTGGTGGAAGAGGTGAAGAAAGGATCTTCCTCTTGCCTGGTGTCTGAGAGCATCATTCTTACAGGTGTAGTAGTGCCAGCGTTGGACTCTTGTGTGTATGTTCTGGACACTAACTTTCAGCTTGCTGCATCCTCATATGTGCAGAGTAAACTAGTGATAAAGCTCGGATGAGGGTCCACTAATCTTCATTGCACTACTCCTAGCCTCTCAGTCCAACACTACCCAGACCCACCCACCTAGGACAGGATTCAAGTGCCCAGGTGATTCTTTGGTCATGCCACATGGGCAGGACGCATATTAAGTGAAGGTCACATTTAAAGTTTTTCTCTGTGTTATTGTCTGCCCACAGGAGATATAACACCTTATTTATAAAGACTGCGACGAGTAAGTATAGGGCTTGGAGTAATGAAAAGTAGTGCAAGCAATCAAGCTATTTTCTCTGAGGCTACTGAGGTTAATATTTTAGCGGGTTGCATGGACTCAGGTATATTGTTCAAGTTTATAGCACATTTACTCAAGGGCTGGAGTATGATTTTGAAAGCATTTGTTAAACTATTAGATTTGTTTTTTTACTCATTTTAAAAAAACTGCTATAGTTCTTTTGTAGTATAGTTTATTTTCTGTGACAGTTGCCACTGGTTGTATTCTTTTGAGAAGACAACTGCAGTGCGCGTTATTCCTTTCACGGATAGCTTTGTTTGGTGGATGGTTGCTAAGAGTCAGTGCTTGTGTGTTTTTTGGTTTGTGTGTTTGCATTGTGGGTGTGCCATTGTGGAGGATACATACATTGTGCAGGGTGTTGCTTCTTGATGGAGGCTTTGATGCTGTTTGAGTGACCTAGTCCATAACTTGATGTATACATATGGCTTTGGTCCTCTAAAGTACGGGCTGTGGCGCTTTGAAATTACAGTTCCTGCTTTTGGTGGTTTGAATGAACAGTTACTGGCTGAAGATAATATTTGCACACACCTTGTGAATCTGGCTGTTCTGTTGAGGGGCAGAACTTATTGAAGTCCTTTGTCATGTGTTTGTTTGTGAACATGCGGTGTTACATGTCAGACTGAGGTATTCACTGTCTGAACTGGTGTTGTGCCTGCAAGGAGCTCTAAGCAAGGTGGAAGTGTAACTTGCAGGTCTTCCAGACTGTAGGTATGGGGGACATGCAGTCATGCGCTCTTATGTAGTTTTATGATGTATATTGTGTTATATATTGGAGTATGGAGTCCCTGGGCTTGTGTATTGCTTGTCTGGTTATGACACCAATGTCGTGCCCAGGTGGCACTAGGACCCTGCAAGGCAAGGGTCAGGGACAAGGACACCGGACACCACATCCGGTCAGGGGAGGGATTAGGGAGGGCAGAGAATGACCAGACCTCAGGGCGAGAGGTCGCAGGACGATGGGCGCTGTATGACCAACCATGATACAAATCCAATAAAGATACCTGTATAGCACCACAACGTCTGGCGTGTGTTCTGTGGGCCCGGGGAACACGACATCTGGTGACGAAGGACGGGATCAGGTTCCTGCGTGCAGAAATCGCGATTTGAAACCAGGAGCCCACCCTGGATCGCGTTGTGGTCAAGAGGAAGAGGGAACAGTGAAGCGCCATCCAGAAGTCAGCAGCGACGTGGGAGCCCACCCCGACCGCCGCAAAAGAAAAAGCAACAAAGCCGGTAAGCGCCAGCAACAAGAGCGCAAATTTCGAAGAACTGCAAAGCCAGTGCGAGCTCTCGCGAGAGTCTCGGTGGCCATATTGGGGCCAGGCGTGAGAGCCAATAGAAACGAAGAATAAGCGCTGTGGCCATTTTAAAGTCAGGCTGCATCGTGATTGGTCGCGAGAAGACGGCGGCCATCTTAGAGTCAGGCCTCCAAGCCAATAGGAACCAAGAACGAGCGCGGCGGCCATTTTGAGGCCAGGCACAGCGCGAAGAAGGGAAATTGCCAAAAAAAGTGTCGAAAAGCACTGGCAAAGACAATAAAGTGTAGCAAAGCACTGGCAAATACAACAAAGTGTATGAAAAGAAGGGGCCAACAAAAAAATAAAGACACAAAGAGGAAATAAAGATCACTAAAGAGAAAAGGAACAATAAAACAATAGAGAGCATCACAGACAAAGGAAAGAGACAAGACAAAGAACAAAGGAGGGAGTGCAAATGGCAGACCCCAAACCAAGTGCTCAATACAGGAGACCACTACCATTTAGCTTGTCTGAGCCACAGACGGGGATCAGATGGGAAAAGTGGGTGAGATGTTTTGAGAACTACATTGACGCAACTGATGTTACAGCAGCCAAGAAGCGAGGACTGTTCATAAATTTGGTTGGAGACGAGATCGAGGATTTGCTAGTGACCTTGCCAAAAGGAGACATCGACACATACCACAAGCTAAAGACGTGTCTAACGGCTAAGTTCGACCCACAAAGAAACGTGGACTTTGAGAGGTATAGCTTCATGATCGCGTTCCAACAGGCGGAAGAGTCCCTCAATGAATTCGCAACAAGGCTGCGGAAACTGGTCACACACTGCGAATTCGACAAGTTCGACAACGAGCAAGCAATAAGACTGCGTATTATTGAGGGATGCCGCGACACAGAATATAGAGCCAGAGTACTAAAAGAACCAATCTCCCTAGTAAACATCCTCGCACTAGGAAGGGCGGAAGCAAGAGCGACAGCCCATGCAAAAGAGATGGAACGAGGCAAGGCAAGAGGGGGAGAACAGATACAACGAATGACGACCAACAATCGGCCAGGAAACTGGAGGAAAGACAGGGGAGACCAGGCAGTGAAGAAGCAACCGGAGGGAACATGCTACAGATGTGGACTGGAGTTTCCGCACAGAGGGCAGTGCCCAGCCTTTGGCCAGACATGCCGCAAATGCAACGAGCGAAATCACTACGCCAGCGTATGCCAAGGGACACAATTTAGAAACGACTGGGGAAGACCTGGAAGGGCACGGATGCCAACCAGCAGACACATCAGGCACGTGGAAGCGGGAGTGCGAGGCTCATCTGCAGAATCAGGGGAAGAAAGTGAGGAAGATAGAACAGAATGGCTGTACCTCATGACAGACGGCACCACAGAATCAGACGAAGAGGAAGGAGAAAGTGAAGAGAGAATATGTCTGGTGGACAAAAAGAAAATAGAGAAAACTGAATCGCTAACCATCAATGTAGGACCACACGAAACGAAGTTTGTCCTGGATAGCGGAGCGACGTGCAACATTATGTGCGTCTCCGAGTACAAAAGAATGAAGGTGCAACCAGTCCTGAAGCCATAGTCCTGAAGCCATCGAGGGTACAAGTGTTCACTTGGGGGGCGAAGACACCAGTAATGAACTTGGGAAAGTTCAAAGAAGAACTACAATACAAGGATCAAAGTCTCAGAGAAGAAATACATGTACTAAAAGGAGACATTCCCGCACCATGCCTCTTGAGCAACATCACAGCCCAGGTAATGGGGCTGATGGAGATGACATATAACATGTCAAGCAAGGAAAGCATCTTGAAAGAATACCCCAAACTGCTAAAAGGACTAGGAAAACTAAAAGGACGGCAGATAACATTGCACATTGATGAGACGATCAGACCAGTTGCACAACACCACAGGAGAGTGCCCATACACCTGCAGCCACAAGTGGCCGAAGAACTCGAAGAGCTACTAAAAGAGGACATAATAGAGCCTGCAGATGGTCCGACACCATGGGTATCGCCGATAGTAGCTGTCCCAAAGAAAGACAAATAAAAAATAAGAATATATGTGGACATGAGGATCCCAAATAAAGCAATCGAGCGAGAGCGACATCCTGGACGACATGATTAGCTGTCTCACAGGCACAAGAAGATTCGCGAAACTAGATCTATGCAAAGGGTACCACCAACTGGAACTAGACCCTCAGTCACGATACATCACGACATTCTCCACTCACCTAGGCCTATTCAGGTACAAGCGTCTGAGCTTCGGAATCTCGTCTGCAGCAGAAATCTTTCAAGAGACTATACGACAAATAATAAGACCTGTCAAGAACAGCCTAAACTACAGCGACGATATTCTGGTGTTCGGAAAGTCAGACGAAGAGCAAGACCAAGCACTCAGAGAAGTGTGCTCGCAATTAGAGAATGAGGGTTTGACACTCAACAAAGAAAAATGTGAACTGGGGCGCACTGAACTCGTATTCTTCGGCCATATCTTTTCCAAAAGAGGAATGAGGCTGGATCACAGCAAAGTGGAGACTCTAGAAAAGGCAAGGAAGCCCACCGATGTGGCGGAAGTAAGGTCTTTCCTAGGGCTAGCAAGTTACTGCGCGCGCTACATCAAAGACTTTGCCACTGTAAGCTCTTCACTACGAGAGCTGACAAAGCAAGGACAGAGCTTCGTGTGGACAAACGAGTGCAACAAAGGGTTTGAAGAAATAAGGAAAGCCGTGACAGCGGTGGACCACCTGGCATACTTCGACCCAAAACTATGCACAGAACTAACTGTGGATGCGAGTCCCATCGGACTAGGGGCAATCTTAGCACAGCATCAACCAGGAAAAGACTCCCCAAGAAACATAGTGGCCTATGGGAGCAAGAGCCTGTCAGACATTGAGAAGGGATATTCCGAACCGGAGAAGGAGAGCTTGGCAGTGGCATGGGCCGGCGAACATTACCACATGTTCATCCACGGGAAGCCTTTTACAATCATAACGGATCACCAGGCACTGATAACGATATACGGTAACCCAAATGCGAAAATACCGCCAAGGATAGAAAGATGGGGGATCAGATTGATGGACTACAATTTCAAAATAATTCACAAGCCCGGGAAAGAACAAAATCCAGCTGACTATGTGTCACGGCACCCCTTACCAAAGAAGTCGGAATCAACGACAATGGTGGAGGAATACCTCTATTTTGCACTGAAGCTAAGCACGCCCGCAACAATAACACTAGAAGAACTGGAGCACGAAACAAAAAATGACAACACCATGCAGGAGATCATGAAAATCACCAAAGCACAACGCTGGAGACACGTAAACGCCAATACCAGCGTGGAAAGAGGAGTAGACAAGGAGGAGCTGTTAGCCTTCAAAAGAATCAACGAAGAACTATCTGAAAGTGAAAAAGGGATAATAATGAGAGGCACAAGGATCGTAATGCCCAGGACCCTGAGAAGAAGAACAGTGGAGCTAGCACACAAATCACACCAGGGCATGGTAGCAACAAAAAAGATGCTGCGGGAAAAGGTATGGTTCCCAGGACTAGACAGCATGGTGGAGGAAACAGTGATACACTGTCACGTCTGCCAAATAACGGGGCCGACGTCCAAACCAGAACCGCTGCAAATGTCCCCGTTACCAACAGCGGTGTGGACAGAGCTCGCAGCAGACTTCTACGGCCCTCTGGAGACAGGAAGCTACCTGCTGGTAATAATAGATGAGTATTCAAGGTTCCCCATAGTGAGACCCGTATCATCGACCTCAGCGAGCGCGACGTTACCAGTACTAGACGATGTTCTTGCAGCAAGGGGCTCACCTCAGACTCTTAAAACGGACAATGGTCCACCATTATCAGGGGATGAATTCAAGAAATTTATGGCATACCTGGGAATAAACCACCGGCAAATAACACCACTGTGGCCACAAGCAAACGGGATGGCAGAGCGGTTCATGGGGACCATCAAAAAGACTGTACAACGGGCGAAATTGACACAGATATCGATTGGCCAGGCCCTATGTCAAGTATTAAGGGACTATCGAAATACCCCGCACAGCTCCACGGGAAGATGTCCCGCTGAGCTGGTCCCTAACATAGACATTGTAAATATCAAGCCATCCCAAGGGACCCAAGTCAGCTTTAATGAGTTGGATGTCTTTACTTTTGGTGGCTACCTCTTTGATATGGAGTGATAAACTCTGCCGGACCCATATGACCAAACCACCCATTGGTCGCCCCTTGGGTCCTTTAGTTGCCGGGACAAAGCAATTTAGGTAACCCTGGGCAAAATGAGGTTCACACAGCCAAGTCTCCTGGAAAATACACACGTCGAATTTGTTAATGAATGTTAACCAATCCGGAGACTGCTGTCTAGAGCGCAAGCCAGCAATGTTCCATGTGATTAGCGGTGAACAACCGTTACAACGAAAGTTTTACAACGCAGTGCCTTTACAACGCGGTATTTACAACGAAAACCATTACTACGCATTGCGCTGGGGGGCGCTCTAGGATAGGGAATACGTTTAATTTACTATCCAACACCTTCCCTAGTGTCCACGGGGACTGGAGTTGGAATAGTAAATTAAACTATTCACTATCCAGCACCCCAAAGCGCTATGCGTTGTAAAGGTTTTTGATGTAAAAACCGCATTGTAAAGGCATGTGTGGTAAAAGTATGCGTTGTAACGTCATACATCCGTGATTAGCTTACCCACACCAACCCAATGGCTTGCAATTGTGGTTGTGGAGGTGGCAATGGCAGGGATACTACATGGCACCCTCTCTACCTCACCACTAGATCCTGGATATAAATAAGTTGGAGGATTCTCCCTACTTTCCTCATTTATCTTCGTATTAGATTTTGGAGAGTAGTCAACAACCATAGTTTCATTACCAGCTGTCAGTATTACCCCTGTCACTCTCTCCCAGAGGATGGCCGCCATATTACCACTAATGCCTTGGTTCAGGTCTGATGTGCGTCATTGTTATTATCCAACCCGGAGCCATTTCTCCTACCCACGCTACTCAGTCTGTAAAGAGAACACTCCTGAGTGGAGAATATGACTTCCTTAGCTGAATCATTGAGTGTGCCGGTGCGCTAGTTCTAAACTCCAATGCAAAAAGATTTTCCGCAAGAGACTCTGACTTCAGAGTTAACTCGATAGAGTCATATTTATCGTGTGGGGAGCTTAACCTTGATGCCTCCAGGATATCTTCCCTAATCACCGAACGGTAGCCTCTAACGTGGCGCAGCCAGTGAATTGCTTTATTAATTAGGAAATCTGCGTACTCTCTGTTGTCACTTGTACCTCTAGCTAATTTAGGGACATTAGTCATGTATATTTTATTTGGGCAATAGACATTATTGGTGTAAGTATCCCCCCTCTTTCTGGAGGCGTTGTCATCTGATGCTATCATACTCACAGGTACCCTAGGTGTAGTATTTCTCCCTCCTATATTAGAGGTACCAGGTTTCTGCCTTGTTTCTAAATCGGTGCCCATTACTCTGCATCTTGGTGTAATAGCCCATCAGTTGAAGCTTTCTGGGCTGAGTGACAACTTTTCCTGGTGTCAGTAGCAGGTCCCTGGGCTAAATCTCTGCGCTTATCCCCTTCTTGTACTTGGTGTACCTTGTTAACTATATGTGGTTTTCTCGGGAAGAAGTTACGTTTAGTTGGTATCTTGTTAGGAAGAACGTTTGATCCCCCCTCTAGCACGCTACCAATCATATTTGTTAAGTTTATAATTAGTGACTTTAATGGTTCTATTTCGTCTCGTAAAAGAGTAACTACTTTGCCAGGGCTGTATTTTGGCCCCTTTTTTGTTTTTAGTTTATAAAAATGATTTAGAAAGGTTTCTGTTGGAGAATTGTTCAGACTTCCCTAAAGTAAATGGTAAACAAATACCTTTGTTATCGTATGCCGATGACACTGTGCTAATGACCCTCACTGCTAACAGTATGCAAACTTGTCTGAACGCTTTTAATGGTTTTATGCAGGATCTAGACCTTAGGGTCAATTTTACAAAGTCCTTTGTAATGGTTTGTGGTCCTAGAGGGACAAAAAGCCGTAGGTTTGTTGTAGATAACTTGATCATTGAAAAAGTTGTAAACTTCAACTACTTGGGAAACCTCTTTAATAAAAATTTGAGCTGGGATTCACTAATAACGTCTCGAGTACAAAAGACCACGCGATCTATAGAGGCCCTTTTTTCGTTTTTCAAGTAAATTGGGTCAAAAGCCAATTGCCGAACTGAAGACCTTGTATAACGCTAAATGTTTGCCTGTCGCCACTTATGGGGCAGGGGTGTGGGGGACACATAAATGCCCCCAAATAAAAGTGAAGGAAAACAAGTTTTTAAAGCGTCTCTTGTCAATTCCAATTAGCTCACCAAACACTTTCTGCCATTCATGTTTCCCCATTATGTTTATGGAGGAAAATGTGGCTATCTGAGGATCTGAAGCTTTCGAAAGTTATTCTGAAAGATTGCATAAAGCTTGATTTTGATATGCAGATCCCTTGGTTGTCATATGTGAAGGAAACTTTCCACAAAATCGGCTTAGGACATATTTATAATAACCCAGAATTTATTGAGCAGGAGACAAAGATGGTAATTAAGAACGCCTACTGTAATACCTTGGGCGTGTTAAAAAATGACCAACAAGTAATATATTGCTTCGGTAAATTGCAGCATCAACTTTATTTATCATTTACTGCACATACACAATGGCGCTTTTATTTAACGAGATTTCGACTTAATGTATTGCATTTTTTATTTGTTTTTCCGAAGCAAGGGGGTTGGTGTGAGAGGCTACCCCATTGCCCATGTGATAACAAATCTCAAAAATGCACTTTGCACTTTGTTCTTTTTTGCTCTTTTTATAAAAAAACGAGAAACCGGTTTATCAAACCTATTTTAATGGATATTCGACCATGCAATTACAAAGAAGGATATGAGTATTTAAGATCGTTGCATACTGCTGGTATATACAGTGCCATGCTTAGTTTTATCAGATTAGCACTTATTATCAGGAAACGACATTGAAAATATGATCCTGTTTGAAAGAAATTTGGTTGCTGTAGTGGGAACACTGAGAAAACACTTATTTAAAGAGTTTAGGGCAAAATAAGCTGGATAGCGTGAAAGGTTGAACTGGCTTATATTTGTGATACCCGGATTTTTTAACTGCATAATGCACTTTACTACTGCACATTTTGTTATTTTCAGATTTTTATGAATTTTGTTAACCTTTTTTACATATGGATTGAAATTATTTTGGGTAGTGTGTTGAAATGTGGCTGAAATTTATTGTATGATAATAATCTGAACCTATATATTTGAAAAGCATTTGTAACTCCTGTTTTAAAAATGTACACTTTCATGATTCTTCCTGTGAATCGAAATAACGTTTTATGATGATGATGAGTAACTAGATTAGTTAAAGTACCAACTTCTTCAGATGCTAGTTTTCCCCTGTTAATATTAATATTAGAATCTGTAGCCGAACTGGCTGCAGATTGTGTCACAGGGGTGGTACATGACCCTTCAGCCCCTTCTGCCTGCATCATTTGTGTGATAGGGGGCTCGTCATGTTTAACAGCCAAAACTGCAAATCTATTACCACAGGGTATCAAAGGGGCAGGGAGAGATAAGCATTTCTCAGTTGGAGCGATAGGGAGCATATCGCGGCCCTCATCAACATGAGCCTCACCCTTTGGAGCTGACCAGCTGCTACTTTCATTGTTACTTCCATCCATGACTCTTCTTTTTGCCCGAAACATGGCAGGGATTACAGGGGGATCAGTAGAATCAGTTACAGGTCTTGGTAGAGCTCTACTCTTCTCTCTGGGATCCTCACCATTAGTGTATCCTTGGTCGGCCACAAGAATCACCCTACAATCTTCCACAAGATTACTAATTCGATCAATTGCACAATTTGCATCGGCATACCTAGTCACTTTTTTGGGTTTCCTTCCCTTTCTATGTTTTGGGGGGTTACCATCCCCACCCCCCTTCCATGGATTTCCGTTTCCCCATATCACTGATAAGTATGGCCTATTCAGCGATCACAATAGTACTAACAGTGATTTTAGAATAGCTATATGCAATGTAACAATAGACTTAGTCCAGACTTTGTGTGAAACGTCCTCAGTCCTCTTTTGCATTGCGAATCCCACTGGTTACATCAGGCCACCAGCATGTTTGGGGTATCAGATGTTATGGAGTTGGCCCTGCCCTGCCTCATCCAGCCCCGGACGGCCACAGACGGCCCACCCTTTGTCTGGGCTTAGTCCGGCTAGTCCCGCGTGCGTCCCGCGACGCTGGAGGAGCGCCAATGTTTTAACCGCCTTCCGGGCGCGGAGATGGGCGGAGGTGGGCGGGGTAATGGTGCAAGGTTGCCTGGGGGCTGTAGTCCCCCCGCTCGGCGGCCGCGAGATCTTCCTGGGCGGCAGCGGGAGGGACCAATGGGCACCTACGGGCACAGGTGGGCTATAGCGCTGAACAGCGCAAATGCGGCAGGTTCTGACCCCAAAACTGGCAATGTCGTCCAAAGCAAGTAAGGCAAGTGATTATTAGTATTTTTCCTACAATATATCTACTTATTTCATAAAACCAATTTTTAACTGCTGATAAACTCCTACCAAGTTTCTCAAGAACACCTTCAACTTCCAGTGGTTCTATTTCTTTATGCAATTGTGTCATATTTGTAATGTATCTCTCGATGTTCTGACTTTTATCAGGAATGTAGGTACAACAGTGTGGACACCTTTAAAATTCCACAAACTCCTCCTTCTTTTTCCAAAATTATATCTAAGCGAGTCAATTTTGCATTACCATACTTCTCATAGCAAACATTTCAGTGTTAACCATTAAATATCTTCCAGCTGTGTCTGTTGACAATCTGTCTACTATTGTTGACAATTTTCTAATTCGGTTTGCCTTAAATGATATGCCTACTGCTGGTATTAGTGCTCCAAAAACATCACCTATTATTTCAATTACACTTTCTCTTCTTCTACGGCTTAGTGGTTTACCTATTTCATGAATCCCATTCGTACCTCTATCAACATGAAATTTTTTCAGGAAAGACCAAGTCAAGATAGCATGATCCATACCAGTGTTCTGGTAACCTATAATAAGCTTTGTTCCCGCACAGAAAATACATTCCCAGAAACACTGGGTAATTCCACATTTAAATCCCCATCCCCCTGTGACAATATAAGTATCTTCACATTGACTTGAACCCACAAAATAATTGTCATACACAGTGTTATCTCTCTGGATACATAATTTCCCTAACAATGGTGTATCTATATATATAACAAAAACACTACGGTAGGGTAGGACTCGGGGGAATATTTAAAGACCAATCTCTGGGAACGGCCCCCACAGATACAAAACAACAAAAGAGTACCAGAGGGTCTGGAAGAGAGGTGGGTTTACAGTGTGCGGAAAACAGGCAAACAACAAAAGACCCCTAAACTGACCTGTAAAACATGGTATTCAATGACAACCTGATAGATGGTCAGAGATACCCATCAGTCACCACTCGGAACCGCCCTTCATCATTTGGGATTTTTCAAAACCATCTATACAGATATGTTTTCTTCAGACAGAAAGAGACCAAGATGTAAATAGATCTCTTCCTCTGAACAAACAATAGTATGGTCTACCACTCCTCGAGACTGGTGAGTTGTCAAGTGTAGTGTGACTGGGGGAGTGCAGTGCAGAAAAAGCTTTTGCGTGAAAAAGTAAAAATAAAGAGGTGTGTTTAAAATTGGATGAGGGAGCATAGAACAATCTTTATTCGGATGATGCTCATTCCGCCAATGTTAAAAATGTGTTTAAGACAGTTTGAGAAATGCGCTGTCTAGAAGTGGAACCAGGTCCTGGTACTCTTTTGTTGTTTTGTATCTATATATATATAGACACATTTACATTATGTCCTTCAATATTATCATCTGAAAATGCCCATTTTGTAGATTTAGTCTGTTTCACTTTTTCTCGACGCTTATATTGTCAATTCAAACTTTATTGCAGCTAGATATAGCCATAAAAGCACATCTCATAAAACAATTATTATTACAGATCCAAGGTCAAAGTAAAACAATTCATAACGAACATAAGCATGGGGGAAAAATGAAGGAAGTATCATAAAGTGCAATCGTCATCATGGGAATTCATGGTTCTAAAAAACATTTAAAAATATAATTTACAAAAAAAAAATGTCATACAATTCTAAAAAGTCTAAAAACTAAAATTCTAGAGAAGCGTTCCATATCACTCAGATCCCTATATCCTTCCCACTTTTTCTCGACGCTTATATTGTTGTCTCCTTTCCTCAACCATATTCAGAAAAACTTTCTCTTCACTTCCCATTTTTCAAGTCAAATTATGTTTAAAGGCATAATCATGTGTCAATTCTTGTGTTTCTAAAAAATATTCTCCAAAAACGTTAGCAGGCTTAATTTGATTTCATTCTGAAAAAATCTTGTATTTTGCAAATACATCATCTGAATCAGAATAATAATATTCTAATTTTCCAGATCTATAAAATAAACTTAATACACTACAGGTTACTCCATATGGTAACGGTAAATGGTGGTATGTCACCCCCTCGGAGACAGATGCTGGCAGCTTTACACGGACATAACAATCACTGGCATCCATCGTCCTCACATATTTAGACAATAGTCTTAAAAAAGTATTTCTAGAAAAATCGCTGAGTGACTTATCTTGATGAATTTCAGGTCTATATACATGTAAATTTTCATTTTTCAAATCAACATTTTTATCTTTCAAACTCTGATTTGTTTTCAGCTTTTGAATATTGGGACTTAAAGGAATGATAATAGCAATAATTAACCATATTAACATTAATATTCCAGTACAAATTAACCACATTCTGCTCCATTTTCTAAAAATAAAACATTTAGATTTAATCACTTCATTAATAGGATTTTTTTTCTTTTACACAGCACTTTTCACAATCGTTTTACCTTCTATTGTCTCTTTTTAACCTTGTTTTCAGTTACAATGTTCCCATCAAGTTTAATTACAGTTTGTGTTTGGACATAAATATATATCCCTTTTGTTGCACTGTTACACTTGGAAATTCTTTTCCTTTTCTTTGTGTTACAGCTTACTTACTTTCTTTTTCAACACCTTGACAAAGCATGTAAGTCCATTCCGGTGATTTATATTTTTGATTTGGTCTCCTCACTCTTTATGGCCTTTGCACAAGTTCAATTTTCTTTCCCGACAACTCCTTTTGACTGATTATTTCATTTACTTGATCCTCTTGTACTTTTGCTTTATTAACCAGTTTAATTTTCAGTCCATCAATTTCTTTAGGCCAATTATCTTCTTTTCTTACTCTTTTTATTGCAGGTTCAGTAGTGTTTCGCTCGGCTCTCCAAGTTCGTTTTCTTGAACTTCTCCTCAATTGAGTTTTGTCATCACTGTCATTTGTTTCTGTATCTGATCTTTCTATAGTTTCATTTATAATGAATTTTACAGGATCTGATTCTTTTTTTTCGGAATTCAAATTATCTCTGGTCAGTTCTTTCACTCTGTTAGGAACTTCTCCATAGCTGGTACTTAGAAGCTCATCCTCATCGTGAGTTATTTCCTTTTCACCAGTTACGAGATTTCGGTTCCTGCTTTCAGAGCTTTCAGACTGTCCTTCAGTATTTTCCGAATTACCAGTTTTATTTTCACTTAACTCAGTGTCCTTACTGGTATTAGTTTCTACCAAATCTCGACTTACAGGCCGATCTTCAATATTTGGTATTTCAGCAATTTCATTTTCTCCTTCCGATGCAGAGCTAGTATCTGTTATCGCCAGATGTCGACGAACAGGTCGAGCTTCAGTATCTGGATCTTTTTCTGGTTCACCCTCAGTGTCTGAATCAGTGGTGCTTTCACTCTCCTCCTGCAGATTTTCAGGGTCTGGCACTCGAATAGTGTGACTGGGGTGCACCCACTTTTTGATTGCAGAACACTTAACTGCAGTGGTTCTAAACAGAATAACTTGTCGAGGTTTTTTTCCAGTGAGGCACTAGACAATTTCTCCTCCTGTGAACTTTTATCTGAACCCAATCTCTAGGGACTAGATCATGAGCTGGATGTTTTTCTTTCGTTTGAGACTCAGTTTTCACCTGATGGAACACAGAAGTTACTCCGTCAGACAGATTCTTGCAGTAATCCAGTACGATATCATCATTTATTCTCAACAGTTTATCAACTGGTACAAATGCTTGCCTCATATTCTTCCCAATAAAATCTCATGGGGGCTTAATCCTGTTCTTTTTGTCAGGAGTACTCCTTAGGGTCATTAGAACAAGTGGCAGTGCATCGGGCCAGTTTAGTCCTGTGGCCAAACACATTTTTTTAATTCTGTTTTTTATTGTTCCATTTACTTGTTCAACCACCCCTGAAGCTTCTGGTCTGTAAGCACAGTACAACTTTTAACGAATGTCCAGTGTTTCACAAATCATTTGCATTAATTCATTTTGAAAATGTTATCCACAATCTGTTTCAATAGTTACTGGGTAACTGTAGCGTGGTATTATCTCACGTAACAGGAGTTTGGCAACAGTCACTCCATCATTCCTCCTAGTGGGGAATGCTTCAACCCATCGTGAGAATAAACAAATGATCAGAAGTACATACCTAAGTCTGTTACATGGTGGAAGTTCAATGAAATCTAACGGCATTCTTGTAAATGGACCTCCCTTCCGTCCTATGGTTACCAAACTCACAACAGTTTTTCTTCTTGTGTTCAGTTGTTGACACACAAGGCATCTCTGACAAAGGCTTTCAGCAATCATCCTAAACTTAGGATTGTACCATGTCTGTCTAAACATCCGTATCATGGCATCTCTTCCAATATGGGCTTGACCATGATACATTCCGGCCATATTTGAGATCATGTTATCTGGCATTACTGGTCTTTCATCTTTGTAAATCCAGATTTCATCCTCTTCTCTTTGTCTACACCTGCCTTTAACCAGTTATCTTGTTCTTCTTCACTAGCTTCTTCCTGTATTTGTTTTACCTCCTGCCATGTCTCCACTACTGTGGTTAGCATTAAAGGACTTGAAACATGTTCAGTTTGCCTATCCCGAATAATGGATGCAAGATTTTTGGCACAGTATTTTGCAATTGAATCCACATATTTATTACCACGAGTAATATAATCATCTCCTTTTTTATGAGCTGCGCACTTTACCACAGCTATCTTAACTGGCAATTGAATGGTATCAATTAACATTTTCACAAACTCAGCATTTCTAATGGGGGATCCTGCCGAAGTCATATAACCTCTTTGGGACCACAGTTGACCATAATCATGGACAACCCCAAATCCATATTCACTATCAGTCACTATGGTGATCCTTATTTATTTTCCCAACTCACATGCTCGAATCAAAGCAATCAATTCTGCAATTTGAGCTGAACGGATTCCTTTCAGACAAGATGCTTTCAAGATATCTGCTACTGTACAAACAGCATACGCACGGCTCAGTACATCCTCATCTGTCCACAGACATGATCCATCAATGAACATTATGTAATCTGATTCAGGTAAAGGTACATCTTTGATATCAGGCCTTGGTTTAGTGCAATATTCTAGGACATCCAGACATTTGTGATCCACTTAATCTCTTACTTCCATATTCATAACATCAGGTATTAATGTAGATGGATTCACATTTACACACCTTGAAATTGTAACGTTGTCTGCACCTAGAATTGTCTTCTCATATTTTGTCATTCTGTTTTTGGTAAGGTACTGTGTCTTTGTTCTAGTGAGGAGAATCTACACCGAATGAGGTACATACACTCTCAAAGGAAATCCCATCGCTATACCCTCACTTTGCTCAATACTCATACTTGTAGCAGCTACTGCTTTTAAGCATCCCGGCAACGCTCTTGCAACAGGATCCAAAACAGCGGAAAAATAGGCAATTGGCTTTCTCAGTTTTCCATGTCTCTGTATTAAAACTGAGAATGCACATCCTTCCCTCTCACCGCAATATATTTCAAATTATTTTTCATAATCGGGCATTCCCAATGCTGGAGCTTCACAAAGACTTTGTCTTTAGCTGCTCAAAAGTTTCCAGTGCTGCCTTATTCAGTGTTATTGGGTCTTTTACATCTGCTTTTGTCAATCTCTGTAAAGGTTTAGCTATCAGTGAAAACCCACTAATACATTGTCGACAGTATCCAACCATTCCAAGAAACATTCTCACTTGTCTCTGTGTTTTTGGAGGTTTCATTCCTTTTATCATTTTGATACTTTCTAAGGTGACTTGTCTGATTCCCTTAGCAATCTTGTGACCCAAATATTGTACTTCTTTCTGACAAAATTGTAACTTTGATGGTGGTCCTTCATCTGCCAGATGATGTAACAATGTAACAGTGTCTGAGACACATGCATCTTTTGTTTTTGATGCCAATAACACGTTGTCAATGTACTGCACTAGAACTGATTCTCCAGGTAGACTTAGTTTTTCTAATGATTTCTTTAACAATTGATTAAAGATTGAGGGACTTTCAGAATACCCCTGAGGAATTCGGCACCATGCCAAAATACGATCTCTGAATTGGAACGCAAATATTAGTTGGCTTTGAGGGTGTAATGGAACCGTGAAGAACGCATTACATAGATCAATGACTGTATACCATTCTGCATCATGTGCAATTTTGTATAAAATTACTGCTGGGTTTGGCACAATTGGACAACATGGGACAACTATCTTATTTACCTTTCTCAGGTCCTGCACTATTCTGAACGTTCCATTAGGCTTTTTCAATCCCAGTATCGGTGAATTACAAGGACTGCTTTCTATTTCTCTCAAAATCCCTCGCTCAATCATTTTATCTATTACTGGTGTTATTACTTCAATTGTTTCAGCTGTCATTTTGTACTGAGGAATATTTGGATAGCTTATTCCTTCTTTCACAGAAACTTTCACAGGTTCTACGTTTTTCATTAAACCAATATCTTCCCCTGTGAAATCCCACACTTGCTCTCTGACTACCTCTTTCATTTCTTCAGGTATTTTCTCTTGATCAAACACAGGAAACATACTATCCTTTTCTGCTTCAATTGGTGTCATTGTCATTTTATACAAACTATCCTCATCTGCAGTTTGAAGCTCAATGCTATCTGGTGAGCAATAAATGGCACAATTCAATTTACACAGTATGTCCCTTCCAAGGAGATTTACAGGACTACTGTCACACACTACAAATCGATGCATATCTTTGAAATTTCCAATTTCTATTTCAATTGGTTTTGTTAAGGATGTTTTAATCTGCTGATTAGCTACACCTACGACTTGAATGTGTTCACCCGAGAGAGGAAGATTTTGAATTTCCACTGATCTAACAGTAGAACGGGTAGCACCTGTGTCCACTAGGAAAGTCACATCTACATCATTCACATAGACCAGACTGATCTACCTCTAGAATTACGCCAAGCACGCACTCTTCTCCCTCTCTCAGGCACCGTCAGAAACTATCATCCAACTCGCTCCGATCTTCATTCAGCCAATATTGTGGACTCACATGCACTCTGTTATTTCTCGTTACCTGGTCTCCTGCGCAGAATCCTGTCTCTGTACTTTATCTCTGTAGGTTTACATTGTGAGGAAGTGGAGGTCGTGGCGCCTGACACTGTGGATTAACTACCTGTTGCTGTGGCGATGGTTGTTGAATTATCTCATTCTGTACCTGTGGATTCAATTATGTATTTTCCAAATTAAGGGGCCCATTAGGCCGCCCGCCATCCTATTGGTCATTGGGACTGCCCGCCCGCTGAGGGCCCCTGAGGTGAAGACTGCATGCCTTTCCAAGGTGGCATCGCCGCCACGGAAAGGCATCTGTTCTGGCCCATTCTAATATGGCTGGCGGTGTCTAATAGACACAGCCACCATGTAGACCCTTTCCGCCCCAGTCGCAAGGCGACCGGGGTGGAAAAGCGGCGGGTGGTCTTTCCGTCCGCATCGGTCCCCCCGCCATACAAATATGGCAGGGTGAATTTAAGTGAGGATGGTGGGAGGATTGCCCCCACCAGGCCGGCGGTGGCAACCGCCAGCCTGGCGGGGGCAATCCATCTGCCATCCTAATGGGGCCCTAACTTTCGGTGGATACTTATACTCTTTCCTCCAATGTCCCAGCCTACCGCAATTATGACATTTGGTTCCTCCTGCAATTTTATTTTCTAATTGAGCTACTTGATGCTCTGCAACTTTCACTTGTGCCCACATTGCTTTCTCTTTGAGTTTTTTTTGTTTTACTTTAATTTCATCACTACCGTATTTTGCATGTCTCAGGACTTCATCCACGGAACATGACTGCCATCCCATCGAATTATGCTTAATCATATCACCTATTTCTGGTCTCAATCCAAATACAAAGCGATGTACAACGTAATCATATCCTTTTCATTCAATTCCTCATATCCACTATACTGTTTAAACACTAATAACAGTCTTTCATAAAATGCATGAATTGACTCTTTGGCTTCTTGTATTGTCCTATCTATTTTCACCCAATCTTATTCTTTTGGTGGAATTTTATTTTTGAGAAACACTATCACTTGCTCATATTTTCGCATTACTTCAGGTCCAGGAGCACTTGTCACTTTATCTCGTGGATATTCTTCTTTTGGCCAGTTCACCGTAATCTTACACTCTGACCATAGAACAGGTGGTACTACTATGTCAAATAACCCATCTAAGTCTTCCCATAAAACTTTCGAAACCTTCACAAATATATCTACTTGTCTATACCATTCTACTGGCTTCTCTCTCAATCCAGGAGAGTCATTTGTGAATGATAAAATATCTTGTCTACTACAAGGTACATGCACATATCCTCCTCCAGGTATTTCTCTCATAGGAAATTCTTTTACCACTTCTTCCTTTTCCCTTACTGGAAACGCTAATGTGGATTTGTCACTGCTTTCCTCCCTTTTCTTTGTCCAAATCAATCTCCACTTATCGATGTCTCCCCATTTTCTCAATAACACAATTAACTCTTTTATTTGAGTAATTCTCCCTGCTGTATTCATGTTTTCTATATCCTTGTCAGTAAAATACACTCTATAAGGTTTCTGCAGTATTTTGTATTTCGTAAAATCCAGATCCATTTCACTTGCTAAACTTTCAAACCGATCATGCATGCTCTTAGTTTTCCACGTAATACTCTTACACATGACTGTGATCTCATCATCCTGATAATTTTTCAATCTATCTGTACCAATTGTTCCAATTATTAATTCTTCTGTATCAACTTTTAGCCTTGCTACATCTAAAAATGTTGGTTCTTTTTCTTTCAGTTTTAAGGTTTTGATCCAATCACTTAATTTCTGCTCTGTTGGCCCTACTGGAGTTTGTGTTAAATCGATTTTCTCTACACTTTTCTCAGGAGTTATAAAACCAGACTCCGCTCCTGTTGGAAATTTATACGGAAGACTCTGATTAAAATTTGAATCTGGCGGTGTCATTTGGGTGGTACGTTTAATTTCTGACAAATCTGGGTAAACCTTTTCTTTTACTTTTTGTAGACTCTGCTTTAAAGGAATAATTAAAGATGGATCTTTTATCTTCTGGTTTTCAAACACTGAATTACACGACCTATTGTTACTGGAACAGTTACAGCTTCTATTTTTTTAGTAAGTTCCTGTATCTTTTCAGTTAATTCATTTGTTGAACGTATATATTCAGAAGTACTTTGTTGTGCTTCAATTTGTTGTTCTACTGTATTTCCAATATTCTCCATTCCATTCCCTGTTTAGGTGTCCCAGTATATCTAGTTCTGATTAAAGGAACATCCAAATCATACCTCATTGTACTCTCTCCGGGAGATCTCTGAAGTTTGAGAATCGTTTTGGAGTTTCTGCTAGTCTATCCTCAAACTGTGGAGCACTTAGAGTTGTACCCATAGAATTTGCTTGGTATGGCGGTTGTCGCCTATTTAGGATCTCCTCCAACACCGCCCCGTCTTGCAAAAAACCTTTTGGGAAAGCAACTAGCCATGGAAGCATGTTGTACTTAAATCTTATCAATACAAACAAATGAAATGGTTTGTTTATATACGTTAAGTACGGCTGAATTCCTCTCCCTGTACTTAAAATTACAAAGGTCCTAACTGAAGGTTTACACAACTCCCCTTCTTCCCTCATAAGCGTAAGTCTATTTTGGAACTGGGTTTTTATGGCTTTAATTGCCACCTTACTCAGCGTCCTTGGGTTTGTAAACAGGTCGGAGCTGCCCAAATTATCCATTTGGGTTTTTACGTATCTAAGCCATGGGATGTCAAGTGCTTTCTCTAATGTCATACAATCCAAGATGATTTCTTGATTTAGGTTTGGTAATTGCTGTGCCCAAATTCTTAACCAGCCTAGAAGTGGGGCAAACGGAATCTGATCTTGAATGTAACCAGCACCCACGTCCTCATGGACATTAAAAGCAGCGGATTTTGGGAGTGAAACAATTTCTGTTAAAAAAAAATTTCTGCTACTTAGATTTCTCTAGCGTCTGTGTAGCTCCCATACCTCACTTTCATATAGAACCATGGGGACACACTTTACATTATATATCTTCATGAGGGCTGGAAGTGGTTTTGAACCTAACCACTTTGCAAACTTTAAAGCAGCCCCTGTGGATCTTACTAGGCTATTCTTTGTTAAAGTACTTTGCGTCACCCATGACCTTCTATCATCGAATACAATCCTTAGATATGGGAAAGTGGGTACTTTAGTCAGCTCCTGGCCTTTACAAAAGAATCTTGCCTTTTTTGCTCTCTTTCCACCTATTGTCATTGAATGTGACTTTGTGAAGTTCATTACAAGATCGAGAGAGTCCATAAAATTAATAAATCGATCTAAAAGCAATTGCAGTCCTCTCGCTGTTCTAGCCACTAAAACTGTGTCGTCTGCATATAACAACGCTGGAATTTTTTTTGTGCCAACCCTCGGGATGTCTTAACAAGATGCTATAAGAGCATCACCCAAGTTATTTATATAGAGCGAAAACAGCAGGGGGCAAGGATACATCCTTGCCTTACTCCACATTTAACCTGCCACACTTCAGTCAAACTCCCATTTTCATTAAAACGGATTCTCATGTATTTTGGCAAGGAAAGATGTCAAGGCGGATCCAGCTGGATGTCATAAAGGGAGGCCCATAGCTTTTGCCTATTTACAAGGTCGAAAGCGGTTGAGCGATCCATAAAAGCTAAATGGATGTCCACCCGCTTTACGACCGTGTATTTTTCAATGACCAGATGTAAGTTCAAGCATTGGCCCGCCGTGCTTTTCCCTTGTCTGAAACCGTACTGCAGATCAGAAATAATGGAGTTTTTATCCAGCCATTCTGTCAGCCGCGTCAATACAACTTTCCCCATTATCTTTGCAGCAGAGTCCAACAGTGATATTGGCCTATAATAGGCCGGGTTATCCCACGAGCCCTTTTTAAATATTGGGACTATGACTGCTTTGCCCCAAGTTACTGGGAGCCCTGCCTTGGTGGCGGGATTGAAAACACGAGTTAAAATCTTTGCCCCACAGTAGGATCAGCCCTGTACACATCTGCCGGGACCCCGTCTGGGCCCGGCGCTTTTCCTTTGGACGTTGATGTTATTGCTTTCATAACTTCCCCCTCTTGAAAGACAATTTTTGGCACATGATTTAAGTCCCTATAGGTAGTTGCCAATGTACGAGTACTTACTGAGTACAGGCCACTGAAATGTTCCACCCATCTTTCTGGGAGGATGAGGCAGTCCTGGATAGTATTATCTGCCTCATCAAAGACTGGACTATTTATCACTTTCCAGAAGTGGGTACTACTTTTCAGGGTACTACCTTGAATTAGTTCCTCCCAGGCCATCTCCTTAAGCTCAATTGTCCGTGACTCAATAGCGTTTTTGTAGCTTCTCCTAGCTCCAGCTGTCCTTTACAGGGGCTTTTAAGGCCGCCATTAGAACATTATGTGCTCACTGCGGGTCTGCATGAATGTAACCCCCGCCCCGCCGTGACCCACCCACCGACTACTGAGATGACTGTCCGTGGGCAGACACGATGGAACAGACCACACGCAACAACCACTTTCAGCTCCCAGTGAGCTAACACGCTCTCACCATATCACACAATACACACTTCCAAGTTGACTCCACCCACCCTTATCTTTTTTTTCCTTTTCTTTTTCTCCTTATCAAGTTTTAATTTCCCCTATTCTCCCTCCCTCTCCTTGACTACATAGCCAGTACTAGGCTCTGAGAGCCGAGACAGCTCCGCTGACAGGCGCACTGATCAGGCAGTCAAAGATACGTAAACATGTATACGGCAACACTGTCACGCTCAACCAAGATCACAATGTGACGGGTGCGTATTGGATGACTTGAGAGGGGGGGATGCACGCTGGTGCCTCTGACATGGCAACGGACACACTGGGCAAACAGACCTTGGCCACGAGAAAAGAAGGCAACGGGCCTTAAGTCAGCCCCGAGACGCGAGGATGACACGCTGGTCCCACCACCAGAATTCGCAGCTAACACTGTACTACCACACAAGGCCGCGACACCGGGGTTGTGTCACATACCACAGGATGGATCCTCCCAGTGGCTGCGGAATAACAGCGACTGTTGGGAGTAGAGCCCAAGACACTTGACATACCACAAGACCACAGTGACCAACCACGCGCCAGTTCACCCCACTTTCACAAGATACGACACCAGTAACATCCAGAATACAATGATGCAATGTGATTGATGTATTGACTTGTGGAGATAAAATGCATTGTTATAGCTTGAGTCAACAAATGATGTTATATTCATGTTTTTTTGTAAAACCAATAAAATATATTCAAACAAAAAATTAGAACATTATGTGCAGTAGTGCACTTTTTATCAAACCGATTTTTAAATTTCTTTGGCCTTGGTTTACTTTGCCGGGTCAAATTGGCCGCTATTTGATTAGTAATGCGATCTAATGTGCCTAGGATTTCTGTGGATTCTGCACCTGACTCAATGCAGAGGCTAAAATCTTCACTGTTACTATCATACAAGCTACCAAGGAAGTCAGCCGGGGTAATTGCCTCCCATCTTAGCCTTCGTCCCTGGCAGCTAGTAGCGATATTGGAGTTTAAAATATGAGCCAGAGGCAAATCAGATGTAAGGGCCTCAATTTCCAAGTCCAATCTGAGGGGGTTATGATCACTTATCCCATTTGAACTAACTTCAAGAGGGCCGATGCGATTCATTATAGGACATGACACTAAAATATAATCGATAATACTGCCATGACCCTGCCCTATATAAGTTAGGATCGGATTTACAAGATATAATTGTGAAGGGCAAAACAAATAGTGGGCAGCTAAAAGACTCTCAAGATACAACCCACTTCTTGTATGCTCAAAATGCACGAGTCCTTGTGGATCCGAATCATACTCCATATTTTGCAAACAACTTTGGGGACAAACATGTATATTAAAATCATCAAGTATTATGAGATGGTGTGGAGCATCACTATTGATTTCAAAATTATCTAAGAAAACAGACAATGCTTCCAGGTTATCTAATTCATCTTCCCTTGTAAAATATTTGTAAAAATGTACCACCAATAAATTTGGAAGGCTATTTTTACCCTTCAACCTAGCGGCTAAATGTGGGGAGAGATAGACTCCACTAGCTCTGGGCTATACATCAGTTTTAAACTGAACAGCAACAAGAGGCCCCCCTCGGCCTCCCCATTTGTGATGGCTGAGCAAACTTGTTAAAAGAGAGAAAGCCATCCAAATGATAGGTCTCCTTTGCCTCCCAAGTTTCCTGTAATGCAATAATGTGGCTAGAGGATAGGAGGTCTTCCCAAGTTGTATCCCCTCTTTTGGACCGTAAACCGGCGATGTTCCAAGAGAGGATGCTTACCTTAATCCTAATCTCAGTACTTCCCATTGTGTTTTCTCTCCTAGTCAAATTTGTCATTGTATCGAGTTGAGGCGGCTCGTTTACGAGCACCACCTCTAAGTCAGCTATGGTGGCTATCTTTCTTCCCTCCACTATATGCCTAATAACGGGCTGTCGCGTTTCAGGCTCCGGCTTGTCCTGCAGTCAGCCTTGATCATCTAAGCCTGACAAAGCTTCGTAAGCTTCCTTTATGCCTTGTGAGCCAGTCCACTGTTTTATTTTTTAACTCCGCCCATGTCTCAATTTGATCTACCCTTAGCGAGGGGACGCCAACCAATACAACCACCAAGGGGCTTGATGCTGGGGGTAAATCTATCACATCTTTGGCTGGTTTTAACGCATGGTCATAGCTCTTGTTTTCAGATACACAGACTTGTCCTAAACTGGGCGCATTTTTTGTACTAGTTGGGTTATTTACAGCTTGTGTTTGGGTTACCCCTGCGTACTGCAAATTATTTTTTTGGGCTGTATTCTGCTGTAAGTGGCTAACTGGACACTTCAAACTGGCTGTGCCTTCTGGTGCTGGTGGTTTTGGAATAGCTTTACTAACGTTGCGAGAAATTAGGGGGTTTTGGATCATGGTGTTTGCCAACGTGACCAGTGTCCCGCTTTGTTGAGAACTCCCCGTTGTCATGGCTAGTGTACCTGCTCCCCTCACATTTTCCTGATGGAAAATAGTTCTTTCTTTAAGCTCCTTGGCTAAGCTACCGATCCTGTTTTCCAGAATCTCCAACTTAGTCCAAAAAGGAGCAAGAGAGGAAGATATAAGGGACTCCATATGTACTCAAAAAGCCTGTGAGACCCCTGGATCTCCTGTATCATTTACAATGGGGGTTAATGTATGCTCGCGCTCAGCCCTAGAACCAAAGATACATATCTTTTTTACTTTATTTACTTCACTTTTTCCCTGGTTTTTGTTTTGTGACCGGGTGGCCGGACCACCCCTTGTGCGTTTTGCCAATGGCTCGGCTCTCCTTCCAATAGCCCCAATACTTTCACTAGCAGGTCTTTTTTCCCTAGTCGAACGTGTGTCATGGGCATCCCTTATACTCGGAATAGTATATGTGTTAGTTTCCAAAGGTATCTCATCAGGACCACTACATACAATAGAAGGGTTAGGGGATGTTATACTCATATCACGCAAAATGCAGTGAGTTGTGTTCACTACTTCAGGTGGCCATTCCTCAGTAGGTGTGTTTAAACCTGCCCTCACTTCAATTACTGGACTTAGGGCTATGCCACCCACAGCCCCCTGTGAAAGATCTAAAGAATCTACGTTTATTAAAGGTAAAGCCGTAGATACTGGGGACTTAGCAAGTTGGAGACTACCTATAGAAGATCTTTTTTGGCCAGCATAGATTCCTGCAGAAAGCCTTTTCTCAGTAATAATTATTTCCTGCTGGAGCATGTTCCCTGCTCTGACCAATAAAGCATCTATTGTGCCAGCGAAGCTTCCCCCAACCCCTAACTTTCCCCTGCGCCACTACTTTTGGAGCTCATTACTCCCTTCTTTTACTGTACACCTTGTATAAATTAAAATACTCGGATATACTCTATTAGAACATCGGTCCTCAACTACTAGGCCCATTGCCCCGGTTATAGCAATATACAAGGCTAAGGGAGCGAGCTCAGCCTTGTATGGGGCAGAACTGTGGGGCATGTGCAATGTGGACCAGCTGACAAGATCCGAAAACAAGTTATTTAAAGACCTAATGGCACTCCCGCAGAGCACCCCAACGGTTCCTTTGCTATTGGATTTGGGATGCCATTCAATCAGCGATCTTGCCAAACTTCGGCCACTGTTGTTATGGGCTCGATTGTGGCGCGTCCCCGAGCTGGCAAAGTACGCGGAGGGGTTGGCGGAAGTCATGTCCATGGTTGGTTGGCACAAAATCAGGTGGCTTAAGGATGTTAAAACATTGTTATATGACTTGGGCCTCAAGGATGCATGGATAACTAAATCTGCCCCACCAAAATCAGTGTTGAAGAGAATCTACAGGAATTGGGTAGCTTCCCAGCGTTGCTCTGACCCAAAGATGGGCAGACTTACTGACAATTTTGGGGGATCAAGGATGTTGCTTTCTGTGAACCTTATCTTGATACTATCCAGAACCCATTTGATCGGGCGCTGTATTTTAAATTCAGGATTGGCAACCTTCCAACCTGTGAATTTACTGCCCAATGGAAAACCCCCCTCCAGACTTTGTCATACTGCCCCTTTTGCATTAGGAAAGTAGAGTCGATGGCACATATCTTGTTTGTATGCCCGTTGTATCGATAGCCAAGGAATTATTGGCTTAAGCCAATTTGTAAAGAACCGAGAACTAGGCAACACTTTGTGGCACTGGGAATCTTTACAACAGACACCCGCACACTGTAAGTATCCAGTGTACAGGGGCGGATTGGCAATGCGGGCATTCGGGCATCGGCCGAAGGGCCGGTGTCTCCGTGCCCTCTGTGGGCCGTTTTTTTCTCCTCTTT
Organism: Lissotriton vulgaris; assembly: GCF_964263255.1. Lineage (NCBI taxonomy): Eukaryota > Metazoa > Chordata > Amphibia > Caudata > Salamandridae > Lissotriton > Lissotriton vulgaris. The sequence continues at coordinate 449,824,860 of NC_141700.1, forward strand.
CCCAGCCGCACAGTGAAGCTGCTTTCATTTCTCGGTCTCTGTCTCCGTGCTCTCTGTGGACAAGGAAAGGGGAGGAAAAAAATGGCCCACAGAGGGCACGGAGACAGAGAGAGAGAAATTAATGCAACTTCACTGTGCGGCCGCAGCCACCCCCTGCCCTACAAAGCAATCACGCTGAGGGTGGCTGGGGAGGGGGTGATTGTTTGAAAAAATTGGCCTCCCTGGGGGCCAGGTGTTGTGCAGGCCTTTGAGCCATTTTCACCTCGGCCCCCCTGGGGCCCACGCAGCACATAAACAGTGTTAGTTTTAACACCTTGCCCACAGCCCTTCACATTCAGGGCATAGTGGGCGAGGAAGAATGGGTCTCCCTGTGGGGGCCAGGTGATCTTTGCAACTTGCACCATCTTTATCTCAGCCTCCCCCTGGCTACCATCAATGACCCAGCAGCTGTGTTTTGTGCTCCCCTGCCAGGACATTGCCCTGAGGCCTGGAGGGCTGGGGAGGGCTGATTAATTTACTAATTGCAGGGGCCTTACTGCTATTCATGTGCTCCTGAGTTGAAGGTCTGGGAAGGGCTGAGTAGGTTAGTAATAGCAGGGGCTTCCTGCTTATTAGGTGCTCCTTCCCTGGAGGTCTCGAATAATTTTGTGACAGAAAGGGGCCTTGCTATTTTTTTAGTTGCTTAGCATGGCGCCATTGTCACCTTGGACCTGTGTCCTGTGCAAGAACAGTATCCTCTCACTTTCATTCCTTGTCTGTGCCAAACAACTTAAGGATTTTGGGGGCCCTGGCCCAAACATATTTTTGGGCCCCTGTTCGGAACAGATTTGAATTTATAATCCAATTTCTGCTCTTTGGTGCCCTCTTTCAGTTGGTCACTGGACAATGCACTACCATACTTGTCCAAATTCTTAATGTATTTACATCTAATATTCAAGGACATTGACGTGTGTAACCAAATGGTGTTTCATGAAAGGGCATGCCCCTTGAATGTGGGCCACGCCCCTTAATTGTGGGCCACGCCCCTTGAATGTGGGCCACTTTTTTCGGCAGTGCCTGGGCCAAATTGTGATCCCAATCCAACCCTGCCGGTGTAGCAAAATTTTTAAGATGGGCTTGGTCCATCAGAACTCGAAGGCTTAAGGAAATTGTTTAATATATGTTTTAAAATCTTGATGCAAATGGATTGACACACTTTTTTCTTTGAACCTGTGTTCTAATGTAATCCCAAGAATTGATCATTCGTAGTTTTGTGTAACTGGTTGAATTACGTAATATGTAAATATTGTTGCTACAGTAATTGCTTTTATGGTTTTTAACCAAACTGTATTGTTGTATTTATGCTTTTAAGATATGTTTTATCAAAATAAAGCCGTCAATCAATCAATCTATTAGAATGTTGCGCGCTATACAAATTTCTTGGAAACTACAGAGTAGCCTAAATGACAAAATTACAGTCTACAGACTGAAATTAGAAGTACAAATTTGTCATATGGGTTCACAAATTCGAGTTTCTATGATTAAAAAGGTATGTAACCCTAAATACGCCTTCAACTTAGTAGAATAAACAAGGGGCGTAGGCTACAAATCAACAATAATGCATTACTAGTTTCCTACTTTAAAACCACACTCTAACTGCTCCAACAACAAACATGTAAATGGGCTTTTCGATTTTTTTTGTTGTTGTTGTAGGAAGCTGTCTTTTGCTACGAGTATACTCAAGGTAACTACAACCCAATAAATTCAAAATGTTAGAGGGGGGCCCAGCCCGGCCTCATCCGACCTTGGACGGCCGTAGACGGCCCGCCCTTTGCCCGAGCTTGGCCCGGCGCCGCCCGCGCGCGTCCCGAGACGCGGGAGGAGCACCGGAGTTTAAGCGTCTTCCGGGCACGGAAGTGGGCCAAGGTGGGCGGGGTCGCGGGCAAAGGCTTCTGGGGGCTGTAGTCCCCCCGCTCGGCGGCCGCGTGATGTTCCTCTAGAGGCAGCGGGGGGGACCAAGGACCGGAGAAGGCGTCGCATTTCTCAAGCTTCGCATTCTAGTCTCATGCGTTTCTCTCCAAAATCCACGACCTCTATTTCTTGGGCCTATGTAGTCTCCAAATCTTTCTTGCTCTACATCTTTGGTGAGGGATAAGGATTGGGGTGGTCTAGTCGTCAGAAGGACGCTAGACCAGTACTTAAGGCAGGCAAATTAGGCGGCCAATCACTTGGGAATAGCCTCTTGGATAACGCAGAGGTGCTCCACTTTCATGTGAAAAATCAGCGCGCTCATTGAGAGCAAAAATTAGCATTTTTGAAAAAATCCCCGTTTTGTCCGTTTTGTGTTATTTTATTTTGAACACTGTACCCTGCTTTTAAAATTGAATTGACCGCATACCTGCACTCGAATTTGGCACAGCACCGCGTTTAGAGCGGATCATTGTTCTCTGGAAAGTGCACAACACCACCAGAACGGCGGACATCTTTGGTGAGGGATAAGGATTGGGGTGGTCTAGTCGTCAGAAGGACGCTAGACCAGTACTTAAGGCAGCCATGTTGACGTGCAGCGGGCACGCGCGGCGGGCTCGCCGGAGCGTCGCGGGAGTCGCGCCAGAGTCCAGCCCGTCTGCGTCCGTCCGCGCACTGACGGGCCCGGGGGCACGGACCACTGCTCATCTGCGCTCCTACACCTCGGAGGACTTGCGCAAACTGGATAAGGGTGAGGCACGCCTGGATAGTGACACCCTGCTGAAACTAAAAACATATGCGATCTATAGATCACCAAATACCACACCTTTAGAAGCATACTCCACTTTGAAAATAGCAAGCCTAAATACCAGATCACTCCATTGCCACCACGTTGAGGTCTGTAACCTGCTGCAAAATAATGACACAGATATACTGACCTTAACAGAGACCTGGATGAGCGAGAGCTCAATGCCAGACATCCTTGCCGCTCTCCCCAGCAGCTATGATGCTTTATGGCACAATCGCCCAGGAAACACACGGGGAGGAGGGGTAGCTGTGATATTTAAAAAGGCTCTGTCAGTGGAAATTCTACTATCAGAGACTGTCGACTTGGCTCATTTACTTGGGGTGAAAGTTACAGCTAACAACTCATGTTGGGTGGTGCTAGCGGTCTACCGCCCACCCAATGCAACCCCAACATTCCAGGACCTATTTGACCCCATCATATCAGACCTCTGCACTCGCTACTCGAAAATTCTAGTCACAGGAGACTTCAACTTGCACTGGGATAAGCCCCACTGGGACTTACCCACGCGTCACTTGGACACCCTGATGTCAGCGTTAAACTTTAAACAACTCGTGAAGGTCCCCACGCATATCAAAGGTCACACCCTCGACCTGGTGTGGACTACAGACCCATCTGTGATACTGAAAGAGGTAGCCCCATGTATCTGGTCTGATCATATTTAATATCCTGTGAGATATGTATCAAGGGCCAAATAATTAATCCAACATCGGAGGTCAGGATAACTCGCAAATGGGCAGAGGTTGACTTGAGAACCCTGACCAAGGCGTTCTTGCCTAGGGACTGTCCTCCGCGCTTAGATCATAGTCTGGATCAGCAATACGCGGATCTAACGCGATGCCTGACACTAGCTATTGATCAGATAGCACCAAAGAGAACGAAGCTGATAAAAGGTCCGGGTAAGGATGCCCCATGGTTTACGCCAGCACTGAGGGACCACAAAAAGAAACTCAGAGCCCTGGAAAGAGGTTGGAGGAAAACTAAACAGGACTCAGCCAGGACTCTTTGAATGCATATAAAAAACATATCACTCTCGCCAAAGCCGAATATTATGAATCCCGTCTAAGTAAGGCAGCCAACGTGCAGAAAGAGACCTTTAAGATCCTGTCGGAGTTGACTAAAAAACCGGACAGTGTTCAGTTCCCCATAAACTGCAATTCCTTTCAGGGATACTTCCTGGAGAAAGTAAGAACCATTATCCAGGAGATAAAAAGTGGTATGTCTAACGGGATGGTCATACCTATAGGCCCTCATAAATTTACTGACTGTTCCATCACACTGTTTCCAGAGATTGACACTCTGAGTCTGCAGCAGTTGATGGACAGAATCAAGTCTGGATCTCCAGCGGATCCTTGCCCACCTAAAGTCTTTCAGGCAGCCCCTCCCCTTTTGGAGGAGCGTGTCATCTCCCTCCTAAATAGGTCCTTGAAAACAGGACAACTACCTGTAGAACTCAAGGAAGCGCGTGTAAGACCGTTGCTAAAAAAGCCAGGTGCAGACCCCGCAATATTAAAAAATTACAGGCCGATCTCTCAGTTACCATTCCTCTCTAAAGTACTGGAACAACATGTACTAAAATCCCTGTCTGTGTACTTGGAGTCCCATTCCCTACTTCACGAACGACAAGCAGGGTTCCGAGCACATCATAGCACCGAGTTGGTGATGCTCTCGGTGCTGGATGAACTGAGAGGCCTGGCTGACGGTAAAAAAACGAGCGCCCTGATTTTGTTAGATCTTTCAGCGGCGTTCGATACCGTCAGCCATGCGTTGTTGCTGGAAAGACTGAGTGATTTTGGCATCAAAGGCCTGGCCTTCAGTTTGTTGCAGTCATTTCTGTCAGGAAGGACCCAAAGAATACAACTTGGAGAAGAAACCTCCGCAGTGGGAAAGCTAGAATGTGGGGTGCCCCAGGGCTCGGCCCTATCCCCACTGCTATTTAATTTATACCTGCAGCCTCTGATTGCCTCCCTGGCGCGCATGGGCTGCACAGTATACAACTATGCGGACGACACGCAGCTGCTGCTGAGTGTCGACAACACAAGTGCCGCTCAACTCCACACTCAGAATATCTTGAGATACACGGTCCAATGGATGACAGGAAACCTTCTAAAAATCAACCCAGATAAGACTGAGGTTCTGGTGATTCCATCCGCCACCTCACCATGGTGTGATCTCTACTGGCCCGCAGAGCTAGGCCCGGCCCCAAAACCCAGCCTGAAAGTGAAGAGCCTGGGGATCAAATTAGGCTGCGACCTTTCTATGGTCAACCAAATCTCTTCAGTGGTGGGCAGCTGCACTAATATTATCCGACAGCTACGGAAATTAGTACCCGTCATCTCCCAATCTATGCTACGTTCCATTGTCACAGCCACCGTGATCTCAAGAATTGACCACGGAAATGCCCTCTACCTTGGCCTACCGAAAATCCTGACAAATAGGCTACAGGTGGTGATGAATGATGCTGCTCGTCTCATTTTTAGATTGCCAAGACGAACCAAAGCATCCCCCCTGCTACAGTGGAATTTAAAAGTTTGTGTATAGCCCACAAAGCCATTTATGGCATGGCGCCCGCATACATTAAAGACCGTGTGGCAGTGTATAGCCCAAAGAGAGTTCTCAGATCTTCAGACTCTCAATTACTGGTCTGCCCTCGGTACAAACTTGTTACCAAGGGCGGAAGAGCCTTTTCGGTGTTGGTTCCTCAGCTATGGAACACACTACCTGAGCCATTGCGCAGGGAAGAGAACCTCCTACGCTTTAGAAAGGGGTTGAAAACGCTGTTGTTTAGGAGGTCCTTGAGTGCCATCTAGGCTAGTGGATGCTTCTCTGTGTTGCTAAAGTTGTTGTTTGTACCATCGATTCCCCAGCGCTTAGAGGCCTGCAGGTGATTGAGCGCGTTATAAATCAAAAATAACAATAACAATAACAACATCATGCATTTCATCTTCCCACTCAGCTAAAGCTTCAAATTGAGTTGGTCGAGGTCTTGGTTCAAGCTTCATCATCTTGTCTCTCAAGTTTCTTAATACCGCAAGACTGAAAGATCCTTCTTCTGGGAAAGCGAATGCACCATCATTTCTGGTATACCTTGCCCAATTCTTTAACCATATATGTATGGTAGCCATATTTTGTCATCATGTATGATGCAGGTGATTTCGGCGGAGGAAATATTTTTCCCTGTCTAGTTTCAATTACTTTATCCTTTTTGAATACATTTTTCAATTTTTAAAACCATGAAGATTTCTCTTTCACTATTCTGTAATAAAATTCCATTTTGTTATTAATCTCCTGTCTTTTCAAAAGATTGCTCTCTCTTCCGTAAACTGCTTCGTAACACCAGCCTATCGCAGCGCGGTTCACACTAACACACCAATTAGAACAAGATACGTTCCGTTTCATTAGTGCCAAACCATTTGTTTCGCTTCTTTCGCTGATGCACCAATCTGCCCTTACTCTGTCTTGGTCATGCGGACCAATCCCAGCGCGATACCTTTGACGTCAGCCCTGCTCCGACTTCTGCAGCTTCGACTGACCCCTCCTTTACCAAAATGTATTGGTACACTGTATTTACACTTTTATACAGCAAAATTAGTTAGTAACTACATAAAACAACTCCATTGGTCTGTCGCTAAAACCAAAAGGATAGTTCTTCAATCACACAAGAATTCTGTATTTCCAGTAGACAGCGCTTACCTCTTCTCTACCACAGAATTTTACTTTTGTTGATAAAGTAGCACTTCCCTCTACTTTACCCTTCTCTCAAGCTTAGGTTAAATTTTATTACTCTCTCCAAGTAGAGTTTTAAGTCAGAATACGCAATGATCCCTGTTCTCTTACCCAAGATTTCACAGGTTGCCCTCGCTATACATTCACTACTTTTAAGCGTAAAAATCCCTAAACTTGTACCATACGACGATGTCACCACTTTAACACAGACTATGTGATATGTGACTTTACTTGCTACACTTCCTCTGCCTGCAGACACAGTGACCAGCTTCCCACACTTTCCAGACGCCTTTTCCAGACTACAGGTAACGTAATACAAACTCAACAAATGCTAATCTAAAAGTTCTGTACATCAATATTCTATATATTCTACTCTACACATCATATATCCTGGTCAACCTATAGCAACCTATGCTCTGCTACCAAGTATTACTGATGCAGCGCAGCTCCAAAAATTCTTCATAAACCATCACCTCAACCCACGCAGTTCCCTATCTTCTCACAACTGGGCCCTTAACTCTTACCTTTCATTCACTCACACATTTATTCTACTCCGAGGATTCAGTGAAGACCCAAAAAGGAGAGCCGCTGTGCTATAGAGGAGTGCCTAAACTTAAATTTTATACATTATTTACAGCTGCAGTTTTATTTTAATACCATGGTTTTCTAAAGGAATTTAAAACACCCCACTATTCATTTTTCTCGATGGATCAGCTAGTAAATGTTAACTAAATGAAAACAACAAAACCTGCTTAATTCTCCATGTATTTAATGTTTAATTAGAGATTAAATCTCCTAGCATGATCTCTACGTTTTTCTTAAAGGAAACAATTCAGTTATGCATTAATAGTCCTGAAAAAAAGGTTAAATTCAAAACATTTATTTAAGCATGACAGTTTAGGAAAATATGAAAAGTTGTATTACCCAAATGTAGAGACGCAGACATCAGCACAAAAACAAAATAGTTCCAAAAGAAACACCTCTCTATCTCTCTCTCGATGTTCCCTTCTCATAAGACTTTGCACCCATTCAAAAGTTAAAGCTCAGAAAAATGTCAAAGTCCCTGCGCCATAAAAACAACTGCGCAGACCGACAGCATCTCAGGGTGCAAAGATCAGGTCGAAAAGCAAGCTATTTTTAATGTCCGAAATGTCCTCTTTTATACCCTTTTTCACTAACTTATCTATCTAAATTCGTAACTCTTAAGTCCTAGAATGTCCGTGATTGGTCTATTTAGAGTTGGGTGATCATCACCTCATCGCCTTACTGTTCCGTTTATGCAAAGTCATCCTTATGACTAGAAAAATAGTAGTGCTATTGTTCACAACTTTAGTTACTTCAAAGTGTCCTTTAAATTGTTATTCAGTGTCCCATTCCCACGAATTAACTTGCTGACTTCACAAACCATGGCATGTGCCCCATGAGGCAGGCCACGCTGTCCTTGACCCATACTGCTCAGGCACGGGCAGCTCGCACTTTCAGTTGACGCATGCGTACTTTGGCCGCCACCTCGGAATTTCAGTCAGCATCCATTTTGTTTGCTCACACATGCCTCAATTTAGGAACTATTACAGAAACAAACACAAATAAACGTAAATTTACGAAATAAAGCCTTTCTGTTTACCTCCCCTTTTAGCTAATATCGCAGTTAGTATTTACCTAGCTTTAAGCAACACATATGCTTGATTCAACTTACCAGTCTTCATGATTTATGCCACAAATAAACAGACAAAAAGCACATTCATGTAATTTTCAATTAGATTACGACAAATGCGTACCCTTTATGACACAATATACGACTAATTAGTGAATTATGCTTGGCAATTTCATGCAAATTAGTATCCCACGTGTGTTTGTGTGTGTGCATTCTATTCTATGTTGTTTCATTTCAAAACCACACGTTTAGTACATATTACTGTTATGGAATTGCAAGCGGCTTCACAGAGAAAGCAGGAGAAATTACTCAGAAACACATGGGAGAGGAAGGAGGAAGGAGAAAGCATAAAAAAAATTAAGCAAAAGCAGGAGAAAGTACTCAGAAAAATGGAGGGAAGAACAGAGAAAGTGGTAAAAACAAGGCAAAAGCAGGAGGCTGCACTCGAAAAGGGGGGAAAGGATGGAGAAAGCAGTAAAAAATAGGGCAAAAGCAGGAGAAAGCACTCAGAAAAACGAGGTGAAAGGAAGGAGAAGGTAGTAAAAGACGAGGGAAAAGCAGGAAGAAGAGCTTTCAGCAGCACGGGATAGCCGGATCTGGGGCCCACTTAATATCTGCGGCGTCCATTAAGTAGGTCCTTGGAGGAGGGAGGGGCATTGGGAGGCAATGGGCCGGGCTAGGCGGGAAACGATAAATGGACGGCAGGCGGGTGCTGCCATGTGGAATACAGGGATTACTGATCATTTTCTGTTTTTGGGTGCTCCTGGAGTGGTTTTGTGAGTCCGTGATCAATGGGAAAACATAAACTACACATTACACTCAGAAATAGGAAAATTGTATTCAAAAGTACTTTCACCTCCACTATATCACATATATGTTTACTCATCTAATTGAGCCCTCAAGCTCATCAATTTGTGTAAATGATGACATAAGTTGACATGACAAAGTTTCTTTGATGCACTTAGGCCCCATTTTCACTGACTCAATAGAATGCTTATCATACATTTTAAAAGGGATAATAATTGTGGGCTAATTTTCACATAAGTGTAGGGCACAGTATCAATTGCAGCCACATGTATGAATGCCTCCCAAGCAACCTTCAGCTTTGCTAATCATCTTATAGAATACCGATGCTTCCTCATGCTTTCAAAAGGCAGCTCCTTGGTTGCAGGATTGTGAAGGTTATTTTTTCGTTTAGCTGTGACAGTAACTCCTCGTCTCACAATTATTTTCGCACTCCCACGTCAAACACTTCCATAAGACTTCAATGGTCTCACCCTGCACAATTTCGTCAGCCTCACATAGTTATTCGCCCTCATTGGCTTCAAATGGATCACCCACGACAGAGAGGGGCATACAGAGGAATAGAGGAGTATGGCTTGTAGGACGCTGATCCGCTATATAGTGCACTAAAATGAAGTACACTGTGCAATGAGCCCAGTGAGAACCAGACTGGTGTACAGAGACAAAAGTAGATAAAAGAAGTGTGGTTGAGCAGTTAGGCTTATCAAAGGGTAGTCCTAAGCCTTTGCTGAACTCAAAGAGGCAATAAATGAGACACACACTCAAGAATGATCAGAGACAAGTTTATAAAAATAACATCAATGTTTATGTAATGCGTTCAGACTAAGAACTTTGTTTCACAGTAAATACTGTTTAAGATATGAATTTTTCAAGTTCACAAAATACATCACTTGTGCACAATTACGCACCACTAAAGTCAATGGGAGAAAAGAGAAAAATGCATGTAAAATCACACAGTTGGATTTCAAGGTTAACCTTTGGGATTTAAGTAAGTATCAAGGCCAGGCCCAATGCTCTTCCAGTGAATTCCCAGGGGCATCCCAAATTCAGCCGGGAGCAGGGTGCTGGGGTTGTTGGTAGCTGGTGCGCTATGAAGAAGAGGCATGTGAAAATACACTACACCAAGGAACTTAAAGGTAAGACCAAGTGTCCCACTCAACGGAGCAGGTTGCAAGGGCTTCAGGACGATGGGAGCACAGCTGGATCAGTGTTACCAAGGCTGGTCGGACCAGGTGCAGAGCAGATAGGTCAGCTGGGCAGTGCGTATCAAGATATCCTCGTGGTCAGGAGCATGCAGCTTGAAAAGGTGATTCTGGGACAGCTGGGCCACTCATGAAGTCTGTCTCAGGAGTCTTGACAGGTGCTTACTTCCTGGGAAGTTGGAGTTTAGGTTGGACTCTTTGTCTTGGTGTATGCTACAGAGAGTCCAGGACCCCATTTATTGGTGTGGCACAGCTCCAGAAGGTCATGGTGTCTCTAAACTTATTAGGAAGACAGATCTGACCTTCGGTGTAGGTATACCACTTTTGGTTTGAGTGCTGCTTTGGAGCAAAACTGATTCTACATTTAGGTGCCTGTGGCTGTAGGGAAGAGGTATCTCCATTCCAAGGGAGTTCTTTGGTGATTTGTAGAATTCTGGGGGAGCTCCAGGGTTTGTGGGGGCCTCACAGTTACAGGATGAGACAGCACACCATAATTGTCGAGTCCTGAAGGCAGCAGGCAGGGTTTGGCGCCAACTTTCTGCAGCAGGGCTTCAGTTCTCGGATTAGCAGTTCTTCTAATCTGAGTTCAGGTCCCGGGATGCCACCTAAATAATGAAAGTAGTGCTGTTGAAGGGAGAGATGGGTAGTAGCCAAAGGGCTACCTACCTTTAGGGTGTCTTCACCCTCTAAGTGACCACTTCATGTGGGAAGGGGCACTACCCTGACCCGAATTGGCAAATTCCCCCTCAAACCAAGATGAAGGGAAATGAAAAGAGGTCTTGATATCGCCCACCCCACCTTTGGGGTGCTGTTGGCTGAATGAGGACAAACCTCCTAATTCACCTAATTTTCCTGCGTGTCCTCCTGCAAAATGTGGAGCAGGAAAGGGAGGTTGGCATCCTCCACTAGCTGGAGCTGCCTGCATCACAATTTAAAGGTGGCATTGTCTTTGAAGCTTCCCACCTTGGAAGGCTATCCTGTCGTGGGGGAGGTGTGAAGCACCTCTGCCCAGAGCTGGATTTGTTCCTGGACTCTGAGAGAGTTGTCATTCACCCCATGAAGTCAAAAACACGTTTGGTAGTGGCAGGCAGGCTAAGACTAGTCAGATACCACACCAATGCTTAGGGGGATTTCAGAGGACCCTCCAAAGGGTCTCCTGTGTGCATTTACTAATAAATCCAACACTAGCATCAGTGAGTATTTATTAAGCCAAGATGTTCGGTACCAAACATCTTAGGATATAGTGAAGTCATCATGGAGCTAGGAAACTCATAATGACAAGTATCCAGCCCATGTACTCTCTATGGCTTCCCTGTTCACTTACAGTATCCTAGAATAGACTTGATATTGTAGGGTCACATCTGCTCATGCAGATATGTTCACACCTGGGATGCAGTGCACCCTGCCTTAGGGCTGTAAGACCTGTAGTAGGGGTGAGTTAGCTTATACCTCATGCAGTGTATGTGGGCATGGCACACATGGCTGTGTGCTATGTCAACTCTTAGGTTTTCTCTGCACCAAGATATGCAGCCTGCAATAGCAGTTTGGATTGTCTTTGTGTGGGGTCTCTGGGGTGGCACAATTATTGCTAGGTACCTTGGCCTAAATTGCTTAAGTTGTGCCAATGGTAGTACAGTTTTAGGAAAGATATTTGGCACTTGGAATTTGGTATGCAGGGACCCAGCACACTTTCAATTTGAAATCACACCATACACCAGGCAAAATGTGGTGACTAACCATGTCGAAAGTGGCACTTTCCTACATGGCTCATACAGTGAGCTGTAGAAAGTTAGGAAATGGAGAACAGCAAGCCAGGGATGTGAACACTCCCAGGGGTGTAAATACCCACTTATTCACAGGTATCAGCCATGGTGACAGATGGTGTAGTCAGAATTGATAACAAAGCATTTCATAATATTGAGAATATGTACCAAAACATACAATAAAATGGTATGCCATGGCGTCTCAAACAATCCGGTCCCTTCACTGTCTAGTATGGTAGCTTATCATTGACTGCAGCAGAACACTTTCTCAATTTCCTGCACTGCTGCAGCATTTCAATTGGACAAGACAGTGAGTAAGCTCATCTCTAATTGGCTTCTTACAACATAAACTCCACAGTTTGAGCCTGCTCTGCATAAGGCCAATCAGTAGCAGCCAGTGTCTGGGCAAAGTTGGGGGACAGAAGGAGAGGGGGACAGGGGAAGGGCAACAAAAAAAATAATAATAATGAAAGAACTTGCCTGTTTGACGCTCCTCTCTGGCTCAGTCACTGTGCACTGCAGGCACAGGCCCCCAGAATCAACTGGGCTAATCCTGATGCTTCCTTCATGCTGCATCAAAGTAGCACCAAGATTGGCCTGAGCGCTGGTGATTTGCGCTCCCAGTGTGACTGGGAGCCTTTACCTGCTCTCTCCAACCCGGCAACACAGCTCGGGTCGGAGAGAGCTTCCTTGCGCTTGACGGTTTGGCTGGCCTGAGACGGCCGGCCCAACCGTCACGTACACTGACAACCAGTGCACCTACCACTCCCCCTCTGCCTGTCATCCCTATAGCCCTGCCTCCTAACTACCACTACAGAGAAAAATAAAACGATAATAAACACAGGTTAACTATCGGTTTATTTTTCATGTTTTGGCTGCTGGCTGGGGGGCGATGATCCTCCAACATAGTGGAGGAGATGCCGCTGACGCCAATGGGAGAAACTTGCCTTAGCAAGTGGAGGGGGCTAATAGGGATAGTGATAAATGTTTATTGAAGGGAAACAGCCCCTTACAAGCCTTCTACTGGCACTGGCCCTGACCAGGGATGTCAGTCAGTTATGTAGTCTGAGACTGTGTACTTCCTGGTTAGTGTGCTCCAGTAGTCTGTCAAAAGTGAACTACTGGCCACGTTGTTTTACTTTAAAACAAAATATCAAAAAGTACATGCAAACATGTTATATTTCATCTGAAAGTGAAACTAAGGTAACATATAAAAACCACATACCAGCCTACTGTCAAGTGATTCAAGTTAAAGTTGTGCTGCACTGTATTCGCCTGTCCTGGCCATTTTAGTCACCATCCAGGCCAACAAACTCATTCTGTCCTAGGCCTAGGTTGGACCAAAAAGGCCAGGACAGACGGGCACAGAGCAGGATTGAATTTATCTGTCTTTTGCCAAGGCTACAGTCTGTGGGAGACCTGAAAAAACAGCGCTAGTGAGCAAAAGTGTGTTCTGGTGTGGCCCGTTGGCTACCACATGAGCATCACTCTACCTGGGAGAACTGGAACGTTTTGCCAGTTCAAACAAGATATTATGCATTGCAATCTGTGTTAGCTGTGCAGGGGATCATTGCATGTGTTAGTTTGTCTGCTGCAAATAATTTTATGAGAGTTGGCTGTATTGCCGCTTGCTGTTACATGAGCAAGGCTTGCTCCAACATCACTCCGAAGTATTTCGTGTGGATAACTCATTATGCAAGGCTGACTCGAATGGCTATACACGACCTTGTAATTGTCCTGCTGAGGCCTACTTCTTAAGGCTGAAACATGTTGACCTTCTTTCACAGGACTCCTATTATGAATTTCTGCAAATTGGCTGATTGCTTCACAGCAAGGAATAGATAGTCTGTAACAGAAGAGGTGCAGTCACTTTATGTCTATCACAATTTTCAACTACATCAGGGTGTTCAATGGGCACTTTAATTATGAGACAATAACTCTTGCAAATGTGTACAAGGACTGTGTATTTGCTTCTAGGTATGAAAACCAAACATTTAATTATGCCGGAATGAGCAGATGTCTTTTTTACGTGACATGTTATATAAATCGTTCATAATTGATTCAGACAAATCTGTTAATTTGTACTCTGGCTTCACTTTATAAATGATTAGTGCAATACTTTCGGTAATATTTTATCTTGATGTTTGGTGATTTTTTTTATCTATTGTGATGATCTGGAGTAATACTTTTTAGATACGTATATTCACAATGTTTTGATTAGATTTTATTGTGTGTTTTTATGGTTTTAGCTAACCAAATAAAGTATTTTGCCTGACTGACTGATAAGTGCTAATCAAGATTAGAGATATATAATTTGCAATAGTATGTATTAAGTATTTGCTTTAAATTATATTTGTTTCAATTTCCAATAATGAGAAATCTATTATTGTAGACACACAGTACTGTACGGTTTAATTTGTATCTTTAGAGAACCCTGTTTGCCGATATCTACCGCCAGCCCCTGGCACAAATTAACCACTGCTTTTAAGCATTAATAAAGATACACATATTAATTCAATTCGTAAAGTTCATAATGCACAACAAACAAATTATAGCATCTTCAAAGAGAGTCGAAAACAATCTGCTAACCAGTACTATTAACCATGATGTGCTAACTGTTGCAGGGTCTGTTACTACATTAACGTCTGTTGGACCTGGCCCTTTTTGTAGGGTTATTCCTAAATGCTTTGCCTCCTTCCTCCTATTTTTTCTACCTGTTTTCGTTTGTTTTAGGACTGGGGAACTTTACCACTGCTCACCAGTGCTAAAGTGCATATGCCCTCTGTCTAAATTGTATTGGTGATTGGTTTATCCATGATTGACATATGTGATTTATAAAAAAGAACCTAGTAAAGTGCAACAGGTGTGCACATGGGCTGTTAATCACTTAGGCACCATTTTCACTGACTCAATAGAATGCTTATCATACATTTTAAAAGGGATAATAATTGTGTGCTGATTTTCACATAAGTGTAGGGCACAGTATCAATTGCAGCCACATGTATGAATGCCTCCCAAGCAACCTTCAGCTTTGCTAATCATCTTATAGAATACCCATGCTTCCTCATGCTTTCAGAAGGAAGGGCCTTGGTTGCAGGATTGTGAAAGTTATTTTTTCGTTTAGCTGTGACAGTAACTCCTCGTCTCACAATTATTTTCGCACTCCCACGTCAAACACTTCCATAAGAATTCAATGGTCTCACCCTACACAATTTCATCAGCCTCACATAGTTATTCGCCCTCATTGGCTTCAAATGGATCACCCACGACAGAGAGGGGCATACAGAGGAACAGAGGAGTATGGCTTGTAGGACGCTGATCCGCTATATAGTGCACTAAAATGAAGTACACTGTGCAATGAGTCCAGTGAGAACCAGACTGGTGTCCAGAGACAAAAGTAGATAAAAGAAGTGTGGTTGAGCAGTTAGGCTTATCAAAGGGTAGTCCTAAGCCTTTGCTGAACTCAAAGAGGCAATAAATGAGACACACACTCAAGAAGGATCAGAGACAAGTTTATAAAAATAACATCAATGTTTATGTAATGCGTTCAGACGAAGAACTTTGTTTCACAGTAAATACTGTTTAAGATATGAATTTTTCACGTTCACAAAATACATCACTTGTGCACAATTACGCACCACTAAAGTCAATGGGAGAAAAGAGAAGAATGCAGGTAAAATCACACAGTTGGATTTCAAGGTTAACCTTTGGGATTTAAGTAAGTATCAAGGCCAGGCCCAATGCTCATCCAGTGGATTCCCAGGGGCATCCCAAATTCAGCCGGGAGCAGGGTGCTGGGGTTGTTGGTAGCTGGTGCGCTATGAAGAAGAGGCACGTGAAAATACACTACACCAAGGAACTTAAAGGTAAGACCAAGAGTCCCACTCAACGGAGCAGGTTGCAAGGGCTTCAGGACCATGGGAGCACAGCTGGATCATTGTTACCAAGGCTGGTCGGACCAGGTTCAGAGCAGATAGGTCAGCTGAGCAGTGCGTATCAAGATATCCTCATTGTCAGGATCATGCAGCTTGAAAAGGTGATTCTGGGACGGCTGGGCCACTCATGAAGTCGGTCTCAGGAGTCTTGCAGGTGCTTACTTCCTGGGAAGTTGGAGTTTAGGTTGGACTCTTTGTCTTGGTGTATGCTACAGAGAGTCCAGTACCCCATTTATTGGTGTGGCACAGCTCCAGAAGGTCATGGTGTCTCTAAACTTATTAGGAAGACAGGTCTGACCTTCGGTGTAGGTATACCACTTTTGGTTTGAGTGCTGCATTGGAGCAAAACTGATTCTACATTTCGGTGCCTGTGGCTGTAGGGAAGAGGTACCTCCATTCCAAGGGAGTTCTTTGGTTATTTGTAGAAGTCTGGGGGAGCTCCAGGGTTTGTGGAGGCCTCACAGTTACAGGATGAGACAGTACACCATAATTGTCGAGTCCTTAAGGCAGCAGGCAGGGTTTGGCGCCAACTTTCTGCAGCAGGGCTTCAGTTTTCGGATTAGCAGTTCTTCTAATCTGAGTTCAGGTCCCGAGATGCCACCTAAATAATGAAAGTAGTGCTGTTAAAGGGAGAGATGGATAGTAGCCAAAGGGCTACCTACCTTTAGGGTTTCTTCACCCTCTAAGTGACCACTTCATGTGGGATGGGGCACTACCCTGACCCTAATTGGCAAATTCCCCCTCAAACCAAGATGAAGGGAAATGAAAAGAGGTCTTGATATCGCCCACCCCACCTTTGGGGTGCTGTTGGCTGAATGAGGACAAACCTCCTAATTCACCTAATTTTCCTGCCTGTCCTCCTGCAAAATGTAGAACAGGAAAGGGAGGTTGGCATCCTCCACTAGCTGGAGCTGCCTGCATCACAATTTAAAGGTGGCATTGTCTTTGAAGCTTCCCACCTTGGAAGGCCATCCTGTCGTGGGGGAGGTGTGAAGCACCTCTGCCCAGAGCTGGATTTATTCCTGGACTCTGAGAGAGTTGTCATTCACCCCATGAAGACAAAAACACGTTTGGTAGTGGCAGGCTGGCTAAGACTAGTCAGATACCACACCAATGCTTAGGGGTATTTCAGAGGACCCTCCAAAGGGTCTCCTGTGCGCATTTACTAATAAATCCAACACTAGCATCAGTGAGCATTTATTAAGACAAGATTTTCGGTACCAAACATCTTAGGATATAGTGAAGTCATCATGGAGCTAGGAAACTCATAATGACGAGTATCCAGCCCATGTACTCTCTATGGCTTCCCTGTTCACTTACAGTATCCTAGAATAGACTTGATATTGTAGGGTCACATCTGCTCATGCAGATATGTTCACACCTGGGATGCAGTGCACTGTGCCTTAGGGCTGTAAGACCTGTAGTAGGGGTGAGTTGCCTATACCTCATGCAGTGTATGTGGGCATGGCACACATGGCTGTGTGCTATGTCAACTCTTAGGTTTTCTCTGCACCAAGATATGCAGCCTGCAATAGCAGTTTGGATTGTCTTTGTGTGGGGTCTCTGGGGTGGCACAATTATTGCTAGGTACCTTGGCCTAAATTGCTTAAGTTGTGCCAATGGTAGTACAGTTTTAGGAAAGATATTTGGCACTTGGAATTTGGTATGCAGGGACCCAGCACACTTTCAATTTGAAATCACACCATACACCAGGCAAAATGTGGTGACTAACCATGTCGAAAGTGGCACTTTCCTACATGGCTCATACAGTGAGCTGTAGAAAGTTAGGAAATGGAGAACAGCAAGCCAGGGATGTGAACACTCCCAGGGGTGTAAATACCCACTTATTCACAGGTATCAGCCATGGTGACAGATGGTGTAGTCAGAATTGATAACAAAGCATTTCATAATATTGAGAATATGTACCAAAACATACAATAAAATGGTATGCCATGGCGTCTCAAACAATCCGGTCCCTTCACTGTCTAGTATGGTAGCTTATCATTGACTGCAGCCGAACACTTTCTCAATTTCCTGCACTGCTGCAGCATTTCAATTGGACAAGACAGTGAGTAAGCTCATCTCTAATTGGCTTCTTACAACATAAACTCCACAGTTTGAGCCTGGTCTGCATAAGGCCAATCAGTAGCAGCCAGTGTCTGGGCAAAGTTGGGGGACAGAAGGAAAGGGGGACCGGGGAAGGTCAACCAAAAAAATAATAATAATGAAAGAACTTGCCTGTTTGACGCTCCTCTCTGGCTCAGTCACTGTGCGCTGCAGGCACAGGCTCCCAGAATCAACTGGGCTAATCCTGATGCTTCCTTCATGCTGCATCAAAGTAGCACCAAGATTGGCCTGAGCGCTGGTGATTTGCGCTCCCAGTGTGACTGGGAGCCTTTACCTGCTCTCTCCAACCCGGCAACACAGCTCGGGTCAGAGAGAGCTTCACTGCGCTTGAAAAGTTTGGCTGGCCTGAGACGGCCGGCCCAACCGTCACGCGCGCTGACAACCAGTGCACCTACCACTCCCCCTCTGCCTGTCATCCCTATAGCCCTGCCTCCTAACTACCACTACAGAGAAAAATAAAACGATAATAAACACAGGTTAACTATCGGTTTATTTTTCATGTTTTGGCTGCTGGCTGGCGGGGCGATGATCCTCCAACATAGTGGAGGAGACGCCGCTGACGCCAATGGGAGAAACTTGCCTTAGCAAGTGGAGGGGGCTAATAGGGATGGTGATGGATGTTTATTGAAGGGAAACAGCCCCTTACAAGCCTTCTACTGGCACTGGCCCTGACCAGGGATGTCAGTCAGTTATGTAGTCTGAGACTGTGTACTTCCTTGTTAGTGTGCTCCAGTAGTCTGTCAAAAGTGAACTACTGGCCACGTTGTTTCACTTTAAAACAAAATATCAAAAAGTACATGCAAACATGTTATATTTCATCTGAAAGTGAAACTAAGGTAACATATAAAAACCACATACCAGCTTACTGTCAAGTGATTCAAGTTAAAGTTGTGCTGCACTGTATTCGCCTGTCCTGGCCATTTTAGTCACCATCCAGGCCAACGAACTCATTCTGTCCTAGGGCTAGGTTTGGCCAAAAAGGCCAGGACAGACGAGCACAGAGCAGGTAGAATTTATTTGTCTTTTGCCAAGGCTACGGTCTGTGGGAGACCTGAAAAAACAGCGCTAGTGAGCAAAAGTGTGTTCTGGTGTTCCCCGTTGGCTACCACATGAGCATCACTCTACCTGGGAGAACTGGAACGTTTTGCCAGTTCAAACAAGATATTATGCATTACAATCTGTGTTAGCTGTGCAGGGGATCATTGCATGTGTTAGTTTGTCTGCTGCAAATAATTTTATGAGAGTTGTCTGTATAGCCGCTTGCTGTTACATGAGCAAGGCTTGCTCCAACATCACTCCGAAGTATTTCGTGTGGATAACTCCTTATGCAAGGCTGACTCGAATGGCTATACACGACCTTGTAATTGTCCTGCTGAGGCCTACTTTTTCAGGCTGAAACATGTTGACCTTCTTTCAGAGGACTCCTATTATGAATTTCTGCAAATTGGCTGATTGCTTCACAGCAAGGAATAGATAGTCTGTAACAGAAGAGGTGCAGTCACTTTATGTCTATCACAATTTTCAACTACATCAGGGTGTTCAATGGGCACTTTAATTATGAGACAATAACTCTTGCAAATGTGTACAAGGACTGTGTATTTGCTTCTAGGTATGAAAACCAAACATTTAATTATGCTGGAATGAGCAGATGTCTTTTTTACGTGACATGTTACATAAATCGTTCATAATTGATTCAGACAAATCTGTTAATTTGTACTCTGGCTACACTTTATAAATGATTAGTGCAATACTTTCGGTAATATTTTATCTTGATCTTTCGTGATGTTTTTTTATCTATTGTGATGATCTGGAGTAATACCTTTTAGATATGTATATTCACAATGTTTTTATTAGATTTTATTGTGTGTTTTTATGGTTTTAGCTAACCAAATAAAGTATTTTGACTGACTGACTGATACGTGCTAATCAAGATTAGAGATATATAATTTGCAATAGTATGTATTAAGTATTTGCTTTAAATTATATTTGTTTCAATTTCCAATAATGAAAAATCTATTATTGTAGACACACAGTACTGTACGGTTTAATTTGTATCTTTAGAGAACCCTGTTTGCCGATATCCACCGCCAGCCCCTGGCACAAATTAACCACTGCTTTTAAGCATTAATAAAGATACACATATTAATTCAATTCATAAAGTTCATAATGCACAACAAACAAATTATAGCATCTTCAAAGAGAGTCGAAAACAATCTGCTAACCAGTACTATTAACCATGATGTGCTAACTGTTGCAGGGTCTGTTACTACATTAACGTCTGTTGGACCTGGCCCTTTTTGTAGGGTTATTCCTAAATGCTTTGCCTCCTTCCTCCTATTTTTTCTACCTGTTTTCGTTTGTTTTAGGACTGGGGAACTTTACCACTGCTCACCATTGCTAAAGTGCATATGCCCTCTGTTTAAATTGTATTGGTGATTGGTTTATCCAAGATTGACATATGTGATTTATAAAAAAGAACCTAGTAAAGTGCAACAGGTGTGCACATGGGCTGTTAATCCCTTAGGCACCATTTTCACTGACTCAATAGAATGCTTATCATACATTTTAAAAGGGATAATAATTGTGTGCTGATTTTCACATAAGTGTAGGGCACAGTATCAATTGCAACCACATGTATGAATGCCTCCCAAGCAACCTTCAGCTTTGCTAATCATCTTATAGAATACCCATGCTTCCTCATGCTTTCAGAAGGCAGGGCCTTGGTTGCAGGATTGTGAAAGTTATTTTTTCGTTTAGCTGTGACAGTAACTCCTCGTCTCACATTTATTTTCGCACTCCCACGTCAAACACTTCCATAAGACTTCAATGGTCTCACCCTGCACAATTTCCTCAGCCTCACATAGTTATTCGCCCTCATTGGCTTCAAATGGATCACCCACGACAGAGAGGGGCATACAGAGGAATAGAGGAGTATGGCTTGTAGGACGCTGATCCGCTATATAGTGCACTAAAATGAAGTACACTGTGCAATGAGTCCAGTGAGAACCAGACTGGTGTACAGAGACAAAAGTAGATAAAATAAGTTTGGTTGAGCAGTTAGGCTTATCAAAGGGTAGTCCTAAGCCTTTGCTGAACTCAAAGAGGCAATAAATGAGACACACACTCAAGAATGATCAGAGACAAGTTTATAAAAATAACATCAATGTTTATGTAATGCGTTCAGACTAAGAACTTTGTTTCACAGTAAATACTGTTTAAGATATGAATTTTTCAAGTTCACAAAATACATCACTTGTGCACAATTACGCACCACTAAAGTCAATGGGAGAAAAGAGGAAAATACATGTAAAATCACACAGTTGGATTTCAAGGTTAACCTTTGGGATTTAAGTAAGTATCAAGGCCAGGCCCAATGCTCATCCAGTGGATTCCCAGGGGCATCCCAAATTCAGCCGGGAGCAGGGTGCTGGGGTTGTTGGTAGCTGGTGCGCTATGAAGAAGAGGCACGTGAAAATACACTACACCAAGGAACTTCAAGGTAAGACCAAGAGTCCCACTCAACGGAGCAGGTTGCAAGGGCTTCAGGACCATGGGAGCACAGCTGGATCATTGTTACCAATGCTGGTCGGACCAGGTGCAGAGCAGATAGGTCAGCTGGGCAGTGCGTATCAAGATATCCTCGTGGTCAGGAGCATGCAGCTTGAAAAGGTGATTCTGGGACAGCTGGGCCACTCATGAAGTCTGTCTCAGGAGTCTTGACAGGTGCTTACTTCCTGGGAAGTTGGAGTTTAGGTTGGACTCTTTGTCTTGGTGTATGCTACAGAGAGTACAGTACCCCATTTATTGGTGTGGCACAGCTCCAGATGGTCATGGTGTCTCTAAACTTATGAGGAAGACAGATCTGACCTTCGGTGTAGGTATACCACTTTTGGTTTGAGTGCTGCATTGGAGCAAAACTGATTCTACATTTCGGTGCCTGTGGCTGTAGGGAAGAGGTACCTCCATTCCAAGGGAGTTCTTTGGTGATTTGTAGAAGTCTGGGGGAGCTCCAGGGTTTGTGGAGGCCTCACAGTTACAGGATGAGACAGCACACCATAATTGTCGAGTCCTTAAGGTAGCAGGCAGGGTTTGGTGCCAACTTTCTGCAGCAGGGCTTCAGTTCTCGGATTAGCAGTTCTTCTAATCTGAGTTCAGGTCCCGGGATGCCACCTAAATAATGAAAGTAGTGCTGTTAAAGGGAGAGATGGGTAGTAGCCAAAGGGCTACCTACCTTTAGGGTGTCTTCACCCTCTAAGTGACCACTTCATGTGGGATGGGGCACTACCCTGACCCTAATTGGCAAATTCCCCCTCAAACCAAGATGAAGAGAAATGAAAAGAGGTCTTGATATCGCCCACCCCACCTTTGGGGTGCTGTTGGCTGAATGAGGACAAACCTCCTAATTCACCTAATTTTCCTGCCTGTCCTCCTGCAAAATGTGGAACAGGAAAGGGGGGTTGGCATCCTCCACTAGCTGGAGCTGCCTGCATCACAATTTAAAGGTGGCATTGTCTTTGAAGCTTCCCACCTTGGAAGGCAATCCTGTCGTGGGGGAGGTGTGAAGCACCTCTGCCCAGAGCTGGATTTGTTCCTGGACTCTGAGAGAGTTGTCATTCACCCCATGAAGTCAAAAACACGTTTGGTAGTGGCAGGCTGGCTAAGACTAGTCAGATACCACACCAATGCTTAGGGGGATTTCAGAGGACCCTCCAAAGGGTCTCCTGTGTGCATTTACTAATAAATCCAACACTAGCATCAGTGAGTATTTATTAAGACAAGATGTGTGGTACCAAACATCTTAGGATATAGTGAAGTCATCATGGAGCTAGGAAACTCATAATGACAAGTATCCAGCCCATGTACTCTCTATGGCTTCCCTGTTCACTTACAGTATCCTAGAATAGACTTGATATTGTAGGGTCACATCTTCTCATGCAGATATGTTCACACCTGGAATGCAGTGCACCCTGCCTTAGGGCTGTAAGACCTGTAGTAGGGGTGACTTACCTATACCTCATGCAGTGTGTGTGGGCATGGCACACATGGCTGTGTGCTATGTCAACTCTTAGGTTTTCTCTGCACCAAGATATGCAGCCTGCAATAGCAGTTTGGATTGTCATTGTGTGGGGTCTCTGGGGTGGCACAATTATTGCTAGGTACCTTGGCCTAAATTGCTTAAGTTGTGCCAATGGTAGTACAGTTTTAGGAAAGATATTTGGCACTTGGAATTTGGTATGCAGGGACCCAGCACACTTTCAATTTGAAATCATACCATACGCCAGGCAAAATGTGGTGACTAACCATGTCGAAAGTGGCACTTTCCTACATGGCTCATACAGTGAGCTGTAGAAAGTTAGGAAATGGAGAACAGCAAGCCAGGGATGTGAACACTCCCAGGGGTGTAAATACCCACTTATTCACAGGTATCAGCCATGGTGACAGATGGTGTAGTCAGAATTGATAACAAAGCATTTCATAATATTGAGAATATGTACCAAAACATACAATAACATGGTATGCCATGGCGTCTCAAACAATCCGGTCCCTTCACTGTCTAGTATGGTAGCTTCTCATTGACTGCAGCCGAACACTTTCTCAATTTCCTGCACTGCTGCAGCATTTCAATTGGACAAGACAGTGAGTAAGCTCATCTCTAATTGGCTTCTTACAACATAAACTCCACAGTTTGAGCCTGCTCTGCATAAGGCCAATCAGTAGCAGCCAGTGTCTGGGCAAAGTTGGGGGACAGAAGGAGAGGGGGACCGGGGAAGGGCAACCAAAAAGTAATAATAATGAAAGAACTTTCCTGTTTGACGCTCCTCTCTGGCTCAGTCAGTGTGCACTGCAGGCACAGGCTCCCAGAATCAACTGGGCTAATCCTGATGCTTCCTTCATGCTGCATCAAAGTAGCACCAAGATTGGCCTGAGCGCTGGTGATTTTCGCTCCCAGTGTGACTGGGAGTCTTTACCTGCTCTCTCCAACCCGGCAGCACAGCTCGGGTCGGAGAGAGCTTCACTGCGCTTGACGGTTTGGCTGGCCTGAGACGGCCGGCCCAACCGTCACGCACGCTGAAAACCAGTGCACCTACCACTCCCCCTCTGCCTGTCATCCCTATAGCCCTGCCTCCTAACTACCACTACAGAGCAAAATAAAACGATAAAAAACACAGGTTAACTATCGTTTTATTTTTCATGTTTTGGCTGCTGGCTGGGGGGCGATGATCCTCAAACATAGTGGAGGAGATGCCGCTGACGCCATTGGGAGAAACTTGCCTTAGCAAGTGGAGGGTGCTAGTAGGGATGGTGATGGATGTTTATTGAAGGGAAACAGCCCCTTACAAGCCTTCTACTGGCACTGGCCCTGACCAGGGATGTCAGTCAGTTATGTAGTCTGAGACTGTGTACTTCCTGGTTAGTGTGCTCCAGTAGTCTGTCAAAAGTGAACTACTGGCCACGTTGTTTCACTTTAAAACAAAATATCAAAAAGTACATGCAAACATGTTATATTTCATCTGAAAGTGAAACTAAGGTAACATATAAAAACCACATACCAGCCTACTGTCAAGTGATTCAAGTTAAAGTTGTGCTGCACTGTATTCGCCTGTCCTGGCCATTTTAGTCACCATCCAGGCCAACGAACTCATTCTGTCCTAGGCCTAGGTTGGGCCAAAAAGGCCAGGACAGACGGGCACAGAGCAGGATTGGATTTATCTGTCTTTTGCCAAGGCTACAGTCTGTGGGAGACCTGAAAAAGCAGCGCTAGTGAGCAAAAGTGTGTTCTGGTGTGGCCCGTTGGCTACCACATGAGCATCACTCTACCTGGGAGAACTAGAACGTTTTGCCAGTTCAAACAAGATATTATGCATTGCAATCTGTGTTAGCTGTGCAGGGGATCATTGCATGTGTTAGTTTGTCTGCTGCAAATAATTTTATGAGAGTTGTCTGTATAGCCGCTTGCTGTTACATGAGCAAGGCTTGCTCCAACATCACTCCGAAGTATTTCGTGTGGATAACTCATTATGCAAGGCTGACTCGAATGGCTATACACTACCTTGTAATTGTCCTGCTGAGGCCTACTTCTTCAGGCTGAAACATGTTGACCTTCTTTCAGAGGACTCCTATTATGAATTTCTGCAAATTGGCTGATTGCTTCACAGCAAGGAATAGATAGTCTGTAACAGAAGAGGTGCAGTCACTTTATGCCTATCACAATTTTCAACTACATCAGGGTGTTCAATGGGCACTTTAATTATGAGACAATAACTCTTGCAAATGTGTACACGGACTGTGTATTTGCTTCTAGGTATGAAAAACAAACATTTAATTATGCCGGAATGAGCAGATGTCTTTTTTACGTGACATGTTACATAAATCGTTCATAATTGATTCAGACAAATCTGTTAATTTGTACTCTGGCTACACTTTATAAATGATTAGTGCAATACTTTCGGTAATATTTTATCTTGATCTTTCTTGATGTTTTTTTATCTATTGTGATGATCTGGAGTAATACTTTTTAGATATGTATATTCACAATGTTTTTATTAGATTTTATTGTGTGTTTTTATGGTTTTAGCTAACCAAATAAAGTATTTTGACTGACTGACTGATAAGTGCTAATCAAGATTAGAGATATATAATTTGCAATAGTATGTATTAAGTATTTGCTTTAAATTATATTTGTTTCAATTTCCAATAATGAAAAATCTATTATTGTAGACACACAGTACTGTACGGTTTAATTTGTATCTTTAGAGAACCCTGTTTGCCGATATCCACCGCCAGCCCCTGGCACAAATTAACCACTGCTTTTAAGCATTAATAAAGATACACATATTAATTCAATTCGTAAAGTTCATAATGCACAACAAACAAATTATAGCATCTTCAAAGAGAGTCGAAAACAATCTGCTAACCAGTACTATTAACCATGATGTGCTAACTGTTGCAGGGTCTGTTACTACATTAACGTCTGTTGGACCTGGCCCTTTTTGTAGGGTAATTCCTACATGCTTTGCCTCCTTCCTCCTATTTTTTCTACCTGTTTTCGTTTGTTTTAGGACTGGGGAACTTTACCACTGCTCACCAGTGCTAAAGTGCATATGCCCTCTGTCTAAATTGTATTGGTGATTGGTTTATCCATGATTGACATATGTGATTTATAAAAAAGAACCTAGTAAAGTTCAACAAGTGTGCACATGGGCTGTTAATCAAATGCTACTAGTAACCCTGCAGCACTGTTTGTGCCAGCCCTGCAAACATGTCTCAGACCTGCCCTTGCAGTGTCTATGTGTGCAGTTTAAACTGCCATTTTGACCTGGCAAGTGCATAAACTTGCCTGTCCCAAACCTAACACCCTCCACCTGCAAATATCTATTGTGGGAGTACTCCATTGTTGACCAGAAAAAAATCATTATATTGGTTTGCTCGCTTTGTCATAGGCTTTTCAGTTGAGGCAAGTTAAGTTCGCATTCAGGGTTACTAGTTCAAATTAGCCAAATGAAGAAGCAACATAAGACTGTCCGTGTGAAAGCGCAAACAAGGGCAATTCAAGTGGAGCATCGGGTACAAACTAACATGATCTCCTCCACCATCGCCAAGCAATGGCAACTGGAGCCAGACAACCAAGCTTGGGCTCTTGGAGTGCCATATGCTTAATGGCAGGAAGCACTGTTCAGTCCTCAATACCCCTAATGTGAGGATGTTGACTGAAGAGCTGATGCCATTTACACTTTCAGAGACGGAGTGGAGTGTAACCATGTATCATTGCTTTATTCGCGCTGCACTAGAACATAGAACATTATCACTACTTTTCCAAGACAGTAATGCCTGAAATTCACCAGCTTATTATGAGTGAAATTCATTTTGAACGGACCACAGGGAAGAAACACTTGGTACACTTGACTATCAACATGTGGACATTAAAGCATAGACTGTATAACTGTCACAGCATGCCGGCAGTCCTTTGCAGTTAGTGTGTCCTGCCACTGCCTCAGCCCAAGCTCTAAGCAATACTTTGGTTCCAGAGATTTGATGGACTCATGTACAAAGCTACTGATGTGAAGGTTAAGTTGGAAGGTATGGTCCATCAGTGGCTGCAGACACATTTCTTGGAGGATGGCTTTGTGGCAGCTCACAAGAGGAGAAATAGCATCACTGCGTAAAGCCTAGCAAGGATTCCCCACCTTCCACATTTTGCTCAACTGCTAAATCTCATTATCACTCACTTCCTGAGGGATACCACAATCTCAGAAATTTACATTTATGCTCCCTCAGTATGCCAACACTTGATCTATATGACCACAGTGTGGGATTCCCTTAAATCACTCACCAGTGTTGTGTAAACTCAGACGAACCGAGGCCAGTGCGAACCAAGGTCAGCGTCGGCAACCAGAGCCTAGTGCGAACCGAGGCCAGTGGGAACCGAGCCCAGACCCAGGTCTCCCATACTGCTGTACCACTCTGCTTCCTTTTCGTTTTCCTGAGTGCTTTCTCCTGCTTTTGCCTAATTTTTTACTGCTTTCTCCTTCCTTGTCCCCATTTTCTGAGTGATTTTTCTTGCTTTTCCCTCATTTCTCCCTGCTTCTCCCTGTTTTTTTCCTCATTTGACACACCCTCCTGCCGTCCGTTTATCGTCTCCCGTCTAGCCCGGCCCATTGCCTCCCAATGCCCCTCTCTCCCCCAAGGACCTACTTATTGGATGCCGCAGATATTAAGTGGGCCCCAGGTCCGGCTATCCCGTGCTGCTGAAAGCTCTTCTTCCTGCTTTTCCCTCGTCTTTAACTACCTTCTCCTTCCTTTCACCTCGTTTTTCTGAGTGCTTTCTCCTGCTTTTGCCCTATTTTGTACTGCTTTCCCCCCTTTTCGAGTGCAGCCTCCTGCTTTTGCCTTATTTTTACCACTTTCTCTGTTCTTTCCCCCCATTTTTCTGAGTACTTTCTCCTGCTTTTGCCTAATTTTTTTTATGCTTTCTCCTTCCTCCTTCCTCTCCCATGTGTTTCTGAGTGATTTCTCCTGCTTTTGCCCCATTTTTCACTACTTTCTCCGTGAAGCCGCTTGCAATTCCAGCTCCTTGAGTCCCTTACGGCAATGGCAGCTCCTCTACTAAGGTGAAGGAGTGTTGCTCCACTGATCTCCGAGAGGTTAAAAAAATAAAAATAAAATGAAAATAACATAATGTTATTATCATTTTAATTTTCCATATTGGATTGGCTCAGTTGGTTTGTTTCATGTAGGGTAGGGCTGGGCTGACCAGAGCAGGGAGAGGAGTGGTGGGCACTCTTTAAGTGTGCATAACAGATTGGCCGGCTGTCTTGGGCCGGCCAAATAGTCATGCGCACTTAGCATTTTCTCCACCAGCTGGATTATACAGCCCGGTGGAGAACATGCACAGGCTCCCAGTCCCTCTCTGAGGGTCGAACTAGGGCGCTCAGACTAATCATAACACTGCTCTCATGCTGGTGACAGCAGAGTTGTGATTGACTAGGGGAGGTAGACTGGGTGCTTCATACTGCTGGGAGCCAGAAGAGAAGATAGAGTGGAGGATGGAAGAGAGGCAGCAGGCCATACTCAGGTAAGTGTTTAATCTTTATTTTCATTCATTCACACCTGCCTCACAGGTGATTTGCCACACTTTATAAATACTGATTGATACACTGAATAGCAGAGGCACACTCAACGAGACCTCTAAGTAAAGGTGGAGATGTCCAGCTGCTAGAACCAATACTCCCGGAAGAACTACTAGAACACCACAAATTGATATTCATTTGTTGGGACAGTGGTGCCAGAAATTCACAGATTGTGTTGAGTGACTAGCATTCATCACTGACCAATGTGGAGCAATATTTGGTCCATTTCACCAATGACATGGGGAGAAGCATGCATAGCAGTGTTGTCACGGTGTATTGGGTCTCATTTGCTGGTGGGACATCTTCCTTCCACTGCATCACCATCAAGCAACACTATACACCAGGGGCAGCTCCTCCGCTAAGGCAGAGGAGCTTCCCCCACTAGTTTCAGAGCAGGAAAAATAAAATGATAATAACATGGTTATCATTTTATTTTTCATAGGTTCGGGATGGATTAGAGTGGGCGGGACTGGTGGTACAGGGGGAGGAGTGGTTTGCACACTCCAAGTGTCCAGTCATGCACACTTTGCATGTTCCCCACCAGGCTGCATTAAACAGGCTCCCATTCCCCATCAGAGCGACAAACCACAGCGCTCAGACAGATCACAATGCTGCATTCCAGCGTTGTAATTGGCTTAGGAGAGGGGGCCTGTATGCTTCCTGGTTCCTGTCACAGAAAGACAACGAGGGACTACGGAGGAGAGACGACGGAGGAGCGACACGACAAGGAGGTAAGTGGCTTTTTTGGGGTATTTTTTAGCCCCGCCGCCCTTCACTCTTGTTCCCTGCCAGCCGCTACTGCTATGCACACAAGACTTCAGATGTGAAAGTTACATTAAAAGGTGTGATCTGTGATTGGCTGTAGATGTATTGCTTTGGAGGTTGATTTCTTGGCAGCTGACAGCAGGAGCAATGTTGTTGTTTTAAACTTAGCAAAGATTCCCCACATACCATGTTTTAATCATGTGTTGAATATGATTGTTAAACACTTCTGAAAGTGAATTTTAGGAATGCTGGCTTGTTGTTCGTTTTAATGCCCTGCAGGCACATAACCTAAAAACAGGTGCTCTATTGCACTAAGGCAGCTGAGCCTATCATGATCGGCCTCTGAGCCTGTCATGATACGCCTCTGAGCCTGTCATGATATGCCTCTGAGCCTGTCAGGATACGCCTCTGAGCGCAAGGCTGTCCCTTACTTGACCGCACCAACCCTTTCAAATACACACATAGACCTCCCATGGTTGCTTGCTCTATCCCATGTTTACCTGCAAACACCTGCCCTGGTGGTCTCTAGACACCGCCTTCTCTTGGATGACTGTACTATCTCCTGATCACCAGCTTACAGCTGCTACCTTATTGCCTTCCCATCTTCTATTCAACAAAATGTAAAACTGTCTTTCTAAATCATCTGCACCCAGCCTAAGAGGTAGATTTACTAATAATGTATGCAACATAGCACAGCAAGGAAAGTCAATTCACTGGGTTGGAATTGGAATTGTATTTATAAAGCGCTTACATCCCCAGACGAGGCATTAAAGCGTTTTTCAGCTAGTAGTGCGCTACTCCCTAACCCAAAGTGGATTAGTGATGGATTAGCATAGGGAAATATAAATTGCTATTGAAGCGGTGAGCACGTGAGTCTGTTAGTTGGACAGACAGACTGAGATCTGCTCTTCCCCAGCAGCTCTGCTGTGCCATGCTCTTCTGCTGATCCTGCAAGCAGGGTTTGAGATTGCGCCTTGCAATGCCTTGTACACCTCGCTGGTGCCCTGTTCTCTTTGCCCCTGTTGTACTGGTATTGTCCCTGTATAGTTATTTTTATCATATTTTCCATTCCGTGGTTGGCATATTGGGCCTGTTACTGTTTACCTTTCCCCTGTTGCCCTGTGTCTAGTATATTTTTATCTTGACTTCACTCTGTGTTGTGCGCCCCTGCTGACTGTTGTTTTGCGTCTTCCCTATTGTGCTGCCTGCCGTTAGTTTACCCCCCGTTCCCACTGAATTTCTCTGCCCCCTTTGTCCCCTCTCCAGCCTACCAGTTCCACGTCCCATCCCCCTCCCCTACTTAATATTGGCCGCTGTGGGGGAGCGCGAGCAGGTCTGAGATCTGCTCTTACCCAGCAGCTTCACTGTGCCTTGCTCTGTGGCTGATCCTGCCAATCAGGGTTCGAGACTGCGCCTTGCCTTGCCTAGTACAGCTCGCTGGTGTCCGGTTCTCTTTGCCCCTGTTGTGCTGGTATTGTCCCTGTGTATTTATTATTATCGTATTTTCCATTCTGTGCTTGGCATATTGTGTCCATTACTGTTTCCCTACCTCCTGTTGTCCTGTATCCTGTATATTTTTATCTTGACTTCACTATGTGTTGTGCCCACCTGTTGACTGTTGTTTTGCGTCTTCCCTATTGTGCTGCCTGCCGTTAGTTTACCCCCTGTTCCCGCTGAATTCCTCTGCCCCCTCTGCCCCCGCTCCTGCCTCCTAGTTCCACGTCCCGCCTCACTCCCCTACTTAATGGTGGCCGCTGCGCCGTCGCACAGCGGACGGCGGAAGGCGTGCCTAAGGCAAGCTCGTAAGTGCCTGGCGGCGACCTGGCCACAACCAGGACCAGGAACCCTGGCTCTCCTAGGCCCCTCTTCTACAACTCAACCGCCGTCCATGCACTCATTCCCGGAAGACACGCCGACTACGCAAGATCCTCGCCGCACACCACCCATGTGCAGTTCTCGTGCAGACCCTGCCGCAGATCCTTCACCATCGTCAAAGCCCCCACTACCGCAAAAAGCCTGCCTGATGCACGCACAGCTGAAACCCTGACTTGCATCCTCCTCAACAGGCGCTCCCTGCACCGACACCGCGTAGAAATCTGGGACCTGATCGACACCCTCCTACCCGACGTCGCCTTCTTTACGGAAACCTTTACCAATGCCACCTCCGGCTCTGACATCGCCACTGCCGTCCCCGATGGCTACAAGATCCAGAGA
Organism: Lissotriton vulgaris; assembly: GCF_964263255.1. Classification (NCBI taxonomy): domain Eukaryota; kingdom Metazoa; phylum Chordata; class Amphibia; order Caudata; family Salamandridae; genus Lissotriton; species Lissotriton vulgaris. Next base: position 449,856,430 of record NC_141700.1, read on the forward strand.
AAGGACAGCCCCCACCACCAAGGACGAGGTTTCGCCATCGCGCACAAGACCCCTCTCCAACTCTCCACATCCAGCACGAGTGACCCCCACTCCAACACAGAATGTAAATGTAAATGTATTTGAGCTTATATAGCGCACAGCTACCCGCAGTGGGTTTCCCGGCGCTTGCTTAGGGAACCCTTCCTGGTATTCCCCTGTGAGATAGCCCCGGCAGGGTATCCACAAGGTGATAGCCAGGCATCCCGCCGCGAGGGGCCGTTGTGGAGATTAAGCAAGCTATTGCCCAGAGTCGCAGAGTGTGAACCCGTGAGTGGAGAAGGCACCGGAGCGAGAATTATCGAGTCCGTGGAATTTTTTGAGCCCAAGACCCACCGAGGCGGGGAATTGAACCCTGGTCCAGGGCCGATCTCAGCTCCCGGGTCTGCCGCCTCTAACCCCTGAGCCACACTTCTCCACTTCCAGATCCAGACCAGCCCCAGGACCACGTTACGTAGCACCCTCATCTTCAGACCTCCGGGACCTCGCACCCCGCCTGCAACTACCATCACCGGGCTCGCTGCACCCCACGCCATCACTTCCACGGGCTGCATTCTACTCGGAGACCTGTACTTCCACCTCGACAACTGCAACGACCCTGATTCCACAACTCTCCTCGACAACCTCACCAACCTAGGACTGAAGCAGCTCGTCAACACGCCCACCCACAGAGCGGGTCACACCCTTGACCCCATCTTCACGGGAGGAACAAACATCCACTTCAGCCACACCACCCAGCCCCCCTGGATGGACCACCACTACGTCCACTTCATCTTCAACACCACCACTGCACCTGCCCCGCTCCCGCAGCAATAGAACTGGAGCAAGGTCACAGAGGAACACCTCAACACCACCCTCCGGCAAAACCCCCCCCCAGCGCCACGACCGACACCAACTCCACAGCCAGGGAATTACACAGCCGAATCTCCAGCTCCGCCAACAAGCTTGCACCCCTTCGCCACCACGCCAAACAGCGCCCCCTGAAGGCCACCTGGTTCACCACAGAACTTCAAAAAGCCAGACCCTCCTGCAGACACCTAGAGAAAACCTGGCGAAACCAGAAAACCTCAGAAGCATGGAACAACCACAGGAGCGCCCTGAAGGAATACCACAATTGCATAAGAGACACCAAACAGACCTTCATAAGAGACAAAGTCCAGACCAACGTAACCAACGCCAAGGAACTGTTCAACGTCATACAGCAGGTCGCAAAACCCACCAGCGGAGCCACGGGCGTCACACCTTCCCAGGAACTCTGCAAGAAGCTCAGCTCCTATTTCCATATGAGGATCAAGGTCCTCTACGACAATTTCAGTGAACCAGCGCCGGACACCACCCCCCTACCCACCGCCGCTGATAAGCCGACCATCACAACCTGGGATCCCGCTACCGTTGAGCTCATCACCGCAACCATGAAGAAAATACACTCAGGAGCCCCAATGGACCCCTGCCCAACACACTTTTTCCACCGGGCTGCTGCCGCCATCGCACCCGAACTAGGACAGATCATCAAAGCCTACCTCAGATCCTGCACTTGCCCAGATGACTGGACACGGGCGTAGGTGAAACCCCTCCTCAAGAAACCAACGGCCGACCCGACAGACCTGAAAAACTACCGGCCCATCTCTTTCCTTCCCTTTGCAGCCAAAGTCACGGAGAGACTCGTAAATGCCCAGCTGACCGCCTTCATAGAAGAGAACTCCATCGTAGACGCCTCCCAGTCTGGATTCCGCAGCAACCACAGCACAGAGACCACCCTCCTTGTCGCCACTGACGACATCCGCATTCTACTCTACCAGGGACACACTACAGCCCTCTTCCTTCTAGACCTCTCCTCAGCCTTTGACACTGTCTCACATCACACACTCGCAGCCAGACTTCACAACGCTGGGATACAAGGAGTTGCCCTCAACTGGATCCAATCCTTCGTCTCAGGCAGATCCCAGAGGAATTGACTCCCTCCCTTCCTCTCCGTACTCACAGAAATCAACGGCGGAGTACCTCAGGGATCATCACTCAGCCTCACGCTCTTTAACATCTACATGGCCCCCCTCGCCGCCATAGTCAGACAGCATGGGCTCTGCATCGTATCCTACGTCGACGACACCCAGTTCATCCTCTCACTCACGAAGAATCCCGAAGAGACCAGACTCTGCTTCCAGGAAGAATGAAGAACGTGGCAGCGTGGATGAAAGACAGCTGCTTGAAGCTCAACTCAGGGAAGATCGAGGGCCTCATCCTTGGACCCTGCGACTCCGCCTGGGACAACCCCTGCCGGCCCTCCGCCCTCAGGAACCCACCCACCCCTACAGACCATGTTCGAAACCTCAGCATCATCCTCGACTCCTCCCTCTCCATGAACTGCCAGATCAACATTGTCACTTCTACTAGTTTCAACTGCCTTTGCATCCTCCGTAATACCTTCAAATGGACCCCCCCCCCGACTGCAGAAGGACCCTCACCCATGCACTCATAACCAGCAGACTGGACTATGGCAACACCCTTCATGCCGAAATCAACAGAACTCTTCTACACAAACTCCAAATCATCAGAAACGCCACAGCCAAACTCGTCCTCGGGACACCGCATCACGAGCACATGACCCAACACCTACGAGGCCTCCACTGGCTCCCCATCGAGAAGAGGGTCACCTTCAAACTCCTCACTCACGCCTACAAATCCCTCAACAACATTGGACCCAAATACCTCAATGAGAGAGTATCCTTCCACGTACCCAAGAGGAACCTCCGCTCCACGACCTACCCCCGGCAGAAGTGCCCTGCATCCGCAGAAACAGAACTGGCAGGAGAGCTTTCTCCTACATCGAAGCCAAAACCTGGAACAAGCTCCATGTGAACATCGGACCCTCCCCGAAGCTGTACAGGTCAGGAAGGACCTCAAGACCTGGTTCTTTGACTGATCCGGAGCTGCTCCCCAGCGCCTTGAGACCCTCACGGTTGAGTAGAGTGCTATATAAACCCCTGATTGATTGATTGATTGATTGACTGAATGCCACAAAGGAGGGACAGATAGTGTTATTTGGGAGGTCATATTAGTTTGATGAGTTAAAGGAGGGATAGAGTATAGAAAGAGTTATTTGGGAGATCATAGTAGTAAAATAAGTTTGGGATGAGTTAGAAAGTGGAGGTACAGGATATATTGAAAAAGTACACCGGATGAGAGAGAGTAGTGAAATGGAGGGAGTTGATGATTTTTTTTATTTTTATTGTGGGAGTAATAAGTATATAGATACATAACTACAAAGAAGGTATTCATGTAAATGAAAATTAATAAAGAGATATAAAATTGTATTATAGAAAGTCCCATATGTACATGCATGGTTAAATATCTCGAAACTCAAACTGTCTAGTGTTCCTGTACATAAATCTAATTTATTTATATTAAATATCTCGAAACTCAAACTGTCTAGTGTTCCTGTACATACATCTAATTTATTTATATGTGCTAATTGTTTTTGTAGTTGTATGTTCTTTTTTTTATTTATTTGTTTATTTAGTTATATTTATTTATTTATATTTTTCACCAATATTTCAATAGTGAAGCACTTATAAATGCAATTATTATAATCAAATGTATACATTGTGATAGACAAATAAAAAATAAATCAGAGACGTATAAGCATATAATCAAATAACTTGAATGTAAATAATGCAGTTACCTATATACATAAGAGGACCTCTAAGAATCTCGTTTTAAACCATAAGTAGTATATACATCTGTTCAAAGATATGCGAATATCTAAATACATACAGATAATTAAATTATACATGTTAACATATACAAGCATATGCTGAACATTTGTGTTTTGATATGGTGGTCATGAAGAAAAGAGCCTACTCTTGAGTAGATTTCTGAAGATACAATAGTTATTTATGGATCTTATGTTTGGGGGTAATTACTTCTATAATTTGGCTGCTTGAATAGAAAGATGTACCACCTATGGTTTTGTTTCTTGTATACTGGGGTTTTGAGGTGGGTGCCAATCTTGAGCGGAAGTTCCTTTGTTGTAGTTAGTGATTTTGTTCCTGTTGAAAAGTAGTCACGTTCCATGGATTGCATGTATTGTCATGTAAATTGCTTGGAGCTCATGGTGAGCTTGTTTACAATCAGGTCCTTGACGAAGGACTGGGTGGTAAATTGTGTGCTAGTGAATATAGACAATGTGTCAACAATAAGGTTTATCAAGCAGCTGGTTAGCAGAACTGGCCAAGGAATCTGGCTTTTCTTGCCTGGTTACAAGGGAGGCCATTGGGAATTGAATGTCCAAGTGGTTCAGAGGCTCATGAACCACTGGGAGTTTGTGCTCAATGGGCGAGTTTGCTTTGAGAACTTCCAGCTGCTCATGATTTTAAGTCAGAGAATGAACCTGGAAGGAATGGCAGCCAATGCTTCTTGCTTCACTCCCTTTGTAACAATAGTCTGAGTAACGATGCAGAAAGGGAAGCAAAAGGGATTTCTTTTTGGGGGGGGGAGTCCCCAATTCAGGAGAGCTCAAGGATGGTTTCCAGTTTTGGACTTTCCCTGAGAAACTCCAAACCTTCTTCCCCTATCTCCAGCATTGTCAGAACTGGTGCAGGACAGAATGATGTAGAAAATACTTAACTTCTTCACAAATAGCCATTTCTGCACCCCATACACCAGTGGAGGGTTTTTCATCTGAGGAACACCCTTTAGTTTAGACTCAATTAGATTCCATTAGTCCCAAATACAACTGTTTGTGGTCTGTAAACAAGTTGCTTAAACTGTTCTTCACATGGCTGACATGTGGGCCTATATGGGGGAAGCAACTTTCTGTCAAGCTGATGATGTTATTGTTTGGGATCATGTGGGAGGGAGCAATCCATCTTTCAGACAGAAGATATCCTGATGAACGAGTTATTTACCTTTGATAATGAAACAGGGCAGATAAGAAAACTCCAAGTGCCCTGGTGCTGTTAGACCTCTCTGCGGCATTTGATACCGTCTGTCATAAACAACTACTGTCGCAGATGATGGATTTCGGCATTCAGGGCACAGCACATGCTTGGCTCTCCTCCTTCCTTCAAGGGAGGTCTCAGAGAGTGCAGCTTGGTGACCTTCTTTCCACCACTACATCGATCACCTGCGGAGTGCCTCAAGGGTCTGCCCTGTCGCCCCTCCTTTTTAACATCTACCTTCAACCTCTGATTAGACTGCTCAACCAGATGGACTGCCAGGTGTACAACTATGCGGATGACACCCAGATAGTGATCCAACTAGATGATGGTCCGGGTGCTCTCGTAAGATTGCAAAACATCTTGAAGTACACAGCCAATTGGATGTCCAGAAATTCATTAAAGATCAATCCAGATAAGACCGAGGTACTGCCAATTACCATCGCAGGAAACCCATGGAATGAGCATTTCTGGCCAAGAGAACTAGGGTCACCTCCGGAACCAGCTGCCGTGGTCAAGAGCTTAGGCATCCAGGTGGATGGCAAGCTGTCTATGCAGAAACAAGTTAGGACTGTTGTGGGGACCTGTGTCGGCCTCCTTCGACAACTTAGGAAAGTTTCACCTTTGTTGTCCTTTTCCACTTTGAGGCGAGTGGTCTCCGCCACGATCCTAGCTAGGCTAGACTATGGCAATTCGCTATACGTAGGGCTGCCGCAAAAACTCTTGAATAAGATGCAGGTTGTCATGAACGACGCTGCTAGGCTTATTTTTAAAAAGCCAAGGAATACCCATGCATCTCCCCTTATGCAAGAACTGCACTGGCTGCCGGTCAAGCAAAGGGTGATGTTCAAAGGGCTGTGCATTGTTCACAAAGCCCTTTACTGTAAGGCGCCAACCTACATGAAATCTCGCCTAATCCCCTATAGTCCAGCTAGGGTGCTTCGATCTGCTGACGCCGCCCTCCTTACTCAACCACGCTGTAGATTGGCCACAGTGGGTGGTCGTGCCTTCTCCTATTTACTCCCAGCAGCCTGGAATAAACTGCCAATGGAATTGTGGAAGGAGACTAATTTGTTGTCCTTCCGAAAAAAACTAAAAAACAGTGCTTTTCCAGCAAGCATGGGGTGGCTTGTAATTTTTTATGAACAGTTGTCCTCCACGGTACTTGATGTTTGATCCTGACAAAGCGCTTTGAGACCCCTGGGTTATAACGCGCTATATAAATTAAATAAATAAAAAATAATGTTTTTTTCCAGTAGACACTCTATCTAGCCCCAGACCTTCACCCCAGAACCCTCCCCAGGCATCAGACTAGACCAGGAAACTCCTCATGAGCAGCACCCTCATGCATCAGCATGCGGCACCAGCAGGCTCTTCGCTGGAAGCGGCAAGCATGGCACTCATACAGGCACCACCCCAGCGCACTGACACCAGCTTCCCTTCATGACTCTCCACGCCAGGAGCGTGGATCCATGCAAAAACATTGAGAACTAGGGGCCTGAAAAGGGAACAGCCCTGCACCTAAAAAGCTGTTTGCAGAAAAGGAGGTGAGTGGGTCTGTAAGGAATCTGTGGCTAGATAGAGGCTGTACCAGATAAGGTGTTCCCGAAGGTAAGTAACTTGTTCACCACAGAAACCTTACCTTAAACTAAATACCCATGCAATACCTCTCCTGAGGTGAGTCTGCGAACCATGGTGTCGGCACCATGGTTCTCATTGTCTTTAAAGGATAAGCAAGGCGAAGTCAGAGCGTTGGAAAAGAGGTGGTGCCGAATTTATGCTAAGGAGGATCTTATCATCTATAAAACGGCGCGGAGGCAGTATCATGCCTTGATTAAGCGCGCTAAAAAAGCTTATTATCTGGCAGCCATCGACTCCTCTAATAATAAACAGAAAGAGATCTTTAGGATTGTAAATACCTTTAGAAACCCCAAAGTGCTCTCGCAGGAAATCCCACCCTCATTGGCCCTTTGTAATACTATCGCCAATTATTTTGAACAAAAGGTTAAAGACATCATCAAAGATTTTCCCCTGCCGGGGGTATTCACCTCTGACGAGGAGTGTCGGGCTGATACCAGCATGCCCTGTTTTAAGACATTTCGCCCCATTAGTATGGAGGAGTCCCGCCAGGCCATACTATCTAGTAAATCAGGCTCGCCTTTTGATCCCTGCCCCCCTATGTTTTTAAAAGTGATATTGGATACGGCAAACCCCATTATTAATAGCATCATCAATTCCTCTCTCTCCACCGCTGAGATTCCGATAGAATGGAAACTCGCAGCTGTAAAGCCTCTTCAGAAAAAACCATTAGCAGGCCCAACAACTCTTTCAAATCTCCGGCCCATCTCATTACTCCCGGCACTATGTAAATTAACGGAGGTATTTGTAAATGGGCAACTCACCAAGTTTATGGAGAATAATAGTATCCTACATGCTAACCAATCAGGTTTTAGAGCACAGCACTCAATGGAATCTGCTCTCCTGTTTACTGTGGAGACCCTGCGGGCCGCCATGGATCAGGGCAAGAAGGCTGTCCTGATTTTCCTGGATGTATCTGCGGCCTTTGATACGGTCTCGCACACCATATTAATAGACCGCCTAGTAACATCAGTTATAGCGGGAGCAGTACTGGAGTGGCGGAAGAACTTTCTAAAACATAGACAGCAAGTGACTATGCTAGGTCAGTTCTGTTCTGAAGAGAAAGCCCTGATGACAGGGGTGCCGCAGGGCTCCAGTCTGAGCCGAACACTTTTTAATCTTTATATGGTCCCCCTGATCGAATTAATATTGTCCTACAAAATCAGTACAATTTTGTACGCGGACGATACACAGCTGATCTTAGTGCTGGACAATGAGGTACCTGGAGCGGAAGAAAATCTCAAAAACTGCCTCTCAGCTACCTTTGACTGGATGAGGAATAACCATCTCAAATGCAATTCGAGAAAGACCGAAATCCTGCAGTTTGGACAACATAATTTGTTTGTTCCAAAACAATGGTGGCCGGAGGACGGAGAAGCCCCTCCTAACACCATTGATACTGCTCGCAACTTGGGCATCAAGTTTGATGACACCTTGTCATTTAAACAACAGGCTCTGACGGTGGCAGGCTCCTGTTTCAACATCATCAAAGGACTGAGGAAATTTTTTGATTTTCTCCCGTTAGCAGCCAGACGAACGGTGGCGGTTGCACTCATAACATCGAGGTTGGACTATTGTAACAGCCTGTATGCGGGATCGAATAAAGCGGTCCTACATAGACTTCAGATGGTCCAACATGCAGCCGCTCGCCTAGTGCTAGGCTGGCCTAGGAAGTCGTCGCCTCGGCAGCACTCAATGCCCTCCACTGGTTGCCAATACATAAGCGCATTCTGTTTAAAATAATGGTCATCACCTTCAGGGCTTTTCATCGTCAAGGGCCTAAATACCTCTAGAATGCGTTTATACACTACTCCCCAGTACGCAATCTTAGATCTGGTTAGAATCTGCTGATAATCCCAAAGTTTAGGCTGGTCACCAAGGGAGGGAAATCTCTTGGAGTGATCGGGTCTAGGGCGTGGAATAAACTACCGCCCCAGATTCGTCAAATTCCCTCTGAAAGTCTATTCAGGAAATCGCTTAAGACCTGGATATACAATCTCACGGACTCAGATTGCAAAGCGTTGGTTTAGTGTGTTCAGACCCCCCAGATGAGAGCAGTAAGACCAGCCTGTGCCATCTGGCTTTGGTCACATCGCCAAGATGCTCCTTGGAGTGATAGGTGCGCTATAGAAATGGCCCTTACATTACATTTAGACTAGGAAGTCCTGAAGAACCGAACGGGCGAAGTATCCACCCTTACAGACAGGAGTGTCCAGGCAATAGTGCTTGGAAAACGTATACAGTGAGGCCCACGTTTCTACCTGTCAAATGTCCATCACTGGAACTCCATGTGCTAACACACTGCTCGTAGTCTTTGCTGTGGTGGAAGGAGCTTGCAAACCCTCTGGCAGTTGCATTGAGCCAATGTGTAGCAGATATTAATGGAGAGTAAAATCCAGAAGGAAATGGTTCATTTCTGCACGGACTTCCCTTTTTTGGCTCCACCATATCTCACAAAGAGTTAGTCGTCCACCTGGAATGGTCTTGTGCTGTAGAATGACAACTTCCCTTTTGAGTCCAGCTGATGGAGTCTCTCCTTTTCCTTAGATGGATGAGGCAGAGTGGAAATGGTAGGCAAAGTGATGGACTGTCCTAAGCGGATTTGGGCAAGAAGGATGCTCGGGTCAAAAAGGCCAGTTTGTGAAAGAGACCTGTGGAGGCTCAGATGAAAACATCAGCAGTTCACTGACCCTCAAAGCAGATGTATTTGCCACCAGAAGGGCTGTCTTGATGGTGAGAAGTCTAAGAGGCAGGTATGAAGTGGCTCAAAAGAAGCACACATTAGAAAGATAAGAACCAAGTTAAGGTCCCATTGAGGCATATCCAAGGGAGCAGGAGGAAATAAGTGTTGCAAACCCTTAAAGAACCAATTTACAATAGGGGGACTTGAAGAGGGAAGGTTTATTTAACAAACTTGGTAAAGGGGTGCAGATAAAGGGTCAGCCTAATTGGCTGTACACCATGCCACACATGTTCTCAAATGGTAAGGGTACACCATCTTGGTGGAGGGATGCCGAGTTGCCGAGATATCATTACAGACTTCGGGTGGACGGTTGAAAGCTGCCAACTGTTCAATCTTCAGGCATGAAGGTGGTTCGCTGGCAGGTTTGGCTGGAGAACCCTCTGCATCCCCTGTGACAAAAAAAGGTTATGTGGACGCAAGACAGCTGACCAGCTCCATTTTTATCAAGATATGTCACTGTTCAGCTCCTTTGCCCTGGCGCACTTGTGGCTTCCTAGCGCGAATGCAGGCACCCTTACACCTTGGTGCAAGAGTGCCTAAGTTAGGGGCAGAATTGTTTTGGTGCAGAAAGGAATACCTTCCTGCACATAAAAAAGGAAACCATAGAGGTATATTCCTCTTTCTATGTGTGCTGCAGAATGCAGAACACATTGAAAGAGAAAGTAACGAGGAGAAAAGAAGATATTTCTCCTCTTTATCCCTCTGTCAGGTATGCATACCATTTTGCTGCAAACCCAGATTTTCAAGTCTTTGTAAATATGCGTTTGCATCAAAATACATGAGTGGATGCACGAGTAAGCCCATGCTCCTCCCATATAATGCCTACCCAATGCGAAGTAAGGCAAGGCAGCGCTGTGTGCTGCATTGCGTTACTTTATATTTACTTAACCATGCAAATCGGCTTTGAGGGGCTTAGTAAATGCCAACATCGATTTTGCGTTTTGTGGTAATGCAGTTACGTTCTAGTGTTCCGCCAGGCGGAACAGGAAAGGGAATCAGCGGAAACGGAAGGTGGCCATGTTGTATCATTGGCGCCGACCGTTCCAACGCTGATGGTTGTGTCCCGGCGCTCCGCAATAAAGTATTCAATTAAACTTCACCAACTGGTCCTGAATAGTATTTTAACCTCCACAATGGCGACGAGTGTTCAGGCGTGACGCCCAACCCACGCGCAGCGTGCCACGAGGTGGAAGCTGGATTGACAGGGACGAATTGGTCCGATTTTGCGGAGCGTGGCAGAGGACCGAGTAGGGCATTGCACAGAGCGCCCGGAAGACTACAGACCACAGCTGAAACTCTGCAAGCAAAGGTAGGCCTGCAGACACCCAACCCCGAGCCTCATTAACTGCCGGCTGGCAGCCAGATCAAGCGAGCATAGCGATAGTGCCCGAGCAGCGAGGGGAGGACCAAGTGCTTGAGGGGATCCCCACCAAAGCGAGGCGCAGCCGCGCTCAGCAAGCTGGCGGACCTAGCAGGAGGCGGAGGAGAGCAGTCCGTCGTTCGCCCTAAAGGGGAGGCAGGTTCCCAAGCAGGAAGGGAAGACGATGCACAGACACTGCCGGCTCCCGTGCGTGACCGGCAAGAAGGGGACAGCGACAGCGACCTTGAGGCGAGGGACTAGGCCGGGCAAAACGCGCCAGGAAGCCCCCAAGGGAGAGCCGTCAACGCCCAGCCCGCCAGACGTAGAACCAACAACATGGCGGTACAGTCATCGACCCTCACGCAGCTCGTACCATTCCTGACCAACCCCGGAGAGCCCGAAAGGTTGTGGGAAGACTGGAAGAGATATTTCCTCAACTACCTCGACGCGTTAGAAGAGGAAGCAGGCGCACCATACTCCAGTAAAAGAAGAAAAAAAATCTTGTTACATAATCTGGGCCCAGAAGGGATTAGAGTTTACGACACCATTGTAAAAGTGGAAAGGGACGCCGCGGACACTGATGTATTCAGCCACGCTATTGCTGACCTAGACGCACACTTCAGACCAGTTGTGTGTGTTGCGATTGACCGCTACAATTTTTTCCAGAGAAAGCAAAAGAGCAACGAAACAGTAGATGAATACGTGGTGGCCCTGCAAAAACTCGCACTCACGTGCAAATTTGGTACTCTTCACGACGACCTAATCAGGGACCAGATTATCATGCACACTTCAAGCACCCACGTCCAGGAGAAACTATGGGTGAATGGGGATGCCCCGCTCAAAGAAATCTGGGCTATGGTAAAGAAAGTTGAACTATCCAAACGCTGCACCAAAGCCGCAAAACAGGAAGCAGGGGGTACACAGTCGGTGTGCCAGATAAGGACGCACCAAAGAGGAGAGCGTCCCAGGCAAAGAGAACTGCAGAAAAATCTGGAAAACAGAAGGCAGAAGTCCACCAATCCGTCAGATCTGAGAGGGAACAAGGGAGGACGTCAGAGCTGCTACAGGTGCGGGAGTACTACACATCTAGGAAATGACAAAGTGTGCCCTGCGTTCCGAGCAAAATGTTCGTATTGTGGAATATTCGGTCACTACGAAAAAGTATGCCGCCGCAAACCTAGAGGGACAACAGTCAAGTACGTCGACCGAGAACAACAGGATGAGGCCGCTGAATCGGAGGACACGGAAGATTTGGAGGAAATCTTGTACATAGATGTCCAAGTACTAGAGATGGAAGGGTCGGGATCGGACAAACCCAGATTGGACATGCACATCGGAGGGATTCCGTTGGAGATGATAGCAGACAGTGGAGCTCCCATCTCAATAATCCAAAGAAAAGTATGGGAAGACAAGTTCGTGTCAATACACGGAGAGAAGCTACACCCCATGGATTTGCGACCCGTCACATACACCGGCCAAAAGATCCCGATGCTGGGGTACTGTCCCTTATCGTTCGAGTTCAGAAACCGCCAAGCCATGTGCAAAATATACATAGCGGAGAAAGGCCCCTCGGTGTTGAGCTGGAGAGACCAGGGCGCTTTAGGGATTCAACTCAATCCGGGAGGAATCGAGAAGATCCTACTCATGGATATGGAGAAAAGAGACGACGTTGAGTCGTGGAAACGGGCATACCCAAGAGTATTCAACGGCCAAATAGGGGAGCTGACTAGATACAAACCCCTCATCAAGCTAAAAGAAGGAGCGACTCCGGTAGTGCACAAAGTGAGGAACATCCCATTCAGGAGCAGGGAGGCGGTGCAACAGGAGCTGGACAGACTCGAAAAGGAAGGGGTGATCAGAGCCATAGAGAGTGCAGAGTGGCTTTCTCCCTTGGTGGTGGCTCAAAAACCGAACGGCAAGGTCCGGTTGTGTGTGGACCTGAGAGAATTAAACAAAAATATACTCATCGACAAGTTTCCGCTACCAGATGTTATCCAAGACCAAGAACATCAAATGGTTTTCTACGGTAGACCTGTCGTCGGCCTATTACCAAGTAAAGCTACACCCCTCGTGCACACATCTCACGTCGTTCATCACACCGTTTGGCTGTTATGAATTCGTAAGGATGCCGTTTGGCCTGGCTTCGGCGGCGGTAGTCTTCCAGAAGATGATGCACAAGTTGCTGAGAGGAGTCGACGATGTCCAGTTCTTTCAAGATGATATCTTGGTGATGGGAAAGTCCATGCACGACCACAATGAAAAACTCCATAAGGTATTCAAAATCTTACAAGACAACGGGTTGACTGCGGAATGGTCGAAGTGCAGGCTGGGTGTACAGTCAGTCACGTATCTGGGGAACGAAGTAAGTGAAGAGGGGATCAAGCCCAAAACCGCAAATATGAAGGCAATTCAAGATGCACCCACCCCGAGCAAGAAGGAAGATGTTCGGTCATTCTTGGGAATGGCCGAATACTACAGCAAGTTTGTACCCCATTTTTCATCCAAGACGCACCACCTGCGACAACTGCTCAAGGAGAGGAACAGATTCCTGTGGGGCAAGGAGGAACAAGAGGAATTCGAATCACTGAAGAAAGAGATGAGTGCCACCATTCCTCTCAAAGGATTCGATCCAAGTGCGGAGTCAATCCTCACCACTGACGCCAGTGACCGAGGACTGGGGGCAGGTCTAATGCAGCGAACAGAGACTGGCGAGATACATACTGTCAGCTTCGCATCCAGGTCCTTAGCCCCCAATGAAGAGAAGTTTAGCGTGGTCGAGAAGGAGATGCTGGCAGTGGTGTGGGCCATGGAGAGATTCCGCCAGTACCTGTGGGGAGCACGATTCTTGGTAAAAACGGACCACAAGCCCTTAGTCCGAGTGTTGACCTCAAGTGGTCACGCGCACGCTACGCCCAGGATTGCGAAAATGACCCTGTGTCTGTTGGACTTTTTGTATGATGTGGAACACATCCCAGGGCCACAGAACAAGGTGGCAGACTTTCTTAGCAGAGCAGCAGCTATGGAAGACGCGAGCGGCCAAGAAAAACAGAAGTGGGAAGGTTATGTGGTCGCCACGATCCAAGAAGCGGAAAGGGTGATAAGTATGCAAGAGTGGGAGGAAGCATACAAGGAGGATGTTGATCTAGAAGCCATCAAGGGATATGTTGTCCATGGATGGCCGGAAAAGAGACACCTAAAGGAAGAACTCCAGAGGTTCTGGGAGGTAAGAGAGGAATTGTCGTTGGCAGAGAATCCCACATTCCTGTTGAGAGGGGACAAAGTGGTACCACCCCAAGGCATACTAGAACATCTAATGATCCTACTACACGAAGGGCACCAAGGCATCACAAAGACCAAGGCCCTAGCCAGACAAGCTTACTGGTGGCCGGCCATCGATGTGCAAGTCGAACGACACGTGAGACAATGCGAGTCATGTGCCAAAGCAGACAAGTCGCAAAGCCTAATTAGACCTCCTCTGGGAAAGTTCCCAGTACCTGACGGACCCTGGGAGATGCTGTTGGTGGACATATTGGGACCAGTCCTGAATAAGGAAGGAACACCGAAATATGTGGTAGCTCTCATCGACAAGTTCTCCAATTGGCCGGAAATTGAAATAAGGGAAAACATGGACACGGAAGCAGTAGTGAACTTCCTGCAAACCACTTTCATAAGGGAGGGAATCCCGAAGGTCATCATCAGTGACAATGGGCCTCAATTCACCTCGGCCAAGTGGACGGCCTTCACAGAAAGAAATGGAATAGAAGTGAAGCGCACGCCAATCTATCATCCCTCTGAAAATGGCCAAGTGGAGCGATTTAATCGCGTGATTATGGGCACCATCCAAGCTGCCATAAATGATGGTTTAGACTGGGAGAAAGAACTGGAAAAGATGATCTGGGCATACAGAATCACGCCGGGGAGCACAGGTTATAGCCCCTTTAAAGTCTTGAGAGGAAGAGAAGCCTTTACCAAGGACAACATGGCATGGAGGAAGTTGGTGGTACAGAGCAGATGGTCTCCAGCGGTAGTAAAAAGAAACTTGGAAAGAGCACAAGAAGTGTACACGACTCATTTCAACAGAAGTCACAACGTGAAGGAAGCTGAACTGGAGAAGGGAGACTGGGTGAGAGTCAAGCTTGCAGTACTCAAGAAAAAAGGTGAGAGCAAATTCTCACCACCATTACAAGTACTAGAACCCTACGCCCGTTCGGCCTTGCTCAGTGATGGGAAGGTATGGTCACAGGATAGGATGGCCAAATGCAGCAAGATCATCAAGTGGGAGAACGAAGTGGAAGCAGGAGCAGAGGATGTCGTGGAAGACGGAGAAGAAGAAAGTAGCGGAAAGAGAAATGAGGAAGTAGAAGAAGGTGTGCAGAAGGTGGAAGAGAGCGAAGGCGAAGCGAGTGAGAGAGAAAGGAAGAGGAGTAGCAACAAAGAAGAAGAGAACGAGAAAGTGATGAGTGAAGGTGGCGAAAGAGCTGGAGAGCTATGGGGAAAGAAGGAGCAGGTTAGCAGTGAGAGAATGGAGAGAGTAAAGACCAGAGCTGGTAGAGAAGTCAAGACGCCCGAAAGATTTAAAGACTATAACATGGACTAGAAGTAAGACTTTTGTTGATTGTCATCACAGTGATTAAAGGGGGAGATATGTGGTAATGCAGTTACGTTCTAGTGTTCCGCCAGGCGGAACAGGAAAGGGAATCAGCTAAAACGGAAGGTGGCCATGTTGTATCATTGGCGCCGACCGTTCCAACGCTGATGGTTGTGTCCCGGCGCTCCGCAATAAAGTATTCAATTAAACTTCACCAACTGGTCCTGAATAGTATTTTAACCTCCACAGGTTTGGGTTGTGTCACAATAGTGACGCAACCTCAAAGCAACATCGTAGTGAATCTGGGCCCAGGTTTGCTTCAACAAATCCCTGGTTTGACAGTGCATCAATCTCACCCATATAGACTTCTGTAGCTGCTACTGCCATGCCGCCTAGTAATCAGATATTAAGTTGTACACATACTATTCTCTCGGACTTTGATCTTGATCGGTCTTTTGTTACCTGTGTGAGCCTGTTCATGTCATATCACCTTACTGTGCTTGGGGTTGTAAGTGTAGCAAAACAGATTTATTAGGAGTTGTTATGTGCTAAACAAATTCGGGGCATCTAAATATTCAGCTACATTCTGTCACCTCTCACCAGTCTGCACTACTGGAGCAAAAGCAGTCGGTAGACAGTTGCATTAAAGACGTGCGCTCTTTTGCTGAGATTAGAATTTGTGATCTGCAATTTACATAAAGTGATGAGCAGTAGGTTTGTTAAACTGCTGAGTTATGCTACAAATATGTTGTACCCGTTGTTGCCAGAAGGTGTGCTAGAAGGTTGTTGCTATCTTGTAGTTCACGTCGCTGGATGCCCCGGTTCGGCCCTACTTGCTCTTTAACTCCACAGTGAACTGATTTATACAAGACACATGACTAGCTTCTGTATTATATTGCAAATTCATTCATGTGGCGCTTACTACCCTGAGGCAGCAGTGAAGTGCTTTATGGCGGGTGGCATGTTACTCCATAGCCCCAAAGTTAGGCCTTAACCGTGCGGTTATTAATTATTAGTTTAGATTTGTTGATTATTGCCCTAGTGTTGTGCTGCAAGGAAACTGAAAAAGTTCCTCCAATTTCAAGTGTTGATATAATAAGTTAAAAGGGGTTAAGTGTTCTTGCTAGAGTGAGGTAATGTGAGTGGAAAAGGATGGATGAGGAAATAGGGTGCAGGAAGTTGGATATTGTGAAATAGCAAGAAACGATTCTCCAGATTGAGAGGTGATTTATGAGAGGGGGATGAGTGAATATTTTGGAAAGCTTTTGGTCTTGCTGGAATGGTTACACATAAGTAGAGTTTTGAATTGTAAGGAGGTGTATGGTTAGTTTACTGAGAATACGTAGAGAGTGAGGCAGCAGGCATGGGAAATCGTAGGAAAAACTCAGAGGTACTAGGGCAGGCAGAGAGCCATGTGTAAAGAGATTATCATTCAAGTGGAAAGGAGGAAAGAGAATAATCCCTAGCTGTAAATTAGATTATTTTCATGCAGGGTGTTTTGGTATGTTGAGGTAGTATGCAATCTGAGGAAGTAGAAAGAAAGGATGAAATGTGATTACCTATGGGCAGGTGATCTATGATGTTCTGAATTCGGTGTTTCTGTTTGGCGGTTGATGGTGTTGACACTGTCCTTTTTGCATAGATATTGAACGCTATGAAATTGTTTGACTTTGTACTTGTGTTTTATTATCAGGTACTGAGTAATGTGGAATGCCTGGGTAGTGGTTTGTTAGCTATGTCTGTTGAGATTTTGAGGAGTGGACAGTCAATGGGGTTCGCGGTGACCTTACTGAAATGTGTTTGTTGGAGAAAGATGAATGGGTATTGAATTTCAAGGGGAATATTGTTTCCCCTGGTCTTAGGGGTTGGTTGTTAATGATTTTCTGTTGATTTGGCATTATCCTGACCCTAGAGGGTCCTTGGTGGAATTTGTCTGTGCTCAGAAAATTAGTTTGTGTGGATATTTTGTTGGACCACATTGGGAATAACCAGGTCTTAACCATCCTTCAGAACTCTGAGTGATACTCACTGGCTCTAATCTTTGCAGGTAAGAAATTCCAAAGTGTTGCCACTTTTACTGAGACATAGTGCCACCAAAATGTTCTTCCTATAAGCATGAATTATTAAGCGCTTGGCCATCTCACTTCCCACATCCAACTTTTGGGGACCACTTAAATGCAATTATGTTCCAATTTTACATCGGTTTTGCAAATGAATTGTGCCATCCCACAGTCGCATTCAGCCCTACTTTTAATGACAGAGGTTCTGGCTCCATCATTGATTTTATAATAATTTCAAACCGACACTCAAGTAGACTGTCTATTTTTGTAACACACACCATTGCGATGAGTGATCAATTCCCTATTAGTATCTCTTTTGACCTCACTAAAAATGTTTTAAATAAAAATGGTATTTCAGAGTTTCACGTGCAAAACATTGCTCTTAGTAGGAATAATGGTTACTCACTGTCATGGTCTAAAGTGGAGCCAACTGAATTCATACATTCACTTCTAACTAAATGCAAATCGGATTTTTCATGTTGTCTTGGTGAGCTTTCTCCTCACATGAAGGTTTTGAATTCCTTATGCTCAATCTCCTCAGAAATCAAGACGAGCTTATTTGTGGAAAAAGTGTAATACTAAGAAGCAGGGATGGTTCGATTTAAAATGCACCCAATCCCACAAAGCATTGAAAGGGGTCCTGCACAAACCCGTGAGAAATCAGGTGGAAATTAATTCGGCTAGAAGGGCATATAGATGCGCGCTAAAAGAACGAAAGGACGCCTTAAGGGCGGAATCCTGGCGGGCCTTGCACGAAGCTTCTCTGCTAAGGGATAATAAAAGCTTTTGAAAGGCTTTTTTTTTATAATCAAGTTGTATTGATTTTGTGAGAGACCAACAAGAAAGAACAATCCCAGCATTATATACAGTTA
The DNA here is from genome assembly GCF_964263255.1 of Lissotriton vulgaris. NCBI lineage: Eukaryota > Metazoa > Chordata > Amphibia > Caudata > Salamandridae > Lissotriton > Lissotriton vulgaris. The sequence goes on from NC_141700.1 coordinate 449,874,661, forward strand.
TCAGTGCGAAGCAAAGATGTAATAATAGAGCAGCAGCATACATGAATTGATAAGCAAGAAGAAAACATTGCTGCACACACCCCAGTCCTCGGTAGCTCATCAAAAGTATCAGTCCTATATCACCCCAAACCAATTGGCCCCACATTATTCAAAACTTTTTCGGGCAACCCCTGGCCTCTTTCAGGGGGCGCTCCTGTGCAGTGCACCAATCTACCCCCCCTGCGCCAACGCGCCATGGTGGGAGCAGCCGAGTTCAACCAGTTGGCTGCAATGACCCTTTTAGCCACCATCAATGCCGTGTTTAAAAAGAGTTTTTCAGCCCTTGAACCATCCAACCCCTCGGTGATTCCCAGAAGCAGATTCATTGAGTTGAGGGGGACCTCCCATCCCAGAACCTCAGTAAGCTCCCCGGTCAGTGATTCCCAGTAGCGCGTAATTGCGGAGCAGAGCCATACCATGTGATAGAAATCGGCTTGTGGGTTGTTGCAGCGGGGACAGGAAGCATTGGGCCGGAGCCCAGCGCGGTGGAGGTGCAGCAACGTGGGATAGAAAGTGTGGAGGTTGTATACCTGAACTAGGCAGAGCCATGCCAAGGCTGTGACTTTTTTGGGAGCCATCAGTGCGTCCCTCCAATCGGCGGCGTCCATGGACCTTAGCCTCCTCTCCCATCTGTCCCTGAGTTGGAATAGCGTGTTGGGGGTGTTGTTGGTAAGGGGGCAATAAATACGGGAGATCCCCCCCTTCCCCAAGTTACCGGTCATAATATGAGCTTTTGGCGGGCTATATTCAGTCAGGGAGGGGCCTTCTGAGATATGAGAATGGAGGGCGTGGCGCAACTGCAGGTAACGATAAAACTGGGAAGTGTGAAGGGAGTATTGGGTCTACAAGTCTTGAAAGGTATGGATGTGGTTCCCACCCCAGACATCCCCCAGTTGGGAAATCCCAATGAGATCTCATGCCCTAAAACCAGAGAGGTTGGCGACCTCTCGGAGCCATGTGCCCCTCCACAATGGGGTATATTGGGTCAATTTATCCAGGCCAAAAGCACCCCATGCGTGACCTAAGGGGTAGTTTGGGAAATGGCATTCTCATACAGCATCCCCTGAATGTTATGCAGGCCCAGGGTGTGCAGTTCCAAGCGGTATGACGGGTCTGACCATCTCCCATTAAACCAGTCATGCAAAGTGAGGAGCCAGGTAGTAGAGGTACAGATTTGTCAGCCCCAGACTGCCTTTGAAGGGCGGGATCCGGCACTGGGCGAGGGCCGCCCAAGGCTCGAACTTCATGGTAATTTGCAAAAATGCAAAGTTCCATTTTACACACACACATGCCCTTGGGGCATGTGTGTGTGCAAGATGTACTCATATGCAGATTTCAGGGGTGCAACAGCGTGTCCTTTTGACACCCTGGCAACCTTGAAATTGCATTCTCAATTTGCTATACTCATATTGAGAATTGCAAATTGAGAATGTCTTCCCATTCATTCCTATGGGCCTCTAGGCCCATACGAATAAATGGAGAGGTATTCCTTAATTGCGAGTCGCAATTTGCGAGTCGCAATTAAGGAAAGTTTAGAAATTGCTATTTTTTAAGCGATTTCTACATGCATAGGCTTATGCGATTCCTTAATTGCGATTCCTTAAAAATCACAATTCAGAAATGGCAAAAGCCAACATTGATGCATGTGCCTGTTAGTGGCCAAGCTCTCCATTTCACGGAACCACGCTCGTGAGAAGGAGAGGTCCGAGCTCTGGAGCATGTAAAGGAATCTGGGCAGGACCATCATTTTGAATAGAGCTAATCTGCCCATGGGGTTCAATGGCAGTGACCGCCAATTGAGGAGGTCCGCACAAACCTTTTTTACCAGCGGGGTGACATTGAGTGACCAGGCGAGGTCGGGGAGGAGGGCAACCCAAATTCCCAGGTATTTAAAGGTCTGTCGCCGAAGAGGCATGGACGACTGCCAATCAAAGCACTCTCTTGAGAGGTGTAGGGGGACCAGGACAGTTTTAGCTGAGCTCAATTGAAGACCCGAGGTTTATTCAAAAAGGCTCAGGGCCCAAAGACACTAGGGTCCCGACAGGGCTGGGTCTGCTAAAAATAGCAGAACGTCGTCTACGTAGAGGGAGATCTTGTCCTCCTCTAAGCACGGCCACCACCATCCCGTGATGAGTTTGTCAGCCCGGACAAGACTGGCAGAGGGTCCCATCGCCAACACGAAGAGGAGGGGCGAGAGGGGGCATCCCTGCCTCGTGCCTCTCTCGATGGGAAAGGGATGGGACAGGGCTCCGTTGACTAGTACCTGAGCCCGTGACTTGCAGTATAATGTCTTACCAGGCTGCAGAAGGGAGCACCAATCCCCATTCCGTCAACACCACCTCCAGATATCGCCAGTCCACCGAATCAATTGATTTCTCGAAATCCACGCGAAGAAGGGATAAATATGGGGTCAGCTGTTGTCAGTTTGCTAAAGCCAGGTGGAGGCGTTTAAGGCAGTGTCTGGTTCCCGGAGGGACATGAATCTGCACTGGTCGAGGTAGACCAGCAGTGGAAATCGCAGAAATTACTGTTAGCATAAGCTGAAGCCATTTTGTTTGTGGCATCCATTTTAGTTAGCCATGTGTTAGCCATGTGCTTCTTCAGTCTTCACTGCTTTTCTATTTCGCTTGAGTCATCAACTGTGGTTAATTCCTTCAGTACTGAGCCAGAGCACAGTACATGCTCAGAAAGGCCTGTAGCTGCTAGAATGCACCTGTCTTAGACTGTAACTGTCAGGCTGTTTCAACTGATGTAAGCAGTAATGTTTCCCCTCCCACTTTGCTGACCAAGACATATTTGTATGCCCATGTTAGTCAATAACTATTGCTGTATATGCCTGTACCTCCTCTTTGAGTCTCCATGCTTACTCAGCTGTAAATAGGGTATATAATACCCTTGGTTTCTGTATTCCTTAGACTACTTCCTACAGTGGCCTGAGGGTACTGTATTCACAAAGTCCCACTCATGAGAGGTTAATAAACTTATTTCTTTGATATTACAGCTTCGGTATCAGTCTCTTCTTTGTTGGTTTAAGAACCAGTGGACAGATAAGGGTGAACCCCTGCACCGGTTGGCCCTTAAAAAGGCTAATTTCCACAAATTGGTGCCTAACTTGTGGGGCTCATCGGAGACCCGGCCATCCAAGGGAGTAGTCTTGATGGAAGACAGGAATCTCATGAGGAGGTATCCTGGATGTGGAGACCCTTTGTCTTTGCAGACCCACGTGTTTTCCGGTTTTCCCGATCTGACCCTCCAGGTGTTGGCCGGTCCCGACTGAGAACTCCCTTGTTGTAAATTTTTTCAGTGACCATTAGGTCAACCAAGAGCTTGGCAGGTGGAGGTTGGAGACTTTGGTTTGGTAAGGTCGCTTAAGCGACACTATTGTTTTGGATTGCTTGGCCAAGATTCTGGTTTTGTTTTGTTTGTATATTGCAATGTACAAAGGCAGGTAATGAGGAGATTTTTTTTGTCTCCATTCTTTAAACTTGGATTAGATACTATTTGATTAAAATATTATATTCTGTTATAATAATTATGGCATGCCTGCTCCTCGCACACGTCATAGAATGTGTTGCGGTCTTGGAGGTACCAATATGGATCTAGAAAATAGTCAGCCGGCTCCCCTAGAGGGGACACTTAATAGGTTTATGTATATTAAATACGGTATTTCTTCCATAATGTATAGTACACTGTGGAACGAATATACGACAATTGGTCTGGTTTGGTTTGAGTACAGTCTGTGGGCTGCCTCTTGTTTTTGTCCTAGTGTTGATTTGCGGTTTGAATGTCTATGAGGATTGTTGACTGACACCGGTGATGATGCTTGTGAGGTACTTGCTTGAGTGAGTAGCGACTGTGCTCTTTGTGTAAGAATGGCTTACGTCAGCAAGCTGTGTTGTGTGTTATGAGTGTGTGGCCCCCTTCTTGAATGTCTGGAATGAGCTCAATTTGGTTTGTTGTCGTCATTAAGTTCTGCAGATGCCATTGGAAGAATTACACTTTAAAATTCAAATAATTAATTATATAACATATGTTAAGTAGCTGCACGCTACTATTAAAAGTAAAGCAGTAACAAAGTATAGATGTGTGAACATTCAATTATTATATTGCCACAATGGTAAAAAATTCGAATTAAAGCTCAATAGGAAAAAGTAGGCCTCACAGAAAAAAAAACAAATTTGTGTTTTTTACACAACCAGGACTCAATACAAAATGTTACAGCATTATCCTTAGATACATTATATTAAATATTCAAAGGCATTCACATTATCTGAGTAATTGGTTGCTGCTAAAATAAAAGAGTCCTTTTACCACACTGTAAATGATAGATTTTGACTGGCTTGGAATGCCCAGGTTTTAAATAGAATGAACCAAGTCCATTCCTAGCACCAGAAAGAGAGCTTTTAACAGTTGCTCAAGCTATCTGTCCGAAGGAAGCTGTCTGTCAGAGCAGAGGGAGAGGTAATGAGTAGTTTATCAACTTTTTTAGGTTTCTGTGAGGACATTAGAGTACAGCACATTCCTGTCATATTGGAACAGATGACATTATAAGGGGCCCTGTGCCATTAAATGTCAGACAGGATTTGTCAGTCCTAGAGCACAAGGCCTTTTCTCCTGAAAAAGTGTAGAAACTAACACATGTCGGTCATAAAACACAACTGAATAAATAAAACAGGCCTTACTCAGGCCCAAGCTTAATAAACGCTGTGGCAACTAGGTTTTAAGTTAGTATAAAATGGCATGAAGACTTGTGCATTAAAAACTACTAATTTTGAAAGTTAGAAATACAGCTTCATTATTGTGGATAAAAGAGAAAGGATAAAAGTCAGGACTTCTTTTCCTGCTTTTCCTAAAAAAAATCATCTGATGGTAAAAAATTGCTACTATTTAAGAGACAAAGTGAAACAAACTTTCTCTGTTTTAGTAAAGCTTCTGTGCTTATTTATTTATTTTTATTTTGAAGGTTTTATTTAGCCCGAACAAGACTCTCGCGAGTATCAGAGCGCTTTACAACTCAAGCAGAGGGTAGGAAACAACACGATCAATGTGGGTAAGTTATACATAGTTACAAATCGAGAGAAAACAGTGCTAAGCTAGCGCCAACAAAAAAAAAAGAAGGGCGAATAATAATTCTTTATCGGAACCTTTGCTGAACTCAGGACCTCTTACCTGCTCTTTTAGGGGGAATCTGCGAACGAGCACCCCTTGCTGTGGCCAGTCCCGCCGGGTCCCGCTGCCCTGCTGCCCCGTCTGACCTTGCCTGCATGCTCCCCCGTCACCGCATTTCATCACCTTTAGTGCAGCCGCTGTGAGGGGGGAGAGCACGGAGGTCAGAGGACTACAAGCCCCAGCTGTCTCCATGGCAGGAAGCCGCCCACGAGGGTAGCGCGCCTGGAGGCGCATAAAACAACGTATCACCACCGGAGGAGCGGAGTCTTTATCGGAACCTTTGCTGAACTCAGGACCTCTTACCTGCTCTTTTAGGGGGAATCTGCGAACGAGCACCCCTTGCTGTGGCCAGTCCAGCCGGGTCCCGCTCCCTGCTGCCCCGTCTGACCGTGCCTGTATGCCCCCCGCCGCCGCATTTCATCACCTTTAGTGCGGCCGCTGTGAGAGGGGAGAGCACGGAGGTCGGAGGACTACAAACCCCAGCTGTCTCTGCGGCAGGAAGCCGCCCACGAGGGTAGCGCGCCTGGAGGCGCCTAAAACAACGTGTCGCCACCCGCGTCACGGGAGCGACCCGGGAGAAGCCCGGGACAAGGGCGGGACCGTCCTTGGCCGTCGCTGGCCGGACCTGGCTGGGCAGGGCCCCCCCCTGTCAACTATGCTCCGGATCGGATAAGAACACTTGATTGACTAGACCACTAATAATTTGCGAAGGCGGAGTCCTCACCGTCACAGGAAAGAACCTTCAGAGTATTTACTCTGAGTAACATTGACCCAAGACAAGAGTGGGGATGACCGTTTAGAGCTACTATCCTTTTTCCAGATTTGTATTCTTATTTACTGTATTTGTATTTTTTCTATTATATGGTAACTGACTCACATTGGATCCTACTTTCTAAGCCTAACTGGAACACCAGCCACCCCAGAGGTTGTAAATCAGGACTAACCGTTTAATTAACTGTTAAAATGCTGAGCCCCAAGGGGAGTAGGGTAAACAGCGAGAAGCAACAAACATTATTAAGCTACCTAACTGGGGCAGTTGATATCCTGGATAAGCAGATTCATTCAGTTGAAGAATCCATAGCGGGGTCGACATCCAGCTCTAGCCAGGTACTTCCATTGAGCGAGGATTCAATAAAATCAGTGGAGAGGGAGGGGACTAACATCCTGGCGAATGGCTGTATTCAACCTCCTAGTGAAGAAATTGAACCACTGGAAGATGATTCTCCTACTCAACCACCTCAGAAAAAGCCCCGAAAACCACGCTCTAGGGCCCCTAGCACTTTACCTGCTCAAAAAGAACCTAGTACTGTATTAACGCACCAGCCTCCAGAAAGAACAGATCCCAATAACAGAGTGTTAGATACTCAGAAAAATCACAAGAAGAATAAAACATCTACCCAACACCCCAGTACCACCGAGCCACAGGATGGCGTAACCAACTTGACGGCTCTGGTGGAGAGGCTAGATTCCAACCTGCGTTTAAGACTAGACCAATTAACCAATAGAGTAGCTGGAATAGAACAAATTCTAACCTCACAACATCATAATATGTTCCCACGAACAACAGCAGACCCAAGGCCAGGCCCAAATAAAACTGTGCAGTCAATCAACCTAGGAGCATCTTTAAAGGGGGGGCAAAAAAATGTAGGACCAGATGCAGTTACATCCCCGTCACCAACAGTAGATGCGCGGCACTTAAATCAAGTAAGCCAAGGAATTGACCACATTTCATCTAGACTTAGAGTCGCCCGTCCTGATACTCTAATACAGAGAACCAGACAGTATGCATCAATGATCTAAGATCAAAACTTACTTACTCAAGATCATATTACCGTACCTGTTCAGGAGAAAAGGGAACTAGATTCACACATACATCTCCCACCAGGAGTAACACCCTACACAATAATTCTGGGAAACGCACCTCCAAACTCCTCAGCAAAAGAAATCTTGGGAAGCCCTAAAAAATAAGTTGCTCCATTGGTTAAACAGTAGAACGGGGCTGACCACCCAACTATTTAGTGAATTTAAAACGATAAGAAGAGTAAAATGGTTGGGGGTGAGGGAGAAAGACTTGAAAGGAGACGGTGTGATCATCACGTTTAGATCACTATACTTAGTGAAAGAAATCCTGAATCGCGAACACAACCAGTTTTCAATACTGGCAGGAATTATGGTATTACCGTTAGGCTATTTTTACCCCCCTCATAGAATGAAGTCCCATTCTAATACCCCTAAAATACAACATACCTTTCAGTGGTCACATCAGTTAGTCCCCACATATAACAGATACGGCATACTGTCAGGGTTAGATGAGAATGAATGACTGTACTTAGGAGATCAAAACATAGCAACCCTACTTACACCAAGGGAAGTCCCTATAAAAGACAAACAGGCAAGGGAACCGATACAAATTACGGATTCTCTGGACAATCTAACTTACTCCACCTCACCTTTCCTCAACCCAAGAAGTATGTTAAACAAGGGCGGCAAGGAAGATAACAGAGGGAGGGGAGTCGACCAACAACTTTATATAACTGACCTAATACAGCCAACACTTCACCCCGCAATCAACAACTCCGTCTCGAAACTATATGATGCTGGACATCATTTTTTGGAACGTGGCCGGTTTACAAAATAATTTGGAAAATGACAACTGGATAATGCAAGCCATGACACATAACATTATTGTTATACAGGAAACATGGCTTTGCTCGCCAGTCCATCTACAGGGATACAAAACATTTTTTTCTGGAGCAGTCCCATCTCCATCGGGAAGAGCAAAGGGAGGTCTAATAACATACATTCCCAACACTCTGCCTATAAGCAAGATTGAAGTGGTGAAGCTGCAAACAAACTACCAAGTTATAATGTTAGCCCATAATGCTCAGTCAATTTCTGTCTTTATTAATTTTTATAATAATTTGCACCCTTCTGAGTTAACTGAAGTTTTAAAACAGATAGCAAATCTATTACAGGATTTATTGCAAAGACATATCAAAAAGCATATTTCACTGATCTGGGGTGGGGATTTTATTTTGACTCTGTGTAAAGACAACGGAACAGATAACTGTGGAATTACTGATGGGGTTGGGAATAACTCTACGCATTTTTCCCATTCCACTAACGGTGATCATATGAATGAAATAATGGCACTAACAGATTTAGGATTTGCTAATGAAATTGGTTGTACCCCAGTCACGTTTACAGCAACCTTTAATGGAAGAGGCTCTAATAGTGTCATAGACTATATACTTATTTCAAATAGTACGGGCCCAAGAATAAAAAAATGTAAGACCATAAAGAACCCAGTTAGCGACCATTTTCCAAACACAGTCACGATCAGTGTCCCTTCTATCACGATGCAACCCATTTCTAAGAGCTCTCTAAATCAGCAATCAATACAAGTCGATAAATGTAATGGGTACTCAATAAAATGGGGAATGGTAGACAAAGATCTGCTAACAAGCAAGGTATTAAAGAAAGCAAGACAGGAGGTGCTCATCTGCTTAGACCAGTCTGCCACTCCCGAAATTATATTGGCAAGCTATGATACTATAACTAGAATAGTAAAAGAAGAGCTAATGTGTAAAAAGAAACTAAAAGAGCATTCTCTGAGGGGTTGGTTTAACTCTGCTTGTACAAAAGCGTATAAAAAAACTTAAGGTCGCCTTAGCTAGAGAATCTAGGGATAGAAATGAAATAGCAGCCCCTAGGAAATCTTACAAACTAGCACAAAGGAACTGTAAATCCCAGATTAAAGAAGATCTGTGGAAACAGCTCCATGAGAGCTGCAACACAAACGATAACATAACCTTTTGGAGGATAGTCAAAGCCCCATTCCTCTGTGAGGCGAATAATGAACCAAGACTCAAAGTGGCAGTAGATGCTGCAGCTTTGGTCGAACACTTTTCCTCCATTTTCAGAAAGGTTGATGAAAATTCCCAAGACTCATTGGAGTCTGCACAGCAACCTGTTTACCCTATTCAGATAAGAATCTCCCATAAGGAAGTTTTAGCTGCTCTTAAAGCATCTAAATCTGGAAAAGCCCCGGGGCCTGACGGGGTTCCTGTCGACCTTTTTAAATATAATTTAGACTTGTGGTCTCCTATTATGACGAGAGTTCTGGATGCTGCGGTAACTATAGGATTGGTTAAATCTTGGTCCACTTCTACTCTGGTCCCGATTTTTAAAAAGGGTGACCGCCAGAGCCCAACATGTTACCGACCCATATCACTTTAAGATGCTCTGGGGAAAATAGCTGGATGCATCATTTTAGATCGTCTGCAGATATGGGCCGCTGATAACAACATTATATCAGATATACAATATGGCTTCCGCGAGGGTCTGGGAACGATCGATCAGGTGCTAAACCTCGCACTTCTGGTAGGGAAATACGTAGCAGCCAAAGGTGGGGCCCTACATGTGGTCTATGTAGACCTCACTGTGGCTTTTGACTGCGTCAGCCACTCAAAAATGTGGACAATAATTTTAGATATGGGGGTAGATCCTCCCTTGGTGAACTTTTTAAGAGAGCTCTACTCAGAAGCTTCGGCCAGAGTACGATATGGAACAGAGGGGGAGCTGACAGAGCCGTTCAGAATAGAGAGGGGGGTCAGACAGGGGTGGGTACTGGCCCCCTTCCTATTCACATTATACACCAACGGACTTGAGTCCCAGATGATTAAAGAGTTCCAAGATCTACCAACTATACGGCGGCGTCCCATTCCGGCATTTCTTTATGCCGACGACCCTGTCATCTTAGCAAGAACACCGGTACAGCTTCAGCGTTCCCTGAATAGTTATTGTAATTTTATGAGTTGGTTAAATTTAAAAATCAACATAAAAAAAGACATATACTATGCACATAGGCTCAAAAATAAAAAAAACGAAGAAGATATATGTCAATAACAGTAGTTTAGAGCCTACGACAATATACCCCTACTTAGGGATTTTAATAGATGATAAGCTGAATTGGACAAGGGCTATTCAAACAAGAAAGCTAGCCTTCTTAATGACGACAAAAGCTTTGGTGGCCTTCTCCCAGAAATTAGGTAAGAGACTGCCAGCGGAAATGATAAAAATATACCATTCAAAATGCACAAGTGTGGTTAGTTATGGCGCAGGCCTTTCGGGCTTTTTAAAAACAAACGAAATACAGAGAGTAGAGAATTTATTCCTCAGGTACCTCCTGGCAGTTCCCCAAAGTACTAGCACATATGGTTGCCATTTAGAATTGGTAATGGAACATATATCTGACATTCTCAGTATACAACCAATAATGCTCTGGCGACGCATTTGGACCACCGAACAATGTGAGCTAACCCGGCTCCTTATTGAAGAATGCATGCAATTAGATAACGTGCAGAAGATCAGGTGGTTAGTTTACGTCAAAACCTTCTTGTATGACTTAGGACTTCAGAGATATTATTTCAATCCTCGCACTATCTCTGAAGTACCAAGAAGAGAGCTAAAAAAGATCTGCCTTGCACATCTGGGAGAACTTAGATTAACTCAAGAAGCAAGGAAAATCCTTACAAACTACCATTCATTCAGTTCTCTTTTGTAAATTCTATGAGGCTCCCCGTCGACGTTGGATTGTACCTATTTTGAGGCACATAGGACTTCGAACATGTCGCCCAGCCTTTTTGGCTCTCCAAATGCTAGAGAATGAAACATATGCGAAATCTATTGCCTGTTTTTTAAAATTTTGTGTCAACCATCGACCAAATCTTAATTGATAATGATGCATTTTTACTTTTTAACTTTTTTTGTTAAGACAGATCATGTAAATTTTAAAAGTCTGAAATGTAAATATGTCAATTTGTACTTTTATGATTTTCTACAAACAGTGAAAATCGAATTAAGATGATTTTGATTTGATTGAGTTCAAGAAACAGCAAAAAAAAAAATACATTACAGTGAATAGACATAGAATTCACGTGAATTTAGCCATGAGGATAGCTTTCAGTTCTCTTTTGAAGGAAGCAGATGAAGGGTTCATTCTTGTTTCGCTGGGCAGAGAGTTCCCTGATAATTCTCGCCTCGGTGCCTATTCCAATCATGGAGTCCCACTCTGCAACTCTGGGCAATAGCTTGCCTAATCTCCACAACGGCCCCCACAACGCTACGGATGCCTGGCCTCCACCTTGGGGATGCCCAGGAGTGGACGCCTCACAGGGAAAGCCAGGATGGGTTCCACAGCGGTATTTGTACAAGCGCCTTGAGACCCTTGCGGGTGAGTAGTGCACTATACAAGTATCAATTTACATATCCTTAGAGCCATACCAGAAAAGGACAGGTTATATGTTTTTTTCTTGCCAAATCGTTGAGGTTGAAGCAGAAGAGTCTTGGCGCTCCTGGAAGCTCTGTTGCCCGCTGAGAGTACCAGTTTCTGAGCTAGGTAGTGTGGGGTGTTGTGGTAGAGGGCCTTGTGCGTCATACAAGCGATTTTTAAATGAATTCTGGTATCAAACAGTAGCCATTTGACGGTTCTCAGGTCAGGGGATATGTGAGCGTTTCTCTTAGAACCTGTGTTGAGTCTTGCAGCAGAGTTGATCGTGGCTCTAAGCGGGGCTGTAGATGACCTTGGGAGGACGCAAAAGGTTACTGCTCCATATTCCACGTGGGGGATAACGAGGGCTTAAACTGCTTGTTTGAAATCGTAGGCGGGCAGATAGGGTTTCAGTTTTCGCAGGGTCTTTAGGTGGAAGTTGGCTCCTTTTGTTGAGGTGCTGATGTGTCTCTGCATATTTAGGTTGCTGTCCAACGTTACCCCAAGAGATTTCAAAATCTCTTGGGGTAACAAAATACCTTGGCGAAACAAAATACCTTCAGAAAAGGCTAACATTTTACCACCCTGCTAGGCCGCTCAGGTCAGGAGCCTTGTTTCTTGCCACGGTTCCTCGTGTCAAGAGAGCCCGCATTGGAGGCCGTTCTTTTAAACTACTAGCGCCCCAGTTGTGGAATAAACTGCCTGTGTCCCTGCGCAGCTCCCCTAACCTGTTAACATTTAGGAAGGGGCTCAAAACTTGGCTTTTTACCTCTTAGTTCCTGGCCCTATTAGGTTTTTTTCTCTCTGTTTTTATTTACTCTCCTTGTTGTGTTATGAGATTGTGTGCAATTCAAAGCGTCGGGACACTCTTCTGAGTAGCCGTACGCTATATAAAACCCCGGTATAACATAACATAACATTTCGCTGAGTCGACTATGGGCGGTTGTCCATTGAGAGATGTTAGGTGCTTCATCCAGTCTAGGATAGTGTGAGTTTTGTTAGGGGGAGCGATTAAAAGGAATTTCGTTTTGAGGGAGTTAAGTTTCAGATGGTTTTCGGCCAGCCAAGTTTGGGTTTTTTGAAGTGTGGTGTTGAGAGATTTGATGTCCTCTAGTGAGTGGATCTTGATGTATCTTTGGGTGTTGTCAGCATACATGTGGGAGTGAATCTTGGAGAGGCTGAGAAGATCAGTAAGAGGTTCCATGAAAAGGTTGAACAGGGTGGGAGAGAGGGAGGAGCCTTGTGGAACTCCCAGTATGACGGGCGAGGGGATGGACAAGAATTGGTTGACCTTGAATATTTGGGATCTGTTTTGGAGGAAAGAGGCAAACCCATTCTGTGTTTCAGGAGATCCAGCAGGTTGTCGTGTTTGACGGTGTCAAAGGCTGATGACAGGTCGAGTAGGATTAGCAGACAGGCTTCATTTTGGTCTAGGATGTTTAGAGCGTCGTCTAATACATGTGTCATGACTGATTCTGTGCTGTGTCCTGCTCTGAAGCCAGATTGAAATTGGTTCAGCAGGTTGAATCGATCAATGTGATTGTTCAGTTGTATGTCAACGCATTTTTCCAGGAGTTTGGCTAACATAGGGATGTTAGAAATCGGACGATAGTTATTAAGCTCTGAGGGGTCCGCTGTAGTTTTCTTTAGGATAAGCGAGACCTGCCCCATTTTCAGGATGTGTAGAATGGATCCTTGGAAAAGGGATGTATTAATGATCTTTATCCAGAGAGGTAGAGAGAGAGGAAGGAAGTATTTTATGTAGTTTGCCGGGAGCGGGTCGATGAAGTGATTGGAGGGTGTCAGTGGGTTTAGCGTCTTTAATATGGTGTCTTCACTGTAAGTGTTGAAGTGGGACCAGGATGCATTGTTTTTTTGTTTAAATAAAGGGAGGACATTATCTGGGGCACTGGCTAGGGGTAGTGATGAGCTCTCTTTCAAGTCTGATATGGATATTAGGTCCTTGAGTAGATCTGATTTTATGGATTCTGTTTTAGAGGCGAAGAAGGAAGCAAATTCATCATAGTTGGGAATAGAGAGAGGGTTGACAATGAGTACCTTAGGTAGGCTCTTGGTTTGTGCTTTGATAAGATCGAATAGTTTTTTGGGGCGGTTCTTGGCTAGGTCTAGTTGAGACCTGAAGAAATCGGTTTTAGATTTTCTGATTTTTCTAAAATAAGCGTTTCTGGATGTTCTTAGAAGTTTGTGGAGGTCAATTGAGGGTGTAGCTCTCCAGCATCGTTCAATTACTCGTGCCATGGTTTAGGGTCTTTTGAGTAGGTTCTTTTCAGTTGCAATGGGGAAATATTGTCTAGGAGGATATTCATGGAGTGAAAGTAGTGATTTGTCAGCTCCCGTACATCAACCAGGTCTTCCGGGGGTTTCCAAAGAAGCTTTGTAAAGTGTTCCAAATAAATACATTTTAGGACAAAAGGAAAGGAATGAGGCTTTTCATATGTAGAAACAACAAAAGGGTGAGTGATCATTATTCAAAAAATGACTACAGGAAATTTAAAAGTCATTGCACTGGGGCGTGTCCAAGATGGCGGCGTGATCGGACGCAGGTCTCCAAGGCTCCCTGTTCGATCCCGCCTAAAACACCCATAAACATTGCCTTATCTCCCTGGTAACAAGAGAAATATCGGGGGAAGCGACGCACAGCAGCGGAAGCCCCAAGACCGAGCCTTCTGACTCGCGTGCACCGTGTAGAGCCCGGGTGCGGGAGCCGCTGAACCGTGACCCTGTGATGGCGGCCTTTCCAGGGATTTGAATGATACGGGCGCCCGCTGCCCCAGCGACTCTGAGGGCAGACCAGGTGCGCCGATAACGAGGCCTGCGGAATTGGACCCCTGCTGACGGCCCGGGAGCGGTAAACCCAGACCGCGACACGTCATCGCCCCCGCGACTTGGCTGAGGACCAGGCGAGCACGGACCGGAGACCGCGGAAATCGAGGCCCCGGCTTTGGGCCTTCACCCCAGCACTTGCCGTCCGAGGCGCAGCCTGCCGGCGAGAAACAGCGGACCCTGCCGGCTGCGCGCAGCAATGCGCTGCCCCCCCCGTGGCGAGCCGAGCTTGGGGTACAACCCACAGCACCTGCAGCGTGTAGGAGCGAGAGCCCACCTCGCGGCGATAGCGCAACATGAGTACGGGTGGCGGAGCCCACCCGCAGTGACCGGGCTGTGTGGGGCCCGCCCACGTGACGGGTGAAGACCCGGTGGCCGGAGGTGAGCCGCCATGCGCAGGGCCCCGGGAGTAGGGAAATCGGCAGAGCCCACCCGCATTATCGAACAAGTCGGAGTGGAGGGAAGAGACACCAGCGGGGCCCGACCAGGGCTTACCTGCTGCATCTCCTGCCCCCGCCACATGTGAGAGTGGAGCGGCCGGGTGCCAAGTTTCTGGAGGACGAGTTGAGGAAGGCAGAGCGGTCCAGGGTGACCTTCAGCTGCCAAACACGAAGGTGAGGAGTGAGGAGGTGGGGGATACAAATCTCGGGGGCATGATCGAGCTCCCGGTGGTGGGGTTGGACAGGGAGCCCCAGAGCTGCACGATTGACCCTGTCGCCATGCCGCTGGCCGGCGAGTCGGCCTTACCTGGCGGACGCTGGGTCTAGCGGAGTTGGCGGCGGCGAGGACTGGTGTCTGCCATCTCGATTCTCGGGCGCGAGCCGCTCTAAATTGGCGCGGTCTGCCCTCATCCTGCCACCTCGATCACTTGCACTGACCACCAGCCCGTGAAGCCTACTGGGTATCTGTCCCTGAGACTGCTCACGCCATGGCGGGACAGAGAGGGAAAAAAGGCCCCCAGACACTTCCGGAAATGCTGGCTAAGTCCTAGCCCAAACCCAGCAAGGACCCACCCTCCCCGATGGCCACAAAAACCCCACCAGCGCCTGCAGAGGACCAGATACCCATTACCAGATCCTTCCTAGAGACATTGTTTAACTCACTCAGAGAGGACTTCAAATCCCTCAAGCAGGACGTGGCGGGTGAGGTCAGGGAGCTCCGGCGGGATGTGGAGGGCCTTGGAGAGCGGGTGGTTGCCGTTGAGGAGGCGGACCTGACCAGAAGCAACAAAGTCGTGCAGCTCCAACAGGAGATTCTGCGGCTCACGGACCAGCAGCTGGACCTTCAGGCCCATGCAGAGGACCTTGAAAATCGTTCCCGACGAAATAACATTCGCGTCCGGGGGGTCCCTCAGAAAGCGGAAGGGACCGATGTCACTGGCTACCTGCAAGCCTTGTTCAGGAACGTTCTTGGGGACCAGCAGATTTTGCCATCCATATCGACAGAGCACACAGAGTTGGGTGCCTCAACGCACCTCTGCCCCGCCACCGGACATTTTAGCCTTCCTCCCATTGAAGGAGCGAATCCTCCGAGAGGTCCGACGAGCACAGCCCCTTCTATTTCAGGGTAATCCCATAGCCCTATACCAGGATTTATCCACCATTACCCTGCAAAAATGGAGAGAATTCAAAAGAGCGACAGACTTCCTGCGACAACAAGAAATTCCCTACTCCTGGGGCCATCCGTTCAGACTGATATTCAAATGGAACGGACGGTTACACCAACTGCGGCCGCTCAAGGACACCTGCGTCCTCCTAGGACTTGACCAGGAAAATGATGAACCCATCACGAGATCATCGCAGGGGCCGTCCAGGGGGGAATGGCAGACAGTGAAACGCAGGCAGTCCCCAGAACACCGTTTGAAGCCGGATGCTTCTGTCATTACACAGGAGCAAGCAACAGCGGTGGCAGAGGTGGCCAAAGAAACCTCCTCCTCTGAATGATCTATACTCTTATCAGGGAGATTGCCTATAGCACTTACTCTGCCCTAGTGGCGGGGGGGGGAGTTGGGTGGGGGGCCGAAGGGATTGCCGTCGGATATGACCCCTACGAGTGATTTCACCACAGCCCTGTGTGGACCAAAAGAACTGGGACTATGTTTTCTCTTGGTTTTGGGTTTGAAGGGGGGGAGAGGGGGGATAACCACTCAGGTTTACACTTGAACAAAAAGTTTCATGGTTGGGTTGTTTGGAGGGGGGTTCGGGGGTGCGGGAGGGACCGTGGGTGGGATTCAGTGTGCCAAAAAGGTTTCTTCAATGACAGTTTAGTGATGTCCTTTGTTTACCGATTCCGACTGAACCCGATTGCAGCCCACATGGAAGTCATGGGAGATCTACGATGTTATAGAGAGGGCTCCCGGGGTGATTCAGCTACACTTCACATTTGTCCTCCCAGCTCTGACTGCCTATTCCTAAGGAGGCCTCCTTCCCGCCTGTCTTATCACTGCGTGCAACCACGATGGTGCTCCCCCCCGGGAAATGCGGTCCCCGGGGCATACACACGCTGGCTTGCCCCTTGTATTCCTGTACACCACAGATAAATGCCTCCAGTCCCATGCTATACCACACGCTCACCTTACCATGGCTGATACCACGTTGAAAGTGTTGACCCTTAATGTGAAGGGGCTGAACAATCCCATCAAGAGGAGGGCGGTCATCTCCTACCTTGAAAGCTCTGGGGCAGATATCTGTTTACTGCAGGAGACCCATCTCTTGCCCAAAGACTGGCATAGGTTGTGCTCCCGAGCCTTCCCACAACAATTCTTCTCCTCTCTCCCCACGAAGACTGCAGGGGTGGCAGTTCTGGTATCTAAACACTTTAAGGGAAAGGTGGGGGACAAGATTGGGGACATTAAGGGCTGCCTCCTGGCATACACATTTCGGATTGGCAGCACACATCTCACGGTAGGTTCTATCTACGCCCCGAACACAGGACAAGAGACATTCCTGAAGGTGCTATCTCTGAATCACTTCAACCCTCTGCTTCACTTTTACTTCTGGGCGGGGATCTTAACATAGTCATGGACACACACACAGACAGGTCAGGGCACAGGTACGGGGAGACAGGCGCGATCTCGACGACGGGGCTTGAGTGGCTAAAGGAGAGAGGTATGGTAGACTTCTGGAGAATTACTCACCCACAGGCATCACAATTCACTTTTTATTCACACGGGCACCGTACGTATGCTAGGCTCGATTACTTCTTGGGCTCCTCGGAATTGCTCACAACCCTAGAGGAGGTCAACATAATACCCGCGGCCATTTCGGATCATGATGCGGTGGAGATGTCGCTCAAGATCCGCGCATCCCCTCACCCCGAGGCTCGTGGTGCCTGCGCAAAACCCTGCTGCAGCGGCCAGAGGTTACTAAAAGGATTAGCGAATGCGTTACTGACTATCTAGCCACCAACGACACGCCGGGGATACCCATGACAGCTCTTTGGGGGGCTCTGAAGTCAGTTACCCATGGCAAACTTATTGCCATAGCTGCTGCTGAGGCTAAGGACCGCAAATCTAAGCGAGACGACCTCACCATGCAGGTCTCAGAATTGGAGAGGGTCCACAGTCGTACCTCTGCTCCCCTTGTGTGGAGACAGGTAAAAGCAACAAGTATCAACAGAGGGAGGTAGAGTATAGAGATAGGATTCTCACTCCACGGGCACTGATAATTTAAACAAGAAGAATCCTACTCGGGGTGTACACCTCAGGAAGTGGGGGACACCCAGTGTTGTGTTTAATACCCCTCACACACCAACAGGCCCCTTGGTGTCATGCTTCATCATCGGGGTCTTCGCACCCCGCTAGAGGGATGCGGCGTGCTACGACCAGCGACTGCGCGGGAGCACTAGAGTGGTTGACTATGTGTGGTGTGTGTTATGTGCTTGTGCTGGGGTATATGGGAGAATGTGAGTGAAGGGTGTGGTGAGGATTAAAAAGACACCTGGCCAGTAGGTTTGTGAGAAAAAAATTTATTCGAAAACTCTGGCTGGTGCTATTAAAAAGGTGCAAGGCGAGGTTAGTAGTCTTGATTATGGACTCTACCTCTGGTGTGCGTCAACATGTTTCGGAACTCAGTGTTCCTTCTTCAGGACGGGTGCACAACTTCCCAACCCTACTCACGTGTTTTTTAATAAAAAATTTTGTTTTCTAAACTTTAGAAAAAAGTGAAAATGTATTTACAGTGAGAAACTAGGCTATGGTGTGCCTACAGCGGTTTGTCCGGATCATGCAGTTGCATGTCCTGAAAAAAAGAAAAAAGTTTTTGAGTTTGGTTACCACTCGGGAATGGCTCAAACAAGTGCAGTCACTTGGAGCCCCAAACGGTTAAATAAACCTGTAAAAGAAACACATACACATAAATACATACAAGACACACTTTCGGTTACTAATAGTTCTGAATTCATACTCATTTAGACTGTCATGTTTTGCCTCACGAGCATGTCCAGAAAGCCAGGGTAGGTAGGTGGACTCCTAATCTGTAAAAGGTTTGAAAAAAAGGATTTAGTCCTTTCCTCACTATTCTCAGTATGTTCAGTGGGTTTCGTTGTAAAGGAAGTTTTTTACTCATACTCACAAAGTCCGCCAAAGTAGGCCTCTTTCCTCCCTGCAATACTCCGCTGGTAATGCTTAGCGAGCAGGGTTGTGGTATATATGGGGCCTATGGCGCTCTATGATTCGTTAATTAACGGATGTGATTTTTAGGACCATATATGGGACATCCGCCTCTGTGCCTATCATGATCATTGACCTGTTGGGAGGAGTACCATGTGTCGATCTGAGCATGTAAAATGGGTTAGTGACTCACTTACTTAAAGCGCATGCGCATGTTAGGTTGTCTTGATGGGTTTAACTGCTATGCGCATGAGTAAAAGGTTGCGTGTGATTAGGTACACTACTCCTCTGTTTACATAGATCTGGCACGGTTCATGATCTGGACACACAGTATGTAACCTGTGAGTATTTTCAAAAAACCACTTGTACTTGATAAAGTGGTGGGTGAAGGTGTGAGCCTGGCTACCATTATTTTGCGGATTCGGAAGATAAGTTTTGTTGCTTCTCCGTTGTTCTATCCGGACAATTGACCCCAAGGGATGTCATCATTCAGGCCGTCCAGATGGGTGCCCAAACGGAAAACCCAGCGTTGTTCTTTTTGAAGTAGGCCAGTTTCAGAGGGCAAGTGTTCAATTACGGTCCAGTGTAGATCGTTGACACAGTGTTGTTTGTCTAAAAAGTGAGATGCCATTTTTGTAGTTGTTTTTTTGCATCGGATGTTACTTTTGTGTTCTCCAATTCTTACTTTCACTGGTCGGGATGTCATGCCTATGTATTCAAGGCCACAGGGGCAGGTGATCATATAGACAACATTTTTTGTGTTGCAGTTCGAGAATTGTCTTTGCTCCCATGATGTGCCATTTCTGAAGTGTATTTCTTTGCTTTTGCGTGTCAGGTGGCAGCTGTTGCAATCTCCGCAGGGGAAATGTCCTTGTATCCCGATGCTGGTTTGTCTGCCCGTGGGGTTTTGGCGAGGTCTTGTGTGGACCAAGATGTCTTTGATATTTCTGCCTCTACGGTGTGCATACATCGGTTTTTCAAAGTTCAGCTGGCCACAATTCAATATTCTCCAATGTTTATTGATTACTTTCGACACTTCATTAGACAGGGTTGTGTATGTTGTGACACATATTGGTCTTTTCTCTACTTCCTTTGACTTGGGGTTGTCTTCTAGGAGTGCTTCCCTGTGATTATTCTTTGCCCTCTTCAATGCCCTGTTTATTGTTTTTACTGGGTATTGCCTCTGTATCAATTTCTTCTTGAGGTCCTTAGCCTGGTTGTTGAACTGGTTCAGTTCCGTACAGTTCCGTCTGAGGCGTAAGAACTGCCCATAGGGTAGGTTCTCCCTTAGGTGCCTGGGGTGGAAACTATCGTACCTCAGTAAGCAGTTCCTCGAGGTGGGTTTGAAATGAGTTCGACTTTTCAATCTACCTTCCTCGCTGTATATGCTCAGGTCCAGGAATACCATGTTGGTGTTTGATATTGTGCTCGTGAATCTTAGAAATCGATTCTGGTTATTCAGCCATGTTACAAACTCTTGGGCACTCTCCATGTCTCCATCCCAGATGATGAAAATATCGTCAATGTACCTCTTCCATGTGTTGATCTGGGAATGGTATGGGTTGTCGATGTTGAGGATTTTTGTATGTTCAAGATGGTACACATACAGGCCAGCCAGACTCGGTGCAAAAGTGCTGCCCATGCTTGTCCCATGGGTTTGTAGGTAAAGCGTTTGGTCATATTGGAAAAAGTTCTCTTGCAGGGCTATGGTGATGCATTCCATGACCAAATTACGTGGGGTTTGGTATTTCCATCTCTCGCTGAAAAGTACTTCTTCAATAATTTGTAATGTTTCGTCATGCGGGAGGCTCGTGTATAAGCTCTCTACATCGAGGCTTAGTAGGAACTGTCTAGCCGGGTCGAATTGTTTGTCTTCGAGGAGTTGTAATACGGCTTTGGTGTCCTTGAGGTAGGTACTGGTGGATTGAACCAGAGGGCGCAAGAAGGCGTCAGCAAACTTAGGTAGTGGTTCGAGAATCGACCCTATCCCGGAGACGATAGGCCTCCCCGGTGGATTGCTGATGTTCTTGTGAATTTTGGGTATACAGTAAAAGTACGGTATTTTCGGTGATGGTTGTTGTAGGAAGTCTGCCTCTTTCTTACTTAGCCAGTTATGGGTCAGACCTTCCTCTACCATTCCTCCGATCTTTACGCGTAGTCTTTCCGTAGGGTCTCCTTGAAGGATTCTGTAATTGCGCTCGTCAGCTAATAGACGTTTGCATTCCATATCATATGCCTCAAGGGTTTGTAGGACGATGGCTCCCCCTTTGTCCGCTGGTTTTATTATCAGTTCGTTGTTGCTTGTTAATTCCCTCAGGGCTCGGTGTTCTTCACCGCTGGTGTTCTGAAAAAAGCTCCGGCCATTGGGGTTCATCTCATTCACCTCCGTAATGACTGCTTTTTCAAATGTTAATATTTCCACCGGTATCGCTGAGTCTGGTGGGCTGAAAGTTGATTTTAACCTCAAGCCGGTGTCTGTATTGTCCTCCGGTGGTGGTTTGTCCTTGAAAAAGGCTTGGAGCTTCAGTTTCCGAAAGAAATCCTGCAGTTCCATGTTCAGTTTGAATATGTCCGGTTTGTGGGTAGGTACAAACCCCAAACCCTTGTTTAACACACTCTCCTGTGTTGGTGTCAGACTCAATGGTGTTAAGTTGACTATTAGGTTCCTCTCTTGCTTGTCGATGGTTGGTTGGGGAGGGACCCGGTCATGCTCCTGGTTGTTCGTGTGTTGGGCTGTTCCTGGTCCTGCCATGCCACGTTGTTGCCTTTCCGGTTTCTCCCTCGTGTTATCTGGCGTGTGCCTAAAAAAGGCTGTTGTTGACCTCCAAAAGCCTGTTGTTGGCCGTAGAAACCTTCATTATATTCTTGGTTCCACTGTGGGTAGTTCATTGCCATTGGAGTTGGTCCAAACTGGTAGGGGTTGAATTGAGGGTGGCCCATATATTGTGGATACTGGTTTTGAGGTTGGTAACCTCTCCATCCCCTTTGCTTTGGGAATTGTTGTCTGCGTTGTCTCCATCCACCTCGTCTTTGTCTTGATCCTTTGTTGTCGCTTGAGTTAGATCCTGACGAGCTATTATCTGAGACGTCGCTTTCTGCATCACTGTTTGTATTTCTGGAGACATAGTCCGCTTTAGTATACGGATATGCGGTCTCTGGAGTGAATTTGGCTACATCCTTTGTCAATTTGTTTGTTTTGCTTTGTTTCAAAGTACACTCGAATTCTGTCATCTGCTGGTTCAGTTCTTCCAGTCTGGTTTTTAGTTCATCCGTACTTATGTACGTGTTGAGTTGGACCTCAATCTTATTAATTTCAATTTTTAGTTCATGTGTTATCCTCGCGGCAGTTTTTACTATAAGTACCAACCAGTCTCTCGAGCAGTGCCAGGAAATCAGGGACAATTCTTTTTTAAAAACCATGTCATTTTGAAAAATAAAGGGTTCGTTTTTCACAATTAGTCCTGGTGGAGCCATTTTGTTGCGCAGGTACTCGGTCATAAAAAGGCCATGGAGGGCAGCTTTTATTTGGCTGCGTCTCAAGTTCAACAGTTCATTCCAGTCGTTAGTGTTAGGACCAGTTTCTTGGTTGCTCAAACCTTCGAAGAGGTTAGAGTCCGATAGGATTTTGTCAATTTCATCCTCCGGAAAGGTAAGGCCATGCTCGTCCTCCATTTTTGAGATAGGAGTTGGACCGCTGGCTTCTATTGAATACGGTGTGTGTCTTTTATGTGTGTGTCTCAGTGTAGTCGGAGCAAAAGGACTCCCGCAGCTCTGCGCTGCCTAGAACAACAAGTATCAACAGAGGGAGGTAGAGTATAGAGATAGGATTCTCACTCCACGGGCACTGATAATTTAAACAAGAAGAATCCTACTCGTGGTGTACACCTCAGGAAGTGGGGGACACCCAGTGTTGTGTTTAATACCCCTCACACACCAACAGGCCCCTTGGTGTCATGCTTCATCATCGTCTCCGGGATAGGGTCGATTCTCGAACCACTATCTAAGTTTGCTGACGCCTTCTTGCGCCCTCTGGTTCAATCCACCAGTACCTACCTCAAGGACACCAAAGCCGTATTACAACTCCTCGAAGACAAACAATTCGACCCAGCTAGACAGTTCCTACTAAGCCTCGATGTAGAGAGCTTATACACGAGCCTCCCGCATGACGAAACATTACAAATTATTGAAGAAGTACTTTTCAGCGAGAGATGGAAATACCAAACCCCACGTAATTTGGTCATGGAATGCATCACCATAGCCCTGCAAGAGAACTTTTTCCAATATGACCAAACGCTTTACCTACAAACCCATGGGACAAGCATGGGCAGCACTTTTGCGCCGAGTCTGGCTGGCCTGTATGTGTACCATCTTGAACATACAAAAATCCTCAACATCGACAACCCATACCATTCCCAGATCAACACATGGAAGAGGTACATTGACGATATTTTCATCATCTGGGATGGAGACATGGAGAGTGCCCAAGAGTTTGTAACATGGCTGAATAACCAGAATCGATTTCTAAGATTCACGAGCACAATATCAAACACCAACATGGTATTCCTGGACCTGAGCATATACAGCGAGGAAGGTAGATTGAAAAGTCGAACTCATTTCAAACCCACCTCGAGGAACTGCTTACTGAGGTACGATAGTTTCCACCCCAGGCACCTAAGGGAGAACCTACCCTATGGGCAGTTCTTACGCCTCAGACGGAACTGTACGGAACTGAACCAGTTCAACAACCAGGCTAAGGACCTCAAGAAGAAATTGATACAGAGGCAATACCCAGTAAAAACAATAAACAGGGCATTGAAGAGGGCAAAGAATAATCACAGGGAAGCACTCCTAGAAGACAACCCCAAGTCAAAGGAAGTAGAGAAAAGACCAATATGTGTCACAACATACACAACCCTGTCTAATGAAGTGTCGAAAGTAATCAATAAACATTGGAGAATATTGAATTGTGGCCAGCTGAACTTTGAAAAACCGATGTATGCACACCGTAGAGGCAGAAATATCAAAGACATCTTGGTCCACACAAGACCTCGCCAAAACCCCACGGGCAGACAAACCAGCATCGGGATACAAGGACATTTCCCCTGCGGAGATTGCAACAGCTGCCACCTGACACGCAAAAGCAAAGAAATACACTTCAGAAATGGCACATCATGGGAGCAAAGACAATTCTCGAACTGCAACACAAAAAATGTTGTCTATATGATCACCTGCCCCTGTGGCCTTGAATACATAGGCATGACATCCCGACCAGTGAAAGTAAGAATTGGAGAACACAAAAGTAACATCCGATGCAAAAAAACAACTACAAAAATGGCATCTCACTTTTTAGACAAACAACACTGTGTCAACGATCTACACTGGACCGTAATTGAACGCTTGCCCTCTGAAACTGGCCTACTTCAAAAAGAACAACGCTGGGTTTTCCGTTTGGGCACCCATCTGGACGGCCTGAATGATGACATCCCTTGGGGTCAATTGTCCGGATAGAACAACGGAGAAGCAACAGAACTTATCTTCCGAATCCGCAAAATAATGGTAGCCAGGCTCACACCTTCACCCACCACTTTATCAAGTACAAGTGGTTTTTTGAAAATACTCACAGGTTACATACTGTGTGTCCAGATCATGAACCGTGCCAGATCTATGTAAACAGAGGAGTAGTGTACCTAATCACACGCAACCTTTTACTCATGCGCATAGCAGTTAAACCCATCAAGACAACCTAACATGCGCATGCGCTTTAAGTAAGTGAGTCACTAACCCATTTTACATGCTCAGATCGACACATGGTACTCCTCCCAACAGGTCAATGATCATGATAGGCACAGAGGCGGATGTCCCATATATGGTCCTAAAAATCACATCCGTTAATTAACGAATCATAGAGCGCCATAGGCCCCATATATACCACAACCCTGCACGCTAAGCATTACCAGCGGAGTATTGCAGGGAGGAAAGAGGCCTACTTTGGCGGACTTTGTGAGTATGAGTAAAAAACTTCCTTTACAACGAAACCCACTGAACATACTGAGAATAGTGAGGAAAGGACTAAATCCTTTTTTTCAAACCTTTTACAGATTAGGAGTCCACCTACCTACCCTGGCTTTCTGGACATGCTCGTGAGGCAACACATGACAGTCTAAATGAGTATGAATTCAGAACTATTAGTAACCGAAAGTGTGTCTTGTATGTATTTATGTGTATGTGTTTCTTTTACAGGTTTATTTAACCGTTTGGGGCTCCAAGTGACTGCACTTGTTTGAGCCATTCCCGAGTGGTAACCAAACTCAAAAACTTTTTTCTTTTTTTCAGGACATGCAATTGCATGATCCGGACAAACCGCTGTAGGCACACCATAGCCTAGTTTCTCACTGTAAATAAATTTTCACTTTTTTCTAAAGTTTAGAAAACAACATTTTTTATTAAAAAACATGTGAGTAGGGTTGGGAAGTTGTGCACCCGTCCTGAAGAAGGAACACTGAGTTCCGAAACATGTTGACGCACACCAGAGGTAGAGTCCATAATCAAGACTACTAACCTCGCCTTGCACCTTTTTAATAGCACCAGCCAGAGTTTTCGAATAAAAAATTTTCTCACAAACCTACTGGCCAGGTGTCTTTTTAATCCTCACCACACCCTTCACTCACATTCTCCCATATACCCCAGCACAAGCACATAACACACACCACACATAGTCAACCACTCTAGTGCTCCCGCGCAGTCGCTGGTCGTAGCACGCCGCATCCCTCTAGCGGGGTGCGAAGACCCCGATGATGAAGCATGACACCAAGGGGCCTGTTGGTGTGTGAGGGGTATTAAACACAACACTGGGTGTCCCCCACTTCCTGAGGTGTACACCCCGAGTAGGATTCTTCCTGTTTAAATTGACAGGTAAAAGCAGCCAGAGCCCAACTAGCCAGCCTAGACACTGATAGGGTGGAATTCGCTGCACTCCGTCTTCGACATACCTATTATGTCAGGGGCAACAAAACCGGCCTTTTACTGGCCAGCGCCTTAAAGACCAAAACCCAGCGCTCCAAGATCACCGGCCTCACAGACGACGCTGGTGTTGTTCTCACGGAAGACACTCAGGTTGCCGAAGCTTTCCGATCTTATTATGCCTCGCTCTACGGGGCCGAGGTGACATCCCCCGAGGAAATCGAGACATACTTGAACACAACAGCGGTCACCGAATTCTCCCAGGCAAATGTGGACGCCTTGGATGCCCCCATCCGCCAGGATGAGGTGCTGGCAGCCATATCCCGGCTATGCCCGCTTAAATCCCCGGGGCAGGACGGCTTCTCGGCAGGATTCTATAAGACCTTTAGTCTACTGGTAGCTCCGGTGCTTACCCGTCTCTTTAATTCCTTTGAGGGCCCCGGTTTTATCCCTCCAGATATGCTGGCCGCCGAGGTGGTAGTCTTGCCCAAACCAGGTAGGAAACCCACGCATTGCTCTGCCTTCCGCCCTATTTCATTACTGAACCTCGACCTGAAGCTTTTCACTGGTGTTCTTGCCCCGCGTCTGGGCCCCTGCTTACCGGGGATTTTGGAACCAGACCAATCAGGTTTTGTGCCCAATCGACAGTGTAGTGATAACACTAAGCGGATACTCCATTTGATTGACAAGGCCCACATTCAATCCTCGGACTCCGCGCTACTTGCCATCGACGCTGAAAAAGCGTTTGACCGCGTAGAATGGCCTTACTTACAACGCGTCCTGAAGCGCTTCGGGTTAGGGGACCGCTTTCAATCTTGGATTGCCTGTTGTTACTACCACCCCCAGGCCAGAGTCCGGCTGGGCGGCTTTCGCTCAGACCCATTTGAGATCCAGCATGACACTAGACAGGGGTGCCCTCTCTCCCCCCTTCTGTTCGCCCTATACAAAGAACCTCTGGCACAGAAGGTCCGGGATAACCCCGACATCCGCGGCATTACCTTTGGCCACGAACCCCACACGATCAGCCTCTATGCTGATGATGTCATAGCAGCCCTTGACCATCCTGCCCGCTCTATACCCGCCTTTATGAAGGAGCTTGACACGTTTGGTTCTGTTTCGGAATTCCGCATCAACAGAGGGAAATCCCTGATACTACCGCTGGGCAAGCACGCGCAGTCCAACGGCCCTGCCCTTGATGGGGGGAGTGGTCTTCAGCTTTCCACACACATCCCATACCTGGGAATCACCCTCACCTCCTCAACGGAACCAACGGTCATTACTAATTATAAGTCCCTGGCCACCCAGATCCGGACGGATCTCACACGCTAGTCAAAGCAACCTCTCTCTCTGTTGGGAAGGGTCGCGGCAGTGAAAATGTCAGTTTTACCTAGAATCCTCTCTTTCAGACCCTCCCGGTTACGCCCCCGTGGGCACCTTAAAGAACCTACAGGCTGATCTCCACAACTTCATCTGGAAAGGACAGCGCGCACGTATCCATAAACAGCTGGCATACAAGAGTATGGATGAAGGAGGCCTTGGCATCCCGAATCTGCTACAATATTTTCAGGCCTCTCAGCTCCGCTATTTGGTGGAGTGGTACAGGCCGGAATCAGAAAAGAGGTGGCTCTTCCAGGATAGAGCCATGGCTCAAACTCCACTCTGGAGAATTCCGTTCCTTGCCAAGCAACACCGGCCACGCTACCTATTGAAATCACCTATTACCCGCACAACTATGCAGGTCTGGGATAGAGTTGCCCTCAAGAGGGACCCGACGACCTTCCCCTCTCCATTCACTCCCATACCGGACAACCCGGAATTCCGGGCAATGATCCACATGCGTTCTCACAGTGGCGCGGCACCGAGTGTCGTTGTGCCGGGCATCTTTTTGACCCACTGGGCTTTCTCCCCCTCTCCGATATTAAACAAGGATACGGGATAGACAACCCCCACATTTTCCAATACTTCCAACTTCGGCACTGGCTCAACGACCCTGCTACTGCTACCCTGGTAGGGCGCCCAATGACGGCCTTCGAGAAGTGGTTACTTACCAAGGACACAGACAAACATCTCATCTCAGAAATTTACAAGATGCTCATGCCATGACCCAGTCAAGATAAAACACCAGGTCAAAGGCGTTGGGAGGCTGAGTTAGGTAGGACACTGACTCCTAAAGAGTGGAGCTACGTGCATTACAGAGCCTCACACACTACACGCAATATGGCAGCCAGGGAGGCCGCGGTGAAGCTGGCAATGTACTGGCATCTCACCCCGGTCCGACTTAACAAAGGGAACCCGGCGCGTAGTGCACTGTGCTGGAGGGGTTGCGGGGAACAGGGCACACTAACCCATCTTCTCTAGGACTGTCCAGAACTCCGAAGTTACTGGGAGACGATATTGGACGACATCAACTCCACCTTTGATACCGATATCCCAAGGTTCCCGGCCTATGCTATTCTAGGCCTCTCCAACGCACTCACCTTCCCACTGAAGTCGACACGGGGTCGTCAAATGGGGATCGCCATGCAAGCAGCCACACAGCACATCTTATCATTGTGGGGCTCGACAACCAAGCCCACAAACACAGGGTGGCTACACAAACTCTGGTTCACCCTTGGGATGGAAAGCATACAGGCCTTACTCACGAACTCCACCAATACTTTCCATAAAATATGGCTTCCATTGCTGTCTCTCCTATCCAAAGAATTCAATGAAGTCACATGCCCTAGATATCTTCGTGTTTTACGCCTCACTGACGCTCTGCATGACTCTCAATAAACATTTGGACACTCAAACTGTTCGGCATTGGCCTACTGATAGATTTCCTGCCGATACTTGGCACACTGGATGAGGTGGGGGAGGGGGGACTGTCCTGTGGTTGGGTGGGGGGGTTTGGTTGTTGGTTTTCCTATTATACCTTATTGCAGCGATCAGCATCTGCTTTCTTGACATCATTATTCCCTTCTGGCATCTGTACCTCACTTTTCATTTCGTCCTTAGGGAAGACATGCTTGTCTGTCCCACCAGCTGTATATGCCTAATGCTTTAATATTTTATCAAGATGTCTACCGATGCTTTTGTTGGAAAAATTAATAAAACACATTTGAAACTAAAAGTCATTGCACTAAAATCATTTTTGCATTACAATCTTTATAATATCTAATCACACTACTGAGAAAATTCAATAATATTTAGCACTGTAGAAAATGACCCTGTGCAAAGTATGTATTCAGATTTCAATGTGCACATTAAGATTTCTATCTTTTAATAAATAAATATGTTGTTGCACCGAATTAAAAGGGTGAATATTAGTTTATCTAACAACGCCAATATCACTGACTCTTAGTGACAAACTTAAAATGTAGTATTGCCTAATGACTGCAGTGTCAAATACAAAGGCTATTAAAAGTCATGCAAAGAGTAGCTGTACAGACATATGAATTACATTGCAAGCCTTTATGCAAGCCTTAATGCACGATAGTTCTGAGCGCATTATGGCATTCTGAAAACTGAAATTTTGAGCCCGTTTTTTATGTGCTAGAAAAGCGCAATACACAAGACTAAATAAATAAAGAGCAAACGTTACATCCTACCTTTGGAATATCAGCACGCAGGCACAGAGCAGGGATGCCTTCAGTCATGCGGAGAGTTACTTTGAGCTGTGATGGCCACATGGGGATGGCCTTGCTCAGACAGGGGACAACAGGTTTAAGGGTCAGAGGCCAAGTTTTGTATTTAGAACTAACCACCACTACTGAAAGCAAAATATCCACACAGGGAGTTTTGGAGCATTTTTTTTATCTTAGGTTAGCCACTTAGACAGTGTGTGATTTCGACTTTTAGGGGCCTACATTACACTATGAAAAGCATCACAGCATTTCTTGATGTGTACATGCACATTTATAATTGTGTAAATGCAAGTTGTACATTTAGTCTATAGCCCTTGTAGTAATATTACTAATACATAAATAAACAGTTCTATATTTGATTGAACAGGGAACATATTCCTTTTCAGCAGATTTGCTTCTATTTTGGTCTACAGCAAATAACACATGTTAAGCAAACGCACACTTTAGTGCCACTTGTTCTAAATAGAAAAACATGTAATACCTGCTTTTAATGTTGAAGAGTAGTTTAACAAATGTATTCATTTCTGTTAATTACATTTCCTGATTCTTACATTGTAGGATAAAACAATACAGGTAATGTAAACTGTGCTCTAATGATGTCTGAGGCTATAATGTGCCTAGGAAAATTAGAGTCAAATTAATTATCTATTCATTTTAATAATATTTAGGGTATCGTCATTAGTAATTTAACTACATTTAAGAAATGAAGAGTTTACTTAGTTATTTCAATGAACTTATGGCATTGATTAAGCCTTCCTGGAACAAGATTGGACACCACAGATCTGTTTTATGTAAAATTAGCTAAAGGAAATATTGCATATTCTGCTAGGAGCAGATGGGGATATCACTGTTTTCTTGAGAAATAATACCAGTAAGGAGATATGCAAGGTGGGGTTTATCCTACTGAATAACACTCTCAAGGGGCAGGAGCGTCTGTAGGCCAAGTACAGAGAACAGCTCTGCCATGTATACAGAATAATTGGTTTTAAATTAAGATTGCTGTGCCAGGGCTAAGATAAGGAGACAATAAAATTAAATTTGCATTAATGCGCTATTATGTTAAACAGTACAATAGCTAAAAGAATTGGTAGTTGGTTATTGGATTAATGTTTTTTAGTTAGCTCAATGTGCTTGTACACCAGAATTTACAAAGTAGTGCAGTCCACTATTATTGGACATGGCCTCCTTGATATGGATTCCCCTAGCTATTTACCTCCTACAAGTCTGTTTGTGCCCAGCTGCCGAAAAGGGGGTTTATATTGTCGACATGAGGTCACCTACTTAGGTTACCTACTGTCGAAGGGGGGTAGCTCCTGGGCATGTTAAGGGTAAGCACAATTAAGTAACACACATTATTTTGGGGGGTTTGTTTGTTGTGTTCTCTCTCTCTCTCTCTCTCTCTCTTTTTCAAGCCTGTCTAAGCTGTCTAGGAACGGCCAAGAGACAATTGGTTGGGCTCGCTTTAGTCAATCATTTCACAAGTTGCTGTGAATATGTTTTTGAATAAATAGAGACAAAGCACCTCACCAGTGCACATCTAATTGGCTATTAAGTTATACTGTTTGAACAAATTGTTAGAATTAACAAAATGAATAACTAAATACGTCATGTTACTGCCCCTCTTGTCTGTAAACTGATGTAATATGGAATTAGATAAGAATGAAAGAATGGGTAGAATAGACTGATGTTCCCTTATTTGACTAATAAGGGTAAGTATATATGGGTAGTTTTTGTTCTGAAATTCCCAGGTAGCAACACCATTATTGTTTATGTTATTACAGCACTACATAAGTCGCAGAGGCATCACTAGTCACTTATTACTTAGTCTATATAATAGAGCTGACGCCCTTGCTAGAGCTGGTGAATAGGGTTTTTTCCCTGAATAAAATGTTACATAGTCCAGATCATGAAAGGTAGTATACACATGGTTCAAAATGCTAGGGAAAATGCCTGTGTTATCCTTAGCAAACATTTTGAAGACAAATATAGCCTTATATAGGAGTTTGCTTTCCACTAAAAGTTCTGCTGGAGAGATTTATGTTCTTTCTATGTTAAGATTAATTTGTCAGTTATTCATGCAATACAGATCTCTGTTATGTTCACAGTTTTACGGTTTCCTGTTACACCTATAACATGAGAGCATGGTCATAAGTGAAACATGGTTGTTCTTACGTAAGGAAAATAATTCTAGAAGTGTCCACAGTCCTGTACATTAGTAAAACAAAAAACAAATAGAATAAGAATAAGTGTTGTGAACTAGGGCCAGATGTAGGTGGCCTATTACCGGTCGGTAACGAATCGGTAATTTAAGGAATCGGTAAATTACCGATTTCTTAAATACCGATTCGGTAAATTACCGAATTCCTAATGTAGGGAGCACTTAAATGAGTGCTTATCCCATGTTAGGATTCGTTATTTACCACCAACTACAAAAAGCTATTTAATGCAAATTCTCCAGGCCCATAGGAATGAATGGCAATTACCGAATCGGTAAATACGGATTCGGTAATTACCGAATCTTAACGATTCGGTTATTTTTACCGAATTTTTAGCTACATAGCATTTACCGATTCGTAAATACCGAATCGGTAAAATTCGGTATTTACGAATCAGTAAATGTAGATTACCTACATATGGCCCTATATGACTTATGGAACACAAGCTTGCTAATACAAGAAACATCAAATAATAGTTGTTTTGAAATTCCTTTTTTTTTAGGTTCATCAGATGAATAATTTAGGAATGTAAGGATTCAGAGTATGTTTAGTAAATGAACACAGACTTTCCCGGCTGCTTGGGATTTGGAGAGAAATATTAAGTTTACCCTTGTCAGTTTACTAACAGTTTGTTTTATACTCGCTAATAGGTCCATAAGGGTGACTGTACACTTTAGGACCGGATTATCACCATATGAAGTAGTCTTTGGATGCCCAGTTAATGTATGGTGTGTCCCAAGACCTAGGCACTTTTCTGAGATTGAATACCCTCTTTTGACTGATTATTTGTATGCCTTGTCTAAAGACCTCTGTTCTGTTCACCAACAGATATCCGCTGCCTTACAACCATTGCCAGAGGGGCCCGGACATCAGATCCAGCCTGGGGGGTCAGCACCAGTCCAGCTTGAAGCCAAGGTGAAGGGATCCAGCACAGGCCTTGCTGGCAACTATAACAGTGGTGAAGGTGAAAGGCGGGGTCACAAATCAGGACGGCGAGTGGATTCCTGCTTTGTTCCTCTTTTCCTGATGTCCAGCTGGGAAAAGGCACAGACCAACAAGTAAGGAGGCTTTGCTTGAGGTGACCCCCTCTGAAAAAGGGTTGCTTCATATACTCCAGCATCAGGCCTCGGAGTTCCTGTCCCCAACTGAAACTGAGCATGCACCTTTTGCTTGTTGATCAAGAGGTGCCTGGGCGCACTAGGTACAATCTACGACCCCGACAAAAGAGCAGTGTGCCAGCAGAATAACACAGGAGTTAGGGAAGGACTTGAGTACAGGGTACAGGTGTTGTGCCTCTAGGGCCTGTTAGATTAGAGTGAAGAATACTGGTGCACTGCCTGAGACACTGAACAGGATCGTTGAGGATATTTGCCCTGTAAGGTGATTCCCCTATCCTAAAAAAAAGACTTTTCCCTCAGCCTGGGCTGTGATTGTTTTTCCTGAGTTGCAAGTTGTGCAGCTCCACCGTGGAAGAAGTGAATATTTGAAGAATGATAGGAGCCTTCCTGTGAGGCTCAGACGGACACAGGGAGAAGACTCCCCTCTGTCTGGTTGTACAGCTGCTTCTATTCTCCAAGTACTTTATAGCAGTGTACCCTTTGGTCATCCCATTTTTGAGGAAGAGCAGCCCTTTGTGGCTCATCGTCCTAATTCCCATGGCCCCGTTTGGGCCTCCTGGTCCCCCAACACAAAGATTATTTTTGTGACAATATGTATATTTGCTTTAATATTTGTATTTGGAATACTGTTTTTTCTGCAAGAAAAATATTTTTGCACGCTTTGATAAATACTACTCCGCTCCCCCTGAACATATCATTGGTACTCTAGCCTTCCTACATCGCAACCCTGAAATTTGGAATTGGATAGGGTGGTTTTGGGATATACTTTCTACTAGGGGTTAGAAAAAATTGACAGTTCTGTTTGTGATAATAGCCATTATCCATTATGTTCATTATGGCCCTATGCTCTCTTCCCTTTGTGCTCCTACCTATACCTTATATATACCCGCTTAACAAAATGTTTAGAATGTAAATGCCCACCTAGCAATGGATCAGGAAATTAATGAATGTATGAGGATAGATGTGCAGGATAACTTCCATGCTTCTATTAATTCATAGCGGATGTCTTCAGCTAATGCTAAAAGGGCTATCTGTTGAAATCTCAGAAATTACCGTTAGCATAAGCTGGAGCCATTTTGTTTGTGACATCCATTTTAGTTAGCCATGTGCTTGTGCTTGACAATCAATCAATCAATCAATCTATTTGTAGAGCGTGCTATTTACCCGTGAGGATCTCAAGGTGCTGAGGGGGGGGGTGGGGGGTGGAAGCTTCGCTACTGTTCAAAGAGCCAGGTCTTGAGGAGTCTTCTGAAGGCGAGTAGGTCTTCGGTCTGCAGTAGGTGGGTAAGAAGGGTGTTCCAGGCCTTGGCTGCGAGATAGGAGAAGGATCTGCCGCCTGAGGATGTTCGATGGATGCGGGGGACAGCGGCGAGGGCGAGGCTGGTGGAGCGGAGCTGGCGGCGAGGGGTGCGGAAGCTGAGTCTGCTGTTCAGGTAGGCTGGTCTGGCATTGTGGAGTGCTTTGTGTGCGTGGGGGAGGAGTTTGAAGGTGATCCTCTTGTCGCCAGTGTAGGTTTCTCAGGTGGGGGGTGATGTGGCTGCGGCGGGGGACATTGATGATCAGTCGGGCGGGGGCATTTTGGATGCCTCCGCCCGACTGATCAACACATATAGGTTAACTCTCCTGAGAAAGTACAATGGTTGGTTGTATAATGGCCATTCCTCAAGGTTGTTCTCTGCCAGACCTGGGTAGATGCCTCAAGCATGTATATACTGAGTCTGGTCGTATACTGGTCATGCTGTCATCGTTGCACAGGGGACTCACCAAATTATGGCTCGCTTGTATATTAATCATTCTTTTCAGTTGCTCTCTGCCCCTCCTGGAAGGGCTTGTCAGGGCATATAACATGTCTGGTTGTATAATTCCCATTCCATGGGTTTGTTCCTCTGTTTCTCTGTTTGTGAACTCTGTCAGACCTCATTTTGGAAAGGCACGGGCCACTAAACGTCAACCGTGAAGATTTAGGACTTTTGCCTCTGTTGTCCCATGGTCAGTCCTACGACGGTTCTGGAAACTGGGCCAAGTACAACCCCTACAGCATATGATTCTCAGTGGAGAGCAGCCACAGGGAAGCAGAGTAGGGGTGCTCGAGCATACAGCTCAAGATTCACAAAAACAATACAGTAGATGAATGTCCATGTTGCTTCTATAAGACAAAAAGTACTTTAATATGCACTAGAATGCAATACTACACACCAATACAACAAAAAAGCTATTTAGTGTCATTGGATGATATCAAGCAGTGCTGCATCTCTCTCCACCGATCCTTCCCCTTGATACAGACTCAGGTTTCCCCTCCCCCGGTCTAGGTGATCCTACCTTGTTTAGAGGAAGAGCTATTAGTGTAATTATGGCTTAGGTTCAGTAATCACTCTTGAAGTTAATGTGCATAGGGGCTTATTTACAATAATTTGACGCAGGACAGTGCTGCACGCCAATTTGCTGCGCTACGCTGCCCTGCGTCAAAATGTAAGGGCAAGAATGTGCCAAATGTATGAGATACAGTGCATTCCTGTCCCCTTCTGCTACACTGGTGCACAAATGGCTGCCTAGCACTAAAGCAGGCTCCCTTGCTCCATGGGGCAAGGGTGTCTGTGTCGAAATCAGGTAGTTTTTGTGGGGGAAGGAACAACTTCGACAGTGCAGGCCTCTTGTAAATTAGACCCCTAGTCTTTACTACTCAGTCTCAGGTGTTATTTTAGTCTTAACACACGTGGTTGAACAGACCTTTTTGAATCTGCAGCCTCTCTGCTCTCTTTTTTCCACACTTGTACCCTTTCTCCTGAGAGGTGGTGTGCCAGCCGGCTGCTTCATTCCTGCACCCTGCAACGTCCCCTGGGTCTGCACTCTTGTAGTGCCCCTGACACTTCTGGGTCATCACAGTATCATTTGGACCTCTGATGGATGTCACAGCAGTCAGCATCCTTCATGACAGTCGCAGATGCAGCCTCTTTCAGCTGTTCGCTATGCAGTCCTGCACGGGCCGACAGATGCAGCCACCCACAGGCCGAATACTCTTAGCAGCTAAAGCCATGCATGGATAAATTACTTCTGAGCAGGTCTAGCCACACATAGACCAGTGACTTCTGAAACATGATAACAGCCACAGCAGGGATTCAGCAATTGCAGGCTACTTCCCTCTCTCAACAGGCAGGTGGACTTATCGGTGATTCAGGATAGATACATAGCTTTTCCAGACTCTGGTGAGGTCCCCTCACCTGGGTCATCGCTGGAAAACTGGCTGTAAAGGCAGACACCAGTTCTGGTTGTACAGCAGTCCTCTGAGTACTCTGAGGGGCAATCCCATCCTTGCCTACAGAGGAGTTGGACGTGTAACAACAAAAAGGTTAGTGAAGTTCCACTTGTGTAGAAGAAAATCAGACAGGGGATGTATATCCACTATCTGAAGCTTCATGACCTGTTTGAGGTGGTTCTTCTTTTACATGTCTCCAGGCAGCTCTTGAGTGACAGCCTTTGTGTAGAATGATGCTTCTAAAATAAGGGTAGTCTCTAGACTGGAGCATCCACAAAAAAGCCACAAAGAGGTGGGAGATTTCTGCACCTCGACTTCATCAACCAAATGAAGGCATTAATCAGGAAAAGACAAAAGGGCAAGTGTTACATAAAGCTTTACCTCATCTAGCACAAAAGAGTTTACAGTCCCTCTCCTCACCCCAACCATCCACCAAATGGCAATGTTCAGGAAGACTAATCAGTAGCTCCTTGCCAAGCAAAAGGCCTAATCAGATTTCCAAATGAGTCATGGCTCCTTCCCTTCTTACCCTTTTCTGTATCTAAGTCTCCCCTCTCCACTTTCAGAGATGTCAGCAACACACTACCACTGCCTGGAAAAAGTGCATTTACATTTAAAAAGTTAAGAAATGTCAACAGCGAGCCTAGAAAAGACATTACACATAAAGTGCCTCGTACAAGATATACAATTGAGAGCAAGGCTATGACCCTACCATCTTCACGTGTCATCACAAAATAAACAAAAAAGAGCATTACAAATTTTAATGTTTCAAGAGTTTCAACAGCGAGCCCTAAAAAGACATTATACAATAAAGTGCATTAAAATTTAAATAGTTTCAACAGTAAGCCCGAAAAAGTAATTAAACATAAAGTGCCATGTGCGAAATATACGATCTAGAGCAGGACTATGGCCCTGGACATTATTTATCAATGTGCGACCTATCCTCTTCATATACGAGGGCCTAAAGGTGTGAATTATTTTTTCTTATTCTGATTGTCTTCTGGATCTAAACTGCCACTGCTTTACAAACTCTGTCATTTAATAAGCTACAGATATATCGAAGGCAATTTTATATGTAAACAATCTCTCCTTTAAAAACAATGGCTGTAAAATACTCTTCCTGATATCTCTATGAAAGTCACAGAATTAAATAAAATGCAACGTTGTCTGGTCTGATTTTCCATCACAAGGACACTTCAGGAAATTTTGTTTACACTTGCCCATCGTTGGGAAGGCTATTAAAAGATGGGCTATTCCCATTCTGAGTCTTGTGAGATAAAATCTGTGGCTTATATTTATGACCTGAAGTAAATAATATTGTGTTCCTATCCCAAAGGTCCTATCATAATGTGCATTAAGCACACCAATCTATCAATAAATTAATTGAGAAAAATTTAAATACAAAGACAATAAAATGCTAGAAAGGTGACTTTTCATCAAAGGCATACGGCCTGAGAAGATGAGCATGGTTGAATTCTTCAGCTACAGTAAAGTGCAAGTGCAAT
This sequence comes from Lissotriton vulgaris, assembly GCF_964263255.1. Lineage (NCBI taxonomy): Eukaryota > Metazoa > Chordata > Amphibia > Caudata > Salamandridae > Lissotriton > Lissotriton vulgaris. The sequence continues at coordinate 449,912,271 of NC_141700.1, forward strand.
GGGAAAAGGTACACATTACCATCAGAGGCTGCCTCCTGAATAAAAAAAAGATATACATCACTATTGGTTAAAAAACATAAAAACAGTTAGGAATTGTCTTTTTTTCAGTTGTAAACAGATCGTCAACACACCTAGGGAGTAAAAGTGGAGTGCATAGAAGTAGTGCAAGATTTTTCAACTTATACATAGAGTTATATATAATGTGTTCCATAATACAAACAACCATGTTCATAAACTTACCTACTCAAACATAATCCTAGAGTGGAGGACAACTCTTTCATGCAGGGCCACGTAACCCGTAAATATGACGCTACAGAGATAACCACATTCATATTATCTGGTTTAATACATACTGCCATTGCTGGTTTAACACATCAGACCCATAGTGTTTAAAGAGGGGAAATAGCCATCTCCACTGGGTGGCTACATATTTTTTACAAATCAGCATAAAATGGGTTAGATTATCCAGACCACAAACACTACTATCACAGCAATTGGATCGGCGGTCAAACATATGTATACGTATAAGGAAATCCCTAGTTAGGACGATCCCTAGCCAGAATCTTGAGTACAATGTTCGCTTTAATTCAGGGTATAGCATGTCCAGGTATTCTGGACATGAAAGTCCATAGGTGTTAATGAGGTAATTACTCATAAAAGATCTTAGCTTTAGCTCCCAGAATATTTTAACTGCATACATCCGTGGTACAGTTCTTTAATCACAGCTGCAGTGTCCTGCCTAACACTTCCAGGAGCATCCCACAGAGATATCAACTGTAATTCCTTCAACATAAGGAAAAGGCCTAGGGCTTACGCTAGGGCCAAATACAAAACCAGGATACCAAATACATAGATTTGGTCACTCAAGGCAGGGCAACATGACTGTACATCACAGCTTTCCAAACTTTAATGTTGGTGACACTTTTTAGACAATCATCATCTTGCAACACGGTAATGCGAGCGAGTGCAGTGAGCGAGCCTAAACCACCTAAGGAGGGTGTTCTCCCCCTGAGAAAATTTTGAAAAAATAGTGGGCAAGTGGTGCATTTTCTTGCAAAGTTGAGAAAGCAGGAAGGTTAATAAAGCACTTGTGAATCTGTTCTAAAAAGACAGTGACTGGCAAAACTGGGTGCAAGGTTAGGTTTGTGCCTGAAACAAGAATATAATCATGCACACATTGATACATGCCCCAGTGATTTATGGCACAAAAAGAGCGGGTTCACACACTGCCAACCCTTTCAACCATGCACAAAGCCTGCCTTCTGCTTTGCTGAAAAGGAGTTATACAAAAATCAGTTCAGGAAGGGGGAATGGTGAGTGGTAAAACAATCATGCAACTTAGCAGCCGGTCTCTTCGCATTGAACTCCAGTGGGGTGCAACACAAAAAGATGATGGACTGAATGCTGAACATTGTTAAACATTCACCACCAGTCACAGATCTGAGTTTTTTTATTTAAAGTCAACTTTAATTTTTTACTGCTGAGCAAAACAGCAATTCAAGTGAAAATGATACAAGACTCACAACCATCCCCCAACATTTGACATGTAGTACTAAGTTATTGTAGATCAAACCCCATAGAAAGAAATCACGTACAATACATTATGTCTCAATACACCACAGCACCCGTAACAGGAGTAACCTCACCTCGTCCTCAGAAGAAAAGTCTTTTTCCCCCCGTTCAACAAATTTAGTCAACAGCACCCCCAAACCTGCAGATCATCTTCCACTTTATCATAATTTCTGCATTTTACGGAGGCGTACTTCCTCCGCCACTGCCTACTATTCACACACATCCCTCTCCCAAACGTCAAGACAAGGCCCACCCTGCCCCATCCAGGTAAATGTGACTCTCCTCTTTGCCAACAACAATAGCACATGCAAAAATTTTAATTCCATCTTTCTGCCTTTATGCTTTTTAATAGCGCCCAACAGGCAAACAACCGTGCCCAGCTCCATCTCTGCACCAATGACTGTGTCCACCTGCCTCACTACAGATTCCCAGGAAGGTGCTTACTCTGATGTTTTTCCATGTTGTCATTGATGTCGCAGTCTGAAGTGATGCCAATTAGTTCGCACTAATACGAATTTTCAAAACTTGAACTCTCTCTGGCTCGTCCTATTGCCGAGGACCGGTGGTGAGCATGCTGCACCTCCAAGCAAGCCATTTAACTTCCAGGGATGATACTAATGTGCATTTAATGTTCTTGTGTTATTTACCACAGAAGTTCCCATGTTAGAACACTAGTCTCGTTCACCTGTTCTTAATGAATTTTGTCTTTCTGTGGACTGCGATCACTGTTAATGTCTAGTATAAGACCAGTGAATATCACATTAGGCAGAAAGGTGCGGGCTCCTTTCTCAGAACTTGAATACCAGTACTTGTGAGAAGGTCCCGAATGTCAAGGCTTTAAACCGCGGCCACCGGATTGTTCTCTGGGCCTGCCATTTCCTCCTCGTCCCTGGGCTAAAACTCCTGCCGGGAATGGCTCTACGGACCAAACTGCGCATGTGCGGCGCGTGCACATGCTCGCCTAATGGTCTCTCTCTCCTTTCTCCGCATACGTCTGGCGTACGAACTGCGCAATACCAGTGTCATCCCACGACACACCCACCATTTGCACAGTTCTGACACAGAGTTTGGAATGCTCTGCTGTACATCATGAAGGGGACATTACCATCTAATCAAATTCCAAAGCAAAAACTAATCTTAACTGAAGATTGCACCTCCCAGGGACTGCACTCAGACTGCTGAGCACTTTCCAAAGTTCCATAATCAATGTAATATAAACAAAGTCGCACCCACCACTCCAAAGATTGTAGGTATCTACACACAAGACCCCTTCTATAGTCTCACTCTTTTCTCACTCTCTTTGTTTGATTAATAAAAATCATTACAATGGTGGACATACAACAATAAAACATATATCAGAAAATAAATGCAGCCCCTAGTCTATTAATAGCATCTCATCCGTCTAGGCTTAGCACCAACTGCACGGTTATGCAACATAGTATAAGCAGTTTCTGCCATACACATAACTCCAAAAAACACTTTTAATGTTGGCCAGCCTGCTCTCGCCCATGTTCTGTCCGTCAATACAATAGCATTTTGCACTACAAGGTCCTTGCCAAGAATAACACAAACATGAACGGCAATGTTTTTGCCAGTTGTGAAAGCAAACTCTGTCACCAAGGTAGCCATTTCACAAACAACAAGATCTTTCTGCAGAACTGGTAGAAGCAGCCAGAAGAAAAAAGTAGCATCCATTGAAGCCTGATAAAAATCTGAAAGGCCATCTCCATGGCTGGAAGGCTTACTGTGTTAACCCTGCTCATGCTGGTGCCAGCATACTTTATTTAATGAAAAATGTGTGTGACGTATATCATAAAAGTTTCTTCACATTGTGAAAAGAAGTTGTAGGAAAGTAGCTTCAGACTTCCTCAAGTCTCACTCTGTGGATGTGAGTGATGTCTCTCTGATGTCAGGGCGGAGCTATCAATGGTGCAACATGTGCAATGGCACCAGGGCCAATCATTTTAAAGGTCCCACAATCAATGAGGTTTAAACTACATTGCAAAACCACTCCAAAGATGGTAGGTATCTGCATATGCGACGCGGCCCATAGTTTTACTTTTCTCATTCATCTATGGGGAGCTGCAGCTATACGCTTGGGGCATATTTATCATTGAGTTGTCTCACCCTAGCGCCACGCACAGGGGTGCAAGTGCGATGAAACTACTAAGTCAGATGTACCAAGCCACGCAAGGCCACCTTGTGTGGCCCTGCATAGCTTGATAAATCTAGAGTAATGCAATGCTGTACAAATGGCTACACTGCGTTACTCTGCCCCAGGGAGGGGTTCTATGGGTGGAGCGCGGGTGTTCCCACACTTTCACTCATGGATGTTGGTGCATTCCCAGATTAACCATTTCTGGTAGACCAGGGAATGCAACAAAAGGCTAGGTCTCCCCAGGTGAGGCGTAAAGAGGAGAAATATCTTTATTTCTTTTTTCCCTCTCTAGGGGGCATATTTACTAGCCCCGTGCACCACCGTTTATCACTTTTTGTGATGCATCATGGCACAAACCACCAAATCATATTTATGAGGCCACGCAAAGCTATTTTGTGGGGTTTTGAATGACCTCATAGATAGGGCAGGGGCAACAAGTAGAAATTTCTTTATGTCTCCTCTTTTTTTCGTCTTTCTAAGTGTGCTACCATAGAAATAGGAAAACACCTCTATGGATTGTTTCTTTGCAGGAAGATGTTCCTTCCTGCACAAAAAAATCCTGCGCGCAACGCAGGCATGTTTGCACCATGGCGCAAGTGTGCCTGCGTTGGTGCTAGGCAGCCAAAATGGCGCCAATGCAGGGCAAAGGGCATTACTGCCCTTTCACTTTGATGCAGGGCAGCACTGCAAGGTGTCTTGCTGTGCTGCCCTGTACTAAGCCCCCATAAATATGCCCTTAATTGGGCTGAATCCTGCAGAGTAAAATGCCTCTGAAGATTGTTTTTGTGCAGAGAGATGTCCCTTATTTCACAAACAAAATCCTTCTTACTATGCAGGCACCCTTGAACCATAGAGCAAGGGAGTCTGCATTGGCGCTAGGCAGCACATTGTGCACTGGCGCAAGGAAAGGACAGGAGTAGAATGTATAATGTTAAATACAGCGCAATCCTGCCCTTTCACACAGAGCACCAAGTGGCTTGCTGCGTTGCGCTGCGCGTAAACTTGATAAATGTGTCCCTAGATGCAACCCGACATGATCAGTTTTTAGCATACACAAACAACACGAAAGACTTCCCACATTAGCCGTACTGCACTAAAGTATTTTTAGTCCACCCATACTCTAGCTTCTCAAACTTAATGTCATCTCACTCCGTTTCGATTCAAACTCAGGCACAGGCGCCTCAGCAAAACACAGCAAGAGCGCAGTTCTGGTCCTTACACACAACCCATGTAGAACACTCTTCTATACGTTGCACTCTGATTGAAGAGCGTGCAACTACTCATCCACAAATGCGCCTCTGCACCTCATCGGAGGTATAAAGCACTATATAAATAACATTACAGTCAGGGCACAAGTCTGGGGTACATGGGGGGTCTCTTGGCTGGGAGCACTCAGAAGCCTCACACCTAGATGCAAATGCAGCAGATGGGAAACAAAAGCTCACACCTTGTTAGCACTTCACACATACTTAAGTTAGGCAGTTTTTCACTTTGTTCAGTACTTGTTTACAAGCTATGCATGCACTGTAAGAATTTCAAATGTGTTGGTCTTTCCCAGTATTTACACAAATAAAAAGCATTTATATAGTGCTTACAGCCCCTGAGGACGCGTTTTAATAATTTAAATATTACTATTTTTTCTTGTAAAGCACTATGGGTAAAGGAAGTTTACGCGGACAAAAGGCTACATTTTTTAATGTGTAGCTTTCAAAAGTGTGAATCTTCTGCCTACTCAAAATGTGCTTTAATGTACTCATGATAGACATGTTAAACATATATGTGAGGGCTTAAGATCTGATGTCACTTCTTATGATGCCACTTCCTGTGATGTCAATCGCTGTGATGTCACACGTCGTGATGACACTCGCCATGATGTCACTCGCATACTGATTAACTAGGTTAGTCCCCCGACTTCTGTTTTTTAAAGACTTGTGCCCTGGTTACAGTACTATACAAATGCACTAGGGAAGCTGTCCCACAATGATGCAACAAAACAAAAAAAGCTGAGATTTATGTTTTACAGCCAAGAGCTTTCAAGTTCCTGCATTTAACCACCGTGTCTCTTCTTTTCCGTGAAGCCCACATCTCTGTCTGTTTCATCTTCGGGGCAGGTTAACGTGACGTTACAGAGGCTCAAAACAAATACAGTTTAAAACCTAAAAGTAAGCGAGCCTTGGGTATATGTGGAGACCCTAATCCTGCGCGCGAGCTCCAGAGGCAATGGTTGTGGGGTGTGCACGGCCCCTTGCGTGGCTCTCGGCCGAATGCCAGGATAACATCACACACTCGTGAATCACGCACAAAGTCTGCCTTTCACATGGCTCCCTCTTTCATCATTGCGGGGCCCGTTGCCAAGAACAGCACAAACATGCCCAACAATGTAATGCCGGACGATTTGTTTTCGCCAGTCGCGAAAGCAAACTCTGTCACCAAGGAAGCCGATCCACAAACGGCAGGATCTCCTGACATACTGCAGAGCTTGAACGAGCAGCTACATGAAGAAGTATTACCCATTGAGGCCTGACATCTGAGCGACCCTCCCACGGCTGAGAGGTTGGCTGTGCCAACCAAGTGGGTGCAGCTGCAGAAAATGAGCTCGCTGTAGGCATCGGTGCAGTGGCGTAACACGAAATGATGCCCCACCCCCATCGGACCTCACAAGAAATGCATGGGCTTTTGGGTGAATGGGACCCCTAAAGCATTGGGGTGTCCCAGAGGGTTGCCAGGGTTTTTAGTGTGCCGAGTCTTGGCGGTGCCCAGCACCGGCACTTCTAAAAGCAGGGGCTGAGACGGGTTCCTATGGCTCTCTATTTTTGCCCTCAGCCTCGGGGTGAAAAAAAAATCTTGACTCTGCAGCAGCACCCCCTTCACTGCCTCTGATGTAACTTCAGAGACTCGTTAAAGTTCTTTCACAGTATCGTCATGTCAGAACAGAAGCATTTTCAGTATAACACACAAAAAAACATAGTTGTTGCTTATTTAACTAACAAGCATTGACAAAGCCAATAGGCTTGGCTTGTAGTAGGTGGAATTTTATTTGTTGTGACTTGTATGTATAAGTTGTATTACATATCTGGAAGCAAGGACAGAAGCAGCAAAGTACCAATCGCAGCACATTATCCTAAGCACAGATTTTTAGCGTAGGTGTTTTCAAGCTATGCCCTTAATTACATCGGCCACACCCGTTTGAAAGACCCCCCATTTTGTTCTTTCCCCTTAAAGCCCTGTGGGCTGCCTCCACCGGCCCCTCCATCTGCTTCGGGGGGCTGCAAGGGCATGCCTAACGTCCATGCATTGATTTGCTCAACTTGCAGTTTCTATACCAGGATTGGCTCCTAATGTAGCCTTTGTAGTGCTTACTAACCGAGTGAAGCGTTACAAAAGGGGTTGATGGACGGAGTGTTTGAGCAAATCAAACACTCACCCCCAGTCAACTGATCTGGGTTTAACCCATCACCATTCTTTAGCTCACTCAGCCACCCCAGTTCAGACATGGCCATATGCAAATCAGTCTGACCCTGTGCCTCATGGGAACAGTCCAGCCCGAACTGCCAAGCCATGTCGTCCCTGGACCGGAAACAAGCATCCTGGGACCGGTTTCGGATTCATAATCCTCATCAATCAGGCTATCTTGAATCCAGTGGCCAAGTGAGCAAGGGACTCACATCGGAGCATACCCTGCCAACTTAGGGCGAACAAAGCGAGTGAGGCACTAAGGGTCAGATGTATGACGCCCAAAATAGCACCTCGCAAATTGCGAGTCGCAAAAGACTAGCAATTTGCGAGGCACTATTTTGGACGTACAACAGTGTGTAACACACTGTTAACGATTCCCAATGGGGTCGCAAATTGAGAGGTTCATGAACATTAATGAGCCTCTCCCAATTTGCAAGCCCATTGGGGATGGTGGCCTGCTGGGCTCTGCAGACCGCCATGTCTGGGACTACTTTCGAATAAAGCAGTTCTTTTTCAAAAAATGCAGCCTGTTTTCCTTAAAGAAAAAACGGGAATCATTTAAAAAAAATATTTTAATGAAACTTTTTCGTTTAATTTTTTAAGGGAAGGCAGTGGTTCCTGGGACCACTACCTGCGCTTAAAAAATATTTCTTCCTGCGTTTGCAAAGGGGAAGGGTTTCCCTTTTGCCACCTCATTACCCCCCTCTTGTAGAGGGTGGTAATTTGCAAGTGTTTTGCAACAGCAATTGCCATGGCAAAACATTTGTACATGGGGTTGCGCTCGCTACTAGAAAGGGAATGCCCCTTCCTAATAGCGACTCGCAATTCCAAAATAGCGAGTCGCAAATAAATTGCGACTCGCTATTTTGGTATGGTACATACCCATATTGGTTTTTGCATGCGCAAAAGGGTTCGCAAACCTGTTTGCGCATGCAAAAACCGTTGTTCATCTGGCCCAGGATCGCTAATCTACAAGGACAGCAGGCCACAGTATGTGTGGTTGGAAGTGTGTTATCCCTGCTTTGAATCTGTATGCCTAGCCTTCCATGTTGAGCATGATGACCACCCAGGTGTGATTATCCTGCTATGGGACCAGTGATTGGCTGTGGATGGAGGAGGAAGAGAGAGAGAGTTAGATGCACCTTACCAATAGTTTATGGTATGCTGGCAGCTATGATTAGCTCTGCAGGTCCCAGTTTTGGGTTGGTACCAGATGTAGATGTGCCTGTAAATATTGATTATGAAAGCACAACTAGGCCTATCTATTCTATTGATGGCAGGTTTAGAAAGACACTCTGTTTGGTAGCTGTATCTCGACTGCTGGAGCCTCAAAGTTGCTCTGTTGAAGAAGGCTTTGGTACCTCTTCTGCGACACTGTGTTTTCTCCTTTAATTTGTGCAAAGGGTGGTGCAGAGGTGTTCATGGCCGATTTCGATGTGAGCTTGAGGAGTGCGGTCTCGACACCCTGATGAACTAACTGAAAATGTGAACACCTGGGGGCAACAGCAAGATGCCGCAGAGGACTCTGCACCCAGTAATACCAAACAAGTGCGGGGTAACTAAGGTGTCTAGAAAGAACCCAACATGTGCCCCCGTCTCCAGGTCTGTGGAGATGGCAGGCCGACACTGCTGCCAAGCAGGCAGTCACACGGAGAGCAGCTGGGCTGTTGTTTACCCATGCCCTGCTTTTTGCTTGGCCCCACCACCCACTGCTGTGTTTATTCATGTATCACAAAAGCAAGCCTAGCCTGTGGAAATACATGTAACTGTGGCAGTATATTCATGGCGAGGCAATAATAGCAACCACCACTACATGTCGCCATATACGGGCGCTGCCTTGAAGTATGCTCAGAGACCCTGCGTGAAGTTAGGAGCCGGCCCCGCGTGCGCTTCTGGCAGGCCTGAAGGCGCAGAGCCAGAAAAGGTGAACAAACTTTTAAGAACTATAACTTATGCTGGAGAAGAATTGCTGGATCGGGTGCTCAGGCGTAGATATGGCTTGTTCCACTACTACGGCTAATTGGCTATAGACAATGTCGCCCAGCATTACTTTTTTTGCAACTGTTGGAGGGAGAGCGGATGGTCCTCATAATAGTTAGTTTTCTAAAGTGTATTGCCCGTCATCGAATGAATCTAGACTGAATATAGCACAAAAGTCCGTTTTTGACTTATAATAATATAAATATGGAAAGTTTTTAACTTATTTCTTTTGTATGCAGCTAAATCGTCTTAATTAATCAATAATAAGTTGCAATGGAAATGGTTTTATTCTCCATTTTTTTAAATAGAATGTTATCAAATTACTGGTCTAAAACCCACGAGGTTGGTCTCATATTTTCAACTTGTAAATATTCTGTTTTTTATCACAATGTACGTTTTCTTTTTTATTGCATATACCTGTTTATTGTATGCTTTTATGATTTGCAACTTAAATCGAAATAAAGCTTAATTTGATTTGATTTGAAATGAGTGTGCCTCCACGGGCTGGACAGAAGCGGAAGGCGCTATAGGGCAGATCCAAACCAAACCCACCTGCAGCAGCTGAGGTGACGTGACGTCCCTTCAGAACGGGGACTAAAGGCTCTTGTTGTCTATTGATGGCGCTCTGAACACTTTGGTAAAGAGCATTCCCGTTATTCACATATCTATAAATCTATATGTTGTGTTCTGTGGGCCACAGTGGTGAATGCACGTGGCTGCTCTGGCTCTGATATGGTTAACTGTGTGATCCTGGAGAGGAGCACTGAGGTGGGTGATGGAGCGCCTGAGACACGGAAGTCTACAGTAGAGCTACAAAGTCTATTGAGAGCAGAATTAGTGCCGACTGGAGAACGCCCGACCCTGACCGAGGACATTGAGTTGACCCCTGGCCAGTGCTTTAAGTGGGCCGGGTCTCAAGGGGTCTGAGCACCGGCAGTTTTTTCAGGGGGCCTCGAAACGGGTCTCTATCGGGCTCCGTTTTGAGCCCTGACACAGGCAGTCCGTTTTTTTCACAGACTGCAGTGACAGCTGTTTGCTGTCACTGCAGTCCGGGAAAAAGTGCCAGGGCGCAAAACAAAGCCTGATAGAGACCTGTTTCGAGACAGCAGGCACATGGATGTGCTCTGCTCACACTGCTCACTTCTCAGTAGTAGAGAAGTTACAGCATGACGTTATGCCAGCTGAGCGTTGTGGGGGAAGGGAAAGCCTTTAAGAGTCCTTTTCTTTCTGGATTTCCCTTCTCTTTCTGAAACTCAGGAGCAGCAACATTGTGGTAGGGTCACCAGGGATTTAATTGGAAGTTTTGTTAATATTATATACAAGTCATAGTTGCAGTTTATTTATCTTCTGCAAGTAATAACCATTGACAAAGCCAATATTCCTTACTAAAATGTAGGTATGATGTTACTTATATCAAATATCTGGATGCAATGAGAGAAACAGCAAAATACAAGTCGAGTAGCACACTATGCTAAGCACAGATTTTTTGCATAAGTGATTTAAAGCCACGCCCCTGATTACACTGACCACGCCCCTTTGAGAGACCCCCCAGTTTTTTCATCCCACTTAAAGCCCTGCCCCTGGCACCACTTTAGATGCTGCGGGGCGCCCACACCGGGAGGGCGCACAGTACCCGTGACAGGATACTGGAGGGCGCTGCCAATTGGGCCTGGGAGGAGCTTGGATTGGTGGGTAACCACCGCATTGAGGGCTGTCCGTCGTGAGCGGCGCCCTTGAGTTAAAGCATCTGGCGGCCGCTGCCTGGTGGGTCTTGTCGGCTGGACGTCTGCTTTCAATGAATGTACAGGATTCACTGTCTGCCAGGGAGAGCGGGAAAGAGCCGACACCCGTGAAACCAATGTGGGCACGAGAAACGGTGACAAGCTTCCGCTCACAACACCTGCCGAGAGCCTTCAGTTGAGCTATACCACCGCTGTGTGGGGCTCGCGAGGCGCTGCTCAGCGTTTATTCACCTATGCCGACAGCACAGCATTCCTGCCAGGTGCATAGGCAGTGTTTCATTGGCTCTCATGGACGCGGTTTGAATTTTAAAATACAGCAATAATCCGGCTTCAGTGGGCATCTCAGATCTCCAGGCTCCAGTGCCACTGCATCTGCAGTACAAATGTAAGCCACGCCCCTGGATACATTTTATGAACCTGTGCATTGCTTCCAGTGTGTGATGCATCAGTCCCCTGCGCTGAACTGTTGCACAAAACAAACAGCCAAAGGAGACACTTGAACAAAGGCAAAGTATGCCAGGAATGCCCATACGTGCTTGCGAAACACGTCCTCTGCTTCCTTAGTGCAAACAAGCATTTGCAATGCAATAGGTCTCGCATTAGGAAAGCTAGAGCTATTGGTATTGTAAATGACAAATCTTTTATTTATGTGTTGGTTTTGAAAATAGCGAAATTAATAGCTTTGCCATTTACAATGCCAATAGTTTTAACTTTCGCAAATGTGACACCTATAGCATTTGTAATGCTCAAGTTCAAGTAAGCTTTATTCGGCTTTTGAATTTTAAAACCATAAAAGCAGCAGAACAAAGATACACACATACAAAGAAATAGTCCAGCAAATCAAAGCAGAATTAAAAGAAAAACAGTACACCGGGGCCAGGATAAAAGTCATGCAGATCCCAGATACGGATGGAGCCATCTCCAACTTTGTGCTGGGTAGAACGTAAAAAGGGGGCAATGTTTCTGTGTTTAAACTTAATTAAAACCAGATCTCCTGGAACATTTTTGGGCAGAGAACCAAGCCACCCCACCCTCCTGACGCTCAATATCCCGCCGTCTAAATCAGATGGTAAATGTCTATGGTTTTTAAGCCAGAAAATGGCTTTATTCATTAGGTCCTGCTGTAGTTCACGTTTACCCGGGGTGAGTTCAGGGACCCCAGAAAGAACGGTAACGTATGCCGCGGCTTCGGGGGGTAGGTCCATTTGATGCCTTCTTTCCGGAAGTCTGTGAGGGGTATGTTTTAGATTAAGAGGAGCGTTGCGACCACTTAGAGTGGGTGGTATAGGAGGGGGGTCACAAGTGGGAAGTATACTGGAAGCATTGTTCATAGGCCTTTCATGGATGTTAGTAAGGGTAGAGCATGTGGATAACATGGTGTTGGCATTTGGTGGGAGGGACCTTATTACAGTGTTTTCGATCCTGGTCAGCCTCTCCCCCAGATCATTAATTTTTGCGACCAATGGTGATAGAGCACTGTTTAACATTCGTTCAATTTGGGCCAGCAGGGTCAAGTGAAGGGGGGATACAGGGTCATTTGATCGAGTCTCCGCTTTATCCAAAGTTAGTGAGACAGGGTTTGGGGCGGATAAATGGGGGCTGCAGAAAGTTGGTTCGGGGGATGCGGGGGGTGTGAAATTTGCTTGTTCAATGTCTCTGACCACTATAGGGGGAGTTAATAAATCCTGGGCATAGTTAGTGTAGGAGAGTAGGGTCTGCAATCCTATGATCACCCAGGTTTTTTTTTGCTCTTGTTTCACTGGTTTACGACTTTCTCTGGCTGTGGGCCTGCTAATCAGACCCACAGCCTGGCTGTTCTCTTTCTAAATTACGACATGTACCCTAGGTGCATTTACCAATTGGTACTGGGCCACCTTATCAGACCCTGTAACTCAGGGCATAGGTGTACCCAGGGCCGCCAGGGGCTGCAGCATGTATTATGCCACCCCTGGCTGGCATCCTAAATTTGACACAACTGGCTGCATGACAGCTGGGGCGAAGTCGTGTAATCACCCTTTGCTTTGGATATAGTAGCCCTATATCTAACCATACAATGGACACCCGAGTTCCTATCAGTCACTCCTATGGCAGGCCTTGACAATCCTGAAGGCAGAGTGCGTGGGCTCGTGTGAACTAGGCTCTGGCCCGAGCCGAGCCCGGTTGCAGCTTGCGGAATCAAGACCCAATGGCTGTTCCATGATAACGCGTACCACATCGGTAACTTCGGTGTCGCGTTATCAAGACATGTCGAGTAAGGTGTCATACGAATCGGGATGCTGCCCTCTCACCAACTCTGGCGACGAGGTTAGCATTCCGCCCTTCTAGGGGGACACGACATGTACGTAACTGTGAACCCCGGTTAAAGTTAACTAAAGCCTCAGCTCCACAAAATGGATGCTGCCACCACAGACACGAGTCTGACCTCCTGCTGCTGGGAGTCCTTCCAGCGAGGAGAGCTTGGACAAAGGGTTTCCTGTCGAGGGCGGTGTTCGCACCATCCCAGACAGGGTTTGTGTATTCTGGGTAGGTAGGGCTTTTGCGAGAAGGTGACTGCGGAGTGGCACCCCGGTGCTCACTACGCATCTGCCGGTCAGAACCAGTTCCAGGGGCGCCAGCCCTGGCATGGGGAAAGTCCGACAGGGGAGAGGGGTGTAACTACCCCCCTTCCTGGTCCCACCCTTAGGGCAGGACCTAGTCATGTACCCACCCCTTTCTTTAGGATAAAGACCGGAGCGGGGACCCTTCCAAATTAGATCATCTTTGAATCAAGAACTACTTTCTACGAAAGGACACTCAAGACTCTTCTCAAGATTTCTCCCTTGTGACTAAGGAGTAGTCACCCTGCATCAGCGGGCACCATCTAAGAACTCTGCGGTTTGCTGCAAGTCCTTCCTCAAGGATCCGACGGCCCAGCTCGACGAGAACCGGCTTCCCTGGCCCCTCTGACCTCTACCCACGTCATCAGCTCAGCTGTGATCTGTGGGTGCGACGAGACCTCGAGGGACCGGCCATCATCAGAACCTGCACGCTCTTAACCAGCACGACCATCGAAGCAATTCTCTGGTGAGTGCTCTGGGGTCCGAGAAGCCCCGACCCTGAGCCGCTCCAGCACCGAAGTGCAGTCTCCCAGCATCTCCACGATCTGCGTGGGGCCCTTCTGCTCGCTGCTCAGCACGTTGTCTGGTCACTAGCCGCTGGCTTGTGCCCTTCTGTGACGACATCCGACAATCAACACTGCTGGTCTGGTTGCTCCAGACTGGCCCTTGCTTCCATCTTTGCGAGAAGCACCCCGGGCCCTCCTGGTCCACTCAAGACGCCATCTTAGGCCCACCACGTGGCCCTGAGATCTGCCAAGGCTTGTTGCCCCATCCTGGGCCCAGCGACGCCGACAGCATCATCCTTCGTGGGACAGCTCGCACCTCCACCGTGGTCGCCGATAACTCCTCCTGGTCCGTGAGACTGCAGAGCCTAGCGTCGCCCACTCACCTGGTCGAGGTGACGGCCAACCGGTGCCCTCCTGGTACCCTCTGACTACTGGCTAGTAGTACGAACTTGGTCCCCTCTGCTTTCAGGTATCAACGATCTCTGATGCAGGCTTGGATCTCTACGAACTATTCATCACTGGTCGCCGGCCAGCAACTCTTTTTCTCCCGGCTCCTGGCTCGTCAGCGAAGACCCCGACGCCTGTAAGACTTGTGCAGCCGCAGCCCTCGTGGCTAGGTAACTCGGCATTTCGGTGCCTGCATAGCCTCTTTTACTCTAGGGTCCCGAGTCCCTCGCTTCCGACTTGCCTTATCGGGTCCGCCCGAGACCTTAAACTTTCCGTGTCCTCGGACACTTGTTTTAATTGTGCACTTGAAGTATTTTCCTAAGAGATTTGGTTTGTGCTTAGTACCCTGTTCTCATAAAGAGTACAGGGCTGTTGTGATTCTTAATAAATACTGTTTATTTTCATAACACTTGTGTGGTGTCCTTTCACTTGGTGTTCAAGGGGTATGTGATGGTATAACAGCTGGCTTAACACGCCCTCTCGAGTCTTTAGCCTTAGACTGCTCGTATCCACGCTACTAGGATAGCTGGTCTATAGGTTGACTTACAACCAAACACCATAAGGGTCGTTGGAACGATACATAGCGGTCGCTAGAATAGCGAACGCTGCATATCGGGCCAACTTCTCACATTGGTGAGCAGCGGTTGGGATTTGAGCTTGCTGTTGTTTTACCACACGTATCCTAAGAATATCTTGTTGAAAGATCACATAAGTACTGGTAGTACATATAACTAAAGCTTAGAATACTCTGAGTTTTACTGAACCAGCTGTTGTAGCTCCTCAAGGCTTAGCACACCTTGGCTGCAACTCTTAGCAAGGGATCAGTAGGTAAACACATAGTGTAGGTAGGTGCATCACTTACACCACACTAGAAACAGTATGTCGGACAAAGGAGGAAACTCTGAGTCTCCCCTTGTGTCAGTTGACCCTCCACAGGTCATCCCTTCAAGATATACTGTGCTGAGCTTCAAGGAGTTAAGACAGGTGTGTCACTCCCGGAAGATCAAGCAGGGGTCTAACCCCACCACGTCCTTTCTGATTGGTCTCTTGGAGACTTATGATGCCAGAAAAGCTGAGACCCGTCTTAGCTCTTCTAATCCAGAAGGAGACATGCCTCCCCTCGAGGGAACCAGAGACGATCCTGACCTCATCCACCTCGCAACTGAGAACGAAGATGTGGAGGATGATGAGGATGAGGATCCCTCTGGGGATGAGGCAGATAAGGGACAGGTAGAAGTCGTTAGACTAAGCAGGTCCAACTTAAGCAAACATGATAGTGGTACTGGGGGACCCCCGGCGCTACTGTCAGGTCCGCTTAACATTGGGAATGGACGAGCCCGATCTCTGTCGAGAGACTCTGGCAGATCCCTTCAAACCAATGGCTCTCACAACTCTTCGCAAAGAGGGATGACGTCCCCTCAGCGGAGAGTGTACGAAGCTAAGGAAAGGGCAGCTAATCTGAGGATCGAAAGGGAAGAACTTGCCCTGGCCAAAGAAAGGCTTGCCTTTGCTAGAGAGCAACAGTTAAGTGGGGTAGTCCCCACTGGTGGCAGCATTGTACCTAGTAATAGGGAAAGGAGTTTTGATACGAAACACCTTGGTAAGATAGTGCCCCCCTTTAAACAAGGGGACGACATCCACAAATGGATTACTGCTTTGGAGAGGGCCTGCACTGTGCAAGGTGTTCCCCAGAGTCAGTGGGCAGCTATCTTGTGGCTCTCCTTTGAAGGTAAAGGAAGAGACAAGCTCCTCACCACAAGGGTAGAGGATGCCAATAATTACCACGTCTTGAAGAATACACTCGTTGAAGGGTTTGGCCTAACCACTGAGCAGTACAGGGTGCTGTTCAGGGATACCCAGAAAACGCAGTCTCAAGATTGGTCTGACTTTGTCGATTGTGCCACTAAGGCTTTTGAGGGCTGGTTGCTGGGCAGTAAGGTTACTGATTACAAAGGATTGTATAATTTGATGATGAGAGAACAAATTTTAAACAATTGTCAGAACCAGTTGTTGCATCAGCATCTTGTCGACTCGGATCTGACCTCTCCCCAAGAATTGGGAAAGAAGGCAGACAGATGGGTTCATACGAGAGTTAAACAGAACCAGGGCCAGAATCAAGGTGGTCAGAAGAAAGCAGACCAGAAGGGTAAAGATTCTAAGGGGGAACAAAATGACCAGAAGTCTTCGACAGGTCCCCAACAACCCAAAGAGGGTGGGGGTCAGGCTCCCCAAAAGAAGAAAGAAGGCCAATCCAAAAGATGGTGCCAGTACTGTAAAAGTAAATCTCACTGGTTTAGTGAGTGCACCAAGAAAGGAGGAGGGCAGACTCCTGCCACTGCAGCCCCTAAGGCACCTGTGCCCCCTAGTACAGTCAGCAGTGGTAGTGCGCCTCCCAAGGGTTTAGTAGGGTTAACCCTGGGTTCTGAGGGGCGTGACAACTTAGTTGGCACACTCACTCAGGCTGTCCTTGTCAGTACAGGGGACGCGGACGTGTCCCCTGACATAAGTCCCAATACTTTGGGCAAATACAGACAGACGCCTTTCATAAATGGAAAGATGGCTCAGGCCTATAGGGACACTTGTGCCAGCGTCACCATGGTGACGCCTCACTTTGTGGACCCTGGACAGATCATGCCAGGTACAGAATTCCTGGTGACCAATGCAAGCAATGTCACTACCAATCACAGTATGGCAGTTGTAGCTTTCTCCTGGGGAGGGGTAACTGGCCAAAAGAAGGTTGTAGTTAGTCCAGACCTCCCAGTGGATTGTTTGTTGGGCAATGATTTGGAGTCATCACAATGGTCAGAAGTGGAGCACCGGACTCACATGGAAATGTTAGGTTTGCCAGCACATGTGTTCGCTGTGACCAGGTCACAGGTCAGGAAATGCCCCACTGAACAGGTGCTGGATCCTGGAACAACGGACCAGACACCTCCCAAGAAAAAGAGCAGTAGGGTTAAGGCTGCGCCTTCCCCCTTGCCCCAGGTCGTGCATCAAGTCTCAGAGGAGGCTGACCTACAAGAATTGAGGGAAACTGAGCCTAGGGAGTTCGAACTTGATCAAGTTGAATTCTTGGGTTCAGGGGGACCCTCAAGGGAAGACCTGGGGAAGGACCAGTTAGACTGCCCTTCTCTTGAACCCCTCAGACAGCAGGCTGCTGCTGAGGCTGCTGGGAACGCCACAGGTACCCACAAGGTATACTGGGAAGATGGACTCCTGTACACTGAGTCAAGAGACCCCAAGCCTGGCATGACCAGGAGGCTGGTTGTACCCTTGTCTCAGCGAGGTTTCCTACTTACCTTGGCCCACGAGATTCCCTTAGCAGGTCACTTAGGCCAGACGAAAACGTGGGACAGGCTTGTCTCGCACTTTCACTGGCCTCATATGAACGAAGATACCAAGGAGTTTTGCCGCTCCTGTGTCACTTGCCAAGCCAGTGGTAAGTCAGGTGGCACGACAAAGGCCCCCCTTATACCAATGCCTGTGGTGGGGGTGCCCTTTGAACGGGTGGGGATCGACATCGTCGGTCCCATGGAACCACCAACAGCATCAGGGCACAAGTTTATACTGGTGGTAGTGGATCATGCCACCAGGTATCCTGAAGCTATTCCCCTTAGGACCACTACAGCACCTGTTGTGGCAAGAGCCCTAGTTGGAGTATTCTCCAGAGTGGGCTTCCCTAAGGAGGTCGTCTCCGACAGAGGTGCAAACTTTATGTCGAGCTACTTGACTGCTATGTGGAAGGAATGTGGTGTCAACTACAAGTTCACTACACCCTATCATCCACAATGCAATGGGCTTGTTGAGAGATTCAACAGGACCCTGAAAGGGATGATTCATGGACTACCGGAAAAGCTTCGGCGTAGATGGGACGTCCTGATCCCCTGCCTCTTGTTCGCCTACAGAGAAGTCCCACAGAAGGGGGTTGGCTACAGCCCTTTTGAACTTTTGTACGGACATCCTGTAAGAGGACCCCTGTGTTTGGTGAAGGAAGGATGGGAGAGACCTCTCAAAAAGCCTGCAGCCAACATAGTGGACTATGTGCTTGGCCTCCGCTCGCGGATGGCTGAATACATGGAGAAGGCATCTGAAAACCTTAAGGCCAGCCAAGAACTCCAAAAAGCTTGGCATGACCAAAAGGCTGTCTTGACTGTTTATCAGCCCGGACAGAAGGTGTGGGTGTTGGAGCCAGTGGCCCCAGCAGCACTCAAGGACAAATGGTCCGGGCCCTACACCATCCTGGAGAAAAAGGGAGAGGTCACCTACCTGGTCGACCTGGGAACTCCCCGGAGCCCCCACAGGGTGCTTCATGTCAACAGGCTCAAGGCATATGTCGACAGGAAGGACATGAGTTTGCTCATGGCCCTAGATGAGGGACAGGAAGAGGAGAGTGACCCTCTCCCCGACCTGCTCACTCAGAATCCTGACGATGGATCGGTAGATGGTGTTGTCTTTTGTGGCAGCCTCTCCGAACATCAGCAGAACGACTGTAAACAGGTTCTTCAGTCGTTCAGACATATGTTTTCTCTAACCCCCAGTCAGACCAATTGGTGCACCCATGAGGTCGACACTGGTGACAGCCTACCCGTTAAGAGTAAAATCTACCGGCAGCCTGATCACGTTAGAGACTGCATCAAGAGTGAAGTGCAGAAAATGTTGGAGCTGGGAGTCATTGAACCCTCGGACAGCCCTTGGGCTAGTCCCGTAGTTCTAGTGCCGAAACCTCACACCCAGGGCGGTAAGAAAGAGATGAGGTTCTGCGTAGACTACAGGGGTCTCAATGCAGTCACTAAGACTGACGCCCACCCAATACCAAGGGCAGACGAGCTTATCAATAGATTGGCTTCGGCCAACTACTTAAGTACGTTTGACCTGACAGCTGGGTATTGGCAAATCAGGTTAGCTGAGGACGCCAAGCCTAAGACCGCATTTTCGACCCCTGGTGGGCATTATCAGTTCGTGGTGATGCCCTTTGGTCTGAAAAATGCACCTGCCACCTTCCAAAGGTTGGTGAATCAAGTCCTTACTGGGCTGGATGACTTCTGTGCGGCGTATCTTGACGATATTGCTGTCTTTAGCTCCACCTGGGAGGATCACCTGGTCCACCTGCGGAAAGTGTTAGAGGCTCTGCAAGCGGCAGGCCTCACTATCAAGGCCACCAAGTGCCAGATAGGGCAGACACAGGTTGTATACCTGGGCCACCTTGTAGGTGGAGGCCAGGTTCAGCCACTGGAGAGCAAGATACAGTCAATCAGGGACTGGGCTCCTCCAACCACCCAGACTCAGGTTCGAGCTTTCTTGGGCCTGACTGGATACTACCGGAAGTTTGTCAGGAACTATGGTTCCATCGTGACACCATTAAACGAACTGACAAGCAAGAAAATGCCAAAAAAGGTTCAGTGGACAGCGAGCTGTCAAAAAGCATTCGATGACCTAAAGCAGGCCATGTGCACGGCGCCTATCCTCAAGAGTCCGGACTACTCCAAACCATTCATTGTCCAAACAGATGCTTCTGAGTTGGGTGTGGGAGCTGTTCTTTCTCAACTGAATTTTGATGGTCAAGACCAGCCCATTGCTTTTATAAGCAGAAGGCTGACCCCTAGAGAGAAGAATTGGTCAGCTATTGAGAGGGAGGCCTTTGCTGTGGTTTGGGCCCTGAAGAAGCTGAGGCCATACTTGTTTGGCACTCACTTCAAGATTCAGACCGACCATAAGCCCCTCTTGTGGCTAAAATCAGATGAAGGGTGAAAACCCCAAACTGCTAAGGTGGTCCATTTCCCTACAGGGGATGGACTTTACAGTGGAACATAGACCTGGTACTGATCATGGCAATGCCGATGGGCTATCCAGATATTTCCACTTAGAACAAGAAGACTCACCTGGTCAAGGTTAGCTTATTGTTCCGACGTTTGGGGGGGGGTCATGTAGGAGAGTAGGGTCTGCAATCCTATGATCACCCAGGTTTTTTTTGCTCTTGTTTCACTGGTTTACGACTTTCTCTGGCTGTGGGCCTGCTAATCAGACCCACAGCCTGGCTGTTCTCTTTCTAAATTACGACATGTACCCTAGGTGCATTTACCAATTGGTACTGGGCCACCTTATCAGACCCTGTAACTCAGGGCATAGGTGTACCCAGGGCCGCCAGGGGCTGCAGCATGTATTATGCCACCCCTGGCTGGCCTCCTAAATTTGACACAACTGGCTGCATGACAGCTGGGGCGAAGTCGTGTAATCACCCTTTGCTTTGGATATAGTAGCCCTATATCTAACCATACAATGGACACCCGAGTTCCTATCAGTCACTCCTATGGCAGGCCTTGACAATCCTGAAGGCAGAGTGCGTGGGCTCGTGTGAACTAGGCTCTGGCCCGAGCCGAGCCCGGTTGCAGCTTGCGGAATCAAGACCCAATGGCTGTTCCATGATAACGCGTACCACATCGGTAACTTCGGTGTCGCGTTATCAAGACATGTCGAGTAAGGTGTCATACGAATCGGGATGCTGCCCTCTCACCAACTCTGGCGACGAGGTTAGCATTCCGCCCTTCTAGGGGGACACGACATGTACGTAACTGTGAACCCCGGTTAAAGTTAACTAAAGCCTCAGCTCCACAAAATGGATGCTGCCACCACAGACACGAGTCTGACCTCCTGCTGCTGGGAGTCCTTCCAGCGAGGAGAGCTTGGACAAAGGGTTTCCTGTCGAGGGCGGTGTTCGCACCGTCCCAGACAGGGTTTGTGTATTCTGGGTAGGTAGGGCTTTTGCGAGAAGGTGACTGCGGAGTGGCACCCCGGTGCTCACTACGCATCTGCCGGTCAGAACCAGTTCCAGGGGCGCCAGCCCTGGCCTGGGGAAAGTCCGGCAGGGGAGAGGGGTGTAACTACCCCCCTTCCTGGTCCCACCCTTAGGGCAGGACCTAGTCATGTACCCACCCCTTTCTTTAGGATAAAGACCGGAGCGGGGACCCTTCCAAATTAGATCATCTTTGAATCAAGAACTACTTTCTACGAAAGGACACTCAAGACTCTTCTCAAGATTTCTCCCTTGTGACTAAGGAGTAGTCACCCTGCATCAGCGGGCACCATCTAAGAACTCTGCGGTTTGCTGCAAGTCCTTCCTCAAGGATCCGACGGCCCAGCTCGACGAGAACCGGCTTCCCTGGCCCCTCTGACCTCTACCCACGTCATCAGCTCAGCTATGATCTGTGGGTGCGACGAGACCTCGAGGGACCGGCCATCATCAGAACCTGCACGCTCTTAACCAGCACGACCATCGAAGCAATTCTCTGGTGAGTGCTCTGGGGTCCGAGAAGCCCCGACCCTGAGCCGCTCCAGCACCGAAGTGCAGTCTCCCAGCATCTCCACGATCTGCGTGGGGCCCTTCTGCTCGCTGCTCAGCACGTTGTCTGGTCACTAGCCGCTGGCTTGTGCCCTTCTGTGACGACATCCGACAATCAACACTGCTGGTCTGGTTGCTCCAGACTGGCCCTTGCTTCCATCTTTGCGAGAAGCACCCCGGGCCCTCCTGGTCCACTCAAGACGCCATCTTAGGCCCACCACGTGGCCCTGAGATCTGCCAAGGCTTGTTGCCCCATCCTGGGCCCAGCGACGCCGACAGCATCATCCTTCGTGGGACAGCTCGCACCTCCACCGTGGTCGCCGATAACGCCTCCTGGTCCGTGAGACTGCAGAGCCTAGCGTCGCCCACTCACCTGGTCGAGGTGACGGCCAACCGGTGCCCTCCTGGTACCCTCTGACTACTGGCTAGTAGTACGAACTTGGTCCCCTCTGCTTTCAGGTATCAACGATCTCTGATCCAGGCTTGGATCTCTACGAACTATTCATCACTGGTCGCCGGCCAGCAACTCTTTTTCTCCCGGCTCCTGGCTCGTCAGCGAAGACCCCGACGCCTGTAAGACTTGTGCAGCCGCAGCCCTCGTGGCTAGGTAACTCGGCATTTCGGTGCCTGCATAGCCTCTTTTACTCTAGGGTCCCGAGTCCCTCGCTTCCGACTTGCCTTATCGGGTCCGCCCGAGACCTTAAACTTTCCGTGTCCTCGGACACTTGTTTTAATTGTGCACTTCAAGTATTTTCCTAAGAGATTTGGTTTGTGCTTAGTACCCTGTCCTCATAAAGAGTACAGGGCTGTTGTGATTCTTAATAAATACTGTTTATTTTCATAACACTTGTGTGGTGTCCTTTCACTTGGTGTTCAAGGGGTATGTGATGGTATAACAGCTGGCTTAACACGCCCTCTCGAGTCTTTAGCCTTAGACTGCTCGTATCCACGCTACTAGGATAGCTGGTCTATAGGTTGACTTACAACCAAACACCATAAGGGTCGTTGGAACGATACATAGCGGTCGCTAGAATAGCGAACGCTGCATATCGGGCCAACTTCTCACAGTTAGTACCGCACATGGCATTCAATTCTTCCCAGATTGACATCGTGGTTAGGAGACAGGATACCGAGGGCAACTATGTACAGATCAAAACGATAGAGAGGGAAAGGTTAGCATGTGACTGTACCTCCTCCTGTAGTAGAACCAAATGTAGTGGCCCGTCCCGTCCTCCTCTGGCCTCTGAGGGCCACAGAGGGCCCGCCCTTTCCCCGGGCTTAGCCCGGCGCAGTCCCGCGCGCGTCCCGCGACGCGGAGGGAGCCTCGTCCTTTTTCTGCGCCTCCGGGCGCGTAGCTACCGGAAATGCCCCTCACAGGCTGCTGGGAGCTGTAGTCTGCCGGCGGCCGTGCAGGTGGAAAGCAACGGCGGCGTGCAGCACTCACAGCATGTGGGCCCCAGCAGCAGCAGCAGTGCCGGAGTGTGCCCGGTGAGTCCCGGTGAGTCCCGGTGAGTCCCTCCTGCTCCGTGACCCGTGGCTCTAGTCCTGGACTGGACTGTGTCCCCCTGCTCCTCAGTGGTAGCCTCGTCCTTTTTCTGCGCCTCCGGGCGCGTAGCTACCGGAAATGCCCCTCACAGGCTGCTGGGAGCTGTAGTCTGCAGGCGGCCGTGCAGGTGGAAAGCAACGGCGGCGTGCAGCACTCACAGCATGTGGGCCCCAGCAGCAGCAGCAGTGACGGAGTGTGCCCGGTGAGTCCCGGTGAGTCCCTCCTGCTCCGTGACCCGTGGCTCTAGTCCTGGACTGGACTGTGTCCCCCCGTTCCTCAGTGGGAGCCTCGTCCTTTTTCTGCACCTCCGGGCGCGTAGCTACCGGAAATGCCCCTCACAGGCTGCTGGGAGCTGTAGTCTGCCGGCGGCCGTGCAGGTGGAAAGCAACGGCGGCGTGCAGCACTCACAGCATGTGGGCCCCAGCAGCAGCAGCAGTGACGGAGTGTGCCTGGTGAGTCCCGGTGAGTCCCTCCTCCTCCGTGACCCGTGGCTCTAGTCCTGGACTGGACTGTGTCCCCCCCATTTGTAATATAATATGTGTTGTATTTACGTGACTTCGATGTATTGATATTACAAATAACAATGGCTTAATCATTAATACTTAAATAAAAGTTATTGTAATTTATAATGGCAATAGCTTAAACTTTTGTAAATAACTTTTCTGAAGATTATGTTCTGTGTATTTTATTGTGATGAAAATCCAAGAACAGAAGTGAAATATTAACATCTTTTTGTGAAATTTGTAATAAAACTTGAAACATTGAGAGAAAATATTTAAATCTGTTGTTGTTGAATGGTTGCACAGATTGATGCTGTGGTGGCACTGAGTGATGTTGTTGTGGCGGCGAGTGATGCTGTGGCGTTCAGTGATGCTGTGGTGCTGCTGAGTGATGCTGTGGTGATGCGATAGATAGATAGATAGATAGATAGATAGATAGATAGATAGATAGATAGATAGATAGATAGATAGATAGATAGATAGATAGAGTGAGTGCGATAGATAGATAGATAGATAGATAGATAGATAGATAGATAGATAGATAGATAGATAGATAGATAGATAGATAGATAGATAGATAGATAGATAGATAGATAGATAGATAGATAGAGGGCGATAGATAGATAGATAGATAGATAGATAGATAGATAGATAGATAGATAGATAGATAGATAGATAGATAGATAGATAGATAGATAGATAGAGGGCGATAGATAGATATATGGCGATAGATATATAGATAGAGGGACGGCGATAGATAGATAGATAGATAGATAGATAGATAGATAGATAGATAGATAGATAGATAGATAGAGGGAGGGCGATAGATAGACAGATAGATAGATAGATAGAGGGAGGGGGATAGATAGACAGATAGAAAGAGTGCGGGCTATCGATAGATAAGAGTTATGGCGATAGATAGAGTGAGTGCGATAGATAGGTAGAGTGAGTGGGATAGATAGGTAGAGTGAGTGTGATAGATAGGTAGCGTGAGTGCGATAATAGGTAGAGTGAGTGCGATAGATAGGTAGAGTGAGTGCGATAGATAGGTAGAGTGAGGGCGATAGATAGATAGATAGATAGGTAGAGTGAGGGCGATAGATGGATAGAGTGAGGGCGATAAATAGATAGAGTGAGGGCGATAGAGTGAGGGCGATAGATATTTAGAGTGAGGGCGATAGATAGAGTGAGGGCGATAGATAAATAGATAGATAGATAGAGTGAGGGCGATAGATAGAGTGAGGGTGATAGATAGAGTGAGGGTGATAGATAGATAGAGAGTGTGGGTGATAGAGTGAGGGCGATAGAGAGAGTGAGGGCGATAGTTAGATAGAGAGTGTGGGCAATAGAGTGATAGAGTGAGGGTGATAGATAGAGTGAGGGCGATAGATAGATAGCGAGTGTGGGCGATAGATAGATAGAGTGAGGGCGATAGATAGAGTCTGAAATCAGTATGTTACACTAAATATTGAAGTATTGAGGCCAGGGATAGAAAATGAAACACTGAGGTCAGCGGGTGTGTGTGTAGGGGGAAGAAATAAACGTGAGAACAGCAGACTGAGTTGGTATGAGAGGAGAGCAACAGAATAGAATGAATGATACCCACAGGAAAGACAAAGAGTGACAGAGAAAGAGAAAAAAGAAAAAGAACAAGAAATTCTGTGTGTGTATGCGCTTGAGAGATACAGAGGAAGCGAGAGAGAGAATGAGTGAAATTGAGCGATGAGGAAACGATAGACTGTCAGGATGAGAGTGATCCCAGGATAGAATAAAGCAAATAGAGGATGAGTGCCTAGGTGATGGTCAGACAGAGAAAGTGACAAGGCAGAAGACTAGAGACGGAGAGTAAAAAGAGCAACAAAGAGGAAATTAAAAAGAGGGGAGGGGAAATTATGAGAGGAAGAGTGGAAAGAGTGGAAGGAGAGGGAGAGGAATAAGAAAATGGGCGACAGAAGTATTGGAAAATGAAGAGAAATGAATATACAGGAAAGGGGGAATGAGAGTAAAATACATGGAATTCATGGAGAAAAGCAAATGAGTGAAGGGGAGAAAGTGAAACTGACAGAAACAAAATGTGAATTGATGTTTGTCACAGAAAAAAAACACAACGCTTGACAACAAAAAGGTTAGGTAATGTTAGAATTAACAAGTAGAAAGAAAAGAGAAGAACGTTGAAAGATATGAAAGAGGGAAAGTTGAGAGGGGGGACACATAGATATTAGTGACATGAGCACAATCTATAGAAAGAGTGAGAAGACCGAGTGCAAGGAAGAGAGAGGGGAAAATAAACCAGGGTGTTAGAGAGACAGAAAGAGAGCGATTAAGGAATAAGAGGGCAGAGGAAGAAGACAGGAAAAAGATAAAAAAAGAAGAGAGTGTGCGAGGGACGATAGGAGGGAGAGAAACATATAAGGGATTGATGAAGACGAGAGAGAGGGAAGATGAAAGAGAGAGATTGGTAGGAAGACAGTAAGAGTGAAGTGTTTAGCCATGTAGCGTATTACCCTGCATGCTGTGCCGCCAGGGTTTGAAGAGTTATACAATTACTACACACTGGGTCAAGTAGTCTGACTCCGGAATACATGCTTGCTTCAGGATACAAGAATACAAGCTTGCCTCAGGAAAGATTAAACAACTGAAAAGTACTCATTGCCCCAATTGAGAATAGGTGTTTCTAGGTCAGATAAGTCTGGACTTCTGATCTAATGATTATACTGCTGATGTTGTTAGGAAATCAAGTAAAATCTTAAAAGCTGTGAGGTACTTAACATACAGAGGGACCAAGTGGTAATTTTCCTTTGTTCTCGTTAAATAGAAAACACGCATAGAAAGAGTAAAGTTTGTAAAAAAAAAAGACAATATTAGCGGTTCTGTATGAACACCACACCGAGTGTAGGTGCTCTGAAATGGTGAGTACCCAATTTTGTGGGATGTTCAGCTGTACGGCAACCCCAATAAAAAACATATGCTGAGAACTTGATTTCCTGCCCTTGTTAGGCAGTTAAGTGCGACTTATTATCTATGACAGCACTTCCAAGAAAACAAGAGCCCAGACTGTCAGTTGCCTTGGCGGATAAATGGCTTTCACTACAATAGGGCAAGAACCCTAAAGGGGACATTTTTAAAACTCGCATTTCTCCAATGGATTTTCCTTGCAGAATTTTCACCTCTGACCTTTAAAAATGATGGAACGTTTTAGGAAGGGATATGCGGACTCCCAACTTAGATGCCTCTTGGAAAAAAACAGCTCCCCAAGTGGCATTCCTTAGGTAAGTAATGGGAGAAGCGCCCTCAACACTATTTACTCTACGCTCATGCTTTAGAAAGCGGAAGATTGTTCCTTGAAGTAAGGTAGGAGATAGATGTTCTTTACCTGGTTTGGAATAGGTTTATATGCTAACAGCCTGGAAATTAAATTAAATTAAATTAAAAATGGGGTAGATTGAAGTCGAGAGGTTGATTGGGGTAGTGTTAAACCTTAGGCTGCAGCATCAACATTATCGGCGCCATCTTGCCCCCTTTTCGAGCCCATTCATGCGCGTAAGCGGCAGCCATTTTTGAACACCATGGCCTCTCTGCCCATCGTTGATAGCCAGCGCGTCTCTCTCTCTCTCTCCCCTGACCTCGCAAAGCGTCCCCCGCACGCTGACAGCCACCACTCTCACATGCCTTGGGTCATAAACCCCTCTTCCACGCAGCTCTGCCTCGGAACCCCATCCTGTTCCCAGCGCGACACCTCCTTCCATTCCTTTCATGGTCCCGGATCCTTTGATAAAACCCCCTTTCCTTTGTGCCCATTTGTCTTACTCGTTCCCAGGCCGCCACCTGGCCCTGCGGATACTGTTATTGCCCCCCCCCTCCTGTACAGTAGGAAGCCTCCCCCATCAAAGGATCCACGAGTTGACCAAAGCCCCCACCCCATGAGATCCGATCGACCTCACACATTCCGTGAATCGGCGGAATGTCCAGCTGGGCGATAATCATCACCTGTTGTGACCGGGGTGGGGACTTCAACTGTAAATGTGTGTGGGAACGGGCCTGAAGCGGGGATTCCGAGGATGTCTTTCCTTACATCAAAGTAATGACAGAGATGTGTTTAACGTAATAAAATAGCGAATCCAATTGGAAGTTGGGATGCGCACTCCTTTGGTTTAATATGTTTGTAAGTTCATTGAAGGTGGGTGGTGCCCCTGAGGTTAAACCCACTGTACTTGGGTTAAATACAACTCAGTAGTGCACTGTTCTATCAAGAATAGTGTCTCCCCAGGGCACTCAAAAACTGAATGTTCAATAATTTGTTCAATAAAGTTCAAAAAAGTTCAATAAACATGTAGTTCTGTTTCAAATCTTTTCTTTACTGATTATTCTTTTCATGATTCATCTCATGGTGTATGATTATTCAAATCATTGGCCCAATGCATTTCGGGCTATGCCCTTCATCGGGGGCCCTGTGCAATTCTGTAACAATGACAAATAAAGTACAGTTTCAACAAATGATATCTCTACTTTTGTTCATTTAGGTATAAACTCAGTCAAACATTGTGCATATTTTCTATACATGCAACGGAGGAAGGAAATAGGTGTCGGTGGTATTAAAGAATGGAAAACACTGTTGGTGTGAAAGAATGAGTGCTCTGTATCCGATGATGATCGTGAATGAAGGTGAATTGGGGGTGCCTAGGGAATATATATAACGTTGTGAGAGTGCTCGGAAGGTTCACAAAATCTAACCTGGTCTGACGTTTGTAATGCCACACAGGCGTCAGATAATATCTGTAACGGGAAAAACGAGAAAGGAAAATGCTTTCATGAGCTGTGATCGCGCTACGCGTTAATCTAAAAATGAAACGAAAGTCGGATGACGAAGCTCGTCTCCGTTTAATAAGCAGGCTTACCAGGTGAAAAGTTCTTATTGAATCCTCGATGGGATTCCGGTAATGCGCGTTCGAAAATTCTTCCGCGTTCAGAGGTTTGAATGCGGGCGGAACGTTCCTATATTGTCAGGGTGAAGCTGATTGGCCGGGTGTGTGCGTTGTGCCAAATGTTACCATTGGCTCCCCGAGAATCACGTGTTGAAAACAGTCCGTGACGATGTGTTTACAGATCGAGTGTGTATTCGGAATGGAAGAATCTATATGTGATACATGATGTTCACTCGAAGGGGTACAATGCTGTGAGGGGGAAATTTGGATGTGAAACAGAGTTTAAAACGAATAGGTGATTAAAGAAATTAAATAAAATTAAAATTGAGATACATGGTGTGTGAATGCTAATTTGTGTCGTGAACTCATATCTATAAACTTTCACACCAGTAGCATATGTTCAAGTGACAGGGAAATTCATTTTAACAAATCGTAATAATACATTTATCTACAGATAGCAACTGAATTCCAAACGTTCATTGAGACCTCTTGGGGTTGTGGATGACAGTCTATTGATCCAGTATAGTTCGCGTCTTAACAAGTATTGGTCATTGTCTCTTCCTGGAAGTGATGGTGCTATTTCTAAAATGCAAAACTTCAGTTGGCTGGGATTGTGGTGATGTTCATTAAAATGTACTGCCACGGTGGATTTGCTGGATTTGAGGCGAATGTTACTGCGGTGTTCTGTCAGTCTAGTTTTTATTTTTCTGGATGTCTTGCCCACGTATGGGAGTCCACATGGACATTTGAGCATGTACACTAGGTTGGTGCTGTCACAAGTGCCATTAACTTTCAATTTGATTTTGCTTCCGCTGGAAGGATGGTTGATTTCATTCCCTCTGATAATGGAATTACAATTTCCACAATTATGGCAGGCCAACGTGCCTTTATATGTAGTAGGAGTTTGCATGGTTTTTAGTTTCAATAGTTCTTTGAGGTTTCTCGTCCGTTCATATGCGAATCTGGGATTTGATGAAAAAATTCCCTTGAAATCATCTTCCAAGGCCAGTAACGGCCAGTGTTTTAGTATGATTTTTTTGATGTTATAACTCCTGGTGGAGTATTTTGAAATGAACACGGATCTCCGTTCCTCCCTTGGAGTCGATGGTATCAAGAGTTGTTGTCTGTTCATTTGTTTTATTCTTTCCACAGCTGGTTCCAGTATGGTTGCAGGGTATCCTCGGTCCCTAAATTTCTTAATCATGTTTTCTTTCTGCTCTTCATACAATTGTGTTGAGGAGGTGATGCGTTTTACTCGTAGCAGTTGGGAGTAAGGAAGATGCTTTTTTAATGAAGGTTGGTGGAAACTTTGGAAATGCAGCAAGTTGTTTCTGTCTGTCAATTTCTGAAATACTGTAGTGTGTAATTTGTCTTGTTCTTTGATTATTAGTACGTCCAAAAATGATAATTGTTTGTGGTTGATGTTGTAGGTAAATTGGATCCGGTCATTGACATTATTGAGATTTTGAATGGCTGATGTTAGTTCGGTGGTTGATCCTTTCCACAGTAGAAAAATGTCGTCTATGTATCTTTTGTACAATATGAGATTGTCTTTCCATGATGGGTTATTGAGAATGTGCTCCGTTTCATAAAAGTGCATGAAAATGTTTGCATATGCCGGGGCGGCACAATTTCCCATGGAAGTCCCGTTACATTGTCCAAAAAATTCATTATTGTACTGAAAATAACTGTGGAATAATGTAAAATGCATTAACTCCATGATTAGCAATTTCAGATTTGTTTCGACCGTTTCACTGTTAATTAGTGTGTTCTCAAGTGCTGTTAGTCCTAAGTCGTGAGGAATTGAAGTGTATAATGCCTTCACATCAATGCTGGTCAGGATCATCTCAGTGGTGAATGAAGACTTGTGCTCTTCTAAAATGTTCAAAAAGTGGGTGGTGTCCTTGATGTATGTCGGAATCTGTTGTACTAGTGGTTGTAAATGTTTGTCAATGAATTTTCCTACTGGTTCATGGATTGAATTGACTGTAGAAACAATTGGCCGGAATGGAGGAACAGTGGGGTGCTTGTGTATTTTTGGAATCATGTAAATGTAGGGTACTGATGGATTTTGTTTGATGAGGTATTCTTTTTCTTTGTTGCCAATAATTCCTGTTTCAACAGCTTTTAGAATGATGGTAATCAGGATTTTTTTGTATTCGTTGGTTGGGTCTCCTCTCAATTTCATGTAAGTGTTATTGTCGTTCACATGGTCCTTTACGTTCGTTTCATAAAACTCAGTGTCCATGATTATAAGGGCGCCGCCCTTATCTGCCTGACGTATGGTGATGTTTTTGTTCTCCGCCAAATTTTGAATGGCCATTCTCTCCTTTTGGGTGAAGTTGGTTCTTTTGGGTCTGGGCGCTTTAAAGATTTTTAAGACGTCTTGATTTACTACTTTTTCAAAGGCATCGAGTACCTTGTGGCTCACTGGTGGTATGTAGCGGCTGGGGTTCCTGAGTCCTCTCAGTTTGTCTGTTTCGGTGTCTGCTGTTGGTTTCTCTACCACATTAGAAAAGAAATGTCTGAGGCGTAAGTTCCTTAGAAATTTGTAAACACAGATTTGTGTTTCTAATAAGTTCGAGTGGTAAGTAGGGACGAATGATGTGCCTTTTTGTAGAGTTTTGGTTTGAAACTCGTTGATGTTCTGGCTTGAAATGTTGATTACTAGGTCCTGTGACTTCTGGTGTTCTGTGCTATACTTTCTGGTTGTTGGTCTCTTGTTCTTCCTGCTTCTCCCCCTCCTGGTTCTTTTGGGCGTCCATGGCCTCTCTCTAAAAAAGGAGTCGATGTGGAAGTAGACGTTGTTGCTTGTTGTTGGTTTGAATCAAGTGTTTGATTTTCATCTCTGGATCTTTGAGCGTTTCTTGAAGTTGTAGGACCTCTTCTGTTGGATTGTGAATCGTCTGATGAAGTCTCGTCCGATGATTTATACTGGGGTTTTTGTTGTCGTCTGCGGGCATATATATCTGCCCAATTGTATACTTCTCCGGTGCGGTAATCGGTGGTGTCCCTTTTAAACTTTCTAATTTTGCGTTCATTTATCTCTTTGGTGTAAATATCGAGTTGTTTATTGATGTCTGTTAGTACTTCGTCCCATTCCTCTTTGGTTAACATGGTGTTTAATTCATCCTTGAGTGCAGCTGTTTCTTTATTTAAATCTTCAATAAGTTTGGCCAGTTCTTCTATAATAAGTAGTATTAGATCAAGGGAGCATTTATTCAATATTGCGAACCATTTTTCTGTGAAGCGAGCATTATTCTTACACAAGGTTGATTTGAGGGATATCCGTAGACCTCGTGGAATTCGCTGTGCCTTGTGGTACTTTATTAAAGTACTTGCGTGTAATCGTTGGTTAACTATGCGTTTGGACATGTATAGTAGTTGCTTAATGTTTGCTTGCGTTGAACCTGTACTGGTGCCGGGGCTTTCATCCTCCTGAATTAGGGCGTAGATTCTCTTTGAATCATCTTCCGTAAATGCCAAAGTGTCGGCTCTTTGATCAGTTGAGTGTGATAGTTCGTCAAATTGCATGTTGTTTTTTGGGTGCTGTATCCACTGTTTTTGGTACAGGAATTGATAAAATAGCGAATCCAATTGGAAGTTGGGATGCGCACTCCTTTGGTTTAATATGTTTGTAAGTTCATTGAAGGTGGGTGGTGCCCCTGAGGTTAAACCCACTGTACTTGGGTTAAATACAACTCAGTAGTGCACTGTTCTATCAAGAATAGTGTCTCCCCAGGGCACTCAAAAACTGAATGTTCAATAATTTGTTCAATAAAGTTCAAAAAAGTTCAATAAACATGTAGTTCTGTTTCAAATCTTTTCTTTACTGATTATTCTTTTCATGATTCATCTCATGGTGTATGATTATTCAAATCATTGGCCCAATGCATTTCGGGCTATGCCCTTCATCGGGGGCCCTGTGCAATTCTGTAACAATGACAAATAAAGTACAGTTTCAACAAATGATATCTCTACTTTTGTTCATTTAGGTATAAACTCAGTCAAACATTGTGCATATTTTCTATACATGCAACGGAGGAAGGAAATAGGTGTCGGTGGTATTAAAGAATGGAAAACACTGTTGGTGTGAAAGAATGAGTGCTCTGTATCCGATGATGATCGTGAATGAAGGTGAATTGGGGGTGCCTAGGGAATATATATAACGTTGTGAGAGTGCTCGGAAGGTTCACAAAATCTAACCTGGTCTGACGTTTGTAATGCCACACAGGCGTCAGATAATATCTGTAACGGGAAAAACGAGAAAGGAAAATGCTTTCATGAGCTGTGATCGCGCTACGCGTTAATCTAAAAATGAAACGAAAGTCGGATGACGAAGCTCGTCTCCGTTTAATAAGCAGGCTTACCAGGTGAAAAGTTCTTATTGAATCCTCGATGGGATTCCGGTAATGCGCGTTCGAAAATTCTTCCGCGTTCAGAGGTTTGAATGCGGGCGGAACGTTCCTATATTGTCAGGGTGAAGCTGATTGGCCGGGTGTGTGCGTTGTGCCAAATGTTACCATTGGCTCCCCGAGAATCACGTGTTGAAAACAGTCCGTGACGATGTGTTTACAGATCGAGTGTGTATTCGGAATGGAAGAATCTATATGTGATACATGATGTTCACTCGAAGGGGTACAATGCTGTGAGGGGGAAATTTGGATGTGAAACAGAGTTTAAAACGAATAGGTAATTAAAGAAATTAAATAAAATTAAAATTGAGATACATTGTGTGTGAATGCTAATTTGTGTCGTGAACTCATATCTATAAACTTTCACACCAGTAGCATATGTTCAAGTGACAGGGAAATTAATTTTAACAAATCGTAATAATACATTTATCTACAGATAGCAACTGAATTCCAAACGTTCATTGAGACCTCTTGGGGTTGTGGATGACAGTCTATTGATCCAGTATAGTTCGCGTCTTAACAAGTATTGGTCATTGTCTCTTCCTGGAAGTGATGGTGCTATTTCTAAAATGCAAAACTTCAGTTGGCTGGGATTGTGGTGATGTTCATTAAAATGTACTGCCACGGTGGATTTCCTGACCAGCATTGATGTGAAGGCATTATACACTTCAATTCCTCACGACTTAGGACTAACAGCACTTGAGAACACACTAATTAACAGTGAAACGGTCGAAACAAATCTGAAATTGCTAATCATGGAGTTAATGCATTTTACATTATTCCACAGTTATTTTCAGTACAATAATGAATTTTTTGGACAATGTAACGGGACTTCCATGGGAAATTGTGCCGCCCCGGCATATGCAAACATTTTCATGCACTTTTATGAAACGGAGCACATTCTCAATAACCCATCATGGAAAGACAATCTCATATTGTACAAAAGATACATAGACGACATTTTTCTACTGTGGAAAGGATCAACCACCGAACTAACATCAGCCATTCAAAATCTCAATAATGTCAATGACCGGATCCAATTTACCTACAACATCAACCACAAACAATTATCATTTTTGGACGTACTAATAATCAAAGAACAAGACAAATTACACACTACAGTATTTCAGAAATTGACAGACAGAAACAACTTGCTGCATTTCCAAAGTTTCCACCAACCTTCATTAAAAAAGCATCTTCCTTACTCCCAACTGCTACGAGTAAAACGCATCACCTCCTCAACACAATTGTATGAAGAGCAGAAAGAAAACATGATTAAGAAATTTAGGGACCGAGGATACCCTGCAACCATACTGGAACCAGCTGTGGAAAGAATAAAACAAATGAACAGACAACAACTCTTGATACCATCGACTCCAAGGGAGGAACGGAGATCCGTGTTCATTTCAAAATACTCCACCAGGAGTTATAACATCAAAAAAATCATACTAAAACACTGGCCGTTACTGGCCTTGGAAGATGATTTCAAGGGAATTTTTTCATCAAATCCCAGATTCGCATATGAACGGACGAGAAACCTCAAAGAACTATTGAAACCAAAAACCATGCAAACTCCTACTACATATAAAGGCACGTTGGCCTGCCATAATTGTGGAAATTGTAATTCCATTATCAGAGGGAATGAAATCAACCATCCTTCCAGCGGAAGCAAAATCAAATTGAAAGTTAATGGCACTTGTGACAGCACCAACCTAGTGTACATGCTCAAATGTCCATGTGGACTCCCATACGTGGGCAAGACATCCAGAAAAATAAAAACTAGACTGACAGAACACCGCAGTAACATTCGCCTCAAATCCAGCAAATCCACCGTGGCAGTACATTTTAATGAACATCACCACAATCCCAGCCAACTGAAGTTTTGCATTTTAGAAATAGCACCATCACTTCCAGGAAGAGACAATGACCAATACTTGTTAAGACGCGAACTATACTGGATCAATAGACTGTCATCCACAACCCCAAGAGGTCTCAATGAACGTTTGGAATTCAGTTGCTATCTGTAGATAAATGTATTATTACGATTTGTTAAAATGAATTTCCCTGTCACTTGAACATATGCTACTGGTGTGAAAGTTTATAGATATGAGTTCACGACACAAATTAGCATTCACACACCATGTATCTCAATTTTAATTTTATTTAATTTCTTTAATCACCTATTCGTTTTAAACTCTGTTTCACATCCAAATTTCCCCCTCACAGCATTGTACCCCTTCGAGTGAACATCATGTATCACATATAGATTCTTCCATTCCGAATACACACTCGATCTGTAAACACATCGTCACGGACTGTTTTCAACACGTGATTCTCGGGGAGCCAATGGTAACATTTGGCACAACGCACACACCCGGCCAATCAGCTTCACCCTGACAATATAGGAACGTTCCGCCCGCATTCAAACCTCTGAACGCGGAAGAATTTTCGAACGCGCATTACCGGAATCCCATCGAGGATTCAATAAGAACTTTTCACCTGGTAAGCCTGCTTATTAAACGGAGACGAGCTTCGTCATCCGACTTTCGTTTCATTTTTAGATTAACGCGTAGCGCGATCACAGCTCATGAAAGCATTTTCCTTTCTCGTTTTTCCCGTTACAGATATTATCTGACGCCTGTGTGGCATTACAAACGTCAGACCAGGTTAGATTTTGTGAACCTTCCGAGCACTCTCACAACGTTATATATATTCCCTAGGCACCCCCAATTCACCTTCATTCACGATCATCATCGGATACAGAGCACTCATTCTTTCACACCAACAGTGTTTTCCATTCTTTAATACCACCGACACCTATTTCCTTCCTCCGTTGCATGTATAGAAAATATGCACAATGTTTGACTGAGTTTATACCTAAATGAACAAAAGTAGAGATATCATTTGTTGAAACTGTACTTTATTTGTCATTGTTACAGAATTGCACAGGGCCCCCGATGAAGGGCATAGCCCGAAATGCATTGGGCCAATGATTTGAATAATCATACACCATGAGATGAATCATGAAAAGAATAATCAGTAAAGAAAAGATTTGAAACAGAACTACATGTTTATTGAACTTTTTTGAACTTTATTGAACAAATTATTGAACATTCAGTTTTTGAGTGCCCTGGGGAGACACTATTCTTGATAGAACAGTGCACTACTGAGTTTAACGTAATAAAGCAATAAACTCGTGTATAAGAGGCCAGGCCTCAGAGATGCGGCTAGAGCACCTCGTGAAGATACCCTGTTGTCTGATTTGACGTGTTCTGCTCCGTCGGAATAAAACTTCTGTTTCCTGCCTTCCAGTCTCCAGCGCCCGCCTCTTTATTTGGGTAAATTTGAGTGGGTATAGAGGCGACTAACGCCGGGCAACTTCGGGAAAGGTCTTCTGCCTGTACCTTTTTCATCAATTGGCGTCCCAATTGGGGGCCCATCAGCGACCAGTGGATCCAGTGGGAGAGGTCCTGACGACAGAGTGAACGACTGCAACGATCGGGAGTGCACCTGTCCGATAGACCCTCGTCTGACAGCCGATCATCCGAACTTCACTGATTCCGAACAGACCTCTCTCGAGTGATCTACGGTCCTGACTGGGAACCATCAGGAGTGCCACGAGGAATACGAAGAATAGAGGACGATCGGGCGCTGGATTCGGAAGACAAGAAACTGTCCATGCGGTCCGGGTAAGGTCGTGTAAACACGACGAATTGCGAAATGATTGTTTGATTGTTTAGAAAATACTAGTATTACTCTTTGATTGATTTATTTGAAGATTCGCTGTCTGCAAACGGAGAAACAACAGGCTCTCTCTTTGCAAACAGTGAAGGATAGGTAACGCAGCTGTTGTATCTATCTTTCTTCCCCACTGATTAATTGATTGAACCCGAACTACTGTTCGCGGATTACTTTCTGGAGATTCTCTGTCTACAAACAGGAAAGAACAGGTTCCCTCTTTGCAGGTAGTGAAAGGGTAGGGAACGCAGACCTTTGCGTGCCTATTTATTCTCCCCATTGATTATTTGATTGACCGAACATTGACCGCTCGATATTGGTTCATGAGGTATTCACCGCCTGCAAACAACGTAGAATAGAAATATTCTGTCTAGTCTTTGCACACGGTGATAAGATAGGTAGTGCTGACTCTTGTCCCCATTTCCGTCATGCCTGTCTTCTCCCCACTGATTGGTAGCCTGTTTAGCCCGGACCGCTTATTAGAGATGAACCATCCGGCTCCACTGGAGGGCACCCCTAATATGGACATGTTCATGAAACATGGATTGATCGCTATAGCCTATAGCAACTGTGGCATAAATATACGAAAAAGGATCGAGAAAGTCAGTGGCCACTGATAGGATCCTTCGATGATGATAAAATGAGCGCGCTAGAAACAGCCCTTGGTAAAAACAAGACAACGCCCACTATGCTTGATAGTTTCGGCATGTGGCGCAAAGAAACTGAACAACGTAAAAAGAAAACTGAGAGTAGGTTGGGAAAAGAGCTGCGAAAAGCAGCCCACCTAGCTGCTCAGAAACTAGAAGAAGAGATAAAAGAAAGAGAGGAAGCCAAACAGAAACTAGAAATAGAAACATCAAACCAGTGTCCGGTTAGAACGCCCCCTACGCTCTATCCTGAATTACCCTCGAAACAACGAGCCAACGATGATCTGCTGTTAGGTCCTCCGATCATCTACATGCCCCCTCCATATGCCCCTTCCCAACTCTTAGCACAGCACCCACTACCCCCAAGTACAAGCGAGAGTAGTGCCACAGCTTCGGCCCCCATGGCCTCTGTGCCGGCCGAACTCCTTGTATTAGATACTACACAAACAACAACGTTAGGCGACCCCGAGACCCGAGGGGCCGGTTCTGCAAGAACAAACAGATTAAGCAAAGATGAGCGAGCAGGGATTGACAAGATAGTAAGGACACTAGTAGAAAGGAAGGAAGATGAAGAGTATATCACAGATATATTTAAATCATATACAGGAAGTCACAGATGACACTTCACCATTCGACTGTGTTACTATGTCTTGAACGCATACGAGGACCGATATCGAGACAAAGGTCCTGAGAGCCTAACGACTCTGTACCGGAAGGTCGATATCGGGGATGAGGGCGAGTGTGATGTGACGGACCTCCTTACGTGCACGCTTGAGGTTTTCCGCCACCTCACTGAACAAAAATCGGGAACTAAAACCACGACATCCGTAGTGACCGAACCGCAAACTGAGCAATCTAACACCATGATGCCGATACGAGAAGCTGCCCCTTACTGGGTTCCTCCACGAGGTGAGGGGACTCACGATGATGCAAACAACAAAGATGCAAAAGGAAGGGTAGTGTACAACTGGGTCTACCAGCCGTGGGACCGGCAAGAGATTCTGACATTCCGGAAATCTCTGCCCGATCTACGTAAAAACCCCACTGCCTTCTATACTGAGTTAGCTACAGCCCTAGGTTCGACGATTATGACCCTGGCTGACATCGACTTGTTTTTCGGGTTATGTCTACCAGCTGATGTGTGGAAGCAAATCCGGAAAGTCGACCACCTTGAGCTGTTTGGACATACCTGGTCACAACTCGATGGCAATGATAAACAACGAGAACCTGGACAAAAGCCTTTGAAATCCATTTTAGACCTCCCAGATAAGATCGTACAGAAATTAAAAACCCTGATTCCAGAAAAGAAAGTGGACTGGTCGATAGTAACGGCCTGTCGCCAGAAACCCCAGGAGGATGTATCGGATTACTTCTCCCGGTTTGAAACGGTGTTCTCCGATTACAGCGGTCAGGACATGACCACTGCAACCGGACACCATCTGTTTGTCCAGAATTATGTTAAGGGTCTGTCACCAGAGGTCTCCCAGAAACTGCAGGCCAGCGAGAGTAGTTGGGCAGCCTAAAAACCTACGGCTATCCTCCAGATGGCCCAATATTATGAACATCAGAAAAATGAAAACGATAGAGCAACAGAGAAAAAGAAGAAAGACTTGAAAGAGAGGGTAATGATTGCGCAACTGCAAGGGGTGACTATAGGACGAGACCAATACAGGGGGAATTATCAGACGAACGTTCCTAAGACTGCACCTCCCAAGGACCGCACTTCCACTCCCCACATTGGACGTACGGACATTAGAGAGGACCAGTGCGCTTTCTGTAAAGGGACCGGCCATTGGAAATCCCAATGCCCGATCCTTTTGGAAATAATCAGAAACAAAGACCCCAAGGACATAGCGAGTGGACCGAGAAATAGGGGACAGTCGCGAGGGCCCCCAAATGACACGACTAACGATAGATCAGGCAGACCAAACACATTTGATCGACCCAGACAGAACCAATGCCAGCAATCTGACTACGATGATGTCCACGACTTCGCATAGGACTGCCAAGGGCAAGGGAGGGATCCAGTCGAGCTCTATGTTGACCAGCAAGGCCCTTATGTCACTGCTAAGGTCCTGGGTACAAGGTCTCCATTTCTGGTAGACAGTGGCGCAACACGTAGTGCGTTATCTAAACGACTGATTCCAAGGGCACCCTTGTCTGGCTCACTCATAACCTCGACAGGTTTCGATGGAACGCCCTCCACTAACCCTTTGTCTGCCCCAATCCTCTTCGACCTAGAAAACAACACCACTAACACCACGTTTTTGCTTTCTGCCAATAGCCCTGACGCCATTATGGGACTTGACTTATTGAAACACTTCCGAGCGACAATAAGATGTTCTCAAGACGGAGTTCGAGTTTTCCTCTACGACAACCCCGCTCTGCTTAGACATTGCCCTCCCCGACGCATGTTTTCCATCACCGACGCTGACACCTCCCTGCTTGACACTCTGCCTCCGCATCTGTGGGCCAAGACGGATTCGGATTTAGGGCGCATGATGATTGACCCAGTGCACGTTACTGTCCGACCAGACGCAACACTCCCAAAACTTCCACAATATCGGATATCGCCCGAGGGCGAGAAGGCATTGGTAAAGATTATTCAGTCACTGATAGACGCAGGAGTGGTAGAGGAAGTGGTCAGCAACGTTTGCAACAGCCCTATCTTGCCCATCATCAAGAAACAGGGGGAAGGAGATGAGAAAGCATACCGCTTTATCATCGACCTTCGAGAGATCAACAAAGTGGTGGTACCCCAGTACCCCGTGGTCTCAGACATCACCACCATCCTGACTCTGATCCCTTCTACGGCCACCACCTTCACTGTCATTGACCTCAAAAATGCATTCTTTTCCATCCCCATCCACCCAGACAGCCGATATCTCTTCGGCTTCACCCTAAAAGCCCGCTCATATAGGTTCTGCCGAGCACCCCAGGGCTACACAGAAAGCCCTAGCATCTACAGCCAGGCCCTCAAGAGACAATTAGATCAAGTCCAGTTACCCGATGGAGTGGTGTTAGTACAATATGTCGATGACATCCTTTTGGCAGCCGACACCACTCCCTTAGCAGTTGCAGCCACCATTCAACTCCTGCACTTCCTTGCGGAAAACGGACACAAGGTCTCCAAGAAGAAGTTGCAATTCTGCCAACCCCAGGTCACTTACCTAGGCCACCTTTTGTCCAAAGACGGAAGGAAACTCACTCCCGACCGGATCCAAACCATTCTTGAAACACCTATCCCTAAGACTCAGAAACAGTTCGCTCCCTACTAGGCCTCACCTCCTTCTGCCGGCAGTGGTTACCAAACTTCAGCCTCATTGTGAAACCGCTGCTTTCTCTGCTAGCCAAAGACGTCCCCTTCCCACTCCCTTGGACCCACGAATGCCAAACATCCTTCACGGAACTACGAGATGCCCTTTGTTCGGCCCCTGTCCTAGGTACCCCCGATTACACAAAGCCCTTCTCCCTTTACACTCACGAAAGGGAGGGGTGCGCTTTATCTGTCCTGACCCAGTCCATTGGCCCAAAGCAACGACCGTGCGCTTACTTCTCTGCCACTCTTGACCCTGTAGCCAGAGCCTTGCCTGCCTGCCTTCGAGCTGTAGCTGCCGCTGCTATCTCTATCCGACAGAGTGAGGGGATCGTGCTCTCGAATCCCCTCACGGTACTGGTACCCCATGCAGTTGACACCCTCCTGAACCAAACCAAGACGCAACACCTGACGAGTGCACGACTGACTGGATACGAATTGACTTTGCTTGCACCCCATATCACCTTGAAAAGATGCACCACACTGAACCCAGCAACTCTGTTACCTTTACCAGAGAACGATCCCAATGTGCACCCTGTACATGACTGCGTGACTCTTACGGACGAACAGACTAGAAGTAGGGTTGACCTCAGAGACACGGCTTTTCCTGACCCTGACGGAGAGCTGTGGGTGGACGGTTCTTGCATCAAACTCCCCGATGGCACCACTTCAGCTGCCTATGCAGTCACCACGGCTCGAACTGTAGTCGAGACAGCCCGCATCACACAACGATCTGCCCAGGCAGCGGAACTGATTGCCCTAACACGAGCCTGCATTCTAGCTGCAGGAACCACAGCGAACATTTACATTGACAGCCAGTACGCCTTCGGGGTGGTTCATCATTTTGGGCTCCTTTGGAGAGAAAGGGGATTCTTGACCTCACACGGCACTCCCATCTTGCATGGAGATTTAGTCTCCACCTTGATCGAAGCTGTCCTTCTCCCCAAGAGGCTTGCGGTCATCAAATGCCAGGCACACAAGAAGGTGACGGACATTATTGGACAGGGAAATGCACTAGCCGACATCACTGCCCGAACGACAGCCGAAAATAGGACGACAACACGTATGTACGTGACCAGGTCACAAGCAGAAAAATGGACTGACGCTAGGGACACTATTAGAGACATTCAAATGGCTAGCACACAACACGAACTGACTGAATGGACACGGGTGGGATTGAAGGATGACGAAGGCTGCTGGCGGACAAAGGACACAAACAAATGGTTGCTACCTGACTCGTACCTGATTCCCATACTGACTATGGCACACTCCCCTGCCCACATAGGATCAGCCCCCATGATTGAACTTGTCTCCAGAGTTTGGCACAATGATAAAATCACAGACTCTGCCAAACGTCTGGTCCAACAATGCTTGATATGCCTGCAACACAACCCCGGGAAAGGAACTCTAGTACCCCGGGGAGGGTTTGGGGTCCCAAATCACCCGTTTGAAGTCCTGCAGATGGACTACATCCAGCTAGACAGATGCCAAGGCCTGAAATATGTACTTGTAGTAGTATGCGCATTTAGCAAGTGGGTGGAAGCATACCCAACCCGTGACAACACTGCTATGGCCACTGCAAAGGTACTATTAAAGGAATTTTTCCCTCGCTACGGCCTCTGTCGAATTTTATGGAGCGACAATGGCCCCCACTTCATAGCCGAAGTCATCCAGCTCATCATAAAGGGGCTGGGCATCAAGCAGAAGTTCCACGCAGTTTTTCACCCCCAGTCTGCGGGTCTCGTTGAGCGACACAATGCCACCCTGAAGCTCAAATTGGCCAAGATAGTGGCTACCACGGGTCTGAAATGGCCAGATGCCCTCCCACTGGCATTGCTATCGATGCGTTCCACCCCCACCAAGCATCACTTGACACCTTATGAAGTTGTTTTTGGTCGACCCATGAGTGTCTGGTCTGCACCGAAACCAACTTCCATTCATGACGTCCCGGACGTCCTAATGTCTGATTATCTGTACAAATTGACTGAAACTCTGTCTGTCATTCATCAGCAGGTGCAGCAGGCCATCCCCGATGCTTCCAGGGGTCCGGGTCACGCCATCCAACCTGGAGATTTCGTGCTGATCCGAAATTTCCAGCGAACGAAAAGTCTGGAACCCAGGTGGACGGGCCTCTGGCAAGTGCTGCTCACCACCCGGACGGCTCTTCGTGTGGAGGGGAAACGGCACTGGCTGCACGCGCACCACTGCAAGAAGGTCTCCTCGACCTTGACCACAACAGAAAACATCGACAACCAAGAAGAGCTCCTGAACAAGGACCGACCGTCACTAGCCTGCTATCCTGATTCCGAAGCCCTTGAACTTGCAAAATTCTCTGATCCTACTGTGCCATCCAGAGAAGGGTATTTCCTGCGACGAAAGGAGGGAGCTTCGGCTAAGCAGACCACGGACTAAGTTAAATCTCAGAACGGTGACCTAAACATCATCAAGGGTCACCCGGAGAGACGCTAAACGAAGTCTGTGGTTCTGCCCGCTACCGAGCACCTTGAAGATGATGGAAGCGCCAAACAAGAAGATGATGGAAGCGCCAAATAAGAAGATAATGGAAGCAACAGGAAATACCCACTACAGAAACCCGAAAGCAGACAGACTCCACAGCTCA
Source organism: Lissotriton vulgaris (assembly GCF_964263255.1). Classification (NCBI taxonomy): domain Eukaryota; kingdom Metazoa; phylum Chordata; class Amphibia; order Caudata; family Salamandridae; genus Lissotriton; species Lissotriton vulgaris. The sequence goes on from NC_141700.1 coordinate 449,955,769, forward strand.
AAGACAATTGCACTTTTTATCGCGATCCTTTTCTGCTTCCTCCTCATGACCACGCTCTGGATTATGGAAGAAAATGCACCTGCTCACGAAACATTCCTGACCACTGCTCAGCCTACCACCATGAAGGAACATTATCTGATCTCGCTCTCTCCTCAACTCAGAGAGAGGTGAAAGGAATTTTGGAATAACTCTTTTGTACAGTTGCTGCACCAGCACAATCTTGCCACCAACGCCACCAACTGTTGGATCTGTGGGTTGCTACCCCACGCCACTGGACACTCGATACCTTTCATCCCTTCACCCTTTTCAGTTCACGGCTCCTGCCTTGCTTGGCTGATCCTCCTGCAAGAATGCTATAAAGACAATGCTACCTCCGGCAAAACCATGACACACTTCTATCATGGGGTCTGGCGAAACCGGACAAAGACACACTTCTGCCCGCAGACCTCCAACGACTCAATCCACATGGACATCCCTGCTAAGGAGCGAATTGAAATGCAGGTGTTCAACAATCCAACCAGAACCACCTTCTCCTACCTGCGGAAGCGAACGGCCACCACTCTGACTGTGGCCCTGTCAGTCATCAACGTCACAGGCCACATGTGCATAGAGGGGCTTGGGACACAGCTGGTAGGCCACAGTGCTTGCCGTTTCACCAGAACTTTGGACTCCACTGATCCACCTTCCTTTGTGTCGTCCCCAAATATGTATTTCGTCTGCGGCACAAAGGCTTATACCTGGCTCCCCAAAGGCTGGGGGGGCACTTGTTTCATCTCCTTCATCCTTCCTCCGACTTATGTGGCCCCAGCGAATCATCATAGACAAAAACGAGCCAAGGACATTGAACAAGCCGACTCAACAGGAGCGCAGTTCCTCGATGCTATGAAGGGACTTGTTCCACTCTGGGGCCCGATGGCAAACAGCCGTGCCATCCGACATTTGACCCAGGCAGTTTAGACCACGATGAACATCACAGCTGGTATCCTTGCTAACAACACCGCCGAACTTCAAGCAGTCCGCTTGGTGGCCCTTCAGAACCGCCTTGTCCTAGATGTGGTTCTTGCGGACCGTGGTGGAGCCTGCCGAATTATTGGGTCCAGCTGCTGTACATTCATACCGGACAATTCACCCTCAGTGTACAAGGCCATCGAACATCTCCACAGACTCTCTTCAGAAGTCCACCAGGAACAGGAAGAATGGTCGCTTGGTGGCTGGTTCTGGAGTACTGTAAAGAACTGGGGCTGGAGACTGTTTACCATTATCCTGATCCCTGTAGTTGTGATATGTGGTCTATGCTTAGGCATTCAATGTCTGCCACCTCTGTGTTCACTATGCACAAATTGTATTTGCCCTAAAACTGTGGACTTTAGAAATGAACGCATGGGAGCTTTGTATGATGCCGAGGTCAGAGATCTAATGAAGATTGATATCGAATAGGCAAGCTGGCTAGATATGTTGAAACGGGAGGACTGTTAAACCTTAGGCTGCAGCATCAACATTATCGGCGCCATCTTGCCCCCTTTTCGAGCCCATTCATGCGCGTAAGCGGCAGCCATTTTTGTACACCATGACCTCTCTGCCCATCGTTGATAACCAGCGCGTCTCTCTCTCTCTCTCCCCTGACCTCGCAAAGCGTCCCCCGCACGCTGACAGCCCCCACTCTCACATGCCTTGGGTCATAAACCCCTCTTCCATGCAGCTCTGCCTCGGAACCCCATCCTGTTCCCAGCGCGACACCTCCTTCCATTCCTTTCATGGTCCCGGATCCTTTGATAAAACCCCCTTTCCTTTGTGCCCGTTTGTCTTACTCGTTCCCAGGCCGCCACCTGGCCCTGCGGATACTGTTATTGCCCCCCCCCCCTCCTGTACAGTAGGAAGCCTCCCCCATCAAAGGATCCACGAGTTGACCAAAGCCCCCACCCCATGAGATCCGATCGACCTCACACATTCCGTGAATCGGCGGAATGTCCAGCTGCGCGATAATCATCACCTGTTGTGACCGGGGTGGGGACTTCAACTGTAAATGTGTGTGGGAACGGGCCTGAAGCGGGGATTCCGAGGATGTCTTTCCTTACATCAAAGTAATGACAGAGATGTGTTTAACGTAATAAAGCAATAAACTCGTGTATAAGAGGCCAGGCCTCAGAGATGCGGCTAGAGCACCTCGTGAAGATACCCTGTTGTCTGATTTGACGTGTTCTGCTCCGTCGGAATAAAACTTCTGTTTCCTGCCTTCCAGTCTCCAGCGCCCGCCTCTTTATTTGGGTAAATTTGAGTGGGTATAGAGGCGACTAACGCCGGGCAACTTCGGAAAAGGTCTTCTGCCTGTACCTTTTTCATCAGTAGAGTGGGGTTGGTTGAGGTCGAGAAGTTGATTGGGGTAGATTAGGGTAGAGTGGGGTAGATTGTGGTAGATTGTAGTGCACTCGTGTAGATTGAAGTAGAGTAGTTGGAAGCAGCAGCAGTCACAGTGGTCACAGTGGAACATGCACATGGGCCGCATTCTTGACGACAGTTCTAACTGCATGAAATGACCAGGTCACATAGACGTAGGTGGTCCTACCAACAGGGTGCCCCCAGCGGCCCTGCAGATTTTTGGCAAGTGCACCACAATCTCCATGTCAGAAGTTGTAATGGGAACAGTGCAAGTACAAGGGTAGCGTGTTTACTGTTGCTGACTTGAAAACAGCACTGCCTGAAGCCCACCCACAGTGGTGCATTAATGGCTCAACAATTATAACAATGGAGGGCTTCCACTGGAAGAAACAAGTGGCACCTTCTCAGCATCCTGTAATTCTGGGCAAATCACTTTATCTCGTGACATAAAAACTGAACATAAACTTGTGCAATATAACTGGTGCTCATGTAAAGCACCCCATATTTTCCAGTCAGGTTGAGGTGGCACTATATAAAAATGCAAAATAAAAAATAGTAGCTCAATTTACAGAGAGAGCAGTGGACGGACACTTATTAAGTTAAATCAATCTGTAGTTCATCCATGCTCCACAAAAACACAAGGAAGTCAGTAGTAAGTGACGCCTTGCAAGTGCTGCCGGATTAGAAGGCAGCAAAGACGAGTAAGTAGAATGCCAATGAATGGTAAGTAATGGGCAGGCTTAAAGCACCTTTTTAGAGAGTCTTTTTTAAATACAATAGGTCAGTACCAAGTGACAGAACATGCGTGCTGTCTGCAGGCTCGACCAAACTAACATCGGCACCAGCGTCAGGGCAGCTCATTGAAACAAATACCCTTTGGTCACAGACCTCATGCTATTCTGCTATACAATCACCACTGCCTTTTGAAAGCAGCACAGTATGAGGTCAACGTAAAGGACATTTTGAAGTTCCAGACTTTGTGCTTTAGAGCTGCACAAGTGCACCGGCTTGTGGTGCACAAGTGCACCGACTTTCCAAAACATTCAAGTGTGATGTTAACATAGAAGCCATTTTAAAGTTTGGGATAAGACCCATACACTTTATTGGCGTCACGCAAAATGATGGTGCCTCCCTGCAGAATGTGATGAGGCTCCCCTGAGACTCCCATATCTCACAGATATTCACTGGCCTTTTGACTGATTAGGGCTCCTTGAAAGTTTGGACCCTCCCTGCTCCTCAGGGGCAGTTGCAGCCTGTGCTACGCCCCTGATAGACTCAAATAGAACTCGATTATTCCTTGCAAAACATTGGTTACCAGCACAAAGAAGCTAGAGCAATCTCTCTCCACATTGTCCCGTCACAGCCGACACAATTAAGAGGTGGTGAGCCGGAAGGAGGGGGCACGTGGGAGGGGTAATAATTCAAAAAGATAAAAATGCGTATCTTAACATGCTGGCGGCCTACAGCGTCGCGTTGTGCCTCAGTGAACTTCCTTGTTCCAGCAGGCACTGAGGCAGCATCACAGACTCCCATCCATTCACCCATACTGTTCTCATGCTTGAGAGCAGCATGGGTATTGGCCTGAGCCGGCTGAGAAGACGCTCCGCTCAGGTCAGGGATTCTGTGGGGTTTCACAAAGCCCTTATAGAAACCTAAGTGCGTATGTGTGTTTGGTCGGCCTGAGACGGCTGTCCAAACATACATGTGCACTTAGAAGTGCACATAGCACATCTCCCCCCTCCCATACCTGGCCCTTCCCTCCCTGCACAACTAGCTCAGAGCCGGCAAGTGAAAAGTAAATCGATAGTTAAATATTGTTTCTTTTTTCATTTGCTGGCTCTGAGCCAGTGGGACGACGCACCTCCACCATTGCGGAGGAGCCACCCCTGTGTCTGTTACTACGTGGTGACAGGTACACCTGTTATGTGTGGTCTGTTCATTGCAACCCCTGGTATTTCATGGTGACAGGCACAATATGGACATTTCCACCAGTAATATGAACTGTATTTTACCAGAGCTTTTCAATAGAGCTCAAATTAAGTCCTGTGCACACATATGAGTTAGTGTTTCAAATTTTATGTTAATGACATTAGTATATTCAAACAAGAATAACGACAGGGTCGACACCAATATATATAGTATTTTTAATTATATTGTAGTTTTTTTTCCAAGTATAACATCAAAGGAAAAACCAGCCGACACGTGTTTCGTCACCATGGGTAATAACCCTTGACTCTTTAGGCCTGGGGATAACAAAATAATATGGTACAGTACAGGGTAAATGGTCAAAGGACTCTTATGCTAAAATTGTGTCGTGAAACAAAGAAAACACCTCCAAGTGAGTGGAAACCCCATGAGAATCGTGAAAAGGACACAAGAAATGTGACTTCATAAAATAGGTCAGAGACTGGTTGTGAAGTGAATGTTTCAGGGAGGGAAAAACATATGGAAAATATGCTCATGTATAGACAGTCATGAGTGTCATGATGACTAAGATCTGCGTTAAAGGAAGTTGTCCGGTTGAGGACGACAATGTTGGAGTGAGTGCACCCAAACAAGGTGACTTCAAAAGCATAAAAAAGGATAAACACTCCTAATAAACATTCAACATGCATAATTGATATCAAAGGTCAGCAAGCAAAATAAATAAATATATGCACAGAAACACGTATGGGCAAACATAGATTAAATATCGTACCACATGGCCGGAAGGAAGGGAAAGACGATTCAATAAAATTAAATAACCAATGAGTAGAGAATGGTTAGCAAAAATAACAACGCAATGACAAAATATTAAGGGGTGGTCCGGACTACGGAAACTGATAACAAACTGAGCGTAAATTATTATGAAAATTCATGCGTTTCGATAGATGACCATAGCAGGGTAATTGGCAACACCCTAATTTATACAGAATTCAAGAACGTTCTTAGACATGTGCTCATAAGTGCTGGTGAAAGCAGCACGCAGTTTAAACAAAGGAAGAAGTTAAAGACGAAACAGATAGAGAACGTGTCAAAAGTGCAAGGAACACTGGGGTGGGGACTTGACTCCTGAAAGAGTTTCTGGACGGAGCGGGTGCGCGCGACCAATACAAAATGTGGTGAGGAAGATGCTATAGAAAAGGGTACCTTAAAAGACATCAACTTTGCGGGATACGCGGAAAACAAGACAGGGGCAGGTGGTCATAATAGTGAGGTCGCAATTATGCCTATAGATTCATGGCGGAACAAAAATGTGTGGTTCGTGTAAGAACTCACCGTGGGACCGGTGATAATTCCAACCCGGACCATGCGGCTCGGATGTATGTCATTACTATGCGGTTTCTACACCGCGCTACCATTACAACGCAGGTATCACAACGCAAGTCGTTACAACGACTTGCGCTGTAGGTGCTGGACTAAGGAATAGTACGATTTACTATTCCAACCTTCAGCCTACGCAACAGTAGGGAAGGTGTTGGAATAGTAAATCTACTATTCCTTAGTCTCTAGCACCATCCAGAGCAAGTCGTTGTAACGACTTGCGTAGTGATTCCTGCATTGTAATGGTAGCGCAGTGTAGAAACCGCGTAGTAATTGATGTTCCCCTGCGGCTCTATGGTGTTCAGGATGCCAGTCGTGGCGTAAGTCGAACGTGAGAAACGTAGGGAAGACGGATAAGTATTTCCCTCATGGGTCGTGTTAGTAGAGAGACGGGTGGGTGCAGCCGTCTTCACAGCTTCCTGTCAGGGACAGAACGTCGTAATGAAATTAAGGTAAGAACGGGGCCCCAAATCACGGAAAATCAGTGTGCCTCGGTGTCTGGTAGCGCTTACCTATATGACTGTGAAAAGCCGGGTGAGTGCGGTCTTGCTATTCCGGATGCGGAGGGAGCGTACAGGGTGGGGACTGTGTCTCATTAAAGGAGAGAGAGGGAGGAGTTTCTCAATAAAAACTAGAGCGCTCACCAACATGTTGTAACGACCGGATTTTCGGACCAGATAGAATCAGCTCACCAAGACACCACCAAACGAGCCGAAACGTAACCACCTCCCTCCTCAGGACCTACTTACCAAGGCACCTACCTAAGGATGAGGAATTAGCAAAATACAAGCTTGGATCCTCTAAAACACCACACTCATACCTTAAAGTCTCGCGGCAACCTAGGCCCATACTAGACTACCCTAAGGCACTTCCGATTACTTACCATTACACACTGATCACAATCAGTGCTCGCACAAGCCACAATCCTGTGGGTATAGGCACTGTATCCCCCCAGTGCTCTCACTATTTCAAACATACACAAGCCACAATCCTGTGGGTATACACATTGACCACGGTCAATGCTCTCACTAACGCCACTTTCCCTAGCGGCGATCTCACTACACACCGTATCCTTCCGGTGCTCTCTCAAGCCACAATCTTGTGGGTATACACATTGATCACAATTAAGCATGGGCGAATTTTGCGAATCTGGCGTTCGCGAATTTGTGTATTTGCGAACTCGCAATCCGCGAATTTGCGGATTTTTTTGTTTTTTTGTGTTCGCAAGGGTTTCTGCCAGTTCGCGAGGGTTTTGTACCAGTTCGCAATTGCGAACTTACTTGTCGTCACGCAACGGTCGCGACTATGTTGTTTCTACGTCTGGTTCATCATCACAGGTTCACAGCACCCTCTGTTTCAACACTGCCACCATCTGTTTCACCCATGCCACCCTCTGGTACATCAATGCCACCCTCTGGTTCATCATCACTGTTGATTATGGGGGGGAAAAGCAAGCACACCTGCCCTGCTTCAACTGACATGAATTAATTTGGGGTTGGTTTATTAATGTGTCACTGTTTTAAAATTCCAGTCTGGCACCTGTTTCCTTATCAGTAATTTGCTTTCTGTTGCAGTGCATTTTTTTTTCCAGGACCTTTTTGGCCTACTTGTAGCTATTCTATGAGCCAGCTGTGAGGGTCAGAGCAGGGTCATACAATTGTTGTAACTAGCAACTGAACTCTGGAGGGGCCCCAGTCAGGAAACACTACAGGGAATGGTTACTAATGATGAGTTTGAACTTTTGCACCTGCTGAGTGTTTTCACTTTCGCAAAACTCGTTTTTCTGCAATTTCGCAGGATTCACGGGGCGCGAACTTGCGCGAGATTGAATTCGGAAGCCGCGAATTTGTGCGAATATGCGATTTGTTTGTTTGCGGCATGTTAGTTCGCAAGGTTTTGTGCGTTTTAGCGAGCCGCTTGTAGCGCAAAGTTACCCTTACGGTCGTTCACGGGCGTGGCTATCTTGTTTGCATGACGTGTTTCCGTTTCCGGGCGCGATGTGTAATCGCGCAAAGTGTGCGGCTCGCTAGTACAATTTTGCGTGTGTTCGCGAGGAAAATCTCGCGCGAACTTACCCACGCGGTCGTGAACGGGCGCGGCCATCTTGCTTCTCATTCATTGCTATGGTTCTGGGCATGCTTCTTCTATTCTCTCTCAATCTCTGCCATCCTTTGCTTGTTTGAAGTTTTTGTTTATCTATTTTACTTATTATCTATCCCTCTATTTTTCTAGCTCTATATTTTTGTGTTTTCTGCTACTTTTGGTTAATTGTAAACTACTTTTTTAAACTCTTTTCTTTTCTTCTCTTCCCTATTCTATTTTCTTTATTATTTAGCTTCCTTTCTGCCCAGACCATGGTAAAGGGAGCCGGGAAGCACTACAGGGAATGGTTACTACTGATGAGTTTGAACTTTTGCACCTGCTGAGTGTTTTCACTTTCGCAAAACTCGTTTTTCTGCAATTTCGCAGGATTCACGGGGCGCGAACTTGCGCGAGATTGAATTCGGAAGCCGCGAATTTGTGCGAATATGCGATTTGTTTGTTTGCGGCATGTTAGTTCGCAAGGTTTCGTGCGTTTTAGCGAGCCGCTTGTAGCGCAAAGTTACCCTTACGGTCGTTCATGGGCGCGGCCATCTTGTTTGCATGACGTATTTCCGTTTCCGGGCGCGATGTGTAATCTCGCAAAGTGTGCGGCTCGCTAGTACAATTTCGCGTGTGTTCGCGAGGAAAATCTCGCACGAACTTACCCACGCGGTCGTGAACGGGCGCGGCCATCTTGTTTCTCATTCATTGCTATGGTTCTGGGCATGCTTCTTCTATTCTCTCTGAATCTCTGCCATCCTTTGCTTGTTTGAAGTTTTTGTTTATCTATTTTACTTATTATCTATCCCTCTATTTTTCTAGCTCTATATTTTTGTGTTTTCTGCTACTTTTGGTTAATTGTAAACTACTTTTTTAAACTCTTTTCTTTTCTTCTCTTCCCTATTCTATTTTATTTATTATTTAGCTTCCTTTCTGCCCAGACCATGGTAAAGGGAGCCGGGAAGCAGCCCGAGAAGGGGAAGAGTCCCGCACCCCGTGTCCGGCTCCCGTGCGGGCGTTTGAGGGGGGAGACAGTCGCACCCCGGGAGATCTTCAGCCTGGAGGAGGTGGCCGCACTAATTTTTTATGTTCAGCGCCGCCTCCCCAGGACCATCATGGCAGGCGGCAAGATCGGTAGCGGGTACGGAATCCGGGAGCGCCGGAAGCGTTGGGAGAAGGTGTGCCGGGCCATGTACCACCACACTCGGGTCCGGCGCAGCTACAACCAGGCCACCCACCACTGGACGGATGTCCTGGACCGTGAACGCGATCTGCTCGACCTGTTTGGCCTTGAGATCCCCGGGCTTGGTATGTAGTAGTAGCTATTTCTTTACTACTCTGTTTTCTCCTGCTCTGTGTGTTATTATATTGCAAATTTTTGTTTTTTACCAAGAGCAATAATGCTGCTGATTACATTGTAGGTAAATTATATTTCAAAATCTTCTGTGCATTTCAGGTGCACTGCTCTCCTTCTCAGTAGTGTTGCTACTATGCTTATTTGTTTTCGATTTTGTGTTCATTTCATTGGCCTGTGAAATTATGTATGAGTGTAGTTTAAAGAACTGCGTAATGCTAGACACTAAGGTTCAGATTTTTAATTACCGGCGCATCCCTGCAAAGTAGCAGGGATGCGACAGTAATTGTGCGCCACGCCACCACCACCCATGGTGCGCCGTACTTACAATGCGGCGCACCATGGGCCCAAAACGTCACCAAAGCGTTACGCATCTGTGCCGTAAAGGCGGCGCATTGCTGGAGTTGTGTAGCAACGATGGCGCAGCTCCATCAATGCTCTGGGGTGCCCTATCTCCCCAATGCTGCGTCAAGCCGTACGTCTTCTTCAAGCAGGCGCAGGGTTTGAGTCACGCATCATTTTCCTTAAAGTGACTGATTGAAATCTTGTAGATTTCCCTCAGCCACTTTTAGGATGCGTTCCTGCGCAGGAACGCCCTCCCTTGCGCCGGCACACCCCCTGATGGCGCAGGGCTTTACAACGTGATACATCTCCCATATGCGTCACGTTGTTAATATACGCCGCACCATTGCGCCTCTTTTGTTCTGCCGCTGCGTCACAAAAGTCATGCAACAATGGAGCAAAAGAGCCGCAAGGGGCTTCTAAATCAGCCCCTACAGACTCAAGTCCAGTCCTTCCTTTGTACACATGGCGATAAGAAAAAATAGTGGTGGTGGATTGATAGTTTGAGTATTTTTTTTATGACTGGTTAATGTAGTAGGACACTTTAGTGTTGTCGCTGATCTGCAATCACGATGGACTTTGTCTGTCACTTCGCATGCTGCGGACTGCTGCCTGCCAATCCTAGGCAAACCTTTTTAGTACTTTATTTAGTGAGTTACATAAGAACTTTCCAAGTCGACGGTCCGCAAATCAAGCAATACTAATAACGTAGTAGACCACATGAGATCGGTCAATATTTCCTGTGGAATAGTTGTCTATTTGCTATTTCGCCAACATTTTTTGTTATTGTTCTTTTAAAATGTTTGATTTGGTTGACAAATATCATCCATGTTTTCTGGTCTTTCTTTCTTTCATGTTGTACATCAGCTCCCCCCAGGGGCAAGAGGACACAGGAGGAGGAGGAGGGTGCTGTTGAACAGGATGCAGGCCAGGATCGGGCAGGCGAGGGCTCCTTTGCTGGCCCCAGTAAGTTTTAATTTTAGTATAGAGTATCTATTTTTTCCTAGCGTTCCTCATTCGATTTTTTCTAAATCGTCTTTGATCTTCTTGTAGACTGGATCTAAATTCTTATCCTGCCTCGACTATGACTCCCTGTGGTATTACTAGATTATTCTTATTAGTCTGTCTGTGTAGCTAACTAAGATTGCACATTTGGCTATTCCATTGGACTCCCATTCTAGTCAGCAATAGCTCTATGCACTGAGTGCAGTCCTCTGGGATTGTCCATAATGTCTTTTCAAGTCTTCTAAATGTTTATGCTTTGACAATTGCCAACAATAAAAAGGTGAATGACCACCAAGAAAGAATAAGATACTACTTTACTTTTGGTTTGGATAGTAGGACAATCCATTCTACTACTGTTGCAGGGACAAATCTGCACAAACAGAACTATGGACACTAAATAATGCATTGCTTAGCTTATCAATTATAATAGGTGCTGTTAGACTTTCCACATACCTCAGTGATAACAGACTTTGTAGTTGAACCCCCAATCTCCTTACTGACTAGATAGTGTGGCAGAGTCATTTAGCTCCCAAAGTCACCGATGATTGATCCCCAATGATGATTAGATTATCCAACTCAGGACAAGAGTACGGAGTCAGAGTCAAGAAGTGTCAGAGGCACGGACTCAACCTTTAGCTCATCCACTCTAGTCTGGAGGACCAAAAACCACAGAGTCTATTTAAGTTTAAAATCTTTATTAAAAGTAAACACATTTATTAAAATCAAGTTTGTCATAAAACTAAATGTTTAACTGAAAATGGAAAAGTGCTTAGTGCTGACGATTAATTGGACACATTTCTTGTGGTCGAGCCGAGCTCTCACTTGGTTTGAACTTGATCCTGCTTGTGTTCTTAGAAGTCAAGCTTCTGTCTGTTAGGAGAAAAAGTGGTGCGTGTTAAAAATAAAAAAGCAAGCATTCATCAGTTGTGCCAAAAAGTGCAGCAAGACAACAGCCTTCCCTGGAAAAAGGGACATTTTTACTTTAGAGTAGACAGTCACAAATTATTACATTGTATTCTGTTTTTTTTCACATTTCTTTATTCCTCCTAGAGCAAATATATAGTAGTGAGTGGTGTATTCTAACATTCTTAAATGTACTTTGTAGGTGGAACATCTGGAGGCGGGCCAGCGTGGAGGTGGTGGTATTGGACGAGGGGAACAACTCTGGGGAGGAGGCGGTGCTAGTGCCGGACGTGCCTGTGAGGGTTAACACGGTGGTGGCGGGCAGAGGTAAGCTATATATTCCTTACTTATTGAGATTGAAGACTGCAGAGTGTGCTTTCTGCACGGGTGTATTATAAATCAACCAGGTAGTAGCCTCCTCTAAATGTACTTCGACTTAGCTGTGAAGTTTTTGGCGAGAAGAATCCCAATCAGATCCGAGATGAACTTGATGGATGGGATGAACGAAAAGCGAAAGAAGGGTGTAAGTAAGTGTGGAAGGACGAGAAATTTAATGATGACTGGCAAAGAAGAATGATATGTGTTTGCTTGGTCCCCGAGGTGGCTGAGAAGGAAAGAATATGGTATGGTGCATGGCTGGGTGAATGATGAAGCAAGGATGGGTGGAAGGAGAACAGCCTGGGTGGGTGAAACAGAAACTGTATGTGTGCATATACTTTGAATGGATGGATGCCTGGATCATGGTACTATCTGACTCTTGGATAGCATATGTGTATCTAGAGAGAGTAGACGGTCACTGGATGAACTAAGTGTTACTTTGAAGAGCATGTAACACCGCACCCGCAAGTCCGTTCCAGTGTAGGAAAGACAAGGAAAAGAAGTTGTAATTTTGTCCAAATACTACCATGAATAGTAGCAGTAGTTTGTATTGCAACTGCAAGCACAGCATATATCCGGTTATTACGGTGGACACTCCCTACCTCTCTTAATAACTTTAGTTTAGTAGTAGTACGTCATTCATGTGTGGGTGTATCACTGTTCACTCAATAATAAGCAAAGCACCTAAAGTCATCCCATATGTCATCAAATACATCCCATGTGAAGTGATAGATAATCAGATTATTTAGCTTCTTCATTTTCCTTTTCTAGTACTCATTTGCACTGTAGGGTGAAAGCTAAATTAATTAAGCAGTAGCCCTTTTAACAGAGTATTCTCAGTGACACCCGTAATAGAAAAGTAAGAGCTTCACCACCTGCATGTACTGGACCGGTAGAGTAACGCAAGTCTGTCTCACTCATCAAGGTGTGCGTCTGTTTTTCTCGGGTGCAAGCTCACTGCGCTGGCATTATAATTTTCCTAAACAAGAGAGAAGAAGAAGAATAAGACTGGTGTACTGTCATGGTCGACTGTAATGGAAGTCCATAGTGCTCGTAGAATTTGTTCCTTAAACTCCCACTAATGTTAGAGCAAGGATGAAGAAGTTGGAGGTTACATAGATACTGTCCTCAATAGTTATGTACTGTGCTTTCAATTTGCTACTTGTACTGTGACACAACTTTCTGCTCAATCATTTTGTGTTAATCTTAAGGAGCATTGGTTACAGACTATGTCTTTCTTTCTTCATATAGTTGCTCCTTCCAAATCAAACAGACCATCAAGGAGGGAGCTTGCTCGAATGGCCCGGCAACGGAGGCTAGATGCCACTGTCGCCGAATATCGGCGGCTGGTGGCCCTGGAGGAGGAGGACACGCAGTCTACCGGTACAACAACAACATCCACTGGGACAGCTGCATCCTCCTCCGTGCCCCCAGGGGCTGCCAGCCAGCACAGTGCTCCAGCGGTACGGAGTCGGGCTACCAAAGCCAACCGCCACCGCCGAGCAGCAAACACAGCAGCTGCCCCCCACAGGATTTGCAAGGCACGCCAGCGCCGCTTATGCCTCAGAGTGTCCTACCTGGAGCTGGAGGTCCTAACCTATAAGAACTTGGTGGAGGGCCTCCGCTTTGACCATGCCACCCTCCACAAGGAGTATGATGGCCTGGCTGCTAAAGTCAACAGCACCCTGCGGTAGTGTCCCTTGCCCCTTTTTTAGAGACTTTTGGGGGGTGGGAATAGGGAGTTGGGTTGTTTTTGGGACTTTTGAAGGACAATCGTTGGGGTTAGGGAGGGTCTTGCGGGAGATTATTTTGTTAGGGCTACAAAAATATACTTTTTGAAACTTTATCTGACCATACCTGTTTTTTACTGCTTTTGAGTCTGGTGGGTGGGGGTTTAACAGTAAGTTTGTTTTCCTGAATAGTCCTAGGACTTTAGTAGTACTACCGTTAATCTCTCGTCTCTCCTAATACTCCATTATACTACCTCCAACCAAACGCTTATCTTACCTGTAATTTGTGTTTGAAAGTAGGGCTAGGCCCAGGGCTGGCTCCACGGGAAATGGCGATTAAGGTTGGCAATCCTGGGAGGATGAAATGTCCTCCTCATTGCGGTGGTACTAGTGGTGTGACACAGTGGCAGTTGCATGCCTATGGAAAAAAAGACAATGAAACCTGGTTTGTCCTTACTGTAGCATTACAACGGTACGATAGAGAATATAGCAGGTGACAGTACACTAGAACAGTGCCACAATGTAGCCTAACAAGTGGTAAAGTATTGAAAGTATAACTTGTACTTGTGTTGGATTTCTTTGACATTGGCTACTACTACAAGAAATAGTACTGAAGTCTAGTAAGTCAAGAATATATCCTCGGATTCCTTCACCAGCCTGTTGCTATGACCTTATCCTCCCCAGCAAGTGTGTGGAATTATTGATGTTATTTAGTCACACATCAAGCAAAACCACACAGCCCGGGGGAAGAGGGTTAGGGTTTGGAAAATGGATGGGAATGGGGGTTTCTTTTTGGGTAGGTTTTGTTGAGAGAAGAAAAAAAAGCACAGCATGGACAAACAATAATTGAAGATAAAGAAATCTTTGGGTACAAAGCTAACCATAAATCTTTTAAGTGACATAAAGGAAGTGCATGCACTACTGCATGCATTGTTACTGAAAAGTAAGTAGTACTAGAATGCAACAGTACAGGGCTGCAGCATTTTCACTTGCCTATCTCTGCACTCAGAGAGACACTTTTTACATTTAAATTAGGTTTAAAAAATAGCCTAAGTAAAACCTATAGAATGGCTGTAGGGATCAATTTAGAAGCAGAGAGAGATCCAAGAAATGCAGTCACACTCATAGAAGAAAACAATGGATACTGTATCTGTATGTTGTTGTAGTTGTCCTGTTGAATTTGGTAAGTAAGTTGCATGCAGCAAACAATTCCTCTTATTAGCGGCACTCCTCCATTCCAGCTGACGCTTCGTCCATCAATGTTGGTGACTAGAAGACACCCTGTCCACTGCCTGCCTGGCGGATGCTGAATTGCGGCTCGCTAATGTGAAGCCTGACTCCATCCTTTTTTCCCCATTCCACAGACTGAAACCCGGCCTGTAATTATTGAACGAAAAACAGGAAGTGATATTACAACACCACTGATAAATAAATATAAGGTATGTACGCTGTGTAGTGCAAAAAGTCACACTTTGATTTTCCTATTAGACAGTACAATATTTTTGAAAGTGCGTACTCTGTCTGAGTCACCTTTTGAAGGATAAATAAGTATGGGCAAATTAATTTAGCTGATCTTTCCCCTCAAGCTAGGTGTACTGTAAACTGTGTTTTAGAAGAAAATTAGACCTTCCCAGCAGTGCTCCCACCCAGACCCTTACTAAAGGCAGTCGCAAAAATGTAGAAGACCCCCAATCAGATCTCAAAAAACGAGGCCTAGCAGAAAACTGGTGACAAAATGTACTTTGAAAGTAAAAGTAGGCCCAAATACCCCCTTACCCACCGTGGATTGTATTCAAACCACTTGCAAGCAAGCAAAAGTATCCATAGCCAGCATCGCTCCAAGACTCGAAAACCCCCCCACCCAAACACATGCAATAGAAATACTGCTAACCCTAACGAGCCATAAGTTAAGAATAGTGGCAAAGGCTTTCTTTAACTATGCCAAATCCCCCCTTTCCCACCATGGATTTTCTTCAAATGACTTGCAACCAAAATTACACATTCTCACGAGTGCTCTAAGACCCCAGACCTCAGTTGCAAAAATCTAGAACACCCCAAAACACATGCAATCCTGCTGCTAGGGCTAACCCTAACGAACCCTAAGTTACAAAAAGTGCCAAAAGGCTTTTCCTTATGGATTTTGTCCAAACCACTTCTATCCGGTATTAGACCTTCCCAGGAATGCCCCAAGACCCGTCAACCCACCCGCAAAAAAGCACAACACCCCCAAACAGCCAAAAAGGAAAATCTCATACTTACAATATTTCTCAGCCTTTGGTCCAAACGCGCTGTGCAGCTAGGTCATAACTCCCGTTTACCACCACGGATTCCCTGAAAAGCAAATGCAATCAAGATTAGACTGTCCCAGCAGTGCCCCCAGAGCCCAAAACTCACCCACAAACACCTGGAACCCGCCCAAAGAGCACCTCAAAGGCAAGCAAGTCAGCAAAAACGCAAAAAAATTCCGCCTTTTATTTGGCCCAAACCACTTTTATCCGGTATTAGAGCTTCCCAGCAATGACCCCAGAGCCGTCAACTCAGGAGAAAACTAGTAGAAGACCCCCAAACAGCCAAAAAGCAAAAGTACAAAAATGGGGACTTAGTCATTTTCTTGCCAATTTCCAAAATCACTCCGCGCGCGCTCTGCAGCTAGGCCCTAACTCCCCTCTGCCACCATGGATTTGCTTCAAACCTCCTGCAAACTAAAGTATCCATAGCCAGCAGTGCTCCCAGACCCCGAAACCCACCCACAAACACCAGGAAGCCCCCCAAACAGGCCCCAGAAAACGCTACATTGAGCAAAATGTCAGAAATAGCAAAACAAATTCTGCATGGATTTTGTCCAAACCACTTCTATCCGGTATTAGACCTTCCCAGGAATGCCCCAAGACCCGCCAACCCACCCGCAAAAAAGCACAACACCCCCAAACAGCCAAAAAGGAAAATCTCATACTTACAATATTTCTCGGCCTTCGGTCCAAACGTTTTTCTCTGGAAGATGGAGGATTTTGAAAATCGTCAAAGACGCAACAATGTTCGCATTTTGGGGGTGGCAGAAGGGCTGGAAGGGCAGGACCCTAGGGGGTTTGTGATTAACCTATTAAAGGGTGCATTTCCTGAGTCCCAGTGGCAGTGGGAGACAGAGATTCAGAGGGCGCATAGGTTTCCCTTCGTCCAGCGTAAGGCATATGCAGCCTGATTCATGAAGTGAAATTGCGCCCGCAATCGCTGCGAAAACGCAAATGCGGGCGCAATTTCCGTAATCGGCATTCAACAAGAAAATTGCGAATTCGCAAACACATATTTGCGAATTCGCTAATATAATCGCAGAATCCCTGCCGCAGAGCATTAGCGATTCGGAAATAGCGACACACCACGGAATCTGCGAAAATAATAGCGAATTCACAAAAAAAATCGCTATCGGCATTCAAGAAAATTCGCAATTAGCGAAAAACCCAAAAATCGCTATTTGCACGGCGCAAAATAAAGACAACTCAAAGCAGGTGGTAACCATGAAAGCCATTGAAAAAAAAATTCAAAAAACCGTTGTCCTATCACCAACAGGTACTGGCCTGACCAATCACACATAAGGACCATCAGCAGCAGCAGCATTAGGAGTCCCACAATGCCAGGAATGTACATGGTGGTGAGGCGTCGCAGGCTACAGCGATTAGCACGGAGGAGACGCAGGATCCAGGACAGGATATTCCGCCAGCGGGTCACCTTGCTGGGCCAAACCAGAGAGCAGATATATGCTAAATACAGGCTGAATGGGGAAATGATAATGCAGCTAATACAGGACCTTGACCCCCTGATGCAGCACCCAACAAACCATACCAATGCGGTGCCTACACATGTGCAGGTATTGTGTAGCCTGCACCTCCTGGCCTCCGGAAGCTTCCAGGGGGTAGTAGCAGCTGCTGGGGGAATATCCCAGCCCACCATGTCACGCTGCCTCAACAGTTTTGTTGACGCCATGCTCACCCAGCTACACCGTCACATCAAATTCCCCGCCAGCCAACAGGAATTGGACATGACAAAGCTACAATTCTACAATGTAGCCCATTTTCCACATGTGCTCGGATGTATAGACTGTACCCACGTCGCCATCTGCCCACCAGCTGGCATGGAGTATATGTTCCGCAATAGAAAGTGCTACCACTCCCTCAACATCCAGATGGTCTGCAATGCCAAGACATACATCACTGACATCGTCTCACGGTACCCAGGGAGTACCCATGACTCCTTCATTTTCCGGCACAGCGGACTCCACACACGACTGGTCAGGGGAGAGTTTGGGGAAGGACACCTACTTGGTAAGTACACTTTGATTGAAATGTCACATTGCAAAGATGTAACAGCGCAGCACAGGCAATCACCATCTGCTCCTCTCATTCAGGTGACAGTGGCTACGCCCTCCGTGAATACCTCCTGACCCCATACCTCAACCCTGCTACACCCCAGCAACGGCGCTACAGTATTGCTCACATACGGACAAGGAATTGCATATAAAGGACATTTGGCCTGCTCAAGAGCAGGTTCCGCATACTGCACAAGACAGGTGGGGCCATGTGTTACAGTCCTGCAAAGTGCTGCCGCATAGTGGCTGTCTGCGCAATACTACATAACATTGCAACCAAGCGCCGGATACCTGTTGACATCTCTGGCAGTGAATCTGAAGGGGACAACCGGCCACCTGCACATGCGCGCCATGCACAAGGGGAGAACCCAGCAGAAGGGCACAGACGTCGCAACCACATCACAGTGAACAGTTTCTAGTACAACCACTGCCATCACCCCACAAATCAACAATGCATGCAAAATGTAATGATGACACAACGCTAATGTGTGTAGGAAAATAAATGTATTTGTTAAATGCACAAAATGATATATGAGGGTCTGTGCCAAAGTTCAAAATAAAAGTACGTGTTCTATTCACAAAATGAAATATAAGGGTCTGTGCCAAAGTTCAAAATAAAAGTACGTGTTCTATTCACAAAATTAAATATAAGGGTCTGTGCCAAATTAGTCCCACAAACAGTATTACGCCATACTGCTGTGCATGGCAGGCTTGACATCAGCCTGTGCCAGTGGTGATTACAGTTCTCTAGGTGTGCCTAGTGCGTGTTCCTCCATAACGCCTCTGAGGGGCTTCCTCCTCCGGGGCGTCAGGCAATGGGGGGGTCCTGGTGCTGCAGGTGGGTAGTGGGGCCTGTGAGGCTGATTGTGAGCTCTGGCTGGACGCCCCCTCACTGGCATCATCACCCCCTACAACAGATGGAATAGGTGGAGGGTGAAGAGCCACGACAGCCGTGGTGAGGGTCTCCAGCACCCTCGTCATGTCCACACTGCACTGGATGACAGTGTGCTGCTGTGCCAGACAGCGCCGCGCCAATAGGGATGTGGCATTTGCCGACACATAGCTTGCCCTGCTGTAGGTGCCAAGCTGGGTCAACAGTTGGCGGTGGTGCCGGCGTTGCCCACCGCACATTCTATTCATGGCACGGGTGTTGGCCTCCACGGCTGCAGCAATGCGGGCCATTCCATCGCCCACACCGGCCAGGTCGGCCCTCATGCCTTCAATATGGGTAGCAACACATGCCACGTTGCGGCCAATGTTGTGTAGTTGGAGCTGAATTGCTCCCTGCTGCCGTGCCTGGCGCTGGTGTATGCGCAGCATCCGTCTCTCGATGCTGAGCCGCGCCAGTCCATCACCATTGGCCCGCCTGGTAGCAGCTGCGGAGCGCTGGCGTGCCCTGCCACGCCTGCCCTGCTGGCCTGATTGTGAGGCTGGGGGCTGAGTGGACAGTGGCGCAGCCCCGGATGTTGAGGCGCCAGCTGCTGGGGGTAAGGCCACCGGTGTTGCAGGTGTGCTCGTCGCAGGGGGTGTGCCTGCTGTTGTGGCAGTAGCAGTCGCTGCAGGGGCCACAGGAGTGACTGACCTGGCTGCAGCTCTGGGAGGAGCAGCGGTGGCAGGGGGCAAAATGGGGGCTGCCATGGCAGCGGATGAGGGCGCTGCAGCAGTTGCAGGTGGGACGCTGCTGGTGGTAGTTGCTGGTGGTACAGTTGCAGCGGAAGGGGCTGGTGCCTGGGTAGGTGTTGGCACCTCCACCTCCAGGACGCTGTCGTCGATCACGAGCCTGTCACTGTCACTGTCATCGCCACCTGTGGGGGTAAGTGGAGGACCATTAGTTGTATGCATCTGGCAGACGTGCAGTTGCTACATGCATGCTGGGTGACATTCCCTGAATGGCAGTGGCTTTGTGTGCATTGGGACCTGACTGGCTGCATTGTGGTACTACAACATTGTGGCCAGACTACATCTCCCACAATGCTTCAGGACATTCCTTGATGTGCAACAATGACATGCCTATGGGACATTGGGGGAGCCTATTTGGTCATGGACATCCATAGGGGGCAGGGTCGCAGTCGCATGCCACTTACCTTGGGTGTCTTGTGTGGGGCCGGATGAGTCCAGTGCAGTGAAACCCACACAGGCCTCCCTCTCCAGGGTGTTTTCAACCTGGTCCTCCAGGGCGGTGTTCGGTGGTACCGTCGGACCTCCTCCTCCTGTGCCCGAGGACTCCCCAAGGCGCGCCGCCACCTTCTCCTCGGCACGGCCTCGGAGGTCGTACCACCGCTTTTTAAGTTCTTCCAGGGACCTGGCCGCCACTCCCACTGAGTTTACTGCTAAGGCTATCCATTGCCAAATGCGCCTCTTCTCCATTTCTGGGACCCTCCTGGAATTGGCACCGAACAGTTGGTCGTGGTTAGCCACAACACCCTCGATAAGGTGCTCCAGCTCCTGCTCGGAGAATTTGAGCTTTCGCTTTCTCCCAGACGAGCTGCTGGTCCCAGGTGCAGCTTCCTCAGCCATGGTATGGGTTGTGGCTCTGTGGATCACTCTACTAGCCAAGATGTGCAGCAGCTCTCCTATGTGCTCCCTGTCTCTGTGCCTCAATGTGCAAAATGGTGCTGGGAACCGGCAGCTTCCTGGTTGTGATGTCATCACTGGGCTCGAAATGCGCCTTCCCGTTTTCCCGATCTCGCGAGTTTGCGATCTCGCAAATAGCGATATCGCTAATAGCGATATCACTATTTGCGAGATCGCAGTCCAGCCGCGGGTAGGCCGAAATTGCGATTAATCTGCGATTAATCGCAATTTCAATCGGATCGCTATCGGATTTTGCGATCGCGTGCGAATCGCTTTTTTTTATCGCAATTCTTCATGAATTCGGATTTGCGATTTCTGAATAGCGATTCGCTATTTTTCGCTATTTCAGAATCGCAAATGCCGATTTTCATGAATATGGCGGATGGAGCTGAAGGAGGCTCTAAAGCATCACTCCCCAGAGCAATATTAGTCTATGTCGGAAACTTTCTGCTCCGAGAAGAAATTATCCAGAAAGCGAGACCTGACAGTAAAAGAACGGTGGAGGGGGTCACTTTCTTTTCTAGACCGGACTTCTGCCATGTAACAGTTGAGAGGAGGTGGAGGCTCAGGAAAATGATCTCGCAGTTTCAGGCCCTAGGTTCAGAGGCATATTTGCTGTTCCCGGCTAGACTGAAAGTTATTACAAAGGGCAGAGTTAGGATGTTTATGTCGGCAGTGAGAGCTCAGGAGTTTATTCAGGAGCTGGGGGGGGAGAAGAAATAGGAGGTTGTTTTCCTTTAATACGGTTGTAGGTCTTAAACTCAATACTATGAACTATTGAAGAGAGGTTTAAGTGGGGAAAAAAAGGGGAGGACACTGGAGAGGGTGGGAGAGGGGTGCGACTAACACAACCAAGAAGCGGCCACACATAGGTCATTGTTGACCTATTTGCCTGTAAGGGGAGGGGGGGCAGGGAGGGAAGGGTAGGGGAGGGGATGGGGAGGGGGTGGGGGACCAAAAATCAGTGTCAGTTTGTAGTCTGGTTATGTTTTTCAGCACACATTGTTTTCATATATTTTTTGTTGTCTATATTTGTGAATAGAAAAGAGAGGAGAAAGGTTGGAAAGGGGAAAAAGGTAGCTGAAGAAATAGTTGGGATACCAAGAAAAGTCTTTTCTGACAACTCACAATGTCTTGTAGGTTAGTCTCAATGAATGTATGTGGTTTAAATGACCCAAGGAAAAGGGCGAATATAGCAGCTTATATTAGAACTTTACAAGTGGACTTAGTATGCCTACAGGAAATGCATATAGAGGAAAAGCAGATATATTTAATGAATCAGCTGGGATTTGATGTGCTAGCAGCTAGTAGGCAAGGATCTAGGACAAGAGGGGTTGCAATCCTGGGGAGAAGAAGAGATGTGATAGTTAAAAGGAAGAAAGAAGACCAATGGTGGAGATGGGCTATGGTGGAATTATGTTTTAAAAGACTCAGGTTAACTTTAGTAACTATATATGGATCTACTGAGGATGATCCTGAGATATGGCAATTCATAGACACAGAATTAGCACAGTGGCCTGAACCGGTAATATGCTGTGGTGATTTCAATTTGCATGATCCTACAAGTTCATTTTTGAACACAGGAATGGTATATAGTGGAAGAAAGAGAAAGGTATATAGGGCTATTGTCAGCATGGTCAATCATAATTTATTGGTAGATCCCTGGGTGTTGCAACATCCACTGTTAGATAGCAGTACTTTTTTTTCGGCACCACATCAGGTTTTGGTAAGATTGGACTATTTTCTGGTCTCAAAGACCTTGGCTTCGGAGACGCTGATTGAAAAACAACCAAGGATTATCTCCTATCATAGTCCGTTAATATTGACAGTAAGGTTTCCGCAATCACAGAGTAAGAGGTCAACATGGACTTTTGAGAGGAGTCTTCTCCAAGATATCGAATACAAGAAGTATATGGAAGGGTGGATTAGGTCCTTTTTGGAAATTAATCATGGCACTGCCTCTATAGGAAATACTTGGGATTGTTTTAAAGCTGGGGTCAGAGGAGAAACATTGAGCTATGTATTGACAAGACGTAAGAAGGAGAGGATAAAGGTTGAAGCTATCCGGCAAAAGTTGATTACTGAGGAAGGAAAACTGGCTGCTGCAGTAGAATCTAAATCTAGTCTGGAGCACTTATTATTAAATTTGGTAGCATTAAAGGCAGAAGCCGTAGAAAGATTTTCTAGGAAGATGGCAGAGAAATATCTGGCTAAAAAGGAGGAGGCTTACGAGTGTAGTGAGAAAGTGGGACATATCCTCGCGGTTAAAACTAGAGAGCAGAGGGCAGCTGCAGAGATAAAAGAGATATTGGTTCCACAGGGAATTACTGTCACAGATCCGGATAGGATAAGAGAGGTTTTCAGAGTATTTTATGAAAAACTGTACACACGGGAAGACACAGGGGGAAGTGTAGAAATTAGTAATTATCTTAAAGATATAGTTCCCTCACCTCTCTCAAAGGAAGAAGTAGAAGTACTAGAATCTACCTTAAGCCTGGAGGAATTCATTGATGCGCTGGGTAGTTTACCATCAGGAAAGGCGTCTGGACCTGATCAAATTCCGGTTGAGTTTTACAAAGCATTTCGTGAATGTTTGTTGATCTATATGTTTGAGGTTATGTTATATGTACAACAGGGGGGGCAACCACCGGATTCATGGGGAGGGGCCGATATAATTGTCATTGCTAAAAAAGGGAAGCCTTTAACTGTCCCTGGCTCTTACAGGCCAATCACACTGATGAACTCAGACGTTAAGATATACTCAAAGATGTTGGCAAAGAGGTTAGCAGGTTGTATTGAACACTTGGTGAGCCCATCACAACATGGCTTTATACCCGGGAAGGGTACCACTCAGCATATTAGGACAGCGATAACCATGATTGATGCAGCTGAGGTTACAGGCGACCCTATTTCAGCACTTTTCTTAGATGCCGAGAAGGCTTTTGATAGGGTCGCCTGGGAATACCTATGGGAAGTTATGAAGTGGTGCGGCATAGGGCCAGGGTATATACTGGCCATTCAAGCCCTATATAGAGACCCGGTTGCAAAAATTAGAGTAAACGGAGGGCACTCAGATCTAGTTCATATACAAAGAGGGACTCGGCAGGGTTGTCCGTCTTCCCCGCTGCTTTTCGCCCTATACATCGAACCACTACTTCGTAAATTGGAGGGAAATCCTGAAATACAGTCTATGTCACTGAATGGATGTATTGTGAAAACCCTCGCTTACGCGGATGACGTGGCTATACTGACTCCGAATCCGGATATAGCTATGGTGGGAGTAGAAGCAGAGGCACATGTCTTTGGGCTGGTTTCAGGATACAGCCTAAACAAAACAAAAACCCAGATAATTATGAATAGGTTTGCAACTAGTTTGGATAACAGGGTGGTTAACAGCGCAACTTATTTAGGGATTGATATTTCTGTAAATTTAGAGGAGGTAGTTGAGCGTAATATGACTCCACTGCTGGCGAAGGTGAAAAGCGACCTGGAAAGAATAAATAACTTGCACTTATCATTGGTTGGATGCACTAATGTGTTGAAAATTATGATCTTGCCTAAAGTTTTGTATTTATTTAGATCAATTCCTTTAATTTTTGAGAACAAATGGTTCAACATGTTGGAGAGTCTAGCTAACAGGTTTATTTGGGCCCAAGGAAAAAGCCGTAGGGCTTATAAATTCATTACTTTACCAAGGGATAGAGCGGGCTGGGGTGCACCAGATTTTAGATTATATTATTTGGCTGCGGCTCTCCAGTATATGCAGGGACTAATAGGAGGAGGCGGTGGGTTATCAAAAACCATTAATATGTCAATTGAAGGTTACACAGTGGTACTAGGCCAAAATGCAGAAAACTGCTTCCTGTACTTTACGGATTTGGGTTATCTTAGAAGACAGACATATAAGACTCTTAGGGCCGCGCTTAAAATCTGGAGTTCCTTTTTGAAGAAGTCAGGCTTGGGAAGATTCAATAGATATATAGATATACCAAATTATATAAAAATAAATCCTTCCCTGAAGAGATTTTCGCTGATTCAGTAATTGCGGGCTGGGAAGATAAAGGGATACATCAAATTGGGGATTTAAGAAATTCAGGGGCGATTGTTCAATTTGAGGATTTGGTAAATGTTTATAAAATAAATAGAAGGGACTTTTTTAAATACCTTTTTTAAGAAACAAACAAGGGGGACCGGTGGGCTTTCAACCCAATGACTTGATGGAAGGGATAACCACGGGGGAGGAACACTCCATTAGGTCAATATATGCTTTTTTTTCAAAAAATAGACCAGACGACCTGGACAAGCACAGGGATAAATGGGGGGAGAGAATAGCGGTTACTTCCGAATCCTTTAACGAATCCCTTGAATTAGGCCGGTCCATGCTCTGCTCTGCCCCCTTGCAATCCCAACATTACAAAACCTTGTTCTCAGTGTATTACACTCCTGCCAGGATTGCGAAATGGGGGGGTACTGAGGGTATTACTTGCCCCAGATGTAACTCCACTGAGGCAGATATTGTCCACATGTTTGCTACATGTCCTCAGCTATATACATTAATTAAGGATATTGAGTATTTTTTGGATAACTCACTAAGGATAAAGATAACCCTTACAGCAAGCTTAATTATGTTGGGAGTTGACGCGGAAAATGCTCTAATGGATCCAGGCGACGCAATGTTTCTGTTTATGGTATCTGCTGTCTTTAGACTAATGTTAGCTAGAGTATGGCTAGATAAGAGTCCCCCATCCATGCAAACATGGTTATCAAATCTTATTTCTATACATAATCTATATACGCAAGAAAAGGTAGGTCGGGGAGAGCTCGAGGTATTAAAATTTGGAGGCCCTTGGAGAAGAGGAGAACAGGAATAGGTTGATAGGATTTGTTGTTGATTTTCTGATATTATGAAAATGCTATACACTGTTGCAATGGCTTCCTTCTCTTGAGTTTATATTGTATTGGTTTAAGTTTCCTTTCATACTGTGAGATGAACAAATGCAAGAGAGAAATTTGTGTATTCTTGTAAAATGTGTGCTTTGATTTTGAAGTATAAAATAAAAATATATTAAAAAAAAAAAAAGAAGCCCCCCAAACAGGCCCCAGAAAACGCTACATTGAGCAAAATGTCAGAAATAGCAAAACAAATTCTGCATGGAATTTGTCCAAACCACTTCTATCCGGTATTAGACCTTCCCAGGAATGCCCCAAGACCCGCCAACCCACCCGCAAAAAGCACAACACCCCCAAACAGCCAAAAAGGAAAATCTCATACTTACAATATTTCTCGGCCTTCGGTCCAAACGCGCTGTGCAGCTAGGTCATAACTTCCGTTTTCCACCACGGATTTCCTGAAAAGCAAATGCAATCAAGATTAGACTGTCCCAGCAGTGCTCCCAGACCCCAAAACTCACCCACAAACACCTGGAACCCCCCCAAAGAGCACCTCAAAGGCAAGCAAGTCAGCAAAAACGCAAAAGAATTTCCGCCTCCGATTTGGTCCAAACCACTTTTATCCGGTATTAGAGCTTCCCAGCAATGGCCCCAGAGCCGTCAACTCACCCGCAAAGAAGTAGAACTCCCCCACAAGTGCTGAGTCTTTCTTCATTGGGCGTAATCCAGCCCTCTGCTTTGAGGGAAATAGGAGTCTGGAGGAGGAGGATAGAGGAGCATGTTCTTCTGAACTTGTAAACCTGAGGAATGCAGACTGCGGCACCTTCAAATCAATAAGCAAACAAGTGAACACAGTTCGGCTGATGGGCTTGTTTTTGTGATTAGGTGATTAAAGATTGAATTATATTAACTGTGCACAACAAAGAAAGACAGACACACAGGAATAAAAGTGAATAAGGACGAAAAAGAAAGTTATTGATTCATTGTCTCATTTTCAGGGCTCGGTGTCAGTGAATAAGAATAAGGCTTCATCATCATACTCTGCGAATTCAGGCAAGGTGAGCTCGGTTTCACTAACAGAGAAGAAATTCCCTCATCTACGTGTCTGTCCACCTCGTCTTCATCCGGCGTGCTTTCTCGTACTTTGTAATCTGGTGGTATGAGGTGCTGATTCATCTTGATCATTGTTAACCTCTCCACATTTTTGGGCGAGAGGCGGCTCCGTTTGGGAGTTACAATGCCACCAGCAGCACTAAAAACACGTTCAGAAGACACGCTTGCGAGTGGGCAAGACAAGTAGTTTAAAGCCAGGTTGGAGAGCTGTGGCCACAATTCTTTTTTCCCATGCCAATACGCCAATGGGTCAGCATTAACATAGACCTCTGTTGAGTCATTCAGATAGTCCTGCACCATCGACTCAAGGTCCTCCAAGGTTCCTCCACTTTGCTTAGCTTTTCAGCATCCAATGTTACTGTTGTGTCTGGTGCAGATGATCCAGTTGCCGGTGTCTTTAACGGCTGAGAGGTCACTTGTGCCACAGCCACAGGTGCAGAAGTGGATTGTTTTGACTGGGGATGGCCTGCTGATGCTGATGCTGATGTACTGCCTTTTCCTTCAATGAGCTGCTGTTCTCTTTCAAACCTCTTGGCTGACAAGGCTAGCCAACGCTTGTACTTTGTAACATCTTCATCAGCAAAAGGAAAGAATGCTCGGCCTGCCAGCGCCTTTTTGTAGCGTGGATCCAGAATAGTAGCACAAATGTAATGCTGTTCTGAGTGGATCATTTTAAGACGTTCATCACCTTGTAGGCGCTCTAATAATTTCTCCGCCAAAACAAAAGGGTCTTGGTTTTTTTCATCTTTTTGAAACACAGAAGACACCGCCTTCAGTTGGTGCTCCAGCATGTAAAACAATGGGAATGGGCTGGAATACGTGGTGAAGAGCATTAAGGATTTTAAATGGTGCATGGGTGGTCTGTGATATCTGGTTTCCTGGAAGGGTTATTCCGCTGAGGATGATTCGTAGGAACCCTGTACGAATGTGTATGCCCCTGTCGCTGTACGCTCTTTCCATAGGCGGTATCCTGCGAAGCCTGGCCCTAGGAGGCGCTAGGGAGGAGGACCTACTGTCAAGATCTATCGTATTGCGCCTGCCTAAACTTCTAATAAACTACAATTCCCATGATCCTCTTCTATGAGGAAGTATATTAAGGACCTGCGCGTCAGGGTTGACTTGTTTGAGAACAACGTAAGGACCAATGTACCTAGGGTGAAAAACACTTCACAGTTTAAACCGTATGTTCCGGGTTGACAACCAGACCCTGTCGCCCACTCGATACACAGGACCCTCCGAGCAATGTCGATCCGCCCATTGCTTGTATTCTCGTTTGGCCTTGATCAATTGTTCTTTCACCCTTCGTTGTACAGCATGCAGATGACAGACCTGTCCCATAACAGTTGGTTGATTACCCACTTCCCCAGGAATGCTTATGGGCAAAACTATCGCATCAAAACCATAATTAGCACAAAAATGTGACACCCCCACCGAGCTGTGGCAGGCGTTGTTGTAAGCCAATTCCGCCATCTACAACAAAGACACCCAGGACTCCTGGGCTTCCAAGGCATAGCATCGTAGGTATTTCTTTAGGGTTTGATTTAAACGTTCTGTCTGTCCATCCGTCTGCGGGTGGAAACTGGTAGAAATCGTGGACACTATTTGCAAGGCTTGACACCACGATTTCCAAAAGCGGGCGATTAACTACGGCCCTCTATCAGAAATAATGACCTCTGGTATTCCATGGAGGCAGATGACATTAGTTAACAGCAACTGAGCTGTGTACCCAGCTGTGGGAAGATTCCTGCCCGGATTAAAGTGTCCCATCTTGGTAAGACTGCCAACCACCACCAATACAGCTGTTTTTCCTTAATCAGTAGACAGCCCTGTGATGAAGTCCACGCTTATGCTTTGCCAGGGCCTCTGTGGTGTGGGCTTGGTCATGAGTTTCCCTTTTCTCTTACTGTTCTCACTTTTAGCTCGCGCACAGTCTTCACATTTAACCACCCACAAAGTTATGTCTGAGTTCATAGATTCCCACCAGAAGTGTCTCAACGTTAATTGTATGGTTTTCTTCACCCCTTGATGTCCTGCCACTGGAGTTTTGTGGCACCATACAAAAGCCTTCCTCCAAGTTTCCAGTGTGGGTAAGTACAACTTGTTGTTTACAAAAGGCAACCCCTGTTTCAAAGAGCAGCCTTTTTCTCTATTGCTCCAGGAAGCCCATGCAATGTTAGTTTTCTGGTTCTTTATGCTGTCCAAGAATGTATCTGCTCTTAACACACAGATTACTTTGGATGGTTCCACAATAGCCTTTAATGCTGTTCTTGCGCTTGTATCCTCCCCATTTTTCAAACGGGACAGGGTATCTGCTTTTCGATTGTCACTACCTGGACGGAAAGTGATCACAAAATCAAATCCCGCAAAAATCAGCATCCACCTAATTTGTCTCTGTGTCAAATGCCTAGCTGTCTTCATGCACTGAAGATTACAGTGATCAGAATGTAGGATGACCGGGAACACCGCACCCCACAGTTATTGTATCCACTCCTGAAAAGCCCTTTTAATCGCCAAAAGCTCTTTTTCGGCGATTGTGTAATTCATTTCTGCAAGACTTTTAGACAGATATGTCACCGGATGCAATTTTCCAGTAGGCTGATCTCTTTGCGACAAAATGGCCCCTATAGCTTCATCCGAGGCATCAGCTTCTACAATGAAGGGGAACTCAGGTTTAGGATGAGCCAATATAGGTGCTGAAGTGAAAACTTGATGGAGAAATTCAAAAGCATCATCAGCTTCCTTGGACCAGTGAAACACAACTCCCTTTCTGAGTAAACGAGATAAGGGAACAGCTACCTGTGAGAAATGGAGGATGAACCTTCTGTAGTAATTGACAAAGCCCAAAAAACATTGCACATCTCTCACATTCTTAGGTATGGGCCATGTCAGTACTGCCTGTACCTTACGTTCAGCCATTTGTAACCCGTCAGAGCAAAGCATCACTCCCAAGAATTCCAATTTTTTCGCACCAAATTCACACTTACTCAATTTACAAAAGTGGCTATGATCCCTCAAACACTGCAGGACTTGAATAAAATGCTTAGTATGCAAGCCAACCTCTTCTGAGTAGATCAGGATGTCGTCTATGTATACCACAACACTTACGTCCACATACTCCCTCAAGACATCGTTAAGGAAATACTGGAATGCCGCCGGGGCGTTACACAACCCGAACGGCATCACAGTGTATAATTTATAACGTGTCTTGAAGGTGGTCTTCCATTCATCCCCCTCACGAACACGCACCAAATGGTACGCTCTGCGGAGATCCAACCTGGTCTAAATCTGGGCATTTCTCACTTGGTCCAATAAAACGGAGATGAGAGGTAGAGGGTATCTGTTGCATACCATGTGTTTATTCAGCGTTCTATAATCCACACAGGCCCTCAAATCCCTGTTGGCTTTAGCAATAAAAAACAAAGGAGAGGCGGAAGGGGATCTGGAAGGCCTAATGACACCTATATTTTGATAATGATCTAAATACTCTTTTAGATGTTTGGTTTCTGGAACTGACAAAGGATAAATACGACAGGAAGGTATAGGTGCCCCATCCACAAGATCTATACAACAATTGTACTCCCTGTGTGGAGGCAACTGCTCAGCCATACTCTCACTGAACACATCCTTGTAAGACTGGTATGCCATGGGTAAAGACACTTCCATTTCAGGCGCCGTGGCTACTATAAGAGGAAAGGACAAAGCAGCCGCCTGAGTGGGTTGATGGGAAACAAAATGAGTCCGACAATCTTCAGATAGGAATTGTACCGTCTTTCCTTTCCAATCATGTTCATAAATCTTTATTTGAATTCCAAGAATTCAGAAAAGCACAATTAACAAATTTACAATAGTGTTATAAAATCCTTATATAAAAATATATATATATGGCGACTAGCACGCAACTTTTGAAATAAAGAACAGCACTAAATCTGAGGTCCGTGTCTGTGCTGCTTGGGAGGGCGCTTGTAACGAGCGAGCCTAGAGGCGGAAACAGAACTTGCTGATATATATATATATATATATATATATATATATTACCTACTGGCGTCTCGCCAGTAGGTATATATAGTTAGGATTTATTACCTATGGGATTTTAGAAAATTCTATGTCTAATAACTTTGGCGTTTGTGGACGGAATCGGCTGAAATTTTCAGGAAAATGGCACATTTTGTTTCTGAGCAGCCCTTGAAAATTTGGGGGGGTTTTGTCGAGGGGGGGGCGAGAAAAAAGGGGGGTCCCAAAACGCGTTTTTCCCATGTTAATTTCCATAGGGCGGTTGGACTCACTTTTAGCTCGAACGGCTGAATGGATTTGCACGAAACTTGGCAAAATTGTAGGGACTGTTAGCCCGATGTGCCTTTGCTAGGTCTCAAGATATGTGCTCCAGTAGTTTTTGAGAAATTAACGTTCAAAACAAGATATATATCTGTAACAGCGCTCCGGGCTGCGGTCCGGTTCGCTTACTTTTCGCGAAACGGAACTTTGCGCGCAGAAAGCTGATTGGCTCTCCGGTGTCTGTCAACATTCTAAACAGTCCGGAGCGGCCGCCATCTTATCTCTCGGTAGGATCGAGAGAGAAGAAGAGGTGAAAAACGAAGGGGGAATTTATTGAAAGGGGGCAAGGTATACCCCTCTTGACCCCCTAGGAATGTTGTTGGGGTTATTAAAGGGTCCCGTGGGGAAAATAAAAAAAAAATGATTTTTCACGGTAGAAGCGCTTCACGGGCCGCGAACTGGGCCGCAAACTGGTAGCGAAACGGGAATTCGCCATTTTGTGCTTCGTTTTAATTAAATTACTAGGTATAAGGGGGTGCAGGAGACGTATCCTAATCCCCTATGTTTCCTGAGGGTGGCTGAGGAGGCTCATATATGTTGATACATCTCTTCCAGCGGCTGTGCGTGAGCTTTTTTTTTTTTTTTGCTGCGTGACGTCTGTTAATGTTTGATTCGATGGAAATCAGGAAGTGTTGACCGCCAATTTGTCACTGCGATAAAATATTTTGTTATAAATGAATCCTTATTGATAAACATTGTCTGCGCCATCTTGCCTTTTTTACAATGCCACAATTTTGTCGTGCACGGCAGCCATTTTAGATGCCTTGACCAGGCCCACTCTCTGCACGCCGTCGATTCTCAGCACGGCTCCCCATCCTCGCAAGCATCTCCCCCACGCACTGGTCACCCCCGCTCTCTCTCTCGTGCATGGGCCATATACTTCCCCTTATCTGCGCTGCTCTTCCCTGAGAATCACACCCTGTGCCCGCCCGACACCTCCCTTTCACCCTATTCACTAACGCGCCCTCTGACACTCCTCTTCCTCTGTGTCCGATTGTCCAGGCCGGACCTAGGCTATCACCTAGCCCTGCGGATGTAGTTTATGGCCCCAGCTGTAGAGTATCCAGACATGCCAACCCTCCCGATTCAGGCGTGAGACTACTGATTTCAGTGCTAGTCTTTCGCCTCCCGATTCCTGCAAGGAAAAATCCGGGGGCATATTACCAACAACTAGCGATAATTTTTGTCTCTAACTTGTTTAGAGACAAAGATTATCGCCGCACATCGGCGAATTTTATCGCACATAAACCTTGCTATTAGCAAGGTTTATCGCAAATGCGATAAAAAACGGCCGCAATTCATGAATATCGTTGAAAAGTCAGCGATATTCATGCATTATCCAGCAAATGCTCTTAGCCATGTTATCCACTTCCCATTGGATAACATGGCTAAAAACTGCTCAGGGCAGGTGTTAGGTTTTGAAGATATTCGCGCTTAGCGCGAATATCTCCAAAAGTTGGTAATAGGAGATAGCGATGGTTAGGGACTGTTTCCAGTCGCTAAAATCTTGGCACGCCCACTTTGCATGTCATTAGTGATAAATATCACTGATATGCAAAGCGGGGCCCAAGATGGTCGCTATCTCCTTTTAGCTGTCACTAACTGGTGTTAGCGACAGCTTGGTAATAGGGAGATAATTTTATCTCTTTTTTTTGGCTTTTAAAGCCAAAAAAGCGGAAATAAACCCCCTTGATAATATGCCCCATGATTTCTCGGGGGTTTCAGCTGACAGGGCTTGGTATTGTGTTACGTGCTAATTCTTCCAGGAAACGTCAGAGGGTCGAGGCAGGGGTTCTAGAAGGGGTGATAAACCATTTAAGCCTCATGAACAAGCGCATGGTCTTTTAAAGATTTGTGAAGTACTCGGGTGGCGGTGTGTGTGTGCCCTCTTTCAGGAGCGGGCGGGGGGGCACTGCCAGCAACTTGCCAGGCCAGGCAGTGTTCAACACGTGCATCACCCTTTCTCTGCCTGCTATTGCGCTCCATGCTTCGGAAAGGTAAGAAAAAGAACGTGCATTTGAGTTTGAAATGTCCGATCCTGTAGCAGTACACTTGCAAAGCCCACACATGACAATAACCCGATTCAAGGCCCCATTCACCCGATTTTTTAAACATATATAGCACTCCAACAAAGTTAGATTTTAAAACTTTATTAACTTTTAAATATAACGAACGCAACAAAAAATGTAAAATATATTTAACCATGTTTTGAAATTAACCAGAACTATAACGATAACAACAACAACAACAATAATATAACTTTTATGCCTAAATTACGCAAACATTTAGCTAATCTGCTAAAGGGGGAGTCGCCATTTCTTTACAATAATCAATAATGAAAAATCCACATCAATAGGGTTGTCCGTTTTCTCGATGCAGCACTATAGTGCAACATACACAGCACCTGGGGTGTCAAGAGTGAACAGGTCTTTCTTTGTTCCTTAAGATGTTATCTGTGTCAACCTCTTCCGAGAATGCTGATGCGTTAGGATTTCCTTGTGTTTCTTAATAGCATTGGTGTCTGCACACTTCTTTGTCAATTCTGTGAAGATGATAACTGCTTCATAAACAGACGATATCTTTGTTTAGTCATTAGTGTTAAGTGTGTCTGAAACTACAGTGCCCTTCTGTTTTTTTTTCTTCAGGCTCTACAGAGTTTTGTGTGTTGTTCTTTTGAGCGACAATTATTCCAGAGGTTTCAGGTTTACTTGTTTTGTCCTGCAGTGAGTTAACAGCTTTAGAGAGTTCATGTTTATTTGCTATGTCCTGCTGTTCGTCAACTGCTTCAGAGACGTCAGCCTCATTTGTTATGTTTGACTAGATCCTGGACCTGCCCGGCCGCGCCCAAAATGGTGCCGGTGTAAATGGGACTCGTAACTGCTTGTTGTGTACTGGTTGCCCAACCTTGATATCACGAGATACATATGCAGTTTTGAAGCACATGGCGGAGGCTTGTCTGCTGTAGTGGGGCACCCCTTTATCGTTTCAGTCGCCATTCCGCCCGCTTTTGCTACACTGTGCCTTTTCCGCCATTCAGCTGTTTAGCGCCCGCTCTTACGGCTACAGCGTCTCGCTCACCATGTAGTTGAGTTGCTCCCACTCTTGCGGTGCAGCGATAGGCGGCTTCCACAGGACTCTTAAAATGGCGGCCGGCTCTTCGGATTTGGGCCTGGTCCAGTAAAATGGCCCTGGGACACCTTGGAACTCGGACGCTTGTCTGCCAGGGCTTGGGTTCCATTCTCGAAAGCGTCCCCTCAGCCTTGAAGATTGTACAAAAGTCTTGGGGGCCGTCGACTCCCGCAGGCTTCCGGTGGGGAGCGGCTGCCATGATTGCTTGCGGAATGGCCACGACGGAGCTACGAGATGGTGGTGCTCTCATGGTGACGCCAGCTTCAGTCTGAAACATCCAGAAACAAGGTGGGGCTTTCATCGTTTGGGAAAAAAAATGTTTTAATCCAATGAAAAGTGTTATTTTTAGGTCACATGACCTAGTCTTACATCATTAGGAAAACAAAAGTAAAATGAACCAATGAAAAGTTTTATTAACAAGTCACATGACCTGTTATGCTTACGTTACGCGCTGCGCGGCGCGCTCTGGATCGTTTCCGGGAAGCTGCGCCTTGCGCACCGGAGCACTTCCGGGTGCGCTAACGCGTCGCGTCATATGACGCATTACGCGACAATGCAGGTACAGAATATAGTCAAAATGTCTCCACCAACCAGCGGTCAGAATACAACCGCTTTCAGCAGTCCAAAAAGTTCGGTTAAATCTTAAGAGCGGGAGCAACTCAACTACATGGTGAGCGAGACGTTGTAGTCGCAAGAGCGGGCGGTAAACAGCTGAATGGCGGAAGAGGCACAGAGTACCAAAAGCGGGCGGAATGGCAACTAAAACGGTAAAGGGGTGCCCCACGACAGCGTGTCTTCAGGTCAAACGGATTGTGGGACAAGGTCCAGAATGGAAGAGTCATCAAAAGGGAAAAAATTCCGCCGGACCCCGGGAGCCGGCCGCCTATGCCGGGGGCGATCTCAGGCCACACCAGGGCAACACGACTTGGGGAGGGGGCAGGAGCCAAGCGCCCCCTCTCAGTCCGCGCCATCTCACCGCCCCTCGGGGGCCTCCGTCAAGCGGTTTAGGGAGGCACCGTATCACATTGTTTTCCAATGCAGTCAGGTCCACAAATGGACCCCACTTACTTTGAATAGTGAAGCTGCAGCAGGTGCAAATAAGGTTTAAACAGTGTTACAAGAGCTGCTTAGAACTGTGAAGTATGGCACTCAACAACCAGGACTTATGCCATTTGTGTAAGGCAGTGACATGGAAGCAACTCAGGGACAAAAAGCATGAACGAACATTCACGTATGAAAATCTTATTTGGGGAAGGGGTAGAATCCAAACGCCCCCTCCCAGTTCGCGCCACTACACCGTATGTGGAAAATCTGAAGCCATCGTTCTACAAACTCTCAACGCTTGCTATCAGTGCATGAGTTTCATGCTCGATCGATTGGGCTAGCCGGATCGGGCAATAAAAAGTATAAAATAGTTATGTAAATAGTTATTTATTAAAATGTTTTACCCTGTTTCTTTGCTGGTGTGTTGTCTATATTTATAATATTTGCATAGGGTTTGTCGTTATTTTGGGCGGGGTGGGTGGCGGAGTCGAGCTGTCTTGCAGCCCTCATGGTGTGGAGCTCAGTTCATTTCACTATTTTCGTATTTCTCATGAAGGGTTGTTCCTAATGTTTGTATTTTACCGAGGTCAAAAAGAGATCGAATTAGTGGTCTACTGATTTTGCTCGATTACTTTTATTTTTTTACACGATTTTTCACTATCTGCAAAGACTAAACAGAGTATTGCGACTTTGTGCTTGTTTGTAAATAGAGAATGATCCAAAGAGAACCAATTCTAAAACAGTAAATGCTTGGATAATAATCAATCAAATGGAGAGACAAGCAGGTACGACGGATTACAACAGGGGTAAAGGTCTGCGTTAACTACCGTTCACTATCTGCAAAGAGAGAGTACTACTAAGAGAAAAGAGGGGAGTGGGGGGGGGCAGCGTTCAAAGCACATCAGCGTGCATAAACACGAAAACGTTTTTACCTATCACGTACTTGACATTTGACAGCTTTTGATATTTGCTATTAAAAAACCATTGAAATTCACAGAAAAAACCATAGGTTATAGTCGATGTGAGAAGTTGGCCCGATATGCAACGTTCGCTATTCTAGCGACCGCTATGTATCGTTCCAACGACCCTTATGGTGTTTGGTTGTAAGTCAACCTATAGACCAGCTATCCTAGTAGCGTGGATACGAGCAGTCTAAGGCTAAAGACTCGAGAGGGCGCGTTAAGCCAGCTGTTTACCACACATGTACCCCTTGAACACCCAGTGAAAGGACACCACACAAGTGTTATGAAAATAAACAGTATTTATTAAGAATCACAACAGCCCTGTACTCTTTATGAGGACAGGGTACTAAGCACAAACCAAATCTTTAGGAAAATACTTCAAGTGCACAATTAAAACAAGTGTCCGAGGACACGGAAAGTTTAAGGTCTCGGGCGGACCCGATAAGGCAAGTCGGAAGCGAGGGACACGGGACCCTAGAGTAAAGAGGCTATGCAGGCACCGAAATGCCGAGTTACCTAGCCACGAGGGCTGCGGCTGCACAAGTCTTACAGGCGTCGGGGTCTTCGCTGACGAGCCAGGAGCCGGAAGAAAAGGAGTTGCTGGCCGGCGACCAGTGATGGATAGTTCGTAGAGATCCAAGCCTGGATCAGAGATCGTTGACACCTGAAAGCAGAGGGGACCAAGTTCGTACTACTAGCCAGTAGTCAGAGGGTACCAGGAGGGCACCGGTTGGCCGTCACCTCGACCAGGTGAGTGGGCGACGCTAGGCTCTGCAGTCTCACGGACCAGGAGGCGTTGTCTGCGACCACGGTGGAGGTGCGAGCTGTCCCACGAAGGATGATGCTGTCGGCGTCGCTGGGCCCAGGATGGGGCAACAAGCCTTGGCAAATCTCAGGGCCACGTGGTGGGCCTAAGATGGCGTCTTGAGTGGACCAGGAGGGTCCGGGGTGCTTCTCGCAAAGATGGAAGCAAGGGCCAGTCTGGAGCAACCAGACCAGCAGAGTTGTTTGTCGGTCGTCGTCAAGGACGGGCACAAGCCAGCGGCTAGTGACCAGACAACGTGCTGAGCAGCGAGCAGAAGGGCCCCACGCAGATCGTGGAGATGCTGGGAGACTGCACTTCGGTGCTAGAGCGGCTCAGGGTCGGGGCTTCTCGGACCCCAGAGCACTCACCAGAGAGTTACCTCGATGGTCGTGCTGGTTTAAGAGCGTGCAGGTTCTGATGATGGCCGGTCCCTCGAGGTCTCGTCGCACCCACAGATCACAGCTGAGCTGATGACGTGGGGAGAGGTCAGAGGTGCCAGGGAAGCCGGTTCTCATCGAGCTGGGCCGTCGGATCCTTGAGGAAGGACTTGCAGCAAACCGCAGAGTTCTTAGATGGTGCCCGCTGATGCAGGGTGACTACTCCTTAGTCACAAGGGAGAAATCTTGAGAAGAGTCTTGAAGTCCTTTCGTAGAAAGTATTCTTGATTCAAAGATGATCTAATTTGGAAGGGTCCCCGCTCCGGCCTTTATTCTAAAGAAAGGGGTGGGTACATGACTAGGTCCTGCCCTAAGGGTGGGACCAGGAAGGGGGGTAGTTACACCCCTCTCCCCTGCCGGACTTTCCCCAGGCCAGGGCTGTCGCCCCTGGAACTGGTTCTAACCGGCAGATGCGTAGTGAGCACCGGGGTGCCACTCCGCAGTCACCTTCTCGCAAAAGCCCTACCTACCCAGAATACACAAACCCTGTCTGGGACGGTGCGAACACCGCCCTCGACAGGAAACCCTTTGTCCAAGCTCTCCTCGCTGGAAGGACTCCCAGCAGCAGGAGGTCAGACTCGTGTCTGTGGTGGCAGCACCCATTTTGTGGAGCTGAGGCTTTAGTTAACTTTAACCGGGGTTCACAGTTACGTACATGTCGTGTCCCTCTAGAAGGGTGGAATGCTAACCTCATCGCCAGAATTGGTGAGAGGGCAGCACCCCGATTCGTATGACACCTTACTCGACATGCCTTGATAACGCGACACCGAAGTTACCGATATGGTACGCGTTATCATGGAACAGCCATTGGGTCTTGATTCCGCAAGCTGCAACCGGGCTCGGCTCGGGCCTGAACCTAGCTCACACGAGCCCACGCACTCTGCCTTCAGGATTGTTAAGGCCTGCCATAGGAGTGACTGATAGGGACTCGGGTGTCCATTGTATGGTTAGATATAGAACTACTATACCTAAAGCGAAGGGTGCTTACACGACTTCGCCCCAGCTGTCGTGCAGCCAGTTGTGTCAAATTTAGGAGGCCAGCCAGGGGTGGCATAATACATGCTGCAGCCCCTGGCGGCCCTGGGTACACCTATGCCCTGTGTTACGGGGTCTGATAAGGTGGCCCAGTACCAATTGGTAAATGCACCTAGGGTACATCTCGTAATTTAGAAAGAGAACAGCCAGGCTGTGGGTCTGATTAGCAGGCCCACAGCCAGAGAATGTCGTAAACCAGTGAAACAAAAGCGAAAAATCTGGGTGATCATAGGATTGCAGACCCTACTCTCCTACATGACCCCCCCCCAAACGTCGGAACAATAAGCTAACCTTGACCAGGTGAGTCTTCTTGTTCTAAGTGGAAATATCTGGAGAGCCCGTCGGCATTGCCATGATCAGTACCAGGTCTATGTTCCACTGTAAAGTCCATCCCCTGTAGGGAAATGGACCACCTAAGCAGTTTGGGGTTTTCACCCTTCATCTGATTTAGCCACAAGAGGGGCTTATGGTCGGTCTTAATCTTGAAGTGAGTGCCAAACAAGTATGGCCTCAGCTTCTTCAGGGCCCAAACCACAGCAAAGGCCTCCCTCTCAATAGCTGACCAATTCTTCTCTCTAGGGGTCAGCCTTCTGCTTATAAAAGCAATGGGCTGGTCTTGACCATCAAAATTCAGTTGAGAAAGAACAGCTCCCACACCCAACTCAGAAGCATCTGTTTGGACAATGAATGGTTTGGAGTAGTCCGGACTCTTGAGGATAGGCGCCGTGCACATGGCCTGCTTTAGGTCATCGAATGCTTTTTGACAGCTCGCTGTCCACTGAACCTTTTTTGGCATTTTCTTGCTTGTCAGTTCGTTTAATGGTGTCACGATGGAACCATAGTTCCTGACAAACTTCCGGTAGTATCCAGTCAGGCCCAAGAAAGCTCGAACCTGAGTCTGGGTGGTTGGAGGAGCCCAGTCCCTGATTGACTGTATCTTGCTCTCCAGTGGCTGAACCTGGCCTCCACCTACAAGGTGGCCCAGGTATACAACCTGTGTCTGCCCTATCTGGCACTTGGTGGCCTTGATAGTGAGGCCTGCTGCTTGCAGCGCCTCTAACGTCTTCCGCAGGTGGACCAGGTG
The DNA here is from genome assembly GCF_964263255.1 of Lissotriton vulgaris. NCBI lineage: Eukaryota > Metazoa > Chordata > Amphibia > Caudata > Salamandridae > Lissotriton > Lissotriton vulgaris. The sequence continues at coordinate 449,995,007 of NC_141700.1, forward strand.
ATCCTCCCAGGTGGAGCTAAAGACAGCAATATCGTCAAGATACGCCGCACAGAAGTCATCCAGCCCAGTAAGGACTTGATTCACCAACCTTTGGAAGGTGGCAGGTGCATTTTTCAGACCAAAGGGCATCACCACAAACTGATAATGCCCACCAGGGGTTGAAAATGCGGTTTTAGGCTTGGCGTCCTCAGCTAACCTGATTTGCCAATACCCAGCTGTCAGGTCAAACGTACTTAAGTAGTTGGCCGAAGCCAGCCTATCAATAAGCTCGTCTGCCCTTGGTATTGGGTGGGCGTCAGTCTTAGTGACTGCATTGAGACCCCTGTAGTCTACGCAGAACCTCATCTCTCTCTTACCACCCTGGGTGTGAGGCTTCGGCACTAGAACTACGGGACTAGCCCAAGGGCTATCCGAGGGTTCAATGACTCCCAGCTCCAACATTTTCTGCACTTCACTCTTGATGCAGTCTCTAATGTGATCAGGCTGCCTGTAGATTTTACTCTTGACGGGCAAGCTGTCACCAGTGTCAACCTCATGGGTGCACCAATCGGTCTGACTGGGTGTTAGAGAAAACATATGTCTGAACGACTGAAGAACCTGTTTACAGTCGCTCTGTTGATGTTCGGAGAGGCTGCCACAAAAGGCAACACCATCTACCGATCCATCGTCAGGATTCTGAGTGAGCAGGTCGGGGAGAGGGTCACTCTCTTCTTCCTGTCCCTCATCTAGGGCCATGAGCAAACTCATGTCCTTCCTGTCGACATATGCTTTTAGCCTGTTGACATGAAGCACCCGGTGGGGGCTCCGGGGAGTTCCCAGGTCGACCAGGTAGGTGACCTCTCCCTTTTTCTCCAGGATGGTGTAGGGCCCGGACCATTTGTCCTTGAGTGCTGCTGGGGCCACTGGCTCCAACACCCACACCTTCTGTCCGGGCTGGTAAACAGTCAAGACAGCCTTTTGGTCATGCCAAGCTTTTTGGAGTTCTTGGCTGGCCTTAAGGTTTTCAGATGCCTTTTCCATGTATTCAGCCATCCGCGAGCGGAGGCCAAGCACATAGTCCACTATGTTGGCTGCAGGCTTTTTGAGAGGTCTCTCCCATCCTTCCTTCACCAAACACAGGGGTCCTCTTACAGGATGCCCGTACAGAAGTTCAAAAGGGCTGTAGCCAACCCCCTTCTGTGGGACTTCTCTGTAGGCGAACAAGAGGCAGGGGATCAGGACGTCCCATCTACGCCGAAGCTTTTCCGGTAGTCCATGAATCATCCCTTTTAGGGTCCTGTTGAATCTCTCAACAAGCCCATTGCATTGTGGGTGATAGGGTGTAGTGAACTTGTAGTTGACACCACATTCCTTCCACATAGCAGTTAAGTAGCTCGACATAAAGTTTGCACCTCTGTCGGAGACGACCTCCTTAGGGAAGCCCACTCTGGAGAACACTCCAACTAGGGCTCTTGCCACAACAGGTGCTGTAGTGGTCCTAAGGGGAATAGCTTCAGGATACCTGGTGGCATGATCCACTACCACCAGTATAAACTTGTGCCCTGAGGCTGTCGGTGGTTCCATGGGACCGACGATGTCGATCCCCACCCGTTCAAAGGGCACCCCCACCACAGGCATTGGTATAAGGGGGGCCTTTGTCGTGCCACCTGACTTACCACTGGCTTGGCAAGTGACACAGGAGCGGCAAAACTCCTTGGTATCTTCGTTCATGTGGGGCCAGTGAAAGTGTGAGACAAGCCTGTCCCACGTTTTTGACTGGCCTAAGTGACCTGCTAAGGGAATCTCGTGGGCCAAGGTAAGTAGGAAACCACGCTGAGACAAGGGTACAACCAGCCTCCTGGTCATGCCAGGCTTGGGGTCTCTTGATTCAGTGTACAGGAGTCCATCTTCCCAGTATACCTTGTGGGTACCTGTGGCGTTCCCAGCAGCCTCAGCAGCAGCCTGCTGTCTGAGGGGTTCAAGAGAAGGGCAGTCTAACTGGTCCTTCCCCAGGTCCTCCCTTGAGGGTCCCCCTGAACCCAAGAATTCAACTTGATCAAGTTCGAACTCCCTAGGCTCAGTTTCCCTCAATTCTTGTAGGTCAGCCTCCTCTGAGACTTGATCCCCGACCTGGGGCAAGGGGGAAGGCGCAGCCTTAACCCTACCGCTCTTTTTCTTGGGAGGTGTCTGGTCCGTTGTTCCAGGATCCAGCACCTGTTCAGTGGGGCATTTCCTGACCTGTGACCTGGTCACAGCGAACACATGTGCTGGCAAACCTAACATTTCCATGTGAGTCCGGTGCTCCACTTCTGACCATTGTGATGACTCCAAATCATTGCCCAACAAACAATCCACTGGGAGGTCTGGACTAACTACAACCTTCTTTTGGCCAGTTACCCCTCCCCAGGAGAAAGCTACAATTGCCATACTGTGATTGGTAGTGACATTGCTTGCATTGGTCACCAGGAATTCTGTACCTGGCATGATCTGTCCAGGGTCCACAAAGTTAGGCGTCACCATGGTGACGCTGGCACAAGTGTCCCTATAGGCCTGAGCCATCTTTCCATTTATGAAAGGCGTCTGTCGGTATTTGCCCAGGGTATTGGGACTTACGTCAGGGGACACGTCCGCGTCCCCTGTACTGACAAGGACAGCCTGAGTGAGTGTGCCAACTAAGTTGTCACGCCCCTCAGAACCCAGGGTTAACCCTACTAAACCCTTGGGAGGCGCACTACCACTGCTGACTGTACTAGGGGGCACAGGTGCCTTAGGGGCTGCAGTGGCAGGAGTCTGCCCTCCTCCTTTCTTGGTGCACTCACTAAACCAGTGAGATTTACTTTTACAGTACTGGCACCATCTTTTGGATTGGCCTTCTTTCTTCTTTTGGGGAGCCTGACCCCCACCCTCTTTGGGTTGTTGGGGACCTGTCGAAGACTTCTGGTCATTTTGTTCCCCCTTAGAATCTTTACCCTTCTGGTCTGCTTTCTTCTGACCACCTTGATTCTGGCCCTGGTTCTGTTTAACTCTCGTACGAACCCATCTGTCTGCCTTCTTTCCCAATTCTTGGGGAGAGGTCAGATCCGAGTCGACAAGATGCTGATGCAACAACTGGTTCTGACAATTGTTTAAAATTTGTTCTCTCATCATCAAATTATACAATCCTTTGTAATCAGTAACCTTACTGCCCAGCAACCAGCCCTCAAAAGCCTTAGTGGCACAATCGACAAAGTCAGACCAATCTTGAGACTGCGTTTTCTGGGTATCCCTGAACAGCACCCTGTACTGCTCAGTGGTTAGGCCGAACCCTTCAACGAGTGTATTTTTCAAGACTTGGTAATCGTTCGCATCCTCCACCCTTGTGGTGAGGAGCTTGTCTCTTCCTTTACCTTCAAAGGAGAGCCACAAGATAGCTGCCCACTGACTCTGGGGAACACCTTGCACCGTGCAGGCCCTCTCCAAAGCAGTAATCCATTTGTGGATGTCGTCCCCTTGTTTAAAGGGGGGCACTATCTTACCAAGGTGTTTCGTATCGAAACTCTTTTCCCTATTGCTAGGTACTTTGCTGCCACCAGTGGGGACTACCCCACTTAACTGTTGCTCTCTAGCAAAGGCAAGCCTTTCTTTGGCCAGGGCAAGTTCTTCCCTTTCGATCCTCAGATTAGCTGCCCTTTCCTTAGCTTCGTACACTCTCCTCTGAGGGGACGTCATCCCTCTCTGAGAAGAGTTGTGAAAGCCATTGGTTCGAAGGGATCCGCCAGAGTCTCTTGACAGAGATCGGGCTCGTCCATTCCCAATGTTAAGCGGACCTGACAGTAGCGCCGGGGGTCCCCCAGTACCACTATCATGTTTGCTTAAGTTGGACCTGCTTAGTCTAACGACTTCTACCTGTCCCTTATCTGCCTCATCCCCAGAGGGATCCTCATCCTCATCATCCTCCACATCTTCGTTCTCAGTTGCGAGGTGGATGAGGTCAGGATCGTCTCTGGTTCCCTCGAGGGGAGGCATGTCTCCTTCTGGATTAGAAGAGCTAAGAAGTTTCTCAGCCCTTCTGGCATCATAAGTCTCCAAGAGACCAATCAGAAAGGACGTTGTGGGGTTGGACCCCTGCTTGATCTTCCTGGAGTGACACAGCTGTCGTAACTCCTTGAAGTTCAGCACAGTATATCCTGAAGGGATGACCTGTGGAGGGTCAACTGACACAAGGGGAGACCCAGAGTTTCCTCCTTTGTCCGACATACTGCTTCTAGTGTGGTGTAAGTGATGCACCTACCTACACTACGTGTTTACCTACTGTTCCCTTGCTAAGAGTTGTAGCCAAGGTGTGCTAAGCCTTGAGGAGCTACAACAGCTGGTTCAGTAGAACTCAGAGTATTCTAAGCTTTAGTTATATGTACTAATAGTACTTGTGCGATCTTTCAACAAGATATTCTTAGGATACGTGTGGTAAAACAACAGCAAGCTCAAATCCCAACCGCTGCTCACCAATGTGAGAAGTTGGCCCGATATGCAACGTTCGCTATTCTAGCGACCGCTATGTATCGTTCCAACGACCCTTATGGTGTTTGGTTGTAAGTCAACCTATAGACCAGCTATCCTAGTAGCGTGGATACGAGCAGTCTAAGGCTAAAGACTCGAGAGGGCGCGTTAAGCCAGCTGTTTACCACACATGTACCCCTTGAACACCCAGTGAAAGGACACCACACAAGTGTTATGAAAATAAACAGTATTTATTAAGAATCACAACAGCCCTGTACTCTTTATGAGGACAGGGTACTAAGCACAAACCAAATCTTTAGGAAAATACTTCAAGTGCACAATTAAAACAAGTGTCCGAGGACACGGAAAGTTTAAGGTCTCGGGCGGACCCGATAAGGCAAGTCGGAAGCGAGGGACACGGGACCCTAGAGTAAAGAGGCTATGCAGGCACCGAAATGCCGAGTTACCTAGCCACGAGGGCTGCGGCTGCACAAGTCTTACAGGCGTCGGGGTCTTCGCTGACGAGCCAGGAGCCGGAAGAAAAGGAGTTGCTGGCCGGCGACCAGTGATGGATAGTTCGTAGAGATCCAAGCCTGGATCAGAGATCGTTGACACCTGAAAGCAGAGGGGACCAAGTTCGTACTACTAGCCAGTAGTCAGAGGGTACCAGGAGGGCACCGGTTGGCCGTCACCTCGACCAGGTGAGTGGGCGACGCTAGGCTCTGCAGTCTCACGGACCAGGAGGCGTTGTCGGCGACCACGGTGGAGGTGCGAGCTGTCCCACGATGGATGATGCTGTCGGCGTCGCTGGGCCCAGGATGGGGCAACAAGCCTTGGCAAATCTCAGGGCCACGTGGTGGGCCTAAGATGGCGTCTTGAGTGGACCAGGAGGGTCCGGGGTGCTTCTCGCAAAGATGGAAGCAAGGGCCAGTCTGGAGCAACCAGACCAGCAGAGTTGTTTGTCGGTCGTCGTCAAGGACGGGCACAAGCCAGCGGCTAGTGACCAGACAACGTGCTGAGCAGCGAGCAGAAGGGCCCCACGCAGATCGTGGAGATGCTGGGAGACTGCACTTCGGTGCTAGAGCGGCTCAGGGTCGGGGCTTCTCGGACCCCAGAGCACTCACCAGAGAGTTACCTCGATGGTCGTGCTGGTTTAAGAGCGTGCAGGTTCTGATGATGGCCGGTCCCTCGAGGTCTCGTCGCACCCACAGATCACAGCTGAGCTGATGACGTGGGTAGAGGTCAGAGGTGCCAGGGAAGCCGGTTCTCGTCGAGCTGGGCCGTCGGATCCTTGAGGAAGGACTTGCAGCAAACCGCAGAGTTCTTAGATGGTGCCCGCTGATGCAGGGTGACTACTCCTTAGTCACAAGGGAGAAATCTTGAGAAGAGTCTTGAAGTCCTTTCGTAGAAAGTATTCTTGATTCAAAGATGATCTAATTTGGAAGGGTCCCCGCTCCGGCCTTTATTCTAAAGAAAGGGGTGGGTACATGACTAGGTCCTGCCCTAAGGTTGGGACCAGGAAGGGGGGTAGTTACACCCCTCTCCCCTGCCGGACTTTCCCCAGGCCAGGGCTGTCGCCCCTGGAACTGGTTCTAACCGGCAGATGCGTAGTGAGCACCGGGGTGCCACTCCGCACTCACCTTCTCGCAAAAGCCCTACCTACCCAGAATACACAAACCCTGTCTGGGACGGTGCGAACACCGCCCTCGACAGGAAACCCTTTGTCCAAGCTCTCCTCGCTGGAAGGACTCCCAGCAGCAGGAGGTCAGACTCGTGTCTGTGGTGGCAGCACCCATTTTGTGGAGCTGAGGCTTTAGTTAACTTTAACCGGGGTTCACAGTTACGTACATGTCGTGTCCCTCTAGAAGGGTGGAATGCTAACCTCATCGCCAGAATTGGTGAGAGGGCAGCACCCCGATTCGTATGACACCTTACTCGACATGCCTTGATAACGCGACACCGAAGTTACCGATATGGTACGCGTTATCATGGAACAGCCATTGGGTCTTGATTCCGCAAGCTGCAACCGGGCTCGGCTCGGGCCTGAACCTAGCTCACACGAGCCCACGCACTCTGCCTTCAGGATTGTTAAGACCTGCCATAGGAGTGACTGATAGGGACTCGGGTGTCCATTGTATGGTTAGATATAGAACTACTATACCTAAAGCGAAGGGTGCTTACACGACTTCGCCCCAGCTGTCGTGCAGCCAGTTGTGTCAAATTTAGGAGGCCAGCCAGGGGTGGCATAATACATGCTGCAGCCCCTGGCGGCCCTGGGTACACCTATGCCCTGTGTTACGGGGTCTGATAAGGTGGCCCAGTACCAATTGGTAAATGCACCTAGGGTACATCTCGTAATTTAGAAAGAGAACAGCCAGGCTGTGGGTCTGATTAGCAGGCCCACAGCCAGAGAAAGTCGTAAACCAGTGAAACAAAAGCGAAAAATCTGGGTGATCATAGGATTGCAGACCCTACTCTCCTACAGTCGATATATAGTTAGGAATTTGCATTTACAAAACCTTGAAAATTCAATGAAAAAACCATTGGTTTTAGGCCATATATAGTTAGGGATTTGCATTTACAAAACCTTATTTTACTCGCATAAAACCATTGAAATTCCATATATAGTTAGATGTGCTAACTATATATCGCGCACCCGCAATCCACTGCTGATGATGTCACATATTACATTATTCATGACATGGTTAGTGACATCACTGATGACATCACTGATGACATCTCAAATAACATCACTGATAAAATCACTGATAACATCTCATTTGACATGACTGATCACATCACTGATGATATCATTCATGTGATAATACCATGAACCTCTTCAGACTCTAATATAACCTTAGATACAATCAGTGTAAATAGACAGTCACAGACTGTCACTCATCCATGGAGTTACTCACACACCTAGTCAGTTATGCCAAAAATCAATCACACCTCCATTTTCTCAACTATACAGTTATACACACCTTACTTATTCAAACATATACTAACACATATTTATTTTACTGTCTTATACAATCTCTGATACATGTTCACAATGATCCATACAGCCACTCACACATTCACTGGCTCTTATGCACAGTTATTTATAGATGTCAACTCTCACATGTACTGTGTTTTACATATGTACTTACTTTGACATGTAGCACTGAGATATCCATTCACTCACTAATACACTCTTGCACAGTCAACCGCCCATACAGCTGTTTCCACATGCACTTTTGAATCCATACATATAGTGAATCAACTACTCACGCATCTATGTACAGAGTCACACACCTCCCAGCCACCCATACACACACACTCAGTTTCCCATACAAATACTTGGACAACCAATCAATAACCCATACAGTTACTCATATAGCTACTGATCAACATATGCAGCAGTTTGTAGAACAACAGATATAATGATGCACAAATTAAAACAGTTTAGTCACTAACCCATGCACTCAGTGAGACACATTTAATCACTCACTCAATCAGTCAGTCATGCACCTAGTAAATCCTTCATCCAGACACTTATATATCCACTCATTCTTCAATATGTAAAACACATTTTAACTTTACAGAAACATACAGTCACTGGATGTAGTCATCAGTGATGTTATTTGAGATGTCATCAGTGATGTCATCAGTGATGTCACTAACCATGTCATGAATGATGTAATATGTGACATCATCAGCAGTGGATTGCGGGTGCACGATATATAGTTAGCGCATCTAACTATATATGGAATTTCAATGGTTTTATGCGGGTAAAATAAGGTTTTGTAAATGCAAATCCCTAACTATATATGGCCTAAAACCAATGGTTTTTTCATTGAATTTTCAAGGTTTTGTAAATGCAAATTCCTAACTATATATCGACTATAACCTATGGTTTTTTCTGTGAATATATATATATATATATATATATATATACTTCAAGAATGGGATACAGACAAACTCAGGGCGCGCCACTTAATATCAGGGAAATGTCCTGTATTCTCAATCAGATTTGGTGCATCTAGAGGGAGGGCGTGTATCCAACACCCCAATCTTTCTGTTATAAACAGAAATAGCACATTACTCAATGCCCCTGAGCACACAAAATGTATTATAATCAGTATGTCCAAATGTCTCTGTACTTCAAATCATTCAGTAGACCACAAAATAACATCACTTTAGTCAGTAAAATATCTTTCGATTGTCCTTCAGATTTTTTATTCCAAACGTTCCAAGTTAGATCCGATTCCAATATGTATTTCTTCAGTACATCAATTCAATGGGGAAAGTAAAGTTGCCAACACGTGTTTCGTCGTGTGTACATTCCACACATAGACTTCATCAGGGCTTAAAGAAATATATTTGCAATCCTCTCTATACTTCTGACCTCCACTCCAGTATAAATTCGACCAAATGTCCAATATCATGAGATAATTCCTTTACATGAGATATCTTATTCCCAGAGTCTCAGTCGTTCGAGGGTAGTCCGTATCAGTGAAAATTCATCACCGTCCCGACCCGTGGTGCAGCGGAAAGTGTCCTCGCTGTACTCCGGCGTTTGCTGTATATATATATTTATTTTAAATAATTCATTTGATAAACCATAATAAACATCAAACGATTTAGCAAGGTTTCCATACAGAGTTGAAAAAGTCAGGGATTATTCATCATCTTGCGGGCTCGGGTGGCGATTCTCAAAAAAGTGCAAGTGCGAAAGACTATTTCTTCATTATCTAAAGTAAACAGCACCTGGTAAGATTTTTCCAACGAAACAGGTCTATGTTTTTTTTAAAAATGGGGTTAAAAGCCATTTCACATATTTTAAATAATATTTACAAAAGAAGAAAAAATGCAAATCAGTTTGTGCGCTCACTCCATCACTAGGGCATGGTGTATTTACTAGGTTTAGCCGATAGCCAAGAGGGAAACATAACAAGAGTCTTACAGTTCCAGCTCTCAATTGAAATAAGAGGCTTCTTTCCCAGTTAGTCATTGACAAAGTAAGATATATTGGTAAGGGGTACCTATACATTTCTTTGCACATATAACTAAAAACTAAGGATTTCTTAGATTCCATACTGATCTTTTCTGAATTGTAAAGTGCATAAAGTGCTTTTTTCAGGTCATTCTTGTGGAATGAGTCGGCTCTACTCGGGTCTGGAAAGAGAGACTACCTTTATCAATACTACATAGACTCTGATAGACCCCCGAGAGCCAGGGAATATCCATTCCTCTCTCACATGTAAGGCAATAATTTATAATTTCTTGAATTACGGATGCAGATTTATTCCTCCAAACTGAGAGCCAAAATAGAGCAGGTTGAGCACTAATAAAATCACAAATAACATTTAGGTTAAGTTCCCTATGGCAGATGTACTGGAGGGTGGAGATTGGAACACCCAGCAGCTTTCTACAGAACCGATTTTCCTCCTGCTGGATGCAGTGACTCTTCACCAGCCCCCATATCTCAGCCCCAAACGTGGCTACTGGAACGCATTGCAAATTTTTAAGATAGCTGAAATAGCACCTGTTTTCTTCGGGCGGGGGAGACTTAAAATATAATTGATGGCCTTTGAGAATTTGCTCGTGGAGTGGGCCAAATGCCCAGTCCACGAGCCGTTCGCAGCAAAGACCATCCCTAGATATGGAAAAGTACCAGTGGAGATTAATCTATCGTTCCCTACCAATATAGAGTTGAGATGGCGTTTCCCTGGTCCACATGACATAATAAAAGATTTTTTTTAATTTACACGTAGATCCAGGCCGTCCATGTACTCAACAAAGGTCTTAACCAGAATACGCAAGGAGTTTGGCGTGCGACCTATAAGGACCGCATCATCTGCGTATAGGAGTACCCTTAATGGTTTACCATTAAGTATCGGGACGTCAGTTGACAATTTCAGGGAATTACTCAGCCCATTAATATAAATAATAAAAAGAAGGGGTGCTAAAACGCACCCCTGTCTGACTCCCCTTCCTACCCTGATGGCTCCGAGACCTCACCACCCATGCCAATCCTGACTTGTGCCTTGCGATCTGTATGCAAAAATGCCAAAAAATGTACCAAGGACTCATCCAAGCCATAATCTAACAAAATAGACCAGAGTTTAGACCTATTAACTAAATTGAAAGCGGATGATAAATCCATAAAGGCCAAATAAAGTGGGGAAGTTCGGGCAATATTATATTTACTGATAACCAGGTTAAGATTTAGGCACTGTTCAGTTGTTACGACCTTACTTCGAAAACCCAGTTGGCATGGCTCTAATATACCGCTTTCCTCTGTCCATTTTAAGACCCTATTGTATATAACTCGACCCAAAATCTTTAGTGTGTTGTCAAGCAAAGAAATTGGTCTATAGTTAATAGGCTCCGATCTATCCCCCTTTTTGTAAATTTGGACAATGATACTCGTGGCCCAGGTGCTACGCATAGGGGCTTGGGGTAAATTATTAAAAACATTCAAGAGGAGTGGGGCCCAAAACTCTAGTTTCCATTTGATTAAATCTATAGGGAGCCCGTCTGGGCCAGGAGCCTTATTGCCAAGGCTCTGTGCAATTGCCTCTTCTACCTCCGACAGTGTAATCTGCAGGCAACATAGTTGGCCCAGCACATAATGATCTGAACCATGTGGCGGGGTGGCATACATTTTGGAAAAGTGGTTCTCCCATGACTTACTGGAAATAGTACAGCTGACTGGTGTTAATTGCTGGCCCATATTTCGCAAGTCCCTGACTGCGGACCAGAATATATTACCCTTCTTTCCACCAGCTGACTCTGATAATGCTTCCCAGCGTTCACCAAGGAGAACGCCCTTCCGCTCGCTTATCGCGGTATTATACCTCTTCCTGGCTATTCTTACATCTGCACGACACCTTGGTTTAGAGGTTAAAGCCTTGCGTAGATTCCTATTGGCCTCCGAACAATCGTGATCAAACCACCTCGGTTCTTTTTCATCCTGGAAAAATGGTACTGACAGGAGGAATCTGATCACTGAACAAAGTTTGGTGAAATCTTCAATTACTCTTGAGTGTAAACCTTCAGTTGATCGACATGAGGTGATTAAATGCATATACCCCTCTGACAAAGTCTGAAGTATTTTACCGCTATCAACCCCCCTCCATTTCAATCTTATTTTATCTGTTGAGGGAGTTAGGTCCCTTGCCCCATAAAAGGTAGTATACACGGGGCGGGATGCTAATCTTAATACCACTTTAAGGGGGTTATGGTCCCCAAATTCTGTTACGTGAACCTCAGCGGCCAGTAGGCGGTCTGCAAGGCAAGGGGAAACAAAAATAAAATCAATGGTTTAAAAACAATCCCTTCCTCTGAATGTCGGTGTCTGCTGATTTGTGGAAGAGTGAGTGGATTCAATGCCAGCAATATCCATTACATTGGTAAGAATATGCTGACTCAAGAAAGTATGTAGTTCCAAACCCCTTCGTTCAGCGGGATCCACGTATAGTGTATTTATACCATATGGTTCAGTTGGACGTTTAGCATTAAAATCCCCACCTAAGAAGATCCCAATAGACTCATCTGAACTTTGCTGTCTGTCTAAATTGGAAATGTTTCTAAAAAGTTTGATAAAGTTCCTATTTGGAACAGAATAAAAGTCAATATTGTAAAAGTTAATTAAATAAAAAGAGCTTGTCTTTTTATATTTCAATATTTGTATATTAGGACTATTGGTGGGTATAACCTTAATACTTCCTCCAGATGCTAGGCTAATCCCAATAACCAAATCCCTGGATGCACGGCCAAAATCGGGCTTGGGTGATGTTAAGCTAAAGCAATGGAACCCTTCTATATGCAAATCATGTGTGGCCCATGTTTCCTGGAACATTATGACATCTTGGTCAGATATCATACGCAACCAGTTTATGTCAACTAACCTTGATTCAAGGCCTGCAACGTTCCAACTCAGGACATTAAGGTCGAAATCAGTTTTGCTTATCTTAGGATTGTGGACAGTATTAAGTATGTCAGTATGGGCAGTTGGTGCCGGTCCTATATCGCCCTCTACCTGTGGCTGATGTGAAGTATTTCGGGGTTCCCAAGGCCTACACGCTCCAGAGATTACCCACTTACACACAAGAACTGTTGGCACGGAAACTGTAAAAGGCAAAGAACAAGTTTATTAAGACCCCATGGGGTGGTGGTACACTCAAACAGCACCCTTCGGTAATGCAAGACGTATCACACCGAACACCGGTGTGACCCCGTTTATATACAAGTTTGGGGCAATAAAAGATAGGCGGCACAAGTAAAGACACAGTTTTAGAGACATATATGGTCATCTTTTGGAATACTGCCAGCTCATTGGAGGGTTTCAAACCCACTGGTCAGTTAGCGGCACATTCCTGAAGGTTTACGGGTCAGTGGGAACTGCGCATGTGTGGCTTGACCAGTGCTAAAAATAGCCTGTTGCTGGGCAGACAAGAGTGGTCAGCGGAACGGACAAAGGACTAAAGGGCACGTCGGCCACGAGGCCGCTCATGATCTAAGATGGCCGCTGCAACATTCAAAAATGGCGTTATCGTATATAGCCAACTTAAGGAGGACAACGTGTAGGTTCAGCTAATCGCTAATCCGAACGGGCCAATTACGACAGACGACCCTTTTAGCGTTTAGCTGAATCTACCTCATAATGAACATAGTCTGGATGTTCGTCCTCGATGTCTATTAACATAATTTGTGTCACCTCTTTGTGCAGCATTATTTTGTCATGGGCAAGAGCCCGCCTCGATGGCAAGCAAGCTGATAGACACATTGAACATAAGGCAGGGCCACATTGAATACACAAGCATAAAAAGAACATTGCTCCCACAAGTATACAGAGAATTGTCAACAGTTTCCAGCCCCAAGTTGCAATCATGGACCAGAACCATCCAGAAAGTGTCCAAATTCCATTGTCCGGGTGTATTTCGGCAGCTATTTTATGCAGTTTGGAAATAGCATCATACACAGAGGGAGAATTATCCGGGACATAAACACAACAGCTGCTTCCGATAATTCTACATGCTCCCCCACGATCTGCCAAAACCACGTCCAAAACCATCCGATTTTGGAGGGTAACAATTCTAGAAATCTGTAGTTCCTCAGTAATATTCCCCAGGGCAACGGCGGTGTCATTCGCAACAGCCTCAACAACGCGTGTCAGCCGTCTTATTTTCCGGCTGTTCAATGCAGCCCCCACAAAGGAAAATAGTCCCAGATTAAAATCCACATACTGTTGTAACGTAGTGTCCGTTTGATCAATGTCCTCTAGGGCAACAGTTCGTTTAACCCTGTTCAAAACGAAATCGTGGTACAAAGTGTAATCGTTGTGGTACATTGGAGGGGCAATGAATACAAGAGGTAGCACAAACGATACGTAGCACGTGCCCAACCACCCCACTGGAAGCTGATGGTACCCCTTCGTTCCACAGATAAAGTAGGTGTTTCGAGATGCAACAAATGAAATGCCATTCGGGCTATCAAACGTGAGAGTAATATTACATTCGCTTTTCCCCACCGCAATCGTGCCCTTGTTTCTAATGCATAAATCGGCTTTTGTGGCAATGACATTTATGACATGAGCACTGGATACATTCACGTTTCGCTGATTGCTATATACACGTGGAGCAGATACATTGTCAGGCCTGTATTCTTCCCATTCAAAACGTGTGCCCTCAGCCCGGGGAAACCCATCCTTGTCATGAGAACATACTTTATTCAAACGGAAAAGCGCCCCCCCTTTAGTTGGCCATCTCAGAGTAAAGAGGAGGGTGTACCAGGCATTGCATGACCCATTGTGTGAAAACGGGAGTGGAATAAGTGGGGTGCCCCCTCTCTTCTGGTGCCCAGGCAACATTCCACACACCCAGCAATTAGAGGTATTGGTCATATTATGCGTGTGGTGAAGAATCTGAATGAAGCTGTTATTTAAGTACGTTTGGCGATGGCGCTCTTCATGGAATGGCAATGTAAAATGAAAGTGTTCAGACGGTGCCGGGGTAGTCGGCAGCAAATGTTCACGTACAGGCACCACAAGTTCGACTACCCAGGCCATAACAGCTATCACCACAATAGTTAGAACAAAGAGAAAGGCACCCAATATTTTCTTATCACGGGATGCCGTTGATGCCATAGTTCAAAAAAGTTTGTGCAAAGTCTCAAGTGGCACAAATTGTTCACAAATTGTCTCAGATACACGTGCGTGTATACCTAAAAAAAAAGGAAAAATGCGGTGCTGAACTCCGAGGTAGCCGTTGTTTTCTTCTCTGGGCCAAGACGGGTGTCGCTACTCTGGCAGAACTGATCCCCCCCCCTTGGAATTCCCGGTTTCCGTTTCACAAACCTGGAGCGGTAACCAACCAGTCATTAACAAAAAGAACAAAAATCTTCTTATCGTGGACGCAGATCGTAGCGCTCTCTTCCGGTAGCAGATTGGTCCGGGAAGGCTTCCTCTACTTCGGCCGACATCACAGCTGGGCTCTTTTCTTTCTCCAAGATCTCTTTATAATCAGTCAACACAGCAGGAGTCACCAGATCCGGAGAGACACGGCGACAATGTGTCGAATGCACCCACCGCTTCCTGTTCGTCACTCGTACTGCGGTTCGGGTTGCCAGGAGGACCTGCTCAGGGCCCTTCCACCTGGGCTCCAGACTGCTTGCTCTTTCAAACGAACGGACCATTACATGGTCCCCAGGACGAAGATCGTGGCCCTCTCCAGCGGAGTTATCAGGGAGCGCTTCTCGAACCTGTTGATGAATAGAGAGCAAATCATTTGTTAATCGTGCCAAATAATCATTCATCATAACACAAGGCACATCATGTATTAATCGCGGCTTAGGCACCCCCCAGATATTCATAGGGCGGCCAAACACCACCTCATAGGGCGTAAGGCCGGTTCGCGAGTGGGGTACTGATCTGAGAGATAGTAGTGCTAGCGGCAACGCATCTGGCCACTTCAACGATGTAGACGCCACAATTTTGGCCAGTTTGAGCTTCAACGTGGCATTGTACCGCTCGACCAAACCTGCTGACTGAGGGTGGAATACAGCGTGGAACTTTTGCTGAATCCCTAACCCCTTCAGTACATATTCCACAATCTTTCCAACAAAATGGGGCCCATTATCGCTCCACAAAAACTTGCAAACTCCAAAGCGAGGAAAGAATTCCTTAAGCAACACCTTAGCTGTTGTCAAAGCCGTATTGTCTTTCGTGGGGTAGGCCTCAACCCATTTGCTAAAAGCACACACCACCACTAGAACGTACTTCAGGTTATTGCAGCGCTCGAGTTGGATATAATCCATTTGAAGCACTTCAAACGGTGCAGAAGGTGGAACGAACCCTCCTTTCGGAGTATGGGTCCCCTTCCCAGGATTGTGTTGCAAACACACCAGGCAGGTCTGCACTACTCTCTTTGCAGTATTTGCAATCTCCGGATGTTCCCAAACTCGTGTTAAAAGACGAGTGATTGCAAGGGCTCCGACATGGGCCAGTCCATGAGTCATCTGGACCATCGCCTGTAAGTAAGCCGCAGGCAATTTCCACTTCTCCATGTCTTTGCTTCTCCAACAACCTTCGTCATCTAGTACCCCATCTGCTGCCCAAGCCGCAAGTTCAGATTCTGTAGCTGATTTTTGAATATCCCGTATCTCTGCTCTAGCGTCACTCCATCTCTCAGCCTGTGATTGTACCACGTACATAGGGGAGCTAGTTCGGGACATAGCCGTCTGCCTTGCTATGCTGTCTGCAAAGGCATTTCCTTGACCCACTTTATCCGTAATCTTCTTATGGGCACTGCACTTTACTATCGCTACTTTTTTAGGACTGAGCAACGCATTCAGGAGATCACGCACTAGCTCTCCGTGCATAATGTGCTCCCCGTGTGACGTCAGGAACCCGCGTTCTCTCCAGAGAAGCCCAAAGTCATGGGCCACTCCAAAGGCATACCGGCTGTCCGTGTATATGTTCACACATAGGCCAGCACTCAATTCGCAGGCTCTTGTTAAAGCTATCAGCTCTGCTGCCTGAGCCGATTTTTGCGGTATTCTAGCTGTTTCGACCACCGTCTTAAGAGTCGTGATCGCATATGCTGCGGAAGTCGTACCATCTGGCAGCCTCAAACACGATCCATCAACCCACAGTTCCCCATCCACATCAGGAAGTGGCACATCCTGTAAGTAAACACGACCCTTTGTCTGTTCCTCAGTCAGGAAAACACAGTCGTGATGTTTTTCTTCCTGACCCTCCTCGGCCGGATAGGGCAATAAAGTCGCGGGGTTCAAAGTAGCGCATCTTTTCAATGTTATGTGTGGCGCTAAGAGTGTCAGCTCGTATCCTGTAAGTCGTGCACTCGTGAGGTATTGGGTCTTTGTTTGGTTTAACAGGGCATCTACTGCATGAGGAACTAACACCAACAATTTGTGTGATAACACTATGCCCTCACTCTGTCGTATGGCTACTGCTGTTGCCGCTACTGCTCGAAAACACCCAGGCAGCCCTCGTGCTACAGGATCCAAAATGGCAGAGAAGTATGCACATGGTCTCTGCTTATCCCCGTGTAACTGCACTAGCACTGACAACGCACACCCATCATTCTCGTGCACGTATAATGTGAAAAGTTTCGTGTAGTCTGGTGTTCCTAACACGGGTGCGGAACAAAGGGCCTGTCTCAACTGTTCAAAAGCTTTCTGACATTCATCTGTCCACTCAAGCGGCATCGGTGTAGCTTTGGACAGTAATGCTAGCAAAGGTTTTATGATATGTGAAAAACCCATGATCCATTGTCTACAAAAGGATGTCAACCCTATAAAGGCACGCACATCTCTCTGCGTGCGGGGGACTGGTGTATCTAAAATTGCTTGAATTCGATCAGATGTTAATGCCCGCCCCTCCTTAGACAACAGATGACCGAGGTAGGTCACCTGGGGTCTACAGTATTGAAGCTTTTTCTTGGAAACCTTGTGATTATGTTGTGCCAAAAAGGAAAGTAATGCAAGTGTACTCTGTTCACATTGTGCATAGGAGTCGGCGGCAAGCAAAAGGTCATCCACGTACTGGATGAGCGCAACGCCAGACTGCAATTTAAAGGAATCTAGTTGTCGTTTCAAAGCCTGGCTGTAGATGCTAGGGCTTTCAGTATATCCTTGGGGAACACGACAAAATCTATACGATTTATTATTGAGCGTAAAACCAAACAGATATCTACTATCTGGGTGAACAGGGATCGAAAAGAACGCATTCTTTAAGTCAATAACGCTAAAAGTGGTGGCCGTCGGTGGAACCAAAGTAAGCAAAGTCGTGATATCGAACACCACTGGGTATTGGGGAATGACAATTTTATTTATTTCACGCAAATCAATAATAAACCGATAGATCTTGCCATCTGAGTCTCTCTTAAGAATCGGTAGAATAGGGCTGTTACAGACATTATAAGGGACCTCCTCCACCACCCCTGCAGAAATCAAATCCTGCACAATATGTGTCAATGCAATTTCACCTTCCTTCGAGATCTTATACTGTGGTACTCGTGGTAGAGGGGCCCCCTCCTTAACAGTAATGTGTATTGGTGGAATGCGCATCTCTCCCACATCCGTATCTGATGTCGCCCACAACGTGTGCGGCAGAGAGGCCAAAGCAGGAATATCGAAAATGGCATAAAATCTGTCAGGGTCAGGGCAATCATCAGGGTCAGGGTAGTTGTCGTTCAGGATAACCCGCACTTCCTCTGGAGCGCAGCGTATCGTCGCTCGGAAATATTTAAGCAAATCAATGCCCAGGATATTGTCTGGGGTATGAGGTGATAACAAAAATTGCCCAAAACTAAAGTATTTGTCAATGCATAGTGCAAGGGGCTTGGACAATGGGCTGGGGGAGGGTGTGCCATCAAACCCTACACACGTAATCATTTCGCCAGACAGGGGAGCCCTCGGAACCAAGTTTTTCGACAGCGCGCTACGAGTAGCTCCGGTGTCGACTAGAAATTGATCAGTAGAACCCAAAATACCCGCTGTTACATATGGACCTTGCTGATCTACTGGCACTTCAACTGATTCCTTACCCCATCCTACGCAATCCTATGCATGCACATAATCCTGATGTTCCACATTCTCTCCTTCCGAAATCTGATATTGATTCCGTCTATCAAACGTATTTCGTTCGTCCTGGCCACGGCCCCTCTCCTCAACCTGTCTACGATCACCTCCGCCACCTCTCGTTCCAGTATAACCTCCTCTTGACCTTCCACTGCCTCGACCACGCTGACTACGCTGTTCACGAAGTACCGGACAATCTTCGGCCCAATGCCCAAACTCCTTACAATAAGCACACTGATCCTCCGCAATATCCGTACGACCATACGATGCGTTTCCTCCACCTCGTCTACCTCTATCATTCCCTCTACCCTGTGTCCCCCGAACCTGTGCCAACATCACCTTCGTTTTCAATTCCTTCGTCTTTTTCTCTACACTTTCTTTAGCCTCCACTTCCTGCCGCTCATAGTACTGAGCCATAGTTAACAAGGACGCAGGGGTCGCCGTGGCCCAGGAACTTTCACTCGACTTCAATCGCTTTGCAATCTCTGGTAGGAGATTAGCCACATACTTATCTACAAACAAATGCCGACCCGTATCATCTGTTAAAGATTGACCACTGTAATCATGAAATGCCTCCTCGAAGCGCGTAAAGAAATCTGAAACCGTTTCATCGGGTTTCTGTTTGCACGACGTTAACATGGTCCAATCAATCTTTTTGGAGGGAACAAGCGTTTTCAATTTATGCAAGATAGCTGCTGGGAGATCTAGTATTAGCTGACAAGGCTTACATGCTGGTGCCCTATCTAAGTCTGCAGCATTTATTTCTTTCCATGTCCCCCCTAAAATCGTTTCATCATTAGTTTTACGAATTTGCCTCCACATATCGGGTGGTAGAATTAGCCCAAAAAACAAATCTATGTCTACAAGAGTCATCACACAAGACGATATAGCCCCCTCCACCCCTTCATAAAATGCCGCCGGATTCTTCCGAAGATCAGGTAAAGAATTTTTCAATGCCATGACATCTGCTCTATTCCATGGCGTATATACCCAATTATACACAAAATACCCTTTCGCATCCTTCGACAACTTATCATCATCCGTACCTTCCCCTTTTGGTGGAACATACAAAGGCGCAGCTTCACGCATAGGCATAACATGCAACGCAGAACTCTTATCTGAACCACGGAGAGAACACTCTTTAGCCTGCCCATCATGCTCCAATTCAGACTCCTTTTGTTTCCTTTTCCGCTCCTCCCGCAATCGAGTTGTCTCATCCCGCAGCTTGATCAATTGCGCAAACAGGTCATCAACATCTGAAAGATCAAAATCACCTTTAGTCAAGTTTTCACGATATACTGACAACACTTTGGGCTCTAACGTATCAGAAAGGTCACGATATGCGCTCACATCCTCGTCAGCCAAGGAAGACAGAAAATACATCAATTCAAGATCCGTCCACCCTGTTTTTTCTGATATCAATTGATCCTGAGTAACAGTACGCTTATTCACTTTACGAGCCCAACTGCGTAAATGAGCGGACCTTTCCGCAGTAAACCTGAGAGCAGATACGCCCTTCTTGCCCGACTTATCCTGTCCGTCATCATCAGAATCCACAGCTGGAGCCGTCGGCGTAACGTACGGAGGCGGTGACCGATCTAACAAAGAAAAATCATCAATTTCATTATTAAGGACAGGATAAAGCGGTCGGCGAATAGGAAATTGACCAGTCGTTTGCAAATTACGTTCCCGTTCCTCCCTTTCTTTCTTCTCCTGAGCCTCCTTTTCCTCAAGCTGTAAAGCCTTATCCCGAGCAGCCTTGCGCTGCTCTTTGTCCGCCAAGGCAACCTCACGCTTCATCCGCTCACGCGCCGCTTTCTCCCACATTCGCACGCAATCAAACATGTTTTGTCTAGACCTGCGTTGAAACATACATTGCTCTACAAATTGGATTTTACTCAAATCGTACGACCCGTGTAGGGGCCATTGCAATTCAGGATCGGCCTTGGTGTACTTATGCCACAATTTACTGTACATAATAGGTGGAAGGCCGAATTTGATATACATGTCCCTATTTGGTGTTCCCTCTGGGGGAGCCGGCTGTGATTCCGCTAACCTAATTGAGGTACCTTCTCCAAAACAACACATTCCTCGGAGTGTGCTGAAAACAGGCATGTTCAAAAGTATCACGAAAGCGTGACACCAGACAAAAATGGCACTTACAGTTCTCCACACGATTGTGCCGCTCAAAGGAAAAAAACAAAGTTAGAGAAACATCTCTACATGCCTGCCTATGTGAAGTGCACTACACATATAAGTTCAAAGATCACAAATTCACAATGTTAGCTAACTCAAATCAAAGTTCCTAGAACTCGGCAAGCGTCCAAAGACTACCTCACCGATCACAAATCACAGAATTTCAGTAAGCGTCCGAAGACTACCTTACCGAACACAAATCGCAGAACTTCAGTAAGCGTCCGAAGACTACCTTACCGAACACAAAGCTTACCAAATTCTCAAATGTCCAGGTTCCAACTGCCAAGGTCTTATAAGCCAAATCAGCCAAACGGCACTTTCGCAGCGATGCAGACACTTCAAAGACTCAGTCGGAGACCGGCGCCACCTGGAAGGTCAGATCGGAAGGAAAGGAAAAAACACCGTGGCAGCCAAGACTCGGGTCACTCGTGGCAGCGCGCGCCCATGGCGGGTTTCCAAGCCTTCGTCACGACCTCTCCTTCGGGCATCCGAGTCGCCGATGAGTCCCTTCGTGGTCGCCAATTGAAGTATTTCGGGGTTCCCAAGGCCTACACGCTCCAGAGATTACCCACTTACACACAAGAACTGTTGGCACGGAAACTGTAAAAGGCAAAGAACAAGTTTATTAAGACCCCATGGGGTGGTGGTACACTCAAACAGCACCCTTCGGTAATGCAAGAGGTATCACACCGAACACCGGTGTGACCCCGTTTATATACAAGTTTGGGGCAATAAAAGATAGGCGGCACAAGTAAAGACACAGTTTTAGAGACATATATGGTCATCTTTTGGAATACTGCCAGCTCATTGGAGGGTTTCAAACCCACTGGTCAGTTAGCGGCACATTCCTGAAGGTATACGGGTCAGTGGGAACTGCGCATGTGTGGCTTGACCAGTGCTAAAAATAGCCTGTTGCTGGGCAGACAAGAGTGGTCAGCGGAACGGACAAAGGACTAAAGGGCACGTCGGCCACGAGGCCGCTCATGATCTAAGATGGCCGCTGCAACATTCAAAAATGGCGTTATCGTATATAGCCAACTTAAGGAGGACAACGTGTAGGTTCAGCTAATCGCTAATCCGAACGGGCCAATTACGACAGATGGTCAGCTGATGCAGGTGACTGCATATTCCTTAATTCCTGAACATCTAGCTTCTCCATCAAGGTAGGTAATCGAGAGCCTAATATGTCCTCTAGTATGTTTCCCTCACATTCATTGACATTGGCCAGCCTATGTGATTGTCAGTCCTGTACGTCCAGGTCTGAAAGGGCCTAATCAAATTGATTATAGGTCGGCCCATTGTACTCATACATCCCCTGGGTATGAACAGTAGCCGGATAATCGCGTCTTGGCGCAAGTAATGTGGGGAGATTGCAATAGAAAAAACCCAAAGGTAAGATATGAATCCCTTCCCTGCCCAGATGCCTTGTACCTGCCCTTTCTAGAATCATTTTTACTAAATCAGTGGACCCAAAGTTCAATACTATACAGTCACCCCTGCTGGTTTTAAGTCCTAAAACAGGTGAATACCCAACCCTGTTTTAGTATCCAACAGATGAAGTGCCCTTCTCCTTAGTGTAGCCCAGTGTTCCCCAGAGTTGGGTGCTATGGATGGAACGTTAGAAAGCAGTGTAAGGCATGGACTCAGGGGGTAAATTAAGGTGTCCCTTGCCATAAACACCAGCTGGGCCACCCCTATTCAGACCCTTGCGAATTCCCCCAGATATTTCATCCTAGGGGCAAAATTAGTTTGTGCTGAAGGGACATTGACAATGTTTAGTAAGGGAGCCTGTATGCCTGCATTAATAGTATTGTCGTCGGCTGTAGGGGGCAGATTTAAATCAGGAACTAAATATGTACCCTGCCCCCCCTGAGCTATTAAACTTTCATTTGGGGATGAACTGGTTGGGGAAAAGACTTGTCGCTTAATACTACTCAATCTAGTGTCGATGTCTGTAAGTTTGTTTAGTAGGGGTTTTAGCAGCACCATCCACTTTTCCTCTAATTTGACCAATATACGATCTTCCAAGTCAACTGGGGACTGCTTACAGGAACATTGGGGTCTGGAGACACTTGGGCTGGGAGAACTGGTAACGAATACCTCTTCTGGGGGTCCTTTCTTGCTACAAACGGGACCTTTTGTTTTTGCCACTTTGCTAATTTGTTGTGTGGTAAGAGATAAACCCCGCCTTTCTTTTCCTAGCGGTGGCTGGAGCCGTGCCCCCCTAGCCCTTGCCTGTGATTGCCGTAGCGATCAAGTCGCAATCGGGGGTGAGGGTAAGGGTGTAGGTGAGGGTTCCATATCTATGATAAACGGATCTTCTGAGATTACTGTCAGTGGCTCAAGAATCGGTTGGGGCGTCCTATCCAAGTTACATTCAACCAAAGTGACTGGATTGGGAAGGGGCCCACCTATGGGGACTTCTATTGAGGCTCGACATGTGTCCAGAGAAAGTCTCCTTTGGGTCTGTTCAATTTCATGGATTAAGACAGACTTTGCCCTGAAAAGAAAAGTGTCGAGAGTACCCACGACCCCTGGACCCCCTGCCCCTTTGCATGTACCCTTACTCATACTAAACAGCAACCAATATAATCAAGTACTAAAAGATATGGTGCAATCAACGATAAGTAGGGAGTTCTGAGTCACTAACCAAGTTCGTGGAGGGCTGAATAATCCAATGAAATGGAGCTGGCCCTGCCCTGCCTCCTCCTGGCTACGACAGGCGTGGACATGCCCGCCCTCCGGGGGCCTACGAGAGTTCTTGTAGCGCCTCCTAGCGCTACCGCGATGACGCGGTGCTCAGTGACAGCTGGGTGCTGCTGGGAGTTGTGGTTTCCCCTGCTGGCGTCCCGCAGGAGTAGTGAGGAGTGTTGCAGCCCTCCCCGGGGCTGTTTCGAAGGCAGGTACTGGTGTGGCAGTGGCAGAAACAACAGGCAACAGGCAACAATTTCCCGGGCGTCCAATCAATACTGGGATTGTGATAACTCAGCCACGGCATTCCTAAGATTATCTCATACTGAGGTGCCTCTATAACTAGAACAGTCAACACCACCTTCTCTGTTTGTTCTGTGATCAACCCAGACTTTAGTGGTTTGCCATCCACCGCCCATACCTCCTCTGGTTTAATGAGAGACTGGACGCCAACCCATTGTCAATAAAATTACCCGTGGCACCAGAATCAATCATCACCAAAACCTGGTAAATGTTCTGGTGACTCTCTAAAAGTCATGGGTAGAAAAATGTGGGACATAGTTTCTTGAACTGCCTCAATGGACAACAAAGGGAGCTTCCACTGCATTGTCTCCTCTGCTCCACCTACAATCTCCTCTGGTGTACCAAGACTAGAACCTGTAGTAGACACAGCACATTTTTTCCTGGACCACCCAGTGTTTTTTTGGTTTGAAGGTTTGATTTTATAGTCCAAAGCTCTTTGGCTTATTCATACTTCATTGTAGCTGGCGACTTTAATATTCACGTAGATAGTCCTGATTGCCCCTTGGCCTTGCAACTTATCTCAACACTGGAAGCTGCGAATTTACCCCAAATTATTCTGGAACCTACGCATAAGGCAGGCCATATGCTGGACCTGATTTTTTCCAACATCATGGACATAACCGCCAATCCACCACAGCCACTGCTATGGACGGATCACTTTTTTATCCCTTTTTCATTCTCTCTCTCTCACCAGCACCGAACAAATGGGAGACGTTCATATGTACGTAGAAAATGGGACAATATATCAGCAGACTCCCTTTGCCCCGCTCTTGCAGCTACCCCCCTGGTTCTGTCTTCGGACGTGAACATTGATGCGGCAGCGCTGAATTCCTGGATAGGAAATACGGTGGACATCATAGCCCCGGCAACAGTCGCCATATCACGGAGGGAATCCCCCTCCGCCCCTTGGTTCTCTACTGAGCTGAGGGAAAAAAAAAGCGACTGTAAAAGGCTTGAGCGTCTGTGGCGGGCAAACTACTGCAACTCAGCAAAAACTCGCTATAAAAAAGCCCTCCATGGTCTACACCAAGCCATAAGGAAAGCAAAAAAGATATTTTTTGCATCTTCCATTCAGCGAGCGGAGCAGTCCAGCAAAGAAGTCTTCAAGATTGTTCAATCTTTTTTTAAGCCCTCATCTATTGAGACTGAAGTCACTCCGTCGGAGAAACTCTGCGAGGATATCTCAGATTTTTTTGATAAAAAAATTGAGAAGGTTTATGCCTCTTTCATTAGCCCCGAGCCCACAGTATTGACGGATATGACCGACATAGTGCTGCCCTCCCCCTCCCTAGCCCATTTTCACCCCATTCCCTTGGCCGAGGCCCTGTTGGAAATAAAAAAATGTAAAGCAGGGGCCCCTGACGACCCCTGCCCGCCTAAGCTTTGGTCAATGATGTCGGAGGCGATCGCTTTACCGCTCTTACACATATGGAACACGTCCATTGCATCAGGCATATTTCCGGATTGTTGGAAACATGCCACTCTCCTTCCCCTGAAAAAGAAGCCAAATGGCGCTCCGGATGATCTAAGTAATCTCCGCCCAATCTCCCTTCTAGCAGCCCCGGGCAAAATGCTCGAAAAATTGATACAACGTCAATTGAACAGATTTATCGAGGACAACGAGATTCTGCATGAAACTCAATCAGGCTTCAGATCGGGATTTAGCACCGAGACTGCCCTCATTGAGGTGGCTGAGTCGATTAGATGGTCTTTAGATTCAGGAGCATCAGCCATGCTGGTACTCCTGGATCTATCAGCCGCATTTGATACGGTGGATCACGACAGATTGATCTCACGGCTGAAGGATATAGGACTGATAGATAAAGCGTTGGGCTGGCTACAATCCTATCTTACAGATCGCTCCCAGAAAGTAGCGCTGGGCACCTTCACCTCAAAACAAAAACACCTCAAGTGTGGCGTCCCTCAGGGGTCGGCTCTCAGCCCATTACTTTTTAATGTTTATTTAGCCCCACTCTTTACCTTGATCTCAAAATGGGGAGTGAAGGTAATTTCGTATGCAGATGATACGCAATTAGTCTTCCCTTTCTCTGACGTATCTGAGGCAGCCTTCAGCAAATTGAGGGGATGTCTTCGGGATATTTCCAGCTGGATGAATACTAACAAATTAAAACTGAATGCTGGCAAAACGGAGGTTGTCTTTTTTGGCAAACATACTCATCCTCCCTCTGACTTGTGGTGGCCTCCAGAAATGGGTCCCCCCCCTCCTCCTAGCACCTATGCGAAGAACTTAGGTGTCAGATGGGACGAGGGTCTCTCCTTTTCGTCACACATACAACAAGTCACAACTGGCTGTCTTTTTAAACTTAGGAACCTTCGGAAGTTCCTTGCGCTTTTGCCAGCAGACTGCCGAAAAATGGTAGTCCATGCAACAGTTACATCCAGATTGGACTACGCGAATGGCCTATATCTTGGCCTACCCAAATACTTGGTACATCGCCTGCAGATCGTGCAGAATGCGGCTGCGAGACTGCTAAAACACATCCCTTTTAGACAGCATGTCTCTCCGCATCTACACGACCTGCATTGGCTCCCTGTGGCTAGTAGAATAAAGTTCAAAGCTCTAACCTTGGCGTTCAGAGCACTTAAGGGGTCCTGTCCTGATTACTTAAAACTTAGACTCCCCAGGTATCACCAGGAGAGGCACCTGCGTTCTAACGCTCGGCTTCAGCTCCTCGTCCCTCGCACCAAAAAAGCCAGACTCGGTGGCAGGTCCTTCTCTGCTAACACGGCAATTCTTTGGAATACCCTGCCGGTCGCCATCCAAGCTGCCACGACTGAATCCTGTTTCAAGAAGCTAATAAAGACCTGGCTTTTTGCCCAGAAAAAATAAGCACTCTCTCCCCTTTTTTTGTTTTTCCTGCCTAACAAGAGTTGCCCACCTAGCGCCGGGACACCTCCTTGTGAGGTAGCTGTTCGCGCTTTAGAAATATCAGTATTATTATTATTATTATTATTATTGAAGGGGCATTCTCGTACATAATGTCCTTTTTTGCCACAATACATACATAGTCCCTGTACCCTGCGGCTGTCTCTCTCCTCTCTAGACAAAGGAGCTCGGACAGCGCCTATCTCCATTGGTTCATTCCCATCAACAGGAGGAGGCAGCCCTTTACGTGAGGGGTTCTCATATCTAGTATATCCTCTGTCCCATTTCCTCCTCTCACCCCCTCTTTCTGTCAGTCTGCCATCCAGTCTTAGGGTTAAATTGTCTGCACATGTGGTAGGCTGTGGGTCAATCTGTGCTCTAATATCTTTTAAGCCTTCCCTTAGTCCTTGATAGAAGATCGACATTTGCTTCTCCTCTGGCCAAGAGGTTTCAGCCACTAATCTATTAAAGGTTGTTAAATAAGTGACTAGATCATTTCTCCCCGCCTAAGTTCCAACAGTTCCTTATCTGCACTGAAAATGGTTGACCTCCTATCGAACACCCTTTCGAACTCAGCCCTAAAAGCCGACCAGTCAGATAAAACAGCGTCATTATTCCTTACCAGTGGAACCGCCCAATTTGCTGCATCCCAATCAGATAAGACATGGCGAATGCCACCCGGGAGTGGATATTTGGAAAGGAAGCAGGTTTGCAGGAAAAATGTAACAGAATCTGCGTTAGAAACACCTGTGTTTTAGAAGGATCCCCTGAATAACGCTAGGGACTTGCTAAAGGAATGGGTGGATGGACTGTAACTTCTATCTGGGGATTCGGAAGAGATGCGTCAAATGGATTCCTTGTTAATTTGTCAACCCTTTCTCTAAGTGCTGTGGTTTCTGCTCTGGATGCTGCCAATTCTTGCTGCACTAGTACTAAGGCCTGAAGAACATCCTCCATGGAGGCCATTACCCCCGACAGCCTGATCGGACGGAGCAAATTTCTTGGGCGCGTAATTCTGTCAAGGGTTGCTCCGCAGGATCCGAATGCCATAAATAAGGGTCCACCTCCTGATGTTACCAACACCCTGAATATGTTACACAGGGTGTTTGAAATATCAGGCGAGGAAAAGGAAAAGGAAGGGTGAGCAGGGTCAAGAACCTGAAACGACAACAGGGAAATATAAACAAGCCAATAGATATGACTACTCTCATGAATTCTCACTAAACCCTGAATACCTGATAGTAGTTGTAGCAAATTATTCTGATCTCAGCATGTATGAATTCAATCTTTGTGCTCCTGTAAACAAACACACCACATGAATAGCCTTGACCCATGAGTAACATACGCCAACAGAAAAATAGTGTTTTGAACAAACAGCGCACAATTCAATAAGATGGGTTTTAGTTTCTTGAACATTGAACAATGTAAGTCCCTGATCTTCCCAATCCCAATTGAAAGAAAAAGTCTTAGCAAGTTGGTGGACAACTTCAATCCGAAAGCACACAACCAAGAACAATGTCCAAACTAAGGAAGAAATCAAAGTCAGAGAGTCTAAATTTCAATAGAAGAGCCGAAAACAAACGGCAGCGTGTGGTTGTGACCACCACTACGCTCCGCCTAAAATAGATGAATGATTAGACATCCGCTCCAAGAAACGGCAGCACGTGGTTGGGACCACCACCGTGCTCCGCTCTTTTAAAATTCCAAAATAAAGAAACTGTGTAACGAACCGACAGCATGTGGTTGCGACCACCACTACCGCTCCGGTAAGGTATTAGCTCTATGCGCTTTTAATTGCACACAGTAGCGTGTAGTGAACAAACTACAGCGCTCCGCTGCATCCAATCAGTGCAAAACCCAAAGTGCACCCACACGGCAACACGAGGCAGACTACCTCTGTGTTCCGCTTAGTGCGCCCAAATACAGAAGAGAAACGGCAGCGCAAGTCGAAACAAACACTCGGCGCCCCCTAGAAACGGCAACTCAGTAATCAGCTTCTCGACACGCTGTGAAATTCCGCCGTGCTCTAAACACGAAGCCCCTCTTAAGAGAAAGCATCTAGATGAGAGATCTCCTCCTTGAACCAAACAGCAAGAATCCCGGCTGGGAACTCCTCACCCCAGAAACAGATTTGGCTGGCATCAAACAAACAAGAAGTATAGAATTACCCACACCAGGCCAAATGCGCAGGGCCATAATATACTTCCTCATAGAAGAGGGTCATGGGAATTGTAGTTTATTAGAAGTTCAGGCAGGCGCAATACGATCGATCCTGACACCAGCTGCCTTCGGCATACACTGCGGTCCAACTGGGCTCACAATTCAAATCGAATCTTGATTGGCAGGACGGCGTATCAAGGCCTACGCATCATCGCAGGCTGCACACCCGCTTAGCTCTGGTGCCACTAACTCAGTGCACCCCAAGTGATCGCCACTTGGCGGGAGGCCCGTGCCGGCCAAAGTGCCTTGGCCGCCCCCAACTCTGTGCACAGCAAGTCATGGGCCATTTATGATTAAATCTCGTGGTGCGGACGCCATCATGTCACCTCAGGCAATGGGGAAAGTGATGTGGCATGGCCCTAGGCCCTCATGCATAAATAATGACCACACGGACACACAGATAGATAGTGGAAATGGCCTCAAGCACGTGCGCCCGGCCCGTTTTATTGGCAGGGTCACATGTCCTGTGACACCTGTGCTGGATGGGTGTGGTGTGGGTGTACCCCAGCCCTCAGGGAGTGGGTGTGGCATGCTGACAAATAGACTTGTGATCACAGAGAACTACAGGGAAGACCTGGGACATGTAGTGTTGTCGTCCCCCCGTAAGCGTAAGCGGAGTGGGCTTGCTTGGCGTACCCTGGGACCCCGGGACCCCGGGACTCTGGGCGTGGTTCCGTTCTGGGCTGGACAAGGTAGTAACTAATGCGTGTGTCTCTGTTGTAGTGTTGGTGCCACCCGGACCGCAATCGGTAATGTTACACCCTGTGACTCAAGTCCCACAACATGAGCAACATGGACGTAAGGGGAAATCACTGACCCTACAATCATCCATAGTTTCACACTTGAATGATCATAGACATGACACATCTGTGTGAATTTGAATATTTAATGCACATTCAGTGGAGTGTTGTTGCTGGAGCAGTACAAGGGCATGCAAACCCCACTTTACATTGTTGCCCCATGGAGGGCCAGCCAGAGTTCGTTAGGGAATGAAAAGTTCATTGGAAGAGGACGAGTTCAGTCCGCAGTCTGATTGCTGTGTCGTTTACAGCCAAACCGAATATGGCAGTCCATGTTGAGGTCCAAGGTGAGTTTCGCAGAGTGTATCAGGGGACAGTGGAAGGTGATGATGCAGAGGGCAGAACCAAGCAGTAACAGAGATGAATGCTACTGCGTCCTTCTTACCACTGAGGCAGAATCTTCTGCATCTTCGTCCTCTGATGTATCATGTGCCTCACATGTGGGTGGTGGTGTTTTGTCTGCATCACTGTGTGGCAGTGACACATCAGAGGCCAGAGGTGGAATGTCTGCCGCACTGTGTGGCACTGACACTTCAGGGTGCAAGATGTGGATGGAGTGGTAGCAGCCGCATTCATCCGAGCCATGCCTTGTGTCAGCAATGTCATGACGAGGGTCTGCAGGGCATGGAAGAACCCAGCTACCTCTCACTGGTGTGCAGCTGTTCTTTCTGCCTGCGTCCGCTCCATGTTCTCAATGATCCTTTGCATGTGTTCCATCTCCCGGCTGACATCGCTGGAGCCACTCTGACTAGACAGTTGTTCTTGTCTCCGAGTCAGGATTACAGCAATGTCAGCCATTGATCATTGGAGAGCATTTAGCGGACTGTGGGTGTCTGTTAGGGACTGTGAGTGGTCCCTGATGGGACTTAGACACCCACGTATGGCACCTAGTTTGGATGCCATGAGGTGGAACCCCACCCGCACCTGTTCAGCTATCTTCTCCTGGCACCCCAACACACGGCATTGGAAGGCTATGTGTTGTTTGTGGGGGTCCTGGGAGACAGCCGTGGTGGTGGGTGCTTCCTGCTGTGTGGTCTGTGCAGGGGTGTCGTCTCCTCAATGCAGCTGGGCTGCCCTGCTCCTGGAGGTGGGGTGCTGAAGCTGTCCATGAGCTCTTGGAGGGCGTCGGTGTCGAAGGTCGGAAGGTCCTCTTCGTCATCAGTGAAGACTTGTTGGCTCGGCTCTGCAGGAGGCGTTGATTCTCCCTCTGCAATGTGAAGGGGAGATGCAGTTTAACATTGCGTTCACATGTATGTTGATGCATTGTACATGTTTGCATACAGACTGCATGACAGTGTACATCGTGACTGTTTGGGAGGAGCTGCCTATTTGATGCGGGACTTGTACATTATAAACTCACATTTCCCTGCTATGCCAAATGTGATTGGCCAGTTTCTACACACAAGCGGCACCTGTTGTGTCCTCTGTTCTGTTGTGAACGTGTTGCAGTTTGTACCAAATTGTTGTCAATGTTGATGCGCTCTGAATGTTATGTGTGTGTGCTGCATTTTGGGAGAGTCGCACCTGCAGCTCTGATTTTGCTGCCCCTTATCCCTTTCATGCGGTGTGCCCTTTACTTCTGTGCTTATACAGTGTTGAAATGTTGCATACTTGGGTACATTGGGCTCCTAGTGGGAGTTTGGAGTCCGGGGCATGGTTTGTCTGCAGATGCTTTGCCAGGTTTAGCACATGTGCATGTGTTGGTTGTGAGATTGGTGGTGTGTGGGAAGGGCCCCCTCTGGGCACATAGTTAACGGGGGCCTACTTACTGCTTCATGGTCTACAGCAGTGTGCCAAGGAGGTCAGGGACATGATCCAGAGGCTTTGTGGTTGTGCACTGTGCTATACTTAATTGTGCATGTGTGCCATTGTGCCCATCTCCCCCGTCCCCCCAGTGCCTGGTTGTTACTCACCCTGTTGCTGTTGTGTCAGGTCATGTTGAGCAGTGTCCGCACCCCCAACTCCTGCGACCGTCTCCACACTGATGACTGTGGACACCATTTTCTCAATCTCATCCTTCTCCTCCTGTGGCGCAGAACGCCCACCTCCAGTCTGCATTGCTGCCTTCTGGTTGTTGCAGAGTTTCTGCTTGGTTTTGCGCTACACATCATTCCAGTGCCTCGTGACCTCTTCCATTGTCCTTCTCAGCACTCCGACTGCATTCACCTTGTCCACGAAGGACTGCCATATTCCTTTTTTTGTTGCCAATGACACAGGGAAGGTGACAAACAGTAGTTGGTGGTGTTTTATCACCTCCGTTATCAGGATCCTGTTTTCCTGCAGACTGAACCACGTCTTTCTCTTCTTCTCCTTGCCCTTCTCTGAACCAGAGGGCCAGGTTGGTCCTCTGTGGGGCTTGTGGGGTTCTACTAGTTGTCCTCTGTACTTGCTCCGGCTACCTCTATTGTGCTTCCCAGTTGTTTTGGTTTTGTTTGTGTTTTTTGTTTTCTACTTTTATAGGGATTTTTCCCACCTGACGTGTGAATTGCAAGCCTGGCGAAGGTTATCGCTGATTTTTTTGATCGCGGTTGGCCCATCGCAACTGTTTTCACGTTTGGGTTTAGATTTTTATCTCCGTCCCAGTGACTTTATTGCGGACATTTGACATGTTATCGGGAAACTATCGCATGTTACCGAAATGTTGTGAATAGGACGTTAACAGAGAGTTATTTTTCCGCAATAGACAGCAATATGAAACATTGCGTTAACCTTTTCTGGCGATGATTAGCGCTTGTTCTTGAGAATATTCTCCATAATTTGTAAGCCGCCGCACTCTGTTACATATATGGGTTGGTGAGGGGGCGGGGGGCATGTTTTTGTCTTACTACTGAAAGCCGACATCTGGTTTGTAGGCGACAAAGCTGAACCTTTTCTCTATGTTGGGCTAAACAAATTAAATAGAAGCCAGTCTTGAACTAACCCTAGCTGGGTGATCTGTCTTTCAATAGCTCTGCAGGCAACAGGGGTGATTTTTCGTGTGCAGCTCTTTTAACTTTGATGGAATAAAAGCACATAAATACAACTGAAGAGACTAGTATGATGGAGCAGTGGGGTGGGGTAACAAATGAGAGAGAGCATGAAAGGAAGGGAGGAGGCTGAGAAAAGCATTGATGGATGAATGGAAAAAGAGAAAAAGAAGGAGTGGATGGAGAGAGGGATGAAATGCTGAAGTGAAGAATGGATGGCTAGACGTAAAGAAAGAAGGAAGGGAAGCTTCATGAAAAATGGATTGATGGAGGGAAGGAAGAATGAATGAGTAATGTATGGATGATGAAGGCAAAAAGAATGATAGAGAGAAGGAAGGAAAGAAAGATGGAAAACCAGGTAATAAAGAATGTGAGAAGGAAGGAAACAAGACTGAAAAAAGGACTGGGGAAGGCAGGAAATGTCATATTTTCCACAGGGAATACAGGGGCATATTACCAACAAGTAGCGATAATTATCGCTATGTTGGCTTAGCGGCAATATTTTTATCGCCGAGCTGCGGCGATTTTTATCGCTTAGAAACCTTGCTATTATCAAGGTTTATCTCCTAAGCGATAAAAATCAGCCGAAATGCATGAATATCGCTGAAAAGTCAGCGATATTCATGCATTACCGAGCTAATGCTCTTAGCCATGTTATCCACCTACTATTGGATAACATGGCTAAGAACTGCTATGGGGCAGGTGTTAGCTTTTGGAGATATTTGCGCTTAGCGCGAATATCTCCAAAAGTTGGTAATAGGAGATAGCGATCTTAGCGACTGTTTCCAGTCGCTAACATCTTGGCACGCCCACTTTGCATGTCATTAGTGATAAATATCAATGACATGCAAAGCGGGCCCAAGATGGTCGCTATCTCCTACTAGCTGTCGCTAACTGGTGTTAGCGACAGCTAGGTAATAGGGAGATAATTTTATCTCCGATTTCTTGGCTTTTAAAGCCAAAAAAGCAGAGATAAACCCCTTTGATAATATGCCCCACAATCCCCTAAAAGACTACTGGGCTCACTTGCTCACTGAGGGCCATTTCGTGTATGGTTCAAAGCCGGGGCATTCTATTATTCTTGCGACTCCCTTATCAGGTTTGGTTATAGCAGACAGGAGTATGACCAGCATGGCAAAAACAAAGGGGCATATTACCAACAAGTAGCGATAATTATCGCTATGTTGGCTTACCGGCAATATTTTTATCGCCGAGCTGCGGCGATTTTTATCGCTTAGGAACCTTGCTATTATCAAGGTTTATCTCCTAAGCCATAAAAATCAGCCGAAATGCATGAATATCGCTGAAAAGTCAGCGATATTCATGCATTACCGAGCTAATGCTCTTAGCCATGTTATCCACCTACCATTGGATAACATGGCTAAGAACTGCTATGGGGCAGGTGTTAGCTTTTGGAGATATTTGCGCTTAGCGCGAATATCTCCAAAAGTTGGTAATAGGAGATAGCGATGTTAGCGACTGTCTCCAGTCGCTAACATCTTGGCACGCCCACTTTGCATGTCATTAGTGATAAATATCACTGACATGCAAAGCGGGGCCCAAGATGGTCGCTATCTCCTACTACTGTCGCTAACTGGTGTTAGCGACAGCTAGGTAATAGGGAGATAATTTTATGTCCGCTTTCTTGGCTTTTAAAGCCAAAAAAGCGGAGATAAACCCCTTTGATAATATGCCCCACAATCCCCTAAAAGACTACTGGGCTCACTTGCTCACTGAGGGCCATTTCGGGTATGGTTCAAAGCCGGGGTATTCTATTATTCTTGCGACTCCCTTATCAGGTTTGGTTATAGCAGACAGGAGTATGACCAGCATGGCAAAAACAAAGGGGCATATTACCAACAAGTAGCGATAATTATCGCTATGTTGGCTTACCGGCAATATTTTTATCGTCGAGCCGCGGCGATTTTTATCGCTTAGGAACCTTGCTATTATCAAGGTTTATCTCCTAACCGATAAAAATCGGCCGAAATGCATGAATATCCCTGAAAAGTCAGCGATATTCATGCATTACCGAGCTAATGCTCTTAGCCATGTTATCCACCTACCATTGGATAACATGGCTAAGAACTGCTATGGGGCAGGTGTTAGATTTTGGAGATATTTGCACTTAGCGCGAATATCTCCAAAAGTTGGTAATAGGAGATAGCGATGTTAGCGACTGTTTCCAGTCGTTAACATCTTGGCACGCCCACTTTGCATGTCATTAGTGATAAATATCACTGACATGCAAAGCGGGGCCCAAGATGGTCGCTATCTCCTACTAGCTGTCGCTAACTGGTGTTAGCGACAGCTAGGTAATAGGGAGATCATTTTATCTCTGCTTTCTTGGCTTTTAAAGCCAAAAAAGCGGAGATAAACCCCTTTGATAATATGCCCCACAATCTTCTAAAAGACTACTGGGCTCACTTGCTCACTGAGGGCCATTTCGGGTATGGTTCAAAGCCGGGGCATTCTATTATTCTTGCGACTCCCTTATCAGGTTTGGTTATAGCAGACAGGAGTATGACCAACATGGCAAAAACAAAGGGGCATATTACCAACAAGTAGTGATAATTATCGCTATGTTGGCTTACCGGCAATATTTTTATCGCTCTTAGCCATGTTATCCACCTACCATTGGATAACATGGCTAAGAACTGCTATGGGGCAGGTGTTAGCTTTTGGAGATATTTGCGCTTAGTGCAAATATCTTCAAAAGTTGGTAATAGGAGATAGCGATGTTAGCGACTGTTTCCTGTCGCTAACATCTTGGCACGCCCACTTTGCATGTCATTAGTGATAAATATCACTGACATGCAAAGCGGGGCCCAAGATGGTCGCTATCTCCTACTAGCTTCGCT
Source organism: Lissotriton vulgaris (assembly GCF_964263255.1). Lineage (NCBI taxonomy): Eukaryota > Metazoa > Chordata > Amphibia > Caudata > Salamandridae > Lissotriton > Lissotriton vulgaris. Next base: position 450,030,477 of record NC_141700.1, read on the forward strand.
AACTGGTGTTAGCGAGAGCTAGGTAATAGGGAGATAATTTAATCTCAGCTTTCTTGGCTTTTAAAGCCAAAAAAGCGGAGATAAAACCCTTTGATAATATGCCCCAAAAATCTTCGTTTCCCATGGAGTAAGGTAAGAACATTTTGAAGTATGAATGTTCCGCAAATCTTTAGAAATAGTAGCTGCACACACCGGTGTGTAAGCTCTCGCTCACTTCTGTTCTGAATCTGCCTCTGTGAATTCCGACATAACTTTTCCAATCATGTGGTAAAATGAAACGCACGAAACATTTTTTCAACCAGCCACATGCCTGACTAATTTCAACCAGGAAACTGACTCGTATGCCAAAAAGAAGCAGGGGTCGGTGGACAACGCGCTGCATTATGCCGGGATTCTTTGGAAACATTTTCATAATTTGGTGAAGAGACTTCTTGTGCATCATTGCCAGTGACCCACGCAAAATTTTGAAAGGCTAGTTTTGTTCGCACTGCTTCAAATCAATTTGAGCTCACTGCTTCGAATAAAATGTATTTTTTTACTTATTAAGTTGCGAAATGCAGATAAATATAGCAAATAATGTGCACAGCAACTTTATTGACATCGTGCCAAGTTTAATGATATCCCAGAGCTTCAGATTCAGTTTCCCACGCTGTGAGATGCGTTTACCCGAAAATTCCTGTGGCGCCAACTCCACTGAGGAGAACTGACACACTTAACGCGGAAGCAGCACTCTGAGAGCTGATGCCTGGCTTGTGCAGTGCAGTTGTGTACATGTGATTTGGGACATCAGTTCGCACACATGCATTGATGCACTGTGTAGGCTCCAGCTTTCAGTTTTCACACCACCATTCAAGATGTCCTTATGGTATTTATTGAGTCTTGGACAACCGTCAGCTTCCCACTCCTGGCAGCAAAATCCCTCACACAAGCTCCTGCCCATCATTCTAGAACATAGACTGTCCAGAACCTAAGGTCAGCTTCCTTAATTAGCATATACAACAATAAAGGGAGAAGCAAAAAGACACGGAAATTAATAAATAAAGAGTGAAATAAATATAGGAAAACTTGTAGACATCATGACACAAGGCAAAGAATGGATCACACCCAGGTGCTACAATGCTAACAATTTGAGCACACGCGGGTGAAAAAGTGGAAACATTATTTCATGACATAATCCTTGAAATGCAGAATTAAAGACCTGAGCCACGCCTCGCCATTCCACTCCACACCACCAGGCACACCAGGGGCCCATTACACAATAAATGCATTTTCATTGTTTACGCTGGGTGCACCTTTAGAAGGCATAAACAATTAAAAAGCGCCCTATTAGGATGAATGTGCTGCCCCCAGAGCTGCCACGAACTCGGGCTGCCCTGGGGGCAGCGCATTCTTGTGAAAAATGGAACGCCTGCTTTACAGCCGCTCCTTGATTTCACAGTACAGGTGAAAACCCATCAGCACTTTGAAGGAGGATTAGAGATCTCAGTCAGTGACTGCACCCGCCTGCAAGGGAATGTCTAGAGGGTTCCATGGGACCCCCTTTACCCCTGCCAGAGGGCTCCTATTACCTAAAAGGTGTCCCAATGTCAGCCTGACAGCTTCTTTGCCTCTGCAGCCACACCTGTAATATGGTGCAGGCGCAAAGGGAGTTCCTCATTTGCCTGGGGCACACACCCATGCAAATGAGGGAATGCCCCCTGCAGATAGCACTGGTGCTTTATGTGCGCCAGCGATAGCGGTATTACAAAAGGGTTAGCACAAGTGTCTGCGGCCCCTTCTGTAATACCAAAGTGCCCCGGAGGCGGGCAAAGCAGGCAAACACCTATTGCGCATCCAGGGCACTTTTTGTAATACGGCCTCAGAACTGATGGGCACAACACACTAGCCTTCCAAACCACTACCTGCACTCACAGGAATCATACCACCCTCAACATCAGATCTTTTGCACACATATGCAAGTCCAGATCCTGGAATAATCAAAATCATATTATTGTTTAAAACCCTACCATCCTCTAACACCACCACATGATCTTTTACTTCAAAAAATCAAAATCAAATAAATCTTTATTCAAATGATTACAATCCATAAAAGACAAATACAGGTGAAAAAGAAAGAAACAGAATGCAACTTTAAGATACACAGATTATGACATTTCTAAATTCAACTGCCCTTCAAATGATTTCCATACATAATATAAAAACAGTTATGCTCACTTTGCCACTGGATTTAAGCCTGGCTGATGAAGGGTGTTACCTAGAAACCGGTCCCAGGATGCTGGTTTCCGATTCAGGGAAGACCAGACTGGGCAGTTCGGTATGAACTGAGGTGGTGAAGCGAGGTAAAGAATGATGATGGATTCAACCCAGATGTGTGACTGGAGGTGAGTGTCTGAAAAGTTTCAGTGCTCCGTCCATCATCTCCTTGTATTTGCTTTGTTCACCTTAAGTTTGCAGGGTATGCCCAGACGTGGGTCCTTTGCTCACTTTGCCATTGGGTTCAAGCTAGCCTGGCTGATGAAGGGTGTTACCCAGAAACCGGTCCCAGGTTGCTTGTTTCCGGTTCAGGGAAGACCTGGCTTGGCAGTTCGGTCTGGACTGTTCCTATGAGTCACAGGGTCAATACTGATTTGCAAGTAGCTGGGTCTGAACTGAGGTAGCGAAGTGAGTTAAAGAATGATGATGGATTCAACCCAGATCTGTGACTGGAGGTGAGTGTCTGAAAAGTTTCAGAGCTCCGTCCATCATCTCCTTGTGTTTGCCATGAAAGGGAAGGATACCAATTGTTACAATAAGCAGCATATTTAATTCATTTTATCTCATTCTTTTAAACTGTAAGGTTGTAAAATATCATAAAAGACACAGGAATGCAAAAAGGCTGCACTCTCTGTTTTAAAACTGAGTTTAAGCAGGGTTTTTGTGCAAATGTACTTTAAACAATTTCATATACCAAGCTATCATACATAGTGAGTGACTTTCTTTTGGTGATTGCACGAGTAATAAAGATTAAAACAGCATGGCAGGTGTTATCTGGCTCAAGGTTACACAAAAATGTATAGGCTTCCTTATGAAATAAGAACCACTCTGATAAAAATAGTGGTTGTATATGTTTTCTAATATTACAATAAAAGTGTAATCACAGTAAAACTTACAGAAGAGGATAAAATGCATTGTTGATTGGGTAGCCTTCCCGTCACACGGCATTTAGCACGTTTTTGAGCTACACATCTCTTTTTGGGAATGTAATGAGTTGATGTAAAATACACATGAGGGGGCAGATTTATGTTGGTAATGCGCCACGTTTGCATCACACAACTGCGGAATAAACGTGGCGCATCCCTACGACCCATTTACAACGTGACGCATCTAGGCAGATGTGTCACGTTGTAAAGCCCTGCGTCACTTGTGGGCGTTCCGGCGCAGGGTGGGCGTTCCGGGGCAGGTGCGCCTCGCAAAAGTAGCTGAGTGAAATCTATAAGATTTCACTCAGTCACTTTCAGGCCAATGCTGTGTCAAAACCCTGCGCCTGCTTGAAGCAGGCGTAAGGCTTGACGCAGCATTGGACAGATAGGGCACCCCCCGAGCCGTGCTGGACCTACATCGCGCTTGCGACGCAACTCCAGCAATGCGCCACCTTTACGGCACAGATGCGTCACGCATCTGTGCCGTTTTTGCCCCATGGTGCGCCGCATTGTAAATGCGGCGCACCATGGATGGAGGAGCAGCGCCACAAAATAACTGCTGCATCTCTGGGGATGCGCCAGTTATCATAAATCTTCCCCTTGGAATCTTATAAGGTGGAATCTACTCTGTACATCACTGGTTTGTATTAATTAAGCAGGCAAATCTTGGAATAATGGCCCTTTCAGATATCGGGATACTGTTTGTTTTTTATCTCTTTGCTCTCTCTACCTGAATCAGGTTTGCTGGTAAACATCAGTTTGAGCTCCTTTTTACTGTACTGTAAGACACGAACGGGACATTCAATAGAAGCATTTTCATTGATTTCCTTAAGTAGTCTATTAACATGTGGCATCCATGGTATCTTGCCATTGTAGCAGAGTGCAAGACACTATTAATTAAGTCCCTTGCCAAATTAGTACTTTAGAGCCTTGCTCCAGATGTTGTGCCACGCTACTAAGGTACATTGATCTAAGGTGTTGTCAAGAAAAGTGATACCCCATTCTCTGTGGGTGATATACGGTTGTACAGAATGAGGAGCTGCCAAGAATCTGCACAGGAAAGAATTTTCTTGTTTTTGTAAAATTGAATACCCCACCAGGCCCCATAAGGATGCCCCATATGTAGCAGTGGGGATGCACTTACTCCTGTACAGCTGCGGCATCTCATGAATTGGTGAAGGAAGTGGCCCGATTAGGGTCACCCGGGTCACTCAAGGCCACCTCTCAGCCTTCCATGCCAAATGAAGAGTCGGTCAGTCAGTACAGAATACAAACCAATATCTGTTTATTTAAATACACTCAGAGTGGAGCTCGGTCTGCCCAGTCGTGTAGGAGTGTTGCAGAGGGACTGACATCAGCAAGCATAAAGATACATTATGTACATTTCAGAACCAATGAAGGCACGCACAGTGGAATTTTCCAAGCAGATGAAGCTGAACAGAGAAGTACAGAAGATAAGGTTTGATTCTGAGGCCGGGCACACACTATCTACTACTCAAGGTCGGTCTGCCCATGCCCGCCACTAGTCAAAGGGGTGAGGGCCTCTATCTAGCTAGAAATGTATGCACTAATAAGAACAGTCTATTCATTAATGAAGCAAAACCCACCCTCGGGGAATCGAAACCTAACAGAGGCCTTTTCTCGGAATCCACGAGTAGTTAGTTTCGATTATGACTCAAAATGGCACCTACATTGAAAATGGTGCAGCGAATGCTAACATACATAGAACAATGCATAAACATGAATTTTTCTATTCAAACAGACCCTCCTTTTAGCATGAGCTAACATTTTCTAAAAATAGTAATGAATATGTAAAGCAATGAATCAGTGGTGAACTGTTTAGAAACACTCCATACTTTCAGCATCAGGGAGGGAGACGTGAGGAGAGAAGAGGCCTCAAAGATGCCCTCATCTATCTGCATGAGGTTGTCTATTACCTTCTGGATCATAATTGTAGCATTTGTGTCATGAATTGATATTTTCCTCCTAGGAGGGAGAAGTGTGGTACAATAGGAAGAACAAAACGGAAGGTATTGAGCAAGGGCACAGCAAGAGATCAATATCACAATGAAATAAATCACCTTTTCAAGGATCCAACCCCAGCTGCCAAAAAGAGACCAACTCCAATTCCCAATTTACATCCCCATAACATTTTCTAGGATGTCTAAAATGTGCTGGGTAATATTACTTTCTATATTTGTGATCCTGACTACACATTGGTCTCCTACTACAGCACACACACCCCCACTCTTAGCTAGGATGAAATCAACTGTAAATCTAGTCTGCCCGGAATATATCCACATACGTTCCAGTTGGGTGGTGATGTCATACAAAGCTGCTACTGTGGAGTTAAGACAATATTTGCAGCTTACATCCAAAGTAATCTCTAGCTTTATCGCCCCTGGCCATAGCAGTACCACCAAATATGATTATGGAGAAAAGAATATATCCAAATGTGATCCCATTACTATATGATGACTTCCAAATCTGCCACTCCATCACTAAACTCCTCAGTCAATGTTTTTTTCACCCATCTTACGTTTGGCTTACTATACTTCCAAGGCACGCCCAAAGGGAGCACTATCCCTAGAGCAACATCATCTGTACCATTATAAACATTGGAGTAAGTACCATTGGAAATTTTACACTTTTGCTTGTTCCATAGCTATTTTAATTGGCAGGACCGCTACTTTCTGCATGGGTTTTTCGGGAGCCCCCAGCTATGCGAACATCTTCATGATGAAATACGAGCTAGAGAACATTTTGTCACAACCTCAATGGTACACCAACCTGCTTGTCTTCAAGCGGTACATAGATGACATTCTCATTGTTTGGCAAGGCACACTTCAGGACCTTGAACACAATATAACAGAGCTCAATACGATTAACCCTCGTATTCAATTCACTCATAAGATTGATGAACAACAAATCCCATTTCTAGACGTTTTAATCAAGGTCACTGATGGACAGATCACGACCTCCATCTTCACCAAACCCACAGATAGGAACAACGCCTTGCTCTACCAGAGCTTTTATTTATTTATTTATTTATTATAGAGTTTTGTATAGCGCGAACAAGACCCTTGGGTATCAGAGCGCTTAACATAGGAGAGGTAGAAGGTTAACATATATAAAAACATTTAAAGTACAGCACTAAATATTCGTAACACGTGAGGCGCTCGCGTTAAAATATGCTATGGCTAAATTAGTAACTAAAACAGGTATATATAACAGATAACCAATATGAGGTAGCTCGGTATATGTTCGTATGGGGTGCTGTTCTCGTGATCTGTCAGAGTATCCATTAGTGTTGGCCTTTAGGTTGTTCTCATATCAGAGAATATGTGTTCCTTTTAGTATTGATTATGCTTCCCTTACTAGTGCCATACAAGTTCAGTACTAAGGCATTAGTATATCAGAATCGTGAACAGTGGTCTTCACTAGGTAATGTATCTATTCATCAGTAGGCTCTTCAGTTCCCGCTTGAATGCAACCAGATTCTGGATCTTCCTGATATTTGGAGGGAGTGAGTTCCATATTCTGGGGGCAGCTCCTGTGAACGCTCTGTCATAGGTTTTTTTCTTTCGGAAGATGGCTGGCCGTAGCAGCAACTCCTTAGCACTCCGGGCTGGTCGGTTGCCGCCGGACAATTGAACTTTCTTGGCTAGATACCTTGGTGTGTTGTCGTGTAGCGCTCTGTGTGTGACAGTGGCGTCACTAGGGTTGGTGTCACCCAGTGCGGGTAACTCATGGTGTCACCCCCTCACGACACGACTTACCCCATGAATCCATCCTCCTCGAGGAGATGTATTCATCTGTGCAGCACCCACGGAGGGGGTCCTTCTTCTGCCATCATTTTGAGTTACAACACAGGCCTTGTGCATATCTCCTGGCTAACTCCCCCTACCTCCCACTCCCACCCATCCGCAGCCTTAAAATGTGCTAATCACTGTAGCTTTCATGGCTTGTTCAGCTCTCCACGCCATCGTCTTTCCTTCACAGTTACAAGATGACATCTCCTGAATCCTACTCCAGCATCTTACAGGTCCGGCCAGGGTAAGCATTGTGAAAATACTGCCCTCACTTCAAGGCTCCTGAGTCCGTATATATGGGTGCAGTCTGACTTTTCAATACTCTACTTATGTAACTCTGGAAATACAGGGAATTTTTATTTTTTTTGCAGAGTTTTATATAGCGCGAACTAGACCCGAATTGAACCGGGTATCAGAGCGCTTTACATAGCACCAGTTACGTTACACAAGGACACACATTCATTTTGTTACGCACACTTGCAGCAAGTTAAGTAATCGAAAAAGTTCAATGGCAAATCTGTGAGACTTGAGCTTGATTGCTTATTCAGTATAAAATGCTATGGCTCTACCAACATGTTCACAACTGCAAGCTCACTCCTGGAAGGCACATACACTTGTGTGCAAAAACCATGCGGCATTATCGGACTTCACAAAACAGCAGGCAAACTTCCAATGTACCTATGCTGATTGTGTAGAAAGGAAAACCCTTGTTTTCGTTACCAATGCACAAGAGCAAAGAACAAAAGGAAGTGCTGACAGGTGATGTCACCAAAGGGAGCGAATTCCACAAAGAGATTCTATGGGACATCTTAAACAATTACCGCAAAATGTGAGCTTTCTATGATGTCACAAAGACCCGCCCTGTGGAAAACATCTTTTTTGACAGATACCCACGGAGAATGTTGTTATGATATGGTTCCCATATATGGTAATTATTAACACACCGTTCTTTGTTGTAGTTACAGGTAAAAACGATGTTAAAATGATTATCAATGGAGAATGGTATTTTAACTGATAAGAACACGTCTCCATTTATATTTAGCTTACTTGTGTTTATGTACACCACAAAATCGCTTTTTTCATTTGAAATATCTTAGCCTGTGTTTATTCCGGTGTATTTCTCTTTATTTCATTTTTGTGTGGAAGTCATGTTTTCCGGACTGTTCCCTTTATGTGCGTTGAGGTCTTCATGTATTTTAGGAAGTAGAGAGTGCTTAATGGGAATTTCTTTCGGCCGAATATCACATCAAAGCAGTGAAAATCCTGTGTTTGGTCACTGCTGTGACGTCAGACAATGAATGTCTGTATTTCGAAAAATAGTGAGTGTATACTGGAACCATAAATAACAAAGATCAACTTCTATAAATCACTCCATGCACAACAGCTAAGATGTCTTAACCCACTTCTTTCTACACAACAGGGGTGTAGCTGTCAATAGAGTACAGCATAGTGGTGCCGCCCAATGCAGGGATGGGGCCAGTGCACCCCAACTGTGGCTGTCTTTTACTAACCAAGGGAGGAATTGGACCCACATTCTTGATTTCATACTCTCATCTAAAAGCATGGTTTAAAAAAAAGGCTCAGCACACACTCGCCCAACGTTAGCATCATGTTGAGTCCACAAAAGTAAGCTGTTTAGTATGTGTTAACCACAAGGAGCAACAAAAAAAAGTTATTTACCAGAGAACAGAAACCACATCACTCCACCACAAGCACAGGAGAAGACGAAGAATGAGCATGGGAGAGAGCAGAGAAATGGAGTAGGGTGGCACGCTCTTACCTGATCTTAGGACTAGTTTTAAGACATGTACAAGGGTGTTCAGTCGAGAACAGAAGAAACAGAAAGCAAACAATCAGACGGCGCAAAGAAAATGCTGCTGCGTGTAACTCAAACGTTTCAAGCATTTATGTTATCCTCGAAATCACACTACTTAATTTAATTCCACACACGGTCTGTTTTACAGTGCCTGGAATGCGGTAGCTGGAGAGATCACGAATCGTTGTGTGATGTGAGCATAACATGTGTATAAGAACTGTGCAGATGTAAAATGGACGAAGCAGCTGCAAACTGGAGTGACATCTTCGTAATCACAAGCATGAAAGCGATTACAAAATAAAAAATCATTTCGAGCGGGAATGCAAAACCAACAAAATGATTAACAAAGTTAAACATGTATTAAGTTACCGACGGGATCAACAAACGAAAGTGCAATACCTCGACCGTGAAAGAAAGGCACGTCCAGGCTGCCGTCTTCCTTATTTTTTTATTTATTTATTTAATGTGATTTTATATAGCGCGAACTTTACCCGAAGGTGTCAGAGCGCTTTACATAAGAACCAGTTGTAAAACATAAGGACTAAGGATTACATGCGTTACATAAAAGATACAAACAGGAAAAATTGCAAATGTACAAGATGTAAAGTCACACAAAGAAGAGACTGGTGATTATCTCTATATACCATATAGCACTTTCTGTATGTCAGGTGTGGGTGCACATGTTATAGATGCATATGTGCAGTGTGACTTATGCTATCTATTAAACGTGTGTGTTGAGTCAGTCCAGATGCCCCTCCACTCCCAATTTTTTTTAATAATTTTCTTTATGATACTCTGTTCATCTGCACGTAAGGTTTATGGCCGTGGCATTTTCCATGCACATCAGTTAAAATCACGCCGAGGCCTTCTGACCAACAGTAGAGGTGTTCACACTTGTAAAGCAATTGTAGTGTGCACTCTTTGAGGTGTTAAGCAGTGTCGTTTTTATGTCGATTACATTCTACTCGTAAAAAGCCGAAATTTGGCCTTCACACTACGGCACGTAGGCGCAGCTCTTCTGTGATTTATTTACAGGCCCTGGTGTTGCCGGGTCAATGCGTTCCCGTCTAGCGGGCCTGATAAGATTTAGGTTAGGGGCCCAGATTCCCCCTAATGCAACCTGACCTGTACAGAGCAGCCTGGCTTGTAAACCTCCCCGATCCTCAGCTTGCCGCTTACCTCCGGCGACTCCATTCACCGATGCTTATTCCTCCTTCACAATTTCATAGCAAGTGAAGTGGTGGACGTGGGCAGTGATTAAAACGGCGGGTCCGGGAGCCACGTCACGTGAGTGACGTTTCTAACGTCGTCGACGTCCGGACGCCAACGTCGTAGCAGTAGCCTAATTGTCCAATAATCTTTCCCGTGGCTGGGTAAAGTTAAACAGACATTCAGTAATATTTTGTATTTTGGGCAGGTGTCACCCCCATGTGAGGGTGTCACCCGGTGCGGTCCGCACCCCCCGCACCCCCCTAGTGACGCCACTGGTGTGTGATACATGCTATCTTCATTTGGATTCTGGCTTCATAAGGTAGCCAGTTTAAAGCTTTCAGGTGCGGGGATATATGATCATATTTCCTGGTTCCGGTGATAAGTCTTGCCGCCGCGTTAAGGCAGGCTTTTAGAGGTGCCGTAGACATTTTTGGTAAGCCAGCTAAGGTGGTGCAGCCATATTCAATCCTCGAGATAACTAAGGATTGGATTGCCAGTTTGAGGTCCGCCTCTGTGATGAATGGTTTCAATTTTCTTAAGTAGTTCAAGTGAAAGCGGGCACTTTTCGCCATTGAGTAAATGTGGGCTTTCATATCCAGATTCTCGTCTAAGGTGATTCCTAGTGATTTAGCTGAGTTGACCAGGGTAGGGGTGCAGTTCAGCGCAGTCACGACTTTCGTCCATTCCTTTATTTCTGAGTTGTTCCTTGGTGGTGAGATTAGTAGGAACTCTGTTTTATGTGCGTTCAGCTTCAGATGGTTTGTGGTTAACCATTGAAGTGCCATTTTTAGTGTCTCATTCATTAGTTCCAAGTCTTTTAGGGATGCGATCTTTAAGTATATTTGTGTGTCATCAGCATACATGTGATAGGATAGTTGAGACTTTTGGAGAATTTCTGTGAGTGGTTCGACGTATAGGTTAAAAAGATCAGGGGATAGAGTCGATCCTTGAGGGACTCCTAATGCGATCGGGCATGGAAGTGAGATTGATTGGTTAACCAGGAAGTGCTGCGTTGTGTTCTGTAGAAAGGATTCAAACCATTTCAGCACAGTTCCCGACAATCCCATCCTGTCCCGAAGCCTGGTCAGTAATGCTTCATGATTTACCGTGTCAAATGCCGATGACAGGTCAAGGAGAATCAGTAAACATGCTTGATTTTGGTCAAGAGCCTGTAGCGCATCATCAACAATATGGAGGATCGCTGTTTCCGTGCTGTGCCCTGCTCTGAATCCTGACTGGCATTCATCTAGCAAGGAGAACTTTGTGATATGTTGGCTCAGTTGGTTCTGCACACATTTCTCAGTCAGCTTGGCCAGTAAAGGGATGTTGGTCACTGGGCGAAAATTGTTTGGATCTGATGCATCCGCTGTGGGTTTTTTGATTATGGGTACGACTTGACCTGTTTTTAGGCAGTCGGGTAGGATCCCTTGTGAAAGTGAAGCATTTATTATTTCGCTCCATATTGGAATCAGGATGTGGTTGATCTCTTTTACGCATTTTGCAGGCAGGAGGTCTTGGTAGTGGTTGTTTGGTTTGATTTCTGTGAGCATCTTGGCAATCATGTGCTGAATCATTGGTCATTGAAAAGGCACCTCCCATACTCCCAATTTCTCCGCATTAAATGGATCAACTCTGACCAAACCACCGGCATGCAGATGATTGACATCTCCAAAGACAGATACAAACAGCGATGTTACCCTGAAAATGTTTTGAATGAGGCAGCCAACAGAGCCTCCAAGGTAACTCGTGAGTCACTCCTATAGAAAAAGACAGCATCTAATTCCTCCCCGAGGGAGGTTTTTGTATCTACGTATTCCACACAATCTAGACAAGTCAAATCCATCATTTTGAATCGATGGTCCCTACTCCAATCTGAACCGGACTTTGGAAACATGTTTAGTGTTCAGCCACATTTTGCTTATAAAAGGGCAAACAATCTAAAAGAGATCCTAAACACTAAACCTTCCCGACCTAAAATCCAACACATGGGGTTACTTAAATGCATGAACTGTTCCAATTGCAACAACGCAATAACAGGAATTACAATGAATCACCCCAGATCTGGCAAATCGATCTCCCTGTCATATACAGCAACTTGCAACACCAATTTTGTTGTCTACTACATAAAATGTCCTTGTGACCTGCTTTATGTGGGCAAAACTGAGCGGAGTGTGCGGACCAGAATCACAGAGCATAAGAGCAGGATACGCACACACAATGCTAACTCCCCACTTGCACAACATTGGCTCACACACAGGCACAACATTGCCCAACTAAAGTTTGGCATTTTGCAAGTTATCACACCTAACCCAGAACGAGATCGTGTGCAAACCCTCTCACAGCGCGAATCATATTGGATTTGGTATTTACAAACTTTGACTCCTTCAGGATTAAATGACAAGTTCGAATTAGCATGTTTCATGTAATCATCCTGTATTTGGGCCTATCGAGTATTATTATATGGATTTCAGTTGTTCCCCCCCCCCCTTCGGTAGATTGTGCACACCTGGAGTGGCAGCATATGATTTGTATTTTTGTATATTGCCCTAACATCGCCTTGATGTTTACATATTTTTTGTTACCCTCGTTTTGTGAACCACTGTATTCTGCTAGAAAACAATTAGGACCTGGTCTGAATTGCATTGTGTATTTATTTTATTATCATGTTTAAATTCAACACTGTAACTATATGATCGTTTTTTCACATCATTGTGTTTTCACTCTATTCTTCGTTTAACACTGTAATATGGCGAGCACGGACACAGTCCTCTTTCTAGCACTATGTTCCTTCTTATTGAGCACTTCCGCAGTCGTCCCCGACACACACGCCAGAATCACTCGTTTTTTTCGAGCACCTGCGTACTTTCACCTGGTATGATTTGTTACATTATTAAATATAGCTAATCCCGCTTTTCAAGGTTGTCGCCAACCCACTGACACGGCTTTTGTTCAATAAGGGAAGTTAAATCTCTGTTACATCGTTCTCTGAGCGTAACCTTGGCTTCGCGTTCAGTAGCACAGTACCGGTCCCGGCTAGATTCGTAAGCGAATTTTTTCAACTCACTTTCCTTTGGTACACGTTTGGCGGTTTCGTTTCATGTAGGGAAAGCATGCAGTCTTGTTTTGGATAGACACACCAGAGACCATTGTCTCACGCGTCTTCTTTCCTTCACACACTTGTTTGTATCTCACCCCTATTGGTCTCCTCACTGTAACTTTTTACCATTCTTCGAGCTATGGACCCGCACCGTTGGTTTCTCTATCCTCAAACACACAGTGTTGTCTTAGAGCACAAGTTCTGACTCTGCAGGTATGATTTGCCATATATATTTCCTGCCTGTAATGTATACTTATGCACACATTATCCTTTTGTAGATTCCCCTGACGAAGGGCTGATTGCCAAGCCCGAAATGCATTGGGATACACCAACAAATTATGTTGCGGAAAATTTTGTAATTTTGTGATTATACAACAATCTTACTTGGATATGAATTAAATAACCATCGAGCAACATTCCACCAACGGCATTTGTGAAGACTTATTGAATAGTCATTACTTTATGTTTGGATGTTTAATTGGAATCTTTGATGAATAATCTACTAAAATTGTTCATATAGCGACCACTTACACTCCACGGAGTAAACAGCGCAGTGCATTAGGCTCCTGAGAAGTTCTCAGGAAACTCTCTACTCTTTTAGAATAAAGGTTTAGCAGGACATTCCACCTTTTGCACGCAAAGATAAGTTTTATTACAAGTGATTATTTTGCTTAATATATAAGTTTAACTTTACTGAGTGCACCCGCTGCTGCATAACCCTTCCTGTTTCATAATCTACTGGAGCATATCTAGCTTTCATCCCAAAGGTACTCAGATCATTTTCATTCACTAAAGACATTGTATTTTTGAACAATACTATTCCAGAACAATTGATATACTAAGATGTGTCCGCGCTATTTACTATTGGGCAACACGCAGAATAATAACCAGCTTCCCGAGTGGCTGTTAAATTGCAGTAATGCCAACCCACTACGGTAACGTTCTGTTTATCCATGTAAAAATTATCACAGGCTAATCGCTAATCGTATCAGCCCCCTGATGCCGGTGGTAGTCCTTCCTTATCAATCGGTATTCGTACCGACTAGAAGCACAGCTCATAACCTGAGAACAGTGTTCGCCCTGCTCCATGATTTAGACCTTGAGGAAAATGCGGCTGTCATACTTCACGATGCCACTAAGGCATTCGATTCCCTGGAATGGGATTATCTTTCCTTTGTCCTGTTGCGTATGGGTCCCCCCCCCCATTTCTAGCATGGATCAACCTATTATATACTGGGCTTCGAGCCACAGTTATGGTGAATGGCTTACGCTCCTCCTCTTTCCCACTGGCGAGAGGTCCCAGACAGGGGTGTCCCCTCTCCCCTCTTTTATTTGCTCTCGCCATCGAACCCCTTGCTGCAGAAATCAGGCAACACCATCGTGAATATGCCATCTACCCTGAACGGCAGAGCCTAATATCTTTATATGCAGATGATATCACTCTATACCTGCGCCACCCTGTCAGCCTGAATCCCATATTGCGCTCATTTATTCTATTTGGGCAACTTTCAGGGGTCAGTATCAACTGGACTAAATCCCAGATATACCGTCTCACGGAATCCACCACGAGATTTGCCCCTGACTTTCCCCTTAAATGGTGCGACGACACTCTAACCCACTTGGGCATCACGGTGTCTCGAACTCGCGAAGAACTCATGACCGCCAACTACGGGCGCGTCTTGGACTCCATCATTGATAAAATCACAGGCTGGATAGCATTACCCATTTCCATGGCTGGGAGAGCAGCATTAATCAAAAAGGTAATCCTGCCCAAACTACTATACTTATTTGTTAACATCCCATACGCTCCCAGCTGACATTTTTTCTCTGGTATTAAAACTCAACTTATACGGCTGCTATGGGGAGGAAAACAGGCTAGGCTTAAATGGGACGTACGTACACACCCTTTTAATGCAGGAGGATTCTCAATACCAAACATTGAACTATATTTTAGCTGCGCACAGGCACACTATGCCGCATACTGGATGAAACCCCTCCCCTTTCATGCCTCACCTGGCGTTTGAAAATGGCTACATGCACCCCGGCCCTAGCACAGCCTATCTCAGCGTTCCCGCGGTCCCCAGACACAAGGCATCTATGACCGTGCAATGTACAATCAGCGCGTGGGACGATTTGGCCAAACTTACTCACTGCACAATACTGTACTCTCCCCTCCTGCCCCTTTTTGAGCAACAGGATCTCCCGGTCACACAAGAGGGAGGATGTTGTCAGCTCCTACGCAAGCTTTCTCTACACACCTGGGGAAACCTGTATACCAAAGGGAAGTTTAGTACCTGCGATGAATTCTTCAAACATATAACTCCCACTCCCTTAGAACGCTTTTACTACATTAGACTCCGGAAGGACATTAGATCCGCCATGCCCACTTTCCCCCTGGAACCTCCTGCAATGCCCCCGCTACATTCTCTACTACAACAAGAAGCCCCCGCACACATACTTTTGAAACTATACCGAATCGTTCAGACGAACAGAGACTATAAACCACCAACGGCCCAAAGCAGGTGGGAGGAGGAACTGGGCCACTCCATTACTGATTAACAGTGGAAATATTGTTACACACAAACTGGGGAAATTTCCGCTAGTAGCAGATTCCGAATCATACACTATAAATTCATACACCATTTATACTACACACCTGCACAAATGTTTTAGTTAAAGCTGCGCGACAATGACCTATGCGATCGCTGCGGGCAGGAAGGCGCCGATTTTCGACATTTGGCCTGGGATTGCCCACCCTTACAACGCTATTGAGCGGAAGTACTCACTGCCCTAGATCTCATGACAGGCCGCACATCCCCACGGATCCCTTCACCGCCTTGCTAGGATACACTGAACCTATTGCAGCAAAAATGCGTAAATACACCTCCATAGTGCTCCTACTCGCTAAAAGGAAAATTGCCTGCAAATTTAAAGACTGGCTTTGAGATCTTACTTATTGCCAAGAACAGTTACATATCTATTCAGAACTTCAACCCCCCTCATCGCGTCCAAGAGACATTTGGAGCCCGCTACAACATTATTAATTGGAGCACGCTGCAGACGACACCACGGATGCCTCAGGAGCTGCACCATCAGCGCCTTGATGCAGCCCTCTCCTCTTAGGTCACGCACTTCTTGCTCATTGGTAAACACGGATTGGTATGGTTCACAGCTTTTTATTATCCAAAGGCCAAGATTTTCCCCCTATATTGTGGTCACATTTTTTCATACAATGATACAGGAGTGGAACTGGCTCCTTGTAGATGCCTCAGTTTCTTTGTTACGGTTTAACTTACATCCTTCAATTGAATGCTGTATATGCCTTCACAATCCAACACTCCAACTGACGCGGCCGGCCCGGAAGGGTTGTAGGCGGCTTGCTGTGTATTCCCCTACCTCCCTAACACAATCATTTTACTCATCCACCATGTCGCTATGCCGGCCCGACAGAGGTTGTAGGCAGTAGGCTGAGATGTACAACTGATATTGTTTCTCAATAAAGGTTTAAAAAAAAACATTATCACAGTACGTATTATTGTCACACCCTGGATAACGTTTTCCGCGTGGCTTTCTGTAATACAGACAAGGGCCAGGATATCCCATACCAAACTCACTCCTTACCTCTACAAATTGTGACAGGTGTATGTATAATTGACAAGTGACAATGGGTAAGCAGTCCATAAACATGTAACAGATTCAGTAGGACAAAAAGCTGTACCTTCTCAAAAGAATCTCTTATGTGTATCTAAAAAGACATTATTCTGTGTCAGTCTTTTCTGCAGAACCTGTGGGATAACCTTACCCTTGGTACATGATGATGCATCCTTGATACGTTCTAAGACCCATTACACCACACCCATAATCAGCAGCAACAAAATCACAAGAACAGCGCATAATAGCTTTTTCTTTGTAGACCAAAATTCCCGCGTTTAAACAGGGGGAATCACTGGCTGCTCTTCCTCAGCAACCATTCTGTCAAAGGGATGCATAACGAATGATGAAGTGGGGGCGAAATGCAAGCAAGTACAATATACAAGTTCCCAGTGTCCGTCAGAGCCTCACTGGTACAGGCTCCTACTGTCCATCAAAAATGTTGGTGCTCTCGAGCACCGGCGGTGGAGCTTGTTCTGTCCTAAGCTCGTGTTCCTACCTCGACCAGGATAATATACCCCCAAGGGGATACCTTAATCTATCCAGTCCAATGTTCAAACACTTTAAACAACAAGAGAGAGAGGGAAGAAAGGCACTCTTGTACCCCCTGTAAACTAATATTCAACAACAAAAGAGTGACTCAGAGACAACCATAAGATGGTTGTTCTAAAAGGTTAAAGAGAAAAAGGCATCAAGAATGTTTTAAAAGAACCCTCACTCATCGACCTGGTCAGTGACATGCTTCATCATAGGGTTCCACCAGAGAAGCCGAATGCTTCCCTGGTGTGCTTCCACACCTGACTTACAGCGGAGCAGGATGTTAGGTACATGTGTGCATAGATAGTGAAATGTGAAAGTGATGATTTAAAAGTGTTTGGGACTAGCCCGTCCAATGATTTCTTAAAGGCTGCCCAAATACTGATAAAAACGTGAAATGGATGTAGATCAGTCCTATAAAGTGGCTGGTGGCATCCAGAATTTTAAGAAATGGTCAACATGTTTCTGCTTAAACGCATTATTAGCAAAGCATTCGTCAGGACCCAGAAAAAATTCCACGGCGGTGTGCACACAGTAAGGCGCACCCTGACCTGTGGAATATTATAACAGAAGGTACAACTCACAGTTATACCCAGTGGTCATGTGTAGTTTCAGAGACCTTTATGTTAATTTCAACCTGTAAAAGAAAGACATTCTATCAATGTGTCCTAACTTCAATCCAGTTAAGTGCAGCTACAAGCTTAAATGAATATTACAAAGGTGACTAATCTCTTTAAACCAGTCTAAACTATATGTTTCTGTACAGATACGTATATTCGGTAAAATTAAAGGAACAACATATCTGCGCTTGAAATAATGTGTCTAATATTATACCAATGGCAATGGTTCAGTTATCTTTGCCAATTCCTTTAAACATTCTTTTAAAGAGTATAGTGATTCAATATATTATTGAAGTGCATCGTAGTCTCAGGGCTTTCTAAGTACCAACGGGCGTCAAGAACGTGGACTAACAGCACAAAAAATATCATCATGCATGCTTTGTGCTGCTTCCGGCCAACACCTTTGAACCCCCAGGGGTGAGCGGGGATAGTATGGCTGGTGAGAAGCATGCGTCTGAATTTTACAAATATTACGGAGAGAAATGGCTTACTTTGACTCGACAAGTGACTTGTAACATGGAGTCACGGGGAGGTAGGAAGGACGTTTGGGTATCTAAAACAAAACAGAAGAAACTGGCTCATAAGTACGAGCAGGAAAAAAAGGCTCAAGAATACGAGCAGGCTCGTTGGTACGAGCACTCTCGTCATTTTTGAATTATCATGCGCCCTATGTGTAAAGTACTCACTTCCCGTTTCGTCCGATCCTGGCCTGCACACCTAGCTAGGTCCACCCCGGTCCGAATGTTAGCGTTCGGGCAGTCTGACTTTCCCTCGAGTAAATTTAGATATAATCCCACCCCAACTTGTGGACAATGTCATTAGCAAACTAATACTCAAGTTAGTTGTCACGTGTGCCGTATGTGTGGCCTAGATTTTTATCATAGATTGAACAGCATTACAGTCTATTTAATCAAACACAACCTTTTTTGTACAGATCCTGAACTCACTTATTTGAAGGCACTCTCCTATGTGATAAAGAAGAAAAAGGATGCTTAGTCAAATAAAAGTCTAGGGTTCCTAGGGAACTTGGGATTTATCTCAGGGTTGTTGGTTTAACAAATTCCATCACTCAAAGGATATCTCTTTCTTTTTCTAAATTGAAGGTCACTTCTTTGTCTTAATTTCTTTGTGCATGAGGTTAGAGCATAGGTTGAAGTATGAAGCCACATGAACTCTGGCTCAATTTGGCATTGATGGTCCAACAGGACTTTGAGCAGAGGCAGAGTGAGGTATCTGGCTCGATCTTTCAGTGGCTCACACCTTACAGAAAGTCCTGGCTGTCAGCTCCTCCCTTGTAGCTTTTGCTTTATGATGAAAGAAGAAACAGTCTATCTAGAATCCACAAAAAAAGGTGAGTTTCATACGAATAACCCTGGGCAAAGCACTACGCTACGCTCGCATAGTATGTGAAGTTTGCGCTACTTGCGAACTGCACGTAGCACAGTGAAAACACACGTAACGTAGTGTAGCGGTCATTTTTGTTGGTCGCGGTCCTCAATGTCAAGTTGGCGACCGCCAGCAAGCAAAATGACATCCTGGCAAGACTTTTTCCTCGTTCGAGATCAGCAACATCAAGATGCCGATCACCAGCGTGGAAAATAAACCTCCCGGCGAGATTCTCAACGCAGGGAGGTCAGGTTTATCATTGCGAGTGGTCGCGTATGCTTGCGACCGCTCGCGATGAGAAACTACCAGTCCGTGTTAGAAAGCTGCCGCTCGAGTAAAAATCTACTTGTGCGGCAGTAAAAGACAGCTCGCACTGTGCAAGATGCCGTTTTTAATGATTGCACAGTGCGGACAAGCATCCAGCACTGTGCAATCATCGCGAACAGGCTACTACGCAGTTCGCGTAGTGCTACGCGTAGCTCGCGTAGTGCGAAGTGCAGGTCGCGTAGCTACGTGTAGCGCTACTTCGCGAACTATGCCCAGGGTTACATACGACTAGTACTTCCTCAGTACAAACTGTGCATTTGTGAGACAATAATAAAGTTGGGATGGTGTCAGATGGATTCCATGTACCCCCTTAGGATATGTTGGCCTAAAGTCCTGCTAGCTCACAGAACCCCTGAACCTAGGAAGGTAACAAATGGATTATGCCAGCTCACAACAAGACAAACCTGACTCCCTAAGGAATGGTGGTAACATATCTGGAATCCTTTCACTCCGTCACTTGTGCATGCCCAAAGAGATATACAAGAAATACACAAGTGAGCGAATATTTATTGAAGCATTGCAATTCTTGTAAAGAATATATGTGCTTTAATGATTAGTAGAAAGAAACAAATGAGAGTTATTAGCATCACAAAAACAGTGAAAAGGAAAACAATTCCACCAATGTGCTAAAGGCGTGTTTATATGCTGGCATATAAGTACTGTGTATAGTGTACTCCGACTATGCGCTCCCTAACCTAGATGCCTAGGGCAGAGTGATATACCAAAATTCCACAACGGATGATATTACCTGAGGGTAAGTGTCTTCAAGGGCCCACCTTGCAGAGGGATGCAGGAACAACTGGGCTGGAATTCTGACTAGCAACGACCACACAATGACAACAGAGTGCTCCTCTGATTTGAATACGGAAGTGCTCTTGTTGATATAATAAACAGCTCCATGCTACTGTGCTATGACCTCAGCCAGGCTGTTGCTGTTTATCCTCCTATGATAGCTATGTCGCCTACCAGACTATCAACAAACAACATTCGTGCAATGAACTTATGCCTTGTACTAAATTCCCAATGTGTTGTGATACTGTTACAATGAAGTTGAAAAGTAAGCAAAAGCAATTTCTAAGAACCATATCCTGCACAGTCATGCTAGCAAATGTGTGTAAAAAGTTAGCATGTATGCAGGTGTGTCCAAGATGGCACCCATGTAGGAGCAAAACTACGGAGCTATGCCACACTGGGTCATCGGCAGAACGGGGGCCGTGGGCATCCATGAGGTGGTGAGCTTGTGAGGCAGTACACAGGGAGGGTGCCAGTAGTCAATGATCGCAGTGTCCTGACTGTCTGGATAGAGATGGGAGGATTGATGCATCAGACCTGCAGCTCAGAGGATGGGCTGAGCTGCTGACCTGGCCGAGGCTCACTAGCCTACTGACGGACTCACTGGAGATCAGGAGACCATCACTGCCTTCTCTGTCGGAGCGACAGCTGCAGCCCCTGTGCTCTGGGCTGCAGAGAAAGCTGAGCTGACTTAGGCGAGCTGGGACAAGGGCAGAGGACGCGGGTCCCTGTGGTGAGAGACTCAGTGGTGTAACAAAACTTGAGGGGGCCCCCCTGCAAACTACATGGAGCGGGCCCCTCCCCCCATTCTGTGTGCCATTTTAGAGCTCTCAGGCCAGCGACCCGCCATACTGCAGGGGATGGGGGGCTATTGTTACGCCACTGTAACTAATCCAGCCGTTATAAGTAACACTGGATGGTGGAGTCAAAGGTTGGGCTTAGTCTGCCAGCAGGCTATCATAGGTGGTGGTTCATTCATTACAGGGTCCCTGCCATCAGTAGGCCGGGGAAGTTTGCCCAATTTTAGGTGGGTTTCCTGATGCAGACTCCTGTCATGATATACAACATCGGGCCCACTCATCGTTCAGTTTTGACAAAAGTGAATCCACTGCTACTTCTCGTTTCCGTTTTAAAACAGGAGACAATGCGACAATGCAGTATTTCAAAAGCAAATGTAACTACAAAGAGCAAATTTTGATAATACATTTTTATTAGTAGACAATAGCAATCTTAAGAGGCATTGCATAGCTTCATACACAATGTGACCCCAATTCCATCACAGTGTCTCTCTCTCTCTCTCTCTCTCTCTCTCTCTCTCTCTCTCTCTCTCTCTCTCTCTCTCTCTCAGTGAGTCAGTCTCTCTCTCTCAGTCAGTCGGTCTCTCTCTCTCTGTCATTCAGTCTCTCTCAGTCAGTCTGTCAGTCTCTCTCTCTGTCAGTCTGTCAGTCAGTCAGTCAGTCGCTCTCTCTCTCTCTCTGTCAGTCTCTTTATCTCTCTCTTTCTGTCAGTCTTTCAGTCAGTCAGTCAGTCAGTCTTTCTCTCTCTCTCTCAGTCAGTTTCACAGCCAGTCAGTCTCTCGGTCAGTCAGTATTCAGTCTCTGAGTCAGTCAGTCTCTACTCTCTCTCCATTCTCTCGCTCTCTCTCTCTCCATTCTCTCGCTCAACTCTGTCAACTCTATCTCCACTGTCTCTCTCTCCACTCTCTCTCCACTGTCTCGCCACTGTCTCTCTCTCTCCACTGTATTTCTCTCTAAACTTTCTCTTTCTACTCTCTCTCCACTCTCTCACTCTCTCTCTCTCCACTCTCTCTCCACTGTCTCCCTCCACTCTCTCTCTCTCTTCTCTCTCTCTTCTTTCTCTCTTCACCCCATCTGAGTGATTGCAGACATCTGACAGCTGTTGCGCCCGAGTGCATGGATTAGCGCTGTTGGCGGGGACGGGTGCCCCGACTCGAGCCAGGTGAGGCCTACGGGTCAAGTGTAAGCAACTGCGAGAATGCACAAAGAGGGGTGCCTTACTATTTTGTTGAACTCAAGAGCGGCGGCCCTTTATTGCACCAGGGCCTGTGGTGGTGAGGCATTTGTGTGGGGCTGTGATGGCAGAAAGTGAATGGAGCACACCCCACTTTCACAACACAACTGAAGGAGCCTGGATTGCCTGCCAGACGGAGATGGGACACTGCTGAGGCACCTTTGGCGGAGGACCTTCTTGCCTTCTCTCTCGGTATTGAAAGGGCCTTGGTAACCTGGAGACAGTCGCCTGTCTGCCTGACACCGCACTCAATTAAATGACCAGGAAGCAGAGGGGTCAGGAAAGGCTGACCTGACAGTCTGAACATGCAAGGCCCGATCTGTGGAAGCGTGGGTGAGCTCCTCTTCAGTCAGGCAGGGCTCAGCCAACTCGGCTGTCCCAGCGAGTGATCTAAGGGTTCTCTACCTTCCCTGTGCTCCCATAGGATTATGAAATGCATGAGTGACAGCTCACAGCGCTGAAGAAATGATGATGCCACACAACACCTGGCATCCCACCACCAGGGAGCTGTTGTCCAACACCTCTTCTAGATAGACGGAACCTGTCAAAGACTCGGGGTCCCCCTCTCAGGCCCCTCCCGAATCATCACAGCAAACCAACATGGGAGGAGAAGCTTCTGTCACACAAGGCTTCCTAGAATCCTTATTTGACATGCTGTGCAGTGACATAGCGACTCTGAGGCAGGACGTGGTTAACGATGTCAGGGAACTCCGTCAGGAGGTGAGTGACCTGGGCCAATGAGTTGACATGCTGGAACAAGGGGCGGATGCTAGAGAGGAGAAATTAGAGGCCTGCTGCAGCCAGACCCTTGAGCTCCGAGACTGGAATGCGAACCTTAACTGCTA
This sequence comes from Lissotriton vulgaris, assembly GCF_964263255.1. Lineage (NCBI taxonomy): Eukaryota > Metazoa > Chordata > Amphibia > Caudata > Salamandridae > Lissotriton > Lissotriton vulgaris. Next base: position 450,053,782 of record NC_141700.1, read on the forward strand.
CCTGGAGGACCTGGAGAACAGTTCCCGTAGAACCAACATTTAAATTAAGGGGGTCCCACGGCAAGTGAACGTGGGCAAATTGGAAGACTACATGCTCTGGCTGTTTCGCCTTATTGTACCAGACTTAGGTAACAAAGAGATGATTTTGGAAATACACACACCAAACTGGCTATCAGTCGGTGCATCTAGGGACCACAAGACACCTTAACATGCCTCCATAGCTACAGTCAAAAGGAACTGATCATAAATGCAGTGTGTGACCTCAATTATTTCACTATTGAAAGCACAACAATCTGTCTCTATCAGGACCTTTCATTTATCACGTTGCAGCAACATAGGGACACAACTGGGACAGACAGCCATGGCCAATCTCACTTCCCAAACGCATGGTTAAGATACTTAGCCTCAATGTTAGGGGCCTGAAGGTCCCAGCTAAACGACTAGCGTTACTATCATAATTGAAAACTTCCCAGTGTGATATATGCCTCCTCAGGGCTGGACTATTCCCATGAGGAACTGGTTGAAAAATGATTTGCATATGGCTGGGTCTGAACTGCGGGGATGAAGTGAGCTAAAGACCGATGATGGATTCATCCCAGATCTGTGACTGGCGGCGAGTGTCTGAAAAGTTTCAGTGCTCCGTCCATCATCTCTTTGAGTTTGCTTTGTTCTTCCAAGAGACACATCTCCGACGAAGGGACTGGGGTCGGTTGAAGTCAAAATGGTTTGATCAACAATACTTCTCCTCAGGCCCGGGAAGAAGGCAGGGGTTGTGATTCTCCTGGTTACACACTTCAAGGGCAGGGTTCTGAGGTGCACTCAGAGACTGCAGGTCCATGCTCTCTTTGCGCTTTTCTCTCTCCACCATCACATTACAATGGCATGCCTGTATGCTCCCAATGAAAATCAAGAATCCTTCATCCGTTAGACACTTGGGAATGTTCTCACTTAACCCGATAACAATGTCTTGATCAGTGGGTATTTGAACCTGGAATCCACTGTCATCTTAGATTATTCAATAAAAAGGGTGGCCTGTCTGAAACATAAACTTCACAGGGCCTCCAGTGGCTCGAAAAGGCATGTCTGGTGAACGTGGCATGTCTGGTGAACATGTGGAGGTCTTTGAATCCCACCACAAGGACATACTCCATTTTTTTCTGTAGCACACCAATCATGTGCTAGAATATATTATTTTTTAGCTACAACCTCTGTGTTACCTGTAGTGACTCATACAGGTATCAGAGTGGCGGCTCTCTCGACCCATGCTCCGATTATGATTACATTACACTTGTCTATATGCTATGGCACCTTAATCCTAAACTTTTAGATTACGAGCCCACAGTTAACGAAGTTAAGGGGTTATCCAGGGGTACCTTGACATAAACGACACCCACACATACACCAGTGACACTGCTATGGAACGTACATCAGCCCGTGGTTAGAGTGACATACATAGTGGCGGCGGCACAGCTTAATAGGAATCATAAGAATAAGTTATCTACACTGGAGGCTAAGGTAATTGTGTTGTTGGAGGCTCTAGATAGACGGTCTCGTACCGGGTGCGTAGGCAGCTCACAATAGCTACGAAGCAACTTAAGGCACTCAATATGGATGCAGAAGAACACGCATTGCTCAGCACCAAACAGAAATATTACGCTGGGGTCAACAAAGCCAGCCAACTTTTTGCTCACCTCTTGCGGAAGCAGACACACCACCAGAGAATCTCTGAAATCACTGACTCCTCCAAATTTGTGGTGCGACATGATGAGGGGATCGCATAGGAATTCAGCCGCTTTTATTTAGAGTTAAACACTAACGAATCACTTCTCTGACAACATCGCCCCATATTTAGCGCAGGCACCTGTAACAAAACTACCGAAGAGGGAAGCATCACTCCTAGATGGGGATATCACCACTGAGGAAGTGCTTGGAGCCGTGGGGAGACTTAAACTTGATAAGGCTCCTTCCTGGTCAGGATGGGTTCACAACTGCCTTTTATAAGAAACTAGCTTACCCGTCGCACGTTGCTGCAATCTCAGAAGAAAGGAAATTTAAGGAAAATTGTTATGATAACATTTAATTTACATTGTCATTTTTATTGAAATGTATTCATTTTAATATGAAAAACATTTTAAAGTGTTGTTTCAATTCTGTTTATTTATTCGAGTGATTGTGGATACACAGTATTTTTTGTTTTTCCATCTGGTGCGTACACGAATAAATCAGAAGTTTTCCGACGCGTGAGCTGGCCACATACCGTTGTCCAAGTGAGAAGCACGGATTCTCCAAATCTAGTCCACACACTTGCAGCGATTGTCCTTGTGCTTTGTTGACGATCATTGCAAAAGCGAGTTGCACTGGAAACTGTAAACGTTCAGTATTGGAAAGATTATGAGTGCTCTGGGGGGGCCGGGGGGGGGGCTGATATTTAACAAATGTTTCTTTTTCTTTTTGCCAGAAACCTTCGCGGGAGTGTACTCAACAACTTTTAACAATTTTCTTTTTTTATTATTATTATTATTATTATTATTATTTTGCCAGAAACCTTCGCGGGATTGTACTCAACAACTTCCCAAAGTTTCATGCCGATCGGAGGAATGGTGTAGTAATGCATAAAGGACAAACAGACAGACATACTTTCGTTTTTATATATATATATTACCTACTGGCGTCTCGCCAGTAGGTATATATAGTTAGGATTAATTCCCTATGGGATTTCTGAAAATTCTATGCCTAATAACTTTGGCGTTTGAGGACGGAATCGGCTGAAATTTTCAGGAAAATGGCACATTTTGTTTCTGAGCAGCCCCTGAAAATTTGGTGGAGTTTCGTCAAGGGGGGGCTGAGAAAAAAGGGGGGTCCCAAAACGCGTTTTTTCCATTCATTTTTCCATAGGGCGGTTGGACTCACTTTTAGCTCGAACGGCTGAATGGATTTGCACGAAACTTGGCAAAATTGTAGGGACTGTTAGCCCGATGTGCCTTTGCTAGGTCTCAATATATGTGCTCCAGTAGTTTTTGAGAAATTAACGTTCAAACCAAGATATATATCTGTAACAGCGCTCTGGGCAGCGATCCGGTCCGCTTACTTTTCGCGAAACGGAACTTTGCGCGCAGAAAGCTGATTGGCTCTCCGGTGTCTGTCAACATTCTAAACAGTCCGGAGCGGCCGCCATCTTATCTCTCGGTAGGATCGAGAGAGAAGAGGTGAAAAACGAAGGGGGAATTTATTGAAAGGGTGCAAGGTATACCCCTCTTGACCCCCTAGGATTGTTGTTGGGGTTATTAAAGGGTCCCGTGGGGAAAATAAAAAAGAATGATTTTTCACGGTAGAAGCGTTTCCCGGGCCGCGAACTGGGCCGCAAACTGGTAGCGAAACGGGAATTCGCCATTTTGTGCTTCGTTTTAATTGTTTAGAGACAAAAATTATCGCCGCACATCGGCCACAATGCATGAATATCGTTGAAAAGTCAGCGATATTCATGCATTATCGAGCAAATGCTCTTAGCCATGTTATCCACCTTCCATTGGATAACAGAAAGCTGATTGGCTCTCCGGTGTCTGTCAACATTCTAAATAGTCCGGAGCGGCCGCCATCTTATCTGTCGGTAGGATCGAGAGAGAAGAAGAGGTGAAAAACGAAGGGGGAATTTATTGAAAGGGGGCAAGGTATACCCCTCTTGACCCCCTAGGAATGTTGTTGGGGTTATTAAAGGGTCCCGTGGGGAAAATAAAAAAAAAATTATTTTTCACGGTAGAAGCGCTTCACGGGCCGCGAACTGGGCCGCAAACTGGTAGCGAAACGGGAATTCGCCATTTTGTGCTTCGTTTTAATTGTTTAGAGTCAAAAATTATCGCCGCACATCGGCCACAATGCATGAATATCGCTGAAAAGTCAGCGATATTCATGCATTATCCAGCAAATGCTCTTAGCCATGTTATCCACCTTCCATTGGATAACATGGCTAAAAACCGCTCTGTGCGTGGTTTTTTTTTTTTTTTTTTTTTTTTTTTGCTGCGTGACGTTTGTTAACGTTCGATTCGATGGAAATCAGGAAGTGTTGAACACCATTTTGTCACTGCGAGTAAATATTTTGTTATAAATGAATCCTTATTGATAAACATTGTCTGCGCCATCTTGCGTTTTTGTCCAATGCCACAATTTTGTCGTGCACGGCAGCTATTTTAGATGCCTTGACCAGACCCACTCTCTGCACGCCGTCGATTCTCAGCATGGCTCCCCACCCTCGCACGCATCTCCCCCACGCAATGGTCACCCCCGCTCTCTCATGCATGGGCCATATACTTCCCCCATCTGCGCTGCTCTTCTCTGAGAATCACACCCTGTGCCCGTTCGACACTTCCCTTTCACCCTATTCACTACCGCACCCTCTGACACTTCTCTTCCTCTGTGTCCGATTGTCCAGGCCGGACCTAGGCTATCACCTAGCCCTGCGGATGTAGTGTATGGCTCCAGCTGTAGAGTATCCAGACATGCCAACCCTCCCGATTCAGGTGTGAGACTACTGATTTCAGTGCTAGTCTTTCGCTTCTCGATTCCTGCAAGGAAAAACCCGGGGGCATATTTTGAACAACTAGCGGTAATTTTTGTCTCTAACTTGTTTAGAGACAATAATTATCGCCGTACTTCGGCGAATTTTATCGCACATAAACCTTGCTATTAGCAAGGTTTATCGCAAATGCGATAAAAAACGGCCGCAATGCATGAATATCGCTGAGAAGTCAGCGATATTCATGCATTAGTCAGCAAATGCTCTTAGCCATGTTATCCACTTCCCATTGAACAAGCGCATGGTCTTTTAAAGATTTGTGAAGTACTCGGGGCGGGGGGGGCACTGGCACAATTTGCAGGCCAGGCAGTGTTCAACACGTGCATCACCCTTTCTCTGCCTGCTATTGCGCTCCATGTTTCGGAAAGGTAAGAAAATGAACGTGCATTTGAGTTTGAAATGTCCGATCTTGTAGCAGTACACTTGCAAAGCCCACACATGACAATAACCCGATTCAAGGCCCCATTCACCCGATTTTTTAAAAAAATATAGTACTCCAAGACAGTTACATTTTAAAACTTTATTAATATTTAAATATAACGAACGCAACAAAAACTGTAAATATATTTAACCATTTTTTTAAATTAACCAGAACTATAACGATAACAACAACAACAACAATAATATAACTTTTATGTCTAAATTACGCAAACATTTAGCTAATCTGCTAAAGGGGGGAGTCGCCATTTCTTTACAATAATCAATAATGAAAAATCCACATCAATAGGGTTGCCCGTTTTGTCGATGCAGCACTATAGTGCAATATACACAGCACCTGGGGTGTCAAGAGTGAACAGGTCTTTCTTTGTTCCTTAAGATGTTATCTCCGAGAATGCTGATGCATTGGTGTCTGTACACTTCTTTGTCAATTCTGTCAAGATGATAACTGCTTTATAAACAGACGATATCTTTGTTTCGTCATTAGTGTTAAGTGTGTCTGAAACTACAGTGCCCTTCTGGGTTTTTTTCTTCAGGCTCTACAGAGTTTTGTGTGTTGTTCTTTTGAGCGACAATTATTCCAGAGGTTTCAGGTTCACTTGTTTTGTTCTGCAGTGAGTTAACAGCTTTAGAGAGTTCATGTTTATTTGCTATGTCCTGCTGTTCGTGAACTGCTTCAGAGACGTCAGCCTCATTTTTTATGTTTCAGTAGATCCTGGACCTGCCCGGCCGCGCCCAAAATGGCGCCGGTGTAAATGGGACTCGTAACTGCTTGTTCTGTACTGGTTGCCCAACCTTGATATCACGAGATACATATGCAGTTTTGAAGCACATGGCGGAGGCTTGTCTGCTGTAGTGGGGCGCCCCTTTATCGTTTCAGTCGCCATTCCGCCCGCTTTTGCTACACTGTGCCTCATCCGCCATTCAGCTGTTTACCGCCCGCTCTTACGGCTACAGCGTCTCGCTCACCATGTAGTTGAGTTGCTCCCACTCTTGCGGTGCAGCGGTAGGCGGCTTCCACAGGACTCTTAAAATGGCGGCCGGCTCTTCGGATTTGGGCCTGGTCCAGTAAAATGGCCCTGGGACACCTTGGAACTCGGACGCTTGTCTGCCAGGGCTTGGGTTCCATTCTCGAAAGCGTCCCCTCAGCCTTGAAGATTGTACAAAAGTCTTGGGGGCCCTCGACTCCCGCAGGCTTCCGGTGGGGAGCGGCTGCCATGATTGCTTGCGGAATGGCCACGACGGAGCTACGAGATGGTGGTGCTCTCATGGTGACGCCAGCTTCAGTCTGAAACATCCAGAAACAAGGTGGGGCTTTTATCGTTTGGGGAAAAAAAATGTTTTAATCCAATGAAAAGTGTTATTTTTAGGTCACATGACCTAGTCTTACATAATTAGGAAAAGAAAAGTAAAATGAACCAATGAAAAGTTTTATTAACAAGTCACATGACCTGTTATGCTTACGTTACGCGCTGCGCGGCGCGCTCTGGATCGTTTCCGGGAAGCTGCGCCTTGCGCACCGGAGCACTTCCGGGTGCGCTAACGCGTCGCGTCATATGACGCATTACGCGACAATGCAGGTGCAGAATATAGTCAAAATGTCTCCACCAACCAGCGGTCGGAATTCCACCGCTTTCAGCAGTCCAAAAAGTTCGGTCAAATCTTAAGAGCGGGAGCAACTCAACTACATGGTGAGCGAGACGTTGTAGTCGCAAGAGCGAGCGGTAAACAGCTGAATGGCGGAAGAGGCACAGAGTACCAAAAGCGGGCGGAATGGCAACTAAAACGGTAAAGGGGCGCCCTGCGACAGCGTGTCTTCAGGTGAAACGGATTGCGGGACAAGGTCCAGAATGAAAGATTCTTCAAAAGGGAAAAAATTCCGCCGGACCCCGGGAGCCGGCCACCTATGCCGGGGGCGATCTCAGGCCTCACCAGGGCAACACGACTTGGGGAGGGGGCAGGAGCCAAGCGCCCCCTCTCAGTCCGCGCCATCTCACCGCCCCTCGGGAGCCTCCGTCAAGCGGTTTAGGGAGGCACCGTATCACATTGTTTTCCAATGCAGTCAGGTCCACAAATGGACCCCACTACTTTGAATAGTGAAGCTGCAGCAGGTGCAAATAAGGTTTAAACAGTGTTACAAGAACTGCTTAGAACTCTGAAGTATGGCACTCAATAACCAGGACTTATGCCATTTATGTAAGGCAGTGACATGGAAGCAACTCAGGGACAAAAAGCATGAACGAACATTCACGTATGAAAATCTTATTTGGAGAAGGGGTAGAATCCAAACGCCCCCTGCCAGTTCGCGCCACTACACTGTATGTGGAAAATCTGAAGACATCATTCTACAAACTCTCAACGCTTGTTATCAGTGCATGACTTTCATGCTCGATCGATTGAGCTAGCCGGATCGGGCAATAAAAAGTATAAAATAGTTATGTAAATAGTTATTTAATAAAATGTTTTATTCTGTTTCTTTGGTGGTGTGTTGTGTATATTTATAATATTTGCATAGGGTTTGCCGTTATTTTTGGCGGTGTGGGTGGCGGAGTCGAGCTGTTTTGCAGCCCTCATGGTGTGGAGCTCAATTCATTTCACTATTTTCGTATTTCTCATGAAGGGTTATTCCTAATGTTTGTATTTTACCGAGGTTAAAAAGAGATCGAATTAGTGGTCTACTGATTTTGCTCGATTACTTTTATTTTTTTACACGATTTTTCACTATCTGCAAAGACTAAACAGAGTATTGCGACTTTGTGCTTGTTTGTAAATAGAGAATGATCCAAAGAGAACCAATTGTAAAACAGTAAATGCTTGGATAATAATCAATCAAATGGAGAGACAAGCAGGTACGACGGATTACAACAGGGGTAAAGGTCTGCGTTAACTACCGTTCACTATCTGCAAAGAGAGAGTACTACTAAGAGAAAAGAGGGGAGTGGGGGGGGGGCAGCGTTCAAAGCACATCAGCGTGCATAAACACGAAAACGTTTTTACCTATCACGTACTTGACATTTGACAGCTTTTGATGTTTGCTATTAAAAAACCATTGAAATTCACAGAAAAAACCATAGGTTATACTCCATATATAGTTAGGAATTTGCATTTACAAAACCTTGAATATTCAATGAAAAAACCATTGGTTTTAGGCCATATATAGTTAGGGATTTGCATTTAGAAAACCTTATTTTACTCGCATAAAACCATTGAAATTCCATATATAGTTATAAGCGCTAACTATATATCGCGCACCCGCAATCCACTGCTGATGATGTCACATATTACATCATTCATGACATGGTTAGTGACATCACTGATGACATCACTGATGACATCTCAAATGACATCACTGATGGTTTTTTCTGTGAATATATATATATATATATATTACCTACTGGCGGTCGCCAGTAGGTATATATAGTTAGGATTTTTTCCCTATGGGATTTCTGAAAATTCTATGCCTAATAACTTTTGCGTTTGTGGACGGAATTGGCTGAAATTTTCAGGAAAATGGCACATTTTGTTTCTGAGCAGCCCTTGAAAATTTGGGGGTGTTTTGTGGAGGGGGGGCCGAGAAAAAAGGGGGGTCCAAAAAACGCCTTTTTCCCATGTTAATTTCCATAGGGCGGTTGGACTCACTTTTAGCCCGAACGGCTGAATGGATTTTCACGAAACTTGGCAAAATTGTAGGGACTGTTAGCCCGATGTGCCTTTGCTAGGTCTCAATATATGTGCTTCAGTGGATTTTGAGAAATTAACGTTTAAATCAAGATATATATCTGTAACAGCGCTCCGGGCAGCTATCCGGTTAGCGAACCTTTCGCGTATCGGAACTTTGCGATGAGAAGCTGATTGGCCCTCCGGTGTCTGTCAACATTCTAAACAGTCCGGAGCGGCCGCCATCTTGTCTCTCGGTAGGATCGAGAGACAAGAGGAGGCCAAAACAAAGGGGGAAATTACCATAAGGGGGCATAGTAGATCCTCGTTGACCCCCTAGGTTTAATGTGGAGGTTTTAAAAGGGCCTAGGAGGGTCCAAAAAAAAAAAAAAAATTTTTTTTTTTGCGTGGTAAGCGCCAAGTTCGCGAACCGGAAAGCGTTCTGGGCAGCGAACTTTATGGATAAAAAAATGAAAGACTTTTCTAATGCTGTATGTTAATTGTTTGTTGTTTTTCTTGTTTTTTTTTGTTTTCTTTTTTTTAAAGTGTTTTTTTTATTTTGATTCTTTTTCATAATTTATTAAACTTTCTAACATTTCAGTGTCTGAAATGTCATTATTTTCTTGAAATATTGTTTGCAATCTGTGAGGTTGCAAAATGTCCTCATTTGCAAGGAGGACATCTACTGCTTGGACACATTGCAGCAGTTCATTATCCAAGCTTTCATCCATAAATTCCATGTCAATTTGTTCAATTAATTCCTGGCTGCTCTCTTGCAGGTCCATCTCAAAAGAAACTTGCTGCTCGCCTTCCATTTTGCCTGAAATTTGGATTAAAAAAATATATATTAGTAGAGATAGGGCACTGTTGGGATTAATTTTAGATAGGCAGTTTTTATCAGTGAATTTATCTTTTGGCAGTGTATAGTATGAGAGTGGAAATAGGACTATAATTTTGCCTGAAATTTGGATTAAAAAAATATATATTAGTAGAGATAGGGCACTGTTGGGATTAATTTTAGATAGGCAGTTTTTATCAGTGAATTTATCTTTTGGCAGTGTATAGTATGAGAGTGGAAATAGGACTATAAAAAAGTGTATGTGATTTAACCAAGACAAGCCTTACTCCATTGATAACTATAACAGAGAAGTCTATCTAAATACATTACTACTACAGAGGGATAGTGTATATCTAGCAGAAAAAGTCTACTATATTAAGTTATAGTGCACAATATATTAAATTATAACTTACCTTCACAAAGAAGTTGAAGTTTTTTGAAGCTATTGAAATAGGAGGTACAACAAGAAGTAGTAGTCAAAATGGCTGTGTTTCCTTCTCTCCCTTTATATATATACAGGTATATAACCAATCAAATGTCAGGTAATAAAAGTAGAAAATGAAAGTAACATTTTCATTGGTTGTCAATTCCAACAATTCAGATGTGTTTTGTGAAGTAATTTACCTCACGGTACTTGGAGAGGTCTACAGGCTAAATGGCTAAATGGAATTTCAATGAAATTTGTGAGAATGGAAGGGATTGTTATGTAGTATGAGCTAATCTATATTTGGTGAGAGTGTCTCTAGTCGTTTTTCTGTAAATTACTTTCCCGCCTTTTTTTAGGACCGCTTTCCGGAAAGCGGCCCGGTTAGCGAACCTTAAGCGTCATGGGAGTCCACCATTTTGTGTTTCGGTCGCATTAAGATACAAGATGGAGGGCAAATAATGTTTAGAATGGGTAGAAGGGGTCATGGTAGACTTATCTTGACCCCCCTAGGTTTTCTGAGCGTGGCTGAGGAGGCTTATATGTGCTTTCGGTTAGCGAACCGGGTAGCGCTCCGGGGAGCGAATTTTGTGGAAAATTAGTGAAAAAAGTTAGAGAAAAATAATAATTGTGAGTGATCAGATGTAGGGTAGCTCTGAGAAGAGCTTTTGGGTTTATGGTACATTTAGGTACTTATAAGTAGGTACCAATGCACAGTCTTAAATTCAGAATGAAAATTCTGTTGCCCTCATCTGAGAAGTGAACTCCATCTCCTCTGTAGATATCTTGCATGTAGTAACGCAAGTTATTGTTGTACAGAGAGCCCATTCCATGGTCTCTCATGTAAGCTGAAACAGATTTGTTTACATGCTTCCTCGCTTTCTCAATTTGTGGACAAAATTGGTTGGACCACCTCCATTTCTGTCTTTGGCATATATTGGAATATACCAAGTCAGTTTGAGGAAAAAGTGCCATTAATTGCTCAAAGGTGTCCTTTAAAAGCATTTCCAGACCTACCCCTGTCAAAGTGCCCAAATCATTACCTCCACAGTGCACTATTAACAGGTCAGGTTTTGGCAAATGCATAAAGGTTTTCACCAATGGTATCAATTGGTGACATTTTAATCCTCTTTGGCCCAACCACTTAATTTCCACATCTTGTAAATTGAGGTTAGGTACATTTCTGCTCTCAGCATACCTTTGAGCCCAGTGGATGTAACTATGTCCAACAATCCAGACCTTAAACATGGTGGGAGAAGGTTGTTCTGCAGTCAGATGAAGTGTGGTAATGAAAGGGCAGTTGAAACAGTAGGAGTTTCTAAAGAAAAAAAACTGTGGATTTACAATGCTAATGATTCATTAGCAGTGATTGGTGCTTTTCCATTTCTGAAAACAGAAAGTTAGGGTGCATGGATGTGTTCTTTGAAAGATGTAATTTGAATGGTCAAGGAAGAAACATTTATTGAAAGATTGCTCTGGATACGCAGGTGCACTGAGAGTTCAGAGTTCAATTGAAACATTGTTGTGTGAATTTGCAAACATGAGAGGTCTTCCAGGAGGTGGTTGCTATGGAAACAAGGGAGAGAGGGCAGAGGGGGGAAGGGTTTTGATTTGAAAAAAGTGAGGGAAGAGGTATGATTGGCTAATATGAGAGATATGTGAAATGAATATCTGTATTTCTGTGCTTTCAATAGCTGCAGCCTTTGGAGTGCATCCTTTTTCTTCTGCTGAAGACAATTTGGTGTATTTCTGAGACTGTTTTCAAAACTCAAACAATATTTGCTAAGGTGAGAAAAGATTTATTTAATTTAGATAGAGAATAGTATGATTTAAGGAGAAAATGATGAAGAAAGCTGTGTTTTTAAAATGTGGTTTTGTCTCTAGTGATATAGTAATAGAATTAGTTTTATAGAGAAATTGTAATTGCATATTTGGTTTAACATTCTGGCATGCAGTAACACAAGTTATTGTGGTACATGGAGCCCATTCCATGGTTTGTTATGTAAGCTGAAACAGATATGTTGTTTTTAAAAACGATTTAAGAAATCAATTACATTTCTGGATATGTACTGCTAGAGCTTCATAGGTTGTTTTGAGCCATATTTATAAGGTATTTGAGTGTCTAAGATGTTATGTTTTCCTTTTAAAATGTAAAGTGTTCCTCATGGGGCAAGTGTCTTGTAAATACGCTCCCACTTGTGCTTGGCAAATTTAGATTTTGATTATGGGAGTTACCTAACCATGTTAATAGTGTCCCAAAAATGGTGCTAGGGAATTGCAGAAAACACTTTCATGTGTCTCAAGGACATTTTTAGTCATTTCTTCATGAATGCAGGTATACAATTGATTTATATGCTGTGTTTAAAAACGAATTTTGAAATCAATTAAATTTCAGGATATGTACTGTTAGAGCTTCATAGGTTTTTTGGGGTCATATTTAGAAGGCATTTTAGTGTCTTTGATGTTATTTTTCCCTTTTTAAATGGAAAGCGTTCCTCATGGGGCCCTGAGCAGTTCTTAGCCATGTTATTTAATAGGAAGTGGATAACATGGCTAAGAGCATTTGCTGGAAAATGCATGAATATTGCTGACTTTTCTGCGATGTTATGTTTACCTTTTTAAATGGAAAGTGTTCCTCTTGGGGCAAGTGTCTTGTAAATACGCTCCCACTTGCGCTTGGCAAATTTAGATTTTGATTATGGGAGTTACCTAGCCATGTTAATAGTGTCCCAAAAATGGTGCTAGGGCATTCCAGAAAACACTTTCATGTGTCTCAAGGACATTTTTAGTCATGTATAATTAATGTTTTGCTTTTTGTACTTATGATATACATTTAGAAATGTGAAGTAGATATGGAGAAACTGAGTCTTCTGTAAGTGTCAATTTTAATCCTTACAGTGCTGTACTTCTGGGTACTGTTTTTTTAAAAAAAAAAATGAATAGGCCTCACCTCAAAGAAAGCTGTTGAAAGCAGACATCTTATTTGCATCCTGAAACAATCATTTAAAATGTTAGACACAATTTTATGATGGCTTTACATCTTTTTTGCGCTGCATTTGCATCACTATTGTGAGACATTAGCAGTGCAAAAAAAGCACCATGTTCCAAAATAGGCCTCAGTTCTTCAACATCAAGATACAGTTTTTTGTAAAATATATATATTTAGGATTGTGTAGGGGACGTAGAGAAGCAGAGACTTCTGTAAATGTCAAAGTTGTTGAAAAACTGTTTGTTCTTGAACCTTTTCCCTTGTCTTTTCTAATTTTTAAGTACATGTTTTAATATTTTTGGAAATGTTTGTTCTCTGTTTTACAGATTGAAAGTATGAAAAAATATTTTAAAAAGGTAACAAGAATTATAAGGTAAATGTTTTCTACTCTTTTTACCCGCAATGCACTGCTGATGATGTCACTGACACTATCTCTCATTTACTCTCTATAGCTGTCTTTCTTTTTACATTATTCTCTGTTTACTTCCCTTATACTAACTCTTCTTTTTTTAAAAAAAATATTTTTTTAGTTCGCTTAAAGTTCGCGAACCGGTCAGCGAACTTGAAGCGAACCAAAAGAAATAGAGCTTGCCAGAGTGATAAACATTCTAGCAATTTTATTTGAAAGGGGAGGTAGTTCTGAAAAGAACTTTTTTTTTTTGTTTTTGTTGTTTTATATATATATTTTTTTTTTCTGAACATTTTTTGATTTTTTTGTATTTTTAGAACAGTTTTATGTTTTTTTTGTGTTTTTTATGGAGGGGAAACAACAAAAAAACAGGCATTGAAAACGGCTCAACAGGAGCAAAAAAAAAATTACTTCTTGGGTGCATTAGGGCACTTATGGTTTTCGAACACCATATTAATCAAGTTGATGCTCATGTTCCCATATGACAACATAGCACCGCAATATATACAAGTAAACCTCATATGTTGGAAATTTGGTTGAATATTTGGCACAGTTTCCTGTGCCTCTCTTCCTGACAAAGACATTGATGAGGTAGATCTGGCCACAGGAGTTGTCGGGGGATTGTCTTGTAGGTCCCTTAACTCAGCCCGGCTGTAGTTCAAGGGATGCCACCTGGTCATATGTCGATGCATAGTATAGTTGCCCATACTATATTTCTTCTCTGTGCCTCTTGACAATCTGTAATCACAGATGAGGCAGGTGGCATATTTCGCATTCACCTTCTTCTCCCCTGGAGGGATGGAAAAAAACTGCCAGATGAAACTAGTTTTTCTCTTTGAAACACGGGGCAACTCTGGGATAAATTGTTGTTGATCTGGATCCTCTTCTTCTTCTTCCTCCTCTTCCTGCTCTCTGTTGGAGGTAAATTGACTTGGTGGTCCTCTCTTCTTATGAGGAGGTGGAGGTGGTGGTGGGGGTGCACCAGCTGCAGCAAGAATGGAAGCCATTGTTGAACTTCAGGTAAATGGTCTTTCTCTCACCAAGATGAAAGTCAGAGTGAGGAAAGAAGGAGGGGTTTACATGATTTGGGAAAAGCAAAAGTTCTGAACCAATGAAAAGTGTTATTTTTAGGTCACATGACCTAGTCATACATCATTTGGAAACCAAAAGTGAAATGAACCAATGAAAAGTTTGATAAACAAGTCACATGACCTGTTCCGCTTACGTTACGCGGTCCGCGCCGCGTCTCGGATCGCTTCCGGTTAGCGGTCCGGAGCACTTCCGGGAGCGCTAACGCAGCGCGTCATTAGACGCATTACGCGACAACGTGATACGTCGCGCTTCCGCGACGCGTCACAGTTCCGCTAACGTAACGTTGACCGGTTCGCGGACTAGGTCGCGGCATCAAGATGAGCTAACGGAAAGCTTCCCGGTTCGCGAACTAGAAGCGAAGGAAAAAAAATATAAAAAAAAAAATTATTAATAAACATCTAAAATATATTTTAAGATTTAAAGAAGAATACATTTTACAGTTACAGATGTTAGCTTTTAAAAAACCAATGAAATTCACAGAAAAAACCATAGGTTATAGACCATATATAGTTAGGAATTTGCATTTACAAAACCTTGAAAATTCAGTGAAAAAACCATAGGTTATAGACCATATATAGTTAGGGATTTGCATTTACAAAACCTTATTTTACTCGCATAAAACCATTGAAATTCCATATATAGTTAGATGCGCTAACTATATATCGCGCACCCGCAATCCACTGCTGATGATGTCACATATTACATCATTCATGACATGGTCAGTGACATCACTGATGACATCACTGATGACAACATCCAGTGACTATGTTTCTGTAAAGTTTAAATATGTTTTACATATTGAAGAATGAGTGGATGTATAAGTGTCTGGATGAAGAATTTAGTAGGTGCATGACTGACTGTATGAAAGAGTGATTAAATGTGTCTCACTGAGTGCATGGGTTAGTGACTAAACTGTCTTAATTTGTGCATCAGTATGTATGTTGTTGTGTAAGCTGCTGCATGTGTTGATCAGTAGCTATAAGAGTGGCTATATGGGTTATTGATTGGTTGCCCAAGTATTTGAATGGGAGGCTGAGTGTGTGTGTGGGTGGCTGGGAGGTGTGTGACTCTGTGCATAGATGTGTAAGCAGTTGATTCACTAGGTGTATGAGTTCAAGAGTGCATGTGGAAACAGCTATATGGGCGGTTGACTGTGCATGGGTGTGTTGGTGAGTGAATGGATATCTCAGTGCTACATGTGCAAGTAAATACGTATGTAAAACACAATACATGTGAGAGTTGACATATATAAATAACTGTGGATAAGAGCCAGTGAATGTGTGAGTGGCTGTATGGATCACTGTGAGCTTGTATCAGGGATTGTATAAGAGAGTAAATATGTGTTAGAATATGTTTGAATAAGTAAGGTGTGTATAACTGTATAGTTGAGGAAATGGAGGTGTGATTGATTCTTTGCATGACTGACTAGGTGTGTGAGTAACTCCATGGATGAGTGACAGTCTGTGAGTGTCTCTTTATACTGAGTGTATGTAAGGTTATATTAGAGTCTGAAGAGGTTCATTGTATTATCACATGAGTGATGTCATCAGTGATGTGATCAGTGATGTCAAATGAGATGTCATCAGTGATGTCATTTCAGTTGTCATCAGTGATGTCATCAGTGATGTCACTGACCATGTCATGAATGATGTAATATGTGACATCATCAGCAGTGGATTGCGGGTGCGCGATATATAGTTAGCGCATCTAACTATATATGGAATTTCAATGGTTTTATGCGAGTAAAATAAGGTTTTGTAAATGCAAATCCCTAACTATATATGGTCTATAACCTATGGTTTTTTCACTGAATATATATATATATATATTTGTTGCACAGCTAGCCCCTGTGCTGAGCAGGTTGTACAACTCTTTTAGCACTCAGGGCTCACTCACAGACACTATAAAATTAGCCATAACAGTCTTGCCTAAACTAGGGAAAGATCCACATTAATGAGCTTCCTACCACCCCATCTCCTTATTGAATGTAGATGCAAATATATTTACTAATATCCTAGCCACTCGACAAATAGATCCGGACCAGGAGAGCAGCTGCGGTGATAACAACAAGCGCCTGATTGACCTTATTAATAAGACCACACGTTCACATTTGATTGAGTACACTGGCGCCACTTGCAATCAATGCTGGAAGAAATAGGTCTGGGACCCCGATTTTGCAAATGGCTATGGTCTAGCTACTCAGAACCTGTGGCGTCTGTACAAGTTAATGTGTTACTATCCCGCCCCTTCCCTATCTCTAGAGGGATATGGCAAGGGTGCCCTCTGTCACCTATTTGGTCTGTATAAGGAGCCCTTGGTAGAGCAATTGCAGCAACATCCCCTTATTGAGTGAGTCTATTTGGGATGCCAAACCCACAAGGTGGCATTGTACACTGACAACATGTGTTTAACAATTTCCAAGGCCCATCAATTGCTGTCCCCGCTCTCAGAAGAGCTCAAGCAGTTTGGTAAAGCCTCCGGATTCAGAGTGAACCCATACAAATTCCAGGCCCTTACCCTAAACATTCCACATGCTGATCAAATCCAACTAGCGGCTCTTTTCCCATTTTCTTGGGTGTCACAGGGAATCCCATATTTAGGGATTCAGCTTTTCTCCATACCAGATTAGACCATGACACATAATTATGAGTTTCTATTAGTGACAGCTTGCTCCATGGTTCAGTCTTGGCACGGGTCCGCGTTTCATGGATTGGCTGGATAGATGCTATTAAAATGTCTCTGCTTCCCGAGATCTTGTATCTCATGAAAATGCTGCCACATCAACCTCCACCACACGTCCTGCAAAAACTGCAACATCTCATAGAGGCTGTTATCTAGAAAGGTAAACGCCCTAGGATGGCCATGGAGCGATCATACTTGCAAGTGGAGAAGGGGGGACTAGACATCCCACACTTGATGATATATTACCAGTTGGTGCAGCTGTGCTTTCTAGTGGAATGGCAGGACCCGACCACAGAGAAACATTTGTGCTTTTTAGATTCGAAAATAGCGGGTATACATGCTTGGAAAATCCTGTGGCTTCCCCTGAGACACCGACCACCAGGGGTGTATATTTCTCCAGTAGTTCAGGCGACAATCGGGTCGTGGGAAAAAGCAGCTTTCAACTCCCACTTCCTATGCCCATTATAGGAAATGTGGATTTCCCAGGTATTGCACATCCCATCATTCTGCCGCTGGCAAGAAGCTAATTGCAAAAGATTTGGAGATCTCTTTGACGCCCAGGACTTACTAGATTTCCTGCAACTGTACAGGGATTATTGGTTGCTCGATGCAGAATACTCGCATTACATTACAATTTGACATTGGGTAAATCACCCACTGGTGCACCCCCATGCGAGCAGACTGCTTACCCCTTTTGAACGATGGCTCATTTCTTGGCAGGATGACCAATGTCTCATTTCTGACATTTAAGCCACCCTAAACATTGTTCCTCGTGCTTTGGCCTCTCCTGTAAGAGCACGATGTGAAATGGAATATGAATGTAGGTTTTCCAATAAAGAATGGTCTGATATTTTGCAGAGAGCCTGCATGTCTGCCTGCAGTGCCTCTGCTACAGAAACTCTCCTTAAGATCACCCATTATTGGTATTATACTCCCTGATGCATTGCGAGGTGGGATAGGGGATACGACGATCGCTGCACGCGCCACTGCATCGCTTTGTGTACCTTGTCTCACCTGCTGTAGCGTTGCTCTAAATTACACTGATGCTGGGCCGATGTTCTTTCGTACATTGACCAGATGGTTAATACTGATGTACCCCGTTTTTCTAGTTACATTCTTTTAGGCCTCCCCAACACACTGACATACCCCTTGTGATCTAAGGGTGAGAAAACCGTCACTTTGGGACAATAAATTCTGGAAAAATGACAAAAAATATAGAAAGAAAATGAACAATAAGTAATGTGAACCTGTAACTCCAAATGCTTGAATACACGGGGGATAATATGTAGGGATAAAAAGGGTGGGAGAATAATAAACGCTGCAATCCACAATTTGTTAAAAAAACCAATATATAGAATATACACATCAGTAAAGGAAATGTTTAATCATTCACTAATCCAACTCGTACAAACCAGGCATACAGGGCCAGGACACATGGGGGGCTAAGGCGGGCGGATCACATGGACGCCCACACCTGGGTACTCTGGCACCTAGGGTGCCTCATTGGATGGAAATGGGTGAGGGGGTGGGAGGGCTTAGTGGGGGTGGGAGAGAGAAGGGGGGACTGCAAGATAGGAGGGGGGAGAAAAGGGCTCAGTATTCCTACAAGGGACACATGAAATACTCAGAGATCATTAAGAAAGAAAGACTAAGAAAAACAGATTGCTTCTGGAGATGGTTCATGAAAAATCTTGATGGCTAAGATCAACAGACTGTCTATGAATATATGCGGCCTTAATGATTTAAAGAAGAGGCAGAAAGTATTGGAGAGTCTTAAAGTTTCTGGGGCAAATGTCCTTCGCCTTCAGGAGACACATATTGAGGGGTCGCAGCAATACTTACTTAAAACATTAGGATATCGACTTATAGTAGCCACAACTCAGGGGACACGGACCAGGGGGGTTGCTATTTTAGCAAAAGGTGGGGGATTACAATTTCCACGGGTCTTAGCAGATACATTAGGACGATTTGCAATAGTAGAATGCCACTATAACAATGGGGAAGGCAAGCTAACAATATATACTATATATGGCAATACCAGCGATGACCCAGATGTATTGATTAAGGTCTCTAATGAATTAACACATTGGCCTCTCCCGATGATTATATGTGGAGATTTAAATATTCATCTGCCTAGCGAATGGTCTACAGATCAAGGTTTTAAATTCCAGGGTAGGAAGCGAAAAGTTTTTCATGCCTTAAAAGACATGTGCATGCTTCATGGTTTAATAGACGGCTGGTCAACAAAACATCCAGGGGACCCTGGCTATACTTATTATTCACACCCTCACTCAAGAAATGTTAGATTAGATTACATGCTCTTGTCTAATTCCCTGAGACCATTTATCAAATCGACAGACTACCCAGAATTCTCTCAGACCATAATCCATTGGAGCTTGGCCTCACGAATGTCAAAGAGAGATCCAATATAAAAACATGGACATTTGAAAGGGCATTATTGCATAATGATGCATATTGCCAGCAAATGAGAACTTGGATCACTTCTTTCTTAGAAGATAACGTAGGATCTACCTCAATTGACATGGTATGGGATGCTCTAAAGGCTTGTGTCAGGGGTGAAACGATGACATTTTCCTTTAAATATAACAAAACAGAAAAACAAAAAATGACATTACTAGAACTAGATCTGCGAAAAGCTGAAGAGGAATTGATTAAAGCGGTACAGGAAGGAAGGCCGACAGATATTGAGATGTGCAATGTGGCAATTGCTAAAAACTACATTTCAGAAATATTAGTTGGGAGGGCAGTTGCTAGAGCCAGCATCAATAGGGAAAAAACATACGAGCTGAGCGAAAAAGTGGGACATCAACTAGACGTTAGAACTCGAGAAGGGACCTCATTTGCATTAATAAAAGAAATCAGGGACCCAGATTTGGAGCTAAGATCTGAACCCGCGGAAATAAGAACGGCCTTCCAAAAGTTCTATAGGAAACTATACCACGAAGATGACAACGAATGTGGCGACCCTAAAATATATCTGGATCTATTTACTCCCGATCACTTGGGAACAGACGACCAGGAACTTTTAGATGAGTCAATCTCCTGGGAGGAAATATTACTAGCAATAAAGGGCCCGTCTAAGGGAAAAGCAGCGGGTATGGATGGGATTCCCACCGAATTTTACATCAAATTCGCTCCACAACTCAGTACCACCATAACATCACTCTTTCAAAATATTTTTCAGGGGAGGAACCCACCAAGGTCCTGGTCATCGGCCAAAATAATCGTTTTTCCTACAAAGAATAAGGATGTTGAAGAAATGGGCTCTTATCGCCCCATTACTTTGATCAATGGGGACTCGAAAATGTATTCTAAAATATTGGCATCACGGCTGGCACCCATTATCCATAAAATAGTTTCGGAACTGCAACATGGGTTCATTCTTGGACGATCCACTACTGATCACATACAAAGAGATATTTCTCTTTTTGATTACACAGGAGTGACAGGAGACCCTATGGCGCTTATACTGCTGGACGCAGAAAAGGCGTTCGATAGGGTCTCCTGGAAATACCTGTGGGCAGCCATGACAAAGTGTGGGATTGGAGAAAAATATATAACAGCCATTAAACGGCTTTATGTAAACCAGAGTGCCCATGTTTTGATTATTGTGGTTTGATCCAGCGCTCCTATTGAAAAACTGTCTCATAAACGCTACCTAACACCTCAATACTCACCATCAATCACAAAACACATATAAAGGCCCATATTACCAATGAGACAATTTCTGAACAACTGAATCAGGTGGTAACACAAGAGGGGTACACAGTTCCCCGGGAGAGGTGAAAAAACAGAGTGAGTGTACTAGGAAGAGCAAGAAGGGGGAAATTCCCTTGTTGGAACTAAAACCCTCACACACCTAGTAAACTAGGTGTCATGCTTCATCATATGGGTTCTGCTCCTCGTCAGACTGGCGCTGCAATGTCTGACGGGCTCCCGAAGCCGGGGCTCTTTATCGGAGATCTTTTGTTCCAGCCATATGGTGCATGCGTGTGAGAGGGCGGGGGAGGTGTAGTTGTGTAGTGAAAGTCAATTAAAAAAGGTGAGTCAGTCCACAATGTACTTTATTAGTGTGGTTGACTCCCTTGATTAAAAGGGTGGGAGAGGAGATATATGCTTCAAATTATTTAGAGCAGAATATCTACAACCCTCAGGTCAGGTCAACATGTTTCTTGCCTTAATGGCAATTCTTCAGGACCTAAGTGTTCAGTACTACACAGAGAAAGAGAACATTACACAATGTGATATACAACCTTATATTGTAGGTCTATAGATTGGCAGGCCAATTGGTCCTGCTGAGGTAATGCGACCTAGAGGAATAAAAAACACATCACAGAGCATCGTGGTGAGTGCAATATTCTGTTGTATATTGGTACGCAAGTGCTCTATGTTGTACAAACACACAAGAGTGAATAAAAGCATAAACAAACAATTTGGGTACTCATAGAAAGCAACTACCCAAGTTATGTAGAAACAATCTCAATTAAGCAAGAAGCAAACAACATAATGCTGCGAATGAAGGGGGTAAATGGCTCTGTGCTTACCCCAGGGATTTCCCTAAGGTGCCCCGCAGACTGCTCCCGTGGGACCGGCAGAATAGGTATGGTACCTAGGGGAAACAAACAATGCCAGGGAGAGGGTATATTCAAATAGTGGAGGCAACTGGGATCAACCGTTGTAAAAAACGTAAAGAGGGAGCCCAAAGTACTCATCACAGACATCTCACGCAAGCTGGCAGCACTACTCGAGCCCGAAGTAAAAGTTGCGTAGAGATCAGGGTTGCCTTTTTAGACAGGATGCACCACTCGGGGTTGCCTGCCGCCAAAGGGGACCGTAAGACCAATGAGCTGTACACAGCCCGTGTCCCGCCCCCGCTGAAAGACCTGCAGGGGGGCGTGAACATGGCAGTGCACAGCACACCGATCCCTAGTGACCCCCAGGGCAACCAAAACAAGTCCCAAGTAAAACACCGTGTCCTGGAAGCAAGTGTCTTCCACGACAACGGAAACAGAGGGTTAAAACGAGGCAGAGCTTTACAAACTTACCGAGTGTCAGGGAACGGGCATTTGGCATAACTCACAGAAGGGGGCTCCTAACACGCTTACCTACGGCGGCGCGCGGTCCAGGCCGTCGGAACCTACCCCCATGTGCAGCGCCCAGACAGGTCGTAGATCAGCTGGTGGTGAGACTGGGGGGAGACCCTGGTATAAGAAGCCATCGCTATCCCGCCGTATGAGCGCTGCCCCGGGTGCCGCGTCCCCCGTTACTGACCACGCATGCACCGTGGTGGCAACATCGCGTGGAGTCTATACCGTGTAGTGAGGCTACGTGAGATGTCCGTGATGAGTACTTTGGGCTCCCTCTTTACGTTTTTTACAACGGTTGACCCCAGTTGCCTCCACTATTTGAATATACCCTCTCCCCGGTATTGTTTGTTTCCTCTAGGTACCATACCTATTCTGCCGGTCCCACGGGAGCAGTCTGCGGGGCACCTTAGGGAAATCCCTCGGGTAAGCACAGAGCCATTTACCCCCTTCATTCGCAGCACTATGTTGTTTGCTTCTTGCTCAATTGAGATTGTTTCTGCATAACTTGGGTATTTGCTTTCTACGAGTACCCAAATTGTTTGTTTATGCTTTTATTCACTCTTGTGTGTGTGTGTACAACATAGAGCACTTGCGTACCAATATACAACAGAGTATTGCACTCACCACGATGTTCTGTGATGTGTTTTTTGTTCCTCTAGGTCGCATTACCTCAGCAGGACCAATTGGCCTGCCCATCTATAGACCTACAAATATATAATTTACTCTCTTAATTTCTATGCAGGTAAGTACTTAATCAATAATAACTCAAATCGGAAAGAAAGAACCAGAGTCCGTGGTGTTAGAGTTCTTAGGGGTTTTATTCCTCAAAAAGGAATGGTCAGGACCATAATATCATGTTCTTCCCACCGCAGGGGTGGAAGAAGGGATAGAGCGCTACATTTTATTGACAGTACATAGCTTATATACTTAATTCATGTCATAGGAAACAGTATAGTAGGCGTAACAGCTGAGAGAAGACAAGATAACAGTATACACGTGTTACTAGTACGTAATCAGAAGGCGTGGACTAGGCGTGAACTAGAGGTGTGTGCTAGAAACGTCACAGATGGGTGTCACAAAGGGGTGGCACTAACAGGAATGTTGCAATGTCAGCAGAAATCGGAAGCTTGGATGCGCGCGCAGCTGCATGACGTGTGATAGACGTGAAACTGGAGGGGTGCAGGGGACTTGACATTTACACTGACGGAAAGAGACAGAAGTCTGGCATGTCAGATCAACTTGTACTTCTATCATATCTGATATCTGATGTTTAGGAACCATATTATCTGGACGGAAAGGTCTCTAGGGCAGAAGCTATTCTATACTAACTGTGGATGCGTGTATAAGCGCCTAAGTGTCTGCATGAGAAGCGTGGGGGCACGGGGCCTTCCATGGAATCATGGTAACAGAAGCTATGAATTACTTGCACTGAGACAGGTCGGCCCTTTGGCTCTGCAGCTGGGGAGGATGTTTACTGAAGCTAGTAGGCAGGAATGCATTTTCGGGGAGCGGAACAGATAACTCGAAGGTTATAGTCAGTCTTGGCAGGCAGCAGGCTGAGCTGAGCGCGAGGGGCCGCGCTGGAAGTAAGTCAGAGTTCACGGATACAGAGGCAGCCTGGGCTGAGGCTGTCAGAGTCAGAAGCCAGAAAAGAGGCTCGATGGCAGAAATTCAGGGCCTACCTTGCCAGAGCAGGAAAACATGTAAAGTACACTACAAAAAGACGTTGGCATAGCATACTTAGGAACGGGTTATTTAATCCATTCAGGGTGGATCTGAAAGAGGACAAGTTAACGTTGGACGCAAATGTATTTGCGTCTTCATAGCTGACACAGGAGGGAAGTTACATGCACTTTAAGCTGGTACATGGAGTCGGTGGGGTACGCGCTAGGGAACACAACATGACCATAAAATTTATATTTCCTCATTCCCTCCTTGTTCCCTTCGGACCCTTCATGATATATCGATCCTCATGAATCGATCAGTTTGTTCTTGTAACATCATTTGTTCTTCTTTCTTTCTTTTACGTTTTGAGAGAAAACTGGAATGTTCAATACAAGAGGTGGCACACAGTCCACAAATCGCTGGCCCGCACTGCAGGCACAGGCAGCAACTGAATACTAGGACTAGGCCAATGCCTAGGAAGGATAGGATCTTCCATCCCCAAGCGGTTAACGTTGTCCAGAACCAACCGGACCAAGTCCAGGTGCCTGGATTCTGATGTATCTGATTTGCAATTTTATGGAGACGTGTAATAGCTTGATATACAGATGGTGCGTTTTGTGGTATGAAAACACAGCAACTTGACCCGATGACCTTACAAGCTCCACCTCTATCTGCCAAGATGACGTCAATAACAAGACGATTCTGAAGGACAACAACCCGCATGGCGGACTGCTCTTCTGTTAAGTTACCTAGGGCGGAGGCAGTTTCATTCACTACTGCTTCAAGTGTTCTAGTTAATCTGCGTATTAATTTACTATTCTGAACAGGTCCTAAGAAGAAAAAGAATCCTTTATTAAAATCGGTGTACTGTTCCCATGCCGTTTCTGTGTAGTCGACAAGTGGGATATCTCTTCTGGGTCTATTCTTTACTAGATTTGTATTTCTGTGGTAATCAGGAGGAGCTAGGAAAACAGGTGGCAGAAGGAATGCAATGTAACAGGTACCATCCCAATCTGGAGGTAGGCGTATGTATGCGGTATGACCACAAACAAAATAGGAATGACTGATAGCTTTAAAGGACGATTTTCCATGATCACTGAATTCGATCACAGTAGTGCATTTACTATGACCTAAGTGTACTGAACCTTTCTTCCTGATACATAATTCGCCAGTGACTGGCAATACTGACATAGTGGGTATAACAGGTGCGGCTTCGGATTCAACAGTAAGAATCATAAGGCTAATTGTATAATTACCTAATCCATACACTTCATTTTCTAGATCAGTTCCTATTCTAGTGGGGAGTCCCTCCTTATCAGGGTAACAGACGTCGAGCAGGACCAAGTTCAGGTTTCCCCAAACCCAGCCCCCGTCGAAAACAGCAATATCAGGATCTAAGGAATTAATTATTTTAAACCATGCACCGCAGGAGCCATTGTGAGTGAACGGGTACGGAAAGAGGGGCAGAGCTCCCTTGTAATTCTGGTAGGGAGGGAGTCGGCCACATATCCAGCAGTCTGTAGCATTGTTAGTTTGATGGGAATGGTGTAGCATACTAATGAATGTGTTGTTGCGCAGCGCAAGTCTGTAGGAGAGTTCGTGTGGAGGTAACTCACTAAAAGTGTGTTCAGCAGAGACATTGTAAACAGATTGTTCACGCCTGAAAATAGGGTAGTAGATAGGTAGAAGGATGCTAGCAACAATAATTAAAATACTCAGAATAAACATGATTAATAGTGTCACTATACAGTGAGTACGCAGTGATTTACAGTATGTACGTTTCTTAAATTCTCTCTCTCTATCTCGATCTAGGGGATACATGTCAGAAACTATTTAACCGATTCACCTAGGGGAGGACTTAAACAATTAAACTGTCTGACTTGCTAGATCGGAGTTTCGATCGGTACTCCTCTTGGGGAGTTTTTTCTCGTTCAGATACTGTAAAGTCTTTTGGCTCAACACAGTCTTTGGTGGGGGTGGACGAGTCTCGGTCTGGTTTCAGTTCATGGAATTTTTTCACATGACTCGTATGGACCCACCCCTTTCTCCCTTCGATCTTCACGGCGGTCCTCGTGGTGAGAAGGACGGTCTTCGGCGATTTCCAGCGGGGCTGCAGCGGGCTCTTCCTATCAAAGTTTCGCACCAATACTAGGTCCCCAGGACGGACATCATGTGGCTTTACATCAGTGTTGTCAGGGAAGGCTGCGGCAACCTGTGAACGACATGATTGGAGTGCAGACATCAAGGAGGCAAGGTAATCTGTCAACATATTGCAATCAACATCAGTAATTTTTTTCGGAATGGGCGTCCCCCACATATTCGGCGGTCTACCAAAAACCACCTCGTACGGGGATAGCCCTGATCTCGAATGGGCAACCATTCTCATATAGAATAGTGCCACGGGCAGGGCGACTATCCAGTCGACCCCTTTCTCTTTACATATTTTAGCAAGGCGGATCTTTAGTGTCTGGTTATGCCTTTCTACAAGGCCTGCGGCTTCAGGATGTCGGACACAATGGAATTTCCACTGGTATCCTAGCAGTAAGGAAACTTCTTTCATTAATGCGGATGAGAATGGCTGACCGTTATCTGAGTACACGACACGAGGCAAGCCGTACCGTGGGAAGAATTCACGAACCAACTGCCTGGCAGTGGTCGGAGCAGTGTAATCTGGGACTGGGTATGCTTCGGTCCAGCGGGACAGAGCACAAACAACTACGAGAACATATTTAAATCCTCGACAGCGGTCCATCTGGATATAATCCATCTGGAGGACTTCAAAAGGGTGATCGGGAGGATGAAATCCACCTTGCTCTACAGGGACGCTTTTACCTGGATTGAACTGACAACAGATCATGCAAGTACGCACTTTCTGTTTCGCTGCTGCTCGTAAGTGTTTATTGTTCCAAAGATTTTGTAAACTGTCTAACATCGCTTTCTCTCCTAGATGTGCTGGACTATGTGCTGTATTAATCATGACTTGAACCATAGAGTCAGGGAGAAACCATGTAGATTTTTCCTTCGTCATCCAACCTTGATCTGTCTGGATCCCTCCTAGTTCAATCCATTTCTTTATTTCTTCTGGGGTAGCATGTGTCTGAATATCGATAACATCTAGTGTGGGATCTCTGACTGTCATACAATGTGTCGGTCCGGTTGTCTTTGTCACGTCAGTTGTCTGAGTGTGAGTCAATGCTGTATGTTTTGCTGTCTGATCTGCCAGGTCGTTACCCTGGGAAACAGAATCTGTGACTTTAGTATGTGCTTTACACTTCATGACGGATATGCCTGAAGGCAGATGTATTGCTTCTAGCAGTGCTTGAATGAGGGGACCATGTTGGATCTTGGCACCGTGAGAGGTCAGAAAACCTCGTTCTTGCCATAACATGCCGAAGTCGTGTACAACTCCGAACGCATAACGGGAATCAGTGTATATGTTGACATTTCTGTTCTTGGCTAGTATACAGGCTCGGGTCAGAGCAATAAGCTCTGCCGCTTGAGCAGACAGTGTATCGATACGATGTGTTTCTTTAACTTCGGTTTCAGTGGTCACGGCATACGCGGCCACTAATTCTCCTGTATTTGTTCTCAGGCATGAACCATCCACATAAAGTGTCAGGTCTGGATTTGTCAATGGAACATCTGTTAAGTCTCGTCGGGGCTTTGTTACTGCATTAATGATCTCTATGCAATCATGCGGGGCTGGATCTGTCATAATTGTAGGTAACAGTGTTGCGGGGTTCAGAATGCTGCAGCGTCTGATTTCTATGTGTGGCTGGAATAGCGTTAATTCGTAACCTGTCAGTCGTGCTATAGTCAAGTGCTGAGTCTGGGTTCTGTTTAAAAGAACCTCTACAGAGTGTGGAACTTGTACTGTTAACTGATGGCCTAAAACAATTGAATCGCTCTGTCTTATTGCTAACGCTGTTGCTGCTACTGACTTTAAGCATGCAGGGAGTGCCTGGGCTACGGAATCCAATGTACTTGAAAAATAAGCGCAAGGCTTATGTGAACCTGCTTGATCTTGAGTGAGGACAGACAATGCTGTACCATCACGTTCTGTAACAAAAAGTGTAAACGGTTTGCTGTAACATGGTTTCGCTAAAACTGGTGCTTGACATAATGCTTTCTTTAATTCCTCAAAGGCTTGTGTATGTTCCTGAGTCCAAGGGAGGACAGTCGAGGTTGCTGCCTCCAGCGTTGTTAACTGGATGAGTGGTTTAGCTAGAAATGCATATTGAGGAATCCATTGTCTGCAGTACGAGGTGAGGCCTATGAAGGCCCGCACTTCCTTTTGTGTCTGGGGTCGTGGCATATTTACAATTAACTGAATGCGATCGGGAGTGAGCTGTCTCCCCACTTTGGACAGCAAGTGACCCAAGTACACAACTTGCTGAACACAGAATTGCAGCTTCGAAGGAGACACCTTGTGTCCCTTGTCTGCCAGAAAATGTAGAACTGTCAGTGATGCTTGTTCACATTCGGGCTCACTTCGTGCGGTGATCAATAGATCATCGACGTATTGCAGTAAAGCTGTGTTAACTGGCATTTGAATACAATCTAGTTGCCTTTTCAGTGCTTGACTATAGATGCTGGGGCTTTCTGTGAATCCTTGAGGTGCGCGGGAAAATTTGAAACTTCGTCCATTTAAACTGAATCCGAAGAGATATTGGCTCTCCGGATCAATAGGTACACTGAAGAAAGCGTTCTTGAGATCAATTACAGTAAAGAACGTTGCTTCTGAATCAATAGCAGTCAATAGGGAAGAGATATCGGGGACCACAGGGTACTGTGGTACAATACATTTGTTCAGTTCTCGAAGATCAATCACCAGCCGATATACTGGCGGTGCATTGGGGTCAGTACGTTTAAGAATTGGGATGATAGGTGAGTTACAGATATTGGAGTCAGTCTCGACGACCACTCCTTGTGCTATAAGCTCTTCAATGATTTCCAGTAAAGCCGCTACAGCATCAGGTGGTAACTTGTATTGTCTGATTCGTGGTAGAACAACTCCTGTCTTGAGTGTAACACGGTATGGTGTGATATGCATACAACCTACATCAGTTGGGCCTTTTGCCCATAGGTGATCTGGTACATTTTTCAATCTGACATCGAATTCTCGCAACACATAGTGACCCTTGAAATCCTGTAGAAAGAGTCTAACTCCCTCCGGGGAACAGCAGATTATAGCTCCTAGAGCCTTCAATGTTTTAATTCCTAACAGATTTTCTGGGCATGAGTTCGTAAGTAACAAATCTGTAACTCGTGATAATGGACCCACAGCCAACGGTACTGGTTCCGATACTTCATTTACAATAGGCTGTCCTGAAAAACCAAGGGAAACATTCTGTGAGCCTGAGAGGGGTGCCCCTGGGACTTCATTATGGCTGATTGTGGTGCGGCTTGCCCCTGTGTCAATTAAAAACTTTCTGTCTTTTCCCAATACGTGACTGTGTACATAAGGACCTTCTTGATCTACAGGAATTTCAATAAGAGGCAAGCCACCTTCCCTCTCTAGGCTGTTTCATGTATATCGGGGGTAATCTGGATATGCAGATTGGGCATACTGGTACATCTGTTGTGAAACTTGCTGAGTCGCGGCAATGGGCTGTGGTACTGCTACTGTCTGTGCTGTATGAGATGGGGCATGCATAGGCTGTGTATTCTGCATGGGCTGTACATTTTGTGAGGTCTGTTGCTGGATCTGATCTTGTCTAGGCGGATGCGGTCTCTCTTTAGTTTTCCCTGTTGCTATGTTATGTTTCAGAACTGGACATTCATGTACGTAGTGACCTGGCTGCTTGCAATAATTGCACGTTCCTTTAACGGGAGCTGTAGTGTGACTTGTCTGGGTCCCACCCTTCCTATGACCGTCGGCTGGGACCGTCTGAGCTACTAACATTTTCATCTTTGTGTCTTTCATGCGTTTCTGTTCCTGATCTTGTTCTTCTCTAATTCTATTCTGATGATATTGGAGCATCTGTAACATCTGGGATGGCGTATTTGCCTGCCAAGTACTTTCAACTTTGTACACTCTGTTTTTAACTAATGGTAGGGAGTTCTCGACTAGTTTTGATACAAAAAGGTGTGGATATGATTCGCTACTTGGTTTTAGGCCACTATTAATAATGAAACATTTCTCTAATCTTGAATAGAAGTCACTAGTATCTTCATCATGTTTCTGTTTACAGGACGAGATGGCGTCCCAATCTTCCTTTCTAGTTGTCAATAATCTTGGCAGGACCTGTACTATTAAACCGGGTAATGCTTTAGTCCTATCCCCAAGGCCTACCCCTGGGACACGTTTGCTTTCTTCGTCTTCTATTTCTGCCCATACAATCTTTTTGTCCCCCACCTCCCATTCTTTTTCCTTTAATTTCTCGTATATGCCCGTGGGCAATAGTACCTTTAACATTTTCATGATATCCTCATACGTGTAATCTCCCATTAGTAACAAGTCTTTAAGCTCTCTGTGAAAACCTGCAGGGTCTTTATCATGACACGGAACTAGTTTCTTCATTTCTAAGAGTTCTAACTTAGTCAGTGGCGTGTGTACATATACACGTTTCAAGAGGTGATCCGCACCCATAACTGGGTGTACTTCTCGTAAGGGGTTCTGGCTTTCAATGCCACTCCCGCATTGCATGTGGTACATTTTCCTTTCTGGAGGCGGGGCGGGAACATATTCAGAGCTTATGAAAGTGTTATATTTATGTTGTTGTTCTAGAATTATTTGTATTAACTTGGTACTGAAACCTCTCCATCTATCCATGAGTAGTGCTTCTAATGTTTCGTGTAAGGGACCTGGATCGGAATGTTGGTTTCTGTATTTCGTGAGGAGGTGCTGAATCATGTATACACCTGCTAACTTCTGTTCGTCTGGGGAAAGGTTCAGAAACGTCTGTGCTAAGGTGTCATCATTATATATGTCTGGATTTTCGGCCCATAATATGGCTGACCGGGCTAGTTCTTGTTCATCCATCGAATTGAGTACATGGTACCCCATTCTTTCTCGTAGTCTTTTATCAGTCTCCTGGAACTGATGTTCAGAAGAATTCGGGTTTGTTAAAGCAGAGAGAAAAACTCTCTTGTTTTCCGGACGGATGCCCTTCCTAAGGTAAGTTCCCTTACCTACATACGCTATAGTATCTGTAGTCCTTTCTGGTTCTTCAAGTTCTTCTTCCTCCTCGGAGGAAGCTTTTTCTTTTTGGTGTACTGTTATCACTGCTTTTCTAATTTTCTTGTACATACTGGCTATGCAAGTCCCCTTGTCATGTTTTCCTTCAGCTATATTTTGACCCCACTTGTTTAGTGCATCCAATTCACTTTGATCTGTTCCGGGCCTGTCTCGTTCTCTTATTAGACAATTTATGAAAAATCGTAGTATCTGTGCTTGAACGTCAACTTTCTGTTTCTCCATGGCATCCTTGATACTGTCAGGGTCTTTCCCTGTCTGAACAAACTCATATATTCTATCTAGACGGTCCTTCATTCCTACATAGCATAGCAAGATATCAGTAGCAGATCTTAACCGTAGTGATGCCAATATCATTAGATCGTCTTTTCCGGGTACTGGATCATATCTGCAAACTGAAAGGTTTTCTTTTAATGCGTCAAGGCGGGGTGACCTGAACGTGAGAGGACTCTGCATGTCCCTGAGATTGAATCTGTGTGTTAATGGCGGGGTCCGAAGACCCGCGGTCGCACCTCCTGAAGCGGATGCTTGGGCATTATCTCCTTGTGGAGTCTGTATCTGAACTTGAATTTGTCGTTTAGTAGGATCAGGTAGACGTGGTTTCGGTAGGTCAATTTTGGGTGCGGGAAGTGGCGGGGCTGGCGGAACGGGGGAGGTCTGTCTCGGTACCGGCGGAACATGATCTGGGGGCGGGGTGCCACCCCCGTCCCTGTCAGTAGGCAAGGCACGAACAGGCAGATTGGTGTAAGCCGGTGCTACATCCTCTAGATAAGAATTTAGGAATATGTCTTTAGTAGTCTTATGCATTACTTTAGTTGGAACTAATGGCGGCGGTAAGTTTTTCGGTATTTCTGATAGGGCCTCAGGTGTACCCTCGGCCGCGAGATACATACCGTTTACGAGATTGTTTCGGGCACGGTCTATTTGTTCTGTTTTTACTCGGATCCCTTCAGTAACTAATTCGTTTTCTTGGGCTTTTTCTGATTCTTTAAGTCTGTCTTCTCTACGTAGTGCTTTCTCAGCACGCTTATGTGATTCCTTACGCCAAAATTCTATGGCGTCTTTCTGAGATTGTCTGGCTTTCTTTTTCCATAGCACTTCCTCTACCTTCATGATGCACTCGGCATCCCATGTTCCGGTAACAGGCCATCTGTGTCTTTCGTCTAGATGCTTGGTATAGTTGGCCCATAACTCTAGATACAATATGGCATCTATGCCATGTTTGTGATACATAAAGTTACCTGGAGTGTCCCTAGGGGGAATAGGAATTTCTTCCTCCAGTATCCCTTTCCTAGTTCCTATCTGCTTTAACTTGTTGAAAAACGGCATCTTGTTTACTTATTACTGAATACTCAATCCTTACTACTTAATACTGGATACAGCTAGTTTATACAAAAACAAAATAATGCACATTAAAACGGTCACATTCATACCACGACATTAATCACATGAAAAGACATTTGAGACATAGATGACTACCCCCTATACTGGATGTACTGCTAAACAGTACAGATACACTGGTGTAACAGTGCAGGAATTCAGAAATTCAGAATACTAGATATACTGCTAAACAGTACAGATACACTGCCTAGAAACAGTGCAGACCGGACTTGTGTACCCAAACCCGTCTAGATACGTCCCAGCAATGGTACTCACCGGGAAGCACGGAAACAGAAGGCCTCGGAAAACTCGGCTGGACTGGACTCGACTCGGCTCGACTTCGGAAAACTTCGGAAAACTTCGGAAAACTGGTGGGCCTCTTGACACCTCGGACCTTGCTTCTTTCGGCTAGGCTCTGGTCGGGATCCTCCGCACTCCTCACCGCCTCGTCTGGGCACTGATCGCAGTCTTCGTCACCTCCGTGGGTCAGAGGGAGATGCAGGAAATCCTGCCGGTACGCGTAGTTTCCATCTAACTGATGGCAGGGGACAGAGCTTGCAACGCACCAACAGGCGCGTGAGGTGGGGGAGGGGTCCCTATTCGGGCGCCAAAATGACGTAAATATATAATTTACTCTCTTAATTTCTATGCAGGTAAGTACTTAATCAATAATAACTCAAATCGGAAAGAAAGAACCAGAGTCCGTGGTGTTAGAGTTCTTAGGGGTTTTATTCCTCAAAAAGGAATGGTCAGGACCATAATATCATGTTCTTCCCACCGCAGGGGTGGAAGAAGGGATAGAGCGCTACATTTTATTGACAGTACATAGCTTATATACTTAATTCATGTCATAGGAAACAGTATAGTAGGCGTAACAGCTGAGAGAAGACAAGATAACAGTATACACGTGTTACTAGTACGTAATCAGAAGGCGTGGACTAGGCGTGAACTAGAGGTGTGTGCTAGAAACGTCACAGATGGGTGTCACAAAGGGGTGGCACTAACAGGAATGTTGCAATGTCAGCAGAAATCGGAAGCTTGGATGCGCGCGCAGCTGCATGACGTGTGATAGACGTGAAACTGGAGGGGTGCAGGGGACTTGACATTTACACTGACGGAAAGAGACAGAAGTCTGGCATGTCAGATCAACTTGTACTTCTATCATATCTGATATCTGATGTTTAGGAACCATATTATCTGGACGGAAAGGTCTCTAGGGCAGAAGCTATTCTATACTAACTGTGGATGCGTGTATAAGCGCCTAAGTGTCTGCATGAGAAGCGTGGGGGCACGGGGCCTTCCATGGAAGCATGGTAACAGAAGCTATGAATTACTTGCACTGAGACAGGTCGGCCCTTTGGCTCTGCAGCTGGGGAGGATGTTTACTGAAGCTAGTAGGCAGGAATGCATTTTCGAGGAGCGGAACAGATAACTCGAAGGTTATAGTCAGTCTTGGCAGGCAGCAGGCTGAGCTGAGCGCGAGGGGCCGCGCTGGAAGTAAGTCAGAGTTCACGGATACAGAGGCAGCCTGGGCTGAGGCTGTCAGAGTCAGAAGCCAGAAAAGAGGCTCAATGGCAGAAATTCAGGGCCTACCTTGCCAGAGCAGGAAAACATGTAAAGTACACTACAAAAAGACGTTGGCATAGCATACTTAGGAACGGGTTATTTAATCCATTCAGGGTGGATCTGAAAGAGGACAAGTTAACGTTGGACGCAAATGTATTTGCGTCTTCATAGCTGACACAGGAGGGAAGTTACATGCACTTTAAGCTGGTACATGGAGTCGGTGGGGTACGCGCTAGGGAACACAACATGACCATAAAATTTATATTTCCTCAGGTTGTATATCACAATGTGTAATTTTCTCTTTCTCTGTGTAGTACTGAACACTTAGGTCCTGAAGAATTGCCATTAAGGCAAGAAACATGTTGACCTGACCTGAGGGTTGTAGATATTCTGCTCTAAATAATTCGAAGCATATAGCTCCTCTCCCACCCTTTTAATCAAGGGAGTCAACCACGCTAATAAAGTACATTGTGGACTGACTCACCTTTTTTAATTCACTTTCACTACACGACTACACCTCCCCCGCCCTCTCACACGCATGCACCATATGGCTGGAACAAAAGATCTCCGATAAAGAGCCGCGGCTTCGGGAGCCCGTCAGACATTGCAGCGCCAGTCTGACGAGGAGCAGAACCCATATGATGAAGCATGACACCTAGTTTACTAGGTGTGTGAGGGTTTTAGTTCCAACAAGGGAATTCCCCCCTTCTTGCTCTTCCTAGTACACTCACTCTGTCTTTTCACCCCTCCCGGGGAACTGTGTACCCCTCTTGTGTTACTAGTTGTCGGACTTGTACACTGGACCCCGTTAAATATTGTCCTACTCCGGTTCCACCTTTGTTAAAAAAACAACTGTATCAGGTGGTCTGATTAATAAATTTACTCACTTATTATTTACACTATTATATACAACTGCAGTTTATCTTTCTTTACCATGGTTTTAAACATCTATTATTTATTAAACAGATCACTAAGGTGATTGAGTTAACTGATGGTAACTAGACCATGAATAAACAAGACCAGCTTGTCTTCTTCAAATCTAATTTTATTTACTTTATTAATCATAAAGAAAAAAGGAATTTATGTTTTGAATCTTTATTTAATAAGCAAATAAGAAAGCAGCATTTTCATAAGGAAATGAATTTTAAAACTGACAGTTAAAAGCAAATTCAGAAACATGAATTAATAGCAGAATAACAGTTTCCATTCCCTGAATCTATTTCCCTGACTAATTCTCACTCCACCTATAAAGGAAAAATCATTTAAAGTCTGCTGTCCTTACATGCGCCAAAGGTCCATCAGCAAATCTCGACACTCAGGAATCGGAAAGTAAGAGTTTTTTCCTTGTTCACAGTGTCAGACTTTATACCTTTCTCTCTAGCTAAACTTTCTACATTTTACATTCTTTTTGACAAAATCAAGCTTCTCATTGGCTGTCCAGTGTCAGTCCATGATTAAGATTCGTTATGTCACCACCAACTCTTGGCCAAGTCCAGGCTTCATATAAGCCCTATTGTCTTTTATTTCCAGGCATTCGGCTTCCTCAAGAATGATACTTTTCTCGAGCTTCGGATGTTTACTTCCTAACCTTGGCAGACACATCAAGTTCCTGTCCTTGAGCTATCTTTCCACGAGCACGTTCAACGCGACTAAAGAACTGCTTTTTTAATT
Source organism: Lissotriton vulgaris (assembly GCF_964263255.1). Classification (NCBI taxonomy): domain Eukaryota; kingdom Metazoa; phylum Chordata; class Amphibia; order Caudata; family Salamandridae; genus Lissotriton; species Lissotriton vulgaris. Next base: position 450,089,469 of record NC_141700.1, read on the forward strand.
CACAGTAATGATGCAGTAAAAATCCACACTGCTGCGCATGTGCAATAGTTTCACTTTGGACAAGGTTTTGTGTCTGCAGCTCTGTCAGCCATGTTTTCTCAACCATCTTTAGGCCTTACTTTGGAAACTATTAAACAAACACAAGACATCAATTAATTAAAGAATTGAGACCCATTCTGTTACCCTCCCCCTTTACTAATTAATCCTGTTAAATATGTTACGTAGCAGAAGCACAAAAAGGCAGCATTTATAATTACTTCTTCTTTTTCGAACCGCAGGAACTTCATGAGCTCTTTATCACAGAAGACGTAACACATAAAATAAGCACATGCCATTAATTTAACTGCCGCATTTAATACTGACAAAGACAATAGACAAGGTTAGTTTATTATTTTTTTTCTTTGCGTATGCAACATAAGGCACATTAGTTTATCCCACATGTTGATGGATGTATTCTTAAACTAAGTTGATTAATAATTTCACCACAAGCTTGTTAATAGAATTAACGTTATAGGAGATCAATTTCACAAGTTTGAACAAAATTACCTTGCTCCATCAACTCCCTCATCTGGTGATTTTTAAATCACCAAACAATACCCCAAAATTGTATACATTTTTAACCCTTGAACATGTTTTGGACTTCCTCAATATTAGTATTTCTAAACTTTAGATTCCCCTGTTTTTCTGCATTTCTCATATTGAGTTCTCTTCTAATTCTTTCTCCTTTTCCTTTCTTAGTTTACAAATTCTTTTCTTTTCTATTACATGTTTTCTTCTCTTGTGTATCATGCAACTAATTGTTAACAAAAGTATTACTATAACTATGATTATTAAAGGAAAAACTATTTTACCTATAATTGAACTACCAATCTCTTGAAACCAGTGTTTAATTGCTGCAAATCTTTTGCTTAAGCGTTCTGAAAAACTCTCATCTTTTAAAAGTTCTATTTCTGTATGTAATTCAGTAATATTCTTTATGTACATCTCTATATTCTGACTTTTGTCAGGTATGTAAGTGCAACAATGTTGGACATGCAAAATTCCACAGACTCCACCCTCTTTTGCCAGCAAAATGTCTAGTGCAAGACGATTCTACATTACCATGGTTCTCATGGCAACAAGTTCTGTGTTCACTAATTGAAATCCACTTGCAGTATCTGTTTACAATCTATCAACAATTGTGGACACTTTTCTGATTTTATTTGCATTCAGGGTTATTCCTACCATAGGTATTAATGCACCAAATATGTCTCCCATAATTTCTGTAAAGCGTTCCCTTCCAAATCTATTCAGGTGATTCCCAATTTCAAATGAACCCCTTGCATTTCTATCTACATGATAAATCTTTGGAAAAACCAAACCTACATAACACGTCCCATACCAGTGGTCTGGGAGATTGTAATACGCTTTATTCCACCAAACAAAATAAATTCCAGGAAAAATTGGATCTTTACCTCCTTTAAATCCCCAACCCCCTATAATACGATAAGTATCTTCACATTGACTTGCACCGACAAAATAATTATCATATAATGTATTATCTCTTCTTATACAAAATTTTCCACTAACAGGTTTATCTATATGTATTGCAACATTTTCATTTCTACCATTGAGCTTTTCATCTTCAATCTGCCAAAATGTTGACTTAGTAGTTTTCAACATCTCATTTCGCTTATAAATTGCCCTTCTCTCTTCCACCATATTTAAAAACGTCTTCTCTTCTGTTCTCAATTTACATGTTAAATTATTTCTAAAAGCATATTTATAAATTAGTTCACTAGTCGTTAGGAAAAATTCCCTCATCTGTTTAGCAGGTCTCACTTTATTCAAATTATTTTCAACTTTCAAATTTGCAAAAATCTCATCAAAATCTGAGTAATAATACTCCAAACGCCCAGTTTTATAAAATAAACTAGCTACTACACTACAGGTTATGCCATAAGTAAGAGGAAGCATATTATACGTGACTCCCTCAGACACAGAAGTAGGTAATTTCACACAAATGTAGCAATCTTTTGCATCCATCACCTTAACATATTCAGATAGAAGTCTTGAAAAGGTATTACTAGAAAAATCTCCCACAGATCTATCTTGATGAATCTCGGGTTTATGTATAATAATTTTATTAGTCTTAACATCTTTTTCTTGATTAACTACAACTTTGCTAGTCATGTTAGCTTTATACATCTCTTTGTCTATTCCAAAAGGAAAAATGACAGCTAAAATTAACCAAACTAAAATGATCATAATTACACATATTGAAGACAACTTGCAACATCTTTTGAGAATTGAGCATCTCGAATTATTATTAGTATAAGGCATCTTTACCTTCAAACAAAAGCCTTTTTTTTTTTAAATGAAAAATTGAAAAATTACTAAATATACTCCCCTCTTTTTTTTTTACAGATAACTTTATTCTCTAACTGCTTTTTTTCGACCTTACGTCATACATCAATGTGTTTTCCAGCTATCACAATTTCTTCGACCTTGTGTCTCCTAACACAATTTCTTCAACCTTGTGTCACCTAATGAATAAATTCAATCATTATCACTTGCATCATCACAATTTTCTTGACTACTATTTATTTCTACTACTGGTGGAATAACTATGTAGGTCCACTCAGGTGACTTGTACTTTTGATTTGGCTTTATTAATCTCTTTGCTCTGCTGTTTATCACTTCTATTTTCTTTCCTGCTTGTTTTTTCTTATTTAAGTCTTCTTCTTTTTGAATTGTGCTCTCGTTCACCTGCTCTTTTGCTTTTTTCACTAATTTAAATTTTAGGCCTTCAGTTTCTTTTGGCCAATTGTCTCCTTTTCTTGTTAGCTTCTTTTTTGGTTCCCCTAAATTATATTCCACTCTCCAAGCTCTTTTCCTTGATCTTTTCACTTTTGATTCATCTTCACTTTCATCTGTTTCACTTTCTGTGATATCTGCTGATTCATCAATAATCAATTTTATTGCGTCAGAGTCTTCTTCAGATTCAGGTGCTTCTTTACTCAGCAGATTCAGTTTGTTAGGAACAACATCTTTATAGCTGGTACTTGGAATTTTTTCGTCTTCTTCTTCAATTACTTCCAATTCACCAGTTTCAGAATTTCCGTTCCTTCTTCCAAAGCTTCCAATCTGCTTTTCAATACTCTCCTGATCTTGATCTTGAATCAATTCTTGTTCAGTTTCTTCTTCTGCTATTTGGTCTAGCAGATTTTTATCATTTTCTTCTTCAGAGTCTTGTATTACAATCTCTTCATTTTCTTCATTTAATGCTTCATTCTCATTTGCATTTTCCAGATGTTGACTTTCTTGTCGATCTTCAGGATCTGGATTTCTTTCAGGTTCTTCTTCCGAATCTGAATCAGCTGTTGTTGTAGTGTTTTTATCTAGGAACCTGAATCAATACTACCATTTTATGCCCTTACACGGCTATAATCAATAGATATCCCTATAATGGCATAAGAAGCAGATCCATATTTCAGTAAATCGCCCTTGTAGGCCAAAGCATGGCAAAAGCTACTTCCTTAGATTCCTAGAAAGCACAACAAGTTCTTTCAACACATCAAACCTCCAGCAACCTGGGAAATCCCCGCTTGCTTTGTTTTGATTTGTAACAGAACTCCTGCGAGCACTGTAAGAACGGCCAGTTCTTAGTGACATCTTTATTGACGTCTTATTTCCAAACCTTACGTCAAACTCGGCACCTTTCAGGTATAAATATACCAACGTTGCCTTAAGCAAACACGCGGTAGTGGTTTCGGAGCAGAGCAGCTAATCTACTTGCTGAGATGCCAGCAGACGCAGAGAGCCCACGGACACTGCTCCTCCTCTTTGACGCGCTGAGAAAGACGCTGTCTTTTCTCCTGCAGAGAAAATCCAGCTCCGGCGTTTCCAGCCTACCCTTGCGGGTGACTGGGATATCGAATCCTGAGAGAGAGATACCAGACCTCCTACATTCTATTCCCAAGGTACAGTGCTGACTAAACCCTTAGAGAGAAGTATTGAGTCAGATTCTTGGCAAAACTTACTTAACTCAAACTGCTACTTACTGGCTCCTTCCCATGTATTAGGCTTAGGCGAGGTACACCGGGGTAGACGTATTTTAGAAGCACCAGTTGAGCACGTTAGCCTATGTATATATGTATATATATGTTAAAGTGTCTTATGGCTAAGAACCCATATCAATGCTTTTACAGTATTATTTCATAATACTCCTTTTACTGTACGTACTCTACTTTACATTAAGTATTGCAATTGTGGCAATTCATTTCTCTTGCATGAGAAGGAAGACTGCTCAATAAATAATACCTTTTATTGAAAACGCCCGTCTCTCTATTCTCTGCACTCTGGTGAAACTAAGTATGCACATCTGACTGAGTGAAATAACTGTCTATTGTTTCACACGACTCTAGAGATTGACTCTTAATCTGAGGGAGCAAAGTTGTCAGGTTTATGCGGTTGTCGGAAGCTGAATCCCTTCTTGTCTGAGCCAGGGAAGCTGATCCCTTCCTATTCAGTCAAGAAAGTTTCCAGTGACCTCTGAGCTAGCTGGCGCAAACCTAAATTAAGTCTAACATAGTCAGTAGAGACCTAGATGACCTCAGTCCTACGTCTACACTGCTGTTTATGTTATTCCAATGCGCAGGGCCTATAGGGAAAATAGGAACTGCACTACATGGCGCCCAACGTTTGGTAAGGCGATAAAATTAATGCAAGACGTTAGAGTAACTCAGTCGTGCTTTTTCACGCAGACCCTTTCTCCCCTAAATACTCCAATAGACATCTGGAGTGGGTGAAAGGTTAAAATCCGCCGGAACTTAGTAGGAAGAGATTCCTATGTAGAGTTTCTGGTTTAGTCAACGTTGAAGGATACAGTGTTCCAAAATATTGTGCACCTAATCTTTTGTCTTCTTGAAACCTGCTCTGCAAACTTTCATTAAAACAATGTCAGAAAACGGCGATAACAACGAAACCGATGAAGCCGCAGTAGATGCGAATCAACGGGGTTTCGATGTTACAGGGTTTAATGAACCGGGTGCAATTATCATCCCGGCAAACATAAGAAAAACTATAACTTTAAAACTTATAGAAAACCGTCTGTGGTACAGTCATTTTCGTGATAGAGGCACAAGAGTATCGGCAGACAGAGGTATTCTATTCATGGATAAACTTTCCAGCGGCAAACGTACAACACACGAATTCCACTATTACGAAATAGAGGAACCTCTGGAAGAATATACTCCTTTCGAGGATATTGAAATCCCACTAAATTACCAAGAGCACCTGCTCTGGTTTAAAGGCGCCCTAAAACATAATGATCACATCACCAGGCTCGGTCCACTACGTAGACCAGGAGCAACGTGGCCGGTTCTAGCCAGCTACACACCTCATCCAGACATCAAAAAAATGTCAGACAAGGAACTTTTAGCCCAGCTAAAATGACTAATTAAAATTCACAGACAGTTAGTCCAATATGTAATGCGGACTGCAACAGTCCAACCAGCTGTTAATAAACCACAGCTGACCCCTCATCAGGGGAACACAAATTAAATTACACCACAGAACATAAAATCATGTCGGGGAAAAACACCCGCAAAACGGGAACAAATTCCATTCTGGCTAGCACAGAAAATAACTCAAATAGAGGCAGTATTCCCAAATGCTACCCCTATTGAGAAACACAGAATTCTGACCATCTGCATTCCAATGGGGGTCGCACCACATGTGGAGGACTGTGACACTTGGGGCACAGTCTTTGCTTCCATTTACACAAAAACACATGGTGTTCCGTCTCTGGCGGTAATACCAGATGTGCTAAAACAAATTCAGAATGAGTACAGTCCAGAACCCTCTTTAACTCTTGGTATGAGGCAGGTCTCGGCTATAATATTAGCCAACATAAAAGGAGAAGCAGCATCTGTGGCGATCCGCCAAAAATTGAAAGAAACAGATATAACAGATCAACCAATTGAACTTGCCAGAATCATAGAAAAATCCTATGAAGAATTAGGTAGAGATAGTTTGGGTGGGAAACCGGTAAAATCCCAACTACTTGAAAATCCTGAAAAGATATTCATTAAGAATAATCTGAACACTCCAAAAAAGAGCTGGGATGGAAATAATTTATATTGAACTTCTATGCTTCATGGATAACCGAACTTAAGGTTAATGCGTGAATCACCATACCGGTGTAACAGGGAGAGGAGCAGGTATCATCCGGATATGAACCATGTCGGTTGTGTGATCGGTCTAAGTGCGCTGTTTATTTCTTAAATCGTGTGATTTTATGTTAGAAATACCAGATCTGTGAATTGGCTGTATTTATGAAATAATAAGATGCCAACTTGCTCATAGTGACTCAGGTTACTTAATCTGGTTACAGAATCTTACTTCTCATCGCATACTCATAACGAGTATCTTCGGTCAAGGGCCCGGCTGGGTCGGAATTATCACCAGCTGAGCGGTGAGCTTTAATTTACTTTACCTCACATCCTAACTACTGTGACTTTTCTTGCCTGAGCATTTGAAATATGACAATTAGTGATGAGATTTTTCCTGTTTTTGTTTTTCTTTTTCTCCATATTGAATAACTAGACCTTTTTGACCTGGACACAGCCATCTAGGTATGTGACGTATACACGCTTAGAGTCAGAGTTTTTACACTATTCACAGGTTCACCGAGCATGTAGTATGATTGAGTCGCACACAGATAGATCACTTTTTAGCCAGAGACTCTGTCTCCTAAGAGAAATATTCTAGTTATATCTACGTGTCAGCACAAAATTCACTATTCACCAGCAGGGTTAGTGATAATAGTGGTAATTCTCACACTTGCGACACGGATGTGTTGGGGTGGCACTCAGGAACCATAGATGTATCCTTGTACACTCACTGGAATAGAAGCAAAAACCGAGTATGTAAAGACCATGTATCCAGGTCTTAATGTATATTGTACTCTTGCGAGATACATGCTCCATTGTCAACTTTCTGTTCATTTCAGCCCTGACGAATCGCGAGTGCGATGAAACACGTGTCGGCTGGCTGTATACTACATTAAAGACTCCAAGATTTACCCCTCATGAGAGTTTTTGCTCTAACACTTCTGTCATTTTGTTACTATTTTGTTGTGTATTGTTACTTAACAATGTGTATACCGTCTTGAGTGCATCGGCAACAAAGTTTGTTGATTAAGGGGTAGTTTTCTTCTACTCGAATTGAGTGGTTAAGGGTTTCTCCACTCGCCGATTTGCACCTGAATAAATAGCAATTCTGTATTGGTGTGCGTATAAACGGACAGTGCACCCGGAGCGTAAACTGATCAAAAGCCTTCTGAAATCCACAGTATATTATCAGTTAAGGGTAGCCGCCACGCACAATTTGATTTCTTCTTTTATCCCGCATAATCTAGAATACCCCTAGATCGGGAACTATAGCCATCCTGAATATGGATCGTACTAAAATGGCAGAAGAGTTATTTGACAACTTAGCCAAAGGGATGTCCACTCAATCTGCTTCTACCAGCACCAATCCCCCTCGCATAGAGGGTCTTAAAGACAAATTTCTGAAATTGGAGAGATTAAAGAAATTAGAAAATTCAAAATGGTGGGATGGGGTGACCTTAAAACAATACTTAAGATTGAAACGTATTCCTAGAGGGTTAAGAGGCCAGATATTCCCCACCTATGATGACCTTGATGCGGATCTCATGGTAAAATGGGAAGAATCTCTTACTAACAACTCCATTACTCTTATGGAGATATTGATTGTTAGCTCAGAACGCAAAGTTACCAAATTGCAAGCAGATATAGCAACTCTGGAACAAGAAATTAAGGATCTGAATCTGCCCGAACCAACAGTTAAGAACTATACCATTTTGGATGAAATCCTATTGAAACACCAATTGGATATTAAAAACAGGAAAGCCAGACAACTGAAAAGGGATGAGTTGGACTACACACGTGGTAGAATCTTTACTTTTGATAAAAAATATGACTCTCTGATCCCGAGTAGTTCCAAAACTGACAATAGGAATAAAACTAACTCAGAACCTGCCTCCTTGTCTTCTAGTAACACCTCTCTAAATTCTGTCAATACTACTGGGGGGGACTCAGATAATCAAGACAGACAAAACATGCCAGCTTTTTTTCGAAAGGTTTTACGCATAAGAGAGGGCAACAGATACGTTCCCCCAAGAAACCAGTCTGAGCCAAAACAAGGAGAGGGAGGGGCAGCAAGCTCAGAAGACTATCGAAGGAAACTGAGATCAGGAGCCAACAAGAATCAGTAAGTGTAGAGAATCAGGGTGTACAGGTTATCAACCTCTCAAAACTACATCTCACTCCAGATATGATTTCTCTCTTAAGCAAGGGATTAAACTTTAACCCATATGCCACTGGAGATATCTGTAAGCTAAAGATTGATCTTAAGTTTATTCGGAATCTTAAGTTAAAAAAGCATTTCTTTGGGTCAGAGAAAAGTGAGAGAGAAATGAGAATTACACCTGTACTGAGTACTTCTGATTCACTGTCAATAAAAGATGTGCATACAACCCACCTTCTGTTGTCACTGACTGATAGGGAGGATTCTCCTCTAGATATGGATCAATTATTGGAGGAATTGGATATAGAATCTGATTATAGCATTGTCAGTGGTTTGAAATCAAAATCCAAATGAATTCCCACACTACCTGGTGGCAATGCCATAGACAATTTTCACAAACGTATGGTAGAGGATCTGGATAACCTGAATCGCCATCGAAAGGACAGGATGTTCAAATACAAAGATAACCTCACCTATGGGGAAAGACATGCACTAACCACACTCATGAATGACAACACCATCACAATCAGGGAAGCAGACAAAGGGGGCAACGTAGTGATAATGGACCGTGTAGACTATTACCATGAAATCTCACAGCAACTACTCGACGAGTCCTGCTACGAACGCCTGACGTATAACCCTATGGGTCCTTTAACACTGGAGATTAATTCACAACTACTAAAATGGAAACAATCTGGGTTACTAAACGAGGAAGAATTTCTATATCTCAAAGTGTTCAGACCAACTTATCCATGGCTATCCACTCTTCCGAAAGTCCACAAAAAACTCCCTTTTCCACCAGGGAGACCAATTGTTTCTGGCATTGGGGGCCCTACCGAAAGAATAGCTGAGTATGTGGATCTTTTTTTGGGTCCCCTTGTCAGAAACCTGCCTTCCTACATACAGGACAGTAAACATATTTTGAGCACCCTAGCAGACATCCAGTGGCAAGAGGGTTCTCTACTTGTCACATTAGATGTAGTCTCACTGTATACCAGTATCAATTTAGATCTAGGCATACAGGCAGTGAACAAATTTCTTCACAACAGACCTGCCACACTGTGGCAACACACTGTAATGCTATCTACAATGATTGAACTGATACTCAAAAACAACTTTTTTATGTTTGACAGAAACTGGTACTGTCAGAAGAAGGGAGTGGCCATGGGCTCAAAAATATCACCCTCGTTTGCCAACCTATTCATGGGCGCATTGGAATCCGACCTCATCTGGAGCAAGAAGGGTGCTCAATATATCAACTCCATTATTTTTTGGGGTCGATATATTGATGATTGCATCCTAATCTGGTCTGGCTCTGAGGAGCTTCTAAAAGACTTCTTTAGACATCTTAATGACAACACTTGGGAAATCCGATTCACGATGAATTGGAGCAAGACTAATATTGAATTCCTGGACATTGAGTTCTATGTATCGTCAAACTGTCTACACAGTAGACTTTTCAGGAAATCCACTGCATGCAATGCAGTCTTGCATGCCTCGAGCTCACATCCCCCACATCAAATAAACGCCATACCCTATGGCGAGTTTCTAAGGGCAAAAAGGAACTGTAGTGAATACTGTGAGTTCGGGAGGTGTTTGACTAGCATGAAGGAAAGATTTTATAACAGAGGTTACTCAAACAAGATTATTGGGAAAGCCGAGAAAAGAGTAAAAAAAGTCAAGAGAATACACACTCTTACCTCCACACACAAACCTACCACTTCTGGAAGGGAACAAATCAGAATGGTGACTGACTACAATTCACTCCATGACGCTTTACGGAAAAGCCTGACCAAACATTGGGGTTTATTGAGATCAGAAAGAGCTCTCACCAATTGTATTACAGATAGACCTCGAATTTCATTCAGAAGAGGCAATGCACTAAGAAGCAAATTAAGTCCCATGGTACCTAGAGATACCAAACAAACAACTTGGATGACACAACATAGCCTAGGCTTTTACAAATGTGGATTTTGCAGCATGTGTAAATGGGCTAAACATGGCATAACCAAATTCATGGGTCCAGATGGTGTTTCCTTCATCATTAAGAGTAACATTAATTGCACCACTAAATTTGTGATTTATATCATAGAATGTGAATGTGGGAAGTTCTACGTAGGGAGCACCATCAGACCACTGAAAGAGAGAATGATGGAACATTTAAGGGCAATATTGAACTGTAATCCTAAATATCCGGTGGCCTTACATATAGCCTCCTGCCAAAGAGACAGGACTAACAAAGTGGTTAAATTCTTTGGCATAGATACAGTCCCTCAAGACGTCAGAGGTGGCAACCGCGAATTGAGACTTAGACGCACAGAGGCAACCTGGATTATGCGTCTTAAATCTGTAGAACGGGGAATTAATTATGACCATGAGATGCAATATTTCCTGGGGAATTGAACTATAGAATGTCAACCATGGATATGGTACTGTAACATATCACAATGCATACTAATCAATATTTTATGAAATGTGACATTATGATTGTGCTATTCCCTCATGCTAGGAGAACTCTCCTGTACTCTGTTTTAACTAGTTTTTGTTTTTGTAAAGTTTCACACTTGGTAATCGGAGATGAATTCATGTATATATACAAGAGATAATTAAGACTGTACTGTATATTTGTATTGGTACTGAGACATCCACGTGCGACTGGTACAGGCACCGGTAGTTTGTTTATGTCCATGCACGGTGCTCACGATTAAGCTCACCCGGAGGACTATCTATGTCTTCCTTTCTTAGGCTAGCCAATTTTGCTATAAAAAAGTTGTTTCCAAACGTTTATCGACCGACAATATCGTAATTGAATGATTTAATTTCCTTATTACGCATACCGCGCTTCACCGACTACGTAATCAACATTTTGCATGTATATTACTATAATATTTAGGCTTTTGCCGGATTTCGGCCCTCTCCTTGCGGATTACTATCATTTTTTTTATATATCGCTGCTCGACCATGTGACCATAATATCTCAACTGACTAATCAGCTAACAATGAGTCCGTATTATGATTAGTGAGTTCGAGGGTTCTTTTGGGAATCCAACATGGAGGCGAACTAAAAGGAAGCTATCGGTCTAGTCAACCAATTGCGTGACGTAGAGACGCTTTTTAACGTCCTTTGAGACCCGGTCACGTGTCCAAACAGGAACACTGCCCGGGGGTCCGGACGCGCTACACGCCGCTCCTCTGCTTTATCCAGGTAAGCAGTTCAGAATGAACTGGTACACACTTTTATATCCAGCAATGGAAACCAGTCGTGACAATACACGAGGAGCTTAACTCCAATTTCAATTCTGGTGTCTTTTCAGCTTGAGGCGCCAAGTCACATCTGAGCCATACTCGGCATTAAGAAAAATTTCCCGGCCAAATAGGTAAGACAACACTATGTTGCACCCAAGACAAATCCTTGAATTATACGTAATATATCAGAACGAATGATCATTGTGGCCCCTAATTTTCACAGAACAACACCCTGTTGGTCGTGGGCGGCATTTTGAATCGACAATAGATTGTGACCTTCGAGCCTGAGACTATTATTCCAAACCAGTAAATGTAAGTTTATATTGAACTTCTATGCTTCATGGATAACCGAACTTAAGGTTAATGCGTGAATCACCATACCGGTGTAACAGGGAGAGGAGCAGGTATCATCCGGATATGAACCATGTCGGTTGTGTGATCGGTCTAAGTGCGCTGTTTATTTCTTAAATCGTGTGATTTTATGTTAGAAATACCAGATCTGTGAATTGGCTGTATTTATGAAATAATAAGATGCCAACTTGCTCATAGTGACTCAGGTTACTTAATCTGGTTACAGAATCTTACTTCTCATCGCATACTCATACCGAGTATCTTCGGTCAAGGGCCCGGCTGGGTCGGAATTATCACCAGATGAGCGGTGAGCTTCAATTTACTTTACCTCACATCCTAACTACTGTGACTTTTCTTGCCTGAGCATTTGAAATATGACAATTAGTGATGAGATTTTTCCTGTTTTCGTTTTTCTTTTTCTCCATATTGAATAACTAGACCTTTTTGACCTGGACACAGCCATCTAGGTATGTGACGTATACACGCTTAGAGTCAGAGTTTTTACACTATTCACAGGTTCACCGAGCATGTAGTATGATTGAGTCGCACACAGATAGATCACTTTTTAGCCAGAGACTCTGTCTCCTAAGAGAAATATTCTAGTTATATCTACGTGTCAGCACAAAATTCACTATTCACCAGCACGGTTAGTGATAATAGTGGTAATTCTCACACTTGCGACACAGATGTGTTGGGGTGGCACTCAGGAACCATACATGTATCCTTGTACACTCACTGAAATAGAAGCAAAAACCGAGTATGTAAAGACCATGTATCCAGGTCTTAATGTATATTGTACTCTTGCGAGATACATGCTCCATTGTCAACTTTCTGTTCATTTCAGCCCTGAGGAATCGCGAGTGCGATGAAACACGTGTCGGCTGGCTGTATACTACATTAAAGACTCCAAGATTTACCCCTCATGAGAGTTTTTGCTCTAACACTTCTGTCATTTTGTTACTATTTTGTTGTGTATTGTTACTTAACAATGTGTATACCGTCTTGAGTGCATCGGCAACAAAGTTTGTCAACATAAAAGGAGAAGCAGCATCTGCGCGATCCGCCAAAAATTGAAAGAAACAGATATAACAGATCAACCAATTGAACTTACCAGAATCATAGAAAAATCCTATGAAGAATTAGGTAGAGATAGTTTGGGTGGGAAACCGGTAAAATCCCAACTACTTGAAAATCCTGAAAAGATATTCATTAAGAATAATCTGAACACTCCAAAAAAGAGCTGGGATGGAAATAAACAATCCACTCCCAAAGAAAAAGGTTTCCAGTCCAGAGGAAGGTCTCCTCAGGGGAGAGAAAGAGCTCCGAGCCGAGAACACCAGTCTCCCCAAAGGGAGCCCTCTGAAAAAAGATACAACCTTAGAAATAGGGATAATTTGTAAAAGCCTGATAGATATCAAGATATTGATACACGTCCATCTCGATCTTTTTCACAGAAATCGGAAAGAAGAGGACGATCAGAACACAGGGAAGAGCACGTCAAGTCCAAAGACAAGGAACCTGCTCAAAGTAAAAAATTAAAATTTCCAAAAAAGAAGGTAGCCAGTATTAAAATAATCGAACATGCCGAGGATACTGAGGACAACGCTGAAAAACGGAGAGTGGGCACAGACAATGCTAGACAGCGCAGCAGAAATCACTATAGCTCGCAAGATCCTGATGAATCATCTGGAGACAGTGGACACGAATGAATACATTCAGGTGGAAACTGCAGATACCAGAGTTAGCGAACCTCATAAAATATATGGAATAACATTGTGTATCGAGGGAGATAAGACTAGGAAGGTAAGGGGTCTGTTTTGGGATAACCTCTCAAAAGGCTAAGGCATCCTGTTAGCCAAGAAAGATTGGCCCCCAGAGTTTGTCAGGGAGTGCCCTCATGGCGAAGAAATTATTATGCCTGCCTTCTCAAATCATATTCCAATACATAGAAAATATATATATGCCAGAAAATGGGCAGTAGCTCAAGCACCTGCATTATATAAGAATCATGTAGGATGGGATGAGGACTTTCCTCCTCACAAAATGCTATTAAAAAGTCAACCAACTGCACAAAGGCAGTGCCCAATTAAGCAAGAAGCTAAAAAACAGGTCAGGGAGATCTTAGATCAACTTGAATACCAAGGGGTGATTGAAACATGCACCTCTCAAATGAATAATTCTTTGTTTCCTGTCTCCAAATTAGATGATTCATATCGTCTAGTCTTGGACTACAGACACCTTAACTCATGTTGCAAAACATTTGCGGTACAAAATTCGCATAGTGCGGCAGTAATGAATAATATAGTTCGCAAAAAATACAAACCAACATTAGACATCTCTAATGGATTCTTTTGTCAAAATATCGCACCAGAAAGCAGGTATTTAACCGCTTTCTCAATAATGGGATAACAGAAAATTTCTGCCGACTCTCACAGGGATTCAAGAATAGCCCAGGTTTATTCTCAGCAAGAGTAACAGATTTACTACAAATGTATGATGATGAGGCATTATCTTATGTCGATGACATCTATCTCACAGACGACAACTTGGATACTCACTTGAAAAGAGTGAACACCATAATACTTGGGTTCGCAGCAGAGGGTTATAAATTCAACTTTAAAAAGTCACGAATTGCCCATCTAACTGTCCTATTTTTAGGATACGAATTATCAAGTGAAGGCAAAAGCCTAGCAGACAACTTCTTAGAGAAGTGTGCTGTACGCCAAGCACCAAAAATGCTGAAGAACTTAGAATCGATACTAGGCTTCCTGAATTTCTGAAGAACTTACATTCTAAATTATGCAGAGAGGGTTAAACCTCTCTACAAATTAATAAAACCTGATTTCAAATCAATAAATTGGACTCAAAAACACACAGAAATTTTGAGATCACTGCAGACAGACATGTTAGCTAAAACAAAATTAGAAACACGCGACAATACACGCAATCTTGTAATCCGAGTCTTCCGAGGAAGATGCGGATTCACGTACCTGACCTCTAATGAGGGAGAAAGGGTACCCATAGCTTACAAATCACACTTGTACACAAAAGCGGAAAAAACATTCAGTCTTACAGAAAATACTGTGAAGGCGGTTCGGACGGCTATAGCAAAAGAAAAGCACTAGCCGAAGGCAAAAGAATAACTGTTTTCACAGCAGAATCAGCCTTTGAGGCATTATTCAGACCAGTTAATTTAAAAACGGTGGCACTGGATCCAAAATGGATACAGTGGGAAAATTCTCTTGCTGCAGAAGACGTGACATACTATTTTGTCCCGAACATGAAAAAACTGAATGATTTGAAATATGAAGAAGAATATCCTCTGCCAATCGAAATTCTGCCTCTCCAACAATACTCTTGTATAATCTATACGGACAGATTTGTACAGCATTACAATGTAGATGATAAATCCTACAATGCAGCCTGCGCGATTGTTAAAGGTCGCTGGCTGTGCAGTAAATTCAGACCAAAAATAACCAACACTGAATCACTGAGAGCTGAAATCAGATCTTTAAAGATGGTGCTTGAAAATGCCGATCGTGAATTCCCGACACTAATAGTGAATAGTGTGCGATTCGCATTTCTGCGTCAAATCTTACAATAATGATTTGCAGAACTGGGTTCAAAACGATTACAAAGATGACACAGGTGCCACAATCAAGCATAAAATGCTTTGGAAACAGGTAGTTCTTTTACAGAAAGAACTACAAAAGACTCACGTGATACACACTCTGAGTCATCAACGTGATGGCTTTCACGTTGCAGGGAATTCATTGGCTAATACAGCCACAGCGGAAGCAACTCAACCGGCTTCCGTAGCCACAAAAAAGCGTTCAGAAAAATACATAGACGGGGAAACCATGCTGGTGGTAAAACGTCTTCAAAAGGCAACTGTGCAGCACTACCCGTGAACTATCCACTCAATTATACATACGTAATAGACGCAAACTCCGTTCCTTTTGCTCAAATCCCTGGAGTGGAGGATAGGGTAATTCCAAACATGAACATGAGAATCTTATTAATAGCAGACGCACACATGGGTGAAGGTCCAAGGCACAAACAGATGAAGGAATCTCTGACAGAATTACAATCAGAATACTCGTGGCCGGGGATGAGCCTGCAACATTATAAATTTGCAAAAAGCTGTCCAGACTGCAACAGAGACCACAGTAACGAGCCAACCGGAATATTGCCATGGCCATTTCTGTAGTTAGCATAAGGCTATCTATACATAAAATCCAGCGACCTATTAATTCCTTTTAAGACTATATTCACTTAAAAATGTGGCCCCAGCGCTCGGCTGACGCCAGAACTGTTATAAAAGATTTGCGAGTCTTTATCGGCACATACGCAATTGCCATGCTTCATTCTGACCAGGATCCTGCTTTTAGCTCTCGAGCTTATAAGGAGGCCATGACCAATATGGGCATTGGGTTGCGGTACTCTTGTCCCTTCCAACCTGAGGGAAACGGGATTGTGGAAAGAAAAAACCGAGACATAAAGCAATCTATAACGGCAAAGGTACTAGGTTCGGGTGATGGGTGGGTACGGCATTTAACAAGTGTCCAACGTAGTCTTAACAATTTGCCAAGAAATTCTCTAAAAGGTTTTAGCCGCTACGAACTATTGTTTGGAACTAGAATGTATATTCAGGATTTAGATAGTCTAACTTCACTGGTAGAAGATAAGAAAAAATACTTTGACATCAAAGATCGTTTGGCTGTTTTACAGGACTTAAATGAAACAAGAAAAGCCCTGAGCAACATAAAGTTAAAACAACAGCCAACAACCACTGAAGACACACCACCTGTCCCAGCAAGACCTGTCTGGATTCCAAAGATTGGGGATCTGGTCAGAGAGAAAATAGCGGTGAAGAAGGAATTTGGGCCTTCTTACAGAAAAGCAGTACCTGTCTTAGCAGTCAACGGAACGAGATCAGTTGTACTACCGCCCCTTGCTGGTAAAAAGGAGAACCGAGTTGTATCCATCGACCTGGTAAAACCACAATCATGTGGCCAATAATAAGTAGTAGGCCAAGTGGACTCCCAAGAAATAGCAGAATACCAAAATTTGCTACTATCCAAGAGGTTCAAACTGAGAGACTAATCACATTTGATAAACCTGCAATGAATACAAAAGGACTATGCAACAATACCATGGAACTTGTGCCTCTTGAAAGCCAAATTGATAAAGTTCGTCGAGAAACACCGGTCTATAACGATGTAGCCTCAGACTGTGCTAATGAAAGACAAATTGAAAAAGCAATCCCAACAATTGACAGAACTGCATCTGGCTACTTCATCAATTTCGATAACTTTTCTGAAGATCAAAGTGACCCTGAAGTAACGCCAGCAACAAAAACTTTTAAAGACAAAGTCAGAGAACTCTTTCATCAACTCAAAGAAACTTATCTTGTTTCTCCATGGTTAGAATTTTAGATTGTGCTAGGTGTACTTTTCCTTCTGCTTTGGCTCATCATGGTACCTTGTTTGGGAAAATTCATTGAGGGAAAATACAGTACAATGGACACAGAAAGTCAGACCATCAACTTGGTCCTAGAGCCACACAAGTGATCTCACATCGAGAAAAGACAACTGTCATCAGTGAATGTAACAGCCATTCCAATACCCAGAGGGGTAGTTTGGGACAAAACGGATTACGAAATATATGGACTGGTCGAACTCTTGAAATATCCTCATCAGTTTAAGGTTTCATTAAGTGACTTTGTAAAACCAAGTACATTCTCTGATGATTGGGACTTTGAAAGCATAAATAATATGATGTCAGATTTAGTAATGTCAGCAAAATTTACAGAACATGATTATTTACAAGGTTCATCGAATTATGAACAGATGTATTGCTATAACCACTATGCAGACCACTATTTGCATAAATCTGCTCAACCTAGAAATGTTTTTAAATATAATCAATGGGAACATTGTACAACTCCACCTAAAAGCAGTTCAAAAACATTCTATGAGAAATTCCAATACTTCTCAGGGTTTAACACAAGTGATGCAGAAACATTTTATTACAAACGGTTAGATAAAACAGGGACAAAAACCATGCTGACAAATACTAAATTGATCTATTCGGAAACATTTTATGAAAAAATTATTACATTTGGTTTTGATTTTTGGAAAAACAACATTGAAACAAAAACCACCTGGGGTACAAAAGAATGGCAGGTACAAGGCCTAGAAGCATTATTTCGAGCCTGCATGATCCCAGAACAAATAATGTTCTTGAATGACACCATTCAACAAACTACCTGTTTTGGCCTAGCCAAAATCAAAGACTTAAACAAACCGTCTATTCCAAAGCCAATACCTGATAATACAACCACAGATATTGAGATAGACGTATCCCAAATTTTACATCAAAATAGAACACATCCTGATAGGAAAAAGTGGGTAATCTGGCCAACAGGCACAAATAAATGTCAAGATAGATTTCTGAACAAAATACAGGGGTTAAAAATGACCAGACCAGACCCTAGATACTCCCAGAGACAACATTCAGGGATAGTAACAACATACAGTGTAGGGAAACTATGCCTTGAATGGCTACAAACATCCACACTTGCAGAAATTAAGCAACACCTAACTTTACTTAAAGACGGTGCTGACAACCGCGATTTCATAATGGGACCACGCAAACAGCGTCAAAAACGTTTCATAGCGGCCAGTATATAAGCTGCATACAACGAAGCATGGAAAGTGACTCAAATTGAGACTGCAGAGAAAATACGAGAAATTGGTCGTATTAATTTGGAAAAATCACTTTCTGTTGTGGACAATGGGATAATGACTCTGTCCTCCAGAATATATTCACTGGACAGTATTGTATCATCTGCTATAGATATAATAGATCAGGACTTGCTAATGTTACAACATGGTCAGTCCCAATTACGTTCTATTGTACAGCTAGGCTGGACGTTGCAAAATCTGCGTTCAGGCTATGTGCCTTGGCGTTTAATCAACACAACGTCATTGTTCTCTATCTTTAACCTTACTGATAAACAAATCAATTTGGCACAAAAAGGAGCAGACTATACGATTCTGAGCATTGAAAAACTTGATAGATTACCATTGACAATGTCAGAAAGACCTGTCACTGAATGGATAATACACGGAATTATCACAATTCCGATAACAACTTTCCAATTTAAAAAATGCCAAGAGTATATACCAGCAGGCCAGTATGAAAGGTTGAGTAAAGGGTACATTAAGTCATCATGGAAATTACCTTATACACACACATGTTATAGTGACAAAAATCAGAATGTATTTCTTAGTGGTAATAATTGTAAACAATCACTAAGCGGTATACTTCTGTGCCAAGGTATTAATTTACATGGGGCCTGTGAGGGGACTTCAAATAACCTTTCATGCCACCAGCATGGCACATCTGCAACACAAATAGAGCCATTCCTTAGACAACTTTCTAACGGGAGTTATGTTCTAATAACAGACCACAGCTGTTGTGGCATGGTGCCAGGAAAAGCATATCTCATCAGCGTTAGTTCCATGGTCACTTGCTGTATGCAAGCATTGTATCCAACCGTCCCTACTGATACCAAGGCGACGATTTGGCCTCCGTTGAATATCTCTTCTATACGAATTGATGCTTTAAGCAGAATGAAGTCTGTGCTTTTACAGACAACAGTGCCTATTTTGTCATCAAAACAAACGTATGATCTTCAAGTTGCAAGAACAACGGCAGAGATACATACACTTTTATCAACTAATTGCCCGGTGCATTTCGTAGAAATGCTAAGCCAAATCCTAAATATGTCAGATGCCAGTGGTATCGCACATGTATTTAAGACAATTTTTTCGGGACTGTTAACACCCTTTGAAGCGGTCCTGGGCATCTTTCCCAATTTTGTCCATTCGGTCTTTGGCGGCCTACCACTACTTTTGGAACTCGTGGCAGGAATCTTATTTTTGACCCTTCTGCTCCGATATGGCAAACCAAAACGCAGACATGACTCCAGCAACAATGGAAGAAACGATCCTAGCAATACGCTACCGGGACCGCATAACTAAAGTCCTTGGATTAGCCCGGCTAAGAGATCTGAATATGACCTGGTTTCTTTCGTTCAGACCTATATGGCAGAACTGCATCTTACCTGTGCTTCGATGTATGCTATGCGGAGAAGAATACGTGTTGGACACCTGTCTTACACTACAATTAGCAGAGTCAATGGATATTGATACTTTGCGAAGTCCTGTAACGGCTCATGCATCGTGTTGTCCCCAGCGGTTACCAATCCTGATGACGGCATTCGTTGAGACTTCTCCACTACGATTAGGTGGTGGCAGTGAAGCAAGAAATGAGAGCAACATCACCCAGGTACGACCTTCTGTGAGCATTGCTGATCCCGACACCGATGATAGCAATCATTCTCACGACTGCCCAGTTACAGCATTATCATCCTTGGTCGAACTTTCACCTGAAGCTGTAGACTTTTTTTTGCACATCTATCTGAAGTAATGTTCTCCCCTGAACCAAAAGAATAACTTTTAAGCAATCCGGCACACAGCGTTCCCCTGAACTCTGAATTCGGCCTTCAGCTTTGAAAAACAAAAGCTACTGAAAACATTTGGAACTATTTTTTCCTCCGAAACAAAATTATTTTTTCCAAATTCCAAAATATTTTGGCACATGTACTCTGCTTACAGAAGAACTATTCATAAAGAACAGAGCTTCTATTTTTAGTAATTCTAGAGACAATATATTACCTCAGCCTCCAGCACACTTACAAGTAATTTCATTTATATGTGATGAAATAGTCTCGACCTTCTTTTCTGTAATTCAGACATTTCATGTGTAATTTTCGCAAATCGTTCAGCTAAAAATATATGCATATTTTTGAATGATTACACTGCTTAAAAACATTAATTTTCCCACTTTTTATATTTGTGATTTTTGTGAGAAAATAATAATTGTGTCATTTTTTATATTTGTGATTTTTGTATGATTGAAATTATAATGTATTGCTAATTGATTCATTTTTTGTCTGTATTTTCATGTATTGTGATGTATTTTTTCAAAGTTTTAATCCAGATTATTCTGTCTAAAGCCTTGTCTGTTTTTAATATGAATATTATTAAATGTTAGAAACTGATCCTGTGTAGTCCCACCTCTTTGTTATCTCTAAGTTTGACAATTTGCAATACCATAGTGCCTAGGTTGTTTTATTTCACTCATTTTTCCCTGACCTAGGACTGGTCCATTCATTCCTTCAGGGGGTCCTTGATACTTACTCATATATATACTGCTTAAAAACGTACAGTATCTATGATCTTCCGTGTATTTCGCATACACCATTTCGAATGCAAAATGTATTTTGGGGTGGGTTGGAATACACATGCATCTTTATTGCTTAGTTTTTAGTAATTGATGGACATAAAATCGTGGAGTGGGTGTAGTGTTTTTATCTAGGAACCTGAATCAATACTACCATTTTATGCCCTTACACGGCTATAATCAATAGATATCCCTATAATGGCATAAGAAGCAGATCCATATTTCAGTAAATCGCCCTTGCAGGCCAAAGCATGGCAAAAGCTACTTCCTTAGATTCCTAGAAAGCACAACGAGTTCTTTCAACACACCAAACCTCCAGCAACCTGGGAAATCCCTGCTTGCTTTGTTTTGATTTGTAATAGAACTCCTGCGAGCACTGTAAGAACGGCCAGTTCTTAGTGACGTCTTTATTGACGTCTTATGTCCAAACCTTACGTCAAACTCGGCATCTTTCAGGTATAAATATACCAACGTTGCCTTAAGCAAACACGCGGGGTGGTTTCGGAGCAGAGCAGCTAATCTACTTGCCGAGAGCCCAGCAGACGCAGAGAGCCCACGGACGCTGCCCCTCCTCTTTGACGCGCTGAGAAAGACGCTGTCTTTTCTCCTGCCGAGAAAATCCAGCTCTGGCGTTTCCAGCCTACCCTTGCAGGTGACTGGGATATTGAGTCCTGAGAGAGAGATACCAGACTTCCTCCATTCTATTCCCAAGGTACAGTGCTGACTAAACCCTTAGAGAGAATTCTTGAGTCAGATTCTTGGCAAAACTTACTTAACTCAAACTGCTACTTACTTGCTCCTTCCCACGTATTAGGCTTAGGGCAGGTACACCGGGGTAGTCGTATTTTAGAAGCACCAGTTGAGCACGTTAGCCTATGTATATATGTATATATATTTTATCCATTTTAAAGTGTCTTATGGCTAAGAAACCATATCAATGCTTTTACAGTATTATTTCATAATACTCCTTTTACTGTACGTACTCTACTTTACATTAAGTATTGCAATTGCGGCAATTCATTTCTCTTGCATGAGAAGGAAGACTGCTCAATAAATAATACCTTTAATTGCAAACGCCCGTCTCTCTATTCTCTGCACTCTGGTGAAACTAAGTATGCACATCTGACTGAGTGAAATAACTGTCTATTGTTTCACACGACTCTTGAGATTGACTCTTAATCTGAGGGAGAAAAGTTGTCATGTTTATGCGGTTGTCAGAAGCTGAATCCCTTCTTGTCTGAGCCAGGGAAGCTGATCCCTTCCTATTCAGTCAAGAAAGTTTCCAGTGACCTCTGAGCTAGCTGGCGCAAACCTAAATTAAGTCTAATATAGTCAGTAGAGACCTAGATGACCTCAGACCTACTCTACACTGCTGTTTATGTTATTCCAATGTGCAGGTCCTATAGGGAAAATAGGAACTACACTACATTGTCTCACCTTTGTCGGGATTCTCAGGTGCTGGCACACGTATGGTGTGACTAGCATGAATCCATCTTTTCAATCCCCTACACTTTACTACATTTGTTGTGACCAATATCACCTGTCTTGCCTTCTGTCACCTTGGTACCTGGCAATTTCTTCTTCGATGTACTTTTGTCCTTACCCAGTCTCCTGGTAACAGATCATGAGCTTGTTCTTTTTCTTTTGAAAATACTTCAGTTCCTACATGATGGAACACAGAAGTCACCACGTCAGATAGATATTTGCAGTAATCCATAATGACGCTATCATTTATGCTCAACAGTTTATCAACTGGAACAAATGCTTGCCTCATGACCCTGCCCATTAGAATCTCGTGGGGGCTCAATCCTGTTTTTCTATCTGGAATGCTTCTCAAAGACATCAAAACAAGTGGAAGTGCATCTGTCCACTTCATTCCTGTTGCTAAACACATCTTAGCTATTCTGTTGTTTATTGTACCATTCTCTTGCTCAACAACACCTGATGCTTCTGGTCCGTAAGCACAATGTAATTTTTGTTTTATATCCAATGCTTCACAAATCAATTTCAGCAATCTGTTTTCAAAATGTGTGCCGCGATCTGTTTCAACCGTCACTGGGAAACCATACCTTGGTAAAATTTCTCTCAAAAGCAATTTAGCCACAGTAACTGAATCATTGTGACGTGTTGGGAACGCTTCTACCCATCTTGAAAACAAACAGATTATCACTAAGACATATCTGAGTTTGGTGTGAGGTGGCATGTCAATGAAATCAAGCTGTATCCTGGTAAATGGACCACCCTCCCGTCCTATGGTTCCCATGCTCACAACTGTTTTTCTATTTGGATTAATCTGCTGGCAAATCAAACATCTCTGACAAAGAGACTCTGCAATTAATCTGAATTTTGGATTGTACCATATTTGCCTAAATAGTCTTATCATAGAATCTCTTCCAATATGTCCTGGACCATGATACATGCGTGCCATGTCAGAAATCATGCTGTCTGGCATTACTGCTCTGTCATCTTTGTAAACCCAAACCTCATCTTCTTCTCTTTGTCTGCATCCTGCTTTTAACCACGTGTCTTTCTCCTCGTCACTCGCGTCATCTTGCAACTGTTTTACTCCCTGCCAAGTCTCGACTACAGATATTAGCATAATTGAGTTCAAAACATGTTCATTTTCTCTTTTTCCGATTAATGGACACATTATGTTTTGCACAGAATTTTGCTATTGTGTCAGCATATGAGTTTCCTTTTGTTATGTAATCCTCTCCTTTTTTATGTGCTGTGCATTTAACTACTGCAATTTTTTCTGGTAGCTGAATTCCGTCAATCAATCTTTTGATCAATTGAGCATTTCTTATTGGTGATCCAGCAGAAGTTAAATAACCTCTTTGAGACCAGAGCTGGCCATAGTCATGGACTACACCATAACCATATTGACTATCAGTCACTATGGTAATCTTTTGCTCTTTTCCCAATTCACATGCACGAATCAAAGCAATTAATTCTGCTACTTGAGCTGAACGAATTCCCTGAAGAGAGGAAGCTTCAATCACATCTGCAACTGTGCACACTGAATAAGCTGCACTCAGAACACCTTCATCTGTTCTCAAGCATGAACCATCAACAAACAAAACATAATCTGATTCAGGTAACGGGACATCTTTAATGTCCTGCCTTGGTTTTGTGCAATATTCTAATACATCCAGGCATTCATGATCAACCTCATCCCTGATCTCTATTTCAGATGTGTCAGGAAGTAATGTGGAAGGATTTAAATTCACACATCTTGCAATTGAAACATTGTCTGATCCAAGTATAACCTTTTCATATTTTGTCAGTCTATTGCTTGTCAAATGCTGTGTTTTGCTTCTAGTGAGAAGAATTTCAACTGAGTGTGGTACATATACTTTTACAGGAAATCCCATTATTATTCCTTCACTTTGTTCCAAACTTACACTTGTTGCAGCTACTGCTTTTAAGCAACCTGGTAATGCTTTAGCAACAGGATCAAGAACATCTGAGAAATATGCTATTGGCTTTCTCAGTCTTCCATGTCTTTGAATCAGAACTGATAATGCACATCCTTCTCTTTCACTGCAATACAGCTCAAATTCTTTTTCATAATCAGGCATTCCCAATGCTGGAGCTTCACACAAACTTTTCTTTAACTGTTCAAAAGCTTCTAATTCAGTTTCTGTTAGGCTAATTGGGTCTTTTATGTCTGCTTTTGTCAGTCTCTGCAGTGGTTTTGCGATTACTGAAAATCCACTAATCTATTGGCGACAATAACCTACCATTCCTAGAAACATTCTAACTTGTCTCTGTGGTTTTGGAGGTTGCATTGCTTGAATCATTTTTATTCTTTCTGTTGTCACTTGTCTGATTCCTTTTGCAATTCTGTGACCAAGATATTTCACTTCTTGTTTGCAAAACTGTAATTTCGCAGGTGATACTTTATGTCCCTTATATGCCAGGTGATTTAAAAGAGTAATGGTATCTGTTACACAATTATCTCTTGTTTTTGCAGCTACAAGGAGATCATCAATATACTGCACTAACGTAGATTTTCCAGGTAAATCTAGATTTTCCAATGATTTCTTTAGAAACTGATTAAAAATAGATGGGCTTTCGGTGTACCCTTGAGGGATTCTACACCATGCCAAAATACGTTTTTTGAACCGGAACGCAAACATTTGTTGGCTTTCTGGATGCAATGGAACAGTAAAGAATGCATTACATAAATCAATAACTGTATACCATTCTGCATCTTGCGGAATCTGATATAAAATTACCGCTGGATTTGCTACAACCGGGCAACATGGAACAACAATTTTATTAACCTTTCTCAGGTCCTGAACAATTCTGAAAGTTCCGTTTGGCTTTTTGATTCCCATAATTGGTGAATTACATGGGCTACTCTCGATTTCTTTTAAAACACCTTGTTTTATGAATTTGTCTATCACAGGAATAACTCCTTCGATCACTTCTGCTTTAATTTTATACTGAGGAATGTTTGGATAATCTGCTCCTTGTTTTACTGTTATTTGTACTGGATCTACATTTTTCATCAGACCCATCTCATCTCCAGTGAAATCCCAAATTTTTACATTCACTGTGTCTTTTAATTCTTCAGGTAGATTATTCTTATTAAACACAGGAAATAATCTGTTTTCTTCTGCCTCAACCATTGACATTGTTAATTTGTAAAGCCCATCTTCTTCTGGAGTTTGAAGCTCTATACCATCTGGTGAGCAATATATTGCGCAGTTCATTTTACAAAGAATATCCCTGCCTAATAGATTTACAGGACTACTATCACAAACTACAAATCTATGCATGTCCTTAAATTTACCTATTTCAACTTCCACTGGCTCAGTTAAATCTGTTTTTATGTGCTGATTAGCTACTCCTACTACTTGGATTTTATCTCCAGAGAGAGGAAGGTTTTCTATTTCCACTGATCTAACAGTAGAAGGGGTAGCACCTGTATCCACTAGGAAAGTAATTTCTACATCATTCACTTTACCATTTACAAACGGACCAGATTGATCTACCTCAAGAGTCGCTCCAAGCACACACTCTTCCTCCTCTCTCAGGCACCGTCCGAAGTAATCTTCAGATTCACATTCGACACATTCACTCTCGGTGATCTTTTTGCCTGTTCACCTCCGCTGAATCCTGTTTCTGCACTGTATCTCTGCACATTTACACAGTTTGGAAGTGGCGGTTGTGGTAACTGACTTTGCTGAATCACTACCTGTCGCTGTAGCTGTTGCTGCTCATTTATCTCATTCTGCATCTGTGGATTTAATAATGTATTTTTTAAATGAATTCTGGGCGGATTTTTCCACTCACGCTTCCAGTGTCCAATTTCGCCGCAATTAAAACATGGGAGTTTCTGTTTTAACTCTTCTATATTTCCCATCAATATTGGTTTATTATAATTACCTTTATATTTCCCTTGATTTTGTTCAAGATTCTTATTTCCTAAAGTTGCTATTTGTTGTTCAGCCACTTTTACCTGTGCCCACATAGCTTTTTCTTTCAGCTTCTTTTGTTTAGCTTCTATTTCATCACTACAGTATTTTGCTTTTCTCAAAATATCATCTACCGTGTGAGATTGTCAACCAACTATTCCAGTTCTTACCATTTCACTAATTTCAGGTCTCAAGCCATATACAAATCTGTATATAAAATGGCTCATATCTTTTTCACTTAGATGTTCATAACCACTGTATTGTTTAAATTTGCCAGCAGTAATCTTTCATAAAATGAATGTACTGATTCCTTTGTTTCCTGGATTGTTCTATCAATTTTAACCCAATCTATCTCTTTTGGAGGAATCTTGTTTTTCAAAAACACAATTACCTGTTCGTACTTTCTCATTACTTCTGGAGAAGGAGCACCTGTTACTTTATCTTGTTCATATTTCTCTCTAGGCCAATCTATAGCAGTTTTACATTCTGTCCAAAGATCTGATGGAACAACTATGTCAAATAATCCATCCAGATCAATCCACAAAACTTTTGAAACTTTCACAAATCTTTCTATCTGTCGATACCCTTCTACAGGTTTTTCTCTTAATCGAGAGAAATCATTTGTGAACAGGAAAATGTCCTGTCTTGTCCATGGGACATGTACATACCCTCCTCCTGCTATTTCTCTCATTGGAAACTCATTCACTACTTTTTCCTTTTCTCTGACTGGAAAAGCTAAACTTGTTCTGTCTTCGTTCCTTTTCTTTGTCCATTTCGCTCTCCATTTACTTAATTCACCCCATTTTCTCAAAATCACAATTAAATCTTTTATATGAGTGATTCTTCCTGAGGTATTCCTATTTTCAATGTCTTTTTCAGAGAAATCCACCCTATAATTTTTCTGCAAATTCTCCTGCCTACTTAAATCCACTTCTAATTCAGAAGCCATATCTTCCAATTGATCATATTTGTTTTTCGTTTTCCATGTTATGCTTTTGCAAATAAATAATAATTCATCATCTGATATGCCTTTAAACTGTCAGTTCCAATTGTACCAATTATTAATTCCTCTAAATCTGCTTTCAATTTCCCAACATCAAGTAATTTACATTCTGGAGTTTGCGTTAAATCTATTTTACTCAAACTCTTTTCTGGAGTTCCAGAATCAGAATCTGCACCAGTTGGAGTTTTACATGACAAACTTTGATTAAAAGTTAATGCAGGCATCATCATTTTCTCTCGATGTATTTCAGACAAATCTGAATAAAAATTTTCTGTCACTTTCTGATTTTCTGAATTTAATGGAACAGTTAAAGCTGAATGTCTAATTTCTTTTTGATCAAATACTGGAAGAACAAGACCAATCGTTACAGGTACTGTTACTGCTTCCATGCTTTTTGTTAACTGCTCTATTAATTAATTCGCAGAACAAATATATTCTGAGGTATCTTGTAAACCCTCATACCTTTCTGTTCTAATTCCAATTTTTGGGGTTTCATGTCTTTGAACTGGAGTTTCAGTAAAATTACTATTTTCTCCTGATATATTTGAACTATGTCCTGTTTCTAATCTTTCAGGTGTTTTTCTAACATTTGGATTTGTTTCGGGAGATGATGCCTCATCAATTATTTCTCTTTGTGGAGCACTTGGAGAAGTCCATGAACAAACTGGTTGATAAGGTGGGGTTTTTTTAGTATAGATTTCTTCTAATACCACATCCTCTGAATCACTTTCTTCACTAATTCTATTTTTCTTTTGGGAACTCTTTCGTCCAATTACTTCATCAATTAGTCTCACTGGATACAAGCCATCACACATGTCTGCGCTTCTCCATCGACGCATTCTATCCTGATGTGTTTCTCTATCAAGACCTAATCTTATTCCCCTTGATACTCCTCTGCTCTCTCGTTCTATTCATGCATTTCGTCTTCCCATTCCACTAAGGCTTCAAATTGAGTAGGTCTAGGCCTTGGTACAAGCTTCATCATTCTTTCTCTTAAGTTTTTCAAAACCGCTATGTTAAATGATCCATCTTCTGGCCATGCTAATACACCATCATTTTCAGTATACTTCATCCAATCCTCAATCCAGAGACAAGTATGATAACCATATTCACCCAACATATAAGCTGCAGGTGTTTTGTACTTATGAATCAATCTTCTGCCTCGCGTTGAAATTTCTTTATCGGGTTTAAATTTATTTTTCAATTTCTGAAACCATGAAAGCTTCTTTTTCTCTTTCATAAAATAGTAATCCATGTTTTTAAACTCTTTCCCTAACTTTGGAAAAGATCGTAACAACTTCCTTGTTATTCAGTTCCACCAACCAATCTGTGCGCGAAACTCACCAACAAACCAATCAGGTAAAGCTTTGTCACTATTTTGCTCAACCAATAGAATTACAGTTTTTCAGAATGAGCCAATCAGCTGCGCGAATACTGTGACGTATGTTAACCAATCACAGCGCGACTCTTGTGACGTATGCTACCGCTGCAGCTTCTGTCTCTCAACTCACTCCTTAAACTGACCCCTCCTTTACAAAAAAATTCACAGCGCCATATTTACAAAACTTTCAATTGAATCCAGTTAATAATTACACAAAAACAAACCATTTTTCTGTTTCGCTTAAAATAAAGTGATAGTTTTCCAAGCATTCAAGTATTATTTACGCATGAAATAGACGACGCTATTTTCACAGAATATATAAATTTGTCGATAAAGTAAGGCTACTCAACCCTTCTAGCAGGTAATAACGAACTTGTTTCTCTCTAAATGCACATACAGAGATATTTTATACCTCCTTAGAGGCAATTTAGAGTTTCACTCGATAGTATATTACAAATTCATTTACCCACATTCATACAGAAAAATCCCTAACCATGCATACTTGAATCTTTAGTAGGACTTTAACCCACCAATAGAAATCCTCACTCGCCAGTAAGATAGACAACGCTTCCTTACCTTTGACTCAAGTTTAGATAAATTCTATTACTCTTTTCACAGTGAGTTTTAAAACAGGACAGAAGTTCCTGTACTCGAAAGCTACAATTTCATAGACAATCCTCACTATACATTCTACCTTGCACACCTAAAATCCCTAAACTTGTGCTGTACGACCACAACACTAGTGATATACGACAATACCACTATTTTGAAACAGAACAAATGCACTGTGTAACTTCACCTGTCACACTTCTCATGCCGGCAGAAAAACCAGGAATTTTCACACTGCTGGAAAAAACCTTTCGACTGCATATAACAATTAAACAAACTTAACATGTTTTAGACATCAATCCTATGTAATTACCATGTAGCATGCTAGTTACCATAGAAACCGTAACTCTGCTACCAAGTCTCATAAACGCTACCTAACACCTCAATACTCACCATCAATCACAAAACACATATAAAGGCCCATATTACCAATGATACAATTTCGGAGCAACTGAATCAGGTGGTCTGATTAATAAATTTACTCACTTATTATTTACACTATTATATACAACTGCAGTTTATCTTTCTTTACCATGGTTTTAAACATCTATTATTTATTAAACAGATCACTAAGGCGATTGAATCAGCTGATGGTAACTAGACCATGAGTAAACAAGACCAGCTTGTCTTCTTCAAATCTAATTTTATTTACTTTATTAATCATAAGGAAAAAAGGCATTTACGTTTTGAATCTTTATTTAATAAGCAAATAAGAAAGCAGCATTTTAATAGGGAAATTAATTTTAAAACTGACACTTAAAGGCAAATTCATAAACATGAATTAATAGCAGAATAATAGTTTCCATTCCCTGAATCTATTTCCCTGACTAATTCTCACTCCACCTATAAAGGAAAAATCATTTAAAGTCTGCTGTCCTTACATGCGCCAAAGGTCCATCAGAAAATCTCGACACTCAGGAATCGGAAAGTAAGAGTTTTTTCCTTGTTCACAGTGTCAGACTTTATGCCTTTCTCTCTAGCTAAACTTTCTACATTTTACATTCTTTTTGACAAAATCAAGCTTCTCATTGGCTGTCCAGTGTCAGTCCATGATTAAGAATCGTTATGTCACCACCAACTCTTGACCAAGTCCAGGCTTCATATAAGCCCTATTGTCTTTTATTTCCACGCATTCGGCTTCCTCAAGAATGATACTTTTCTCAAGCTTCGGACGTTTACTTCCTAACCTTGGCAGACACATCAAGTTCCTGTCCTTGAGCTATCTTTTCACGAGCACGTTCAACGCGACCAAAGAACTGCTTTTTTAATTCACAGTAATGATGCAGTAAAAATCCATACGCTGCGCATGTGCAATAGATTCACTCTGGACAAGGTTTCGCGTCTGCAGCTCTGTCAGCCATGTTTTCTCAACCATCTTTAGTCCTTACTTTGGAAACTATTATTAAACAAACACAAGACATCAATTAATTAAAGAATTGATACCCATTCTTTTACCCTCCCCCTTTACTAATTAATCCTGTTAAATATCTTACCTAGCAGAAGCACAAAAAAGCAGCATTTATAATTACTTCTTTTTCGAACCGAAGGAACTTCATGAGCTCTTTATCACAGAAGACATAACATAAGCACATACAATAAGCACATGCCATTAATTTAACTGCTGCATTTAATACTGACAAAGACAATAGACAAGGTTAGTTTATTATTTTTTTTCTTTGTGTATGCAACATAAGGCACATTAGTTAATCCCACATGTTGATGGATGTATTCTTAAACTAAGTTGATTAATAATTTCACCACAAGCTTGTTAATAGAATTAACGTTATAGGAAATCAATTTCACAAGTTTGAACAACATTTTGTTCTTTACCTTGCTCCATCAGGTTCTTTCTGAAAGCTTTGCCATTGCTAGGGGTACAAGACAGGGTTGTCCCTGTTCGCCCCTCCTGTTCCCCATTTACATTGACGCATTTATACATAAACTAGAAAATAATGCCTTAATCCCCCCAATCAAAGTACGGGATTTAGAAACTAAATGCATGGCATATGCAGACGACATAGCTATTGTTACAGGTGACCCTAATAACGCTATAACACTGACAGAAAAAGAAGCACATGATTTCGGGTGTGTTTCAGGATATAAATTGAACTATAGTAAAACTCAGATAGTACTGAATAATAAAATCACGATGAACGACCCGAGGATATTTGATCAGGCGAAATATTTAGGGGTTAGTATTAGCGCTAAAATTGAAAATATCGTTGATAATAATATAGAGCCCCTTATATATCGTACCAAGAAAGAACTACTTCGGCTACATAATTTGCATCTAACTATTGGGGGTAGATCTAATGTTGTTAAGATGTTATTTTTTCCTAAGTTTTTATATTTTTTTCGATCTATATGCTTAGAATTTTCCCCACTAATTTTTAAAAACATAGACACTGTGTTTTCACGCTTTGTGTGGGGATATAATAGACCACGCAGAGCACTTAAATGGATTACTCTACCCAGAGAACAAGGTGGATGGTCACTACCTGATTTTAAACTATATTATTGGGCTACAGTGCTAAAATACAGTGTTAGTCTACTAACGGCTAACTTGGTTGGTCGCAACATACCTACTCCGCAAGAACTTATCCTGGGTGATGGAAGAGCTGGTTGTCTGTGGCGCCATAATAATGATGATTATTTAAAAAAAGTAAAATTTAAGACTATTTCTAGTGTCTTTAAAGTATGGGGCAATGTTAAAAAATTAGTAGGCTTAGATCGGTATTCCTATTATACCCCCGTGTCACAGAATACGGATCTTCCAGAAATATTCCAGGATGTATATATGCAGACATGGGCTGAATTAGGAGTTACACAGCTCGGGTGTTTCTTTTCTACTAACGGACTCAAATCATTTGGTGAATTGAAAGTAAATTTTGAGTTGATGAATCTGGACTTTTTTAAATTCCTCCAGGTGCGGGACTTTATATTAAAGAAAGTGGGCGGCCGTATTAAATTTCAACCTTGTCAAATCTATACTAATATAATTAGGAGAGAGCCCAAACCTTTGAGGCGGGTAATCTCAGGAACCACAGCACCAATCACAACACCCAATACAGCGTTGGAAAGGTCAGTTGCAGCAAAAGGATGTAGGCTATGCAGACGCCCACCAT
This sequence comes from Lissotriton vulgaris, assembly GCF_964263255.1. Classification (NCBI taxonomy): domain Eukaryota; kingdom Metazoa; phylum Chordata; class Amphibia; order Caudata; family Salamandridae; genus Lissotriton; species Lissotriton vulgaris. Next base: position 450,122,238 of record NC_141700.1, read on the forward strand.
ATACATTTAAAAGGTAAAAGAACCGTGCCAGCAAAGTAGTCCCTTGTGGGCGTGTCTGCGTTGTGCTGTGGGCGTGTGCTGTGGGCATGACAATCGCTGGGGGCGTGTGGTACGTTCCGCCCTTCATGCCATGTCTCATATCGGATGCTGTGGGAGTGTGCTGGGGGCGAGGGCATGTACGGGGTGTGGGATTACGGAAAAAAAGCGAGCATTGTGTCCAATATTTCATTATTTTTTCTTCCCAGGTTCTGTACCCTGCTCCCTTTAAATACCCCTGCACCCAATAATCATAACTCACCCTTACTCCTTAAAATACCCCAACACCCTTAAACACTAACCCATATTAACCCTATAACTATACCCTGTACCCCAAAACCCAGACCTATCCCTAACCCCTAAAAATACCCCTGTACCCCAAAACCCAAACCTAGCCCTGAACCCTATAAATACCCCTGTACCTCAAACCCAAACCTACCCCTGCACCCTAAAAATACCCCTGTACCCCAAAACACAAACCTAGCCCTAAACCCTAAAAATACCCCTGTACCCCAAAACCCAAACCTACCCCTGAACCCTAAAATACCCCTGTACCCCAAAACCCAAACCTAGCCCTGAACCCTAAAATACCCCTGTACCCCAAAACCCAAACCTACCCCGAACCCTAAAAATACCCCTGTACTCCAAAACCCAAACCTAGCCCTGAACCATAAAATAACCCTGTACCTCAAAACCCAAACCTAGCCCTGAACCCTAATAATACCCCTGTACCCCAAAACCCAAACCCAGCCCTGAACCCTTAAAATACCCCTGTACCCCAAAACCCAAACCTACCCCTGAACCCTAAAAATACCCCTATACCCCAAAACCCAAACCTAGCCCTGAACCCTAAAAATACCCCTATACCCCAAAACCCATACCTATCCCTAAACCCTAAAACTACCCCTGTACCCTATAACCCAAAACTATATCTGAACCCTTAAAATACCCAAACACCCCAAAACATATAGCTCAGTACCCCAAAACATATACCCCTATACCCATACTTACCTTATCCAAACATTAAAAAAACATGCTTTTAACATTCATGCATTTACAACGAATTTTGTTGTAAATGTATGCGTGGTAAAAGCACATAAAATGTAATGCCATGCGCTATAATAGCATTGCAGAGTCATGGTACTTTCGTAATTAAAGTATGCGGAGTGATGGTATGCGGAAAGAAAGTTACGGAATAATGGGTGTTTACCCTCCCCTGGTAAGTACATTGGTGGCACGGCGGCCCACATCTCCAGCAACATACTCATATTTTTTCACCACGATTTGAAAAATGCATAGGTCTCTCTCTTTGATGGCCAGCACCAACATACACTTTTAGACACACCTCCCGCCACAAGTTCTAGAATTGCGAACTTTAGAGCTGAGGCGATGCGTTTGAATCTCGGCTTCAGCTCAACAACCTTTGATTCCAGGCAAATCGCTTTGTCTCCCCGAGCCTACCACAAAACAAATGTGTTCTTCTGTAATGTAAATTGTGCTCATGCCATGTTGTCGAGTTTGCGCTATATAATATTGCAAGGAAAAATAAAGTAGGGAAACTCAAGTTCACACACTACTGAACGCGCACTCTTAAGTGCATCAGCAGTGCACTGTGAATCGGAGCGTTTCACAGGCCTGTCACAGATAAGAAATGCTATCAAAACGAAATCCTACAAAACAATATACTACTGGCTGGCAGCAATTCATACCCGGACAACGTCGGGACGGGCTGCTAGTAATAGATAAACTAAGACTAGCTAATACTCTGAGAATTGGTGAGATATATGTAGGGTTGAATTTATTATTACCCGATGATATGGATAAACATGGGGTGGCATGGCAGACTAGGCTGGGGGTTTCTCCTCAAATTTCTCTTGACGCTTACGAAATGTCACTCACCTGCTTAATGTCCATGAAACTCCAGGCACAATTCTTTAAAACGTTCTTCTCACTTTATTATACTCCTGAAAAAATAGCTAAATGGGGGACTGGGAAAGGAACAACCTGTCCACGATGTGCATTTCCCGCAGCAGATTTAACTCATATGTTCGCTTCATGCCCTATTTTAGCTAAAGTATTAGCAGAAGTTTCTGATTTCCTCTCGAGCATCGCACATTGTAGGGTTAACATTACTAATGAAGAAGTCTTGCTGGGTATAAATAGTATCGCCCGACCACACGAAATTCAAGGGCTGATTTTTGAAGCTATGGCCGTCTTCAGGCTGTGCGTCGCATCAGCATGGATAGATCCGCTACCTCCATCATTATTAGAATGGAGAGCCTGGCTGCTTGCGACCTGCAGCCTGGAGGTTGCCATCTATAGAAACAAAGGGAGGGATAAGCGGAATAGGGGTATGAAGATTTGGGCGCCACTGTTAGCTTGGAGTCAGGAGTTATGATTGTTGAAATAATACACGAGGGCCATCCGCTGCAAATATGATACATCTTCAATCGTATGTTGTCTTTTCTTTCTTAAAACTGTCTATGCTCATTATTGCTTATGTTGTAATAAAAAATGATGGGTACCTGTTCTCCGAGGGTGGGGTGGGGGGTGGGGAGGTATGTATTAAACTTGAAACTCAAATAAAAACTGTTTAAAAAAAAAAAGAGAAAGCCATCACTTTGGCACTTTGCGAAGCCAAACAAGCCTTGTTATCCAAACGTGGCACGAATACCATACATACCGACACTGACTGGTTACACAAACGTTGGAACTTGCTCAGTATAGAGAAGCTAACTTCCCTTTTGGAACACACCATTGCTTCCTTTGAGAGGATTTGGTACCCTTCTTTGAAATTTTTATCAAACACTTTCCAGGAACTCTCTTTCTCAGTGTGACCATGGGTACTCCGTCTTACCAAAGACACCCCAGACACAGCGTAATCCTTCTGTGAAATGGAGTGGCAGCTGGAGATGACCTTTTGATATTACTGTGTAAGCACATCCAACCTTTTCCTTTCATTCACCCTCTCCCTACTACTCCATCCTTACTTCCCCTTTTCTTCTTCAGACCTTATAACTATTATCTCCCCTTGTATGCATTCCTAATTCTTTGTTTCCTCGCTGGCTGGTGGATGTAGGCGAGTGCTTCTGTTACCTGTTTCCTGAAAATCAATAAAAATCAAATTAATCCAAAAAGTCAAAGTGTAAAAAAGAAGGTCCCTTTAAGAAATGTTTGTATGTAAAACTGTAGTGTTATTTCCCAGGCCTCAACCAGCCATGTGACACCCATTTCTCGGACATAAGTCGACTAAGCTATCTTAAAGCAATTCTAAAAGATATGATAATATGCATAAAGGGATAGTAAAAAGTCTAAAAATGCAATTGTATCCATTTAGAAGCAGAAATCAGTCAGAAAGCCAACATTTAAAATCCAATAAAATTTTTATAAAAGCAATGATATTTCTAAAAACAATTTAGGTTGTTAAAAACAGGCTGAATTAAAAGTTCCCACAATTCAAAACTGCCAAATATTTGTGTTCTAAGAGGTAGACAAAACATTGTTGTTCCCAGCAACTGCAGATTATGTTCCCAGAGGTGCACCTCAAATCAAATCCATGGAGCAAGCATGTTTTCGTTCAGCCTCTTCAACAGCTGCAGAAGGAGGGAATACACCCAGGACCTAGTTGGAATCAGCCGATGAAGATCCATGATCCATATCACTAGGAGCAGAAGCATCCATAGATGGCTCATAGAATGTGACATATAAACACACACAAGGGATGCCAAGGGTCTCGAGAAAACTCTAACTATTTAAACACTCATTAAGTGGTGTGCAGAAAGAGATATGTGTTACAAAGAGAGAATATATATAAACCCATCAGCCCACCCATTGGCGGAGTCTCGTCATCTGGGTTTTTTGTATGAACTGGTACTGTCCAGATGTCCCACTGTATGGTATTGTGGGATTCTGGTATAAAATGTGACCCCAGGCCAAAACCAGATATGTGACAACAATTTCTCCTAGTGTTGGCTGCCATGGAGATGTGGCGAACTAAAAGGTAACCACATTTTGCTGTGCTTTGCCCCCTAACCGCCAAAAGTTGGGGGTAAAATTTAATTTGAATGAACAGTTGATCAGCTTCCACCAGGACTGCATAAAAGCTGAACTATCCAGCATATCCACAGTTCACCCTCTACTTCCAGGTGCTCTCGGCATATTTGTGGAAGACAGGAGATAGAATCCTTGGACAATACAGTAAAGACTGAGAAGAAAGAGAATAACACTTCTACTGCTGCTGTAAAGCCCAGGAGGTTGACTGTCTCCTGTGAGGAAACCATGCATTGCTCAGCTAGAGACCGAGGTCAACAGCCTGCAATCTACTGCAATGCTGAACTGCATTCTTTCCAAGAGAGCTGTCCCTCTAGCTGGTATGATTTGCATTTCCGCAGTGAAGAAAGAACTCCACTGTAACCATGCCTGTGTGAGTCTGAGCCTTGCACCCTACATTGTTGTCAATTTATCGACAACCTATGATCTTGTGAGGCTTGTGTGCTACACCAAGTGTGCCCCTTTCTTCTGCAACTGGTGATTGTGCAAGGTCCATGTGCCACACCTACCATTTGCTGTTTACCTCCCCTTGTTTTGATCCACCAAGGTAGGTGAGGTTATATATCACACGTGACCCAATTCTGAGTGGGTCAGAGGGAGTGGAAGCAACTTTAGGCCCTCTGAGGGGCAAGGGACCAGGGTTCGTACTCTCCCTTTACAATAGCATTTCCACGACAACACGAACAGGCCCTTAAATCATCAAGTCCGCTCTTTGTGGTCTCATGCCACCTTACTGTATAGGTGTACTCCCGGTTAGAGAATGTTATGGCTACTATTGGACACCATAATTATTATTGGGCTAGCACAGTGATGTGCTAAAAAATAGCCTCACACACCTCCCAGGTGCCAGGCTTCATCATCGGCCATCTCACGTTCGCCAAAGAATCCTCTAATGGTGAACGAGCAATATTATTAGGGGCTATGATATCACTATTAGTAGGAAACTAAGGTGAAAAAGTAAAAAAGGGGGGGTTCTAAGCAAAAATCCCTACCACCTGACGGTTGATTCTATAAACTTTATCCAGTGGTGATGGAGGGAGGATTAAAAGCACGAAATCTAGGACAAAAATCGCCCTGATATGTGTTGCGTTGGGGTGAGGTTCCGTGACAATTTGAACCCGTGTTTTCAACATTGTCGTAAACTCATAATTTTGGTACCAGTGAACCGCAAATGATCCATTTAGCATATCGTGGTGTTTTCGCTATGCTACGAGCAAGAGCACTCTTGTTATAACCATATTTCTGATTCACCCATGGCATCCATTTTAGATTATGGCATCCATCTTGTATTCTTGCCCTCACATAGTCAATGGACACACAGTGACCTCTGATCAATTCATTTCACTTAAGGACACATAGGCTTTAGCCGGCGATTCACCTTGCTAGTGACACGTGCACCTTAGGACAGAAACGCTGTGGCCGCATGACTCGGCAAAAGCTGCCTCCCCTGCCTGAGGCCAGTCCTGCTATACTGGTTCTCGTGTTCGTTGGCCTGATCATGATTAGGCGGCCGAAGCTGGTAGCCTTGCCCATTTACGACCCTCAAACATTTCTTATCCTGTTTTTCTATCTTCTGCACCTGGCTCTGCTCCTTTCCTTCTGGGCCTTTATTAGGGGGAGGTAACGAAATTTACGATGAGGCGGTCTGGCTCTTGAATGAAAAGACGACATGGGATTATGATTGAACAGTGGGAACCTCTCGTTTGTAATGTTTTGACATCAGATATTGTTGCCGATTCCTGTGCAACGCCAAATATTTATTGTTTAGGACATAAAGTTAAGAAACATACTAGTATGTGGAGAATGTTGCCCCCAGCTAAATAATTTGTATTTAAGGAGCAACCCACTTTGTGCAAATCGAACAGGCTCCTAGATTCTGCCCGTGTGTAGTTTCTGTGACTTCTGTGTCCCTGCAGTAATAAACCTTTGGTCTTTGACGCCACCATCGAGAAGCCCGTGTTTCTGTTTATTTGTGCACCAAGACAGGTAGAACTCAGGGGTTTTCGGGTGTTGTCCCTGACACCTCTGGACAGCAATTATAAGTCCAGAACTCCAATTGACGTCATTCGGTACCGGTCCAAAAGCCTGAAGAGTTCGAGAAGCTTTGTGTGAAGATTCCAGAGGGAGGCGCCCCACTTCATCGATCCCGGCATATCGCAAAAGTGGCCCGACGTTCTCTTCCACGAGGGTTCCCGTTCGGACGGCTGCAGTGGTCCGCTGCCTTGACTGTCGCCCTGTCTTGGACCCGAGGTGCAGACCTTAGTACGGCGAGACGAGACTGGTTTCTCCTTGGTGACGTCTTCAGTGCCTCAGTTAAGTATTAAGTGGTTGCTGGTTGTTTGGTTGCTTCGTAAGGGTTTGCTCCTGTTTGGATAATCCTTTTAGTTCCTTGGTTTGGTTTGGTTTCGTAAGATTATCACTGGTTGTTCTAATTACGATAATCTTTTGGTTTAGTTTGGGTATCGATACATTTGTTCACTTTGGTAGGCCTAAGTTCTTAGTTCGAGTGCGCACCTTTGTTTGTGTTTGTTCTGTGTTCTGGTTTATAAAATGGTTAGTCGGAAAAATTGTATGTTGTCGTGTTTTGGTTGCAACAGGGATTCCCGGTTGGAGGACTCGTGTCTGGTTCCTCCGATTGGAACTCCTCTTTATGATCTTTATTGCAAGCATGGTGTGGGTCCTATATCTTATAATGAGGTGTGGATCCGATACACGGAGAAAGATGGTGTCCTTAGTTGGCCACTACATGGTGGTTTTGAACCCGAAATTCTTGATAATTTAGAAATGAAATTGTTTAAGAAGAAAGCCCGGCCGGCAATGTTTGATTCTTTCCGTTGTTGGCGAAAAGAATCCAAACAGAGAGAAACTAAAAAGTTGAAGAAAGAACAAAAAGAGCAAGAGTTGACTTTAGAACAGTCTGCCAAGCAGCTGCAACTCAATGAATCCGAGAAAGCGATAGAGGTAGCCAATAGAGAGCGTAACTTAGCGATAGACAAGTGCTACCCTGCCTTGCCATCGAGTGCAGCTAAGACAGTGGAGGACCCTGAAAAGGATCCCTTGTTGTCTTACTTGTTGAGGTCACCTCCACCATATGCACAGGGTGCTACGGCTCCACCTTTGCCGAATGTTTTGTTACCGGTTGCTGGTCAGCCTGGTGTACCTGCTCCTGCTCCCCTGAATCAAGCTCCTGTACTCCCTGTGGTTAACAATATTCCTCCGGCACCCCCTCTTTCAGGGTTGCCAGCTCCTCTGCCTGTGCCTGTACCACTAATACCTGTTGTTTCGCAAGCTACTTTGCCTGCTACCCCTACTATTGCTGTTTCCTCTGTTCCGACTACTACTCTACTTCAAACTTCTGCAAGCTATGTGACTCCGCTTTCTGTTCGTCGGAGAATCACTGATTCTGTCTCTAATATTCTATCTCCCTTTTACAAAACTCTGATTAGGAGTCCTGCCTCTGAATCTGTTCAGAGACGTAGTCCGCTTCCTAGTATTGAAGAACGAGGAATATTAGATTCTACTGCCCTTAGGTGGGTTTCGAAAGTTGGAAGGTATAATATACAAGATATATTAGATACATTTATGCAATGGAATGAACCAACACAGCGCTATGTGTTTGATGTTATGTGTTCCCTTTTACGTGAAGAGTGGGAGGAGAATGATTCTGAACAAATCCCGGATGAATTAATTCATGTTCAACAAAAATTCGCTGCAGGTATGATAGTTGGTCAAGAGATAAAAGAAGCAATGGAGCTGATTTTCGATTTTAGGTCTGATCCTTCCCTCCGTTCTCCAAGAGATTTAGAAAAACGTAGCCCAAAACAAGGTCGCCAATATCCCATGAGAGAAGTTCCGCCAATATGGCGCGAAGCTATACAAGCTGATGCGGTCAATGGTATTGCAGCCGCTCCGGCCCAATTCCAGAGAGTGTGGATACACATTCCGTGGAAACGAGCCGAAGTTTTAGCAGTAAAACAGGCCTTGCCAGATCCGCGTAAAAATCCCGCCGGATATTACAAAGAGCTGGCTCAGACGGTTGAAGCTTGCGTAATGAATTTAGCGGACATTGACATGTTATTTGGTAATGTAGTACCGCAACCAATTTGGGCTAAAATTCGTAAAGAAAATCATCCAGTTGCCCTAGGTGGTGATTGGGCAGCTATAATAGCGGCAGATGGTCAACAAATTGGTGGTTCTAAACCCGAACCTCTAATTGCTAATTTGCCCGGTAGAATAATAGACTTAATGAAAACTCTGATGCCAGCATTGCGCGTTAACTGGGACAAATTGTCCGCATGCAGGCAGAAGAAGGACGAAAGCGTCTCCGACTTTTTCACTAGATTTGAAGAAACTTTCGTAGATCACAGTGGTCAGGATATGAGCACGGAAGGAGGCCAGAGATTATTTGTTGATAAATTTGTGCACAATCTGTTACCAGAGCTCAGTAATAAATTAAAAGATTCTGAAAGTGCGTGGGCTGTCTCTACAACTGCGCAAATACTTGCAACTGCCCAGTACTATGAAAATAGGGATAAAGAAGAGAAAGAAAAGTCAGAAAAGAAAACAAAAGATTTAAAAACTAAAGTCCTTTTGCAGCAGGCATATCCGCCTCGCACGAATCAGACAAACACACAGCAAGGGCCATACCAGAGGACCGACTATGGTTCTCAGAGACCGCAATACCAATGGAATCAATGTGCTTACTGCAAAAAGGAAGGTCATTACAAGAATGAGTGTCCAGTATTAGCACAAAATAATGCTGCTGCAGCTCAGAGAGGTCGTGGTGGTTCTACGCAAAATTCTAGAGGTCGAGGACGAGGTGCTATGCCTCCGCAAACGAATGATCGTCCTTCTAATTATTTTGATCAGCGAAATGGACAATCTGCACAACCAACTAGATCTCAACAGTATCACGTTGAGGATTACTGTGAAGTTAGTGATGAATTTCAGCAAAATGTGTACTAGGACAGCCATGGACAAAGAGAGGGAGTAGTATCAGTTCCAGTAGATCAGAGTGGGCCTTATGTCGCAGTAGCCACATCAGGTGTAGTCGAACTGTTTCTGTTGGATACTGGTGCAGAAAAAAGTTCTATCATACATGCGAAACTCCCTGGCGCACCTTTGTCCGGCTTAACAAATGTTTCAGTAGGTTTTTCAGGCGCCCCTGTTCACAACCCCGTATCTGGTCCTTTGTCTATTTCTGTTGGACCTCGTCAATTGAAAGCACCCTTGATTTTGACGACCGGTTGTAATGAAAATCTGCTTGGTTTAGACTTGTTAAAACGCCTATACGCGACTTTGTACTGTTCTCCGTCAGGAGTACAGCTTACATTGGGTAAGAGAATCATCTCCCCGATGTACTTGTCAATGGATGCGCTCCCACTGGAGCTGCGTTCTCTCCCTGATACTCTTTGGGCGACTGGTCCTAATGATGTAGGTCTTTTGGAAATTCCACCCTATGTAGTAACTTTGAAAGCAAATGTCAAATTTCCACGAATCCCACAATACAAGATCTCTAGTGAAGGTGAACGTGCGCTTTTATTGATAGTGCAAGATTTGATCAAGAAAGACGTAATAGAGGAAACTAGAGGAAATGTCTGTAACAGCCCTGTACTGCCAATTCTAAAACGCACTGATCCTTCAAAACCTCCAGTCTATAGATTTGTAATTGACCTTAGAGAGGTTAACAAAATTGTGATTCCACAGTTTCCTGTGGTTCCAGACATTACTGCATTGTTAACGCTGATTCCTGCTACAGCCACATGGTTCTCAGTTATCGACTTAAAGAATGCCTTTTTCAGCATTCCGATACCCGAAGAAAGCAGAGATATTTTCGGCTTCTCTCTAGGAGGTCGAAGCTTCAGGTTTAAACGTGCTCCACAAGGCTATTGTGAAAGCCCGTCTATTTACAGCCAAGCATTAAAAAGTCAGTTAGATTCTTTTGTACTTCCTCCTGGTTCTGCCTTAGTGCAATATGTCGATGATCTTCTAGTGGCTGCCGATGACAAGGAAACTTGCAAAGCAGCTACAATTTCCCTATTGCATCATTTGTGTGACTTAAATCACAAGGTGTCACCTTCAAAAATGCAATACTGTTGTCAAGAAGTGACCTACCTAGGTCATCTCCTGTCAAAGGAGGGAAGAAGGTTGACCCCAGAGAGAATAAAAGCAATTACGCAGATGAATGTTCCTAGCACACAGAGAGAAGTGCGAGCGTTTTTAGGCATTACCTCATACTGCAGGCAATGGATCCCAAATTTTTCTCTTTTGGCAAAACCATTGGTGGCCTTGACTGGAAAAGATGTTCCGTGTCCGGTGCCATGGTCTGCCGAATGTCAGCAAAGTTTCTCTGAGTTACGAAATGCACTGTGTTCAGCTCCGGTGTTGGGAACACCCGACTACAGTAAGCCATTTACACTCTATGTTCACGAGAGAGAAGGTTGCGCGTTGAGTGTTCTGACGCAACGATTTGGTGATAAACAACGCCCTTGTGCGTATTTTTCATCAACATTAGACCTGGTAGCCAGAGCGTTGCATAGCTGCTTGAGAGCTACAGCAGCAGCTGCAGCGTCCATTCGACAATCTGCTGGTTTGGTCATGAACAACATGCTAGTGGTCATGGTTCCACATGCCGTGGACACACTCATGAACCGAACCAAGACACAGCATCTTACCAGTGCTAGATTATCAGGCTATGAGCTGACACTGCTAGCAAGTCATATTCAGATCAAAAGATGCAATGTATTGAATCCAGCAACATTGTTGCCGACTAGTCAGGAGTCGAGTGATTCTGAACCACATGACTGTTGTTTCAGAACTGAAGAGGAGACAAAAGGACGAATTGATCTTAAAGACACTCCATTGTCAGATCCAGATGGCACGTTGTATGTTGACGGGTCTTGTTTTAAATTGGAGAATGGTGATGTGACAGCTGCCTACGCAGTAACGACTTTGAGTACGATTGTGGAGACTGCAAGAGTGAGTCAGAATTCTGCCCAAGCAGCAGAATTAATTGCATTGACTAGAGCGTGTGTTTTAGCTAAGGGAAAGAGAGTGAATGTGTTCACAGATAGTCAGTACGCGTTCGGTGTAGCGCATAGTTTTGGCCGATTGTGGAAGGAAAGAGGTTTTATTACGTCCCATGGGACTAAGATCCAGCACGGTCAGCTAGTCAATGACTTGTTGGTGTCTCTAACCTTACCGACTGAAGTTGCGATTGTGAAGTGCAGTGCTCATCGAGCAATCACGGATGATGTTGGTCGTGGAAATGCCTTTGCTGATGAGACAGCTAAACAGACAGCTAGAAATACCATGAGTGGGATGTATGTTGCAACGTCTGCAAGATGGTTTACTGAATCAGGAATGTGTGAGGACACAATGGAAAGTGTGAAAGCAATTCAGGATGAAGCGACTGAAGAGGAAAAGCTTGCATGGAGAGAGAATACGGGTAAATTGGACTCGAGTGGCTGTTGGATTGATTTGTCGGAACAGCAGCGTTGGATGTTGCCTGATGCGTATGTGCTTGCAGTGGTAACGATGGCGCATGGAGCAGCGCACATCAGTTCTAAAGGGATTTGTAAGATGTTGGCTCCAGTCTGGAAGAATGATGGAATTGGTAAGTGTACAGAAAGAGTGGTGAGAAATTGCATGGTATGCCTGATGCATAATCCTGGCAAGGGAATCCCCACACCCGCTGGTCACTTCGCTCCTCCTTCTTGCCCCTTCGAAGTGATTCAGTTGGATTTCATCCACATGGATCGATGTAACAACCTTAAGTACGTCCTAGTGGTAGTCTGTGCTTTTTCAAGGTGGATTGAAGCATATCCACTCAAAGATAATACTGCCTTATCCACTGCCAAAATCCTCCTAAAAGAATACTTCCCTAGGTATGGTATGCCACGGATTGTATGGTCAGATAATGGGAGTGAATTCGTAGGGAAAGGTATGCAGAGTGTGTGTGCAGGCTTGAGTATCAAGCAAAAGTTTCACAGTGCGAGTCACCCCCAGTCAGCAGGTTTAGTTGAAGGCTACAATGGCACCCTCAAGCTGAAACTGGCCAAGATACAAGCCTCAACGGGCTTGTCCTGGCCAGATGCATTACCTTTGGCCCTGTTATCCACAAGAGCGACGGTGCATTCCCGAGTAGGGCTTAGTCCCTATGAGATTGTGTTCGGTCGGCCTGCTAATGTTTGGGGGGTACCAAGACCTAGGGAGTTTAAGCAACTGGAATACCCAATGCTAATTGATTACCTTTTTGACTTGACTGCTAAATTGAGTCTCATTCACCAACAGGTTTTCGATGCATTGCCAAAGCCTCCGGAAAGTCCAGGTCATCAGCTGAAACCCGGCGACTACGTCGTCATTAGGAACTTTGGACGGACCAGAAATCTCCAACCCAGATTCGTCGGCCCGTTCCAAGTACTGATGGCAACAAGGACTGCTGTACGTGTGGCTGGAAGAAAGAACTGGGTCCACGCGACACATACCAAGCGTGTACCCCTTCCACTCCCTTATGATAACTGGGTGAGAAAAGGAATTGGTGCCTCTGAAACCGAACCAGTTCCTAGATACGTTCCTTTCAGCGATGCAGAACTGATAACTGATTCACCGAACTCTGACTCCCCTTCTGAAACTGCTCCTTTGAACACTGAACATTTGTCCTCTGCATCAAACGAACATTTGCCATCTGCGAACTCGAACATTGTAACTCCTGCTGAAAATAGACTATTTCCGGATCAAACGACTCCAGGAAAATTGAGATACAACTTACGTTCTCACTCAAAGGACAAATAAAGCAGGAAACTGCATTTTTTTTTCACATTTGATCTATCACATTACCTCCAGCCAGGAAGCTTGCTATTCATATTTTATATTTCTTTGTTTGTTTCTGTTGTTTCTGTTACCTTGCCGTCTGGGTCGCCGTAGGGTCGTGGCTTTGTGCCTAGTTGAATCTGCGGGGGCCAGACACAAGGTTGGTCTTTCTGTTAGTTCTGGGAACTCCCAGGGCTGATAGAGGCATTTTCAACTACGTACATATCATCAGTGGTCGCGAGCGGTTGTAGAAGATGGAGTTTCCTGGGCTGCACCGAGAGAATGTAATTTATGTTCGCAGAAATAGACTCTACAAAATTCTTCATAACAAATGTTTTCTGATGCAATGTGCAATTACGTTTTTGATTGTTTTAATAACGTTGGTGGGTGGAATCGTCTTTGGTGTTCATTTAATTTTGTCACCGATAACAACTACAGTACCTCCCCTTAATCTTGTTACTCCTACTACTGTTTCTTTTCATTCCTTTCATCCGTTCCCCGAACATGAGCAAGCTCGACGCTCAGAATTCATAAATAACACTTTTGTACAGCTCTTGCATCAACACCAACTGGTAGTTAACACAACAGACTGCTGGGTATGTGGTTTGATACCACAAACTATGGATAAAGGCATTCCCTACCTGGTCTTGCCTTTTAGCTATAATGGATCATGTCGGGCCTTCCAAACTGTATTTGTCTATGCTCTCGAGACCTATCCCCCGCGTCCTCCACGTTCCGCTAAGTATACCTCCGTTAATAAAGCCTTGATAAAGGGAATAACTGACATGATTAAAGACGTCAATAACTCCCCATCTGTCCCTAGAGATGAACTACGAGTTTATCTGAGTTGGAATTCTACGGAGTATAGCATTAGTTTGGGTGAAAGCAAGCGTAAGAGCTCCACTCCAGTCTGGGTCGTACCTCACCGAGGTCAATTCTGCTTGCAAGGTAATGGGAGAAATCCAAGAGCTCGGCTAGGGAAGAGTGACTGTGTTGAGACTTATGTGTATCCGTCAAACTCTTCCCCTGCCTTCCTCACTGCTAAGGGTACCTACTTCATTTGTCAGGATAGGGCATATACATGGTTGCCTGCTGACTTTTCAGGTTCATGCTATATTGCTCGACTGTTGCCTCCGACATACACTGCTTCCCCAGATTATCACAAGACCAGAGTAGCAAGAGGTGTTTTCAGCAAAGAAGATACCGCTGGTCAGGAAGCCGGAGACTTTTTCAAAGGTTTCCTTCCGTTCTGGGGTCCTATGGCCAATAGTAGAAATCTACGTCAGCTAACACGAGTAGTTGAATCTACTATTACAGAAACTGCTGGTGCCCTTAGTAATTTAACAGCTGAGCTCCAGGCGGATCGTCTCATGACGTTACAGAATCGTATGGTTCTTGACGTAATACTTGCAGATCGAGGTGGGGTATGCAGAATGATCCAATCGAGCTGCTGTGTTTATATTCCCAATAATGCTCTGACAGTGTATGAAGCAATCTCTAAGCTACACAAGATTTCCGACTCTATTCACGTAGACAAGGGAAGTTGGTCCTTAATGGAATGGCTTTGGACTCTACTATCAGCGTGGGGATGGAAGGTTCTGATGGTCGTTGGTATTATCTTAGTATTCCTATTCTCGTGCTGCCTTATTATCCAATGTGGTCCCGCTTTGTGTAGCCTCTGTGCTGCAACCTGTCTTAGAAAACCACCTGTGTTTGGAGACAAGGTGCGAGAAAGGATGATGCTGCAACAACATATCACTGACCTAATGAACATCGAGATAGACTCTGACATAGACTGAGTAATTGCCTATGTAAGGGCAAAAGGAGGGTCTGAGGTTCCGTGACGATTTGAACCCGTGTTTTCAACATTGTCGTAAACTCATAATTTTGGTGCCAGTGAACCGCAAATGATCCATTTAGCATATCCTGGTGTTTTCGCTATGCTACGAGCAAGAGCACTCTTGTTATAACCATATTTCTGATTCACCCATGGCATCCATTTTAGATTATGGCATCCATCTTGTATTCTTGCCCTCACATAGTCAATGGACACACAGTGACCTCTGATCAATTAATTTCACTTAAGGACACGTAGGCTTTAGCCGGCGATTCACCTTGCTAGTGACACGTGCACCTTAGGACAGAAACGCTGTGGCTGCATGACTCGGCAAAAGCTGCCTCCCCTGCCTGAGGCCAGTCCTGCTATACTGGTTCTCGTGTTCGTTGGCCTGATCATGATTAGGCGGCCGAAGCTGGTAGCCTTGCCCATTTACGACCCTCAAACATTTCTTATCCTGTTTTTCTATCTTCTGCACCTGGCTCTGCTCCTTTCCTTCTGGGCCTTTATTAGGGGGAGGTAACGAAATTTACGATGAGGCGGTCCGGCTCTTGAATGAAAAGACGACATGGGATTATGATTGAACAGTGGGAACCTCTCGTTTGTAATGTTTTGACATCAGATATTGTTGACGATTCCTGTGCAACGCCAAATATTTATTGTTTAGGACATAAAGTTAAGAAACATACTAGTATGTGGAGAATGTTGCCCCCAGCTAAATAATTTGTATTTAAGGAGCAACCCACTTTGTGCAAATCGAACAGGCTCCTAGATTGTGGCCGTGTGTAGTTTCTGTGACTTCTGTGTCCCTGCAGTAATAAACCTTTGGTCTTTGACGCCACCATCGAGAAGCCCGTGTTTCTGTTTATTTGTGCACCAAGACAGGTAGAACTCAGGGGTCTTCGGGTGTTGTCCCTGACACCTCTGGACAGCAATTATAAGTCCAGAACTCCAGGGACCCTAGGCCGACATGAGGGTAAATGACTGTGATACGGACACCAGATAGATAGTGGGTTATTGAGCCACGAGCACGTGCGCTTGGCTCCTTTTATTAACTGTGTCACGTGATGTAGTGACATCAGTGGTGGGTGGGTGTTAAGTGTAGGCTTACATTTCTTAACCCTTAACTGTGTCAGCTAGGACACAACATTCCTCCCAAAATTTGATAAAAATTAAGGAAAGACAAAAGTCCGAACCTGTGGGAGAAAATATACAAATATACAATAATTACAGATTTACATTGAGTCTCTTCAGCTGCTTGCTTGATGACGACGATGGAAATTGCTGCTGAAACTTTTAATTCTTCTTGGCTTGACGTCTTGGTTCTTATTGGGCGTGCACTTGTGGACTTGCGCCGTGGAAGTGTGTTGGTCAGTCCACTGAGATGTTGTTTTTGAGGATGACGTCAACAGGATGACCAGATGTTAGACTGGGATGATGTTGTCTTCCGCTGGTCCGTCGGTTTCTTCACTGTCAGCAGCTTGGCTTCACATTACAAAGATGGAGTGTCTGAAGGACATTCTTCTCACTAGGACGCCTCTCCCTCGGGTGTTCTCCTGCCACGAGATGTTCCGGAGGCCCTTTACATCAGGTTTCCACTGGGCTGGGTATTATTCCACAGCGTTGCTCCAACTCCACAGTCTGCGTGTGAATGGAGGAGACGATGGGGGTACTACCTCTCAAAGTCCGTAGCTCCACCTGGAGGGTAGTTGTTGACTCCTGCCTTTGCGCACAAGTTTCTCTTCTTCCTGGGATGTGCAGGTTAGACGGCGATGGATCCATCTCTCATGTTGGGACCCTCTGCCACTGGTGTCCCTGAGGCCTTTGCCCCTTGGATCTCCATGGGCTGGTGTGGATTGGTCAGTTCTCCTTGTTCAGGACATCTGAGCTCCCTCCGCTTCCAGACTTCCGCTTGATCCCAAAGGTGGGTGTTGCCAATGGTCTGGCCTGTGCTTGTGACTGGGTAGCTGTTCCGTTCTTGGTGCTATCAGTGTTCTCCTGGACGTGCGGGTCACTGTACACGATGTTGTGGTGTGTCACCTTTTCTTCTTCTTGTAGGTGTGTGGACTTGTTACACCTTTCTTCACCTTTTCCAAAAGTTGTTGAGGATGGCGTCATGCCACATGACTTCTTACTTCAGTTCTTTTCTTCATGGCATCGTGCCACTCTTCTCCCTTCTCCTTTTTGCGACACAGTGCGGTCACCTTTCTTTCTCTGTCTTGCTAACCAGGCTTCTTCAAGCAGCGTGCACTCCGCCTGTTTCCGTCTGGTCTTGTCCTGTCTTTAGGACACCGTCTTCTCTCCACTCTTCTGTGACTGGACCGGTCATTACGATCTTCTCTCTTGCCTCCTATTACTTCTAGTTATTGTTGGTGTTGCGTCCGTTTCTCCGGGTCTTCTGATCTCTCAGCTCACGGTCGTCTTCTGGCAGGACATGTTCATCCTGACTTGGCAGAATTTCTCCTTTCTTCTGTGGCGACCATTTTGGGTGATCGGCTTTTGTTTGGGCGCCCCTCTGGCTTTTCGGATCATCCTTTTTTGTGGGCGATCTTCTTTGCTACCAGATGGGGTGGACAGCTTCCTCTTCGTGAGTCTTCTCGCTATCCGCGATCATTGGGATCGCCATGTGATTCTGCTGCAGTGCTTTTTGCGTTGGCGCAGTTTCGCCTGCGCTCTTGGTGTGCTCTGCTTTTTCCGGAGGGTTAACTTCACCTCTCCATAGACCTTCTCCGGTGGATGCACTTCTCGTGCCCGCTTCCGGTGAGGCTCTTTAGCTTCTTGGGGCGTTGACCGTGCTTGGTTACTTCGCCTCCTTTTGGCTGTGGGGTAACTTTGCGTTACTCTTCCGTTGCACGTCAGTGTGCATTGCAGTGGCAAGTTCTGGCTTCACTTGGTACCGTTGTGATACATCTTCAGTGTAGCTTTGTTCCTTGCAGTTCATTAGATTCTTTGGCGTTGTCGCTCTTCCACTTGCTTGGCGTTGTCGCTCTTCCACTTGCTTGGCATTGTCGTTCTTCCACTTGCGTGTCACACTTTTCTTCTTCACACTTGGGTACTTGCCTCGCACGTCTTCTGGTGCTTTGGGTGTGGCTTCCTCTCTGTTAGACGCTGTCCTGTGGTGTCCGCGTCCGGGGTACACTTGCGCGCTTCCAGTTGGTTGCCTTTGAATCTTGCTGCTTGCGGTGGACGTCTTGATTCTCCCTCGCCGTCCAGCGTGAGGTTGTTTTCTCTCCTGCGGTTGCGGTGAACACCTGTGGCGCCCAGGCGTCACCTCAGCAGTGATGATGTGTCTCCGTCCTTATCGCTGCAGGCTTGTTCTCCCTTGTAGGCTTTCCCTTGTGCTGTCTTGTGCTTGTTTGCTGATTGGATCTATTCCAGGCTGTGATTGCTGAAGGTCTGTTTTACTCTGTAGACCTTCCTTGGTATGTCCAATGCTTGTTTGCTTCTTGTGGCTTGTTTTTTTTTTTTTGGTGCACTGCTCTCCATCGTCCACTAGATGGCAGTGTCGGTGAGCTTTGCTGGCAGTCTACATTGTTCCGTTTTCTTCTGGAGCTTCCCTCGGCTCCTCCGATGGATCTGCCGGGATTGAGCTGACTTGCATGGGAGCCGGTGGTGCTGCAGCAACTCCGGTCTCACTGGTGTCCCTGGGCAGTGGACATTGAGTGGGAGGCGCTGTCTCCTCTCTGCAGGTCTCGAGGAAAGTCACCGACTTGGGGGAAAACATGGGACTGCTGTAGTGTTCTGTTTTGCGCGCTGGCTGCATTTGTCCATTGGCCGTGCCCCCCCCATGGAAGATCACGCACTGCTCCGGGGGTGCTTCACACTTCCCTAGGCGTTTGCAGGCTTTTGGCTCCTGGCTGAGGACCAGGAGGCGGGCCGCTTCTCTCAGATTGCCGGTAGGGTAATCGGCCGCATGCGGATGCACTCGTCAGTCTTTGGGCCTCACCCCCTTACCGCTGGTTTCTTCCTCACGCTGCGCGGCGGGGGATGGGTGTCAGCGGTGTTCTCCGGGCCCTTTCTGTCTTCGCAGCCACAAGCCGCACACTAACACCGCTCACCGCCCCCCCCCTTCGCAGCCGAGTCTCCGGCCTCACTCGCAGCACGGGAGACGGGGGGGCGGGCTGCACTCGAGTTCACTGCGGGTGGGGATACCGGCCTCTGTCTCTCTTCCCTGTTGCCGCCGCTTCACTTAGGCAGGCCGGGCAGCATCCCTCATCGCAGCGGGTGGGCTCCGCTTACCGGGCATTTCTTTGCGGCGTGTCTGCACTTCTTCTCTGGCCACAGCAACGGGTGAGCTCCGCTTTCTTCACTCGGTGCCCCGCAGCTCGCCACACGCTGCGGGCGCTTTTCTTTCTATGTTTCTTCACCCTCCCTGCTGCGCTTCACACACCGCACGGCGGGAGACGCTGCAGGCAGTCTTTTCTTTTCGGCACCATGGCCATGCGGGTGGGCTCCGCTAATGTTCAGTCATGAGGGGGGTCGCTCCTGGCATGCGCGACCCCCCGGGGCCATTCACCGTACCCGGGCTCACCTCTGTCCTCCGGGCCTTATTATTAGTTGCGGCCATGACGGGTGGGCTCCGCCCGGCCAGCACTCATCTCCGGGGCGCAGTCGCGGCCGGTGCAGGTGGGCTCTGTCCGGTCCGCTTTCCTTATCGATGACTCGGCCCGGGGCACGGTACACGCCCCACGGGCCTCTCAGCGGCCGTTGCCTCCTCTGCAGGGGGTGCCCTTCGCTCGGGCAATATTCTCTCCCCCCTCTCAGCAGTGACTAGCATGCCGGGGCTCAGCTCATCCCTCGTCGCCACTGTTGCGTTGGGGCCCTAGGCCCACATGAGGGTAAATGACTGCGACACCAGATAGATAGTGGGTTATTGAGCCACGAGCATGTGCTCTCGGCTCCTTTTATTAACTGTGTCACGTGATGTCATGACATCAGTGGTGGGTGGGTGTTAAGTGTAGGCTTACATTTCTTAACCCTTAACTGTGTCAGCTAGGACACAATAATATGTTGCTCATTCTCCGCTAGGTCAACATGTTTCAGCCCAGTAATGGACCCATCCGAGATTCTGGGCTTTCTTCAGGACCGTACCCACCCCAATATTGACCCTATAATATTTCCTTAAACGCAGAGTTTACTTTGCACGCATACAATACCCGAATGACTCTTCGTCCACATTGGGTTTCATCCAAACCTGAAGGAACCTTATCCTCACTGATTAGTGATAACACCCCATGGAGGGAAGGGGGAGGGAGTCCTGTAGTCAAACCTTTGTCAAGGTACTCCCACTCTGGGACCTACTCTGTAACCCTGTTCTACTCCCTGCGGTTGGTGAGGAAATGCCCCACTGTAGTGAGCCACCCGGCAGATGATGTCAGCGCACACGCTGAAGCAGTGAACTCTCTCAGCTATAAATAAACGGACGTCCTGCCACTTATGTGGAGTTCAGATAGTGATTCCTAGTGTTCGGCTTTTGATCAATGCACGCACGCAGGCAGGCTGGGCATATCCTGGGAATCCCTCCATGCATGCCCTTTACTTTGGTGTCAAGGGAACTCCTTCCCACAAGCTACAAGGCAAATACTCCCGCCTGCCGGCTGAATCCTCATGTCCCCTACAACTCCCACAGATGAGCAGAAGTAACTCAGCTGTGCACTCATGACCCTTGTGAGTTTGTGGCACTGCCCAGTATTGCTCACAGCCGTGGGATGAGTCACAGCCGCCCACAGAGTCAATTCAATTCAATTCAATGGATCTTTGTTGCGATTCAATAATTGTATCCATAAAAGCACAGGTCAGATAAATCAAATGTAAAAATGCTTTAAAGTCTATGGAAGCACAGAAATATAAATAATGACAATATCATAAAAATATACACATAAGAGGTAAAAGGAGATGACATGTGGAAGATGCACATAAGATGATTTTTGCCACTCACTTATAACCATAATTACAGGGACATATTAAGATCCAGCCATCATTAGTCACCCATTCACATACGTGCACGAATTGCTGCTTTCAAAAAGGAACCTTCTCTGATGATCAAAATGTCTTCTTCTAATCTAAGAATTTTAATGTAAGCTGTTTTATAGTCAATAATGGCAGTTTCCTTAAAAAACGGAATTAAAAACAGTTTTGTGTACATTTGATAAAAATTGCAAAAGAATAAAAAGGGTACCATGGTTTGTTTACTATGGTTGTCACATGGGCACAACGTTTTATCAAGTTTAGCACTGTACCCTAATGGAAAACAAAGCGTGTGTTTCACAGTATCTGCTCGTAGGCGAAACAGCAATCCTCTTTCCCATCGATCAATATTCTTCAAGAGATAACCTGATAGCAAATTGGATGTCATATTCTCTATTGACATATACCTTGCTACTGATGATTTCAACAAGTCTTCATCATGTCTTAACCTATTATACTTTTCATATAACATCCCTTGGAGCGATTTTTTGCTTACGCTACCCATATCACTTGGGTTTAAAAAGAGGTGTTACACTAATCAGGCTTTCCCGTACGGCGGAAAGCCACGGTATATCCATCCCCTTTTTGCAGTTGAGGCAATCCGAAATGATACTTCTTGTTAGTGTTGCTGCTGCGTTCTGCCAAACTTTAAGCCAAAATATGGCTGGCCGGGCTCTAATAAAATTCTCAATGTATGTCAAATTTAACTCCCCATGACAGATGGACTATGATGCAGTAATGAGGGCACCCAGCAGTTTCCTGCTGAATCTATTTTCCTCGCTTTGAATGCCCTTGCAGCCTGTGTAACCCCAAACCTCTGCCCCGTAAGTTGCAACCGGGATGCATTATAATTTAAAGATTTTAGTGATGGGTAGTACTGCCTCAACTTTTTTAAGTTGGGGTAGTGACAATACTGAGTTAATCGCTTTTGCAAATTTACCCCTACTGTGAGCCACATGAGTAGTCCAGGAGCCATTAGCTGCAAATACCAGACCCAGGTATGAAAAAGTGCAAGTGCTTTGTAAACGTTCATTGCCTATAGCAAATGATTTATTAAAGTGCTTCTTTGGGCCACATGCCATTTAAAGGATTTGTTAAAATTAGTGCGAAGATCTAAAGCATCCATAAATCAGCAAAGCCCTGTGTTAAAGTGCGCAGTGCGTTTGGAGTGCAGCCCATTAGGACCGCATCATCTGCATATATTAAGGTGGGGAGAATGCTACCATTAATAATAGGGACATAATTAGTCCCTGCCTGACCCCTCTGCCAATAATGATATCTTCAGACACCTCCCCGCCTTTAACAATCCACACCCGGGCCTTTAAGTCCCAATGTAAATATGCTAAAAAATGAACTAAAACTTCGTCCAACCCGTATTTTAAAAGAATAGACAAGAGATGTGACCTGTTTACCAAATCAAAGACGGAGATTAAATCCATGAACGCCAAATAAATAGAAGATTTCCGTGCCACACTATATTTACCAATGGCTAAATTAAGGTTTAGACACTGTTCAACAGTGCCTAATTTGCTTCTGAAACCTAGTTGGCAGGAATTTAGGATATGTTCATCCTCAGCCCAGGCCCTAATCCTATTAAACAGGATTCTCCCAAGAAATTTTAAAGTATTATCAATCAGGGAGATCGGTCTATAACAGCTTAGGTTGGAACAATCACCTTTTTTAAAAATAGGGACAATAATACTAGTAGACCATGTGCAAGGAATTGAAGCAACAGTTAAATTATTAAAAACATTCAATAGGAGGGGTGCCCAAAATGTTGGTTTGTGTTTAATAAGGTCAATCGGTAGCCCATCGGGACCAGGAACTTTATTGCCCAAACTTTGCTGTATGGCTTCCTCTACTTCTGATACAGTTATTTCAATCCTAGATGGTCTTTGATAGTTGTGTGAGTCCTCATTCCCTGTTGTAGCTTGATAGATCTTTGAAAAATAGGATACCCATGCTTCACTAGAGATTGTACAACTTATAGAAGTTAATGTGAGGCCCACAGATCTCATATCCTTCCCTGCCAGCCAAAAAACATTTCCTTTGTTAAGTTTGGCGGCACATGCAAGGTTATCCCATCTCTCTTTTAAAACAACGTCTTTCCGTTGATTTGTAAAGAGCTTATATTGATATCTCAGTGAATTAACAAGTATCTGGTCCCTTGGTGCGGTCGCGAGGGCCTTGCGAAGATCCCTATTGGCTCTAGAACAAGCACAATCGAACCAACGAGGGCCCCAATTGGGATCAGTTATTGGTCTTGATAACATTTGTTTGATGCCCCCACACAGTTGGGCAAAGGCGTCAACTACCACAGGATTATGGTCGCCTGGTAACAGACAACTCTCAATAAGTGTTAGGTGAGTTTTTATCATTCTGCAAAATAAGTGGTTGTTATTAACACCTCTCCAGACGACTCTTAACCCCTTGCATGCTGATGACAGCTCCCAGCCGTCATGCACTACGGTGCTCGTGTGCTGATGACGGCTTGGGGCCGTCATAAACCCGCCCACTCGCGATTCTGCCGTACAGGTGCAGAATCGCGGCTGCATGGAAGGGGTTAAATTATCAGCTGCATGCACTAAATTACTGGCCCCACATTATTTCCTGAATTTTGGCCTGGGGGCAACTCTTAAAGTGGTGGCAATAGGGTTATGGTCACCCAAAAATGTTTGTATGACCTCAGCATTTATCAGGCAGTCTACCAATAAAGAGAAAATGAACACATAATCAATTGTAGAGGCACAGCCTCACCCTCTATAAGTTGGTACAATATGATTGTCTTTGTGAGGTACCGCCACAGTTTCCAATATATTTATTAAATTAGAGTTAGACAGGTGGGCCAACAATTTAGCCCCCCTATTGCACGGGCGTTTATCTACGAATAGTTCCTTATCTAACATATTACTATTTGAGATATTTACGTTAAAATCACCACCTAAGAAAATGGCAGCTACTTTGTCAAACAACCTTTGCCTTTGCAAATTCAAAATAAAATTGAACAAATTAGTGAAATTTCCATTCGGGACAGTATAACAATGATTATCATAAAAATTAATAAGACAAATAGATACACAACTAGTGTAAATTAGCGTCTGAAAATTATCATTATCAGTTGTTAAGGCTTTGGCAGTACCACCTGCGGAAATTTTAATCCAGATCGAGAGCCCGCCTGACGGGCGACCCATCTTGGGAATGGGGGCAATTATATTAAAACATTCAAACCCTTCTTGGTATAATTCCCGTGTTACCCAGGTTTCTTGCAGCATTAAGATGTCATATTTTTGGACTGTAATTACCCATTCATCTAATTCAATTTTAGATGCCAGACCAGCAATATTCCAACACCGGATATTTAGATTAAAATCATTTTCGGCATTTTCAGCAATGTGTTGATAAGCTAGGCCTAAACATGCAGACCTAGCTGGAGGAGAGTTAGTGGCATCAGGTAAGAGGGAAGCATTCAGTCAATCCTGGTCATCGAGGCCGGACAGGGCAGAAAACCCATTATGTACGGTCATTTGAGGTACCTCCCGTATTGCCATATTTGACATATTTGATACAGGCTTGTAAAAATAACCCAATGGGAGTGACCAAATAAGAGTGGGGTGCACTGTATTATTCTCCTCCATTGTTGATAGTAATCTTTTTACCAGGACTGGTTTTCTGAAATTAATGACTATACAGTCGCCACTGATGTTCTTTTGGAAGGTACCCACCCACCCAACCCTCCCTACCATAATTATATCATTAAAATGTTCTGCCCGCAACCCTTTATGTTTTCCAAGCCAGTCAGCGCATTTATTTTGTAGCTGCGACCAGGATTCTGTTTGATCGTGTCTAAGTGGGGCGCTCCTGCTAAAACCAATACATATGGGTAAGTGGCTGAGGGGGAGACTGAGGACTTCCCTACTGCCCTATATCGTGTCTCCACTCGAAGGATTAGGCACTCCGCCACTTTGTATATTAAGCATACTATATGGGCTGCTCCCCGAACCACCCACATTTGTTTGCGTTACGGTGCTCCCTATGGCGTTGTTTACGACCAGAGGACCACATGATGGAATAACAGGTGTGCGACTCATTTCCTTAACCATATGACATGTTTCACAGGTTTCTAGTAATACATTAGCTGTTGTTACTGACACCTGTGTTTGTTGACTAATGGTAAATACCCCAGCGGGATTAGAGTTCTGTGAACTCTGTGGGCTGACTTGTGGAACGATTACCAGAAAGTTTGATTTATTTGCAAGCATTTCCAAATTATCTAAGCGTTGCCAAAGAGTAAAAAAGTTCTTATCCGCAATGTCTTTAAGGCGATCACATACTGTGTCCATAGTTGAGTTTATTATGGCCTCTCCCAGTCCGCGGCCCTCAGAAGAAACCATAGCAGCATCAGTTTGTGTGCAAATAGAACAAGTTATGGCCTTATTTGGTTCCATATTTGTTTTAGCAGCGGTGTCATTGACGGGATATACACAGCCCTGGACCCATGCACTATTAGCAGTACGGGGTGAGTTACACGGGCGGTAGTTTCCTCTTTGAGGCAGTCAGTTTAGTTACCTTGCTTTTCCATTTGGCCCCAGTCATTATTTCTGTTGGTGAGACAGCCCCGTTCAGTGTGCCATTACTTAATGCCTCATTATTGTGCTCGCTAGGGTCATTGGATCTATTTGGTAGCTGGGTACAGGGAGGTGTAGACTGTATGTTAGGTGCTGCAAAATGACCATCAATGTCTTCTGATGCTTACCCGGTGATTAGGATACATTGTGGAGGCACCTGACCCAATGACATGCGCTTCTCAGTTAATTCTATTTCATTGGCAACTATATTGAATCGATCCAAACCACCTGTGTGTGGATTACCATCAAATGGACTTAGTGATCAGCCATATCATGTGATTCACCAGTATATGAAATGGTAGGCCCCTTGATCATCAAGACCATTTACCAATTACTCGGTAGTAGAGCTGGATCTAGTCCACAGGCACTTATGGACTACCATATAACAGCTAATGATTGATGGCTGTAAAAAGTGATAAACACGCAGTGCAACAAAAAACAGTAGTGAATATAAAATAGAGTAATTTGCTCCTACCCCGACCTGATCGGTACTGCTGCGGTATTGCTGCTACCCTAGCTGACTGAAAGCTGGGAACACTCACCTTGCCTGCCAAAAGGGAAACGCGCTCCACACCGAGTTACCGCCGCCGCCGCCGTGCCAGGAGACACCAGCGGCAGCGGAGCGGACTCGGTACCCCAGGGGGACCTGCACTAGCGCACACTGTGCGCGTCATCATCTAGCGCCAGGAGGCGCCTCAAAAGACGGGTCCTCCCGACCAGTGTGTGATCCTGCTCCTACCCCGACCTGATCGGTACTGCTGCGGTATTGCTGCTACCCTAGCTGACTGAAAGCTGGGAACACTCACCTTGCCTGCCAAAAGGGAAACGCGCTCCACGCCGAGTTGCCGCCGCCGCGCCAGGAGACACCAGCGGCAGCGGAGCGGCAGCGGAGCGGACTCGGTACCCCAGGGGGACCTGCACTAGCGCACACTGTGCGCGTCATCATCTAGCGCCAGGAGGCGCCTCAAAAGACGGGTCCTCCCGCAATGCGGGACGCGAGCGGGACGCCCGGGACGAAGCCCGGGCAAAGGGCGGGTCCTCTGTGGCCCTCAGTGGCCGAGGTAGGCTGGGCTGGGCCTGGTTATTTTCATTGTTATTATCACATTTGCTTTTGCTATTGCGCTTGCCTGTTTGAGGATGATCCATTTATAGACATCAATACACCTCTCTCTCTAATACTATTGCCGGACAGCGAGTGCCGCCTCTCCAGGATTATATATTTTTTTCCTTTTTTATGAAATCTTAAACATTTTTTGTATTCATTCCTCTGGAGGTTGTCCACTCTGATAAACTTTATTTCGTGGAAAAACCGTACTGAAGATGTCAAAAATTTTACGCTCAGGAAGGGTAGTGGGAGAAAAATCTGGCACAAAATCAGTCATTACCCGCACAAGAAATAAATCTGTGAACAATCCCCCGTTGAAGGGTCAATGCCAACTCCTTGAATTCTGGGACCTATCCTCTGCAAAAAAAGCTAAATTTGCCGTTACAGAAGCTCCTGATACCAAAGTCCAGGACGTTCATATGCCAGGTATTACAGACCCTCGACCTCCTCCTGCACAGCCCGCGGTCTTACAATCAGTGGCTGCGGGGTCTCCCTCTCCGGATCTATCTGAAGGGAAGGTGGTGGCCGTAGGTGAACCTGTGAATCTACCCCCTATGCCTCAAACTCCTCTGAATGATAGGCCGGGGGGCGACTTGTCTGCATTATCTATCGACCTGGAACTCTGTGGATGCTACGTAAGCACAGCTAAAGTGGAGACTCTGGATCAGTTTAAGTCTTCGGGGGGTGCTACCCCATCTGGGTTACTGTTGTATAGTAGCACCCCTTCGTTAAATGGCCAGGAAATGTCTGACCTGTTAAATGTTTCAAGGAGCCCTGATCTTAATCTCTCTGGTATCCGTCGCCCAGTGGAAGCATGCGAAAAACCGATTTCAGAGTCTATGATCGCTCTGGAACAACTCTTAGCCTCAATCTTATTTCGTTTGGGGAAATTTGTAGGCAGCTCGGACTGTATCTTGGAATCAGTCACCCAAATACTAAAGACACTGCTGCAAAAGTCGCCAGATATGAGGAGTGTTTCCCCCTCTAGGACTGAACACAGCTTGCCTAAGGGGCAAATAAGTGAACCCAGAGGGGAGTCTGATATGAAGGTTGCAGCAGCTGTTTTGGAATCACACATCGCTATGCCTTTAACTGCAGTCCCCAATTGTATTAAGAATTCAGTTCTGGAGATCGAGGAAGAAGACAAATCTTTGCCTGGTCCCAAAGTGGTCCAGGAGTTATTTCCTATTTTTATGTCTGAGAACGGAAAAGATCCCCTGGACGATAAACAGGAGGTAAAGGTAAAAAATGGTAAACATAAAAATAATAAAGGGAACAAAAGGAAACCAATTCGAAAATACAGGAAGAAAAAGCAGCGTCGGATAATCTTCCAAAATACTTCAGTGGCAAGGGAGAACGATGAAATTGATGTGGATCCCTCCTCTACCTCCTTAAAGGCGGACATTGAATTGAACGTATCCACCTCGACCTCTTTAAAGGGGGAAAGTGATCGCTGTCCACCAACGCCTCTGGAAGTTATACCTCAAATGGGGGGTTCTCTTCCATGCTCTTCGTCACGGACTGCGACAGGAGCTCCAATCTTATATCCATCTGGGGCCCTTAACCCTTTGGCCCCTCCTTTCACCGTAACTCTAGAGTCTGAAGATCGTTGCCTTCCTGTCCGGCCTCAAAAAAACTCTAAGGCTCCGGTGGACGTGCTTGTGTTAGACTTTTTACCTTTATTTGATACTGACTTACTGTTAAACAGAGCTTGGCTCCTCAAACGTTTTAGCGAGATTGAAAGTCTCTACCATATTCAATCTAGGGACATTGAGTTGGTATCTCTGTTGGGTGGAGCCAGGGTATTAATTATAAGGGTGAAATTCTATTCTCCTATCATAGTAAATTTGATACTAGAGCAAGCCGAGAACTTTCAACGTATAGGTATTGACATCCTCCCTATTTCTAACCCTGGCAATACAAATCCTTTGTTTGAAAAGGTGTTTGGGGGTGGTGAGCAAAACGGGGTAGCCTCTCCTCTTAGAGACCTAAAAATTTGGGTCTCTAGGGGAAAACGTTCAGTTTCGCACGTGAAGCCACTTCCGCTAACTCAGAATTCCTCTCTTATAGAGGATAATAACCGGTGAAATTGGCTCCATAATGCCCTATCTACAAAAACAAAGGATAACCCCAAATTGTTCCATCATCTTTAACACCTCATTAAAAATAATTTCCTGGAATGCGGCTGGGATCCACAGTAGCCCAGAGAAATTTGCCTTCTTATTTTCTCTGGGTGCTAATGTAATGTGTATTCAGGAAACATGGTGCATTAATATGTTAGCGCCATTAAAGGATTTCTATGTCCTGGAAGTGCCTGCCGCTCCTTCCAAGAAAGGTCATGCCAGGGGGGGGATTGCTTGCTTACTGTCAAATAAACTGCAATGGAGATTCTCCCACTATATCGATCCAAGTAAATTTTTCCACGCTATAACCATTGAAAATTTGTTTCATAATGGTATAAAGTCTCCTATTGTAATATTTAATGTGTATATACCCCCAGAGGAGTGTTTTAACGTTAGTCTGCAGCAGGTTTTTCGATATATCGAACAGATCAAAAACGTCCCATCTCCTCCGGAAATCTTGCTTGTAGGAAACTTGAATTGTAAAATCTCCAATGCCAGTCTGAAACTCTTCAGGAATAAAGTTAAGGAAGAGGTGCATTTTGTCCCCCAAACGCTTTTTCCTGATAAGCTAGTGACAAACAAAAGAGGGAAGATCTTGTTAAAAGAATTAGCGGCCGTTGACGGTCTCATTTTAAACGGAAGATTTCCGTCTGACGTGCCTGCTAAATTTACTCATAAATCCCCTTTTGGGTCGTCTATCTTGGACTATGCAATTGCAGATTATGGTTTGTTTCCGTACATTCAGGACCTTAAGATTATACCCACATCCCTTAGCTACCATAGTATATTGCTCTTAACTATGTCCTTAAATCCTATGACCACTGCGTCTTGGTCGCTTAATGGCAGCAACGCTACCTTCCATGCTTCTTCTGGAAGGTGCTTTTGGAATCCTTCCGCTGTTAATGGGGTACAGGACTTCTTGTCTGACACCCTAATGGTAATAAATGAGTGGAATGGGAACGAATTAGTTTATTTTGAAGAATTTATGCGAAATATTATACTTTACGCAAAAAAAACTGTACCCCCTAGGAAAGGGGAAGTGGTCCCTAGTATATTGCGCACCTTGAATAGGGAAATAAATAAACTAGTCCGTGAACAATATTTAAATAGAGTCTTGGAACGTGGAAAAGAAATCGCAAGGTTAAGAAGAAAGAGATGTAGACTTAAGCTAAAAATTAAAAAGGAAAGGGAGGACAATGTTTGGATTAATCTGAGGGAATCTGTTGTCCTTGGTAGAATCAGAGATTTTTGGGCAATAATCGGGAAGGGGTGTGGTACGCGACGAAGTCCCTCCCCCATCCCTATAGCAGAAGAGGTATGGACCTCTTATATTCGGGATCTCTATGCAGGGAACGGGATTTCAGGTGATGATATTCCCATAAATGCTGCACCTGAAGGTCTTGTTTACTACCCCCCAGAAAAAGAAATTGAGATGGCTATAAAAAATATGCGTCCTTCTGGGGCAATGGGCCCGGATGAACTCCCCATGACGGTCCTTAAACAAGACCCTTTAAGGTGGAGTAAAATCCTGTATCCTCTGTTCAGAGCCTGTTTTTTGACCAAAACTGTACCTGCATCTTGGAGGGGAAGCATCTTGGTCCCCATTTTTAAGAAGGGTACAAGGGATAGCCCCAGCAATTATCGCTTGATTGCGCTCCTCGACTCCATCGGAAAGGTCTTTGCGAAATGTCTTCTTAGCTCCCTTTCCGATTGGGTCGAGGAGGGCAACATCTTGCCGTTTGAACAGACCGGCTTCCGTAGGGACCACGGTACGCTAGACAATCTCACCGCCCTCCATGTGGTCACAGATAAATATGTCCAGGTGAGAGGAGGGGTAGTGTATGCCGCCTTTATTGATTTCTCCACGGCGTTCGACAAAGTAGATCGCGGAACGCTGTGGAGAAAATTGGCGTCGCTTGGTGTCCCTACCCTTCTGTTGGAGCTGGTTCGGTCTCTTCATACAGAGACCTGGTGTAGGGTCTTATTGGGGGGCGAAAGGGGGCTTTCTGCTCACATTCCATCTTTGAATGGCCTTAAACAAGGCTGTTTATTGGCTCCCCTTTTGTTCTCCTTATACACGGCTGACCTTCCCGCCGCCTTGTCTGCCAGTGAGGGTATTGCCCCGGGGGTGGGGGGGACCCCAATATCCTGCCTGATGTATGCCGATTATGTCCTTATCCTCGACTTGACCCCCAAAGGCCTTGCAAATCGGCTACATGCTCTTCACGCTTTTGCTGTAGACCATTGCATGAAGATTAACATTACCAAAGTAAAGTGATGTGCATAGCCGGTAAGAAGAAGTGCCGTTCTGTAAATTATGGTTGGGCTATTGGGGGCCAAAGATTGGAGGTCGTAAATTCCTATACATTTCTGGGAAAAATAATCACGGCTAGCTTGAGTGAGAAGCTACATATAGAGCATTGTTCTCGCAAGGCTCTTGCCCATGGCAATGGTTTAAACTCTCTATACCAGGCAACGGGAAAAAGGCACTTTTCATGGCTTCTGGAAGTTTTTAGATCAAAAATTCCCGCAACTATCTTGTATGGTATCGAACTCATAGAGGTGAAAACTGGGACTTTTGCCACAAGATTGAGGGGAAACTATTAAGATCTCTTTCTTCCCTAAATACTGCGTGCTCTCTAGCCGCTTGCAGGCTTGACTTTGGACTCAGGAGTAGCTGGGTACAGGGACTATGTGCCATAATAAGATGGGTGGCCTGTTTGGCTAGAGCGGGAGTAGGGACTATGCGAGCTCTCCTCAGAAGTGAACTATTGGGTAATTTTAAAGAGTTTTCTAAACTTGTAAGTAACTTTAGAAGGGCTGTAACCCTTCTTAAGTTAGATGAAAGCGTTCTGTTTTCTTATTCTCCCTTACAGTTAAAACTCGTTTTAAAGGAGGCCTCGTGGGATCTTTGTTTTCATTCTGATAAAAAGTTAGTTGGTGAAAAAAGGAACGTGGAACCTCTCCTTAATTCCTATGTGTTGAAGCGGCCACAACCCTATGTCATATGGAACCTACCGCATGGTATTCGTAGATTTTGGTTTCTGTTAGGTTATGATTTAATTCCACTAAATCTACTGTTATCCAAATGGTATGGCTCCTCTGCTTTGTGCAATTTATGTAAATTGAGCACCCAGGACTGTATGCATGTTCTATTGATTTGCCCTATGCTCCGTAAATTGCGCATCCGATGGTTAAAAGTTATTTGTCTCCGCCTTGGCATTGTCACTTTAAATGGCTTTCTTCATGCACTTTATTGCCCTCCTAACGAAATGTTCTGTTTCCATATTTTTAACTTTTTTAAAGGTTTTTTAGCTATTTATTAATATGTATCTGGAGATGTTTTGTCTGTCCGACCTTTTGTAGATTATTTTGCGCGTGTCTATTTTGGATTCAATCTTGTTCCTCAAATATCTTGATTTTCTCTGTATTTGTCCTGTTGTTTTACATTGTATATTTTATGTGGCCCTCTTTTGAGAGCCAAAACATAATAAATAAAACTGAATTGAATTGAAATAGAGTAATGTGTCTTAATTTTTTTAAATTAAAGTAAGGGTACATCCACTGATTAAAAAGAGAATAATGCAAACGACAGTGAGACCAAATATCTGTCGGAAAAAAAGGCCAACATGTTTCTCCCTAACGGGCTATCAGTCCCTCGGCTTTCGTCAGGGCCTCTGCTCTCAAAATATTGCTACTGCTGTAAAAGTGATGTACAAATTATATCAATATAGGAGAGGGGCAAGATGGCTGCTACAGGGTTGAAGAGGATAGTCACATCAACTCCCTCTCCCGACCAGGAGGTAGATGGACGACTAATATCGGTATGCTGTGGACCTATGGCCGAATGCAGGGCCAGGGAACGGCAATTCTAAGCTCAGAGTTGTGGATACATTGGGCGATAACAACAACTTTGAAGGCTCTTAAAATCAGTCTGAGGAATTTATATAACTGTGTGAGCGCCTACAAGGTACCCAGTAAGATGTCCCAACGCACGAGCAAGAAAAGGAGAAGCCTCCGCGGGTCCCCGTTATGCATGACAAAGGGGCTAGGCCAAAAGACACTTCATACTCCAGGGGTAATTTGAAAATGCCTCCCATGAGTAAGCGGCCAGCTTCTCTCACCAGTGTGGCAGCAAAGGCATAGCAGAGGAAAACAGAAAAGGAGACAAAGCTAGAGTCGAGATCCAAGCTCCTTGAGTCAAACATGGGAGAAGAATTGCGTGGGTCTGCAGGACTAAGATCGCAGCAGAACATCAATTCAGCCAGCAAAGGCAGTACACTTCGGCATCCTACCTTATCTGAAGCTTTCAGCTCAAGGCCCCCCGGCCCCTCCGGGACAGCAGCAGCGGCAGCCAAGACACCGGTAAATCACCCAGCTCTGGAGGACGCCGAGCAGGGGGAAGCCGTCCTCGAGGACGCAAGCGACGCGGTTGCTAGGCAACATCTTGCTAGGCAACATCAAGGAACGAAGACTGTTTCTGAGAGTGTGTCAGCCGCGGCAATCACGCAGGTCTCAGATGGAATGGAGAACGAGCAGGAGGTGAGCTGGGGGGCCGCGGTGGAGGAGGAGGCTGCTGAGGGGGGCACAGAGAGGCCGATCAATGTACAAATTATGGATGCACTGTTGCAGGTCGAGGTAGAGCTGGGCAACACTCAGATTGCAGGAGGAAAGTGGGGCAGTTTGGCAAGTTTGGATTCGCAGAAGGAATGCGGAGAGACTTTTGGTCGGTATAAAGGGGATAGAGGGGGGGCTCCCCCGAGGGGGATAGATTCTTCTCAGTTAATGAAGAAACAGATTCTATGCTCTCAAGTGAATGGGAAGGCTTCACAGGGGACAGCTCAGACTCTTAACTAAGCTTCACTGGATTAGGGGGGAAAAGTACTCAAAAAAGAAGGAAATCCAATGCCAGACGATTAGCTGGAGGCTCTCCCGCTAGCATGAATAAAAAGCTACTATGGGATAACTCGGCTACTTCCAAAGAATATCAAGAAAGTAACCCTATGGGAGCGGCATTGGTAGGAAACAGCAGTAAACCAGCCCCGCAGCACGCTACAATGGACTTATTGTTTAACACGCTAAAACAAATGCAGGGGGAAGCCAGAGCGGAAATCCGCAGAGCCAGACAGGCAGACAGGCAACTGAGAAGATCCAAGCATCACTCAGGAAAATGAATAGAAAGTATGAAGAAGTGGAGGATAGGGTGACCCATGTGGAAGAAAGAACTGGCAGACTTGAGGATGATTTGGTGGAATGGCAGTCTTTTAATGTGGATCAAGAGAAAGTGGTAGAAGATCTTCAATGGAAGATTGAGGACTTTGAAAACCGCCAAAGACGCAATAATGTTAGACTTCTTGGACTGGGCAGGGGGTGGAAGGGCAGGACGCAAGGGGCTACGTTATCAAGCTATTGAAAGGAGCTTTCCCTGAGTCACAGTGGCAGTGGGAGACAGAGATTCAACAGGCACATAGGTTTCCACTTTCACTTACAAAGAGAAGGGATGGCAACCAGGATAGCCTGCCTAGGGCAATGTTGGTTTTTGTTAGGAATTTTCTGGCGAGACAGGAAATTATGGATAAAGCAAGACCAGACTAAAAAAAACACATGACGGGGTTACCTTTTTTGCAAGGCCTCATTTCACGTGACGGTGGAAAGAAGGTGGAAACTTAGGCAACTATTTGCACCCTTCCAAGGCCAAGGCTCAGAAGCATATTTATTGTTCCCAGCTAGAGTAAAGATCATTACTAGAGGGCAGGTTAGGATGTTCTACTCGGAAATCAAGGCAAGACAGTTTTTAGAGGAACTAAGAGAGCTGGGAAGGGGACAAGCGAACAGAGGAAAAGGTCCACCTGCAATAAGGGATGGCCCATAGGGAGGGCACAGCATTGATCTGATTGGTAAGGGAAGGAGAGGGAAGCGACACTACAACCTACAGTAGTCACACATAGGTCACACCTGACCTATTTGCCTGTAGAAGGGGGGGGATGTCAGAGAGAGGGAGGGGGCTCAGGGGGGTAGGGAGGGAGGGGGTGGGGTGGGGTGGTTGGTGGTTGTAGCAAGGTAGGTACAGCACAAATCAAGAGGACACAGGGACACACTTTTTTCTTGTTAATTGCACTAGGGAAGATGAGAGGGAAACTTGTTGCAAGAAAGGAAACATCTAGCAAATATAGATGGCGTTAAGGATTGCTTCCATGAATATCTGCGACCTTAATGATGGAGGTAAAAGGCAGAAGGTGGCCGCTATGTTGAGAATGTTAAAGCTAGTTGTAATATGTCTTCAGGAGACCCATATCAAGGGGAACAATAAATACATGCTGGAACAATTAGGCTTTGAGGTACTTGCCTACACAAGACAGTGTACTAAAACAAGAGGTGTCGCCATGTTAGCCAAGAAGGGAGGGGTTAGGGTTAAAAGAAAAAAAGAAGATCAGTGGGGGAGGTGGGTAATGGTGGAGGGGGAAACGGCTGCTGGAATTTGCACAATTGTCTCTATTTATGGCTCCACAGTTGACTAACCCGATATTTTTGAATTTCTAGATACAGAGCTACAGTTATGGCCAGAACCAGTAATCTGTTGCAGGAATTTCAATGTTAATGGGTTGGCTGGGCTAGGCACAATGGGGGGGAGGTCTTATGGGGGTCAAAAGAAGAGGACATGTCTGGCTATTTGTAATTTAGCACGGCACAATGCACTAGTGGATATGTGGGCCCAGAATAACCCGCCAGGGACGGGTAGCA
This sequence comes from Lissotriton vulgaris, assembly GCF_964263255.1. Lineage (NCBI taxonomy): Eukaryota > Metazoa > Chordata > Amphibia > Caudata > Salamandridae > Lissotriton > Lissotriton vulgaris. Next base: position 450,157,533 of record NC_141700.1, read on the forward strand.
CATTTTATTCGGCCCCGCACAGGGTCGTGGTCAGGTTAGATTACTTTTTTATTTCCAGCTCTTTGGTAGGTAGCAGTCAGTTGGAAAGGCTGCCAAGGATCGTATCAGACCACAATCAGCTTGTCTTAACATTATCACTCTGCAATAGTAGGAAGAAGGAGCTATTATGGATTTTTGAGAGAGGTCTTGTAAGGGATGAAGAATATATTAAGCATATGCATGAGTGGATCGCATTCTTCTGTGAGACTAATAGGGGAACAGCCCCCCCGGGTTTTGCTTGGGATGCATTTAAGGCTGGAATTAGGGGGGAAACCCTGAGTTATACGCTGCATAAGAATAGACAGGAGTGGATTAAGATGGAAAAAAGGTTTAAAGACCTGGCAGATTTAGAAGAACTTCTTATAGTGGCCATAGCCAAACAAGATCCATTAGACAACATACTATTAAAAATCGAAATAACAAAAGCTGAGGAAAGCGAAAGTATAGCAAGGAAAGCGGCGAGTAACTATCTCTCCAAGAAAGAAAAATGCTACGAGTGTAGCGAGCGGGTAGGTCACCTGTTAGCAATTCGCACGAGACAAAATCTGGCAGCGGGGGAAATAAAAGAAATTAATGACGGATTAGGAGGGGTGGTGAATAAGATAGAAGATGTGAGGGAGGTTTTCAGAAAATTCTATGCAACCTTGTATGATCAGAGCCTCCTCAATTCAGATTCAGAAGCTATGGAATACTTGGCGGAAATACCACACTTCGCACTAGAAGAAGAGGGGAAAAAGGAACTAAACCTCCCATTTACCTTACAGGAACTACAGTCGGCCGTGAACAAACTCCCCTCTGGGAAAGCCACAGGCCCGGATCTAATTCCGGTAGAATTTTACAAAACTTTTTGGACCACATTGGGTAAAGATCTGCACGAGACTCTAAGGCTGGCACAGTTAGGGCTATCAGTCCTGAATTTGTGGGTAGGCACAGACATTATAGTTATACTAAAAAAAGATAAACCTCCACTAGAACCGGGGTCCTATAGGCCAATCACGCTAATGAACGCGGATGCTGAAACAAATTCTAAAACGTTGGCACAAAGATTATGGAGGGTCATTGAGAGTCTGGTTAGCAGTACACAGCACGGGTTTATCCCAGGGAAAGGGACCACTCAACATACGAGACAAATGATAACCCTCTTGGATGCAGCGGAGGTTGCAGGAGATCCTGTCGCAGCTGTATTCCTAGATGCGGAGACGGCTTCCGACAGGGTCTCCAGGAACTATCTTTGGAAGGTCATGGAATGGTTCGGCATTGGTAGGGGTTTTATTAAAGCAATTCAGGCCCTATATATAGAGCCAACTGCAAGGGTTAGAATTAACAAAGGCTACACAAAAGCAGTACAGATAAAGCGCGGGACAAGACAGGAGTGCCCGGCCTCACCTCTCTTGTTTGTGTTATATTTGGACCCTATACTATGAAGGTTAGCTTGTAATAATAATATCCTCCCAGTCAAGCTGCACAGTAGGGAATACAAAGTATTCGCCTATGCAGATGACGTGGCTAATATTACACCGGATCCAGGGAGAGCTATTGTGGAAATTGAGCTGGAGGAAAGGGAGTTTGGTGCAATTTCAGGCTACTCGATTAATAAGGGGAAGACGCAGATTGTACAAAATAATTTTTTATCATTTCAGGATGCTAGGGTGGTTCCTGTGGCAGTCTACTTAGGGATAAAAGTGACCTCAGATTTAGATAGACTGGTAGAGGTAAATATGGAGCCATTATTAGCAAAAGTTAAGAAGAACACCGAAAGAATACATAATCTACACTTAAACCTGATGGGTCATATAAATGTCATCAAAATGATCACCTTCCCTAAATTTTTATACATCTTCAGAGCTATTCCGCTATTTTTTGACCATTCATGGTTTAATAAATTAGAATTGATACTGAATAGTCTTATCTGGGCGCAAGGAAAAACTAGGAGAGCATATCGTCACATTACTCTCCCTAGGGAAAAAGGCGGCTGGGGGGGGGCAGACTTTAGGCTCTATTACTGGGCAGCAGCCCTGCAGAACTTTCAGGGATTGATAGGCGGCGGTGGTAATGAGCAATTGGACAACAGACCTGCCTTCACGAATGTATACAGCGCACTGCTGGGTGGGGATGCAGAAAACGGTTTCTTAAATACAATTGACTTTAGTTATTTTAAGCGCACAAGGTTTAAGACGTTAAAAGCAGGATATAATATCTGAAAAGTAGTCTCAAAAAAGCTAGGGTTAGGAAGATACAATAGATATACTCGATTATTTACAAATCTCTCACTTCCAGGGGATATCTTTAGGGACAATGTTATGAGGGAATGGGAGAATAAAGGCATTAAGAAAGTAGGGGATTTGTGTGATCAGGGGGTATCCTTCAGTTTCAAGAATTACAAACAAAATGTAATTTATGTGGTAGGAGTTTCTTTAAGTATTTACAGGTGAGAAGTTTCTTTACAAATAAACAGGGAGGGCCACTGGGATTTGATAAGTAAAAAAAATGTTTCCTTTTGGGAGGTAAAATAATCACAAGTTCAAACAGTCACTTCACTCAGTCAAGATCGCTCACTCAATTATACGTTATCAACTTATTATTTGGGAAATACTCAGCAACGAAAAAAACAATTGTCATATAAAATATACAATTTTATTTTCCATAAAAAACATAAATCAGTATACAATTTCAATAAAACCCTACACAATACATGTTAAAACCACCTAATGTGGAATGGGAGAAATGTGGACCAAGACAATAAACTTTGTCTTGATATTGTTAATTTGGGCACTTTGTTGACAACATTTGGAAGTTTTCCATTTCTTATACCCAACTATTAGCTGACAACTCCAAATGCAACCCTTCGTTAATGCGTCGACGCGTTTCAGAAACCTTTGACGATTATAGCCTCCTTCTTCAGGACAGTGTTTATACATTTCTCCAAATTCAATATTTCAACTAATGCATATAAAATATTGCTATTAGCAAACATTTCTTAATTTGAACTTTTGCATAATATATGAACAGTAGTAAACTAAAAACAATCTTTTTCCTATGCTCTATTTTGTTAAAAAAAACTATTAAACAAATTAATATGTATCACCAGTTCACACTATCACAATTATATTGGTGTTTTGTCATATTGGTTAAAACATTTCCCCGACATTGCGATGATATATAGACAACGACCCACAGTGCCGGATATTATTTTTTCTTCATATATCTACTTTTAAACGCTGTCTATGTAAGCAATGTAATACAACTAAATCAAAATATAACAGATTCAAAAGACAATGACCAATGATGTTTTTTTCTTATTGGTTAGAGCATTTCCCAACTTGGTAGTAACTTTACATTCCATCTCACAAACACCATTTGCACACCATTTAATGCCATATCTACAGGTTTGGGCATGACTCACCTATGCAAATGCATCTGGGTGACTAAAAATTATCCGAATAGTATCCTATTTGGGGTCGTTTTTTTCATAAATTTTGATCTTTCAAACTATTGGTGGATGTAAATGGATACAACCGATTAGTACATCAACCTTCATAATAGTTAAAAAGTTTAACACCTCATTCATTTAACTTCATTCTTTGGCTATTTACCTGTGAAAAGGCGGTATCAGCTTAGACAGCGGTATTTTGTGACAATCTGTTTGTGTCTATATTAAGATGCCCTCGTTCTGCTCCTATTTAGGGAAGGTACATTTATCTTATTAGTACCTGGTCTTGATACAAACTATTGTGGCTTCATCTCACACCTGGTTTATTGGTAATTACCTTAAGGCTCTTTTCCTCTATTGTATCCTTTCGGATCCCTTATGTTTTTTAGGCGTTGCAGTTTCGCCCTCTTGTTCTAAGAAAAGAACAGTAGCTGTTTTACTAATATTTATATTTATACTGGTGGACGTAGTATTGTAAATTCATGCGAGCTCTCACCTGTTAGGGGGGGGGACTCTTATTCTGTTATAATTCTGTTGCATCCGGGTATTTAACGCTCAGGGCTGCATGTTCATGAGATACAAAAAAAACAACAAGTTTTCTTTAGTTAATATTGAGTTTCTCGGATGGACTAAACCCCATTTTTTTTAAAAAAAGAGTGGTTTTCGTTTAAATAACCAGTCTAATTCACGGTTCAGTTGTGCTTATTTTACTATCTCGATTTGAGTTTGTACCACAGTTATAGATTTACAAACCGCACAGTTCTATCAAGTGACATCTTTTCATTTGTCTCTCCCTCACGACTTTTTTTCCAAAAAGTTATATAAAACCTCTAAGGCTATAAGGTTTACATCACGGATGCAGCTATCTTAGAATTAACAGTAAATATCTGAAATCGTCAATATTTGAATAAAAATTAAGTAAATAGCGATTCCCCAAGTTTTTGCTCATACTACATATTGGTCAAAACAACCAAATGTTGCCATTTGTATCAGTGCACCAATTTGACAGTATGAACAAGAAAATATTAGAAATGATATCTTAGAACAAATATATATATATAAGATTCCTAAATTGAATTGAATAGTATGAATAAACAAGAATTCACAAAAAGAATTGTGATAATGGTCAGAATATTGCCCATATACTTATATATGAGCAATGACAATGTTATTTGTCTACCAGGGGGCAACATGCTAAACAAAACAACACAGTGCACTTTATTGGTGTTATTCTTGTCCTCTTATAGATGTATGAATGATAATAATAACGACAAAAATAATTCCAAACTTTATAAATATTTGTCTAATTAGCTCAAATACCGAAAATATAGGTATGTTGTTTACACGGTGGATTATTATATATAACATAAAAAAATCGATCTTTATTGATATAATTAGCTGCCAATAATTTGTAAATCGAAAGAAGAAATCAACGAGACCTGGCCGAATGTCTGTATATATGTATCAAAACAATAGAATATCTAAACGATGTACAAATAAGAGCCGTGTTTGTGCACGTAACAATAAAGTTTTGTGCGGTGCAAAAAGTGATAAGGCTACGGGTCGAGCACGTAGTGACGTAGGCACTGGACGCATTCAAAAAGCGACTGTGCGGGAAACGAGGCTGTTTATCAAATCCTAATGGCGATCGTTTAGACGCAAGAGAAACATCCCGGGAAAATCTGCCAGGCAAATATACGAGGTACGTTTACAATCAGGTGTACTGGTAGCTGCATCCGTGATGTAAACCTTATAGCCTTAGAGGTTTTATATAACTTTTTGGAAAAAAAGTCGGGAGGGAGAGGCAAATGAAAAGATGTCACTTGATAGAACTGTGCGGTTTGTAAATCTATAACTGTGGTACAAACTCAAATCGAGACAGTAAAATAAGCACAACTGAACCGTGAATTAGACTGGTTATTTAAACGAAAACCACTCTTTTTTATAAAAATGGGGTTTCGTCCATCAGAGAAACTCAATAATAACTAAAGAAAACTTGTTGGTTTTTTTGTATCTCATGAACATGCAGCCGTGAGCGTTAAATACCCGGATGCAACAGAATTATAACAGAATAAGAGTCCCCCCCCCAACAGGTGAGAGCTCGCATGAATTTACAATACTACATCCACCAGTATAAATATAAATAATAGTAAAACAGCTACTGTTCTTTTTTTAGAACAAGAGGGCGAAACCGCAACGCCTAAAAAACATAAGGGACCTGAAAGGATACAACAGAGGAAAAGAGCCTTAAGGTAATTACCAATAAACCAGGTGTGAGATGAAGCCACGATAGTTTGTATCAAGACCAGGTACTAATAAGATAAATGTACCTTTCCTAAATAGGAGCAGAACGAGGGCATCTTAATATAGACACAAACAGATTGTCACAAAATACCGCGGTCTAAGCTGATACCGCCTTTTCACAGGTAAATAGCCAAAGAATGAAGTTAAATGAATGAGGTGTTAAACTTTTTAACTATTATGAAGGTTGATGTACTAATCGGTTGTATCTATTTACATCCACCAATAGTTTGGGAGATCAAAATTTATGAAGAAAACAACCCCAAATAGGATACTATTCGGATAATTTTTAGTCACCCAGATGCATTTGCATAGGTGAGTCATGCCCAAAACTTTAGATACGGCATTAAATGGTGTGCAAATGTTGTTTGTGAGATGGAATGTAAAGTTATTACCAAGTTGGGAAATGCTCTAACCAATAAGAAAAAAACATCATTGGTCATTGTCTTTTGAATCTGTTATATTTTGATTTAGTTTTATTACATTGCTTACATAGACAGCGTTTAAAAGTAGATATATGAAGAAAAAATAATATCCGTCACTGTGGGTGGTTGTCTATATATCATCGCAATGTCGGGGAAATGTTTTAACCAATATGACAAAACACCAATATAATTGTGATAATGTGAACTGGTGATACATATTAATTTGTTTAATAGTTTTTTTTAACAAAATAGAGCATAGGAAAAAGATTGTTTTTAGTTTACTACTGTTCATATATTATGCAAAAGTTCAAATTAAATGTTTGCTAATAGCAATATTTTATATGCATTAGGTGAAATATTGAATTTGGAGAAATTTATAAACACTGTCCTGAAGAAGGAGGCCATAATCATCAAAGGTTTCCGAAACACGTCGACGCATTAAAGAAGGGTTAAATTTGGAGTTGTCAGCTAATAGTTGGGTATAAGAAATGGAAAACTTCCCAATGTTGTTAACAAAGTGCCCAAATTAACAATATCAAGACAAAGTTTATTGTCTTGGTCCACGTTTCTCCCATTCCACATTAGGTGGTTTTAACATGTATTGTGTAGGGTTTTAATGAAATTGTATACTGATTTATGTTTTTTATGGAAAATAAAATTGTATATTTTATATGACAATTGTTTTTTTCGTTGCTGAGTATTTCCCAAATAATAAGTTGATAACGTATAATTGAGTGAGAGATCTTGACTGAGTGAGGTGACTGTTTAAACTTGTGATTATTTTACCTCCCAAAAGGAAATTATTTTTTTTACTTAACAGTATTTTGGAGCTCTATTTCCCTTTGGGTTAGATTGAGCCCCTCTCTTTGGTTTAAGACCACTGGGATTTGGCCAATGTCGGATACTGGATTATGTAGAGAGTTGTGGGCATTGCTCAATTCGACACCTATACGCAGAATTATATGCACTCTAAACTGATGATAGGGAAAATATGCCACAAAGAGGGGAGAGAAAGTAGGCTCCCCCCATGAGGGACTGAAGGACTCTTTATATTTGGGATGTACTGTTTTGTGCTCAGCATCGCTACAAGCGCAGCACTATAAGACACTGTACTCTCTGTATCATACTCCTGCTAGAATAGCACAATGGGGTGGCACCTCGGGCATACCTTGCCCATGCTGTGATTCAAATAATGCAGATATTATCCACATGATTGCAGAATGTCCACAACTATACTCCCTTATAGTTGCAATTGAGAAATTCATGGATGTATCATTGGGAGCGAGGGTGGCAATTTCATCCGAATTAATAATGCTGGGGGCTTCGGGAGGGGCACAGGGGCACCCTACAGAGTTCCTGTTTATGGCCATGGCAGTATATCGAATCTGCATAGCAAAGGTGTGGCTTGATACAGCTCCGCCAACTTTTCAAATTTGGATTGCTAGGTTACTCTCTACCTATAATCTAGAGAAAGCAATATATGATAGGAAAGGTCGTAGAGCCAGAGCGTTGGGGGGGGGGGGGGGAATCTTGCGACCTATAGAACAATGGAAAAGAGGGATGAATGCTGACCTTGAGTCTGGAGCCGTACCTATATACACTGCCTAGTAGCCTCTTTAAGGGTAAATTCTCCTGGGACTTAGCTCCCCTCTACCTGTTTAATGTGGCTCCTGGTTAATGGAGGGTAAGCAATATATCGGTCTTAGGAAAAAGAAAGTGTTCTGTATAATTACAAGTATGTGCTGGAAAGTGTGAATATATGTTATGTTATTTTTTGATTATGTGTGCTATAACACTGGTTGGAATATGTGAAAAAAAATATAAAAACTTTTAATTAAAAAAAAAAAATTGTATCAAAATAAATGTATCAATAATGATAAAGGTTGGAACAAATACAACCTGTTACATGCTAATCCTCCATATCAGTGGATGCAAAAGAAAATCTACAAAGAGATGCAAAAAATACAAGGTAAGAATATATTAGCATAATATAGTATGTGCAAGTACCCAGCGCACCATGTCTATCACAAATTTTAATTGTTCCCACCCAGTTTGACAGGTCCTCACCTCACCTGGACCGTGCTCAGGTATTCGAGGCCCCGCTCTATGGAACAAAGAAAGCAAACAAAAAACACATAGGGGAAATTATAGAGCTATTCTGGAGAGGCTCCCAAATTTTCATAAGATCTTTTTGGTCGCTTAAATAATCTTTGTCCATTCATAGATCCAATGATAGAAAGGCTCCTCAGTCTCTGGCTGCACAAACTCAACATGCATATGATATTCTTTTTTTTACACAGATTCTCAAATATGCTCGGAGCGATATCTATGGAATAGAATAGATCTCCCATCTCATGCATATTCATCGATTCCGAGAGAGACCATAGCTCTTTTATAGTTATAACGATTTCCAGATAATGTATAATGCCCCGGTTACTTACCGGTAATCTTCATAACTCCGAGTCCATGTCTTCCTCGCCACAGTAATCACATATGAGCCTCTGGCTCCACACAGAACTCCAAGTACAAAAAAACATCGCTCTAGTCTCCCTCTCCCTCCACCAAGATGGCCCCCAGTGGCTCCAGCCAATCCCATAAAGGGACACAGAAGCACCAACACGACCTGAAGAACCAAGCCGCAGACATGAAGCCACCACCAGGGCCGGGAGGGAAGGGAAACTATACTGTGGCGAGGAAGACATGGACTCGGAGTAATGAAGATTACCGGTAAGTAACCGGGGCATTACATCCTCATCCAGTCTTCCTCACCACAGTAATCACATATGAGCTGATACTAAAGCAAACAGCTTCATGTAAGGAATCAGACCACACCAGCAGTGCAGTGAAAACATAGTTTAATATACAGAGGTATAGCAACAAAAAGGAAAACCTCTCAAGGAACCCCGCTGACAAAACAGAAGAGGCAAAGGAAACAGAACCCCCACCCCCAACCTGGAGGCGGTAATGGGACATGAAGGTATGAGGGGACGACCAAGTGGCAGCCCTGCAAACATCCTCCATGGACACCCCTTTGAAAGAGGCCCAGGACACAGCAACAGACCTGGTGGAACGACCCTGAACAGGAAGGGAGGGGACCTCAGACACCGAAGCATATGCCAACATAATGGCCTCCTTAATCCAACGACTGATCGTGGAGAGGGAGGGTTTCAGGCCCTGACGTGACAAACCAAAATTGACAAACAAGTTGTCCACCTTACAAAAGGAAGACGTGCATGACAAATAAATCAATAAGGCACGACGAACATCCAATAGGTGCAAAAGGGATTCCTCAGCAGAGGACGGATCAGGACAAAGAACCGGAAGAACCACCTCAGCAGACCGGTGAAAATAAGAATCCACTTTAGGAACAAAGGTAGGATGAGGGCGCAAGACCACACGGTCCGACAAAACCAACAAAAATGGGGCAGAATGAAGGAAAGCACCCAACTCACCCATACGCCTGGCAGAAGCAATCGCCACAAGAAAGACCACCTTGAGTGTCAAAAATTTCAAGTCCACCGACTCCAAAGGTTCGAAAGGAGCCAACTGCAAGGAACGTAAAACCAAAGGAAGGTCCCAAGGAGGAGGACAAATGATAGGACGGGGGCATTGGAAAGAAAGAGACTTAAACAGTCTAGCAACCAATGGAGAAACCGAAACCAAGGGGAGGACATGAAAAGCCCGAATGGCGGCCCATTGAGCTCAAAGAGTCGAAATGGCCAAGCCCAACACAAACCCATCATTCAGAAAATCCAGAATGCGAGCCGGATCCAAAGACTCCAATGACAGCCTACGACCAACACACCAAGAAGCAAAATTATCCCAGTGCTTGGCGTAGGACTTAAGCGTAGAAGGCCGCCGTCACTGTTGAATGACCCCAGCCACAGTCACAGAACAACCCTCACGAATCAGAGAATCCCTCTCAAGAGCCAGGCCCGCAGACCCAGAGAACGGAACACAGGCAGGGGAAGAAGAGGACCCAACAGAGGATAAGGAAAGAACGGCAAGGCCCACCCCGGAGACACCGCCAACTCCAACAGTAGGGGATACCAAGGGCGACGCTTCCAACAAGAAGCAACCAGCAGCACAAAGGACCCCTCCCTCTTGATTTTCTGCAACACAGCAGGAATCAGGGGAACAGGGGGAAACTCATACAACAGACCTTTCGGCCAAAGGAACGAAAGCGCGTCCACCCTCCAGGCATCCCGGCAATGCATAATCGTGCAAAAGCATCGGATCTGGGCATTGTCCCGGGAGGCAAACAGGTCCACAATTGGACACCCAAACATCCTCTGCAACCTCTTGAACATCCATCGCGTGAGGGACAAGGACCCCATGGAAGGAAAAACTCGGCTCAGACAATCCGCCACAGAATTCTCCGCTCCGGGCAGGTAAATGGCAGACAGGGACTCCAGAGGCAACTCCGCCCAACAACAAATTCGACGGCCGAGGCAACTGAGGGAGCGAACCTTGCACCCCCCTTGATGGTTCACATAAGACATGACAACCTGATTGTCCGTCCGGATCTGCACGTGGTGACCCCGAACAAGATCTGAGAAATCCAATAGACCCAGAAGGACAGCCTTCAACTCCTTGTAGTTGGAGGAACATGAAAACATCGACTGAGGCCAAATCCCCTGAGCCGTTGAATCCCCCAGAGTAGCACCCCACCCCAGCAGGCTGGCATCGGTAGTGACCACTCGGGTGGGAACAATCAGAAAGGGGCGGCCCCTGGATAGATTCCCGTCGACCAACCACCAACTCAGGACCACCCGAACAGCATCCTTATATAGGAACCAGAACACCCATATCGAGGGAACAGGGGTCCCAATGCGACAAAATGTGGGACACCACCGGGTACATGTGGAGGCGAGCCCACGGCACCGTCAATAATGATGCAGACATCAGACCCTGAACCCTCAACCACAGGCTCACTGGATGAGAATGCCCCACCAACAGGGCACGGACAGCAGACATTAGGGACAGAATTCTGGGAGGGGGCAGGAGTACCATCCCCAACTGAGTCTTGAACAGAGCCCCAATGAAAGTCAATTCCTGCACAGGAACCAGGAAGGACTTCGGCACATTCACGAGGAACCCATGATGCTCCAGGACATGGCACACCCTCCGGACATGTAACTCCGCCTTCAGAAGAGAAGAAGCAGAAATTAAAATGTCGTCCAGATACGGAAAAACACTAATGCCCTCCCCATGTAAATGTCCAATAAGAGGAGCCAGGACCTTTGTAAAGATCCTGGGAGCAGAGCAGAGCCCAAAAGGTAATACCTGGAACTGGTAATGACGACCCATTGCGCAAAACCGGAGAAACTACGAAAGTCCAAATGAATAGGAATATGCAGGTAAGCATCCCTCAAGTCTATCGATGCAAGGAAATCGTCCTGAGACACCAGAGGAAGGATCAATTGAAGTGAAACCATTTTGAACTTCAAGTAAGGGATGAAAGTGTTGACCCACTTCAGGTTCATCACCGGCCGAAGATCCCCGGTGCGCTTGGACACCAGAAAAAGTATGGAATACACCCCCTTTCCCAACTGATCGCAGGGTACAGGAATAATCACCTTTTTGACCACCAGGGAATCTATGCCGTCAAACACTACTTTCCCCCAACTAGATACCAAAGGACAAGGGGAACCGCTAAAGCAGGATCCCAGTCCCACTCACCTGACCAGCAGGTAACACAGCACTCGGAGAAGTGCAGAAAAATAGAACAGGTGGTGTTGGTGCTTCTGTGTCCCTTTATGGGATTGGCTGGAGCCACTGGGGGCCATCTTGGAGGAGGGAGAGGGAGACTAGAGCGATGTTTTTTTGTACTTGGAGTTCTGTGTGGAGCCAGAGGCTCATATGTGATTACTGTGGCGAGGAAGACTGGACGAGGAGGTAATACATCCTTCTCTAAATTTAACCAAAAATCCTCTGCACGTAATGCTTGATTAGCGTTACCTCTGAACAGGCTCAAAAAACCTTCTCACAAATCGAATGGCATTTACCCTCGATCAGCTCCTGTATCAAGCTAACAGGAAACTCACGTCAGAACCAAACTGAGCACTTCAACCGCACTAGCGATCTCTAACTTGGTCAATCACAGTACATTTAGACCCCCATAGTTACCTATCCGTCGGGGCCTCAAAGCTCAGTCTTGAGTCTTCGTGGGAGGCACCGGAACGGAAGGCGAAGGCGGTTTTTATGAGTCTGTGACATCGGGGCTACTTTATGTCGTGCTTACACATGCCGCGCAACAGTCAAATAATGTCTGTATTCGGTATATTTATTCAAGGACCACATATACCCTTGTATGCCCCATATAAGTACAATTACCTTACAGTCTTTATCGTGTGCAATAACAGGATGTTCTAATCAGTGCTATGCTCCCGTCCACCTGGAAGGATCCATAGTCCTGGGACAAGAACAACAGAATGACGTCAGAACATCCAAAATTGTAGTTCGTATTCAAACTAGTCCGTCGCTCACTTCCCGGACTGTACCGCATAGTGAAAACCGGCAAAGACTCTTTCAAATACATCAGCGATCAAAATGTTGAAACCCTCTTTGTCAGGGGCACAACTACCCTCATCTCGGCATAACCATAACCATGAAGACGGGGGGACAAGAGATCACGCTATGATGTCACCTGGTAGTCCAAAACTCCCCCGTCTTCATGGTTATGGTTATGCCGAGATGTATTTGAATAAGTCTTTGCCGGTTTTCACTATGCGGTACAGTCCGGGAAGTGAGCGACGGACTAGTTTGAATACGAACTACAATTTTGGATGTTCTGACGTCATTCTGTAGTTCTTAGAACATCCTTTATTGCACACGATAAAGACTATAAGGTAATTGTACGTATATGGGGGCATACAAGGGTATATGTGGTCCTTGAATAAATATACCGAATACAGACATTAATTGACTGTTGCGCAGCATGTGTAAGCACAGCATAAAGTAGCCCAGTGTCACAGACTCATAAAAAACGACTTCGACTTCCATTCCGGTGCCTCCCACGAAGACTCAGGACTGAGTTTTGAGGCACCGACAGATAGGCAACTATGGGGGGGTCTAAATGTACTATGATTGACCAAGTTAGAGATGGTTGAAGTGCTCAGTTTGGTTCTGACGTGAGTTTCCTGTTAGCTTGATACAGGAGTTGATCGAGGGTAAATACCATTCGATTTGTGAGAAGGTTTTTTGAGCCTGTTCAAAGGTAACGCTAATCAAGCATTACGTGCAGAGGATTTTTGGTTAAATTTAGAGAAGGATGTATTATACATTATCTGGAAATCGTTATAACTATAAAAGAGAGCTATGGTCTCTCTAGGAATTGATGAATATGCATGAGATGGGTGATCTATTCTATACCATAGATATCGCTCCAAGCATACTTGAGAATCTGTGTAAAAAAAAAAATATCAAATGCATGTTGAGTTTGTGCAGCCAGAGACTGAGGAGCCTTTCTATCATTGGATCTATGAATGGACAAAAATTATTTAAGCGACCTAAAAGGTCTTATGAAAATTTGGGAGCCTCTCCAGAATAGCTCTATAATTTCCCCTATGTGTTTTTTGTTTGCTTTCTTTGTTCCATAGAGCGGGGCCTCGAATACCTGAGCACGGTCCAGGTCAGGTGAGGTCCAGTCCCCTGTCAAACTGGGTGGGAACAATTAAAAATTTGTGATGGACATGGTGCGCTGGGTACTTGCACATACTATATTATGCTAATATATACTTACCTTGTATTTTTTGCATCTCTTTGTAGATGATCTTTTGCATCCACTGATATGGAGGATTAGCATGTAACTGGTTGTATTTGTTCCAACCTTTATCATTCTTGATACATTTATTTTGATATAATTTGTACATCACTTTTACAGCAGTAGCAATATTTTGAGAGCAGAGGCCCTGACGAAAGCCGATTGACTGATAGCCCGTTAGGCAGAAACATGTTGGCCTTTTTTTCCGACAGATATTTGGTCTTACTGTCGTTTGCACTGTTCTGTTTTTAATAAGGGGATGTGTCCTTACTTTAATAAAACATTTTTAGGACACATTACTCTATTTTAAATTCACTACTGTTTTTTTGTTGCACTGCGTGTTTATCACTTTTTACAGCCATAAATGATTAGCTGGTATATGGTAGTCCATAAGTGCCTGTGGACTAGATCGGGCTCTACTACCGAGTAATTGGTAAATGGTCTCGATGATCAAGGGTCCTACTATTTCATATACTGGTGAACCATATGATAAGACTGATCACTAAGTCCATTTGATGGCAATCCACACACAGGTGGTTTGGATCTTGTTGACTGGTATTGTATGTGTTTGATCCCACGCATGTAGGTCTGTCACTGCATTTCTTTTCGTTTCTCAGGCTATCTAGGGTGACTAGGGCACTAACTCACTGTATTGGAGTTAAGGATAGCTAGCCAAACAAGTTGGTTTATAGACCCCCTGTGTTCTTTTGCATTAATCATGTGTTGTAGCTGGGGACTCGAACCAGGAGAAGTCTTTAAATAATTTTTGTCCCTACGACCCCTTTCTCCCTGTATGTAACTATATTGACTGCCCTCTCCAACATACTATCAATACTTGTCATGGTCCGTGGGTTTGAGCATACCACCCCAGTACGTTTCCCCATGTCTATGTACATGGCAGCGCCTTAGATCTTAAGCAAAAGTAACAGATTTGGCTCGCCTTAGGCTGTTTTGAGTCTCAATTAGACGAGGGGGCGCCCAGTCCGGCCTCCTCTGGGCTCTGACGGGCGCAGATGGGCCCGCCTTGGCCCGAGCATGCCTGCACACGTACTGCGCTGCAGGAGCCCCGGCACCCTTTTAGGCGCCTCCTGGCGCGCTGGTGGCGGTGTACGTGGCATGGAGTGCCGCTAGGGATGATGGGAGGCACAGTCCTCCTGTCCTCCTGTGAACTGTCCTGGCTATTTCCCTCATGGCGCGGTCAAAACGGGCAAAAGTGCTGGTGCTGGCACTAGTATTGGACTCCTACGAAGTCAGACTCACCCCTACCCAGTATGACGAGGTGCCAGTTGGCAATTAAAGAGACACAGCTTATCACTCCCCTTTGTGAACCTGATACAGGACCCGGTCCACCCTGGTCTATGTGGTGAGTGGGCAGCCAGCCCGGTGAGACACACATCTGACTTCTGCAGATCAGCAAGTCACCTCCTGACATCCTACTCCTGGTGATGCACAGGGGGCCTTGTAGCAGATGAGCAGCACTGAGTACCCTTGCGCCTGCCAATTGACCCAGTGCTGGACCTGAAGTGCCACACCCAGACAGCATGCCCACTGCAGCTAGTATGCTGCCATCATTCAGTTTGCTGCCGGACTTTGGCACAGCTGCACCACAGTGGAAAACCTAGCTAAACAGGCTTAATAACCGCTTTACACACACCAGGGAGACTGGCCCCATGGTAAAAACGTCACTACTTCTCAACTATGCTGGTTAAGAGGTATTTAAGTTGTATGATAATCTCTCCAAAACTGGAGATGAGGACAACTATGATGCTTTGGCTGCCACGCTCAGTGTGCATTTTAAACAGCAATCACCCTAGTTTATGATCAACTCAAACTCTGCCAAGCCAGGCAAACCAAAGGGGAGACCATTGATAGATACTATGTGAAGCTGCCTGAAATGGCACGGCATGCACTCAATGTGATTCACAGAAGGAAGTATGAGCGCAATCATTCAGGGGTGTCAGTCCAGCATCCTGCACTGCCCCATCCTACGTGAACCATGCATGAAGCTGAAAGGCTAGCTAGTATTGGCACACTTACACAAACTCTCCAGCAGTTGTGCTGAAAAGATGGAGGGCGCTATTTTCAAGACTGGCATTGCAAGCCCTGCAACCTTACCATTCAAAATGAAGCAAGTAACAGTGGACCACATCAGTAGGTGTTGATCCCCCATGTCTACTGCCTCAAAATCCACCACTGGCGAAAACATGATCCTAGTGTAACAGAGAGTCACATCCACCACTACAATGACCAGCGCAGGGGACTACCTGCTCGAAGTGCACATATTTTCTCCCAAAGTGGAGGGAGAAGCAGGCAAGGCACTGGCACCCAAAGCTCCAATACAAACAGTCACAGCGAGAGGAAGTGCCAAGATGACAGCTCTCATGATGGAGCCTGACCACACAAACTGGTTGAGGAAGATGACGAGGGAGATGTCTTTCTCATTATATATGCAGACCAGCGCCTAGAAGTGAAATGGCCACAGCCAGTCTGTGATATAAAGGCAGGATGGCAGCGCATCTTAGCACTCATAGATACTGGAGCTTCTGTCAATGTGATGAACTTTCACCAGTACGAAGAACTTCTCACAACCCCAACTGCGACGCACTAAGAAACAGATCTTTGCATACGCTGGCACAACCCCATTATCCCCAGCAGGAACCTTTGGTCAAATTCTTCACCACCAAGAAGCGAAGGTCAAAATCTTTGCTGCCATGGGCATGGATGGCACCCTACTTAAATGTCAACCCCTGAAGAGTTAGGGCTAGTAACATTCACCCAGCCTGCCCACATTCACCAGACAGAGCAGTTAATCATGGAGTTCACACACTTATTCAAGGGACTGAGGTGCCTCAAAAACGACAACAATAAGCTAAACATTGATTAGATAGTGAAGCCCGTAGGACTAAGAATTGAAGACACCAGCTTGTCCCGTTCAATCTCTGTGCATGGGCAGAAGCGGAGCAAGAAAGATTGAAGAAGATGGGTGTCATTGAAGAAGTATCTGGTCCCACTCCATGGGTGTCACCAATGGTGATTGCCTCAAAACCGAGGAAACCTGGAGCAGTGTGGCTGTGCATCAATATGCAGCTCCTTAATAGAGCCATCAGGTAAGAACACCCTATCACCCCGATGATGAATGACATAGTTATGGACATCACAGGTACCCAGTGGTTCTCAAGAATTGGCCTGAATTCTGGTTATCACTGGCTGCTTCTCAACCCCTCAAGTTGATACACCAGCACATTATCAACTCACCTAGGACTAAGGAAATACATGCAGCTAAACTTTGGGATATCCTCTGCCATGAAGGTGTTTCAGAACGTGATAAAGGAAGCATTGTCTGGCATCAAAAGGGTTATTAACATAAGCGATGATGTGCTGAAACTCGAGATCACGTGATGAACACTGTCAACATCTCAGAATGGCACTACAGAGATTGTCTGAGCGTGGTCTCATGCTAAATAAGGAAAAATGCAAGTTCTTCCAACAAGTCAGATTTTTTAGGTACATCTTCTCATCAGAAGGCATCAGCATGGAACCTTGATAAGCAGACAGCATTAACATTATGTCTTATTCCCCACTCTCTGCTAGCTTTGACCCTGTCTTACCTTGCGACGCGTCAAGTACTTTTCCTTTCCTCCACACTCCTTGTTTCCTCACAAACGTTACATTCGTAATATGCGGCAGACTACACATCCCGGTAGCCTTTGAATGCTTCTTTGATCTGATTTTTGAGTATTCTGTGTGGGGGTCCGGTAAGGGTGTTGTGACACCACCTTTACTTTCTTTTGGCCAGGATTATCCGTTGAGCGTGGACATATTCACGTCGCCGGACAAACTTTGATTGGTACTATTTCCTCTACATTTATACATTGGGGTGTCCCTCCCTGTTGGCGAGACACACATGTGTAGTCTCGTGCAGGTGGTAGGGATACCGGCATTTCTAGCTGCAATATTTACTTTTACATATTTGACCTTTCAAGTGCCAGTACCAAGAATAGGCATTACCAAGCACGATTATAACTTGAGAGCTTTCTGTGAAGGCCCTTTTTCCTAAGTTCCATGTTCCCTGTTTGTTTGTGCGTCGTAGTGTCCTTATTGTAATTTGGATATGTTCATTACACCACATGACAGGTTTAAATGTTGAAAGTGTATATAACGCTTATAGGAACCTTTGTAGGTATCGCTGAAAGTCAAGGGAGATACAAATTGCGTTTATTTATTTATGTGAATTATATGTATGATCATGTACTTTTCTCTATGCTCAGGCCACACACAATAGCAGGGAATGGTAGAAGAGTAATTATCCCTATCTCTTACTACCATTTGACGCAAGGCCTAGGGATTACTGAGCAGGTTCGGATTATTCAAGGAAACCATTATTGTGGGATATAAATACATGAATCAATAGAAGAGTTGCCTGATCGTAATAGAAGCATATTTTCTTTGTGTTCCTCTGCATTACATTAGTGTGCCCTTACGAGAAGGTTTATGGTTATGGTCCTGTGCTGAGTAAATAGGAACAAGATCTTCCTTATGGGCTCATCTGAAAAGATCACCTTCTTTTCTCTTTACAGGTATTTAATGATTGTGTATTGTTTATCTGCATAGTAGGATACATATACAACTGTTACCCACAGGATTATTATTTATTGTCATTTCAGGTCTCATTCCCTGCTGTCCCCTCCCTTTCCTTCCCTCGCTCGATCACTTCACTGATCTGTGCTATATTAGCATACAGACTTGAAGCTATCGAGAGGTGAACCATTTCTGAGCATCATTATGATCCCGCGGAGTTGGTGACACAACACATAACCCTCGTCACAACCTCGGCCACTGAGGTGAGGTTTCCTGGGAATGGCGAACTACTGCAGGCACTTGATTACAAACCTCGCCTTTCAGAAAGAGCCACTAAGGTACCTCACCGGAGCACATGCCCAAAGGAGTGGGACAAACAACAGACAGCCTTCACACAGGTCAAGAAAGTCCTACTCCACAATCATCACATAATTTGACAAAAGAAATGGAGCTGATCGTGGATACCAATCTAGCCCAGTGGGTATTGGAGCTCTCCTGGTCTAAGAGAGGTGCAAGGGGCAGTAGACCTCACATAGCTTTTGCCAGCTGGCCACTGACAGATGTAGAGACCCACTATGTAAAGACTGAGCTG
The DNA here is from genome assembly GCF_964263255.1 of Lissotriton vulgaris. NCBI lineage: Eukaryota > Metazoa > Chordata > Amphibia > Caudata > Salamandridae > Lissotriton > Lissotriton vulgaris. The sequence goes on from NC_141700.1 coordinate 450,176,663, forward strand.
GAGGCACTGGCCATAAATTGGGGTTACACCACTTTCACAGTTACTTGTTTGGGTGGAGATTTAAAGTGGTGACAGATCATAAGCCATTAGTGAACTTGTTCCTGGAACTTCCCAACATCCTCTGCCGATGATAGAAAAATGGTAATACAGCTGAAAGTTGAGTATCAGCTGGGTGCTGAAAATCCTGCTGACTTTTTCACCAGACGCCCAACACATCATCCATTAGTAGCAGCACAACAGTCAGAAGCCACCGAGCAGTACATGCAGCTTGTTACATGGATGGCATGCCTTCGAGCCCTAATCCTCCGATACTTCGTCCAAGCGACCAGGCAGGATGTGTGCCTAAGGAGGGCTGTCGAAAGCCATTAGTCAGAACAAATAGATGACCTTCCTGGCTAGACTGCGGAATACTGGCCGCACTAGTATGACAAGAGGCCAAGAGAGTCCGTGGAACAACTGTGGCAGGCTAGTTCGGAACTCACTGTGACAAGTAAAGGTCTAGTGTTATCGGAATATAGAATTTCGGTCCGAGGGATGTGCAAGATCAAGTAGTGGCCCTGGCGCACCAAAGACACCAAAGTATGGTGAAAATCAAAGCCCAAATCAGGAAACAACTCTTGTTCCCAGGGATGGATACTCAAGTGGAAGCACCAATTCTGCGGTGTCAGGCCTGCCAGTTAAATAGCGAGGCAGACCAAGAAGCATCTGTTATCACTGAACCCCCCCCCCCCAATGCACAACCTTAGACACCCATTATTCTGAACTTTGGTAGTTTCCCAGATGGGTGACACACTCGTCCTCATGTATGCATACTCGAAATTCCCCATTCTTGAACTCATAGAAACCAGGTCTTTTGAGCATGTCAAAGGACACAAGTTTTAAAGATACCTGGAGATCCTTAACATCCACCACCACTGTATCAACCCCAGGCAGCCTCTAGCAAATGGCGACATGGAGAGGTTCATGCCACCACTCACTAAAGCCCTGACCAAGTTGAAGATCCAGGATGGGCTTTTCATGGTTTCGTGAGAGCCTACCGAAACACTCCAGACAGAGTAACTCAGTTTACAGCTACCTCTGCGATCTTTGGAAGGCGTCTGCAAGATGTGTTCCCAGGAGCTCCTCAATGGAGTCCCAGAAACTCAATGTAACAGCAAGCCACCAACAAAGGACTTGAAACAACGAAAAGGCTACCATCAGGAGTCGAGCACAACACAAGACACTCATGAGAGGGGGCACAGTCATCCGCAAAGTCATACATGATGGGTGGAAAATCTGGACCCCCTCAGGAGAAAGATCACTGGACAGTTCTAAAAGTGAAAGGACCATGGTCATTGCCAAAAAAGAGACTGAAATAGAATCAGGAATATATCTTGGTTGAAGAAGGTACCTCAGCTCCGTAGGAGGGCATCCACAACTTAGTAAGATTGAACCCAGGGTGAGGAATCAAAAATTAGCTAGCATTCGGGCCAAGAATTTTCAATTCTATTAAGGACACGGAGGCGAGGATTATGCTTTCTCTTTCTTTACTGTTAAGTCACAGCAGCCAATAAACACAGAGTTTAATATGAAAAAACTACATTGTCCATGATGCTTAGCCTCAGCCACACCTCCTTAGCCCTCATAAGAGCCCTGGTAACAGCCCCATCTTCCTCTTTCTTTTCTCGAACTTGCAGAAAAAATCCATTAATCAAACAGTCTTATAAGTATTCTCCGACATGGAAATAACAGGAAACTCAGTTCCAACTCAAGTCTTCAATGGAAGAACTCTTCACTCATTTTTCTTATCAGCATCTAGAAAAAACAAACATGAACAACCCGTAACTTCTGTTTATCACCAGCATTAAGCTACATAACAACGGGCGGGTAAACTTGATCAAAACATTGAACATAGCCGGGTGGGATAATCCTCGCCTCCGTGTCCTTAATAGAATTGAAAATTCTTGGCATGAATGCTAGCTAATTTTTGATTCTATTACAGGACCGGAGGCTTCGGATTATGCTAGTTTAACGCTTTATTAAAAACAACAGATGTTGTATCTCCCACCGGCTTATAATAAAATTGTTTGAATGTCGACTCAGAGTACCAGTCAGCACAATGCATAATATCCTGGATGTTAGCTCCCAACATATATGACCTTGATGCCATGGCACCACGCACCGAGTGTGCACCAAACAGTTGAACATCAACACCAGCCTCTTTCATGATAAATTTAAGCCATCTGGCAATAGTTGCAGCAGACACAGGCTTGAAAGGTTTCTGCACAGCAATCAAAAGGTGGGTGACACCCACCGGTCTCAGAGAACAAGTACATTCCTCATAAGTTTTCAAGCATTGAACAACACATAGTTTAGCATTACTAGGAAAAGCAGTATATTCAACATGCCTGGATAGAGTTTTCGTATGTCCTGTAATAGTAAAGGAAACTCCTTCCAGTGTAAATTCTCTACCTGTAATCTCCAGTGCACGTACATCCGATGAACGTCTGCAAGCCGACAAGTATAACAGCATAGCTAACTTTGCAAACAACTGTTTTCTCGAGAGAAGGTTGTTAGTAGGCCAACTATCGAAGAGTTTAATGACCAATGAGACATCCCATAACCCAGAGTACTTGGGTTTAGGAGGATTTGCTACTCTTATGCCCTTAAGAAGCTTGCATATCATAGGGTGCATACCCACTGGTTTCCCGTCTATTTAGGTGTGACCCGCGGAAATGGCCGACCGGAAGTTATTCACTGATCTATAGGCCAAACCGCCAGCTGCCTTTTCCGACAGAAAATTCACGATATGGGAAAGTCCTTCCCCCCAAGGGATCCAAGTCCCGTTCCACGCACCAACCCATCCAGCCACTCAAGGCTAAGGAGTATCGCTTCCTAGTGGACAGGGTCCAAGCTTGTTTGATGAAGTCAGAAGCCGTTCCCGAAACTCAAGGCAAATCCCACTGTTGCCTGAAAGCCTCCATGCCATCAGGGATAGTCGCTGTGACAGAATCAGCGATTCCGCTCCCCGAGAGGTCCCAGGAGAAGAGACTCCGACCAAGGGAGCATCCTGGGGAGATTGCAGCACATCCCCAACTGAACCGGAAACCAAGGCTGCGATCTCCACAGAGGTGTCACTAATATATCCTCCGCTCTCTGCTTTGTGAATGTGAGAAGTCACTCGTGGAATGAGAAGGAAAGGTGTGAATGCATAGTTCACTGCTCCTGACCAATCCTGCAGAAATGCATCCTTAGCTGTTGCCGCTGGATCCGGACTCCAACTGAAAAAACTGGGAAGTTGCTAGTTCAGCCTGGATGCAAACAAGTCGATCCGGCACAGACCCCACAGGTCCTGTAACCATTGGAACACACTGGGAAGAAGCTTCCAATCGCTGTAATCCCTGAGATGCCTCTAGTTTCAGTAGGCTATGACATTAACTGCCCTGGTATGTATTCTGCTATAACCGTGATCTGACGATTGAGGCAGTAATGCCAAAAGTCTTTGGCTATCTCCACTAGCATGGACGATCTCGTCCCCCCCAACTTGTTTATGTACTGCACCGCAGACACTTTGTCCATCCGAAGAAGAATGCAACATGAGGTTTGCTGGGGGGAGAGGGTCCGGATTGCGAACGACCCTGCGAGGAGCTCTAGACAATTTATGTGCAATGCTAGCTCCTAAGGAGACCACCTTCCTCCTGTGGAAACACCACCGCAGTGTGCTCCCCAACCCCAACGGCTGGCATCGGATTCGATGACCACTTCGGGTTGAGAGCCAAAAATGGCCCTTCCGTTCCACGCCTCTACGTGGCTCAGCCAACAGCGCATCTCGTCTCTCACCTCCTGCGAAAGGGGAATCAGGTCCGTATAAGCCAGACCTCTCTGAAGATGTTGTATCTTGAGCCTAAGCATGGGCGAATTTTGCGAATCTGGGCTTCGCGAATTTGCGTATTTGCGAACTCGCAATCCGCAAAATCCGTGAATTCTCGCAAATTTGCAGATTTTTTTTGTGTTCACATGGGTTTCTGCCAGTTCACGAGGGTTTTGTACCAGTTTGCAATTGCGAACCTACTTGCCGGCTCGCAACGGTCGCGACTTTGTTGTTTCTACGTCTGGTTCATCATCACAGGTTCACAGCACCCTCTGTTTCACCACTGCCACCCTCTGATTCAACCATGCCACCCTCTGGTACATCACTGCCACCCTCTGATTCATCACTGTAGATTATGGGGGGGGGAAAGCAAGCACACCTGCCCTGCTTCAACTGACATGAATTAATTTGGGGTTGATTTATTAATGTGTCACTGTTTTAAAATTCCAGTCAGGCACCTGCTTCCTTATCTGTAAGTTGCTTTCTGTTGCAGTACAATTTTTTTTCCTAGGACCTTTGTGGCCTACTTGTAGCTATTCTATGAGCCTGCTGTGAGGGTCAGAGCAGGGTCATAGAATAGTTGCAAGTAGGCAACTGAACTCTGGAGGGGGCCCTCAGGAAGCACTACAGGGAATGGTTACTAATGATGAGTTTGAACTTTTGCACCTGCTGAGTGCTTTCAGTTTTGCAAAAATCGTTTTTCTGCAATTTCGCAGGATTCGCGGGGCGCGAACTTGCGCGAGATCGAATTCGGAAGCTGAGAATTTGTGCGAATATGCGATTTGTTTTTTTGCGGCGTGTTAGTTAGCAAGGTTTTGTGCGTTTTAGCGAGCCGCTTGTAGCGCAACGGCGCGAAGTTACCCTGACGGTCGTTCACGGGCGCGGCCATCTTGTTTGCATGGCGTATTTCCGTTTCCGGGCGCGATGTGTAATCTCGCAAAGTGTGCAGCTCGCCAGTACAATTTCGCGTGTGATCGCAAGGAAAATCTCGCGCAAACTTACCCACGCGGTCGTGAACGGGCACGGCCATCTTGTTTCTCATTCATTGCTATGGTTCTGGGCATGCTTTCTGTATCCTCTCTGAATCTCTGCCATCCTTTGCTTGTTTGAAGTTTTTTTTGATCTATTTTATTTATTATCTATCCCTCTATTTTTCTAGCTCTATATTTTTGTGTTTACTGCTACTTTTGGTTAGTTTTAAACTACTTTTTAAAACTCTTTTCTTTTCTTCTTCCCTATTCTATTTCTTCTTTATTATTTAGCTTCCTTTCTGCCCAGACCATGGTAAAGGGAGCCGGGAAGCATCCTGAGAAGGGGAAGGGTCCCGCACCGCTCGGCCTTGAGATCCCCGGGCTTTGTGAGTAGTAGTAGCTATTTCTTTACTACTCTGTTTTCTCCTGCTCTGTGTGTTATTATCTTGCAAATTTTTGTTTTTTACCAAGAGCAATAATGCTGCTGATTACGTTGTAGGTAAATTATATTTCAAAATCTTCTGTGCTTTTCAGGTGCACTGCTCTCCTTCTCAGTAGCGCTGCTACTATGCTTATTTGTTTTCGATTTTGTGTTCATTTCATTGGCCTGTGAAATTATGCATGAGTGTAGTTTAAAGAACTGCGTAATGCTAGAGACTAAGGGTCAGATTTTTAATTACCGGCGCATCCCTGCAAAGTAGCAGGGATGCGCCAGTAATTGTGCGCCACGCCACCACCACCCATGGTGCGCCGTATTTACAATGCGGCGCACCATGGCCCCAAAACATCACCGAAGCGTTACGCGTCTGTGCCGTAAAGGCGGCGCATTGTTGGAGCTGTGTCGCAATGATGGCGCAGCTCCAGCAATGCTCTGGGGTGCCCTATCTCTCCAATGCTGCGTCAAGCCGTACGTCTGCTTCAAGCAGGCGCAAGGTTTGAGTCACGCATCATTGTCCTCAAAGTGACTGATTGAAATCTTGTAGATTTCCCTCAGCCACTTTTAGGATGCGTTCCTGCGCAGGAACGCCCTCCCTTGTGCCAGAACGCCCCCTGATGGCGCAGGGCTTTACAACGTGATGCATCTCCCATGTGCGTCACGCTGTTAATATACGCCGCACCATGGCGCCTCTTTTGTTCTGCCGCTGCGTCACTAAAGTCAGGCAACAATGGAGCAAAAGAGCTGCAAGGGTCTTCTAAATCAGCCCCTACAGACTCAAGTCCAGTCCTTCCTTTGTACACCTGGCAATAAGAAGAAATAGTGGTGTTGTATTGATAGTTTGAGTATTTTAATGACTGGTTAATGTAGTAGGAAACTTTTTAGTGTTGTCGCTGATCTGCAATCACGATGGACTTTGTCAGCCACTTTGCGTGCTGCGGACTGCTGCCTGCCAGTCCTAGGCGAACTTTTTTAGTAGTTTGTTTAGTGAGTTACATAAGAACTTTCCAAGTCGACGGTCCGCAAATCAAGCAATACTAATAACGTAGTATATCCCGTGGAATAGTTGTCTATTTGCTATTTCGCCAAAATATTTTGTTATTGTTCTTTTGAAATGTTTGATTTGGTTGACAAATATCATCCATGTTGTTTGGTCTTTCTTTCTTTCATGTTGTACATCAGCTCCCCCCAGGGGCAAGAGGGCATTGGAGGAGGCTGCTGCTGCCGAACAGGATCGGTCAGGCGAGGGCTCCTTTGCTGGCCCCGGTAAGTTTTAATTTTAATATAGAGTACCTATTTTTTCCTAGCGTTCCTCATTCGATTTTTTCTAAATCGTCATTGATCTTCTTGTAGACTGTATCTAAATTCTTATCCTGCCTCGACTATGACTCCCTGTGGTATTACTAGATTATTCTTATTAGTCTGTCTGTGTGGCTAACTAAGATTGCACATTTGGCAATTCCATTGGACTACCATTCTAGTCAGCAATAGCTCTATGCAAAGAGTGCTGTCCTCTGGGATTGTCCATAATGTCTTTTCAAGTCTTCTAAATGTTTATGCTTTGACAATTGCCAACAATAAAAAGGTGAATGGCCACCAAGAAAGAATAAGATACTACTTTACTCTTGGTTTGGATAGGAGGACAATCCATTCTACTACTGTTGCAGGGACAAATCTGCACAAACAGAACTATGGACACTAAATAGTGCATTGTTTATCAATTATAATAGGCGCAGGAAGACTTTCCACATACCTCAGTGATATCAGACTTTGAAGAACCCCCAATCTCCTTACTGACTAGCTAGTGTGGCAGAGTCATTTAGCTCCCGAATTCATCGATGATTGATCCCCAATGATGATTATCCAACGCAGGACAAGAGTACGGAGCCAGCGTCCAGAAGTGTCAGAGGCACGAACTCATGCTTGCAAATTGCAAAACCTTTTGCTCATTCACTCATGACCCAAAACCACAGAGTCTATTTAAGGTTCAAAGCTTTATTAAAAGTAAAAATATTTATTAAAATCAAGCTTGTCATAAAACATAAACGGTTGATTAAAAATGGAAAAGTGCTTATACTCATTTTTTATTTCACACATTTATAGTGGGCGAGCCGAGCCCTCACCTGGTTTGAACTTTCATTTTTCTTTTTGGTGCTGAATCATTGGTCCCTTCGTCCTAATGATTTCTTCTTAGAAGTGAAGCTTCTGTCTGTTATGAGGAAAATGGTGCGTGTTAAAAAGCAAGCATTCATCAGTTGTGCCAAATAATGCTGCAAGACAACACCCTTCCCTGGAAAAAGGGACATTTTTACTTTAGAGTAGACAGTCACAATTTATTAGATTGGTTTCTGTATTCACATTTCTTCATTCCTAGACAAAATACTAGTGAGTGGTGTATGTCTATGACATCTAACATTCTTAAATGTACTTTGCAGGTGGAACATCTGGTGCCGGGCCCAGCCCGGAGGTGGAGGGAAGCTCTGGGGAGGAGGCGGTGCAAGTGCCGGACCAAACTGCTGTGCGGGTTGCCATGGTAGTGGCGGGCAGTGGTAAGCTCTTATATTCCTTACTTATTGAGATTGCAGACTGCATAGTGTGCTGCTCCCCATAAGAAAATGTAAGGTTTGTCCAGATGAGAGACATGAAGAAGAACGATTGACATTTAGGGGCCTATTATAATGGCGGACGGACCTGAGTCCGTCCGCCACCATAGAGTAGGAGGGACCGTCCGCAGGGGCAGCGGCGATCCCTCCGTGGTATTTAGGATGTGACCGCCACCCTGGCGGTCACATCCTGTATTTTTATCATTGCGGCGGGTGCTGCTTGAAGCAGCACCCGCTGCAATGATAAAAATGTAAGTTGTGCATTTGCATGCACAAAGCGGCAGGCACCGCGCGGTACCTTCCGCTTTGTGCAGGCAAATGCAGGGGGGTACCATAGGTACCCCCCATGTGCACCCCCCATCCCCCTTCACCTCTGGGGGCCCGCAACGGGCCCCCAAACAAAAATCCGTATGCCTTTGCACGTCGGAAATGCCGCCATGTAAAGGCATGTTCCTCCAGACATCCTAATATGGCTGGTGGTGTCTGATAGACACCGCCAGCCATGTTAGTGCTTTTCCGCCGCGGATGGGAGGCGACCGCGGCGGAAAAGCTGCAGACTGAAAAATTATCCCCCAGCCATCCTAATCTGGCTGGGGGGGGTCTTTTTCAGTCCTCTGTGGATTTCCCGCATCCTCCGGGCTGGCGGTGGATTCCGCCGGCCCGGAGGATGCGGGAAATCCGCAATCCTAATCTGCCCCATAGTTTGAATGGATGGATGCCTGGATCATGGTACTATCTGACTCATAGATAGCATATGTGTATCTAGAGAGAGTAGACGGTCACTGGATGAACTAAGTGTTACTTTGAAGAGCATGTAACACCACACCCGCACGTCCATCCCAGTGTAGGAAAGGCAAGGAAAAGAAGTTGTAATTTTGTCCGAATACTACCATGAATAGTAGCAGTAGTTTGTATTGCAAGCACAGCATATATCCGGCTATTACGATGGCCACTCACTACCTCTGTTAATAAGTTTAGTAGAACTCGGTCATTCATGTGTGGATGTATCACTGTTCACTCAATAAAAAGCAAAGCACCTAAAGTCATCCCATATGTAAGTAAATACATACCATGTGCAGTGATAGATAATCAGATTATTTATCTTCTTCATTTTCCTTTTCTAGTATTCATTGGCCAATGGTGAAAGTTAAATTAATTAAGCAGTAGCCCTTGTAACAGAGCATTCTCAGTGCCACCCGTAATAGAAAAGTAAGAGCATCACCACCTGCATGTACTGGACTGGTACAGTAACGCAAGTCTGTTTCACTCATCATGGCGGGCGTCTGTTTTCCTCGGGTGCAAGTTGACTGCGCTGGCATTATGCCGGCTTGCAGAAGTTAACGTACCAATTTTGCTAAACAAGAGAGAAGAAGAAGAATAAGACTGGTGTACTGTCATAGTCGACTCTAATGGAGTGAGTCCATAGTGCTCGTAGAATTGATTCCTTAAACTCCCACTAATGTTAGAGCAAGGGTGAAGAAGTGGGAGGTTAGATAGATACTGGCCACAATAGTTATGTACTGCACTTGCAAGTTGCTAGTTCTACTGTGACACAACTTTCTGCTGAATCATTTTTTGTTAATCTTAAAGAGCATTGGTTACAGACTATGTCTTTCTTTCTTCATATAGATGCTCCTTCCAAACCAACCCGGAAGGAGCTGGCTAGACGGGCCCGGCAACGGAGGCTGGAGGCCACTGTCACTGAATATCGCCGGCTGGTGGCCCAGGAGGAGGGGGACACGCAGTCTACCACAACATCTACTGGGACAGCTGCATCCTCCTCTGTGCTCCCTGGGTCACCCAGACGGCACAGGTCTCCAGCGGTATGGAGCCTGGGTACCGCAGCCACCCGCCACCGCCGAGCAAATAAATCAGCTGCCCCCCACGGCAGTTGCAAGAAACGCATGCACCGCCTTTCCCTGAGGGTTTCCTACCCCGAGCAGGAGCTGCTCAACACGAAAACTTTGCTTGAGACCCTCCGCAAGGAGCATTCCGACCTGGCCCGGAAATTCAACAGCAGCAGCCAGCAGTAGGAGGAGACTGTCCCTTGCCCCTTTTATTAAAGACTTCTGGGGGGTGGGAATTGGGAGTTGGGTTTTTTCACTTTTTTTGACTTTTCACGGACGTTCGCTGGGGTTAGGGAGTGGGGGTGGGTTGGGTCTTGTGGGAGAATATTTTTGTCAGGGATATAAATATACTTTAAACTTTATCCTAGCATACATGTTTTTTTACTGCTTTTGAGGCTGGTGGGTGGGGGTTTAACAGTAACTTTGTTTTGGTGACACTTAAGTGGCATCTTGATTCAAGTTGTGTAATTAATTGCCCAAATTTTTCAAAACTAAGTGCCTCTCACAGAGTAAGTGAATTCAATGGTCCTAGGACTTTACTAGTACTAGTGTCAGTCTCTCGTCTCTCCTAATACTCCATTATACTTCCTCCCCCCAAAAGCTTATCTTACCTGTAATTTGTGTTTGGAAATAGGGCTAGGCACAGGGCTGGCTGCACGTCAAATGGCGATATGGCAATCCTGGGCGGATGAAATGTCATCATTGCGTTGGTACTAGTGGTGTTACACAGTGGCAGTTGCAGCATCTGAAAAAAAAAGAAAATGAAACCTTGTTTGTCCTTACCGTAGCATTAGAACGGTACGATAGAGAATATAGCAGGTGACAGTACACTAGAACAGTGCCACAATGTAGCCTAACAAATGGTAAAGTATTGAAAGTATAACTAGTACTTGCGTTGAATTTCTTTGACATTGGCTACTACTACAAGAAATAGTACTGAAGGTGAAGGACACAGCAGCGTAATAATTTGCCACTTCTAGGAGGAGGATGTTCTTGATGACCTATCAAGTTGATGGCGGCATGGCGCACATGAACATCTGCTTTCATTTGCCAATAGTGACTGAGTGTGAAGCTGAGTAAGTATAGAATATATCCTCGGATTCCTTCCCCAGCCTGTTGCTATGACCTTATCCTCCCCAGCAAGTGTGTGGAATTATTGCTGTCATTTAGTCACACATCAATCAAAATCACACAGCCCGGGGGAAGAGGGTTAGGGTTTGTAAAATGAATGGGAATGGGGGATTTTGGGAAAGTTTTTTTGAGAGAAGAAAAAAAAAGCACAGCATGGACAAACAATAATTGAAGATAAAGAAATCTTTGGGTACAAAGCTAACCATAAATCTTTCAAGTGACATAAAGGAAGTACATGCACTACTGCATGCATTGTTACTGAAAAGTAAGTAGTACTTTCGACAACCGTGAATGACAGAATGCGACAGTACAGGGCTGCAGCGTTTTCACTTGCCTATCTCTGCACTCAGAGAAACACTTCTTACATTAAATTAGGTTTAAAAAATAGCCGAAGTAAAACCTATAGAATGGCTGTAGGGATCAATTTAGAAGCAGAGAGAGATCCAAGAAATGCAGAGTCACACTCATAGAAGTTCACAGCAATAACATTACTTAAAAAATAATTAGAAAAGAATGTATACTGTATCTGTATGTTGTTGTAGTTGACCTGTTGAATTTGGTAAGTAAGTTGCACGCATCAAACCATTCCTCTTATTAGCGGCAATCCTCCATTCCAGCTAATGCTTCGTCCATCAACGTTGGTGACCAGAAGACACCATGTCCACTGCCTACCTGGCGGATGCTGAATTGCGGCTCGCTAATGTGAAGCCTGACTTCATCCTTTTTTTCCCATTGCACAGACTGAAACCCGGCCTGTAATTATTGATGGAAAAACAGGAAGTGATATTAGAACACCACTGACAAATAAATATAAGGTATGTAAGCTGTGTAGTGCAAAAAGTCACACTTTGAGTTTCCTAATAGACAGTACAATATTTTTGAAAGTGCGTACTCTGTCTGAGTCTCCTTTTGAAGGATAAATAAGTATGGGCAAATTAATTTACCGGATCTTTCCCCTCAAGCTAGGTGTACTGTAAACTGTGTTTTAGAACAAAATTAGACCTTCCCAGCAGTGCTCCCACCCAGACCCTTACTAAAGCCAGTCGCAAAAATGTAGAAGACCCCCAATCAGATCTCAAAAAACGAGGCCTAGTAGAAAACTGGTGACAAAACGTACTTTGAAAGCAAAAGTAGGCCCAAATCCCCCCTTACCCACCGTGGATTGTATTCAAACCACTTGCAAGCAAGCAAAAGTATCCATACCCAGCATCGCTGCAAGACTCGCAAACCCCCCCACAAACAGCCCCCCACCCAAACACATGCAATACAAATACTGGTAACCCTAACGAGCCCTAAGTTAAGAATAGTGGCAAATGCTTTCTTTAACTATGCCAAATCCCCCCTTTCCCACCATGGATTTTCTTCAAATCACTTGCAACCAAAATTACTCATTCCCACGAGTGCTTTAAGACCCCAGAACTCAATTGCAAGAATCTAGAACACCCTGAAACACATGCAATCCTGCTACTAGGGCTAACTGGTTAGAGCAGGCAGACCCTGAAGCAGAGGTCAGACCCGGGACCAGGGTTCAATTCCCGACGCGGCAGGGTCTTGAGCTCGATTGTCCATGGACTCGATAATTCTCGCTTCGGTGCCTGACCTAATCATGGGTTCACACTCTGCAACTCTGGGCATTAAGCTTGCTTAATCTCCACAACGGCCCCCCACGGCGGGATGCCTGGCTTCCACCTTGGGGATGCCCTGTAGGGGCTATCTCACAGGGAAAAGCCAGGACGGGTTCCCAAGGCAAGCGCGGAGATACCCCTTTGGGGGTCGATTCAGGCGCTATATAAGAAACATAATAATAATAATAATAATAACCCTAACGAACCCTAAGTTACAAAAAGTGCCAAAAGGCCACCAACCCACCCGTAAAAAAGCACAACACCCCCAATCAGCCAAAAAGGAAAATCTCATACTTACAATATTTTTCGGCCTTCTGTCCAAACGCGCTGTGCAGCTAGGTCATAACTCCCGTTTTCCACCAGGGATTTCCTAAAAAGCAAATGAAATAAAAAATAAGACTGTGCCAGCAGTGCTCCCAGACCCCAAAACCCACCCACAAACACCCGGAACCGCCCCAAAGAGCACCTCAAAGACAAGCAAGTCAGCAAAAACGCAAAAAGAATTTCGCCTCCGATTTGGTCCAAACCACTTTTATCCGGTATTAGAGCTTCCCAGCAATGGCCCCAGAGCCGTCAAGCCAGGCGAAAACAAGTAGAAGACCCCCAAACAGCCAAAAAGCAAAATTACAAAAATGGGGACTTAGTCATTTTCTTGCCAATTTCCAAAATCACTCCGCGCGCGCTCTGCAGCTAGGCCCTAACTCCCCTCTGCCACCATGGATTTGCTTCAAACCTCTTGCAATAAAAAGTATCCATAGCCAGCAGTGCTCCCAGACCCCAAAACCCACCGCAAACACCAGGAAGCACCCCAAACAGGCCCCCGAAAACGCTACATTGAGCGAAAAGTCAGAAATAGCAAAAACTTTTTCCTCATGGATTTTGTCCAAACCACTTCTATCCAGTATTAGACCTTCCCAGCAATGCCCCAAGAGACCCGCCAACCCACCCGCAAAAAAGCACAACACCCCCAAACAGCCAAAAAGGAAAATCTCATACTTACAATATTTTTCGACCTTCTGTCCAAACGCGCTGTGCAGCTAGGTCATAACTCCCGTTTTCCACCATGGATTTCATGAAAAGCAAATGTAATCAACATTAGACTGTTCCAGCAGTGCTCCCAGACCCCAAAACCCACCCACAAACACCCGGAACCCCCCCAAAGAGCACCTCAAAGACAAGCAAGTCAGCAAAAACGCAAAAAGAATTTCGCCTCCGATTTGGTCCAAACCACTTTTATCCGGTATTAGAGCTTCCCAGCAATGGCCCCAGAGCCATCAACCCAGGCGAAAGCAAGTAGAAGACCCCCAAACAGCCAAAAAGCAAAAGTACAAAAATGGAGACCAAGTCATTTTCATGGCAATTTCCAAAATCACTCCGCGCACGCTCTGCAGCTAGGCCCTAACTCCCCTCTGCCACCATGGATTTGCTTCAAACCTCTTGCAATAAAAAGTATCCATAGCCAGCAGTGCTCCCAGACCCCGAAACCCACCCACAAACACCAGGAAGCCCCCCAAACAGGCCCCCGAAAACGCTACATTGAGCGAAATGTCAGAAATAGCGAAAACTTTTTCCTCATGGATTTTGTCCAAACCACTTCTATCCGGTATTAGACCTTCCCAGCAATGCCCCAAGAGACCCGCCAACCCACCCGCAAAAAAGCACAACACCCCCAAACATCCAAAAAGGGAAATCTCATACTTACAATATTTTTCGGCCTTCTGTCCAAACGCGCTGTGCAGCTAGGTCATAACTCCCGTTTTCCACCATGGATTTCCTGAAAAGCAAATGCAATCAAAATTAGACTGTGCCAGCAGTGCTCCCAGACCCCAAAACCCACCCACAAACACCCGGAACCCCCCCAAAGAGCACCTCAAAGACCAGCAAGTCAGCAAAAACACAAAAAGAATTTCGCCTACGATTTGGTCCAAACCACTTTTATCCGGTATTAGAGCCTCCCAGCAATGGCCCCAGAGCCGTCAACCCAGGCGAAAACAAGTAGAAGACCCCCAAACAGCCAAAAAACAAAAGTACAAAAATGGGGACTTCGTCATTTTCATGGCAATTTCCAAAATCACTCCGCGCGCGCTCTGCAGCTAGGCCCTAACTCCCCTCTGCCACCATGGATTTGCTTCAAACCTCTTGCAATAAAAAGTATCCGTAGCCAGCAGTGCTCCCAGACCCCGAAACCCACCCACAAACACCAGGAAGCCCCCCAAACAGGCCCCCAAAAACGCTACATTGAGCAAAACGTCAGAAATAGCAAAAACTTTTTCCTCATGGATTTTGTCCAAACCACTTCTATCCTGTAGTAGACCTTCCCAGCAATGCCCCAAGAGACCCGCCAACCCACCCGCAAAAAAGCACAACACCCCCAAACAGCCAAAAACTAAAATCTCATACTTACAATATTTTTCGGCCTTCTGTCCAAACACGCTGTGCAGCTAGGTCATAACTCCCGTTTTCCACCATGGATTTCCTGAAAAGCAAATGCAATTAAAATTAGACTGTGCCGGCAGTGCTCCCAGACCCCGAAACCCACCCACAAACACCAGGAAGACCCCCAAACAGGCCCCTGAAAACATGATAGTGAGCAAAAAGTCAAAAACGTTTTCAAGTCTGATTTGGTCAAAACCAGTTCGGTATTAGACCTTCCCAGCAATGCCCCAAGACCCGCCAACTCACCCGCAAAGAAGTAGAACACCCCCACAGGTGCAGAATCTTTCTTCATTGGGCGTAATCCAGCCGTCTGCTTTGAGGGAAATAGGATTCAGAAAAGGGGGTGGTGATGAACAGAGTGTCTGAATTAAGCAGACCACTCTTACCCAGTCCAAAGATCAGGGCTTGATCCATCACCGTTATTTAGCTCACTGCACCATCCCAGCTCAGAACCTGGCTATATGCAAATCAGTCTGTCCCTGGCCCAGTGCATCATGGGAACAGGGCAGACTAAACTACCAAGCCAATTCTTCACCAGAAAGGAGACAAGCTTCCGGGGACCGGTTTCTGGCATTTCAGCCGTCGTCGGCCCGGCTTGCTTGAATCCTGATGGTGCAGTGAGCAAGGGACTCATGTCTGAGTATACCCTGCCACACCTATAGTGGCCAAAAACGATTCAGAAAAGGGGGTGGTGATGAACAGAGTGTCTGAATTAAGCAGACCACTCTTACCCAGTCCAAAGATCAGGGCTTGATACATCACCGTTATTTAGCTCACTGCACCATCCCAGCTCAGAACCTGGCTATATGCAAATCAGTCTGTCCCTGGCCCAGTGCATCATGGGAACAGGGCAGACTAAACTACCAAGCCAATTCTTCACCAGAAAGGAGACAAGCTTCCGGGGACCGGTTTCTGGCATTTCAGCCGTCGTCGGCCCGGCTTGCTTGAATCCTGATGGTGCAGTGAGCAAGGGACTCATGTCTGAGTATACCCTGCCACACCTATAGTGGCCAAAAACGATTCAGAAAAGGGGGTGGTGATGAACAGAGTGTCTGAATTAAGCAGACCACTCTTACCCAGTCCAAAGATCAGGGCTTGATACATCACCGTTATTTAGCTCACTGCACCATCCCAGCTCAGAACCTGGCTATATGCAAATCAGTCTGTCCCTGGCCCAGTGCATCATGGGAACAGGGCAGACTAAACTACCAAGCCAATTCTTCACCAGAAAGGAGACAAGCTTCCGGGGACCGGTTTCTGGCATTTCAGCCGTCGTCGGCCCGGCTTGCTTGAATCCTGATGGTGCAGTGAGCAAGGGACTCATGTCTGAGTATACCCTGCCACACCTATAGTGGCCAAAAACGATTCAGAAAAGGGGGTGGTGATGAACAGAGTGTCTGAATTAAGCAGACCACTCTTACCCAGTCCAAAGATCAGGGCTTGATCCATCACCGTTATTTAGCTCACTGCACCATCCCAGCTCAGAACCTGGCTATATGCAAATCAGTCTGTCCCTGGCCCAGTGCATCATGGGAACAGGGCAGACTAAACTACCAAGCCAATTCTTCACCAGAAAGGAGACAAGCTTCCGGGGACCGGTTTCTGGCATTTCAGCCGTCGTCGGCCCGGCTTGCTTGAATCCTGATGGTGCAGTGAGCAAGGGACTCATGTCTGAGTATACCCTGCCACACCTATAGTGGCCAAAAACGATTCAGAAAAGGGGGTGGTGATGAACAGAGTGTCTGAATTAAGCAGACCACTCTTACCCAGTCCAAAGATCAGGGCTTGATCCATCACCGTTATTTAGCTCACTGCACCATCCCAGCTCAGAACCTGGCTATATGCAAATCAGTCTGTCCCTGGCCCAGTGCATCATGGGAACAGGGCAGACTAAACTACCAAGCCAATTCTTCACCAGAAAGGAGACAAGCTTCCGGGGACCGGTTTCTGGCATTTCAGCCGTCGTCGGCCCGGCTTGCTTGAATCCTGATGGTGCAGTGAGCAAGGGACTCATGTCTGAGTATACCCTGCCACACCTATAGTGGCCAAAAACGAGCTAAAAAACGGTGTTGGATCTAGCCCTGATCTCTTGACTGGGTGAGAGCTTTCTGCTTAATTCAGAGACTCTGTCCCTCACCACCCCTTGTTGTAAATATTTTTGTCCACCCTAAGCGTGGAAGGGTATTCTCAGATGTGAGACCCTTGCTCATTGCACCATCAGGATTCAAGCAAACCGGGCCGAAGACGGCTGTAATGCCAGAAACCGGTCCCCGGGAGCTTGTTTCCTTCCCAGTGTAAGAATTGGCTTTTGTAGTTTGGTTTGCCCTGTTCCCATCATGCACTGGGACAGGAACAGACTAATTTGCATACAGCCAGGTTCTGAAACTGGGATGGTGCAGTGAGCTAAAAAACGGTGTTGGATCTAGCCCTGATCTCTTGACTGGGTGAGAGCTTTCTGCTTAATTCAGAGACTCTGTCCCTCACCACCCCTTGTTGTAAATATTTTTGTCCACCCTAAGCGTGGAAGGGTATTCTCAGATGTGAGACCCTTGCTCATTGCACCATCAGGATTCAAGCAAACCGGGCCGAAGACGGCTGTAATGCCAGAAACCGGTCCCCGGGAGCTTGTTTCCTTCCCAGTGTAAGAATTGGCTTTTGTAGTTTGGTTTGCCCTGTTCCCATCATGCACTGGGACAGGAACAGACTAATTTGCATACAGCCAGGTTCTGAAACTGGGATGGTGCAGTGAGCTAAAAAACGGTGTTGGATCTAGCCCTGATCTCTTGACTGGGTGAGAGCTTTCTGCTTAATTCAGAGACTCTGTCCCTCACCACCCCTTGTTGTAAATATTTTTGTCCACCCTAAGCGTGGAAGGGTATTCTCAGATGTGAGACCCTTGCTCATTGCACCATCAGGATTCAAGCAAACCGGGCCGAAGACGGCTGTAATGCCAGAAACCGGTCCCCGGGAGCTTGTTTCCTTCCCAGTGTAAGAATTGGCTTTTGTAGTTTGGTTTGCCCTGTTCCCATCATGCACTGGGACAGGAACAGACTAATTTGCATACAGCCAGGTTCTGAAACTGGGATGGTGCAGTGAGCTAAAAAACGGTGTTGGATCTAGCCCTGATCTCTTGACTGGGTGAGAGCTTTCTGCTTAATTCAGAGACTCTGTCCCTCACCACCCCTTGTTGTAAATATTGAGGGAAATAGGAGTCTGAAGGAGGAGGATAGAGGAGCATGTTTTTGTGAACTTGTGAACCTGAGGAATGCAGACTGCGGCACATTCAAATCAATAAGCAAATAAGTGAAGACAGTTCTGCAGATGGGCTTGTTTTTGTGATTAGGTGATTAAAGTTTTAATTATATTAACTGTGCAAAACAAAGAAAGACAGACACACAGGAATAAAAGTGAATAAGGACGAAAAAGAAAGTTATTGATTCATTGGCTCATTTTCAGGGCTCGGTGTCAGGGAATAAGAGTTCGTCCTCATACTCTGCGAATTCAGGCAGGAGTAGGTCAGTGTCACCTAACAGAGAAGAAATTCCCTCATCTAAGTTGCTGTCCTCCTCGTCTTCTTCCGGCGTATATTCTCGTACTTTGTAATCTGGTGGTATGAGGTGCTGATTCATCTTGATCATTGTTAACCTCTCCACATTTTTGGGCCAGAGGCGGGTCCGTTTGCAAGTTACAATGCCACCAGCAGCACTGAAACCACGTTCAGAAGACACACTTGCGAGTGGGCAAGACAAGTAGTTTATAGCCAGGTTGGAGATCTGTGCCCACAATTCTTTTTTCCCATGCCAATACACCAATGGGTCAGCATTAACATAGACCTCTGTTGAGTCATTCAAATAGTCCTGCACCATCGACTGAAGGTTCTCCAAGGTTCCTCCACTTTGCTTACTTTTTGCTGGGACCTTTTGAGTACCAAACCCAAGCTGAGTTAGCCAATCCTCTTCTTCACCCAATGTACTGTTGTGTCTGGTGCAGATTATCCGGTTGCCGGTGTCTTTAACAGCTGAGAGGTCACTTGTGCTACAGCCACAGGTGCAGAAGTGGATTCTTTTGACTGCCTTTTCCTTCAATTTTCTGCCGTTCTCTTTCAAACCTCATGGCTGACAAGGCTAGCCAACGTTTGCACTTTGTAACATCTTCATCACCAAAAGGAAAGAATGCTCTGCCTGCCAGCGCCTTTTTGTAGAGTAGATCCAGAATAGTAGCACAAATGTAATGCTGTTCTGAGTGGATAATTTTAAGACGTTCATCGCCAAGAAGGCGCTCTAATAATTTCTCCGCCAAAACAAAAGCGTCTTGCTTTTCTTTATCTTTTTGAAACATAGAAGACACCGCCTTCAGTTGGTGCTCCAGCATGCGCAACAATGGGATAGCTTTTCCCAAATTACAGTCCTCCCTGCTGACTGCACGCGTGAAGACCTCAAAAGGACGAAGCATGTCTGTCAGGCTTTTAACTAGCTTCCATTGCGCCCCATCTAGCCTCAGGTCCTTCTGAGCTGTACCCAGTGTTAAGAAATACTGATCGAGTACCGTATACTGCTCATACAGACGCTCAAGCATGTAGAAGGTTGAGTTCCAACTTGTTGGCACCTCCTGGATGAGTGCTTTCACTGACATTCGACGTTCATGTAGCAGGCCCCTCAGATGCTTCCGGGCCTTAAAAGAATGGCTGAAATGGTTGCACATTCTTCGGCAGGTAGCCACTAGCTCGCACGCTGGACTGTCTTCTTCACTCAAGAATTTTTTAACAACCAGGTTTATACAGTGCGCCAAACACGGCACTCTGAAATAGTTACCCAGCTCCATGGCCTTAACTTCATTGGCGCCATTATCCGTGGAAACATAACCAATCTGGCGTTTTTTGGGGGACAGCCAGTGAAAGACCTTTGTGTTAAACTCATTCAAAATGTTTTCTGCTGTATGACGTTTCTCCAAGCCAAACATGGCTAGTGTTGCATGTTTCCGAGCAGCTTTAAAAACTTGGTCCGGGTAAACACCTGCGTTTAGCTTTGCTTTAACCCCTGAAAAAGAGACCCAGTGTGCAGTGATGCACATGTAATCAGTGCCTGCGCCACTGGTCCACATGTCTGTTGTCAGATGTATAGTGTGAACAGCACTCTTCTGCAAAGCTGCCCCAATCACCTCCAGCACATCTTCATGTAGTGCTGGAACCGCAACTCTGGCAAAATAGAACCGGCTAGGAACCTTCCATTTAGGGCAGAGCGCTGCCACTAATTCTAGAAAACCAACCCCTTCTACAAAAGAAAAAGGGAGAAGGTCCAGAGCTAGCATTTTAGCCAGCTTATTGTTATACAGACGTGTCAGTGGGTGGTTGCGTTCATATGGCGCGTCTGAAAACAACATGGTTCTAATGTTGGCCTGGACCATGATTTTACGGGATGATGATGATGACTTCTTCAACCCAGTTACGCTCGCTGATGAATTTTTTCGCATTGGTGTCTCACTCTCTCCCACACTCTTAGTGTGGCTCACAGGGGGTGTGCTGACAGGGGTACTGGGTGTAAGTGAAGTGTTTGACACTTCTTCCTCCTCGTCATCATCAGATGAAACATCAACGTTTTCTTGACTTCCAATTCGGGCTTCCTTGATCTCCTCTAGGTGCTCATGCCATTGGACAGTGTGCTGTCTCTCAAGATGACCTCTCTGGCCTCCGGTACCATAGTTGGTACCAAGCTTACCACGACTAACTGCAAAATTACAAATGCTACAAATGGCTATGTTTTCCTTTTTTGGGTAAACACTAAAGAAGTCCCAAACTGCGGACTTGAAATGTCTGTGGGGGCCGGAGGAGGCGATACTGGTGGTGGTCATGCTGCTAATGCCAGATGAAGTGGAGGATGTGTATTGCCAAACTTTACTACGTTGTGCACTTTCACCACCGCTAATTGAGGTCGAGGTGGATGGAGGTCCCTTCTGGCGAGGAAGAAATATGGAAGCGGTAGGTGGTGGTGTACTAGGTAACTCCAATGATTGTGGTGTTCCCATTGCCTCCTTGTCGACAACATCATCACGCTCAGCAGCTTTTCGGGCTAGGGTCAAAATGTCTGTTTGCTGCATGCCCGCTGAGGCTGGAGTGAAGCCTATGATGACTGCGTCGTCGTCGTGAGAGACTTCATCATCAGGAGTATACGCCACTTCTTGTTGAGCGTCATCACACTCCATAACTAGGAGAGTTTCGACGACCTTCCTTTTATGCGTAGCTACCTTTGTCAGATCATGGTGTGCCTCACTCTCAGACGGCAGTGGTGGTTCCCAAGTTTGATCCATATCATCAGAAGGAGGTGGGCTTGAAGAAGATGTAGACACCACCCTTGATCTTTTCCTTGCTAGGGATGTGGAAGACAATGAATGATCATCAGGAGGAGTGGCTTCCTCAAATGATACCTCAGCTTGATTGTCGATTTTCTGATGTGCCCCTACTTCGGGAGGAACAACTATTGTGGGCACTTGTGCCCCTCCATGCACCTCTGCTTGCGCATCTCCTTGCACTGCCTCTCCTTCCACATGTACTTGGGCTTGTACTTGCACATGTGGTTGTTGATGCGGCTGTGGTTGTTCAACACTCGTCAGATGAGTTACAACAACCTGTGTTGATTGAGGGACATTGCTGCTACTTTCTTGCAATGAGCCAACATCACTGGTCGATGGTGATTGAACAACTAGACTAAGTGCCTCTGCAGCACTCAAGGGCTTGGACTTAAGTTGGCGTGGTGGTGGTGGCACTGAGCCCAATGGAGCGGGGGTGCTGCTCCCAGCTTGGTCCCCAGCAGATCCCGCTGCTGCTGCAGGCGTACTTTTTTTTTTATTCCAAAAAATGTGGCGGCCGGCACACCAGTCTCCTTGGTAACTTGCTTCTTCTGATCCTTACTGGCAACTTTCTTGCTAGAGGAGCTACAGGACAATTTTTTGGGGCCATCTTCTTCAGATGTCAGAACAGCAGGCCGCAGTTGCACGAGTTGCAGAGTTGTCTGTGGCCAGACGTGACGTCACGTGACGTTATGCTGCACACACACACCGCTGCTGGACTTCTTCCTGGCACTGGTGGTTCTCTTGAGTCTTGTGCACCTAAAAGCAATGGAAGACAGAGGAACATCAGTTCAGTTATACACCCCAAAAACTCGAAAACCACATAAAAATCAGCACAATCCCATGCCATCCAAGCCCTCAATGATGTTTAAATTCAAGACACCCCACAGAAAGACTCGGCCCATGCACCACTCACTAGCAATGGTCTAAAGACCCCAACAACAGCCCAAAAATCGAAAAACACAGAAAAATCAGCACAATCCCATGGCACCCATGCCCTCCATGATGTTTAAATTCAAGACACCCCACAGAAAGACTAGGCCCATGTACCACTCACTACCCCTGGGCATAATGTATGAAAGCTAGGCAAAATGGGTGCAGGCCTGAGAACACTGCGTGCATTCAAAATGGCCCCTTGCCTCCCAGCACATGCCCAGGGCCTGCCTGTACCAACACTCAAAATGGCCCCCACCCACATGGCCTGTCCCCATGAACACCCCAAAAAATAAAAAAACACAGAAAAATCAGCACAATCCCATGCCATCCATGCCGTCAATGATGTTTAAATTCGAGACACCCCACAGAAAGACTAGGCCCATGCACCACTCACTACCCCTGGGTATAATGTATGAAAGCTAGGCAAAATGGGTGCAGGCCTGAGAACACTGCCTGCAATCAAAATGGCCCCTTGCCTCCCAGCACATGCCCAGGGCCTGCCTGTACCAGCACTCAAAATGGCCCCCACCCACATGGCCTGTCCCCATGAACACCCCAAAAAATCAAAAAACACAGAAAAATCATCACAATCCCATGCCATCCATGCCCTCAATGATGTTTAAATTCGAGACACCCCACAGAAAGACTAGGCCCATGCACCACTCACTACCCCTGGGCATAATGTATGAAAGCTAGGCAAAATGGGTGCAGGCCTGAGAACACTGCCTGCATTTAAAATGGGCCCTTGCCTCCCAGCACATGCCCAGGGCCTGCCTGTACCAGCACTCAAAATGGCCCCCACCCACATGGCCTGTCCCCATGAACACCCCAAAAAATCGAAAAACACAGAAAAATCAGCACAATCCCATGACATTCTTGCCCTCCATGATGTTTAAATTCGAGACACCCCACAGAAAGACTAGGCCCATGCACCACTCACTACCCCTGGGCATAATGTATGAAAGCTAGGCGAAATGGGTGCAGGCCTGAGAACACTGCATGAATTCAAAATGGCCCCTTGCCTCCCAGCACATGCCCAGGGCCTGCCTGTACCAGCACTCAAAATGGCCCCCACCCACATGGCCTGTCCCCATGAACACCCCAAAAAATCGAAAAACACAGAACAATCAGCACAATCCCATGCCATCCAAGCCCTCAATGATGTTTAAATTCAAGACACCCCACAGAAAGACTAGGCCCATGCACCACTCACTACCCCTGGGCATAATGTATGAAAGCTAGGCAAAATGGGTGCAGGCCTCAGAACACTGCCTGCATTCAAAATGGCCCCTTGCCTCCCAGCACAAGCCCAGGGCCTGCCTGTACCAGCACTCAAAATGGCCCCCACCCACATGGCCTGTCCCCATTAACACCCCAAAAAATCGAAAAACACAGAAAAATCAGCACAATCCCATGCCATCCATGCCCTCCATGATGTTTAAATTCAAGACACCCCACAGAAAGACTAGGCCCATGCACCACTCACTACCCCTGGGCATAATGTATGAAAGCTAGGCAAAATGGGTGCAGGCCTGAGAACACTGCCTGCATTCAAAATGGCCCCTTGCCTCCCAGCACAAGCCCAGGGCCTGCCTGTACCATCACTCAAAATTGCCCCCACCCATATGGCCTGTCCCCATGAACTCCCCAAAAAATCGAAAAACACAGACAAATCAGCACAATCCCATGCCATCCATGCCCTCCATGATGTTTAAATTCAAAACACCCCACAGAAAGACTAGGCCCATGCACCACTCACTAGCCCTGGTCAAAAGGCCCCAACAACAGCCCAAAAATTGAAAAACACAGAACAATCAGTACAATCCTATGCCATCCATGCCCTCCATGATGTTTAAATTCAAGACACCTCACAGAAATACTAGGCCCATGCACCACTCACTACCCCTGGTCAAAATCCCCCAACAACAGCCCAAAAATCGAAAACACAGAAAAATCAGCACAATCCCATGCCATCCATGCCCTCCATGATGTTTAATTTCAAGACACCCCACAGAAAGACTAGGCCCATGCACCACTCACTACCCCTGGGCATAAAGTATGAAAGCTAGGCAAAATGGGTGCAGGCCTGAGAACACTGCCTGCATTCAAAATGGCCCCTTGCCTCCCAGCACATGCCCAGGGCCTGCCTGTACCAGCACTCAAAATGGCCCCCACCCACATGGCCTGTCCCCATGAACACCCCAAAAACTCAAAAAACACAAAAAAATCAGCACAATCCCATGCCATCCATGCCCTCAATGATGTTTAAATTCGAGACACCCCACAGAAAGACTAGGCCCATGCACCACTCACTACCCCTGGGCATAATGTATGAAAGCTAGGCAAAATGGGTGCAGGCCTGAGAACACTGCCTGCATTTAAAATGGCCCCTTGCCTCCCAGCACATGCCCAGGGCCTGCCTGTACCAGCACTCAAAATGGCCTCCAGCCACATGGCCTGTCCCCATGAACACCCCAAAAAATCGAAAAACACAGAAAAATCAGCCCAATCCCATGCCATCCTTGTCCTCCATGATGTTTAAATTCAAGACACCCCACAGAAAGACTAGGCCCATGCACCACTCACTAGCCCTGGTCAAAAGGGCCCAACAACCGCCCAAAAATCAAAAAACACAGAAAAATCAGTACAATCCCATGCCATCCATGCCCACCATGATGTTTAAATTCAAGACACCCCACAGAAAGACTAGGCCCATGTACCACTCACTACCCCTGGTCAAAAGGCCCCAACAACAGCCCAAAAAATTCGAAAAACACAGAAAAATTAGCACAATCCCATGCCATCCATTCCCTCCATGATGTTTAAATTCAATACACCCCACAGAAAGACTAGGCCCATGCACCACTCACTAGCCCTGGTCAAAAGACCCCAACAACAGCCAAAAAATCGAAAAACACAAACAATCAGCACAATCCCATGCCATCCATGCCCTCCATGATGTTTAAATTCAAGACACCCCACAGAAAGACTAGGCCCATGCACCACTCACTACCCCTGGGCATAATGTACGAAAGCTAGGCAAAATGGGTGAAGGCCTGAGAACACTGCCTGCATTCAAAATGGCCCCTTGCCTCCCAGCACATGCCCAGGGCCTGCCTGTACCAGCACTCAAAATGGCCCCCACCCACATGGCCTGTCCCCATGAACACCCCAAAAAATCGAAAAACACAGAAAAATCAGCACAATCCCATGACATTCTTGCCCTCCATGATGTTTAAATTCGAGACACCCCACAGAAAGACTAGGCCCATGCACCACTCACTACCCCTGGGCATAATGTATGAAAGCTAGGCGAAATGGGTGCAGGCCTGAGAACACTGCATGAATTCAAAATGGCCCCTTGCCTCCCAGCACATGCCCAGGGCCTGCCTGTACCAGCACTCAAAATGGCCCCCACCCACATGGCCTGTCCCCATGAACACCCCAAAAAATCGAAAAACACAGAAAAATCAGCACAATCCCATGCCATCCAAGCCCTCAATGATGTTTAAATTCAAGACACCCCACAGAAAGACTAGGCCCATGCACCACTCACTAGCCCTGGTCAAAAGGCCCCAACAACAGCCCAAAAATCGAAAAACACAGAAAAATCAGCACAATCCCATGCCATCCATGCCCTCCATGATGTTTAAATTCAATACTCCCCACAGAAAGACTAGGACCATGCACCACTCACTAGCCCTGGTCAAAAGGCCCCAACAACAGCCCAAAAAGAAAAAAACACAGAAAAATCAGCACAATCCCATGCCATCCATGCCCTTCATGATGTTTAAATTCAAGACACCCCACAGAAAGACTAGGCCCATGCACCACTCACTAGCCCTGGTCAAAAGACCCCAACAACAGCCCAAAAATCGAAAAACACACAAAATCAGCACAATCCCATGCCATCCATGCCCTCCATGATGTTTAAATTCAAGACACCCCACAGAAAGACTAGGCCCATGCACCACTCACTACACCTGGGCATAATGTACGAAAGCTAGGCAAAATGGGTGAAGGCCTGAGAACACTGCCTGTATTCAAAATGGCCCCTTGCCTCCCAGCACATGCCCAGGGCCTGCCTGTACCAGCACTCAAAATGGCCCCCACCCACATGGCCTGTCCCCATGAACACCCCAAAAAATCAAAAAACACAGAAAAATCAGCGCAATCCCATGCCCTCCATGATGTTTAAATTCAAGACACCCCACAGAAAGACTAGGCCCATGCACCACTCATTACCCCTGGGCATAATGTATGAAAGCTAGGCAAAATGGGTTCAGGCCTGAGAACACTGCCTGCATTCAAAATGGCCCCTTGCCTCCCAGCATATGCCCAGGGCCTGCCTGTACTAGCACTCAAAATGGCCCCCACCCACATGGCCTGTCCCCATGAACACCCCAAAAAATCGAAAAACACAGAAAAATCAGCACAATCCCATGCCATCCATGCCCTCCATGATGTTTAAATTCAAGACACCCCACAGAAAGACTAGGCCCATGCACCACTCACTACCCCTGGGCATAATGTATGGAAGCTAGGCAAAATGGGTGCAGGCCTGAGAACACTGCCTGCATTCAAAATGGCCCCTTGCCTCCCCGCACATGCCCAGGGCCTGCCTGTACCAGCACTCAAAATGGCCCCCACCCACATGGCCTGTCCCCATGAACACCCCAAAAAATCGAAAAACACTGAAAAATCAGCACAATACCATGCCATCCATGCCCTCCATGATGTTTAAATTCAAGACACCCCACAGAAAGACTAGGCCCATGCACCACTCACTAGCCCTGGTGAAAAGGCAACAACAACAGCCCAGAAATCAAAAAAAGGAAAAATCAGCACAATCCCATGCCATCCATGCCCTCCATGATGTTTAAATTCAAGACACCCCACAGAAAGACTAGGCCCATGCACCACTCACTAGCCCTGGTCAAATGGCCCCAACAACAGCCCAAAAATCAAATAACACAGAAAAATCATCACAATCCCATGCCATCCATGCCCTCCATGATGTTTAAATTCAAGACACCCCACAGACAGACTAGGCCCATGCACCACTCACTACCCCTGGGCATAATGTACGAAAGCTAGGCAAAATGGGAGAAGGCCTGAGAACACTGCCGGCATTCAAAATGGCCCCTTGCCTCCCAGCATATGCCCAGGGCCTGCCTGTACCAGCACTCAAAATGGCCCCCACCCACATGGCCGGTCCCCATGAACACCCCAAAAAATCGAAAACACAGAAAAATCAGCACAATCCCATGCCCTCCATGCCCTCCATGATGTTTAAATTCAAGACACCCCATAGAAAGACTAGGCCCATGCACCACTCACTACCCCTGGGCATAATGTATGAAAGCTAGGCAAAATGGGTGCAGGCCTCAGAACACTGCCTGCATTCAAAATGGCCCCTTGCCTCCCAGCACAAGCCCAGGGCCTGCCTGTACCAGCACTCAAAATGGCCCCCACCCACATGGCCTGTCCCCATTAACACCCCAAAAAATCGAAAAACACAGAAAAATCAGCACAATCCCATGCCATCCATGCCCTCCATGATGTTTAAATTCAAGACACCCCACAGAAAGACTAGGCCCATGCACCACTCACTACCCCTGGGCATAATGTATGAAAGCTAGGCAAAATGGGTCCAGGCCGGAGAACACTGCCTGCATTCAAAATGGCCCCTTGCCTCCCAGCACATGCCCAGGGCCTGCCTGTACCATCACTCAAAATTGCCCCCACCCATATGGCCTGTCCCCATGAACTCCCCAAAAAATCGAAAAACACAGACAAATCAGCACAATCCCATGCCATCCATGCCCTCCATGATGTTTAAATTCAAAACACCCCACAGAAAGACTAGGCCCATGCAGCACTCACTAGCCCTGGTCAAAAGGCCCCAACAACAGCCCAAAAATTGAAAAACACAGAACAATCAGTACAATCCTATGCCATCCATGCCCTCCATGATGTTTAAATTCAAGACACCTCACAGAAATACTAGGCCCATGCACCACTCACTACCCCTGGTCAAAAGGCCCCAACAACAGCCCAAAAATCGAAAACACAGAAAAATCAGCACAATCCCATGCCATCCATGCCCTCCATGATGTTTAATTTCAAGACACCCCACAGAAAGACTAGGCCCATGCACCACTCACTACCCCTGGGCATAAAGTATGAAAGCTAGGCAAAATGGGTGCAGGCCTGAGAACACTGCCTGCATTCAAAATGGCCCCTTGCCTCCCAGCACATGCCCAGGGCCTGCCTGTACCAGCACTCAAAATGGCCCCCACCCACATGGCCTGTCCCCATGAACACCCCAAAAAATCGAAAAACACAGAAAAATCAGCACAATCCCATGCCATCCATGCCCTCCATGATGTTTAAATTCAAGACACCCCAAAGAAAGACTAGGCCCATGCACCACTCACTACCCCTGGGCATAATGTATGAAAGCTAGGCAAAATGGGTGCAGGCCTGAGAACACTGCCTGCATTCAAAATGGCCCCTTGCCTC
Source organism: Lissotriton vulgaris (assembly GCF_964263255.1). Taxonomy (NCBI): domain Eukaryota; kingdom Metazoa; phylum Chordata; class Amphibia; order Caudata; family Salamandridae; genus Lissotriton; species Lissotriton vulgaris. Next base: position 450,205,365 of record NC_141700.1, read on the forward strand.
CCCGCACATGCCCAGGGCCTGCCTGTACTAGCACTCAAAATGGCCCCCACCCACATGGCCTGTCCCCATGAACACCCCAAAAAATCGAAAAACACAGAAAAATCAGCACAATCCCATGCCATCCATGCCCTCCATGATGTTTACATTTGAGACACCCCACAGAAAGACTAGGCCCATGCACCACTCACTACCCCTGGGCATAATGTACGAAAGCTAGGCAAAATGGGTGAAGGCCTGAGAACACTGCCTGCATTCAAAATGGCCCCTTGCCTCCCAGCACATGCCCCGGGCCTGCCTGTACCAGCACTCAAAATGACCCCCACCCACATAGCCTGTCCCCATGAACACCCCAAAAAATCAAAAAACACAGAAAATTCAGCACAATCCCATGCCATCCATGCCCTCCATGATGTTTAAATTCGAGGCACCCCACTGAAAGACTAGGCCCATGCACCACTCACTACCCCTGGGCATAATGTATGAAAGCTAGGCAAAATGGGTGCAGGCCTGAGAACACTGCATGAATTCAAAATGGCCCCTTGCCTCCCAGCACATGCCCAGGGCCTGCTTGTACCAGCACTCAAAATGGCCCCCACCCACATGGCCTGTCCCCATGAACACCCCAAAAAATCGAAAAACACAGAAAAATCAGCACAATCCCATGCCATCCAAGCCCTCAATGATGTTTAAATTCAAGACACCCCACAGAAAGACTAGGCCCATGCACCACTCGCTAGCCCTGGTCAAAAGGCCCCAACAACAGCCCAAAAAGAAAAAAACACAGAAAAATCAGCACAATCCCATGCCATCCATGACCTCCATGATGTTTAAATTCAAGACACCCCACAGAAAGACTAGGCCCATGTACCACTCACTAGCCCTGGTCAAAAGACCCCAACAGCAGCCCAAAAATCGAAAAACACACAAAATCAGCACAATCCCATGCCATCCATGCCCTCCATGATGTTTAAATTCAAGACACCCCACAGAAAGACTAGGCCCATGCACCACTCACTACACCTGGGCGTAATGTACGAAAGCTAGGCAAAATGGGTGAAGGCCTGAGAACACTGCCTGTATTCAAAATGGCCCCTTGCCTCCCAGCACATGCCCAGGGCCTGCCTGTACCAGCACTCAAAATGGCCCCCACCCACATGGCCTGTCCCCATGAACACCCCAAAAAATCGAAAAACACTGAAAAATCAGCACAATACCATGCCATCCATGCCCTCCATGATGTTTAAATTCAAGACACCCCACAGAAAGACTAGGCCCATGCACCACTCACTAGCCCTGGTCAAATGGCCCCAACAACAGCCCAAAAATCAAATAACACAGAAAAATCATCACAATCCCATGCCATCCATGCCCTCCATGATGTTTAAATTCAAGACACCCCACAGACAGACTAGGCCCATGCACCACTCACTACCCCTGGGCATAATGTACGAAAGCTAGGCAAAATGGGAGAAGGCCTGAGAACACTGCCGGCATTCAAAATGGCCCCTTGCCTCCCAGCATATGCCCAGGGCCTGCCTGTACCAGCACTCAAAATGGCCCCCACCCACATGGCCGGTCCCCATGAACACCCCAAAAAATCGAAAACACAGAAAAATCAGCACAATCCCATGCCCTCCATGCCCTCCATGATGTTTAAATTCAAGACACCCCATAGAAAGACTAGGCCCATGCACCACTCACTACCCCTGGGCATAATGTATGAAAGCTAGGCAAAATGGGTGCAGGCCTCAGAACACTGCCTGCATTCAAAATGGCCCCTTGCCTCCCAGCACAAGCCCAGGGCCTGCCTGTACCAGCACTCAAAATGGCCCCCACCCACATGGCCTGTCCCCATGAACACCCCAAAAAATCGAAAAACACAGAAAAATCAGCACAATCCCATGCCATCCATGCCCTCCATGATGTTTAAATTCAAGACACCCCACAGAAAGACTAGGCCCATGCACCACTCACTACCCCTGGGCATAATGTATGAAAGCTAGGCAAAATGGGTTCAGGCCTGAGAACACTGCCTGCATTCAAAATGGCCCCTTTCCTTCCCGCACATGCCCAGGACCTGCCTGTACTAGCACTCAAAATGGCCCCCACCCACATGGCCTGTCCCCATGAACACCCCAAAAAATCGAAAAACACAGAAAAATCAGCACAATCCCATGCCATCCATGCCCTCCATGATGTTTAAATTCAAGACACCCCACAGAAAGACTAGGCCCATGCACCACTCACTACCCCTGGGCATAATGTATGGAAGCTAGGCAAAATGGGTGCAGGCCTGAGAACACTGCCTGCATTCAAAATGGCCCCTTGCCTCCCCGCACATGCCCAGGGCCTGCCTGTACCAGCACTCAAAATGGCCCCCACCCACATGGCCTGTCCCCATGAACACCCCAAAAAATTGAAAAACACTGAAAAATCAGCACAATACCATGCCATCCATGCCCTCCATGATGTTTAAATTCAAGACACCCCACAGAAAGACTAGGCCCATGCACCACTCACTAGCCCTGGTGAAAAGGCCCCAACAACAGCCCAAAAATCAAAAAAAGGAAAAATCAGCACAATCCCATGCCATCCATGCCCTCCATGATGTTTAAATTCAAGACACCCCACAGAAAGACTAGGCCCATGCACCACTCACTAGCCCTGGTCAAATGGCCCCAACAACAGCCCAAAAATCAAATAACACAGAAAAATCATCACAATCCCATGCCATCCATGCCCTCCATGATGTTTAAATTCAAGACACCCCACAGAAAGACTAGGCCCATGCACCACTCACTACCCCTGGGCATAATGTACGAAAGCTAGGCAAAATGGGAGAAGGCCTGAGAACACTGCCGGGATTCAAAATGGCCCCTTGCCTCCCAGCATATGCCCAGGGCCTGCCTGTACCAGCACTCAAAATGGCCCCCACCCACATGGCCTGTCCCCATGAACACCCCAAAAAATCGAAAACACAGAAAATTCTGCACAATCCCATGCCCTCCATGCCCTCCATGATGTTTAAATTCAAGACACCCCATAGAAAGACTAGGCCCATGCACCACTCACTACCCCTGGGCATAATGTATCAAAGCTAGGCAAAATGGGTGCAGGCCTCAGAACACTGCCTGCATTCAAAATGGCCCCTTGCCTCCCAGCACAAGCCCAGGGCCTGCCTGTACCAGCACTCAAAATGGCTCCCACCCACATGGCATGTCCCCATTAACACCCCAAAAAATCGAAAAACACAGAAAAATCAGCACAATCCCATGCCATCCATGCCCTCCATGATGTTTAAATTCAAGACACCCCACAGAAAGACTAGGCCCATGCACCACTCACTACCCCTGGGCATAATGTATGAAAGCTAGGCAAAATGGGTGCAGGCCTGAGAACACTGCCTGCATTCAAAATGGCCCCTTGCCTCCCAGCACATGCCCAGGGCCTGCCTGTACCATCACTCAAAATTGCCCCCACCCATATGGCCTGTCCCAATGAACTCCCCAAAAAATCGAAAAACACGGACAAATCAGCACAATCCCATGCCATCCATGCCCTCCATGATGTTTAAATTCAAAACACCCCACAGAAAGACTAGGCCCATGCACCACTCACTAGCCCTGGTCAAAAGGCCCCAACAACAGCCCAAAAATTGAAAAACACAGAACAATCAGTACAATCCTATGCCATCCATGCCCTCCATGATGTTTAAATTCAAGACACCTCACAGAAATACTAGGCCCATGCACCACTCACTACCCCTGGTCAAAAGGCCCCAACAACAGCCCAAAAATCGAAAACACAGAAAAATCAGCACAATCCCATGCCATCCATGCCCTCCATGATGTTTAAATTCAAGACACCCCACAGAAAGACTAGGCCCATGCACCACTCACTACCCCTGGGCATAAAGTATGAAAGCTAGGCAAAATGGGTGCAGGCCTGAGAACACTGCCTGCATTCAAAATGGCCCCTTGCCTCCCAGCACATGCCCAGGGCCTGCCTGTACCAGCACTCAAAATGGCCCCCACCCACATGGCCTGTCCCCATGAACACCCCAAAAAATAAAAAAACACAGAAAAATCAGCACAATCCCATGCCATTCAAGCCCTCAATGATGTTTAAATTCAAGACACCCCACAGTAAGACTAGGCCCATGCACCACTCACTAGCCCTGGTCAAAAGGCCCCAACAACAGCCCAAAAATCGAAAAACACAGAAAAATCAGCATAATCCCATGCCATCCATGCCCTCCATGATGTTTAAATGCAATACTCCCCACAGAAAGACTAGGACCATGCACCACTCACTAGCCCTGGTCAAAAGGCCCCAACAACAGCCCAAAAATCAAAAAACACACAAAATCAGCACAATCCCATGCCATCCATGCCCTCCATGATGTTTAAATTCAAGACACCCCACAGAAAGACTAGGCCCATGCACCACTCACTACCCCTGGGCATAATGTACGAAAGCTAGGCAAAATGGGTGAAGGCCTGAGAACACTGCCTGCATTCAAAATTGCCCCTTGCCTCCCCGCACATGCCCAGGGCCTGCCTGTACCAGCACTCAAAATGGCCCCCACCCACATGGCCTGTCCCCATGAACACCCCAAAAAATCGAAAAACACTGAAAAATCTGCACAATCCCATGCCATCCATGCCCTCCATGATGTTTAAATTCAAGACACCCCACAGAAAGACTAGGCCCATGCACCACTCACTAGCCCTGGTCAAAAGGCCCCAACAACAGCCCAAAAATCGAAAAACACGGAAAAATCAGCACAATCCCATGCCATCCATGCCCTCCATGATGTTTAAATTCAAGACACCCCACAGAAAGACTAGGCCCATGCACCACTCACTAGCCCTGGTCAAAAGACCCCAACAACAGCCCAAAAATCGAAAAACAGAGAAAAATCAGCACAATCCCATGCCATCCATGCCCTCCATGATATTTAAATTGAACACACCCCACAGAAAGACTAGGCCCATGCACCACTCACTACCCCTCGGCATAATGTATGAAAGCTAGGCAAAATGGGTGCAGGCCTGCGAACACTGCCTGCATTCAAAATGGCCCCTTGCCTCCCAGCACATGCCCAGGGCCTGCCTGTACCAGCACTCAAAATGGCCCCCACCCACATGGCCTGTCCCCATGAACACCCCAAAAAATCGAAAAACACAGAAAAATCAGCACAATCCCATGCCATCCATGCCCTCCATGATGTTTAAATTCAAGACACCCCACAGAAAGACTAGGCCCATGCACCACTCACTACCCCTGGGCATAAAGTATGAAAGCTAGGCAAAATGGGTGCAGGCCTGAAAACACTGCCTGCATTCAAAATGGCCCCTTGCCTCCCAGCACATGCCCAGGGCCTGCCTGTACCAGCACTCAAAATGGCCCCCACCCACATGGTCTGTCCCCATGAACACCCCAAAAAATCGAAAAACACAGAAAAATCAGCACAATCCCATGCCATCCATGCCCTCCATGATGTTTAAATTCAATACACCCCATAGAAAGACTAGGCCCATGCACCACTCACTAGCCCTGGTCAAATGGCCCCAACAACAGCCCAAAAATCAAATAACACAGAAAAATCATCACAATCCCATGCAATCCATGCCCTCCATGATGTTTAAATTCAAGACACCCCACAGAAAGACTAGGCCCATGCACTACTCACTACCCCTGGGCATAATGTACGAAAGCTAGGCAAAATGGGAGAAGGCCTGAGAACACTGCCTGCATTCAAAATGGCCCCTTGCCTCCCAGCACATGCCCAGGGCCTGCCTGTACCAGCACTCAAAATGCCCCCCACCCACATGGTCTGTCCCCATGAACACCCCAAAAAATCGAAAAACACAGAAAAATCAGCACAATCCAATGCCATCCATGCCCTCCATGATGTTTAAATTCGAGACACCCCACAGAAAGACTAGGCCCATGCACCACTCACTAGCCCTGGTCAAAAGGCCCCAACAACAGCCCAAAAATCGAAAACACAGAAAAATCAGCACAATCCCATGCCATCCATGCCCTCCATGATGTTTAAATTCAAGACACCCCACAGAAAGACTAGGCCCATGCACCACTCACTACCCCTGGGCATAATGGATGAAAGCTAGGCAAAATGGGTGCAGGCCTGAGAACACTGCCTGCATTCAAAATGGCCCCTTGCCTCCCAGCACATGCCCAGGGCCTGCCTGTACCACCACTCAAAATGTCCCTCACCCACATGGCCTGTCCTAATGAACACCCCAAAGAAATGAAAAACACAGAAAAATCAGCACAATCCCATGCCATCCATGCCCTCCATGATGTTTAAATTCAAGACACCCCACAGAAAGACTAGCCCCATGCACCACTCACTACCCCTGGGCATAAAGTATGAAAGCTAGGCAAAATGGGTGCAGGCCTGAGAACACTGCCTGCATTCAAAATGGCCCCTTGCCTCCCAGCACATGCCCAGGGCCTGCCTGTACCAGCACTCAAAATGGCCCCCACCCACATGGCCTGTCCCCATGAACACCCCAAAAAATAAAAAAACACAGAAAAATAAGCACAATCCCATGCCATTCAAGCCCTCAATGATGTTTAAATTCAAGACACCCCACAGTAAGACTAGGCCCATGCACCACTCACTAGCCCTGGTCAAAAGGCCCCAACAACAGCCCAAAAATCGAAAAACACAGAAAAATCAGCACAATCCCATGCCATCCATGCCCTCCATGATGTTTAAATTCAAGACACCCCACAGAAATACTAGGCCCATGCACCACTCACTACCCCTGGTCAAAAGGCCCCAACAACAGCCCAAAAATCGAAAACACAGAAAAATCAGCACAATCCCATGCCATCCATGCCCTCCATGATGTTTAAATTCAAGACACCCTACAGAAAGACTAGGCCCATGCACCACTCACTACCCCTGGGCATAATAGATGAAAGCTAGGCAAAATGGGTACAGGCCTGAGAACACTGCCTGCATTCAAAATGGCCCCTTGCCTCCCAGCACATGCCCAGGGCCTGCCTGTACCACCACTCAAAATGTCCCTCACCCACATGGCCTGTCCTAATGAACACCCCAAAGAAATGAAAAACACAGAAAAATCAGCACAATCCCATGCCATCCATGCCCTCCATGATGTTTAAATTCAAGACAACCCACAGAAAGACTAGCCCCATGCACCACTCACTACCCCTGGGAATAATGTACGAAAGCTAGGCAAAATGGGAGAAGGCCTGAGAACACTGCCGGCATTCAAAATGGCCCCTTGCCTCCCAGCACATGCCCAGGGCCTGCCTGTACCAGCACTCAAAATGGCCCCCACCCACATGGCCTGTCCCCATGAACACCCCAAAAAATCGAAAAACACAGAAAAATCAGCACAATCCCATGCCATCCATGCCCTCCATGATGTTTAAATTCGAGACACCCCACAGAAAGACTAGGCCCATGCACCACTCACTACCCCTGGGCATAATGTATGAAAGCTAGGCAAAATAGGTGCAGGCCTGAGAACACTGCCTTCATTCAAAATGGCCCCTTGCCTCCCAGCACATGCCCAGGGCCTGCCTGTACCAGCACTCAAAATGGCCCCCACCCACATGGCCTGTCCCTATGAACACCCCAAAAAATAGAAAAACACAGAAAAATCAGCACACTCCCATGCCATCCATGCCCTCCATGATGTTTAAATTCAAGACACCCTACAGAAAGACTAGGCCCATGCACCACTCACTACCCCTGGGCATAAAGGATGAAAGCTAGGCAAAATAGGTGCAGGCCTGAGAACACTGCCTTCATTCAAAATGGCCCCTTGCCTCCCAGCACATGCCCAGGGCCTGCCTGTACCAGCACTCAAAATGGCCCCCACCCACATGGCCTGTCCCTATGAACACCCCAAAAAATAGAAAAACACAGAAAAATCAGCACAATCCCATGCCATCCATGCCCTCCATGATGTTTAAATTCAAGACACCCCACAGAAAGACTAGGCCCATGCACCACTCACTAACCCTGGTCAAAAGGCCCTAACAACAGCCCAAAAATCGGAAAAAACAGAAAAAACAGTACAATCCCATTCCATCCATGCCCTCCATGATGTTTAAATTCAAGACACCCTACAGAAAGACTAGGCCCATGCACCACTCACTACCCCTGGTAAAAAGGCCCCAACAACAGCCCAAAAATCGAAAAACACAGAAAAATCAGCACAATCCCATGCCATCCATGCCCTCCATGATGTTTAAATTCAAGACACCCCACAGAAAGACTAGGCCCATGCACCACTCACTACCCCTGGGCATAATGGATGAAAGCTAGGCAAAAAGGGTGCAGGCCTGAGAACACTGCCTGCATTCAAAATGGCCCCTTGCCTCCCAGCACATGCCCAGGGCCTGCCTGTACCAGCACTCAAAATGGCCCCCACCCACATGGCCTGTCCCCATGAACACCCCAAAAAATCAAAAAACCCAGAAAAATCAGCACAATCCCATGCCATCCATGCCCTCCATGATGTTTAAATTCGAGACACCCCAGAGAAAGACTAGGCCCATGCACCACTCACTACCCCTGGGCATAATGTATTAAAGCTAGGCAAAATGGGTGCAGGCCTGAGAACACTGCCTGCATTCAAAATGGCCCCTTGCCTCCCAGCACATGCCCAGGGCCTGCCTGTACCAGCACTCAAAATGGCCTCCACCCACATGGCATGTCCCTAACAACACCCCAAAAAATAGAAAAACACAGAAAAATCAGCACAATCCCATGCCATCCATGCCCTCCATGATGTTTAAATTCAAGACACCCCACAGAAAGACTAGGCCCATGCAGCACTCACTACCCCTGGGCATAAAGGATGAAAGCTAGGCAAAATGGGTGCAGACCTGAGAACACTGCCTGCATTCAAAATGGCCCCTTGCCCCCCAGCACATGCCCAGGGCCTGCCTGTACCAGCACTCAAAATTGCCTCCAACCACATGGCCTGTCCTCATGAACTCCCCAAAAAATCGAAAAACACAGAAAAATCAGCACAATCCCATGCCATCCATGCCCTCCATGATGTTTAAATTCAAAACACCCCACAGAAAGACTAGGCCCATGCACCACTCACTAGCCCTGGTCAAAAGGCCCCAACAACAGCCCAAAAATCGAAAAACACAGAACAATCAGTACAATCCCATGCCATCCATGCCCTCCATGCTGTTTAAATTCAAGACACCACACAGAAATACTAGGCCCATGCACCACTCACTACCCCTGGTCAAAAGGCCCCAACAACAGCCCAAAAATCGAAAAACACAGAAAAATGAGCACAATCCCATGCCATCCATGCCCTCCATGATGTTTAAATTCAAGACACCCCACAGAAAGACTAGGCCCATGCACCACTCACTACCCCTGGGCATAATGTATGAAAGCTAGGCAAAATGGGTGCAGGCCTGAGAACACTGCCTGGATTCAAAATGACCCCTTGCCTCCCCGCACATGCCCATGGCCTGCCTGTACCAGCACTCAAAATGGCCCCCACCCACATGTCCTGTCCCCATGAACACCCCAAAAAATCGAAAAACACAGAAAAATCAGCACAATCCCATGCCATTCATGCCCTCCATGATGTTTAAATTCGAGACACCCCACAGAAAGAATAGGACCATGCACTACTCACTACCCCTGGGCATAATGTATGAAAGCTAGGCAAAATGGGTGCAGGCCTGAGAACACTGTCTGCATTCAAAATGGCCCCTTGCCTCCCAGCACATGCCCAGGGCCTGCCTGTACCAGCACTCAAAATGGCCCCCACCCACATGGCCTGTCCCTATGAACACCCCAAAAAATAGAAAAACACAGAAAAATCAGCACAATCCCATGCCATCCATGCCCTCCATGATGTTTAAATTCAAGACACCCCACAGAAAGACTAGGCCCATGCACCACTCACTACCCCTGGTAAAAAGGCCCCAACAACAGCCCAAAAATCGAAAAACACAGAAAAATCAGCACAATCCCATGCCATCCATGCCCTCCATGATGTTTAAATTCAAGACACCCCACAGAAAGACTAGGCCCATGCACCACTCACTACCCCTGGGCATAATGGATGAAAGCTAGGCAAAAAGGGTGCAGGCCTGAGAACACTGCCTGCATTCAAAATGGCCCCTTGCCTCCCAGCACATGCCCAGGGCCTGCCTGTACCAGCACTCAAAATGGCCCCCACCCACATGGCCTGTCCCCATGAACACCGCAAAAAATCGAAAAACACAGAAAAATCAGCACAATCCCATGCCATCCATGCCCTCCATGATGTTTAAATTCGAGACACCCCAGAGAAAGACTAGGCCCATGCACCACTCACTACCCCTGGGCATAATGTATTAAAGCTAGGCAAAATGGGTGCAGGCCTGAGAACACTGCCTGCATTCAAAATGGCCCCTTGCCTCCCAGCACATGCCCAGGGCCTGCCTGTACCAGCACTCAAAATGGCCTCCACCCACATGGCATGTCCCTAACAACACCCCACAAAATAGAAAAACACAGACAAATCAGCACACTCCCATGCCATCCAGGCCCTCCATGATGTTTAAATTCAGGACACCCCACAGAAAGACTAGGCCCATGCACCACTCACTAACCCTGGTCAAAAGGCCCCAACAACAGCCCAAAAATCGAAAAACACAGAAAAAACATTACAATCCCATTCCATCCATGCCCTCCATGATGTTTAAATTCAAGACACCCCACAGAAAGACTAGGCCCATGCACCACTCACTACCCCTGGTAAAAAGGCCCCAACAACAGCCCAAAAATCGAAAAACACAGAAAAATCAGCACAATCCCATGCCATCCATGCCCTCCATGATGTTTAAATTCAAGACACCCCACAGAAAGACTAGGCCCATGCACCACTCACTACCCCTGGGCATAATGGATGAAAGCTAGGCAAAAAGGGTACAGGCCTGAAAACACTGCCTGCATTCAAAATGGCCCCTTGCCTCCCAGCACATGCCCAGGGCCTGCCTGTACCAGCACTCAAAATGGCCCCCACCCACATGGCCTGTCCCCATGAACACCCCAAAAAATCGAAAAACACAGAAAAATCAGCACAATCCCATGCCATCCATGCCCTCCATGATGTTTAAATTCGAGACACCCCAGAGAAAGACTAGGCCCATGCACCACTCACTACCCCTGGGCATAATGTATTAAAGCTAGGCAAAATGGGTGCAGGCCTGAGAACACTGCCTGCATTCAAAATGGCCCCTTGCCTCCCAGCACATGCCCAGGGCCTGCCTGTACCAGCACTCAAAATGGCCTCCACCCACATGGCATGTCCCTAACAACACCCCAAAAAATAGAAAAACAGAGACAAATCAGCACACTCCCATGCCATCCATGCCCTCCATGATGTTTAAATTCAGGACACCCCACAGAAAGACTAGGCCCATGCACCACTCACTAACCCTGGTCAAAAGGCCCCAACAACAGCCCTAAAATCGAAAAACACAGAAAAAACAGTACAATCCCATTCCATCCATGCCCTCCATGATGTTTAAATTCAAGACACCCCACAGAAAGACTAGGCCCATGCACCACTCACTACCCCTGGTAAAAAGGCCCCAACAACAGCCAAAAAATCGAAAAACACAGAAAAATCAGCACAATCCCATGCCATCCATGCCCTCCATGATGTTTAAATTCAAGACACCCCACAGAAAGACTAGGCCCATGCACCACTCACTACCCCTGGGCATAATGGATGAAAGCTAGGCAAAATGGGTGCAGACCTGAGAACACTGCCTGCATTCAAAATGGCCCCTTGCCCCCCAGCACATGCCCAGGGCCTGCCTGTACCAGCACTCAAAATTGCCTCCAACCACATGGCCTGTCCTCATGAACTCCCCAAAAAATCGAAAAACACAGAAAAATCAGCACAATCCCATGCCATCCATGCCCTCCATGATGTTTAAATTCAAAACACCCCACAGAAAGACTAGGCCCATGCACCACTCACTAGCCCTGGTCAAAAGGCCCCAACAACAGCCCAAAAATCGAAAAACACAGAACAATCAGTACAATCCCATGCCATCCATGCCCTCCATGCTGTTTAAATTCAAGACACCACACAGAAATACTAGGCCCATGCACCACTCACTACCCCTGGGCATAATGTATGAAAGTTAGGCAAAATGGGTGCAGGCCTCAGAACACTGCCTGGATTCAAAATGACCCCTTGCCTCCCCGCACATGCCCATGGCCTGCCTGTACCAGCACTCAAAATGGCCCCCACCCACATGTCCTGTCCCCATGAACACCCCAAAAAAATCGAAAGACACAAAAAAATCAGCACAATCCCATGCCATCTATGCCCTCCATGATCTTTAAATTCGAGACACCCCACAGAAAGAATAGGACAATGCACTACTCACTACCCCGGGGCATAATGTATGAAAGCTAGGCAAAATGGGTGCAGGCCTGAGAACACTGTCTGCATTCAAAATGGCCCCTTGCCTCCCAGCACATGCCCATGGCCTGCCTGTACCAGCACTCAAAATGGCCCCCACCCACATGGCCTGTCCCTATGAACACCCCAAAAAATAGAAAAACACAGAAAAATCAGCACAATCCCATGCCATCCATGCCCTCCATGATGTTTAAATGCAAGACACCCCACAGAAAGACTAGGCCATGCACCACTCACTACACCTGGGCATAATGGATGAAAGCTAGGCAAAAAGGGTGCAGGCCTGAGAACACTGCCTGCATTCAAAATGGCCCCTTGCCTCCGAGCACATGCCCAGGGCCTGCCTGTACCAGCACTCAAAATGGCCCCCACCCACATGGCCTGTCCCCATGAACACCCCAAAAAATCGAAAAACGCAGAAAAATCAGCACAATCCCATGCCATCCATGCCCTCCATGATGTTTAAATTCAAGACACCCCACAGAAAGACTAGGCCCATGCACCACTCACTACCCCTGGGCATAATGTATGAAAGCTAGGCAAAATAGGTGCAGGCCTGAGAACACTGCCTGCATTCAAAATGGCCCCTTGCCTCCCAGCACAAGCCCATGGCCTGCCTGTACCAGCACTCAAAATGGCCCCCACCCACATGGCCTGTCCCCATTAACACCCCAAAAAATCGAAAAACACAGAAAAATCAGCACAATCCCATGCCATCCCTGCCCTCCATGATTTTTAAATTCAAGACACCCCACCGAAAGCCTAGGCCCATGCACCACTCACTACCCCTGGGCATAATGGATGAAAGCTAGGCAAAATGGGTGCAGGCCTGAGAACACTGCCTGGATTCAAAATGACCCCTTGCCTCCCCGCACATGCCCATGGCCTGCCTGTACCAGCACTCAAAATGGCCCCCACCCACATGTCCTGTCCCCATGAACACCCCAAAAAATCGAAAAACACAGAAAAATCAGCACAATCCCATGCCATCCATGCCCTCCATGATGTTTAAATTCGAGACACCCCACAGAAAGAATAGGACCATGCACTACTCACTAACCCTGGGCATAATGTATGAAAGCTAGGCAAAATGGGTGCAGGCCTGAGAACACTGTCTGCATTCAAAATGGCCCCTTGCCTCCCAGCACATGCCCAGGGCCTGCCTGTACCAGCACTCAAAATGGCCCCCACCCACATGGCCTGTCCCTATGAACACCCCAAAAAATCGAAAAACCCAGAAAAATCAGCACAATCCTATGCCATCCATGCCCTCCATGATGTTTAAATTCGAGACACCCCAGAGAACTACCCCTGGGCATAATGTATTAAAGCTAGGCAAAATGGGTGCAGGCCTGAGAACACTGCCTGCATTCAAAATGGCCCCTTGCCTCCCAGCACATGCCCAGGGCCTGCCTGTACCAGCACTCAAAATGGCCTCCACCCACATGGCATGTCCCTAACAACACCCCAAAAAATAGAAAAACACAGAAAAATCAGCACAATCCCATGCCATCCATGCCCTCCATGATGTTTAAATTCAAGACACCCCACAGAAAGACTAGGCCCATGCACCACTCACTACCCCTGGTAAAAAGGCCCCAACAACAGCCCAAAAATCGAAAAACACAGAAAAATGAGCACAATCCCATGCCATCCATGCCCTCCATGATGTTTAAATTCAAGACACCCCACAGAAAGACTAGGCCCATGCACCACTCACTACCCCTGGGCATAATGTATGAAAGTTAGGCAAAATGGGTGCAGGCCTCAGAACACTGCCTGGATTCAAAATGACCCCTTGCCTCCCCGCACATGCCCATGGCCTGCCTGTACCAGCACTCAAAATGGCCCCCACCCACATGTCCTGTCCCCATGAACACCCCAAAAAATCGAAAAACACAGAAAAATCAGCACAATCCCATGCCATCCATGCCCTCCATGATCTTTAAATTCGAGACACCCCACAGAAAGAATAGGACAATGCACTACTCACTACCCCGGGGCATAATGTATGAAAGCTAGGCAAAATGGGTGCAGGCCTGAGAACACTGTCTGCATTCAAAATGGCCCCTTGCCTCCCAGCACATGCCCATGGCCTGCCTGTACCAGCACTCAAAATGGCCCCCACCCACATGGCCTGTCCCTATGAACACCCCAAAAAATAGAAAAACACAGAAAAATCAGCACAATCCCATGCCATCCATGCCCTCCATGATGTTTAAATGCAAGACACCCCACAGAAAGACTAGGCCATGCACCACTCACTACACCTGGGCATAATGGATGAAAGCTAGGCAAAAAGGGTGCAGGCCTGAGAACACTGCCTGCATTCAAAATGGCCCCTTGCCTCCCAGCACATGCCCAGGGCCTGCCTGTACCAGCACTCAAAATGGCCCCCACCCACATGGCCTGTCCCCATGAACACCCCAAAAAATCGAAAAACGCAGAAAAATCAGCACAATCCCATGCCATCCATGCCCTCCATGATGTTTAAATTCAAGACACCCCACAGAAAGACTAGGCCCATGCACCACTCACTACCCCTGGGCATAATGTATGAAAGTTAGGCAAAATGGGTGCAGGCCTCAGAACACTGCCTGGATTCAAAATGACCCCTTGCCTCCCCGCACATGCCCATGGCCTGCCTGTACCAGCACTCAAAATGGCCCCCACCCACATGTCCTGTCCCCATGAACACCCCAAAAAATCGAAAAACACAGAAAAATCAGCACAATCCCATGCCATCCATGCCCTCCATGATCTTTAAATTCGAGACACCCCACAGAAAGAATAGGACAATGCACTACTCACTACCCCGGGGCATAATGTATGAAAGCTAGGCAAAATGGGTGCAGGCCTGAGAACACTGTCTGCATTCAAAATGGCCCCTTGCCTCCCAGCACATGCCCATGGCCTGCCTGTACCAGCACTCAAAATGGCCCCCACCCACATGGCCTGTCCCTATGAACACCCCAAAAAATCGAAAAACGCAGAAAAATCAGCACAATCCCATGCCATCCATGCCCTCCATGATGTTTAAATTCAAGACACCCCACAGAAAGACTAGGCCCATGCACCACTCACTACCCCTGGGCATAATGTATGAAAGCTAGGCAAAATAGGTGCAGGCCTGAGAACACTGCCTGCATTCAAAATGGCCCCTTGCCTCCCAGCACAAGCCCAGGGCCTGCCTGTACCAGCACTCAAAATGGCCCCCACCCACATGGCCTGTCCCCATTAACACCCCAAAAAATCGAAAAACACAGAAAAATCAGCACAATCCCATGCCATCCCTGCCCTCCATGATTTTTAAATTCAAGACACCCCACAGAAAGACTAGGCCCATGCACCACTCACTACCCCTGGGCATAATGTATGAAAGCTAGGCAAAATGGGTGCAGGCCTGAGAACACTGCCTGCATTCAAAATGGCCCCTTGCCTCCCAGCACATGCCCAGGGCCTGCCTGTACCAGCACTCAAAATGGCCTCCACCCACATGGCATGTCCCTAACAACACCCCAAAAAATAGAAAAACACAGAAAAATCAGCACAATCCCATGCCATCCATGCCCTCCATGATGTTTAAATTCAAGACACCCCACAGAAAGACTAGGCCCATGCACCACTCACTACCCCTGGTAAAAAGGCCCCAACAACAGCCCAAAAATCGAAAAACACAGAAAAATGAGCACAATCCCATGCCATCCATGCCCTCCATGATGTTTAAATTCAAGACACCCCACAGAAAGACTAGGCCCATGCACCACTCACTACCCCTGGGCATAATGTATGAAAGTTAGGCAAAATGGGTGCAGGCCTCAGAACACTGCCTGGATTCAAAATGACCCCTTGCCTCCCCGCACATGCCCATGGCCTGCCTGTACCAGCACTCAAAATGGCCCCCACCCACATGTCCTGTCCCCATGAACACCCCAAAAAATCGAAAAACACAGAAAAATCAGCACAATCCCATGCCATCCATGCCCTCCATGATC
Organism: Lissotriton vulgaris; assembly: GCF_964263255.1. NCBI lineage: Eukaryota > Metazoa > Chordata > Amphibia > Caudata > Salamandridae > Lissotriton > Lissotriton vulgaris. The sequence continues at coordinate 450,221,836 of NC_141700.1, forward strand.
TTTAAATTCGAGACACCCCACAGAAAGAATAGGACAATGCACTACTCACTACCCCGGGGCATAATGTATGAAAGCTAGGCAAAATGGGTGCAGGCCTGAGAACACTGTCTGCATTCAAAATGGCCCCTTGCCTCCCAGCACATGCCCATGGCCTGCCTGTACCAGCACTCAAAATGGCCCCCACCCACATGGCCTGTCCCTATGAACACCCCAAAAAATAGAAAAACACAGAAAAATCAGCACAATCCCATGCCATCCATGCCCTCCATGATGTTTAAATGCAAGACACCCCACAGAAAGACTAGGCCATGCACCACTCACTACACCTGGGCATAATGGATGAAAGCTAGGCAAAAAGGGTGCAGGCCTGAGAACACTGCCTGCATTCAAAATGGCCCCTTGCCTCCCAGCACATGCCCAGGGCCTGCCTGTACCAGCACTCAAAATGGCCCCCACCCACATGGCCTGTCCCCATGAACACCCCAAAAAATCGAAAAACGCAGAAAAATCAGCACAATCCCATGCCATCCATGCCCTCCATGATGTTTAAATTCAAGACACCCCACAGAAAGACTAGGCCCATGCACCACTCACTACCCCTGGGCATAATGTATGAAAGCTAGGCAAAATAGGTGCAGGCCTGAGAACACTGCCTGCATTCAAAATGGCCCCTTGCCTCCCAGCACAAGCCCAGGGCCTGCCTGTACCAGCACTCAAAATGGCCCCCACCCACATGGCCTGTCCCCATTAACACCCCAAAAAATCGAAAAACACAGAAAAATCAGCACAATCCCATGCCATCCCTGCCCTCCATGATTTTTAAATTCAAGACACCCCACAGAAAGACTAGGCCCATGCACCACTCACTACCCCTGGGCATAATGTATGAAAGCTAGGCAAAATGGGTGCAGGCCTGAGAACACTGCCTGCATTCAAAATGGCCCCTTGCCTCCTAGCACATGCCCAGGGCCTGCCTGTACCAGCACTCAAAATTGCCCCCACCCACATGGCCTGTCCCCATGAACTCCTCAAAGAATCGAAAAACACAGAACAATCAGTACAATCCCATGCCATCCATGCCCTCCATGCTGTTTAAATTCAAGACACCCCACAGAAATACTAGGCCCATGCACCACTCACTACCCCTGGTCAAAAGGCCCCAACAACAGCCCAAAAATCGAAAAACACAGAAAAATCAGCACAATCCCATGCCATCCATGCCCTCCATGATGTTTAAATTCAAGACACCCCACCGAAAGACTAGGCCCATGCACCACTCACTACCCCTGGGCATAATGGATCAAAGCTAGGCAAAATGGGTGCAGGCCTGAGAACACTGCCTGGATTCAAAATGACCCCTTGCCTCCCCGCACATGCCCATGGCCTGCCTGTACCAGCACTCAAAATGGCCCCCACCCACATGTCCTGTCCCCATGAACACCCCAAAAAATCGAAAAACACAGAAAAATCAGCACAATCCCATGCCATCCATGCCCTCCATGATGTTTAAATTCGAGACACCCCACAGAAAGAATAGGACCATGCACTACTCACTACCCCTGGGCATAATGTATGAAAGCTAGGCAAAATGGGTGCAGGCCTGAGAACACTGTCTGCATTCAAAATGGCCCCTTGCCTCCCAGCACATGCCCAGGGCCTGCCTGTACCAGCACTCAAAATGGCCCCCACCCACATGGCCTGTCCCTATGAACACCCCAAAAAATAGAAAAACACAGAAAAATCAGCACAATCCCATGCCATCCATGCCCTCCATGATGTTTAAATTCAAGACACCCCACAGAAAGACTAGGCCCATGCACCACTCACTACCCCTGGTAAAAAGGCCCCAACAACAGCCCAAAAATCGAAAAACACAGAAAAATCAGCACAATCCCATGCCATCCATGCCCTCCATGATGTTTAAATTCAGGACACCCCACAGAAAGACTAGGCCCATGCACCACTCACTAACCCTGGTCAAAAGGCCCCAACAACAGCCCAAAAATCGAAAAACACAGAAAAAACAGTACAATCCCATTCCATCTATGCCCTCCATGATGTTTAAATTCAAGACACCCCACAGAAAGACTAGGCCCATGCACCACTCACTACCCCTGGGCATAATGGATGAAAGCTAGGCAAAAAGGGTGCAGGCCTGAGAACACTGCCTGCATTCAAAATGGCCCCTTGCCTCCCAGCACATGCCCAGGGCCTGCCTGTACCAGCACTCAAAATGGCCCCCACCCACATGGCGTGTCCCCATGAACACCCCAAAAAATCGAAAAACACAGAATAATCAGCACAATCCCATGCCATCCATGCCCTCCATGATGTTTAAATTCGAGACACCCCAGAGAAAGACTAGGCCCATGCACCACTCACTACCCCTGGGCATAATGTATTAAAGCTAGGCAAAATGGGTGCAGGCCTGAGAACACTGCCTGCATTCAAAATGGCCCCTTGCCTCCCAGCACATGCCCAGGGCCTGCCTGTACCAGCACTCAAAATGGCCTCCACCCACATGGCATGTCCCTAACAACACCCCAAAAAATAGAAAAACACAGACAAATCAGCACACTCCCATGCCATCCATGCCCTCCATGATGTTTAAATTCAGGACACCCCACAGAAAGACTAGGCCCATGCACCACTCACTAACCCTGGTCAAAAGGCCCCAACAACAGCCCAAAAATCGAAAAACACAGAAAAAACAGTACAATCCCATTCCATCTATGCCCTCCATGATGTTTAAATTCAAGACACCCCACAGAAAGACTAGGCCCATGCACCACTCACTACCCCTGGGCATAATGGATGAAAGCTAGGCAAAAAGGGTGCAGGCCTGAGAACACTGCCTGCATTCAAAACGGCCCCTTGCCTCCCAGCACATGCCCAGGGCCTGCCTGTACCAGCACTCAAAATGGCCCCCACCCACATGGCCTGTCCCCATGAACACCCCAAAAAATCGAAAAACACAGAAAAATCAGCACAATCCCATGCCATCCATGATGTTTAAATTCGAGACACCCCAGAGAAAGACTAGGCCCATGCACCACTCACTACCCCTGGGCATAATGTATTAAAGCTAGGCAAAATGGGTGCAGGCCTGAGAACACTGCCTGCATTCAAAATGGCCCCTTGCCTCCCAGCACATGCCCAGGGCCTGCCTGTACCAGCACTCAAAATGGCCTCCACCCACATGGCATGTCCCTAACAACACCCCAAAAAATCGGAAAACACAGAAAAATCAGCACAATCCCATGCCATCCATGCCCTCCATGATGTTTAAATTCAAGACACCCCACAGAAAGACTAGGCCCATGCACCACTCACTACCCCTTGGCATAAAGGATGAAAGCTAGGCAAAATGGGTGCAGACCTGAGAACACTGCCTGCATTCAAAATGGCCCCTTGCCCCCCAGCATATGCCCAGGGCCTGCCTGTACCAGCACTCAAAATTGCCTCCAACCACATGGCCTGTCCTCATGAACTCCCCAAAAAATCGAAAAACACAGAAAAATCAGCACAATCCCATGCCATCCATGCCCTCCATGATGTTTAAATTCAAAACACCCCACAGAAAGACTAGGCCCATGCACCACTCACTAGCCCTGGTCAAAAGGCCCCAACAACAGCCCAAAAATCGAAAAACACAGAACAATCAGTACAATCCCATGCCATCCATGCCCTCCATGCTGTTTAAATTCAAGACACCACACAGAAATACTAGGCCCATGCACCACTCACTACCCCTGGTCAAAAGGCCCCAACAACAGCCCAAAAATCGAAAAACACAGAAAAATGAGCACAATCCCATGCCATCCATGCCCTCCATGATGTTTAAATTCAAGACACCCCACAGAAAGACTAGGCCCATGCACCACTCACTACCCCTGGGCACAATGTATGAAAACTAGGCAAAATGGGTGCAGGCCTGAGAACACTGCCTGGATTCAAAATGACCCCTTGCCTCCCCGCACATGCCCATGGCCTGCCTGTACCAGCACTCAAAATGGCCCCCACCCACATGTCCTGTCCCCATGAACACCCCAAAAAATCGAAAAACACAGAAAAATCTGCACAATCCCATGCCATTCATGCCCTCCATGATGTTTAAATTCGAGACACCCCACAGAAAGAATAGGACCATGCACTACTCAATACCCCTGGGCATTATGTATGAAAGCTAGGCAAAATGGGTGCAGGCCCGAGAACACTGTCTGCATTCAAAATGGCCCCTTGCCTCCCAGCACATGCCCAGGGCCTGCCTGTACCAGCACTCAAAATGGCCCCCACCCACATGGCCTGTCCCTATGAACACCCCAAAAAATAGAAAAACACAGAAAAATCAGCACAATCCCATGCCATCCATGCCCTCCATGATGTTTAAATTCAAGACACCCCACAGAAAGACTAGGCCCATACACCACTCACTACCCCTGGGCATAATGGATGAAAGCTAGGCAAAAAGGGTGCAGGCCTGAGAACACTGCCTGCATTCAAAATGGCCCCTTGCCTCCCAGCACATGCCCAGGGCCTGCCTGTACCAGCACTCAAAATGGCCCCCACCCACATGGCCTGTCCCCATGAACACCCCAAAAAATCGAAAAACACAGAAAAATCAGCACAATCCCATGCCATCCATGCCCTCCATGATGTTTAAATTTGAGACACCCCAGAGAAAGACTAGGCCCATGCACCACTCACTACCCCTGGGCATAATGTATTAAAGCTAGGCAAAATGGGTGCAGGCCTGAGAACACTGCCTGCATTCAAAATGGCCCCTTGCCTCCCAGCACATGCCCAGGGCCTGCCTGTACCAGCACTCAAAATGGCCTCCACCCACATGGCATGTCCCTAACAACACCCCAAAAAATAGAAAAACACAGACAAATCAGCACACTCCCATGCCATCCATGCCCTCCATGATGTTTAAATTCAGGACACCCCACAGAAAGACTAGGCCCATGCACCACTCACTAACCCTGGTCAAAAGGCCCCAACAACAGCCCAAAAATCGAAAAACACAGAAAAAACAGTACAATCCCATTCCATCCATGCCCTCCATGATGTTTAAATTCAAGACACCCCACAGAAAGACTAGGCCCATGCACCACTCACTACCCCTGGTAAAAAGGCCCCAACAACAGCCCAAAAATCGAAAAACACAGAAAAATCAGCACAATCCCATGCCATCCATGCCCTCCATGATGTTTAAATTCAAGACATCCCACAGAAAGACTAGGCCCATGCACCACTCACTACCCCTGGGCATAATGGATGAAAGCTAGGCAAAAAGGGTACAGGCCTGAGAACACTGCCTGCATTCAAAATGGCCCCTTGCCTCCCAGCACATGCCCAGGGCCTGCCTGTACCAGCTCTCAAAATGGCCCCCACCCACATGGCCTGTCCCCATGAACACCCCAAAAAAACGAAAAACACAGAAAAATAAGCACAATCCCATGCCATCCATGCCCTCCATGATGTTTAAATTCGAGACACCCCAGAGAAAGACTAGGCCCATGCACCACTCACTACCCCTGGGCATAATGTATTAAAGCTAGGCAAAATGGGTGCAGGCCTGAGAACACTGCCTGCATTCAAAATGGCCCCTTGCCTCCCAGCACATGCCCAGGGCCTGCCTGTACCAGCACTCAAAATGGCCTCCACCCACATGGCATGTCCCTAACACCCCAAAAAATAGAAAAACACAGACAAATCAGCACACTCCCATGCCATCCATGCCCTCCATGATGTTTAAATTCAGGACACCCCACAGAAAGACTAGGCCCATGCACCACTCACTAACCCTGGTCAAAAGGCCCCAACAACAGCCCTAAAATCGAAAAACACAGAAAAAACAGTACAATCCCATTCCATCCATGCCCTCCATGATGTTTAAATTCAAGACACCCCACAGAAAGACTAGGCCCATGCACCACTCACTACCCCTGGTAAAAAGGCCCCAACAACAGCCAAAAAATCGAAAAACACAGAAAAATCAGCACAATCCCATGCCATCCATGCCCTCCATGATGTTTAAATTCAAGACACCCCACAGAAAGACTAGGCCCATGCACCACTCACTACCCCTGGGCATAATGGATGAAAGCTAGGCAAAATGGGTGCAGACCTGAGAACACTGCCTGCATTCAAAATGGCCCCTTGCCCCCCAGCACATGCCCAGGGCCTGCCTGTACCAGCACTCAAAATTTCCTCCAACCACATGGCCTGTCCTCATGAACTCCCCAAAAAATCGAAAAACACAGAAAAATCAGCACAATCCCATGCCATCCATGCCCTCCATGATGTTTAAATTCAAAACACCCCACAGAAAGACTAGGCCCATGCACCACTCACTAGCCCTGGTCAAAAGGCCCCAACAACAGCCCAAAAATCGAAAAACACAGAACAATCAGTACAATCCCATGCCATCCATGCCCTCCATGCTGTTTAAATTCAAGACACCACACAGAAATACTAGGCCCATGCACCACTCACTACCCCTGGTCAAAAGGCCCCAACAACAGCCCAAAAATCAAAAAACACAGAAAAATGAGCACAATCCCATGCCATCCATGCCCTCCATGATGTTTAAATTCAAGACACCCCACAGAAAGACTAGGCCCATGCACCACTCACTACCCCTGGGCATAATGTATGAAAGCTAGGCAAAATGGGTGCAGGCCTCAGAACACTGCCTGGATTCAAAATGACCCCTTGCCTCCTCGCACATGCCCATGGCCTGCCTGTACCAGCACTCAAAATGGCCCCCACCCACATGTCCTGTCCCCATGAACACCCCAAAAAATCGAAAAACACAGAAAAATCAGCACAATCCCATGCCATCCATGCCCTCCATGATGTTTAAATTCGAGACACCCCACAGAAAGAATAGGACCAGGCACTACTCACTACCCCTGGGCATAATGTATGAAAGCTAGGCAAAATGGGTGCAGGCCTGAGAACACTGTCTGCATTCAAAATGGCCCCTTGCCTCCCAGCACATGCCCATGGCCTGCCTGTACCAGCACTCAAAATGGCCCCCACCCACATGGCCTGTCCCTATGAACACCCCAAAAAATAGAAAAACACAGAAAAATCAGCACAATCCCATGCCATCCATGCCCTCCATGATGTTTAAATGCAAGACACCCCACAGAAAGACTAGGCCATGCACCACTCACTACACCTGGGCATAATGGATGAAAGCTAGGCAAAAAGGGTGCAGGCCTGAGAACACTGCCTGCATTCAAAATGGCCCCTTGCCTCCCAGCACATGCCCAGGGCCTGCCTGTACCAGCACTCAAAATGGCCCCCACCCACATGGCCTGTCCCCATGAACACCCCAAAAAATCGAAAAACGCAGAAAAATCAGCACAATCCCATGCCATCCATGCCCTCCATGATGTTTAAATTCAAGACACCCCACAGAAAGACTAGGCCCATGCACCACTCACTACCCCTGGGCATAATGTATGAAAGCTAGGCAAAATAGGTGCAGGCCTGAGAACACTGCCTGCATTCAAAATGGCCCCTTGCCTCCCAGCACAAGCCCAGGGCCTGCCTGTACCAGCACTCAAAATGGCCCCCACCCACATGGCCTGTCCCCATTAACACCCCAAAAAATCGAAAAACACAGAAAAATCAGCACAATCCCATGCCATCCATGCCCTCCATGATGTTTAAATTCAAGACACCCCACCGAAAGACTAGGCCCATGCACCACTCACTACCCCTGGGCATAATGGATGAAAGCTAGGCAAAAAGGGTGCAGGCCTGAGAACACTGCCTGCATTCAAAATGGCCCCTTGCCTCCCAGCACATGCCCAGGGCCTGCCTGTACCAGCACTCAAAATGGCCCCCACCCACATGGCCTGTCCCCATGAACACCCCAAAAAATCGAAAAACACAGAAAAATCAGCACAATCCCATGCCATCCATGCCCTCCATGATGTTTAAATTCGAGACACCCCAGAGAAAGTCTAGGCCCATGCACCACTCACTACCCCTGGGCATAATGTATTAAAGCTAGGCAAAATGGGTGCAGGCCTGAGAACACTGCCTGCATTCAAAATGGCCCCTTGCCTCCCAGCACATGCCCAGGGCCTGCCTGTACCAGCACTCAAAATGGCCTCCACCCACATGGCATGTCCCTAACAACACCCCAAAAAATAGAAAAACACAGACAAATCAGCACACTCCCATGCCATCCATGCCCTCCATGATGTTTAAATTCAGGACACCCCACAGAAAGACTAGGCCCATGCACCACTCACTAACCCTGGTCAAAAGGCCCCAACAACAGCCCAAAAATCGAAAAACACAGAAAAATCAGCACAATCCCATGCCATCCATGCCCTCCATGATGTTTAAATTCAAGACACCCCACAGAAAGACTAGGCCCATGCACCACTCACTACCCCTGGGCATAATGGATGAAAGCTAGGCAAAAAGGGTGCAGGCCTGAGAACACTGCCTGCATTCAAAATGGCCCCTTGCCTCCCAGCACATGCCCAGGGCCTGCCTGTACCAGCACTCAAAATGGCCCCCACCCACATGGCCTGTCCCCATGAACACCCCAAAAAATCGAAAAACACAGAAAAATCAGCACAATCCCATGCCATCCATGCCCTCCATGATATTTAAATTCGAGACACCCCAGAGAAAGTCTAGGCCCATGCACCACTCACTACCCCTGGGCATAATGTATTAAAGCTAGGCAAAATGGGTGCAGGCCTGAGAACACTGCCTGCATTCAAAATGGCCCCTTGCCTCCCAGCACATGCCCAGGGCCTGCCTGCACCAGCACTCAAAATGGCCTCCACCCACATGGCATGTCCCTAACAACACCCCAAAAAATAGAAAAACACAGACAAATCAGCACACTCCCATGCCATCCATGCCCTCCATGATGTTTAAATTCAGGACACCCCACAGAAAGACTAGGCCCATGCACCACTCACTAACCCTGGTCAAAAGGCCCCAACAACAGCCCAAAAATCGAAAAACACAGAAAAAACAGTACAATCCCATTCCATCCATGCCCTCCATGATGTTTAAATTCAAGACACCAACACAGAAAGACTAGGCCCATGCACCACTCACTACCCCTGGTAAAAAGGCCCCAACAACAGCCCAAAAATCGAAAAACACAGAAAAATCAGCACAATCCCATGCCATCCATGCCCTCCATGATGTTTAAATTCAAGACACCCCACAGAAAGACTAGGCCCATGCACCACTAACTACCCCTGGGCATAATGGATGAAAGCTAGGCAAAAAGGGTGCAGGCCTGAGAACACTGCCTGCATTCAAAACGGCCCCTTGCCTCCCAGCACATGCCCAGGGCCTGCCTGTACCAGCACTCAAAATGGCCCCCACCCACATGGCCTGTCCCCATGAACACCCCAAAAAATCGAAAAACACAGAAAAATCAGCACAATCCCATGCCATCCATGCCCTCCATGATGTTTAAATTCGAGACACCCCAGAGAAAGATTAGGCCCATGCACCACTCACTACCCCTGGGCATAATGTATTAAAGCTAGGCAAAATGGGTGCAGGCCTGAGAACACTGCCTGCATTCAAAATGGCCCCTTGCCTCCCAGCACATGCCCAGGGCCTGCCTGTACCAGCACTCAAAATGGCCTCCACCCACATGGCATGTCCCTAACAACACCCCAAAAAATAGAAAAACACAGACAAATCAGCACACTCCCATGCCATCCATGCCCTCCATGATGTTTAAATTCAGGACACCCCTTAGAAAGACTAGGCCCATGCACCACTCACTAACCCTGGTCAAAAGGCCCCAACAACAGCCCAAAAATCGAAAAACACAGAAAAAACAGTACAATCCCATTCCATCCATGCCCTCCATGATGTTTAAATTCAAGACACCCCACAGAAAGACTAGGCCCATGCACCACTCACTACCCCTGGTAAAAAGGCCCCAACAACAGCCAAAAAATCGAAAAACACAGAAAAATCAGCACAATCCCATGCCATCCATGCCCTCCCAGATGTTTAAATTCAAGACACCCCACAGAAAGACTAGGCCCATGCACCACTCACTACCCCTGGGCATAATGGATGAAAGCTAGGCAAAATGGGTGCAGACCTGAGAACACTGCCTGCATTCAAAATGGCCCCTTGCCCCCCAGCACATGCCCAGGGCCTGCCTGTACCAGCACTCAAAATTGCCTCCAACCACATGGCCTGTCCTCATGAACTTCCCAAAAAATCGAAAAACACAGAAAAATCAGCACAATCCCATGCCATCCATGCCCTCCATGATGTTTAAATTCAAAACACCCCACAGAAAGACTAGGCCCATGCACCACTCACTAGCCCTGGTCAAAAGGCCCCAACAACAGCCCAAAAATCGAAAAACACAGAACAATCAGTACAATCCCATGCCATCCATGCCCTCCATGCTGTTTAAATTCAAGACACCACACAGAAATACTAGGCCCATGCACCACTCACTACCCCTGGTCAAAAGGCCCCAACAACAGCCCAAAAATCGAAAAACACAGAAAAATGAGCACAATCCCATGCCATCCATGCCCTCCATGATGTTTAAATTCAAGACACCCCACAGAAAGACTAGGCCCATGCACCACTCACTACCCCTGGGCATAATGTATGAAAGTTAGGCAAAATGGGTGCAGGCCTCAGAACACTGCCTGGATTCAAAATGACCCCTTGCCTCCCCGCACATGCCCATGGCCTGCCTGTACCAGCACTCAAAATGGCCCCCACCCACATGTCCTGTCCCCATGAACACCCCAAAAAATCGAAAAACACAGAAAAATCAGCACAATCCCATGCCATCCATGCCCTCCATGATCTTTAAATTCGAGACACCCCACAGAAAGAATAGGACAATGCACTACTCACTACCCCGGGGCATAATGTATGAAAGCTAGGCAAAATGGGTGCAGGCCTGAGAACAGTGTCTGCATTCAAAATGGCCCCTTGCCTCCCAGCACATGCCCATGGCCTGCCTGTACCAGCACTCAAAATGGCCCCCACCCACATGGCCTGTCCCTATGAACACCCCAAAAAATAGAAAAACACAGAAAAATCAGCACAATCCCATGCCATCCATGCCCTACATGATGTTTAAATGCAAGACACCCCACAGAAAGACTAGGCCATGCACCACTCACTACACCTGGGCATAATGGATGAAAGCTAGGCAAAAAGGGTGCAGGCCTGAGAACACTGCCTGCATTCAAAATGGCCCCTTGCCTCCCAGCACATGCCCAGGGCCTGCCTGTACCAGCACTCAAAATGGCCCCCACCCACATGGCCTGTCCCCATGAACACCCCAAAAAATCGAAAAACGCAGAAAAATCAGCACAATCCCATGCCATCCATGCCCTCCATGATGTTTAAATTCAAGACACCCCACAGAAAGACTAGGCCCATGCACCACTCACTACCCCTGGGCATAATGTATGAAAGCTAGGCAAAATAGGTGCAGGCCTGAGAACACTGCCTGCATTCAAAATGGCCCCTTGCCTCCCAGCCAAGCCCAGGGCCTGCCTGTACCAGCACTCAAAATGGCCCCCACCCACATGGCCTGTCCCCATTAACACCCCAAAAAATCGAAAAACACAGAAAAATCAGCACAATCCCATGCCATCCCTGCCCTCCATGATTTTTAAATTCAAGACACCCCACAGAAAGACTAGGCCCATGCACCACTCACTACCCCTGGGCATAATGTATGAAAGCTAGGCAAAATGGGTGCAGGCCTGAGAACACTGCCTGCATTCAAAATGGCCCCTTGCCTCCTAGCACATGCCCAGGGCCTGCCTGTACCAGCACTCAAAATTGCCCCCACCCACATGGCCTGTCCCCATGAACTCCTCAAAGAATCGAAAAACACAGAACAATCAGTACAATCCCATGCCATCCATGCCCTCCATGCTGTTTAAATTCAAGACACCCCACAGAAATACTAGGCCCATGCACCACTCACTACCCCTGGTCAAAAGGCCCCAACAACAGCCCAAAAATCGAAAAACACAGAAAAATCAGCACAATCCCATGCCATCCATGCCCTCCATGATGTTTAAATTTGAGACACCCCACAGAAAGAATAGGACCATGCACTACTCAATACCCCTGGGCATAATGTATGAAAGCTAGGAAAAATGGGTGCAGGCCTGAGAACACTGTCTGCATTCAAAATGGCCCCTTGCCTCCCAGCACATGCCCAGGGCCTGCCTGTACCAGCACTCAAAATGGCCCCACCCACATGGCCTGTCCCTATGAACACCCCAAAAAATAGAAAAACACAGAAAAATCAGCACAATCCCATGCCATCCATGCCCTCCATGATGTTTAAATTCAAGACACCCCACAGAAAGACTAGGCCCATGCACCACTCACTACCCCTGGTAAAAAGGCCCCAACAACAGCCCAAAAATCGAAAAACACAGAAAAATCAGCACAATCCCATGCCATCCATGGCCTCCATGATGTTTAAGTTCAAGACACCCCACAGAAAGACTAGGCCCATGCACCACTCACTACCCCTGGGCATAATGGATAAAAGCTAGGCAAAAAGGGTGCAGGCCTGAGAACACTGCCTGCATTCAAAATGGCCCCTTGCCTCCCAGCACATGCCCAGGGCCTGCCTGTACCAGCACTCAAAATGGCCCCCACCCACATGGCCTGTCCCCATGAACACCCCAAAAAATCGAAAAACACAGAATAATCAGCACAATCCCATGCCATCCATGCCCTCCATGATGTTTAAATTCGAGACACCCCAGAGAAAGACTAGGCCCATGCACCACTCACTACCCCTGGGCATAATGTATTAAAGCTAGGCAAAATGGGTGCAGGCCTGAGAACACTGCCTGCATTCAAAATGGCCCCTTGCCTCCCAGCACATGCCCAGGGCCTGCCTGTACCAGCACTCAAAATGGCCTCCACCCACATGGCATGTCCCTAACAACACCCCAAAAAATAGAAAAACACAGACAAATCAGCACACTCCCATGCCATCCATGCCCTCCATGATGTTTAAATTCAGGACACCCCACAGAAAGACTAGGCCCATGCACCACTCACTAACCCTGGTCAAAAGGCCCCAACAACAGCCCAAAAATCGAAAAACACAGAAAAAACAGTACAATCCCATTCCATCTATGCCCTCCATGATGTTTAAATTCAAGACACCCCACAGAAAGACTAGGCCCATGCACCACTCACTACCCCTGGGCATAAAGGATGAAAGCTAGGCAAAATGGGTGCAGACCTGAGAACACTGCCTGCATTCAAAATGGCCCCTTGCCCCCCAGCATATGCCCAGGGCCTGCCTGTACCAGCACTCAAAATTGCCTCCAACCACATGGCCTGTCCTCATGAACTCCCCAAAAAATCGAAAAACACAGAAAAATCAGCACAATCCCATGCCATCCATGCCCTCCATGATGTTTAAATTCAAAACAACCCACAGAAAGACTAGGCCCATGCACCACTCACTAGCCCTGGTCAAAAGGCCCCAACAACAGCCCAAAAATCGAAAAACACAGAACAATCAGTACAATCCCATGCCATCCATGCCCTCCATGCTGTTTAAATTCAAGACACCACACAGAAATACTAGGCCCATGCACCACTCACTACCCCTGGGCATAATGGATAAAAGCTAGGCAAAAAGGGTGCAGGCCTGAGAACACTGCCTGCATTCAAAATGGCCCCTTGCCTCCCAGCACATGCCCAGGGCCTGCCTGTACCAGCACTCAAAATGGCCTCCACCCACATGGCATGTCCCTAACAACACCCCAAAAAATAGCCCCTCCAGGAAAAAAGCACGACAACTTATATGACGAGACCTTGCAAATTATTATACAAATAATTGAAGCCCATACGTTTTCACCCTATATAATCACGGGAGATTTCAATGGGAAAATTTCCAATACAGAAATAAAAAAATGGGGAAAAATTCTGGAAGAAGAAAGCCTGGAACCTTTAATCCCTCAATTCCCCAACGATATTCGATCTAATAAAAGAGGGAAAACACTGTTAACAATACTACTCTCCATAAATGGAATAATCCTCAATGGGAGTGTGGAAGGCGATATCCCGGCATCGTATACAAGACAGGGAAACGGGAGACCATCTATAATAGATTATATCATTTGTGGCAAAGACCAGCTTGAAACTATGTCCCATCTATGCTCCAATTTTACTACAGAGAGCGATCATGCCGTCATGCAACTTAGAACCAGTTGGTCGGTTCCGTCCGCAGAAGAAGGTCTGATGACCCTCGATAGAAAGGAAACTCTGGTAAACAGCGATCAGAGACGTATCTTTTGGAATCCTACCTCTTTGAGTAAAATGACAAATCTGGTCGATCACCAACAGTTCTTAAGGAATCTATACTCCGAAGATCCTATAGAAAACTTCGAGACCATGCTCATCGAACTTAAGGAGGTATTAATTGAAATGAATCTTCAAAGAACTAATACTAACCCAAAAAGAAAAAATAATAACAAAACAGGGAATTCACTAATAAAGAAAACCCTAAACAAATTGATACGTGCGCAATACTTATACCCCTCTCCTACTAAAAAGAAAGAAATAAACAAATTGAAAAACCAACTCAGAAGAGAAAAAACAAGTGAGAGAAAAACCTTTCAAGATCGTAACTGGGTTGAATTACAAATTGCTGCCAAAGAACCAAACCAAAGAACTTATTGGTCCATAATAGCCAAAATATCAGGGACAAAAAAGAAATTACAAGCAGTACCTGTTCCTCCGAAAGAGTGGGAAATTTACTTGGCAGAACTTTACAAAAAAAATGTGGACAAACTACAAACAAACAGTCCAGATAAAGCAAAGGAAAAAGTTATGGAAAAAATAATCCCGAAAACAACAACTATAATGGTTGAAACACACATTCGGAGGGCAAGAAGCTCAGGAGCCTTTGGTCCCGACCAAATTCCTATAAAGGCCCTGCAGACAAATTCTAGGGAATGGAGCCTTCTACTAACCCCACTTTTCAACTATATTTTCTCCACTGGACAAGTTCCCAAGTCATGGCAAGGGAGTACAATTATCCCTATTCACAAAAAAGGTTGCAAAACGGTAGCAGGAAACTACCGCCAAATAGCCCTGATGGACGCTACCGGGAAAATCTTCGCAGCAGAGGTACTACTGCAATTAAAAAACTGGGCCTTCTCGATGGGTCTGATACCCATGTTCCAGGCAGGCTTCAGACCCAAACATTCTGTTACGGACAACATAGCAATTATCCAGTTTTTTCTGGACAAATACGTCACACGAAGAAAACAGACGGTCTACATGGCTTTCATAGATTGCTCGACCGCATTCGATCGAGTGGATCGCCCCACACTGTGGA
This sequence comes from Lissotriton vulgaris, assembly GCF_964263255.1. Lineage (NCBI taxonomy): Eukaryota > Metazoa > Chordata > Amphibia > Caudata > Salamandridae > Lissotriton > Lissotriton vulgaris. Next base: position 450,237,227 of record NC_141700.1, read on the forward strand.
AAAAATTGAGGAGTTTGGGAATCAACGATCACTTGCTACAGGCAATAATAAGTCTCCATACAACTACATGGTGTTGAGTCCAAATGGGGGGCGAAAAAGGATTAACGAAAATAATATACACCGAAAACGGCCTTAAACAGGGTTGTCTACTTGCTCCCATGTTGTTTTCGTTATATCTCAACGATCTGCCAAATCAATTACAAAAGGGCTCAAGCCTGCCCCCAAAAATCAACCAACAAAGAGTTCATTTGTTGCTTTATGCGGACGATATAGTCCTATTCGATCTTACACCATTTGGTCTGCAAAAATCTTTGGATATCTTGTTCAAATATTCAAATGACAACTTTTTAATCCCGAACGTAAGAAAAACCAAAGTTGTAGCCTTTTCTGGGAGGAAGAAAAGTGTCAAATATAATTGGAGGCTAGGTGATGAAAAGGTCGATGAAGAAAAAGAATATATTTACCTCGGCAGGGTTCTTTCTAAGAATCTAACAAATACAAAGCATATCGAAAAGTTAACGAAAAAATCTGATTTACATGCAGGAGCACTATCAAGACTATACAACGCCACGGGGAGCAGGCATTTTTCCTCATTAATAAAAATATATAAAGTTAAAATACCAGCGGTCTTGTCTTATGCCACAGAATATATTCCCATTCAACAATGGGGCTTCATGGACCGTCAGGAGGGAAAAATCTTGAAAAAGATAATGAAGGTCCCAACGGCTACTCCAGTTCAGGTCCTACGGCTGGAATTCGGAATTACGTAGCTGCTTCTGTGCGCTTCTGCCTGCAGAGACTTCTCTCGCCCACTCACTGCCTGCTGCCTGTTGCTCCGGGAAGCCTAGGAGACAGGCTCCTTCACTTCTTCTCGTCGGAGGCTGCCTGACAGGGGCTGGGACTGCGAGACCCAGGGTACTGCGCGTGGAGACCTGAGCGCACCTGGAGTCTCTTCCCGCCCCTGCTCCGCCTCAGTTGATTGCCCGCTCTAACCTGATTGGCTGATAGCGCTATTACAGCTCGCGGCCCCCGCTCCGCGGGTGCCGCTCGTAGCTGCTTCTGTGCGCTTCTGCCTGCAGAGACTTCTCTCGCCCACTCACTGCCTGCTGCCTGTTGCTCCGGGAAGCCTAGGAGACAGGCTCCTTCACTTCTTCTCGTCGGAGGCTGCCTGACAGGGGCTGGGACTGCGAGACCCAGGGTACTGCGCGTGGAGACCTGAGCGCACCTGGAGTCTCTTCCCGCCCCTGCTCCGCCTCAGTTGATTGCCCGCTCTAACCTGATTGGCTGATAGCGCTATTACAGCTCGCGGCCCCCGCTCCGCGGGGGCCGCTCGTAGCTGCTTCTGTGCGCTTCTGCCTGCAGAGACTTCTCTCGCCCACTCACTGCCTGCTGCCTGTTGCTCCGGGAAGCCTAGGAGACAGGCTCCTTCACTTCTTCTCGTTGGAGGCTGCCTGACAGGGGCTGGGACTGCGAGACCCAGGGTACTGCGCGTGGAGACCTGAGCGCACCTGGAGTCTCTTCCCGCCCCTGCTCCACCTCAGTTGATTGCCCGCTCTAACCTGATTGGCTGATAGCGCTATTACAGCTCGCGGCCCCCGCTCCGCGGGTGCCGCTCGTAGCTGCTTCTGTGCGCTTCTGCCTGCAGAGACTTCTCTCGCCCACTCACTGCCTGCTGCCTGTTGCTCCGGGAAGCCTAGGAGACAGGCTCCTTCACTTCTTCTCGTCGGAGGCTGCCTGACAGGGGCTGGGACTGCGAGACCCAGGGTACTGCGCGTGGAGACCTGAGCGCACCTGGAGTCTCTTCCCGCCCCTGCTCCGCCTCAGTTGATTGCCCGCTCTAACCTGATTGGCTGATAGCGCTATTACAGCTCGCGGCCCCCGCTCCGCGGGGGCCGCTCGTAGCTGCTTCTGTGCGCTTCTGCCTGCAGAGACTTCTCTCGCCCACTCACTGCCTGCTGCCTGTTGCTCCGGGAAGCCTAGGAGACAGGCTCCTTCACTTCTTCTCGTCGGAGGCCGCCTGACAGGGGCTGGGACTGCGAGACCCAGGGTACTGCGCGTGGAGACCTGAGCGCACCTGGAGTCTCTTCCCGCCCCTGCTCCTCCTATTTAAGACACACCCTCCACGCTTAGCGGGACGCGTGCGGGACGCCGGGCGAAGCCCGGGCAAAGGGCGGGCCGTCTGTGGCCGTCCGGGGACGACCGAGGACGGGACGGGCCAACCCATTAACATCTACGCCCTAAAACACATATAGTGATCATCGCAGAGTCATTACATCGAAGAAAGGTAACAATTGTCCCTCTCTCCCTCTCTTGCGATATAAGTGGCACGGTCTCCTCACAAATGGGTCTAAAGAAACTACGCTCGCGAACAATCTTTATGAAACGAATGGGAACCGAGGAAGCTGTTAGAAAATCCACTGATAAAGGAATAAAAGCTGGCCGCAACAGCCTGACCCCAGCAATCAGTGAATACTTCTCGTCTTTACCAGCAAAAAAGAAACCGGAAAAAACAATGTCTGCCATTGAAAATAAAATACCAGGGAGTCTGGACGATAGATCTTGTTTATCGGCATCCCCCCATCTGTCTCATAATGTCAGCGATATTGTGTTTAATAACAAGTCTACTTATACAACAAGAGAACAACAACCTGAAAACTCCAATTCTAGTGCGGTGAAATCATCAACGCCTATAAAAAACCACGAGGGTGTACACAAAACAGAAGACCTGAGTATTCTTAATTTTACAGCTGAACAAAAAAGTTTGAACTCCGATATACTCTTGATAAAGGGCAATGGGAGCCCTCAAACACTAAAAGACTTATGTATATCTAACCAAAAAGCAGGAGAAAACAGTCCAGAGCTAAAGTCAACAAATACAGACACAAAAAAACTTTCTATACATGAACAAGATTCCTTTTTGGATCCCTTTTTAATAGAAAGCAATAATCTTGAAAAATCTTCTATTCCCTTATCCAAGGCTTTCTTTACACTACAAGAAATTCTCGAATCAGTTCTCTCCTTTTTAGGTAACATCCTTGAAAACTCTGACCAAACTTTGGATGTCCAAATTGGTATTCTGAAATTTTTAGTAGAAGAGAAAAGAAAAAAGGAGTCCTCCAAAAACATAGAAGGAAAACTAGAGGATACCAACCGACGACAAGAAAATGAAAACAAGCAAAGCAATTGTCACTCTTCTACTCAGACATCAGATGATGATTTTAAATCAACTGACAATAGGAAAAAAAAGGAATATTTTAATGAATCCACTTTATACTCCTTGAAACGTCTGTTTAGAGAAAACCCCCCTAAAAAGCAAAAACAATTCCCGATTTTCAACAAAAAAATGGGAACGGAAAGATTCGACAAAGACTCTGTAAAAGAAGTCGAGGAATCAAATGTAGAAATTAAATCTGAAACATCTTCAGGAGAAACGACACCAAACTCAACTAAGGATGTTACGCTAAAGGGAAAAAATAAAAGGAAGAAAAAACCTATGAGAAGGATTCATAAAAAGCAAGCACGTAAATTGAAATTTCAAAAAATTATAATACCACAAAAAGAACTACAGGAGAAAAACGACGAGAAAAGTACGCCATGTAGGAGTAAAAAAGAGGAATCCCCCAAAGGAACAAGTATTGATAGAAAGAAATCCTTGAACCCAAAGGCGGATGTATATCTCCCATTAAACACAGCTATTACGACAACATATGAAAATGCTGATAAAACTTTTTCTGAAAAGGAAAATGACTGCAGGAATGACACACAATCTAAGGTACTTCAATTTGAAGAACTATTTCCCACTGACAATATCCCTCTTAATAGAAGTAGGATCCTTCACCTTTTACAGAATATAAAGACTCTTCAATTTATGACAAGTAGTGACATCGACCTAGTATCATTCCCAAAGCGAGGTCAAAGTAAAATCGCAATAGTCTCGTTTTGGTCTCCAGTTATACCAAGTATTATCTTGAAGGAAAAAGAGACAATATACCGATTCGGTTATGATGTCTTAGTGAAAGCTGAGTTTAAAGGAAACAAAAAATACCCAACTTTCAATAACAATACGCAACTCTCTTCTACACTGCATTCGAATGAGGGACAAAGATCCTCGGGGACTTTAAGATATCCAGAGGGTATACAAAATAGAGATATAGAACAGGGAGATGAGATACTGAAAATTCGAGTAAAAAAAGGGGAAAGGGAAGTGTGGCATATGGAACCAAAGGAAAATTTTGCTGAAAATAAAATGGAGAACTCATGGACCTGGCTTCCAGGGATTTTAAACTACAACAAAGGTTCTAACCAACTAAAGTACCCTGTTTAACCAAGGTCTAAAGGTTACAACGTGGAATATCGCTGGTAGAACAAAGAAAAAAATGAAGGAAGTCCTTAGTAACCAGCCCGACATACTGACCCTACAAGAAACCTGGGCAACAGAGCCCTTTTCACAAAAAGGTTACTATGTGTATAGCATATGTGCAAAAGCCTCAAACCGGGGCCACGCCAAAGGGGGATTGGCTATTTTAATGAGAGAGGATCATCTGTGGGCACAAGAGATAGTGGAAACCAATAGTGAGAACGTGCAATGTATGAAACTGTCTCTGAAAGCCTACAACTTGACCACATTTAAAACAATGTTGCTTTTCAATGTATACGCCCCTCCAGGAAAAAAGCACGACACCTTATATGACGAGACCTTGCAAATTATTATACAAATAATTGAAGCCCATACGTTTTCACCCTATATAATCACGGGAGATTTCAATGGGAAAATTTCCAATACAGAAATAAAAAAATGGGGAAAAATTCTGGAAGAAGAAAGCCTGGAACCTTTAATCCCTCAATTCCCCAACGATATTCGATCTAATAAAAGAGGGAAAACACTGTTAACAATACTACTCTCCATAAATGGAATAATCCTCAATGGGAGTGTGGAAGGCGATATCCCGGCATCGTATACAAGACAGGGAAACGGGAGACCATCTATAATAGATTATATCATTTGTGGCAAAGACCAGCTTGAAACTATGTCCCATCTATGCTCCAATTTTACTACAGAGAGCGATCATGCCGTCATGCAACTTAGAACCAGTTGGTCGGTTCCGTCCGCAGAAGAAGGTCTGATGACCCTCGATAGAAAGGAAACTCTGGTAAACAGCGATCAGAGACGTATCTTTTGGAATCCTACCTCTTTGAGTAAAATGACAAATCTGGTTGATCACCAACAGTTCTTAAGGAATCTATACTCCGAAGATCCTATAGAAAACTTCGAGACCATGCTCATCGAACTTAAGGAGGTATTAATTGAAATGAATCTTCAAAGAACTAATACTAACCCAAAAAGAAAAAATAATAACAAAACAGGGAATTCACTAATAAAGAAAACCCTAAACAAATTGATACGTGCGCAATACTTACACCCCTCTCCTACTAAAAAGAAAGAAATAAACAAATTGAAAAACCAACTCAGAAGAGAAAAAACAAGTGAGAGAAAAACCTTTCAAGATCGTAACTGGGTTGAATTACAAATTGCTGCCAAAGAACCAAACCAAAGAACTTATTGGTCCATAATAGCCAAAATATCAGGGACAAAAAAGAAATTACAAGCAGTACCTGTTCCTCCGAAAGAGTGGGAAATTTACTTGGCAGAACTTTACAAAAAAAATGTGGACAAACTACAAACAAACAGTCCAGATAAAGCAAAGGAAAAAGTTATGGAAAAAATAATCCCGAAAACAACAACTATAATGGTTGAAACACACATTCGGAGGGCAAGAAGCTCAGGAGCCTTTGGTCCCGACCAAATTCCTATAAAGGCCCTGCAGACAAATTCTAGGGAATGGAGCCTTCTACTAACCCCACTTTTCAACTATATTTTCTCCACTGGACAAGTTCCCAAGTCATGGCAAGGGAGTACAATTATCCCTATTCACAAAAAAGGTTGCAAAACGGTAGCAGGAAACTACCGCCAAATAGCCCTGATGGACGCTACCGGGAAAATCTTCGCAGCAGAGGTACTACTGCAATTAAAAAACTGGGCCTTCTCGATGGGTCTGATACCCATGTTCCAGGCAGGCTTCAGACCCAAACATTCTGTTACGGACAACATAGCAATTATCCAGTTTTTTCTGGACAAATACGTCACACGAAGAAAACAGACGGTCTACATGGCTTTCATAGATTACTCGACCGCATTCGATCGAGTGGATCGCCCCACACTGTGGAAAAAATTGAGGAGTTTGGGAATCAACGATCACTTGCTACAGGCAATAATAAGTCTCCATACAACTACATGGTGTCGAGTCCAAATGGGGGGCGAAAAAGGATTAACGAAAATAATATACACCGAAAACGGCCTTAAACAGGGTTGTCTACTTGCTCCCATGTTGTTTTCGTTATATCTCAACGATCTGCCAAATCAATTACAAAAGGGCTCAAGCCTGCCCCCAAAAATCAACCAACAAAGAGTTCATTTGTTGCTTTATGCGGACGATATAGTCCTATTCGATCTTACACCATTTGGTCTGCAAAAATCTTTGGATATTTTGTTCAAATATTCAAATGACAACTTTTTAATCCCGAACGTAAGAAAAACCAAAGTTGTAGCCTTTTCTGGGAGGAAGAAAAGTGTCAAATATAATTGGAGGCTAGGTGATGAAAAGGTCGATGAAGAAAAAGAATATATTTACCTCGGCAGGGTTCTTTCTAAGAATCTAACAAATACAAAGCATATCGAAAAGTTAACGAAAAAATCTGATTTACATGCAGGAGCACTATCAAGACTATACAACGCCACGGGGAGCAGGCATTTTTCCTCATTAATAAAAATATATAAAGTTAAAATACCAGCGGTCTTGTCTTATGCCACAGAATATATTCCCATTCAACAATGGGGCTTCATGGACCGTCAGGAGGGAAAAATCTTGAAAAAGATAATGAAGGTCCCAACGGCTACTCCAGTTCAGGTCCTACGGCTGGAATTCGGAATTACTAGCGCTTTTGCCACTCCGTGGCAAACATAATTAGATGGGCCTACCATCTCCTTCATGCTACGGAGGGAACTCTTAGATTTCTGTTACAAAAAGAGACTTTTGGCATAGATGTAGTTAAACAAACTTTCTTAGTGAACATGTCTGCGGCGTTCCAAATGGCTGAAATTTCTACAGAAATCTTGCAGACTTGGTCCGTGTCACAACTAAAACTTTTTCTCAAATGCTTTACACCTAGGTTGAGTTATGATTTGGACTATGCTCACAGCTATAGACTAAAAATATTCAAGCCATTTACTACACTTATAGAGTATAAACATATACAGCCATATATCTCTTTTTGTCTTTCTCATAGTGCAAGGAGGGTAATTTTCATGTATCGAGCTGGGATTTTACCTGTACAAACTTATAAAGCAAAATGGTTACCTGGAGATCTCTCCCACTTATGTTTGTTATGTCAAGGGGGTGAGCAGACTGTGGAGCACCTACTGTTCATTTGCCCCAACTCTGAAGTGGTAGCAGCTCGCGCTCATTATATTTCACCGATATACAGATCCTGTAGGCTAACAAAGGAAAAAGAAATATTAACAGTGGTCATAAATCCCCCGAACGAATTTGTATGTTATAATCTGTACAAATTTTTTAAATCCATGTTAGTTTTATATTAATTTGTGATGTACCTAACTTATGTAAAGTTCACCTTTTATCTTATGTTATATTTGTGGTCCTCAGTTGAGTACCTACACAAATAAAATCTTTTTGACTTGACTTGACTAGAAAAACACAGACAAATCAGCACACTCCCATGCCATCCATGCCCTCCATGATGTTTAAATTCAGGACACCCCACAGTTAGACTAGGCCCATGCACCACTCACTAACCCTGGTCAAAAGGCCCCAACAACAGCCCAAAAATCGAAAAACACAGAAAAAACAGTACAATCCCATTCCATCCATGCCCTCCATGATGTTTAAATTCAAGACACCCCACATAAAGACAAGGCCCATGCACCACTCACTACCCCTGGTAAAAAGGCCCCAACAACAGCCCAAAAATCGAAAAACACAGAAAAATCAGCACAATCCCATGCCATCCATGCCCTCCATGATGTTTAAATTCAAGACACCCCACAGAAAGACTAGGCCCATGCACCACTCACTACCCCTGGGCATAATGGATGAAAGCTAGGCAAAAAGGGTACAGGCCTGAGAACACTGCCTGCATTCAAAATGGCCCCTTGCCTCCCAGCACATGCCCAGGGCCTGCCTGTACCAGCACTCAAAATGGCCCCCACCCACATGGCCTGTCCCCATGAACACCCCAAAAAAACGAAAAACACAGAAAAATCAGCACAATCCCATGCCATCCATGCCCTCCATGATGTTTAAATTCGAGACACCCCAGAGAAAGACTAGGCCCATGCACCACTCACTACCCCTGGGCATAATGTATTAAAGCTAGGCAAAATGGGTGCAGGCCTGAGAACACTGCCTGCATTCAAAATGGCCCCTTGCCTCCCAGCACATGCCCAGGGCCTGCCTGTACCAGCACTCAAAATGGCCTCCACCCACATGGCATGTCCCTAACAACACCCCAAAAAATAGAAAAACACAGACAAATCAGCACACTCCCATGCCATCCGTGCCCTCCATGATGTTTAAATTCAGGACACCCCACAGAAAGACTAGGCCCATGCACCACTCACTAACCCTGGTCAAAAGGCCCCAACAACAGCCCTAAAATCGAAAAACACAGAAAAAACAGTACAATCCCATTCCATCCATGCCCTCCATGATGTTTAAATTCAAGACACCCCACAGAAAGACTAGGCCCATGCACCACTCACTACCCCTGGTAAAAAGGCCCCAACAACAGCCAAAAAATCGAAAAACACAGAAAAATCAGCACAATCCCATGCCATCCATGCCCTCCATGATGTTTAAATTCAAGACACCCCACAGAAAGACTAGGCCCATGCACCACTCACTACCCCTGGGCATAATGGATGAAAGCTAGGCAAAATGGGTGCAGACCTGAGAACACTGCCTGCATTCAAAATGGCCCCTTGCCCCCCAGCACATGCCCAGGGCCTGCCTGTACCAGCACTCAAAATTTCCTCCAACCACATGGCCTGTCCTCATGAACTCCCCAAAAAATCGAAAAACACAGAAAAATCAGCACAATCCCATGCCATCCATGCCCTCCATGATGGTTAAATTCAAAACACCCCACAGAAAGACTAGGCCCATGCACCACTCACTAGCCCTGGTCAAAAGGCCCCAACAACAGCCCAAAAATCGAAAAACACAGAACAATCAGTACAATCCCATGCCATCCATGCCCTCCATGCTGTTTAAATTCAAGACACCACACAGAAATACTAGGCCCATGCACCACTCACTACCCCTGGTCAAAAGGCCCCAACAACAGCCCAAAAATCGAAAAACACAGAAAAATGAGCACAATCCCATGCCATCCATGCCCTCCATGATGTTTAAATTCAAGACACCCCACAGAAAGACTAGGCCCATGCACCACTCACTACCCCTGGGCATAATGTATGAAAGCTAGGCAAAATGGGTGCAGGCCTCAGAACACTGCCTGGATTCAAAATGACCCCTTGCCTCCCCGCACATGCCCATGGCCTGCCTGTACCAGCACTCAAAATGGCCCCCACCCACATGTCCTGTCCCCATGAACACCCCAAAAAATCGAAAAACACAGAAAAATCAGCACAATCCCATGCCATCCATGCCCTCCATGATGTTTAAATTCGAGACACCCCACAGAAAGAATAGGACCAGGCACTACTCACTACCCCTGGGCATAATGTATGAAAGCTAGGCAAAATGGGTGCAGGCCTGAGAACACTGTCTGCATTCAAAATGGCCCCTTGCCTCCCAGCACATGCCCATGGCCTGCCTGTACCAGCACTCAAAATGGCCCCCACCCACATGGCCTGTCCCTATGAACACCCCAAAAAATAGAAAAACACAGAAAAATCAGCACAATCCCATGCCATCCATGCCCTCCATGATGTTTAAATGCAAGACACCCCACAGAAAGACTAGGCCATGCACCACTCACTACACCTGGGCATAATGGATGAAAGCTAGGCAAAAAGGGTGCAGGCCTGAGAACACTGCCTGCATTCAAAATGGCCCCTTGCCTCCCAGCACATGCCCAGGGCCTGCCTGTACCAGCACTCAAAATGGCCCCCACCCACATGGCCTGTCCCCATGAACACCCCAAAAAATCGAAAAACGCAGAAAAATCAGCACAATCCCATGCCATCCATGCCCTCCATGATGTTTAAATTCAAGACACCCCACAGAAAGACTAGGCCCATGCATCACTCACTACCCCTGGGCATAATGTATGAAAGCTAGGCAAAATAGGTGCAGGCCTGAGAACACTGCCTGCATTCAAAATGGCCCCTTGCCTCCCAGCACAAGCCCAGGGCCTGCCTGTACCAGCACTCAAAATGGCCCCCACCCACATGGCCTGTCCCCATTAACACCCCAAAAAATCGAAAAACACAGAAAAATCAGCACAATCCCATGCCATCCATGCCCTCCATGATGTTTAAATTCAAGACACCCCACCGAAAGACTAGGCCCATGCACCACTCACTACCCCTGGGCATAATGGATGAAAGTTAGGCAAAATGGGTGCAGGCCTGAGAACACTGCCTGGATTCAAAATGACCCCTTGCCTCCCCGCACATGCCCATGGCCTGCCTGTACCAGCACTCAAAATGGCCCCCACCCACATGTCCTGTCCCCATGAACACCCCAAAAAATCGAAAAACACAGAAAAATCAGCACAATCCCATGCCATCCATGCCCTCCATGATGTTTAAATTCGAGACACCCCACAGAAAGAATAGGACCATGCACTACTCACTACCCCTGGGCATAATGTAGGAAAGCTAGGCAAAATGGGTGCAGGCCTGAGAACACTGTCTGCATTCAAAATGGCCCCTTGCCTCCCAGCACATGCCCAGGGCCTGCCTGTACCAGCACTCAAAATGGCCCCCACCCACATGGCCTGTCCCTATGAACACCCCAAAAAGTAGAAAAACACAGAAAAATCAGCACAATCCCATGCCATCCATGCCCTCCATGATGTTTAAATTCAAGACACCCCACAGAAAGACTAGGCCCATGCACCACTCACTACCCCTGGTAAAAAGGCCCCAACAACAGCCCAAAAATCGAAAAACACAGAAAAATCAGCACAATCCCATGCCATCCATGCCCTCCATGATGTTTAAATTCAAGACACCCCACAGAAAGACTAGGCCCATGCACCACTCACTACCCCTGGGCATAATGGATGAAAGCTAGGCAAAAAGGGTGCAGGCCTGAGAACACTGCCTGCATTCAAAATGGCCCCTTGCCTCCCAGCACATGCCCAGGGCCTGCCTGTACCAGCACTCAAAATGGCCCCCACCCACATGGCCTGTCCCCATGAACACCCCAAAAAATCGAAAAACACAGAAAAATCAGCACAATCCCATGCCATCCATGCCCTCCATGATGTTTAAATTCGAGACACCCCAGAGAAAGTCTAGGCCCATGCACCACTCACTACCCCTGGGCATAATGTATTAAAGCTAGGCAAAATGGGTGCAGGCCTGAGAACACTGCCTGCATTCAAAATGGCCCCTTGCCTCCCAGCACATGCCCAGGGCCTGCCTGTACCAGCACTCAAAATGGCCTCCACCCACATGGCATGTCCCTAACAACACCCCAAAAAATAGAAAAACACAGACAAATCAGCACACTCCCATGCCATCCATGCCCTCCATGATGTTTAAATTCAGGACACCCCACAGAAAGACTAGGCCCATGCACCACTCACTAACCCTGGTGAAAAGGCCCCAACAACAGCCCAAACATCGAAAAACACAGAAAAAAAAGTACAATCCCATTCCATCCATGCCCTCCATGATGTTTAAATTCAAGACACCCCACAGAAAGACTAGGCCCATGCACCACTCACTACCCCTGGTAAAAAAGCCCCAACAACAGCCCAAAAATCGAAAAACACAGAAAAATCAGCACAATCCCATGCCATCCATGCCCTCCATGATGTTTAAATTCAAGACACCCCACAGAAAGACTAGGCCCATGCACCACTAACTACCCCTGGGCATAATGGATGAAAGCTAGGCAAAAAGGGTGCAGGCCTGAGAACACTGCCTGCATTCAAAACGGCCCCTTGCCTCCCAGCACATGCCCAGGGCCTGCCTGTACCAGCACTCAAAATGGCCCCCACCCACATGGCCTGTCCCCATGAACACCCCAAAAAATCGAAAAACACAGAAAAATCAGCACAATCCCATGCCATCCATGCCCTCCATGATGTTTAAATTCGAGACACCCCAGAGAAAGATTAGGCCCATGCACCACTCACTACCCCTGGGCATAATGTATTAAAGCTAGGCAAAATGGGTGCAGGCCTGAGAACACTGCCTGCATTCAAAATGGCCCCTTGCCTCCCAGCACATGCCCAGGGCCTGCCTGTACCAGCACTCAAAATGGCCTCCACCCACATGGCATGTCCCTAACAACACCCCAAAAAATAGAAAAACACAGACAAATCAGCACACTCCCATGCCATCCATGCCCTCCATGATGTTTAAATTCAGGACACCCCTTAGAAAGACTAGGCCCATGCACCACTCACTAACCCTGGTCAAAAGGCCCCAACAACAGCCCAAAAATCGAAAAACACAGAAAAAAACAGTACAATCTCATTCCATCCATGCCCTCCATGATGTTTAAATTCAAGACACCCCACAGAAAGACTAGGCCCATGCACCACTCACTACCCCTGGTAAAAAGGCCCCAACAACAGCCAAAAAATCGAAAAACACAGAAAAATCAGCACAATCCCATGCCATCCATGCCCTCCATGATGTTTAAATTCAAGACACCCCACAGAAAGACTAGGCCCATGCACCACTCAATACCCCTGGGCATAATGGATGAAAGCTAGGCAAAATGGGTGCAGACCTGAGAACACTGCCTGCATTCAAAATGGCCCCTTGCCCCCCAGCACATGCCCAGGGCCTGCCTGTACCAGCACTCAAAATTGCCTCCAACCACATGGCCTGTCCTCATGAACTTCCCAAAAAATCGAAAAACACAGAAAAATCAGTACAATCCCATGCCATCCATGCCCTCCATGATGTTTAAATTCAAAACACCCCACAGAAAGACTAGGCCCATGCACCACTCACTAGCCCTGGTCAAAAGGCCCCAACAACAGCCCAAAAATCGAAAAACACAGAACAATCAGTATAATCCCATGCCATCCATGCCCTCCATGCTGTTTAAATTCAAGACACCACACAGAAATACTAGGCCCATGCACCACTCACTACCCCTGGTCAAAAGGCCCCAACAACAGCCCAAAAATCGAAAAACACAGAAAAATGAGCACAATCCCATGCCATCCATGCCCTCCATGATGTTTAAATTCAAGACACCCCACAGAAAGACTAGGCCCATGCACCACTCACTACCCCTGGGCATAATGTATGAAAGCTAGGCAAAATGGGTGCAGGCCTGAGAACACTGCCTGGATTCAAAATGACCCCTTGCCTCCCCGCACATGCCCATGGCCTGCCTGTACCAGCACTCAAAATGGCCCCCACCCACATGTCCTGTCCCCATGAACACCCCAAAAAATCGAAAAACACAGAAAAATCAGCACAATCCCATGCCATCCATGCCCTCCATGATGTTTAAATTCGAGACACCCCACAGAAAGACTAGGCCATGCACCACTCACTACACCTGGGCATAATGGATGAAAGCTAGGCAAAAAGGTTGCAGGCCTGAGAACACTGCCTGCATTCAAAATGGCCCCTTGCCTCCCAGCACATGCCCAGAGCCTGCCTGTACCAGCACTCAAAATGGCCCCCACCCACATGGCCTGTCCCCATGAACATCCCAAAAAATCGAAAAACGCAGAAAAATCAGCACAATCCCATGCCATCCATGCCCTCCATGATGTTTAAATTCAAGACACCCCACAGAAAGACTAGGCCCATGCACCACTCACTACCCCTGGGCATAATGTATGAAAGCTAGGCAAAATAGGTGCAGGCCTGAGAACACTGCCTGCATTCAAAATGGCCCCTTGCCTCCCAGCACAAGCCCAGGGCCTGCCTGTACCAGCACTCAAAATGGCCCCCACCCACACGGCCTGTCCCCATTAACACCCCAAAAAATCGAAAAACACAGAAAAATCAGCACAATCCCATGCCATCCCTGCCCTCCATGATTTTTAAATTCAAGACACCCCACAGAAAGACTAGGCCCATGCACCACTCACTACCCCTGGGCATAATGTATGAAAGCTAGGCAAAATGGGTGCAGGCCTGAGAACACTGCCTGCATTCAAAATGGCCCCTTGCCTCCCAGCACATGCCCAGGGCCTGCCTGTACCAGCACTCAAAATTGCCCCCACCCACATGGCCTGTCCCCATGAACTCCCCAAAGAATCGAAAAACACAGAAAAATCAGCACAATCCCATGCCATCCATGCCCTCCATGATGTTTAAATTCAAAACACCCCACAGAAAGACTAGGCCTATGCACCACTCACTAGCCCTGGTCAAAACGCCCCAACAACAGCCCAAAAATCGAAAAACACAGAACAATCAGTACAATCCCATGCCATCCATGCCCTCCATGCTGTTTAAATTCAAAACACCCCACAGAAATACTAGGCCCATGCACCACTCACTACCCCTGGTCAAAAGGCCCCAACAACAGCCCAAAAATCGAAAAACACAGAAAAATCAGCACAATCCCATGCCATCCATGCCCTCCATGATGTTTAAATTCAAGACACCCCACAGAAAGACTAGGCCCATGCACCACTCACTACCCCCGGGCATAATGGATGAAAGCTAGGCAAAATGGGTGCAGGCCTGAGAACAGTGCCTGCATTCAAAATGGCCCCTTGCCTCCCAGCACATGCCCAGGGCCTGCCTGTACCAGCACTCAAAATGGCCCCCACCCACATGGCCTGTCCCCATGAACACCCCAAAAAATCGAAAAACACAGAAAAATCAGCACAATCCCATGCCATCCATGCCCTCCATGATGTTTAAATTCGAGACACCCCACAGAAAGACTAGGCCCATGCACCACTCACTACCCCTGGGCATAATGTATGAAAGCTAGGTAAAATGGGTGCAGGCCTGAGAACACTGCCTGCATTCAAAATGGCCCCTTGCCTCCCAGGACATGCCCAGGGCCTGCCTGTACCAGCACTCAAAATGGCCCCCACCCACATGGCCTGTCCCCATGAACACCCCAAAAAATCGAAAAACACAGAAAAATCTGCACAATCCCATGCTACCCATGCCCTCCATGATGTTTAAATTCAAGACACCCCACAGAAAGACTAGGCCCATGCACCACTCACTAGCCCTGGTCAAAAGGCCCCAACAACATCCCAAAAATCGAAAAACACAGAAAAATCAGCACAATCCCATGCCATCTATGCCCTCCATGATGTTTAAATTCAAGACACCCCACAGAAAGACTAGGCCCATGCACCACTCACTACCCCTGGTCAAAAGGCCCCAACAACAGCCCAAAAACCGAAAAACACAGAAAAATCAGCACAATCCCATGCCATCCATGCCCTCCATGATGTTTAAATTCAAGACACCCCACAGAAAGACTAGGCCCATGCACCACTCACTAGCCTTGGTCAAAAGGCCCCAACAACAGCCCAAAAATCGAAAATTCCAAAATTGTAGTTGTAGCAACTGTAATGCCCCAAACAAACTTACTTGTGAAATTTCTAATCCAAAAGTGATCCAAAGAAAGTCAAAAAGGCCTCAAATCCAAATATCCAGCAGCATCCACAAAAAGTAATCCTTCCAGGTCAAGATCCGAATGAAAGTGACCAGCACATGAAGAAAGCACTGGGAGGAGCCTGCTGGACAGGAACAGGAAGTTGGAGACTGTGGGGCACTTCCTTCCCCCCCCCAAAAAATGGACTCCTTGCAAAAAAAGTGCAGGCAAAAGTCAACCTGAGGAGTTATTCTGATAAAAATCATCATTTTCAGAAGGTTTATGCTGCTTGCTGGTCGATTTCTTGTGCAGAATTTCAAATTCTGTATTTCGCGAGTGCGAGATCGTTGCTGCCCGCTGCATCTACGTGTTCGCAATTGCGAACTCTCGCGATGCGTGCTCTGCAAGGTGGCAAGCCACGATTACGTAATCGCGGTCGCCAAACTCCGCGGGATCCCGCAGCAAGATGCAAAATGGCGCAGCACTTGCAAAATATCGAGAAAAACAACTCGGCAAACGCTGAATGACGGTAACCGCCGCAATATTGTATCACCAAGCAAAAAAATCCGCTGCGTGCGAATTTGCGGATTTTCAGCAACTTCGCAAGAGTTCGCGGATTGCGAATTTACCGAAAATCCGCAAAATCCGCAAGCGGAACGGATTTTACGCCCATGCTTACTTGAGCCTCTGTAGCGCCCTGTAGTGAAGGGGTCCTGGAAAAATTGCTTGAATGGACAATGCCAATAACCCCACTACTCTGGCGATCGTCCTGAGTGAAACCCTCTGTTTGCTGAGAAGAGACACAATCTCCTTTTTCAGGTCTTTCAGTTTCGACTTCGAAAGGCTCAACTTAGCCTTCTGGGAATCTATCACAAAGCCCAGAAAGTCAGTCGACTGAGACGGGCTCAGAGCCGATTTGGCCTGATTGATCACAAACCCCAGGTTCTCTAACAATGAAATAGTCATCTGCAGATGTTGAGACACCAACTCTGGACTGTGAGCCATGATCAGTATGTCGTCCAGGTAAATTATCATGTGCACTCCCTGTTCCCGGAGATGCGTGACCACCGGCTTTATCACCTTGGTGAAGCACCAAGGAGGCAAGGAAAGCCCGAAAGGAAGGGCCAAATACTCGAACCACCGACCGTTCCATTGAAACTGTAGGAAACGACGATGTGGAGGATAAATGGGAATGGACAGGTATGCATCCTTGAGATCTAGTCTGACCATCCAATCTCCCTGCTGCAATAAATCCGCCAACAGGTGGATTCCCTCCATTTTGAAATGATTGTAAACCAGGAAATGATTGAATTCCCTCAAATTCAAAACTAGTCTGTGACCTCCACCCTTCTTTTGAACTAGAAAGATATTGCTGCAAAACCCGTGCGGACTGCAGTCGCACAATGCTATGGCATGTTTCTGAAGCAATTCTTCTATTTTGCTGTCTATAAAAACTCTCTCTTGTTGCGTAAAATGGAGAGTCCTCGGAGGTGTGTCCTGTCTGGGTGTTTCGTAAAAATCTAAGCGAAATCCCTGAAACGTCTGCAAGACCCACGCGTCCTGAGTAAGGAGACGCCAATTGTGAAGGAAGAACTGAGAGCGACCCCCCAATGGTAGAAGAAAACAATCTAATGCGCTCACCTGATGAATTCTGGGAGTGGAAACCAGCTCTGTTGCCACCTCCTTGGAACCTGCCTTTGGAAAAACGGTGCTGAGTAGGATAAAAGGTGCCTCCTCTTGCCGAGTCCCATTCTCCTCTTCCACATCCGTAACCACCTCGGGGGGGACCCTGATTGGAGAAGCGGCCTGGCGAGCTTCCCCTACCTCGCCTGGCCCTGTTAAAAAGGCCCTGCTGAAACACACGTTTGATGCCTGATTGCGCCTTATCAAGTGAGGTGAAGGTGCCAAAGTACTTAGATACATCCTTCAGGAAGCGTTCACCAAAAAGGTTGCCCTCTGCCAGGGGCCCTGGTTCTGCTGCCGCTAGATCTGTCAGATTAGTTTCCATTCTCATAAGTAGGGACTTGCGTCGTTCTGTTGAGATTGCGCAATTTGCATTGCCTAGCAAGCAGATGGCTCTTTGAGTCCAACCCGCAAGAATATCGGGGTCTACTGGAATACTGGCTTCCTTGGCCGCTAAGGCAATTTCCAGAATCTTTACAAGCGGGCCAACCACATCAAGCATCTTGTCTTGACATCCGCGCCAGGCGAGGTCGACCCCTTTCCTAGGGTCCTTAGCAAATTTCTTTAAGAACGTAAGCAGGTTAACATCAATTTCTGGGGTATCAGTGACCTTATGGGCTAGGTCGGGTTGGGGACATTCTGACCTAAGACGGTTCCGAACCTCCTTATCAAATCCCTTCCTAATGTTTTCCTGAAGATACTCCGCCACTTCTGGTGCCGGAACCCAATCGGATGATTTAGAGTGAACAATCTCACTAGGGTTGAAAGTAAAAGGGGTATTAGTAGGAGTCACTGAACTGGAAGAGGCAACCTTCTTTGTCTTTTTCTTGGAAGGGGCCTCCTCGTCGGTATCGGTAGTGTCTGTGCCAGTAGTAGTAGTGTCCGTGTCAACGTAGGCCTTTTACTTACTCTTCACCTTGCTGCTGGAAGCGCACGCATGATCCGAGCCAGATGCCGGTGGAAGGAAACCTAACGCACTAGCGTGAGGCCATTGACTGCCTTTCACTGACTCATTAGCTGGTGGAGTACTCTTGCTAGACTTATCCTTAGTAAACCCATGACGCTTTGCAAAACTTTCAAGCTGCTTTGTTATTGGCTTAAGAGCAGCTGCCAATGCTTGTTTCACAGTCATGATTACTGCGCTCTCAATTGCCTTATTAACTGAGGATTAGACCGAAGCGTCCAGAGCCTCCACAATCTTGTCCTCAATAACAGCCCCAGGCTGTTCCTCATAATATTCATCCTCCGCCTCCTCATCATATTGCACCCACTTCACTACAGTGGGGCAATGGAATGATCAACAATGCTCTTACGAGGAAGGAAAATCAGGAGGAGTAATGGGGGGGTCAGCCCAAATGCACACTGAAAGTATATATAAAGTCAATACGAGTACCAGACCCCCTCAGCAAAGCTGTACTCAAATTCTTGCAGCCTAAGAAAAGGCGTAGGAGCCGAAATTAAGATGTATATGGAGCGTGTGCACACTCCTAAAGGCCAACTTCTATTGCAACCAGTTAGGTGTCTCACTCCACCAGCTTCCAGGCGAAAAAACGCAGTGAAAATATGAAAAAAACGGAACGAATCCGACGTGTGCAGCCCAACGCGCACCCGAATCCTACCAAAAACAAGCCCAATGGACGCACGTCGCGTTGCCCACGTCGGCCGGGTGGCGAAAGGCTCCTCGAGCGCTGTGGGCGATTAGGGAGAGCCCTTTCGCGCTTTAGCGCCTCAGCACGACCGCTCACAGCGGTGAAATCAGCCACCCAGCGGCCCGGTACATACTGCGCTACTAAGCGCGAAGCGGAGGATAGCAGAGCACAGAGCTGGGCTCCAACATGGAGCGCGAGTGTGCTCGTCAGAGAAACGCTGCACACAACGTCTTCAAACGCTGAAATAAATCAAAGCCACCAATACATTTTGAACACAGACCCTACAACCTCGCGGGAAGCACCCGCACTGGAAAAAAGGTACACAATGCCAAACAAAGGTTTTACTAAGCCCCAAAGTAACTAGAGCAAGAAAGCTAAACCACACATTTCTGAAATGCCTAATGAAGCGCAAAGCGCCACAGACCAAGATTACAATCATAGGTCAGGCCATGTAAGCAGTAATGAGTAGGGTACTTATCTCTTGCTGTGAGCAGCAAAGAAAGAGGAAGATGGGACTGTTACCAGGGCTCTTATGAGGGCTAAGGAGGCGTGGCTGAGGCTAAGCATCATGGACAATGTTGTTTTTTCATATTAAACTGTGTGTTTATTGGCTGCTGTGACTTAACAGTAATGAAAGAGAAAGCATAATCCGAAGCCTCCGGTCCTCCTGTAATAGAATCACATGGAGTGGACAGCCCAGATGAACAGCACACGCTGACGTCACACGGGCCCTGCCGGTCCACCGAGGAAGAGCCAACTCAGAGCACACTGGGCAGGAGCAACCAATGCTGTGACCCAAGGCCAAACCCCAGCCAAACAAGGAACTGCGAGACTTTGTGAACAGCATGACTTTGACCGCAGGCCTGGGGGAACAGCATCACGAGTTATCATGGAAGCAAATAATAGGGGAAAGGCCTGTAGTACATCCCCCGTCGGTCGGGCGGCCGCACCTGAAACCAGCAGGCACGCAGAGGCAATAAATACCCGGAAGTCCTAGCGCTGGGGGAAGAGTCCAGACTGTGATTCTGCATGCGGCAGGCCGCACAGCAAATCAGGCAGCCTTCTACATGCGTGCCCCACAGCTGCCACCCACCAGCGCGGGCCCTCGTGTACCCTAACTGCTTCCTTCCACCGAAAACAGCGCTGCAAGGAATGTGCAGATTTCCACCAGTCCATAAGCTAACAATTATGAGCAGGTGCTCTTATGACTGGCTGATCCAGGCATTGGTCCCATTAAGGGAAACCTTTGCTGTATCATGAATGCGGAAGACGCTGCGTCACAGAGTAACTTGTGATTCAAAGATTACATACAGGAGAGAGTCGCTGAAAGGCAGCCTAAATATAATACACGCGGCGCGTGCCTTATCGCGCAATAGCCTCTCCACGCATCAGTTAGCGTAAAAGGACATTTTATTAGGACAGGCATGACAACTAAATTAACATAACATCAATAACAATTAACAATCCCCCAAACATCCTGCCTCTCAACCATCATCCACTCACGTACTCCAATAGCCACTCCCAATTCACACCACGCCTCTTCACGTATACCATTCACTTCCCCTTTTCACTTCCAAACTCCTCCATCATCTCCATCCATCGCACTCCCATCTACCACCCCCCCATCCTGCACCTGTAACCCCCTCCCCGGAAGGGTGATTCTGCCCGTCAAGGACGCCCCACCCCTCCCCATGTCCCGCACACACTCCCCCGTGCCATCCTGTCCTAAATTGGCTCGCCTTACAACAACGTTGAACCAAAACAACCCCAACTCCACTCCTTTTAACCTTGTAGGGTGGGTGGGCGGACAAACTAACTGAACCCTGAGGCACCGGGGACAGGAAGAGGAAGTCCTTCCCCTCCTGTCCCCTTAAGTAGCCTCCTAACCCCCCCACCCCTTAATCCCCACCCCTTACCTAACTTCCTTCCGCCGTCCTATCTCTCGAATACCCCGGGGAAAAGACTGGTCTGCCGACCTGCTTTCCCCAGGGCCCGCATCAGGAGTTAATAAGGAAACTCAAGGCTCTCTTGATGGATTGTATTGTTTTCCGACTTATCTAATTTGATGCAATACGTGTCTTATAAATGAATACAATACACTTTCCTGTTGCATATGCAGCTCTTAATTTGAGCCAGTGCTTGCAGGTGGGGCCCACCCGCATTCAGTTTTGGGGACTGGCACTCATTTTTCTCAACAGACTCACCCAGAGCAAGTGAAACATAAACACAAAAGGGGAAAGAAAAACAAAGATTGAAAAACAGCTAGACAGGGAGAAAGCAGGGATGAAGAACAACATGCAATGATTAGACGGAGAGGCAGGCAGTGTCTGGTGGTGGATTGAACAGGCAGGAGTCTGAATCATTATCCCGCCTTGGTAAAACCCGACCTTCAATAGTGCTGGCCACGGGCTTCTGAGCAGACTTTGGGCCCGACACTTGCTCTTTTACAACTTACGAACTGTGCACATTAGCAGTACGCTTTATTTCTTTATTACTATCACGGTTTTCATTGGCAATCAAAAAGATGGGGCTCTTTCGTCAACTGTTTGGTTTGCCAGTTCTCATTAGTAGTCTAAAGATGCTGCTACGCAGCTGTGTGCCTTTGGATTTTTCATGACTTGTAATTATATGAGTCATGCTAGTAAAACATTTGTGCTTTGTATTGCTCAAACAGAAACACTTGTCTGTTGTGTTTTTCCATTTTTGTGTCCACCAACTGCGAACACAGCAGATGGCTTTGTGTTTTTTGCCAGTTCGCGCGGAGCAAGGAACGCGGGGGCTTCTGATCAGAACACTTGTCTTCCTTGTCCAGATCGTCACTCAGGCACCACTTTTACATGATGCCTTGGGGCTGCCTCCCTTGCCTTTTCAGTCTTTTTTTAGGTCTCGCTAATGGCAGCGTTAGCGCTCTTTCTCTAATGACTATAACATGTTTTCACGTTTGCCATTATTTGCATCGGCTCCCGTCTAGGTCATTGCATTTTTAGGTTACTTAGTAGTATGTGCTAGTGCTACTTGTGTTCGATGAGTACCGTTGTTAAAGTTCAAAGGTAACATGGCCTTTGGTGATGTGTTCAACGAGTACCGTTGTTAAAGTGCAAATGTAACCTACATTTAGCTTGAAGCTGAGACCCAGCTTGTATTTACTTTGCTGGCCAAAGACATATAATTGCTGCTTTATGGCTTTACTACTACCTGTTTATATGCCTAAGCCTATAATAAAATAAAGGCACAGTGCTATTCACTGATTGCACTTGCACCTTTATTTACTTTACTTTGCTGTCATGTGAACATGCTGGATTTCTAGCTTTATCAATGTTCACAAAGTATAGATGCGATAACACACATGCACTATTAAAGTGCAACAATTCTGGCCCTTTGTCCAAGGTATCTTCAAGGGACCATTCTCCTACGTATGACTTTTAGATTTACCATTTAGGATCCAAAGTTAATCTTTAGTATCGATCCGATAACAAACTATGGAAATCTGTTCAGCGAAGAGTCCCTTTTCTATTATCATTATGATGATGATTACTAATAATGATAATAAATATGATGATATGATTTTAAAAAAAGTCCTACACGTATATTGCATTAATACAACATTTATTTCATTTCCTGCTGCAAATTATAATCAGCAGCCATTAACAATTTGCATATTTAAATACAGTAAACAATTTGTCTATAGTTAAAAAAGTGTACTTTAATTAAATCAGTACACGTTTATTCTTCTCCTTTACAATGTGATGGTTTCTGCGTAAAAAGTCTAGAAGATGTTTTAATACACAAACCATTAACTATCAGATAAAAATGGTATTGTTTATCCTACCATATCTAACTTGTCATACCTTATCTAACGTGCCATACCTATCAACCATGTATATCATACCTAACCTACCATACCTTCCGATCCACTGTTACTTGTGTACCTATGTCCCACATACCTAACCATACCTACCAATCATGGATATCAAACCTAACCTACCACACCTCCCTATCTACTGTTACTTGCTCTACCTATGTCTCACATACCTTATCATACTAACCAATCATATATATCATACATAAACTACTATACCTCGTAGCTACCAGGTTATCAACTATATCAAATCTACCTACTATTACTGTCGAGCATCTCTACCCTATCATATCTACCTACCATAACTACCAAACATAACTCCATACATACATGCCATACTTAACCTGCTTTAGCTAACCTATCATGCCAACCCTACCTATAATACCTTATCCATCATAGCTGACCTAAGATACTAAACCTATCATACCTACTTACCTACCTCTCACACTTAAATTCCTTAACCTAGCATTTCTACCACATCTACTCTTTAATTCTTAATTTACAAAGCCTACTTATCATTCATACCTACCACACCTACTCAGCACAGCTGCTTGATGTAAGGCCTGTGCAAGAAATAGGTCGTCAATTACATCCTCACTGCGAACCATGCACCCCAGATGTTAAAGAATGGCTTTGAGTCAGCTCTGATTATCCATTGGTTTGTTTTCATCCATGTAAGTGTTTCTTTCTACATTCTTGCATCCTCAGACTCCATACTGTCTCATAAATATTCTCTACATTCCATAATTAAAAGCCAACCTTTCATTAAAACCTCTGTTTGTCCCCTCTCCCTTTTCTCTTCTCACTTTCAAATGTCCCTCTCCTTCGCTTCCATCCTCTGCATGCCTCCTCTCTCTCAGAACTACCCACTCTGACTCACGCCCATTTAACCTATTCTCTATTTTTGTATTGCTACAAATTTCGTACAACTCATTTACAAAATCACAATCTTTCCTCATTCCTCTGAAAGTCATACCTATGCAACTTAACAATATCTAATCTTCTCTTCTTTAACTCCTCGATTAATCCCAACAACCATGTGCCTGAGCTCAGTCACCCCCACTAATGATTGCAACTAACCACCATAAATTTAGTTCACCAAAAGGAAACTAGAATGACTGTGTGGAATTGGTTTGCTTTGAGTGCACAAGACTAATGCCAATATCTAACAGTACCTGTAACACTGGGCTAACCACTAACCGTGGGTTCCACTGTAGCAGCAAGCTGCCTGGCACAAAGCACTTTGGCGCTTCGTCAGGGGTAGTAAGCGCTATATAAATGGAGTTACAATTACAATGGTACTGCTTGACTCTGGGTAGTGAAGCAGAGAAGTCCAATGCCTAATCAGGGGAGGTGGAGTGGGCAAGTAATCATCATTCACTGGCACACAATAATAACACTCAATAAATGAGTTTCCACTCTGTGCTTTTTCTTTAGAAAAAGAAAAATACATTTATTACACACACACACACACAATTTAATACTACACAGTAATGAGAAAATATACATAAGGCTGCTGGAAATACCTTTGATAGCATTACATTTGACTCCTAAAGGGTCATGACCCCAAAAGTCACAGTTTACTCTTCTCGTAGTATATAACACATTGTTATATAGGACAGTATCACTTCGAATCAAGCAGGCCTTTTAGCACTTCCACAGGATGTACCACACCCCAACCAGGCTGTGGAAATGGGAATTTTCAACAGGCCCGAATTCCCCCCTTGTGGCTGATGTAGGGGCATGCTTCTACATAGGGCATGGGAATGCTGGGTAATAAAATAATACTGGGATCTGATAGTCCCTAAATTCGATATGGTGATCAGACTCCTGATCGTACATAAGAAACAATATCTCAACTGGTATCAGTTTAAAGCAGTTTAACCATGTATGCAAACAGCATTACATAAGTACGAAACAAGGAGACTCGACTGATTTATATAGGGCGTGTAATTCACCAATTCTGAAAAGCAGTTGCACATGGAAATACAGTTAAAGTAGCACTGTACAGAGAGAATCATGTGACAACCCGGAGGCACTTGGTGAATAGTGATATATACAAGTAATGAAAAGTGAGGACGCAAGTGATGAAAGTGAACAGCATGAACGGCGCAAGGTGACCAATATATGTACAGTGGTGGCTCAATGAGTGACAATTGAGATTAACCACAATCCAAATTTTCCATATTTTGGAGCCAAACGCATGAAATACACCAAATAATTGCGCTGTGATGTCGCCGGCGTTTTGATCCTCGTTATTCGGGGTTGTCTTCAGGACGGGGTTGTTGTATTTCCTGGGTGCTAGAGAGGCACCGCCTAGTATGCCAGGTGCCTGTGGAGCCGGCCGGGATGGCAAGTACTCCAGGGGTAGCTAATTGGTGAAGAGAGATGCGTGGCTCATGGGTCCGAGCGCGTCGTCAATTAAAAAGTTCATCTTGATAGATGCTGGGATGGGCATCTACGGTGGGAGAATACAGCGCCTGTATAACTCAGAGCGGCTGTCATGGGGTAAATCACGGGACAAAAACGCGACTCGCTGGCGCGGTGGAGCACTTTAACGTGCTCCACCGCGCCAGCGAGTCGCATTGTAATCGCACCTGGCATACTAGGCCGTGCCTCTCTAGCACCCAGGAAATACGACAACCCCGTCCTGAAGACGATCCTGAATAACGAGGATCGAAATGCCGTCGACATCACAGCGCAATTATTTGGCAAACTTCATGCATTTGGCTCCAAAATATGGAAAATTATGATTGTGATTGATCTCAATTGTCACTCATTGAGCCACCACTGTACATATATTGGTCACCTTGCGCCGTCCATGCTGTTCACTTTCATCACTTGCGTCGTCACTTTTCATTACTTGTATATATCACTATTCACCAAGTGCCTCCGGGTTGTCACATGATTCTCTCTGTATAGTGCTGCTTTAACTGCATTTCCATGTGCAACTGCTTTTAAGAATTGGTGTATTACAAGCCTTATATAAATCAGTCGAGTCTCCTTGTTTCGTACTTACGTAATGCTGTTTGCATACATGGTTAAACTGTCTTAAACTGATACCGGTTGGGCTCCCTGCTGAATGAAGTGGTATCGTAGCGCTTCTGCCAGACTGCTCACTGCCATTAATTCGAATTGCGCACAGCTCGCTCTGCTTACTGTATTTAATTATTGTGCCTGAATCGCACTGCTCGCTCTGCTTACTGTATTTAATTATTGTGCCTGAATCGCACTGCTCGCTCTGCTTGCTGTATTTAATTATTGTGCCTGGTGATATCGACATCGTAGCGCTATACTGATAGACTGCTCCGCATTTATTTTGAAACTGTACACTGCTCGCTTTGCCTGCTTTAACTATTTGTGCCTGATTGTGCCGGTGCCACTGCCCATTTCATAGCGATTTCAGGTGGTGCCCCAATCTCGTCCTGTTTCGCTTTTGGGCTCGCTGCCATTTTGTTTGCTGTTGTGCCTCCCAGCCCGGCTCTCCACCCCGCTCCCGCCTCCCAGCTGCTCCTCCCTCCCACTAAAGTTTAGGCTATACTCGATAGTCCAAACGCTGTGACCGTCCTGCCTAACTCAGAAGCGGTCGCTCCTCACGCTGCTCCCTGCTGAATGAAGTGGTATCGTAGCGCTTCTGCCAGACTGCTCACTTCCGTTAATTCGAATTGCGCACAGCTCGCTCTGCTTACTGTATTTAATTATTGTGCCTGAATGGCACTACTCGCTCTGCTTACTGTATTTAATTATTGTGCCTGAATCGCACTGCTCACTCTGCTTGCTGTATTTAATTATTGTGCCTGGTGATAGCGACATCGTAGCACTATACTGATAGACTGCTCCGCATTTATTTTGGAACTGTACACTGCTCGCTTTGCCTGCTTTAACTATTTGTACCTGATTGTGCCGGTGCCACTGCCCATTTCATAGCGATTTCAGGTGGTGCCACAATCTCGTCCTGTTTCGCTTTTGGGCTCGCTGCCATTTTGTTTGTTGTTGTGCCTCCCAGCCTGACTCTCCACCCCGCTTCCCAGCTGCTCCTCCCTCGCCCCTCCCCCCTCCACTATCTACATATGACAGATGCTTTTGCGCGCAGCATTCACGCGCAGCGGACGCGCCCCATGCGTGCCGAAGGTGCGCCAAAGGTAAGCCCGTCTACACCCGTCCGCGTCTGGACCGCGCCCAGCGCCAGACCCCCTGGTCCCCGCAAAATCCTCTCCACCCGCATAACGTACGACGCCGCTACCCTCTCAGCACTTAATCCCGGCCGACTTCCAAACTGCTACCAAGCCGCCCCAGGACACACCCATGGACCCTTCACCTGCCACTCTTGCAAGTTCGACTGCATCAAGACCCACACCAAATCCACTAACTCCAAACAGAACTCCGACACTAACCACCTGAAATGCATCCTACTCAACACCCGTTCGATCCACAGACACGCCACTGACCTTTGGAACCTCCTCGACACTATATCGCCGGACGTCGCCTTCCCCACGGAAACCTGGATGAACGCCTCATCAGCTCCCGACATCGCCATAGCCATCCCGGATGGCTACAAGATCATCCGAAAGGACCGCACCAACCAAATAGGAGGAGGCATCGCCATCGTCCACAAGAACACCATCCGCATCATGACCAGCTCCGACGACAACCTCGCTACCGCCGAACACCTTCACTTCCAGATCCACACCGATCCCAAGACCACACTCAGAGGCACCCTCATCTACAGGCCACCAGGACCCCGCACACAATTCAGCGAAGACATCACTGACTTCATCAGCCCACACGCCATCCCCTCCGAGGACTACATTCTACTGGGAGACCTCAACTTCCACCTGGAAAAGAAAAACAACAGCAACACCACCACCCTTCTGGACAACCTCGCCAATCTCGAACTCAAACAACTAGTTGACACCCCCACCCACTATGCCGGGCACACACTCGACCCAATCTTCACCTCCAGCAAGCACATCTCCTTCAACCACGCCACAGCTCTCCATTAGACGGACCACAGCTGCGTTCACTTCAACTGCAAAAAGACCACAACCCACAACCTCCCACATCCAGTCCCCCGAAGAAACTGGAACAAAATTACCAATGATTCAATGATTCAATTTTATTAAATATGTTTTTGGAACTCCGTGGAGATCCACATATTATACAATAACAAACAAAATATAAAAGTAAAACCGTATATAACAACTCATGCAGGCAGTAATTATACAAAAACAGTATAGGGTTCTACTAATAAAGTTCTAAGAAACATTTAAAAAAAATAAAAATTTTGTTACAAAAAATTCCGTTTGGGGGACTGAGGATAGCGTCCAACAAGGCTGTTGCGGAAGAAATACCAAACTGGGCACAGGCCGGTTTTATCCAAAGGCGACGGTAAGACAGTAATGCTGGACAAACTAGCAGGACGTGTTTAGAATCTTGAATTGCAAGGTTACAGTAATTGCATACATTAGATATGCCATACCATTTGGCCAACAACTTATTCAGGGGGAGCAGGTCCTGCCTGAGGAGTAGCCAAAAGCGGCGTAGGCCGTGGGGGATGTTCCATGACAGGTAAGGTTGTACTTGTCTAATTATACAGGAATCAACAGCTTGAGTGGCCCCCTTTTTTTGTATTATCAGATTCTGATCCCTCTCATAACTTAGCTTCCATGTAGCTTGTTTTAATTGTAATTTTAATTGATTCATGGAAAGCTCTAGGAGAGATGCTTCCTCCAAATCCAAGAGAGTGATGGCTCTCCTGTAGTTCTTTATGAGGGTCGAGTATTCATTTAATGGGCCCATCAACTCTTTTGTGATAAGAGATCTAAGAGTAGTTGGCTTACCTTTAATCAAACAAGTGACCCAACGAATCACTCCTGCAAGACCCTGTGCCCAGCTACTCCTTAGACCGACTTCTAAACGCAGGGTTGCAGCACTACAACTGTTGTTAACCGAGGATAAGTTTCTCAAAAGGGAGCCCTCAACTGAGTCCAAGAAGCCCCATTCCGCTAGGTCGATTAATTCAACTCCATAGAGCAAAGTGGGGGGGACTTTTGCCCGAAAAGCCTCCAGCAAGTGAACAAAGTGTCTTTTGCCTGTTGATTTATACAATGCTCTTAGGCCGTTACCCTGAGACTTTGCTTTTCGGGAGCTGTTTTCAATATGTGATTTGTTACCCAAGCTACTTTTGACAACCATACCTAGGAAAACATACGTTTTTACTCTTTCTAATTTTTGACCTCCCAATTCCCAACTAATGTGGTCCAACTTTAATTTATTTCGTCCTTCCAAGCACATTATCTTACTTTTGGAAATGTTTATTTTCAGGAAGTGCTCTTCGGAGAAGGTGTGGAGTGCATGTAGACGATTATTAAGACCCTGAGGGGTAAGATCTAGAATTAAAATGTCGTCCGCATACATTAGACAGGAGATGTGTCTTTCGCCTAAGCGTGGTGCAATTCCTACACATGTCGATAAAGTGAAGGGAAGGTCGCTAACATAAAGGGAAAATAAGAGGGGAGCTAATAGGCAGCCCTGTTTGAGGCCGTTTGCCGATGGGATGAGCCGGGAGAGACCCCTTTCTCCCCCCAACAGTACTTTACACCATGTGTTGTCATGCAGATCCTGGACCAAACATAAGAGTCTGTGTGGCATTCCTAAGTTGTGTAGCTTTCTCCACAGTACCTGACGGTCGACCTTATCAAAGGCCGTGGAGAAATCTATGAAGGCAGCATAGACTCTCCCTTTTCTTGCTCTTATATATTTGTCAATTATTACCTGGAGGGAGGTTAAGTTGTCCATGGTCCCATGGTTTTTTCTAAAACCTGTCTGTTCGAGTGGAAGGACGTTGGAGGACTCCACCCATGCATTTATCCGTTTAAGTAGGCATCTAGTAAAAACTTTGCCGATTGCATCCAGCAATGCAATCTGGCGATAGTTCTGGGGGAGGAGACGGTCGCCCTTTTTGAACAATGGGACCAGGATACTTCCCTTCCAGGAGGGTAGGACCTTTCCGCTTAATAGGCAGATATTGAAGATTGGACATAAGAGCTTGCTCCATTTGACCCTGTTCTGCTTTAACACATTGATGGGTACTTCATCGGGGCCCATAGCCCCTGAGCGTCTCATTTCCCCAATGGCAAGGTCTATGTCTTTTTCTGAAAAAGACTCTAACGGCGGACTCGTTTCAATTGGCCATGTTTGGGGTGATGCAGTATGGTTACAAGCATAGAGGTTTGAGACAAAATCCCTCCATATATGTTCCTCAATAGGGATGGGTAGCGGACTAATTCTTGTTCTGCACCCCTCACCTATAAGGGACCAAAATTGTCTCATTTCCCCGTTGGTTGCTGCTTCCCTTATTTTTACCCAGATGGCGTCCTCTTTTTCTTTGCGTAGTGAGAGTAAGAGTCTTCTCCTTTTCCTTCTTAGCGTTGTTATTTGTCGTGATAAGGCGTCAGTTCTATTTAAATATTGGGCCCTTATTAATTTATTCAGATCTATGTTGAGCAGTTTCAGGGGGCAGGGGATTGTTTTGATGGACTTTTTCTTATTCTGTTTTTGTGCCCCTGTTATTACCGACTTCAGAAACAAGGAAAAAAGCTCGATTTCGCGACCATACCAGGAGGGAAGCTCTGAAATAGCTATATCGAGCATATCCTCCAGGTTTCGATGAGCCCTTGCGTTCCAGTAGCATCTTCCTGAACTGTTACCAAAGTTTATTTGGTTACTGTTCAAGGTCCATTGATCGCATTTGGGAGGGTTTACGTTCATCGAGATGAATAGGATTCTATGATCGCTAAATATGGTGTCGATTACAGCGATATCCTTTAATAACTCAAATGATTGAGACCCTATTATGACATAATCAAGAATCGATTCCCCTTGATACGATTTGTGAGTAAAATTTGCTGGGGAATCCGAAGGTAGTCGCCCATTTGCGATTATCCCATCTGTTTCTGCCAACTCATTTAATAATAGTTTACCCCGTTTGTTTGTTAATATACTTTCGGGGAACGTTGCCCGAGGAATATGGAGTGTTTCTTCTCTTATTTTATCGCAGAATAAATTTAGACTGAAATTGGAGATCTTACAGTTCAAGTCCCCGGTTAGGATGATAACCGTTCTTGGGTCTTTCTCCTTAATACTCTGTATATGGAGGAAGATTTTGTTTAAAATTGCGTTAAAACCTGCTTCAGGCGGTATATAAGCATTTATCAGGGCCAGGCGAATTCCGGCTAAGTGGTTGCCTGACCCAAATAGAGTTACTACCTGAAAAAGTTTACTCGGGTCCATGAAGTGATCATAGTCCCAGTTTATACGGTTAGATAGGAGACAAGCTATGCCCCCACTGGCGTGGCCTTTTTTATTTGCAGTAGCGCTACCTTCCAGTACGTAATAATCCTTCCCTATTTGGATATTTCCACTGCACCATGTCTCCTGGAGGCATATTATATTGACCTCTAGCGACGAAAGGAATTGTATTTTCTCCGGATTATTTTTTAAACCTGCTATGTTCCAAGATATTATGGATAGATCTATGCTAAAGGTACGGATTAGATGATGGTTTACTTGAGGATTTTTCGGCTAGAACTTTGGGGAGCCAATTCCATTGATCACTTTCCTCTCCCATAGTGGTTTGATAAGTTAAAAAAGAGGGTTTAACATAGGATACTACTCGAGAATCATTAGACTTGCTTATTTTTAATTCTTTGATTTCCCCTAGTTTGTTTATGTTACCTGTTGCAGCTAGCAGCAGAGAAGAGGGGGGATTCTGGTGGTTTAAAGGTTTAGGGACATTATTCCGTCTAGTGTGCGTTAATACCGGAATTACGTCTATTCCTCTACTCTGTAGGTCTTCTGCCCGTTGAAGAATAAGGTTAGCTACTAATTTGGAATGAAATTTCACCCTCGTAACCGTCCCCACTTCAGATTTGAGTTGTAGCACTATGTCTAGGTCGGCTGATTGGATAAGTTTCAAATTAGCAGATTCTTGAAAGAATTTCAACAAGAGAGATCTGTTCAGGATGTAATCAGCTTCAAAAGGGGGAAAGAATTCTACCCATACAGTATCTATATTAACTTCCTTAGATTCTTTACCCGAGGTACCCTTTATAGGTGCTCCCGAGGGGGCAGTTATAAAGGGATTGAATGATTAAATTTTTTGGGCAGAGAGATTTTGCTCATGCCCTAAGGAGATTAGTTTATCTGCCTCAATAGCACCTTGTGGGGGAACACCCAGGGAGGTTGCTCCCTGGAAGACAGGTGCAAAGGGATTGAGTAATAGAGCAGATTGGGTAGGTGGATTTTGCACCTGACCTGGAGAGGTCGATTTATGTGCCGCTTTTGTATCCCTATTATTGTTACCTTGCTGACCGAAGGTAAATATGTTAGCTATTGCAGATAAGGGGGATGTATGGATAGATAAGGGGGCTGACGTTGCCTTAGATGGAGAGGCAATGTTTTCTTTGGCTGACATATTGACAAAGTTTTTATTTTTTCCCACTGCCGTCTGTTCTTGGTGTGTCGCTTTCGATAGGGGAGAGTTTAGATGTTTTCTAAAGAGAATTTTCCTCCGCCTATTTTTTTCTATCCGTCTTAACAGTTTCCTCTTTTTCTTTCTGTTCTTTTTTATTGACTCAGTTTTCCCTCTATTGTCAATTTCTCCCAGGATAGCTTCCTCCTCTATATCCCCATCTCCCTTCTGCTTCTTAAAGATTGGAAACAGTTCATTCCCAGTTTTTAGCGGGATTTCCCCATAAGGATTTGTTTCAGAATCGTTACTTGATGAACCATTTGGGCCGGGTGGGGGCTGGGAAACACATATTTTTTCCTCTTCCTGTGCTTTTTTTGTAGTGATTTTGGCTACTGGACAATGATCTTTTATACCTATCCTATCTGAGGCCAAAAAAGGAGAAGTGGGCGCCTTCCCGTCCACATCCTTCTCCCTTTGGGACCTCAACAGGACTTTTAGGATTTGAGTCACTGTATCGAGCACACAATTGGACCCCCCTACAATTTTTTCCAATAATTGTAAGATGGATGCCAGTAAGTGTTCTAAAATGTGGAAGGAATCAGAAAACGGTTTATCAGGCCCCTTACATTGGAAGTTATTTATTCCAGTCAAGTTTAAGTTAGGGCTAGAGGAAAATGTGAATGTGAGGATTTAGATGGAGTGCTACTGTAGAGATGTAAGCCTGCATGGTTTGACATTATCGGGGTGTTCTGGGGTATCTCAACTTTTGTAGGGTCAGATTCTAAATACCGTTGACATAGGTCTTCATCTAAGATCATTGGGGACAACCCATTGTGAAATGACGTTTTAGTTGGTGAACTGTTAGCTGGCTGAGTGGCATCATCATGGGGTATTGTCATGATGTTTAAGTTATCTTGCTCTATGTCTTTTTTTGTTTTTATGACTACCTCTGGTACGAGGTCAATATTGTTTTTCAGAGTTGAAAATAGGGGGGGTGAAAACTCACTCTTGTGGGGAGATTGTGACACCCTTGTTGTCCCTGGACTCATGTCTACAGTTACCTTTTTAATTTCAGGGCTCTCTCGCAGGTTATTGGGGACGGAATCTAAGTGGTTCTCTTCAGAGTCCTTTAGGTCCTTTGCTTTATTGTCCACCCCTGTAGCTTTGTTTTTACCCTTTTCCCAAAAATTGAAGAGCTGACAAGTACTTTTCATATTAGTAGCTTGGCTAAGTTTGTTTCGGAGAGGATTCGATTTAGTTTTAGTGCCAGATCTTCCTACTATTATTTTCCCAGATCTTAGTTTCTTTGTCATCATCGCAGACAAACAATATCGCGGGTGAACAAAGAAACAACGAAGCCGAGATAGTTATAAGAACTCTGGGATTACGCTACCAGGAAATATTTCTAGGGTCTGTTGCTTAAATACAGAACCTGCAACGAACCAACTGAAGCTACAGACTCACAAGTAATATATGACAAGTGTAGAATATGATTTACCGGGAGTAAGAGTGCTGGCCTAGCCTGGCCTTCTCGTGCCTCTGAGGGCCTCAGAGGGCCCGCCCTTGTCCCGGGCTTCTCCCGGGCGCTACCCGCGCGCTACCGCGCTGCGGTATGCTTACACTCTATAAATGCGTCACGAAGTTATGGGGGCGGGGCCTACAGGGAGAGCGTCATCGGGTGTAATTGGTGATTCACACTGCTGGGACTCTTGGGAGATTGAGTCCAGCAGTGCACACGCTCGCAGCCCTGTTCGCCTTCAGCCCAGAAAAGATGATGGCAAAGTGCAGCTGTGAAGCGGGACCCGCGGAGCGGGTCCGGCAAAGAGTAGCGCCTCGCAGAGCGCTTCCAAGGGGCCGTGTAGCGCTTCCTCTGACCTCCAGCGCCAAAGCACAGTCACAAACTCAGCAAGTCCAGCAGGATAGGTATCCACAGATAGGGCAGATCCGGAGCCTTTTCTCCACACAGCTGGGGGCGGGGCCTACAGGGAGAGCGTCACCGGGTGTAATTGGTGATTCACACTGCTGGGACTCTTGGGAGATTGAGTCCAGCAGTGCACACGCTCGCAGCCCTGTTCGCCTTCAGCCCAGAAAAGATGATGGCAAAGTGCAGCTGTGAAGCGGGACCCGCGGAGCGGGTCCGGCGAAGAGTAGCGCCTCGCAGAGCGCTTCCAAGGGGCCGTGTAGCGCTTCCTCTGACCTCCAGCGTCAAAGCACAGTCACAAACTCAGCAAGTCCAGCTCTTCACACCGCTCCACCAAAACCCTCCTGGTAAATCACTGGACCCAAACCAAGCAGCCACCAATCTCACACAATGGATCACCCACAGTGCCAACGAACTAGCACCCTTGAAAAACCATCAAATCAACAAGGTAGCAAAAAAGCCCCCTGGTTCAATGATGACCTTAAGAAATCCAAGAAGTTCTGTTGCACCCTCGAGAAAGCCTGGAGAAAAAACCCCACCACTGACAACCTGACCACCTTCAAGAACGCCACCCGCAAACACCACCAACTGATCTGATCCACTAAGAAATCAGCATTCAAGGATCGACTTGACAACAACGCCCACAACAGCAAGGAACTATTCAACATCATCAAAGAATTTACCAACCCCACCGCCGGCACCAACGACATCACTCCCTCCCAATAACTCTGCGACTCCCTAGCCTCATTCTTCCACAACAAAATCGCCGACATACATAACAGCTTTGAAAACCAGTCCGGAGACCAGTCCACTCCACTCACATCCGAACCAAAACCCCCTTCTAACAACCTTTGCGCCTAGAACCCAATCACCACTGAAGACACCATCCGCCTGATGAACTCCATCCACTCAGGATCGCCAACCGACCCATGCCCCCACCACATCTTCAACAAAGCAGACTCCATCATTGCACCCCATCTCCGAGACGTCATCAACTGCTCCCTCAACTCCGCTACCTTCCCGGAAAGCTGGAAACATGCCGAACTCAGCGCCCTTCTGAAGAAACCCACAGCAGACCCCACTGAACTCAAGAACTACCGCCCCATCTCGCTCCTCCCATTCCCTGCCAAAGTCATTGAAAAAGCAGTCAACAGTCAACTCGCCGCCTTCCTCGAATCCAACAAATCCCTCGACCCCTCACAGTCCGGTTTCCGAGCCAAACACAGCACCGAAACCGCCCTCATCGCAGCAACAGACGACATTCGAACACTACTGGACAACGGAGAAACAGTTGCCCTCATCCTACTTGACCTCTTCGCAGCCTTCGACACTGTCTGTCATAGCACCCTCATACAACGCTTCAGCAACGTCGGAATACAAGGAAAAGCATTGGACTGGATCATCTCGTTCCTCGCCGGAAGAATCCAGAGAGTCCACCTCCCCCCTTTTAGATCAGAGGCCACTGAAGTCATCTGTGGCGTACCACAAGGATCATCACTCAGTCCCGCCCTCTTCAACGTATACATGAGTCCCCTCGCATCCATCGCGCGCCAACACAACCTCAACATCATCTCCTACACAGACGACACCCAGCTGATCCTCTCCCTTACCAAAGACCCAAACACCGCCAAAACAAACCTTCACGAAGGGATGAAAGAAGTAGCCGAGTGGATGAAGAACAGCCGTCTAAAACTGAACTCAGACAAAACGGAAGTTCTCATTTTAGGATCATCCCCTCCACTTGGGACGACTCATGGTGGCCACTGGCCCTAGGAAACGCACCCATACCAACGGACCACGCACGTAACCTGGGCTTCATCCTGGACTCCCCCCTCTCGATGACCAGACAAGTCAACGCCGTCTCATCATCATGCTTCAACATCCTACGCATGCTCAAAAAAATCTTCCGTTGGATCCCCACCGAAACAAGAAAAACAGTCACCCACGCACTGGTCACAAGCCGACTGGATTACGGAAACACCCTTTACGCCAGAACCACAGCCAAACTACAGAAAAAACTTGAACGCATCCTAAACGCCTCAGCCAGACTCATATTAGACATCCCTCGCCAAGATCACATTTCCGGTCACCTGAAAGACCTCCACTGACTCCCCGTCAATAAGAGAATAACGTTCCGTCTCCTCACCCACGCACACAAAGCCCTCTACGACCTAGGACCCGAATGCCTCAACACGCGCCTGTCCTTTTACATCCCCACCCGACAATTACGCTCATCCAATCAAGCTCTCGCCGCAATTCCGCGCATCCATAGATCCACCATGGGGGGTAGATCCTTCTCCCTCCTAGCGGCCAAGACTTGGAATTCTCTCCCCAACCACCTCCGCCTTACACAGAACCACTTCTCCTTCAGAAAGCAACTCAAAACTTGGATATTCGATAAGTAGAGTACCCCCCCTCCCTCAAGCGCCTTGAGACCCTCTGCGTGAGTAGTGCGCTATACACATTTTTTAACTTGAACTTGAACTTGACTATTGTGCAAGGGCAGAAGAGGCATTATACGAGTCCAGGGGCTGCCTCAGGAAACACCATACCATCTGGGACAATGGAAGCTGCAATTTGATATTCCATGCGCCTCACACACCCCACTCAGTCTGGTGGGAGGAGTGGCAAGTCACAGCACCTGGAATGAGAAGACAGAAACAGGATGCACAAGGACATACTACGCTATGCTGTGGAAGGGGTTGCCGTGGCGAGCCATGGGGCTATGGTTAGGGAGAGGGGATGTAATTGCGGTGTAACACCATGGTCCAGATTGTATACAATGTTTCTGTCTTTGAAAGCACGGTAAACAGATTTTTTTTAAAAAGCAGGCTTATTAGCATTCTCAAGCTTACCACATCTTGACGTCGATTAGGATGGCGGACGGACTTGCGTCCGTCCACCACCCCCGAGGTGGAGGGACCGTCCGCAGGGGCAGCGGCGTTCCCTCCATCGGAATTAGGATGTGACCGCCACCCTGGCGGTCACATCCCTTATATTTAACATTGCCGCAAAGTTAAATATGCATGCTTTGCATTTGCATGCACAAAGCGGCAGGCACCGCGCGGTGCCTGCCGTTTGTGCATGAAAATGCATAGGTACCCCCCGTGTGCACCCCCCACCTCGACACCCTGGCGGCCCGCAAGGGCCCCCCAGAAGCAAATCTCCACATGCTTTTCCACGGCGGAATATCCGCCGCGGAAAAGCATGTTTGCACACACATCGTGATTTGGCTGGCGGTGTCTTGCAGACACTGCCACCAAATTGCGGTCAACACCCTGCCGTCCGCTGCTGATCCCACCATCATCATGATCTGGCAGGGGGTGTTTTCAGGGTCCGCGGCGGTGAATCCGCATCCTCCGGGCCGGCGGTGGCTTCCACCGGCCCGGAGGAGGCGGATTCACCTCAATCATAATCTACCCCTTAATGAGCAAGTACAACTCTATAATGCATTATTCTATCACTGACTTCAGTAACAATAATCCATCTGCAATCATTATAATTAATAAAAAATATTGCAACCGTTGATGAAACATTACTGTCGGTAACAAATTTGAACAAAGCATTGCAAGTTTGAAGATTTGGATAAAGCATTGTAAAGCAACGTTACAGGTTTCTGTGTATTTCTTTAATCAATATAGGCCATAACACCTGCAGCCACAGAACCAATAAACAGAGATAATTTCTCTTCCTGGCCTTAGAGCAAACGTTCCAGCCTTAGGAATGCTCAAATCAGCAGGTGGGGTCATAATTTCTTACACCCTGTAAATTTAGGGTCAGTACTTCTGAAATTTCCTTGGTAGAGTCACTG
Source organism: Lissotriton vulgaris (assembly GCF_964263255.1). Classification (NCBI taxonomy): domain Eukaryota; kingdom Metazoa; phylum Chordata; class Amphibia; order Caudata; family Salamandridae; genus Lissotriton; species Lissotriton vulgaris. Next base: position 450,275,440 of record NC_141700.1, read on the forward strand.
CACTCCTGCTGCCCCCCTTCACTCTACACTCTATTGAGAACATTGGTGGTGCCCCTGCCCTCCTGGGTCATAACATTTAGAGAAAACATTGGGCTTCTTGGGCCCCAGAGGGCATTATGGGGTGCTCCCGCTAGGAAGCATGAATATTAATTATATCAGCTCAAGCAACAGATCTGCTTTTATGGCTCCTGCCCCACTTTTTTGGTTTTTCTCTTTTGTTTCAGTGGGGATGCCCGGTCCCACCCTGGAACCCTAACTTGACTTTACGTTGGGGGCAGAATGGGAAAGCCCAACCCTAGCTGCCCCGGACAGCTCTCCACCCAGCCAGTGTTCATCTCTGCCAGCACAAGAGCTGGCAGATTGCAGGCAGAGTGTTCCTGGGGGGTGCCTGCCCTGCTCCACCGAGACTGAAGCATGGGGAGTGGGTGCGGGCCCACTTCTGTTGGGAGATCAGAGTTGGGGCCCCATGCCCATCTTCTCCTTCCGCCCCTTTCTCCTTTCTTCAGGGGGCACAGCTGTGCTTCTTCCTCTCATTTCTTGGCAGGGGCCCAGACTTGGGGACCTAGGTCCCCTCTTTGCATGAACAGGCCTTGGTGTTGGAGTCCTTGAGCCTCCAGACATGTGGGGAGGAGGCCCTACGCACACCTCCTCCTGAGCACATTAACTATTAATGTAGATTGTGTCGACCCCAGGCACTGGCCCATCATGGGCGTTTCTTGAAGTCTTGCAGTGAGCTCCATGCACTCCGTTTTCTCAGCTGGGTGTCAAAGTTCAATCCTTTTCCCTGCGATACCTCAGGCCTGTTGGGCAGTTTTGCACAATCTTGGGCTGATTATGCTCTTGGTGGCAGGCGTCCTGGCCTCTACGGGGGAACATTGTGCAGAGTAGCTGGTTTCACCTTCTCCTTGCCCTAGCCTTTCTACTATTCCTTGTTCTGTGGTACTCCTGCCTCTTTGGCCCAGTTCTTCCCCCATCTGGTCCTTAGGGTGTGTGATGGATCCAACTTCCCTGGTCCTGCAGAGACCCACTGGTCCTGAAGTTAACTGTAGGCAGAGTCCTTATCCCATCAGGGCATCAGGGGGCTTGTCCTTTCAGTTGTCCATGGTATTGCTGCCAACCAAATCCAGTGTCCAACTCCAACAACAAATACTCTCCCTTGTGCAAGAGTTTTAAATGGGGGTGGAAAGTCCTAGAAGTCAGGTATGTGTGGCCAATCCTAGAGTGCCACTTCAGCCCTGTTCGAACCCACCTGCACAGCATGCTAGGATAATTCAAGTTGGCGCTGTCAAGAAGTCACTGTTTACATCTCCTCTAGGGGCCTCAGCTCCTAGCTGACATCACTGCCATGAACTTTCTCACCCAACTTTCAAAGACGAGGCCACGCCTTCGTTGGCACCAGAGGTCTGGGGTTCCACTCTTCAGTGGGGCTGGGCTGTCCCAACCCGGATGCATATTTCTTTTTTTATTTTATTTATTAGCTCCGGTCAACATCAACATAAATGCATACATCATTTGTATTACAGAGTTTGTGGTGTAGATTCACGTTTTTGTGTTTATACATCAAGGGTCAGTCTAGTTCTGTTCAAAGGAGAAGACAATATATATTCTATCACATCTTTAACTTCCAACATCTCTAGCGATTCTGAATTGCCCAGTGTACATATACAGTTTAATACATATCTAAACATACGGTAAGATATCACATCTATTCTCAACTCATCAATAAATCAACACAATCAGCACATTCTCTATTTATCTTCAATAATATACATCAGCTGTCCGTTTGTGTATTCAGGAGATACTGCATTAGTGGCTCCCAGTAATCCCGGGGTCTTGATGTCTGCAGGAATTCCTCTGCGTAAACCTCCAGAGTTTCTCTACAATAGGACATGTCCATAAGCCAGTCTTTTAGCCTTGGAGGGCGTTTGCTGCCCCATCTCATAGCCACACGTCATTTAGCTAGCAGAAGTGCCACGGCCAGGAACGTACGTCATTTTGCAGGTTTCAGTTTGTATATTCCCAGCAAACAGACAAGTGGCGCATTCAGTATCATTTAAGCCAGCATAACCGTGAGAGTGTCCATACCCGACTGCCAGTACTTATGTATCTGTGGACACGCCCACGCCATGTGCAAGAAGTCTGCATTAAGAGCATCACATCTATGACACTTACCATGAGATCTAAGGCCATATCTGTGTAACTGAGTCGGGGTATAATAGATTTGATGTAGGAATTTAAAATGAATAATACGTCAATTGCAGTTCGATGTCAGCAGTTGTAGTTGTGTGCAACTATATTCCCAATCCAGTTCGTCTATGCTGTCCCCCACTAACAGTTCCCACTTTTTTAGCGACCGATTTATCTTCTCTCCCTGTTCTGCCTGGGACGCATTGTATAAGCGATGCATGATGGGATCTGCCATGTGGAAATACATCGAACATAGTAGAAAGTTTAATTTCCCCCAGCAGCTGTAGCATGTTTTTCTCTTGTGTTACTGACAGTTTCGGATGGTGTGCGATTGGGAGATGAGGCGTAGAAGGGGAGTTTCTGCGCTTGGTGTGCCAGCATATGCCATGCTCTGGAAGTGAAGTGCACTGTTTGAATCGTGTCTCTATGAGTAAAGGACTTGGGGTCTAATACATGAGCTATCAGTGGAGTTGGTTGTACACTGTCTCTTTCCACTGCCATGTGTGGTATGCACGTGTGTGGTTGGAACCAGTAAAGAGCATGTTGTGCTTGTGCACAATAGTAATACAATTGTAGGTCTGGTGCACCGAAACCTCCCTTGTGGTACGGTTTCGTCAATATGTTCCAGCTTATTCTGGCCTGCTTACCCGCCCATTTTAGCTTCTGCATAGCCGATCTGAGTCTGGAGAACATCACCTGTGTTAGCCAAATGGGAATATTAATATATAAGTATAAGAATTTAGGCAGGACTATCATATTTTGCAGAGCTATTCTATCCACTAGCGAAAGGAGCATCCGTATCCAGTGATCAATCTGTTCTTCAATTTTTGTCAGCGCTCTACCATAATTTTCTCTTCTCACCAGTTCCGGATCTCTATGTATCCATATGCCCAAATATTTTACTGGGTCAGTTTGCCATTTCAAGGGATAGTCTAAGTTTGGTTGCGTTGTGGCCACCATTAGAGGTATGACTACTGATTTGTCCCAGTTTATTCGGAGTCCCTAGTACTGCTCGAAGCGTACATATTCCCTTATTATTTTGTTTAAACGTACATTGGGATGATGGGTAAAGAGTACCATATTGTGAGCGTATAATGAACCACTGAGGGGGTGGAGGTGGAACTGTGATGCAGCTTCTGAATGTCATTGGCGAATTATGTAAGCGAATGGCTCCAGAATCAACGTGAACAGAGTAGGTGAAAGCGGCAAGCCCTGTCTTGTCCCTTGCCCTATACGCATGGGATCACATGTGTGCCCATTAATCCTATTCTAGCAGTGGGATCTTTGTATAATAGTTCAATCCATTTCAAAAATGGCTCTGGAAAACCCATTCTGCGTAGTACCGTGAACATGTACACCCACTCCACCGAATCAAAGGCTCTCGCTGCATCCAATAGGGCCGCAGCTGCTGGTAGCTCTGGGTCTAAATGGTGGTACAGTGCAAAGATGGTGCATATGTTTAGGGTGGTAGATCTAGTCGGTACAAATCCAGCTTGATCAGGTAGTACCAGCTTCTCTTGCAGAAGTTGTATCCTAGTTGCTATGATCCTTGCTAATATTTTAACATCAATATTTATTAAAGATAATGGACAGTAAGAGTCACATTTAGTTAAGTCTTTATCTGGTTTGGGGAGCGCTACCAGGAGTATCTCTCTTAGCAAGGTCGGAAGACTACCCTCTTCATATGCTTTGTAATACATTTCTGCTAAGTACGGTATCAGTATATCCCGGTATTCTTTGTAGAACTCCTCGGGTAACCCGTCCAGCCCAGGGGCTTTATTATTTGGTAGGGAGTTTATTCCGTCTATGATTTCATCTTTGTTGATATGGTGGTATAAGAACTTTCGGTGAGTATCCGATAGCCCTGCAATAGCTACATCTTGTAGATAATAAGTTATGTCTGATGGGGTAGCATTGGATCTGGTTTCATGGAGTTGATGGTAGTAGCCTGTGAAGCGGTCTAGAATGGATGATGTACCATATAAAATCTGATTGTCTTCATCCGCTATCTGCGTTATGTAGGACGCTGTGGGTGCTTGTCTAATTTTGTTTGACAAGGCACGCCCTGGTCTACCTCCCTCCCCATAATTTCGTGCTGTGTATCTATGTGATTTGTGTTTTATCTCATCTGCTGAAAATTTCTGGTAATCATCCATCTTTGCCCCGATTTCGGCCAAAAGCGCGGGATTTTGGTGTATGTGTATATTCTCCCTCTAGTTGTTCAATATCTCTTTCAATTATTTTTAATTGTTGTTGGATGTCCCTTAATATCCCGGCATGCTTACTGATGCAGTGGCCCATAATTGTAACTTTAAAAGCCTCCCACAGGGACCGCGCGCTATCCACCGCTCCTGAATTGAAATCAAAATAATCTACTATGGCCGGGTGTAGTTTGCTGCAAAAAAACTGATCTAAGAGAGCACTACCATGCAGCCTACATGTGAACTGCTTAAGTATGTATGCAGGGATCTCTAGCGAGAGGCAGATAGGTGAATGGTCCGATAACGTCTTGGGTAAGTGTTCAATAGTCCTCGTCCATGTACAAGCCTCATGCGTGAGCATCCAATAGTCTATCCTTGACCATGTGTTATGCGTCGTTGATGTGCATGTACCCTCCTTGCGATCACCATGTCTTTGTCTCCAAATGTCAGTCATCCCTCACGTGTCCATACCTTCTTTAAGTACTCCGGCCGCTTGTTTGCTATATCGTTCGTTCCCAGTGGACCTGTCGAGGGCTGGGTCCAGACACATATTGAAATCTCCTCCCCACATTATTGTCATGCTCAGTGGTTCCCCTAGTTTAGACCATATGTTTGCATAAAAACTGAGGTCGTCATTGTTTGGGCCGTATGACATGAGTATTGTCAGTACTGTGCCCCCGAAGTTACCCTGCACCATAACATAACGGCCTTGGCCATCTTTTATAGCAGGAATAAGCCGGAATGGGGTGCTGCGCCTAACCAACAGTAGCACGCCTCTAGCATACGTAGAGAATGAGGATGCCGTGCGATACGTCGCCCATCGTCTGCTCACCCTTGTTTCAATGAGATTTGAGATGCGTTTCCTGTTTACAGGCAACATCTATACCGCGTCTATCGAAGTATGCCAGTACTGTACGTATTTTCTGTGGATTCTGAAGTCCGCAGACATTCCTTGTTATGAACTTTAGTGTACGAGTGTTCAAGACATTATTAGCCATGTTTTTCATCCTCTGCGTATTGAAACCACAGCGTCTGCTTAAACCAATTATAATTTTTGAAAAAGGAACGTAAGGTCCACAGGCAGGGGAGCAGGGTTGGGGGTGGAGGGGAGAGGAAGAGAGGTTCCGTGGGAAGGGAGGGGTGGTAGTACTGTTTGCCATGAGGATGTTCAAACTGTGGTAGCAGCGGTGGGGGTGGAGGGCGGTTTGGGAGATTTGTTGAGTTTTGCTGTTTATTTAAGTTTTGGGCTATGCTTTGGATCTTTATCTGCTGTGATGCATACCTCAGAGATGGGTCCGCAGGGATGCCTAGACTGTGATGGAAGACTCGGAACGACCAGGCACTACAGCGGAGGTTAGTGCCTCGCCGATGGCCCCAGTGTCTCCTCTGACCCTACTCACTTGGAATGTGCATGGGCTGGGGGACAAGATTAAGCGGGGATTAGTAGTACATTATGTACGCCGTGCAGCACCGGCGCTGGTGTTACTCCAGGAAACACATCTCGTGGGTACGACCTGTAAAGCTATGGACCGCTGGGGGTACACAATGGCAGTGCACTCTAAGTTCTCATCTGGCTCCAGAGGGGTGGGTATACTGGTGCGCAAGCGCTTCCCTTTACTGGTGCAGCAGGTTTGGAGGGATACGCAGGGCCAATTTGCAGCCATCTCCTGCCTGTGGGAGGGGAGGAGATTCAATGTAGTAACAGTATATATTCCGTGTGCCCTCCATACAGTAGCGCTTTCCGCCCTTAGTGCTTTTCTGTTGAAGTTGCCCGAGGGGGAGCTCATCATGGGAGGCGATTTCAACGCAATCTTGAATAATGAGCTAGACCCCCACCCCGGCAGCCGGTAAGTCCCGACTGGCTGTTTTTTTTGATGCGTTAGGCTTCACGGATAGATGGAGGTTCAAACATCCCGGGAGCCGTGCATACACTTTTCACTCTGGGGTCCACAATAGTCTTTCACGCATTGATTATTTCTTCCTCACTGCTGATAGTTTACCCCATCTGACAGAGGCGCTGATAGGTCCACGAGGCATCTCCGATCATTCCCAGTCTCCATGACCTACACCTCTCATTTGAAAACTAGAAGACGTATTCTTCCAATTTCCCCCGGTTATTTACAGAATCTGCAGATCAGGAAAGAGTTGGTTACAGTTACAAAACAATACTTTCAAGAAAATGTGGTCTCGGTTCGCTCGCCGGAGGTCTTGTGGGAGGAGTACAAAACAGTGTTGAGGGGACAGGCAATAGCCCTGATCACCGGTCACAGACGCGCAGCGAATGCTGACACACAGGAGATCGAAATCGATCTGGCTGTGTTGCAGTTGCGACATGAGGAGGATCCCACTGAGGAAACGGCGCAGCAACTTCGCTTTAAACAGGCTGAGCTCACTGAGCATCAGAAAGAACTGGTACGGCAACGACTCCAATGTACGCAGCATGCTATTTATGAAGTAGGGGATAAGGCGGGGTGGATACTGGCCTGGTTAGGTAGGAAGGAAAAGGGTCAGAGGACGATAGCGCAACTTTACACCCTGAGGGGTGTGCTGGTCACCTCTCCGGCAGATATAGTAGATGCCATGGCGGACTATTATGAGAAGGTGTATACCCCTGCCTGGATCATGGTGAACATGGCTTGTACATCATCATTCGTGATTCCATCTGCCACGCCAGTCGCCGTTTGCGTCGATGGTTGGTCCTCCACTCCTTGTTCCGGCTGCTTCCTCGCCTGCTCAAAAGTGATTATAGGCTTGCTTCTGTCTGTCCTGCCCATAGTGTCTGATAGTGATATTCCTATTTGGGGCCTTACAAGAGAAAAAGCGCTGTCCAGTAGGGGAGGAATGGAGATATTGCCAATATTACCTTGGCGCGATGTTCCTCCTGTGTGTAGTTTTCTTCCTTCCTTGTTTATGTGATAGTCACTAGCAAATGTGCAAAGAAGGACTGATAGCTTTGTGTGCCAAGCCTTGAGCACAGCAGGTTTTCCTGTTTAGTACTTGTGCATTGGGGAATCACTGACATGCATTTGCTTGTTATGCGTCATCCCCTTCCACTTCAGCAGCAGTGCAGTCCACAGTCCGGGTTTCCATTTTGTGGGTCAATACACGGTTATGGGTGCACCGTTTATTTGCCCTACTTCACTCTGTCCCCTCAGTGTGACCCGAAGCAGGCCAAATATGCACAAAGTCCATGGCCTCTAAGCTCATTGAGCTCAGCCCGTCAGCTCCCTAATGGAGAGCTGATGCCAGTGGAGGCAGGATCGCTCTCACTGCGTACTGGCAAAAAGGAAAATCGCCATCCAGTTGCCAAAGCGAGATGTCAGAGAGAGTGCAGAACGATGGGCTGATTTCAGAGTACCCTGGCCACGGCACCCAACATATAGCGCCGCTGGCAGCATATCACTGCCGTGCAGATCAGTGTGTATTGCGGTGCCCCTCATCGGCACGCATTGCGCTGCTACCCCCTCACTGGAGTGTCAGGTTCACACCGTTGCTGTCCGCCATAGGCTGCGGAGGACCTTCTGCACTGTTTGCTATTTCGCCATGTGGGGATTATAGTTGCTTGGGCCGCACCGGCCGTGGGAACATTTCCCCCTGCAGTGCGTCCTCACGGCTTGGTTGTTCAAACGCGGCACCGTCATCCTTTCTACAGGTGTTAGTGCTGTGGTTTTTTGCTTGTTTCACAGCCTCACCTCGCCATGCAGGTCGCAACTGTTCCCTCTACACCCAGCCTCCAAAATCAATGTTCCGGTCGTACCGGCGGAGCCCACACGCCGTGGCCGAGTTGCGTGCTTTATGTCACGGTCTTCACCAGCACGCCAGACCGATGCTGTGGTTTTGTTTTCTACTGGCTAGGCCCCAGTTGCATCGCGCTGCGCCACGGAGCCGCCGGACATCACAGCAGGTAATCTTTCAGCCCACACAGGTGCTGAAGTGTGCGGTCATTGCAGGTCTTACTTGCTCATGGTTCGTTGAGTTTCATTTGTGCAGGATAATGATGAATATTTCGGCTTCCAAGAGGAGCTCACTTAAATTGCGGCCAAATCCCTTCGTGGCTAGCTCCACCCCCCCCCCCCAACCCGGATGTATGACATTACCACCTGTTGTTTTTCTACCTATGTCCTTATTTAGTAGTTTTTAACCAAACATACCGTTTGCATGCTTTTACATTTGCTTACATTATAAATACACTTGCCACGCAAATGACTAGCATGCATACTTTCACCACACATACCATTTATTCAGATGTTTAGTAATAATAATGTGTTATTTAAACTTGTAATGTTGATTAGACATCAAAATTAGAAAAAAACTCAGTAAATACAAGTAATAATTATGCTTTCAATGCTGTATTTTAGAGGAGTTTAACTCACTGAGTAACACTGCCATCTACTGGGCCTAAAGGTTTCAAAACAGCAGAATGGTGATTTACTAATGTGATAATAATGTTTTTAAAACATTGCATGCATTGTATAAGAATTAGAAGACGTCATCTCCATTGTGTCCTGTAACCCATGTATCTCATCCTTACACTTATATTTTTTATATAAAAAATGCAAATACTAATTACATTAAGGAATTTAAAAATAGTACCAGTATGTTAATATACCCATTGCCCCTAAACCCTCTGCATCCATCCCCAGAGACACACAAACACAAACACACACACCCAGGCACACATACAACACACACTCACGCACACACACAATAGGGTGACCAACTGGCATGGGTGCAAATTCAGGACAGTGAGTCTAAAAATTCAGGACAAAGGGTCAAAATTCAGGACAAAAATTCAGGACAGAAGGTCAGAATTCAGGACAAAAATTTGGGACAAAAGGTACATTTTACCGACACATCAGAGGAGGTCGCGCAATATTACATAAGTAAACAGACAACCAACACAAGTACAAACCAACGTAAGTTTATATTAGGTTGAGAGAACCTTGCACTGCATCTGTTGTGGGCCGGAGTGAAACTTAAATACCTGCGTTTGCATATTGGATGCACCTGGGTAACACGCACCAAAATTAAACCTCCACCCCCTAGAGCTTGGACCCTGGTGAGGTGACAGGAGCGCATAAACAAAAACAGTTTGCCTAACCCTGTGGTGGAGCAGTTGCCGCTGGTTACATTTGAAAGTGGTGGGCGCAAAAGTTTGTGATGAGTCCCCGGTGGCGAGCGCAGTGAGTGAGCCTTAACGTCATTAGGAGAGGTGGTGGTGGTGGTGGTGGGGGGGGGGGGGGATTCTTCCCTAAGAAAAGTTTGCAAAAAGAATGGGCAAATTGTGCCTTTCCAAGAATATTTGAGAAAGCAAGAAGGTTAATTTTTTATTTTATTTGTTTATTTTTTTTGGTCCTCGTCTCACCTTTCAAGCCTCTGCGGGTCTTATGAAGCCGCCTTCTCAATCTGACGCCCCCACGGCTTACCGCACTCGCTTGGGTCATCCGACCTGCCTCTTCTTTTTGTAAGAGGCCCTGGTGTAATCATAAGACGAAGGATGTTTACAGTAATCTTAGAGTCTTACCCCAGCCCACGAGAGGGTGCCATATATTCGTTGCCCTGTCCTTCACACCATCATACTCTAACCGTGACATGATGAATGCAGCTTTGAGCCAGTCTTCCCTTTGGGGGGGTAGGGGGTCCTTCCACCTCTTGCACACCTCCCTTCTAGCCAGCAATATCAAATATAATAATAAACCCCTATCTTTCTGAGAGAGGGTCTGACTAAGGCGTCCATCATATCCGAAAAACACCAAAGACATGTTGATTTCTATAATTATTTTGAAAATGTCTCGTATGTTATCTCCCACCTCAGCCCAAAATTTTACAAGTGCTGGACATTCATTGAAAATGTGTATGTCATCTGCAAGAGGTGTCGCACACCTAGGGCATTTAGGGGTGGGGTGTGGGGCGAACTTTTCAATTTTTGCGGGGGTATAATAAAGTCTATTAATAACGAAGAAATGTTTTTTTTTAAACAAGCAGGCTTGACGTATCTGTACATGATCTTTAGAGATGGTTCATATAGGGAGTCTGTTTGCGGCCCAAGTGGGGTATCTATCCAAACTGCAGAGAAGGGGGGTACTGCTTGGTCTTCAACATCCAGCAAGCTGTTATACCATATAGATATTTCTTTATTGAGGGAACGGTTAGCACTCAACAGGTCTTCAATATCTCTGTTCCCGCCGGTCTCCCCCTTTTCTGCTTCATACCATGATGTTAACTGCATGTATTTAAATCTTGAGAGTCCTGGCCCGATCTTTACCTTTAGGTACTCCCATGGATGAATCCCCCCGGAATCCAGCAGTTCAGACCAGTTTGTAATACCTGCTCTTCTTATCGGCAACGCCAACTGTCCTTCAGACAGTCCGGTGTACCTGGTGCCTCCCATACCGGGGCATTCTCAGAATAGTACCCAATGCCCCAGCTGCCCCTGAGCCTATACCATAGCTCCAGGGCTGCCCTCAAAACCTTCAACCGCACCCTCTTGAAAAACCTTGGTGACCCAAACTTGTACAAAAACGCCGCACCTTCTCCGCCTCCTTCCACCCGCACCATTTCGCCCAATAGCCTCCCCCAGGCTGAACCCCCCGGTTTCACCAGCAGCATTCGGATGCTTTTAAAGTGGAAAGCTGCCGCATACAGCCTGATATCCGGAAGGGCTAACCCGTCTTTTTTTAGTCTGCGCCTTGGTTTTTTCCATGCCAAACGGACCCCTTTATTGCCCCAAATAAAACTCCCGATTTTGCTCTGTATTTTCATTAAGCTGTTACTCGCAAATGTTAATGGAATTGAAGAAAAAAGATAAGACAACTTGGGTAATATTGTCATCTTTACCAGGTTGGTTTTCCCATATATAGTCAGGGGAAGATTACTCCATCTGTTAAAAAGACTATCCATTTCTCTCACCACCCTCTTAAGATTTAGCTCAGGTATCTTTTCGAGATCTTTTACGATATAAATCCCCAAGTATCTCATCTCAACACTCACTTTCCCTGACCACTCCACATTCCAACACATCACCTCTGTCTTTGTTTTGTTCACAAGAAATCCGGAGAGCAATCCGAACTCACACATACTCTCTTCCGCCCTCGGGATAGCTGTCTCAAGGTCCCCTGTATACAATATCAGATCGTCGGCGTATAGGGCTATTTTTGAGCTGTATTGATCTGATCTAAATGGAACTATTGAGTCGTCCAATCTAAGCATCTGGGCTAATGGTTCCACATATAGATTGAACAGGAGGGGCGATATCGGGCACCCCTGCCTAGTTACCCTCTGAATATTAATACTCTCCGTCAGGGCCCCATTTAGAAGTATTCGAGCAGTGGCACCCTGTTAGCAATTTTGCAGAGTTTGTATAAAAACTGGACCAAACCCCATAGCTCTCAAAACCTCCCATAAATATGCCCAGCAGACTCTGTCAAAAGCCTTCGCCGCGTCGACAGCGACCATGGCCAAGGGCTCTGTCCTCTGAATGGCCAGGTCTATGTTGCCGATCAGGATCTGCGTTTGTTCCTGGATGTTTCTCCCTACAACGAACCCTTTCTGGTCCGGGTGTATTAACTTTGGTGTTAATTTAGCCAATCTCCCTGCTAAAATACCCATAAAGATCTTATAATCTGCATTTAGCAGGGAGATTGGATGGTAGGATTCAGCTTTTTTTGGGTCCTTACCAGGTTTTAAAATCAGGACTATTATAGCCTCCTTCCATGTATTAGGGACCTTCCCTGTCAAACTATAGATTGAATTAAAAGTGTCCCCCGCTGGTTCTAACAGCTCATTCTTAAGATGTTTATATATCTCGCTCGGGAGTGCATCTGAACCCGCAGCTTTTTTGTTCTTTGATTTCGTGATCTGAGTAGCTATCTCCTCCAACGTAAAAGGGGCATCTAAGATGTTTTTACTTTCTTCTGAGAGTACTGGTAGTTGTTTACTTCTGAGGAATGTCTGTATCGAACTCAACTGGGGGGCCAGATCTTCTCTATACAGCTCTGAGAACATGGAAAGGAGGCAGGTCTGCATGGCGTCGATCTTATTAGAGGCTACCCCGCTATTGTTGATGTTAAGTTCCTTAATATCATTTCTGACTCGGTCAGACCTGGATTTCCAGGCCAGTAGAGCAACCGCCTTCTCCCCATACTCAAAGTTCTGCATCCCTCTCGCACCCCACTGTGCCCTGCACTTAGCCTCCAATTTCCCTATATATTCTGCTCTTGCCTCTTCAAGCTTGCCCGAGATCCGAATGAGTTGCTCTTGGTCTCCGTTCCTAACTTCATCCCTTTCTCTCTCCAAACCACTTGTCTTCCCCTCGATGTTTTTTAATACCTCCGCTTCAGACTTGTTCTTATAACAAATAATTCCATGGAGTTTCCCCCTGAGCCAGGCCTTATAGGCATCCCATACTACATCAGGTGATGTGGAGCCTGAGTTCAGTACAAAGAACTCCAAAGAAGGGGCCTGCACCGCGGCAATCACGTCGGGGTCTAATAACTTCGCCCTGTTAATCGTCCACCTAGATGTTTGCTGATGTGCCTCCTTTATCTGATATACCACTTGTAAAGGCGCATGGTCGGACAAGTGACTCGGGAGGACTTGGATCCCCCCTAGATTGACTATAGATCCTCTATCCATAAAGATATAGTCGATCCTGGAAGAGTGAGAGTGCTTCTTGCTATGAAACGTAAAGCCCTTCTGGTCTCCCTTTATCTTCCTCCATACATCAACTAAATCCATATCGTGCATCATATTTACTAATGCCCGACGCACCTTCACAGCTCCTTTATAATGACTTAAATTGGATCTGTCCTTAAGTGGGTCCATCAACACATTAAAATCTCCTCCTATCACGTGTGGTGGAGGTTCCAACATCAACACAGATTGTAGTTTGTGAATATATGACGGACCATCCGTGTTTGGGCCATAAAAAGAAGCACAGACCATCTCGAAGTTTTCAAATGCCAAACAAACAGTCAACCACCTTCCAGAGGTGTCTGATTGTTCTTTTCCTATAGTGCAGGGAGTTCCTTATTTAATTAGTATTGCAACCCCTCTGATTTGTGCTGTCTGTCTTGATGCACTGAAAAACTTTACCCATTTAACCATGGAGAAGACTGCGGTGCTCTCTTCCCAACTCAAATGCGTCTCTTGTAGCAAACATACTTGTGCGGTTGACAGTTCTAGATGCTTAAGAATTAACCTTTGGCTTCGGGGGCACCTCAACCCATTGACATTCCATGAAACAAATCTAACCCCTTTATTCCTTAATGTCATATCAGCCATATTCCTCTCTTCCTACTGAATGACATTGTCTATGTTTCACACAAAAAATAGCTAAGGCTATACAAAGGTTTAGATGAGGATAATTTTTTTTCCCTTTTTTCCCACTGCTCCCCCACCACGTGCCCCCCTGCCCACCCTGCCCCACCCTGTGCCCCTCTGCCCCCGAGGAACCCTCCCAACTAATAGACAAAAGCCTATTTAGCCTTCCTTCCCTCCCATGGAGCAACCGTAACAGTTTCAAATTCTACCATACACTTTTTCCTGCTGATCCCACATCAAATTTAGTAAAAAGACCCATTGCCTTTATTTTATTTCCCTTCCTGACCCCCTTTACTGACCCTTATCTTAGCAATAAGGACATCTGCTTCTTCCCCTGACCTGATCAAGTGCATTTTATTATCCCACATCACTCTCAACTGCGCTGGGAATTTCAGCTGTGCCTTGGCTCCTAAGCTATTCAGCACCTCCAGCCTTTAACCCAACTCCCACTGTTTTGAAGCAGTGATATGCGATATGTCCGATCTTATATGGAAGGTAAAGGGATTAGAGCTGTTAAAATGTATGGATCCCACTTTTAATGCGGCGGAGAGAATCTGCTCCTTTATGGAGTAGGTCAAGAAATTCACCAGGATCTTCCTCGGCTTTTGTTTTGCGAGGTTTCTCCTAAAAGGGTCACGGTGGACCCTTTGTATGTCATGCATCAAGTCCACCCCCGGTGAATCCTTTAGTACTGTCCCCTTCAGTAGGGATATTACGAACCCTCTTATATCGCTCCCCTCCATGGCTTCCGGTACATTCAGTATTCTTAAATTGTTTCGGTGTGAATAGTTTTCCAACCGCTCGATGTCCTCTTTTAGCTCCATATTCTGAGCTGACAGCTTAATGACCTCGGCTTCAGTGGTATTTAACGCCTCCTTGATATTAGGGAGTTCCAACTCCACTGCCTCAGTCCTGAGTGTGACCTCATCCACCCTCTTAGTCAGCTCCTCACATGAAGCTTTTATTGCTGCTTGGTTAGCCTCGGAGACTGAAAATCTATTAGCCAGCTCAGCTTGGTTAGTTTCCGAGACTGTAAATCTGCTAGTTATTTCGTCCTTCATAGCCAATAATATATCAGCCAGTGTACCCGGTGTTGCCTCAGATTTAGCAGTGTTATCCATAGCAAGCTCTTTGCCTGTTTGGCCTAGGGAGGTTGCAGGGGTAGATTGTGGCGTATTCAGTATACCCGTACTACTGTCCGTTACGCTTAAGACCTGCATACTACTTAACCCATCCACCTCTAGTACAGAAAATCGATTTGTCAAGCCGATATCCGGATGCACTGTCACTGCAGCCTCTGGATCTGTATGGTTGTCTGCACTGTTCCCTACCACACCTCCCTGTGTTAGTGCCAGCGTGCCACTTGGTTCCTGGATAGCTAGGATGGGGTGTGTGTTCTGTAGGGGTAAAGGCTGGGACTGGGTGACCATTGTACATTGGGCAGGCTGAGTGGGCTGTAAATGTTGTGCAACATGAGCGGGCTGAGTGCTCGAAGAGATACCTCTAACTACGGGGGTGTAAATAGAGGTAGGGGAAGTAGTAGTAGTAGTGGTGATGTTAGACATTACCTTATAATAGGATTTAAGTGAGGGGGTAACTTTGAGACTAGCCTCTACTAGTTTAACTACCATATTTTTCCCCCGACTTTTGATGTTTTTTGCACTTAAATACTCGTCAGAGGTATTTTGCTTTGCTCTCCCTCTCCTTGTATGCTCCCTTACTTCCGAGATGGGGGGTGAAACTCGTGGGGGGTAAACAGGTTTTTCCTTGACACCATTGAACACTGTCCTAGCTCTTAACGTGTACCTGTTTACTTTCACAGTGTTTTGGTTCTTCTCTATGTAGCCAGCACTTTCTGTCCCCCCTTCACCGCCCGTTCCCTTATCGCCTCTACCCTCTGCTTCCATACAGCTTACCAGGGCATCAGGGGAACTGTTCGCACTGAGCTGAGAGGGTGTAGGGATAAGACCGCCACTCGCACATACAAGTGCACAACCCCCCCCTAGACTCCTCCTGGCCTCCTCGCAGCCCTCCTTCCAAGAACCTGCACAACGGTGATACCAGCGCTTTGGGCTACTTGCGGTTTCCACTGATGCCGATGCCTCCCACACCGTGTCCGCACCAAAGATGCTGCTGCTGGCTCTGCCTCCACTGACCCGGAACACCAACACCACGAAGTCTCGCCTCTTCCTCTGCCTGGCTGCCTCCTCCCACAGCCAGCGCCGATTTGCCCAGACGCCGCCCTCACTGACCTCTCGCAACAAGCGGCACACCACAGGAGACACGCCGGGATCTGGGGGCATATCTCCTACACAGCCTCACTCCTCTTCCTCGCGGCTCGGTACATTCAAAGAAAATGGGTCTGCAAATCTAAGGCATTACAGCAGGAGACGCTCACTGCCCCATGGAGGAGAGGCGGCTAAGGCCGTTCACCTAGCGGCCGCCATGTTCCTCCCGCTTCTCGCACCCACCAGCAAGAAGGTTAATAAAGCAATTGTGAAAGTGTAGGTATTACATCAATAAGGAGATTTGACGTAGGGAACCGCTTATCCAGTATAACCACATAGCTGTTAGCTTGTCTGACATGGCTTCCCATCTCTCTCTGCCCTGGCTCCTCTCCAGCCCCAGCCTCTATCTTCCCTCCTTCCAGGCCCTACTGTATTTTGTGCTCTCCCCTATCTCCACCTAATTCCTAGACAGTCAACCCCTTGTGCTGCCTGTGTTCCCTCGGTTCCAGCACATCTTTTGTGTGCTAGAAGTCTCCTGTGGTATTGTTTGACACCTTTACATTGCTCGTATGCTCCCTTTCCACCTGATGCTCTTTCTGGGCCATCAGCCTCCTTTGCCTGCACACAGGCATGCATCCATCTATCCCGGCCAAGGGCCCACCATTCGCCGTCTCTCTAGGTCATATCCACCACCAACATCCATGCATTCACCTGCCCGCCCACACCAAGTCTGCATGTGTCAGTCCAACAATACAACTGCTTCAATCTCCCAACAACACTGTAGACACCCACAGCTTTGAACTGCGTACTCACCCTTCTTTACACAGCCATCATTCCACACATTCATCCAGCTGTCATATAAATATGACCGTATGGGCACTTATATGAGTTGTTTGACTGAATGCATATCTAAATACATTTCTCTGTGCGTTTCTGAGTGTATATGTGCATCTTGGTATTGTCTAGTGCATATGGGGAGCTTAGATGTGTTTTTTCTGTTCATTCTGTGTACAACCATGTTACTGAAGAACATTCAACACATAAACCTAAACAAGCCCTACCTATTGGCTTTGCCAGTGTTTATTGGTAGTGTGGCGTAAGCGGTAACCCCCCCGCCCCTCTTGTGATGTGTGGTGTTTGTAACAAAGCAACCAAACAACAATCCTGTTAAAAATAAAAAGAATGAAAGGAATACATTCATTTTAATAAAATGGAGAAGGAATGGTAAGTGACAAAAATCACAGGGATAATGCTAAAATATACATACCTACACAACAAGCAAACATGTCACAGGTTACTAGTATGTTTTCCAGTAGATTCATGAGAAGAGTTGGATATTGCTCCCTGCTGTTGGTACAGGAATTATTCCAAGTAGCACACACGCTGGTTTAAGATGTCTCTTGTTCTGGCAGAGTGCCTGTAGGAGAGTAGGGTCTGCTATCCTATGGTCACCCCAAATTTTTGCTTTTTGCTTCACTGGTTTATGACTTAATGTGGCTGTGGGCCTGCTAATCAGACCCACAGCCTGCTGTCCTCTCTCTAAATTACTGCCAATGCACTCTAGGTGCATTACGAATTGGAACTGGTTCACCTTATTGGCCCCTGTAACAGTGTACACTGGGTACCCAGGGCATAGGTGTTTCCAAGACCTACCAGGGGCTGCAGCATGTATTGTGCCACCCCTGGCCTGGCCTCCATATTTGACACAACTGGCTGATCACTCAGCTGGGGTAAGTTGGTGTAATCACCTCTTGCTTAGATATAGTATCCCTATATCTAACCTTAACTGGACACATGTTAACCTATAAGCCATTCCTATGGAAGGCCCCTGCAATCCTGGGGGCAGAGTGCGTGGTTTCATGTGAGATGGTGCTCTAGCATGAGCTGAGCCTGTCTGCAGCTGTCAGGAACAACTCCCTTAGCTGTTCCGGGATATTGCCATACCATATACTCTTAAGTGCATTATAATCCTCGCGGTTATATGCTAACTTTGGTTTGGCTTTATCAAAACAAGTCGAGTAAGGTGTCATACGATTTGCAATACTATCCCCTCGACAGTTCTGTTGACGGGGATAGCATTCCACCTTTCTAGAGGGACACGACATGTACATAGCCTTAACCTCAGTTAAAGTTAACCAGAGCCTCAGCATCACAAAATGGATGCTGCCACCACAGACACAAGTCTGACCTCCTGCTGCTGGGAGTCCTTCCAGCGAGGGAGGCTTGGACAAAGGGTTTCCTGCCTTGGGAGGTGCAATCTCCACCCCAGACAGGATTTTGTGTATTGGGTAGGACAGGGCTGAATAGAATCAGACATGCCCGGGGCACACAAGGTGTCCCCGTGCATAAGCCAGTCCAAACCGGTCCTGGGACTTTCCAGACCCAGGCCTGGCAAGGAGCTGGACAAAGGAAAGGGGGTGTAACTGCCCCCCTTCCTGGTCCCACCCAGAGGAGGGACCTAGCAGGTGATCCGCCCCTCAGATTGGGAATAAGAGTGGGAGCAGTGCCATAGCACCTCAGATCATCCTGAAATCAACTTAAAACTAAGAAGATGGCTGGACTTCGACATTCTGCTGCACAGAAGACTGAAGAGTATCTCCCTTGTGGCCTAGGAGTGGCCACCCTGTGAACACAGGCACCAACCAGCAACTCAATGTCTGCTTTGCTGCCGCTTCCTGCCGGAGCCCGAGCCCAGAGCCTGACAAGATCCAGACTCCCAGACTTCTCACAGCCCGATCCACAGTCCCTGCAAAGAAGGGACCTGTGGAGGCACCGAGAGACGTGGAACTGGACCTCTTGAAAGACCACCGAGACGCAGACTGCGCAGCACCCGAGGAACCCTCGATGCTGTGCTTTGGGGTTTGAGAAGCCCCACAACCGAGCAGCCCTTGCACCGAAGATCAGCCCCCAGCATCTCCACGATCTGCGTGGGGCCCTTTTGAATTGTGCCACTTGATGCACCATCCTGGCCACTTGCCACGTGGTCAGCGGCCATCTTGGCAAGGAAACCTACAAACTACACTGCGGGTCTGGTTGCTCCAGACTTGCCCTCGCTCCTGTAAAAGGGAGCACCCGCTCTGACCTTGCTGGTCCGAGTAATAAGCCTTTTTTGATTCCTGCATGGCTTGCATTAGCCAAGGCCTGTTTGCTCCGATCAAGTTGCCGACACCGCCATCAGCTAGAACCTTTGTGTGACAGCTCGTGACCGACACCTGGACATCCTCGACCTCTTTGTGTCCATGTGGCTGCAGAGAGAAGCTACACCTCATTGCCTGTTTCCACCGGACATCGCCTGGTTCCAATCTGGTTCCACGGTAGTCACTGGCTAGTGACTTTGAACATTGTCTCCTCTGCTTTCAGGTCTTCACCACTTCAGATCCACCCTTAGATCCACTGGAACCTTTCACATCCAGCCGCCTGCAGCATCTTCAGCTCCAAGCACCATCGACCAGCGTGACGAAACCCGACACTACTTCGACCCTATGCACCCGCGTCCTGTGGGTGAGGTAACTCAGCAACGCCGGTGTTCTCACACTGGTACACACCTCTAGTGTCTGTGTCTTAAGTTTCACTCCTCTAGGTCACTCGGAAGGTTCCTAAATAACTAACTTTGTAACTTTTACGCACCATAGACAATGCATTGGTGAGTGCGTGCACTTTAAACACTGCACCAGAGTCCCGCGGGCCTTTCCCGACTTAGTCGCTGCTAGTCCCGATCAGCTCCAGCGATTCCCAAGGCCCTAGGCCTGTTCCCTTTTTGATTGGTATCTCTTATACCACTTTCTTAGTATATGGTTTAGGTGGCCCCTAAGGCTCATCCATATTGTGCAACTTTTGTGTATTTTAACTGTGTTTTGTTTTAACACTTGTGCTTCTGTGCTCATAAAGAGTATAGGGGATATTTGTAGTTAATAAATATATATATATTTTCAATATATATCTGTGTGGTGTCCTTTCATTTGGTATTCAAGGGGGTTGTATATGGTAAAACAGCTTGCTTCACATGCCTTTCAGAGTTAAGCCTAAGACTGCTTTGTCCACGCTACCACTAGGATAGCTGGTCTATAAGGTTGACTTACAACCAATCATCATAAGGGTTGCTTGGCATGGTACAAGGTGATCACTAGAATTATTGAGCATCACATACCAGGCCAACTTCTCACATTGGTGAGCAGCGGATTGGGATCTGAGCGTGCTGTTTGTTTTACCATTACAATCTTTGAGAGTATCATTTGAAAGATCATACAGGAACTGTTAGGTACATATAAAACAAGACTAGTATACTTAAGTTCTACTGAACTTAGTTGTTGTAGAGGATAGGAAGTAGCACACCCTGACTACAACCACTAGATAGGTTTAGTAGGTAAACACCAGTGTAGGTAGATTGCAACATATCCAGCCACACTAGAGCAATGTCTGGAGCAGAGGGTTCCACTGGGAATGTCTCTGTTGAGAGTGACCCTCCAAGGGCACCATCCAAATTTGCTATATTTTCCTTTAAGGAACTAAGGCAGCTTTGTGCCTTAAGAGGTCTGAAGACAGGGCCATCCCCTACTACAGACCACCTTAGAGAGCTCTTAGACCAGTCTGAGGCTCTAAAGACCTCTAAAGCAGACCCCACATGGAATGCTGAGGGAGGCTCTCCCACAGAAGATGGCAATACTGATACCCCTGTCCCCATAGTCCTGGTAGATGAGGATGACCAAGTCACTGGAGCTCCTCAGGTAGATGAGGAGGAAGAAGAAGAAGAGGAGACAGAAGGGGGAGCAGTGATTCTGATGATGGCAGAAATAGTCAGGTGCTAGTCAGCAGGCTTAACCAGGCTAACTTGAGTGTATTTGGGACTGAAGCAAGGATGACCTTGGCCAGACACCCAGGTGGACTTAACCAGGAGCGTAGGAGGAGGAGGAATCACTCAGGTGAATCCAATACCTCCCAGGCTTCTAGAGGTTCTCATGGTCACTCCAGAAGGGAGATGACTAGCCCTCAGAGAAGGGAACATGAGGCCAAAATGAGAGAGGCTGAGCTTAGGATCCAGAAACAAGAATTAGAAGTTGCCCAGGCCCAAGAGAAACTTGCTAGAGCAAGACAGCCTAGAGAGAGTGGGGTAATAGAACCCACTGGTGGCAGCAATATCCACAAGGATAAAGACAGGTCTTTTGATGACAGAAACCGGAGTAAGATTGTGCCCCCCTACAAAGCTGGGGATGATATCCACAAATGGATGACTGCACTTGAGAGAGCCTGCAAAGTACAGCAGATCCCTCAGGAGCAGTGGGCAGCAATATTGTGGCTCTCCTTTGAAGGTAGAGGCCGAGACAGACTCCTCACAGTTAGTGATGGGGATTCTCGAAACTACCTGGTCCTGAAGAGTGCTCTGATTGATGGGTTAGGCTTAACCACTGAACAGTACAGGTTAATGTTCAGAGACACCCAGAAGACACAGACTCAGGACTGGTCTGAATTTGTTGAGTGTGCCACTAAGGCTCTGGAGGGATGGTTGCTGGGAAGCAAGGTTACAGACTATGAAGGATTGTACAATTTGCTTATGAGAGAACACATTTTAAATAATTGTCAGAACCAGCAGTTGCATCAACATTTGGTTGACTCAGATTTGACCTCTCCCCAAGAATTGGGAAAGAGGGCAGATAAATGGGTTAGAACCAGAGTTAAGCAAAAGAACCAGAACCAGAACCAGGGTGGTGACCAGAAGAAAACAGACCAGAAGGGTGGGGAGCAGAAAGCTAAAGACCAGAAGTCTTCAACAGGGCCCCAAACTAACACAGAGGGTGGGTCCCAAACTTCCAAGAAGAAGAAGAAAGAAGGTCAAAGAAAACCCTGGTGTAGTACATGTAAAAACACCTCTCACTGGACAAGTGAGTATAAAAAGGGTGGAGCCCCCAAAACTGCAGCCCCTAAGGCACCTACACCCACTAGTACAGTTGGCAGTGTTGGTCCACAAACCAAGGGGGTAGTGGGTATCACCTTTGGAACTGAAGGAGATTCTGACCTAGTCAGAACCCTTACACAGGCTGTTCTGATTTGTGAGGGGGACATGGATTTGGCCCCTACCATAAGTCCCAGTAATCTGGGCAAATACAGACAGACACCTTTGATTAATGACAAAGTGGCTCAAGCATACAGGGACACATGTGCCAGTGTCACTATGGTGACACCTAGCTTTGTGGACCCTGGACAATGCATGCCAGGTGATAATTACCTGGTGACCAATGCCAGCAATGTCACCACTACCCATAGTGTGGCAATTGTTAACTTTTCCTGGGGAGGGGTAACTGGCCTAAAAAGAGTTGTGGTTAGTGCTGATCTCCCAGTTGAATGTTTGTTGGGCAATGACCTGGAGAGCTCTCTATGGTCAGAAGTTGAGTACAGGACGCATGCAGAGATGTTATGGATATCATCACATGTCCTTGCTGTGACCAGGTCACAGGCCAAAAAGTGCCTCTCTGAACCTCAGGTCTTGGATCCGGGAACAATGGACCAAGCACCTTCCAAGAAGAAGAACAGGAGGGTAAAGGCTGTGCCTTCCCAACTGCCTACAAGTGAGGATCAGCCTACACAGGAAGCTGGTCTTGAGACCCCTGAAGGAACTGTCTCTGAAGAACTTGAGCCTGATCAGGTTGAGATTCTGGGGACAGGGGGACCTTCTAGGGCAGACTTGGGGCAGGCTCAGTTAACCTGTCCTTCTCTTCAACCCCTCAGACAGCAGGCTGCTGCTGAGGCTGCTGGGAATGCTCAAGGTGCCCATAAAGTATATTGGGATGATGGACTCCTTTATTCAGAGGGTAGAGACCCCAAGCCTGGTACAACCAGGAGGTTGGTTATACCTCTGCAATTTAGGGGCTCCTTCTTACCTTGGCCCATGATATTCCTTTAGCAGGACACCTAGGCCAGAATAAGACTTGGGACAGGTTTGTCCCTCACTTTCACTGGCCTCACATGTCTGAAGACACCAAGGGGTTTTGTCGCTCCTGTGTAACCTGCCAAGCCAGTGGTATAGCAGGTAGCACCACAAAGGCCCCCCTGATACCACTACCTGTGGTGGGGGTTCCCTTTGAAAGAGTGGGGATTGATATTGTAGGTCCAATGGATCCCTCTACAGCATCTGGGCACAGATTCATACTGGTGGTGGCGGACCATGCCACCAGGTACCCAGAGGCAATTCCACTTAGGACCACAACCGCTCCTGTTGTGGCCAGGGCCTTACTTGGAGTTTTCTCCAGAGTGGGGTTTCCTAAGGAGGTAGTATCTGATAGAGATGCCAACTTCATGTCAGGATACTTGACAGCTATGTGCAAGGAATGTGGTGTCAACTACAAGTTCACCACTCCTTATTATCCACAATGTAATGGGCTTGTTGAAAGGTTTAACAAGACCCTCAAGGGTATGATCAAAGGATTACCAGAAAAGCTCAGGCGGAGATGGGACATCCTTCTACCCTGCCTTTTGTTTGCTTACAGAGAGGTCCCTCAAAAGGGGGTTGCTTTCAGCCCCTTTGAATTGTTGTTTGGGCACCCTGTAAGAGGACCCCTATGTCTGGTGAAGGAAGGATGGGAGTTACCTCTCAAAAAGCCTAAACAGGACATAGTGGACTATGTACTTGGTCTCGGTCTGTCTTGATTGAGTATCAAGGGGAAACTGGGAAAGGCTCGGGTCCTGTCACTGACCGGCCTGGACCACTATTCATGAAGTAAACAAACAAAGTGGCCAGCTAGTTTGATTCTCTATAATCATTCACCAACTATTTTGATTATTTACTAGGTTGGACAAACGTGTGTCTTGAATCACTTTTTTATTTTATAAAAAGGTTTAGAAAAAGTTTTTTCGGGCGTCAAAAGACACAACACAACATTTACAAAATTTACAAACAATACATTCAGTGAATTGAAAGCAACATAACACAAAATGTGAAGACTTAGACCAGAGAAATTCAAACAAATAATTTGCATGGACAACTGTGCTATGCCTCGGGTTAAACAATCTATGAGGCACCAATCCTGAATATGGAACGAACAAGTGGACTAACAGAATAGGATACTAGCCTACTTGTTACCACCTGCAACAGATACACAGTACATTTATCACCAAGTGCTACAAAATGGAATTACACGAAAGCTGCTGAGCAATTTGCACATGTATTAGTTACATTCCTATTGAGCCTTAGATAATTGGTATCATGCAGGTAAAGACGTCTACGCGTTTCGAACCCAACTGTGTTTGACGGGTTCTCCTCAGGACATGGACTGGGGGGGTCGTTGTCACTATGAAGTAATTACAAAAATAATATCAGAGAAGGGCTAAATGATATAAACTTCTTGCGGTGACTCACACACTTGAAAAATTAAAGGTACCTTTTTGGCGGGGGGTTCAGATCACTCCCTACAATTAAAAGAGTATAAAGATCCAAATTAAAATCATGCCTCCAGTGTCCCTACTACGCTACAATTGAGAACTACAACGTCCAAGACATACCTCGAGGATGCGCAAAGGTAGCGATTACTGGGGAGGGTGCCGGCACAAATCAGTTGTTCGATGTGCAAATCAGGAAAGCTGAAAAAAGCAGGGGGCACCTATTAATAAACCCCGGTAAAACTTAGTGATCTTTAAAAAAACGGTCAGAACAATGTTAGTTCCTACCTTTGTTAAACGGGCATTAATCCCCTCGCTGAACGCGTGTACACGCGGCAGCCGCCGCCTGGGCTTGTGCGCTGTTTAAGACACAAGACGGGCGTATAAGTAAAGCATGATATTCCACTTTCACAAAGAGAAAATCTATTTAAATGCGTTGGCTTGCTTCTCTATGGCGTTTGAAAGCGCTAGAGTCCGGCACCCCGCTCGATATGAAAAGACAGGTTGTGGCTGGAGGGGGCGTGTCTAGCTATATTTATGTCCGCCGTGTTTGCGGTGTATCTTGGGGAATATAGTTTGGACTCTTTTCTCTCAAGAAGGGAGCGAGAATATACAGTGCAACTAAGGGAAACTATGACATGGAGGCATATATAGATCTGTTAAAACTTGATGGAAAGGAAGGTCCTTTAGCCGAAAAGAATTTCAGATGTAGAATGGAACAGTCACATAAGCTGCAGACGGCAGAAGCAGAGGCACAAAGCGGACATACAGAAGTTAGAGGTTACTGAATTCATTTAGATCGTTCAATCCGGACATGGCAGTGTTAAATTTCAAAATGAGGTAGGCCTCTTTTTGTGCCAGTCGTACATCAGGGTCTCCACCGGCCCCTGGGGTGTTTTTGATACTTGCTAAAATTGTCCATTTTAGGTCGTTGACCGAGTGTGATTTTTTCAGGAAGTGGGACACCAGGGGTGCTGTCATTACTTTGTTATTGATCCTCGATCTGTGTTGGATAATGCGTTGGCGCACTTCCTGGGTTGTTTTGCCTATATAGACTTTTCCGCAGGGACATGTGATAGCATATACTGCGTATTTGGTCTTACAGTTTGTGAAATCTTCGTGCCGCCAATGTTTTTGCCATCCGTGAAATGAGTGCCTTCCATAGTCAGGCCGCATACCGAACACGTACCACATTTGTGGTGTCCTTTCACTGGGCCAATATTGAAGAGTGTACTCTGTGTTTCCCTTTTGATTGTGCCTCTAGTCGACGAGATCTGTTGTCCGATACTGCGGTTTTTTTTCAAAGCAAACAATGGTTTGCCGATCTCAGGGATGATTTCCTCGACAAGATGCCAGTTGTTGCGGATGATCTTCTGCACTGGGTTGGTATGGGGTCCGAAAGTGGAAACGCACACCATCCTTTCCAGTTTCGGTTTGTCTCTCTTCTGCAGTAGATGTTCTCGGGGAGTCCATCTGGCCCTTTTCATTGAGTGCTTGAGCAGTTTAGCTGGGTACCCTCTCTCCTTCAGCTTGTCAGTGAGAGCTTCACCATGAATAACAAAGTCTTCTGTTGATGAACAATTCCTTCTCACCCTAAGGAATTGGCCATAGGGGAGATTGTTCTTTAAACTTTTAGGATGATAACTTTTATAGTGTAGGGAATTGTTCTTATCAGTTTTTTTCTGAAACAGGGTTGACTTGAGGCCTTCCGGCGTGGACTTGATCTCAACGTCCAAAAATGGCATGGTTTTGCAGTCATACGTCAAGCTGAATTTGATATCTGGACTTCGGTTGTTTAGCCAGTCATGGAATTCTTCTAGAGATTGTGGTGTACCATTCCAGATACACCACACATCATCTATATACCTCAGCCACTGCCCTATATGGGCTCTGTACGGGTTGTCATTGTACACAAACTTCTCCTCATACTGGGCCATGTATAGTATTGCTATCTCCGGTGCAAAGGGACAGCCCATTGCTGATCCCTTAATTTGCAAGAACATTTCTTCTTCGAACACAAAGAAGTTCTTTTTGAGGGCAAGGGCCGCGAAGTTCACAATCAACTCGGTCGGTACTAGGCATGGGCGGAAAATCCGTTCCGCTCGCGGATTTTGCGGATTTTCGGGAAATCCGCAATCCGCGAGATTTGCGAATTTCCTGAAAAATCCGCAAATCCGTGAGCAGCGGATTTTGCTCGCACTGCTCGCACTGTTCGCGTGAGTTCGCGCCCCGCGAATAAGTGCGAAATTGCAGAAATACGATCTAAGCAAAACTGAAAGTAACTACTTACCAGGTTCAAAAGTTCAGGCACATCATTAGTAGCCATTTCCTGTAGTGCTTCCTGAGGGGCCCCTCCAGAGTTCAGTTGCCAGTTGCAACTATTATGTGACCCTGCTCTGAACCTCAGAATAGTTACACATATGCCACAAAGGTCCTGAATTACAGCTAAGGGAGACAAGCAGGAGCCAGGCTGGAGGTTCAAATCCATTAATCAGCCCCTAATTCATTATTGTCAGTTGGGGCAGGGCAGGTGTTGTAACTAATTTTGCAACAATGAAAGCACTTAGCAAGTGCAAAAGATCACTAATCAGGGCGCACTAAGGAAGCAGGTGCCAGCTAAAAAAATATTCTGTGACACATTAATCAGCCCCAAATTAATTCAGGTCACTTGAGGCAGGGAAGGTGTGCTTTGCTTTGCCGAAAATAATGTACACTGGACAACCAGAGGGTGTGGTGATGAAACAGAGGGTGGCATGGGTGGGCCAGAGGGTGGCATGAGTAGTCAGAGAGTGGCAGTGGTGACAGAGAGTGGCAGTGATGAAGAAGAGTGTCCCAAACAGGTTGGACACGTAGAAACAACAAGTTCGCAAAACTTGCGACCCGACAGGTAAGTTCGCAAATTGCGAAATTGTAAAAACCCTCGCGAACTGGCAGAAACACGGGCGAACACAAAAAAAAAAAAATCCGCAAATTCGCGGGAATTCGCGGATTTTGCGGATTGCGAGTTTGCAAATCCGCAAATTCGCGGATTGCCAATCCGCAAAATCCGCTCATGCCTAGTCGGTACCCTATGCGGACGGGGTCTGGAGTCCAGATACATTTCAATCACATCCACTCCGTCTTGCTGGGGAATTTGAGTGTATAGGGACAAAACGTCCATTGTGGCTAGAAGTTGCGTGCTTGGATCAAATTCCAGTCCTTCCACCTTGTTTATAAAATCCATAGTGTCCCGCAGAAATGACGGGACTTCGGTAACGAACTCCTTCAGAAACACATCCACAAACTTGGAGATAGGCTCCAACACTGAATCACTGTCATGTTTCGGGCCGCCGAACGCGCGCAAGTCGTCAAAAAGATAAACAAACTACAATTCCCGGCATGCCGCGCTGACGTCGCGTTCCAACGCGAGATGCGCGCGCATGCCAGGAAATAAAGAGTGAGTGCAAACGGCGGTGGAGCGCCGATAATTCCGTTTTCGGTGGCGTTTCTTGTGTCTTTGGGTGTGGAGGCGGTAAGAGGCGTCGGGCGACTCCTTTTTTCCACCATAACCGTGAGTACTCTGTTCTAGGTGAGGTGTGTGGCGTTGGTAGCTTCGATCCCAACAACACACCCACTATCTGTTGGATCTGTTCTGTGAGGCATTCATTTGCCGTGCTACGTGGAGGCTCAAGTGTTTGTTGGTCCTGTTGCATACTATGGGGGATACACGTTGGTTCAGAGGGAAAAGGACCCGTTTTTGGAGCAATGTTGAACTGAGCCCTCATTATTGTATATACTTTGGAAACAACATGGATCAGAGTCTTCACGGGTGTACATAGTTGTATATAGTGTGAATACTGGAAAGCTTGCACAGTGGCGATAGGACTCACCTGGAGCTGTTTCTTGAGCCTCGCCATCTTAAGCCTACACGGAAGGTTATCTGGCAGATCTTCTTAGGGCGCAAGTATTATCAAACCCATCATAGAGTGATTTCTAACTCTGTTGATCAAGTGAGAAGTAATTCACTGGCTGTGTTATCCGGAAACAATTCGGAGAAGTGCAGCGTTCATTATCATTTGCTTATCTCGTTCTCACAGGAGACAGGAGGGGTATTGAAAAGGTCAATCAAGGGAACTGTGTGGCTGCCCATTGAAAGAAACTTACATGTTACATTGGGGTATGTGTAGTGTTCTCTGTTTCTAGACCATAACCAGCAAATCTAGTACTTGGAGAATAGGGAGTGAATTGTGTTTGTTTTTATCCACAGTTGGGCCCAGTTCTTCACCCCACAACCGTCTCCTGTTTCCATTTGGATTAGAGCATTGTGTATTTTCCTTTACAGGTATTGAATGGTGATCAGAGGGGGGGAGGAGGCGCTGGGTAGAGATTATAGAGCACCTTGGTGTAGTATAGGGAGTTAGGGTGCTTTAATATCTTGTTCTTTGTCGTTACAGATCTCCCTCCCCGCTGTTCCCTTCCTTTCCCGCGGCCTGCTGCACTCTCTTAGTAGTTCTGTGTTTATATCATTGAACACTGAGGACGTTCGGTAGGGCCGGGATTGGACTCTCATCACAGCCCCGAGGAAGTGCGGAGCCGAGCCTGATAGAATTATCGGCCCAAGGATTTTGCCTCCTCTTGGCTGTGTTGAGAGTACGTCATGACTACTTTAGAGGATGTCATGGCTGCTTTGGCCTTAGTACAGGTTGAGTTAACAGCTGCCAATAGGGAGGTAGCGGCTTCTAGGGCAGAGAATGCCCAGTTGCGAGCCAGAATAGATAGAATGCCCACCCCTACCACCACAGCAGGGGCATCTAGTAGCACTTCTCCGACCACTTCTGTGGTGGTGGAAATGCCGGCACAAATCCCACTAGCACCACCTGAAAGATACTATGGGGACATAAAAAAGATTCAAGTATTCATGACACAAGTTCAGATGCACTTTATGTGTAAACCCAAGATGTTTTCTACACACCAAGCGAGAGTAGCTTTCCTGATATCATACTTAGGTGGGGAAGCTGCGCAGTGGGCAGTGCCAATAGTCAAAAGAGATGACCCACTCCTATATCACTGGGATAATTTCAAAGAGGAGTTTGAAAGAACTTTTGACAGGAGAGCAGAGACCCTCACAGCAGACAGAGAATTGTTACAATTGAAACAGGGAGACCATGATCTGGTCACTTATCTCAACAATTTCAGGAGACTCGTGGCCGAAACAGAGTGGCCTGAAGCCAAAAGAACAGCCCTGTTCTATCAAGGCCTCCATGAGGACATGAAAGACGTCTTAGCGCAGATAGATCCTCAGCCCCGTACATGCTCTGCTTTAATAGACCTTACATTACGATTGGATCATCGCATGAAGGAAAGAAAAGGAGAGAATAAGAAGAAGGACAAAGCTGTGATGCCTTATGAACACCCTGGTACCAGTGAGAAATCGGCTCCTTCTCCCGAGGCCATGGAGATAGGGGCGGTGAGAGCATCCTTGACCACCAGCGAAAGAGAATACAGACGTAAACAGGGTTTATGTCTCTATTGTGGGAAGAAAGGACATTTCGTAAGGGAGTGCCCAGTTAAGCCAAAAAATAACCGGGGACGGGGAGGCCCGAGTGTGGCAGGAGTCTCCGCAAAGGAGTCGGAAAACTACAAGGCTTGAAGGCAAAGGAAGGGAAACCCTCAAGCATTCACATCATCCCTTCACTCACCCCGGATTCTGTGGATATGAGAAACCACCTACTTTTGAACATGACTATAACCATCAAAGAAAAACAACATGAGGTGCATGTGATGATCGATTCAGGAGCTACAGGGTGTTTTATGGATTGTTCAATGGCTCATCGATTGGGAGTGACTCTAATCCCCAAAGAAAGACCTGAAACAGTCTACGCAGTGGATGGACACGAACTCCAAGCAGGTCCGATTGCTTATCATATGAGCAAGTTTGAAATGGTGTGTTCCAAGGCTCATCGTGAGCTTCTGAGCTTCAACATCATTGAAGCCCCGCAATATGGGATCATCCTAGGTCTCCCGTGGCTGCAGACACATGATCCGGATGTACGGTGGGCCACCAAATCAGTTCAGTTTCTTTCCCCATATTGTCGAGAACACTGTTTTCCCAAGAATGAGACGCCTGCACATAATTTAGAGTCTACGTATGCAATAGCCACAGCAGTGGAAAAAGACGTAACCCTGCCTTCATGTTATGCTGAGTTTGGATCCGTGTTCAGCGACAAGGAGGCCGAGGTGCTTCCACCACACCGCATGTATGATTGCCGCATTGACCTTATCCCTGGCTCTGAAATACCCAATGGAAGGATTTACGCACTTACTCTACCGGAAACCAAGACGCTGCGAGAATACCTTGATAAATACTTGGCTTTGGCATATATCCGCCCGTCTCGATCACCTGCAGCCTCTCCCTTGTTCTTCATACCAAAGGCAAATGGTGAAAAAAGATGCTGCATAGATTATAGAGCATTAAATGCCATAACTGTGAAGAATCAATATCCGCTACCTTTGATCCCAGTGCTGCTGGAACAGGTTAGGGCAGCACACATCTACACAAAGCTGGATTTACGTGGGGCATATCACCTGGTTCGCATAAGACGGGGTGATGAGTGGAAAACGGCCTTTAAGACGCGGTACGGATTATACGAGTATTTAGTGATGCCCTTTGGGCTCTGCAATGCCCCGGCCGCTTTCCAATTTTTTCTGAACGAGGTCCTTCGTGAATTCCTGGATCGCTATGCAGTCGTTTATATAGACGACATACTCATTTATTCCAACTCAACAGACGAACACATCACCCATGTAAAATCAGTGCTGCAAGCACTCCAGAAACATCACCTCTTCTGCAAGATTACCAAGTGTGAGTTCCACGTCACAACGGTGGAGTTTCTGGGGGTAATGCTTACTCCGTCAGGGCAAGTGATGGCAGAAAGAAAAGTCCAAGCAATAGTGGATTGGCCACGTCCCAACAATGTTAAAGACATCCAGAGCCTGTTGGGGTTTGCTAACTTCTACAGGCGATTCATTGCTGGTTTCTCAGGAATGGTGTCACCCCTCACACAGCTTACGAAGAAAAACATCCCGTTTGTATGGACTAACAAAGCTCAACAAGCGTTCGAGGATCTCAAGGTAGCCTTTTCCTCAGCACCGGTGTTAACGCACGCCAATCCGGATTTACCATTCATTGTCGAGGCAGATGCCTCAGAAATAGCTCTGGGGGCTGTGTTATCTCAAAAGGAGGAATATACAAACACCCTGCACCCGATTGCCTACATGTCCAGAAAGCTCAGTCCCTCGGAAGTAAACTACACCATCGCCGAAAAGGAGCTGCTCGCTATACGGGATGCCTTTATGGAATGGCGACACTGGTTAATGGGGGCTCGTCACCAAATCACGGTCTATACAGATCATCGAAATCTACAGTTTTTAAGGGCAGCGAGACACCTTTCCCCCAGGCAATTAAGGTGGATGATGTTTTTTGAGGAATTTCGTTTTGTGGTTACCTTTAGGCCTGGTACCTACAACAGGAAGGCGGATGCGCTTACCAGAAGAGAGAATCTCCTACTACCAGAGGAGAAACCCGTTCAGTCAATCATTGAACCTACAAATGTCATAGGGGTCACTCATACCGACGACTTTTTGTTACGAGTCAGGAGGGGAGTACAAACCTGTGTGTGGCGCACATGGCTCAGACATCATCCGGAATGGAAACCAAGACATGGCGTTCCAATGAGAGGAAAACAGGTACTGATGCCCTCAGAAACCTTACGTCGATTTGTGTTCTCTTGGTGCCACGAAGTTCCGTGTGCTGGTCACATGGGATTTGTCAAAACTTTGGAAAAAATCCAGAGGCAGTTTTGGTGGCCTTCCATCAGACCGGATGTGCTTCATTGGGTGGCGGAGTGTGTTACATGCAGTCAAATGAAGACGAACAGACAAAAACCTCAAGGAATGTTGATCCCTTTGCCCACTCCGGAGAATCCGTGGGAGAGGTTCTCAGTTGACTTCATTGTGGGGCTTCCAAAGGACCAAGGCAAAACAGCCATAATAGTGGTAGTGGACTTTTTGACCAAGATGGGCCACTTCGTTCCTTGTGCTCAAGTGCCCACGGCAGGACAATTGGCACAACTCCTCCTGGTGAACATTTTAAGATTGCATGGCCTTCCCCGAGACATAGTGTCAGATCGAGGAGCGCAATTCACTGCGAGATTTTGGAAAACCTGGTGTAAGGCGTTACACATAACTTCATCTGTGTCCACCAGCTTCCATCCGCAGACGGATGGACAAACGGAGAGACTAAACCAATCCCTAAAGCAGTATCTACGATGCTACGTCCAAGAAAGCAGCGAGTCGTGGGTTGATTGGTTGTGGGTGGCAGAGATAGCTTACAATAACACTCAACATGCATCCACTCAATATACAAAACACAAAAGAGCAGATCAAGTCAAGGGAATGTGTGTGTCTGTAATATCAACGCGCGGCACCAATGGTGAGACGTGAAACAAGGGTACCAAACATGAAACCTCTTGGTGGCAGGGGGCTGATAAAATTCCCATCAGACCACCCATGTGGTGGAGTTTGCATCATGTGGGAATTTGATAATCATGCCATCCAAAATCCAACCAAAAAGTGTCGGTACAGGCAAAAGTATCACAAATCTGTGATCATTATGTGTATCCTAAAAGTGATGCAAACTGAAAAAAGGGGGGGAGTGACAGTGCTCAAAATAATTTAAAATTGGCTACCCAGACTTCAGAGGATGTACTAGGAGTCCGAGTGTCAAGGATTAAAAACACGCTAGGTAGTGAGACTACCCTGTGGCGCTAAATAGTGTGGTCATATTGTGGTCGACATGTTTCAGCCGTCAGGGCAACTAGCCCGGCTTTCTTCAGGACCTCTATGTAACAAATCTTACTACTGCAACACCAAATAAGACGTCACAGTGAAGAAATGACAAACATGCACTTGAAAAGTTACAACCATATCCAGAAAGCTTAGAATACTTAAGCGTCCACTCAAGAGGAAGTAATATTTCTTCTTCCTATCAAAAAGAACAAGAGAGAAAAAATGTTGAAGTCACACCAAGTCCCATATCAACACCATAGTGTTCACACGTAAAGACAATTCAGACACACCTGCATGAATAATTTACATTCTGCATACGGGAAAAGCATACTGGCTTAATCACATTGAGGAATTGCCTCAAAAGTGATACTCACCCAGCTTTGTGTGGGTGATGGCCTCACCTCACCCGGCAACCGCTCGGGAGTATGAGGCCCCGCTCTAAAATGTAGAAAAAGACACAGTAAGCGCACAACTTTACCATGTCCAACCAATCGTTCTACATTCATAAATCCAACAGACATATGATAGTGACCGCTCTGTCAGGACTGAACCTCAACTCACATCAGAGAATACAAGAAGGGTATTAAAGTCATATTAGCAGGACAAGAACTAAATCCTCTTGTGTACCACTAGGTAAATCTACCTGATGTAATGCATTAACAGTAATAGTAATAGCCTCATAGTCGACTAGTGGACCTGACTTTTGGATGGACACGCTGCCGCCCACCCATGGTAGTCGCCTGAGCCAATTTTAAAGTTAAAAATGCTCAATATATGCAGTGGTATACATATATATATCTAATGAATGGAATATAAGGCCACCACCTCAAAAAAGAAATAATGAGGACAGGAGGCCACACAGGCTCCCATCACTGAGCCTAACTTGGTTTACTGTTACTGACTCATTAGTATAAGATACAAAACCAGGCTGTATTGAAATAAAACGGGGGAACAGAGCCCCAGCCAACCTACCTCTCCGTCGGTGCCTCGAGGTGATGGCGAGCGGAAGTGGAGGTAGGTTGCAGCGGAAGCCTTCCTCTTTAAATACACGCCCCAAATGGGGCCCACAGATCCCCATCAATAGCTCGCCCCGGCAAGCTCTTCCCAAAACTCCTCAAACGCCATTAGAGCGCACGGACACGGAAGGAAGACCGCTATCTTCTCGCGCATGCGCGGGTCGGCAACTAGCACTACTCACTCGCGCATGCGCCTGCAAAGATTCCCGCAAAAAACCTTTTGCTACTGCTAGAGATTGTGATTATGTGCTATTAAGACGGTTGGTTCGCGGTCAAAAGACTTGCACATCTCACAATTTATTCGTGAAGTGGAAAACTTACAAAGAATAATTTAAGCTGGTGCTTTCACCATGTATAACCGTCACTGAGGACAGATATATGTTTCTCAGAGAGAAGTACCTATACTTCTAAGTTACAATAGTGTGTTGACACTATAAATAACAACATGGAGTGGCGAGGCTACGTCGTTCATAAAAAGAATTGCAATGTCACAAATAGTGAAGCATTTAACTCTATCACTTGAATTAGGGATTGGGGAATGATGTAAACATCTATCAATAAAAGGGACTTGTTATTAAATGCCCGCATCGCTCAGGGAGATATATGAAGGGAATGGCTAGTTTGGGCCATTGATTTGGAGGAATGAGATTGTTCTCTTCTAGTCTACAGCCAAAAACGTAAGTTGTGGCACATATAACAACCTTTCAATTCTTGTGTATAGAATGAAAGGATGACGGAACCCCTTTATGTGCAATGATGGAGAACAGGTAATAGTCGACAGAGGGGCAAACACACACAGTTAAGTTGGATGAGCTTAGAAGGTGCAAATTATACTCTATTTGCTACCCAGTTTAATAGACCCGCAACCAAAGGCCGCACTAAATACTAAAAAACAGAAGGGTGTGTGGAGGGTCAGGGGGAAAGTTTCATGACCTGTCTGCTCGCTCCCCAGTCTTATAGATACAAAACACAAAAGAGCAGATCAAGTCAAGGGAATGTGTGTGTCTGTAATATCAATATACGCCTTTCTTTTGTTCATATGGTCACCATCCCAGGTTCACGCCCATGCTGTTGCCATCTGATAATGTGAAGTTGCCAGAGGTAAAGAACAGGTTGTTGAGAGTGAGCAAAATACTTTTGAGCACACGCAAAAACCTTGAGAAGGCCAAAGCTAGGTATAAATTCCATGCAGACAAACACCGAAGACCCAATCCAGTGTATAGAAAGGGTGATTTAGTATGGTTGTCCACCAAACATATTAAATTCAAGAAACACAGCGTGTTTAATCCTAGGTATATTGGTCCTTACCGGGTGGTGGGTCATGTGAACCCAGTAGCTGTGTGCCTGCGTTTGCCGGCACAGCTTCGCATACATCCTGTGTTCCACGTTTCCCTTTTGAAACCCTCTAGAAGTCCGATTCGGAAATCCCCGGTGCCTATCTGGATGTTGCAGGATCAGGAATATGAGGTGAGGTGCATCCGAGACTCTAGATGGGTGAAAGGTCGACTGCAATACCAAATTTCCTGGAAGGGGTTTGGTCCCGAGGAGGATTCTTGGGAACCAGTGAACGCTGTTCGGACTCCCAGGCTGGTGGCCCGGTTCCATCGATTGTTTCCTGGTAAGCCTGGGGGCGGTGGAGCCCCTTTGTAAAGGGGGGTGTACTGTCATGTTTCGGGCCGCCGAATGCGCGCAAGTCATCAAAAAGATAAACAAACTGCAATTCCCGGCATGCCGCGCTGACTTCGCGTTCCAACGCGAGATGCGCGCGCATGCCAGGAAATAAAGAGTGAGTGCAAACGGCGGTGGAGCGCCGATAATTCCGTTTTCGGTGGCGTTTCTTGTGTCTTTGGGTGTGGAGGCGGTAAGAGGCGTCGGGCGACTCCTTTTTTCCTCCATAACCGTGAGTACTCTGTTCTAGGTGAGGTGTGTGGCGTTGGTAGCTTCGATCCCAACAACACACCCACTATCTGTTGGATCTGTTCTGTGAGGCATTCATTTGCCGTGCTACGTGGAGGCTCAAGTGTTTGTTGGTCCTGTTGCATACTGTGGGGGATACACGTTGGTTCAGAGGGAAAAGGACCCGTTTTTGGAGCAATTTTGAACTGAGCCCTCATTATTGTATATACTTTGGAAACAACATGGATCAGAGTCTTCACGGGTGTACATAGTTGTATATAGTGTGAATACTGGAAAGCTTGCACAGTGGCGATAGGACTCACCTGGAGCTGTTTCTTGAGCCTCGCCATCTTAAGCCTACACGGAAGGTTATCTGGCAGATCTTCTTAGGGCGCAAGTATTATCAAACCCATCATAGAGTGATTTCTAACTCTGTTGATCAAGTGAGAAGTAATTCACTGGCTGTGTTATCCGGAAACAATTCGGAGAAGTGCAGCGTTCATTATCATTTGCTTATCTCGTTCTCACAGGAGACAGGAGGGGTATTGAAAAGGTCAATCAAGGGAACTGTGTGGCTGCCCATTGAAAGAAACTTACATGTTACATTGGGGTATGTGTAGTGTTCTCTGTTTCTAGACCATAACCAGCAAATCTAGTACTTGGAGAATAGGGAGTGAATTGTGTTTGTTTGTATCCACAGTTGGGCCCAGTTCTTCACCCCACAACCGTCTCCTGTTTCCATTTGGATTAGAGCATTGTGTATTTTCCTTTACAGGTATTGAATGGTGATCAGAGGG
Source organism: Lissotriton vulgaris (assembly GCF_964263255.1). Lineage (NCBI taxonomy): Eukaryota > Metazoa > Chordata > Amphibia > Caudata > Salamandridae > Lissotriton > Lissotriton vulgaris. The sequence goes on from NC_141700.1 coordinate 450,312,279, forward strand.
GGGGGAGGAGGCGCTGGGTAGAGATTATAGAGCACCTTGGTGTAGTATAGGGAGTTAGGGTGCTTTAATATCTTGTTCTTTGTCGTTACAGATCTCCCTCCCCGCTGTTCCCTTCCTTTCCCGTGGCCTGCTGCACTCTCTTAGTAGTTCTGTGTTTATATCATTGAACACTGAGGACGTTCGGTAGGGCCGGGATTGGACTCTCATCACAGCCCCGAGGAAGTGCGGAGCCGAGCCTGATAATCACATCCCGATACTATTGGGCGTCCTGGTGGTATGTTGGGATCTTTGTGCACTTTGGGAAGGAAGTACAGATCTGGAGTTCGAGGAAATCGTTTGACAAGGTATTCAGCTTCCTTCGGACCGAGGATTCATTTGTCTCTCGCTTCTTTCACCATCCGGGAGATTTCGTGAGCGATCTCTGCCATTGGGTCTTGTGTGATACGACGATACCAATTTGGATTATAAACATGGCTCCTTCCCTCAGCTTTATACAATTCTTTCGACCACAGGAACGCATCTTGGGGAGCACTGACACCTGAGCCGACCGGCAGTCTGTTCGTGTGGTTCCCCGTCGCCGCAGACCAGCGCGGCAGCCTGAGCGGGAACTACACATCCCAGCAGTCTCTGGGGCATCGCCTTCTCCCTTCACCGGACTTCCGCGCCAGGAGGCGCTTAAAGCCCAGCTGTCCCCCCGGCAGAGCGGGGGTTGAACGCATCTTGGGGAGCACTGACACCTGAGCCGACCGGCAGTCTGTTCGTGTGGTTCCCCGTCGCCGCAGACCAGCGCGGCAGCCTGAGCGGGAACTACACATCCCAGCAGTCTCTGGGGCATCGCCTTCTCCCTTCACCGGACTTCCGCGCCAGGAGGCGCTTAAAGCCCAGCTGTCCCCCCGGCAGAGCGGGGGTTGAACGCATCTTGGGGAGCACTGACACCTGAGCCGACCGGCAGTCTGTTCGTGTGGTTCCCCGTCGCCGCAGACCAGCGCGGCAGCCTGAGCGGGAACTACACATCCCAGCAGTCTCTGGGGCATCGCCTTCTCCCTTCACCGGACTTCCGCGCCAGGAGGCGCTTAAAGCCCAGCTGTCCCCCCGGCAGAGCGGGGGTTGAACGCATCTTGGGGAGCACTGACACCTGAGCCGACCGGCAGTCTGTTCGTGTGGTTCCCCGTCGCCGCAGACCAGCGCGGCAGCCTGAGCGGGAACTACACATCCCAGCAGTCTCTGGGGCATCGCCTTCTCCCTTCACCGGACTTCCGCGCCAGGAGGCGCTTAAAGCCCAGCTGTCCCCCCGGCAGAGCGGGGGTTGAACGCATCTTGGGGAGCACTGACACCTGAGCCGACCGGCAGTCTGTTCGTGTGGTTCCCCGTCGCCGCAGACCAGCGCGGCAGCCTGAGCGGGAACTACACATCCCAGCAGTCTCTGGGGCATCGCCTTCTCCCTTCACCGGACTTCCGCGCCAGGAGGCGCTTAAAGCCCAGCTGTCCCCCCCGCCTCGCGGGAGCGCGCGGGGCCGCGCCGGGCTAAGCCCGGGCAAAGGGCGGGCCCTCTTTGGCCCTCAGAGGCCGGAAGAGGCTGGGTCGGGCCACGGATCCTGGCTCCATGGACTATGAAGTACAAGTAAGACTCTGTTTCCCTCATTGTTACATACTGCAGTATTGAAGAGTAACTGTTGCTCGAGACTGTGTTAAGATAGTCGCCCTGCTACCCGCTAATATGCCCACCATTACCATGGACCCATCTACGTCGGGCCTACGTACCTTGGACAACTTTGTGCTTAAAAAAGTTACACAAATTAACAATGAACGTAGGGCTTCATTGGGTAGTAAAAGTCTTCCACCCTGTATGGATATTACATCTAATGAGTCCACAGAAGTCCCAGAATGCAACTTAGCACAGGCTGCATATAGTACTGAGGTCCCCAGTGTAGTTGCACAGGCACAGGTGCACTCTGAGAACCCAGTGAATCCAGTGGAACTGCTTGTCACTTCAGAGGAGGACTCAGTAGTAGAAGAACCACCGGAGGTCTCTTCTACACAAAGACCAGTGAGGAAATGCAGAAAGACTCAGGGGAGGCGTGGGGGAAAGTCTGTAAAATCTAAAACTCACGTCAACCAACCCAATAACTCTAGGGACACTAATGTTAACAGTGCAAGCTTTCAGGTGGTGGAAGAATCCAATAAAGAGGGCTGTAGTAACGAAGGAAGTGTGTCCTTGTCTGACACCAAGTTAGAAGAATTAATAAATACAATAGTAGGTAAACTGGAGGCTAAAATTGTACATTTAATTACTCCAATAATGTCCAAACTGGACATAATAGCCTCTGAGGTGGAAAGACTGGGTAGTTTGGTGGCGGGATATATGACCCCAGCACCAGTCCCAGCCCCAGCCGTGATATTACCTACAACTATTCCTGGCGGGAGTGTGAAGGAGCACTTGCCCAGGGGACAGAGTACACAGCAGAAGAGGCAGTCCAACCAAGAAACCGTGGCTGTTACTGTAGCTGCGGTTTCCACGGCTCCTGTGACTCAGCCGACCCATCAGGCCCCTGCCCCGGCCCCCCTGGGCAATTGCCCAGCGGTCCCTCAGAGGGCTAGACTTAGAAACGTAAATCTCCCCCCCGAATGCGTCCCATTTGTGGTTGTGCTGACTAATGTCCCGCGTTATGAGGAAATTGCAGCACAACCTCATGGAGAATCACACGACTCATTAAAAAACAAAACGGTGGCATGGCTAAATAAAAACTGTGGCTTTCCATCCCACTACTACGATCAAATTATATCCACTGTAAGAGTAAATTGGGTTGGACCTTCAAGGAAATCAACCACGGGGGACTGTGTAATCGTTAATTTTCAGCACCCACAACACGTTGCTACAGTCTTGTTACGCGCATCCTCACTGGTTTACAACACAAACAGTGTCTGTGTGCGACCCCTGGGATATTTCTATGCGCCTGACCAAAACTCACCTAAAAACCCCCCTAATACTTTCCGTGGGTACAGACCTATATCACAAATTCAGACACCAAATTCGGCAACACCATATATGTATAACAATGACACTAGTGGGCTACCTGGGTGGCAAACGCCAGCAGGAAACGCCAATGGCTGGCGGATACCACCTGCAAATTTTAATGCCGAGAATCTGAATAACAGAGGGTACAATATTCCTACACATAACCGATTTGATATGCTTTCAGGGCTGGATGCCTGCGACTGACTGAGGGCCTTGGAGGGTCAGGAAAACGACCAGTCGCCTGTAGCACAAACGTTAGAGGTGATTCCATCAATTACTCCAAAAAATAATGTTATATGTTGGAATGTGGCGGGCTTAGAGAACAAAATGCAGGATGATAGTTGGTTAGCCTATATTAGGGGCTTCCAAATCATTTGTTTACAAGAGACTTGGTCAGTGAAATGTGATATTCAAATGGATGGCTACAAGGCATATTTTGTACCTGCTATACCAGTAACCCGGGGTAGACCAAAGGGGGGTATGGTAATGTTCATATCGGTAGCACTGAAATGCACAACTGTAAGTAGACCTTCAAATAATCATGGCATACAAGGTCTAGTTTTATCGGCGGGTAACTGCAAGGTTGGTCTGATCAACTTTTATAACTCCACTAATAATGTTACTAGTTATGCCCATTCCTTAAGTGAGTATATAGGCACTTCAATGAGGGATTGTTCACACAACTTGTTGATAATGGGTGATTTCAACACTCATTTATGTAGTGATCCCCTAGACAAAAGCCTCCTGGAACTGTATTGTCCCAGAATTAACGGTCTACATTTAGAACATACCGTGGAAGGGACACTTTTTAATAACCTACTAAACGAACACGGTCTCACGATTGCAATGAGTTTATGTGATCCCTCAAAGCGCTTTTGCACCCCTACCTTTAAAGGGCACGGGAAGGGGACATTTATTGATTACATGTTGCTAACTGCCCCCATGCAAGTGTTTGCGCGTTCATTCTCTATAGATAGCAATCCACTCAGTGATCATAATCCCTTGACTATACATCTAGGGGGCCCCTGGGTGGAAAGAGAAGGACGTAATTTAGGTCGGGGTAGGGTTACAGCTACGGACGGTAGACGTCGTTTAAAATGGTCTATGTGTACCCCGGCCCTCATATATCAGAATATTCAAACTAACTGCAGTGAAATCATTGCCAGATGCACTCAAGTTGATTCAGACCCAGCCCAGGTTCTATCGGATTTCAAAACCTTAACTGATAACATAGCTATTTCAATGACAGAACCCCTAAAATATAGAGGTAAGGAGGGCCCAAGGTGGTTCAATAAGGATTGCTCCAAAGCAGCCCGTGATCTCAAAGCAGCCTTACTGCTAAAACCTCGCAACAAGGAATTAGTCCAGAGATCACGTAAAGAATATAAAACAGCCATTGTATCAAGAAAGGAGGCACTGAGGAATGAGGCCTGGGCTGAGATCCTGGAACCACAAACACTGAAAAACAGTGCTAAATTCTGGGCGGTGCTAAAGAAACCCTTCCTGGTGAAAGATCCAGGGGAAGGGTTAGAATGTGTCATCTCAAAAGAGGAATGGGTTGTTCATTTTAAACAACTGTATGGGGGGGGGAGATATTAATGTGGTACCGTATGAATGCACTGTTGGGGGTCCTTGTATGAATGTTAGTATAGGAGAGGTCGTGATGGGTATCGAGGGGCTTACAGCGGGCAAATCACCTGGCCCGGATGGGATACCCCCGGATCTCTTCAAATCTGATCCTAATTTTTGGGCACCGATTGTCGCGGCAGTTATTAATGCAGCCTCAAGGGCAGGGTGCCCGACGTCATGGGGTCTCTCCACAATTGTGCCCATATTTAAAAAGGGGGACAGGGACAGTCCCCTTTGTTACAGGCCTATCTCCCTGATCAATTCTGTGGCCAAACTGGTGGGGAGAATAGTTTTGCGGCGACTAATCGAGTGGACACGGGACAAAAACATCATGTCCATCGCCCAATATGGCTTCTGTAATGGCCGCTTGACTACAACACAATGCCTGAATCTCTTCTTATTACTAAGTAAATATACCATCGTTAAAAAAGGCACAGTCTACTTGGCCTTCATGGACCTATCCTCAGCTTTCGACTGTGTTAACAGGGGGAAGCTGTGGGGGTCCATGAAGGATAAGGGAGTGGACAATGATATTATAAACTTTTTGGCTGACCTCCATATTAACACCAGTGCAAATGTAAGGTATTCCCAAGATTTATCTGTAACTGAGGATTTTAGAACCGGGAAGGGGGTTAGGCAAGGATGCATACTGGCCCCCTTCCTTTTTAATTTTTATATAAATGAGCTGGACGGTGTTCTACGGGAGGTAAAATCAGACAGCCCAAGAGTGGGGACTAGAAGCATTCCAGTCTTGTTATACGCAGACGATGCGGTTCTGTTAGCAAGAACTGAAAATGGCCTTCAATTGTTACTGAATGCATTCAAAAAATTTATGGAAGATAGGGATTTGTTAGTGAACAACTCCAAATCGTTCATCATGCAGGTAGGGAAACAGCCAAAGAGACAATATACTTTTAAATTAGATGAGACAGTTATACCACTCTCAAGTACATTCTCCTATTTGGGAGTACTCTTTGACTCTAAACTATCCTGGGCCCCCCAACTCGCAAAGAAAAAATGTGATGTTTCAAAGGTTAATGCCTCCATTTTTAACTTTGCGTCAAAGCTTGGCAAAAAACCAACGGCTGCTATGATCAAATTGTATGAAGCAAAATCTGTAGCTACCGCAGCATATGGGAGCGAGCTTTGGGGCTATATGGTGGGGGAACAACTTCAGACCACAGAAAATCTGTTTTATAAACGGCTTTTGTGTGTTTCGGCCTCTACCTCAAACTTCATAGTACATGAGGAACTAGGAGTAGGGTACCTGAGTGATATCCTGACCCTACGACCTCTGCTATGCTGGCTGAAAATGTGGTTATGTGAGGAAATCCCCCTAACACACCTAATTGTTAAGGATTTCCTGGCTCTTGAGCATGCTTCACGCACTCCCTGGTTGAAGTACTTAAAATCATGTTTTACCGAGATGGGTCGTCCGGAATTATTTGAACACCCAGAAGGAATTGTGAAGGCGGATATTGACTCAGTTAAGCTGTTGTTCTTCCAGCGTAAGAAGGCTGAGAGGGAGGGTGTTGAGCTACAAAAAGTTAGTGTGAGGAAATTCATTATGGTAAAAACATGTTTGTCAACAGAGCCTTATCTACTTGGCACTTTCAGCACCCATGATAAATTCCTGCTTACAAGATTCAGATTTAATCAGTTTCAACATCTGCTTATCAGACCCAAAAAGGAGAGCTTCTGTAAACATCCTCTGTCCTGTGGCTGCAACGGTAAGTCACCACAGGACATGATGCATTTTATGTTCTTATGTAAATACTATGAATTCCCCCGTAAACGCTTTTTAATTGCTCTTTTAAAAGAAATGAATTTTAAACAGATACGACCAGCCTTTTTATACTTACAATTGCTATACAGCAACAGTGTCCTTCAAGTTCTTGAATTTTTAAAACTGGCTCTTAAACTGCGACTTGGCCTGGACCAATGACTGAATCACTGTATGTAATGATCACAGTTCTTTTATCCTCTGAATTTACAATGTAATTTGATGTATGTACTGTATGTTTTTATTGTACTTTTATGGTTGAAATATTACCGAATAAAGTCTGTTTTGATTTGATTTGACCACAGGACCACAGCACCTTGTTTGTCCGCCGGTCTAATGATGGCTTCTTGCTGGTTTTTCAGTGCAACTATGGCTTGTCTTTGATCTTTTGAGAGATTTGCTGGTGTAAATTGTCTCTTCTTCTCCAACGCGTTGAGCGAGGACAGCACTTTTTGCTCAAAGGTGATGATGTTTTTTGCCATATTATTGCTGGGTGGACAAAAGGATGATTTGTTTCTGAGGCCTGAGGCCTCCGTTTGTGGCTGGTTCATGGCATCTCTGAAGAACCATCTGAGTCGGATTTTTGCTAAAGAATTCGATCACTTCTAGTTTCACTTTGGTGAAGTCGATGCGTGTGTCAGGTACAAACGAGAGACCCAATTGCAACAGTTCTTCCTCCGCTTTAGTCAGGATTTTGGTGGAGATGTTGATAATGGAGGAATTTTTTATGACTTGTAGTTCCGCTTGCGCGTGGACATTTCCCATTGTGGCTGTTTGAATTTGCTCCGCTGATGCTGTTGGCCTTGTCCTAAAAAAGGACGTTTCTGTTGGTTTCTGTTGGATGACCCTTCCCCTGGATCTGATTCAGCTGATGACTCCGAAGAGGAGGTTTCAGAAAATGTAACAAATCTTTTTTTGGATCTGCCTTGGTAGGTGTTCAGATGTCTGGTAGATTCGGACCGAGTGTAAAAGTCTTCTTTGAGATACGGATATACCGTTTCCAGATTGAACGATTTTTTATCCTTTTCGAATTTCGATGTTTTGAAGTTTATGGTGTTATCCTTAAATGTTGTTATCTCCTTCTCGATCTTTTCAAGAAGTAATTTGGCTTCCGATTCTGTATGGTTATCTTTGATGTTCCTGTAGTTGTTCTTCGATTTCTTCAATCTCTTTTTGGCAGATTCTGTGGGCTGTTTCCACTGTATGTACCATGAGGTCCTGGCTGCACTTGGTACTGATGCAGCTGAACCCCTTCTTGTAGACTGGATCGTCGGTGAAGATGACGGGTACGTTTTTTATCTGTAAGCCCCACGGAATTGTTCCAGCCCTTAAGTTAGCAAGTAGAAATTGACCGTGTAGTTCCGTTCTGATGTGCTTCTTTTGTAACCTTAGGAGTTTGTCCGCCACGATTTGCTGCTTAGCCGTGCCGCTTAATGTGACCGTTGTAAAAAGTGTTGAGTCGGCAAGGAGTTTTTCAATATGCTCTTCACTGAATGATAGTGTGTCTTTTTCTGCCATACTTTTTATTCCAGGGACCTGGATTCTTTTAATGTAGATCTATGTTATAATTTAGACTGACTTGAAGCCGTACGGGTAAAGACCCGTTCTATGACAAGGGGAAACTGGGAAAGGCTCGGGTCCTGTCCCTTACCGGCCTGGACCACTATTCATGAAGTAAACAAACAAAGTGGCCGGACAGTTTGATTCTCTATAATCATTCACCAACTAGTTTGATTATTTACTAGGTTGGACAAACGTGTGTCTTGAATCACTTTTTTATTTTATAAAAAGGTTTAGAAAAAGTTTTTTCGGGCGTCAAAAGACACAACACAACATTTACAAAATTTACAAACAATACATTCAGTGAATTGAAAGCAACATAACACAAAATGTGAAGACTTAGACCAGAGAAATTCCAGCCACAACCTGTCTTTTCATATCGAGCGGGGTGCCGGACTCTAGCGCTTTCAAACGCCATAGAGAAGTAAGCCAATGCATTTAAATAGATTTTCTCTTTGTGAAAGTGGAATATCATGCTTTACTTATACGCCCGTCTTGTGTCTTAAACAGCGCACAAGCCCAGGCGGTGGCTGCCGCGTGTACACGCGTTCAGCGAGGGGATTAATGCCCGTTTAACAAAGGTAGGAACTAACATTGTTCTGACCGTTTTTTTAAAGATCACTAAGTTTTAACGGGGCTTATTAATAGATGCCCCCTGCTTTTTTCAGCTTTCCTGATTTGCACATCGAACAACTGATTTGTGCCGGCACCCTCCCCAGTAATCGCTACCTTTGCGCATCCTCGAGGTATGTCTTGGACGTTGTAGTTCTCAATTGTAGCGTAGTAGGGACACTGGAGGCATGATTTTAATTTGGATCTTTATACTCTTTTAATTGTAGGGAGTGATCTGAACCCCCAGCCAAAAAGGTACCTTTAATTTTTCAAGTGTGTGAGTCACCGCAAGAAGTTTATATCATTCAGCCCTTCTCTGATATTATTTTTGTAATTACTTCATAGTGACAACGACCCCCCAGTCCATGTCCTGAGGAGAACCCGTCAAACACAGTTGGATTTGAAACGCGTCGACGTCTTTACCTGCAAGATACCAATTATCTAAGGCTCAATAGGAATGTAACTAATACATGTGCAAATTGCTCAGCAGCTTTCGTGTAATTCCTATTTTGTAGACTTGGTGATAAATGTACTGTGTATCTGTTGCAGGTGGTAACAAGTAGGCTAGTATCCTATTCTGTTAGTCCACTTGTTCGTTCCATATTCAGGATTGGTGCCTCATAGATTGTTTAACCCGAGGCATAGCACAGTTGTCCATGCAAATTATTTGTTTGAATTTCTCTGGTCTAAGTCTTCACATTTTGTGTTATGTTGCTTTCAATTCACTGAATGTATTGTTTGTAAATTTTGTAAATGTTGTGTTGTGTCTTTTGACGCCCGAAAAAACTTTTTCTAAACCTTTTTATAAAATAAAAAAGTGATTCAAGACACACGTTTGTCCAACCTAGTAAATAATCAAACTACTTGGTGAATGATTATAGAGAATCAAACTGTCCGGCCACTTTGTTTGTTTACTTCTTGATTGAGTATCAGCCAGGACAGAAGGTATGGGTGGTGGAGCCAGTGGTCCAAGCAGCACTCTAAGACAAATGGTCTGGACCCCATACAATTCTTGAGAAAAAGGGAGAGGTTACCTACTTGGTGGACCTAGGAACTCGCAGGAGCCCCCACAGGGTGCTCCATGCCAACAGACTGAAGGCATATGTCAACAGGGAAGACATGGGCTTGCTCATGGCTACAGTTGAGGGACAGGAGGAAGAGAGTGACCCTCTCCCAGACCTGCTCACTCAGAACCCTGAGGATGGCTCAGTTGATGGTGTGGCCTTAGATGGCAGCCTCACTGAACATCAGCAACATGACTGTAGACAAGTTTTGCAGTCATACAGACATATATTCTCCATGACACCCAGTCAGACTAACTGGTGTACCCAAGTGGTGGACACTGGTGACAGTCTTCCTGTAAAAAGCAAGATTCACAGGCAACCTGACCACGTCAGGGACTGTATAAAGACTGAGGTGCAAAAGATGCTGGAATTAGGTGTTATTGAGCCTTCAGAGAGCCCCTGGGCTAGCCCAGTGGTTCTGGTCCCCAAACCTCACACCAACGATGGCAAGAGAGAGATGAGGTTCTGTGTGGATTACAGAGGACTCCATGCTGTCACCAGGACAGATGCACACCCTATTCCAAGGGCAGATGAGCTAATTGACAAGTTGGCTTCTGCCAAATATTTGAGCACATTTGACTTGACAGCTGGCTACTGGCAAATCAGGTTAGCTGAGGAGTCTAAAGCCAAGACTGCATTTTCTACCCCAGGTGGACATTATCAATTTGTGGTGTTGCCCTTTGGTTTGAAAAATGCACCTGCCACCTTCCAAAGGTTGGTGAATCAAGTCCTTACTGGGTTGGATGACTTTTGCGCAGCATATCTGGATGATATTGTTGTATTCAGCTCCACCTGGGAGGATCACCTGGTCCACCTGAAGGAAGTGTTTGAGGCTCTGCAAAAGGCAGGCCTCACTAGCAAGGCAACAAAGTGCCATATAGGGCAGAGTAAGGTTGTATACCTGGGCCACCTTGTAGGTGGAGGCCAAGTTCAACCACTGGAGAGTAAGATCCAGACCATCAAGGACTGGTCCCCTCAAACTACCCAGACTCAGGTCAGAGCTTTCTTGGGCCTGACTGGGTACTACAGGAAGTTTGTTAAGAACTATGGGTCCATTGTGACTCCTCTTAATGATCTGACATCCAAGAAGATGCCCAAAAAGGTTCAGTGAACAGTAAACTGTCAAAACGCATTTGATGACCTGAAGAAGGCCATGTGCTCTGCACCTATCCTGAAGAGACCTGAAGAAGGCCATGTGCTCTGCACCTATCCTGAAGAGTCCTGACTACTCAAGAGAGTTCATTGTCCAAACAGATGCTTCTGAGTTGGGAGTGGGAGCAGTGCTTTCACAGCTTAATGTAGATGGCCAAGACCAGCCCATTGCTTTTATTAGCAGAAGGCTGACCCCCAGAGAAAAACGTTGGTCAGCCATTGAGAGGGAGGCCTTTGCTGTGGTGTGGGCCCTGAAGAAGTTGAGACCATACTTGTTTGGCACTCACTTCAAGATTCAGACCGACCATAAGTCCCTCTTATGGCTTAAACAGATGAAGGGTGAAAACCCCAAACTACTCAGGTGGTCCATTTCCCTACAGGGGATGGACTTTACAGTGGAGCACCGCCCAGGGACTGACCATGGCAACGCAGATGGTCTCTCCAGGTACTTCCACTTAGAACATGAAGACACAACTGGTCAAGGTTAGTCTAATGTCCCTGCATTTGGGGGGGTTGTGTAGGATAGTAGGGTCTGCTATCCTATGGTCACCCCAAATTTTTGCTTTTTGCTTCACTGGTTTATCACTTAATGTGGCTGTGGGCCTGCTAATCAGACCCACAGTCTACTGTTCTCTCTCTAAATTACTGCCAATGCACTCTAGGTGCATTACGAATTGGAACTGGTTCACCTTATTGGCCCCTGTAACAGTGTACCCTAGGTACCCAGGGCATAGGTGTTTCCAAGGCCTACTAGGGGCTGCAGCACATATTGTGCCACCGCTGGCCTGGCCTCCATATTTGACACAACTGGCTGATCACTCAGCTGGGGTAAGTTGGTGTAATCACCTCTTGCTTAGATATAGTATCCCTATATCTAACCTTAACTGGACACATGTTAACCTATAAGCCATTCCTATGGAAGGCCCCTGCAATCCTGGGGGCAGAGTGCGTGGTTTCATGTGAGATGGTGCTCTAGCATGAGCTGAGCCTGTCTGCAGCTGTCAGGAACAACTCCCTTAGCTGTTCCGGGATATTGCCATACCATATACTTTTAACTGCATTATAATCCTCGCGGTTATATGCTAACTTTGGTTTGGCTTTATCAAAACATGTCGAGTAAGGTGTCATATGATTTGGAATACTATCCCTTCGACAGTTCTGTCGACGGGGATAGCAATCCACCCTTCTAGAGGGACACAACATGTACATAGCCTTAACCTCGGTTAAAGTTAACCAGAGCCTCAGCATCACAAAATGGATGCTGCCACCCCAGACACAAGTCTGACCTCCTGCTGCTGGGAGTCCTTCCAGGGAGGGAGGCTTGGAAAAAGGGTTTCCTGCCTTGGGAGGTGCGAGCATCACCCCAGACAGGATTTTGTGGATTGGGTAGGACAGGGCTGAATAGAATCAGACATGCCCGGGGCACACAAGGTGTCCCCGTGCATAAGCCAGTCCAAACCGGCCCTGGGACTTTCCAGACCCAGGCCTGGTGAGGAGCTGGAAAAAGGAAAGGGGGTGTAACCGCCCCCCTTCCTGGTTCCACCCAGAGGAGGGACCTAGCAGGTGATCCACCCCTCAGATTAGGAATAAGAGTGGGAGCAGTGCCATAGCACCTCAGATCATCCTGAAATCAACTTAAAACTAAGAAGACGACTGGACTTCGACATTCTGCTGCACAGAAGACTGAAGAGTATCTCCCTTGTGGCCTAGGAGTGGCCACCCTGTGAACACAGGCACCAACCAGCAACTCGACATCTGCTTTGCCGCCGCCTCCCACCGGAGCCCGAGACCAGAGCCTGACAAGACCCAGATTCCCAGTCTTCTCACAGTCCGATCCACAGTCCCTGCAAAGAAGGGACCCGTGGAGGCACCGAGAGACGTGGGACCAGACGTCTTGAAAGACCCCCGAGACACTGACTGCGCAGCACCCGAGGTACCCTCGATGCTGTGCTTTGGGGTTTTAGAAGCCCCACAACCGAGCAGCCCTTGCACAGAAGATCAGCCCCCCAGCATCTCCACGATCTGCGTGGGGCTCTTTTGCATCGTGCCACTCGACGCGCCATCCCGGCCACTTGCCATGTGGTCAGCAGCCATCTTGGCGACGAAACCTATAAACTACACTGCGGGTCTGGTTGCTCCAGACTTGCCCTCACTCCTGTAAAAGGGAGCACCCGCTCTGACCTTGCTGTTCCGAGTGATAAGCCTTTTTCAATTCCTGCGTGGCTTGCATTAGCCAAGGCCTGTTTGCTCCGATCAAGTTGCCGACACCACCATCAGCTAGAACCTTTGTGTGACAGCTTGTGACCGACGCCTGGATGTCCTCGACCTCTTCGTGTCCACGTGGCTGCAGAGAGAAGCTACACCTCATTGCCTGTTTGCACCCGACATCGCCTGGTTCCAATCAGGTTCCACGGTAGTCACTGGCTATTGACTTTGAACATTTTCCCCTCTGCTTTCAGGTCTTCACCACTTCAGATCCACCCTTGGCTCCACCGGAACTCTTCACATCGAGCCGCCGGCAGCATCTTCAGCTCCAAGCACCATCGACCAGCGTGACGAAACCTGACACTACTTCGACCCTATGCACCCGCGTCCTGTGGGTGAGGTAACTCAGCAACGCCGGTGTTCCCACACTGGTACACACCTCTAGTGTCTGTGTCTTAAGTTTCACTCCTCTAGGTCACTCGGAAGGTTCCTAAATAACTAACTTTGTAACTTTTATGCACCATAGACAATGCATTGGTTACTGCGTGCACTTTAAACACTGCACCCGAGTCCCGCGGGCCTTTCCCGACGTAGTCACTGCTAGTCCCTATCAGCTCCAGTGATTCCCAAGGCCCTAGGCCTGTTCCCTTTTCAATTGGTATCTCTTATACCACTTTCTTAGTATATGGTTTAGGTGGCCCCTAGGGCTCACCCATATTGTGCAACTTTTGTGTATTTTAACTGTGTTTTATTTTAACGCTTGTGCTTCTGTGCTCATAAAGAGTATAGGGGATATTTGTAGTTAATACATATATATATATGTTCAATATATATCTTTGTGGTGTCCTTTCATTTGGTATTCAAGGGGGTTGTATATGGTAAAACAGCTTGCTTCACATGCCTTTCAGAGTTTAGCCTAAGACTGCTTTGTCCACGCTACCACTAGGATAGCTGGTCTATAAGGATGACTTACAACCAATCATCATAAGGGTTGCTTGGCATGGTACAAGGTGATCACTAGAATTAGTGAGCATCACATACCAGGCCAACTTCTCACAGTGCCAACCTTACATCTGAGAAAATCTCCAGAAGTCATTTTCAGCAAAATCCAACGTGCCCCAAGTCATCATTATCAAGACAGAGCTCTTCACAAGGTTGCCCTCTCCCAAGTACAAAGGAATTCCAGTGCCTTCTAGAACTGATCACAACAGGGCATCCCACAGACAAAAAGCATGTGCGATGCAATAGGTTTTGCATATACGCAAATTTGAACTATTCACATTGTAAATAACAATGCCTTTTCTTTCTGTTTTGGTTTTTAAACATAAATATAAGGCATTGTCATTTACAATGCCAATAGCTTAAACTCGTGTAAATGCGAAACCTATTGCATTGCAAATGCTTGTTATTCATACCTCTGCTCTTCCAGTCGTCCACTGAGTAGTAGTTCCACTACACCTTAACAATGCTGGGCGAGTAGAAGGCACAGCATAAACAGGAGTATCTAAAGCTTCACTGGCCCCTGACTAACTGAAGCCATTAATGAAACCCCTTAGCCTTAAAGATGAAAGTGGCATTGCAGAGGCAGCTAGTAACACTCACTGAGCAGTGCTGCTGCACACAAGAACGATCCATGAGAAGAGCAGTGAGTGAAAGAGGAGGCCCAGTAAATGCTGTCACCGGCCCATTATCATTCTATATGTGATAATTAGCCAACATACAGAATGATAATGGGCCTGATAGCAGTCTGTGCCAGGTCGGGGTGGGGCTGCCTCAGGCCACTGATCACAGCAGGAGCGTGAGCTGGCCCCTGCTGTGACAGATACAGGACTCTCAGACAGCTTGCAGGGGGCAGCTGAAATTACGCGCAAAAGGCGTCCGTGAAAGAATCCTTCACGGACAATGGACAAGAGGCCCAAATTACGGGCAGTCCGTGAAATTTATGGACGGTTGGTCACCCTAACACACACACAACACAGTGGGTGTGCGCTCTGTAAATCTCAAGGCAATGTGTATGTTCCCAAGGTGTTAGAACTGGCCTTTTCTGGTTGGCTAAGGCTGACGCCAAAGCTAGGCAGAAACCACCATTCTAGTCAGGGCAAGGGAGTCACACGCAAAGATAACCCCTGCTCACCCCTGGTAGCTTGGCACAAGCCGTGAAGCTAAACTCGGAGGCAATGTGTAAAGCATTTGCGCCAGCACACAACAGCAACAACATACTAGGGACACCACAAAAGGAACTCCACACAAGGTTATTATAAAATAACTTTTGTATTGTAAAAACACATCAGATAGGATCACACAAAATACATAGTGCCAACTGGCACGGGCAATATTCATAAGGGATTATGTACAGGACAGGGCCACATGGGCCACTGTCAGAATCAGATATAGCACTTTTAGAACTTAGAAGAAGTATAGCACAAGATAACAGTTATAAAATACATCCAGTAACTACTGGGAACAGGTACCAGGACCTCACTAGGACCACCTGTACTAAAAAGAACAACCACCTAAGTATCACACAGCATTTAGGGGTATAAGCACAACACATTACACATGATGCATGAAAACACATTCAGCGGTGTAGTAGAGAAACACATGATGCATAAACCTACACATTCAGCGGTGTTCAGAACAAAGCACATGATGCAATAAAATACATTCAGGGGTGCAGCGCAAGAAGACACATGATGCCTAAAACATTCAGAGGTGCAGCGCAGGGAAAAGGAAGACACATGATGCCTTAAAACATTCAGAGGTGCCAGAACAATACAATAGAGCAAAAACACATGATGCCTAAAAACATTCAGAGGTGCAGGAATAACACATGATGCAAGAAAACACATTCAGAGGTGCAATAACCATACAATTGCGCAAAACTTACATAAGCCACCACCAGTGTCAGTCCCTAGGCCAACTGGCCTTGTTGGGGCTGAGACGCCCTGTGTCCAAATATCAGGGCGTGCTGCCATGCAGCGACAGTCCAGGGTGCGCCACTGGCGCAAAACCTAAACGTTGCAGGTGCCCACTACTTGCTGGGCACCTGGGAACACTCACAAGGGCCTAAACGCTGCAGCTGGCACTAAGTGCTGCGCAGCTGTGACTGGCCGGGCACCTCTGTGCCATCTCTTTCCCTCTCAGGGACTCGCTCTCCATCTTGCGCCTAAACGGAGCAGCTGCCCACTAATTGCTGGGCAGCTGGAGACAAACTGCGACGGGGCCCTCTCTGGCCCTTAGGCGCAAAATGCGCCCACTGCTGGAGCCACACAGGCTCTAAAAACACACGTTGGAGCCACACAGGCTCTTAACCAAATATGCTCCCAGACGCTGTGCCTACACAGGCACCGACCTGCGCCCCCATGGAGCCTCTCAGGGCTCTATACAAAGAAATGCCCCCACGAGCCTCTCATCAGCTCGTAAATGCAGCTGCCCTCAAGAGCCTCACTGGGCTCTAAATAACAATGTGCCCCCTAGAGCCTCCGTGGCTCTAAACACAATCTGGGCCCTGAGCCTCTCGGGGCTCGATCATCAAACTGCCCCCTGAGCCTCAACAGGCTCTCCACACTGTAGAGGAGGGGCGGGCACCGGCAATGTGCCCCGACGCCCTCCTCCCCGATACTCCACTACGGGCGTCACTCACCGGCTTCTGGAGGCTGTGGTGGCAGGTCCTCCTCAGAGCTGCGGCCGGGGCAGGCACGGCACTGTGCCTCGCGCCCCTCCTCTCTTTCCTGTGGGCGGTCCGGGGCTCTCCGTTGCTGCCGCAGGCCTCTTCTCTCTTCTTCTCCGGGGCTCCCTCAGCACAGGGGAGCCCAGCTACAGGACGCCACACTTCCGGTCTCCCTCCATCGCATGGGAGACCGGCAGCGAACAAAACAAGGCTTCCCCCTCTGCCACACAGCTCACGGAACCACGAGGAGGCGGGGTAGGCTCCCGACCTCCTCTCTCCACCACTTCCGGTTGTTTCTGTCGTCCCGCCCCCAGCCTGCTTGACTTCCGGTTCGGGCGGCGGCAGGGACGATCTCGCCGTAATTTACTGGGTAAAGCGCCAGGTGGGCACCGGCCAAATGAAATAAATAAATAAACGGGGTGGCACCCGTAAATAATTAAATACATGGGGAATAAAAGCTCTACCAAGCGCTAGCGAGACAACAAGGTCCCCGTCGAAATAAAGCGCTCCCAGGCGCTTAGAGCAGGAATAAAGCGCTTTCAGCGCTTAGAGGCACAAAAAGTCCAGCAGCAAAGTCCCTCTTGACCTGCAGCAGTCCAACAGGAATCCAGGGCAAAGCAAAGTCCTTCAGGAGTCCAGGGGCTGGGCAGGGCCCAGGGATTACCCTGGGCCCAAGCAGCAGCACGCCCCTGGCAGATTCAAGTCAGCAACAAGAACCAATTGGAAGGGGACACAGCCCCTTCTTATACAGAAAAAAGTCTTTGAAGTCTTTGTGCAGGCAGTGTGAGAACCAGATAGAACTGGTTATAGGGAACCCTCTTCAATGTCAGGGACAGAGGTGACAGTCGCCCAGCGGGAGGTGGAGCCAGCATTGTGGTCAGGCAGGCACAGCCCTGGTCACTCCCAGGTGCCATCTCCTCCCACTTCCCTGGAAGCAGATGCAGCCTTTCATCCACGGGCTGACTCAGACAACCTCCTGGGGCTCCCCAGCCCCTGTCAACCTCAAACTAGACTGTCAATCCACAAGCAGGCCCAGGCACTCCTGGACCAGGCTCAACACCAATCACATGCCAGACACAAATTACACAAATATGCCAACTTCTAAAAGTGACACTTCTACACTAGACACAGTCATGCCGCATATATCATTTCGTAGCATTCAATCTCACAAGTTTGTACATATCAAACTCGACCCTGCACTCCCCACACATCAGGAACTACCATGGGCATACATATTCCCCATTCATTCCCATGGGAGGGCAGGTCACTCACCACACATACACAGAGAGCTCAAGCACTTTACAATGTACCACAGTGAAAAAGTGTGCAGAGGCCTAAAATCACAAACACCAGGTCACAGAAACAGGCTAGGAAAAAGCAAAAAGTCTCGGGGTGAACCTGCCAAAAGGGCCGGGTCCAACACAACCCCCTTCCAGCCAAAACGCAGGGTAGACCAATCACTCCACTGATGGGCTTCACTGCTTTGGGCGACAAAACACGGACACCTTCCGGTTCTACACCACTCTGAACCCACATGGTTTCCTCTAAACAATAACTCTCTGACACAACTAGCATACCCCACTGGTACTCCCTAGTCATCCATGGCCAAGACCAGGCCCTAGGCCATCCAAATATCACAGGTCCTAACCAATCCACAGAGCGGGGGCAGTAACCCCTGGCACACAATAGCCATTCTCCACTCTCTCTCAGTGTAGCTACAACTACCACTGAGGGTCCACACCCCCAGGCTGACCAGAGGTCACGGGCAAGAATGCCCCACCCTACCTCTACTTCTGGGTTTCCGCCCCCTCACAGAGAAGCACTCACCAGAACACAATTCTCCTACCAGATCAGGACCTCACTCCATCACTGGTTTACCACCTGGAAACTATTTCACTCCTGAGGTACAAAGCACACAGCACAGTTCCTCTTCAAGCAGGTGGGGGGACACAGCACACATCAAAGTCCCCTTTCAAGCAGGTGGGGGGACACAGCACACAGCAAAGTCCCCTTTCCTCTTCCTTAGTGGAAACAACAAACTGCAGGTGAGCCCCAGATCACACAGCAAGGGCAGCCCCCTCAGTCTCTTCAGCTGATCCACTTTGGTAGAAATTCCTCTTGACCTGGAAGCTTCCTAATTTCCCAACCTAGGATCTAAACCCTCAAGTTGCACCGGGGTCAGAAGTACACCGTCCCTCTGCACCCCCTTCCAGAGTTCTGCACCCTCCCACCTTGGAGCGGTACCCCTAGAAGCCAAAACCGGTCAGGACACTGAGTACAGATGCCCTTCCCTCCAGGTCAGGCTGAACCTGAACCTGGCCTCCCCCCTCCTCGGGGAATGACCTCCAGAGGCCCCACAAATGGTCAAGCACTCTAGACGGTCAAATGCTCAGCGAGCCAGGACTTCTGCACCCTCCACTAGGAGTGGTACTGCCCAACACTAGGACCGCCGGAGTTCTGGTTACAGACACTCCCCGTCCTCTAGACACAGGAAGATCCTCCTCAAATGACCTGTATGTACAGCCTAGGCCCCTGACCTGGCGCTCCCTTAGGGAACCCTCCAGGTCCTGAGATAGGGTTTCGGGCCAACGTGGGACACACCGTCCCACACTCACTCCGCCTCCACTGAGACAGGGCGTGAGCCCTTACACCCCTACCATACTACTGGGACCTAGCTGGGTTACACATGAACCTCTTCACCTACACAGGATCATCAGATACACAAGCCACTACTTTTAGGTTCACTTCCTAATGCCTCTGCAAGACATCTAGCACACCGCCAGACATCCACCTTCTTGTCCAGTGCCTCTGCAGGACCTCCTGCACACCACCAGAGGTACACCTCACGTGCAAGCTCCTTAAAAAAAAAATCACACCAACTCCTCCAGTTCAAGACACCACTCATCCACACACTCCCCCTCCAGACTGGTGAGACAGTTCCTCTCTGCCTCTGACTCACAACCTGTACCCCTCTTACTGAGCACCAGGCACCATAATCTGGGAACTGGGAAATGGGACTTCACACGCACTGGACACATTTAGGCTGCCACCACTGGATCCTACCATACTGTGGAATCCAGACAAACACACTACACTCAGGCGATAACCACCCTCCTGAGCTAGTAATTTCTCCTCCACACTCCCTCTCTTCCATCTACCCACACAGGGACAGGAACAGGATTGGGCACAGGACCCAGCAAGGGATTCCTAATATATGGGAACCTCCCCCTCTACTGGCGCCCCGCCCTGTCACTTTCTCTCATCTGCCACTAAACATAAAGTGCAGAAACACATTTGAAAATGACACTCTTGAGGAAAAACAAAAATCCAAAACAATAATCCCAAACATGTGACTATCTATAATCTGCAGAGTTTTGTAATGTAGCCAGCTGTCGCTGTGGCACTGCGCAAACACAAGTCCAAATCCGCACCGCTGACCAACAATGTTAGAACTGGCTATTTCTGGTTGGCTAAGGCTGACGCCACAGCTAGGCAGAAACCACCATTCTAGTCAGGGCAAGGGAGTCACACAATCAAAGAGGGATGTAAGGGGAAAGAAAAGGCTATATAGGGCAGCCCCCCACTCAAAGAATATGAAACAGAAAACCCTATTCAGCCTGCATGGTTTGGATCTCAAACTCTGTAACTAATGGGGCCACACCTCATATTGGCTCACCAAGAAAAAATTAAAAAATTAAATTTAGCCAGTGCTGTGTTACAGGTCCGGACATGCCTTAGGATATAAAAATATAGATGTGCACAGGATCACCCACATAAAGAAAAAATGTGAGAAAGCAAGGAAAGTACCTCACGGACGTAACACCCGAGGGGGTTCCCGGTTTGTTTAATCACCGGTATACCCACTTCTCATCATCGGTTACTTTCCTTGCTGGGAGGATGAAACAAGTGCAGAAAGAATATGCACGAGAGAGAATAGAGAAAGAAACAGACAAGGAGTGTACAAATACACTGCCTAGTAGGACAGAGAAGAGTGCTCAAAAGAATAACACATACCTACACCCAACAACCAACAAATATAAAAAAAATGTGAGGTTTGGCTGGCTGAATCAGTTTTATTCTGGTGTTGCCAAACTTCACCATTAAAAAATGGTTAAATTGTTACCATTTATTTCGTGACTGGACCGACATGTTTCATTGCCTTGTCATTGGCAATTTCGTCAGGGCAAATAGTTGGGTCTCTATTCATAATCCTCCATTTTTCATATGAGGACCTGTACACATACACACATTAAAAACAGAGCACAGCAGTGGTCAATTGGTGAGTCAATAAAAGAGGCTCTAGCACACCACAAACTACCCCATCGCCGGTGGCTGCAAGTCGCTATAGTTACCTTATGCTCGAGAATGGTAATCGTACCGTCGAGCATCAAAAGACGGCGTGTCAAAGATCACGAACCGTCACGGAAACTCCTAGGTGTGAGTAACCTGTGCAGAAAACATACAACGTTGCCATGTCATGCATAATGATGTATTCAAGGTAAATTCTGGTGTTGTCCGGGTGTACTAGTGAAGTGAGGGGATGGAAGAGTATTCCTATGCCGCTGTCACCCATATGTGCCCTCTGCCACTGAATTGCACAATGGTGACAGCAGCCGCCACCGTCATTTAAAGGCGGAAAAGTATTCTGACTGCCAGTATTACGAAATGTGCAGCGTAAAAAATACAGGATGCTAACTTGCCAGCAAGTTCCAAGTGATAGTATGGTTGCCCGGACCAAACCATCTCACCTCATAGGATCCCGGCTCACCTGCAATATAATTATAAATGTGCGCCTACCTCTCGTAACGTGCACCAGAGCGGCAGGGTCCTACCGGTGCTGACATGGCTTTAAAAGATTCGGGCCAAGACCGAGTGCACCCGCTTAGAATAAGTATAGCCAAGATAACCCCTGCTCACCCCCTGGTAGCTTGGCACGAGCAGTAAGGCTAAACTCGGAGGCAATGTGTAAAGCATTTGCGCCAGCACACAACAGCAACAACATACTAGGCACACCACAAAAGGAACTCCACACAAGGTTATTATAAAATAACTTTTGTATTGTAAAAACACATCAGATAGGATCACACAAAATACATAGTGCCAACTGGCACGGACAATATTCACAAGGGATTATGTACAGGACAGGGCCACATGGGCCACTGTCAGAATCAGATATAGCACTTTTAGAACTTAGAATAAGTATAGCACAAGATAACAGTTATAAAATACATCCAGTAATTACTGGGAACAGGTACCAGGACCTCACTAGGACCACCTGTACTAAAAAGAACAACCACCTAAGTATCACACAGCATTTAGGGGTATAAGCACAACACATTACACATGATGCATGAAAACACATTCAGCGGTGTAGTAAAGGGAAACACATGATGCATAAACCTACACATTCAGCGGTGTTCAGAACAAAGCACATGATGCAATAAAATACATTCAGGGGTGCAGCGCAAGAAGACACATGATGCCTAAAACATTCAGAGGTGCAGCGCAGGGAAAAGGAAGACACATGATGCCTAAAAACATCCAGAGGTGCCAGAACAATACAATAGCGCAAAAACACATGATGCCTAAAAACATTCAGAGGTGCAGGAATAACACATGATGCAGGAAAACACATTCAGAGGTGCAATAACCATACAATTGCGCAAACCTTACATAAGCCACCACCTGTGGCAGTCCCTAGGCCAACTGGCCTTGTTGGGGCTGAGACGCCCTGTGTCCAAATGTCAGGGCGTGCTGCCATGCAGCGCCAGTCCAGGGTGCGCCACTGGCGCAAAACCTAAACGTTGCAGGTGCCCACTACTTGCTGGGCACCTGGGAACACTCACAAGGGCCTAAACGCTGCAGCTGGCACTAAGTGCTGCGCAGCTGTGACTGGCCGGGCACCTCTGTGCCATCTCTGTCCCTCTCAGGGACTCGCTCTCCATCTTGCGCCTAAACGGTGCAGCTGCCCACTAATTGCTGGGCAGCTGGAGACAAACTGCGACAGGGCCCTCTCTGGCCCTTAGGCGCAAACTGCGCCCACTGCTGGAGCCACACAGGCTCTAAAAACACATGTTGGAGCCACACAGGCTCTTAAACAAATATGCTCCCAGACGCTGTGCCTACACAGGCACCGACCTGCGCCCCATGGAGCTTCTCAGGGCTCTATACAAAGAAATGCCCCCACGAGCCTCTCATCAGCTCGTAAATGCAACTGCCCTCAAGAGCCTCTCTGGGCTCTAAATAACAATGTTCCCCCTAGAGCCTCCGTGGCTCTAAACACAATCTGGGCCCTGAGCCTCTCGGGGCTCGATCATCAAACTGCCCCCTGAGCCTCAACAGGCTCTCTACACTGTAGAGGAGGGGCGGGCACCGGCAATGTGCCCGGACGCCCTCCTCCCCGATACTCCACTACGGGCGTCACTCACCGGCTTCTGGAGGCTGGGGCGGCAGGTCCTCCTCGGATCTGCGGCGGGGGCAGGCACGGCACTGTACCTCGCGCCTCTCCTCTCTTTCCTGAGGGCGATCCGGGGCTCTCCATTGCTGCTGTGGGCCTCTTCTCTCTTCTTCTCCAGGGCTCCCTCAGCACAGGAGAGCCCCGCTACAGGACGCCACACTTCCGGTCTCCCTCCATCGCATGGGAGACCGGCAGCGAACAAAACAAGGCTTCCACCTCTGCCACACAGCTCACGGAACCACGAGGAGGCGGGGTAGGCTCCCGACCTCCTCTCTCCACCACTTCCGATTGTCTCTGTCGTCCCGCCCCTGGCCTGCCTGACTTCCGGTTCGGGCACCGGGCGGCGGCAGGGATGATCTCGCCGTAATGTACGGGGTAAAGCGCCGGGTGGGCACTGGCCAAATGAAATAAATAAATAAACGGGGTGGCACCCGTAAATAATTAAATACACGGGGAATAAAAGCGCTACCAAGCGCTAGCGAGACAACAAGGTCCCCGTAGAAATAAAGCGCTCCCAGGCGCTTAGAGCAGGAATATAGCGCTCTCAGCGCTTAGAGGCACAAAAAGTCCAGCAGCAAAGTCCCTCTTGACCTGCAGCAGTCCATCAGGAATCCAGGGCAAAGCAAAGTCCTTCAGGAGTCCAGGGGCTGGGCAGGGCCCAGGGATTCCCCTGGGCCCAAGCAGCAGCATGCCCCTGGCAGATTCAAGTTACCAACAAGAACCAATTGGAAGGGGACACAGCCCCTTCTTATACAGAAAAAAGTCTTTGAAGTCTTTGTGCAGGCAGTGTGAGAACCAGCTAGAACTGGTTATAGGGAACTCTCTTCAGTGTCAGGGACAGAGGTGACAGTCGCCCAGCGGGAGGTGGAGCCAGCATTGTGGTCAGGCAGGCACAGCCCTGGTCACTCCCAGCTGCCTTCTCCTCCCACTTCCCTGGCAGCAGATGCAGCCTTTCATCCACGGGCTGACTCAGACAACCTCCTGGGGCTCCCCAGCCCCTGTCACCCTCAAACCAGACAGTCAATCCACAAGCAGGCCCAGGGACTCCTGGACCAGGCTCACCAGCCAATCACACGCCAGACACAAATTACACAAATATGCCAACTTCTAAAAGAGGCACTTCTACACTAGACACAGTCATGCCACATATATCATTTCGCAGCATTCAATCTCACGAGTTTGTACATATCAAACTTGACCCTGCACTCCCCACACATCAGGAACTACCATGGGCATATATGTTCCCCATTCATTCCTATGGGAGGGCAGGTCACTCACCACACATACACAGAGAGCTCAAGCACTTTACACTATACCACAGTGAAAAAGTGCACAGAGGCCTAAAATCACAAACACCAGGTCACAGAAACAGGCTAGGAAAAAGCAGAAAGTCTCGGGGTGAACCTGCCAAAAGGGCCGGGTCCAACACAAGGCATATGTGTGAACTACCCCTCACTAATCTACACAGTTCAGAGATCTGCTCCACTTCACAACAGTTGACCTGTTGAATACTTTTGCTGTGAAATACATACACTTAGATGCGAGCACGCCCGCTACATTTCTTGAAAACCCACACATAATAGCACCTCAATCAATGTGCGTTGTCAATGAAGCCCTCACACCATGTGAACGTCCTCTGGATCAAACCAGACAATGGTTATTTTATGCCAACTGTGTTAAAAGAGAACTCATCACTGGTCCACCATGTGACACAAACAGAAGAGCACTGATTTTGAAATGCAAGTACAACTTTTTTCTCTCCCAGTGACACGACACTCCTTGACGCGCTCTGAGAAGGAATATTACCACTGACTGTTTGAAAAGTGACGGTAAAGAGTCCACATAATCCCCAGTGCATGAATCTTCATGGCTGGCAGGCACTGTCTTGAGTTAGAAAAGATGAAAGACCAAGGTGGGTGACCTGAAAAGGTTCTCTGTGCACGACGTGAATACAGCAGGACAAAACAACCCCCACTTCCAAGGCACTCACCAGTGGCTCTTTGGAATGGCTGGGGCCCGCTCAGATTATGCACTCCCATTACAAATCCCGCATGATTGGCCGGCCTGCTGCCTTACAATTTTTTTCATTGTGCACAGCCTTAGCGGGCAGCAACCATTGGCTTTTGAGCATAAAGAATGGAGCTCAGGCAAGCCAGCCCCACCAGTGCCCTTGCCAACGAACAGCCTGGACATGCTCAATTGAACATGTGAACACTTATTTGATACAAGTGGGTAAGTAGTGTGAGCCTCACTACTTCCACATCCTCATTCTACATCGTTATGGGACTACTAGTTATATCTGGTGTGTGCAAGTTTTCTAGCCAAACCATTGTGGCTTTTATTTCCTTATCAACTTATTGTGTACGCTGCACAATGCGACTACTTCACGATGTACAGCTCAGAATGACAGTGTTTTCAGTTGTGCATGGTCTCAATGCTTTCAGCTATGCTTGACTGTATAAGTTTTACTTAAAGCGTTGTGGACATTGGAGTAAAAACAGTTTTCCCAGCGACGTTAGTAAAACTTTGCTTTTTGGAATGCGGACCGTGCTTGTTACGCTCTGGTGTCTCTTCGGTGGACTTGGTTGTAAATCTGGGCAACAACAACCATTTCGGGGGGCAATCACATTTGGTGGAGCAGTATTAAAAGGGGTTTGGGCTTGCACTATGGAGGGTGAAGGGGGCACAGAATGATATGGCTTCTGGGAAATTTTGGGGGGCTATCCTTAGATTTTATTGCTCCACTCCTCCCTTATGGGGTGCATCCCAAAAAGGATAGGGGCAACAGGTAGGATTGGGTGTGAACATGTTTGTGACAGTTTAAATTACCAAACACTAGGGTAGCACCATACAATCCTACTGCGGTTATGGTATTGAAAGGTACAACAAGGAGCATGTGGTGGTATTTTTGCAGGCGGGGCTCCCCAATATTTTACTGCCTATCCTCCCCTCCATGCGGTATGTTATAGGGACCCTTGGGAATATTATATTGCAAACAAACAGTATAAAGATTCCTGTTATGAAATCTGAGAGCCCTAACATTTGCTAAATAAAGCGGGGGCAGTGGAGCAGACGAATGGGGCAGGGCGAGGGTACCTGTAGCAATTGGTTGGATGGGTCATAGAGAATAATCATGGCTTGCAAATCTTCCAGGGCCCGATTCACAGAACTAACTTAAGACAAAATCCTAAACTTACTACCACTTTCGTATTCACAGAAGGCACTTACTCATTTTGGTATTCACAGAAGACACTTACTCATTTTGGTATTCACAGAAGTTAGGACTCCTAACTTTAGGACACCTAAATGCCTTCTGTGAATACCGAAAGTCTTAAAATTAGGATTTTTCTCAGTTTAGTAGTAATAATGTTAGGACTCCTAACTTTAGGACTTCTAAATGCCTTCTGTGAATACCGAAAGTCTTAAAATTAGGATTTTTCTCAATTTAGTAGTAGTAAAGTTAGGACTCCTAACTTTAGGACTTCTAAATGCCTTCTGTGAATACCGAAAGACTTAAAATTAGGATTTTTCTCAGTTTAGTAGTTGTAAAGTTGAGAAAAATCCTAATTTTAAGACTTTCGGTATTCACAGAAGGCATTTAGGAGTCCTAAAGTTAGGAGTCCTAACTTTACTACTATTAAACTGAGAAAAATCCTAATTTTAAGACTTTCGTATTCCCAGAAGGCATTTAGGAGTCCGAAAGTTAGGAGTCCTAAATTTACTCTTTATATAATTGAGAAAATAGAGAGAGAAGACATTACTGCATATCTTCATAGTAACTTGACGTTGCACCAGCCTCATCAATTATTAATTTATTGATATTATTCTTTGCTCTATCGGCTTTTATCTTCCAAGCTAAGGTAGCACTTGCTCTTTCACCATATTCATAATTTTCCATTCTATGTACCTCTCATTGGGCTCTGACTTTTTCTTCCAACTTAGTTCTGTACTCAGAGCGAACTCGATCTAGGTCTTTAAGAATTAAAGGGACTGCCTCAGGTTGACAGTGCATCCTTGCATTTTCCAGTCTGGATATCTCCATTTCCATTTTTTGAAATTTCAGCCTATCTTCCTTGTTTTTAGAGGATATCAGACTGTGGAACACCCGCGAAGGTAGGCCTTAAAGGCATCCCATATATAGTCAGGAGACGTTGACCCTACGTTATCTAAAAATAACCTGGCAATTAATTCCTTAATGTTGCTAATTGGCTCTTGATTGAGCAACATATCTCTATTTAACGTCCACCGAGGAAGGGGTTTAAATTTGCTACCAATATATACAAAAGTTATAGGGGCATGATCCGAAAGGATACATGGAAGACTAGAGATATCCACCCACCACGTTTTCCAAGCCCATTCTGTCGGTGAGGATATAATCGAGTCTCGAGGAATGGCCGTGTTTTTTGCTAAAATAGGTGAACCCAGATCCCGTTCCCTCCTTGACTTCCCAAACATCCACCAAGCCAAGGTCATGGATCATGTTGATTATTACTCGCCGTGTACGCGGTGCCACCACATATTTACTGTGATTAGACCTGTCTCGAGCGGGATTAAGAAGTACATTAAAATCACCCCCGATTATTACTGGGGTTGAAACCTCTATCAATTTGGCCTGTACTTTGAGAAGGCAAGCGGGGTCGTCTATATTAGGACCATAGTAGGATAACAGGGCGAGTTTGGTCTCCCCCAAGACTGCCCGCACCAGGATCCACCTACCAGAACAGTCAGTTGAGACAGACTTGATGGTACTACTGACTCCCTTTCTTATCAGGACAGCTACCTCCTTATTGTGTGTCGTATGTTGAGAGCAAAGAAAATGCTCTATCCATTTATATTTACTAAAGACGTCCTTGGTTTCTAAGTAACTTAGATGTGTTTCCTGTATAAGAAAGACCTGTGCAGCCGACTGTTCAAGATATTTCATAACCAGCCGCTGTCGTCTGCTGCACCGCAACCCGTTGACATTCCATGAGATACATTTTATCTTTGTACCAGTCATTTTTTGCTGCCAACCCCTTTCTCCCTCCTAGATCTAATGGCCCGGACTAACATATTTAGTTTTACAAAAAAATAAACAGGGCAGGAGGACATTATTTTTAGTTTTTTCCCACTGCGACCCCACCCGTGCACCCCTCTGCCCTTCCCACCCCTCTAACCCATTGTGACCCCTCCAACCCACTATCCCCCTGGGGAACCCTCCCTTTTCTCTTTGGCATACACCCTTGGTCAGAGCCCCCTCCCGGTGTGTGGCTACAGAGAAAGAAAAGAAGAAAAAAAAGGAAAGAAAAAAATACGATATACAGAACCACGCTAAGTGGTGCCAGCCTCAGCTCTTCGCTCTTTAAAGTAGAACATTTGATTACTCTATTAAGAATCTATATGCACCATCATATTTATACTTTGCTAACAGCTCCTCCTCCCCCACTGCCGCGATCTGTGTTCCCCCCCTCCTCCTCCCTTTCTGATCTTATCTATTAGAAAATCCACCTCCTCCAAATGGCGTATATTGTACATATGGTTATCCCACATAATAAGTAGGGATGCGGGAAATCTTAGCTGAGTCTTGGCGCATAGTTGGTTCAATATAGCCATCCTTTTGCCCAGTTCCCACTGCCTTGTGGCTGTTCAATGGGACACATCTGACCAGATGGAAAAGGAGAATGGAGTGGAGGTCGAGTTACATTTTAGTTGACAAGCTTTTAGGGCAAGGGATAGGATACTCCCTTTGACAGAATAAGTTAGGAAATTTACAAGTATTTTCCTAGGGCGGTCTTTTTCAGTAGATCTTCTAAATGGGTCGCGATGGACCCTTTGAATGTCGACAAACAGTTCCAAATCTTCATCTGAAGGTTTTAATACATGTGTCTTCAAAAGGGAGACTACAAAGTTCTTAATATCACTTCCCTCAATATCTTCCGGGGCATTCAATAATTTCAAGTTATTTTTTCTAGAGTGGTTCTCAAGCCGCTCAATATCATCTTTTAGTTCATGATTCTGCTGGATCAGCTTATTCATCGTGAGGGAGGAAGCGCTTATAGATTCCTTAATTTTTGGTATCTCAGCTTCAAGCACGTCAGTTCTCTGTGAAACTTCCTCGACCCTTAACGATAGAAGATCGCATGAGGCTCGAATGGCCTCTTGATTAGCCTCTGAAGTTGTGAATCTCCTGCCAATATCATCGAATCTCCTGCCAATATCATCCCGTAAACTCAACAAAATATCAGCCAGCGTCACAGGGATAGAAGTATAGGGCAGCAGAGGTATACCAGGGAGAGTTTTAGGAGTATCAGGAGTATCAGAATGAATATTTGTGGAGGTAGCTGAGGGCCCGGCTAATTATATAAAGAGGATGCTGTACCAGATACTGACCGTATTCAAGCATGGTTAAATAATAAAGCTTTACCACTATTGATTAGGGATAGCCAAGAGATGCAAGAAAGGCCGATCACTGAAGAAGAAATCAGGCTCCACATTAAAAAGATCAAGAATAATAGGGCTGCAGGGACAGATGCCCTTAAAGGAGAAGTCTATAAAGTTTTGGATGAGATAATTATACCTAGACTACATGAGCTATTTAATTATATTTATATATTAGAGGGGGGAATCCCTCCATCCTGGAAAGAAGCAACAATTGTGCTCATATTAAAACCTGGAAAGAACCCACTAAAGGCAGATTCCTACAGGCCAATCTCCCTGCTAAATGCAGATTATAAGATCTTCACTAGCATCTTGGCAGGGAGATTGGTCAAGGTGGTACCGCAGGTAATAGGAATAGATCAAAAGGGGTTCACTCCAGGACGATATATACAAGAACAGACCCTACAATTAATAGGATGTATAGAACTAGCAGTAGCACAGGCAGAGCCTCTGGCGGTGGCCGCATACGACGCAGCTAAGGTGTTCGACCGCGTCAGTTGGATCTTCCTTTGGGAAATCCTCAGAGCAATGGGCTTTGGCCCAATATTTATAAGAACTTTAGTTAAATGTTATGAAGGTGCTTCTGCCACTTTTCTCCTTATTGGAATACTAACACCGAGGTTTGAAATCCAGAGGGGTACACGTCAGGGGTGTCCTATTTCACCCCTGTTGTTTGACATATATATTGAACCCCTGGCTCAAGCTCTTAGACTAGACCAGTGGTTCCCAAACTGTGCGACGCGGCGCCCTGGTGCGCTGTTATCAGCAGCCAGGGGCGCCGCGCACGATGTGGGAAAGATAGCGTCTGGCAGTGTGTAGGCAGAAAATATTATGCGTCTTTTTGAGGCACTACCAGGCATCAAGCAGAGCTATGGGAAAAGAATCCGGATGGCAAATAACCTATAACAGTGAAATTAAAAACCAAGAAATCATACCATCTGATTGGATAAATTTCAGGCGACTGTGCTGCGAGGCGAAATACAAAATGCAGCCTCTGGAAACACTGAAAGGAATATGGCATTGTTATGAATCCGCAGTCACGTGCCACGCTATTTAATTTTAGGCAACATTAAGCCGAGCTGTCTCACGAATGATTTAAAATGTTAGCATTATGTAGGTGCTGATTGACAGGCATTTTGTTATTGTAATACATTTTGGAAACAGCCAAGTCAGTTGTTTTTAACTAGCTAGCAATCGCCACAAGTTCGACAATAATACAAAGTTTAAATTTGCATTCAAATACACGGTCTCCAGATGGCTTGCTGAAACATATATTTGAGTTTCAAAGATCTCATAATAAAAAAGTAGAGGTGTAGATTTTTTTCATGCCCTTGGCCCTGTAAGTGGAAAGTTACTAAACAGATGCATTGCTTCATTTCAATCTGTTTACAAACTAATATTGATATGGAAATGTCCTCCAAAGAAAAGCAACAATATTTTTTTCAGTTTTTCTTTTTTTTTTGTTTTACAGGACATCATTTTGAGTACATAGAGCAATTGTCTTATTAGTATTACTCTTGAAATTTCGAATGATTAGCTTATATGTAAAAGATATGGCCTTGTATGCATGTAATCACACAATAAACTGGAAGGGGACTGGAATTAGACTGCATGGCAGTCTGTATTTATGAGCAAGATTGTTGATATCCTACAAAGGATTTGGTGTTTCTGTCTTTGGACCTTGCTTAGAATTGGCTGGTAAAGGAATATCCTCCGGCATGTGAAGGTATTCCTAATTCAGTAGAACAATTCACAAGTGGAATTTCCTTCAGCAAAGGAAGAGTACATAGAAGGAAAATATACACTGGATCTTCATTCATTTTGTTCTTCCGTAAAAAAAAAACCATGAGGGCTGTAAAGATTATGTTATCAGAAAATTAGCATTGTGATATATGAATGGTGCAACAAACAAAATGGGTCCAAAAAGAATTATTACGGAAGGTGTGAAAGCCTTTTATAAAGCAATATTGTGACTGGCACAAGGTTGCACCCATGTATTAGATCAAAGTGCTGACTTAATCCACTGCCACTTTTTAGGTCAATGAAGGACAATGAGGGGGAGACAACAGAAAAAGTGCAAGAACGAGTGGAGGAAAGACACAGAGGACACAGGAGAGTGAAAGGGGGAGCTTGAAATGAGGGGGAAACGACAGAAAGTGTAGGAAAGACCCAGAAGGAGAGTGAAGGGGGAGATAGAAGGGAGGAAAACATTTGTGAAAAAGGAGAGAAAGGCGGAGAAAGAGAATGGAGACAGAGGTCCACTGGACCACCAGGGATGAGGCGCAGGTGAAACCTGCAGGTGGAGGAGGGCCTTCAACACCAACACTGAAGAGTGAAGGGGCGTGGGTGGGGGAAGGTCTCACTTAATGGTGGAGCTGGGAGGGAGAGCAATTTCACTGACAATTAGTCAGTGGTCATACCCCCACATCTGTAGACCCACCGATGCCCCTCGGCTATTGCATTTATTTGTTACAACTAGCAGCCAGACTCACCTTTCATATGTGAAAGTTTGAAAATGATTAGACCAATGGGCTCTGCCAATATTTATCAGTCTTTGGCATGGTCCAGTAGGTAAAATTCAAATCTTGAATAAACCAAATAAAAGAAACGAGGATAGAAAAACAAAAAGGATTGCTTTGACCATAAAATGTATGTATGAAGTACAGATTATTAATCTGTGTGCTGTGGAGAATTAAAATGATCCCTCCTTCATTCCAGTGCACAAACTCCATAATAAAAGGTGAAATGCCAATGGCATGAGGTGGGAGAGTGAGCTCTGGGTTGGCCACCATGTCAAGTCAACCCACCAAATACGTGAACCACCGCAATATTTGAGTAAATCCTATATCTCGCCCTCCCTAATGTGCATCTATAAAAATATTTTTTGTGTTTACTTTCTAAATGAAAAAAGTGCTGTAGATGTGCACCACAGGTCTTGCCAATATGCTACTCGTCACCTTTAATTTAAACAAAAGGTGAAAAATCATCTGTCCAGTGTACCAAACTTTGCCATGTGATGCTATTCGGGTACTAGTTGATGTGCTTACAACACACCTGAGAATGACTAATGGCCTGCTGGTAGTTTGTGAATAGTTAGCTAGCAGCTGCCATCCTTTTTATCCCTAATACCTTCATTGCATCCCAATTAATTTAAGGAAGCCAACCGGAAGCATTCCCGAGGTCTTGCTTACACACCCCCCCACCCGCCCACCGGTAAAAAATGGTGGGGCGCCACGGCCAACTGCTAATTAGGTCAAGGGAGCCAGGGGTAAAAAAAGTTTGGGAACCACTGGACTAGACCCTCAAATGACCCCCTTTCGAATGCAATATTTCAGCATTAAACTCGCTCTGTATGCAGACGATCTGCTAGTTTATACTAGTAATCCAACAGAGGTTTTTCCTAAAGTGGAGAATACTTTATGTGAGTTTGGACTGTACTCTGAGTATGCAGTTAATCCTTCCAAGACCGAGATAATGTGTTGGGGGATTGAAGGTTGGGAGAGGAGTGTTAGCACTGGATTTAAATACCTGGGGATTGTTATAGAGCAGGACCTGGCAAATATTCCCTTGACTAACTTGAGGAGAGTTTCGAAGGAAATTGACCATCTCCCCCTTAGGTGGAGGAATTTACCACTTACAATATATGGTCGAGTAAATATAGTCAAAATGGTCATTTTACCTAAATTGACTTACCTGTTTAGTGCCATCCCTTTAGACTTCCCTGGTAAACATCTTGGGAAAATCCAGAGCAAGACCGGGAGCTTTATTTGGGCTAATAAGAGCTCCAGACTATCCTGGAAGAAGCTAAAGAGAAGGCTACTTAAGGGGGCCTTGCCTGATATACTGTGTTACTGCCTCACCTTCCAGTTTAAAAATATAGGTTGCTTACTGGCTAGCCCCACTGATAACAACTGGGGGAGGATCCTGAATGCCATGGTTAATCAAGAGGGGGGAGGGACTGGATTTTTGTATAAGTTCGGGGCCCCCAGGTTTTTTAAGAAAGTCCGTCTAAAGGTGATCAGATCTGCACTCAATACTTGGCATACTCTGAAAGCAAGGTGGGGGATAAAATACTACTCAGACTTTGCCCCAATCAGGGTCTCCCCGGGGCTATCTGACTGTTTAAAAGATAGCCTGGCTGTTCCAATCGAGCGTGCAGGTACCCAGATATGGTCTGATTTAATCTCTTCAGATGGGGTCCACCCCTGGGAGGTTCTGAGAGCAAAGATTGGGGATTCTTTCTCCCGATTTAAATTTATACAACTTTGCTCATGGTATGAGGCAGAAAAGGCGAACATAGGCGGGAACTGGGAGGTGGAGTATAAGCTCCAAAACCCAACTCCCATGAAAAAGGAACTTGGGATATAGTATAGAAGCCGACTTGATAGGGAGGATACTGAGCTTCCTTCACCACATCTTGTTTGGAGTTCATCTATATTAGAGAATAGCTCTGTAGAGCTTTATTTCTTATCTATTAAAAACCTATATAAGTATGTTAAGTCTGCCTCCCTGAAGAAAAATCTTTTTTTCACTATCAACAGGTAGTATCATACTCCCAAAAAAAATGCAAAGTTTGCTTTAGATCCACCTCCTCGATGCCCTAAATGTGGTTTGATAGAAGCAGATGATCTGCATATGTTCTTTGAGTGCACTCAGCTAAAGGGCTATTTGCAGAATGTAGAGCTGGCACTGACTGGAATTTTTTGTTTTAAGGTCAATCTGGACCCAGCTTTGGTCATATTTGGTTTGAGCCCTGATCTTGTAAATCGTATATACCTAGCCTACAAATGAGTCTATTTCTATGCTTGATCTTGTTAGCCCGAAGGGAAATATGTAAACTATGGAAAGATCTTGTTTCCCCTTCATACGAGAAGTGGGTCCGGGCGGCATTGAATATGGCAAGACTGGATCATAGTGAAGGCAACATCTGGTTGCCCTTGGTATGTTGGGGCACGAAACTAAGGCTGGTTTAAGATAGTCAGATGATTACGCCAAGCCTTGTACAAAGAAGCCGACCTGGCGGGCCCGAAAGCGAATGCAGGAACATTGACCCAGGGTGTTCAGGATCGATAGGGTCTATTATGTTACAATGGCAGACGCTTATGGTGGTATGAGGCCAAAAAAAAAAGGAGTCCTAAATTTACTACTATTAAATTGAGAAAAATCCTAGTTTTAAGGCTTTCGGTATTCACAGAAGGCATTTAGGATTCCTAAAGTTAGGAGTCCTAACTTTACTACTACTGAATTGAGAAAAATTCTAACTTTAAGAGTCAAGTCAAGCCAAAAACCACTTTATTCGATTTTGTTAAGAATCATAAAAGCATACTACGACAGTTAAAAATCATTCCGAGTACATATTTAAAAATTTTACATGATACAATACAATTTAGTATAAAAAATGTCATATGATACAGTGCAATTTTAGGACAATAAAAAGGTCAGATTAAAAAGACTCATCATGTGCAAAAAAGCAAGAGATACCAAATTCATCCCAGTCCCCAAAGTTAGGCTTGTACTTTCCTCCTCCTAATTCGAACAGCAGCGACAAGGTAATTTGCCACACTGAACATTACCAAGGGAGAGTCAAGCATTTGTAGGAACAAAAGAGTGGGTTTTGCTTGCGTAAACGCTTTCCCCTTCAACAAGGGTAACAGATACTTTTGCCTTGGAACATGATAAAAAGGGCAGAATAACATAAGGTGCATATTGTCTTGTATGGAAAAGTTGTCACATTCACATACAGGTGCATCCTCAAGCTTGAACCAACCCTGTTTGTCACAGAGTACCAAATAAATCTGGTTAAATCTAAACTTAACCAGAAGCCATCTGTGGAACGGGATATTGACTAGGGCAAGATACGGTTGGATGGCAATACAGGTAAGTGTCATATAATGTGCTCTGACCGTGGGTTTTGTTAACTGGAGTTGTTCTCTCTCCAAGGACTTAAGTTTGTAAAAATTTTCCTTGACCCAGGCCAGGTCTGCTTTTTTTAAATCAAGCGGGGAGGAGAAAATCTCCGGGCGTCCCAGTTCTACCGAGCACTTATTAATGTATGCCAGCCAAGCAATATCTTTAAACTTATCCAATTTTAAGCAGTCCAACAAAATTTTGTGGTTGAGGCCTAAGTTGTTATTGGTCCAAACTCTTATAAACAAAAGTATAGGTGCCATAGAGAGGATATCAGTAATATATCCCACTCCAAGCTCCTGATGGACAGAAAAAGTGGCTGTTGATAAGGGGAGTCCTAATATTAAACAGAAAAACTTATTAACCTCCGTTTGGATGGTTTCAGTTTTTACATAACCCCATAATCCAGCTCCCTACCTAGCTATAGCCAATGATTTTGCTCTATACAAGGCTAAAAGTGCACCACTTGGTTTCCCCCCTAGTCTCCTTGAGAAGCTTAAAATAGCGTTAACAGAGATCCTCACTGCTTTAGTCTTTGCTGCTATCTGGGGGATCCAACTGCCCTTAATGTCGAAAATTACTCCCAGGTAAGTGAAAACTTTAACATTACTGATCACTTCCCCTTTACAGAAAAAAGATTTAGTATTATTTTTAGCTGCCCCAAAGACCATAACATGGAATTTCGTGTTATTGACCACAAGGTCAAGAGAGGACATGAAGTCACTAAATGCATTAAGAAGTCTCTGGAGGCCCAGATGTGTCCTAGCTATTAAGGCAGCATCATCCGCGTACAGGAGCACTGGGATGTTAGTGTCTCCTGCACGCGGAATGTCCACAGATGCAGCCAGAAGAGTTTTTTCCAGAGAGTTTATATATAAAGTGAACAGCATAGGGGCAAGGATGCAACCTTGTCGCACACCCCTACCTGATTTAAACCACGCTGTGCGATGCCCCTCTTGGTCCATTCTAATGGAAGCCTTTAGATCCTTGTGAAGTTCAGCCAAGAAGTGGACCAAAGGGGGGTCCAGTCCCATTTGTAACAACATGGCCCACAACTTGGCTCTATTCACTAGATCAAACGCCGTGGACAGATCCATATAGGCAACGAAAATTGTCCCTTTTTTAGCCTTTGTGTATTTAGAAATTATCATGTTCAAATTCAGGCATTGGTCCTCTGTCCCTCTACCTGACCGGAAACCATACTGGGCATTGGACAAGATGTTATTCTCTGAAGTCCATTTATTGATTTTCACCAGTAGTACTTTTCCCAGGATCTTCATGGAGGAATCCAGCAAGGATATAGGGCGATAACATTTAGGGTCATTTCTTACTCCTTTTTTAAAAACTTGGTACAATGATTGAGCATGCCCAGGTATTAGGAAAACCCCCTTTAAGTACATTATTATATACATTCGTTAAAACAGTTGCCCACAACTCTGGGTTTGATTTATATAAATCCAGAGGAACCCCATCGGGTCCCGGGGCTTTATTCTTAGCGGACCCAATTATTGCGACCTTGACTTCGTTTTCAGTAAAATCAACAATGGGTTGCATGTTAGAATAACAAGGTATGCAGAATGTTTCATAAACTTGATTGCTCCCATAGATAACTGAAAAATGATTAAGCCAATCTGACTCCGGTATATTAGCCTCAAGGTCTGTGTTACAAGTCTTGGCAAATATGGGGTTATTTATTATGGACCAGAATTTAGAGCTGTGTTTTAGGGTGGTGGAATCCATTAAAGCATCCCAGGCTTCTTCTTTAACAGCTTTTTTGCGTGTTTTTACCGCCTCCGCATATTTTTTCCTTAGTTGAGCTATCACTAGCTTATTTCTAGGGGAATGTTTTAGTGCTGCTATCAGTGCAGAGTGGGCTTTTGAGCAAGAATGGTCAAACCAACCGGAGACTGGAGAAGGTCCCCTTTTTGGTCTAAGTGTTAGCTCTTTCTCCACCTTCGAGCAGATAGCCTCAAAGGCGGCAATGATCTCTTTGTCCCCCCTAGCAGGGTCCCTGCAAGTCTGGAATT
This sequence comes from Lissotriton vulgaris, assembly GCF_964263255.1. Taxonomy (NCBI): domain Eukaryota; kingdom Metazoa; phylum Chordata; class Amphibia; order Caudata; family Salamandridae; genus Lissotriton; species Lissotriton vulgaris. Next base: position 450,349,778 of record NC_141700.1, read on the forward strand.
CCACCACCATTTCGTGTTCGATAAGCTTCGAAAAATCTTCTGGGCAAACTTTGCACCATTTAAGACTTTCGGTATTCACAAAAGGCATTTAGGAGTCCTAAAGTTAGGACTCCTAACTTCTGTGAATACTGAACTGAGTAAATGCCTTCTGTGAATACCAAAAGGGTAGTAAGTTTAGGATTTTGTCCTAAGTTAGTTCTGTGAATCGGGCCCTCTGTTTTTGTATCTCCATCCCACTTTCAAAAAGGCCCCAGTGCTTTGAGTGGTTCAGAGTCCTTTACCATTCAACCTCCTACCTGTCCTGCAATCACGAACACAGATAGTAACCTACTGCATAACTACTGATATCTCATCCTCCTGTGTGGTCAGCTTCCAGAAGGAGAATTGGAACAGTGGAGCGCTGACATCATAAAGCTAAAGCAAGATGTTGTCTGACAAGAGGGCCACTCTGTTGCCTAGCAAGCAGTAGGATACCTTTATCTTAGTAATTAAATGAGTAACAAGGTAAACAGGATGCCCAAATAAAAACTTGGATGGTAAGATGAAAGAAATTAGGGCCTTTTTTGCGACTTATAAATTTGTATGTACCTAAGTTTGAGCATAAGAGTCTCAGCTTCACTATTGCTGAACTGATAGGAATCGGCTGAAATGATGATGGTGAACATGTTATTCATAGCTTTTATTATTCTCCTTAACTGTAGCATAACCCTTCCTCTCTCATCTTATCAGCTTGCTTAATTGCTAATCCTAAAACAAATGAAGTGAGAAGTGTACGCTGCCCCTTGGCTGGCAAAAAGATCTTGTTATCTATGTCCTAATGTATGTGCTACAGTTGTTAAGCGAGTATTGGCAAATGAGGCATGGGATTCAGAGAAGTATGGGAGGTTAAAAACACAAATTGACGTTTGATTTTCCAACAAACTGTTGCTTTTTACAATAATACAGACTCCATAGTATTGATCTATTTACCCTTTATAAAAATCAAGGTTTTTTTGTATTGCTTATAGTAAATGTGCTAACAGTGGACAGATTATACTGAATGACCAGCAATGGCAGAGTTTCACAACAGACTGAAGAAAAAAAAAGGCAGACTTCTGCATATGGCATCATTTTGCCAATTTACATGGTAAGTAAAAGTCACAATCATTCTTTTTGACATTAAAGGGACGTTCAGAACATCTGAATGTCCCCACTAACTTATAGTTTGTGCCTGTACTTGAATATAATTTCTGTCAAGATGGAAGTAATATGAATCACATTGTGTTGGTCATGATAGTTAATAAAAGACTGATCGCCTCCAAGGCTACTAAAGCATGCTATAGATCCTTGTGCTAGCAATATTCCATCCGAGGTTATTGCTACCTGTGAGACTGAAATATACTATCTCACTCTAGAACGATAGTGTTACATTCTCATAGAAGAACTCTCATTTAAACTCTTCCCCTGCACTATATATGTTGGACTTTGGTACTCAAGATGGATGACTGTAAAGGATAATGTCTGTTTTGTATCTCCATCCCACTTCAAAAAGGTCCCAGTGCTTTTAGTGGTTCTGAGTACTTTACAATTCCCACGCCTATCCTGCGCTACAGTCATGAATACAGATAGTAACCTACTGCATAACTACTGATATCTCATCCTCCTGTGTGGTCGGCTTCCGCAAGGAGAATTGAAACAGTGGGGTACTGACATCATAAAGCTAAAGCAAGATGTTGTCTGACATGAGGGCCAATCTGTTGCCTAGCAAGCTGACATCATAAAGCTAAAGCAAGATGTTGTCTGATATGAGGGCCACTCTGTTGCCTAGCAAGCAGTAGGATACCTTTATCATGGTAATGAAATGAGTAACAAGGTAGACAGGATGCCCAAATGAAAACTTAGATGGTAAGATGAAAGAAATGAGGGCCTTTTTTGAGGCTTCTGAATTTGTATGTACCTAAGTTTAAGCATAAGAGTCTCAACTTCACTATTGCTGAACTGGTGGGAATTGGCTAAAATGATGGTGAACATGCTATTCATAGCTTTTATCGTTCCCCTTGACTGTAGCATAACCGTTCCTCTCTCAACTTATCAGATGGATTAATTGCTAATCCTAAAACAAATGAAGTGAGAAGGGTACGCTGCCCGTTGGCTGGCAAAAAGATCGCTTTATCTATGTCCTAATGTACGTGCTAATGTACAGTTGTTTAGCGAGTGTTAGTAAAAGGAGGTATGGGATTCATAGAAGTATGGGAGGTAAAAACACAAATTGAGGTTTGATTTTCTAACGAGCTGTTGATTTTCACAATAATAAAGACTCCATAGTATTGATTTGTTTACTCTTTATAAAAATCAAGATTTTTTGTATTGCATATAGTAAATGTGCTAACAGTGAACTTTTCGATCTGCAGATTATACTGAATGACCAGCAGTGGCACATTTTCACAACGTAATTTCTCAGCATTGCCGAGACTGAAGGAAAAAAAAAAGACAGTCTCCCGGCATACAGCATCATTTTACCAATTTACTTGGTAGGTAAAAGTCACAATCATTCTTTTTGACATTAAATGGATGTTCACAACATCTGAATGCCCCCACTACATTATAGTGAGTGCCTGTGCTTGAATATAATTTCTGTCAAGATGGAAGTAATATGGATCACATTGTGTTGGTCATGATAGTTAATAAAAGATTGACCGCCTCCAAGTCTACTAAAGCATGCTATAGATTCTTGTGCTAGCAATATGCCATCCGATGAAATTGCTGCCGTTGAGGCTGAAATATACTATCTCACTGTAGAACGATAGTGTTACATTCTCTCTTTTTTTTTTAATATATTTTTATTCAAAGTCCCCCCCCCCTTTTTGTTGTACAGGGCACAAAAATTCATTCTAGTTTGAAATGCAAGGTAATGACAAATCATACAAAACACAGCTATAAAATATACAAATGAAATAGCACTACAAGGAAATCACCAAGCAATAGAATACGTTAATTCCTAGATACATTGATTTTCAGAACCTCCTACCCCGAATCTCTCTCCTTCCATCTTTGTATAGGGTCCCATATTTCTTTTTCTAATTTCTTGCCTTTTCTAGTCCTCCTTGCATAGATTGCTTTCTCAAGGTTGTACGTAGCTAATAATTTCATTACCCATTGGTGAAATGTGCATGGTATACGATCCAACCAAGCCGTGGCAATACACAGTCTTAGGACAGCCATAGCCATAAAGATGAAGTATTCATGCTGTATCTGAATAACGTTATCCACTAACCGAGTACCACTGCTGGCGTTAGGGTAATTTCTATCCTTAATGACCTCAAAAGAAATACTTCAATTTCATCCCGGGTAGTTTTTAAATGGGTGCAAGTAATATGCATATGGACTAAATCAGCCTCAGCACTATCACATCTTGGGCACGTAATACCAGTTACCCCTCCCCATTGTGCTATTCTGGTGGGCGTATGATACAGAAAGTACAGTGTCTTATAATGTTGTGCCTGGAGTGGTGCTGAGCACAAAAGTTTCTGACATAATTCCAGTGACCTACGGAAAAGTTCCTTCTCTACTCCCAGCTTCTGTATCCATTTATTTTCATACTTTTCCAGACCGCCCCCTCCACTATCCATTAATGTCAGATGTCCCAACGCGCAGCGTCCACGCGCTACGGCCGCGCCGAAGGTGCGCCAAAGGTAAGCCCGTCTTCGCCCGCCCCCGCCTGGACCGCGCCCAGCACCATACCCCCTGGCCCCCGCTCCACCCACCCCACCCGCATCACATACAACGCCTCCACCCTCTTAGCCCTAAACCCCGGCCGTCTCCCCAACTGCGCCCAAGCCGCCCCTGGACACACCCATGGACCCTTCACTTGCAACTCCTGCAAATTCGACGGCACCAAGACGAACTCCACATCCACTAAAACCAAACTGAGACCTGACACCAACCACCTAAAATGCATCCTACTCAACACCCGATCGGTCCACAGACATGCCATCGACCTTTGGAATCTACTAGACACCACCTCCCCGGACGTCGCCTTCCTAACAGAAACATGGATGAACGCCTCCTCAACCCCAGATATCACCATCGCCATCCCGGAAGGCTACAAGATCATCCGGAAAGACCGCACCAAGCAAACAGGAGGAGGCATCGCTATGGTCCATAAGAATTCCATCCGCATCTCAACTAGCTCAGACGTCAACCTCGCTAGCGCCGAACACCTTCACTTTCAGATCCACACTGACCCCAAGACCACTCTCAGAGGCACCCTCCTCTACAGGCCACCAGGACCCCGTGCTCAATTCAGTGAAGACATCACTGACTTTATCACCCCACACGCACTCCCCTCCGAGAACTACATTCTATTGGGAGACCTCAATTTTCACCTGGAAAAAAACAACGACAGCAACACCACCACCCTTCTGGACAATCTCGCCAACCTCGGACTCAAACAACTTGTTAATACCCCCACTCATGACGCAGGTCACACACTCGACCCTATCTTCACCTCCAGCAAACATATCTCCTTCAGTCACACCACAGCTCTCCATTGGACGGACCACAGCTGCGTTCACTTTATCTACAATAAGACAGCAACACACATCCATCCCCAACCTACTCTGCGAAGAAACTGGAACAAAATCACCATCGACCAGATCTCCTCATTGCTTCTTCAAAACCCCCCTGCCCACTCTTTGAACCCCAACCAAGCAGCCATTAACCTCACTCAATGGCTAACTAACAGCGCCGACAACCTAGCACCCCTGAGAAAAGGTCAAATCAAACTAGGCAACAAAAACGCCCCCTGGTTCAACGATGATCTTAAGAAATCCAAGAAACTCTGTCGCTCCCTTGAGAAGGCATGGAAAAAAGACCCAAACACCAGTACCAGGGACGCCTTCAAAAACGCCACTCGCATACACCACCAACTGATCCGGACTGCCAAGAAAGCCGCCTTCAAAGACCGACTTGACAACAACGCCCCCAACATCTTAGGAACCTCCCCCTCTGCCTGGGACGACTCCTGGTGGCCAGAGTCCCTTGGAAAAGCACCCATCCCGACAGACCACGCACGGAACTTGGGCGTCATCCTTGACTCCTCACTCTCGATGACCAGACAAGTCAACGCCGTCTCATCATCGTGCTTCAACATTCTTCGCATGCTCAAAAAAACTTTTCGCTGGATCCCCACCGAAACTAGAAAAACGGTCACCCACGCACTGGTTACAAGCCGCCTGGACTACAGAAACACCCTATACACCGTCACCACCGCAAAACTCCAGAAAAAACTCCAACGCATCCAGAACGCATCAGCCAGACTCATACTAGACATCCCGCGTAACGACCACATTTCTGGTCACCTGAAAAACCTCCACTGGCTCCCCGTCAATAAGAGGATAACATTCTGCCTCCTAACCCACGCACACAAAGCACTTTACGAACTTGAACCAGAATGCCTCAACACACGACTTTCCTTCTACACCCCCCCCCCCGCCAGCTACGCTCCTCCAACCAAGCCCTTGCTGCTGTACCTCGCATCAACAAAACCACCATGGGAGGAAGATCCTTCTCCTACCTGGCGGCTAAAACCTGGAACTCACTTCCCACCCACCTTCGCCTCACTCAGAACCACTTAGCATTCAGAAAGCAACTTAAAACATGGATATTCGACAAGTAACTCCCCACCCTTCTCCAAGCGCCTTGAGACCCTCTGGGTATGTAGCGCGCTATACAAATTAACTGAATTGAATTGAATTGAAAGTAAAATCTTTTAATTGTACAGTCTGCACCATCCTGTATAATATCCAAAATAGAGTTCGGCCCAAATCCCGCCGACCCTCCAGTTTTTGTCAGCATAAAACTCCTAATTTGCAGAAACGTAAAGAAATGGGTTGAGTCCAGACCATATATTGCCTGCAAACCGCTAAACTGCATCATCTCCTGCGCTCCTAACATATCACCCATTTTACTAATCCCATGGCTTGCCCACTCAGAAAAAGCAGCCCCTGAGAATATGTCGCCAGGTAAATTGGGATTATTATTCAGTCTAGTATATGCGTTGTATCTACCTAGACCACATTTTGTCGCGAATGAAGTCCAGATCTTATGGGCAGCCATGACCGTTTTAAATTTAGTCCTCTTAAAATAACTGTAATCGGTAAACTTCAGGAAGAGGGTCTCAGCGTGATCTCCTAGCACCAATGCATAAATTGCTAGAGTTCCTAACCCATCTTGCCCTTCCCTTTCTGCCCCTACAAATAGTCCTGCCATATATTGAAGGGACGCTGCCCTGTAATACATTTTTAAATCAGGTAGGGCCCACCCACCTCGCTCCCTAGGGAGTGCCATGAATCTCAACCCCCTTCGGGTCTTTCCATGCTCCCACACAAATCGATTAATCATGTGCTCAAGGGCCTTAAACCACTTTGCTTCAAACAGTAGAGGTATGGCTCTGAATAAATACCAACATTTTGGGAGAAAGATCACTTGGGAAACTCCTCTGAGGCGGAAAGCCGGAGGACGGTACTTTCGTTTATTTAAAAAAAAATCACTTGTATTTTTGTGTTCTGGCCATTTTAACCTCACCTGCACTGAAAAGCGCTGCCCTCACGCGCCTAGCAGACCCTCTGAGGCACTCCTGAGACAGCGGCAACCAGCGCTGAGACAGGATTCACAAACTCACCGCCATCGCGGTTCGAAGGTGAGCCACGCCCCCTGCGAGGCCACGCCCACCCAGGATCCCTTATAAACGCTGATCGCAGCGCAACAAACATCACTTGGGAAACTCCTCTGAGGCGGAAAGCCGGAGGACGGTACTTTCGTTTATTTTAAAAAAATTCACTTGTATTTTTGTGTTCTGGCCATTTTAACCTCACTTGCACTGAAAAGCGCTGCCCTCACGCGCCTAGCAGACCCTCTGAGGCACTCCTGAGACAGCGGCAACCAGCGCTGAGACAGGATTCACAAACTCACCGCCATCGCGGTTCGAAGGCGAGCCACGCCCCCTGCGAGGCCACGCCCACCCAGGATCCCTTATAAACGCTGATCGCAGCGCAACAAACATCACTTGGGAAACTCCTCTGAGGCGGAAAGCCGGAGGACGGTACTTTCGTTTATTTTAAAAAAATTCACTTGTATTTTTGTGTTCTGGCCATTTTAACCTCACTTGCACTGAAAAGCGCTGCCCTCACGCGCCTAGCAGACCCTCTGAGGCACTCCTGAGACAGCGGCAACCAGCGCTGAGACAGGATTCACAAACTCACCGCCATCGCGGTTCGAAGGCGAGCCACGCCCCCTGCGAGGTCACGCCCACCCAGGATCCCTTATAAACGCTGATCGCAGCGCAACAAACATCACTTGGGAAACTCCTCTGAGGCGGAAAGCCGGAGGACGGTACTTTCGTTTATTTTAAAAAAATTCACTTGTTTTTTGTGTTCTGGCCATTTTAACCTCACTTGCACTGAAAAGCGCTGCCCTCACGCGCCTAGCAGACCCTCTGAGGCACTCCTGAGACAGCGGCAACCAGCGCTGAGACAGGATTCACAAACTCACCGCCATCGCGGTTCGAAGGGGAGCCACGCCCCCTGCGAGGCCACGCCCACCCAGGATCCCTTATAAACGCTGATCGCAGCGCAACAAACATCACTTGGGAAACTCCTCTGAGGCGGAAAGCCGGAGGACGGTACTTTCGTTTATTTTAAAAAAATTCACTTGTTTTTTTGTGTTCTGGCCATTTTAACCTCACTTGCAATGAAAAGCGCTGCCCTCACGCGCCTAGCAGTCCCTCTGAGGCACTCCTGAGACAGCGGCAACCAGCGCTGAGACAGGATTCACAAACTCACCGCCATCGCGGTTCGAAGGCGAGCCACGCCCCCTGCGAGGCCACGCCCACCCAGGATCCCTTATAAACGCTGATCGCAGCGCAACAAACATCACTTGGGAAACTCCTCTGAGGCGGAAAGCCGGAGGACGGTACTTTCGTTTATTTTAAAAAAATTCACTTGTATTTTTGTGTTCTGGCCATTTTAACCTCACTTGCACTGAAAAGCGCTGCCCTCACACGCCTAGCAGACCCTCTGAGGCACTCCTGAGACAGCGGCAACCAGCGCTGAGACAGGATTCACAAACTCACCGCCATCGCGGTTCGAAGGCGAGCCACGCCCCCTGCGAGGCCACGCCCACCCAGGATCCCTTATAAACGCTGATCGCAGCGCAACAAACATCACTTGGGAAACTCCTCTGAGGCGGAAAGCCGGAGGACGGTACTTTCGTTTATTTTAAAAAAATTCACTTGTTTTTTTGTGTTCTGGCCATTTTAACCTCACTTGCACTGAAAAGCGCTGCCCTCACGCGCCTAGCAGACCCTCTGAGGCACTCCTGAGACAGCGGCAACCAGCGCTGAGACAGGATTCACAAACTCACCGCCATCGCGGTTCGAAGGCGAGCCACGCCCCCTGCGAGGCCACGCCCACAACATTGCCATAAATGTGTTGGCCACACAAGCGCAGCGGACGAGCGCAGCGGGAGCGCCGTTTGCGCGCCGAAGGCGCGCTTAAGGCAAGCTCGTCTGCGCTCGTCCGCGCCTCGGCAGCGCCTGGTGCGCCACCCGCGGCCTCGATCCCCCCGTCCACCAGTAGCTCACCACACTTGATGCGTGAGGCTCTACTCCTCCTTAGAGACTTCGCTCATAATGGACAATTGTCCTTCCAAGACACCGCCTATCCTCTGCACGATTTTGCGCGCAAAGGCTTATTTACAGGTGGCTTCCTGAACGTGAGGTCCCGGCCCAAACACGCTCACGAAATCGCCCAGCTCATAGATAATCATCATCTTGATGTCTTATTCCTGACGGAAACATGGACCCACTCCGACTGCAATATAGAACTGGACTGGGCTTGCCCACAAGACTTCCAAATCTTGCATCTCCCACGACCTAAGGGGCGGGGCGGTGGTGTCGGTGTAATTTATAGAGCATCATGGTCAGCAAAAACTATTGCCATGGACCCAGTGGTCGGGACCGAAATACTCGGCCTTTCCATCGACTGTCATCTTGGTACTACCTTTACGGCGGTGATTTGCTACCGCCCGCCGGGAGCGTTTAATTCTACTCAGCAGCAGTCGCTCCTCACCACCCTCACCAATATGGCTACCTCTCACAACAACCTGATTGTTTTGGGCGATTTCAACCTTTGGCCCAACGGCAGTCTCGACTCTGCACTCAACAATCTCCTAATCTCTTGTAAAGGAATGGGACTTTCCCAGCTAGTGAACAAACCCACACACGCAGCAGGGCACCAGCTCGATTTAATCTTTTCCTCCCCCCAGCTAGCACTTCTGAGCGACATTCTGCCAATGTGCTGGACTGATCATGCACTGATCAAATTTCATATAGTAGGTAGCAGGTCTTGCAGACCGGCATTCCACGGTCATGTACCCCCGTACAGAGACTGGAAGGCTCTGGACAAACTCAGACTGAATGGCCCAGTATTTGAAGTAGAAGACAGTTTCTCCACTACGCAACCAGTGGAGGCCAACTACCTATCCCTTTGTACAAGGATTTCCAGCACCTCGGAACGCCTCGTCCCTCTGAAAAAGGGCAAACCACAGAGACGAGCACCGGCCCCATGGTTTGATGACTCCTTAAGAGCTCTCAAACTAGCATGCAGACAAGCAGAGAGAAAATGGAGGCAGGGTTACTCTGACACTCATAAAACCCTCTGGAAAGCAAACCTCCGGGAGTATAAAACTGCCATCGCCCCAAATAAGGCCAAACATTATTGCTCCATCATAACCAACGCCACGAACAGCTCAAAAAGTATTTTTCAAATACTCAAAAATCTGACCAACCCGGACTGTGTCACCTCTACACAGCCTCCTACCCAAGCCCTCTGCGACAATCTTGCAGTGTTTTTTATTAATAAAATAAACACCATTATTCACAACCTGAAAACACCCCCCTCTTCAGCAACTTCTAACACGCTGGGACCAGACACCAGCTCGCGAAACTTGTCGCCTCCAGGCTCTGTCCTTTTGGCTAGACTGGGGGAATTCCCTCCGATCCCGGCCGTCGAGTTTGAAAGACTTGCGCTTGGTATCACCTCGGGTTCTCCACTCGACCCCCTACCTCCAAAAGTCTGGAAAAATGTTGGTAATTAACTTTTTGACACCATGCGCCTAATATGCAATCAGTCTTTGCACAGTGGCTTTGTCCCAACCCCTTGGAAACAGGCACTAATCACCCCTCTCTTAAAGAAACCCTCCCTGAGCCCAGACTGTCTTTCCAACTACCGACCCATCTCTCTGCTGCCTTTCCCTGCGAAGGTCGCCGAACGTTGGGTCAGTTCATGCCTGTCCGCCCACCTAGAACAAAACAACCTTCTTGACGATCACCAGTTCGGGTTCCGTCCTGCCCACGGCACCGAAACAGCAGTCTTAACTGCCATGGAGGATCTTCGCATGCGTGCAGACAGGGGCCAGCCAGTGGCATTGATACTGCTGGACCTGTCTGCCGCATTCGACACGGTCAACCATGGTAGGCTGCTGCAGAGACTTGGGGAAGTGGGAGTGGAAGGCACTGCATTGCTCTGGTTTCATTCCTATCTTTGGGACAGAAGACAGGCTGTCTCTATTCCCCCTTTTCAATCCGCCTTTGCAACAGTACCCCAGGGAGTCCCTCAGGGCTCCTCCATCAGCCCCATCCTTTTTAATGTGTACCTCATCCCGCTAATCAAATTGATCCAATCCTTTGGGGTCAAAACAATAAATTACGCGGATGATACACAGCTCATCCTCTCGTGGGAAGGTGAAGATGCCATTCCTTTCTCAACCTTCCACGACTGCCTAAGAGAGACGGCTGGATGGCTACACAGTAATTCCCTCCAGTTCAACTCCGCGAAAACGGAGGTCCTGTTCTGCTCAGGCACTAAGATACCCCGTCAGTTTCCGAATGAATTCTGGCCCCCGGAGTTTAGAGACAAACCTCTGCCAGTTCCTTCGGTGCGCAACCTGGGAGCCATGCTGAACAACAAATTAAGTATGGAAACCCAGGTGACGAAAACTGTGGGGATCTGCACAGCCCTGCTTCGATCACTGCGGAAAATCATGCCTCTTCTCCCGGCACAAGCCAGGGCGTCGATAGTCAGGTGCACGATACTCAGTCGCCTTGACTATTGCAACGCCCTGCTCCTGGAGTCTCCAGTCACGATGTTGGACCGACTACAGCGAATTCAATCTGCCGCCGCCAAGCTGGCTCTTGGCTGGACGAGGAGGGCCTCAGCCACAGCAGCTCTGGCTGAGCTACACTGGCTACCCTTAAAACAAAGAGTGGCCTTCAAATCCCTCTGCATTGTCTTTAAGGCTCTGCACGGACTTGGACCCAAACCTCTGCAAGCCCTGTTTCTGTGGTACACTCCTGCCAGAGACCTACGTTCATCCTCTGCCTGTCTGGTAAAGGTACCCAGATTTAACAGAACCAGAACAGGGGGCAGATCCTTCAGTGTTGCAGCGGCCAAGCTGTGGAACAGCCTGCCCACTGACATACGTCAGATATCACAGCTTCTTCCCTTCAGGAGACGTATCAAGACCTGGCTCTTCCCCAAATAAATTGTCCGTCTGACTGTTCTCCCGGTTAACCGTTAACAGAGTAATTTCCAGCGCCAGGAAGCCTGCAAGGTGTCAGTCGCGCTTTACAAATTCTCAAAATAACAAAATAAATTGACTATATTAGTTCGACCTCCTATTGAAAAATTAATGTTGTGCAGCCTGTCTAGGTCCTTCTTAGCTTTGTTGATCACCGGTGCAATGTTTACCTCCACAAGTTTATCTAGATCTGCCATTATTGTTACCCCTAAGTATACTCCACTTTGCACCACCCTATAATCTGCTTTACTATTTTGAATAATCTGCATTTTAACAGTATTCAAAGCATAACCGGAGACCTCTCCAAACTGTTGCGCCTATGCCTCGACCAGACCTATAACTTCTGTGGGCTTGGGAGTGAGGATCGCCACGTCGTCTGCGTAAGCCAAAATTTTACATTGACCCCTATGGCTATCTACTGGACAGATGTTATCATTTAAATCTATGCGTCGTACATATGGGTCCATGTAGAGAGCAAACCGTAGCTGGGAGCAAGGGCACCCCTGACGTGTACCCCTCTTGATCTTGAATGGGAACGTGTACCCTGCATTCACTCCTATACGGGCAGTTGGTGCTGCACCTGCAGAGCTTTCACCAACCCCCCCCAAACCCCACCCTCCTTAAAATAAACCACAGGAAGTCCCAGGAGACCCAATTGAAAGCTTTTTCTGCGTCTAATAGCATTACCACCATCGGGTCTCCTGCAACCTCTACGGCATCAAAAAGGGTAATAACCTTTCGGGTATGATGCGTGGTACCTCTCCCTGGTATGAACCTGTGCTGATTATTACTCACAAGGGTATTAACTACCTTAGCAACTCTAAATGAAAGGACCTTGGAATATATTTTGGTATCTGCACTCATTAAGGTTATTGGCCTATATGATCCAGGTTGATTAGGTGATTTGCCTTTCTTCAAAATTATTACAATGTCTGCCCCCACCCAGATGCTCGGAATTGATACTCCTGCCTGCGCCTGCTGCATTGTAATGGTCAGATCCTGCTTGATTACGTCCCAGAAAGGTAAAAAAAATTCCATTGGATTTGATCAGGGCCTGCGGCCTTCCCAGACGGGAGACTAGTTAAAGCGGCCAAGATCTCTTCCGAGCTAAATGGTTCCTCCAGCTTCTTCCCCTTATCCTCAGCTAGAATATCTACTGGAATATCCCGCAAGTATTCACTTATCTTAGACAGATCACTTGGGTGCTCTTGACCATATAGTGAAGTATAACATTTTCTAAATACTTATCGTATCCCCTCTGGATCTGAGAGTATTATTCCTCTATCATCCTGGATCTCCCTCACTTGTCCCGTAGATACATTCTGCCTTGTGGGAATAGCAAGGGTACGGCCCACAGATTCTCTGAATTCATAGCACCTCTCTCTATATACTAGGTATGTTTTAGCTGCCATATTGGCTATGCTCTCCTCTGCCTCCATCTTTGCTTTCGCTATTTTAATTAACACCTGACCTTAAGGTGCCCCCCTTACCACACTCTCAGTTAGTTAATCTTCTGTGTCTGCCACAGCTTTAATGAGGTCCGCCTCCCTTTGTCTTTCCCTCCTCCGACTTGCTACACTAAAGCTTATTGTCTCCCCGCGTACGGCTGGCTTAAACGAATCCCCCATGTTCCCAGCCGCCGTGCTACCTCTGTTGATATCCAAAAAGCTCCTAATCCATTCATTCACATGCACGATATAAGTATCCTCTTTTAGCAACCCTCTCTCAAATGTCCAAACCCGATCCGGGCCTCTAGTTCCAAGCTTTACTGTTAAAATCAAAGGGTTATGGTCGGAAACTATCCGAGGGAGCCTCTCAATTTTAATTTTTGATTGCAGAGAATTTGAGACAAAAAAATTATCTAATCTAGCACATACCCTTTGTGGAGCAGAGTAATAAGTAAATCCCTGTTCGCCCGGGTTTAGGGTCCCCCATACGTCCAATAAATCATTGTTCCTTGTGAAATTGCGCAGTGACTGCCAAACTCTCTTTTTCCTACCCTGATATCCCCCATTTGAAGCCATTCCCAGTCCCCCTGCCCCGTTAATGTTGAAATCCCCGGTCAAGATAATAGTTGGGGACCAAGTGGACAGCTCCAAATCCATAAAATCAAAAATATCCGGGTCATCCTCCGTCGAGCCATATATACACCCTACGGTAACCCACTCCTCGTTAACTTAATATTCTATGAGGACCCACCTCCCCCATCGATCCTCGAGCTTTCTCCTTCTTATAAGATCCCTTCGTCTTGACAGGATTGCCACTCCTCTATTTTTAGCACCCTGCTTAGAATATGCTAATACGCAGAGTCCCAGTTGCTCTAACAGATGACCTTGGTCTCCCTCTATATGAGTCTCCTGGAGGCACACAAGGTCCACATTCAGAGATCTTAACCATGTTGCGACCCGCTGCCTCTTAATGTGATCATTTAGCCCACAAACATTTACCTTAATTATACGCGTACTCATAAATGCACATCAGATAACTGTCCCAGCAAATTATCATCAGTAATAAACAGTATTTTGTCATTTCTCCCTTGTTGCAATATCTTCACCCCCTCTACCACCCAAGCTTTGATGATGCTTCCTTGCATGTGAATACCAAAGCAAAAAACAATGTGCCCTGTACCCCACCCCCAACCCCAGCCACATCCCTCCCCCCCTTACGGACAAATAGGTCATTCCTGACCTATGCGTGACAGCTGTAGCCCCATGTGCCACCCGCCCCTCCCTCCTGCCCCTGTATCTGTTTAATGCCATCCCATTCCTTTGCCATAAGCTATGTCTAATGTGTTAAATGCTGCTGCTATCCTTCCTCTTTTTCAGTGTTGAGCCTGTTACTTCAACTGCCTCAGGGCTACCGTCATATTCTTTGGGCCTCCTTTCCTTCTTTTTAACTCATCCAAATATGTCTGGGCTTTAATTTCAGAAAAAAAAGATCTTGATCTGCCCACTATCTACTACCTTGAGGCGACATGGGAACATCAAATAGGCCTCACAACCTATATTTTGAAAAGGGGTTATCATCTGCCTCATCCGCCACCTCCTTTCCACTGTCGCATGACAGAAATCTGGGCGGGCAAAGGACGTCATACCATTGTACGACCGTCTTGCTTCAGGTTTGGCCTTATCCATAATTTCCTGCCTTAGTAAAAAATTCCCCACAAATATCAAGATTGCCCTTGGTTTATCAGTTACCGGCTCTTTCCTTTGCACCAGGGGAAACCTATGCGCTCTTTGTACCTCATTCTCCCAGTTCCAGGTAGCCAGCTTGTTGTGTTTCTATCTAGGACCCTAATTCGATATTACCGATTTATGCCCTTATGTGGTTATAATAAATAGTATCCTTATAAAGGCATAAGAATCATATCCATATTTAGTAATAGCCCATGCAGTCCAAAGCACGGCAAGGCTACTCCCATAGACTCCTAGAAAGTACAAAGCGTTCTTTAAACAAACCAAGCCTCCAGCAGCCCGGGAATCCCCCCCTGCTTTTGTTTTGATTTGCATAAGAACTTCTGGAGTCCAGAAAGAACTATTAGTTCTTAGTGACATCTTATGTCCAACCTTACGTCAAACCCGGCACCTTTCAGGTATAAATATACCAATGTTGCCTTAAGCAAACCCACGGTGGTGTGGAGCAGAGCGGCTATCTACTTATCCGGAGCCCAGCTGATGCGAGAGCCAGAGGAAGCCGCCCCTCCCCTTTGAAGCTGCCTTTTCTCACGCCGAGAAAATTCAGCTCCCGTGTTCCCAAGTCACCCTCGCGGGTTGCTGGGAGATCGAGTCCTGAGAAGCGAGATACAAGGCCTCCTTCATTCTAGAACCAAGGTACGGAGCTGATTCAAACCTTAGAGAGAATTCTTGATTCCGATACTTGGCAAAACTTAACTTAACTTAAAAACTGTAAACTCACTTACTCCTTCCCACGTATTAGGCTTAGGTCAGGTACACTGGGGTAGGCGTATTTAGTAACACCAGTTGAGTTCGTTAGTCAATGTTTTTATGTATGTATACATTTTATCCATTTTAAAATATCATATGGCTAAGAAACCGTATCAATTCTTTTACAGTATTATTTCATAATACTACTTTTACTGTACGCACTTTACTTTATGATAAGTGTTGCAATTGTGGCAATTCATTTCTCTTGCATGAGAAAGAAGACTGCTCAATAGAATAACACCTTTTATTGAAAACGCCTGTCTCTCCATTTCTCTGCACTCTGGTGGAACTAAGCATGCACGATTGACTGAGTGAAATAGCCGTCTATTGTTTTCACACGACTCTAGAGATACACTCTTTATTCTGAGGGAGCAAAGTTGTCATGTTTATGCGGTTGTCAGAAGCTGAATCCCTTCTTGTCTAAATCAGGGAAGTTAACCCCTCCCTATTCATTCGAGAAAGTTTCAAGTGACCTCTGAGCTAGCTGCCAAACCTAAATTAAGTCTAACATAGTCAGTAGAGACCTAGATGACCTCAGTCCTACGTCTACACTGCTGTTTATGTTATTCCAATGCTCAGAGCCTATTGGGAAAATAGGAACTACACTACATAGCGCCCAACGTTTGGTAAGGTGATAATCTAATGCAAGACACTAGAGTAACTCAGTTGTGCTTTTCACACAGACCCCTTTCTCCCATAAAAACTCCAATAGACGTCTGGAGTGGGTGAAAGGATTCTCACCCACTCCAGACGTCTCTCCCATAGGATTCTCATCCTACTGTTTAACTATAAGGTTAAATAGTAGGATGAGAATCCTATGTATTAGTTCTTGGTTTAGTCAACGTTGAAGGATACAGTGTTCCAAAATATTGTGCACCTAATCTTTGTTTCCTTGAAACTCGCTCTGCAACAAAAAACTTTCAGTCAAAATGTCAGAAAGTGACAAAGAAAGGGAAAGAATTAGACTAGCAGCTCAATTGATAACGGACGACACACTAGTCCAAGACAACGACCCGGGTGCAATACTCATCCCGGTCAATATAAGGAAAACCATAACTATAAAACTTATAGAAAATATATTAACATCAAGAGGTGGTACAGTCATATTTGTGGCAGAGGCACATGAATTTCGGCAGACAGAAGTATTCTATACCTGGATAAACTTTCCAGTAGCACATTCTGTAACACATGATTTTCACTACTACAAAATAGCGGAAGCTCCAGAGGAATACTCTCCTTTTGAGGAAATTGAAATTCCACTAACATACCAAGAGCACCTGCTCTGGTTTAAAGGCGCCCTAAAACATCAAAATAACATCACCAGGCTCGGTCCACTACGTAGACCAGGAGCCACGTGGTCGGTTCTAGCCAGCTACTCACCACACCCAGACATTGAAGCAATGTCAGCCATAGAACTTTTAGTTCAGTTAAAACAACTAATTAAAATACATAGACAATTGGTCCAATATGTCATGTGGACTTCAACAGTCCAACCTATAATTAAACCTCCACAAAACACCCCTCATCAGGGGACACACAAACAAGATTACACCACACAAAGTGTCTTGGTAAAACACCCACAAAACGAGAACAAATTCCATTCTTGTTAGCTCAAAAAATCAACCAGATAGAGGCAGTATTTCCTGATACTACCTCACACGAAAAACACAGAATTCTGACCATCTGCCTCCCAATGGGGATCGCACGACATGTAGAGGACTGTGACACTTGGGGAACAGTCTTTGCTTCTATTTACACAAAAACACATGGTGTTCCGTCTATGGCGGTTATACCAGATGTCCTAAGACAGATTACGAATGCATACGGTCCAGAACCAGCTTTAACACTGGGTATGAAATTACTAAAAGACTTTAAACAAGTCTCGGCTATATTATTAGCCAACATAAAAGGAGAAGCAGCATGTGTGGCTATCCGCCAGAAATTGAAGGAGACAGATATAACAGACAAACCATTTGAACTTGCTAAAATCAAAGAAAAATCCTATGAAGAACTAGGAAGAGATAGTTTGGGTGGGAAACCGGTAAAACCCCAACTAATTGAAAATCCTGAAAAAACATTTATTAGAAATAATCTAAATACTCCGAAAAAGAGTTGGGAGGGTATTAAACAATCCACTCCCAAGGAAAAATGATTCCATCCAGAGGAAGGTCTCCTCAATGGAGAGAAAGATCTCCTGGCCGAGGAGGCAAGTCTCCCCAAAGGGAACCCACTGAAAAGAGATATAATCTCAGAGATAGGGATAAATTGAGAAAACCTGATAGATATCAAGATATTGATACACGTCCCTCTCAATCCTTCTCACTCAATCCTTCTCGATCTTCCTCACAGAAATCGGAAAGAAGAGGACGGTCAGAACTCAAGGAAGAGCACGTCAAGTCCAAAGACAAAGAACCTGCTCATCAAAGTGAAAAATCACAATTTCCCAGAAAGAAGGTAGCAAGTATTAAAATTAAACACACCGAGGATTCTGAGGACACAACTGAAAAACGGAGAGTGGGCCCAGACAATGCTAGACAGCACAGCAGAAGTGAGCATAGCTCGCAAGATCCTGATGAATCATCTGGAGATAGTGGACACGAATGAATACATTCAGGTGGAAACTAAACTATATGAAATAACATTATGTATAGAGGGGGATAAAACTAGGAAAATAAAAGGTCTCTTTTGGGAGAAACTTTCAAAAGGCTATGACATTCTGTTAGCTGAAAAAGACTGGCCACCAGAGTTTGTCAGACAGTGCCCTCATGGCGAAGAAATAATTATGCCTGCCTTCTGGAATCACATTCTGATTCATAAAAAATACACATTGGCCAGAAAATGGTCAGTGGCCCAAGCCCCTGCACTATACAAAAATCATGTAGGATGGGATGAGGATTCTCCTCCCCACAAAATCCAGTTAAAAAATCACCCCACTGCACAAAGGCAGTACCCAGTTAAACAAGATGCTAAAAAGCAAGTCAGGGAGATCTTAGATCAACTTGAATATCAAGGGGTGATTGAAACATGCACCTCACAAATGAACAATCCTTTGTTTCCTGTCTCCAAGCCAGACGATTCATATCGCCAAGTTTTGGACTACAGACATTTAAACTCCTGTTGTAAAACCTTTGCAGTACAAAACTCACACAGTGCAGCACTAATGAATACCATCGTACGCAAAAGATATAAAACGACATTAGACATCGCTAATGGATTCTTCTGTCAAAACATTGCACCTGTAAGCAGGTATTTGACCGCTTTCTCAATAATGGGGTCGCAAAAACAATTTTGGAGACTCCCTCAGGGATTCAAGAATGGCCCAGGCTTATTCTCAGCAAGAGTAACAGAGTTACTACAAATATATGATGATGAGGCATTATCATATATCGATGACATCTATCTTACAGATGATGACCAGGAGACTCACTTAAAGAGAGTGAACACCATAATACTTGGGTTCGCATCAGAGGGTTACAAATTCAACTTTAAACAGTCAAGAATTGCCCATCTAACAGTCCTATTTTTAGGATATGAATTATCAAGTGAAGGCAAAAGCCTGGCAGACAACTTCCTAGAGAAGTGCGCAGTACTCCAAGCACCAAAAACGCAGAAAAATTTACAATCAATACTAGGCTTCCTGAATTTCAGTAGAACATACTTTCTAAATTATGCAGAGAGGGTTAAACCTCTCTATGACTTAATAAGACCTGATTTCAAACCAATAAATTGGACTCAGAAACACACAGAAATTTTAAGATCACTACAAACAGACATGTTAACTAAAACAAAATTGCAAACACGCGAAAACATACGCACCCTTGTAATCCGAGTCATCCCAGGAATATGCGGATTCACATACCTGACAGCGGTTCCAACTGCTGTAGAAAAAGAAAGAGCTCTAGCCCAAGGCAAGAGAATAACTGTTTATACAGCGGAATCAGCCCTTGAGGCATTAACAAGTCCACGCAAACTGAATACAGTCCCATTAGATCCAAAATGGATACAATGGGAAAATTCTCTTGCTACAGAAGACGTGAAATACTATTTTGACCCGAAACTGAAAAAACTAGATGATCTAGAATATGAACAAGAATATCCTCTGCCAATCGAAATTCTGCCTCTGGAACAATATACCTGCGTAATCTATATGGACAGATTCGCACAACACTACAATGTAGATAAAAAAATCCTACAATGCATCGTGCGCGATTGTTAAAGGTCGCTGGCGCTCTGGTAAATTCAAACAGATGATTACCAAAACTGAATCACTCAGAAACTGTTCAGCTCAGCGAGCTGAAATAAGATCTTTAAAGATGGCACTTGAAAATGCTGATCGCAAATCCCCCACACTGATAGTGTGTGATTCGCATTTCTGCGTCAAGTCATACAACAGTGATATGAAGACATGGACTAAAAACGGTTACAAAGATGACACAGGTGCCACAATAAAGCCTAAAACGCTTTGGGACCAAGTAGTTCTTTTAAAGAAAGAACTACAGAAGACTCACGTGATACATGCACTGAAACATCAACGTGATGGCGTTAACGTTGCAGGGAATTCATTGGCTAACACAACCACAGCGGAAGCGGTTCAACCGGCTTCTGTAGCCACAAAAAAGCGTTCAGAAAAACACATAGATGGGGAAACCATGCTGGTAGTAAAAGCCTCATTAAAAGGCGATTATGCAGCATTACCTCTAAACTATCCACTCAGTAATACATACATAATTGGTGCAAACTCCGTTCCTTTTGCTCAAATCCCTGGAGTGGGGGACAGAGTAATTCCAAACACGAACCAGAGAGTTTTTTTGATTGAAAGCGCACACATGGGACTGGGTCTGAGGCACCAACAGATCTTGAAATCTCTAATAGAATTACAATCAGAATACTGGTGGCCGGGGATGAGCTTGCAAATCTACAAATTTGCAATGGATTGTCCAGACTGCAACAGAGATCGCAGTTGTGAACAGGACCAGACTATTGCCAGGACATCTTTGTTAGAAAGCATCTGGCTATCTATAATGCAGAAATCCAACCGGAGAAATGCGTCCCCATAATTATTAAGACAAAATTAACTTCAAAATGTAGACCACCAGCACTCGGCTGATGCCAGAACTGTTGTAAAAAGATTTGCGAGTCTTTATCGGCACATACGCAATTGGCACGCTACATTCTGATCAGGGTCCTGCGTTTATCTCTCGATCTTACAAAGAGGCCATGAACAGCATGGGCATTGCATTGCAGTACTCTTCTCCCTTCCATCCTGAGGGAAATGCGGTAGTGGAAAGAAAAAACCGTGACATAAAGCAATCTATAACGGCGAGGGTATTAGGTTCGGGTGATGGGTGGGTCAAACATTTAATAAGTGTCCAACGTAGTCTTAATAACATGCCAAGAAATTCTCTAAAAGGTTTCAGTCCGTATGAAATTTTGTTTGGAACTAGGATGACCATCCAGGATCTGGATCGTCAAACTTCAGTGGTAGAAGAAAAAACCTTTGATATCAAAGATAGTTTGGCTGTTTTACAAGACTTGAATGAAACAAGAAAAAGTCTAAGTAACAGAAAGTTTAAGCCAACAACCACTGAAGAACCACCTGTCTCAGCAAGACCTGTCTGGATTCCGAAGATTGGGGATCTGGTCAGAGAAAAGATCGCGGTAAAGAAGGAATTTGGGCCTTCTTACAGAAAAGCAATACCTGTCTTAGCTGTCAGCGGAACAAGATCAGTAGTACTACCGCCACTTGCTGGTAAAAAGGAAAACAGAAATGTTTCCATCGACCTGGTGAAACCACAATCATGTGGCCGATAATAAATAGCAGGCCCAGTGGACTACCAAGAAATAGCAGAAGACCAAACTTTGCTACAATCCAATTACAATGAAATGATTACAATTACAATGAAATGGTTCAAACTGAGAGACTAATCACATTCGATAAACCTGCAGTAAATAACAAGGGACTATGCGACAAAGCCATGGAACTTGTGCCTCTTGAAACCCAAATCGCAACAATTCATACTGATACACCAATCTATAACGATGTGGCATCAGAATGTACAAATGTAACGAAAGAAAATGCAAAGATCAATGGAAATCCAGAAACAATCCCTCCAATTGACAGAACCGCATCTGGCTATTTTATCAACTTTGATGACTTTTCCGATGATCCTAGTGAACATGGAGACAAGCCAGCAACAAACACTTTCAAAGAAAAAATGACCAAGCATATTCACCAACTAAACGAAACATATCTGATTTCACCATGGATTGAATTTTAGACTGTGTTAAGTGTACTTTTCCTCCTGCTTTGGCTCATCATGGTTTTGTGCTTGGGTAGATTCATTGATGGAATATATAGTACAATGGACACAACAAGTCAGAACATCAACTTGGTCTTAAAGTCTCACAGATCCTCTCACATCGAGAAAAGAGAACTATCATCAGTGAACATCACAGCCAATCCAATACCTGGTGGTATAGCATGGGACAGAACTGACTATGATATTTATGGCCCGATTGAGCTCTTGAAGTATCCACACCAGTTTAAGATTTCCTTAAGTGACTTTGTGATACCAAGTTCTTTTTCTGATGATTGGGACTTTGAAAATATAAATAATATGATGTCAGATTTAGTAATGTCAGCCAAATTCACAGAACATGATTATTTACAGGATTCATCAAATTATGAAGAGTTATACTGTTACAATTACTATAGTCATCACTAATTGCATAAATCTGCACAACCTAGAAATGTTTTTAAAAAGGGGGTGGGGTCGCACACCACTCACTCACCAGCGGGATCGCCCCTAAGGACTGTGGTCAGTGTAGTTAAGTATTCTGCGATGTATCCATCTTCGCCATCCCTGGACACGTGTTTCGGGGTATTTACCCCTCATCAGCAGGGAATAGGCCATCTTCTTATCTTCTGGGGTTGCCGGTGGCTGCCAAATATTGCCAGGTCTAGTACCACATGGGCGCGCGGGTGCGGGGTCCCAGGCTCGTCAGCCCGCTTAAATATTTCAAAAAGGGGGTGGGGTCGCACACCACTCACTCACCAGCGGGATCGCCCCTAAGGACTGTGGTCAGTGTAGTTAAGTATTCTGCGATGTATCCATCTTCGCCATCCCTGGACACGTGTTTCGGGGTATTTACCCCTCATCAACAGGGAATAGGCCATCTTCTTATCTTCTGGGGTTGCCGGTGGCTGCCAAATATTGCCAGGTCTAGTACCACACGGGCGCGTGGGTGCGGGGTCCCAGGCTCGTCAGCCCGCTTAAATATTTCAAAAAGGGGGTGGGGTCGCACACCACTCACTCACCAGCGGGATCGCCCCTAAGGACTGTGGTCAGTGTAGTTAAGTATTCTGCGATGTATCCATCTTCGCCATCCCTGGACACGTGTTTCGGGGTATTTACCCCTCATCAGCAGGGAACAGGCCATCTTCTTATCTTCTGGGGTTGCCGGTGGCTGCCAAATATTGCCAGGTCTAGTACCACACGGGCGCGCGGGTGCGGGGTCCCAGGCTCGTCAGCCCGCTTAAATATTTCAAAAAGGGGGTGGGGTCGCACACCACTCACTCACCAGCGGGATTGCCCCTAAGGACTGTGGTCAGTGTAGTTAAGTATTCTGCGATGTATCCATCTTCGCCATCCCTGGACACGTGTTTCGGGGTATTTACCCCTCATCAGCAGGGAATAGGCCATCTTCTTATCTTCTGGGGTTGCCGGTGGCTGCCAAATATTGCCAGGTCTAGGACCACACGGGCGCGCGGGTGCGGGGTCCCAGGCTCGTCAGCCCGCTTAAATATTTCAAAAAGGGGGTGGGGTCGCACACCACTCACTCACCAGCGGGATCGCCCCTAAGGACTGTGGTCAGTGTAGTTAAGTATTCTGCGATGTATCCATCTTCGCCATCCCTGGACACGTGTTTCGGGGTATTTACCTCTCATCAGCAGGGAATAGGCCATCTTCTTATCTTCTGGGGTTGCCGGTGGCTGCCAAATATTGCCAAGTCTAGTACCACACGGGCGCGCGGGTGCGGGGTCCCAGGCTCGTCAGCCCGCTTAAATATTTCAAAAAGGGGGTGGGGTCGCACACCACTCACTCACCAGCGGGATCGCCCCTAAGGACTGTGGTCAGGGATGGCGAAGAAAGATACATCACGGAATACAAGACTACACTGACCATAGTCCTTAGGGGTGATCCCGCTGGTGAGTGAGTGGTGTGCGACCCCACCCCCCTTTTTGAAATATTTAAGCGGGCTGACGAGCCTGGGACCCCGCACCCGCGCGCCCATGTGGTACTAGACCTGGCAATATTTGGCAGCCACCGGCAACCCCAGAAGATAAGAAGATGGCCTATTCCCTGCTGATGAGGGGTAAATACCCCGAAACACGTGTCCAGGGATGGCAAAGAAAGATACATCACGGAATACAAGAATACACTGACCATAGTCCTTAGGGGCGATCCCGCTGGTGAGTGAGTGGTGTGCGACCCCACCCCCCTTTTTGAAATATTTAAGCGGGCTGACGAGCCTGGGACCCCGCACCCGCGCGCCCGTGTGGTACTAGACCTGGTAATATTTGGCAGCCACCGGCAACCCCAGAAGATAAGAAGATGGCCTATTCCCTGCTGATGAGGGGTAAATACCCCGAAACACGTGTCCAGGGATGGCGAAGAAAGATACATCACGGAATACAAGACTACACTGACCATAGTCCTTAGGGGCGATCCCGCTGGTGAGTGAGTGGTGTGCGACCCCACCCCCCTTTTTGAAATATTTAAGCGGGCTGACGAGCCTGGGACCCCGCACCCGCGCGCCCGTGTGGTACTAGACCTGGCAATATTTGGCAGCCACCGGCAACCCCAGAAGATAAGAAGATGGCCTATTCCCTGCTGATGAGGGGTAAATACCCCGAAACACATGTCCAGGGATGGCGAAGAAAGATACATCACGGAATACAAGACTACACTGACCATAGTCCTTAGGGGCGATCCCGCTGGTGAGTGAGTGGTGTGCGACCCCACCCCCCTTTTTGAAATATTTAAGCGGGCTGACGAGCCTGGGACCCCGCACCCGCGCGCCCGTGTGGTACTAGACCTGGCAATATTTGGCAGCCACCGGCAACCCCAGAAGATAAGAAGATGGCCTATTCCCTGCTGATGAGGGGTAAATACCCCGAAACACGTGTCCAGGGATGGCGAAGAAAGATACATCACGGAATACAAGACTACACTGACCATAGTCCTTAGGGGCGATCCCACTGGTGAGTGAGTGGTGTGCGACCCCACCCCCCTTTTTGAAATATTTAAGCGGGCTGACGAGCCTGGGACCCCGCACCCGCGCGCCCGTGTGGTACTAGACCTGGCAATATTTGGCAGCCACCGGCAACCCCAGAAGATAAGAAGATGGCCTATTCCCTGCTGATGAGGGGTAAATACCCCGAAACACGTGTCCAGGGATGGCGAAGAAAGATACATCACGGAATACAAGACTACACTGACCATAGTCCTTAGGGGCGATCCCGCTGGTGAGTGAGTGGTGTGCGACCCCACCCCCCTTTTTGAAATATTTAAGCGGGCTGACGAGCCTGGGACCCCGCACCCGCGTGCCCGTGTGGTACTAGACCTGGCAATATTTGGCAGCCACCGGCAACCCCAGAAGATAAGAAGATGGCCTATTCCCTGCTGATGAGGGGTAAATACCCCGAAACACGTGTCCAGGGATGGCGAAGAAAGATACATCACGGAATACAAGACTACACTGACCATAGTCCTTAGGGGCGATCCCGCTGGTGAGTGAGTGGTGTGCGACCCCACCCCCCTTTTTGAAATATTTAAGCGGGCTGACGAGCCTGGGACCCCGCACCCGCGCCCGTGTGGTACTAGACCTGGCAATATTTGGCAGCCACCGGCCACCCCAGAAGATAAGAAGATGGCCTATTCCCTGCTGATGAGGGGTAAATACCCCGAAACACGTGTCCAGGGATGGCGAAGAAAGATACATCACGGAATACAAGACTACACTGACCATAGTCCTTAGCGGCGATCCCGCTGGTGAGTGAGTGGTGTGCGACCCCACCCCCCTTTTAGAAATGTTTTTACTTATAATCACTGGGAACATTGTCCAACTCCACCAAAAGGAAGTTCAAAGACATTTGTTGAGAAATTTCCATACTTCTCAGGGTTTAACAACAGTGATCCAGAAATGTTTTATTTTAAAATGTTAAATAAGACAGGGATGAAAACAATGTTGACAAATGCTAAATTGATTTATTCTGAAAAATGTTATGACAAAATGTCTACATTTGGTTTTGAGTTCTGGAAAAACAACATTGAAACAAAAACCATCTGGGGTACAAAAGATTGGCAGGTACAAGGTCTAGAATCAATATTTAGAGCCTGCATGATCCCAGAACAAATTATGTTCCTGAATGATACCATTCAACAAACTACCTGTCTTGGCCTAGCCAAGATAAAAGACTTAAACAAACCGTCTATTCCGAAGCCCATACCAGATGGTAATAGCACGACAGATGTGGAAATAGACGTATCCCATATTTTTCACCAAAACAGAACAAATCCTGATTGGAAAAAATGGTTGATCTGGCCCACAGACACAAACAACTGTCAAGATAGATTCCTGAACAAAAAACAGGGGTTAGAAATGACCAGGCCAGACCCAAGATATTCCCAGAGACAACATCCAGGGATAGTTGTTACAACATACAGTGTAGGGAAATTATGCCTTGAGTGGCTATAGAAATCCACACTGGCTGAAATTAAGCAACACTTGACTTTACTTAAAGAAGGTGCTGACTTGTGAGATTTCATAATGGGACCTCGCAAACACCGTCAAAAACGTTTCATAGCGGCCGGTATATTCGCTGTATACAACAAAGCTTGGAAAGTAATGCAAATTGAAACAGCGGAAAAAAACGAGAAATTGATCGTATACATTTGGAAAAATCACTTTCTGTTGTGGATAATGGGTTAACGACTCTGTCTTCCAGAATATGTTCACTGGACTGTATTGTGTCATCTGCCTTTGATATAATAGAGCAAGACTTGCTAATGCTACAACATGGTCAGTCTCAATTGCGTTCTATTGTACAGCTTGGCTGGACTTTGCAAAACCTACGTTCAGGCTACGTGCCATGGCATCTAATCAACGTAACGTCATTATTTTCTACCTTTAACCTTACTGATAAACAAATCAGTTTGGCACAAAAAGAAGCAGATTATAGGATTCTGAGCATTGAAAAACTTGAGAGATTACCATTGACAATGTCATGGAGACCTGTCATTGGATGCATAATACACGGAACCATTACAATTCCGATAACAACTTTCCAGTGTAAAAATTGCCAAGAATATATACCAGCAGGCCAGTATGAAAGGTTGGGTAAAAAATACATCAAATCAACCTGGGATTTACCTTACACACACATATGTTAAAGTGAAGGCAAAAAAGAGGTATTCCTTAGTGGCAATACTTGTAAAAAATCACTAGGCGGTACACTTCTGTGTCAAGGTATTAACTTGCATGGAGCTTGCGAAGGGTCTTCAAATAACCTTTCATGTCACCTGCAAGGCACTCCTGCAAAACAGATAGAGCCATTCTTCAGACAACTTTCCAACCAAAGTTACGTTTTAATAAATGACCACAGCTGTTGTGGAATGGTGCCAGGAGAATGTTATCTCGTTACTGTTACTTCCAGGGTCGTTTGCTGTATGCAAGTATTGTATCCAAACAGCAATCCAGACATGGAGGCGGCAATATGGCCTCATGTGAATATCTCTTCTATTCGAATTGATACTTTAAGCAGAATGAAGTCTATTCTTTTGCAGACTACTGTGCCTCTGAAGTTGTCCAAAGAAACGTATGATCTGCAAGTTGCAAGGACAACATCACAGATACATACCCTTTTATCAACAAATTGCCCCGTACATTTCGTAGAAATGTTAAGCCAAATTTTAAACATGTCTGATACCAGTGGCATCGCACATGTATCTAAGACAATTATTTTGTGACTGTTAGCACCGTTTGAAACAGTTCTGGGCATCTTCCCGAATTATGTCCATTCTGTCTTTGGCGGCCTACCCTTAATCTTGGGACTCGTGGCAGGAATTTTATTTTTGTTCCTTCTGCTCCGATATGGCAAGCCAATCCACAGACAAGACTCCAGCAACGATGGAAGAAACGATCCTAGCAATACAATATCGAGACCGTATCACTAAGGTCCTCGGATTGGCCCGGCTAAGAGATCTGAGTACAACCTGGTTTCTTCATTCAGACCTATCTGGCAAGATTGCATCTTACCTGTGCTTCGATGTCTGCTATGCAGAGAAGAATGCGTGTTGGACGTTTCTCTTACACTACCATCAGCAGTACCAATGGATATCGATGCTTTGCTTTGTCCTGTAATGACGCATGCAACGTGTTGTCCCCAGCGGCTACCTATTCTGATGACGGCATTCATTGAGACTTCACCATTATGAGTACGTGGTGGTGAAGTAAGAGAGGAAAGCAGCACCAAACAGGTACAACCTTCTGTGAGCATTGCTGATCCAAACATCGATGATAGCAATCACACAGAAAATTGCACAGTTGCAGTGTTTTCAAACTTGGTCGAACTTTCACCTGAGGCTGTAGACCAATTTTTTGCGAGTCTGTCTGACATGATGTTCTCTCCCAACAATGAGAATAACATTTAAAAACAATGATCACACAGCGTTCCCTGAACTCTGAATTCGGCCTTCAGTTTTGTTAAACAATGCTACTAAAAACATTTGGGACTAAGTTTTTTTTCCTCCCTTCCCCTGAAAGCAAAATTATTTTTCTTTCACTTCAAAAATATTTACAATTTTTCTGGCACACGGTACTCTGCTTAAAGTAGAACTGTTCTTAGAGAATGGAGCTTCCATTTTTAGAGACGTTAGAGACAATATTTACCTCAGCCTCTGGCACATGTACAATATCGTATATATATGTGATGAAGTGGTCTCGACCTTCTTTTCTGTAAACAGAGCCATTTCATGTGTAATTTTCACAATTCGTTCAGCTGATATATATATATGCATTTAACTGAATGATAACCCTGCTTGAAAAGCGTACAGTACCAATACTCATTTTCGTGTATAAACCGTACACCATTTCAAATGAAATTATGTATTTTGGGGTGGGTTGGACAACACATATGCATCGTTATATGTTTAATATTGCTTAGTTTTTAGTAATGATGGACATTAATACATGGAGTGGGTGTTGTGGTTCTATCTAGGACCCTCATTCGATATTCCCGATTTATGCCCTAATGTGGTTATAATAAATAGTATCCTTATAAAGGCATAAGAATCATATCCATATTTAGTAATAGCCCATGCAGTCCAAAGCACGGCAAGGCTGCTCCCATAGACTCCTAGAAAGTACAACGCGTTCTTTAAACAAACCAAGCCTCCAGCAGCCCGGGTATCCCCCCCTGCTTTTGTTTTGATTTGCATAAGAACTCCTGGAGTCCAGAAAGAACTGTTAGTTCTTAGTGACGTCTTATGTCCAACCTTACGTCAAACCCTGCACCTTTCAGGTATATATATACCAATGTTGCCTTAAGCAAACACACGGTGGTGTGGATCAGAGCGGCTATCTACTTATCTGGAGCCCAGCTGATGCAAGAGCCAAAGGAAGCCGCCCCTCCCCTTTGACGCGCTGGAGAAGCTGCCCTTTCTCATGCCGAGAAAATCCAGCTCCGGTGTGCCCAAGTCACCCTCGTGGGTTGCTGGGAGATCGAGTCCTGAGAAGCGAGATATAAGACCTCCTTCATTCTAGAACCAAGGTACGGAGCTGATTAAAACCTTAGAGATAATTCTTGATTCCGATACTTGGCAAAACTTAACTTAACTTAAAAACTGCAAACTCACTCCTTCCCACGTATTAGGCTTAGGTCAGGTACACTGGGGTAGGCGTATCTAGAAACACCAGTTGAGTTCGTTATTCAATGTTTTTATGTATGTATATATTTTGATTCTCCTCCCCACAAAATCCAGTTAAAAAATCAACCCACTGCACAAAGGCAGTACCCAGTTAAACAAGATGCTAAAAAGCAAGTCAGGGATATCTTAGATCAACTTGAATATCAAGGGGTGATTGAAACATGCACCTCACAAATGAACAATCCTTTGTTTCCTGTCTCCAAGCCAGGCGATTCATATCGCCTAGTTTTGGACTACAGACATTTAAACTCCTGTTGTAAAACTTTTGCAGTACAAAACTCACACAGTGCAGCACTAATGAATAACATTGTGCGCAAAAGATATAAAACGACATTAGATATCTCTAATGGATTCTTCTGTCAAAACATTGCACCTGAAAGCAGGTATTTGACCGCTTTCTCAATAATGGGGTTGCAAAAACAATTTTGCAGACTTCCACAGGGATTCAAGAACAGCCCAGGATTATTCTCAGCAAGAGTAACAGAGTTACTACAAATATATGATGATGAGGCATTATCATATGTCGATGACATCCATCTTTCAGATGATGACCTGGTGACTCACTTAAAGAGAGTGAACACCATAATACTTGGGTTCGCATCACAGGGTTATAAATTCAACTTTAAAAAGTCAAGAATTGCCCATCTAACAGTCCTATTTTTAGGATATGAATTATCAAGTGAAGGCAAAAGCCTGGCAGACAACTTCCTACAGAAGTGCGCAGTACTCCAAGCACCAAAAACGCAGAAAAATTTACAATCAATACTAGGCTTCCTGAATTTCTGTAGAACATACATTCTAAATTATGCAGAGAAGGTTAAACCTCTCTATGAATTAATAAGACCTGATTTCAAACCAATAAATTGGACTCAGAAAAACACAGAAATGTTAAGATCACTACAAACAGACATGTTAACTAAAACAAAATTGCAAACACGCGAAACCATACGCAACCTTGTAATCCGAGTCATCCCAGGAAGATGCAGATTCACATACCTGACCTCTAATGAGGGAGAAACGGTACTAATAGCTTACAAATCACATTTGTACACTCAAGCTGAAATGAAATTCAGCTCTACAGAAAAAATTATGACAGCGGTTCAACCTACTGTAGCAAAAGAAATAGTCCTAGCCCAAGGCAAGAGAATAACTGTTTATACAGCGGAATCAGCCCTGGAGGCATTAACAAGTCCACGCAATCTGAATACAGTGGCATTAGATCCAAAATGGATACAATGGGAAAATTCTCTTGCTACAGAAGACGTGAAATACTATTTTGACCCGAAACTGAAAAATCTAGATGATCTAGAATATGAACAAGAATATCCTCTGCCAATCGAAATTCTGCCTCTGGAACAATATACCTGCGTAATCTATATGGACAGATTCGCACAACACTACGATGTAGATAAAAAATCCTTCAATGCAGCGTGCGCGATTGTTAAAGGTCGCTGGCGCTCTGCTAAATTCAAACCGATGATAACCAAAACTGAATCACTCAGAAACTGTTCAGCTCAGCGAGCTGAAATAAGATCTTTAAAGATGGCGCTTGAAAATGCTGATCCCGAATTCCCCACACTGATAGTGTGTGATTCGCATTTCTGCGTCAAGTCATACAACAGTGACATGCAGACATGGAGTAAAAACGGTTACAAAGATGACACAGGTGCCACAATAAAGCATAAAACGCTTTGGAAACAAGTAGTTCTTTTAAAGAAAGAACTACAGAAGACTCACGTGATACACGCACTGAGTCATCAACATGATGGCGTTCACGTTGCAGGGAATTCATTGGCTAACACAGCCACAGCGAAAGCGGTTCAACCGGCTTCCGTAGCCACAAAAAAGCGTTCAGAAAAACACATAGATGGGGAAACCATGCTGGTAGTAAAAGCCTCATTAAAAGGCGATTATGCAGCATTACCTCTCAACTATCCACTCAGTAATACATACATAATTGATGCAAACTCCGTTCCTTTTGCTCAAATCCCTGGAGTGGGGGATAGAGTAATTCCAAACACGAACCGGAGAGTTTTCTTGATTGAAAGCGCACACATGGGACTGGGTTTGAGGCACCAACAGATCTTGAAATCTCTAATAGAATTACAATCAGAATACTGGTGGCCGGGGATGAGCTTGCAAATCTACAAATTTGCAATGGATTGTCCAGACTGCAACAGAGATCGCAGTTGTGAACCAGACCAGACTATTGCCAGGACATCTTTGTTAGAAAGCATCTGGCTATCTATAATGCAGAAATCCAACCGGAGAAATGCGTCCCCATAATTATTAAGACAAAATTAGCTTAAAAATGTAGACCACCAGCACTCGGCTGACGCCTGAACTGTTATAAAAAGATTTGCGAGTCTTTATCGGCACATACGCAATTGGCTTGCTACATTCTGATCAGGGTCCTGC
Source organism: Lissotriton vulgaris (assembly GCF_964263255.1). Classification (NCBI taxonomy): domain Eukaryota; kingdom Metazoa; phylum Chordata; class Amphibia; order Caudata; family Salamandridae; genus Lissotriton; species Lissotriton vulgaris. Next base: position 450,381,747 of record NC_141700.1, read on the forward strand.
GTCTAGCTCTCGAGCTTACAAAGAGGCCATGAACAGCTTGGGCATTGCATTGCGGTACTCTTCTCCCTTCCATCATGAGGGAAATGTGGTAGTGGAAAGAAAAAAAACGTGACATAAAGCAATCTATAACGGCGAGGGTATTAGGTTCGGGTGATGGGTGGGTCAAACATTCAATAAGTGTCCAACGTAGTCTTAATAACATGCCAAGAAATTCTCTAAAAGGTTTCAGTCCATATGAACCCTTGTTTGGAACTAGGATGACCATCCAGGATCTGGATCGTCAAACTTCAGTGGTAGAAGAAAAAACCTTTGATATCAAAGATCGTTTGCCTGTTTTACAGGACTTGAATTAAACAAGGAAAAGTCTAAGTAACAGAAAGTTTAAGCCAACAACCACTGAAGAACCACCTGTCTCAGCAAGACCTGTCTGGATTCCGAAGATTGGGGATCTGGTCAGAGAAAAGATTGCGGTAAAGAAGGAATTTGGGCCTTCTTACAGAAAAGCAGTACCTGTCTTAGCTGTCAGCGGAACAAGATCAGTAGTACTACCGCCACTTGCTGGTAAAAAGGAAAACAGAATTGTTTCCATCGACCTGGTGAAACCACAATCATGTGGCCGATAATAAATAGCAGGCCCAATGGACTACCAAGAAATAGCAGAAGACCAAACTTTGCTACAATCCAAGAGGTTCAAACTGAGAGACTAATCACATTCGATAAACCGGCAGTAAATAACAAGGGACTATGCAACAAAGCCATGGAACTTGTGCCTCTTGAAACCCAAATCGCAACAATTCATAAGGATACACCAATCTATAACGATGTGGCATCAGAATGTACAAATGTAACGAAAGACAATGCAAAGATCAATGGAAATCCAGAAGCAATCCCTCAAATTGACAGAAATGCATCTGGCTATTTTATCAACTTTGATGACTTTTCCGATGATCCTAGTGAACATGGAGACAAGCCAACAACAAACACTTTCAAAGAAAAAATGACCGAGCTTTTTCACCAACTAAAAGAAACATATCTGATTTCACCATGGATTGAATTTTGGACTGTGTTAGGTGTACTTTTCCTCCTGCTTTGGCTCATCATGGTTTTGTGCTTGGGTAGATTCATTGATGGAAAATATAGTACAATGGACACAGCAAGTCAGAACATCAACTTGGTCTTAAAGTCTCACAGATCCTCTCATATCGAGAAAAGAGAACTATCATCAGTGAACATCACAGCCAATCCAATACCTGGTGGTATAGCATGGGACAGAACTGACTATGATATTTATGGCCCGATTGAGCTCTTGAAGTATCCACACCAGTTTAAGGTTTCCTTAAGTGACTTTGTGATACCAAGTTCTTTTTCTGATGATTGGGACTTTGAAAATATAAATAATATGATGTCAGATTTAGTAATGTCAGCCAAATTCACAGAACATGATTATTTACAGGGTTCATCAAATTATGAAGAGTTATACTATTACAATCACTATGGTCATCATTATTTGCATAAATCTGCACAACCTAGAAATGTTTTTACTTATAATCAATCGGAACATTGTCCAACTCCACCAAAAGGAAGTTCAAAGACATTTTTTGAGAAATTGCCATACTTCTCAGGGTTTAACAACAGTGATCAAGAAACGTTGGAGACCGACGCGCATCGAGGCGAGAATACAGGCACAACACGGCCTTTGCTCCGCTGAATTTGTCTATATAACAAATTCACCAAACAAACGAACTGGTTTCGGCAACCTGACTGACTGACTGGTGCCGCTATATCAAAACTTAAAAAGCACCCGATAAGGACCAGGTTGGAATTATCACCGGTTCCCCGACCACGCGCTTTGATCATTAAGATCAGCCCTGAGGAGTCACAGCCACATGCTGTGATGAAATACGTGTCGGCTTGAGTGACATGTACAGTGATTTCTCAAGTGGAGAACACTGCTGACAAGAAAACATTCTATTGATATATATAGTGTGCTCTGGATCTTTGCCCAAAGTGATTCAGAAACGTTTTATTTTAAAATGTTAAATAAGACAGGAATGAAAACAATGTTGACAAATACTACATTGATTTATTCTGAAAAAGTTTATGAAAAAATGTCTACATTTGGTTTTGAGTTCTGGAAAAACAGCATTGAAACAAAAACCATCTGGGGTACAAAAGATTGGCAGGTACAAGGTCTAGAATCAATATTTAGAGCCTGCATGATCCCAGAACAAATTATGTTCCTGAATGATACCATTCAACAAACTACCTGTCTTGGCCCAGCTAAGATAAAAGACTTAAACAAACCGTCTATTTCGAAGCCCATACCAGATAGTAATAGCACTACAGATGTGGAAATAGACGTATCCCATATTTTTCACCAAAACAGAACAAATCCTGATTGGAAAAAATGGTTGATCTGGCCGACAGACACAAACAACTGTCAGGATAGATTCCTGAACAAAAAACAGGGGTTAAAAATGACCAGGCCAGACCCAAGATATTCCCAGAGACAACATCCAGGGATAGTTACAACATACAGTGTAGGGAAATTATGCCTTGAGTGGCTACAGAAATCCACACTGGCTGAAATTAAGCAACACTTGACTTTACTTAAAGAAGGTGCTGACTTGCGAGATTTCATAATGGGACCTCGCAAACTGCGTCAAAAACGTTTCATGGCGGCCAGTATATACGCTGCATACAGTGAAGCTTGGAAAGTAATGCAAATTGAAACAGTGGAAAAAACCGAGAAATTGATCGTATACATTTGGAAAAATCACTTTCTGTTGTGGACAATCGGTTAACGAATCTGTCTTCCAGAATATATTCACTGGACAGTATTGTGTCATCTGCCTTTGATAAAATAGAGCAAGACTTGCTAATGCTCCAACATGGTCAGTCTCAATTGCGTTCTATTGTACAGCTTGGCTGGACGTTGCAAAACCTACGTTCAGGCTACGTGCCAAGGCGTCTAATCAACGTAACGTCATTATTTTCTATCTTTAACCTTACTGATAAACAAATCAGTTTGCCACAAAAAGGAGCAGATTATATGATTCTGAGCATTGAAAAACGTGAGAGATTACCATTGACAATGTCAGAGAGACCTGTCATTGAATGGATAATACATGGAACTATTACAATTACGATAAAAACTTTCCAGTTTAAAAATTGCCAAGAATATATACCAGCAGGCCAGTATGAAAGGTTGGGTAAAGAATACATCAAATCAACCTGGGATTTACCTTACACACAGAAATGTTAAAGTGAAGGCAAAAAGGAGGTATTCCTTAGTGGCAATACTTGTAAAAAATCACTAGGCGGTACACTTCTGTGTCAAGGTATTAACTTGCATGGAGCTTGCGAAGGGTCTTCAAATAACCTTTCATGTCACCTGCAAGGAACTCCTGCAAAACAGATAGAGCTATTCTTCAGACAACTTTCCAACCAAAGTTACGTTTTAATAAATGACCACAGCTGTTGTGGAATGGTGCCAGGAGAATGTTATCTCATTACTGTTACTTCCAGGGTCGTTTGCTGTATGCAAGTATTGTATCCAAACAGCAATCCAGACATGGAGGCGGCAATATGGCCTCATGTGAATATCTCTTCTATTCGGATTGATGCTTTAAGCAGAATGAAGTCTATTCTTTTACAGACTACTGTGCCTCTGACGTCGTCCAAAGAAACGTATGATCTGCAAGTTGCAAGGACAACATCAGAGATACATACCCTTTTATCAACAAATTGCCCCGTACATTTCGTAGAAATGTTAAGCCAAATTTTAAACATGTCTGATACCAGTGGCATCGTACATGTATTTAAGACAATTTTTGGGGGACTGTTAGCACCTGGGCATCTTCCCGAATTTTGTCCATTCTGTCTTTGGCGGCCTACCCTTAATCTTGGGACTCGTGGCAGGAATTTTATTTTTGTTCCTTCTGCTCAGATATGACAAGCAAATCCTCAGACAAGACTCCAGCAACGATGGAAGAAACGATCCTAGCAATACGATATCGAGACCGTATCACTGAGGTCCTCGGATTGGCCCGGCTAAGAGATCTGAGTACAACCTGGTTTCTTTCATTCACACCTATCTGGCAAGATTGCATCTTACCTGTGCTTCGATGTCTGCTATGCGGAGAAGAATGCGTGTTGGACGTTTGTCTTACACTACCATCAGCAGTACCAATGGATATTGACGCTTTGTTTTTTCCTGTAACGACTCATGCAACATGTTGTCCCCAGCGGCTACCTATTCTGATGACGGCATTCGTTGAGACTTCACCATTACGAGTAGGTGGCGGTGAAGTACGAGAGGAAAGCAGCACCAAGCAGGTACAACCTTCTGTGAGCATTGCTGATCCAAACATTGATGATAGCAATCACGCAGAAAATTGCACAGTTGCAGTGTTTTCAAGCTTGGTCGAACTTTCACCTGATGCTGTAGACCAATTGTTTGCGAGTCTGTCTGACATGATGTTCTCTCCCAACAACGAGAATAACATTTAAAAACAATGATCACACAGCGTTCCCTGAACTCTGAATTCGGCCTTTAGTTTTGTTAAACAATGCTACTAAAACATTTGGGACAAATTTTTTTTTCTCCCTTCCCCTGAAAGCAAAATTATTTTTCTTTCACTTCAAAAATATTTACAATTTTTCTGGCACACGGTACTGTGCTTAAAGTAGAACTATTCTTAGAGAACAGAGCTTCTATTTTTAGAGACATTAGAGACAATATTTACCTCAGCCTCTAGCACATGTACAATATCGTATATATATATGTGATGAAGTGGTCTCGACCTTCTTTTCTGTAAACACAGCCATTTTATGTGTAATTTTCGCAATTCGTTCAGCTGATATATATATGCATTTAACTGAATGATAACCCTGCTTGAAAACCGTACAGTACCAATACTCATTTTTCGTGTATAAACCGTACACCATTTCAAATGCAATTATGTATTTTGGGGTGGGTTGGAAAACACACATGCATCGTTATATGTTTAATATTGCTTAGTTTTTAGTAATGATGGACATTAATACGTGGAGTGGGTGTTGTGTTTCTATCTAGGACCCTAATTCGATATTCCCGATTTATGCCCTTATGTGGTTATAATAAATAGTATCCTTATAAAGGCTTAAGAATCATATCCATATTTAGTAATAGCCCATGCAGTCCAAAGCACGGCAAGGCTACTCCCATAGACTCCTAGAAAGTACAACGCGTTCTTTAAACAAACCAAGCCTCCAGCAGCCCGGGAATCCCCCCTGCTTTTGTTTTGATTTGCATAAGAACTCCTGGAGTCCAGAAAGAACTGTTAGAACTTAGTGACGTCTTATGTCCAACCTTAGGTCAAACCCGGCACCTTTCAGGTATAAATATACCAACATTGCCTTAAGCAAACACACGGTGGTGTGGAGCAGAGCGGCTATCTACTTATCCGGAGCCCAGCTGATGCGAGAGCCAGAGGAAGCCGCCCCTCCCCTTTGACGCGCCGGAGAAGCTGCCTTTTCTCACGCCGAGAAAATCCAGCTCCTGTGTTCCCAAGTCACCCTCGCGGGTTGATGGGAGATCGAGTCCTGAGAAGCCAGATACAATCCCTCCATCATTCTAGAACCAAGGTACGGAGCTGATTAAAACCTTAGAGAGAATTCTTGATTCCGATACTTGGCAAAACTTAACTTAACTTAAAAACTGTAAACTTACTCCTTCCCACGTATTAGGCTTAGGTCAGGTACACTGGGGTAGGCGTATCTAGAAACACCAGTTGAGTTTGTTAGTCAATGTTTTTATGTATGTATACATTTTATCCATTTTAAAGTATCATATGGCTAAGAAACCGTGTCAATGCTTTTACAGTATTATTTCATAATACTACTTTTACTGTACGCACTTTACTTTATGATAAGTATTGCAATTGTGGCAATTCATTTCTCTTGCATGAGAAAGAAGAGTGCTCAATAAAATAACACCTTTTATTGAAAACCCCCGTCTCTCTATTTCTCTGCACTCTGGAGGAACTAAGCATGCACGATTGACTGAGTGAAATAGCCGTCTATTGTTTTCACACGACTCTAGAGATACACTCTTTATTCTGAGGGAACAAAGTTGTCATGTTTATGCAGTTGTCAGAAGCTGAATCCCTTCTTGTCTAAATCAGGGAAGTTAACCCCTCCCTATTCATTCGATAAAAGTTTATAGTGACCTCTGAGCTAGCTGGCAAACCTAAATGAAGTCTAACATAGTCAGTAGAGACCTAGATGACCTCAGTCCTATGTCTACCCTGCTGTTTATGTTATTCCAATGCGCAGAGCCTATTGGGAAAATAGGAACTACACTACAAGCTCTGGAAAGGCCCCCTTAAGCGGATTATCAACAAATGCCCGCACATCCTGTCCTTCTTTTCCTTCCTCCACCCCAAGTAATCTGACATTATTCCTCTGTTGGCGATTCTCGTAGTCCTCAAGCTTCCAATGTACATCCGCAGCCTTTTTTTCCTGCTAATTTTTTAATTTGTTCCATTTCCCAACATCTTCTTCCAACCTCTCAGTTACTGCTTCTACCTCAGTGTCCCTTGTTGCCATATCCATATAGAGTTTGTTCACTTTTTGTAGTGAACCCTGTACTTTTTGGCTGGCCTGCTTAGCCCTCCGGGATTCACTCCTGGCCTCCCCCTGCATTTGTTTCAATGTAGCAAATAGCATATCCATAGTGGTCGCTTATCCTGAGGTATTAGACTGGGTATGAGGTGAGCTATTCCTCCCTCTTGATAGAGCTAGGAAGTTGCTGAGTAGTCCCAGTCCAGTTTTTGGGATACTTCCGGATGCGAAGGACTCACACTGGGCTTTGACTGGTTACGAGAACTGCTTTTCAAGCTTTTAGCTCTTCGTTTAGTGCGTGCCTAATGTGTTTCTTCACTTTCCGGTGTTGACACTACCGACTCTGATTCCACCTCCACTTCCGAGCTACCAATATCGCTTTCTGTTAAAGAGTCAGAACCAGCCTTATCCTCATCATCCTCGTCGTTGTTCACAGAGAAGAAACAGTCATCACTGGGGGACCCAGGGTTCATAGGCACACCACCTATACCTTGCATAGAAACTGTGCGGTTATTATGTTCTTTTGGTGCAAGATTATGTTCTCCCGGCATGATAACCTTGGGGTGGGTTGCCTGCTCTGTACCCGGGCATAGGACCACAGTGACCTCAGGGCCCCTCTTAGCCTGCCTGGAGGGAGCTGCTGTACTCTCATTTATTTGAGGGTTATTCTGCGGCCTGGGTGATGCACCCGAGGCCCCGTCATCAACCTGGCAGTCTGTAATGGCCAGTGCATTAATGCCACCTCCTACCAGCCCTTTTGAGCCAGTCTTGTCCATTCTCGCCATCGCGTCCCACCGAGAGTGATGATCTGCCCCCAGCAGCGCCCCCCTTACCGCGAGAATCCGGAGTGTCCACTCGATGCTGCTGCTGTATCCCGCCAGCATCATCATCCGCACCGGACTTCTCCCATTCAGTAGGTATTAGTGTACAAGGGAACCCGTAAAAGTTGGCCAAGGACCACGGGTAGAACTACGTATTTTTATTATACAAAGGTCCGAGGTTTATGTTGGTAGTTCAAGAAATAATTTACACAGGCTCGAGATAAAGGCTGTGTTTTTCCTTCTTCCGGGTCCAGCCGGACCTAGAAGCGTTTATTTTGGAAAACAATTTATAAATATAAAATAGGATAGGCGAAACCAGGTCGCACATCAATAACTGGGCACAAGCCTGTACCTAGTCGGAGAAAGACAATACAGGGGAAAAGGAGAAAGAATTAACAGGCAAACAAGGAGAACAGGGTGGCTTATAATACAATGTGAACAATTTTGAATAAGCACAAACCCACAGTATCTGCCGTAAAAATTGCAAATCATAGAACAAGCAGTACTGCAAAACAGTCGACAAACGTTTCGATCCCTATCTCCAGAAATAGTGGGATCATCTTCAGGACTAACATAGACTTTGCCTGATTGATTTAAGTGAGCCACGAACGGAGCACGTTGGGCTGTGCGTGGCCAAGAATACTTCAATGGGCATTCAGTTTCCAAGGCGGCCGATGCCGTTTAGCGCCTTGCACTTGGTGCGCGGCGTCAGGAAGGATATCGGTATCTACCCAGTCGGATCAGTTCAGAGAAGGCCGTTATGGTCTAGCATGTCTGGCTTGGATTTGGCGGGCAACTTCAATTGAGTTGAAACCGTGAATTACGGTTCGTTATCTCCGCAGGGCACTCAATGGCGTGGGCCTTTTCCGTGCGAGCCGTAATATGCTCGTAGAGGGGCTGAAATGGGGTCCCGTCTGGAGGCTCAATAGCCTATTGAGCCTCCAGACGGGACCAAATTTCGGCCCCTCTACGAGTATATTACGGCTCGCACGAAAAAGGCCCACGCCATTGAGCGCCCTGCGGAGATAACGAACCGTAATTCACGGTTTCAACTCAATTGAAGTTGCCCGCCAAATCCAAGCCAGACATGCTAGACCATAACGGCCTTCTCTGAATTGATCCGACTGGGTAGATACCGATATCCTTCCTGACGCCGCGCACCAAGTGCAAGGCGCTAAACGGCATCGGCCGCTTCGGAAACTGAATGCCCATTGAAGTATTCTTGGCCACGCACAGCCCACCGTGCTCCGTTCGTGGCTCACTTAAATCAATCAGGCAAAGTCTATGTTAGTCCTGAAGATAATCCCACTATTTCTGGAGATAGGGATCGAAACGTTCGTCGACTGTTTTGCAGTACTGCTTGTTCTATGTTTTGCAATTTTTACGGCAGATACTGTGGGTTTGTGCTTATTCAAAATTGTTCACATTGTATTATAAGCCACCCTGTTCTCCTTGTTTGCCTGTTAATTCTTTTTCCTTTTCCCCTGTATTGTCTTTCTCCGACTAGGTACAGGCTTGTGCCCAGTTATTGATGTGCGACCTGGTTTCGCCTATCCTATTTTATATTTATAAATTATTTTCCAAAATAAACGCTTCTAGGTCCGGCTGGACCCGGAAGAAGGAAAAACACAGCCTTTATCTCGAGCCTGTGTAAATTATTTCTTGAACTACCAACATAAACCTAGGACCTTTGTATAATAAAAATACGTTCTCCCATTCAGTGGCAGAGGCCGCTTGCCCTCCTTGCTCCAAAAACTGCTCAGTCCGCTCAGCCTGTGAGACCAGCGCGTGTTCCGATGACACCGTAGGGAGAGCCGTCAATCGAGGCGCCTCATCTGGCATCCGCACGTTGCTCTTGCTACCTGCGGCTCCCGTCCCCATCCGGTCATCAGGAAGGCCTGGGCTCAGCTCTCCCCGGCTGCCCGTGTTCCTACTTGCTACCGGAGCTGATCGTGAGGGGGAGAGCACTGGACTCGGCACCGGTACTGTGAAGGATTCATGGAGGGTAGGTTGCCGCAGGTTTCCTTCCTTGGTACCGACTTCACTGTTCTGGCACTTAGTTCCTTTTTTCTATAGCAGCGCTTTCTTTTCTTTCTCTTTCGGCTTCTCACAGTTCTCAGCATCTTCCAAGTTATCCTTTCTGACATTCCTTCGGGCCTGCACCATTGATCTTAAATTGGTGCTCATTGTCATCATGCCAGGATCGCTAGAGATGGCCTTGTCCCTTTCTTTCTCCTTTTGTGATTCTTTCTTCGGTTTTGGGCCTCGAGGGGCTATGTTTTGCATTGAAGTTTGCCATGAGCGTGGGATGCCTGGGATGCCTGTTCTTAGCGTTTTAAACCAGAAAAACACTCTTGGCAGTCTAAGTCTGCTTTTCACGACCCAGAGGGAAAAGCACTGTATCAAGCTCAATAGATATATCATACTCCTTTTTCATCCAAAGCAGCAGCAGTGGTAGCAGCAATCAAAGGCATTATCCATACAGTACAGCCATACTGCAGGAGCTAGGAGAGGAGCGACTGCTCCCTACGGCCTGTCAGCGGCCATCTTGTCCCGATAGTGTTACATTCTCACAGAAGAACTCTCATTTAACCTCTTCCCCTGCACTCTGTATGTTGGACTCCGGTAGTCAAGATGGATGATTGTTAAGGAAATTCTCTGTTTTTGTGTCTCCATCCCACTTTTAAAAAGGCCCCAGTGCTTTGAGTGGTTCAGAGTCCTTTACTATTCAACCTCCTACCTGCCCTGCAGTCATGAACACAGATAGTAACCTACTGCATAACTACTGATATGTCATCCTCCTGTGTGGTTAGCTTCCGGAAGGAGAATTGGAACAGTGGGGCGCTGACATCATAAAGCTAAAGCAAGATGTTGTCTGACATGAGGGCTAATCTGTTGCCTAGCAAGCTGACATCATAAAGCTGAAGCAAGATGTTGTCTGACATGAGGGCCACTCTGTTGCCTTGCAAGCAGTAGGATATCTTTATCTTGGTAATTAAATGAGTAACAAGGCAGACAGGATGCCCAAATGAAAACTTAAATGGTAAAATGAAAGAAATGAGGGCATTTTTGAGGCTTCTAAATTTGTATGAACCTAAGTTTGAGCATAAGAGTCTCAACTTCACTATTGCTGAACTGGTAGATTTTGGCTGAAATTATGTAGGTGAACATGCTTTTCATAGCTTTTATTATTCCGCTTAACGGTAATATAACCCTTCCTCTCTCAACTTATGAGCTGGCGCAATTGCTAATCCTGAAACAAATGAAGTGAGAAGGGTACGCTGTCCCTTGGATGGCAAAAAGATCTCTTAATCTATGTCCTAATATACATGCTACAGCTATTTAGTGAGTTTTAGCAAAAGAGGGATGGGATTCAGAGAAGTATCAGAGGTTAAAAATACAAATTGAGGTTTGATTTTCTAACAAGCTATCGATTTCCACAATAATACAGACTCCATAGTATTGATCTGTTTACCCTTCATAAAAAGATTTTTTGTTTTGCTTATAGTAAATGTGCTAACAGTGAACTTTTCCATCTGCAGATTATACTGAATGTTGTGCAGTGGCAGAGATTCACAACAGAATTTCTCTGAATTGCAGAGACTGAAGAAAAACAAAAGGCAGTCTACCAGCATACGGCATTATTTTGCCAATTTACATGGTAAGTTAAAGTCACAATCATTTTTTTTTACATTAAATGTACGTTCACAACATCTAAATGTCCCCACTACCTTATAGTGGGTGCCTGTGCTTTCTGTGAAGATCAAAGTAATATGGATCACATTGTGTTGGTTATGATAGTTAATAAAATACTGGTCGTCTCCAAGTTTACTAAAGCATGCTATAGATCCTTGTGCTAGCAATATTCCATCAGAGGAAATTGCTGCCTTTGATGATGAAATATACTATCTCAATCTAGAATCATAGTGTTACATTCTCACTGAAGAACTCTCTTTTAAACTCTTCCCCTCCACTCTGTATGTTGGACTCTGGTACTCAAGATGGATGATTGTTAAGGATAATGTCTGTTTTTGTATCTGCATCCCACTTTCAAAAAGGCCCGAGTGCTTTGAGTGGTTCGGAGTGCTTTACCATTCCCCCTCCTACCTGCCCTGCAATCATGAACACAGATAGTAGCCTACTGCATAACTACTAATATCACATCCTCCTGTGTGGTCAGTTTCCGGAAGGCAAATTGGAACAGTGGGGCACTGACATCATAAAGCAAGATATTGTCTGACATGAGGGCCAATCTGTTGCCTAGCAAGCTGATATCATAAAACTAAAGCAAGATGTTGTCTGACATGAGGACCACTCTGTTGCCTAGCAAGCAGTAGGATACCTTTATCTTGGTAATGAAATGAGTAGCAAGGCAGACAGGATGCCCAAATGAAAACTTAGATGGTAAGATGAAAGAAATTAGGGCCTTTTTTGAGACTTCTAAATTTGTATGAACCTAAGTTTGAGCATAAGAGTGTCAACTTCACTATTGCTGAACTGGTAGGAATTGTCTAAAATGGTGACGGTGAACATGCTTTTCACAGCTTTATTATTCCCCTTAACTGTAGCATAACCCTTCCTCTCTCAACTTATCAACTGGCTTAATTGCTAATCCTAAAACAAATTAAGTGAGAAGGGTACGCTACCCCTTGGCTGGCAAAAGATCTCTTTATCTATGTCCTAATGTACGTGCTACAGTTGTTTAGCGAGTGTTAGCAAATGGTCTGCGAGTAAGGGCGAGAAGAAACAAAATTTCACAGTTTCTTAGTGACTCACCTGCGCAGATCATGGCAATCCAGGAGACACATCTAAACAAACAGGAGATTACGGACATACTTAAAAAATCTAAATGGGTTGATAAATTTGTAAGTACGGACCATAACGCCAGTATTCGTGGGACTGCCATCATTTTCAAAAAAGGAGCTAGGGCCCAGATCATGGACTGGAAAACAGATGCGAGCGGTAGATGGCTGATAGCTAATGTCCAACTGCACTCAAGGAGTTTCACTATCATCAGCTATTATGGACCTAACCAGGATGATCCCTCTTACCTAAATATTCTACAGAACCACCTGATTACTTGCTCTGACCCCATAATATGGATGGGTGATTTCAACCATGTGTTAGATCCAAAACTAGATAAATCTCCCACCTCCAGAGCCGTAGTTCATAGTAACATGAGGGATACGCTCCTTAGCTGTATGTTGAACCTTGGGTTAAACGATCTTTGGAGACAAAGAGCTGGAAAAACTATGGGAGTCTCCTTTCATAACTATAAATACAAGCACAAATCGTGAATTGATTATGCCCTATTCAGCCTTTCTCTTAAAGATCAGATTAAAAATGTAACATACTTGCCTCTGCATCTATCAGACCACTCTGCTATTCTCTTCTCGTTAAAATCAGAGCAGGAACCTACTCATGCATCATGGTCTTTTGACCGAACAATACTATTAGAGGAAGAGGAGAAAGACCATCTGATACATGAAACCGCCTCCTTTTTAGAGCGGAATATTGGCTCTGCCTCATTGGTTAATGTATGGGAAGCCTGGAAAGCTTATATAAGGGGCTGTATTACTAATAGGGTCTCCTATAGGAAAAAGAAATACAGAGAGGCGATCTTAATTATAGAGCAAGATTTGACTCGTTTGGAGTCGTTGGACCAAGTTCCCTCAGATAACCAAGAGGAGAAAATAGAATTAAAAGGTAAATTAGATGCGCTATTGCAAGAAAGGCTGAATAAAAGATGGCAGGCCAGCAAACTCTCGCACTTTGAATACGGCGAATCTGCGGGAAAATTGCTAGCCTGGAAAATAAAAGCTGACCAGACTAGAAATTTTATCAAAGAAGTGAGGGTGCCTTGGGAAATCGTCAACAGGACAACGGATACTGACATCGGGGAAGCTTTTAGTGATTTCTTTCGGAACATCTATACAGAAGAGCTCAACGCTAATCTAGACGAAAGTGCTGAATGGCTGGATAAGATAACTCTCCCAAAATTGAACAGGTCCCAAAGAGAAAACCTAGATAACGAAATAATGGAAACAGAAGTTGAAAATACTATCAAACAACTAACACAGGGCAAGGCCGCGGGACCGGATGGTCTCCCAGGAGAATTATTTAGGGTACTTAACTCTACTCTTTCCCCAGTTCTTACGATACTATTTAATAATATATTAATCAGAGGCGAGACACCACCAAGTTCCTGGGGGGAAGCAAACATAGCTTTAATATTAAAAACAGGCAAAGATCCAGTTGAGTGTGGATCATATCGTCCAATCTCGCTTCTCAATAATGACTATAAAATCTTTGCGTCAATCTTGGCTGCACGATTGGGAAGCGAGATTGGATCAATTATCCACCCCGATCAAAAGGGGTTTATTGGAGGCCGGCAACTGGCTGATTTAACATATGACTTAGTGGGAGCCGCTGACATTGCCTCAACTTTCTGCTTACCCCTGGCAACTATGACACTCGACGCCACAAAAGGGTTTGATAGGGTGAACTGGGCATATTTAAACACAACAATGGACAAATTTCATCTTGGTCCCAAATTTTGTAGAGCCATCGGCCTATTATATAATAACCCCAGAGCCTCCCTTTTAGTAAATGGCACGCGAACAACTCCCTTTAAAATCAGCAGGGGAACAAGGCAGGGTTGTCCCCTATCCCCCCTCCTTTTTAATTTATACGTAGAACCGTTTGCGCAGTCCATAAGGGAAGATACTAATATACCACATTTCACTTTTTCCGGCTGGGATAAGAAGGTCGGTTTATATGCCGACGATATACTCATCTACACAACTGACCCCGCTTTGGCATTTCCTATGGTTATAAAGAAGGCGGAGGAATTTGGGAGATTCTCGGGATATGAAATAAATGCCGGGAAAACGGAAATAATGGTCTGGAATATTTCTAATCTCCAACTCCCCGTAAAATCCTCAATGAGGTACCTGGGAATAACAATAACTAAAGACCTGGATCATCTGGCTCAAAATAACCTGGCCCGGATCTCCCGCGAATCCCAAACCTTGATGAAATCTTGGTCCTTTCTCCCGCTTACCATCTTTGGGAGAACTAGCCTGATAAAAATGAGTATTCTCCCGAAATATACATTCATTTTCAATACCATTCCACTAACTTTTGACACTAAACAACTTGCAAAATGCCAACAAAATATCAATTCATTTATCTGGGGCCACAAATCTAGCAGATTGGCGTGGAAGAAATTAAGAAGAAGAAGAGAAAAGGGGGGGCTCGCCTTGCCAGACTTGGAATGCTACGCCTGGGCGTTTCATTTGACCCATTCCAGGATGCTACTTAAGATCCCCTTGGAAACTGCAAATGAATATATGTTTAAGGCAATGCTATTGGGTTCGGACCTTCCACTGAATGGCTTCTTATTTAAGTTCGGCCACCAGAAGTTTTTAAAAAAAGTCAGACTAAACTCATTACTGGGCACCATAAAAGAATGGTCCCAAATTAAATCTAAGGCAGGGATAGGATATCTATCTAATCATGCACCGATTTGGGAATTACCTGGGCTCTCACTACAACACTCTAATACAGTTAAAAGGGTCCTATTGGACGCGGGTATAACACGGTGGGGCGAACTACTGGTAGAAGGATCCCTTATGAAATGGGAACCATTCAAGCTCAGGGTAACATCATCACTCTCCTGGCTAGTATATATACAACTGGCTAGCTGGCTTCAAACTCAAACATAGAAAAAAGCAATGATGGGTGAACACAGTCCCTAAGAAAACAACTTAGTGGAGAAACCCGTGGGAAGAAAGGAAGTCGCTCTCTTCTATTGGCATATCATAGAGGAAGGGGAGGGCGACCCCAACCTCCCGGTAAAACTCTGGGGAGGAGAGGGAGAACCGCATATGGAGGACATATGGGAGGAATCTTTTACCCTCCTCTACAAAAGCATCAAGCCAGCATGGCTGAGGCGTAATCATTTCTTCACGCTACATCGGGCATACTACTCCCCAAGAGGCTCTCGAAATTTCAACCCGGGAAATGCTGTAGTAAATGCTCTTATCCAGCAGCCTCAGATCTACATATGTTTTGGGAGTGCCCGAAAATTGCTACTTATTGGCAAGAAATCAGGGCATCACTCGAATCCATCCTCAGAACCTCTATCCCGTGGACATGGTCTTTAATCATCTTTGGCCTAAACAAGAACATCAAGGGTTTAGAAAGAGAATTCTTATTCTATGCTATTCTATTAGAAAGAAGAGAAATCTGTAAGAACTGGGTCAATATAAACTCCCCGACACATGCAGAGTGGCTGTCTTCACTATACGCAACATCGAAGGTCGATCTAACTAGAACATGTAGCCCTCGCTCTATGAGATTTTGGGATTTTTTGATTGAATGGAGAAGGTATAATTAGCCAACCCAGGTTTTTTTTTTTTTCCCCGGGTCCGATGATTAGGCCTAAAATCTCCTTGTCCAAAGGGAGGCACCCCAAGCCATACTGCTATCGGACTACTCACCAACTTGGCCCGAATGGAGATTGTTCGTCCGGGCTCTGCCGGAGACATCTAGTCTGCCTTTCTGGGCACTGGGAGATTATCTATTGGCCTCTCGGTGCTACAGTGGCGATTGGGTCTTGTGGCTATGAGCACCTCTGGATCGACTACATGACTAATGAGGACAAAAAAACAAAAAAAAACATCTAAATGTCCACACTATCTTATAGTGGGTGCCTGTACTTGAATATAATTTCTGTCAAGCTGGAAGTATTATGGATCACATTATGTTGATCATGATAGTTAATAAAAGACTGACCGCCTCCAAGGCTACTAAAGCATGCTATAGATCCTTGTGCTAGGAAAATTCCATCAGAGGAAATTGCTGCCTTTGATGATGAAGTATACTATCTCAATCTAGAATGATAGTGTTACATTCTCACGGAAGAACTCTCATTTAAACTCTTCCCCTCCACTCTGTATGTTGGACTCTGGTACTCAAGATGGATGATTGTTAAGGATAATGTCTGTTTTTGTATCTCCATCCCACTTTCAAAAAGGCCCGAGTGCTTTGAGTGGTTCAGAGTCCTTTACCATTACCCCTCCTACCTGCCCTGCAATCATGAAAAG
The DNA here is from genome assembly GCF_964263255.1 of Lissotriton vulgaris. Classification (NCBI taxonomy): domain Eukaryota; kingdom Metazoa; phylum Chordata; class Amphibia; order Caudata; family Salamandridae; genus Lissotriton; species Lissotriton vulgaris. The sequence goes on from NC_141700.1 coordinate 450,398,284, forward strand.
AGATAGTAACCTACTGCATAACTACTGATGTCACATCCTCCTGTGTGGTCAGTTTCCGGAAGGAAAATTGGAACACTGGGGCAGTGACATCATAAAGCTAATGCGAGATATTGTCTGACATGGGGTACAATCTGTTGCCTAGCAACCTGATATCATAAAACTAAGCAAGATGTTGTCTGACATGAGGGCCACTCTGTTGCCTAGCAAGCAGTAGGATACCTTTATCTAGGTAATGCAATGAGTAGCAAGGCAGACAGGATGCCCAAATGAAAACTTAGATGGTAAGATGAAAGAAATGAGGGCCTTTTTTGAGACTTCTAAATTTGTATGAATCTAAGTTTGAGCATAAGAGTGTCAACTTCACTATTGCTGAACTGGTAGGAATTGGATAAAATGATGACGGTGAACATGTTTTTCACAACTTGTATTATTCCCCTTAACTGTAGCATAACCCTTCCACTCTCAACTTATCAACTGGCTTAATTGCTAATCCTAAAACAAATTAAGTGAGAAGGGTACGCTACCCCTTGGCTGGCAAAAGATCTCTTAATCTATGTCCTATTGTACGTGCTACAGTTGTTTAGCGAGTTTTAGCAAATGAGGCATGGGATTCAGAGACGAATGGGAGATTAAAAACACAAATTAAAGTTTAACTTTCTAACAAGCTGTTGATTTTCACAATAATACAGACTCCATAGTATTGATCTATTTACCCTTTATAGAAATAAAGATTTTTTTGTATTGCGTATAGTAAATGTGCTAACAGTGGACTTTTCCATGTGCAGATTATACTGAATGACCGTCAGTGGCAGATTGCCGAGACTGAAGAAAAAAAAAGGCAGTATTCAGGCATACTGCATCAGTTTACTAATTTACATGGTAATTAAAAGTCACAATCATTCTTTTTGACATTAAATGGACGTTCACAACATCTGAATGTCCTCACTACCTTATAGTGGGTGCCTGTGCTTGAATATATTTTCTGTCAAGATGGAAGTTATATCGATCACATTGTGTTGGTCATGATAGTTAAAAACAAAACTGACTAAGGCTACTAAAGCATGCTATAGATCCTTGTGCTACCAATATTCCATCCGATGCAATTACTGCCTTTGAGGCTAAAATATACTATCTCACTCTGGAACAATAGTGTTACATTCTCGAGGAAGAACTCTCATTTAACCTCATCTCCTGCACTCTGTATGGTGCACTCTGGTAGTCAAGATGGATGATTGTTAAGGATAATCTGTTTTGGTATCTCCATCCCACTTTCAAAAAGGCCCCAGTGCTTTGAGTGGTTCAGAATCCTTTACCATTCCCCCTCCTACCTGCCCTGCAGTCATGAACACAGATAGTAACCTACTGTATAACTACTGATATCTCATCCTCCTGTGTGTTCCGCTTCCAGAAGGAGAATTGGAACATTGGGGTGCTGATATCATAACGCTAAAGTAAGATGTTGTCTGACAGGAGGGCCAATCTGTTGCCTAGCAAGCTGACATCATAAAGCTAAAGCAAGATGTTGTCTAACATGAGGGCCACTCTGTTGCCTAGCAAGCAGTAGGATACCTTTATCTTGCTAATGAAATGAGTAGCAAGGTAGACAAGATGCCCAAATGAAAACCTAGATGGTAATATGAAAGAAATTAGAGCCTTTTTTGAGACTTCTAAATTTGTATGAACCTAAGTTTGAGCATAAGAGTCTCAACTTCACTATTGCTGAACTGGTAAATTTTGGCTAAAATGATGACGGTGAACATGCTTTTCATAGCTTTTTTATTCCCCTTAACTGTAGCCTAACCCTTCCTCTCTCAATTTATTAGCTGGTGTAATTGCTAATCCTCAAACAAATGAAGTGAGAAGGGTATGCTGCTCCTTGGATGGCAAAAAGATCTCTTAATCTATGTCCTAATATACATGCTACAGTTGTTTAGCGAGTGTTAGCAAATGAGGCATGGTATTCAGGGAAGTATGGAAGGGTAAAAACACAAATTGAGGTTTGGTTTTCTAACAAGCTGTTGATTTTCACAATAATACAGACTCCATAGTATTGATCTGTTTACCCTTTATAAAATTCAAGATTTTTTGTTTTGCTTATAGTAAATGTGCTAACAGTGGACTTTTCCATCTGCAGATTATAATGAATGTTGTGCAGTCTCAGAGATTCACAACAGAATTTCTCTGCATTTCTGAGACTGAAGAAAACAAAAGGGTAGTCTTCCGACATACGGCATCATTTTGCCAATTTACATGGTAAGTAAAAGTCACAGTCATTCTTTTTGACATTAAATGAACTTCACAACCTCTAAATGGCCCCACTACCTGATAGTGGGTGCCTGTGCTTGAATATAATTTCTGTCAAGATGGAAGTAATATGGATCACATTGTGTTGGTCATGATAGTTAATAAAAGACTGACCGCCTAAAAGGCTGCTAAAGCATGCTATAGATCCTTTGTGCTAGCAATATTCCATCTGAGGAAATTGCTACCTTTGAGGCTCAAATACACGAATCGCGCGAATTTGCCCAAAAAAACGCAAATTCGCAAGCTGCGAATTATTTTGCTTGGTCGCGCTTGTAAAGTACAATATCGCACGCGCAGCGTTGACTTACCATGATTCTGAGTCTGCCGAGTTGTTTTTCTCCCGGTTTGCGTGTGCTGCGCCATTTTTAATCTTGCTGCATGATCGCGCAAGAGTTTTTCGAACTCAATTACGTTATCGTGGCTTCCCATCTTGCACAGCGAGAGTTTGACAACGCAAGTACGTCATAAAGGCCCGCGATCTCACATTGCAGGAGTAAACAATGCCGAACACGTAGATGCGGCGCGCCGCTGACTTCCAGCGGGAGATTTGAACAGCTCGCGTTCCCGAAATTGCAAAAATGGCAATTCTGCACAAGAAATCCAGCGCAGGAAGCATAAACCTTGTGAAAATGATGATTTTGATCAGAATAACTCCTCAGATTGACATTTGGTTGCACTTTTTGGTGCAGGAGTCAATTTTTTTGGGGGGGGTGGGAGGAAGGAAGTGCCCCAGAGTCTCCAACTTCCTGTTCCTGCCCGGCAGGCTCCTCCCAGTGCTTTGTCCATGTCCTGGTCACTTTTGATTTGGATTTGGAGCTGGAAGGATTACTTTTTGTGGCTGCTGTTGGATATTTGTATTTGAGGACTTTTTGGACTTTGGAGTTTGGATCACTTTTGGATTTGAGATTTTACAAGTAAGTTGGCTTTGTTTGTTTGGGCAATGCAGTAGCTGAAACTACAATTTTAAAACTTTTTCACAACTTAAAAAAAATATATTGAGAGTAGCCACAGTATCCAGTAGGCCCAGGGTTAGTCATGGGTGCATGATACAACTGTTTCTGTGATTTTTTTTTTACTTAATTCCTATGTATGTCATGGAATTTTAGCTCACTGTTATATGTTGATTTAAAAAAAAAATTGGGGTGCCTGTAAAGCCTCACTAGCCAGTAGGCCCAGGTGTAGTGAGTGGTGCATGTACCTAGTCTTTCTGTGGGGTGTCTTGAATTTAAACATCATTGAGGGCATGGATGGCATTGGATTGTGGTGATTCTTGTGTGTTTTTTGAGTTTTTGGGGTGGTGTTGGGGCTTGGACATGTCGGTGGGTGGGGGCCATTTGAGGCCTGGGACAGGTAGGGCCTGGCCATGTGGTGGGCTTCAAGGGGCCATTTTGAAGCCAGGCAGTGTGCTCAGGCCTGCACCCAGTTTCCCTTGCTTTCAACCATTATGGCCAGGGGTACTCAGTGGTGCATGGGCCTAGTCTTTCTGTGGGGTGTCTTGAATTTAAACATCATTGAGGGCATGGATGGCATTGGATTGTGGTGATTCTTGTGTGTTTTATGACTTTTTGGGGTGGTGTTGGGGCCTGACCATGTGGGTGGAGGCCATTTTGAGGCCTGGGACAGGTAGGGCCTGGCCATGTGATGGGGGTCAAGGGGCTTTTTTGAAGCCAGGCAGTGTGCTCAGGCCTGACCCAGTTTGCCTTTCTTTCAACCATTATGCCCAGGGGTACTCAGTGGTGCATGGCCTAGTCTTTCAGTGGGGTGTCTTGAATTTAGACATCATTGAGGGCATGCATGGCATTGGATTGTGGTGATTTTTGAGTGTTTTTCGACTTTTTGGGGAGTTGCTGGGGCCTGGCCATGTGGGTGGGGGCCATTTTGAGGACTGGGACAGGCAGGGCCTGGCCATGTGGTGGGGGTCAAGGGGCCATTTTGAAGCCAGGCAGTGTGCTCAGGCCTGCACCCAGTTTGCCTTGCTTTCAACCATTATGCCCAGGGGTACTCAATTGTGCATGGGCCTAGTCTTTCTGTGGGGTGTCTTGAATTTAAACATCATTGAGGGCATGGACGGCATGGGATTGTGGTGATTCTTGTGTGTTTTTTTACTTTTTGGGTTGGTGTTGGGGCCTGACCATGTGGGTGGGGGGCCATTTTGAGGCCTGGGACAGGTAAGGCCTGGCCATGTGGTGGGGGTCAAGGGGCTATCTTGAAGCCAGGCAGTGTGCTCAGGCCTGCACCCAGTTTGCCTTTCTTTCAACCATTATGCCCAAGGGTACTCAGTGGTGCATGGGCCTAGTCTTTTTGTGGGGTGTCTTGAATTTAAACATCATTGAGGGCATGGATGGCATTGGATTGTGGTGATTTGTGTGTGTTTTTCAACTTTTTGGGGTGTTGTTGGGGCCTGGCCATGTGGGTGGGGGCCATTTTGAGGCCTAGAACAGGCAAGGCCTGGCCATGTGGTGGGGGTCAAGGGGCCATTTTGAAGACAGGAAGTGTGCTCAGGCCTGCGCCCAGTTTGCCTTCCTTTCAACCATTATGCCCAGGGGTACTCAGTGGTGCATGGACCTAGTCTTTCTGTGGGGTGTCTTGAATTTAAACATCATTGAGGGCATGGATGGCATTGGATTGTGGTGATTTTTGTGTGTTTTTTGACTTTTTGGGGTGTATAAGTGATGTTCCTTTGGCTTCCATTGCTTTTAGGTGCACAAGAGAACCACCAATGCTAGGAAGAAGTCCTGCAGCGGTGTGTGCAGCACAACATCACATGACGTCACGTGTGGCCAGAGACAAGACAACTCTGCAACTCGTGCAACTGCGGCCTGCTGTTCTGACATCTGAAGAAGATGGCCCCAAAGAAAGGTGGCCGAAGCGCCTCAGCGAAAAAAGTTGCCAGTGCCACTGCCAGTAAGAAGGAGCAGAAGAAACAAGTGGCACCACCTACCAAGGAGACTGGTGTGCCCACCGACACCTTTTTTGGGAAAAAAACCTATGCCTGCAGCAGCAGCTGTGTCCGCCGGGGACCAAGCTGAAATCAGCACCTCCGCTTCATTGGGCTCAGTGCCACCACGCCAAGTTAGGTCCAAGAACATGAGTGCTGCTGCGGCAGCCACTTTGGTTGTTCAATCACCATCGACCAGTGATCTTGGCTCATCACAAGAAAGTACCATCCAATCAACTCTGGGTGTAACTCAGCTGATGAGTGTTCAACAACCACAGCTGCAACGACAACTACAGGTGCAACTAGTACAAGCGCAAGTACATGGGCAAGGAGAGGCGCAAGGAGAGGCGCAGGTAGAGCCGCAAGGAGAGGTGCAAGTAGAGGCGCAAGGAGAGGCGCATGGACAGGTGCATGGAGAGGTGCACCTAGACGTTCATGGAGCGGCACAACTACCTACAACGCTTGTTCCTCCAGAAGTAGGGGCACATCAGGAAATTGATATTCAAGAGGAGGTATCATCCGAGGAAGCCACTCCTCATGATGATGATCCATTGGGGGCGTGGCTTGGGCGCCGATGGCGATGGTCGCCTGAGAGCTCGGCTCCGGGACTGAGCCCGGGATTATCCTGTTAATCGGAGGCCGCGGGGCACCCTAGCCCCCGCAAATCGTCGCTCGGCCCAACTGGACCCCACTGAGACGCCTGGTACGGCCTGGACGGGTGGTGATCTGCCCGAAACACGAAGTTTGTGGTCCCGGGGAGAGCGACCCAATATGGCGCCCGGACCCCTTTGTCCCCTTGGACGGGGCCATTAGCCTGGATGAATGTCGCTGGTCATAACGTGCCCTCCGCTCTTGTGTTTTCCTGGAGAGTAAGGAGCTGGACTTTGCCCTGCTGAGACCCTGGTATTGGTGAATGCACCCGGACGATCGGAAGCTCCTACCATAGTGAACCCCGGCACGCGGACGCCTGGAGGTCCCGGCGGTGGTGCCGACCCCCGACGCGGCGCTCGGCTGCATCCCCCGATCGACCCGATCCCATGGGAAGCACAACCCCCTGGCGCCACAAAGTCTCTGGTGGTGTGGGTGGCCCTCGCTCCGGATCCTCGTCAACCAGACGGGCCTGCCCGGCCTGGCGCCGAGTGTCTCCGCCTCCTCCCCAGCGCTCTCAGACGACACGGTGGTGGCGCGAGCCGAAACTGTGGAGATCCACCTGGCCCTGGAGAAGAGGATCACCGGCCTTCACCCCGAGGGCCTCCATTCGGGAGAGTTATAGTCGGCGCCCGCACTCGGTGGCACCTTTATCTGAGCCCACACTGTGCGCTTCCCGCGACATGGGGAAGCCGAGAGGGGCCAAGGGGCCCACCCCGGCCGCCTCTGACTCGGAGACCCCAGACAAGGAAGGCAGTGGAAACCCGGGGGACGCTGGTGGCGCACCGCTGCAGCAACAGTTTGATCGCGTCCTGGAAGCGATTGCGACCACACGCTCGGCCCTTCAGCAGGACATTGCCCAGGTGGCGACGAGCCTGGGCCTCCTCAGGGAGGATCATGGCAAGCTGTCGGACAGGGTCAAAGAAGTAGAAGGCTCGGTGAAAACCTTGGAGCCGGCGCAGCGAACCTTGGCCGCGGCAATGAAAGATGCCCTAACCCGGATTTCTGCCCTGGAACAGCGAGCGGAGGATGCGGAAGGCCGTAACAGGCGCAACAACATCCGTGTGGTAGGCCTGCCGGAGAAGATTGAGGATGGCGACATGGTGGCCTACTTGGAGGCCTGGCTCCGAGACACGGTGGCCCCGGAGGGCCTATCCTCTTTCTACACCCTTGAACGGGCTCATAGAGTCCCAGCAAGGCCACTGCAACTGGGCCGTGCGCCGCGTCCGGTGGTGGCGCGCCTCCTACATTTTCGCGACAGGGACCTCATCCTCAATGCCGCTAGACATAATGGCCCCTTCAAGGTGGAGAACAGCCAGGTGAACATCTTCCCGGACTACACCTATGAAACCCAACGCAGGCGGTTCTCATTCTTGGCGGTCAAGCGCGAGCTCCGGAGCGAGGGCATTCAATACTCGCTCCTATTTCCTGCAAGGCTCCGCGTCATTGTCGATGACAAGACTCAATTTTTTGATACCCCGGAGGATGCCTGTAACTGGCTTGAACTTTATAGTGCTGGGAAAGATGGCTTCGCCTCCACATCTCAGACAACGGCGGAGCCGGGACAGCGACGGCGATCCACGAGGGTACGGAGTCGCCGGGGCCGTTCAGGCGGCCCTACTACTGCAGAGACATCGACGGAGCGGAAAGGTGTATTGGAGGTGTTGTCTGCACTGTCTGGGTCACGAGAGGACGCCATCGCGGAAGAAGAGAACCCTGGTGACGAGGGGGCATCGACGGACTCAGAGAACTCGGTGACAGATAGCACCGGCACACCGGTGATTACACCAAAATCGGTTGAGGACCTTCTTGATGGACAGGGTTGACGGGGTGAGCTGTATCCTTTTGGGTGGGGGCCCGTAGCGGGGGTGGCGGGAGCCGATGGTTCAGCATGATCACAGGAGAAGCGGGGGGTGGGGTGCCTTGCCTTTGCCCCGAGGGTTTCCGTTACTGTTTGGGGCTTGCTTTAGTCCTGGTGGCCAGGGCATCGAGCGCCCACTGCCACCGCCCAGCCCGCACCTGGCCCTTAAGGCCTTCCTACGGTGGCGCCCGTAGGATTAGTTTGGGACGAGGGGTTTCCTGAGGGCTTGGTTTGGATGGGAACTAGATGGAGTTATTTGGGTCCTGTTCTGGGGAGGGTGGGCAGGGGTTTGGGTAACGTAAGATTTGTTAAGTTTTGGTTGGGGGAAATGGCCGCCATCAGTGTTGGGGGGATTGTTGTTTGCCTTTTGCTGAGACCCAGATGGGGAGACTTTGCACGGACAGTATGGGACAATGGCTGACGTTGCTAATGTGAAGTGTATTACTTGGAACGTGCGGGGGCTTCATACCATGTCTAGGCGGCACAAAGTCCACGCTTATTTAGTGCGTAGGGGAATACAAATGGCGCTACTGCAGGAGACCCATCTGAACAAGGCGGAGGGGGCGGCGCTACAGCGTAGATGGAGGGGACAGGTCTTCTACACGTCGTACTCAGCGTATGCCAGGGGGGCGCTAATCTGGATCCGGGCTGGGGTTCCCTTCCAGGTCACAAACTCAGTGGTAGATCCAGAGGGGCGCTACGTGGCCATCTCTGGTACTCTGGGGGGAGGGACCTGAACGTTTGCTGTGTTTACGCACCTAACATGGACCAGATTGCCTTCCTTTCTAGGTTATCGGGCTCGCTAGCCCACTTTTTCACGGGGCCCCTCCTGCTCGGTGGGGACTTCAATTCAGTGGTGGATGTGGAGACCGATCGCTCGCACCCGCCCCTCCCCGATTCTCCGGTCCGCCGTGTGGCCAAGGGCCGTAGGGACTGGCAGACACGGTGGGGTTTGACGGATATTTGGAGAGCGCAACACCCCGACACTAGAGATTACTCCTACTTTTCGAGCCTTCACGAGTTGCACGTTCGGCTGGACGGGTTTCTTGGCTCGACTGAACTGGTTTCAGCGGCCATCCGTTCCGAATACTTGACTAGGACCATTTCGGACCATAACCCCCTCCTGCTGGCCCTTCGCTGGTTTCCGGGGGCGCCGGCGGTGCCCACCTGGAAGTTACGCCTTGAGATCCTCGAGGACATTGTGTTCAGAGCGGACTTAGGTGATAAGATCGAGGAGTATTTCGCGTCCAACGGGGGCTCTGCGAGCTCGAGAGCACTGGAATGGGACGCTTTTAAGGTGGTGGTGAGGGGTTATTGTATCACCAAGAAGGTAGGTATGAGGCGGGTTATCCTCGATGACTTGGAAGTGGCCGATCGGAGGCTTCGGGAGTTGGAACTCCGCCGCCCCGGGCACCCTGAACTCCAGGGACGCACGGCGGAGGCGAAGGAGGCGGTAGCGGCTGAGGTCGAGCAGCTGCGCTGCTTCGACTACAAGGCCTATACGGTTCGGTCCCTTGCAGAAGGGGATAAATCGAGTGCATTGCTGGCATGGCTGGCTAACCCTACGCGCCAGACCTCACTGACGACATCCATGCGTATGGCGAACGGGACCATGGTGCACACTCAACCGGAGATTTTAGGCTGCTACCGGCACTACTACGACCAGTTGTATCGCAGTCGTGCTGCCAAAGACCCTGACCTTCTTGAGGACTATTTGAGACCCCTAGAGCTCCCGGTGGTGGAGCCTGACGTGGCGAAAGCCCTAGGTTCCGATATTGAACTGGGGGAGATCCGCAGCGCCATTAAAAGGATGGCGCGGAATAAGACCCCAGGGCTAGACGGTCTTCCTGTGGAATTTTATGCGACCTATGCCGGCCTCCTGGCTCCGAGACTGGTGATTGTTTATAGAGAGGCGAAGAGGCTTGGCCGACTGCCTGGCTCGATGCGTGAGGCCCTGGTGGTTCCCCTCCTCAAGCCGGGGCGAGACTCAACCGATCCGGCGTCCTACCGTCCCTTATCGATGCTGACGGTCGATTATAAGATTCTGAGCAGCATCTTGGCCTCGAGACTGGTTGGCCACATGGCCTCCCTAGTGCATGAGGACCAGGCCGGGTTCATCCCCAAGCGCAATACAACAATGAACATCCGTAGGTTGTTCCGCTTGCTGGGTGAGCCGCTAATGGATGCTCCGTGCCCAGTGGTCCTGTCGGTGGACTTAGAGAAGGCGTTTGATAGCCTGGAATGGGACTACCTACACACGGTGTTGCGACGGTTTGGCCTCGGAGAGGGCTTCATCAGATGGACCGCGGTCTTATACGCCTCCGTGTCGGCCAGGGTTCGGGCGGGCCCATTAATTTCCTCGCAGTACCCGGTAGAAAGAGGCACGAGACAGGGCTGTTCGTTATCCCCACTTCTCTTCGCGCTGGCGGTGGAGCCCCTCGCAGTGCTACTCCGGTCGGGGGCGCATTACAGTGGTTTCTGGACCCCTTCGGGCCCGCACCATGTTTCGTTATATGCCGACGACCTATTGCTCTTCCTTGAGGACCCAGTCGAGGCCCTACATGGAGCTGAGACGGCGCTCACGGCGTTTGGGGCGGTCTCGGGCCTACGAGTGAATTGGGCCAAGACATGCCTTTTCCCGGTTCGCAGAGGCACCCCTAGTCCAGTCCTCAATGGAGAACTTAGATGGGAACCTGACTGCTTCAGGTACCTGGGGGTGTACATTTACCATGATCCATCTGACCTCCTGGATGGAAACATCACCAGATGCAGTCGAGCTCTACGGGGGAACATGGACTTCTGGGCTACACTACCGCTTTCGTTGGCGGGGCGGGTCGCCCTCCTCAAAATGGTGGCTCTCCCCCGGCTGCTGTACTATTTCCGGGCGCTGCCAGTTTGGATCCCGCCAGCCACATTTAGGCTCCTACGGTCGATGATGACCGGATTCCTTTGGGGCTCGGGCCGCCGTAGAGTGGCCCTTAAGACCCTGATGAGGCCAAAAGCCGAGGGTGGACTTGCGGTGCCGGATTTTGAGAAATACTATCTGGCGGCGCAGCTCCAGACCCTCACCCAGGAGATTGCCAGGGAATTCCGAGGCCCGGAGGACAGGAGAGGTACAGGGATGGCCAGGCATGTCTTATCCTTCATAGCTCTACGCCAACGTCTGACCTTACAGGACCTGACGTTGGAGGAAAAGACCATTCGCCTGTGTTGGAACCGGGCTCACGCCAGGGGCCAACTGCGGATACCGTATGCGCCGGAAATACCATTGGGGATGCTGACGGCCTTGCTCCATGGCGGGGATTGGTCACGATTGGCAGACTGGGAGAACGCAGGGTTGCAGTTGGTGGGGGATCTTTATGAGGCTGGGGTACTCTTGCCCTTCCAGGAGCTCATTGACCGCTTCGAGATTCCCCCCGGAGACTTCCTGTTGCACTCGGCCCTGGTCCGTGCGATCCAGGCGCATTGGAAAGGCGGACAGGAGGAACCTCCTACGTCTCCGGTGTGCCAATACGTCATGATGTCTGCGGGCACGGTGAAGGCGGTCACCTGCCTCTACGGTAGATTGATCAATGAAGGGCTGACCCCCTTACGACCCTCAAGGTCCGGTGGGAGGCAGACATAGGCAAGGAAATCCCAGAAGCGACCTGGTCTCAGCTCGTGCGGCGAGCTTGGAGGGGGACGCGCCACGCCCGTTTTCAGTTGGTCCACTATTATGTACTCCATCGGGCATACCTGACCCCGGCGAAAATCCAACAGTACTTCGCCACGGGCTCGGCAACCTGCCCCAGATGCCCGGCGCCAGAGGCGGACCTCCTCCATATGTTGTGGGCCTGCCCGGGTCTATCCTCCTACTGGGTGGAGGTGGAGAAGACCCTGACGGAGGTGACGGGGAGACCCCTATCGGTTGATGCGGCGGTGGGTCTGTTGCATTGGTTTCCACATACCCCCAAAAACAAAATTTCCAGTAAATGTATTGATTTAGGGCTTCTCTTGGCCAAATGAGAGGTGACCAGGAACTGGAAGGCACGAGCTGGTCCGACTGGGAGCAGGTGGCATAGCGAACTATTGAAGTGGGCGGCGGGGGAAAGCACGCTGAGATACCAACTGGCTGGGAGACAACGTAACGAAAAAGCACAGGAGGCAGCGCTGGAATGGGAGACACTAGTGCAGGCCCTCAGAGACTATTGCGCCCCCAGCGACTCTGATAGTGAGATAGCAGCGCGCCCTGAGTCCCGATAGGCACTGGTGTTTTCTGTTTCTGATACGCTCATCTTGGGTCCTCTCACGAATCTTATTGCGGCTGCTACCATACACTGATGGCGGGGTTGGGTGGGGGAGGGATTTCTTTGCAAGTTAGTGTTTTGTGGGTGGGACTTTCTTTTGGGTTTGGGGGCTTGTTTAGAAAAGCGGATGATGGACAGAGGATTATCCGGACCAGCCTTTCGCTCCTGCTGAACCCCCACTGGATTTTATCGCCCGACTTTTGGACTGTGGGCTGAATGATCGTGTATAAAAACGTGCTGCGGGGGGTGGACGGGATGCAGTCGATTGATTTCAGTGTATTTTTGATGCTGGTCATATATGTAACAGTTTGCTGATTCCTGCAATAAAAATATATTTCAAAAAAAAAAAAAAAATGATGATGATCCATTGTCTTCCAGATCCCCAGCAAGAAAAAGGTCAAGGTGGGCTAATACTACAACTACAAGTTCTTCTTCAAGCCCCCTTCATTCTGATTACCTTGATCGTGATTGGAACCCAGCAATGCAGTCTGAGAGTGAGTCACACCATGAGCCGACAAAGGTAGCTAAGCCTAAAAGGAAGGTTCCCGCAAGGCTTCGACTTATGGTGATGACGACGAACAAGAAGTGGTGTCTTCTGCTGCTGATGAACAGTCTGACGATGACCCAGTCATCACAGTCGTCACTCCAGCTCCAGCGGGCATGCAGCATACAGACATTTTGACCCTATCCCGAATGGCTGCTGAGCGGGATGTGGGCGGTGTGGCACTGGTACCACCACAAATGCAGTCAACTGCAACACCAACACGACCTACAGCTTCCATATTTTTTAGTCAGAAGGGCCGGCAAAGACCTCCATCCAGCTCGACCTCAAGTAGTGGTGCTGTAAGTGAACAACAGAAATGAATTCAGCCACGCCCATCCTCCACTTCATTCGGCATTGAAAGTCAAAGTACAACCTCCACCACCAGCAGACATTTCCAGTCCCCAGTTTGGGACTTCTTTACTGATAGCCAAAGTGCGGAAAACATGGTCGTTTGTTCGATTTGTAAAACATCAGTTAGTCGGGGTAAGCTTGGTACCAACTATGGTACCGGAGGCCAGAGAGGTCATCTCAAGAAACACCACACTATCATTTGGGAAGCACACATAGGAAGATCGAGGAAGGCAAAAGAAAAACAAATCCAAATGTATCCCTTTATATTGCATCTGATGATGACGAGAGGCTGATCGTGCAGGGGGGAAGTGAAGAAGCGACAGACATTTTTTCTGGTACACCCAGGACCGCTGGCAGCAGCACTGCAGTGGTATCGCCCACACCCTCTACCCCTGCAACATGTATGAGGCACACTAAGAGTCTGGGAGAGACACTAATGTGAAAAAGTACTTCACTGGGCCTAACTGGTTTGAAGACGTCATCATCATCATCATGTAAAATGATCCAGGTCACCATTCGCGGAATGTTGTGGTCGGAGGTGCCATTTGAACGCAATCATCCAACGGTACGTCTGTATAACGCAAAGCTGGCTAAAATGCTAGCGCTGGACGTTCTCCTTTTTTCTTTCTTGGTAGGGGTGGGGTTTCTAGAATTAGTGGCAACAGTCTGCCCTAAATGGAAGGTTCCTAGCCGGTCCAATTTTGCCAGAGTTGCGGTTCCAGCACTACATAAAGATATGCTGGAGGTCGATTGGGGGAGCTTTGCGGAAGAGTGCTGTTCACACTATCCACTTGACTACAGACATGTGGAGCAGTTGCCAAGCCCTTGATTACATGTGCATCACTGCACACTGGGTCTCTTTTGCAGGGTTTAGAGACAAGTCAAGTGCAGGTGTTGACCCGGACACACTTTTTCAAGCTACTCGGAAACATGCAACATTAGCCATGTTTGCCATGGAGAAATCTCATACTACAAAAAACCTTTTGGAGGAGTTTAACAGTGAGGTCTGTGAATGGCTGCATCCAAGAAATCGCATTGTTGGTTATGTTTCCACGGATAATGGCAGTAATATAGTTAAGGCCATGCAGCAAGGTGACTATTTCAGAGTTGAAAGACACAAAGTTGGGGAGGGTCAAGGGGACTATATTTATAGACTATCCAAACTCAATACCCCTAATCAGACTACAATGAACAAAAAGAGTTGGAGGGTCTGTTGGCTAGGGTCGCTGAGTCTAATAGGTCCTTATTCAAGTAACCCTTTTGGATTGCACTAAATCAGCCCTAGTGGTCACATGACACGGGTATATAGTAGATATCCTATCAGCCCACCCATTTGGCGGAGCCTCGTCATGTAGGACGTCTGACCAGGGTGGTGAATCTAGGCCCAGGTGAATCGGCCAGATAATACACACTACTGGTTATGTTTTTACAGTGTCCATGCCACAGAATGGTGCTGAGAAATTGCAGTGCAAAACAGGGAGTGAGAAAGAGTGAAGCTAAAATGACGGTCAAGGCAAAGAAAAATATTTTATTGAAGATATTCACCAGGACGTCAGGTTAAAAAGAAGTGTAAAACAGTGTTGAAAAAATCACTGTGATGCTTTGCTGTACTGTGGATTAGGCCAACATGTTTCTGCCTAAGGTGAACTACACCGGCATTCTTCAGGGCCAGATACAAAACGATCTTGCTACTGCAAAGATACACTCAAACTTGATGTGCAATGTGAAAACGTGAGACGGACAAACCAAAAGAATTAAAGAGTTGTCCAGATTACTGGAGAGGTCTCGTAGACCATCCTACCATATCCTCCTGATCAGTAGTTGTTGGAGGAAGTAATCCCAGCCATATGTGGGAGTCGAGCCTCACCTCACTCGGCAACGGCTCGGAGATTGAGGCCCCGCTCTCTCCGTCGGGGTTACTTGAATAAGGACCTATTAGACTCAGCGACCCTAGCCAACAGACCCTCCAACTCTTTTTGTTCATTGTAGACTATTTCAGAGTGCCATATTTGGCGCACAGTATTAACATCGTGGTGCAAGATTTCTTGAAAAATGCAAACACAGTCAGGAAGTTACTGACCACCTGCCGAAGAATCTGCACACATTTCAGCCATTCTTTTAAGGCCCAGAAGCACCTGAAGGGCATTCAACATGAACGTAAAGTGCCAGTCAGAGGACTCATCCAGGAGGTGGCAACACGTTGGAACTCAACCTTTTACATGCTTGAGCGTCTGTCGGAGCAGTGCATGGTAATCAATGAGTATGTCTTTCGACTGGGTTCTACTATGAAAGACATGAGGCTAGAGTTGGAGGAATGGAAGCTAGTTAAAAGCCTGATGGACATGCCTCGTCCTTTTGAGGTCTTCACGCGTGAAGTCATCAGGGAGGACTGTTCTTTGGGCAAAGCTATCCCATTGTTGGTCATGCTAGAGCACCAACTGAAGGCGGTGTCTTCAACGTTCAGAGATGATGGTGAAAAGCAAGACGCATATCAGGTGGCGGAGAGGTTATTAAGCCGCCTAGTTGCCAATGAAAGGCTTAAAAACATACATACAGAACAACATTATATTTGTGCCACTATTCTGGATCCACAGTACAAAAATACAGTGGCCAGCAAAGCATTCATTCCTTTTGATGAAGCAGATGTTTCAAAGTACAAACATTGGCAAGCTGTGTCAGCCACTCGGTTCGAAAAAGATCGGCAGAAAATTCAAGGAGCGGCATAAGTCCAACTGAATCAGCAGGCTACCCGGCATCAAGTTCCACTTCTGAATCTGTGGGCGAAGGGAGTCACTTTCTCTCACAGCCGTTAACGACACCAGCAGCAACCGTATCATCATCCTCACCTGCACCAGGCCCAGCCATAATATTGTCGGAAGCGGATTGGCTAACTCATCAAGGGTTTGCTTGTTCCAGTGCTGCAAATCCCACAGATGGTACGCAAAGTGGAGCAACTGTGGAGAACCTTGAGTCGATGGTGCAGGCCTATCTGGATGACCCAACAGAGGTCTTTGTTAATAAGAACCCATTGCTGTATTGGTACAGGAAAATGGCTCTATGGCCACTGATCATCAACCTGGTTCTAAATTATTTGTCTTGCCCACTCGCAAGCGTATCTTCTGAATGTGTTTTCAGTGCTTCTGGTGCCATTGTAACTTCAAAAAGGACCCGCCTCTCGGCCAAAAATGTGGAGAGGTTAACACTGATCAAGATGAATCAGCACTTGATACCACCAGATTACAAAGTACGTGAATGCACACAGGAAGAAGAGGACACCGACTTAGGTGATGGAAGTTCTTCTCTGTTACCTGACCTACTCCCATCTCAATTCATGGAGTTTGAGGACGAGTTCTACTTCCCTGACACCGAGGCCTGAAAATGACTTCCTTTTTTTCGTCCTTATTCACTTTTATTCCTGTGTGTCTTTCTTTGTTTTGCAACTTTTACCACAACAAAACTCTAATCATCTAATCACAACAAGTCCATCAGCAGCACTGTCTTCATCTTATATTCCTTATTGATTTGAAGGTGCCGCAGTCTGCATTTCTGAGGTTCACAAGTTCACAACTCAGTCATGCTCCTCTATATTCCTCCTCCAGACTCCCCCTATCCATTTCCCTCAAGGCAGATGGATGGATTACAACGAGTCTCCTCAAGTGGGACTGAAATTACTGACTGACTACATGCTTGCTGATTGCTGACAGACTTACTTCTGATATTGACAGCAGAGGCTGCCCTGTGGGCCCTCACTTTCTGAAGAAGATGTGGACAAAAAGTAGAACAGGTAATGAATAATTGAGAAGATGGCATGCAGTGGACAGCAATGGCTGTCTGGCTCTGATGAAACCAATTGTTGTTTGTTTTTTTAGCATGAAATGATGAATCATATGTCTTGTCTTAGTGATTATTTAATCTTTTACACAGTAATTGTAACTCATTTCAACTACTCAGTTTTTTTACCTTGTTTAATTCAAATTGTACTTCAAATTCAGGGGCCACTATCTTGCATTTCACATTATGCAAAATGTACTTGGAGCGGACTCACTTTCCAATATACCATGATGATTGATTAAATAATATATCTTTTTTCTTTACAGTCACTCACTGGGATGGATGGATCATCAGCGTCGGTTTACGGAACAACTATAGCCAATTTGTGAGTGGCAAACAGGTAAACCAGTCTACAACAACTACTACAGCAGAACTACATGTCTGTCTATTCGTGGTATGTAGTGGTCGAGGGCGAGGCAGTGTACTGTTGTTGTTATGCCAGGCAGACTCCACTCCAGACAGCAGTTCATGTAAAATTGGGGCTATGTGGCTTGCTGCATACAATTAGATATGCTTTGTCTGTCTGACAAAGAGCCTAGGTATGCTACATCAGGTTGCTTCACTCAGTAGTGCCTGCCTTGACTGTCTGCATGGTACTGCCTCAAGCTTGGGCCAAACATCCGTTATGTTTGCAAAATTTGCTGTTTTTTGTTATTTCGCAAATCTTGCGAAATTACCAAAAAATCGCTAATTCTTGAACGGAACGGATTTTTGGCCCATGCTTGCGGCAGGGCCATGCAGACGGTCAAGGCAGGCACCACTGAGTGAAGCATCCTCCTGATGTAGCATACCTAGGCTCTTTGACACAGACAGAAAAAGCATATCTAGGGTTTAGGGTTCAGTGCGATTTACTAGGTTTTTTGGGTTTAAGTTGGTATGGTTCACGCTGAGTCTAGGGCTCGGGGCCTGATGCAGGCTCGTACATAATGATGTTGGCAAGGTTTTAGGGGGGGTGGTGTTCTTTGGTCCAGAATTGGCAGAATTTTGGCCTTTTTGGGTATTTTCCGGGCGCGTGTGTTTGGGTGAAAACTAAGTGAAAACTAGTCGTAGACCTTCTTCTTCTTCTTCAAAGAGCGCAGTGGTTTGATTTTGTTCTGCCTTGCTGAGATTCTTGTGAATCGCTGTAACAAGTGACTGTCCAGGTAAGTTTCAAGAGGATCGAAGTAGTGGAAGTGCTGAAAACAGCAATGTTTTGTGAACAGCGCAATTTGCCATGTTTTGAATATACCAGTATTGCATGTTTTTGGGGGGCTGTTTGGGGGTGTTCTAGATTTGTGGGGGTGGTTCAGGGGGGCTGGGAGCACTGCTGGGATAGTCTAAGTTTGATTGCGAGTGGTTTGAAGAAAATCCATGGTGGAAAAGGGGGGTTTGGGCCTAGTTGCAGAGAGCGTTTTGGCACAATTTAAACTGAGGCCTAGCAGTATTGCGTGTTTTTGGGGGGCTGTTTTGGGGTGTTCTAGATTTGTGGGGGAGGGTCTGGGGGTCTGGGAGCACTGCTGGGATAGCATAATTTTGATTGCAAGTGATTTGAAGAAAATCCATGGTGGGAAAGAGGAGTTAGGGCCTAGCTGCAGAGCGCATTTGGACCGATGTTGACTGGTTGGCTGAAAATTTTCTAAGTATGAGTTTTTGCATTTTTGCTTTTTGCCTGTTTGGGGGTGTTCTGCTTTTTTGTGGGTGGCTGCAGGGGTCTGGGGGCATAACTGGGAAGGTCTAATATCGGAATCAAGTGGTTTGGACGAAATCCATGGAGAAAAGGTTTTTCCGTTTTTGCTCACTTGCCTGTTTTTGGGGTGCTGTTTGGGGGGCTTGTAGGTTATTGGGGATGGGTTTTGAGGTCTGGGAGCACTGCTGGCACGGTCTAATTTTGATTGCATTTGTTTTTCAGAAAATCCATGGTGGAAAAGGGGAGTTAGGGCCTAGCTACAGAACGCATTAGGGCTGAATTGAAGGTAGGCCCATTTTTGCTTTTTGCCTGTTTGGGGGTGTTCTGCTTTTTTGCGGGTGGCTGCTGGGGTCTGGGGGCATAGCTGGGAAGGTCTAATATTGGAATCAAGTGTTTTGGACCAAATCCATGGTGAAAAAGGTTTTCCATTTTTGATCACTTCCTTGTTTTAGGGGGGCTGTTTGGGGGGGTTCCTGGTGTTTGTGGGGGGGGGGGGGGTTGGGGGTCTTGGAGCAATGCTGGGCATGCCTAATTTTGGTTGCAAGTGGTTTGGAGAAAATCCATGGTGGAAAAGGGGAGTTAGGGCCTAGCTGCAGAGCGCATTTGGACTGAATTGAAGGTAGGCCCATTTTTGCTTTTTGCCTGTTTGGGGGTGTTCTGCTTTTTTTCGGGTGGCTGCTGGGGTCTGGGGGCATAGCTGGGAAAGTCTAATATCGGAATCAAGTGTTTTGGACAAAATCCATGGTGAAAAAGTTTTTCCATTTTTGCTCACTTCCTTGTTTTAGGGGGGGCTGTTTGGGGGGGGGGTTCCTGGTATTTGGGGTGGGGGTTAGGGGTCTTGGAGCAATGCTGGGCATGCCTAATTTTGGTTGCAAGTGGTTTGGAGAAAATCCATGGTGGAAAAGGGGAGTTAGGGCCTAGCTGCAAAGCGCGCACGGAGTGATCTGGGAACTAGGCCTAAACTTGTCTAAGTCCCCGTTTTTGCATTTTTGCTTTTTGCATGTTTGGGGGTGTTCTGCTTTTTTTGCGGGTAGCTGCAGGGGTCTTGGGGCATAGCTGGCAAGGCCTAATATCGGAATCAAGTGTTTTGGACCAAATCCATGGTGAAAAAGTTTTTCCGTTTTTGCTCACTTGCCTGTTTTTGGGGTGCTGTTTGGGGGGCTTCTAGGTTATTGGGGGTGGATTTTGGGGTCTAGGAGCACTGCTGGCACAGTCTAATTTTGATTACATTTGTTTTTCAGAAAATCCATGGTGGAAAAGGGGAGTTAGGGCCTAGCTGCAGAGCGCGCTTGGAGTGATTTTGGAATGAGGCCTAACTTTTTCAAAGTGAGTTTTTCCGGTTTTGCTTTTTGGCTTTTTGGGGGTGTTAAACTTGTTTTCGCCTGGGTTGACGGGTCTGGGGGCATCGCTGGGAAGGTCTAATACCGGATAAAAGTGTTTTGGAGAAAATCCATGGTGAAAAAGTTTTTCACTTTTCAGAGTTTTTGCTCACTTTCGTGTTTTCGGGGGCTTGCTTGGGGGGGTTCCTGGTGTTTGGGGGGTTGGGGGGTCTTGAAGCAATGCTGGGTATGGATAGTTTTGATTGCAAGTGGTTTGAAGAAAATCCACGGTGGCAAAGGGGAGTTAGGGCCTAGCTGCAGAGCGCGCATGGAGTGATTTGGGAATGAGGCCTACATTTTTCAAAGTGAGTTTTTCCGGTTTTGCTTTTTGGCTGTTTGGGGGTGTTAAACTTGTTTTCATCTGGGTTGACGGGTCTCGGGGCATTGCTGGGAAGGTCTAATACAGGATAAAAGTGTTTTGGAGGAAATCTATGGTAAAAAAGTTTTTCACTTTTCAGAGTTTTCGCTCACTTTCGTGTTTTCGGGGGCCTGCTTGGGGGGGTTCCTGCTGTTTGGGGAGGAGGGTTGGGGGGTCTTGGAGCAACGCTGGGAATGGATAGTTTTGATTGCAATTGGTTTGAAGAAAATCCATGGTGGCAAAGGGGAGTTAGGGCCTAGCTGCAGAGCGCGCATGGAGTGATTTGGGAATGAGGCCTACATTTTTCAAAGTGAGTTTTTCCGGTTTTGCTTTTTGGCTTTTTTGAGGGTGTTAAACTTGTTTTCTCTCGGGTTGACCGGTCTGGGGGCATTGCTGGGAAGGTCTAATACCGGATAAAGGTGTTTTGGAGAAAATCCATGGTGAAAAAGCTTTTCACTTTTCAGAGTTTTCGCTCACTTTCGTGTTTTCGGGGGCCTGCTTGGGGGGGTTCCTGGTGTTTGGGGGGGTTGGGGGGTCTTGGAGCAACGCTGGGAATGGATAGTTTTGATTGCAAGTGGTTTGAAGAAAATCCATGGTGGCAAAGGGGAGTTAGGGCCTAGCTGCAGAGCGCGCATGGAGTGATTTGGGAATGAGGCCTACATTTTTCAAAGTGTCACTTTTTCCGGTTTTGCTTTTTTGCTGTTTGGGGGTGTTAAACTTGTTTTCGCCTTGGTTAATGGGTCTGGGGGCATTGCTGGGAAGGTCTAATACTGGATAAAAGTGTTTTGGAGAAAATCCATGGTGAAAAAGTTTTCCACTTTTCAGCGATTTTGCTCACTTTCGTGTTTTCGGGGGGCTGCTTGGGGGGTCCTGGTGTTTGGGGGGTTTGGGGGGTCTTGGAGCAATGCTGGGCATGCCTAGTTTTGGCTGCAAGTGGTTTGAAGAAAATCCATGGTGGGAAAGGGGCGATTTGGCCTAATTGAAGAAAGCGTATGACACTATTTTTAACTTAGGGCTCGTTAGGGTTAGCAGTATTGCATGTGTTTGGGGGTGTTCGAGATTTTGGCAACTGAGTTCTGGGTTCTACTCTTGGAGCACTTGTCGAGAAATGTCTAATTTTGGTTGCTAGTGGTTTGAAGAAAATCCATGGTTGAAAAGGAGGGATTTGGGCCTACTTGACTTTCAAAGTACGTTTTGTTACCCTTTTCCACTAGGCCTCAGACAGGTAGCAGTATCGCACATTTTTTGGGGTCTGATTGGGCGTCTTCTACATTTTTGCGACTGGTTTTAAGGGTCTGGGAGCACTGCTGGGAAGGTCTAATTTTGTTCTTAAATCGCAGTTTACAGTACACCTAGCTTGAGGGGAAAGATCCGCAAAATTCGCCCATACTTATTTATCCTACAAAAAGAGACTCAGAGTACGCCCTTTCAAAACTATTGTACTGTCGATTCTGAAACTGAAAGTGTGACTTTTTGCACTACACAGCGTACATACCTTATATTTATTTCTCAGTGGTGTTTTAATATCACTTCCTGTTTTTCCATCAACATTTACAGGGCGGCTTTCATCCTGTGCAATGGGAAAAAGGATGAAGTCAGGCTTCACATTAGCGAGCCGTAATTCAGCATCCACCAGGCAGGCAGTGGACAGGGTGTCTTCTGGTCACCAACATTGATCGACGGAGTGCCAGATGGAATGGAGGAGTACCGCAAATAGGAGGAATGGCGGGATGCATGCAACTTCCCAAATTCAACAGGACAACTATTTAGATAATCATAATCGCAGGGTTAGCAAATCCTATTAACTTGTAGATAATATGTTGCTTTTTAAATGTATGTTGCTTGTTAAATTATGATTGTATTTTTAAATTGTATGCTTTTATGGTTTTAAACAAAAAATCGAATAAAGCAATTTGATCTGAACTGAAACAACTACAACAACATACAGTAGCAGTATCCATTCATTTCTACTTATCTTTTAAGTTATGTTATTGCTGTAAACTTCTATGAGTGTGACTCTGCATTTCTTTGCTCTCTGCTTCTAAATTCATCCCTCCAGCCATTGTGTAGGACTTTGCTATTTTTCAAACTAATTTACTGTACGAAGTGTTTCTCTGAGTGCAGAGATAGGCAAGTGAAAACGCATAATTACTGCAGCCCTGTACTGTCGCATTCTTTCATTCATAGTTAGTACGTTGAAGGAAGTACTACTTACTTTTCAGTAACCTATCCATGTAGCAAACAAGATGCATGCAGTAGTGCATGCACTTCCTTTATATCACTTAAAAGATTTATGAATAGATTTGTATTCAAAGATTTGTTTATCTTCATTTGTTGTTTGTCCATGCTGTGCTTTTTTTTCTTCTCTCAACAAAACTTTCCAAAAAAACCCCATTCCCATCCAATTTCCAAACGCTAACCCTCTTCCCCCGGGTTGTGTGGTTTTCATTGATGTGTGAGTAAATGACAGCAATAATTCCACACACTTGCTGGGGAGGGTAAGGTCATAGCAACAGAAAATGAATTACATTTCAAGGCTGGTGAAGGAATCTGAGGATATATTCTTACTCAGCTTGACCCAGACCCATGACCATTGGCAAATCAAAGCAGATTTTCATGGGCGCCATCAACTGGATTGATCATCTAGAACATCCTCCTCCTACACGTGGCAAATGATTACTCTGCTGTGTCCTTCACCTTCAGTACTATTTCTTGTAGTAGTAGCCAATGTCAAATTCCACGCAAGTAGTAGTTATACTTTCAATACTTTAGCATTTGTAAGTCTACATTATGGTACTGTTCTAGTGTACTGTCACGTGCTATAGTATCTATCGTATCGTTCTAATGCTCCGCTTAGGCTAATCAAGGTTTCATTTTCTTTTTTTTCATATGCTGCAACTGCCACTGTGTACCACCATTAGTACCACCGCAATGATGCCATTTCATCCGCCCGGGATTGCCAACCTTAAGCGCCATTTGCCATGCAGCCAGCCCTGTGCCTAGGCCTATTTTCAAAACGAATTACAGGTAAGATAAGCATTTGGGGGGAGGAAGAATAATGAAGTAGTAGGAGAGACGAGAGACTGACGGTAGTACTAGTAAAGTCCTAGGATAATTGAATTCACTAACTCTGTGAGAGGCACTTAGTTTCGTAAACATTTGGGCAATTACTTACACAATTTGAACCAAGAATCCACTTAAGTTTCAGGAAAACAAACTTACAGTCAAACCCCCCCAGCCTCAATTGCAGTAAAAGCACGTATGCTATGTTTAAGTTGAAAGTAATAATTATTTATATCCCTAACAAAAATAAACTATCCCGCAAGACCCGACCCACCCCCCTCCCTAAGCCCAAAGAATGTCCGTGAAATAAAAAGTCCCCAAAGTCCAAAAACCCCAACTCCCAATTCCCATCCCCCAAACGTCTTTAAAAAAAGGGGCAAGGGACAGTCTCTCCTCCTCTAATGCTGCCGGATGTGTACTTTTTTGGCCAGTTGGTCATGCTCCTTGCGGAGGTTCTTGAGCAGGATTTTCATTTTCTTCTGCTCCTGCTGTAGGACACCCTGAGGGTTAGGCGGAGCACGAGTGCCTTTAAAGTGCTGTGGGGGGCAGCTGATTTTTTGGCTGCTTGGCGGTGGCAGTGGCTGCGGTACCACGGCTCCGTACCGCTGGAGGCTTACGCTGACTGGATGACCCAGGGAGCGTGGAGGAGGATGCAGCTGTCACTGTGGATGTTGTGGAGGTCGGATGCGTGTCCTCCTCCTCCTGGGCCACCAGACGCTGATATTCGGCGACAGTCGCCTCCAGCTTCCGTTGCCGGGCCCGTCTAGCCAGATTCTTCCGTGACAGTTTTGAAGGAGCATCTATATGAAGAAAGAAAGACATAGTCTGTAACCAATGCTCTTTAAGATTAACACAAAATAATTCAGCAGCAAGTTGTGTCACAGTAGAACTAACAACTTGCAAGCACAGTACATAACATTTGTGGCCTGTATCTATCTAACCTCCCACTTCTTCAGCCTTGCTCTAACATTAGTGGGAGTTTCAGGAATCAATTCTACGAGCACTATGGACTCACTACATTAGAGTCGACTATGACAGTACACCAGTCTTATTCTTCTTCTTCTCTCTTGTTTAGCGAAATTGGTACGTAAACTTCTGGAAGCCGGCATAATGCCAGCGCAGTCAACTTGCACCCGAGAAAAACAGACGCACGCCATGATGACACAGGCTTGCGTTACTGTACCAGTCCAGTACATGCAGGTGGTGAAGCTCTTACTTTTCTATTACGGGTGGCACTGAGAATACTCTGTTACAAGGGCTACTGCTTAATTAATTTAACTTTCACCCTACAGTGCCAATGACTACTAGAAAAGGAAAATGAAGAAGATAAATAATATGATTACCTATCCCTTCACAGGATATGTATTGCTTACATATGGGATGACTTTCGTTGCTTTGTTTTTTATTGAGTGAACACTGATAGGCCACACATGAATGACAGAGTTGTACTAAAATTATCAACAGAGGTAGTGAGTGGCCCCCGTAATCGCCGGATATATGCTGTGCTTGCAATACAAACTACTGCTACTATTCATGGTAGTATTCAGAAAAATTACAACTTCTTTTCCTTGCTTTTCCTACACTGGAACGGACGTGCGGGTGCAGTGTTACATGCTCTTCAAAGAAACACTTAGTTCATCCAGTGACCGTCTACTCTCTCTACATACACATATGCTATCTATGAGTCAGATAGTACCATGATCCAGGCATCCATCCATTTAAAGTAAATGTCAATCATTCTTCTTAATGTCTTAACTGGACAAACCTTACCTTACGGGAAAACAACATTTTCATTTTATTTTGGAAACCGCAAGCCATGCATCCGTGCTTGACTTGCATTTGAATTCAACCAAAGGATATATTGCGCACACATACAGTTTCTGTTTCACCCACCCAGGCAGTCCTCTTCCCTTTCTCCTTCCACCCATCCTTGCTTCATCCTTCAACCTGCCATGCATCATATTCCCAGCCACCTCGGGCAGCAATCAAACACGTATCATTCTTTGCCAGTCATCATTACTTTTAACTCGCTCCTCCTTTCACACTTACTTCCACCCTTCTTTCCCTTTTCGTTCATCCCATCCATCAAGTTCATCTCTGATCTGACTTGTATTATCAAAAAAACTTTCACAGCTGAGTTGAAGTCAATTTAGAGGAGGCTACTACCTGGTTGATAAAAACTTAGTTCTAAATTTGTAAGTCTTCTTAACAGTATAGTATACTTGTACTGTACAACATATACACCCGTGCAGAGAGCACACTCTGCAGTCTGCAATCTCAATAAGTAAGGAATATAATAGCTAACCACTGTCCGCCACTACCGTGACATCCCCCACAGCAGTTTCCACTGGCTGTTGCACCGCCTCTGCCCCAGGAGTTCCCTCCTCCGCGCTGGCCCCGGCACCGGTGGATGGTTGTGCCGATGTTCCACCTAGAAAATAAATTTCAGATTCTTAGATGCCATATACACCACTCCCTAGTATTTTGTCTAGGAATGAAAAAATTTCACTACGACTACACAAACAAATTTAATAATTTGTGACTGTCTAGTCAAAACTAAAAATTGCCCTTTTTTCAGGGAAGGGTGTTGTCTTGCTACACTTTTTGGCACAACTAATGAATGCTTGCTTTTTAACAAGCACCATTTTCTCATAACAGACAGAGGCTTCCCTTCTAAGAACAAGAGCAAGATCAGATCATCATCACTAGGATGGAGTCAGCAACGATTTAGCACCACAAAGAAGATTTGAAGTTCCAACCAGGTAAGGGCTCGCCCTCAATTAATGTGTGAAATCACTAAGCACTTTTCCATTTTCAATCCACCGTTTATATTGTATGATAAACTTGATTTTAATAAATGTTTTTATTTTTAAGAAAGCTTTAAAACTTACATAGACTCTGTGGTTTTTGGTCATGAGTGAGTGAGCGAAAGGGTTTGCAATTTGCAAGCATGAGTCCGTGGCTCTGACAGTTCTGGACTCTGACTCCGTAGTCTTATGTCCTGGCTTGAATAATCATCATTGGGGATCAATCATCGATGAATTAGTGACATACATGACTCTGCCACACTAGCTAGTCAGTAAGGAGATTGGGGGTTCAAATTCTGTTATGACTGAGGTATGTGGAAAGTCGAACTGCGCCTATTATAATTGATAAACAATGCACTATTTAGTGTCCATAGTTCTGTTTGGTCAGAATTGTCCCTGCAACAATAGTAGTATGGATTGTCCTCCTACCAATCAAAAAGTAAACTAGTATCTTATTCTTTCTTGGTGGTCATTGACATTTTATTGTTGGGAATTGTCAAAGTATAAACATTTAGAAGACTTCAAAAGACATTATGGACAACCCAGAGGACTGCACTCAGTGCTTAGAGCTATTGCTGAAAAGAATGGGAGTTTTGTTTAACACCTTTTGCCAACTGTGCAAGCTTAGTTAGCTACACAGACAGACTAATAATAATAACCTAGTAGTACCACAGGGAGTCATAGTAGAGGCAGGATAAGAATTTAGAAACAGTCTACAAGAAGATCAAAGACGATTAAGAAAAAATCAAATGAGGAACGTTAGTAAAAAATAGGTACTCTAAAAGATAGGGAAGTATAATTATTAATAATAACATCGAAACTTACTGGGGCCAGCAGAGGAGCTATCGCCGGACCGATCCTGGCCTTCCAGTTCCTGCTCCGCCGGCGCCGCTACCTCCTGGGGGGAGCTGATGTACAACATGAAAGAAAAACCCAAACATGGATGATTGTTGTCAACAAAATCAAACATTTCAAAAGAACAATAACAAATTATTTCGGGGAAATAGCAAATAGACAACAATTGCACTACATTTATTGACCTATCTGATGTGGTCTACTAGGATATTAGTATTGCTGGATTCGCGGACCGTCGACTTGGAAAGTTATGTAACTCACTAAACCAACTACAAAAAGGTTCAACTAGGACTGGCAGGCAGCACTCCGCAGCACGCAAAGTGACAGACAAAGTCCATTGTGATTGCAGACCAGTGAGAACACTAGAAAAGTAAGTTTCCTACTACATAACCAGTCATTAAAATACTCAAACTATCAATCCACCACCACTATCTCTTCTTAGTGGCAGGTGTACAAAGGAAGGACTGGACTTGAGTCTCTAGGGGCAGATTTACAAGTCCTTGCGGCTCTTTTGCTCCGTTGTTGTGTGACTTTTGTGACGCAGCTGCAGCGCAAAAGAGCCGCCATGGTGCGGGGTATATTAACAACGTGACGCATCAGGGAGATGCATCACGTTGTAAAGCCCTGCGCCATCAGGGGGCGTTCTGGTGCAAGGGATGGCGTTCCTGCGCAGGAACGCATCCTAAAAGTGGCTGAGTGAAATCTACAAGATTTCACTCAGTCACTTTTAGCCCAATGCTGCGTCACTCAAAACCCTGCGCCTGCTTGAAGCAGAGGTACGACTTGATGCAGCATTGGGGAGCTAGGGCACCCCAGAGCATTGCTGGAGCTGCGTCATGGTTGCGACGCAACTCCAGCAATGCGCCGCCTTTAGGGCACAGATGCGTTAAGCTTCTGTGTCGTTTTTGCCCCATGGTGCGCCGCATTGTAAACACGGCGCATCATGGGTGGTGGAGGCATGGCGCACAATTACTGGCACATCCCTGCTAATTTGCAGGGATGCGCCAGTAATTGTATATCTGCCCCTTAGTGTCTAGCATTACGCAGTTCTGTAAAGTACACATACATAATTACTCAGGCCAATGAAATGAGCACAAAGTAGAAAACAAATAAGCACAGTAGCACTGCCACTGAGCAGGAGAGCAGTGAACCTGAAATGCAATCACAGAAGACTTTGAAACATAATTTACCTACAATGTAATCTGCAGCATTATTGCTCTTCGGAAAAAACATAAATTTGCAATATGATAACACATAGAGCAGGAGAAAACAGTAGTGATTAAATAGCTACAACTACTCACCAAGCCAGGGGATCTCGACACCTAGCAGGTCGAGCAGGTCATGTTTACGGTCCAGGAGGTCGGACCACCGGTGCGTGGCCTGGTTGTAGGTGCGCCGGACCCGAGAGTGTTTATACATAGCCCGGCACACCTTCTGCCACAGCTTCCGACGCTCCTGGAGCCCGTACCCGCTAGCGATCCTGCCGCCTGCCGCAATGGTCTTGGGGAGGCGGCGCTGCACATAATAAACCAGTGCGGCCACCTCCTCCGTGCTGAAGATCTCACAGGCTGTGACTTGCTCCCCCTTCAATCCCCTGCATGGTACGGGGTGCGGGACCCTTCCCCTTCCAGACTCCCTTTGCCATGGTCCTGGACAGGAATGGAAATAATAAATAGGAAAGAGAATAGGGAAAAAGTAAATAAAATAGGAGGTAAAAAAAGTAGTTTTAAAGTAACCAAAAGTAGAAGAAAACACAAAATATGGATCTAGAAAATAGAGGGATAGATAATAAGTAAAGAAGATCAAAAAAAACTTCAAACACACAAAGGATGGCAAAGATTGAAGCCGGATAGAAAAAGCATGCCAAAAACCATAGCAATGAATGAAAAACAAGATGGCCACGCCCATTGAGGACCGCGTGGGTAAGTTCGCGCGATATGTCCCCCGCGAGTACGCAAAAACACACACGAACTTGTAATAGCGTGCCGCACACAACGCAAGATTGCCAATAGCGCCGAAAACGGAAATACGCAACGCGCACAATATGGCCGCGCCCATGTATGACCGCATGGGTAACTTTGCGGTTGGTGCGCTGCAAGCGGTCCACAAATACGCAAAAAACCCCACGAACACGCAAAAAAAATCTGCAAATTCGCAGAATTTGCAAATTTTGCGGATCGCGAACTCGGTTTCGTGCGAATTCGCGGACCGCAAATTCGTAAATTTGACCCATACTTATCTAGAACGATAGTGTTACATTCTCACAGAAGCACTCTCTTTTAACCTCTTCCCTTGCACTCTGTATGTTGCACTTTGGTAGTCAAGATGGATGATTGTTTATTTATTTATTTATAACACTTATAGAGCGCACAAATACCAATCGGTGTCCTGGCACTGAAGTGGTAACTCCCTGAGAATAAGATTCCCGGACTAGAGGGTAAAGAGCCATGTTTTTTGTTTTTTTCTAAATGCTAGCAGATTGGTGTTTAGTTTAAAGATCAGGGGGAGGGAGTTCCAAGCCCTTGTTGCTCCCCCAACAAAGCTTCTACCCCCCCAGCGTGCTTTCCTGATCAGAGATGTTTTAATCAGTCCCATAGTGGCAGACCTAAGTTGTCTCCCTGGTCTGTACCACTGGAAATGATCCTGAAGAAACACTGGGCCTAAACCATGCAATGCCTTAAAGACAATGCAGAGGGCTTTAAACGCAGGAGGATGAGATAAGATTGTTAAGGATAATCTCTGTTTTTGTATCTCCCTCCAACTTTCAAGAAGGTCCCAGTGCTTTCAGTGGTTCAGAGTCCTTTATCATTCCCCCTCCTACCTGCCCTGCAGTCATGAACACAGATAGCAACCTACTGCATAACTACTGCTATCTCATCCTTCTGTGGGGTTACCTTCCAGAAGGAGAATTGGAACATTGGGGCGCTGAAATCATAAAGCTAAAGCAAGATGTTGTCTGACATGAGGGCCAATCTGTTGCCTAGCAAGCTGACATCATAAAGCTAAAGCAAGATGTTTTCTAACATGAGGGCCACTCTGTTGCCTAGCAAGCAGTAGGATACCTTTATCTTGCTAATGAAATGAGTAGCAAGGTAGACAGGATGCCCAAATGAAAACCTAGATGGTAATATGAAAGAAATGAGGGCCTTTTTTGAGACTTCTAAATGTGTATGAACCTAAGTTTGAGCATAAGAGTCTCTACTTCACTATTGCTGAACTGGTAAATTTTGGCTAACATGATGACCATGAACATGCTATTCATAGCTTTTATTGTTCCCCTTAACCGTAGCATAACCCTTCCTCTCTCAACTTATCACCTGGCTTAATTGCTAATCCTAAAACAAATGAAGTGAGAAGGGTACGCTGCCCATTGGCTGGGGAAAAGATCGCTTTATCTTTGTCCTAATGTACGTGCTACAGTTGTTTAGCGAGTGTTAGCAAATGAGGCATGGGATTCAGAAAAGTATTGGAGTTAAAACACAAAATGAGGTTTGATTTTCTAACAAGCTGTTGATTTTCACAATAATACAGACTCCATAGTATTGATCTGTTTAGCCTTTATAAAATCAAGATTCTTTTGTATTGCTTATAGTAAATGTGCTAACAGTGGACATTTCCATCTGCAGATTATACTGAATGACTGTCAGTGGCAGAGATTCACAACAGAATTTCTCTGCATTGCCGACACTGAAGATAAAAAAAAGGCAGTCTTCTGGCATACTGCATCATTTTACCAATTTACATGGTAAGTAAAAGTTACAATCATTCTTTTTGACATTAAATGGACTTTCACAACATCTAAATGGACCCGCTTCCTTAAAGTGGGTGCCTGTGTTTTAATATAATGTCTGTCAAGATGGAAGTTATATGGATCACATTGTGTTGGTCATGATAGTAAATAACAGAATGGCCGCCTCCAAGGCTACTAAAGCATGCTATAGATCCTTCTGCTAGCAATATTCCATTAGAGGAAATTGCTACCTTTGACGCTGAAATATACTATCTCAATCTAGAACGATAGTGTTACATTCACACGGAAGAACTCTCATTTAAAATCTTCCCCTGCACTCTGTATGTTGGACTCTGGTACTCAAGATGGATAATTGTTGAGGATAATGTCTGTTTTTGTATCTCCATCCCACTTTTAAAAAGGCTCCAGTGCTTTGAGTGGTTCAGAGTCCTTTACCATTCCCCCTCCTACCTGCCCTGCAGTCATGAACACAGATATAACATACTGCATAACTACTGCTATCTCATCCTCCTGTGTGGTTAGCTTCCAGAAGGAGAATTGGAACAGAGGGGTGCTGGCATCCTAAAGCTAAAGCAAGATGTTGTCTGACATGAGGGCCGATCTGTTGCCTAGCAAGCTGACATCATAAAGCTAAAGCAAGATGTTTTCTGACATGAGGGCTAATCTGTTGCCTAGCAGGCTAACATCATAAATCTAAAGCAAGATGTTTTCTGACATGAGGGCCACTCTGTTGCCTAGCAAGCAGTAGGATACCTTTATCATGGTAATGAAATGAGTAACAAGGTAGACAGGATTAAGCATGGGTGAAATTTGGGAATTTGGGTTCCGCGAATTTGCGGATTTCCCCACGAAATCTAAAAAAAAATCCGTGCATTTGCGAATTTTACAGCGAAATCGCAGATATTTTTGCGATTTGCCCTGGAGTACTTTCTACTGGCTAATCCAGTAAGTGCTCCCTCATTGGGTAAATGTATATTGCTTTTACTACACTGCAGCTGCGTAAAGGGCCAGAAGATGTGTCTCCAGTGACCATGTGTGCCTGTAACACAGGCACAGGCACACATGGTCACTGGCGACACATCTTCTGGCCCTTAATGCAGCTACAGTGTAGTAAAAGCACTATGGGGCAGATTTACAAGCAGCATGCGCCTCTTTTGCGCCGCAGTTGCGTCACTTTTGTGACGCAGCGGCAGCCAAAAAGATGCCCCATGGTGCTGGGTATTAACAACGTGACGCATCTGAGAGATGCGTCACGTTGTAAAGCCCTGCGCCATCAGGAGGCGTTCCGGCGCAGGGGAGGGCGTTCCTGCGCAGGAACGCCTCCAAATAGTGGCTGAATGAAATCTACAAGATTTCACTCAGTCACTTTTAGGCCAATGCTGCGTCAAAACCCTGCGCCTGCTTGAACTAGGCGCAGGGCTTGACACAGCATTTGGGAGATAGGGCCCCCAGAGCATTGCTGGAGCTGCGTCACGCTTGCGACGCAGCTCCAGCAATGCGCTGCTTTTACGGCACAGATGCGTGACGCATCTGTGCCATTTTTGCCACATCGTGCGCCGCATTATAAATGCTTTTCAGCAAAACAAGGGGACCCACTCGGTACCTAGGGACCATGGGCGATCAATTATTAGGGAGAACAACGGTCCTTAGGATTAGCTAATCTAAACAGTACAATGCAATATAGACTCAAATCAGTACTATATCAGAAGGTTTATTCAGTACCCAGCCGGGCCTGAATCTTTTTAATCAAAATATATACATCAAAATAGGTAGAGACCACCAGAGGGTCTAATTCAAAAGCTGATAGGGTACAAGCCTGTACCTATCCAGAGCACACTTGAACAGGGTTCAGAAGTGAGAGAAATAGGAAAGCAGGAAAACGTGAAGAGAATATCAGGCAAAAAAACCAAAGTAGGAGCCAACTGTCCCTTGTAGCATAAATACAATTTGTAAAGCAAGTTCAGACATACAATTACTGTAACATTATTGACAAAATTGGAAGAGATTACAGAATTGTTATAATGTCGACGACGTTTCGATCCCTTGCTCCTAGTGAACTGGGATCATCATCAGGACTTAATAATAGAATGCCT
Organism: Lissotriton vulgaris; assembly: GCF_964263255.1. Taxonomy (NCBI): domain Eukaryota; kingdom Metazoa; phylum Chordata; class Amphibia; order Caudata; family Salamandridae; genus Lissotriton; species Lissotriton vulgaris. The sequence continues at coordinate 450,431,019 of NC_141700.1, forward strand.
GTTTGTACTTTTGTTAGAGCCTGTTCAAAGCGGGAAAAATGAGAAAAAGAAGGTTCTTGTTTAGAAACAACACTATGTCAGGGAATTATATACAAGGAAATACTTTTTGAAACTTCCATGGCATGCCCGGGTGCTGGGTGGTAGATTGTGCACAACATTCTCATAGTCGTCACATTGTGGTGTTTCAATTCCTTTTGATCAAGTGCACGCAGGTTTTAGAGCCAAAACGATTAATAGCCCGAGGTGAAATGACTATCAGCGGTATCACGCAATGTCAACTGGCAACGGAATCGTGATTGTGGCATGCCAGGGTGCTAGCCGGTCGATTGTGCACGTGTTCTTAAAGCCGTCACATTCGTGGTTCCTACTAATCAAGTGCACGCAGGTGTACGCGCTGGAACGGTCGATTTAATCGAAGTGACTGTCAACGAAACCGTGACTGTGGCTATTGTGTTGATAACGATCCGGCACATGGTGTGGGCGTTGGTTGTGCATGCAAGTCATATTTATAACAAGGTGCCACGCCACGCTTGGTGCCTAGTGAGATAATATATTGAGCAGTAATACAGACCTGCCAGAGTATTTACTCCAAGTCAGACGGCAGAGGGTGAAAGTCAATGGATATGGGAGAACATCTAAAAAGGCAAAACGGCAATTATAGTGCCGCCAGGTGGTGGACAGGGCAGGCAGTTCGCAACAAATTAATTAATCCATTACCTTGTATTTGTAAAAGGGTGGACACGTTACTGTCGCACGTTCAAGGTGATTCTTAAAATGAGAATTACATCGGGGTCCGCAATAAAAGAATTGGTGCTCGAATAGAGATCTGAAAAGACAACAAGGTTCTACTATCATTATATGCGCGACTGCTTGTGAGCGGAGGCGGGGGGAGGGGGGAGCTCACCTTCTAGCCCTTACCTTAGAATGCAGTCAATGTTGCCTTGCTCGAAATCAGAGCAGGATTCTCTCGGTGTGCTCAATGGCGTGCTCCCGAAAATGCGGAAGTCCGGAAGTGGTTGCCGGCCGTCGTGGTGCTCATATGTGCGCAGGGAAAGGGGAGTGAAGATATGTGACATAATGGCGGCCATCTTGGAAAGGTGTTATTTGCGTGAATCGTGAGCCCTGACAGCTAGACTCTGTGCCTGCATTTGGTACTTTTCACAGTAAGGAAAACCATACAGGCTATGAAGAATATGGAATATTTGGAACAACCCTCGGTCAACATTTACACATTATTTGAAGAACATCTTTAAAGCAGTTTTGACCGGCATATATACATACAGTGCTTAATTGTCATAATTGAAGAATACTGTAAGAGGGCTTTTTGGTTTGTATTGAAACAGTCTTTGAAAATGCCCTCAAGTGCGTTAAAGAAGTCCAGCCCAGTCTTCAGTGCGATTCAACCCATTCTGGATCGTATCCAGAAGTATGATACATTTCAATTCTTCTTTATTGAGAAGCTGGCTCATGTTTCCTCCTCTCGGCGGAAGCTTTAATGTCTTTAAGATAGTCCAACGTAACTCATCCCCCTTATGGTTAGCATTGGTAAAGTGTTCCACCAGTGGGGCATTCGGAGTTTGGCAGCGAATTCGACTCTTGTGCTGGCAGATCCTTGTTTTTATCTTCGGTGATGTTTGGCCTACATACATCTTGTTACAGGGACATAGAACCAAATATATAACATTACAGGTATTACAGTTAGAGAGGGAAGAACTTGTAAAGGTAATGTTGTTAAATACTCTTGTCTTTCCCTCAATGGTCATGTCACATACACTGCAATTGCCACATTTCACATGTCCGACCACGGGGGACAGACCCCATATGGCTTCAAGTGTAGAAGATTGGTTAGGACTTGGTAGTGCTGCCCGGACTAAATGGTCCTTCAAATTTCTACTTTTTTTAAAAGCAAAAAGAGGACGTTCAATTTCCAGTGCGCCTGCATTGATGATAGGCCAGTGGTGAAGTACCATTTTCCTCATTTTATTGGACACTGGAGAGAAAGTCGTGACACATGCCAGTCTATCTTGTGGTGTCTTTAGGGTAGGCGTAAGCAAGGTTTCCCTAGGTCTGTACCATGCTCTCTTGAGTGCGTTTTTCACAATTCTCCTTGGGTAACCCCTATTTTTGAGTTTGTCTGCTAGAATGGCACTTTCTTTGAAGTAGTCCTGCCTGCAGGAACAATTTCTCCTGATTCTTAAGAACTGGGAAAAAGGTAGTGAGTCACGTAGAGCTCTCGGATGATTACTAGAATAATCAAGCAATGTGTTCCGCTCTGTAGGTTTTCTAAACAGACGGGTAAGTAGGACTCCATCCTGGTGAAAGATAGTGAGATCCAGAAAATCAATAAGGGATTTACTGGATGTCAGAGTGAAATGCAGACCACAGCAATTATTATCCATCCAGTGCAGGAAGTGGCGTAGATCATTGACTTCACACCTCCAGATCATGAAGATGTCGTCAATATATCTACGCCACATACCGATTCCTGAATGAAAAGGGTTAGACGGGGACAGTATCACCTCATTTTCGATCTCGTTCATAAACAGTATAGCTAAATTAGGAGCAAAAATTGCGCCCATGCTCGTGCCTTTTATCTGCTGGTAAAATTGACCATTGAATGTAAAAAAGTTCTTGGTCAGACAGATTTCAAGGAGTTGCATAATGAAAGAAGTTGGTATTGCATGTGGTCGTGGGCGTGTGTCCAAGATCTTCTGAATAACCTTAAGGGCAGTTACCTGAGGGATATTCGTATAAAGGGACTCCACGTCCATTGTACATAGAGTCTCTGTTCCTGGATCAAAAGGGAGATTTTCAATCAGTGAAATCATGGACATAGAGTCTTTCACGTAACATGGGGTAGAGGGGACAAATTCCTTTATGAAAAAGTCAATGAAGGCTCCTAGTGGCTCGAGAATAGATCCACAAGCTGAAACAATAGGACGTCCAGGTGGTGAAGTTAAGCTCTTATGAATTTTTGGGAGAGTGTATATCACTGGTGCTCTAGGGCTTTTGATATTTAGATAATTAAATTCTTTCTTGGATAAGAAGCCCTCCGTGACCGCATCTGTGGTGATTTTATTTATCATCTCTTGGATTTCTTTTGTGGGGTTGGACGCTAACCTTTGGTAATGTTCCCTATTGTCTAGCTGTCTCTGTATTTCCGTAGTGTAGGAATCAAGATCTTGGAGAACGATACCGCCCCCCTTATCAGCACTCTTAATGATCAAGGAATGGTTCATTTTTAGTGTGTTAATGGCCTGTTTCTCCTTCAATGTAATGTTATAAGGAGTGAAACTACGTTTGTTTTGCAAGGTGGAGAGGTCTTTTAATACCATTTTCTCAAAGGTGACTATTTCTGGAGGAATCATACCAGAAGAGGGCAAAAAGGTAGAGGGTGGGCGGAAAGGAGTTAGAGTATTCTTCTCGTGGCTCGGATGTAATTGAAAAAATGCCTTAAGCCGAACTCGTCTGAAGAACCTCATAAGTTCCGTTTGAAGTTCTAAAAAATTGGGAGGGATTGTAGGCACAAAGGTGAGTCCCTTTTTAAGAAGGGAGACTTCATCAGATCCCAAAGAGTGTTTAGAGATGTTGAAAATTGGGATAGTTTCTATATGTGCGGAGGGAGGGGTTACCACTGATAGTAGTTGTTCCTCGTCCGTCGTTCCCCTGGTGGATTGACCCATCTCTGGGTTTTCTTGACCTTGCCTCTTTGGGGTGTACCTCGTTGGCCTCTCTGTAAAAAATTGTTTGTGCCTGTGTTCTGATGTGCACCACCCCGTCTAGAAGTGCTACTTCCTTCACCTGCGTCAGAATTATCGGACGATTCAGCCGAGGTATCTGAGAAGCCCACTAGATTACGGCGTCTGTTATATCTGCCCCAGGGTCTATACTGTTGGGAATTAGAGTACGCTCTATTTGTGTAAAAATCCTTTTGTAGATAAGGATATGTTACTTCTATATTGTATGATTTTATGTCCTTTTTGATTTTATTTGATTTTTTGTTTTGTTCTATTCTCTGATACTCCGCGATGGTTTTATCTACCTGTTCAAGAAGTTTCTTGCTATCTTCAGTTGTGCCAGAGTCTTGAATTTGTTTTAGGATATCAGAGATCTCAACCTCAAGGGATTTTAGCGTCTCGACGGCAGTATCGATCCCTAGTGCCAGCCAATGACGTGAACAAGTTGTTCCTATGTAGCTGAAGCTAGTTGTGTATTTAGGATTATCCGTAAAGATCCCTGGTATATTACGGACTTGTAACCCCAAGGGGATTACGTCGGCTTTTAAATAATCTGTTAGCATCAATATCATCAGTTGCAGACGGACCTGTTTCTTTCTTAGTCTTTCTAGTTGTTCGGGAATTGTGGTACTCTCCTGACTAGGGACTTCTGAGTTTTCTGATAGAAGAGATGGGCCAGAGCAAAGTTGTTTTAGATATTCATCTCTGTAGAGTGGAGCATGGGCTGACATAGTGCAATGCTTTAGAGAAAGTAGAAGAGGGATTGAGGGATTTTGAAGAATTCAAGAATGATTGGGAATTGTGAAGGGGATTGGAGTACTAGGGGACCCAGACCCACTGAGGGTTTGGACAGATAGAGAGCCCTTGCAAACCAGCGTTTGCGCTCAAGTCTTTTCAACAAAACAAGGGGACCCACTCGGTACCTAGGGACCATGGGGGATCAATTATTAGGGAGAACAACGGTCCTTAGGATTAGCAAATCTAAACAGTACAATGGAATATAGACTCAAATCAGTACTATATCAGAAGGTTTATTCAGTACCCAGCCGGGCCTGAATCTTTTTAATCAAAATATATACATCAAAATAGGTAGAGACCACCAGAGGGTCTAATTCAAAAGCTGATAGGGTACAAGCCTGTACCTATCCAGAGCACACTTGAACAGGGTTCAGAAGTGAGAGAAATAGGAAAGCAGGAAAACGTGAAGAGAATATCAGGCAAAAAAACCAAAGGTGGAGCCAACTGTCCCTTGCAGCATAAATACAATTTGTAAAGCAAGTTCAGACATACAATTACTGTAACATTATTGACAAAATTGGAAGAGATTACAGAATTGTTATAATGTCGACGACGTTTCGATCCCTTGCTCCTAGTGAACTGGGATCATCATCAGGACTTAATAATAGAATGCCTGTTTGTACTTTTGTTAGAGCCTGTTCAAAGCGGGAAAAATGAGAAAAAGAAGGTTCTTGTTTAGAAACAACACTATGTCAGGGAATTATATACAAGGAAATACTTTTTGAAACTTCCATGGCATGCCCGGGTGCTGGGTGGTAGATTGTGCACAACATTCTCATAGTCGTCACATTGTGGTGTTTCAATTCCTTTTGATCAAGTGCACGCAGGTTTTAGAGCCAAAACGATTAATAGCCCGAGGTGAAATGACTATCAGCGGTATCACGCAATGTCAACTGGCAACGGAATCGTGATTGTGGCATGCCAGGGTGCTAGGCGGTCGATTGTGCACGTGGTCTTAAAGCCGTCACATTCGTGGTTCCTACTAATCAAGTGCACGCAGGTGTACGCGCTGGAACGGTCGATTTATTCGAAGTGACTGTCAACGAAACCGTGACTGTGGCTATTGTGTTGATAACGATCCGGCACATGGTGTGGGCGTTGGTTGTGCATGCAAGTCATATTTATAACAAGGTGCCACGCCACGCTTGGTGCCTAGTGAGATAATATATTGAGCAGTAATACAGACCTGCCAGAGTATTTACTCCAAGTCAGACGGCAGAGGGTGAAAGTCAATGGATATGGGAGAACATCTAAAAAGGCAAAACGGCAAATATAGTGCCGCCAGGTGGTGGACAGGGCAGGCAGTTCGCAACAAATTAATTAATCCATTACCTTGTATTTGTAAAAGGGTGGACACGTTACAGTCGCACGTTCAAGGTGATTCTTAAAATGAGAATTACATCGGGGTCCGCAATAAAAGAATTGGTGCTCGAATAGAGATCTGAAAAGACAACAAGGTTCTACTATCATTATATGCGCGACTGCTTGTGAGCGGAGGTGGGGGGAGGGGGGAGCTCACTTTCTAGCCCTTACCTTAGAATGTAGTCAATGCTGCCTTGCTCGAAATCAGAGCAGGATTCTCTCGGTGTGCTCAATGGCGTGCTCCCGAAAATGCGGAAGTCCGGAAGTGGTTGCCGGCCGTCGTGGTGCTCATATGTGCGCAGGGAAAGGGGAGTGAAGATATGTGACATAATGGCGGCCATCTTGGAAAGGTGTTATTTGCGTGAATCGTGAGCCCTGAAAGCTAGACTCTGTGCCTGCATTTGGTACTTTTCACAGTAAGGAAAACCATACAGGCTATGAAGAATATGGAATATTTGGAACAACCCTCGGTCAACATTTACACATTATTTGAAGAACATCTTTAAAGCAGTTTTGACCGGCATATATACATACAGTGCTTAATTGTCATAATTGAAGAATACTGTAAGAGGGCTTTTTGGTCTGTATTGAAACAGTCTTTGAAAATGCCCTCAAGTGCGTTAAAGAAGTCCAGCCCAGTCTTCAGTGCGATTCAACCCATTCTGGATCGTATCCAGAAGTATGATACATTTCAATTCTTCTTTATTGAGAAGCTGGCTCATGTTTCCTCCTCTCGGCGGAAGCTTTAATGTCTTTAAGATAGTCCAACGTAACTCATCCTCCTTATGGTTAGCATTGGTAAAGTGTTCCACCAGTGGGGCATTCGGAGTTTGGCAGCGAATTCGACTCTTGTGCTGGCAGATCCTTGTTTTTATCTTCTGTGATGTTTGGCCTACATACATCTTGTTACAGGGACATAGAACCAAATATATAACATTACAGGTATTACAGTTAGAGAGGGAAGAACTTGTAAAGGTAATGTTGTTAAATACTCTTGTCTTTCCCTCAATGGTCATGTCACATACACTGCAATTGCCACATTTCACATGTCCGACCACGGGGGACAGACCCCATATGGCTTCAAGTGTAGAAGATTGGTTAGGACTTGGTAGTGCTGCCCGGACTAAATGGTCCTTCAAATTTCTACTTTTTTTAAAAGCAAAAAGAGGACGTTCAATTTCCAGTGCGCCTGCATTGATGATAGGCCAGTGGTGAAGTACCATTTTCCTCATTTTATTGGACACTTGAGAGAAAGTCGTGACACATGCCAGTCTATCTTGTGGTGTCTTTAGGGTAGGCGTAATCAAGGTTTCCCTAGGTCTGTACCATGCTCTCTTGAGTGCGTTTTTCACAATTCTCCTTGGGTAACCCCTATTTTTGAGTTTGTCTGCTAGAATGGCACTTTCTTTGAAGTAGTCCTGCCTGCAGGAACAATTTCTCCTGATTCTTAAGAACTGGGAAAAAGGTAGTGAGTCACGTAGAGCTCTCGGATGATTACTAGAATAATCAAGCAATGTGTTCCGCTCTGTAGGTTTTCTAAACAGACGGGTAAGTAGGACTCCATCCTGGTGAAAGATAGTGAGATCCAGAAAATCAATAAGGGATTTACTGGATGTCAGAGTGAAATGCAGACCACAGCAATTATTATCCATCCAGTGCAGGAAGTGGCGTAGATCATTGACTTCACACCTCCAGATCATGAAGATGTCGTCAATATATCTACGCCACATACCGATTCCTGAATGAAAAGGGTTAGACGGGGACAGTATCACCTCATTTTCGATCTCGTTCAAAACAGTATAGCTAAATTAGGAGCAAAAATTGCGCCCATGCTCGTGCCTTTTATCTGCTGGTAAAATTGACCATTGAATGTAAAAAAGTTCTTGGTCAGACAGATTTCAAGGAGTTGCATAATGAAAGAAGTTGGTATTGCATGTGGTCGTGGGCGTGTGTCCAAGATCTTCTGAATAACCTTAAGGGCAGTTACCTGAGGGATATTCGTATAAAGGGACTCCACGTCCATTGTACATAGAGTCTCTGTTCCTGGATCAAAAGGGAGATTTTCAATCAGTGAAATCATGGACATAGAGTCTCTCACGTAACATGGGGTAGAGGGGACAAATTCCTTTATGAAAAAGTCAATGAAGGCTCCTAGTGGCTCGAGAATAGATCCACAAGCTGAAACAATAGGACGTCCAGGTGGTGAAGTTAAGCTCTTATGAATTTTTGGGAGAGTGTATATCACTGGTGTTCTAGGGCTTTTGATATTTAGATAATTAAATTCTTTCTTGGATAAGAAGCCCTCCGTGACCGCATCTGTGGTGATTTTATTTATCATCTCTTGGATTTCTTTTGTGGGGTTGGACGCTAACCTTTGGTAATGTTCCCTATTGTCTAGCTGTCTCTGTATTTCCGTAGTGTAGGAATCAAGATCTTGGAGAACGATACCGCCCCCCTTATCAGCACTCTTAATGATCAAGGAATGGTTCATTTTTAGTGTGTTAATGGCCTGTTTCTCCTTCAATGTAATGTTATAAGGAGTGAAACTACGTTTGTTTTGCAAGGTGGATAGGTCTTTTAATACCATTTTCTCAAAGGTGACTATTTCTGGAGGAATCATACCAGAAGAGGGCAAAAAGGTAGAGGGTGGGCGGAAAGGAGTTAGAGTATTCTTCTCGTGGCTCGGATGTAATTGAAAAAATGCCTTAAGCCGAACTCGTCTGAAGAACCTCATAAGTTCCGTTTGAAGTTCTAAAAAATTGGGAGGGATTGTAGGCACAAAGGTGAGTCCCTTTTTAAGAAGGGAGACTTCATCAGATCCCAAAGAGTGTTTAGAGATGTTGAAAATTGGGATAGTTTCTATATGTGCGGAGGGAGGGGTTACCACTGATAGTAGTTGTTCCTCGTCCGTCGTTCCCCTGGTGGATTGACCCATCTCTGGGTTTTCTTGACCTTGCCTCTTTTTCACTCAGTCACTTTTAGGCCAATGCTGCGTCAAAACCCTGCGCCTGCTTGAACTAGGCGCAGGGCTTGACACAGCATTTGGGAGATAGGGCCCCCAGAGCATTGCTGGAGCTGCGTCACGCTTGCGACGCAGCTCCAGCAATGCGCTACTTTTACGGCACAGATGCGTGACGCATCTGTGCCATTTTTGCCACATCGTGCGCCGCATTATAAATGCGGCGCACCATGGGTGGCGGGGCTGCGGCGCACAATAACTGGCGCATCCCTGGGGATGCGCCAGTTATTGTAAATCTGCCCCTTTACATTTAGCCAACGAGGGAGGACTTACTGATTAGACAGTAGAAAGTACTCCAGTTGAGTAGAGGTATTGCACAAAAAGGTGGCATCTTCGTGGACAAACACGCAGAGCGGGATTCAAACTGCCCCCTGTAAGACTAGTTTTTTGTGCCCTTCTGCCCTCTGTTAGACTTGTTTTTCCCTTGTTTTTCTGCCCTTCTGCCCTCTGTTAGACTCGTTTTTCCCTTGTTTTTCTGGCCTTCTGCTCCCTGTTAGACTCATTTTTTGTGCCCTTCTGCCCTCTGTTAGACTCGTTTTTTGTGCCCTTCTGCCCTCTGTTAGACTCGTTTTTGTGCCTTTCTGCCCCCTGTTAGACTCGTTTTGGGTGCCCTTCTGCCCTCTGTTAGACTCGTTTTTCCCTTGTTTTTCTACCCTTCTGTCCTCTGTTAGACTGGTTTTTTGTGCCCTTCTGCCCTCTGTTAGACTTGTTTTTCCCTTGTTTTTCTGCCCTTCTGCCCTTTGTTAGACTGCTTTTTGTGCCTTTCTACCCTCTGCATCACAACATCACTCAGCACCGCCACATTATCACTCAGCACCACCACATTATCACTCAGCACCACCACAGCACCACTCAGCGCCACCACAGCATCCCTCAGCACCACCAGAGCACCACTCAGCACCACCACAGCACCACTCAGTGCCACCACAGCATCACTCAGCACCACCACGGCATCACTCAGCACCACCACATTATCACTCAGCACCACCACAGCCCCACTCAGCACCACCACAGCATCACTCAGCACCACCACAGCATCACTCAGCACCACCACAGCACCACTCAGCGCCACCACAGCATCACGCAGCACCACCACAGCACCACTCAGCACCACCACAGCACCACTCAGCTTCACCACAGCACCACTCAGTGCCACCACAGCATCACTCAGCACCACCACAGCACCACTCAGCATCACCACTGCATCACTCAGCACCACCACAGCATTACTCAGCACCACTCAGAACCACCACAGCATCACTCAGCGCCACCACAGCATCCCTCAGCACCACCACAGCACCACTCAGCACCACCACAGCACCACTTAGTGCCACCACAGCATCACTCAGCACCACCACGGCATCACTCAGCACCACCACATTATCACTCAGCACCACCACAGCACCACTCAGAATCACCACAGCATCACTCAGCACCACCACAGCATCACTCAGCACCACCACAGCACCACTCAGTGCCACCACAGCATCACTCAGCACCACCACAGCACCACTCAGCACCACCACAGCACCACTCAAGACCACCACAGCACCACTCAGTGCCACCGCAGCATCACTCAGCACCACCACAACATCACTCAGCACCACCACATTATCACTCAGCACCACCACAGCACCACTCAGCATCACCACAGCATCACTCAGCACCACCACAGCATCACTCAACACCACTCAGAACCACCACAGCATCACTCAGCACTATCACAGCATCACTCAGCACCACCACAGCACCACTCAGCACCACCACAGCACCACTCAGCACCACAACAGCATCACTAGCTCCACCACAGCATCACTCAGTGCCACCACATTATCACTCGCAAAAAACACAGTTGATGGACAGAATGTAGAACAATGTCATACATTCACCCCAGTACAAGGATCTGGGCCTAAATCGCTTTTTTTTTTGCACTCCACACCACCCTGGGTTAGACACTGGCTATATGCAAATCAGCTCTGACCCTGTGCCTCATGGGAACAGTCCAGTCCAAACTTCCAAGACACGTCTTTCCCAGACCGGAATCAAGCATCCAAGGACCGGTTTCTGGCGATCAGCCTTCATCAGCCTGGATAGCTTGACTCCAGTGGTGTGGAGAGCCTGGGACTCACGTCTGAGTATACCCAGCACACTCGGGGTGAAAATTGCAAAAAACACAGTTGATGGACAGAATGTAGAACAATGTCATACATTCACCCCAGTACAAGGATCTGGGCCTCAATCCATCGTTTTTTTGCACTCCACACCACCCTGGGTTAGACACTGGCTATATGCAAATCAGCTCTTACCCTGTGCCTCATGGGAACAGTCCAGTCCGAACTACCAAGCCATGTCTTTCCCAGACCGGAATCAAGCATCTAAGGACCGGTTTCTGGCTATCAACCTTCATCAGCCTGGATAGCTTGACTCCAGTGGTGTGGAGAGCCTGGGACTCACGTCTGAGTATACCCAGCACACTCGGGGTGAAAATTGCAAAAAACACAGTTGATGGACAGAATGTAGAACAATGTCATACATTCACCCCAGTACAAGGATCTGGGCCTAAATCCATCGTTTTTTTGCACTCCACACCACCCTGGGTTAGACACTGGTTATATGCAAATCAGCTTTGACCCTGTGCCTCATGGGAACAGTCCAGTCCGAACTACCAAGCAATGTCTTTCCCAGACCGGAATCAAGCATCCAAGGACCGGTTTCTGGAAATCAGCCTTCATCAGCCTGGATAGCTTGACACCAGTGGTGTGGAGAGCCTGGGACTCACGTCTGAGTATACCCAGCACACTCGGGGTGAAAATTGCAAAAAACACAGTTGATGGACAGAATTTAGAACAATGTCATACATTCACCCCAGTACAAGGATCTGGGCCTAAATCCATCGTTTTTTTGCACTCCACACCACCCTGGGTTAGACACTGGCTATATGCAAATCAGCTCTGACCCTGTGCCTCATGGGAACAGTCCAGTCCGAACTACCAAGGCATGTCTTTCCCAGACCGGAATCAAGCATCCAAGGACCGGTTTCTGACTATCAGCCTGGATAGCTTGACTCCAGTGGTGTGGAGAGCCTGGGACTCACGTCTGAGTATACCCAGCACACTCGGGGTGAAAATTGCAAAAAAAACAGTTGATGGACAGAATGTAGAACAATGTCATACATTCACCCCAGTACAAGGATCTGGGCCTAAATCCATCGTTTTTTTGCACTCCACACCTCCCTGGGTTAGACACTGGCTATATGCAAATCAGCTCTGACCCTGTGCCTCATGGGAACAGTCCAGTCCGAACTACCAAGCCATGTCTTTCCCAGACCGGAATCAAGCATCCAAGGACCAGTGCATTATCACTCAGCACCACCACAGCATCACTCAGCACCACCACAGCATCACTCAGCACCACCACAGCACCTCTCAGCGCCACCACAGCATCACTTAGCACCACCACAGCATCACTCAGCACCCCCACATTATCACTCAGCACCACTCAGCACCACAACAGCATCACTCAGCACCACCACAGCATCACTCAGCACCATCCCAGTATCACTCAGCACCACCACAGCACAACTCAGCATCACCACAGCCCCACTCAGCACCACCACAGCACCACTCAGCGCCACCCCAGCATCAATCTGGCCAACCATTCAGCGACAACTGGTTCAAATATGTTCTCTCAATGTTTCAAGCCTTATTACAAATGTCACAAAAAGATGTTAATATTTCACTTCTGTTCTTGGATTTTCGTCACAATAAAATACACTGAACATAATCTTCACAAAAGTTATTTACAAAAGTTTAAGCTATTGCCATTTAAATTAAAATCACTTTTATTTAAGTATTAATTATTTAAAAAAACCTAAAAGCCATTGTAATTCGTAATATCAATACATCTAAATCACGTAAATACAAAACATGTTGCATTACAAATGCTATAGGTGTCACATTTGTGAAAGTTATAACTATTGGCTTTGTAAATGACAAAGCCTCATGGGAACAGTCCAGCCCGAGCTGCCAAGCCATGTCTTCCCTGGACCGGAATCAAGCATCCTAGGCCCGGTTTCTGGCTATTAGCTGTCATCAGCCAGGATAGCTTGACTCCAGTGGCATTGTGATCACAGGACCCACGTCTGGGCATGTCCTTCCCACATAGGGCTGTAATGGTTTCCAGACTGGTTCCGCAGGAGCGTCAGGAACTTGGAGAGTAGTCCTCAGTCGTCCCCCACGTGCCGTACGACTCCAATAGATTCTAGAGTATCGGTTGGCATGCCAGGGGAAAACAGGGAAACAAAACAAGGAAAGGTAGGGGAAAAAGATAGTAGATCTTGAAAGTGGCACCTCCATGTGGACTCTGGATGAGGAGACAGGCTGTAAGGAAAGAATAAGGTTACAACCTATTCTCTGCTATATGTTTGTATATATCTCAAATGCATATCTAACACCTACCACAGTAATAGTCTGAGTTTTGGAATGTCAAAGGTGGGTAAATCTGGTGTTGACGTCCCTGTGCAATATAAAAGGCAAAGATTATGACATTCGTCCTCGAACATAGGCTAGTATGTGTAAGAATATTTCTGTAAATCTCACCACGTGAATTTTGAGGAACACTTGGCTAGGACCTCACCCTATTCCAATGTATATACACAGCGTACCTGCCAATAGTATCACAACCTTGTTACATCCATCAATCACCACTGATAGGAATATAAGAGAGGCAGCGCTACCCGCTGTTACCGTGATTCTGGTAGCTGAGAAGCACAACACACCAAACACTGGTCCACGCAAGTGCCCCGAAGGAAGGATCACAGCAAACGGCCAAAGGGAAGGCTAAATAGGGAGGTTAACTAAGCGGGGGCAGCTCCGGCCAGTGAACCTAATTCAAATGTGCAGCAGGCAGTACTCGGCCAGGTGACGTTGTAAGACCCGGCCTTCGGGCGGAGCAGCAAGACAAAAGGGTATGGAGAAGGCAGCACCCGTCCGGACTACGGAGTGAGACCCGGCAGTCAGGTGGAGCACCAGGATAGGAGAGAATGGATGAAGCAGCACCCAGCCGGGCTACGGAGTGAGACCCGGCAGCCAGGCGGAGCACCAGGGCAGCGGGGAAAAAACGGGAGAAAACAATAGTGCAAGGAACACGAATTACAGCAAACGTGTTCCGAGAAATCCCTCGAGGGAAACACAAAAAAGGCCCCATACAAAACGCAGTAAATAGAACCGCCAGGGATAGAACGGACTTCGGAGGAGCCGAACGCCAGTACGAAGGATGGGACGCTTAGGGCCGGAAACACCACACACACACAACCAGAAGATAGGCAACCGCTACGGGGACGGAAGAACAGGAAAGGAGCTCATAGCTAGAACGCAAAGCGGCGTTCTGGTGCATCGATGCTCCTTAAATAGAAGCCAAGGACATTAGCAGGTAAAGGAACACCTGGCGCCTCGATGGGGACCTCGGGGCATGACAAGGGCGAACAGCAAAACACACAAGATGATGGACGGAATCTTGCACATTGGCAAAGCATTCACACCCAGTCGCAGATCTGGGTTTAATCCATTGTTATTTTGCTCACCACGCCACCCCAGTTCAGACATGGCCATATGCAAATCAGTCTTGACCCTGTGCCTCATGGGAACAGTCCAGCCCGAACTGCCAAGCCATGTTTTCCCTGGACTGGAATCCAGCATCCTAGGACCGGTTTCTGGCTATTAGCCGTCATCAACCAGGAGAGCTTGACTCCAGTGGCATAGTGAGCACGGGACCACCGTCTGGGCATACGCTTCCCACATCGGGCGAACAGCAAAACACACAAGATGATGGACAGAATGTTGCACATTGGCAAAACATTCACTCCCAGTCACAGATCTGGATGTAATCCATTGTTATTTTGCTCACCACGCCACCCCTGTTCAGACATGGCCATATACAAATTAGTCTTGGCCCTATGCCTCATAGGAACAGTCCAGCCTGAACTGCCAAGCCATGTTTTCCCTGGACCGGAATCAAGTATCCTAGGACCGGTTTCTGGCTATAAGCCGTCATCAACCAGGATAGCTTGACTCCAGTGGCATTGTGAGCACGGGACCCACGTCTGGGCATACCCTGCCACATAGAGTGAACAGCAAAACACACAAAATGATGGACGGAATGTGGCACATTGGAAAAACATTCAACCCCAGCCACAGATCTCGGTTTAATCCATTGTTATTTTGCTCACCACAGCACCCCAGTTCAGACATTGCCATATGCAAATCAATCTTGACCCTATGCCTCATGGGAAAAGTCCAGCCCGAACTGCCAAACGATGTCTTCCCTAGACTGAAATCAAGCATCCTAGGTCTGGTTTCTGGCTATCAGCCGTCATCAGCCAGGTTAGCTTGACTCCAGTGGCATAGGGAGCACGGGACCCACGTCTCGGCATACCCTTCCCACATAGGGCGAGCAGCAAAACACACAAGATGATGGACGGAATTTTGCACATTGGCAAAACATTCACCCCCAGTCACAGATCTGGGTTTAATCCATCGTTATTTTGCTCACCACGCCACCCCAGTTCAGACATGACCATATACAAATCAGTCTTGACCCAGTGCCTCATGGGAATAGTCCAGCCCGAACTGACAAGTAAGCATGGGCGAAATTTGCGAATTTGCGTTCCGCGAATTTGCAGATTTCCCTGCGAAATCGCAAAAAAAATCAGCAAATTTGCTAATTTTCCCGCAAAATCGCAGATTATTTTGCGACTTGCCCTAGAGTACTTTCTACTGGCTAATCCAGTAAGTGCTCCCTCATTGGGTAAATGTATATTGCTTTTACTACACTGCAGCTGCTTAAAGGGCCAGAAGATGTGTCTCCAGTGACCATGTGTGCCTGTAACACAGGCACAGGCACGCATGGTCACTGGAGACACATCTTCTGGCCCTTTACGCAGCTACAGTGTAGTAAAAGCACTATGGGGCAGATTTAGAAGCCGCTTGCGCCTCTATTGCGCCGCAGTTGCGTCACTTTTGTGACGCAGCGGCAGCACAAAAGATGCGCCATGGTGCTGGGTATTAACAACGTGACGCATCTGAGGGATGCGGTACAAAAGGGGGTGGTGATGGACAGAGCATTTGAATCAATCAAACACTCGCACCCAGTCAAAAGATCTGGGTTTAATCCATCACCGTTCTTTAGCCCACTCTGCCACCCCAGTTCAGACATGGTTATATGCAAATCAGTCTGACCCTGTGCCTCATGGGAACAGTCCAGCCCGAACTGCCAAGCCATGTCTTCCCTGGACCGGAAACAAGCTTCCGAGGACCGGTTTCTGGCATTCCAGCCATCTTCAGCCCGGCTTGCTTAAATCTAGTGGCAAAGTGAGCAAGGGACTCACGTCTGAGTATACCCTGCCACACTTATGGCGGCCAAAAGCGGTACAAAAGGGGGTGGTGATGGACAGAGCAGTTGAATCAATCAAACACTCACACCCAGCCACAGATCTCGGTTTAATCCATCGTTATTTTGCTCACCACACCACCCCAGTTCAGACATTGCCATATGCAAATCAATCTTGACCCTATGCCTCATGGGAAAACTCCAGCCCGAACTGCCAAACGATGTCTTCCCTAGACAGAAATCAAGCATCCTAGGTCTGGTTTCTGGCTATCAGCCGTCATCAGCCAGGTTAGCTTGACTCCAGTGGCATAGGGAGCACGGGACCCACGTCTCGGCATACCCTTCCCAAATAGGGCGAGCAGCAAAACACACAAGATGATGGACGGAATTTTGCACATTGGCAAAACATTCACCCCCAGTCACAGATCTGGGTTTAATCCATTGTTATTTTGCTCACCACGCCACCCCAGTTCAGATATGACCATATACAAATCAGTCTTGACCCTGTGCCTCATGGGAATAGTCCAGCCCGAACTGACAAGCCATGTCTTTCCTGGACCGGAATCAAGCATCCTAGGACCGGTTTCTGGCTATCAGCCATCATCAGCCAGGATAGCTTGACACCAGTGGCATTGTGAGCACTGGACCTACGGCAGGACATACCCTTCTCATATAGGACATACAGCAAAACACACAAGATGATGGACAGAATGTTGCGCAATGGCAAAACATTCACACCCAGTCACAGATCTGGGTTTAATCCATAGTTATTTTGCTCACTATGCCACCCCGTTCAGACATGGCCATATGCAAATCAGTCTTGACCCTGTGCCTCATGGGAACAGTCCAGCCCGAACCGACAAGCCTTGTCTTCCCTGGACCGGAGTCAAGCATCCTAGGACCGGTTTCTGGATATCAGCCGTCATCAGCCAGGATAGCTTGACTCCAGTGGCATCGTGAGCATGGGACCCACGTCTGGCTTCCCACATAGGGCGAACAGCAAAACACACAAGATCATGGATGGAATTTTGCACATTGGCAAAACATTCACCCCCAGTCACAGATCTGGGTTTAATCCATTGTTATTTTGCTCACCACGCCACCCCAGTTCAGACATGACCATATACAAATCAGTCTTGACCCAGTGCCTCATGGGAATAGTCCAGCCCGAACTGACAAGTAAGCATGGGCGAAATTTGCGAATTTGCGTTCTGCGAATTTCCCTGCGAAATAGCAAAAAAAATCAGCGAATTTGCGAATTTTCCCGCAAAATCGCAGATTTTTTTGCGACTTGCCCTGGAGTACTTTCTACTGGCTAATCCAGTAAGTGCTCCCTCATTGGGTAAATGTATATTGCTTTTACTACACTGCAGCTGCGTAAAGGGCCAGAAGATGTGTCTCCAGTGACCATGTGTGCCTGTAACACAGGCACAGGCACGCATGGTCACTGGAGACACATCTTCTTGCCCTTTACGCACCTACAGTGTAGTAAAAGCACTATGGGGCAGATTTACAAGCCGCTTGCGCCTCTTTTGCGCCGCAGTTGCGTCACTTTTGTGACGCAGCGGCAGCACAAAAGATGCGCCATGGTGCTGGGTATTAACAACGTGACGCATCTGAGAGATGCGGTACAAAAGGGGGTGGTGATGGACAGAGCATTTGAATCAATCAAACACTCACACCCAGTCAAAAGATCTGGGTTTAATCCATCACCGTTCTTTAGCCCACTCTGCCACCCCAGTTCAGACATGGCTATATGCAAATCAGTCTGACCCTGTGTCTCATGGGAACAGTCCAGCCCGAACTGCCAAGCCATGTCTTCCCTGGACCTGAAACAAGCTTCCGAGGACCGGTTTCTGGCATTCCAGCCGTCTTCAGCCCGGCTTGCTTGAATCTAGTGGCAAAGTGAGCAAGGGACTCACGTCTGAGTATACCCTGCCAGACTTATGGCGGCCAAAAGCGGTACAAAAGGGGGTGAGGATGGACAGAGCATTTGAATCAATCAAACACTCAAACCCAGTCAAAAGATCTGGGTTTAATCCATCACCATTCTTTAGCCCACTCTGCCACCCCAGTTCAGACATGGCTATATGCAAATCAGTCTGACCCTGTGCCTCATGGGAACAGTCCAGCCCGAACTGCCAAGCCATGTCTTCCCTGGACCGGAAACAAGCTCCCGAGGACCGGTTTCTGGCATTCCAGCCGTCTTCAGCCCGGCTTGCTTGAATCCAGTGGCAAAATGAGCAAGGGACTCACGTCTGAGTATACCCTGCCACACTTATGGCGGCCAAAAGTGGTACAAAAGGGGGTGGTGATGGACAGAGAATTTGAATCAATCAAACACTCACACCCAGTCAAAAGATCTGGGTCTAATCCATCACCGTTCTTTAGCCCACTCTGCCACCCCAGTTCAGACATGGCTATATGCAAATCAGTCTGACCCTGTGTCTCATGGGAACAGTCCAGCCCGAACTGCCAAGCCATGTCTTCCCTGGACCTGAAACAAGCTCCCGAGGACCAGTTTCTGGCATTCCAGCCGTCTTCAGCCCGGCTTGCTTGAATCTAGTGGCAAAGTGAGCAAGGGACTCACGTCTGAGTATACCCTGCCACACTTATGGCGGCCAAAAGCGGTACAAAAGGGGGTGGTAATGGACAGAGCATTTGAATCAATCAAACACTCATACCCAGTCAAAAGATCTGGGTTTAATCCATCACCATTCTTTAGCCCACTCTGCCACCCCAGTTCAGACATGGCTATATGCAAATCAGTCTGACCCTGTGCCTCATGGGAACAGTCCAGCCCGAACTGCCAAGCCATGTCTTCCCTGGACCGGAAACAAGCTCCAGAGGACCGGTTTTTGGCATTCCAGCCGTCTTCAGCCCGGCTTGCTTGAATCCAGTGGCAAAGTGAGCAAGGGACTCACGTCTGAGTATACCCTGCCACACTCTGAGAGATGCATCACAGTGTAAAGCCCTGCGCCATCAGGAGGCGTTCCGGTGCAGGGGAGGGCGTTCCTGCACAGGAACGCCTCCTAAAAATGGCTGAGTGAAATCTACAAGATTTCACTCAGTCACTTTTAGGCCAATGCTGCGTCAAAACCCTGTGCCTGCTTGAAGCAGGCGCAAGGCTTGATGCAGCATTGGGGAGATAGGGCCCCCCAGAGCATTGCTGGAGCTGCATCGCGCTTGCGACGCAGCTCCAGCAAGGTGCTGCTTTTACGGCACAGATGCGTGACGCATCTGTGCCGTTTTTGCCACATGGTGCGCCGCATTGTAAATGCGGCGCACCATGGGTGGCGGAGCTGCGGCGCACAATAACTGGCGCATCCCTGGGGATGCGCCAGTTATTGTAAATCTGCCCCTATACATTTAGCCAACAAGGGAGCACTTACTGATTAGACAGTAGAAAGTACTCCAGTTGAGTAGAGGTATTGCACAAAAAGGTGGCATCTTTGTGGACAAACACGCAGGGGGGGTTTCATTCTGCCCCCTGTTAGACTCATTTTTTGTGCCCTTCTGCCCTCTGTTAGACTCGTTTTTCCCTTGTTTTTCTGCCCTTCTGCCCTCTGTTAGACTCGTTTTTCCCTTGTTTTTCTGGCCTTCTGCCCCCTGTTAGACTCGTTTTTTGTGCCCTTCTGCCCTCTGTTAGACTCGTTTTTTGTGCCCTTCTGCCCTCTGGTTTTCCCTTGTTTTTGTGCCCTTCTGCCATCTGTTAGACTCGTTTTTTGTGCCCTTCTGCCCTCTGTTAGACTCGTTTTTGTGCCTTTCTGCCCCGTTAGACTAGTTTTTTGTGCCCTTCTGCCCTCTGTTAGACTCGTTTTTCCCTTGTTTTTCTGCCCTTTTGCCCTCTGTTAGACTGCTTTTTGTGCCTTTCTGCCCTCTGCATCACCACATCATCACTCAGCGCTACCCCAGCATCACTCAGCACCACCACATTATCACTCAGCACCACCACATTATCACTCAGCACCACCACAGCAACACTCAGCACCACCACAGCATCACTCAACACCACCACAGCATCACTCAACACCACCACAGCATCACTCAGCACCACCACATTATCACTCAGCACCACCACAGCACCACCCAGCACCACCACAGCATCACTCAGCACCACCACAGCATCACTCAGCACCACCAAAGCACCACTCGGAACCACCACAGCATCACTCAGCACTACCACAGCACCATTCAGCACCACCACAGCACCACTCAGCGTCACCACAGCATCACTCAGCACCACCACAGCATCACTCAGTGCCACCACATTATCACTCAGCAACACCACAGCACCACTCAGCACCACCACAGCATCACTCAGCACCACCACAGCATCACTCAGCACCACAACGGCATCACTCAGCACCACCACAGCACCTCTCAGCGTCACAACAGCATCACTCAGCACCACCACAGCATCACTCAACACCACCACATTATCACTCAGCACCACCACAGCACCACTCAGCACCACCACAGCATCACTCAGCACCACCACAGCATCACTCAACACCACCACAGCACCACTCAGCACCACCCCAGCATCACTCAGCACCGGATCCCTGAAATAATATCGAGGGACTTGCAAAAATATCGTTGACAAAATATCGACAGACAGAATATCGAGTTTGTATCTACAAACAGGTAAGTACAAAAATATCAAGTACAAAATATCGTTTACAAAAATATAGTTTATAAAAATATCGACTTAATTAAAAACAGTGTTAAATTAAATTATTATTAAAATGTAATTACTAAAATATACTTAAAAATACTTAAATTAACTTATAATAATTAAATAATTAATTAAATTAGTAAAAAAAAATTACAATCATATTTGTTAAAACATATATATATAGTAACATAATATAATTAAATATTATCCAATATTATTACCGTACAATAGCAGAAGTGTAAAAAATACTATTCCCACTCCAAAGAGTGCAAGCGTAGGGAAAGTGTTGGATAGCGTAGGGGTTAAAATTACTATTCCCACTCCAGTGGGTGCAACAGTAGGGAAAGCGTTGGAGAGCGTAGGGGTAAAAATTTATATTCCCACTCCAGTGGGTGCAACAGTAGGGAAAGCGTTGGATAGCGTAAGGGTAAAAATTACTATTCCCACTCCAAAGAGTGCAACAGTAGGGAAAGCGTTGGATAGCGTAAGGGTAAAAATTACTATTCCCACTCCAAAGAGTGCAACAGTAGGGAAAGCGTTGGATAGCGTAAGGTTAAAAATTACTATTCCCCCTCCAAAGAGTGCAACAGTAGGGAAAGCGTTGGATAGCGTAGGGGTTAAAATTACTACTCCCATTCCAGTGAGTGCAACAGTAGGGAAAGGGTTGGATAGCGTAGGGGTTTAAATTACTATTCCCACTCCAGTGGGTGCAACAATAGGGAAAATGTTTGATAGCGTAGATGTTAAATTTACTATTCCCACTCCAGTGGGTGCAACAGTAGGGAAAGCGTTGGATAGCGTAGGGGTTAAAATTACTATTCCCACTCCAGTGTGTGCAACAGCAGGGAAAACGTTGGATAGCGTAGAGGTACAATTTACTATTCCCACTCCAGTGGGTGCAACAGTACGGAAAGCGTTGGATAGCGTAGGGGTAAAAATTACTATTCCAACTCCAGTGGGTGCAACAGTATTGAAAGCGTTGGATAGCGTAAGGGTAAAAATTACTATTCCCACTCCAAAAAGTGCAACAGTAGGGAATGCGTTGGATAGCGTAGGGGTAAAAATTACTATTCCCACTCCAGTGGGTGCAACAGTAGGGAAAGCGTTGGATAGCGTAAGGGTAAAAATTACTATTCCCACTCCAAAGAGTGCAACAGTAGGGAAAGCGTTGGATAGCGTAAGGGTAAAAATTACTATTCCCACTCCAAAGAGTGCAACAGTAGGGAAAGCGTTGGATAGGGTAAGGTTAAAAATTACTATTCCCCCTCCAAAGAGTGCAACAGTAGGGAAAGCGTTGGATAGCGTAGGGGTTAAAATTACTACTCCCACTCCAGTGAGTGCAACAGTAGGGAAAGGGTTGGATAGCGTAGGGGTTTAAATTATTATTCCCACTCCAGTGGGTGCAACAATAGGGAAAATGTTTGATAGCGTAGATGTTAAATTTACTATTCCCCCTCCAAAGAGTGCAACAGTAGGGAAAGCGTTGGACACGTAGGGGTTAAAATTACTATTCCCACTCCAGTGTGTGCAACAGTAGGGAAAACGTTGGATAGCGTAGAGGTACAATTTACTATTCCCACACCAGTGGGTGCAACAGTAGGGAAAGCGTTGGATAGCATAGGGGTAAAAATCACTATTCCAACTCGAGTGGGTGCAACAGTAGGGAAAGCGTTGGATAGCGTAAGGGTAAAAATTACTATTCCCACTCCAAAAAGTGCAACAGTAGGGAATGCGTTGGATAGCGTAGGGGTAAAAATTACTATTTCCACTCCAGTGGGTGCAACAGTAGGGAAAGCGTTGGATAGCGTAAGGGTAAAAATTACTATTCCCACTCCAGTGGGTGCAACAGTAGGAAAAGCGTTGGATAGCGTAAGGGTTAAAATTACTATTCCCACTCCAGAGAATACAATATTAGGGAAAATAAATACTTCATATATTATTTTAAAATGTATAAATGAATATCTATTAATAATTAATTCAAAATAAGGAAAACAATTATATAATATAATAATTAATATATTAAAAAATTACTAATTAACAATAATTATTTCAATTGATCACCTATTAATACTAATTATTTAAAAAATAACAATTAAATATTTAATAATTAAAAATTATTTCACAATTATTTCAAATTAAATAAATGTAAATACATTTAAATATTTAATTAATTATTAATAAATTACTTCCCACCCTATTCCTCTATAAACCCACAACCCGCTACAGAAAATAAATTATTAAAATTAACATAATTAACAATTATTCAATTACATTTAATTAATTGGCAAATAAAATTTTTAATAATTACCCATGAATACTTAATTAATAATTAATTCTAAATAAATACCAATAAATAATTTTACATATTCAATTAATTATATTTTAATTACTTCCCACCCAATTCCGCTATAAACTCACAACCCGCTACAGAAAATAAATTATTAAAATTTACATAATTACCAATTAATCAATTAATTAAAATGAATTACCAATTAAAACTTAATTAATTAACAAATATTAATTAATTAACAATTACTTAAAAGGTACTATCAATTAATACATTTACATATTTAATTAATTATAATTAAATTACTTCCCACCCTATTCCCCTATAAACCCACAACCCGCTACAGAAATAAATTACGCAATAATTATAAAAACAAAATTCATTAATAAAAATTAATTATAACATAAATACACACTTTTCACACATATTATAACATAAAAATACACTATAAAAAATTAGATATTAAAAAATCGATATTTTTAACTATCTATATTATATACTTCGATATTTTAACTTTCTATATTTTTAACAGTCGATATTACATCACTTACCTTAAAAACAATATTTTGGTTATCTATATTCTGTCCTGTTGATATTTTGTCCAGTCTATATTTAAAACTCGATATTATGTCCAGTCGATATTATGTCTGTGCACCCTCAGCACCATCCCAATATCACTCAGCACCACCACAGCACCACTCAGTATCACCACAGCACCACTCAGCACCACCCCAGCATGAATCTGCGCAACCATTCAACAACTGGTTCAAATATGTTCTCTCAATGTTTCAAGCCTTATTACAAATGTCACAAAAAGATGTTAATTTTTCACTTCTGTTCTTTGATTTTCGTCACAATAAAATACACTGAACATAATCTTCACAAAAGTTATTTACAAAAGTTTAAGCTATTGCCATTATAAATTAAAAACACTTTTATTTAAGGAATAATTATTTAAAAAAATAAAAGCCATTGTAATTTGTAATATCAATACATCTAAATCACGTAAATACAAAACATGTTGCATTACAAATGCTATAGGTGTCACATTTGCGAAAGTTATAACTATTGGCATTATAAATGACAAAGCTATTAATTTAGCTATTTTCAAAACCAACACATAAATAAAAAAAATTGTCATTTACAAGACCAACAGCTCAAACATTCCTAATGCGAGACCTATTGCATTGCAAATGCTTGTTTTTATATCTGTCAGTGCTTCCTGCTGAGGTTTAATTTTCGTGACAGGCGCCTCATTGCCTACTTGTAACTTTTCTCTGACCCTGCTTCAAGGGTCAGAGCAGGGTCAGAGAATAGTTGCAAGTAGGCAACGAGGCGCCAGGAAGCACTTGCAGGCTTACAGCAGCAGGTGCCCAAGTTGAAGTTAATTTCTTTGTAACCCTTTTGTAAAAGGTTACAAAAAATTAGCTTCAACTTTTGCACCTGCTGCTGTAACCCTGTAAGTGCTTGGCTGAAAATTCGGCCCCGCTGATTCGCGGATTTTACCGCGATTTCGCGAGATTCGCTGATTGCACAATCGCGGAAAATCTGCAAATTCCGCGAGCGGAACGAATTTTCAGCCCATGCTTAGACAGGATGCCCAAATAAACACTTAGATGGTAAGATAAAAGAAATGAGAAACTTTTTTGAGCCTTCTAAATTTGTATGAACCTAAGTTTGAACATAAGAGTCTCAACTTCACTATTGCTGAACTGGTAGGAATTGGCTAAAATGATGGTGATCATGCTATTCATAGCTTTTATTGTTCCCCTTAACCGTAGCAGAACCCTTCCTCTCTCAACTTATAAGCTGGCTTAATTGCTAATCCTAAAACAAATTAAGTGAGAAGGGTACGCTACCCCTTGCCTGGCAAAAAGATCGCTTTATCTATGTCCTAATGTATGTGCTACAGTTGTTTAGCGAGTGTTAGCAAATGAGGCCTGCGATTCAGAGAAGTATGGGGAGTTAAAAACACAAATTGAGGTTTGCCTTTCTAATGAGCTGTTGATTTTCACAATAATACAGACTCAGTAGTATTGATCTGTTTACCCTTTATAAAATTCAAGATTCTTTTTTATTGCTTATAGTAAATGTGCTAACAGTGGACATTTCCATCTGCAGATTATACTGAATTACCGGCAGTGGCAGAGATTCACAACAGAATTTCTCTGCATTGCCGAGACTGAAGAAAAAAAAAAGCAGTCTTCTGGCATATAGCATGATTTTACCAATTTACATGGTAAGTAAAATCACAATCATTCTTTTTGACATTAAATGGACGTTCACAACATCTAAATGTCCACACTAGCTGATAGTGGGTGCCTGTACTTGAATATAATTTCTGTCAAGATCTAAGTAATATGGATCGCATTGTGTTGGTCATGATAGTTAATAAAAGACTGACCGCGTCCAAGGCTACTAAAGCATGCTATAGATCCTTGTGCTAGCAAAAAACCATCTGAGGAAATTGCTACCTTTGAGGCTGAAATATACTATCTCACTCTAGAATGATAGTGTTACATTCTCGAGGAAGAACTCTCATTCAACCTCTTCCCCTGCACTCTGTATGTTGGACTCTGGTGGTCAAGATGGATGTTTGTTAAGGATAATCTGTTTTTGTATCTCCATCCTACTTTCAAAAAGGCTCCAGTGCTTAAGTGGTTCAGAATACTTTACCATTCCCCCTCCTACCTGCCCTGCAGTCATGAACACAGATAGTAACTGTTGGACCTGCGATGGGCAAGCCCAGCACAAAGGGGGTAGCTTGGCTCAAGTGTCAAGGCAAGTGAAGGCTGTTGTGTTAAGCCGGCTTTGACCCAATAATATCTCCTTGAACAACCACCAAAAAGAAGGACACCACACCACTGTTGTAGAAAAATACGATTCCTTTATGTAAAAATTCTCTGTCGTGAATGGGGATCAATTGGGAAAGCACATACACATTTCTCTTGGCCACAATATCTCAGGAATAAATATCATCAATAAATAGAATAAATATCAGGAATAAATATCATCAATAAATAAAATAAATATCAGGAATAAATATCATCAAGAAATAGAATAAATATCACTTTTTGTTCAGCAGAATAAATACTTGTTCATTTAAATAAACAAATACATGTTCATTCTGGTATCGCTGCCACCAATTAAATATGTCAGGAACATTGACTTGCAATACGTTTCAGGATGGAAAGATTACTCTTACAGTTTATGATGACTTCACTGCTAATGAATACAGGCTTCTCTGGGCACAAAAGGGTGTTGGGACTCTTTAAGAATCACTCGGGGGATAAGCGCGTATATCTACAAAGCAAGGAAACACAGTGAGCACTTCATTTACACTCGGCTGCCACCGGGTTGAGTTCTCTGTTTGCCGGTGTGGTCTAAGCGCGCCTAGGGGCTTTGTTACCGCTAGCACTCAGGCAGCACCAGTTCAAAGTCTTAAGACTGACGAACGGGGCTGCCGAAGAGGTCACGCAATCTTCGCGCTCAGTCAAGTAAATGCCGGTTCACAGTTCCTTTTTACCAGCGCTTCCCACCTGAAGAAACGGGCCCACCTCACATCGGCTGCAATCGAAAAGCGATTCAGTCGGGTTCAGCACTTCTCTCGCCAGCGACGGGTTCTCAGGGGCTCCACGGACCTCCCTCCGGCTTCCTCAAACAGGGATGGTTCCCGCCCTCAGCTACAGCCGCCGATTCACTGGGGAGGGGCAGAGACAGTAGTCCCGCCCGACGAAGGCCGGCCTTTCCCCGCCCCGGCGCACCACCTCACCTCAATCTGCGCAGGAAGCACTCTACGCAGGTGGAGCTCGGAGACGTCCGAGCTCCTCGCTGGAGGCGTCTGTCACACAAGGGGCACAGAGAACGCTCGTGGTCGCGGCGAACTTGCTCTCACCTCGCTACCCGAGTCGGTCGTAATTCAGCACCGGGGGGGCGGGGAAGGCACACGAAAATGGCCACAGTCTTTTTGGGGGTGACGAGGCACTCGCTGGGCAGGCGCTGTAGGCGCGAGGTCACCGCACACACGGCTGACTGGAACGCCAGTCAGGATCCACGCCAGTGACTCTTGCTTGCTCCACTGCCCACGCTACCAGCTGCCTCAGGGGTCAACAGGGCAGGTGTCAATCTGGTGTCAAGTCTGGAATCTCCGGGGAGGAGCTTCGCCGGCGATCAAGATGGCCGCGTGAGCTCGGAGCTCCGAAGACCTCCCGGTCCTCCGCAATAATCCTGCTATCTATCCTGTCCCACGATAGTGGGAATCGACTGCTGAGTGGGTCCTGATGCGGCGCCCGCTTTCGGAATGAAAATCGGACATTCCTGGACTTAGTTAGCTCGACGAAACCCGGAGGCTCCTCCCGCGTCATTGCACACCATTGAGGGGTACAGCGGTGCTTCCGCACGGGCGCCTCTTTGTCTGAGCTTAGTCCCACCGATGAGCAACTCTGATATCTGCATGCCCTGCTACTCGGCCTACGTACCGGACCCTGGTTCTACCATCGTGTGTGTGGCGCGCCTACCAAGAGGCTCCTTACCCCTGCTGGCCGTCTGACCCGAGGGTACCAACATGGCGGGCAAAGGAGACCTGGACAGAGGCAAGTCCCAGCGGGTCAACAGAAAACCGTCCCAGTCCCAGTCTACTATCCCGGAACGCTTTTCCCAGTCAAGAAGCTCGCCGGTGCAGGCGGGCCGCACTAATGACTCGAAACGGGATGGATCACCGGACGATTCTGCCATAACGCTTCGGGACGTTCTGGGTGCGATCACGGGAGTACAGACGGAGATGCACGCACTCCGGGAGGAACTGTCCAGCAAGGTCGACTCCCTGAAGATCGAGATGAACCTCATCAGGACTGACCTCGGGAAAACCAACGACCGGGTGAAGTCGTTGGATCTCAAGACGACTAGCCTGGTCACTGATGTGTCTGATATCCAGACGGAGGTACGTGACCTGAAATTGGCGAACGGAATGCTGGCGCGCCGACTGGACGAGTTTGAAGGCCGCGCGCGGCGCCAGAACGTCCGTATTACTGGGGTACCGGAGAAGGCCGAGGAGGACTCGGCCGAACTTTTCGTGGAGGATCTGGTGCTTAAGAACTTGGCGCCGGGGGGCCTGAGTAAGTTCTTCTCGGTGGAACAGGCACACAGGATACCGGGGGGACCACCCAAGTCTGGCGCTTTCCCTCGCCCCATCATCGCACGGCTCTTTAACTTTAGGGACAGAGACGCTATCCTGCAGGCGTCGAGAGCCGCGGGTCCTTTGCGATTCCAGAACTCCGACGTGAACTTTTTTCCGGATTTCACTCAGGCTGTGCAGAAAAAGCGTCAGAGCTTTACCGGGGTGAAACGAAGACTGAGAAAAATGGGCCTGCGGTACTCCATGCTCTACCCTGCCAAGCTCCGCATCGAGCGGGACCACCGGACCTTGTTTTTTGACTTTCCGGACGAGGTGGGGCACTGGCTGGACACCCTGCCACAGGAGCGATGCGAACCGGCTGACCAGACGGAGGAGTCCACCGAGGGCGCGGAAGCGCAGGAATGACTATTTATTGTTTGACTTTCTGTGAGCTGGGTAGCCGTATGGGACTTTCACTTCAGATACTGCTGCTATGGTTTGACTCGTTTTGTCAATAATATGGGGGATGACGGGGGGTGATAGGATGTCTCCTTTCTCCTCTGTGGGCTTTCTGTAGGTTAGTTAAGGGGCGACAGGCACACTGCTAGTTGGGGTGGATTTTAGTCTTATGCAGGGGTGCAGGGTGGTGGGTAGTTGGGGTGTGTTTTTTCAACTTCTTTTCTTGTCTTATTCTTTGTCCTGGCTGAGGTCTTATTGCGCTGCTATGTTACTGCTGTGGGCGCCATTGCGGGCATGGGTGGGGGGGAGGGGGCGGAACGTCCCTGATGATGGGGGGTAGAACTCTTAACTTGTTAAGCTGGAATGTAAACGGGTTGGGGGACCGTATTAAAAGGGGTGTGGTGTTGCAAATGCTCAAGCGTTGTTCACCAGATGTGGTTTTCCTGCAGGAGACCCACCTAGTGGGGCACACTTGTAAAGCTCTGACTAGACGTGGTTTCAAAATGGTGGCACACTCGGGGTTCTCCTCGGGATCGCGAGGGGTGGGCATCATGGTGCGCATGTCCCTCCCGCTGGAGGTGGAGTCGGTGCTTGCGGATGAGAGAGGCAGATATGTTGCTGTGGTGGGCAAATGGGAGGGCCGCACGCTAGTTTTAGTTTCGGTTTATGTTCCCCCGGGGCTACAAGAGACTACTTTCAGGGATCTAGCTGGCGCCATTTTGGGTCTCCCTGAGGGGCTGCTGCTTGTGGGTGGTGACTTTAATTCTGTCGTTTCCGGGGACCTGGACCGCTTCCCATCCAGAGATCTGCGTCCTTCCCAGTCCTGGCTGTCTGATTTCCTAGATTCCATGGGGATGGTTGACTGCTGGCGTCTGTTGCACCCCTCCCAGAGACAGTACACGTTCCTCTCCGGCGCCCATGGTAGTCTTTCTAGACTGGACTACGTCCTCACCCCGGCTGCCCAGGCGCAGTCCGTGTCCACTGCGCGTCTCCTGGCTAGGGGCATTTCGGATCACTCCCCGGTTTGGGTCTCCTTTGACTTTCGAATCCCCGTGTCCTCGCGGGTGGCACCCATCTACCCTTGGTACTTTCGCGACCCGAAGACCAGGTCGCTCCTGGCTAAGGCTATGGATCGGTACTTCGTCGAGAATACAGGTTCAGTTGCCTCGTCTGTTTCCCTTTGGGAGGCCTTCAAAACTGTACTTCGCGGCGAGGCCTTCTCCTTGATTGCGGAGGTCCGCCGTCGGCGGGACGAGGACGTAGTTCGACTGGAATCTGATATTGCTGCATTAAACTCCCAGCTGGAGCTGGGCCCGTCTCCCGAGCTACTCCACGCTCTCTCCCTCAAACAGTCTGAGCTCCGGGCGACCGCCACTGACGCGGCGAAAGCCCTGAGCAGGGAGCAGCAAGGCAGAATTTATGACGCGGGTGACAAGGCTGGCAAGCTCCTGGCGTGGCTAGATAGAAGGGAACTCGCGTCTCGGGTGGTCCCGGAGCTGACCAGTGCGGAAGGCCTGTCCCTCACGGACCCGGCGGCTATAGTTGGGTCCTTCGCGGACTACTTCGGGGAGGTTTACGCCTCGGCGGACCCCCTCCCGGAGTCTGCGTCGGCATCCTTCTTGGAGAACATTGAGCTTCCCTGCCTCTCGGACCTCGAGCGCGACGATATGGATCGGGACCTAACGGTGGATGAGACGGCCTTGGCTATTAAATCATTACGCTCGGGCAAAGCGCCGGGGCCAAACGGCATCCCGGTTGAGCTCTACAAACTCAGGGCCGACGCACTTGCGGCACCTCTGTTGAACATGTTCCTTGAGGCCCGCGAGGTGGGAGAACTCCCCCCCCGACCAGCGGCTGGCCACCATTGTGGTGATACATAAGGAGGGGAAGCCTCGCGATCTTTGTCGATCCTACCGACCCATCTCCCTCTTAAACGCCGAACCCAAAATTCTGGCCAAACTATTGGCTAATCGATTGGTGGGAGTGATCTCGGACCTGGTGCACCCGGACCAGTCCGGTTTCATCCCGCATCGGAATACGGCGCTCAATCTGAGACGGCTTCACGCAGTAATGGCGCGTGTACATCTGCTCCGGGAACCCACTGTCCTCGCCTCCCTCGACGCCACTATGGCATTCGACTCGTTGGAGTGGAACTACCTGTGGGCAGTTCTGGCCAAGTTGGGGTTTGGCCCCGCTTTCATCGGCTGGATCCGGCTGCTGTACTCCGCTCCACTGGCCAATGTGACGGTCAATGGTCGGTTGTCTGCCTCCTTTGCGCTGCACAGGGGCACTAGGCAAGGTTGCCCGCTTTCCCCGCTCCTATTTGCCCTAGCACTTGAGCCACTGGCGGCCTGGATCAGAACGCACCCCGATATCTCTGGGATACCGTGGTCCCCGGGTTTCGAGGACCGGATATCGCTCTATGCGGACGACATCCTTCTGTATCTCTCCTCTCCATGCCACTCGCTCATAATGGCCTTTGAACTCTTGCGGACCTTCGGGACCCACTCGGGCCTGGTAATCAACTGGTCTAAATCCTCGTTGTATGTACTGTCCGGAGACACGCCGCGCCTCCCCCGTGGGTGCTCAATTCAGGTGGCCCAGCAGGGCTTTCGGTACTTGGGCATCTACGTGTCGCGGGACTCCCGAGCCCGGTACTCGCACAACCTCCTCCCGCCATTGGAGCGATTGCGCCGGGACGTCGAAGGCTGGAAGAAGTTGCCGATCTCCCTGATGGGTAGAGCCGCACTTTTTAAGATGATGGCGCTGCCTCGCTTCTTGTATGCCCTGCAGAATACACAGGATCCTGTACCGGCGAAATACTTTACGGATATCGAATCACTGCAGCGGGCGTTGCTGTGGGATGGTAGGCCGAGAATCTCGTTGGCTAAGTTGACTATACCAAGTTATGATGGGGGCATTGCCCTGCCTGACGTACGGCGCTACTATTGGGCGTCCCAGCTGGCGGCAATTAATCATGGCCTCTACGGCCCGGCGGTCAACCCGGGCTACGCTATGGATCGGTGGCTAGTGGGAGATGGGAACTACTATAGAGCGTTGTACTCCGGATCTCTGTATCGGAAGCTGACAGGTCCCACTATGACGATGGTGCGTATATGGCGCACAATTACTAAAACTCTGGGCTGGCATAATAAGGTTACTATGGCCACTCCGCTGTTTGATTCGGATATACTGGGGAAGCTGTGGCATACTAAGGGCTTCGACAGGTGGGACACCATTGGGATTTCCAAGGTTGGGGACATGGTAGCCAGAGGACGGGTCAAGTCGTTTGAGGTGCTGCAGTCTGAATACCAACTGGCGGCGACGGAATACTTCCGACACGCCCAGCTTAGTCATGCCCTCTCTCCCTACGTATCGGAAGGGGAGTCTATCCCTGAATCATCCCCCCTGGAAGATCGGGTGCTGGACGGCCATATGCCGGACAGCGCTATCTCTCTAACGTATAAAAAACTTATTAATGTAAGAGTGGATTTGCTGGTGCGACTGAGAGAGCTGTGGGTGCATGACGGTATAGAGGTGGATGACGAAGAGTGGCAATCGGCGATCTCCTCCCCTAGGGAGGTGGCCATATCGGCACGGCTCCGCCTGGTGCAGCTGAAGATACTGCACAGAGTGTATGTCACCGGCCCCAGACTTCTACGTATGGGGCTTTCTATGGACGGCATGTGCCGGCGGGGGTGTGGTATGCTTGGGACCTTCCTGCACATCATATGGGAGTGTCCGGATGTGGCCCGATATTGGAAGCGTGTGCATGAGGTTATGGAAGAAGTGACTGGTGTGGCCCTGCCGGCAGAGGCCCGGAGATGCCTCCTCAACATCTGGGGCCCGACCGATTACAATGTTGCACAGACCCGCTGGATCACCCTGGGCAATATGGTGGCTAAGAGAGACATCGCCCAGAAATGGGGTGCGCCTGCTCCTCCCTCGCTCAGCCTATGGGAAACTAATATGGACTGGTGCATGCTGCGTGAAAAGACGGTGTATGTAGCCAGGGGTAAACCTAAAATGTGGAGATCTGTTTGGGGTGCCTGGAACTCTTATAGAGGTGATATTTGCGACCCCCCCGTTGAACTTGATCCCGAGATCCAGCTTTCCCCGTAGTGCCCCCTACCTGTGGTTCCAGATTGTTTATCCTGCGGTACTACTTCCCACATGCCTCATTGTTGCCATTATCAGTGTGTTACCTTGGGTGTGCAGCCCCCGGCCTCCTACCGCCACGCAAGTCCGCTGTATCTGTATTGTCCTCAGCCTACCCTCTCTTCCCTTCTTTTTCTCCCGTGCTTCTTGCACACTTCTTTTTCTTGGCCTTCTGGGCCCCTTTACCTTATGGTTTACTTGTTTCAGATTTTGATGTTATTTAAAAATTAAACCTGATTGCTCCTGCTTCTGGTATGGTACATGACCTATCCTACTGCCTTAATGCTGCCTGGCCTCCGGGATGTATGGCTGAATAGCGGTGTGCTTTTTGCTATAAATAAAGGTTTTCCAAAAAAAAAAAAAAAAAAGTCTGGAATCTCCTTTTTCACCTAGATCTGGAACATCATTATCCTATCTAGTATTCTGGTCATCTAAAATGGCCGCCAGGGACTGGACCTTATATAGCCAGTGCCCTGAGGTGCTGGCTCGTGCCAGTAGGTTCTAGAACCTCCTTTGGGCTAGGCCAATGGCATGGCACTTCTGGGGTATGCGGGACCCTAACAGCCACCATACTGGGGTTCTAGAGCAGCCATTTTGTGTACCTGAGGGAAATAAAGTAATTTCTGTCAGGAATGCGCGTCAAGCAAAAGGACGCCAAAACCTTGAAAGGTCAAGGTTCATGGAGGATCCATGGGGAGCCACTCACATGAGGAAAATGTATGGCCAACAACCGCTGGTGGAAACTCCACTAGTTTACCAAACGCACTCCAATGTGTTTAAAGTATAACAAGTGTTGAAAATCATAATCTAGTTTTTTTAGAATTAATCACACAGAAAGATGCTTCTTATACAAAAAACCTTGTATTTTTGTTATTGATACATTTGAACATTACAGTTTCAGCATGTTCATCTTAAACTAATTCAGAATATGAAAACATAAACTTGTGATTGCAAAAACATGATAATACAGTTGCAATTTACTATACAACAACGTTTTTAATGCTATTAACAACCATAGCTGAGGAAAAGGCCCAATGCGTTTCGGGGGGTTCCCTTCTTTAGGGGCACTGTAAAAATAAAACAATGTAAGACCAATGTATTGCAAATAGATAATTCATTAGCAGTAATACATTTATCATTCTCTTATTAGCAGAGGCAGTTCATAATGCCAACAACTTCTAATGCACATCTCTATTAATCATATGCCTACATATATGGACTTCTTATTCAGGTCAAAGCTGGAGAAAAACACCAAGTGAATGGAAAAACAAACGTGAAGTTGAGTACAAGCAAAGAAGGTACCACCACCACTGTTGAATGATATTACTGTGTAGCTAATTTGTATAAACAGAAAGTTGCGAGAATAGAAACCATAACTACCACAGTTGAGAGACTACCTCACCGCGCCGTGACTATCGTAAAACTGTATTTATAAACAGCACCCATGTACTCACTTCTCAACTACTTGGTTATGTAACGAAACTGCAGTTCCAACCGAAAAGGTCTGACTAATACTAATGTATCCGCTAAAAGAACAAGTGACAACATATCATGTCAGTCATAATCGTGAGGTAAGAACTTTACACTAAATTCCCAAGTGAACAATGTACTTCTTTGAATACTTACTCATTTGTTACGGATGTAACTGCAACCATTGAGCTACAAAACTGGATGTTGCTGATATTTTACCACCTGTCTAATAACTATGCTCAAACGGATAGAAACGAAATTCCGTCTATTTTATCACTACCCGAATGTAAGCCAACAAAAGTGGAGAGAACTTTTATGTGTCCACTACCTGTGAATAAATGAAAAGAGTATCATGAGAATATTTCCTAAAAATACAGATCCTGTTTGTAATGATAACATGCTTTCTGAAAAGACTTAGTTTAAACTCCTACTATCCTGTATTCAATGAGTGACATAGCATGTTCAACCATGTGAAAACTGACAACCGTTAGTAAATCTATGATAACTTTAATGTCAAAACACTAAACAAAAACTGATGTTAAAGAAAAATGGCTAACGTGTAGCAGTTGTAAATCTAGGGATCGCTGCATCAGTAAACTGAGTCCACATAAGTATCACCTTTTAGAAACCATGTTCCTAAACACTTTGCCAAATGACTATCTATGTTTTAAAAAAGACCTCTTGTCTCCACGACAATCTCAACTCACCGGTACCTTGGAATCCCCGCTGTTTCTGACAAAAACTCGTACTCTCAATCTGAAAAATGAATACATTTGTCTGAAAATCTCGTACTCAGAGCTCTACAGTTGTACTAACTGAACAGGCTCACTGCTCACCTCCAACTGCCCAGAAACGTGACGACACTTCTTTCAAACTCCGCCACGCGAAAACCTCGCCGGTACCATGTAATCCCCGCTGTTGCCGAGTGGGCTCAATGACAGAATTGAATTGCAGTGTTTCTTGTAATGCTCTTTTTATAAATAATGACTGATTGTATATATGCCTATTCTTATGTTAGAATCAGTGTGAATCTCCTAGTACACGTTCTTGAACTTTGTTGCTGTAAATGGGCTTTATTTAGGTCAAACATTAGATATTATTTTGGAAGTCTTTGAATTTCTAATTATTTATACCTGTGAACTGGGCTGACTTACTGGTAATCTTCTTTCTTCTTTCTCTTTTAATTTACACTTTATCTCATTCAGTTCTGTAGTAATCTTAGGTTGTTTGCATGTGAATACTTGCGCCAGATTACCGGTCATTGAATGGATCGCAGTCACTGTTTGATATATTGTTGCACTGCGTGACTATAATTCCTTTAAGATGTGGCTGCACTAGTTTCTATTGCTCACAGCAACCGATAATACCAATTTTCATTCCCATTCATTTCTTTACGCTGCTCGTACTATTGAGATCCCTTTTGGGAAGTTGATTACATGAATCGTCATGAATTAGAAACTGGCTATGTGAACATGGTGGAAACTGAATTTCTACCACTCTAAGATGGCTGCGATGATTTAGTCCTATTACGCTGTCCATGAGGCCAACGCGGGCGCATAAAGCTGACATACGCTAGTTGCAGGTTTTTGTGTGGCGGAGTCTGAAAGAAGTGTCGTCGCGTTTCTGGGCAGTTGGAGGTGAGCAGCGAACTCGTTCAGTTAGAACAACCGTAGACCTCTAAGTACGAGATTTCTAGACCAATGTATTCATTTTTCAGATTGAGAGCACGAGTGCTGTCAGAAACAGCGGGGATTACATGGTACCGGTGAGGTTTTCGCGTGGCGGAGTTTGAAAGAAGTGTCGTCGCGTTTCTGGGCAGTTGGAGGTGAGCAGTGAGCCTGTTCAGCTAGTACAACTGTAGAGCTCTGAGTGTGAGATTTTCAGACAAATGTATTCATTTTTCAGATTGAGAGTACGAGTTTTTGTCAGAAATAGCGGGGATTCCAAGGTACCGGTGAGTTGAGATTGTCGTGGAGACAAGAGGTCTTTTTTAAAACATAGATAGTCATTTGGCAAAGTGTTTAGGAACATGGTTTTCTAAAAGGTGATACTTATGTGGACTCAGTTTACTGAGGCAGCGATCCCTAGATTTACAACTGCTACACGTTAGCCATTTTTCTTTAACATCAGTTTTTGTTTAGTGTTTTGACATTAAAGTTATCATAGATTTAGTAACGGTTGTCAGTTTTCACATGGTTGAACATGCTATGTCACTCATTGAATACAGGATAGTAGGAGTTTAAACTAAGTCTTTTCAGAAAGCATGTTATCATTACAAACAGGATCTGTATTTTTAGGAAATATTCTCATGATACTCTTTTCATTTATTCACAGGTAGTGGACACATAAAAGTTCTCTCCACTTTTGTTGGCTTACATTCGGGTAGTGATAAAATAGACGGAATTTCGTTTCTATCCGTTTGAGCATAGTTATTAGACAGGTGGTAAAATATCAGCAACATTCAGTTTTGTAGCTCAATGGTTGCAGTTACATCCGTAACAAACGAGTAGGTATTCAAAGAAGTACATTGTTCACTTGGGAATTTAGTGTAAAGTTCTTACCTCACGATTATGACTGACATGATATGTTGTCACTTGTTCTTTTAGCGGATACATTAGTATTAGTCAGACCTTTTCGGTTGGAACTGCAGTTTCGTTACATAACCAAGTAGTTGAGAAGTGAGTACATGGATGCTGTTTATAAATACAGTTTTACGATAGTCACGGTGCGGTGAGGTAGTCTCTCAACTGTGGTAGTTATGGTTTCTATTCTCGCAACTTTCTGTTTATACAAATTAGCTACACAGTAATATCATTCAACAGTGGTGGTGGTATCTTCTTTGCTTGTACTCAACTTCACGTTTGTTTTTCCATTCACTTGGTGTTTTTCTCCAGCTTTGACCTGAATAAGAAGTCCATATATGTAGGCATATGATTAATAGAGATGTGCATTAGAAGTTGTTGGCATTATGAACTGCCTCTGCTAATAAGAGAATGATAAATGTATTACTGCTAATGAATTATCTATTTGCAATACATTGGTCTTACATTGTTTTATTTTTACAGTGCCCCTGAAGAAGGGAACCCCCCGAAATGCATTGGGCCTTTTCCTCAGCTATGGTTGTTAATAGCATTAAAAACGTTGTTGTATAGTAAATTGCAACTGTATTATCATGTTTTTGCAATCACAAGTTTATGTTTTCATATTCTGAATTAGTTTAAGATGAACATGCTGAAACTGTAATGTTCAAATGTATCAATAACAAAAATACAAGGTTTTTTGTATAAGAAGCATCTTTCTGTGTGATTAATTCTAAAAAAACTAGATTATGATTTTCAACACTTGTTATACTTTAAACACATTGGAGTGCGTTTGGTAAACTAGTGGAGTTTCCACCAGCGGTTGATTGGTTGTAAGGCAGCCAGCCCAAAATTACAAACAGCACACAAACACAGTATTAGATTTTTGAACAACTTGAGTACTAGCAGTAGCTAAGGGAGTGCGCAGGCAAAACACTTTTTTCTTGAAAATGGATGGCCACCATTTTGAGGTCATTCATACAGGTTGCCAATCCCAGTCTATAATGTCACAGGTTTCGCCAGGTGTCTTGTAAATAGGTGCCAAAAACCTTGTGAACAACTGGGCATCAAGGAACATCTAGCCCCATGAAACAGCACACAAAAGGTCCTGGTAGACAAAGAAAAGCGACAAATTTTGGGAGGTACAGGGGAACAAAAGAAATCATAGTGGTGAGGGGACTCTCAGAAGCAGACGGGTCTAACACGCGTCCCCCCCCAGCTGAAAGTGGGGAGAGCTACCCAACCCCTTGGGAGTTCTCAACACTAAGGCGGAAATACCTGGAGAGACCGTCTGCATTGGCGTGGTCAACTCCGGGCCGGTGTTCCACCCGAAAGTCCATTCCCTGTAGGGAGATAGACCACCTCAACAGTTTGGGGTTTTCCCCCTTCATCTGCATGAGCCAGCAAAGGGGTCGGTGGTCTGTCTGAACAAGGAAGTGCGAACCAAACAAGTATGGTCGCAGCTTCTTCAGTGCCCAGACCACCGAAAGGCTTCCCGCTCAATGGTACTCCATCTCTGTTCCCGGGGAAGCAGTCTCCGTGACAGAAAGACCACGGGTTGATCCAGACCCTCCTCATTGAGTTGCGATAACACCGCCCCAATGCCGATGTCGGATGCATCTGTCTGGACAATGAATTCCTTTGTGAAGTCTGGAGCCTTCAAGATGGGAGTGTTACACAATGCTTGTTTCAGAGTGTCGAAGGCTCGCTGACAAGCCTCCGTCCAGATGACTCTCCTGGGTTGCTTCTTGGCCGTGAGTTCAGTAAGGGGTGCCACGATAGTGCCATACCCCTTCACAAACCGTCTGTAGTAGCCTGTGAGGCCCAGGAAGGCTCGGACCTCAGTCTGGGTCTTGGGGGGTTTCCAGGCCATGATTGCCTCAATCTTCGCCTGAAGGGGCTGCACCTTTCCCCTGCCCACCAAGTGACCTAAGTACACTACCGACCCCTGCCCAATCTGACATTTGCTGGCCTTGATCGTCAAGCCAGCCCTTTCCAGGGTCTGGAGAATGGCCTGCAAGTGCTGCAAGTGATCCTCCCAACTGCTACTGAAGACAGCTATGTCATCTAAGTAGGCAGCAGAGAAGGACTCCATCCCGGTGAGGATCGTGTTCACCAACCGCTGAAAAGTGGCAGGAGCGTTCTTGAGCCCGAAGGGCATGACGCAGAACTGGTAGTGTCCATCAGGTGTGGAGAAGGCTGACCTTTCCTTGGCTCCATCAGTCATGGGAATCTGCCAGTACCCTGCAGTGAGGTCAATGGTACTGAGATATTGGGCAGCTCCCAACCGGTCAATCAGTTCATCCGCCCGTGGGATCGGATGAGCATCCGTTTTGGTTACCGAATTTAGTCCTCGGTAATCCACACAGAATCTTAATTCTGGTGTGGCGCCAGGTGGAGCAGCTTTGGGCACCAAAACCACTGGGCTAGACCAAGGGCTACTTGAAGGTTCAATGACCCCTAGCTCCAGCATCTTAGCTACTTCACTTCGAATGCTGGCCTTCACCTTGTCAGACAGCCGGTAATACTTGGACTTCACAGGTGGGCTGTCTCCTGTGTCCACATCATGGGTACACAGGTGGGTCTTACCCGGGACAAGGGAGAACAGAGGAGCGAATGACCCCAAGACCTGGCGACATTCCTCCTGCTGCTCAGGAGTCAGGGATGGCGAGAGTTTCACTCCCTCCACCGACCCATGCTTTTCTTGAGACGCAAAAAGGTCAGGGAGTGGCTCTGTGTCCTCTTCCTCTGATCCATTAGTCACCATAACCAACATGACTTCGGGCCTCTCGTAGTGGGGCTTGAGGCGGTTGGCATGTAACACCCGATGTGGGTGCCGAGGGGTCTTCACGTCCACCAAGTAGGTAGCCTTGCCCATCTTCTCCAACACCTCATAGGGGCCTGTCCAACGGTCCTGGAGGGCACTCAGCTCTCCAGGCTTCATCACCCACACCTTCTGACCAGGCTCCAGCTCCACTGGGTGAGCATTGTGGTCATACCATGCTTTCATCACAGACTGGCTGGCTTCCAAGTTGTCAGAAGCTTGCTTCCACAACTTAGCCATTTGGCTCCGGAAGGCCAGCATGTAGCTCACCACGTCCTGGGGAACTTTCCGAGGAGACTTTTCCCAGGAGTCCCTCACCAGGCTGAGAGGTCCACGTACAGGGTGCCCGTACAAAATCTCAAAGGGGCTGAAACCCACTCCCTTCTGCGGCACTTCCCTGTAAGAAAAGAGCAAACAGGGTAGGAGGATGTCCCATTTCCTCCGCAGGCTTTCGGGTAGACTTCTGATCATACCCTTTAAGGTTTTGTTGAACCTTTCCACAAGGCCATTGGCCTGTGGGTGATAAGGAGTGGTAAACCTGTAGGTCACCCCACACTCCTTCCACATTGCCTGCATGTACGCTGACATGAAGTTGGTCCCCCTGTCAGACACAACTTCATTGGGGAATCCCACTCGGGTAAAGATACCCATCAGGGCCTTCGCCACTACCGGTGCAGTAATGGTTCTCAGAGGTATTGCCTCCGGATACCTTGTGGCATGATCCACCAGTACCAGGATGAACCTGTGACCGGATGTTGTCGGCGGATCTAAGGGCCCAGCAATGTCGATCCCCACCCTTTCAAAGGGGGTGCCAACGACGGGAAGTGGTTCCAGGGGAGCCTTCAGCTTCATCCCTGTTTTTCCACTGGCTTGGCATGACACACACGACCGACAGTATGTATCGGACGCCACCCTCATTCGAGGCCAATAAAAGTGGGGGACAAGCCGCGCAAAGGTCTTGTCCTGTCCCAGGTGTCCTGCCAAGGGAATCTCGTGAGCCAACTCTAATAGGAAGGCTCGGTAACACTGTGGAACTACCTGGGCCCGTGACAGTCCGTGCACTGGCGCCCTGGGCTCACTGTAGAAGAGACCATCCTCCCAGTAAACACGATAGTTCCAAGACTCGTTACCTGCTGCCTGGGCTTCAGCCTGTTGCCTCAGACCCTCGAGGGTGGCACATTCCCTCTGTCCCTTACTCAGTTCCTCCCTGGATGGTCCTCCCTCCACTCGCCACTCAGCGGGGATAGGCAGATCCTCCAACGGAACTATGTCCTCCTCTGCGGACTCCGGGTCCATCTCCTCCGATGGCCTATCCGTCTCACATGGCACGGACATCGAGGCAGGCTCTTCCTGTCCTCGAGATGCTCCCTCATCGGCAGCTGGGTGGGCCATTGTTGCAGGCTCCAACCCATGCGACTTCTCCTCCCGAGCAGTCGCCGACCTGGTACTCACACAGGCCCAATCAGGTGTACCCAGCATCTCAGAATGAGTCCGGTATTCCACCTCCTTCCAAGCATTGTGCTCCATATCATTGCCCAGCAGACAATCGACTGGCACGGCGGGGCTTACGGCAACTCAAAGTGAACCTGCAACCCCTCCCCACTCAAAGGGAACCTCAGCCACAGGATAGTGGCTCATTCTGCCGTCAGCCATCGCGGCTGGATGAAGTACGCCTGGAATCACCTGCTCTGAGGACACCAGATGACTCCTGACTATAGTCATACTGGCTCCTGTATCTCTCAGAGCTTCCCCTCTATGGCCATTGATAGTGACCCATTGCCCATACTTGGTAGTATTTGGGGGCACCTGGATCTTTGGAACCATCTCCCGATCCCCCAGGGACACTAAGGTGACACCCGCCCACTCCCTCCTCTTAACTAAGGGCATCTCCTCCCCGAGCGCTACACTAGCAACTCCCGGGGCCTTTCCTCCAGTGGGAGGGGGTGGTCTCTTTGGGCATTTCGCGTCTCCCTTATAATGTCCAACACCACTGCACTCAAAGCAATGGACAAACCTTGGCTGCTGACTCTGGCCAGGATTAGGGTTCTTTTACGGGCTAGCCTTAGAGTTGGAGAAGAAACTTTTCCCCTTAAAGTTATTTTGGGGGCCTTTGGAGAACTCCTGTTTCTTATTATCTCCCCCCTCTTTCTTCTGGGTAGCGCCCTGTCCGGACTTCTGAGAATCTCCTCCCGTCCCCTTCGTGGACACTCGGGTACTTACCCAAATGTCCGCCTCCTCAGCAAGCTTACAGGGGCAAGTAAGTTTGCTGTCTACCAGGTGCTGCCTCAGCTCAGGAAGACATTTCTCGAGTAGATGTTCCTTGAATATGAGATTGTACAACCCTCGATAGTCTTCCACCTCACTACCTTGGACCCACCCATCCAGGGCTTTCTTGGCATAATCCAGGAAGTCAACCCAATTCTGTGAGCTCAGTTTATGGCTGCCCCTAAACCTCTGCCGGTATTTCTCGGGGGTCAACGCAAACTTTCTGATGAGCGCCACGTTCATGGTGGGGTAGTCTACCTGATCCTCCTGGTCTAGGGCCAATAGGGCATCCCTACCTGTTGGAGGCATGTAGCGATACAATCCACCACCCCAATGCTTCTCATGGATCCCATGGGCTTTTAAGGAGACCTCATAGGCTGCCAGCCACTTAGCTATGTCATCTCTAACGGTATAGCTAGCGACCACGTCCTTGGGCAAGTGAGGCCTGAGCTCCCTGGCAAATTCCTTAGACTCGACACCCTCCGGAGTGATGGTATGGGCCCTGAGGTCGAGTTCTCGTAGCTTGAACTCGTGTTCCATCCTCTTCCCTTCCATCTCCAGCTTAGCTAACTCCCACTTCAATTGTCTTTCCTCTCTTCTATCAGCTAACTCGGTCTCTGACAACCCTCCTGTTGATGCACTGCTGCCCTCCCGTGAGGTTACCTTGGGGCTGATTATCATCTCACCCACCACCAGGGGACATTCCGCAGCTCTCTCAACGACAGTACCCCTGTCTGACTCCTCCTCCTCTACCATACCCTCCGGATGCGCTTCCACCCAGGCTCGCAGACTAATGCGGAGCTCCTCTCTTTTGGCCCCTCGCCTAACGAACACTCCCCTTTCCTGACAGAACTCCTTGAGCTGCGCCACGGTATAGGTCTCCAGCTCTGACATATCGAATTCCATCTTGTCAGTGAAAAGTGTCAACCACCTCGAAGTAGGTTACAAGGATAGGAACTCTGAGGGTCACCTCCACCCACCTCCAGAAGAGAATTTGGAAAAAGCTAAATACTGAATTGGAGGGCCGCTGGGAGAAAACTCCGGGTGTGTACCTGTGGCGCACACAGAATTATTATAGGGTCCAAAACAAGCACGGCTCGTAATCCCACCCGCTGAGCACCAATTTTATGTTGGACCTGCGATGGGCAAGCCCAGCACAAAGGGGGTAGCTTGGCTCAAGTGTCAAGGCAAGTGAAGGCTGTCGTGTTAAGCCGGCTTTGACCCAATAATATCTCCTTGAACAACCACCAAAAAGAATGACACCACACCACTGTTGTAGAAAAATACGATTCCTTTATGTAAAAATTCTTTGTCGTGAATGGGGATCAATTGGGAAAGCACATACACATTTCTCTTGGCCACAATATCTCAGGAATAAATATCATCAATAAATAGAATAAATATCAGGAATAAATATCATCAATAAATAAAATAAATATCAGGAATAAATATTATCAATAAATAGAATAAATATCACTTTTTGTTCAGCAGAATAAATACTGGTTCATTTAAATAAACAAACACATGTTCATTCTGGTATCGCTGCCACCAATTAAATATGTCAGGAACATTGACTTGCAATACGTTTCAGGATGGAAAGATTACTCTTACAGTTTATGATGACTTCACTGCTAATGAATACAGGCTTCTCTGGGCACAAAAGGGTGTTGGGACTCTTTAAGAATCACTCGGGGGATAGGCGCGTATATCTACAAAGCAAGGAAACACAGTGAGCACTTCATTTACACTCGGCTGCCACCAGGTTGAGTTCTCTGATTGCCGGTGTGGTCTAAGCGTGCCTAGGGGCTTTGTTACCGCTAGCACTCAGGTGGCACCAGTTCAAAGTCTTAAGACTGACGAACGGGGCTGCCGAAGAGGTCACACAATCTTCGCGCTCAGTCAAGTAAATGCCGGTTCACAGTTCCTTTTTACCAGCGCTTCCCACCTGAAGAAACGGGCCCACCTCACATCGGCTGCAATCGAAAAGCGATTCAGTCGGGTTCAGCACTTCTCTCGCCAGCGACGGGTTCTCAGGGGCTCCACGGACCTCCCTCCGGCTTCCTCAAACAGGGATGGTTCCCGCCCTCAGCTACAGCCGCCGATTCACTGGGGAGGGGCAGAGACAGTAGTCCCGCCCGACGAAGGCCGGCCTTTCCCCGCCACGGCGCACCACCTCACCTCAATCTGTGCAGGAAGCACTCTACGCCGGTGGAGCTCGGAGACGTCCGAGCGCCTCGCTGGAGGCGTCTGTCACACAAGGGGCACAGAGGACGCTCACGGTCGCGGCGAACTTGCTCTCGCCTCGCAACCCGACTTGGTCGTAATTCAGCACCGGCGGGGGCGGGGAAGGTGCACGAAAACGGCCACAGTCTTTTTGGGGGTGACGAGGCACTCGCTGGGCAGGCGCTGTAGGCGCAAGGTCACAGTACACACGGCTGACTGGAACGCCAGTCAGGATCCACGCCAGTGACTCTTGCTTGCTCTACTGCCCGCGCTACCAGCTGCCTCAGGGGTCAACAGGGCAGGTGTCAACCCGGTGTCAAGTCTGGAATCTCCTTCTTCACCTAGATCTGGAACATCATTATCCTATCTAGTCTTCTGGTCATCTAAAATGGCCGCCAGGGACTGGACCTTATATAGCCAGTGCCCTGAGAT
This sequence comes from Lissotriton vulgaris, assembly GCF_964263255.1. NCBI lineage: Eukaryota > Metazoa > Chordata > Amphibia > Caudata > Salamandridae > Lissotriton > Lissotriton vulgaris. The sequence goes on from NC_141700.1 coordinate 450,475,809, forward strand.
GCTGGCTCGTGCCAGTAGGTTCTAGAACCTCCTTTGGGCTAGGCCAATGGCATGGCACTTCTGGGGTATTTGGGACCCTAACAGCCACCATACTGGGGTTCTAGAGCAGCCATTTTGTGTACCTGAGGGAAATAAAGTAATTCCTGTCAGGAATGCGCGTCAAGCAAAAGGGCGCCAAAACCTTGAAAGGTCAAGGTTCATGGAGGCTCCATGGGGAGTCACTCACATGAGGAAAATGGATGGCCACCATTTTGAGGTCATTCATACACGTTTCCAATCCCAGTCTATAATGTCACCGGTTTCGCCAGGTGTCTTGTAAATAGGTGCCAAACACCTTGTGAACAACTGGGCATCAAGGAACATCTAGCCCCATGAAACAGCACACAAAAGGTCCTGGTAGACAAAGAAAAGCGACAAATTTTGGGAGGTACCGGGGAACAAAAGAAATCATAGTGGTGAGGGGACTCTCAGAAGCAGACGGGTCTAACAGTAACCTACTGCATAACTACAGATATTTCATCCTCCTGTGGTCAGCTTCCAGAATGAGAATAGGAGCAGTGGGGCACTGACATCTTTATCTAAGTAAGTAAGTAAATGCTTTATTGTACAGTTAATAAAAAGCATTACAAATATCTTTTAGCAATAAAAGAAAACGGTCAGTTAAAAAAATAAAAACGGTTAAAAAGTTCGGTCTAAAATCATAAAAAGTGGGACAATGTTCATCCAGCGTTAAGTACAAGTAAATTTCTGTTTTAGATAAAGATTTGTGTTTCTGTCCATGCGCTTGCTTCCGGCAAGTGGGTTGTTCTTTCCCCTCCGGGGACGGACAGGCTATCTCCCAGAGTGTTCGTGGCTCTTGGGAAAAGTACTTTAATGTTCTTGGTCAGTGTGGGTCTCTTGCCCGGTCTGAGGACTAGAGGCAGATGATGTTGTATAGGTGATGTCGGTGTCCACTTGTGCTCTCATCGTTTTGAGCCTGGATTCTGCCACTCCAAGGTATTTTACCAGTCGGCAGGCCATTTGCACGTCATCTCCTCTGAAGCAGCTCAAAACTGCTTCTCTGCAGGACCTGATTCCTTTGTTTAAGAATAAGGGTCCCAGTAAGTTCTTTCGGTCTTGCTGCAGCTCTTTGAAGAAGGTTATGAGGTGTGTGATGTTTTCCTCGTGCATTACGCACAGGCGGCATTTTGCTGGTTTTGATGGCCGCAGCCATGGGGCCATATGGCCCGCTGCTGGTAGCACTCCAAGTCATAGTTTTAAAAATGATTCTTTTGTTGTTTTGTTGTTTTGGAGAAACTGTTCACCAGGTACGCCTGTGGAGTAAGTTTGTTGTATGTTTGCACAGTCAGCCAGCCATGTGCTCTCTTAGCTAATGAAGCTTTGTCTTGCAGGAGGGATTCTTTCTTAACGATTTTGTTTATGGTTTTTTTGAAACCTGATGGGCTCCCTTGAAGGTCCCATAGCTGCCTTGCCCCAAGGTGGTTGATGGCATCCTCCAGGAAATGTCTTGCTGGACAGTCACTTTTACTTTGTAGATCTTTCCAGAGGAGTGCGTTAAGGGTGTTTTCCTTTCCTCTGCTTATTTTGTGCCAGGTCTTAAGGTAGGTTTCCTTTCGTGCAAGTTCTTCTTTGGCCAACCCAAATTCTAGGTGGATCTGCGCCGGTGAGATGTATTTCGGAAGACCGAACATGATCCGCATTGCTTTTGAGACTACTCTGTTCAGAGTTCCCGTGTCCCTCCCTCTCATTGCTTCACTTCCATATGTGATAGATGGAATCAGCTTGGCTTGGATCACTTCTAGGAGGGGAGCGAGGTTTAGGCCAACGATTTTATTTTTGAGGTTCCTAAGTGATGCTGCTATCATTAGGCCTCTCCTCTTAATCTCCTCCATTTGTGGTTTAAAGCTACCCCTTTCGTCTATAATCACTCCCAGGTAACAATATTTGTTTGTGGTCTCCAGTTTGTTCGAGTCCAAGTACCATCTAAATGGTGATTTTTTCTTGCGATAATTAAGGGGCATGATTTTTGTTTTACTGTAGTTAATACAGAGTTTGTTAGCTTTGGAGTATTCCGCAGTGATGTCGAGGAGCCGTTGTAGCCCAATCTGTGTCCGACTGATCAGCACCAGGTCATCAGTGTAAAATAGGCAAGAAAGCTGTTTGCCCCCTAATTTTGGAGCATGTGAGTTGTTTGCGTTTAATTTTGTGGATAGTTCGGCCATAAAGAGATTGAATAGGGTTGGCGCTAACACACAGCTTAGTTAAGAACTCTCCAGGGCCTAGTTTGACCTGGACCCACGTGTCGCTGTGCAGGAGAATTAGCTGGTTCAGTAGATCGTCTGGGATGTTCATTCTTTTCAGTTTTTTCCACAACAGGTTTCTGTCTACCCGGTCGAATGCAGCGCTATAGTCTATGAAACACAGGTACAAGGGATAATTTCCCTCTTGCGCTGAGTCGATCAGTAGTGGCAGGGCTAGGATATTGGTAGATGTCCCCATGTTTTTCCTGAAACCGGTTTGGTTAAACGGGATTGTTGAAGTTTCTTCTACCCACAGAGTTAATTCCTGAAGTAGGAGGCCTGCATAGTACTTGGCCTCGTTGTCTAGAAGGGCTATTAGCCGATAGCTTTTGGGATCTTTTCTGTCTTCTTTTTTGTAGATTGGGGATATTATTGCCCCCCTCCAAGATTGTGGGATTGTAGATGATTGCCAGATTTTTTCGAACATTGGTTTGAGGTTAGTTGCCCAGTATTTTGGGTCCTGCTTAAATATTATTGGTGGTATACCATTAGGACCAGGGGCTCCGTCTCTTCTACCTTTTGTGATCCTTTTAATTATTTGTTCCGTCGTGATTATTACAGCTTTATTCATTCTCAGGCATTCTTGGTGTAGGGACGGGTATTCGTCCATCTTTCCATTGTCAGTGCCTGTTTCTTTCCCCCATTCTTTAGTCTCACTAAATTGAGTGCTGAAGTAGATTATCCAGTCGTCTTCTGTCAGCTGGGAATCAATCCCTCGGTTTTTCCCATTGATCTGAGCATTGATCTTTTGCCATAACTGAGCACTGTGATTTGTTTTGGCGTCATGTAGGAGTTTTCCCCAAAATGCCTCTTCCTCTTCCCTTTTTTGCTGCCATATTAATTTCTTGCGCTCTCCTTTAACCTGTCTGAGCTCTTAGAGGAGGGGCAGATCTGTTTTTACTCTTCGTAGAGTCCGGTTAACATCTTTATCTAGGTCCTAATGTACGTGCTAAAGTTGTTTAGCGAGTGTTAGCAAACGAGGTATGGGATTCAGAGAAGTATGGGAGATTAAAAACACAAATTGAGGCTTGTTTTTCTAACAAACTGTTGATTTTCTTTATTGTCCTCAATTATGCGATCTTTATTGTTTAAAGCAAACAGGGTCACCTCACATTGTGCACCCTCAAGAACTGAGATGAAATCCAGTCTTAAAACAAAACACTTCCATGAGTTATTTTTTCACTGTTCCAGCCACTATAACTCTTAAAGTTTTGATCACGCCTGTTTAAATCATTAGACATCCCTTCCTATCCTACCGCCTATAATTATCCCATAGTTCCCAGTGTTTCGTGGGCTTACAGATCCCTCTGGTTCTATAAAAATTTCAAAATTTTTCTATTGATCGGACCCAGTCACCAACCTTAGAACTGGGCAGAATCCAGTTTATGCAAATATCGCGTCTAGCAAGAAGTATAAATGTAAACAAAAGGTACTTCTGTTTTTGGTTGTACCAAAATTGAACTCTTCAGGATCCAGAATACCAAAAATATTAGTAAAAGCTCTTACCTTAACCTCGTGTTTAGACTCTAATCGATAACCTTACCAACTCCGCTCCAAAATAGATCAAGGTGGTGGCATGAGTAAAACATATGAATATCATTAACATCCTTCTAGCCACATTTTGGGCATTTTCTCATCACCTTCGAGCTCATTTTTGATAGCCTTTCAGGGGTCCAATAAGATCTGTGCAAAGTAAACAAATGGTTTTTCCTAAGAGGTGCAGAAATTATAATGCGCTAGAAGTAAGTGCAGGATACTTGCCATGCTTGTTGCAAGTCTTGAACTGGGAAAATCTTCTTCCATTTAAGATCTGGAGTGTCGTTGTCTACATCCTTCTTCTCCACCAAATACCAATACCATTTCGATATTTCTTTCTTTCCAGCTACTTTAAGTAATTCATCCTCTAAGTTTGCCACAGAGTCTGTCCAGGTTCCTTGTTCTTTAGACCAGCCAAGCAACTGGTAAAATTTAAATCTTGATATTTAATTCTTCGTTATTTCCGTTAGCTCATCCCATGTTTTTAAGACACCATTTTCCAAAAGATCTCCCCACTTGGATAATCCAGCTCTTTTCAAAGGCACAGCTAGTAGATCTTTCAAACAATCAGGAGTTCCTGTGTAGTCCCAAATCGGTGCTTGTGGGCTATAGTATGGGAATTGCCATGTTTTCCTTATATCTGATCAGAGTTTAAAAGCAGATTTTGGCACCTTTAGTTTAACTTTTTTTTAAGAACTTTTGGTGGCCAAATTCATAAAGTCAGTGGTTATGTTTGGTTGCTGCTTTCCAGTAGACAGGGTATGACTCATAGTCCTGAATCAGATGCCTTATATTCTTGAAATGGAAGTCCTTGTAATACAGCAGGAGATCCGGACTGGCTATTCCTCCTGGATGTTTTTTCTGGAGAAGTTTTTTCCCGGCTATCTAGGTGCATGAGTATTTAAGTGTGTCTGTAAGTGTATGTATGAGTGTCTGAGTGAATCTGTGAGTGTGTGCATCAGTGTCTGAGTGGGTGTGTAAGTGGGTACATGAGTGCCTCAATGGGTTTGCAAGTGAGTGTACAAGTCTCTAGGTGAGTCTGTGAGTGGGGATTGTATTAAAGACAAAAGTACATTTTGGTAGGATGACCATTTTTATTACATTTTCCCTACCCATAAAAGTAAGAGATAGACAACTCCAAGACTTCAAGAGTTTCCTCGTCTCTTTAGCTTTTAGTTCCAAGTTAATCTGGGCGATATCCTCGATGTTCCTTGAGACTTGAATACCAAGTTATCTAATTTTTTCTTTTGATTCAAGACATGGATTAGATATGTTCCAATGCATTACCTCAGTTTTTTGTTTATTTATTTGGTAGCCTGAGATTCCCCCAAAATCTGTTAGTAAACTGTTTATATTGTTAAAGGTTTCATTTACCTTACATGAATAAATCATAAATCTTCGGCATATAATGCCGCTTTTAGCTCCCAGCAATAAAACCTAAATGGGGTAATTTCTTTGGAGGCCCTAATTACGTTTGCTAGCGGCTCTATATATAAGTTAAAAGATGAGGGGAGAGAGGGCACCCCTGCCTGGTGCCTCTCTTAATTTGAAAACTATTTGATAAACTGCCTTTAATGAGGATTTTCCCCGTTGGAGCCGAGTAGATGTTTGCTACTGCCCTAGAGAAGTTTTGACCTAAATTGTTCTGTTCAATGACTTTTTGTGAATATAACCAATTTACACGGTCAAAAGCTTTAGCCGCATCCAATGTAAATATTGCAAAAGGTACTTTCTCATGGGCTGCTATATCAAATGCTCCGATCAGTTGTTGTGTGAGGTCGTGCAGCTTTCTCCCTCTAATAAAACCCTTCTGATCTTCATCTATAAGCCTATCAGAAACCAAGTCTTTTTGCTAGGACCTGGGTAAAGATTTTATAGTCTGCGTTAAGGAGCGAGATCGGTCTGTACGACTCACAGTAGGAGGGGTCTTTGCCAGGCTTTAAAATCAAACTAATCGTGGGCTCGTTCCAGGATTTAGGGATAGAATGACCATCAGAAAAGATACTGTTGAAAACATCAGTAAGTTTGGGGACAAGGTGATCTTTCAGAGCTACATAAAGTTAATTTGGTATAGCGTCAGACCCTGCTGCTTTTCTTTTTTTTAGGTTTTTTATTAACTCTAACACCTCATTTACAGTAATTTTTGCATTTAGAGTTTCGCAGGCATGTACATCTAGTTTCTGGATATGTGAGTTATTTAGATAAGTGTCCATTGCTGTTGGGAGAGGCGATAGATCCTCCTCATGTAAGGACTAAAAAACAAGTTTGAAAGCTTTTTCAATACCTGCTTTGTCTTCAACTATCTGTCTGCTGTTTCACTTATGAATAGCAGTTATCTTATTTCTGTTGGACTCAGTTTTTAGTTTCCAGGCTAAAAGTTTACCGCTATTCTCGCCATATTCGTAGTTTGACAGAGAACTAGCTTGCTATCTCTCCCTTATCTTTTCCTCCAGGAACTCAGCCAACTCCTGTTTCTCATTCATAATTTTGTCTTTCAGAATGTTTTGTTCTAACTCTGAGGTTGAAGATTCTAGGTTTTCTTGTATTTTTTGTAAATCTGCCTCTATTTCTAAAATTTTGGCCCTCCTTAACTTATTTTTACCTATTGCTATACCGACTAATGTTCCTCTAAGAACGGCTTTATAAGCATCCCACACTATTACATCAGAGACTTCACCCTCACCGTTTTCCTTGACGTAATTTTCCGTTGTTAATCTTAAATCCTCAATAACATGCTGGTCTAAAAAGAGAGACAGATCTAGAGTCCACCTTCTCTCGCCCTGGACTGACTCAGATTTTATTCTTAATTGGACTAACAAGTGATCCGAGAGATGAGCAGGCAGATGTTTAACACTCATGACGTTAATACTTAGGAGTCTATCAACCAAGAAATATTCTATCCTTGAGGATTGGCCATGTCTGTAGTTTCTAAAAGTAAATATATTGGTTTGAACCCCTCTTATTTCCAGATATCTATTAGACCTAAATCATCTTTGAGCCTATACAAAACCTCTCGCATTTTGTGTAAATTTAGACCTTTGCCAGGAGGGTGTCTATCTAATTTTGGATCAAGTAAAATGTTATAATCACCTCCCAGTATAATTGGTGTGGTCTGAGACATCAAGTGTACATACAAGGATTGAAGTGGTGCGGGATCATCTATATTTGGGCCATAGTAACCCAACACCGACAAGACACTGTCTTTAGTTTTTATGTTTGCTATGGCCCACCTTCCTCAAGAATCAACAAGTTGTCCTACCAACATACACTGTGATGTCAAGTCAAGTCAAAAAGCTTTATTTCGATAAAAATTCATTATCATAAAAGCAAGACAGTAAAAATAAGAATAAATTTACAGTTTACATTATTACATTTTCTTAAAAAAAAAAAAGAGGAATTCTATATTCCTGGCCCAATCGAGAGAAAAAAACTATAGGTTTTGTTAGCTCAGTAACACATAGCCAGTTGGTGATAAGAAATTGAGACATTACTAGAATAAATATTCTTTAAAAAAGAATTAAACAGAGTGTTTTAGCTTTCTGGCTCGGATAACCCAGGCCCAAGATAAAAATTTGGCTAGGGCACACACATAGGGTACATAGCTGTCCGAGACAAGTATCCTGATTGCCACATCATGGCTGCTGGTTCCCAGCTGACGGCATAGGTTCTTCAACCACACCCTTCTTGGATTAGTATATTCCTTGCAGACAAACAAGAAATGAGCTAATGTCTCTGGGTGAGCTAGACATGATGGACACAAATCAGTTTTGCCTGTACAGGATTTCCATGTTTTGGTAAAGGTATTCAGTGGCAAAGTACCCGTTCTAAATCTAAAATACAAAGCCCGGGCAAAAGGTTTCCCAATTATGTCCAGGTAGGGTTCCCGCCTGGGACAGTCTTTAAACATCAAAAAGTCCTCTGTAAGCCTGCCAAGGGACGTGCTGGAGTGTCTTTGGGAGCAAATCCAGTCCCGATAGAGCTTTTTGAGTGTTTGTTTTGGGGGTGAGGTTCTGCTTAGCCAAGATTCGAGTAGGCCCAGGTTGGACAATAGGATTTTCATGTCTTTTAACCATTTAATTCTGTCCCAGTTTGGTGATTCCATTATTTCTTCAAGACCTCTGGCATAGCCACTGAGTTCTTCTACCCGCCAAATACGGGCCCATAATAGGAGAGGGCGGAATTTTGCAATTTCGCCGATCTGGGTACAGCCAAGGTCCATGAATAAAGGTAGAAGTGGGGTGCTTTGTGGGAGGGACATTATTTGTCTACAGAAATTATTCTCAGATCTTTGCAGAGCTTCGGTAGATGCAGAGCCCCAAAGTTCCGCTCCATAAAGGGCAGAGCTGACACCTTTGGCTGCGTAGATCTCAAGGACTGTTCCTATTGGTTTAGATGAACTGGAACGTTGCTCCCTTAGGAGGGCACCTGTGATCCTTTTATGGCTCAACAGCATCTTGTCTAGATGGGGCGTCCAATCCATTTTGTCTGAAAGGCGTATCCCAAGGTAATCAAAAACCTTTACCCTTTCCAAGGGCTCAGTGTTTAAGATAGGGGGACGCACTTGCTGTTTGGGGGGATTGAGGACCAGGTACTTTGTTTTGTTGGTATTTATTACCAGGCCTCGGTCAGTGCAAAAGGATTGGAAATTGTCCAAGAGTTTCTGTAGTCCCATTGGGGTTTTAGAGATTAAGAGCGTATCATCCGCGAAGAGGAGGGTCGGTATGCGTTTACCAGCCAGGGATGGTTCGTCAGATGGAAATTTAAGAAGATGCTCGACCACCCCATTGATGTACAAAGAAAAGAGGGTGGGAGCCAGAACACATCCCTGGCGGACCCCTCTCTCGACCGGAATACAGCCCGTTTTCTCCCCTCCAGAACCCCACCTAATTTGGGCAAAGCTGTCCTGATGGAGCCTGACCAGTAGGGATAGTAAATACTGTGGCAGCCCCATGTTAGCCAGAACCTTCCATAACGAGTCCCTAGGGGCAAGGTCAAAGGCAGTCTTTAAATCGATGAATGCGAGATAAAGACTGCCCTTGCCTATCACTACCACCTTCCAATAAATCATCATAAGCCTAAATGCTTGCTCAATTGTTCCAGTACCTACTCTAAAACCGGCCTGGAAATCGGTGAGAATTTTGTTTTCTTCTACCCAGTTAAGAATTCTGAGTAAAAGAACTTTACCGACAACTTTTTGGCTGATATCTAGCAAGCTAATCGGCCTATAGTTAGATGGATCATCCCTTGGGCCTTTCTTGTGAATGGGGACCACCTCCGCCCCCTTCCATGATGAGGGAATGGGGGCACCCCTACAGATGGCAACAAGGAGGGAGTGGATAAGTTTGCCCCATTTAACACTATCAGATTTTAACAGGTCCCCGGGAATGCCATCTGGTCCAGCAGCTTTTTGTGGAATAATAGAGTTTATAGCATATTCCACTTCCTTTAACGTAAAGTCAGAGTCGCTAGGGAGAAGCATATAGTTAATATGAGGAGAGGATTGAACAAGCCCTCTCTCATTGGGGCCATTGTGACAGGAATAAAGTTTGGAAAAATGGGCCTCCCATACCTGCCCCGGAATGTTACAAGTTATAAGGTCACATTTCGGCTTGCGTGCCTTTAACCACTTCATCTATGGTGGATAATTTATCGGTGTTACACATAATCTTACTCCACTTTAGACGCCTACCACAAGAGGAGACAGTAATCTCCTGTGGGCAGCTTAATGGGACTGGCAACACTTCAGTGGGCCAGAAGTTTTTTAAAGATAAGGAAAGTGAGTTATGGTCACTCTCTATGGTAGTAATAACAACCATATCGATAACCAAACTCCAGAGACCCCTGTCCAACAGGATGTAGTCAATCCGTGTAGAGTGACCAACTCTGTTGAATGTGGGAGCACCCAGCAGACCAGATCGAGTACGGCCATTGGCTGCTCTTAAACCAAACTCTAGTGTGAGTGCGTTTAAATGGATTGCACTGCGAGTCCAGCGCTTGATGGGTGGGATAGAGAGGGTAGGGATACCCCATCTACTATCCTCTTCTCCTAAGTCAGGTATTCCTTCTAGGGGGAGTGGCTCGTATGTGCAGTTAAAATCCCCTGCTACTAAAATATGACCAAGTCCACTCTGCTCCCCTAGTTGGGCCTCAAGCTCCATTATTGTAGGTGAAATACACCCATTTTTAGTTCCTCTGATGTAAACATTATAGAGGTCAACAGTTATTCCCCCCTGTAAACCCAGTAGGGAAATACCAAGGATATCAGGTGTTCCTGCCTTCTTAATAGTTAACCTGCAGTTAAGCAGGATGCTTATCCAGATAATAAGCCCCCCCGATGGCCGCCCCTTCCCTGCCTTGGGTTTTACTGCTGGTGTAAAGAAAGTAACAAACCCAACCCGGTGCAGTGGTTCAGTAGCCCATGTCTCTTGGAATATGCAAATTTTATGAGCATCAACCAGGGCATTCCACTCCGGGAGGCCTAATTTCCTAGAAATCCCAGCAAGATTCCAACTAAGGATTTTTAACTCACCATATGGTGGGTCACCATCTGGGATCACAGCTATTTGAGGGTTAGGTGGGTCTACACTGCCCCTAATTGGTGTAGGTGGTGACACCTCTGGGTATGTGGGGAGAGATGTATCCAATAATACATCCTCCGTAACGTTATTACTGTGAGGGAAATTAGTATCTAGGCCTCCCGTGAGGGTAAGTCAATCGACCTCATCTAGTACACAGTACCTATTTGGGTGGGCAAACTGTGAATAAGAGGGGTCAAAGGAAGAAGACGGGTCCTGCCATGGCTGTTGCCATTGATGGTTAGCAGAAAGTGATGGCTGAGGGAATTGTTGCCACTGCTGAGCAGGTTGGAAAAAAGGTGGTAAAGGATGGAAAGGTTGTTGCCACTGAAGGCCAGCATGGTGCGGAAATAAAGATGGAAAATTAGGCGGCTGCTGCCAGTGGTTAGGGGCATATTGTGGGGGATGTGCAGGCCCTCGATTACTTGGAATAATTGGCCGATGGAAATTGGATCTTGACGGGTTAGGGAGGAAGTAAGACAAGGGGAGTGGTTTAATTTGGGTGGCAGGACCACTGTTAGGTGTATTGCAGATGAAACTCGCTGCCCCTATATCCCTAAAATTAACAGTAATTACATCCCCTGATATTGTTTTCTTACTCCTACCCACCCAGTCCCCTCTACGCACAGCAAGAATTTCCCCACTCACACTATTGGGTAGGGGTCTGTGTAGTTGGAGCCACTGGGCACATTTGTTTCTTAACTCTACAAAAGTTTCTTTGACTCCTTCCTTCAGTGGGGGGACGGCAGTCAACACAACCACAAAAGGAGAGACTTCTGGTGGCAGGCTGATTGATTTGTAGCTAGCCTGCTTAGGCTTAGGGGCTTCAGAGTTATTTGTAGAGTGAGAAGCTGGGGTGTTCGTGGGTTTCCCTTTGGAATCCTTCGCTTGGGAAGTGATAGATTTAGTACCAGCGGCTGGTTGCTGCAAGGTCGAGGCATCACTCACCGCTTTTGGGGTGGGGATGAGTGGGGGTTGAACAGAGTTGTTCCCTGGATGGGGCAGGTGTGATGCAGGTGGATCCTTGGTGGATGGGGGTATTTTCGCCTTGTCGGTGGTATTCTTGGTGAACTTGACTGGAGGTTGAGGATTAGGGGGTGGTTCTCTGTGCCCTTGTTGCTGGACAGACCCAGGCTCGTTGATCTTGTTGGGCCATTTTGTATTAATGAGCGACGTTAGTCTGTCGAGTTTAGAAATCAAGGGTTTTATTTGTGCTGCTATTGTGGCCTCAAGATCCTGCTTGAGGTCTGTGACCATATTTTTGACCCAACAAGGAATGCCAGACGCCAAGTGTGGAGTAGGTGATACCAAATTGTGGTTCCTGGCTTTGGCTTTAGGCTTATCCTTGGGTTTAGACTTGGGCACTGCATTTATAGGTATAGTAATGGCCTTACCCCCGGAGTCGCTAGGCACGGAAGGTGTCGACTTAGCAGTTAGCCCATCCAGGCCCGGCTCCGTCTCTCTAGGTGTCCGGCAGGCTTCTAGGTCTGGGGTCGCCTCCAGATCCACAAAGGACGGGTCCGAGTCCGAACGAGTAACTGACAAATCAACAGCACTCGGTACTGTAGCAGTGCCTGTGATGGACGAGGGCAAGGGTAGAGAGCGGTTGTTCAAGGCTTGCTGGGAGGGTGAGTTTGCATTTGCAAGGGAGCCCAGAGAGGAGCGCTTGGCATTCATAAGGTCCAAGGAGACTCTTTTCTCCAGCAGTACGATGCTCTTGTCAATTGTCTCATTTACCCGTGAGATGAAAAGATCAATGGGGCCAGTCACTTTTGCTACCTCCGTAGCTTTTTTGGTACAGCTTCTAGTTTTGTGACGCATGGTTGACGTTGGTAAGACTGTGCCAGGTGTTGAATGAATGTGGCCTCAAAGGGGAGTGAGCGACAAATCGGCCTACCTGGATGGTGGTTTCAGGGCAAAGAGACAGGGATTCAGGGCCTGGGCCGTCCTTTGCCGTCCTTGAACGGCCTTAAACGGCCCGCTCTTTGCCCGGTCTTCGCCCCGGCCGTTGCCCCGCGCGCGTCCCGCGTGCGCGTTACTCTAAGCGATGTTATAGGAAGAGCAGGTGAAGGGGGCGGGAAGAGGACCAGCTGCGGCCGATCAGCGCCGCGCTGCACGCTGGTCCTCGCAGTCCCGCCTCAAGCAGTAAGGTTGATGGTAACTCGCTGGTGTCGCGTTGGTGCTCCTATGCACTAGCAGGTATCCTGGGACAAATCAAACAGCAAAAGTCTTTGCCTTCGAGCGGCTCCCGCGAAGCGGGGGCCGCGAGGCGTAGCGCTGCAAACAGGCAGGAGAGGGCTTAAAGGAAGGCAGCACTCTCAGCGATCCAGAGGCGAAACCACTGTGATGATTTCTTGATAATAATTAACCCTGGGCTAAGTACTTCGCTACGCCCACGGAGTGGGTGTAGTGTTGCCTACTTCGCCCTTTGCAAAGTAGGCGAAGCAGGCAACACTACGCCCACTCCTTGGGCGTAGCGAAGTTGCCCGCCACCCGCCTCCCTCCCGCCCTCCCTAAATACTTAAATTACCTTTTAAAAATGAATAAAAACCACTTACCTTGTCCGCTGCGTTCCCGGGGCTCCCTCTTGTAATCGCGCCGCCGTCTTGGATAATAATGCGCATGCCCGGCTGCCCGCGCATGCGCATTTCTCGTGAGAAATGCGCATTCGCGGGCGGACGCGTATGCGCATTAGTATCCAAGACGGCGGTGCGATTACGAGAGTGAGCCCCGGGGGACACAGCGTACAGGGTAAGTTGTTTTTATTCATTTTTAAAAGGTAATTTAAGTATTTATGGAGGGCGGGAGGGAGGCGGGTGGCGCGTAGTGGGGCTACGCGAAGTGCGTAGGTGGGCGTAGTTTCTCGCCCACTTCACGTAGCTTCGCGTAGCCCCACTACGCCTACTACGCCCACCGTTAATAATAATAGAAACTCCCTTTATATTGCATGATTGATTTGTACAGAAGGACTCTCCTATCCATCTCTCATGTTTTATGGCATCAAACCACTCATCTCCCAGGGGAACAAGATGGCGGGTTGAAGACGCCATGGAGCGGTAGCGTTGTCGGAGGCTCCCTGCTCCCCTACTCTTAATGAAGGAAAATATTTGAAACTATGTGGAGAACCCAAGTTCTTTTCTGTAAAGATGCTGTACATTAGAGGCAAAAGCGAGCAGGGGTACAATGAAAATGAATAAGACCGGAAAACTAGCATCAAGCAATATTCACCTACTCCACTTTGCAGGCTGCTAAATGCTGCGTCTTCTCTGAGGACGGCATGGGTGGAGGCTGCTGGCCGCACGACTTCCGAAGACACCACAGTCTGTTGGATCGTGGCTCGGCTGCTTTGGTCTTGCGCCGCCGCGGCTCTCAACAGCTCCGACTGCTCCGACGATCGGGGAGGCGCAGACTCGCTTGTAGCGCATAACATGGCACCAACATTTTTTACTAGATCAACCAGGGCTGGAAGGGGTGCCCCGGCAGAGACTCCAGCTGCTATAGACGGGGCAGACATCATGGCAGGAACAGTAGCGGCTGCGGAGACGGCAACCATTTCCTTACTGCTTGCAGTTTCTGAATTGAATTGTGAATTGAATTGAATTTGAATTTTTAAAAATTTATAGAGCGCACGTTTACTATGCAGTTTCTTGGCGCTAGAGGGAATCCTGGGCGGGGAAAGACACAGGAGACTAGAGACTAAAGGCTTGCTGGAACAATAGGGTCTTAAGGGCCTTGCGGAACTCAATATAAGAGGGGGAGAGTCAGATAGGGAGCGGGAGAGTGTTCCAGAAGGTGGGCGCAAGGACCGAGAATTTCTGGCCTCCCGATCTTTGTTTCTTGAAACGGGGAGTGACTAGTAAGGCTTTAGAGGATGAGCGTAGATCTCTAGGAGAGCAGTAATTGGTGATGGCAGAGTTGATGAAAGCAGGAGCCGTGCCCGCCCGGGCTTGAAAAGTAAGGCAACCAAGTTGGAAGAAGGCCCGTTGTTTGATGGGAAGGCAGTGAAGAGCAGTGAGGAGGGGTGAGAAGTGGTGAGTTTTAGATAGGCCATGTACCAGGCGAGCTGCCTGGTTCTGCACCAGCTGAAGGCGTTTAAGTGCAGAGGCCGGAACACCATTATAAATAATGTTTCCGTAGTCGATCTTAGATAAGACCATGGCCATTACAATCAGTTTGAGTGCAGAAGGAGAGAAAAACCGGGATACTTTCCTAATAATACGCAGGGTAAAGAAACAAGAAGAGACAACAGAGCTGATGTGGGAGTGAAGTGTCAAATGATGATTGAGTGTGATACCGAGGGTCTTGACTGAATGAGAGGGGGTGGGGGGTAAACCAAGAGAGGGGGGCCAAAATGAGGGAGACCAAGGGTTACCACTGCCGCCAGTCAGGACCAGCTCTGTTTTATCCGGGTTGAGTTTAAGGTTGTTCGTATTTATCCAATCGTGGATAATCAGCATGACGGACTGGAAGCTAGTGATACCTAATGAGGGGGAGGAGAAATTAAATATAAGTTGGAGGTCATCAGCATAGTTGTAAACTGTGACCTCCATTTGTTGCAGTGCAAAAATAAGAGGGAAAATGTAAAGGTTAAATAAGAGGGGGGAAAGAGAGGAGCCCTGAGGGACGCCGCATTGCACCCTACGAGGTGGGGCAGAAAATTCAGCCAGGTGGAAAGCCTGGGTGCGGTCAGCCAGGAAGGAGCCTATCCAGGCCAATACTCGTCCCCCTATGCCCGCCGCCCTGACACGGGACAAGAGGATGGAGTGGTCCACCGTGTCAAAAGCGGCGGACAAATCCAGGAGGACAAGGGCCTGAGGGGTGTTGGTATCGAGCCCCTCCCTGAGTTGGTCCATGACCAAAATTATCACCTTCTCAGTGGAGTGGCGGGGACGAAAGCCCGCCTGGCAGGGTGCAAGGTAGTTGCTGTCCTCTATGAAGGAGCTGAGCGCCTGGGTGAAATGGGACTCAGCTACCTTTCCCAGATAAGGGAGAAGGAATATAGGGCGGTAGTTTGCCGGGGAGGTGGGGTCCGCCCCAGGTTTTTTTAGTATGGGGAGGATTATGGCAGTCTTGAAAGGGGCAGGGACAAGGCCATGTGTGAGGCAATCATTCAGGAGGGTGAGGACAGGGGCTGGGCACTCGGCAAAAATCTGACGGAGAATGCGTGCCGGGCAGATGTCAGCTGGAGAGCCCGACTTGACATGCCTAAGTAAGGGGGACAGGGTTTCTCTAGTCAGTGCGGGAATAGAGGTGAGGGACAAATTGTTACCAGGTGGTTGGGGGTGGGTGAAAGTAGGCGAAGGGGAGGGAATGTTGGCTTTAATACAAACTATTTTTTCAATGAAAAACTCTGTCCGATGATGCCAGCTCATGGACGGTGGCAAAAATCTCACGTGGCTGGCTTTCTGCAGCTAGAATACGTCCCGAGAAATATTCTGTCTTGGCTGTCAGGATGGCTTGTTTATATTCACTGAGTGTAGTAATATAGTGTAGCTGAGAAGCCTGAGCCACAGCTGGGTAAGCAACTAATTTTTGCCCCACTGTTTGTCGTCACAAATATTACCTTGAAGGCTAAGGTCAGCACTGGGAATAACTTGATTGCTGGAAACACTGTTGCTCTCTGTAAGAATGTTTGCAACAGTGTTGCACCATCTTCCAAAATAGGTGGAGCTCGTAATAACACTACTGACTATACTAATATTTCTAAATTGGTCCAGTCTAGGGGGGCAGGCTGTGACCCCGATTTAACATATAATGGGCTGTCCAGTAATAGCAATGTGGAACATGAACTTAACCTGTGCGTTGAGAAAAATCTAGAGACCACCGGTGGAGTGACCATATGTGATCTTGGCACTCCCGAGAACGCAGTTATACTGGCCGAGTATGCTTAATCAGCGCTCAAACTCTCACAAAGGGTCGATCAAGGAGAGACTCTCATAAATTCTAATTCAAGCTCAGAGACTCTTAGTGCGACTCTCTCTGCTGACTCTGAGACGGTCAAACTGGCAGTGAGTGCTGTGGCTAAAAAGGTACCGGATGGCATGGATGGCATGATGAATAGCGCTGCTTCCATTTTCGTAGGGCCGAGGAATGTTCTAATGATGATTACGTGGAGCTTGTAGAAGAAGAAGACTTAACTAGCTCCCCTGTAAATGTGGTCAAGCATTCTGGGCATAAAAGGGGGGTATCTAAAGCGAAAAACAAATTAAAGAAAGGGAAGAACTCTAATGCTTCTTTTCTCTCCACTTCAACTTTGACCTCGAATACATGAGGGAAGCCTATCAGCGATGAGAGCCCTCTTCGAAAATGGATCCAGGCAAAGGGGGGGGGGGGTTAAGAGCATGGCACTTCGTGTATCAGGCACTAGCAATACGGAGGGGGAATACCCGAAAGATTGTTCTATAACTGTCAGTCGCAACATACCCCCACCCGTTCTACCTTAAGCCTCTTTATTACAATCAGGTCTTAAACCAATTTCGCCAGCTGAGACTAAATCTCCATCGGAGTCCAGCAGCGCTAAAACAACAACAGCAATCAAAACAGGTCCTGCCACCCTGCCCACAACTTCAACTGCAGCTGTAGACAATACAACTAACATAATCGACATGCCGGCTCCAACTGTTCCAGAAGATCTAGAGGTCAAACTCTGCCCCTTTAATTTGATCTTAAAGACTTTAACTGATCACTGACAGGAAGCACAACAGCACTTCCTACAGCTGAGGGAGGATAACAGCAAAATGCAAAATTCCCTACTAGAGGTGACTAATAAGCTCGGACAGATTACACAAGAAACAGAAGAACATCAACAAAGGGTGGTGGGTGTTGAAGAATCATGTGCTCGTACTGAGGTTTTAACTCATCAACATGATACACAGATTGTGAGTCTTCAGAACAAGCTAGAAGACATGGAGAATCGCCAAAGGAGGTAAAATATTAGACTTTTTGGCATACCAAAAGGATCAGAAGGATCAGACCCGCGGGCTTATATAGTCAAACTACTTCAGAGGGCCTTTCCAGATTTATCAGACTGGGACTGGGACTCACAGCTTGAAAGAGTACATAGACTACCATTAATTCAAAGAAACAGAGAGAGCAAATTTCCCCGTCCTTTTCTGATCTATTTCGGGAATTTTTTACTCAGGCAAGCAGTATCTTTTAAAGCTAGGCCTAATTCCCCTGTCACAATAGAGAATGTTACATTTTTTGTTAGATCTGATCTGAGTAAGGCCACAATGTAAAAACAGTGGAAGCTACGCCAGCTTATTGATCCTTTTAAATCTCTGGGGGGACAGGTGTTCCTCCAGGAACCGGCCCGTCTTGAAGTAATTAAGGGTGGCCACACATATCTTTTCACTGATGTTAGGGAAGCTGAGCTAGCACTTTCTAAATTTGGTTAATGAATACTAATGCTGCATTAAGCCATGTGGCTCACTCGAAAGGGGGTGATAGTATTTACGAGATCTGGTTTTCTTGTATTTGGCTAGGAGCCTTTAGTTAATGAGGGCTCGCACTGTATTATTTTTTGGGATTCTGCTTGTCTTCTTATTATTTCTTTTCACTATCCCCCTCTTTGCCTACGGCTCTCTGACCAGAATAAATTATAATTGATTGAAGTCACTAGAGAAACTTCTTTTTTTTCTCTTTTTTTCATGTTCTTCTTCTCGTATTTTTCTTCTTTTTTCTTGTCTCTTAGTTAGTAGGGGGTTGTTGGGGGTCAACTCCGATGCTGCCTCTCTGCAAGGCTGCTCCAACAGCGGCAGCAGGAAATAGAGGGGTGCTTTCCACTAAGGGACAAGTGGGTGGGGGTAGGATGGTTGGGGGTTGGGGTGGTTGGGCTTGCGAGGAGGGTAAACATGTTAAAAATGACAACACGACAATGAGATCTGTTGAAGATGATCATAGGGAAATATTAATATTTGTGTTCAGAGCAGAAGGGGGCAATACACTCATGAAATGTATTGATTTAGATGCTTAGCCTGGAATGTTGCAGTCCTTAACAGTAGGAATAAGAGGCGATTAGTCCAGGAGGAGCTTAAACTGTATAACCCCCATTTAGAGTTACTAACAGAGACTCATATTTGTTATAAAGACAAGAAACTACTAGGGCAATGGGGTTATGAGGTAATAGCCTGCTCAACATTAAGCCTTCTATTAGAGGGGTCGCCATTTTGAAACAAAAGCAATTAAGATTAGAAGCTACCAAAATTGCTGTGGACAATGGGGGTAGATGGGCAATCGCTCAAATAGACTTGGAAAACTGTAAATATGTATTTTGTGTTGTACATGGACCCAACATTGATGATCCTCTTATTTTTGATTGGTTAAATATTGAATTGTTGGACTGGGAAGGAGAATTTATAATCATGGGAGATTTTAACTGTATAATGAACTACGAGTTGGACACTACCAGGTGGGGTGCTTTCCAACGGATGCGCAAGACACGAGCTGCCATATTAGAATTAAGCCGCTTACATAATCTAAAGGATGCCTGGTGAATCATACACCCTAATTTAGCAGGGTATACTTATTATTCTGCACCCCATAAACTATGCTCACGCATAGATATGGCTTGGGTATCTGACAAGACCCTAGATTCTAGCACTATAGAGATATGCCCATGGGTCACTTCAGACCACAATTCTATCCTTCTTGTTTTTAACATCTCATCAAGGAAACAGGGTCCAAGGCTATTTTCATTTCCCAGGTATTTACTACTAGAATCGGTATTTATCTTACAACTCAAAGAACACATTACAGAATTTATAAAAATTAATCTTAATTCTACTCCGCCAATTTTTGTTTGAGATGCCTGTAAGGCCAGTATAAGGGAACTTGTTCAACAGTTTATTTTGAGACAGAATTCAGAGCGTAGAAAAGAGATTAAAATTATGACGTCCAATATTTTGTCACTAGAAAATCATCTGGCAGAATCCCTTCGTCAAGGCTCACAAAATATAGCTGAATTAGGATTTAAACTAGTGAGTCTCTGGTCTGCCACGAAAAACATTCTTAGAGAGAAAAGTAGCGTCAGACTTCATAAGTACCAATTGTCTCAGTATGAGAGTGGTGACAAAATTAAGAAAATCTTGGCATACAAAGTTGCTGACGATAAGGCCAACACACTAATCAAGTCAATCAAGGGACCTAATAATATTATCTATAATCAACCTGCACAGAAAATGGAGCAATTTGTTAATTATTACAGTAACTTGTATACCCCTGAAAACTACCCTACCATGAATAGTATACAAACGTACATTTATAATAACCTGATAAATAACAGAGAAAAAGAAGGAATGGGGCAATTGGTCGAGAATATCACTACTACAGAGGTTAGACTAGGGATTGCTTCTCTTCCTTTGGGCAAGGCTGCGGGGGAGGATATGCTTCCCATAGAACTTTACAAAATCTGTATTGACGAATGACTCCCTCTTTTTTGTTTAGTAATTAACTCGATTGGTGAAAGTGGAAGGGCTCCTAACTAGTGGAACACAGTTAAGATAGTCTTTTTTCTAAAAAAAGAATAAACCTGCTAATGAGTGTGAGTCATATAGACCCATCTCACTCATTAACGAGGATGCAAAAGCATTCGCGAAAGTCCTTGCCATACAACTGGCTCCTTTTATACCAAAACTAGTCAAACTACAACAACATGGATTTGTTATGGGCAGGAATACAACAGCCCATGTAAACATGGCGATAACCGCCTTCGATGTATCCGCGATTAATTCCACCCCACTCCGTATGGTATTGCTGGACGCTGAAAAAGCTTTCGACCGAGTGGGGTGGGATTACCTCTGGGCCGTAATGACGGTATATGGTTTTAAGGGCCAATATCTAAGGTGGATACAGGCTTTATATGATCCTCCCACTGCGAAAATTAGCTATGCCGGTATGACATCTTTTAATTTCACAATATCTACGGGCACTCGGCAAGGGTGCCCTTTGTCACCCTTGCTGTTTGCACTCTCCATGGAGCCATTCCTAAACGCACTGCAGACTCAATCTCGTATTGTTACTTTTGAATTCAGCCTTAATTCTTTTAAAATTACAGCCTACGCTGACGATATTGCCATATATTCTACAGATGTGGTAGAAGCTCTATTAGGGAAAAATGAGGAAGCTAATAGTTTCGGGGCAATTTCTGGATACAAATTAAATATAAACAAAACACAGGTTATAGCGAATTATAAACCTCAGGCCCCTGTTCAAGGGATATGTAGGGCCGCTACATATCTGGGTGTTAAAATCTCATCTAAAACAGGGGAAATAATCACACTTAACTACGATGCTTTATTAAAGGAATTGGCAGTTCTAGTAAAAAAATGGCATAAGGTCCCCCTAAGTCTTGTTGGTCAGATTAATTTAATAAAAATGAAGGTACTGCCTAAATTCCTTTATTTATTCAGATCAATTCCTTTACGCGTTAATAATTCTTTCTTTAAAAAACTAGATGGGATTTTTAGTAGTTTTATTTGGGGGTATAAAAAAGCCCACAGATCGATCATCTTACTCAAGCTCCCATTTAATAAAGGTGGGTTAAATTTCCCCGATTTCAGACTATATTTTCTTGCAACCTTCTTTGGTCGCCTTCGTAGCTTGCTCAATTCCAACAATCAATTTTACTTTTATCAATTCATGCTGGGAACAGACTCTAATCAGTTCTTAGCAAGAGTAAATGACCCCAATTACTTTAAAAAGTTAAGTTTAAGACTGCGAGGGAGATGGTCAGAATATGGAATTCGATACTGACTATTTGTAGGACTTCTTTTTTTCATTCTAAGTTACCGCTGTGGGGCAACCCAGGACTTCCTGGAATTTTTAGCGATGGAGCAGGGATTACATGTGCCAACTCTGGTATTAACACTTTAGGGGACCTTTACGACACTGATGGTTTTTTGGAGTTTGCAACACTTAAACTTCTCTACAAATTGACTGAATCTATGCGGTTTAAATACATGCAAATTCAGAATGTTTTTATGCGTAAGATGAAGTTGAGGGAAGTCTCTGATTCGGACATCTGGACTTGTCTTTACTCTGAAAAGACAAAAGCATTAATTAGTGAGGGCTATAAATGCCTTAATTATTATAAGGCTGATGATTGCCTGAAACTTGCTATGAAATGGACCACAGGATTAGGTACTAATATAACTGCTAATAAGATCTCTGCTTCACTCTGTAGCATCAATAATGTAGTACAATCCCCTAGTT
Organism: Lissotriton vulgaris; assembly: GCF_964263255.1. Classification (NCBI taxonomy): domain Eukaryota; kingdom Metazoa; phylum Chordata; class Amphibia; order Caudata; family Salamandridae; genus Lissotriton; species Lissotriton vulgaris. The sequence continues at coordinate 450,497,431 of NC_141700.1, forward strand.
TAAGGCTTCAACTATATAAAACAATATATCTCCTATACTATACCCCACAAAGAATATAAAAATGGTCCCAAATCAGCCCACCAAGTGATCGCTCCAAGTGTCCCAAATGTGACCTAGCAGCGGCAGATCTCGAACACATGCTTCTATTATGTCGGCATTGTCTGAGTTCTGGTCTGGACTGGAAAATATTCTGAACCAAAAACAAGTCACTTTCTCCCCTTTTTTCAGTAATAACGGTATTATTAGGTATACAACTATTAAACTGCCCACATAAAGATTTAATAACTATTTTACTTTAGTGTGCCAGATTGACTATTGCTAGGGCATGGGTATCCTCGAAACCACTGCACATTATGGAATGGTGGTCTTTGGTTAATGAAATTTACACTATGGAGTCTGCACTAGCTAAAATAAGGGGAGTGTGATCAATTATGAAATTAGATAGAATCTGGGGAACCTTTCTTTAATCTTATTCTAACATCTTTCACGTCCAATGAATGTTAAGGCTTAACAAATGTGATGGCTAAAATCAATTTTTTTTCTTTTGTCTAATGCTGCTCTATAATCAATTGTATTGTTCTGATCTGGCTAAAATCATATTTCTGTATGGATGTGTTATTATTCCATCGCTTATTTTTCTTACTGTATATGCTACTAAAGCTATTTTCTTTTTATCGTGTTGTTAATAAAAATATTTTTTTTTAAACACTCATCTCTAAGGAGATGTGTCTCTTGCAATATGATTATATCACTTTCCAACCATTTAAGATACTCAAAAATTTGTAAACGCCTTCCCCTTGTCCTTAAGCCATTTACGTTCCATGTCACTATTTTCAGATCACCCATAGTATTTGAGATTTGTTCTGCTGCTATAGAGACCGACCCTGTTTGCTATAAAATTTACATATCGGACCCCAAAAACTTTTTAAAAAATGTTTCCCACTGCTCTTCACCCAAAAAATATTCCAACATGTGTGAAAAACAAAACTAAAAACTTGTGTTTACCACCACCCTGGAGAACCCTCCCCATTGTCATTGAGCAATCCTAGTTGCCCAGTTTGAGAACCGCAAAATCAAGACAGCAAATTTGATTTCTAAAAGTTAGGCTCGTAATATTATTTATCTCTGTTTTCCTTCATTAGTTCCAAGAATAGCTCCACTTTCTTTGGGTCTCTGATATTATAGGTTTTATTTCACCACATTATGCATAAAAGAGCAGGAAATTTCATCTGAACCGTGGCGCCTTCTGACCTGAGATCCTGCATATATTTTCCCAGGGCCCATTGACTATCAGTCGTTGCCTTGGATATGTCTGATAGAATTTTGTAATTATATCCATCTTTTGTGAGGGTTCCAGAGTTTAATGCCTTATTCAAAATATGTTCTCTTATTGTAAAGACTTAAAAGTGACCAGAACTCTGCGAGGGTTTTTTCTATCTTTGTTTAACCTAAATGGGTCTCTATGGACCCTCTGTATGTCCTCATGCAGAACTTTTTCATCCATGTCTGGTATGAAACTTTTTAGGAGATTTACTACGTAAAGTCTGATATTTTGCCCTTCTTTGCCTTCCGGAATGTTTAATAAACATAGATTATTTATCCTAGAGTTATTTTCTAGTATCTCGATTTTGTCTCTGAGCTCTCTCTCCGTTAATGAAACTTTGTCAATCTCACTCTGACAAAGCCTAACTTTGTCTCTAATTTGTTCGTGAGCCGGTTAAGCCACTACCACTCTGTCTACCAAAGCATTAACCTTGATCTCAAGGGCCTCTCAAGTAGCCTGAATTATTTCCTGGTTTTTCTCAGACTTTGCGAATCCCAATTTCTTCTCCTTCAGCATTGATGCCACAAGATCACCGATATTACCCCCTTCAGGGGAAGCTATGTCTTGACCACTGCCTTGGTCTTTGGATGGGTTACTTTGCTTTGAGGGTCCCTCAGGTTGTGGGGGCGCTTCTATTACTTCTTCCGTAGTAAGCTCTTTGTCCTCTCCTAGATCAATTGTCATAAGGGCTTGATATTTATTTGGTGACTCCATTATAGTCAGGGATGGCGAAGACATCTTTTCGAGTGAACCACCTCTCAGCTTCGGCTTTTCCTGAATTTTAAAAAAGGAACACAATGAGGGAGTCACTTTTAAGTTTGGGCCCTTTTTTAATAGCTCTTTTTTGCGTTTTTTGCTGTTCTGGTAGAGACCACTGCAGTGGTACCTCCCGTAATATTCTGGGCCCTCTGCCTCCTAGTAATATGTTTATCCTGCGGAATACTTGAAACGTCTTTTTGTTCCTGAAAAGTGACAGTGTCCTTATCAGACAGATGAGTATCAGGCAGCAACGGGCTCGTCTTTTGGGAGACCTCTTCTGTGTAGGTTAGAGCGCTGTTTAGGGGGGGGGTCGAAATAAGGTTGGAAACTTCCTCTGTTATAGATTATGTGGGTGACTTTGAAATGGACTTTGAAAAGGAAGGACCCCTCCTCTTACCTCAACCCTTTTTCCTAGTTGAATTCATGCAGGCGTTACTCCTTATCTCATCACTGGAAATTATTGTCTGTCTGCGTAGACCTGTTTGATAAACACGATTACTCAGTGTATTTTAACTGTCTGGATTCAAAATTCCCAACTTATTTTGAGCAGTTTTTCTAGGAGGCCATACATAAAGTGAGCAAACACCTGGGGACCCAACAAACATTTAGACAGATGAGAGGGTTTATAAGGGGCACCCCTAAAAGTTTGCCTTATTTTTGTTCTTTGCAATTGCTGAAAGTTATAGGCTACCTCCCCCCAAACCCCCCACTTCTTGTTTCTTACTTGTTGATTCACGTACCCAATATATTCTGAGAGCTGTGATGGAAGCTGTGTTGCTGTCAAAAGATGTGCCTCTTGGGGAGCCCCTACAGATTCCGCTTTCCTCGTAGCTGCGACCTCAGCTAGATCGCAAAACCGCAGCCCCAGCAGCCTCTGTCCGCCCATCATACAGTGTCCTGCAATGCCCAGAGAAAGTCCCGCCAAATTTGCGGACTCATTCCTCCCCCGCTCGGGAGCTCCCGAAAATCCCCGGCGTTCTCGGCGGCTGCTGTCTCGGCTCGCCACTGGATTCTCCGCCACACCGCTCACAGCTCCACAAGCCCTGCAAATGGCTTCACCTCACCACCCTCAGTGAGAAAATAATCTTTTTATTAAATTGCTCAATTGAGCCTTGTTCGCCTCATCGTTGTGTCTGCTGCCTCTCAGATGCGGGACTCACAGTCAGGGCGTTCAGCGGGCTGCCATGTTCTCAGATGCCCAATAGAAACAAATGACGTGAGAAGGGTACGCTGCCCCTTGGATGGCAAAAAGATCTCTTAATCTATGTCCTAATATACATGCTAAAGTTGTTTAGCGAGTGTTAGCAAATGAGGCATGGGATTCAGAGAAGTATGGGAGGTTAAAAACGCAAATTATGGTTTGATTTTCTAAAGCGCTGTTGATTTTCACAATAATATAGACTCCATAGTATTGATCTGTTTACCCTTTATAAATATCAAGATTTTTTGTAGTGCTTATAGTAAATGTGCTAACAGTGGACTTTTCCATCTGCAGATTATACTGAATGACCAGCATTGGCACAGTTTCACAACAGAATTTCTCTGCATTGCCGAGACTGGAGAAAAAAAAGCCAGTCTTCCTGCATACAGCATCAGTTTACCAATTTACATGGTAGGTAAACGTCACAATCATTCTTTTTGACATTAAATGGATGTTCACAACATCTGAATGTCCCCACTAACTTATAGTAGGTGCCTGTGCTTGAATATAATTTCTGTCAAGATGGAAGTAATGTGGATCACATTGTGTTTGCCATGATAGTTAATAAAAGATTGACCACCTCCAAGGCTACTAAAGCATGCTATAGTTCCTTGTGCTAGCAATATTCCATCTGAGGAAATTGCTGCCTTTGAGGTTGAACTATACTATCTCACTGTAGAACGATAGTGTTACATTCTCATGGAAGAACTCTCATTTAACGTCTTACCCTGCACTCTGTATGTTGGACTCTGGTAGTCAATCTGGAGGATTGTTAGGGATATTCTCTGTTTTTGTATCTCGATCCCACTTTCGAAAAGGCCCCAGAGCTTTGAATGGTTCAGAGTCCTTTACCATTCCCCCTCCTACCTGCCCTGCAGTCATGAACACAGATGGTAACCTACTGCATAACTACTGATATCTCATCCTCCTTTGTGGTCCGCTTCCAGAAGGAGAATTGGAACAGTTGGGTGCTGACATCATAAAGCTAAAGCAAGATGTTGTCTGACATGAGGGCCAATCTGTTGCCCAGAAAGCTGACATCATAAAGCTAAAGCAAGATGTTGTCTGACATGAGGGCCACTCTGTTGCCTAGCAAGCAGTAGAATACCTTTATCTTGGTAATGAAATGAGTAGCAAGGTAGACAGGATGCCCACATGAAAACTTAGATGGTAATATGAAAGAAAGGAGGGCCTTTCTTGAGACTTCTAAATTTGTATGAACCTAAGTTTGAGCATAAGAGTCTCAACTTCACTATTGCTGAACTGGTAGATTTTGGCTAAAATGAAGACAGTGAACATGCTTTTCATAGCTTTCATTATTCGCATTCAGACCTAGTCCAACAGTCACTTAGTACTTCAGCGGGGGACCTATTAGCCCGGGTCAGCTGGTCAATACGGTATGTAGACCATCCCCCTTAAAAGGGAACCTAAAAATCTTATCCTGGAATATAGAGGGACTCGCTGCCAATCTAGAAATCCCTGATTAGTGAGCATTTGTAGATCTCCACTGGATCTGCTTATTCCAGGAAACTTGGTCTCTTAATCCTACGCACAGAATGGGATATGTCACCTATATGGAGCCAGCCACAAAGGGCCCAAGAGGGAGACCATCGGGGGTTGTGTATATGGGTAGGTGTTCACCTTGGATTCACGCTGAAACAAATAGATACTAAAGCTACGATGTGACATGTATTCTCATGTCTCATTCTAAAACACCAAAACTGGCACTGATTAATAGCTATTCGCGGTCAGTCAGATCTGGAGGAACCTCCCAGACTTTGGACTCTTTGATCAACCTATTACATTCTCTCCCAGGGGACGTTGCTCTGTTGATCGGTGGAGACTTTAATTGTCATTTTGAACCACTTAAAGGTGTCTCCCAGATAACAACAGAAGAAGATCAAACATGGTTAGTCCCGCCCCCAAACATCTACCCAGTGAAATACTGGTCAGACATTGCAATCCAGTTAACTTCCATTACCTATTCCTTCTCTATTAGAGCCTGTAATGGGCGATTTCAGGGGGACAGCCCGGGGCAGCCAACTTACAGTGGAGCAGGCCATACATCGGTAATCGATTATTTTTTGGTTAGTATATTATTGTGGCCTAGGGTCCTTAACTTTTACATTACGAGCCGTACAGAAAGTGACCACAATCCTCTGACCATTGAGATGGATTTTTACCTGATCAATGAGGGCCCTACTATGGAAACGCCCCCTATTAGTGGCATTAGAATTATCCAAAGAGGAAGGAGAATTCGATGAGAAACTATGAAGTTGTCCACCGAAACTATGGGCAAAATGTATTTGAGTTTAATACCTCTGTTAGAAAGGGCAAAACTAAGTATTGGTATCCCTGTTAATAATGGTGTTGAAAATGACCTTTCTCGAACTCATAAGGATTTAACTGTAATATTGGCGGATTGCTTCTATAAAACATCTTCCACCAAGCACAGCAGGCAAGGTGAAAGTAACCCATGGTTCAATAGGGGCTGTAGGGATGCAAAACGTGCTCTGCTTATGGCACTTAAACAAGGCAACAAGGAATCTGTAACCGCAGCCAGACAGGCTTATAAGCTAATTATTTTTAATGCAAAATCAGAGTGGGAAGATGGACGATGGCTCGCCATCAGATGTGCACTCGTGGCCCAAGGACCTTCTGGAACCTCGTTCATACCGGGAAAGCAGAAGGTAAAACCACGATTGATCCGAACATCCCTGAAGAATCTTGGTCTCTCCATTTTAAAGAGCTTTATTCAAACCCCCCTACACTGTGCAGTGAGGCCCCTCTAAGCCTTCTGGCCCCGGATCCTAAGTGGTGTACTCCACTTTTCTCACTGTTGGAGGTGCAAACGGCTGTATTTAGCCTGCTACCCAACAAAACTCTGGGGCTGGACAGGATTCCGGGTGACCTTTTCAGAGATGAACCATTAGTCTGGGTCTCTTACCTTCTATTATTATATAATGCCATTTTACAGGGCCTACCTCTCCCATGCACTTGGGTGGGGGCGGAGATTATTCCCATCTATAAGAAGGGTTCTCCGCTCGAACCATCCAATTATAGGCCCATCAGCCTTATCAATGTTAGCCAGAAAATCTATGCTAGGCTTCTCTTACAACGTTTACAGGACTGGATCAATGATAATAATATCTTGTCCCCGCTTCAGGCAGGCTTTAGGGCTAAAACGTCAACAATTGATCAATTGTTTAGGCTCCAGGTCCTTTATTGGAAGCACCTAGTCCTGGATGGAGGCAGCCTATTCCTAACCTTCGTGGACCTGAAGTCCGCATTTGATATGGTGGACCGGAATCAGCTCTGGACTATCTTGTTAGCTATGGGGGTCCCACCATAATTATGCTATCAAATTAAAAACTCCACGAAGGTACCTTTGCCAGAGTTCGCTTTGGCAAGCATGGTCAATTAACGGGGCCATTCCCGGTAGAGAAGGGGGTCAGGCAGGGCTGCGTGCTCGCCCCAACCCTCTTTTCCCTCTTCCTAAACGGGCTCATAGAAGACCTCCTTACCATTAAAGATATTGACTGCCCTAAATTGGCTTCCCAAAAATGTCCCTCATTAATGTTTGCGGATGACACCCTGCTGCTTTCTAAATTGCCAATGGGTATGCAGCGGGTGCTGAACCAGTTCTCCAATTTTTGTATTAAAAGAAACCTGGTGGTTAACATCGACAAGACCAAGTAAATGGTATTTAATGGCAGTACCACTAATTGCCCCCATCCGACGATGGAAGGCCGACCCTTGGAAAGGGTCCCAATCTTTGATTATCTAGGTCTTTCCCTCAACGACAAAATGGGGTGGGGCCCACAAATGGCCAAGGCTAACTTAAGATTAACACAGGCTGCAGGGGGGATTTTAAAAGTCCCAAAAAACTGTGTGCAGAAAATAGTAAGCGCACCACTAGAAATCTTCAAAGTTCAAGCAAGGTCTTCTTCTCTTTATGGGGTGGAACTTTGGGGGCACTTACCTCCAGACGAGCTATCCATTACAGAAAAAAACTTTATCAGGCAAATTTTGACCCTGCCAAGAAACACTCCGCTAGTCCCTCTTAGGTTGGATCTGAATATTCGCCTGATTGCAGATGCCATTGCCTCACCCCACTCCTTTATTGGAGGAGGCTATGGAGTACTCCTGAGTTGGCGAGCTATAAGGAGGAATTAAAAGTCGTGATGGCCTCTCCTAGCCAGGGCCGGACTGGGAACCACAATCGGCCCTGGCAAAGTGCTCGGCCGGCCCCCCATCCCCACTGGGGTGGGGGGTGGAGGTGCCGCTAAGCTCTTTGCGGGGGCCGGTTTTTGGCCGATTTTGGTACAGGGCCGATTTTGCAGCTATGCTGCAAAAAAGGCCCTGTAACAAAAACGGCCCCCAGGGGCCCAAAACCGGCCCCCACCCGAGCGGCGCACCGGGGGATTGCCCGGTCCCCGCTATGGCCAGTCCGGCCCTGCTCCTAGCACTGGCAAGATCCCTTGGTTATCCTTCGTAAGGCAGTCTTTCTCCCTGATTGGGCTTGAGAACCTCTGGTTTAACCCCGAGGACTCCTGCCCAGCTATCTCCAAGAAAACCTTGGCTCGCACCATAAAGTACTTTGATCTAAGGAAGATATTTTGTTTGGCTAAACCTTCTAGTCTAACTGATGCCTTCCTTGATCATAAGTCATATTATAGCTTTGAACAGGAGATAGACGCCATACAACCTACCTTGGGGAATCTCCAATTTAGATACGGAACCCTGCCTCTATACGCGATGACTGACAGGTGGACGGGGGGGCCTGCACGCCCCTGTCCAGTCTGTCGAACTGAGGAAGAAACTCCTGTACATGTCATCCTCTTTTGCCTGGCCTATGTCAATATCCGAAGAAAGTGGATAATCCAGTTGTGTAATAACTTGGGTATTAAGAACTATCTCGCTTTCTTCAGGATTTTGAAATCTGACACTAATGCAGCGACTGTGGCTGTTGTATCAAAGTTCCTGTTTTCCATGTGGTTAAGTCGCAGGAATTTAATCAGTTAACACTGCTATATAAATTGCACTCAGCTTTTCTGGAGAGACGTACGGAGTGGAGGACTACATTATGGGAATTTTTATAATGTTTAAGTAATTGTACCTTTAACTTAAATTTTTAGAAGCTTTTTAAAATGTTGTCTCTTCCCACCGAGATGAACCTAAGATGAAGTATTTTACATATATGAATTGATCTTAAAACATTTATGGTATATTTGAAAACTGTGTATTGTATTTGAATGTGCTTTTATGGTTAAAACTAATCGCAATAAAGTTTTTGAACTGAACTGGAACACAATAAAGCCAGGGAAGTGGAAGATATATGGGAAAGCCCAGTACCAAACTTCCCACAAGAAATGTATTAGGCAATTTCAAGATTAATTGCACTATTTTAATGTGTTAGTGGGAGGGGGTAATGAGAAAGGTTTACAAAAAAACTTTTTTTGTATTTGCGCCGTTTGTTGAACAGTATGTTAAATAATTTTCTTTTAAAAAAACTGTGTGCACAGAAATTATATTATGTAGGTGATGTAATGCAATGTTTCGTTGTACTATGCAAATTGTTTTTAAATGTGAATATTGAAGTGTATATACTTTTTCGGGAACTTTTCCGAAACTTTTAACTACTACCACAAAAGCAAATTTTTAAACTTTGAAAAAACAAAATAAAAATATATCGAAAGCGCTACATCTTGGTCTGGCTACATTGATACAGAAAGGGGACCAGTTAAGGACAAGGGGAAATGAGAATGAGAGTGTGTGGTGAGGAATGATATAGTTTGTTTCCAGGGATTTTTCCTTAGGGTTATTTGTCTTGAGTACCCTGTTCCCTGGAACTAGTGGGATCATCTCTCTCTTTTATCCACTACATAATGTACATCTTTTGTATACATCATGGACATTTTGGAGACAGTCAAAATAGCACTAAAGACAAGACTGCACAAATTGTAGTGTGTAAGGTGTTTGATTTACAAAGTTGACATGTGAGGGGTGCGTGCATTTTCACATGTAGGTGGTGATGGAGCAGTGAGTTGACAGTCATGGTAGATAAGATGCAAGAGTAGAAACCACATGGATGTGGTCAGCCAGTCCAACAGACATGTGCCATTCACAAGGCTCTGCGGGGAAGGACAGTTGAAAGATTAAATGCAGTGGGGAAGAGGGTTGCCATCAGGGCTGGCTCAGTGATGGGCATGTGGCTAATGCTTTGCCTCCAGAGACTCCAAGGCTCTTCTTTGGATGCCCCCTTGATCTCTTGGGGGGGGGGGGGCTGCTGCTTGGCCAGCGGCATCTGAGGACTCACCCCTCTCTGTGGCCGCAGGGGAGGATGGTGCACTGTCATCCTGTGGCACAACAGAGGGGGGTGGAGGTGTTGTTTGGGACGCTGGCCTGTCCCTCAGTAACGCCACTTGCTGGCCCATGAGGTCCACCATCTGTCCAAGGCGGTTGTCGATGGACCTCATCAGCAGGATGAGCTCCCGTAATAGTTTATGAGACCGGCCACTTTGTCCCTGGACCTGTTGGTATGCCTCCACAACTCTGGTGAAGTGATCCAGGGATGGTGTACACTCCTCCTGAGGTCTGGTGGTGACCCTTGCCCTCTCACCTGCCCTGCTGCCACGGACTTGTTGCCTCGCTACTCTGGGTCCACGCACACTCTCCCTGACCTTCACAGTTGTTGGTGTGGCCTGGTCATCCCCTGGGACAGGGAGGGTGCTGCAGGTGGGATTGGTGGTACTGGTGGTGGTGGTGGTGGCAGCTGTGGAGGCAGAGGCCGTGACAGCAGGGGTCTGCTGTGCTGTTGTTGTTGCAGCAGACGTGGTGGTGGGGAGGATGGGGTCTTGGGACCTCTGGGTCTGTGGCACACCAGATGGGCCAGCCTGGAGCTCATCGTCCAAACTGTCCTGGGAGTCAACATCCGAGAGTCCATGTACCGGGGGTAGAGACTGACTGCTGTTCGTTGTTGTGGTCTTCAGCAGTGAGTTCTTCATCACCTGTGGATTAGATGGGTAATGGTCAGTGTTGGGCACTGTGCAAGTAGTGTGTCATCTGCGTGTCATCAACTGTCTGTACACTACACAATTGTGAAGTCACCACTAGTATTATTCATTGCAACACTGTGTAATTTCATGGTGCAGAGGAACATCACTTACTCATACATGTCAGGTGTCAATGCATTGCATGCAATTGTTGCTGTGTGTAGGGATGCAGGTCTCACACACACATCAAGAAGAGTGAAGATGTCTACCTACCTGTTAGGTGAGGGTGAACAGTGCAATGGCTGACATATACTCCTGGGTGGGAGGGAGTGGTCCATGCGGCTGGGGTATGGGCCAGGGGGGCATGGTGGGAGTTGTGGAACAAACCTCCCTCCCCAAACAAACCTCCTAGTGAAGATGGCTACCTACCTGTTAGGTGAGGGTGGACAGTGCAGTGGCTGACACATGCTCCAGGGTGGTTGAGGCCTCCATGCTGCTGGAGTGTGGGACAGGGGGCATGCTGGGAGTAGTGATACAGGCCTCCCACCCCCAAACAGTCCTCCAATACAAGATGGCTTCCTACCTGTTAGTTGAGGGAGAACAGTGCAATGGCTGACACATGCTCCTGGGTGGGTGAGGCCTCCATGCTGCTGGAGTGTGGGACAGGGGGCATGCTGGGAGTCGTGATACGGGCCTCCCACCCCCAAACAGTCCTCCAATACAAGATGGCTACCTACTTGTTAGGTGAGGGAGAACAGTGAAATGGCTGACACATGCTCCTGGGTGGGTGAGGCCTCCATGCTGCTGGAGTGTGGGACAGGGGGCATGCTGGGAGTAGTGATACAGGCCTCCCACCCCCAAACAATCCTCCAATAAAAGATGGCTACCTACCTGTTAGGTGAGGGAGGACAGTGCAATGGATGACACAGGCTCCTGGGTGGGTGAGGCCTCCATGCTGCTGGAGTGTGGGACAGAGAGCATGCTGGGAGTAGTGATACAGGCCTCCCACCCCCAAACAGTCCTCCAATACAACATGACTACCTACCTGTTAGGTGGGGGAGAACAGTGCAATGGCTGACACATGCTCCTGGGTGGGTGAGGCCTCCATGCTGCTGGAGTGTGGGACAGTGGGCATGCTGGGAGTAGTGATAAAGGCCTCCCACCCCCAAACAGTCCTCCAATACAAGATGGCTACCTACCAGTTAGGTGAGGGTGAACATTGCAATGGCTGACACATGCTCCTGGGTGGGAGGGAGTGCTCCGTGCGGCTGGGGTGTGGGCCAAGGGGCATGGTAGGAGTTGTGGAACAAACCTCCCTCCCCAAACAGACCTCCCAGTGAAGATGGCTTCCATTTTTTTAAATTTTTTTTTATTTTTTCTGGTCCTCATCTCACCTTACAAGCCTCTTGCGGGTCTTATGAAGCCGCCTTTGTTGTCTGTCTCCCCTACGGTTTACCGCACTCGCTTGGGTCGTCCGACCAGTCCCATTGTTTTGTAAGGGACCATGGTGTAATCATAAGACCAATGATGTTACAGTAATCTTAGGTTCTTGCCTCAGCTCACAAGGGGGTGCCAAATGTTCGAGATCTTATCCTCCACTCCATCATACTCCAGTCGTGCCATAGAGAATGCAGCTTTAAGCCAATCCTCCCTTTGCAGGGGTAGGGGGCCTTTCCACCTCTTACACACTTCCCTTCTTGCCAACAATATCAAGTTCAATAGTAAACCCTTATCTTTCTGCGAGAGGTTCTGACTGAGGCGACCATCATCTCCAAAGAATACCAGTTGCATATTTATCTCGATGTTGGTGTTAAATATGTCCAGTAGATTGTCACCCACCTCAGCCCAAAATATTGTGAGTATTGGTCACTCATAAAAAATATGTAGGTCATTGGCAAGAGGTCCTGCACATCTGGGGCATTTGGGAACAGGATAAGGAGCGAACTTTGCAATTTTTGCCGGGGTGTAATAAAGTCTATTAATAACAAAGAAGTTTTTTTTTTTTAGGCAGGCGGGTTTAACAGATCTGTACAAGGTCTTCAATGAGGATTCGTATAAAAGGTCTGCTGGTTGCCCGAGTGGGGTTCCCGTCCACACTGCAACAGGGGCAGGTGTCTCGTGGTCTTCGGCCTCCAGCAAACTGTTGTATCACATAGAGATTTCCTTATTCAAAGGGCATGTCCCTTGCAGCAAGGCCTCAATCTCCCTGTTTCCACTGATCTCCCGCTTTTCTGCCTCATACCATGATGTTAACTGTATGTACTTGAATCTCGAGAGCCCAGGGCCAATCTTGGCCCTCAGGTAATCCCAGGGATATATCCCCCCAGTGTCCAACAGTTCAGACCAAATTTTGACGCCAGCCCTCTTTATCGGCAGTGCCAAACCATCCTGCAAGCAATCCGGGGTTCCTGGAGCGTCCCATACAGGGGCATTATCAGAGTAGTATCCAATGCCCCAGCTACGCCTGAGCCTGCACCAAATCTCCAGAGATGCCCTTTAAACCTTCAGACGAACCCTCTTGAAGAACCTAGGAGATCCAAACGTATACAGGAATGCTTCACCATCTCCTCCCCCTTCTACCCACACCATTTCGCCTAGCAGCCTCCCCCAGGCTGATTCCCCTGGCTTTACTAACAGCATCCGTATGCTTTTAAACTGGAACGCTGCTGCATATAGCCTTACGTCTGAGAGCGCTAACCCCCCTTTTTTTAGTCTGCGTCTAAGTTTTTTCCACGCCAGTCAAACCCATTTGTTGCCCCAAATAAAACTGTTGATCTTACTCTGTACTTTAATCAAACTTTTACCCGGTCATGTTAGTGGAATTGAAGAGAAGAGGTATGACAGTTTAGGAAGGATGACCATCTTTACTAAGTTGGTTTTCCCGTATATGGTCAATGGGAGATTTCTCCATCTACTGAATAGGCTGTCGATTTCCTTTACCACCCTCTTTAGATTTAACTCAGGAATCTTTTCAATTGACTTCACTACATATATCCCCAGATATCTCATCTCTTCACTTTCTGTCCCTGACCACTCCAAATTCCAACACATCGCCTCCGTCTTGGTTCTATTAACAAGAAACCCAGAAAACAATCCAAACTCGCACATACGCTCTTCCACCTTTGTAATAGCTGTATCTGGGTCGCTTGTATACAGTATCAAGTCGTCAGCATACAGAGCTATTTTTGAGCCGTATTGTTCTGATCTAAATGGGTAAATTGACTCATCCAATCTAAGCATCTGGGCCAACGGTTCCACATATAAATTGAACAAAAGAGGTGAAATCGGACACCCCTGCCTCGTTCCTCTCTGAATATTAAAACTTGCAGTGAGGGACCCATTCAAAAGTATTCGGGCAGAGGCACCCTGATAACAATTCTGCAAGGTCTGTATAAAAATAGGACCAAAACCCATAACCTTCAGGACCTCCCATAGATATACCCAGCAAACTCTATCAAACTCCCTGGCCGCGTCCACAGCGACAACGGCCAAGGGTTCTGTCCTCTGGATAGCCAGGTCGATGTTACCTATAAGAAGCAGTATTTGTTCCTGGATATGTCTACCTGCGACAAACCCTTTCTGATCTGGATGTATTAACTTAGATATCAGCTTGGCCAATCTCCCTGCTAAAATGCCCATAAAGATCTTATAATCGGCATTCAGCAGGGAGATTGGGCGGTAAGAGTCTGCCTTTTTGGAATCCTTGCCTGGTTTCAGTATCAGAACTATTCTTGCCTCTTTCCAAGTGTTAGGGACCTTTCCAGCCAAACCATAGATTGAATTAAAGGTATCTTCCATTGGTTCTAGGAGCTCCTCTTTAAGATGTTTATATATTTCACTCGGGAGTGCATCTGATCCTGCAGCTTTTTTGTTCTTGGGTTTATTTATCTGAGCTACGATCTCCTCTGACGTAATGGGGGCATCTAAGTTGTTTTTGCTTTCTTCCGAGAGTACTGGGACTTGTTTATTGCTAAGAAATGACTGAATCAAACTTGGAGGGGGAGCCAAGTCTTCCCTGTACAGTTCTGAGAACATAGAGAGAAGACAGGTCTGTATATCTTCGGTCTTATTTGAAATTTCCCCGCTGGCGTTTATTTTAAGTTCTTTTATGTCATTCCTAGCTCGGTCGGTTCTGGCTTTCCATGCTAATAAAGCACCAGCCTTTTCTCCATATTCATAATTCTGTATCTTACTAGTATCCCACTGTGCCCTACATTTGGCTTCCAGTCTCCCTCTATATTCTGATCTAGCCTCTTCCAACTTCCCCAAGATTTGAGTGAGTTTCTCCCGGTCCCCATTACTAGCTCCGTGTCTTTCTCTCTCCAAGTCACTTATCCTCTCTTCGATACCCTTTAGTACCCCCGCTTCAATCTTGTTCTTATAACTGATGACTCAATGGAGTTTCCCCCTGAGCCAGGCTTTATAGGCGTCCCAGACTACATCGAGTGTTGTTGAGTCGGAGTTCAACATGAAGAACTCCAAGGTCGAGGCTTGTACTGCGGCAATCACATCGGAGTCTTGCAGCTTGGTCCTGTTAAGGGTCCACCTTAGCGACCGCCGCTGCACCTCCTTGATCTGATATGCAATATGTAAAGGTGCATGGTCAGACAAATGACTCAGGAGCACTGAAATCTCCCCTATGTTAGCTAATGAACCTCTATCTAAAAGAATATAGTCAATCCTGGAGGAATGACAGTACTTTTTGCTATAAAAGGTAAAACCGTTCTCGTTACCTTTTATTTCCCTCCATAGATCAACTATGTCCATATCGTGGATCATGTTAACTAATGCCCGATGTACCTTCACTGCACCTTTATAATGACTTAAATTAGACCTATCCTTAAGGGGGTCGATCAGGACATTAAAATCTCCCCCTATCACGTATGGCGGCTCCAGCATCAATACCGATTGTAATTTATGTATATAATCTGGATCGTCCAAATTTGGACCATAAAAAGAGGCACAGACCACATCACGATTTTCAAAGGCTAGTGTAACGATCAACCATCTACCAGAGGAGTCTGACTGTGCTTTTTTTATATCACAGGGCGTCCCTTTTCTAATTAATATGGCGACCCCTCTATTTTGGGCTGTTTCTTTTGAAGCACCAAAGCTCTTTACCCAAGTAACCTTTGAGAAGATTGCAATGCTTTCTTCATAGCTCAGATGTGTCTCCTGTAACAGACATATTTGTGCAGTTGACAATTCTAAATGTTTAAGAATAAGCCTCTGCCTCCGAGGGCATCTTAAGCCATTGACGTTCCACCGGATAAATATTTCACCACTATTCCTTGAAGTCACAGCTGCCATCGTCCTCTTTTCCTACCCGTGAGCATCGACCCTTTTTTGAGGCAAAACTTGACAGTTATACAAATGGTTTAGATGAGGTTGAATTTTTTTTTCCTTTTTTCCCACTGCTCCCCCACCACGTGCCCCTCCTCCTACCCAGCCCCCCCTAACCCCTAACCCGGTGCCCCCTCTGCCCATGAGGAACCCTCCCTACTAATAGGCGAAAGCCTATTTAGCCATCTTTCCCCTCCATGGAGCAACTGTATAATCACAGTTATTATTTATAAAAATTCCTGCTAGTTGCACATCATTTTAGTTAAAGACCCGCTTAATCTATCTAAGTCTATTTCACTCCCTGCCCCTCTTTTCTGTCTCTAATCTTGGCTATAAGAGCGTCAGCTTCCTCCCCTGACCTGATCTGGTGCATGTGGTTGTTCCACATTACTCTCAGCTGTGCCGGAAACTTCAACTGTGCCTTAGCTTCTAAGCTATTTAACTCCTCCAGTCTTTTCCCCAACTCCCACTGCCTTGCTGCAGTGATATGTGAAATGTCAGATCTTATATGGAAAGTAAAGGGGTTGGAACTGTTGAAGTGTATGGAGCCTACTTTTAATGCAGTAGAGAGAATCTGTTCTTTTATGGAGTATGTCAAAAAATTAACCAGAATTTGTCTGGGTTTCTGCTTTGTAAGATTTCTCTTGAAAGGGTCACGATGCACTCTCATTGGGAGTTGTGGAACAAACCTCCCTCCCCAAACAGACCTCCCAGTGAAGATGGCTTCCTACCTGTTAGGTGTGGGTGAACAGTGCAATGGCTGACACATGCTCCTGGGTGGGAGGGAGTGCTCCATGTGGCTGGGGTGTGGGCCAGGGGGCATGGTGGGAGTTGTGGAACAAACCTCCCTCCCCAAACAGACCTCCCAGTGAAGATGGCTACCTACCTGTTAGGTGAGGGAGAACAGTGCAATGGCTGACACATGCTCCTGGGTGGGTGAGGCCTCCATGCTGCTGGAGTGTGGGACAGGGGGCATGCTGGGAGTAGTGATACAGGCCTCCCACCCCCAAACAGTCCTCCAATACAAGATGGCTACCTACCGGTTAGGTAAAGGAGAACATTGCAATGGCTGACACATGCTCCTGGGTGGGAGGGAGTGCTCCATGCGGCTGGGGTGTGGGCCAGGGGGCATGGTGGTGATGGAGGGTCCCGTTCTACCATCTAAAATCACCAGAAAGGAGATTTCTAATGGCCATGATAAGATGAAGGTCTGATGTAGGCCCTGCGTGAGAGAAATCTGAAAATATGCTAATATGACTAACTTTCATCATGCACCATTAGTAAACAAAGGCCCAAGAGCCCACCATGCTTAGGCCTAAAACACACGTTTCTGTGCATTGAAATAAACGAGGTGAAATTAGGCCTTCAGAGATTAGTTAGTTTCACTGCCAGCTTCAAGACCAACACCCACACATACACAGAATGGTGCACGTTGATACAGCTTCCTGAAAACATTGCTAAATTAATATTTTGAAACATAGCTTGCACAAGTATAAGCAGCAACCTCTGGCAATAATCAGCACCTATCATAAGGTTTCGCACTTGCAGATATGTAGAAATGTACGTGACAAACTGTCCCCTTGTAGAAATGTACAAAATGTTCTCTTTTAGAAATGTACAAAATGTTCTCTTTTAGAAATGTACCAAATGTTCTCTTTTAGAAATGTACATAACAAAATGTTCTTTAAAGATGTCCTTCCGATGTCCTAGAACACATGTGTTTAGACCGCCTGCACTGAATGGGCGTAGGCCAGTGTCACCATAGAACCTTAGTTCCTCAATTTCAGGTATATCAGACCCAACCGTCAAATCTGAAGTCAGAACTTTCCTGCGGATGCCTGGCATTGAGCGTGGTTTGTTCTCCGGCTAGCCGAATATCTGACTTGGGACACCGATGCCTCTCTCAGGTTGTGGATCCCCCAGGGCAGATAACCCTTCTGTCTCTCTAGATCTCTGACCCTTTAGCTATCTCTCTTTATAGATAGCTCCCTGAATGGTAGACTTTTAGTCATTAGGTGACTGGTCTCATTCCTAGATACCACCAGACACTGAATTTAATAGCAATATGTTCTATTTTGAGCTAATTCTACTTGCGCCTTCTTTGCCTTGACCCCATAATTAAGGGTCCTGATAGAAATGTACAATCTGTGAGAGTAGATCTGTCCTAGATATGTTGCCCTTAGGCACTTATGTACTTAGTAGCGTAGGATCTTTGATCATCTGTGATCGTGTTCTTTTTAATACAATTTTATTCCAGTTTTGCCTAGCGATATTTTGAGGATTTGTCATCTATCAGTTACTCCAGACAGGGCGAAGTCTGGATCTTTTCTAGGAAATTGCAGTGTAGCCTGAACTGATATGCATTTTTTTTCTGCTTGTGAAATAAAAATAAAGTGCCACTCCAACATGAAATTCTGGTATCTTACATCTTTATTCCTCCCCTCACTCAGTGAAATGCTGTGTTGGTGATTTGTGATTTGTGTCCACACTCGAGGTGGTGACCACTGACCGAAAGGGTCAAGATTTACCCTTTCTCAGCTGGCGCCCAACGTCATCGTACCTGCTCCATTCTGCGGTGGAATTCGGTGGATTTCCACGAGCCCCCTTGGGGGTCCCGCCACAGCCTCTTGCATACCATTGGTGAGTCAAGGAACGTTTTATTTTTTTCCCTTGAGTTTCCGGTGCTGGCTA
Source organism: Lissotriton vulgaris (assembly GCF_964263255.1). Classification (NCBI taxonomy): domain Eukaryota; kingdom Metazoa; phylum Chordata; class Amphibia; order Caudata; family Salamandridae; genus Lissotriton; species Lissotriton vulgaris. The sequence continues at coordinate 450,515,744 of NC_141700.1, forward strand.
CTTGGCTGTGTGCGGTCCCCTTGTGGCTGGCTCTGGTTAGGACTCCTGAACCCCCCCCCGCAGCATTGTCTATGGTCACGATTCAAGAACCCTCTGTGTCTCTCAGTGATCAAATTGTCCAACTTTCGTGTCAAATACTCTACCTCTTATTTTTTCATACATATCGGTTCTTAACAGTTGCAGTTGTGGCTTGTGGTTTGTCTGTTTAAGGCCCTTCTCCCTGCCGGTTCAAGTCCGGAGGGAATGGTTTGTGGTGTGGTTTTTTTTGCTGTCAACTACCCCCAGGTTCATGATCCCTCTCGACAGTTCTAGTCTGTGAGCTGGGTGTGGTCCGGACCTTGCGGGTCCTGAATCGGGTTCAAGTCCCACCCTACCCCTTTTTTGTGGGTAGGTTTGCGATCCCTCTCCCAGTTCGAGTCTGGGGAGCTGGGTGTTCCCTGGGTTTATCCAGGGTCGGAGTTTCTCCACTAGAGGTCTTGTTGACACATGCTTATTGCCCTCTGTGCTCCTTGCCAGCACATTTTGAATACTGCATTGTACTTGCCAGCGCCTGTGAATTTTCTATTTCTCTTCTTTCCTTTGCAAAACGTCCTACACTTTTGTCTTTCTTTTTTCTTCTTCATGCAGTAATTAGTTGTCTTTATTTTTTCTTCTTCATACAGTAAATATTGTGCCCCTTCGTACTTCCTCCCCTGTTCTTATTCTTCATCTGATTCAGCATCCCCCCCCCTGCCTGACCGCCCTTCATTTCTCAGCTGTTCTCTGTCCTGCACTTCTCTTCAATGAGGGCTCCTCCTTCACTTTACTTTCCTCACGATCGCTTTATCCATGGTCTGGCTGTATTATTGTACATCTCCGTTCCACTTCTACATCCCTCCTGCCGCCTGCCTCTGACATCCTGCCCTTCTCGCACGTAGAAAGAGGAAATACTTTGTGCTATCTGTGCCTCGTACACTCCATCGCCAGCCCACTTCCTCCCCTGGCGCCGCAGCGCTGCCTTCGCTGCACAGCTCCCCCGAGCCCCCGCCCTTCCTTGAACTCTCACTCTGCACACTTTCTCAGACTTTCCATCTTTCTCCTCTTCCTTGCTCTACCTTCCTCCTTTCTTTCGTTGCCACTTCACACCTCTTCCCTCTCTCTATCCATTGGCACTTCCTTTCTCTGCCCCCCCTGTTCTTTCCCTACCTCATTGTACTATTATTACTCCACTGCCCCCTGCCCCTGCCTGTGATTACATTACTGCTGACATTACTTTACACTGTGTGTCTCGCTCTCCTGACATTTCATCTCTAGGTTGGTGACGTTCCATTTCTGGGTCTATATTCTTTACCAACTTCTGCCGTTTCCTTTCTAGATCGGACATTATTTCGCTCACAAACTCTGGCGTTCTTTCCAGTCCTTCTTTGTCAGCTCTGGCAGTAGTGACATCTCTGTTCTTGAATTAGTGAGATTTCATATCTAGATCGTTGATTTTTCATTAATGTGATCAGTATTTATTGTTCTGTCATTATGTTTGTGTTGATTATTTTATGTGTTGATTATTGATACTCTCCATTTCATGTTTTGTTCATTTGCCCTGCTCTATGTCAAATGTGCTTTTGGATCCATGTGCTTTGTGTAAGTAGCAGCTGTGCTTTGTGATTCCGCCAGGACTTCACACTTCCCTCCCCGGGGACCCACTGTTCACGCAGTTCTCTGAGTTACCTGCTCCCTGCCTTGTCCCTCACTTCGGTCTATCACACACCTCATAGGTAGCCCTTTCCTCGTCCCCCGCCCCTGCAGTGCCTTTCCTTTCTCAAGATAGCACGCTCATTTTTTTGCCAATCATTTGCTTCAGCAATTGATTTCCAAAAGGGGGGAAAGGTTATTCCTCCTCCCCTGCCTCCCTCTATCCCTCGCCTACACGCGGTATGCCTTACACCTCCTTATTTCCGTAATGTCCAGCAGACCCCCACATATTCTTTATTGCACTATTCAGTTCCTTCACGGCAGACCTGAAATAATTCACAATACCGCTACCAACTTATTCACTTCCCTTGACGACGAACTGGACAATTTTAGGAGTTAACCCTATGCCAGGCACCCAGGTTAACATCTCTACCCAATCTCTTGATAGCCTCCCAGACATATCTCTTACCCCACCATCTCCAGACACTACGGCCCCTCACCTGCTGTATACAGAAGAGGCCTCTGACTCTTCCACCCTGTCTGTCCCGCACTCTCTTCCCCTTGGATACCCAGGGTACCCAAATCACCCTGCGACCTCACCCATTCTCATCACTGATGACGAGTCTTCAGTAGATTCCATACAGTCAGGTGCTACATCTGAAATAGTGTACATCCCACCGCCAGAAGAGAAAGGCCCAGACTCACCCCCGCCATCCGTCTCCAACTCCTACTCCTATCACCCACAGTTTCAACAAGATACATCACCCCTTTTAAGAGCACTACTGTCCGATTACTGATAAAATCCTGTGGGCCCTGCGTTCGGCCAAACCTGCAGAGCCCATCTCACGGCTCCAACTTCATATAAGGGAATGAGTGATCATACCACTGATAATATCACAATATTCCTGATCAACAATAACGTTGTAGGCATTTCTGACGGCCACCCCTCTTGCTTCATCCACGTTACACCCCTCAGTAGCACTGCCCTACTCTCAATATTTCAGGCACTCAATATTGACTACGCCTACCCTCGCCAAGTCACCCTATCTCTCGCACCAGCATTTTCACGCCCCGCCGAGCCTACAGTAAAGGCTCTCTCGCACAAACATTTTCACGCCCCACCGACCCTATAGTAAAGGATCATAGCAGTTCACACTACACCTCTGCACCACCTGCTCGTCGCTCACAGGAAACAAGCCCCATGCAGGCTCTTCAGGCAGTATACGAGAAATGAATATTCTGCACTTCTGTACATAAAACACCAGAGTGGATCTGCATACGGATCCGCCTACTATCCCCAGGCCTAGAACTACCCACCGTATTCACGTCCTCCTGGCCACGGAACCCACTGCAAAGCAAAATTTGCAACGCCTTTGCCCGTCACAATCTTGAATTCCCTGACTTCTCCCCAGAAGGAAAATACAGGGGACCTGACGAACTAGATTTAAGTATCATACTCTACCATATTGTCTGTAATGAAGTAGGAGAGGAACTTATCAGAGATCTGCATCCTGACGACTATAGCCCTGTAGAAACTTCGCACTCCACAGACCCCAACCCTCACAACAACTAGGTGAAAAACTCCCAGGCAGGGTTTGTTTGTCCCTCCATGCAAACATCAGACCTTACCCCACACAGTTTTGCCCAGCTACCGCATATGCATTAAGTAACCGTATGAATAGGATACTGAATTCCACGGTGTATAAGACACCTGCTGGCTATCATATATATTTTATTTTGCGCCTTGCAAGTTGGGAGGAACCAACAATCCTGTCAAGCTTCTTCCCCAGACACCCACTCCAGTCCCAAATAGCAAGCACCTGCTTTGGCGGCCCACTCCAGTTCCCTGGCTGCACCCCCACACAAAATATTGAGTTGCAAAAGGGTGTTTACGACCGGGTCCTAGCGGGTGTAGCAGAGGAACTTGTGCCTGATCTTTAGAGAAGCATAGCCAACACCCCGCATTAAAGGCTCTGCCTTGCGGGCACACAAATATCTCATCATGGCCACACCACTCCAACATGTCCTGAAAATGTTTAGTGGACAGGAACAACACATACTCAAACACTGTAGGGAGCTTCACAAGTTAACAAGGAATATGGATTATCCTTGGCCCTCCGAAGGAGGTTTTCACGTAAATATTCTTGAACACGCCACCAGGTTCCTAAACACCAAATATTCCAGCACCAAATTACTGAAAAGGAAAGACTCCTTAGCTCTCTGGCGTATCTTTAAAGAGAACACTCAAAAGCACCCTGCCACCCTGCCCACTGCCCCTTCGGCGCCCCCACCATACCAGGCCTCTGGCATGTACCCCGCAATAGCATCCGCTGAAAATAAAGAACTAGACCTACAGAGTACAACCAATAACTTACCAACTGTCGGATACGGTCAACTCCCAAGTGACCTCTTTTCAAAACCCGAACACCCGCAACCTGTTGGGGAAGGTAGTACCGCCCCATCGCCGCCACCTGGCACCAGCAGTGGCCCACTGCCACCCGTCACAGTGCCAACTGCCACGCCCGTCACAGTGCCAGCCACCATACCCGTCACAATGCAAGCCCCAGTCAGTCCCCTCCATGTAACTCCTGTTGCCGGTGGCAGCCCAACACTACACGTCACGGTGACAGGGTTTCCCGGACAAATAAATGCGCAGTTTTCACTACAACTAAACCCCACGTCCATTGCAGTCCTACCTGGTGAGGAGGACGAGGAAAATGCAGACAACGTGTCCCTAGCACCATCAAATAATTCACACACGTCATCTCACCTCTTTGCTGTCTACCCCTTCACAGACGATCTGGCCGGATGGACAGAATCCTTGGCCCCGCAGATGATCCCCTGGCCAAGAGAAGGGTCGTTCGAACCTCAGCATATGGCCACAGCAGTAGAATGTACCCTGCAGGGTGTAGGGGATGAAGATTGGGATTATGATTACATGCGAGCCAGTCTCAAAATTTGGCAGAAATATGCAATACGATATGACATCACAAGACCAAAGCATCAAGGTGTAGGAATTACCCACCAGATGCCGCTATTATACAAAACAGTAAAGGACCCCCCTATATATAACTGCTGGTCTTATGCAGAGAAGGAAGCCATTAAAAAGAACCTTCCGCCCCTCACGGAGGGTGTCATCAAATGGATAGTGGCCCTAGTAAAAAATACTACAGGGCCCAAACCAGGGGTTGGGGACATGAACAGTTTGCTTATCTCCCTCATGGGAGGGGAAGCAGAAGAAATGTTCACAAATATCAGTAGAGGGTTAATAACAATGAACGACACCACATACGATGGAGAACCATTTGATAAAATAAGGGCGGCAGTCTGGACTAAATTGCGATTAAAATACCCTGACGTTCCAGACATTGGGTCTCATGTCTCTGACCATGCAAACAAATGAGGACCCTATTAACTTCATTTCTAGAATGAAAGAAAAATGGCACCAGGAGTTAGGTGACTCCTGGAATACAACTGGAGGGAACAGCAGGCTCTTTTACCACATGGTGAAGAGAGGACTGCCAGAAGACGTGCAGGAAAAATTAGATGGGGTAGTAGCCATGGAAGCAAAACCATGGCCTGAAATACAGGACCACATCATACATTTCTGCAAAAAGAAAATAGAACAGGAAACAAAGTAGGCAGCTAGCTATTGAAAATGCAGCTGCAAAACTAGTACAGCAGAAGCTTAATAAGAAAAAGGATACAGTGGACAATCTCATGGTAGCTGCACACCTGTCAGCCAAATGACGGCAGTCACCACCTTCCCACAGGCCGCTCAAAACACACTTGCCACCAATACCCAGTCTGCCCCACAAATGCAGCAGCCTGCCGTACAATATGCGCAGGCACAGATGCCACAAACACAGCCAGCCATACAGTATGTGCAGGCCCCACCACAACAGGCAGTACAGTATGTGCAAGCCCAACAGCAGTCCGCAGTACAGTACATCCAACAGCAGCCCCCGGTGCAGTACTTATCACCACAACCTGCCTACAGTAATGACAAACACCAGTATTACAACAACAATAGAAACACCGGGATGCAGGGAAGGGGCATGGGACAGCAAAGAGCCCAGCAACAGCCAGGCCAGCGTACTTGCTTCTATTGTCACAAGGTGGGCCACATGCAAAGAGATTGTCGTTCTAGACTTCGGGACCAAGGTCAACAAATTATGGGTCCCGCCCAACAAGCACCCCCGCAGTTCCAACCGCAACAACAAATGTATGCACAGCCACCCCAGATGTTGTATGCGTATGCCCAACAAGCACCACAGCAGAACATGCAACAAGCACAGCTCCAGACACCCGTAATGGCCCAAGCTCAACAGCCGTCCCCACTGATGCAAGTTCCCTTGCAACCGCAGCCTCAGACGTCCTCATACCAAGTGATGCTCCAAGCCCAAACTGCCCCACACAAAGGTGGTGTGGTAGTCACCTCCAATAATCCATTTGCACAAGGCACCATCCAGCAATACCAGGCTGGAGGATACTCGTGCTAGGACAGCCCACAGACAACTCTTGTGTGCCCAGTTTTATCATGCATCATGAGCGGTGAAGATGACCCCACCGTCCTGGTCACGATAAATAACAAAACATATAGCTTCCTCATTGACACAGGCGCCACGTACTCCTGCATTACAGGCAGACATCTGCCTATTTCTGATCAAGTAGCGGACACACAGGGATTCTCTGGGGCAATAGCAAGGGTCCCATTAACCAAGCCAGTACCCCTGCAAATAGGAGACCGGGTGCTGGAGCAACCACTGCTTTGTTCACCGCATTCTCCAGTCAACCTTTTAGGGAGAGACCTCATGGCAAAATTGAACATGACAATTCACTTCCATGAGAACGGAACAATGGTGTGTTCTATACCAGGCACACCACTAGCGAGGATGATGGCACTAACGGTTGACTCTTCCTTGAAGGATCAAGTAAGGGCCCCCCCTGTGGATGAGCAAGCGTTCTGCGCTGCGGTACACATCATTGTAGCGAACACACCAGAACTGCACAACCGCACTGTCCAACTCCCAAAAGAGTTCCTCTTCCGCCCACAGTCCCAGCACTACCAAATATCGGACAAGACAATGATCCTAGGCATTCACACTCTGCACATTACACCTACATACAGGGCACTCATAGCAGGAGACGACAATATGCGCTCCTGGGCCTGTTTAATTTTCATCGAGCCGGGACATCAAGTGAGAAACATTTCAGACAAACAGCTCTTTGGGGATCCTGATGCATATCCCATAACAGAGATCGTCTATCAGTATGAGGTACCCCTCTCAGTGACAGTGGAAAAGAGAACACCCACTGCCCCACAAAAATATGATTCAGTATGTGAAGCAGACTTGGCTCAAGTCCCGCCACACCTGTGGACCACCGGTCCCAATGATGTAGGCCTCATTCGTTCTGCCACCCCATTTTAAATAACACTGAAAGAAGGTGCAATTCTACCCAGAATTAAACAGTACCCGTTATCTAAGGAAGCAGAGGAAGGCATTGCCCCTACCATACAAGGCCTGCTGGATCAGGGGGTCATATACCCATGCGTATCTCCCTGTAACACATGCCTTTTTCCTATTCGTAAGTGCAAGACCAACCAATGGCGTTTGATTCATGACCTGCGTCCCATTAATAACATAGTGGTACCAGAGTTTCCCATCGTCCCAGACCCTTCTGTCATCCTCACCAATGTTCCCCCGAATGCACAATACGTTTCCGTGATCGACCTGAAAAATGCGTTTTTTAGCGTCCCCCTTCACCCAGACAGCAAGTACCTATTGGCTTTCTCGTTCAAAGGGGTACAAATGTAATATACAAGATTAGCCCAAGGGTACTGTGAGTCCCCTAGCGTCTTCAACAGAATGGTCAAAGAAGACCTATCGAATTTTTAATGTGACAGCACTTTGCTGCAATATGTTGACGACATTTTGCTCTGCAGCACCACCGAACAAGAATGTAGAAAAGATACCATTTCCCTGCTCACTACGTTAGCTCACAAAGGTTACAAAGTGGATAAAAAGAAACTTCAGTACTGCCAGACAGAGGTACAATATCTAGGCCAGTTAATATCAGCATCAGGGAGACTGGTCACGCCAGACAGAGTTGAAGCCATCAAAGGGACACCAGAGCCCCAAACTGTCAAAGACATGCAGAAGTTCCTAGGATTAGTGAACTATGTCCGCCAGTGGGTCTTTGACTTTTCCACAATAACTGCCCCTTTGTTGAAAGCAGTTAAAGCAGCCAAAGACAGACACAACAGAATAGACTGGACACCCGAAATGACTGACTCCTTCCAGCAGTTAAAAGATGAAATAACAAACGCACCAGTGTTAGGCACGCCTGACTACACCAAGGAATTTTTCCTATTCACTCACTGCAATGGTCAAGTCATGACTGCTGTACTTACTCAGAAATACCCCATGGGTCAAAAACCAATCGCGTATTTCAGCGGCATGCTGGACTCTGTCATGAGGTGTCATTACCCCTGTGAACAGGCTCTTGCCGCCGCTGCCTTTGCGGTAGACAAATGCACTCCCATCGTCATGGGATCCCCTCTGACACTGTACACTGAGCACGCTGTCTTTGCCATAATTCAGAAAGCTAAGACAACATTGACAACACAAAGAGTGTCAGGTTATGAAGTCATACTGTCATTACCCTCCCTGAAGATTGTCAAATGTCACACAGTCAACCCAGCCACATTTTTTGCCCATCCTATTGCAGCCTCAGACGACAACACCCATGACTGTGCCACATACTCCCCAGACGAGTCAGGAGCAGCGAAAGAGGACCCCCTGCCAGACAGCACTGTATACTTTGCTGATGGGTCCTCCACAATAGACCAAGAGACAGGGATCAGATACACAGGAGCCGCAGTGGTTAGGGCTCAGCAGCATGAGTCCTCTGACTCCCTAGACATTGTACAACAAATGACATTGCCCTCACACTACTCAGCCCAAGCCGCTGAACTAGTTGCACTAATTGCCGCTTTAAACAACGGGGCTGGTGACCACATCACAGTATACTCAGACTCTGCATATGTCACAACAACAACACACTCGAGCATCTTGTGCTGGAAACGGCGCGGATTTCTCAAATCAGATAGAACACCAGTATGTCACAAACAGTTGTTGGAAGAATTAATAGAAGCCCTGACACTTCCAACAGAAGTAGCCGCTGTCAAATGTGCGGCTCACACAAATGGACAAGATTTCGTGTCCAGAGGTAATGCTCTGGCAGATTGGGCAGCAAAAGCTGCAGCCAGGTACTCCCCACCCAGGCCTGCCACAGATACTCACCAAATTCCCATTCCTGCCACAGATCCTCACCATACACCTATCCTACTTGCCCAGGCAGCAGCTCCAGCACAGCAGACAAAGACGCATGAACATAGTGTAGCTCCAATGCAACACACAGACATGACTCCAGAAAAAGATGATGACAATACTCCCTGCCCTATTGACAACACGCTACAATATGACCTCATGGCCCAACTTCACCTCAGAGAAATACAAGAAAGTGCACCACAACAAGAGAAAGAGCTATGGAAGAAGAGGGGAGTACAGCAGGACACTGCTGATTTCATTTACAGACAGACCATGACTGGAAAACCCGTCATGCCGCAGGCCTTACTTCAGGTGGCACTGGATCACCTTCACCTTCCCGCACATGTCTCCCGAGATAACATGTCCACCACATTACAAGCAGACTGGTTCATTCCCAATGCTTATGAACTAATACAGCTCTTTGTTAATAAATGCCTCATCTGCCAACAGTATTCCCCAAACCCAACTCTCAAAACAGTTGCCTCTGCTATTCCTAAACCTTCTGGCCCATTCAAAGAACTCCACCTTGACTATGTCGACATGATTGATCGGTGCCAAAATTACCGATATCTCATCGTGGTAGTATGCCCCTTCTCACGTTGGATCGAAGCTGGACCATGCGTCCACTGCGATGCCAAAACAGCAACCACATTCCTGCTCCGTGACGTCATCTCCCACTTTGGAATTCCTTCCGCCATTAGAACAGACAACTGAAGTCATTTTTCAAACGCCATCTTCTCCTCTCTCACCACAATGCTAGGCATCAGACACAAGCTGACATCCGCTTACCACCCCCAAAGCAATGGCATTTGTGAGCGCCTCAACGGCCTGCTCAAAAACAAAATAAGCAAAATTAGCGCCACCATGACAGTCAGACTGCGTGACGAAACCCGACACACTTTGGCACCTATGCACCCGCTTCCTGTGGGTGAGGTACCTCGTGAACGCCGGTGCTCCTGCATTGGTACACACCTCTAGTGTCTAAGTCTAAAGTTTGGTAATTCTAGTCCAGTCGGAAGACTCCTTTAACAGTAACTTTGTAACTTTTAGGCACCATTGACTTTGCATTGGTGCATGTGTGTGCTTTCAGCGCTGCACCCGATTCCCGTGGGCTTTTCCCGACTTCAGCATTGCTAGTCCCGATTGGTCCCAGTGATTCCCCAGGCCCTAGGCCTGACCACTGTTCGATTAGTGATACTTATACCACTTTTTTAATATATGGTTTGCGTGGCCCTCCGGCCTCATCCATAATTGTGCAACTTTTATATGTTTAACTGTGCTTTTGTTTAAACGCTTGTGCCTCTGCACTCATAAAAAGTACAGAGGACTATTCTAGTAATAAATACATATATTGTTATAATATATAACTTGTGTGGTGTCCTTTCATTTGATATTACAGGATTGTGATTGGTAAAACAGCTGGTTTCACATGCCTTCTTGAGTTAAGCCTTTAAGGCTGCTTAGTCCATGCTACCCTTAGGATAGCTTGTCTATAAGGTTGACTTACAATCATCACCATAAAGGATTGTTTGGACTGATACAAGGTGCCCCCAGAACTGGAGACATCATATATCAGGCCAACTTCTCACAAGTGTGAATTAGGAGCATGCTTGGAGTGGTAGTGGAGGCCTCCCTCCCCCAAACAGGCCTCACAGTGAAGATGGCTGGCTACCTGTTAGGTGAGGGTGAACAGTGCAATGGTGTTTGGGTCAGGATGCAGTATGGCAAGCACCTTCTCCTCCCATGGTGTGAATGTTTTCGGTGGGATGGGAGGGCCACTGCCAGTCATGTTCACCAGCTCCCAGTTCTTGCTCCTCTTCTCCTTGACAACCCTCTTGAGATCATGCCACCGCTTCATGATCTCCTTCTTGGATCTTGGGGTGGTCCCTACTGCATTGACCCTTTGTACTATCCTTTCCCACATTTGTGTCCTTGTGGCAAATGGGGTCTGTTGGACCAGGCTACCAAACAGTTGTGGCTCTACTCTGACAATCTCATTGACCACGACTGTCAACTCACCCTCTGTGAATTTGGGCATCTTCTGTGAGGTCATGGTGTGAGGTGGTTGAAGTGTTTGTGGGTGTGTTGTTCGTGTGTGATGTGCGTTGTGTGCTGGGGGATTGTTTGTGCTGGTGTGATGGTGGTAGTGATGGTGGTGGTGGTTGTGTATGTGTGCTGTGCTCTTTTGCCTTTCCTGTCAGATGTGGTGTATGGCCTTCTCTTCTGGAGTGTTGCAAAGGATTTTGGTCAGTGAAGGGGCTGGTTTTACACTCAGCTATGTGGGTGTGTCCAAGTAGAATTTGGCTGTCAGGTGTGTTGTGGGAGTTGTCCTGTGCTTTTATTTTTGGTTTTGCATTTATTTAATTCATTTGTATGTTTTTTATGTATTTGGGGGGCATGGCTACTTTGATTTGTGCAATATTTGGCATCACTGAGGTGTTTTTGCATCTTCCGACATTTTTTTCATGTACCTTCCGCTGCGGTGGCTATGCTGCAGTGCTTCCACTATCTCTCCCATTCACTCCTGTGTGCGACCGCGGCGGTCGCAAACAGCGGTTCCGACCGCGGGACCCTCTGGGATATCCTCATTTCCCATGCGGTGTCTCCACTTTCCTTGCGGCGGGTTGTTGCTTTTCCGCTGCTTTTCCGACCGCCGCAGTCGTTTTTTTGCCGTCACCGCCTGCGTCGGGCGGTTTTGGTAGGCCCTCTACCGCCGTGGTAGGTCTTTTGTGGTGGTTGATCCTAATTTGGCAGCCGGGTTATCCGCGGTCCGGGCGGGCGGTTGTTTCCCGCCTCCATGGCGGTCGGGGTGATTTTTCGCCTGCTATCTAATGGGGCCCTTAGTGTTCAGTTCCCTCAGGAGATTCGATGTAAACACTTTTCCTGGTTGAAAACCAGCAGCAAGGCTGACCGTGGGCGCATATCGGACGCGGACGGATGCGGACGGGCGCAGACGGGCTTGCCTTCCCCTGCACGTTGGTGCCATTACCTCCGTTTATAGAGTGGTGCGGGCAATCTTGAGAGGAGACTAGACCATCTCCTTCCCAAGATGGTGCCTGTTACTGTCCAAACTGAGTGGAGGGAGTGCCGATGCTACATTTCCCCCTCACTTCTATCAACCAAAGCTGTGGTGGACCGGGGAACAGATGCAGGGAGCACAAAGTTAATATAAAGGTGAGAATTCAAATTACCCTCTATGTCTCCCTTCCCTCAATATGACAGGATTCAAATTCGGGCAGGTTTTACAAAGCACAGAGCTCTAAGAAATTTTAAAAAACATACGGCGCAGTGCACAGAGCAATCTAAATAGTGAATTTTAAAACCGAATAGTAAGAGCAGCAAATCTGGCTTCTAAAAACAGCCATCGACGTTATCAGATGCGCGTCGACGCCATTACCTTCGTTTATCGAGTGGTCCGGGTGATCTTGAGAGGAGACTAGACCGTCTCCTTCGCAAGATGGCACCCGTTACTGTCCAAACGGAGTGGGGGGAAATGTAGCATCTAAAAGAGACATGTAAGTGATAGATTCCTTACCTTAGAATATCCTCAGGCGTCAGACTGGATCCGGAAAGTTTTGCTAGCAGTACCCCTGTGCGTCAGTAGGTGGCGTCCTACGGCTCCGCGTCCGTTGCTGGTGTCGTAAGCGGCGAGATGACGTCACAGAGACTACTTAGGCGCCACCCATGTGCGCTGACGTCAGTTCTTTCTTTTTCCGCGCCAGCAAGTGCAGATCCGGATAGAGCACATACCTTAGTCACTTTTTAGGTTTTGACTAGCGATGCATGCGTACGAAGTACGCATGCGCTAGGAAAAAATCTTATGCTCTGTGTGTGGAGTCGGGTCTACGCCCCCTCCTCCCATTGGCTAGCTCCATAAATGGAGGCTAACCATTGGGAATTGGCTCTGTCCGTCAATGCCGGACCAGATTCGGGGGCGTTCCCGAGAATTTTTGGCTTTTGGCGACGTCACGCGACGTCAGCCAAAAGCCGGGAACGCCCCCGAATCTGGTCCGGCCGGGCCGCAAGCAAGCCAGAAGTCCTGCCGCCGCTCTTTCTATGCCAGGGGAAAAGTGCCCGGGAGAAAGGAGTGCGGCCGCCAGCGAGGCCCTGGTGCAGGAGAACCCCGCCCGTGGCACCCGAGAAGAGAGCCCAGGCCCCGGCAGAGGAAGGACACCGCAAGCGCCCCCGCCGCCTCCTGGGAGCAGTCCGGTGAGTTTTAAAGTTCTCCGTGTCCCTCCTCCCGCCGTCCCCCCTCCCGCTCTCCCCCCTCCCGCTCTCCGTGTGGTCTTGTCTTCCTCCCGGAGCCTGGTAATGAAAGCCTAAGCAGTCCAGTGAGTTTTAAAGTTCTCCGTGTCCCTCCTCCCGCTGTCCCCCCTCCCGCTCTCCCCCCTCGTGGTCGCACTTTGATTCCAGCAATGTAAATAGGGGGCTTGGCTGAGGACTATCCAAGGGGGCCTTATGGGCAGTAATTTAGATTGGTGCAGTTTGGATTAGACGAGTGCCTGGTCTGCGGCTGAATTGAAAGTATCTCAAATGAGAGGGGTATGGATGACAGGGGTATGGCTGAGAATGTAGCAGCGATTCAAAGGAGATGTTTGTAATTTAATTAAGTCCTGGTTACAGGAGAAGGATAAATGCGATTGTGGTTTAGCTGAGAGTGCTTTACATGAGTGTGACTTGGCCGAGAGTGGCTTCGATGAGTGCGGTTTGGGTTAGATGAGCAGTGGTTCGGAGGAACGGGATTGAGGTGTGACTGAGAGTTGTTTACATGAGTGCTGTTTAGTTACACGCAACCTCCGATCTTCACCCCCGCCACGGCGCCTCAGATGTGGTGCTGACATCACATTCCTCCAAGCGCATTCCTGGCCCGTGCCTCCGGGGCACTGTTTTGGAGTTGAGCTCTGGCCCAGTTAGATTTCTGTAATTGGCAGGGCTCGCCGGAGAATAGGAACAGAGAAGTCTTTAAATCAACACCACATTTCGGAATACTACTCCCTCTGTCCTCCTCCTCCGGCGCTGGCTTCAGCTCTGCCCCGGGCCGCAGGGATGGGGGCTGTGGGACCCCGGCACTCCCCCGTCTGAGAGCAGCTCTCCGAGTCTCTCTGCCTCTCTGATACACACGCCGTGCTCTCTCTTCTCTGTCTGCCTCGGTGTTTCTCTGTGGCTCACTCGTCCCCTCGCACTCTCTTAGTCTTAACCCTTCCCTCACCCTGTCTCTCTGTGGCCGCCCCTCTCCGCTCCTCTCCTTCGCCAAGGCCCTCCCGCTCCTCTTTTTTAATACTTTTCTTATCTGTCTCTTTCTCCCCTCGGTGCCCCTCTCTCTCTTTCCCCGCCCTCCGCCACTCCCTCTCTGCCCACACCTCTCACCCATGCGCTGTCGTTTTCCTTCTCTTCTTGTTGCTCGCTCTCCCTTCTTGCTCGCTGCCGCCTGTCTGCCCCTTCCTCACTGTCAGTCCTGGCGCTTGGCACACTCTCCCCTCCTTCGCCCCAACCGACCTCCTTCTCACTGTCCCTCACTCTCTTCCTAGTTCTCGGTGCTTGCCCCTCACACTGTGCCCTGCTGCCCGAGCACCGCAGGGGGCACAGACAGGCACGGCATGGGGGAATGACCGGATACTGCACGGGGCACGAACTGTCAGCATGGGGGCACGGACTGGCACAATACGGGGGCACAGACTGGCACCGCAGGGGGCACAGACCGGTACAGCGTAGGGGCACGGACCGGTACAGCATGGGGGCAAGCAGGGGGCACGGACAGGCACAGCAAGGGGCATGACCGGATACTGCATGGGGCACAAACCGGTACAGCATGGGAGCACAGACAGGCACAGCATGGGGGCATGGCCGGATACTGCGCGGGGCACTGACTGACACAGCATTCGGCCACGCACTGGCACAACACGGGACACGCACAGCATGGGGGCACAGACTGGCACAGCATGGGGCATGGCCAGGTACGGCACGGAGGCACGGACTGGCAGAGCATGGGGTATAGAAAGACAGTGCACAGGGGCGTAGGCAGGTGCTGGATGGATTCATTATCAGGCAGTGCACAGTGGCATGTAAAGGCAGGGTACAGGGGGATAGACAGGCACTGCATTGATACATGTCAGGCACTGCATTGGCATGGAAAGGCAGTGCACAGGGCCATGAGGAGGCACTGCAATGATACATTGTCAGGCAGAGCACAATAGCATGCGAAGGTAGTGCACAGGGGTGTGGGCAGGCAATGCATTGATACATTGTAAAGCTGTACACAATGGCATGTAAGGTCAGGGGCTAGACAGGCCCTGCATGTGCACAGCAACGTGGGCAGGCACTGCATTGAATCATCGTCAGTGCACAGGGCGTGAGCAGGCGCTGCATCGATACATTGCACACTAGAGTATTAAAGGGCTGCTGAGACCCAGAGATGCTGTTGTGACCAGGTTATGAAGGCACCTAGACGGCCAGAGTCAAACAAGCAGACCGTGGGCACCCAAAAAATGTCATTGCAATAGAAAACTCGATCATAAATTGCTCTTACAAAGTGGAAAATCTGCCAGAATGGCGCATTTACCACCGCAGGAAAGGAGCATTGCGAGGGCCGTCCGTGCAACATGCAGTGAGAAAATACAAGCTCAGGAGTGTGTGAGTTTTTGCAAACATTTTCCAAACTGTTTGACCATCCTAGAAGTGGGCGAATGGATGAGTGGGCAGATGGATGAGTGGGCGGATGGATGAGTGGGCGGATGGATGAGTGGGCGGATGGATGAGTGGCCGGATGGATGAGTGGCCGGATGGATGAGTGGCCGGATGGATGAGTGGCCGGATGGATGAGTAGGTGGAAGGATGAACGGATGGATGAGTGGGTGGATGGATGGATGAGTAGGTGGATGGATGAGTAGGTGGATGGATGAGTAGGTGGATGGATGAGTAGGTGGAAGGATGAGTGGATAGATGAGTAGGTGGAAGGATGAGTGGATGGATGAGTAGGTGGAAGGATGAGCAGATGGATGAGTGAGAGGATGGATGAGCGGGTGGAAGGATGAGCAGATTGATGAGTGGGCGGATGGATGTGTGAGCGGATGGATGAATAGGTGGAAGGATGAGTGGATGGATGAGTAGGTGGGCAGCTGGAGGGAGGGACGAGGGAGCGGATGTATGATGAGGTCGGCGGGTGCCTGCTTTGATAGATGAGCGGGTACCGGAATGGACAAGTGGGCAGCTGGGTGGGTGAATGAAGAGATTGGCAAGCGCATGCGTAGATAGATGAGCGGGTGAATCAGTGGCTGGGTGTTCAGATGGGTTAGATGAGTGGTTGAATTTGCTATTGTAAATGACAATGCCATTTATGTTAAAAAAACATAAATAAAAATAATGTCAAGAGCAATGCCAATAGCTCTAACTTTAACAAAGGCAAAACCATTGCATTGTAAATGCTTGTTGACTACTCTTTTGAGACTTTTGTCTCCCCCCTTTTTTGTCCTGGTGCACGTAGTGATACCTGGCTTTAAGTCCTGTGGGGCCTGCCATCGCAATATGTCGGTGGCGGACCCCCATGATGTTTGCCTCAATTGCCTGGACACCAACCACGACTGCCGGGACTGTCGTGCTATGGCCCCAAAGGCCTTGAAGGAGCGGTGCAGGAAACTGCTGGTGGCTCGGCATTCATTCCAACTCCGCTTCAGGTCCAGGGACCTTTCCCAGGACCGCTCGCGGGGCCGTAGTCGTCGCTCCTCGGGCTCCCAGTTTTAGTCCTTGGATTCTGGTAAGTGACGACATAAAAAGATGAAGAAGTGTGTTCGCTCTCCGACGTCCCCCGTCGGTCCTTGGATGCGAACGAGGGGGACAGGGCCTTTGTCCCTGCAGCTCCTTTGGAGCCTGGGAGTCCTGCGGCCTACCCCCCTTACCCGTGTCCGTCGGCAACTCCCGAACAGGTGCAAGAGTTTCTTGCCACCAAGGACCACCTTTTTAGGTCTCGGGCTCCCACGGCGCGCCTTCGGACCCGTGGTCCCGCGTCCAGATCCTGTTGGCCCGTCGGCGCCGCCGGCGGATCCAGCTTCGGCGCCACAAGATCCTACATCATTGGCCCTGGCACCACAAGGTCTCTGCCACCAGCGCCGCAGTGGGTGCCTTTCGTTCTGCCCTTGCCCCGGTTCCAGGACCATTTTGTTCCTACCTGGGATCCACATTGGTGCCGGCCCGACCCCGGCCAGCGCCATTTACAGCGCCGTTTCTGACACCGTTTGTCACGTGGTTTGCTCCTCTGGCAACGGAGGTGGAGGATGATGGGGAAGGGTCCAAGGACCCTTTTGTACTCAGTGTGACTCTTAGCAGGACTGGGTGGACTATCTGGAGGACGCAGGTGACCTCGATGTCTCTTCTGACCCAGGGTTTGCCTCTCCTCAACCTACGATTGAGGAGGGGGCTTTCTACACAATGGTGCTCCGTCGGGCTGCTGACGTTCTCAAGCTTGACCTTCCTACGGTGGCCCTCAAAACTAACCTCCTCACCGAGGTGCGCCAGTCAGCGTCTACTTCGTTGGAGCCGTTGCTTCCCTTCAAAGATGCCCTCACCGACATCCTGTTGGGCACTTGGTCGCGGCCAGCCAAGGGGGCACCTGTGGATAAGAATGTCGCCAGGCGTCACCGTCCAGCGCCTGGTGACCCCACCTTTCTCACCACTCATCCAACACCTGAGAGTCTGGTCATCCAAGCCTCGACGTGGCAGAGTCTTTTCCCACGGCTCCGACAGATAAGGACTCTAAGAAGCTGGAACAGTTCGGTAAGCGGTTGTTCTCTTCAGCCTGATTGGGGCTGCGGTTGGTGAACACTGCCTGCTTATTAGCCCGCTATTCCCACGCAGTGTGCGATACCATTGCTCAGGTGTTGCCTCAGTGGCCTGAGGAGGTTCAGGCTGTTATTTCCTAAGCAGTTGCTGAGGGTAAGGATGCAGCTATGTTCGCCATTCGGTATGGTTTGGAAACCACTGACTCGTTGGGCAGGGCAATTTCTACGATTGTGGTGCTGCGTCGCAATGTCTGGCTGTGTTCTACTAGGTTCTTGCCCGATGTCCGTAGCTCGCTCATGGACATGCCCTTTGATGACACTCGCCTATTTGGCGATAAGGCCTACAGTCACTGCAGCGTTTTAAAGACTTGCCGGCCATGGCCAAGTCCTTGGGTCTTTCTGCAAAGAGCCTAGCCACTCCTGGTTTTCGTTCCTTTCGTGGCCACGGCAGGGGCGCCCAGGAACGTTCCTTCAGAAGCCTGTGCAGGACCAGCCTCAGCGTGGACCCGGATGTGGCTTCCCCAAAGGCGGGTCTGGGAACCAGTGTGGGGGTCAGTCCACTTCTGCCCCGGCTGCTTCTACCTCCAAACCTTCCTAATCCAAGCTTTGTGGAGCACCACTCGCCGGTGGGTGGCAGGATCCACCACCACCTCCCCCACTGGAGCGGTATCACATCGGACAAGTGGGTGTTGCAGATCATCCACGGGGGTTACTCCCTTCCTTTCAGTCCTTCCCTCCAGCCATGCCGCCTCGGTGCCACTGAATGTTGGGGGATCACTTGGTGCTTCTCCGGCAGGAAGTCACGGCCCTCTTGGCCAAGGGGGCCATCAAGTGCATTCCCGGGCCGGAAGTAGGGAGTGGTTATTATTCTTACTACCTTCTGGTCCCCAAGAAGGACAAGGGGGGCCAGCGCCCCATCTTGGACCTTCCGAATGTCAACAGCTTCCTCCGGAAGGAAAAATTCAAAATGCTGACTCTGGCTCAGGTCCTGGCTGCCCTCGACCCTGGAGACTGGATGGTAGCATTGGAATTGCAGGATGCTTATTTTCACATCCCCGTCCTGCCGGCCCACAGGCGTTACCGCGGTTCACAGTAGGCCAGGAGCATTTTCAGTTTGCCGTGCTCCCCTTCAGCCTTACCAGCGCTCCTCTGGTCTTTACGAAAGTGATGGGGGTGGTCACAGCTCCCTTGCGCAGGTCAAGGGTTGTAGCAGGGATTCCAATCTCCTACAGAACTGTGCATAGAGATTTTGAAACCGCAGTGAATTAGGATGGCCCAAAAGACACCTTAGTACCCAAAATCCCCTTACCGAGCTAGCTACAGTGTCTCATTGGTCATAACAAACTCCCAATGTTTAGACAAACCAGAACATGATCTTAGAATACCTCAGTTCACGTGGAACACATAGACACTCTTTCGTTATACAATCATTTCAAACCAGAACGTGGAATAAATGAGGACTCGTGCATATTTGAAATATTTATTTACTAATGCAGGGTTCTCAAACGCAGTATCTTAGATAATACAAGCACACATATTATAAGAAGCAAAGTTATCAGCATAGTTACTAGTCCATAAAATGCAAAAGATGACAAAATGCTAAAATGTTGAAATGAATAGGAGTTAACAACACCTAATTCTCACCCTCCCTAACTAGCATGTTATATTATATTTAAGAAGGTCTCTTTGGGCTTTAGCAGGGCGACCCCATACCTCAATCTCTCAGTGGCAGAGGATCACATCATCTTCCACCAGCTCTCTGCATGCGAAGCACCATCAAGTGTGTTTTTGTGCCCTTGTACCAAGCAACATAAAACGCGCCTAAAGCCAGAACTTGGCTGCAGCTGCATGTATGTTATGTCTAGGAACGTGCGTAGATCAGTGCTCATAACAACTACTGTGTTGAGATATCCTTGAAGGTTTCAGCACTCACTGTACAGGCACAGCTCGCCAAGCAAGGCTGATATCAGTGTAACAACATATTATTCTCGTATAAATCATAACGCTCTTCTAGGTTGAAAGCTAAAACAACAATTATGTGTCGTGTGCAGAAGCGGCAAAAGGTAAAATGGCGTTTAAACATTTTAATAAGCTCATGCTAATTTAACACTGTATATTGGTAAGCAGTAACTATATGACATCCCCCCATGATCCGAGCACGGACAAGATAAGATAAGATAAGGCAAGGGGCACATCATGAAAGCAGAGTTCAAGAACGATGAGCCAGGTCAAATTTCAAAATTTTGTAAAAAAAATCGTCGAAAAAATTGTTCACTTATACTCAAGTCAATAGGTCTGGGGTGTGAAAAAGGTACGCATAATTTATTATTATTTTTTTTAAAACGTTGTAGGTATGAACAGTCTGTTATCAAAGGCTTCGAAAGCCATTAGGACAGGACCAAATATGCAAAGTATGCAGCAACAGCCTCCAGCAGGAAGTCACTGTCATCATCCGAAAACAGTTCAGCCATCTAATTTAATAGTGGAAAAGAACATACGTGCTCCTCCAGCACCGGAGCCTCTAGCATCATCAGAGGACAACTCGGTGGGTTTTCAATAAAGCTGTGTGCCAAGAAATCTTGCGCTGCTTCGATTATGCTCCAATGACAAATTAGTCCATGCACCGCTGCCAAGGCCATAATCCTTTCGCCAGAACAAACCAACTCGTGAGTAACTATGGCACTCATCAGTCGATTAAAATCCACATTAGGAGACACCGTCTTGCAGAGACACAAATCAAGGGCCCACTCGAAATCGCAGCTCAGGCAATGAAACACAGGCTGTACACATGTGAAATAGGAAAATAACAATAATCCATATGCTGCGCTTAAGGTGGCAAGCGGCAGCGTGCCATAGTAATCAAGCATCCTCTTGCGAAACAGTACAATGTGGGGGTGCGCGTCGTGTAGCACAGGAGGGGTATCCATTTTTAAGAACACAAAATAACAACAGGACGCGTGCAGCCAGTGCCAGTAAAACAGGAAATTCACCAAACAAGCTTGAGAATATGGAATGAAAGAAAGCAGGAATGACTCCAAATATCTTTTCAAATGAAGTCACAAAACCACTGCTAACTATTTTAAAAAAGTGCGCGAGGCCAGAAGTGGAGGATGCGTTAAATATCGAATGAATCAGTTCACTGAAATGCAATTGCAAGTCAGTATTTAAAAGCGCCTGCACCTCTGTGCGGGTGTTGGCGACATGAAGGACAAATGTTTCATGAGCCGAACTCAGGGCCACTTCTTTTTGAGATAAAAGGGCTCTTATTCTACTCATTCCATTGAACTCTGCCGTCAAGGTTGGGAACCGCGGCCAGATGGAAACATCTGAATTCCCATGTGGAGGAGGATACAGAACGTTTTTGCAACAAACCACACGTTCAGATACAGTTACCACATAAGCAATACCTCTAATTAACCCACAGCAATCTTCTTTATTTAAAAGTAAATAACTGCTGCTTTCTAGTAATGTGAAAGTGAGGACGATTGCGGGAACAGGAGTACCCTTCAAAACACAGGCCAAATTCGGGCGTTCCTGGTTACAGGAACCAGGTAATTGGATATGTCTACACATTAATGAGTGATCTGGTGTCTCTGTGCACTCTTCTCCTTTAAGATATACCTCTTTCCCATCTTTTAGGCATCTGTAAGTAAACGGAAGCAACCACGCTTCATGCAGAAATGAACTACCTAACGGTTCATATCGGCCTATCGCAATATATTGCATACAATTTGTAAATTTAAACAAAGCAAATGGTAACGTGATCAACCCGTGGATAAGCCACGTTGCAGTAGTGGCTTCTGCCACAGAAAATGGTAAAGATTCTAACCTTTCAATGTGTAACATGGAAAAAGATGCATCTCTCTTGGAAAGTAAGGGCTGCTTGTCAGTCAAATTAAAAAGGGCAAAGAGGGAAGAAACGTTCATGTAATTCCATGGCACCTTCCCAGATTTAAGTGTCTGCAGGGTCCACGCAAATTACATAATAGAACGCAATTGATTTTGACCATGGTATAGCACAGACACGTCATCTTGTACAATATCAACAACAGAAGACACAATATTATCCAATGTGTAAATGCGAGAAGAAAGCATGTTAATGCTATTATCTACAACTGCAAGCACTTTTTCTAAATTAGCTTGATCAATGGCCCTAAGGCGTTTAGCCGCCTCAATCTGCGATGATTTCCAGATTTCATTGTAAATCGCATATATCCATCTTTTTGTTCTACCACTAGCCGGGCCTTTAATGAAATCATTCAAATCCACATCATCTGTCAGCTTGGATAGATGCAGTTTAACTGATGCCAAGGTAGAATGTTGAGCCAATTCTGACATAATTTGCCTACTGAATAAGTGGTGACAGAATGGTCAGTCTCAAAACGAGGATTGGGCCTGACCTGAGTAAAGCCATCAGCTAAACCCAGAAAACGACGTTGGCAGGAATCTGCACTTCTGTGCCACACTAGCCAACCGTTAGGGTTCAAACTTGACATATTAAATGATGAATTTTGCAAAAGAGTTCGTAACTCTCTTAAAGAAAAGCCAGTAGTATTACTCCAACCGGAATATTCCTCCAAATCAGGTAAGGCAGGAGTATTTCATTTTTTAGAAGTAGCCAATCCAAAGCATGTGGTTTGAAAAATGGTAGAATTCAAAAACAACATATGATTTGGGATGAGACATGCATGGTGCAAAGCCTCAGTGCCTTGTACCTGCCAACTTTTAGAACCCCAAACGGATTTAAGGTCAGTGGTTTCCTTCCACAACTCGTAGCCTTCTACAGCCAACTTGTCTAGAAAGGACCTCGACTACAACAACTTAGTATTGGTAAGTCTAACCTTGGACATGGACTTCAGTGTCAATTTATAATAAAAAGACTCGGGATCCAACTGATAAAAGTCGGTAAAATAAGTGTACTTTTTCAAAAAAGTACTCGAACTGCCTCGTAAAGGAGCCGGGCAATGCTCCCACTGTGTATAATTCACAGCACTCCTTCTGGAACTTGTTTTACGCAGATAATGGTTGCCAAAATGTTGGAAGCAAAATAATTCACCATAATTAGCAGATTCTAAGTGCAAATCTTCAGCATCAAAGGCAGCATAATATTTTGAATCAGAAAACAATGCCTCTATGGCCTGAATATCCCAATCATCAGAACGTATGTTTTGTTTAACTACATCCCCCATGTTTACTCTGAGCACATTAGGAACATTAACAACTTCAGTTGGGCCATGGATTTGAAATGTAACCGCATCCTACACAATCCCATCAAGGACAGGCCAAGCAGTGATGTTAACAAAAGTTAAGTCTCTCTTCAGTCTGTGTGCTGAATGCGATGAGGAAAGGGGGGCCAAAGTTCCATTTAGATGCCGAATGCATGTTCTCTCCTCAACATAGTGTCCATTGACAATTCGAAAAAAATAAAACACAAAACCAATTGACATAAAAAGGTAAATTGAAAAAAGAACCAGCCAAATATATGTCCAAGGAGATATCAAAAAATGTTTTTTAAATAAACTGGCATAAATTGCAAAACGTGAGGTCTTTTTCGAGTTATGCGATATAGTGTCTAGATTCTGTGGCCAAACGTGTTTGCAAATCAGGCATAGATAAGTCACTTGGGTAAGCATAATCAAGTTCGTCAACGTTAGTACCAGGCAAAGTACTCAATAAAGGACTGGAAATGGTAGGCATCTCGATGGCCACTTCTGGCTTAGGATTAGAAGCAGTGGCCAAAACAGAATTTCTCACAATCGAAGGACAGGGGACCGCCGGTGTCATACTAAGAAGAATCGGCCACTCTGTGTATCTTGACATTGTCAGTTGAGATGAACCTGTTTTCCTTACGACCTGGAAGTGGTGGTAAAATGACTGTTCTTGTGCCCTTCACTCCAAGCACAGGAACCGGAGCTCGATAGGAAGGACCAAATTCTTTCTTGTTATCGATCTTTTCTCGAACCAGTTCTCCAGCTTGGGGTAGCCAGCCAACTAGCGGGATCTGCAACGCATCATCCGATGTGGAGGGCAAATGTTCCTTTGTAAGACTGTCTCTCGTCTTTTGTAGATCCTGTAAAACATTCCAATGTTCATCTACGTCAAAGGCTGTGGCTTGGGTCACGCAGTCTAGACCGTCAAGGTCCAGGACATACATCTTGATACCAAAGAGCATCTCGTATGGGGTCCGCCCACCCAGAGACCTTCTAGGGAGATTATTAAGAGCACGCTGCACGCCATTGAGATGGCCAGCCAGTTTCTGCCAGTGCCTATAACTCAAGCTGTCAATGATTGCTTTAAGTCACGGTTCATTCATTCCACTACACTATTACCCTCAGGTCTGTATGGAGACAAAAACTTGACTTGGACCCCCATCGAAATCATGGCATCCTTGTACGCCTTAGAGGCGAAATCCGGACCCTGATCCGAATGGAAGGTACCACAGGCAAAAATCCCTAAAAAGACACGCAAATCTCTTATGACAGTCCATGAATCAGCGCTGCGTTGGGGCCAGACCCACACAAAGCGTGTGCATGAATCAACTGCTACTAAGATGTACTTATATGCGGTATCAGAAGAAAAAGGACTGCAGTGATCTAAATAAACGCAACCTAGCGGCTTATTAGATATGTACAACTGTGTCTGTGGCGGAGGCACAGCAGTCGAAGGCTTGATCTGCTGGCAAATGTCACATTGAAGGACATAATCGCGTGTCTGTTTGTACAGTCCCCGCCACCAGAAACGTTGTTGTAACTGTGAAACAGTGGCCGAGACGCCCTCATGCGCAGACGCCACACGTTCATGTGCCGCTGTAATCAATGTATTCCTGCGGTCAGAGTTGGGAATCAACCGATCCCCGACTCCAGGAAGTTTCACATAAGGAACCTTATCGGGACTTAAGTGGTATGTGTACTTCGAAGAGAAACCCATAGGACATTTACCTCCCTTCTCAGTGGCAGCCACCGCCGCCAAGATGTCATCATCTATCTTACTTTTGGACCGTGTAACTGCTGCAACTAAATATGTAGACACGGCTGACTTTGCTGCTTCATCAGCAAGCGAGTTACCTACAGCGTGAACTCCAACACGCTGGTGGCCAAGAGTATGAATCACAAACACAAGTGGCAACTGCTCTTTAAGCTCAGCCACTCGGACCCAGATCATTTTATGTTTTATTGTGCTACTCTTGGAATCACGAAATTCATTCTGAATCCAAAGTTGCGTACTCCAATGCAAGCATCAGAGCACGGAGCTCTGCCAATTGTGCGGTGCAGTCACCTAGAGTCTGCGAGTGCACAACTCTGGACTTGAACTCATCATCTTCCATGGCACCTACCACAATTGCGCATGCGGAAACGTAGGCATGTTTAGAGCCATGCGCAACCTGCGCCGGACCATCAGTATAAATGATGCAATGGAAATCTTCCAAAGGTCCCATAGCTAAAGGAGCTGGATGAATGAATTCATACTGTAAAAACTCCTGCGACCGTAATGAGGCGTCAAATATAAATGTAACATCCGAGGATGTCAAGGAAGCAGCCCATTGTATCCACCGAGGGTGCAAAGCTTTAGAATTAGGTACACTGGCTTTCGTAACTGCCTCCAAGGCAGGACACGGGGTAACAACTAACATGCGTTTTCCCTGTTACAGAGCACGTTCCTTAAGAATTGCCATCTGCACAGCTGTTAAAACTTTCTCCACAGTGGAAAATCGCATTTCAGCCGAAGTGTATAAATGTGACTTGTAAGCAATAGGTACTGTGTCTCCTTCATTAAAAGTAAGGTACGTGAAACCCACCGTCCCAGGGATGATTCTTATCACCAGGTTGGTGTGGTTGTCACGAGTCAGTAAAAATGTAGAAGCGAGCAGATCAGCCTGCAAAGATCGCAGAATAGCTGAGTGCTCAGGCAGCCAGCATGATTTGGTAAAAGTTGGTTGTATCAAAGCATACAAAGGCTTGATACGCTGGGCATATTCCGGAATGTATGTCCTCCCGAAATTTAAAAAACCCAGTAAAGACTGTAATTTTTTCAGAGTTGTTGGAGCGCGAAGTTGTGCGGATTTCTCCAGGAAGTGAGGAGTCAAACCTCTACCTTCATCATTGAGCTCGTAGCCCAAGAACAACACTGTATATTCTGCAATGTGCGATTTAGCAAAATTGAATTTGTAACCCATGTCTGCAAAGCTACAAATTAAGCGGTCAACGCGACACAGATGCTCCCAAAGTTCGTCGTCTGTGAGATAAATGTCATCCACATACGAGCATGCATCTGGGTCCACTCTCTCTAGAAGAGAGACTATGCGGGCAGTAAAAATCCCAGGACTATTCTTATAGCCCATAGCCAACATCAAAATTGTTTCTGCACACTGCCGCAAGTAAAGGAGGTCCACTGGGAACTTAGACCATCCAAACGATGGGCATAAAAACCGTTGGATATGTCAAGCGTGGTCTTAAAACTCTTACGCACAAGACTATCCACCAAAGCAGAGCCATGAGTATTCTGTACTGCACAGGTACGGCAATGCGAGTTCAAATGCCGGTAATCCAATACCAAACGATATGAACCGTCTGGCTTGGTCACAGTAAAAAGAGGGTTATTCATAGGTGACACACATCTTTCAATCACACCTTGATATTCCAATTGTTCAAGGATTGCCGCGACGGAAGCTTTTGCTTCACATCGAATGGGATATTGTGGTTGAGGCTGCGGCTGAGACAGAAAGGAAAATCATCCTTATCCTGGGGACGCTTGCCCATTACAGCATTGACCATCACGGGACTGAGCTTCATACCGCCCTGTCCAGCCGGAAGCGCCGCACCCCCCGGGGGCCCACCCGGAAGATTACGGGTTATGTACTGCACCAAAGCTCGAATAACGCTAGTGGAGACTACGTATAGTCTACGAAGTTCCACAACGGAACAATTGCCGTGTTGAGGATGAGGAGTAAATCCAGCCAAAACAGGCCAATTTGCGCCTGTAATAGACAAAGGACCCAACCTTGGAGCAGTTAAAGTATGAGGGAGGGCGCCACCAAACCAAACTCGATGCTGCCAAACATCAATAGGTACTTCTTGTGCCCTGTACGGAGCATATTTATTTGGTACAGGAGAGGGAGTGTAAGTGTGGAACACACCTGAAGTGCCTTCCACAGCCGGAAATGTCACCCACGAATAAAAGATTTCATATGGGTAAACTGTCTCCGCACTGACCACCATTATCACGGCCATGCCATCCACTGGGACATTGTAATTCTGCAAATGATCGCGCACCACAATGCGACTATGCTGCGGAATGTCCACGGCAACCGCCATGACGGCACAGAAACGTATAAGGACAAAGTAAACTTCATAGCACAACTGGGTAGTAGTTCAAGGAAACCGTTTCAGAAAGATTCAAGCTTGAGAAGACCTATTTCACAAACAGGTAGGTTTTTCCGACACCACCGTTTTTCGGAAACAACAGTGAAAGGGTTAAGGATTGAACGACATACTACTCAAGTGTCATGATATAAGACCACCAACGTATGGGCGCCATGTAGCAGGGATTCCATTCTCCTACAGAAGTGTGCATAGAGATTTGGAACCTCAGTGAATTAGGATGGCCCAAAACTCACCTAAGTACCCAAAATCCCCTTACCGAGCTAGCTACAGTGTCTCATTGGTCATAACAAACTCCCAATGTTTAGACAAACCAGAACATGTTCTTAGAATACCTCAGGTCACGTGGAACACATAGACACTCTTTCGTTATACAATCATTTCAAACCAGAACGTGGAGTAAATGAGGACTCGTGCATATTTGAAATATTTATATACTAATGCAGGGTTCTCAAATGCAGTATCTTAGATAATACAAGCACACATATTATAAGAAGCAAAGTTATCAGCATAGTTACTAGTCCATAAAATGCAAAAGGTGACAACATGCTAAAATGTTGAAATGAATAGGAGTTAACAACACCTAATTCTCACCCTCCCTAACTAGCATATTATATTATATCTAAGAAGGTCTCTTTGGGCTTTAGCAGGGCGACCCCATACCTCAATCTCTCAGAGGCAGAGGATCACATCATCTTCCACCAGCTCTCTGCATGCGAAGCACCATCAAGTGTGTTTTTGTGCCCTTGTACCAAGCAACAAAAAACACGCCTAAAGCCAGAACTTGGCTGCAGCTGCATGTATGTTATGTCTAGGAACGTTCGAAGGTCAGTGCTCATAACAACTACTGTCTTGAGATATCCTTGAAGGTTTCAGCGCTCACTGTACAGACACAGCTCGCCAAGCAAGGCTGATATCAGTGTAACAACATATTTATCTCGTATAAATCGTAACACACTTCTACGTTGAAAGCTAAAACAACAATTATGTGTCGTGTGTAGAAGTGGCAAAAGGTAAACTGACGTTTAAACATTTTCAAAGCTCATGCTAACTTAACACTGTATATTGGTAAGCAGTAACTATATGACAGGGTGTCTGTCGTCCCCTACCTCAACGACTGGTTGTTGAAGGCGGGCTCACCCCAGGCAGTCGTCAACCACCTTCAGACTACGGCCAATCTCCGGCACGTTGATGGAGAACCCCAGCAAATGCAGAAGTCACACCTGAGTCCCTCTCAGAAGCTCCCCTTCATCAGAGCGGTTCTGGATTCAACGCAGTTTTGGGTTTATCCTTCCGAACAGCGAGTCCGGGATATTCAGGCTATGATTCCGATCTTGCAGTCTCTGTCCCGGGTTTCAGTCAGGATGAACTTCCGGATTCTGGGGCTGATGGCCTCCTGCATCCTACTGGTGACATATGTGGGCTCTGCAGTGGGACCTGAAGTTCCAGTGGGCACAGCATCAGGGCAACCTGTCAGAACATGTCCAGATCTCGGAGGGCACTGCACGAAAATTGCAGTGGTGGTTCATGAATCACAATTGGGTCAATGACAGATCCCTCTCCCTTCCCCAACCGGAGCACACAGTGGTGACGGATGCGTCCCTCCTGGGATGGGGAGGTCACTTGGGAGAGGGGGAGATCAGAAGCCTCTGGTCTCCGGGGCAGTCCAGGCTCCATATCAACCTTTTAGAGCTTCAGGCGATCCGAATTGCACTGAAGGTATTCCTTCCCTCTGTCCGGGAAAGTGTGGTGCAGGTGTTCACGGACAACACCACCGCCATGTGGTATTGCAACAATCAGGTCGGGAGGGGTTCTGGACCCTATATCAGGAGGCTCTGCGCCTCTGGACATGGCTGGAACATCAAGGCAGTACCTTGGTGGTTCAACACCTGGCAGGTTCTCTGAACGCCAGGGCGGACAAACTCAGCCGCCGGTGCTTGATGGATCACGAATGGCGTCTAATCTCGGATGTGGTGCAAGGTCTCTTTCTGCAGTTGGGAGACCCTTGGTTAGATCTATTCGCCACCGAAGAGAACGCGCAATGTCATCGGTTCTGCGTGTTAGAATTTCCAAGGCGGCACTCGCTCGGTGACGCTTTTCATCGCAAGTGGAGTTGCGGTCTGTTGTACTCCTTTCTGCATATACTACTTCTGCCCAGAGTGCTGAAGAAGATCCGGCGCGGCCAGGCTCAAGTCATCCTAGTGGCTCCGGATTGGTGACAAAGATATTGTTATCCCTAGCTACTCAGCATGGCGATCGATCCCCCAATCAAACTGCCTCTTTGGGAGGCTCTTCTGTCGCAGCAGCAGGGGACGGTCCTCCACTGAACCTGTCCAGCCTCCACCTCCATGCGTGGTGATTGAGTTGCAACAGTTGACAGCTTTCGATCTTCCACTCAAAGTCTGTGATGTCATTCTGGCGGCCAGGCGGCCCTCCACTAAAATGGTATACGCCTGCAGGTGGAACAAGCTTGTGGCATGGTGCGCAGCTAAAGCTGTGGATCCCCTTTTTTCTCCTCTTTCCGAGGTCATTCTGTTCCTCCTTTCCTTGGCCCCGCAGGGCTCTGCTCTGGGCACTGTCAAAGGTATTCTTTCTGCCATCTCCGCCCTTCTAAGGCTTCCTAATCAACCTTCTCTTTTTAAGTCCCCGGTTGTTAACCGTTTTCTGAAAGGCATTACGCACAAGTTTCCTCCCGCGCCGTTCATAATGCTTCAATGGGACTTGAATCTTGTCTTGACATATGAAGGGGCTCAAAGGGAGCGCACATCAGATAACTGTCCTTTATGTCTTCTCACTCTCAAGACGGCTTTCGTGGTAGCTATTACCTCTGCCAGAAGAGTGAATGAGCTCCAGGCTCTTTCTTCTAAACCTCCTTTCCTTTCTGTTCATCCGGACAAGGTGGTTTTGGCTTTCTTGCCAAAGGTTGTTACGCCCTTTCACATCGGCAGACCATCACTTTGCACACCTTCTTTCCGCCTCCGCATCCTTCGAAATTGGAAGAGAGGCTCCACCGTCTGGACCCAAAATGTGCACTCTCATTCTATCTGAGTCACACACAACGGTTCCAGCTCTTTGTTGGCTACGTGGGCGCCAAAAAAGGTTGGGCTGTGCACAAATGGACCATCTCTCGGTGGGTCATTCTCTGCATCAAGGCCTGTTACTCGTTGGCTAAGAAGGAGCCTCCTGTGGGACTGCGTGCCCATTCCAGCAGGGCAACGGCAGCCACTACTGCTTTGGGACGTGACGTAGCTGCCTGACAAATGTCTTGCAAGGGAACATGGGCATCGCTGCATACATTTACCAAGCATTACTGCCTTGACAGTCAAGTCCGGAGAGACGGCTTCTTTGGTCATTCTGTTCTCCATGACTTTCTGCTGTATTCTTATTCGCAGACCCACCACTGGGGTTGGTATTGCTGGGGTATCTATTCTAAGGTATGGAATCTATCACTAACGTGTCTCTTTCAGATGCACAAGTTACTACTTGTGTACCAATATATCTGTAAGAGACATTAGTTAGTGATAGATTCCTTACCGCTCCACCCATCCTCCCCGTTCTGCGAACTGATTACTAGGGTAAAGACATCCATTTCAGGGCCCTAGTTTATTGGCACCAGTGGTCAGTTTCTTGCCTGGCTCTGAATTCCTGGCACGGAAAGTCATGAACAGAACTGACGTCAGCGCGCATGGGTGATGCCTAAGTAGTCTCTGTGACGTCATCTCGGCGCTTACGACGATAGCGATAGACGCGGAGTCACAAGACACCACCTACTGACGTGCAGGGGTACTGCTAGCAAAACTTTCCGATCCAGTCTGACGCCTGGGGATATTCTAAGGTAAGGAATCTATCACTAACTATTGTCTCTCATGGATATATCGTTAAACAAGTAGTAACTTGTGCATCAATGCTCCCTCAGTGCTCCCTTCACTCAATCAGCCAAAGCTGTGGTGGACTGGGGAGCAGACGCAGAGGGCAAAAAGTTAATTGACTTTGTAGTGCATTCTGGTGCACTGTTTCGTTATGCATGGGAACTAAAATGCAAATATTTCTCATTTTGTGCTTTGTGTGGCATCAAAGAAATAGTCTTCCCAACTGTGTCATTTAGCCAGTGGTTCTCAGTCCTAGAGGCTGCAAATGCTATATTTTCCATGTGTCGACCGTTTACTGAATTTGTGCTTAGTGATGAAGACAAAGGCAAGAAATTGTGAGGATCTTCGGTCGCTTATTGATAGTGATGTGAAAGAAAATCCACTATACTGCCTTCTTAGATTTTTGCAGGAATACTCGACTGCCGTAGTGAACACAATAAAAATAACTAGAGTCTGAAAACACACTGAACACTTGGCACACAAGGGTAAATGGTGCCAATGTGAAACATCTGCTTGAAAGTAGTCAGGTTGACTCTATAATGACTTTGGCACTGCAACATGGAACAAGTTGTAGTGCCAAGCATTCTATGTTAGAATGCCTGCCACTTGGTATACAAAGAAATGTTGAGGAGCAATTTAGGACATTTTATTTTTTAATGCATGAGAAATGGCTTGCAATGATGCCATGGTTGGTGAGGGGACATTTCTATGTATTTATGGTCAATGAAGGCTCACTATGGTACTCTGAAGAAAATTTCTATTTATATGGAAGGGATCTAGAACTTGAGCAGATTTTGAAAATTACTTTTTCATGTTTGACTACTTAAAAAACTCAAGGGGGCGTATGTGTCCAGTTCAAAGAATATGTTGCAGAACCTGTTCCAGAGAATCGCAATCTTTAGGTGCACCAGTATTGGCATGGAAAGCTAGTTAACAAATTGACACTTGAGACGGGCAGCACACAAACAGGCAATACACAATGTTGAGAGGGCCTTTTCATAGATAAAAGTTTGCATGGGAAGGAAAGAGCGAGCACATATGACCAAAGACTCACTGTACATGTGCAAATCAAACTTATTATAGTACACCATACAATACTTTGTCACTATCAATATACAATGCACTATCATTGTTAAAAACAAGCAATAATAAAAGCAAAATGTTGCATAAACAACAGAAAAACTGTGTTTCTGTTGTTTTTAATGGCACGAAAATGTGTAACCGCTAGTCACCACTGTTTTTTAAGGTATGGAAATCACTGGAAAACATTGGGGGGAAAAAACACCAGAATAAACCAAAAATAGAAACTGAAAACAGGAAAGCCTAATTATAGCTCATGATCTAGTCAGGGTGCAATTACCTAATAAGCTGTTAATGCCTCCTGATGTTGCACCTGGGAGGTACACAAGCAGTAAAATTGATTTCAACAGGTATTTCTTGGATAACATAGAGTTTGGTAGGTGTTGCACTTAAAATATTCCCACTTCTAGGCACATACCCATTTCTTCCTGGTGTGGACAGCATATTAGGGATCTGCTCTCGGGTCCAATCTGATACATTTTCATCTATCAGTAGTGAAGTTGAGAATATTATGATCAACCACACCTTCAAACAAATGTATAAGACTCAAATAATGCCCTATTTTCTTTAATCTCACTATCTTAGTCTTTAGCTGGGCATCATGTCTATCCTGCTAATCATTGCAGGATATATGCATCCTATTGCTTGCTAGGCAGTTGATTGGCCCTCATGCCAGATGACATCCTGCTGTAGCTTTATGACCCCCCCAAATGGGTCAGGAACACAGCACTGATCCCGCGAGCTGACCTAGAAGAAAGAATTAGCTTGCTGCTCCCCGACTCCACTGACCACCTCTCCACTACCAAACTCACCTCTCTTTACAATTCCAATATGACGCTCACCCTGGATCAAATTGCCCCCCTGAAGCTAAAGAAATCCAGGAACATCCCTTCCAGATCATGGTTTACGACTGACATCAATGAAGAAAGAAGACAGCTAAGAGCTGCAAAAAGAATCTGGAGGAATAATCCCTCCACCCTCCACCGAGATCAACTCTGAACAGACGGTAGGATATACAAAAATCACATTAGTATAAAAAAGTCAGCTTTCTTCTGCTCTGCACTACAAAACGCAAAAAAACGACCCAAAGAGCTTTTCAATATCATAAGGACTCAAACCTCTAAATCCATACCTTCCCCAACACAGGCATCCAATGAAGGATGCAAAAACATCGCAATCTTTTTCAATGACAAAATCGCCAAGATTTACCTCTCACTGGGTTCAAATCCCATCTACTCCAACGAGATCAAAGCATCCGAAACTCCTGTCAGACCCCCCTGAAATCTCCAAAACTGTGGTCCCACTTTACTCCCATCCAGGAAGCAGAAATAGTCAAACTAATCTCCAATGCCAAGCCCTCATCTCACGACCTGGATCAGCTACCTCCTCAACTGGCAAAAGACCTGAAGCTCATCCTTGCCCCACTATGGTTCAAGATCATCAACAGCTCACTGAGCACCAGAACCGTACCTGACTGCCTCAAAGTAGGACAAGTCATGCCACTGCTAAAAAAGCCAGGTCTAGACCCTGACAATCAATAATTTCAGACCTGTACGAACCTACCTTTTCTATCCAAAATCATGGAAATATGTTCACTCCCACAGTTGACCCAACACCTGTATAACATCAATCTACTAGATCCCTACCAATCGGGCTTCAGAAAGGGATGCAGTACCGAATCAGCAATACTCAACGTCATAGGCGACCTACTCAAGTCACTCGACTTGGATCAATGCTGCTTTCTCATCCTCCTAGATTTATTGACCGCATTCAATAGTTGACCACAAATTACTCACAAAGGTTCTACAAGAAAGGGCTTGTCTTCAAGAGATGATCCTCCACTGGTTCTCTTCCTTTCTCCACAACCGTTCACAAAGAATAAAAAACAAAAACTTTGAGTCCGACCTCCATCCCGTCATCAGAGGTGTTCCTCAAGGATCAGTACTCTCCACCCAGCTCTTCAACATCTACATGGAACCACTTACCTCTCTACTCAGGAAATCCAACATCCCCTTTCATTTATATGCAGATGACAAGCTGCTGTATCTGGAAACCACCTCAATTGACAACATCCAGAGACTTAACAACACGTTCAAGGAGGTTCAACACTGGCTCTCAAACAATCACCCGAAACTCAACCAAGAAAAAATGGAAATACTCCTCATTTCCAACAAAGACGAAAACCCACAAATTGAAGAATGGCTCAAGGCCATTGACGCCTTCAATGGCGACCTCACCCTAGCGGCTTCGGTGAAATCTCCAAGGATCACCCTGGACCCAAAACTGGACATGAGGAAACACATCACAAGATCTGCCAAAAGTGTCTTTCTCAACCTAAAACTACTTTACAAAATCAAACCCTTCCTACCACCCAAGGACCTTCAACAAGCCACCCAAGCACTGGTCCTCTTCAGAATAGACTACGGGATCGCTACCCTGACTGGGACAGCAAAATCCCACCACGCCCCCCCTGAAGACAACCCACAATGCAGCTGCCAGGATCGTCACTGGAATTAAGAAATTCGAATACATTTCACCAGCTCTCAGAGAACTCAGATGGCTCCCAGTTCAGTTGCGAGCCAGCTTCAGAACAGCCTGCCTCACTCACAAAGCCCTGAACACAGGCAAACCGGAATAACTGGCCGACAAACTCAAAAGGGCAGGCCAGTCAAGAAATCTCAGGAGCTCCAATTCTCTACTACTCATCCCGCCAAGAACTTGCAAGCATAAAACCTCAGCCAAATCTTTTGCCGGTAAGCTCCAAAAATCTGGAACTCCATCCCCCCCCCACATCAGAACAACCCCCTCGTTTCCAAAATTCAAGAGCCTAATCAAAGCCCTCTTCCTCGACCACTCTCGAGCGAACCGATAGAGCCCAGGTAGCTCCTTATCCGACACTCCACCTTACCTCAAACCTAGCGACTGACGACACTGATTCGGATCAAGAAAACTTCTTTTTTTTACGCATAAGCGGTTTGATTGTCTTCTACACTCGGTTGATCATCAGATTTTGCATGCACCCTCATGTCCTCTGCCCCTACGCCCATACGCTTGTTCCCTTCCCTGCTCGAACCCTCATGCTCAACCATTCCCCTGTATCATATGCTTGCTCATTATTGTATATGCTGTGAAGCACTCTGATACCCCCGGGTCCAGCTAGCGCTATACAACACTTTTAAAATAAATCAATTCAAAGCATTGGGCTCCTTTTTTTTAAATTAGATGAAGTTAAAAGAACACAGAACATCCTACACAACCATCACTCTTGAGCATTCAAGTCCCCCATTCAGAGTGCATGCAAACAGGTTGAATGAGCTTCCCTCCACGAGAAAGTAAGTCAGTTGCTCTAATTTAAGCCAAACCAGTTTAGCCTTAAACGCAGTAATTTCCTTTGTAGAGATTTTCCTAGTACAAGTATCTAAAGCAGGTTTTGTCAGCCTATGAAACAGTAATATGGATGACCTTATGTAGCTCATGATAGTCAAAGTCTTTGATTAACTAACATCTTAACCAAAATTATATTTATGTGGAAGACCCCACTACTGAGATGCTGAGGACCTTAAGACACTATGAACTTCTTTTAACGACAAGCAACATTATTAAATGTGCATGACTTACAATATGAATTGATGGGGGGCGTGGCTTGAGTGCCGACCAAGATGGCGGCGTGACTCCGGAGCTCCGCATCAAGCCTCAATGCTTCGCTCTTCTTCGCGGCACTGAAGGGGTTGTTTTTATGCTGTGAGGCGGATATGCGGACCAGAACGTGAGGTGCGCTGCTCGCCCTCTTTGTTTCCCGGTTTCGCATTGTTTTCAGCCGAATTTCACGGAGGTACCGATGCCGACAATTGCGGCCGCCATTTTGTGCACCAGCCGCGATTTCATACAGCGGCCGGCGGAGAAGTTCCTGTGAGGCTCTTGATATGCCGCATTTAAACAAACATCCTAAAATACGGCCTACATCAGAGGTGAGCCCTCGTTTACAGCCTGCTGCAGCTCCTGACACTTACTTTCATTTGCACTTGTGGTGACCTGAAATTT
The DNA here is from genome assembly GCF_964263255.1 of Lissotriton vulgaris. Lineage (NCBI taxonomy): Eukaryota > Metazoa > Chordata > Amphibia > Caudata > Salamandridae > Lissotriton > Lissotriton vulgaris. The sequence continues at coordinate 450,551,884 of NC_141700.1, forward strand.
ATGGATTCGCCCGCCATTTTGTGGATTCCCTCACCTCTCCACAAGGTCTCTTTGAATTTCCACACGGTGGCCGGCGGAGATGTTCCTGTGAGGCTCCTGATATGCCGCACTGTTAAGCAAATATCCAGAAATACGGCCTACATCAGAGGTGAGCCCTCGTTTACAGCCTGCTGTGGCTCCTGACACTTACTTTCATTTGCGCTTGGTGTGACTTGACATTTCTGGATTCATCCGCCATTTTGTGGATTCCCTCACCTCTCCACAAGGTCTCTTTGAATATTGCAGCTTGCTTTTTCTGCGCTTTTCGTAACCCCTCATCATTATCTACTTCTTGCATGGCGCTCCTTTCATATCACGCAAAGGCACTCGCGTGATCTTTTCATTTTTGCTAGGTCTCATTCAGCTTTGTCCTCCCGGCTGTGATGATGCCCTTTTATGACTACCACATGACATTGCGGACCTTGCTTTTCTCTCAGAAATTCATGGCATTTTGCTAAACCTTATCTTTTTATGCTACTAAAGTGCCTGCATTTTGCTCTTTTTCCGCTGTGCCTGGACACCTGTGTATTTTCATCTGACTCATTGCTTCCTCTCGATTGCTTCTCCGAGCTTTCATGGGGAAACTTCGCAACTTGAAGCTCATCTCCACATCTAAAGTTCCGGTCGGTTCAGACTCTGACTCACCTATTCAAGACATGGAGGAGGGTCGGTCATCAAAATCTGACTCAGCACATGGAGCCATTCCAAAGGCTTCCATCGTGGGTAAAGCGGCATCCTCTTTAATTTCTTCTAAACACCTCAAAAAAGATCCACCTTCTCCTGGGAGTTCTTCTTCCTCTTCCTCTATGGATCTTATATTAGAGGAACTACGTGCTTACAAACCTTTTATGGAAGCCACCACCAAAAATATGCAGGCAATGCAGGAGAAGTGGTCTTCTCTGGATACGCGTGTTCTCACCTTGGAACAATCCACAGATTCCTTGCACTCCTCTTGTTCCCGTATTACGTCCATGGAGGCGGAAATCCTACTACTTAAACGACAGACAGAAGACTTGGAAAACAGGAATCGCAGGAACAACCTACGCTTATACGGCCTTCCGGAACTTTCAGAAGGGTCTAACCCTACCGCCTTCTTCCAGTCCTTCCTTGCCAAGATCTTAGATGCACCAGTCCTATCGTCCATCAATATTCTACGAGCTCACCGTCTTGAACCTAAGTTTGCTACCAAGCCTAGAGGTGTTATCATGCTTTTCCTCCAATATACTGACCTTCTTCAGGTCCTTTCAGCCGCCAAACTCAAGAAACAGATCACTTGGGAAGGTCATTGTCTCTACATATCGCAGGATGTCTCCAAGGCCACCGCGGAACGCAGGAAGAAGTTCTTGGACATGAGGCCACAACTCAGGGCCCTTAATGCTAGATACGGTCTCTTGCATCCTTGTCTCTTCAAGGTTACTTATAAAGACAAAACAACCACCTACGAGGATCCTGCAGCCCTACAGGCTTTTCTTCGTCGGCATGGTCCTGATGTCATGGATATGTCCGACCCCGGTTGACTGGTCTTGTTAACTTTCTTTTTGATCTCATTATAATATGGTTCTGATCTTTTCATCGTTCGCACTGTTGATGTTATGAAGCATCTAATGTTGTCCTTATATGCGTCTTACCTCTTTTGTACACCTCTTGTTCAACTCATTTCTCTTCTTGTTTATTTTAAACCCGTGTATTTATCCTAATGTCTCTCTTCTTTCAACAGGTATTCCCCTTCACCTCATCACCCTGTTTTACCTTACTATTTCCTCGTGCTGCCTTTTGATGTCATAGTAATTGAGGTTTGGTGTTCGCTCTGGATGTTGTTGTCGTCGTCTCCTGCCACCACCATCCCCCATTTCTGTTTGGTTTTCTCATTTTTGTAAGTATGTCTTTCAGTCGTTCGTTTTGGACATGTACTGTCTCCTTGTTCGCTATTGTTGCTGTCCTCTTTTCTACTTCTGTTATCATGGACTCTTCTCAACTCTTCTTTTCTTCGTCTTCTCTTTTTCTTTATTTTCTTCTTCTCTGCTCTTATTTCTTCTTTTCTGGATTTAGCATTGTTCTCATCCTTGACTCCTCTATCTTTTCACTGCTCTCTTCTATTTTTCTCATTTTCTCTCCATTGTATTTCTTATGCATTACTGAGCATGTTGCTCTTAGTTGTTTTTCTAAATTGCTTTGTTCCGTGTAACATGGAACGTTAAGGGATTAAATAATCCCATTAAAAGACAGAAGGTTCTCTCACATTTAGCAAGACTTAAAACTGATGTTGCCCTCCTTCAAGAGACTCATCTCGCTGAACCGGAGGCTTTGAAACTTAAACGCTGTTGGTGGGTCATGTTCTTTGTTCTCCTACGACATCTAGGAAGAATGGTGTTGTACTTTTGTTACTGTGGAACACTTGCTGGGGGGTTAAAAGGGTGCTACCCTTAACAGAAGGTGCTCCACGCAAAGGGATGTAGAGTATCGTTTTATTCTCTATATTCAACAAGGTCTTGCACAGTAACAGGGATTTGGAAAATCCAAAAAGGTCCACAGTTCTAGATAGTTATGCCCTCCTGGTCCGGCCGGGGTGGATCGTCTTACTGCAGAGGCCCACTTCTCAAGTAGCAATGACATCCAGCTCCATACGGCACTCGAAACAAATAAAGAAAACACTTGGGGTTACTGCTGTTGCTGGACCACTGAATAAGAAGGAGGGGGAAGCGGGGAGTGGGGGGATCACCAGGGACCATTACCAGTGTGAAAACACAGCAAGCGTCTGAGTGAGAACAAGCGGGGTGTGAAGAACGCCTCAGAGTCACACAGATCCCGTGACCGCCCACCAACCCTACCCGTTCCCTCCCTGTGAAAAGACCAGTCCCCATAATCTGGCCCGTACCTTGTGGAGCCACACTTCTCCTCCTGAAGTGTGGCAGGGCGGAGCGTGGTTCCGTTGGCCTCCCGGCTTTCCTTCTTCTTGGGGCGAAATGATTCCGGCGTCTTTCCTGGACTCCGGGGACGATACCGCTTCCACGGTCTCTTCTCCTGGAACACTGCGGTCCTGACGAGGTCCCCTGAACAGCTGCTCTTCTCCCAGTCCGCTCGCGGCGTTCTCTTCCGGTTCTCGCGCTAAGAGCGCCAGCGTCGTTCCTGATTGGAGGGAGGGTGGTGACAAAGGTGGTGACGACAGCGACGGCGGTCCCTCCTTCGGGAAAGCCCAGGCAGTCTTAAAGGGACCGTGTCCGAAGGGAGGCTGTGGCGGAAAGGAACACGGGTTAATGTCGTCACCCGACCCGTGGCAGGTAGGGACCCCCTGACAGTTACATAAAAAGTTAAATGGTTCCTCGATTACTCATGAATGTGATGTTGATGGCCGTTGGCTCATTGTTAATTTACTCATTGATAACATCCCACTCACCCTCTTTAATGTGTATGCTTCTACTGGAATCAATAGATCCTTTTTGCCTGCTATCTCTTCAAAGTTGTCTTCCCTTTCTGGAGATGACATACTTCTCGCTGGAGACTGTAATCAGATTGTTGATCCCTTCCTTGACCGACACTCAAAAGTCACTTTTGTTCCCTCTAGAATGCACACGCAGTTTGTGAACTCCTTTCAAAATAATGCTTTAGTAGATATTTGGAGACTGGCAATCCTGATGTTAGAGAATATAGTTTTTTCTCCCCTCCTCATCAATCCCAATCCCGTATTGACCATATCTTTCTAAGTAAATCCTTATCCCAACACGCTACTCGTTATGAAATTGGCTCCATCTTACTCTCTGACCATGCCCCAGTTTTTGTAGATCTTGACCTACTCCCATTCTCTCCCCACTCTGGCAGATGGCGATTTAATAATGCTTTACTTTTGGAACCCACCTTTTGTACCGAATTTACTGCTTTTGCCAAGCAATTGTTTCTTTTAAATCAAACCCCTGACTCCTCCTTTGTTATGGTTTGGGATTCATTCAAAGCAGCCTCTAGGGGTTTTATTATTAACTTCGTGTCTCAGCAGAAAAAACTACGAGAGGCCAAGTCGGAGAAAATTTTGGCTGACATTAAAACTTTAGAACATGCTTATTACGCCTCTAAATCTGATTCCTCCCTTAAGGCTCTTATTGAAGCAAACATCTATTTTAATAAATTCACAACAGACGCTGCTTCTAATATTCTGCTAAAATGTAATTCTAGATATTATGGGGGTAAGAATAAAATGGGGAAGCTTTTGGCCAACTACTTAAAGATCCGTAAAGAACGCACAAAAATCCAATCTATTAAAACTTCTTCCGGTGAATCCACATTTAAGGATAAAGATATTCTCACTGAATTTGCCAAATTTTACGATACGCTTTATACTCCAGAACAGGTTCCAACACCTGACGATCTCCTTTCTTAGTTTCAATCTCTTCCATCTCCCTAGGTTTCACGTGTTGATTTTCACACTTTGGAACAGGACATTTCGCTTTCTGAAATATCCCATGCTGTATCTAAACTTCATCATGGTAAATCTCTGGGCCCTGATGGTTTTACAATTGAATTTTACAGCCACTTTGCCTCTCTCCTTCTTCCTAAACTCTTACTTTTATTTCAATCTTTCTCTGATGCCGGTTCCTCTAGCGGTTCCTTTCAACAAGCCCTAATTTGCTTAATTCCAAAGGAGGATAAGGATCACTTCTCATGCAAAAATTACAGACCAATATCTTTGGTTAACACTGATTACAACATTCTAGCGAAGATATTAGCATTACGCATGGATCCCTTTTTACCGGATATAATTGGCCCAGAACAATCTGATTTTGTCAAGGGGCGTCTCTCCTCTGATAATTCCCGGGTTTTTCTTAACATTCTTAGCAAATCTTCTTCCTTCACTCTTCCTTTCGCAGCTATATCCCTAGAGGCGGAGAAGGCTTTTGATAGGATTGGCTGGGACTTCATGTTTCAGGCTTTACGTTGGATTGGTATTCCTCCTAAATTTATTTCTATTATCTCTTTACTTTACTCTAATCCTCATGCTTTTATTTTTGTTAATGGAATGTCCTTGGATTATTTTTCTTTACATAGAGGGGTTCGACAAGGTTGCCCCTTATCTCCCTTACTTTTTGTTTTAGCCTTAGAACCCTTCCTCACTAAAATTCATTTAGATGACACTATCTCTGGTTTTCCTTTTTGGTTCCCAACAAGTCAAACTGTTGGTTTATGCAGACGATATTCTTTTTTATTGCTCCGACCCTGTTACTTCTATTCCCTCTTTTCTTCAGCAGGTCTCTTCCTTCTCTGCAGTTTCCGGATATCGCTTGAACGCTGACAAGTGTGAAATTTTACCTTTGAATCCTCTTTGTCAGAAATATCTCTTTTCTTGTACAGGTTTCTCATGGCAACCTTCCAAAATCAAATACCTAGGAGTATGGTTTGCTCCTTTACTATCTGACACTCTTAAACTGAACTTTGATTATATTTACAAGAAAATGGATACGGCTATCACTCGTTGGCATCCGCTCTTTTTGTCCTGGTGGGGTCGACTCAATTCTATAAAGATGATGCTATCCCCTTTGCTTCTTTATACTATTTCTATGCTTCCTTTACACATTCCTCTTTCTTTCTTTAAGAAGATTGACTCTTTATTACTAAAATTCTTATGGAACGGTAAATATCCTTGAATAGCTCTTGCCTCTTTGCGTAAGGACAAAGCTCAATCTGGAGTCCGTTTTCCTGATTTCAAACAATACCACCGCGCTTTTTCCCTGAAGCAATCGACTCGCTGGTTTTCATCTAATTTGCCTCATTATCCCCCTGTCTGGCTAAGTAAGGAATCCTCTTTCATTTCTCCTTTTACCTTCCGTGAATTCCTGTCCTTTACGTCTTCTTTAACTCGCCTTCGCTCGCCTATTCTTTCAAATTCTCGTAATCTTCTTTCTCCCTACTTAACTTCATCCTACCCATCCCTCCTCTCCATTCACGAACAACCGATTTGGAATAACTCTCTTCTCAAAATTCGTAATCGTACCATTTTTTGGAAATCTTGGCACTCTCGAGGAATATGTTGGATTTCTCAATTACTTTCTCAGGCTATGCCTCTCTCCTTCCAAGATCTTCAATCTCTTTTCTCTTTTCCTGCTTCTGTCTTAGCACAACACAATACCCTTTATCCAGTCTTGCTTTCCTATCTTCAATCTCTTCCACCTTCCAACGATGTTCCTTTAGATTGCAGACCCACTTCCCTTTTACTGGAGACCTCTCCTTCTGCATCCGCTCTATATAATTCTTTCCATTTTACTAATGATAGATTGAAATCTCGCATTGAACTTGCATGGGAGTTGGATTTTTCTCAGAATTGGCCTGTACCTTTTTGGGATAAACTTTGGACTAAACTTCATAAGACCTCTAGAGCTGCTAACACTACCCAAACTTTATTTTTCATTTATCACAGAACTTTATTTACTCCACTTGCCTTATCACGTGTTTCACCAGACACTCCTTCTACTTGTTGGTCTTGTCCTTGCCCTTCTGCTGATCTTAAACATATGTTGTTTGAATGTCCTCCTACTTCCCAGTTCTGGCAGTTGGTTTGGTGACAAATACAAAAGATTTTCCAATTTCAGGTTCCCTTTTCATCCTCACTAGTTTTTCTTGGCTCCCTCTCATCAGATCTCCCTCATTCCCCCAATCACTACCCTTTACTTGACCTTTTCATTGCTGTAGCCTTTCATATTGTCACTTCTAACTGGAAACAGGCTGCAAATATTTCATATCAGTCTTGGTGGAATGCAGTCTGTTTTAACCATCGTTTAGACACCAATTATGCATCTCCCATCTCCCTAGCTATCAAACGTGACCTTATTTGGCTTCCTTTGGTAACACACCTTTCTTCCTCTGCTCCTGTTCGTCCCTCTCCTACTCCTGAAACAGTTGAAATTCGCAAACCTCAGTGATTTTCTTATTATCTGTTATCCCTCTTTAATTGATTACTATAATTATTGTATTTCTTTATACTGTGTTTTTCTTATTGTATTTATATTCTCATGATATGTTCATAATTCTTCATGCTTGTAATGCCTACTTTTTATGAAATTATTATTATATTGTTTATTTCTTCTATCCACTTATTGTAACTCTTCTCCTTCATCCCCTTCCCTCTCCCCCCCCTGCATTCTCTTCCTCAATAAATCAAACTTAAAAACAATATGAATTGATAAAGGAATGTAGAATGGTGAGGTGCTTTCTTTGTCTCAGCAGTGCATGGTAATTCGCTTCTGCAACACTGCCACTGCTGGTCATTCAGTAAATTCTGCAGATTAATAGAACTTGAATATTTTTAAACCTTAGAATAGTTCATTCAATTGAAATATGAGGTTTGTGGTAATAATTGAAAGCATTGGGCTCCTTTGTAAAGATAGATAGATGGAGTTAAAAGAACACAGAGTATCCTACACAATCATCCATCTTGAGTATCAGAGTCCCACTAGAGTGCAGGGAAACAGGCTATTTTGAAATAAATGCACCTAATGCAATATTATACACAGCAAGGTATTCTTAAATGTTAATTGAACACATAAGAAGGTAGACATTTTCCATATTATGAAAAATGTATATTGTGATGCAACATCAAAGTCAAGTAATTTAGTATGAATGGAGCCAAGACCAGGCAGCAATATGTAAGAGAAAATCAATGAACACATTCTTTTTTTGACAATGAAATTACATTTAAAGTTATACATTAGCAGTATTGATTGTTAGTTTGTGCTCACAAAATGAAAAAGGTCAAGGGAATAACATTTTGGTGACTGGATTCTTGTGCCCATGTATTTCCATTTCTTATTGGTGATTTGTGATGTGCACTTTCTCTGTATTTTCTGTGTATGTGTGAGAGGTTGGCCTGGCATATGATGTGCACTAATTCAAGTGGGCACCTTGCACCAGTCCAAACAACCCTTATAGTGATTTAAGAGGTCAAAGATAACCTTAAAAAGCTATCCAAGTGGTAGCCTGGAGGCTGCTCTCCACAGCTTAGTCCTGAAGGAATGTTAAGCAGCTTGTTTTACCAGTATGCAATGTTCTTGTATTGGTTAAATGAAAGGAGAACCACAGATTAGTTATAATAATATATATTTATTATTATAACACCTTGAATACCTCTCAGTATCTGGTACATGCAGATAAACACATAGCACCCAATACTGCAGCACAGAAACAATCGTAAGTAGCACTAATACACAGTGGGCTCCCGGAGAAGACCAATCCATATACTAAATAGTGGCATAAGAACCACAACTCGAGTCAAGACAATGTCTCGAATGTGTAGAATTGCTGGGACCCCAAGGAACCACCCAAGGTGATTGAGTGGGGACAATGGGTCAACGTAAGAGTGCAGCAAACTATGTGACTATGTGTGAAAAAGGGGGCACAGTTCCTGAATCCCAAGTAAGTTTGGATACTTGGGATTCAGGAACTGTGCCCCCTTTTTCACACATAGTCACATAGTTTGCTGCACTCTTACGTTGACCCATTGTTGCACATTGTTTGTTATTTAGTCATAGGGACTGCGACAATGCAAGGTCATTAAATATTTTCCCACCCTTGCCCCCTTTATTGTGTTATAATGATTGAGTGGGGACCCCATGGAGGACGGGTGCAGTGTGAGAACACCCTGGTTGCTACGAACAATTCAAAGGTAGGGTCGCGTTGCAATTTTAAAGTTAAAGGACCATTCCAAGTGGATTACGAGGAAATCCTTTGGAACGTACAAGGTTGGAGAGCCACCCCACCCGTGGATACCAAAATACTAGAGTTACCTATTCCAAGGAAGCCTGGTGCATAGGTCTGAAGTGGTGTCGGAAACCGCTGTCATTCTCAATGGGAGTCCCTAACAAAATGCCACTGTTGGAAAGAGGAAAATAGTCTGGTGGAATCTGCTGGCAGATTCTTGATGGACGGAACCTGAAAGCAGAGGGGACAGAGTCTGGGTCCCTCAGGAGTGACCAGTGGGCTAGGTAGACGAAGCCCACTGATGTCGGGAGCTTCAGGTGAGAAGAAAGAGACCTTGACTGTACAGCTGCAGGGACCAAGAGACATTGAGGCCAACCAGGAGCAAGATAAGCAATGTCCCACAAAGGATGTTGAGTGGTGAGGGGTCGGTGTCCAGCAGGGGCACCAACAAGCTTTGGCAACGGCAAACCCCAAAGAAGGTCAAGAAGGTTACAGTCTTGCCCAGCAAGGACCAGAGGACTCACCACAGCAAGGGGAGTCAGTACAGGCCTGGAGCAACCAGGGGAGCCCAAGAAAATCAGGATTGTTCCTCAAGTGGACCCACAGGCTGAAGGCACAGGAGTCGCGAGGGGACCTCTAGCAGTTTCACCAAACAGCTTGCAGGGCACAGAGTGCAAGGAGGCCAAAGTTCTTGGTACAAAATGTGTTCAGCACACGGAATGCTAATTACTGCAGCCTTATAACCGTTGCATGCAATGCTGAGGGTATGGTTTGGACAATGCCTAGTGTTGGTATTAGAGTGATTTGTGTGTTGGATGCTGTATAATACGTGTATTTTGTGTGTATTATTTTCCAGGTAAAATATTCTATCTATGAACCATGAAGCAAAGACTGTTTTTGTGATACTTGTCCCACTCAAAATGATGGAATACTTGTTTGTATAAGTAAACCCAATTTAGCGTGTATGTTGTCTTTTACTATGCTACACAATAAATAATGTTTAATAGTAAGTGTAAGACTGTTGAGACTGCACATTACAGGATAATTCTGGATGCACTTTTAGGTGTGGATATATCCATCCAGACTGTGTCCCATCTCCACCTGTAGACTTACATTGGTAGCGGACTATGTTACAATGTCAGGAAACACACATTGCGCTAATGCTGAAGGTGACGTTTAGTATATACTGAAAATAATACTGACCTATATTGAGAAAGATGTGATGGGTTGAAGAACTCTATACAGTATAATGATAGTACACATACTTTTAGGTCCAAGATACATATAATTGGTTTCTGAGATCAAAGATATACAAGGTATGCACTTGCTTTATGTAGTCACAGGCTTTGTTAGGATTTGTACAACAACTACACAATAGTTTGCCTTGTATTTTAGTGAACCAGGCTGGCCAAGAAGCAACAGTACCGGACCAGAGCAGGAGTTCCTCAGCAGGCACGTCCTCTTGATACCATCAGGAAGGTGTAGGAGGGAACCGAAACATCAAGCAGATGGAGCCTTCAACATCCACCGCAACAGCCAGGGTGGAGGCTTAAGAGACTGGCTGGGGTGTCTTCATCAATGTTCTCTCCTTCAGAGAGGGATGGAATGCGGCTCACCCCCTTACCCACAAGAACTTGAATTGGATGTGGTGCCCAAGGGAAGACCCTATCACCAGCTGGGCCTGCCACTGACCACTCCCTAATTCTTGAGGAACCCAATTTCACCTGGGCCTCCAGCTACACCCCCTGCAACTAGCCCCCTTTAATTGACTGCCTAGAAGATATGAGGGAGGCATCTGCCCCGATACCCCACACCCCTCATGTTCTACCCAAATCCTTTGATGTGTGGTTACCCCTGTGGCTCCATCCCAGGAAGTTATAGCAGCATTTGAGATTTAGCAGAATGTGACCTCTCTGGCCATACAGGATCTCCGGGATAAATTCTGTAAGTTCTGAGAAGTACTTGCGGAAAAATGGCCTACATCAATGTCTCCATCACTTCCTTGGATGCCGCCATATTGTTTGCATTGGCCTAATGACTCACCCAGACCAATGTTCTTGTGTCTCCTAGTTCATCTTCCCTATATGTTACCCATGCTACCCCTTGTATTACCCGGAGCTGTAGGATATCTTTTCCTGCACCAGCCAGGAATAGCCCACAGGAGCAGAGGATCTCCACATTTTGGAGGAGGAGGAGGACAGAGGGGATGGCCAGTGACTGAACTTTGTTTGGACTGTGAATTTTTTTTTTACCCATGTACATAGACTGCTTCCCTTGACACTTCCTGACTTGTTTTATTTATTTTCCCCAACCCCCTCTAAGTTCCCTTCACCATTCTGCAATTGGTTTACTTTCCCCCTTTCCAATCAACTGTTATTTAATTAATTTATTTTCTAATATACCAATATTTTTCTTGAACACCATCTTTGTCTTGTGTTGTATGGAAGTCAACATTGGTAGGTGTTTAGCTATGCTTTCAACAGAATACCTTGTTACACAGATGGTCATACAAATCTACATGCCTTCTCCCCCTTTATCCTCATCTTCTTCTGCGGAGCTGGCAGCTGATGTAGCCGCTTGGAGGAGGATTGATTCTCTCCTCGAATTGCCCATTGCCCTCCACTGGTGGATGGTGCAGCTTCCTCAAACAACTCATCATTCTCTTCACCTGAAAGACAGAGGTTACAACAGGATAAGTATTTGCCTTAGTATATCATGTCTTACAGCACAGGGGCTGGATCAAATAATCTTTGTATCTATCTGATGTTCTACATGTGACCTGGTTTGTGTAAACCTACACATGACAGCTCACACTGTAGCACTGTGAATTTTCATTGCACATCTGCATTGAACACCAAACTCACCAGCTCCAGACACAACTCTGAGTTACATTGAGATCCCAGTGATGTCAGCTGCTGAACCTGAAACCTTGAGTGTGTGGCAGAAGATGTGGATCCTGATCCAAGAGTTTCAGAAGGAAGTGACACCAATATTAATGTTCAGCATGATGTATGTGTTAATTTTGCATGTTCACAAATAAATCAGTGATTATTTTGGGAAAATATTACACACCATCTTCAGATGTAACCTATTGATTTCCAAATTGTGCACAGTAACCAAATCCTTATGAAAGGAGATTAGCAGATATTGCCTGTTTTTTTGTAACAACACTATATGGCACACTTCCCTGATGGACGGATGGTAGTGGGTCAGACTGCTGCAGCCAAGATGTCTTCAGGCAGGTCGCCCCAGCCACCACACAGTCCTCCTGTATGACACCTCCCTGCTGCTGCTTCTCGCTGTGCCCGGTTTGCTCCATTTGTGTCTCCTGTGTTTCTGTTGACTTCTGGTTTATTTATTGCTGCCCCATTGTATTGCTGCCTTTACTGTACTGCCCCTGTACTTCTGTTTTCATTCCCCTCCGTAACCCCTCCGCCCTTTGCCTTATGTGTCCCCGTCCCGCTCCCTGCCTCGCTGTTTCCCGCCACTGCGTCCCCAGCAGCCCGCCCCCCTGGTCTCCCATTCGCTGCCCCACTCCCGCCTCCCAGCTGCTCCTCCCTCCCACTTCTCCTCATATGGAGGTCGCGAAGAGCCCGCGCAGCGGACGCGTGCAGCGGGCGCACCAAAGGTGCGCCAAAGGCAAGCCCGTCTGTACCCGTACGCACCTAGACCGCACCCAGCACCAGAACCCCTAGCCCCCGTCGAAACCAAACCGCCCGACTGAGATACGACACCACCACCCTCCACGCACTCAACACCGGCCGGCCTCCCGCCTGCTATCGAGCCACCTCAAAGCGCACCCATAGACCCTTCACCTGCCAAGCCTGCAAATTCACCTGCCTCCGAACCTGCACCCCATCCTCCGTACCAAGCAACAACAAGAACCAGCTCAATGCATCCTACTCAACACCCGCTCCATCCACAGGCACGCCGTTGAACTCTGGGTCCTCCTCGACACAACAGAGCCGGGTGTCACCTTCCTCATGAAAACCTGGATGAACGCCTCCTCAGCCCCCGACATCGCCATAGCCATCCCGGACGGCTACAAGATTTCCCGGAAGGACCGCGTGAACCAAACCGGAGGAGGAATCACCATCATCTACAGGAATACCATCAGCGTCACAACCAATTCCGAAGACACCCTCACCGCTGCCGAGCACCTACACTTCCAGATCCACACCGACCCCAAGACCACCCTCAGAGGAACACTCATCTACAGACCCCTGGCCCCAGGCACACAATTCAGTGAAGCCATCGCCGACTTCATCAGCCTGCACGCCCTTGCCTCGCCAGACTACATCCTCCTAGGGGACCTGAACTTCCACTTGGAGAACAACAACGACAGCAACTCCACCACCCTGTTCGACACCCTCGCCAACCTCGGACTCAAGCAAATGGTGGACACCCCACCCACTACGCTGGCCACACGCTTGACCCCATCTTCTCCGCCAGCGGCCACGTCACCTGCAGCCATGCCTCCGAACTACACTGGACCGACCACAGCTGCATCCATTTCACCTTCAAGAAGACAACATCCCACCACCACCGCAACAGATCCCCTGCAGTTGCTGGAGCAAAGTAACCACCGACCAGCTAACCACAGCACTGAGCCAGAACCCACCAACCAACACTACTAACACCAACGCCGCAGCCCATAACCTCACACAGTGGATCACCTACTGCGCTGATGCCCTTGCACCACTGAAGACCACTCCAGGCAAACCGAGCAACAGGAGAGCCACATGGCTCACTGACGACCTTAAAGATTCGAAGAAACCCTGCCGTACCCTCGAGAAAGCCTGGCGCCACGAACAGACGACAGTTAACCTGACATCTCTCAAGAACGCCACGTGCAAGCACCACCAGTTGATCCGCACCACCAAAAGGATATCGTTCAAAGAGCGGCTGGACGCCAACACACACAACAGCAAGGAACTCTTCAGCATTATTAAAGAGCTCTCCAACCCCAGCGCCAGCAACAACCACATCACACCGTCACAAGAGCTCCGCAACTCCCTCGCCACGTTCTTCCACCGCAAGATCGCCTATATACACAACAGCTTCGGTGCCCGGACCCCTCCTCCAACCACAAAATCAATGCCCCCTACCACCACCCTCAACGTTTGGACCCCCATCAGCACTGAAGACACTACCCACGTGATGAACACCATTCACTCCGGCTCACCCTCCGACCCATGCCCTCACCACATCTTCAACAAAGCCGACTCCATCATTTCACCCCAACTCCGGAACGTCATAAACAACTCCTTCCCATCCTCCACCTTCCCAGAGAGCTGGAAGCACGCAGAAATCTACGCCCTACTGAAGAAACCCACAGCGGACCCCAAAGACCTCAAGAACTTCCGCCCCATCTCTCTTCTCTCCTACCCGGCAAAAGTAATCGAAAAGACCATCATTAAACAACTGGCTGCATTCCTCAAGGCAAACGGCTCCCTCGACCCATCCCAGTCCGTATTCCGAGCTAACCACAGCACCGAGACAGCCCTCATTGCAGCCACCGACGCCATCAGGACCCTGCTCAACAGCGGGGAAACTACTGCTCTCATCCTCCTAGATCTCTCTGCCACCTTCGACACCGTCTGCCATCGCACCCTAATAACCTGCCTCCACAACACAGGGATCCAAGGAAAGGCCCTGGACTGGATCACCCTGTTCCTCTCCGACAGAACCCAGCGAGTCGCCTCCCCCCTTCCGCTCCGCAACCACCGAGATCATCTGCAGCGTACCCCAAGACTTCACACTCAGCCCTACCCTCTTCAACATCTACATGAGCCCCCTCACCGCCATCGCACGCAAACACAACCTCAACATCATCTCCTACGCCGATGACACCCAGCTGATACTCTCCCTCACCAAAGTCCCCACCACCACCAGAATCAGCTTTCAGGAAGGAATGAGAGACGTTGCCGAATGGATGAAGATCAGCCGCCTGAAACTGAACTCAGACAAGATGGAAGTCCTCATCCTAGGTCCATCCCCATCCGCCTGGGACAACTCCTGGTGGCCCACAGCACTGGGCACCGCGCCGACACCCACGAACCACGCACGCAACCTGGGATTCATCCTGGACTCCACCCTCACGATGACCAAGCAAGTCAACGCCATCTCATCCACATGCTTCAACACCCTGCGCATGCTCCGAAAGATCTTCCGGTGAATCCCCACCGGAACCAGAAAGGCGATCACCCATGCCCTCATCACCAGCAACTGGACTACGGGAACACCCTCTACGCTGGAACCACAGCCAAACTGCAGAAAAGACTCCAACGCATATAGAACGCATCCGCATGACTCATCCTCGACATTCCTCACCACAGCCACATCTCTGCCCACCTAAGAGACCTGCACTGGCTCCCCGTCAACAAGAGGATCACGTTCAGGCTCCTCACCCATGCACACAAAGCTCTCCACGACATGGACCCGAATACCACAACAACCGATTCACGTTCTACACACCAACCAACCAGCTACGCTAGCCTCGGATTTCTCAGAGCCACCACCGAAGGAAGATCATCCTCCTACCTGGCTGCCAAGACGTGGAACTCCCTCCCCGCCCACCTGCGACTGACCCAGGACCACCTCACCTTCAGGAGACACCTGAAGACCTGGCTATTCGAGCAGTAGCAGCACCCCCCCCCCCTCCCTTCAGCGAATTGAGACCCGCACGGGTGAGTAGCGCGCTCTATAAATGTACTGATTGATTGATTGATTCCAAACCCCTGTATGGTGTTGTCTGGCTCACAGAGAAGGTCCTGACAGCAGCTGTAAAATGCCATACATATACATGTAAAATGATTACTATCATCCCTGCATTTAAATATGGATATGTCATAGGTATAGACCAGTAATACTCAAAGTACCGGGGACCATCTACAGCTTCTGAACCTTTACATGCAGCCCCTGGTCAACAGCAGCACGGGGATGCTGTTACCACAGCACTAACATTGAAAAGATGTTAAACTAACTTTCAAATACATGTTTACACCCCGCATTAATTTGTAAAGACATCTTGCAGCATACATGAAAAAGTGTGATAAAGCTTCTTCAATATTTTAACAGGGTATGTCATTAACATGTAGAACTGTTTCACCTTAGTAAATCCGATTATATCCGTGCATTGCAAAGTAGTTTTTTCAAAGGAATAGTTTTGAGACATGGATTTGGTAACATTGATTCTTCCACTCGCCCCTCCCTGCCCTAACCACAATTCCAATAGTGACCTAAGAGGTAAATCAGTTGTAATGTGCACTATTTGAGTGGCCTATGTTCCTATTACACATGAATAACATCATAGTTTTTAAATCAAACACTGGAGAAAGTTTTGTACAGCATACATCCTGAAGATGTATTTCAAGATTCTCTGATATGTGATTATGAAGAAAGAGGATGGAAAGTAAAATAAAACAATTGCCTAAGATCACACAGTTTACTTGAGTAGAGAAACTGCCATAAATTCTAGATTTTCTGTTTTCACGTTGTGCTATTCAGCCACCAGATGTCTATTTCATTTCACCTACTACCACCTTACCATCAACACTCCATCCCCATCCGCAACCCTGGTGGCGCTTGGCCACATTGCTGACCATACATTTTTACTGCTGGGGAAATGTTTGCAAGTTTCCATTGTATAGACTTTCAACTAGGGTTGGGCAATACTCACAGAGTTGTACTCCATCAATTTTCCACGAAGTTAGCTATAAACACCACAAGATTCTGTGGTGTTCCATGACCAGTGGAATTGTGAGACATTGTACTGATAAACAATTTACACTCACCCTTAATTATATAAATTTGGTAAAGTTTAGTCAATGTTACAAGTGACCCAAGAGTGGACTTGTCATGATGGTTGTAAATATCGAAAACCGTTAAAAAAAACTATTTTAGGCTTTTTTAACATTGCCATGTGGCACCCATGCACTATTTAGGGGTGCAACAGGGTGGCAATGTGACACCCTGCCACCCTTGTAAGTCTTCCCCTTATTACCGATTCAGTATTTACTTAATCGGTAATTCCTATTCATTCCTATGGGCCTCCGGGCATACCGAATGTTACCGATTCGGTAATATTTACCGAATCATTAGCTACATCACATTTACCGATTCCTAAATACCGAATCGGTAAAAATCAGTATTTAGGAATCTGTAATATGTGATTACCTACATCTGGCCCGTAGTGCGTAGCACACTAACCCCTGAGTTTGTTAAGCACCTTTAGTATCAGACGTTGTCCAATAGTTTGATAGTTTGTTAGCAGCAAATATGCAAAGTGCTATATGACTGTTTTGTTGTAATACTTTATTCGATAACACAGTATCATAAAAGTAAATACAATTTACAATTTCATCACGAAGGGTAAAAAAGACTGTTTTTAGAAGTTGTGCGACCGGTTTCCCCAGCACAGATCAACGATGACACACAAGTTCCACTCCCCTCCTGGCCCCTGTACTGCCCCGTCCGGGACCAGCACGGACCGAGATCTGGGCCAAAGGAACAGGCGCACACAGCTGCCAGCAGCAAAAAGCCGAGAGAGTGTCTCTCCGGGCCCGCACCCCGCCCCAGGCGATGATCCACTTTACCTGGGGGGGCGTGACCCTACTCTCCTCTCCTGCTGCAGTGGCCTGGCCTCACTCCAGCGGCTTGGCCTCACTCCGGAACCTTGTCACCACAGACAAGGCGCGCTTGGGCCGGTAGTTCAGCTCTTGCGGGGCTGCCGGTCTGGGCCGCCAACGTTCGGCACAAACTCCTTCCATGAAGCCTTTCACATGACGCTGGGGCTACCCCACGTTGCCTCGAGAGCCCGATCACTTGGCAACCCTCTCCAGCGCTGTCTACTGGTGCTCCAACACCTGTAGCCGCACCAAGACACGCACCCTGCACATCAGAGTCTTGATTTGCTCTGGGTGCCCCCGATCACCTTAGGCACCCATTTGGAGGTCTCAGGCTGCCACAAAATGGTCCCACCACCGCACCACTTGAGACTTCCTGGAAATGTTTATGTCCCTGTGTTTCCGAACAGGGAGCCAGCTCACCTCGGGCCCTTGGGGTTCAGGATGCAGCATACAGCAAAGTCCTGCTCAGGAAGAAGGGGGGAACATGACCCACTGCAGCGCCCCTCCAGTCTCTCCCCGGTCAAGAGCTACAAACTGCCCGCAAGCCCCAGATCATGAAGCAAGGGTCAAGTGTCTCCGTAGCCTATTCAGCAACTCTTCCTGAGGAAGTGGTTTTCTTCCCGATTGTGGACAGGTCAAAGTTGCCAGAGATTTGACCAGTCCACCGTGTCTTTAAAGTGCTCCAAGCACTTCTCTGAAAGATACTGAGACCGTTCTCGACAACATTGTCAACATGACAAAAACCTAACCTAACCAAAGACAATGAGGGGGATAACTGGAAGAGCTGTAACCCCAAGACTTTGAAGTTTTCTTGTGCTCAGGGATCCTGACCCTTCCCTAAATCAGTCTTGCGTATCTCCCCCCAGTGTCACCATTCTCTCTTTGAGTGATTAAAGATCCAGGCCCCCAGTATCAGAGGGAGAAGGGTCTAATGTTTTATGGCTCTGAACCAGGCCTCTTCACCTCACAAAGCCTCTCCTTCTCCTCCCCCTCCAGGTGCAGGGCAGCCTGGCCCCATCTCCACCCCTCCCCTGGGGCACGACCTCCCTCAGCCTTTCTCACTTCTCCCAGATCCCGGCAGGCAATTCACACTCGGCTGAGACACGAAAAAGGACTAAAGCACAAACGGAGCCATTTTCTCATACAGCCGTTTCTGGACACACAGCGACAAAACCATCTACCCAAAAAGATGCGTTATGACGCTGTGAGTTCAGACATAGCAAACTTCACTGTTCCATTTCCAATTCTTGGGAAACTAGGCTAACAATACTAAACCCAGCCTCCCTCATTCTGCCCTATGGGCAGGATGGCATTTCACCAGGGAAAATGAAATGGAGACTTTTCCACTGTCACGGCCTAGCACCCACACTGGCACACTGGCCTTTTACCTACACTGCACCCTGCCTAGGGGTTACCCAGGATGTTCTACAGGGGTGACCCCTGTGAATGCAAAAGGGAAAGTAAGCCCTGACAAGTGGTAGCACTTGTCAGGACAACATGCTAATTTAGCATAATGCGCGCAAGCCTTACACTGAAGACCTATGTTCCCTCTCTGCACATTTCTTTAGTACTAGCTCTGGCACACACAGTGCACATCACTTAGTGATCTTGCTAGTAAGGCAAACCTACCAATCAGAGACAACCAATCACTATTACAATTTATACAGGGATCATCTGTACTTGTGCACTGATTTGCAGTGGCAAGTACCTACAACATCTAACTTCACAGCTCTCTGTCAGAAAAATGGTCTAGGAGAAAAGCAAAAAGTTTAAGTGAACTTTAGCCAACAAGGCCAAGTCCAACATTGGGGTTCTGCCTCTTTTGAAGTGGACACTTAGACCTCGTTTTCTTCTTTCCTCATAAAAGGCTGTCACAGCAGGCAGGACTCTGAAGCCGATTGTCCTACAGTGCAATTCATGGGAGTGACCAGAGTGCACACCTGGTTGGCAGCCACATTGATATGGGCATCAAAAGGTTAATCCCTGGGTCTTAGTCAAACTGGTTATGATTCCATTATCAGTCCCATCTCCTTTTCTGAGATGTGTCCAGCCCCTTTAGTGTGATCTATTACTGAATCAAATAGCAACTTTTTGAAGTGTATGGGGAGGGTCCCTTTTCTATTTGTTCCCACCCAGTTCACAGGAATGCAGCAATAGGCAAATATTTCCAGGGGGGATTCTTCTACTCCTCTTGCCATCACCAGGCAAGCCCGGTCTTCCCTAAACAAAACCAAAGGTCCTCCATTTAATGTAACATTTCAGGTACACTTATGCTGGGTGTATACGTGCTTGTGTGAATGTACACTGAGTACATGCTTCCATTATGCACACACTGCATCACTCGTTCATTTAATGTCGCCCCAAAAGGTATACATACATTCAGTATATGCACTAACCACACACATGATGCCCAGTACTGCTTTATCCCTATTATGTACTCTTCCCAGGCACAATTAAACCAGTCTAGAGCCACTACTCCTGTGCTGTGCAGCACTTCACATCTACCTGATATAGGCTAAGGGTTAGTTAACCACAAAGCAGCTGAACTTTTGAAAAGTTGAGTGCACCAGCAGGTCTCACCCCAGTGACAGAGGGTAAATGAGACCTGTCAATCAGTGACACTTATAAAGCGCGCTACATACCCGTAGGGTCTCAAGGCGCTGGGGGGGGGGGGGGGGGTGTGCCGCTACTGCTCGAACAGCCAGGTCTTCAGCTTCTTCCTGAAGGAGAGGTGGTCTTGGGTCAGGCGCAGGTCGGACGGGAGGGAGTTCCAGGTCTTGGCGGCCAGGTAGGAGAAGGACCTTCCTCCTGTAGTCGCTCTTCGGATGCGGGGGACGGCGGCGAGGGCGTGGTTGGCTGATCGGAGGTGGCGTTTGGGAGCGTAGAAGTTGACTCGGCTGTTGAGGTAGCTCGGGCCTTGGTCGTGTAGGGCTTTGTGTGCGTGGGTGAGGAGGCGGAAGGTGATTCTCTTGTTGACGGGGAGCCAGTGAAGGTCTCTCAGATGTCCGGAGATGTGGCTGGATCGTGGGATGTCGAGGATGAGTCTGGCTGCCTGTATGCTATTACTGATCACAACAGGGTATGCTGATACCACCTCTCTTGTACTTCTTAACTCCCAGTATAGGCAGAGCCTTTTACCACCCTCAACGTAGCGATTTGTGCGCCCCTCTAGGTCCAGCAAGACTACACCATGATATCGGCCTTTACCACTGATTGCAAACGCATGATCTGTATTTGCCTATGACACAGAACACTGATTTAGTGTTCCAGATAATAGTACATTTGGTCACTCAGGACAGGGGTACACGTCTCTTTCGAAGCAGAGGACATACCGTTCCAGCAATCAAAATCCCAAAAGTACGAAAAAGTGCAGGGGTGTGAGGCAGTGTGCTTCCATTCCCCTTCTTTTTAAAAAAGCTCCCTTGAGCCAGTGAGCTGATGAGCCTTTGGAGATGCGCCTGTGAGAGGTAATGAGCCCTGAGAGGAATGTGCCAGCATTCTCAGCAACCTCTAATAAAAATGTGCTTTTGATCTCTACTGATGAAGATAACATCTTTAATCACATGTGCCTAGATATGAACAGCACTACCTGCACCAGCTTTGGGCAGTGAAAAGAATCCTTTTGCAATGTTGGCATTGGCATCCCTCCTGGCATACAGGGTTGTTACGGTACTGGATAGTATGGGAACAGACACTTGCAACTATCTTGGGGGGTACTTGTTTGAGAAGTCTCAGTGCTTCTCACAGTAGCATCTTTACTGGTGGCCCCCTCTGGCATACAGGATCACCTCAAGCACTGTGCTGGACTGCATGAGCCTGAACCACTAACTCATGGTTCAGTCCATCATGGCTGCTTCCTGGCATTTGGGTGTCACCAAGCTGACACTACAGAGGGGCAACGACCCAATCATTGCACTGCTGCTCGCTTACACCACGCTCAGGAAGCCCTTTTGACAGGGATTCACACTGAACCTTATTCCCTCCAACTCTCTCCTTTTCTTTACAGGACACACAAGCCTCAGCAAGCAGGAAAAAGCTGCACGTTCAGTATGAATTGCCCTATGGTAGGTCCTTACTGCATCCTGATAGTGCGCTTTAAGTAGAGGGTCAACATCCTTTCTCCAGGATCTTTCACATTTTTTACAAATTTTTCGCAGCAAAGCTAGCTTTTCATTGTACCACGGATTAGACTTGGACATGCAGTTAGGGGACCACTTAGCTGGAATCAGCTTATCTAGTGGCTGACTAATCCAGTCAGAAAAGGCTAAATACGCTTTGTCAAGATCTGTCGACAGCTCTGGGACGGAGCTCGAAAGTAGAGTTTCAAATTGATCCCAATTAGGCTTATGCCAAGGGCGTTTTAAGAAATAGGAGTTCTTTAATTTACGTTCAGGAGCTATGCCCTGAATACACAAAGGGACCAAAAAATGGTCCGACCAGGTCATGGGTACCGGCGATTGCGTAATCAGGGAAGGAATATTGGTAAAAACCGGATCCATCAGGTGACCAGCTGAATGAGTGGGACCTGGAACCCGCTGCCGCGAAGAGTATCTTCTCTATTGTGTCAGATTAAAAAAATCAAAAGGAGACGGCTGGCCCATTAATTTCATCGAGTCAGCAATGTGAGGAACTTGCCTTATTCCTATTTAAAAAGATAGAAGACATCTCATCTACAAAGGCTTCCCCATGGCTGTTCTGGACCTCCCTGAAATACTTAGTAATGGGACGCTGAACACCTTAGAGGTTTTTCCTCAGATTGAGCAGGATCGGTTACTTGCTCTTTGTGCAAAAATCAAATCAGGCTCATCGGCCGATCCTTTGAAACCTGACCAGTTTAGGAGAATTTGACCTACTATCTCTACCTTCCTTGGCCAAGTGATTAACAAATCACTTAGTCGAGCGATCATTCCTACAGCATGGAAACAAGCCAGAGTACTGCCATTGCGCAAAAAACCTTCCCTGGATTCCAAAAAACTGGAGAACTTCAGGCCAATCTCACTGCTCCCCTGGACGGCTAAAATTGTGGAACCATATATTAATTCCATTCTTTCGGAACACCTGACCAGCAAAAATATACCCAAGCCCTCGCAAAATGGATTTCGTGCTGGCCATGGTACGGAGTCAGTGCTTTTGACAGTACAGGAACATCTCTGGGCAGCACTGGACGCAGGACAGACGTCGGCACTGATCCTTCTGGATCATTGCCGCGCTCAATACGGTGTCCCATGCCATCTTGCTGCGTCGGTTGAAAGAGGCAGGCATCTGTGGCCTTGCTTTGAAGTGGCTAGCGTCATTTCTTTTAGACAGGTTTTACCAGGTGACTGCACCCCTTTTTTTCCATCAACCTTTCCCATGAAGCACGGAGTACCACAGGGTTCATCTTTGAGTCCTCTGATTTTTAATTTGTATGCAAAACCTTTGGCTGTTTTGCCAAGAGCAGAGGGCTGACGGTGGTCTCCTACGCTGATGACATGCAGCTGGTGGTGGCACTTTCTGGTAACTCTAGGGACAACGCCGCCAAGTTCCAAGGTGATCTTGCGGCAGTTGCCGGCTGGTTGACAGCTAATTCCCTCCAGCTGAACGCTAGTAAGTCGGAGGTGTTGCTGGTGGGAAGGGACCATGGGTTATGGAATGAGCACTGGTGGCCCAGGAATTTAGGTACCCCTCCCCCTCCTAAATAGGTGGTAAAGAACTTGGGGGTCTGGATGGACTCATCGATTAGTCTCCAGACCCAAACAAAGAAGGTAGCGGGTACCTGTTTCGGTCTCCTCCATGGGCTGAGACCTATCCTGGGCTTCTTTGATGCACCGACCAGACAGCTCATTATTCAAGCACTAATTATCTCTAAGCTTGATTATGTGAACTCTCTGTACCTAGGGGTAAACAAGGCAGAAGTACTAAGGTTACAGTGAGTTAAGAATGCAGCAGTGAGAGCTCTTTTGGGCTTGTGTAGAGTCTGCTCAGTGTCTGGCAGTCTTCGCCACCTTCACTGGCTGCCCGTGGCTCAAAGGATCGAGTTTAAAGCCCTCTGTATAGCTTTTAAAATTCCGAAGCTCAGATCCCCTAGCTCACTGACTGACAGATTTGCTTTCTTTCTATGTTACCCCCCCCCCCGCCAGCTTCGCTCTATGGGCCAACATTTGCGGCGGGTCCCTCGAGTCAGAAAAGTTTGTGCTGGAGGACGTTCTTTCCGTTATAGAGCGGAAATTGTCTGGAATTCTCTGGCCCCCATATTCGTGGCCTCGACAATCTCACTCATTTTAGGAAAGCTATTAAAACTTTTCTTTTTCCTACTGTGTAGACCGTCATCCGTATCTTTGCTGCTGTTTTCCTTCTAGCCCCGGGACGCACCTTGGCTGGGGCAGCTGTCGCGCGCTATAATTGTTTTAAATAGAAATAGAAACAGAAATGAACGCAACTTTTGGGCCTCCCACAAAGTACCCCCCTAATTCCTCTAAGGATGGACCTGGGTATTGCTCCTATTGCTGATTTGATAGCTTTTCGCCCGCTCCTCTATTGGCGACGGATCTGGAGCACCCCAGAGTTGGAAAATTATAGAGAGGAACTAAAATCAGGAATGTCCATTCGGGGGGCTGAGAAGATTCCATGATTGTCTTTTATTCGGGACACATTTTGCGAAATAGGGAGAAATGATCTGTGGGCTGCACCTGAAGAGTCCTGCCCTACTATATCTAAACAATCCTTAACATCTGCCTTGAAAGAACATAGACTGGCAAGTATCTTCCAGACAATAGACTCATCTAGTCTTACCTCCAGGTTTCTGGATATTAAGCAGCACTATAGCTTGGAGCCTGCTTTAGATATTATTCAACCTCTTCCAGCCAAGAAACTGTTTCTCCAATTTAGGCACGGGACGCTCCCCCTCTATGCATTTACCAACAATTGGGTGGGTGCGAAAAAATTGCTTTGTCCCAGGTGCAAAGTTGCGGAAGAAACGGAGATCCATGTGATCTTCTTTTGCCCCGCACATAGTGCTGCTAGATCTAAATGGGTTCTTCAACTTTGCAGGAATCTGGGTATAAGAAACTATAGAGAGGTATATAGGATACTAAAACATGATACCCATCTGGTTTTTGTTGTTATAATTGCTAAATTCTTATTTGCAATGTGGTGCAAATGAAGATGTCTTGTTAATAGTTAGAGTAGTGATTTTAGTTGTCGTTGTTCTACTTAAAGTTCAATTTCCCTGATTTTAAATGGTATTAAATGAAGCCTATTTATTTTTAACCTTTACTTCAGTTTATTTATATTTTTAAATAGTATGTGCCGTAGGTTGCTGTTGTGTAATATGTCACTAATGTTGCCCTCAAATGAGATATTTGTCTATGCTTAATGCACTTTATGGGTTATTTACCTGTGGGGGCGGGACCCTCTTCTTATTGCTACCTCCTTAACTGTTGGGTTCATTAAGTTAATACACACAAACTGTTAGTGGTGTTCTCTTTTATAATTTTTTTCTTTAAATTTTTATTCTGTGATTTTACGATAATGAGTTTATAAATGTCATATTACTGCACTTTTATGGCAGAAATTGCCAAAATAAAGGGGCATATTACCAAGCAATAGCGATAATTATCGCTATTGCTTGGTTAGCGATAAAAAATTATCACCGAGCTGCGGCGATTTTTATCGCAGGTAAACCTTGGTATTACCAATGTTTATCGTAAATGCGATAAAAATCTGCAATAATGCATGAATATCGCTGAAAAATCAGCGATATTTAGGCATTACCGAGCTAATGCTTTTAGCCATGTTATCCAACTCCCATTGGATAACATGGCTAAGGACTGCTCCTGGGCAGGTGTTAGCTTTTGGAGATATTCGCGCATAGCGCGAATATCTCCAAAAGTTGGTAATAGGAGATAGCGATGTTAGCGACTGTTTCCAGTCGCTGACATCTTGGCACGCCCACTTTGCATGTCATTAGTGATAAATAACACTGACATGCAAAGCGGGGCCCAAGATGGTCACTATCTCCTACTAGCTGTCGCTAACTGGTGTTAGCGACAGTTAGGTATTAGGGAGATAATTTTATTTCCGCTTTCTTGGCTTTTAAAGCCAAAAAAGCAGAGATAAACCCCCTTGATAATATGCCCCAAAGTTGTTTTGACTTGACTTGAGATACATCTGATTTTAAAATTCTGTAGGCAATCTGATACTGCCCAGCTCCGATATTATGGCAGGTTGATGTTATCCACCTCCTACGTATCTGCTGGAATCTAAGGCAGAAAAACAAAATGTGTTCTTCAGTTTCTCTGACAGTAGTACAGGAAGGAGGTAAATCCAATACTAGGTCGGACGCCTCCGTACTATAAATTTTAAGGAGCCGATTGCTGTATCTGAATCTCACATATAGACTTCTTGCAAGAGGGGGGAGATTCGATCCAGAAAGGGTTCAAATTTTGGGCGTGACTTTACAACTAAACATTTAGATGTTAACTGACCATTGATCAAATTATTAGTATAGTTGACGGCCACCACCTCCCAATATCTGGCTTTTAATCTCAGTAAATTGTCTCTTGTAGCCCTATCCGGATGTTCCCACAGGTGCTTCACACTCAATTACTTGCACCCATCTCCAATGTGTTTAAACCATGGTAAACTTGTTGCACCATTGATCACCATAACCTCTCGAAGAGTATTTTGATAATCGATAAGTTGGGGGGTTATCCTTAGGCACAGCCAGTAGGTTCAAGGTTTCATAGCAGCCAGATCCTCTATTCTCTTCAGTGCAAGGTCACAGAAGAGGAGAATGAGAGGAGTTATAATCGGTAACGAGATGAGGGATCTAACAAAGATGTTTTCACAAGTTGTCAGCTTATTGGCGTTGGTGTAGCCCCAGATCTCGGCTCTGTACAGGGCTCCGCTTTGGGCTTTTGCATGATAGATTTCCAGTGCTGGGGATAGGGGTTGAGTGTAAGATTGTTTATTAAATCTTAAAATAGATTTACACATTTGGCATAGGATTAGATAACTCTTGTTTAGCTGGTAATCCCAATTGAGTGACTCACTCAAATCTATGCCTAGATAAACATATTTACCCACTCAAGGAGCTTGTGTGTAATCTTCATCTCCCGAAGGCCTCCCCGAACTTTCCCAAACACAATATATTTTGTCTGGGGGTGTGGAGTTCCAAACTCCGATTTCTACAAATTTTTAAAAATATATCCAATAATATTTGCAAACTCATTGGAGTCTCAGATATTAATAAGAAGTCATCTACAAAGAGCAGGATAGGGACTTATTCCCTGTTCAGGCAGGGTGCATCATTCTCGCCAACCATTAAGCGACTAGCCACATCATTGATGTACAGGTTAAACAGCGTGGGGGCTAAAACGCACCCTTGTCGAACCCCACGCTGTATCGGTATCGTCTCTGTTAGTTCAACATTTCCCCCCCATCTAACTTGGGCATAAATATCCATGTGGAGTCATGCTATCACTGTAATCAGATCCGAAGCGGCACCTACATCGAGCATAATCTTCCATAACAAGTCGCGCGGTACCAGATCAAATGCAGCTTGAAAATTTACGAAAGATACATAACACTTCTGCTTCCTAAGTAACACATATTTCCAAGTTAGTAAGGTGAATCTGAAAGCTTGATCACACTTGCTTATTTTGGAACGAAAACCCGCCTGGTATGTTGAAAATATTGTGTGGGCATCCATCCAACATTGTAATCTAGCTAGGATTTGTCTGCAAAAAATCTTTTGTAGATTGTCTATCAGGCTGATGGGTCTGCAATTGGAGGGTATAGCGGTATTCGCCATTTTTATAGATGGTAATTATCTCTGCTCCCCTCCAGGTTTCTGGAATGTCCACAACAGCCAATATACGATAAGACAAAAGATTTATGTACGGAGCCCATATCGTTGGTTCCGATTTGTACAAATCGCCGGGGATCAAATCGGGGCCAGAGGCTTTTCCCACCTTAAGGCTGCTGATTGCTGACAAAGTGTCTTCTAGGCTGAAGACCAAGGAAGGGTTATCAGCAATCACTGCAAGGGTAGTGATAGATGGAGTGCATTTGGCTCTATCGGTGTTTAAACTGCCCTGAATATCGTTTTGTAAAATGGTCCACCGAGGTCTCTGGTTGGATGTAATAGCTAAGAGTGAAAGCATTCTCCTTACTCCCCTTTGAGACAATATGCCAAAAAAGGGGTCTATCCCTACACTGGGCAGCCAGAACCAAATCTTGCCAGTTTTTGTCAGCGGTGTCTCGCTTGGCTTTATTTAACACTCTTTGTAACTCTTGCGAGCCTGAATCACTTCAGTTCTAGAGTGCTCCGTCACTGCTAATTGTAGAGCATTCTTGGCTATCTTGCAGTCATTATTAAACCACTGGTTTACCCCAGTGCTACACTTGCATACACTTGCACACACAGCACTCATGTTATGTATGTTTTTAGTCATTACCACTGTGTGCTGTGAACAAGTCACAACGGGAAAACATGAGTTTTGTTTATACTGGTATACCTGATCCTAATAACTGTTTGTATTCCTTTACCAGGTTGGTCATATGCTATCAGGTACTACACATAGCATGTGTTAGGTTGGTTTAAAAGGGTAGAACACACCATACAACCACCCATGTAAGATAGATTTGATTTTATTAGGTCCTGACGAATCGCCACCAGATTGATTAACTACCAGGCGAGAAACATGTTGCCCTCACAATAGAGCGCCCTGCCTGAGATATAATCTCAGACATGTGCCTTTGTTTCTTTTAATCAGGGTGGGATGTAGTGTACTTCCTATTTTCCCAATAGGCTCTGCGCATTGGAATAACATAAACAGCAGTGTAGACGTAGGACTGAGGTCATCTAGGTCTCTACTGACTATGATAAACTTAATTTAGGTTTGCACCTGCTAGCTCAGAGGTCACTGGAAACTTTCTTGAATGAATAGGGAGGGATAAACTTCCCTGGCTCAGACAAGAAGGGATTCAGTTTCCGACAACCGCATAAACATGACAACTTTGCTCCCTCAGAATAAGAGTGTATCTCTAGAGTCGTGTGAAAACAATAGACAGCTATTTTGCTAAGTCAGCCGTGCATACTTAGTTTCACCAGAGTGCAGAGAAATAGAGAGACAGGCGTTTTCAATAAAAGGTCTTATTTATTGAGCAGTATTCTTTCTCATGCAAGAGAAATGAACTGCCACAATTGCAATACTTAAAGTAAAGTAAAGTGCTTACAGTAAAAGTAGTATTAGGAAATAATACTGTAAAAGCATTGATATGGTTTCTTAGCCATATGATACTTTAAAATGGATAAAATATATACATACATAAATACATTGACTAACGTACTCAACTGGTGCTTCTAACTAAGCCTACACCGGTGTACCTGACCTAAGCCTAATACTTGGGAAGGGATTAGGAAGTAGCAGTTTAAGTTAAGTTGTTTAAGATTGTTTTGCCAAGAATCTGCATCAAGAATTCTCTTAAGGGTTTAGTCAGCTCCGTACCTTGGTAATAGAATGTGGGAGGTCTGGTATCTCTTTCCTCAGGACTCGATCTCCCAGCAACCCGCAAGGGTAGGCTGGAAACACCGGAGCTGGATTTTCTTGGCTGGAGAAAAAGACAGCGTCTCTCTCAGTGCATCTAACTCGAGGGGCGACTTCCGTGGGCTCTCGCATCAGCTGGGCTCTCGGGCAAGTAGATAGCCGCTCTGCTCCAAACCACTGTGTCTTTTCTTAAGGCAACTGTTGGTATTTTATACCTGGAAGGTGCCGGGTTTGACGTAAGGTTGGACATAAGACGTCACTAAGAACTAACAGTTCTTTCTGGACTTCAGGAGTTCTTGTTCAAATCAAAACAAAAGCAGGGGGGATTTTCCCGGGCTACTGGAGGCTTGGTTTGTTTAAAGAACGCGTTGTGCTTTCTAGGAGTCGATGGGAGTAGCCGTGCTGTGCTTTGGACTGCATGGGCTATTACTGAATATGGATCTGATTCTTATGCCTTTATCAGGATATTATTGATTATAACCTCACAAGGGCATAAATCGGGAATATTGAATTAGGGTCCTAGATATAAACACAACACCCACTCCAGGGATTGATGTCCATCATTACTAAAAAACGAAGCAATAGTAAACATTCAATGATGCATGTGTGTTTTCCGACCCACCCCAAAATACATATTTCGCATTTGAAATGGTATAAGGTAAATACACGAAAATTAGTGTTGGTACTGTATGCTTTTCAAGCAGTGTCATCATTCAGATAAATGCATAAATATATCAGCTGAATGAATTGCGAAAATTACACATGAAATGGCTCTAAATACAGAAAAGAAGGTCGAGACCATTTCATCACATATTTATACAAAATGCTGTATATGTACTAGAGGCTGAGGTAAAATATTGTCTCTAGTATCCTAAAATAGAAGCTCTGTTCTCTAAGAAAAGTTATTTTTTAAGCAGAGTAGCATGTGTCAAAAAAAGTAAATATTTTGGAAACTGAATAAAAATATTTTCGCTTTCAGGGGAAAAAATAGTTCCAAATATTTTCTGTAGTTTTGTTTTTCAAAACTGAAGGCCAAATTCAGAGTTCAGGGAACGCTGTGTGCTCATTGTTTTTATTAAGAGTTATTCTCGTTGACCGGAGAGAATATTATTTCACAGAGAACCGCAAAAAATTGGTCTACAAAGTCAATTGAAAGTTCGACCAAGTTCGAAAATGCTGCAACTGTGCAGTTCTCTGCGTGATTGCTATCATCGATGTTTGGATCAGCAATGCTCACAGAAGGCTGTACCTGTTTGGTGCTGCTTTCCTCTCGTACCTCACCGCAACCTATTCGTAGTGGTGAAGTCCCAACGAATGCCTTCATCAGAATCCATAGCCGCTGGGGACAACACGATGCAGGAGTCGTTACAGGACCTAGCAAAGGATTGATATCCATTGGTACTGCCGATTGTAGTGTAAGACAGACTTCCAACACGCATTCTTCTCCACATAGCAGACATCTAAGCACAGGTATGATGCAATCTTTCCCGATCGGTCTGAATGAAACAAACCAGGTTGTACTCAGATCTCTTAGTCAGGCCAATCCGAGGACCTTAGTGATACGGTCTCGGTATCGTATTCCTAGGATCGTTCCTTGCTAGAGTCTTGTCTGTGGATTGGTTTGCCATATCAGTGCAGAAGGAGCAAAAATAAAATTCCTGCCACGAGTCCCAAGATTAAGGGTAGGCTGCCAAAGACAGAATGGACAAAATTCGGGAAGATGCCCAGAACTGTTTCAAAGGGTGCTAACAGTCCCGAAAAAATTGTCTTAAATACATGTGCGATGCCACTGGTATCAGACATGTTTAAGATTTGACTTAATATTTCTACGAAATGCATGGGGCAATTTGTCGATAAAAGGGAATGTATCTCTGCTGATGTCCTTGCCACTTGCTGATCATACATTTCTTTTGATGACGTTAAAGGCACAGTTGTCTGTAAAAGAATAGACTTCATTCTGCTTAAAGTATCAATTCGAATAGAAGAGATATTCAACGAAGGCCATAACGCAGCCCCCATATCTGGATTGCTATGTGGATACAATACTTGCATACAGCAAACGGCCCTGGAAGTTACAGTTGTCAGATAGGCTTTTCCTGGCAGCATGCCACAACAGCTGTGGTCACTTATTAAAATGTAACTGCCGTTAGAAAGTGGTCTAAAAAATGGCTCTATCCGTTTTGCAGGCGTGCCATGCAGGTGGCATGAAAGGTTATTTGAAGACCCTTCGCAGGCTCCATGCAAATTAATACCTTGACACAGAAGTGTACCGCTTAGTGATTCTTTACAATTTTTACCACTAAGGAATACCTACTTGTTCCCTCCACTATAACATCTGTGTGTATAAGGTAAATCCCAGGTTGATTTGATGTATTCTTTACCCAACCTTTCATACTGGCCTGCAGGTATATACTCTTGGCAATATTTAAAGTGGAAAGTTGTTATCGGAATTGTAATCGTTCCTTGTATTATCCATTCAATGATAGGTTTCTCTGACATTGTCAATGGTAATCTCTCGAGTTTTTCAATGCTCAGAATCGAATAGTCTGCTCCTTTTTGTGCCAAACTGATTTGTTTATCAGTAAGGTTAAAGATACCGAATAATGACGTTGTGTTGATTAAACGCCATGGTATGTAGCCTGAACGCAGATTTTGCAACGTCCAACCAAGCTGTACAATAGAACGTAATTGAGACTGACCATATTGTAAAATTAGTAAGTTCTGCTCTATTATATCAAAAGCAGATGATACAATTCTGTCCAGTGAATATATTCTGGAGGACAGAGTCGTTAACCCATTGTCCACAACAGAAAGTGATTTTTCCAAATTTATACGATCAATTTCTCATATTTTATCTGCTATCTCAATTTGCATTACTTTCCAAGCTTCGTTATACGCAGCCTATCTACCGGCCACTATGAAACGTTTTTGACGCTGTTTGCGTGGTCCCAATATGAAATCACACAAGTCAGCACCGTCTTTAAGTAAAGTCAAGTGTTGCTTAATTTCAGCCAGTGTGGATTTCTCTAGC
The DNA here is from genome assembly GCF_964263255.1 of Lissotriton vulgaris. NCBI lineage: Eukaryota > Metazoa > Chordata > Amphibia > Caudata > Salamandridae > Lissotriton > Lissotriton vulgaris. The sequence continues at coordinate 450,583,791 of NC_141700.1, forward strand.
CACTCAAGGCATAGTTTCCCTACACTGCATGTTGTAACTATCCCTGGATGTTGTCTCTGGGAGTATCTAGGGTCTGGTCTGGTCATTTTGAACCCCTGTGTTTTGTTCAGGAATCTATCTTGACAGTTATTCGTGTCTGTTGGCCAAATCAACCACTTTTTCCCCTTCCCAATCTTTGGAATCCAGACAGGTCTTGCTGGGACAGGTGGTTTTTCTTCAGTGGCTGTCGGCTGTTGTTTCAGCTTTATGTTACTCAGGTTTTTTCTTGTTTCATTTAAATCCTGTAAAACAGCCAAACAATCTTTGATATCAAAGGATTTTTCTTCTACCACTGAAGTATGACTATCAAGATCCTGAATAAGCATTCTAGTTCCGAACAATAGTTCATATGGAGTGAGACCTTTTAGAGAATTTCTTGGCAGATTATTAAGACTACGTTGGACACTTGTTAAATGTTTGACCCACCCATCACCCGAACTTAATACCCTCGCCGTTATAGATTGCTTTATGTCTCGTTTTTTTCTTTCCACAACCGCATTTCCCTCAGGATGGAAGGGAGAAGAGTACCGCAATGCGATGCCCATGCTGTTCATGGCCTCTTTGTAAGCTCGAGAGCTAAACGCAGGACCCTGATCAGAATGTAGCATGCCAATTGCGTATGTGCAGATAAAGACTCACAAATCTTTTATAACAGTTCTGGCGTCAGCCGAGTGCTGGGGCCACATTTTTAAGTGAATTAAGTCTTTATTAATTATGGGACGCATTTCTCCGACTGGATTTCTGCGCTATAGATAGCCTGATGCTATCTAATAGTGGTATCTGGGCTACAGGCTGGTCCGGTTCACAACTGCGATCTCCATTGCAGTCCTCACATTTTTTTGCAAATTTGTAGATATCTACGCTCATTCCCGGCCACCAGTAGTCTGATTGTAGATCCATCAGAAATTTCAGGATCTCTTGGTGCCTCAGACCCAACCCCATATGTACTTCTTGTAACAAGACAATTCTCCGGTTCGTGTTTGGAATTACCCTATCCCCCAGTCCAGGGATTCGAGCAAATGGAACGGAGTTTGCATCAATTATGTATGTATTACTGAGTGGATAGTTGAGAGGTAATGCTGCATTATCGCCTTTTAATGAGGCTTTTACTGCCAGCATGGTTTCTCCATCTATTTGTTTTTCTGAAGGCTTTTCAGTGGCTACGGAAGCGGGTTGAACCGCTTCCGCTATGGCTGTGTTAGCCAATGAATTCCCTGCGACGTGAACGCCATCACGTTGATGACTCAGTGCGTGTATCACGTGAGTCTTTCGTAGTTCTTTCTTTAAAAGAACTACTTGTTCCCAAAGCGTTTTATGCTTGAATGTGGCACCTGTGTCATCTTTGTAACCGTTTTTACTCCATGTCTGCATGTCACTGTTGTATGACTTGACGCAAAAATCCGAATCACACACTATTAGTGTGGGGAATTTGCGATCAGCATTTTCAAGCGCCATCTTTAAAGATCTTATTTCAGCTCGCTGAGCTGAACATTTCCTGAGTGATTCAGTTTTGGTAATCATTGGTTTGAATTTACCAGAGCGCCAGCAACCTTTAACAATCGCGCACGCTGCATTGTAGGATTTATTCTCTACATCGTAGTGTTGTGCGAATCTGTCCATATAGATTACGCAGGTATATTGTTCTAGAGGCAGAATTTCAGCTGGCAGAGGATATTCTCGTTCATATTCTAGATCATCTATTTTTTTCAGTTTCGGGTCAAAATAGTATTTCATGTCTACCGCAGCAAAAGAATTTTCCCATTCTATCCATTTTGGTTCTAAGACCATTTTAATCAGATCATGTGGACTTGTTAACGCCTTAAGGGCTGGTTCTGATGAGAAAATAGCTATTCTTCTGCCTTGTGCTAGGGCTCTTTCTTTTGCTACAGCAGTTTGAACCGCAGTCAGAATTCTTTCTGTAGAGCTGAATTTCATTTCAGCTTCAGTGTACAAATGTGATTTGTAAGCTATAGGTACCGTTTCTCCCTGATTAGAGGTCAGGTATGTGAATCCGCATCTTCCTGGGATGACTCGGATTACAAGATTGCGTATGTTTTTGCGAGTTTGTAATTTTGTTTTAGCTAACATGTCTGTTTGCAATGATCTCAAAATCTCTGTGTGTTTCTGAATCCAATTGATTTGTTTGAAATCTGATCTTATCAATTCATAGAGAGGTTTAACTCTTTCTGCATAATTTAGAATGTATGTTCTTCCGAAATTCAGGAAACCTAGTATTGATTGTAAAATCTTCAGCTTTTTTGGTGCTTGGAGTACAGCACATTTCTCTAAGAAATTGTCTGCTAGGCTTTTGCCTTCACTTGATAATTCATATCCTAAAAATAGGACAGTTAGATGGCAATTAGTGACTTTTTGAAGTTGAATTTGTAACCCTCTGACGCAAACCCAAGTATTAAGTATTATGGTGTTCACCCTTTTTAAGTGAGTCTCCAGGCCATCATCTGTGAGATAGATGTCATCGACATATGATAATGCCTCATCATCATATATTTAAAGTAACTCTGTTACCCTTGCTGAGAATAATCTTGGGCTATTCTTGAATCCCTGTGGGAGTCGGCAAAATTGTTTTTGCGATCCCATTATTGAGAAAGCAGTCAAATACCTGCTTTCAGATGCAATGGTCCGACAGAAGAATCCATTAGAGATATCTAATGTCGTTTTATATTTTTTGCGCACAATGTTATTCATTAGTGCTGCACTATGTGAGTTTTGTACTAAAAAATGTTTTACTACAGGAGTTAAGGTGTCTGTAGTCCAAAACTAGACGATATGAATCGTCTGGCTTGGAGACAGGAAACAAAGGATTGTTCATTTGAGAGGTGCATGTTTCGATCACCCCTTGATAGTCAAGTTGATCTAAGATCTCCCTGATTTTTAGCTTCTTGTTTAACTGGGTACTGCCTTCGAGCAGTGGGCTGATTTTTTAACTGGATTTTGTGGTGAGGTGAATCCTCATCCCATCCTTCATGATTTTTGTATAAAGCAGGAGCTTGGGCCACTGCCCATTTTCTTGCCTATGTGTATTTTTTTACGAATCGGGATATGATTCGAGAAGGCAGGCATAATCATTTCTTCGCCATGAGGGCAATCCCTGACAAACTCTGGTGGCCAGTCTTTCTCAGCTAACAGAATGTCATAGCCTTTAGAAAGTTTTTCCCAAAAGAGACCTTTTATTTTCCTAGTTTTATCTCCCTCTACACGTAATGTTATTTCATATAGTTTATGGGGCACACTAACTCGTGTGTCTGCAGTTTCCACCTGAATGTATTCATTTGTGTCCACTGTCTCCAGAAGATTAATCAGGATCTTGCGAGCTATGGTCACTTCTGCTGCGCTGTCTAGCATTGTCTGTGCCCACTCTCCGTTTTTCAGTTGTGTCCTCAGAATTCTCAGCATGTTTAATTTTAATACTTTCTACCTACTTTCTGGGAAATTGTAATTTTTTACTTTGATGAGCAGGTTCCTTGTCTATGGACTTGACGTGCTCTTCTCTGTGTTCTGACCGTCCTCTTCTTTCCAATTTCTGTGAGGAAGATCGAGAAAGATTGAGTGAGAAGGATCGAGAGGGACGTGTATCAACATCTTGATATCTGTCAGGTTTTCTTATTTTTGGGGAAACTTGTCTTCTCGGCCTGGAGATCTCTCTCTCCGCTGAGGAGACCTTCCTCTGGGCTGGAAATGTTTTTCCATGGGAGTGGATTGTTTATTACCATCCCAACTCTTTTTTGGAGTTCTTAAATTATTTTTAATAAATATTTTTTCCGGATTTTCAGTCAGTTGGGGTTTTACCGGTTTCCTACCCAAACTATCTCGTCCTAGCTCTTCATAGGATTTTTCTATGATTCTGGCAAGTTCAAATGGTTGTTCTGCTATATCTGTTTCCTTCAATTTCTGGCGGATTGCCACAGATGCTGCTTCTCCTTTTATGTTGGCTAATAATATAGCCGAGACCTGCTTAAAGTCTTTCAGTAATTTCATACCCAGAGTTAAAGCAGGTTCTGGACCGTATTCATTTTGAATCTGTCTTAGTACATCTGGTATGACCGCCATAGACGGGACACCATGTGTTTTTGTGTAGATGGAAGCAAAGACTGTGCCCCAAGTGTCACAGTCCTCCACATGTGGTGCGATCCCCATTGGAAGACAGATAGTCAGAATTCTGTGTTTCTCAGTAGGAGTAGTATCTGGAAATACTGCCTCTATTTGAGTAATTTTTTGTGCTAACCAGAATGGAATTTGTTCCCATTTTATGGGTACTTTACCAAGACATGATTGTATGTTCTGTGGTGTAATCTTGTTTGTGTTTCCCTGGTGAGGGGTCAGCTGTGGAATATTAATTGTCGGTTGGACTGTTGCAGTCCGCATGACATATTGGACCAATTGTCTATGTATTTTAATTAAAAGTTTTAGCTGAGCTAAAAGTTCAGGAACTGACCTTTTATCAATGTCTGGATGTGGTGTGTCGCTGGCTAGAACCGGCCACGTTGCTCCTGGTCTACCTAGTGGACCGAGCCTGGTGATGTGATTATTATGTTTTAGGGCGCCATTAAACCAGAGCAGGTGCTCTTGGTAATTTAGTGGGATTTCAACCTCCTCGAAAGGAGTGTATTCATCTGGAGGTTCCTCTATTTTGTAATAGTGGAAGTCTTTTGTCACAGCGTGTGCTGCTGGAAAATGTATCCATGAATAGAATACCTCTGTCTGCCGATATTCATGTGCCCCTACCACGAATATGACTGTACCACCTCGTGGTGTCATCCGTTTTCTATAAGTTTAAGAGTTATAGTTCTTCTTATATTGACCGAAATGATTATAAAACTCGGCTCATTTTCTTGGAGGGTTGTGTCTTCCTCCAAGAGTCGAGCTCCTAAGGCTTCTCTTTCTCTCTCTTCGTCACTTTCTGACATTTTACTGACTGAATGTTTTCTGTTGCAGATCGAGTTTCAAGGAAACAAAGATTAGGTGCACAATCTTTTGGAACACTGTATCCTTCAACGTTGATCAAACCAAAAACTAATACATAGGATTCTCATCCTACTAGGTTCCGGCGGATATTAACCTTTCACCCACTCCAGACGTCTTTTGGAGTTTTTACGGGAAAAAGGGGTTCTGTGTGAAAAAGCACGACTGAGTTACTCTAGTGTCTTGCGTTAGATTATCGCCTTACCAAACGTTGGGCGCCATGTAGTGTAGTTCCTATTTTCCCAATAGGCTCTGCGCATTTGAATAACATAAACAGCAGTGTAGACGTCGGACTGAGGTCATCTAGGTCTCTACTGACTATGTTAAACCTAATTTAGGTTTGCGCCAGCCTGCTCAGAGGTCACTGGAAACTTTCTTGAATGAATAGGGAGGGATAAACTTCCCTGGCTCAGACAAGAAGGGATTCAGTTTCCGACAACCGCATAAACATGACAACTTTGCTCCCTCAGAATAAGAGTGTATCTCTAGAGTCGTGTGAAAACAATAGACAGCTATTTTTCTCAGTCAACCATGCATACTTAGTTTCACCAGAGTGCAGAGAAATAGAGAGACAGGCGTTTTCAATAAAAGGTGTTATTTATTGAGCAGTCTTCTTTCTCATGCAAGAGAAATGAATTGCCACAATTGCAATACCTAAAGTAAAGTAAAGTGCGTACAGCAAAAGTAGTATTAGGAAATAATACTGTAAAAGCATTGATATGGTTTCTTAGCCATATGATACTTTAAAATAGATAAAATATATACATACATAAATACATTGACTAACGTACTCAACTGGTGCTTCTAACTAAGCCTACCCCGGTGTACCTGACCTAAGCCTAATACTTGGGAAGGGATTAGGAAGTAGCAGTTTAAGTTAAGTTGTTTAAGATTGTTTTGCCAAGAATCTGCATCAAGAATTCTCTTAAGGGTTTAGTCAGCTCCGTACCTTTGTAATAGAATGTGGGAGGTCTGGTATCTCTTTCCTCAGGACTCGATCTCCCAGCAACCCGCAAAGGTAGGCTGGAAACACCAGAGCTGGATTTTCTCGGCTGGAGAAAAAGACAGCGTCTCTCTCAGTGCGTCAAACGGGAGGGGCGGCTTCCGTGGGCTCTCGCATCAGCTGGGCTCTCGGGCAAGTAGATAGCCGCTCTGCTCCAAACCACCGTGTCTTTGCTTAAGGCAACTGTTGGTATTTTATACCTGGAAGGTGCCAGGTTTGACGTAAGGTTGGACATAAGACGTCCCTAAGAACTAACAGTTCTTTCTGGACTTCAGGAGTTCTTGTTCAAATCAAAACAAAAGCAGGGGGGATTTTCCCGGGCTGCTGGAGGCTTAGATTGTTTAAAGAACGCATTGTGCTTTCTAGGAGTCGATGGGAGTAGCCGTGCTGTGCTTTGGACTGCATGGGCTATTACTGAATATCGATCTGATTCTCATGCCTTTATCAGGATATTATTGATTATAACCTCACAAGGGCATAAATCGGGAATATTGAATTAGGGTCCTAGATATAAACACGACAGGGAGACCCATTGATTAATATAGTTTTCGCTGGTACTCCCTGACCTGTTTTAATACATTTTTTCAGGTTATAAATCTTCACACCTTCATGGACACTGATTAGGCCCCCCACCCCCATGGCACCAAACAGCATTTGGAATATAAAGTCTCCGCGAAAGAGCCCCTCATAGGGAGCCCGACAGGTATTTCTGCGCCGGCCTGACGAGGGGCTGCCCATATGATGAAGCATGACACCTTGCTGGGTGTGTGAAGGCCCTATATCCCAAGAGGAGGAATCTTTATCCTCCAACACTTCATGACCACACAAAACCAGATTCCTCTTGTCTCAAAATTAGAAACAGCATACCTTTGGTATCTTCATTATTGTTAGGGCATGTATGCTGGATCTGTCTAAAAAGCCCTCAGTTCCTCCTCTGTGATTGGAGAAAAGCTGTCCCTGACTTGAGGAGGAAGGGAAAAGACAACCAGGTACACTGGGGGGACCAGGCAGCAGGAGTACATACCAGGAGCATTTTGAGAGAGAAACTGCAGAGGACGAGCAGAAGCTGAACATCGTAACTGACCTGTCCACACTGACAGACACACAACAGAGTCCAGAATAAAGGACTTGGATTTGTACCCACAGCCCACCTGGATACATTTTGTATACATTGCTTGCTCTCTGCACTGCGTGCTGCCACAGAGGTATTTGACCCGCAACGACCCGGCATCTCTGCACCTTACAACTTCCTACCTCAGCCCACTGTTCGCCGGACCCGCTCCGCGGGTCCCGCTTCAAGGAGGAAGCGAAAGCGGGCTGCTGGCTCAACGGGGCTGCGAGCACGAAGGGCAGGGACTCCATTGACCAGGAGTCCCTGCAAGGCCAATTGAACACGCCTGGCCCGCTCTCCCCGGTAGCCACGCCCCCAACGAACCGGACCTTTATTAGCACAGTTCCTGAGCATTACTGGTGGGATCTGCTTGCTCTCTGCACTGCGTGCTGCCGCAGAGGTATTTGACCCGCAACGACCCGGCATCTCTACACCTTACAACTTCCTACCTCAGCCCACTGTTCGCCGGACCCGCTCCGCGGGTCCCGCTTCAAGGAGGAAGCGAAAGCGGGCTGCTGGCTCAACGGGGCTGCGAGCACGAAGGGCAGGGACTCCATTGACCAGGAGTCCCTGCAAGGCCAATTGAACACACCTGGCCAGCTCTCCCCGGTAGCCACGCCCCCAACGAACTGGACCTTTATCAGCACCGTTCCTGAGCATTACTGGTGGGATCTGCTTGCTCTCTGCACTGCGTGCTGCCACAGAGGTATTTGACCCGCAACGACCCGGCATCTCTGCACCTTACAACTTCCTACCTCAGCCCACTGTTCGCCGGACCCGCTCCGCGGGTCCCGCTTCAAGGAGGAAGCGAAAGCGGGCTGCTGGCTCAACAGGGCTGCGAGCACGAAGGGCAGGAACTCCATTGACCAGGAGTCCCTGCAAGGCCAATTGAACACACCTGGCCCGCTCTCCCCGGTAGCCACGCCCCCAACGTACACGTTCATACGTTGACCCATACCCGCGCAAGCGGGACGCGTGCGGGACGAAGCGCGGAGCAAAGCCCGGGCAAAGGGCGGGCCGTTTGAGGCCGTTCGAGGACCGGAGAGACTGGACTGGACCCCACCCCTTTCGTTTTTCTGGCTCACTGCTAGTACACTTTCCTATTTTCACTTTATATTTGTTTAGCAAGCCACACTAGAACCATGTGCACACGGGCTAACCGTAGTAAAGCCGCCAAGGGTGGGAAGATGGTAAATGGAATGCTAGATGATTTTATTACTAGAACGAACACCGCTATAGATCACGAAATTTCCAAAATGCTAAAACGTGTTTCCCTGGATCTAGAAGCAGCTAGAAGATTGTCCCAAAACATTGCCATGTCGAAGAAATCCTCTTTAGGCCACATAGCAACAGCAAAACGTCCCGAGCACCCACTAATCCCACGTCTTATTACAACGCAGGCCGAGATTCACCCCACCCCACCCTTACCTTCTGGGACGACTGCACCTCTAGGTCTCTCCCAACCGCAAAATAGCCTAAACTTCCCCTTGCTTGTTAGTGACTCAGATTTGGCCATTCACACCGATACTGCCCCTACTCTGATTTCACCACATATCACTGAGGAGTATGATAACCCCCAGGGCTCCCACACGAAGGGTACAGTACACAAAAGGAAACGCGCTGTAAGGTCTGCTTATTCACGGAAGAAGGCCAAAGTTGCTAGAGTACACTGCCCAAACAATGTTAAATTACCTAAGCTAGGACAAGTAGAAAGAACGGTAGCTCAAGACCTGGACCTCCCGAGTGTTGTTGAGAACCGCCCAAACCTGGACCCCAATGATACAGTTACCACACAGGTGAATAACGGGGCGCAACCATGCGACATTGAGGGAAGTAATGAGGAGTTTCTAAAAATAGTCTGGATAACTCTAAAAAAGCTCTTAACCCCGCTGGATTTAAGACTCTCCCGTATTGAAAATCACCTTTTAGAGGTGGAAAAAAGCATTTTAACCTCAGCAAGCCTTAGTCACCAACATAACAAAAGGTCTGCAACACCTGAAGAGGATGCAATCATTACCACTTCACCTGTACTGCCCCCTAGTAGACCAATACCTAAACCACGCACGAATGGTTACGACCTTAAAACCCCTAACCCCCCTGCTAAGCCACCTATGCACCCCTCGCAACAGCCAACCAAACCACACAAAGAGGATGTTGCTCCAAGGGCGAACGTTACTAAGTATAACCAAACAACCTTGCAGGGCCCACAAAATGCTGAAAATTTCCGTGGGGGATACATAGATCTTCCTCCGGATGCAAGGCCTTATGTGGCAGTATTAGCGGGTGTTCCTGAACTGGGGAGTCATAACCAAGAAAACTATTGGTCTCTAAAAAATAAGGTTATACACTGGCTGAACACTAATAGGCAGATCCCAAGTTACCTGAGAAGCAAAGTATTAATGGTGCGTAAAGTTCCCTGGATAGGACCCTCACGCAAAACTATTCCAGGGGACTGTATTGTAATTTCATTTGAGGATCCACAGACTGCACAACACATTTGTTCATGGAACACTGGGGGGGAGAAATCACCAATCGTAGTAAGACCTTTAACATTCTTTTACCCCTCTCGTCCTACCTTAAACTATGGGGGGGATTGGTCACAGCCTCGCTATCCGGCCCGAGGAGGGGGCGAGAGGGGGTTGGAAAGGTCCAAATAGACGGTGGTATGGAGCACCAACCGCTAATAGATTCGGCTGTTTAGAAGAGGTAGATTGACTTTCCCTGCCTCTTAATCCACCTTATGAAGGCAAGGACAAATTGCTTCCAGTAACCATAGCTCCCCCCATCCTTGAGAGCAGCCTAAACGGGTGTAGCCCTACTAGGGGTTATAATAAAGAAGCCCGTTAGGTCACTGTTTAGTGCTTCAGACTTCCACCTTTCCACAAGTCATCCATCTGATCAATTAACTCTAGGTGTTGAAGTTGATCTGGGGTTGCCAAGTAATGCCGTCCACAAGGAAGCCCAGGCTCTAGCCATTTCGCCCCAGCCCACCTTATCACTATGGCCACCTACATTTGCTTCCACCCATAGAATTAAGCTAGTTCTTGAACCCGCTCCCCCGGTAGGCAAAACTATAAGGGGGGTGGGGCTACATTCCAAAGCGGGAAATGATATAGTGGATGTATCGCTATCACCCGTGGTAAGGAGCCCAGGCCTTGATCCTAATCCCCTTGTATACGTTCCAACATCGGGAGCGAGGGCTGCGCTCAGGATCCTGAGTTGGAATGTAGCAGGTCTTGTTCGTAACCTTAATATCCCCGATTGGAACACCCTCGTTGAATCCTTCGGGATTTGTATGTTGCAGGAAACTTGGTGTTTAGAACCCCGACACAAGGTGGGTTACACTACCTACTTTGTTCCTGCATTACTACCATCTGGCAATAAAGGGCGTCCATCAGGTGGCCTCTTAATTTGGGCCAGTATTTCTCTGGGCCTATCCATTAGGCACTTACCCACAAAATCCCCTGACCTACAGAGAATATCAGTTAAAGGCCCAGGGGGGAAAAGTTGGAATTATTTAACATCTACATAAGGAGGCCAAGGGGTGGTGACTCAACGTTGCAACTGACAGGCATAGAGGAAGAACTTGGAACCTGTAATGCCAACTCTCTTGTGCTACTCGCTGGGGACTTTAATTGTTCCTTCGAACCTCTTGCCAGTGGGGACATCTTAGATACCTGGGAGGAAGACCCTAGGAGAGGTATTCCTCTGCTAACACTCAACCCTATCAAAAAATGGACACAGGGGGCTATAGATCTTAATGCCCTTTGTATGGAATTTGGTTTAAGGGCAACCAATGGCAGAACTAAGTCTGATCCTAATGGGGCACACACCTATAATAGGGTTGGCCATACTTCTCGGATCGATTATATCCTCCTCAATCACAGGCTTTGGGCTCAATTGCTTGACATGGAGGTCTTACCAACCACTGACAGTGATCACAATCAATTGGCTTTGACTTTGTCCTCCCCTTGGAGGGGTTTGACGCCAAATCTCCCCCCCACACTCACGGAAATCAACGCATGACGTGTGCCCTTCAAACTGTGGAAGGCGGCTTAAATGGAGAAAAGTTGCTATGGACGAAGGGAAGATGACGTTAGCAAATTCCATAATGGCTAATGTAAAGGCGAGGCTTGACTCCCCGAGCCCTATTAATCTGGATGTCCTGCTTCTCTTTGCAGAAACAACTAAAGCCTTAGGAGAATTGTTTACTATCGATCCAGCAGGTGGGAGACTAAAGAAAAGAAGTGCTCCTAAAGGTGGAGCAAGTTAGTTTTCCCCTGCCTGTCGCTCTGCAAAATGCGATCTCATCAGAGCAGTGAAATCCAAGGACACCAACCTTATAAAACTCGCTAGGAAAAGCTACCGGAAGGCATTAACCACGGCCAGGCTCGAGCACGAAACCCAATTTTGGATTGATTTAAAGGCAGCGAGCTCCAGGAAAGACTCGAAGGGTTTTTGGGACCTGGTGAGATTGAAGAACAAACCCGAAGACTCCCTAATGACTTGCAACATAACTGGGGAGGTGTGGTTTGCTCACTTTTTCCAGCTCTACTCCCTAACCAGGGGTTCCACAGTCAGCCCAATGGTTCAACTGCCCAGCGTTCATTCTCACTTCAATAGCTCTGATTTCAACGAGGCTAATCTCTTTCACACTAAAGAAGTAGAGGGGGCAATCAAGTGCCTGGTCCCAAACAAGGCTGCAGGCCCGACGGAATTCCAGGTGACCTACTTAGGGTTAACATAGTAGAGTGGAGCTGTCTTATTGCCGCACTTCTGAATGCTGCTCTGATGGGCGGGCGCCTCCCGGACTCATGGAAGGGAGCGGAGGTCGTCCCAATTTTCAAAAAAGGGACCCGGGACAACCCTGCAAACTATCGCCCAATTAGTTTGCTTGATTCCACACAGAAGATAGCGGGCAAAGTAGTCCTAGGGAGGATCCAGCAGTGGATTGAGGAGGAAAAGATTCTCTCGGACTACCAGGCTGGGTTCAGATCAGGCACTGATACCATCGAACAAACATTCCGGTCATTAATGATCTTCTGGAAAGTGGTTGTTTTGGGTAAGGGCATTTGTACCTTGCCTTCATAGACTTACGAACTGCGTTTAACCTAGTCCCACCTGAACAACTGTGGCGCGTTCTGGACGCAATGGGCATCCCCCAGTATCTACTTAACATGCTCATAAAATAACATGAGGACAATTTTGCCCAGATCAGGTGGGGAGACCAGGGCCAAAAAACACCTCGTATTCCTGTGAATAGGGGAGTCCGCCAGGGTTGCGTGCTTGCCCCCACTCTATTTTCCCTATACGTTAATGGAGTGGTGGAGCATCTTCTTAAACATCCAGCTGACGCACCCTCCCTGGCTGGTAGAAAAATTCCTACTCTCCTATTCACAGACGATACCCTCCTGATCTCAAAAACGCCAGCAGGTCTGCAAAGCCTACTCACTAGCTTCAAGGACTTCTGTGATGCTAGGGGTCTTGCAATTAACGTGAGTAAAACCAAGTTCCTGGTCTTGAACCCCCAGAAGAAAACTGTCATTCCACCATCTCTGGACTCTGTTCAACTCAAGAGGGTAAAGGAGTTCGACTATTTGGGCATCCGTCTTTGCGATTCAATGAGCTGGCAACCCCACCTACAAAAGGCATTGTTGGCTCATAAGAAGGTGGTAGGGGCACTTTTGAAAGAACAACGCGCCTCGTCACTTAAACCCATTGGTCCTGTATAGGACATCTACAGGGCAAGGGGGGTGAGTGCAGCCCTTGATGGATCCGAATTATGGGGTGTTCAGAACATAGACCTTTTGACCAGATCGGAAAAAAATTCCATAAAGACCTCATGGGCCTGCCGTATAGCACACCTGCCCTCCCAATTTTGCTAGACACTGGCACTCGTCCAATAGGGGATCAGGTGAGGTTGCGCCCCCTCCTCCTCTGGTCACGAATCTGGAGGGTACCAGAATTGTCTAGCTATGCTGAAGGCCTAAGGGACCTGCTTTTAACATCTGGTTGGTCTAAAATCCGTTGGCTAAAGGAAGTCAAGTGTCTTCTTACTGAACTAGGCCTCGATGATGCATGGGCTAATAGAACTACCCCGCCTAAGCAGACATTAAAGACGCTTTATTGGTCATGGGTGATGGACACCAGAAATTGCAACTCAAAACTTTGTAGAACTTCTATTGAATTTCTGATGATTAAGGATGTCCCTTATTGTGAACCATATATGGACTTGATTACCAAATCTTGGGATAGGGCGCTATATATTAAATTTAGGTTGGGGTTACTGCCAGTGGGAAAATTGATTGCTAGCTGGAGGGCATTCTCGCAATCATCATCATTTTGTTCCTTCTGTATCAATAGGCCAGAGTCTGTCCCCCACCTACTTTTCGAGTGCCCAGCCTACATTGCTCCGCGTCACATCTGGCTAAAGCCTTTGTGTAGGAGCCTCGGCACTAGATCCCACCTTGAGGCTCTACGAATCTTAAGATCTGACCCCCGCCCCCTGTTTGCTTGTTACCTTGCTAAATTTTTGGCCTGGATATGGCGGACCCGATCCCTGAGGCTACTAACAGTGCCCCAATAATCACCCTCCTATTTTGCCCTAATGCTCATATCGTCTTTCTGTAAATAATTAATTGAAATGTTTTATCATTGTACTGAGTTTTTTATCTTTTATTGTATTGTAATGCTTTTTAAGATATGTGCAATATATCGAAATAAAGCTTGTTTCAAAGAGTATACATTTCGAACTGGCCAATTTCTTTTTTTTTTTTAAACTCAACCTAAAAGCTTAATTTGAAAAAACAGAACCTATTAAAGACACAGAAAAGGGTGAAACAGGGCTGAAAATGTAATCCAAATTCTGTCCCCACGCCACCACTATCCCAATAGAGACACTGGCATTTGAACAAGCTGTGTTCAACGAGACAGAGACACTACAGGAGGGAGACAGGGGTGTCTTCCATAATATGAGCAAGGACAAATCAATGGCATTAAGGAATTTGAGAGCAGCAAAAAAGATTAGCATCAAACCAGCAGATAAAGGAGGGAGGTTGTAATTCAGGACAGATAGGACTACAATACCAAATGACGCTGCCTCCTAGGAGATAGGAAGCATTACAGAATTCTCACCTCAGATCACACACAGCAGCAGAAATCTGAGATTAAGAACCTCATTGAGACGGCAGAAGAAAACAAATCAATTTAAAAAAAGGCAGAATTCCTCTTGACAGTCATCCCAAAAACACCATACTTGTACTCAAAATCCAGAAAATCCACAACAACAGTACCCCTCCTGTGAGAAGTTGGCCTGGCATATGCTGTCCCCAATTCTAGTGGGCACCTTGCACTAGTCCAAATGATCCTTATTGATGGTAGGTTTAAAGACAACCTATATAGAAAGCTATCCTAGTGGTAGCTGTGGAAAGCAGCCTTCAGGCGAAGTCTTGAAGGAATGTAAAGCAGCTTGTTTTACCAGTCTATAATCTTGTGAATGGCCAAATGAAAGGAGAACCACACCAGGTATATATATAAAATATATGTATTTAATCTAAACACATCCCTCTAGTCTCTTTAAGAGGCTAGAGGCACAAGTACATACAGTAAACTTATTTAGCACACAGTAAATTAGCACAATATATGAGTAGCCCTAGGGGCGTCACAAACCATATACCAAGTAAGTGATATAAGAACCACGACAGACATAGAGACATGGCCTAGGGCCTGTAGAACCGCTGGGGCAACCAGGAACCACCCAAGGTAGTGACGCAGGAGACCCGCGGGGGACGCGTGCAGTGTCTAAACACAGCTGCAAATCACCATTGACTTCTATGGAGAAAGTTGCGATTAGAATTTTAAAGATTAGGGTCACTTAGAAGTGGACTAGGAGCAAACACCTTGAGAAGTAGGCAGTTCTAGAGTCAAAACCCACGGGAGCACTGGAGTACTCGAGTAACCTCACCCAGGGAAGCCGGGTGCATAGGTGTCTTTTCCTGTCGGGTTTCGTCGTCGGTTTCTGTGGCGAGCTGCAGGCGACCAAGTGGAAAGTGTCCGGGTGTATCCAAGGATGGATCGGAGATCTGAACAACCTGAAAGCAGAGCGGACAGAGTCTGGGTCACTAGCCAGTGACCAGGAAGGCAATGAGCAGATGCCCACTGATGTTGGGTGATTTCAGGTGAAGAAGGTGAAGCTTGACTCCTTAGCCACGAGGACCAGGAGGCGTCGACAAAAACCAGGAGCTGGATTCAATTTTTTCCACATTGGAAGTTCGAGTACTGCAGTGTCGGTATCCGAATTGGACCCAACAAGCCTTGGCAACAGCAACCCAGGCAGAATGTAAAGATTGGCTTCGGGCAGACCAGCAAGGTCTGAGGGATTCACCCTTTGGAGGGGATTCAGGGCACATCTGGAGCAACCAAGAAAGCCCAAGAAACAAAATAGTTACCTTTGTGGGGACCCACTAGTTGACGGACCCGGGATCGCGAAGGGGCCTCAAGCAGAAATGCTAGAAGCGGGCCCATGGAACACTCATGAAGTGTAGCCTACAATCTTCAGTGCAGATGGTGCTCAGGGCTTGAACTACAATTACCCCAATGCACAACTTCGGGAAAGCTCAGGAAGTTGATGCACTAGCAAATGTGTATGGTGTCCTGAAATTCCGGTTACACGTCACTCGTGAGGGCTGCGGGTCTCAGCTTTGCTGTGATCTCGTGTCGGCCTTGGAGAAGTCTGGAAGACCAGATCCTGTGTCACAAATCCATTGGGATCCGTCGGGAGCCTTGAAAATGCAGACCGGCAAAATGCTTCTTTGGTGGCCGTTTGAACAGGGGAGTCACTCCTTGACCCCAAGGTAGATTCTTCCATCTTCTAGTCAATTTAGAATGTCGAAGTTCCAGGATATATGTTGCAGAGTTTCGTCCAGGTATAATCTAAAGTCCTAAGGACTGGGTTCCTATACTTATACTGAGTTTAGGGGTTAGACTTACTCTAGGGTCCCTCCTATGGGAGGACCCAGGGTGGGGGTGGTTACACCCCTTCCGCTTTTTCCAGTTTCACACCAGAGCAGGGGCTGAGTGCCTCTGCAACTGGTTTGAACTGGGGTAAGCACGGGGACACAAAGTGTGCCCCCAGCCCTGTCTGAAAAGCATTCTATGAATGCATACACTCAGCTCCAATGCACTAAAGCCTGTCTGAGAGGTGGTTACACCTCCCTGTGACAGGAAATCTATTGTACAGGCCTCCCCTGCTGGAGTTTCATCTCGCAGCAGGAGGTCAGACTTGTTTCTGTGGCTGCAGCATCCATTGTGTGATGCTGGGGCTCTTTTAAACTATTACCGATCAGGTAAGTGTGTACATGTTTCTGCCTTTAGAAAGGTGAAATTCTACCCCCACCACCAGGACTGGTGGGGGTTAGGATTCCAAAGTGTTTGACATCATGTTTCCATGCAGCCATTCCAAAGTTAGCATTTACAGCGAGGTTATAATGCACTTAAGAGTATATGGTCTGGCTGCATCACAGAACAGCCTCAGAGAATAGATTCCTAAAGCTGCAGAGGGGCTCAACTCGTGCTTGGGCACCCTCTCACACAAACCTAGCACTCTGCCTTCAGGATTGATAAGGCCTGCCATAGGAGTGAGTTATAGGCTTATATGTGTCAGTGATTAATGGTAGATATAGGTAACCTATATCTTAGTAAGGGGTGCAAACACCACCGTATCCAGGTTGTAGTAGCAGACCTGTGGTGCCATTTTGGAAGAATTCCCAGGGGTGGCATAATACATGCTCCAGCCCATGGTAGGCCTCTGGGGTACGTATGGCCCTTGCTACCTAAGGTACCCTATAATAGGGACTCACAAGGGTAACCCAGTAACCAATCTGGAGTGTACCTAAATTACATGCAATCAATTTAGAGAGGAAGCAGCTAGGCTGGGGTCCTGAATAGCAGGGCCCCAGCCAGACTAAATTAAACATATCATTGAAACACCAGCAAAAAGTGGGGATAACCATAGCAAGCAGATTCTACTCTGCTACACCTCCCCTGCCTGGTCCCTCTTTTGTGATTTCTATTTAAGACCCCTAGTACAGGGTACATTAAGGTACCTAAAAGACACAAAGGACCTGTTAGGTCTCCTAGGAGACAGAGTATGAGCCAGATAAGAATACACAACTAAGTCTGAATGTTGAAAACCTCAATATGAGCCTCCCACAGGAGGACACACTTATTGTCATTCAGGAAGTCTTAGAACACATAAAGTAGTTTATCCTTGAATGTACCTGCCTAGCGCAAATAAATAAATTCTTCGAGTATGAAGGCACAGTTTACCTACAAACATTTGGCACTTCTATGGGCAGCACTTTCCCCCAAGTGTGGGAGGATTCTACGGGTATAGCTTAGAAACCAAATACATGCTACACAACAACAATCCATACAAACAGAACATAGTGCTGTGGAGGCGGTACATACATGATATCCTTATCATTTTGGAGAGGGTTCGCACTTCCATTACCCCTTTCCTGGCTTGGATCAATTACCTTGATAATAACCTCACGTTCACACATACTATAAACAAGGAATCCATCACATTTCTGGATGTAACAATCTTTGCAGAACAGGATAAGCTAGGTACAAAACCTCATCGCAAACCAACAGACAAGAACACACTACTAAGGTTTTACAGCTTGCACCCCGAACTTTGAGGGACAATCTACCCTACAGGCAATTTATCAGATTAAGGAGAAAATGCAACAAGAGGTCTAACTCCAATCTCAAAGGCCAAGGCACTGACAGCGAAATTTGCCCGATTGCAACTATCCTGAAAGGGGGATAAAAAACACTTGCATACAGGCAAAAAAAAAAACAGAGAGGCATGTCGGAAAGCTGCACCCATGATAACTCTACAATCCGACTCACTTGTGTCGCTGTCTACAACACGATTTCTAACCAAGTGAAAAAGCTGATAAACACTCAGGCACACTTCGGCTAACTGAGATGGCAAAAACCTTTGTTTTCCTTCAAAAGGGCAAGAAGCCTGAAGGATAGTCTAGTGTCTACCCAGCCCAAAAAAAGTTTGGAATCAGAATCAGAATATGCTTTATTTGGGTTAAAAAGTGTTAGACCATGAAAGCACAATGCATTTAGAAAAAGTACATTACATATTTGATCAAAATAATTTAATTAAAAATAAAATCATGAAGTCACATACAGTTTAAAAGAAAGAGGGGCCATCCATTGTCAGTCTATGTCTAACCACCCCTTTTAAATATTTAATTGTGTGATCAATCACAGTTCCATCATTTAAACATTGCAACTTTAAAAAGACAGGTCAACATTGTCTCAGGCCATACATTTTTAAAATAGGTAAAATCAATTTTTTCCTAGGCAAAGTATAAAACTTACAATAAAACATGACCTGAATTGTGGACTGTACAGACACATTATCATAGGGACATAAGCATAGCATACTAGACCAGTCTTTTATGTTTGGAAAAGTGACCCTGATATGAAAAATTCTGAACCATAAACACCAGAGGGAGAGAGAGGGTCATAGGGATATTTAAAGACCTGCCCAGGTTCACATCCCCTTGTACTCAAATATAATAAACAGAAAACAATGGGGGTCTAAAAGCCACTAATGTAGCTGGCTGGCTTCAACTCCTCACTGAGTGAGTCGGAACACAAGTTACATAAAAGGCCACTAGAGCAGGAAAAAGCAGGAAAAAGAGCAAAAGATAAGTGATTACCAGTAAGATCCAAAAACAACTAAATGGATTCCCATCAATATATCGCAATGATCAATCTTATCATTTGGTCATATATCTATGGGGATTCGTGTCGGGTTTCGTCGCCGTTTTCGGTGGCGAGCTGCGGAAAAGTGCTGCAGGCGACCAAGTGGAAAGTGTCCGGGTGGATCCAAGGATGGATCGGAGATCTGAACAACCTGAAAGCAAAGGGGACAAAGTCTGGGTCACTAGCCAGTGACCAGGAAGGCAATGAGCAGATGCCCACTGATGTAGGGTGATTTCAGGTGAAGAAGGTGAAGCTTGACTCCTCAGCCACGAGGACCAGGAGGCGTCGACAAAAACCAGGAGCTGGATTAAATTTTTTCCACATTGGATGTCGAGTACTGCAGTGTCGGTATCCGAATTGGACCCAACAAGCCTAAGCAACAGCAACCCACGCAGAATGTAAAGATTGGCTTCGGGCAGACCAGCAAGGTCTGAGGGATTATCCCTTTGGAGGGGATTCAGGGCACATCTGGAGCAACCAAGAAAGCCCAAGAAACAAAATAGTTACCTTTGTGGGGACCCACTAGTTGACGGACCCGGGATCGCGAAGGGGCCTCAAGCAGAAATGCTAGAAGCGGGCCCATGGAACACTCATGAAGTGTAGCCCACAATCTTCAGTGCAGATGGTGCTCAGGGCTTGAACTACAATTACCCCAATGCACAACTTCGGGAAAGCTCAGGAAGTTGATGCACTAGCAAATGTGTATGGTGTCCTGGAATTCTTGTTACACGTCACTCGTGAGGGCTGCGGGTCTCAGCTTTGCTGTGATCTTGTGTCGGACTTGGAGAAGTCTGGAAGACCAGATCCTGTGTCACAAATCCATTGGGATCCGGCGGGAGCCTTGGAAATGCAGACCGGCAAGATGCTTCTTTGGTGCCGTTTGAACAGGGGAGTCACTCCTTGACCCCAAGGTAGATTCTTCCATCTTCTAGTCAAAATAGAATGTCGAAGTTCCAGAATATATGTTGCAGAGTTTCGTCCAGGTATAATCTAAAGTCCTAAGGACTGGGTTCCTATACTTATACTAAGTTTAGCGGTTGGACTTACTCTAGGGTCCCACCTATGGGAGGACCCAGGTGGGGGTGGTTACACCCCTTCCCCTTTGTCCAGTTTCACACCAGAGCAGGGGCTGAGTGCCCCTGCAACCGATTTAAACTGGGGTAAGCATGGGGACACAAAGTGTGCGCCCAGCCCTGTCTGAAAAGCATTCTATGAATGCACACACTCAGCTCCAATACACTAAAGCCTGTCTGGGAGGTGGTTACACCTCCCTGTGACAGGAAATCTATTGTCCAGGCCTCCCCTGCCGGAGTTTCTTCCCGAAGCAGGAGGTCAGACTTGTTTCTGTGGCTGCAGCATCCATTTTGTGATGCTGGGGCTCTTTTAAACTATTACCGATCAGGTAAGTGTGTACATGTCTTCTCCCTCTAGAAAGGTGAAATTCTACCCCCACCACCAGGACTGGTGGGGGTTAGGATTCCAAAGTGTTTGACATCAAACACGACATGTTTCCATGCAGCCATTCCAAAGTTAGCATTTACAGCGAGGTTATGATGCACTTAAGAGTATATGGTCTGGCTGCATCACAGAACAGCCTCAGAGAATAGATTCCTAAAGCTGCAGAGGGGCTCAACTCATGCTTGTGCACCCTCTCACACAAACCTAGCATTCTGCCTTCAGGATTGATAAGGCCTGCCATAGGAGTGACTTATAGGTTTATATGTGTCAGTGATTAATGGTAGATATAGGTAACCTATATCTTAGTAAGGGGTGCAAGCACCACCTTATCCAGGTTGTAGTAGCAGACCTGTGGTGCCATTTTGGAAGGCTTCCCAGGGGTGGCATAATACATGCTTCAGCCCATGGTAGGCCTCTGGGGTACCTATGGCCCTTGCTACCTAAGGTACCATATAATAGGGACTCACAAGGGTAACCCAGTAACCAATCTGGAGTGTACCTAAAGCACATGCAATCAATTTAGAGAGAAAGCAGCTAGGCTGGGGTCCTGAATAGCAGGGCCCCAGCCAGACTAAATTAAAAAAAATCATTGAAACACCAGCAAAAAGTGGGAATAACCATAGCAAGCAGATTCTACTCTGCTACACCTCCCCTGCCAGGTCCCGCTTTTGTGATTTCTATTTAAGACCCCTAGTACAGGGTACATTAAGGTACCTAAAAGACACAAAGGACCTGTTAGGTCTCCTAGGAGACAGAGTATGAGCCAGATAAGAATACACAACTAAGTCTGAATGTTGAGAACCTCAATACGAGCCTCCCACAGGAGGACACACTTATTGTCATTCAGGAAGTCTTAGAACACATAAAGTAGTTTATCCTTGAATGTACCTGCCTAGCGCAAATAAATAAATTCTTCGAGTATGAAGGCACGGTTTACCTACAAACATTTGGCACTTCTATGGGCAGCACTTTCCCCCAAGTGTGGCAGGAGTCTATGGGTATATCTAAGAAACCAAATACATGCTACACAACAACAATCCATACAAACAGAACATAGTGCTGTGGAGGCGGTACATACATGATATCCTTATCATTTTGGAGAGGTTTCGCACTTCCATTACCCCTTTCCTGGCTAGGATCAATTACCTTGATAATAACCTCACGTTCACACTTACTATAAACAAGGAATCCATCACATTTCTGGATGTAACAATCTTTGCAGAACAGGATAAGCTAGGTACAAAACCTCATCGCAAACCAACAGACAAGAACACCCTACTAAGGTTTTACAGCTTCCACCCCGAACGTTGAGGAACAATCTACCCTACAGGCAATTTATCAGATTAAGGAGAAAATGCAACAAGAGGTCTAACTCCAATCTCAAAGGCCAAGGCACTGACAGCGAAATTTGCCCGATTGCAACTATCCCGAAAGCGGATAAAAAACACTCGCATACAGGCAAAAAAACAAAACAGAGAGGCATGTCGGAAAACTGCACCCATGATAACTCTACAATCCGACTCACTTGTGTTGCTGTCTACAACACGATTTCCAACCAAGTGAAAAAGGTGATAAACACTCAGGCACACTTCGGTTAACTGAGATGGCAAAAACCTCTGTTTTCCTTCAAAAGGACAAGAAGCCTGAAGGATAGTCTAGTGTCTACCCAGCCCAAAAAAAGTTTGGAATCAGAATCAGAATATGCTTTATTTGGTTTAAAAAGTGTTAGACCATAAAAGCACAATGCATTTAGAAAAAGTACATTACATATTTGATCAAAATAACTTAATTAAAAATAAAATCATGAAGTCACATACAGTTTAAAAGAAAGAGGGGCCATCCATTGTCAGTCTATGTCTAACCACCCCTTTTAAATATTTAATTGTGTGATCAATCACAGTTCCATCATTTAAACATTGCAACTTTAAAAGAGACAGGTCGACATTGTCTCAGGCCATACATTTTTAAAATAGGTAAAATCAATTTTTTCCTAGGCAAAGTATAAAACTTACAATAAAACATGACCTGAATTGTGGACTGTACAGACACATTATCATAGGGACATAAGCATAGCATACTAGACCAGTCATTTATGTTTGGAAAAGTGACCCTGATATGAAAAATTCTGAACCATAAACACCACAGGGAGAGAGAGGGTCATAGGGATAGTTAAAGACCTGCCCAGGTTCACATCCCAGTGTACTCAAATATAATAAACAAAAAACAACGGGGGTCTAAAAGCCACTAATGTAGCTGGCTGGCTTCAACTCCTCACTGAGTGAGTCGGAACACAAGTTACATAAAAGGCCACAAGAGCAGGAAAAAACAGGAAAAAGAGCAAAAGATAAGTGATTACCATTAAGATCCAAAAACAACTAAATGGATTCCCATCAATATATCGCAATGATCAATTTTCTTATTTGGTCATCCATCTATGGGGATGGTATGTCTTTTGATCATAGAGACTTATTGCCATAGTCACGATATTAGGCTGGATTGGATCAGACCCACAATCACTTTAGACCATAAGTAGTAGATCACAAGGGAATTCAGTGCAGTGCAAAACACAAAAAAGTGGTGAGGTGAAAAAAAGGGAACTTTTTATTAGAATATCGACTCACCCCCTAATTAAAAATAGAACAGTGCAAAAAGCAGTTTCAACAAATAACTGCAAAAGGGCCAACATGTTTCAGCCAATAGGGAAACAAATACCCCGGCTTTCTTCGGGGCCTTTGCTCTAAATCTTTGCTACTGCAAAAAGGAGTGTATACTGACAAAAGGTGAAAACTTATATTTAAACAAGACTTCAGTGAAAATACAAATAAAGATAAGAGGTTGGAACAATTACAACCTACTTGTACTAATCCTCCGCATCAAGGAATATAGAGAGCATCTAAAAAACAATTGAATTGTATAACAAGTTACTACAAATTTGCTCTCTTATTTGCTTTATTCCTATAAGTTCATGCAAATTCAAAACAATTATGTGTGATCCCCCAGCTTGACCGGCGACTGGACCTCACCTCACCTGGACCAAGCTCAGGAAATGGAGGCCCGCTCTGTGAAGGTAAAGCAAGGGAAAGCATAGAGTAAAGCAAGGAACACTAGAGTTCTTAGTCCTTTGCATCCTCAATCTGCAGCCCCTTCAATCGTCTATCCTTCTCAAACAGTTGCCAATTCTAGAATGCCACAAGACTTGACCCAAAAATTCTTAACACTGAATAAGACCACAGTTTGCATGTTAAGTTATAAACTTCCAAGAACAGAAAATCCATTTATATAGAGGTGTACTCAACAATTTCACCATGTCTTCATGTCTATTAAAACACGTTATTGAAAAGAGTTTTGTACTCAAGAAGGAAAGGCAATGGCAATAAGTCTATATGATCCAGAGACATACCATCCCGATAGATGAATGGCCAAATGAGAAGATTGATCATTGCGGTATATTGATGGGAATCCATTTAGTTGTTTTTGGATCTCACTGGTAATCACTTATCTTTTGCTCTTTTTCCTGTTTTTTCCTATCCTTGTGGGTTATTATGTAACTTGTGCTCCGACTCACTCAGTGAGGAGTTGAAGTCAGCCAGCTATATTATTGGCATGGAAAATTCTGAGGCAAAGTGGGTCAATAGCAGCCTATCGTAAATTCCTAAAATATTTGTCAGGCAGGTTTCTGCTCCTGGTTGAATCAGGAGTATTTGATGCTCTCTTACTGTTGGTTTAATAATATTTGCAGCCAATCTAGTGGTCTCCAGGTGATCCGCACATAGCAACTTTAGCTTGTTCCAAGTAACCTGATTCTGGCTGTCAGGGTCCACAAACTACTCAGGATGACCTAAGTAATTTGCACATTTTTTGACCTATGTAATCCAAAGGATACAATCTACCCCATGAAGGGACAAGCAATCATTAATCACCTCCTGGTTCAAGGTAGTAGAAGTACTAGTCCAGACCTTATGCCCTAGCAACATAGGCTGCATTTTAATCTGCTCAGACAGATATGACAAGCCCAACTCAGCATGGCAGATAAATGTAGCTGTACTATTTTGTACTGCTAGGAGATATCTTAGAAATCTATTTTCTACTAGCTGCAGGGGCTCGACGTTAGCATAGCCCCAAATGCCAGCACCATACATGGCAGTCAGGATACACTTGGCTTTATAAATTGTTAATAGGTCAGCAATTGGACGCTTTCCTAGATTTATTGCAAAATGTATCAATGCACTAGTTGCTTTATAAAATAAAAATGTTCTTGACTCAATAGCTTTTGCCCATAGACCCCTTCTTTCAAATACAATTCCCAGGTAAGAAAAGTGATCAGTAAAATCGAGTTTTCTGTTGTTTATGTAGAAGTCTCGGCACTTAACATTGGGCTTAATGCATTTCATTGTAAATGTTTTACCAATATTTACATTAAGGTTGAGGTTTAACATATAAACAGAAAAGCTGGAGATAACTTTTTGTAAACCAAGGGGGGTGTGAGCCAAACGGACAGCATTGTTCACATATAACAATGCTCCAATTGGCCGTTTACCAATACGTGGTAGATCTTGGCATTCACTATTGAATGTTGCGCCCAGTCTATTAATATAAAGGGTGAACAGAAGGGGGGTTAACACACACCCCTGCCGCACCCCCTTCTTGACCGGGAAACTGTGACTAAGTTCACCACATCTACCATAACGCACCCTAGCCCTGGCATCTGAGTAGGAGTGCTTTAAACAATTTAAAATTGCTGGATCCACCCCCATCATTCCTAATATTCTCCATAGCTTCTGATAATTAGCGCAATCAAAAGCTTCACTCAAATCAACAAAACACAAATATAGGCTTACCCTTTTGGCCTGTAGATGTTTTCCCAGCAAGAGGTTCACTTTTTGCTGTGATTCACTGTTTTTATTTTACTTCAGTCTGGCTGTGGCCTTGCTAATCAGGACCACAGCCTAGCTGTTCTCTCTCTAAATTGATACCATTTACTTTAGGTACATACCAGATTGGCTACTGGGTCATCCTTGTGAGCCCCTGTAAATGGTACCTTAGGTACCCAGGGCATAGGTGCACCAGAGGCCTATCAGGGGCTGAAGCATGTATTGAGGCCACCCCTGGTTAGCCTTCCAAACTGACACCACAGGTCTGCAATTGCAGCCTGGGTAAGGTGGTGTAATCACCCCTTACTTAGATATAGTATTACTATATCTATATATATAGACACATATTAACCTATAAGTCACCCCTATGGCAGGCCTTGAGCATCCTGGAGGCAGAATGCTTGGTTTTGTGTAAGAGGGTGCCCTAGCATGAACTGAGCCCCTCTGCCGCTTTAGGAACTATCTCCTTATAGCTGTTATATGATATAGCCATACCATATACTCTTAAGTGCATTATAATCCTCTTGGTTAGTGCTAACTTTGGTTTGGCTTTATCAAAACATGTTGTGTAAGGTGTCAAATGATTTGGAATACTACCCCCCGCCAGTTCTGGTGCCGGTGGTAGCATTCCACCCTTCTAGAGGGAGAATCTTGTGACAAAGTTGTGATTCTGTCCTTATAATGAAGGCATCCAATGTCCCCTTGACCCCCTTGCATTTGTTCACAACTGGGTTACTCATAATTATGTTAGCAATGCGCCCGTCACTGAAAATTTAATAATTAAGGGTCTCTGAACACAAACAGGCAGAAAGGGAAAAAATAAGCTCCGCTATACCCGAAGCTAGATAGCTCAGGAAATAATGGTGAGGGCCAGTTCTTATGGAGCAGGCCCAGCCCAGTCTCCTCCAGTCTCTGACGGGCTCAGAAGGGCCCACCCTTGGTCCTGGCTTCGCCCGGCGCTGTTCGCGCACGCGTCCCGCGCTGTGGGAGTCTGCGAGCCTTTATCTAGCACCTCCAGGTTCTGTTCGAATGTGTGTCAGCTGTGCATCCCCCCAAGCGTGAGGCAGGCTGGATGCTGTGGTCCTCGGGACCGGGCCCAGCAGAGCAGGAACAGCAAAGAAGAAAGAACCCGCGCTGCGGGAGTCTGCAAGCGTTTTTCTAGCGCCTCCAGGCGCTGTTGGAATGTGTGTCAACTGTGCATCCTCCCAAGCGTGAGGCAGGCTGAATGCTGTGTCCTCAGGACCGGACACAGCAGAGCAGGAACAGCAAAGAAGAAAGAACCCGCGCTGCGGGAGTCTGCAAGCGTTTTTCTAGCGCCTCTAGGCGCTGTTGGAATGTGTGTCAACTGTGCATCCTCCCAAGCGTGAGGCAGGCTGGATGCTGTGGTACTCGGGACTGAGCACAGCAGAGCAGGAACAGCAAAGAAGAAAGTTTGGAATCAAGAAAGACCGTTCTCAACACCTGGGGTTTACCCAATGCCATGAGACATTATGCGTGTGGGAACTGCAGAGTTTGACACCTGTCCTCCACCTCAAAAACGTTGAATCTGGAACTGGAGAAAGTGAGGACAATCAGGAAGCACACACACTGCAAGTCCTCAAACGTAATATACTTAGTAACTTGCCCATGCAGTCTCCACTATGTGGGGATGACAGCAAGAAAAATAAACATATGCATATGTGAACATCGCAGCAAAATCCAATGCAAACAGATGACCACAAAAATGACAGACTATTCCCTCAGAGGCCACACTACCAATGATATGAAATGGGTCACTAAAGAACAGCTGGAGAGTAACAGTAACACAGAGAGACTGCTGTTTGAAAAAGAACAGCTTTGGATATATCAGTTATCACCACATAAATCTGGGTAGCATAAGAACATTCCGTGGAATACTGTACAGCTGTAACTTGACAGTGTGATCAATTCTCGTCAAAAACACAATCTTCTACAATTGTTAGAGCATACTCACAATATAAAGGTACTTTATAACAGTTCACAATACACTCCACCCTTTTATCAGAAGAAAGGAATTGCGGGCAAAATTACACAGCACCTCCGTTTTGAAGTATGCTCCCACGAAACATAACTGTAAGTTATGACTCATTTAGACCGCACAAACCATGAAGGAGAGTAATTCCAGAGCTTTAAAAAAAATGTTTAACCACCCCATTGTCTCTACAGGGATAATCAATTATAGTAATACAGTGTGTCTTATTTAATCTTTAGCTCTGTATAACTTTGCAACAGCACTGAAAAATATGAGTTGCTGAGGTACAATTATTGTTATCCATCTCTTGTAACAGTTAAAATAACACCGCCATGTTTAGAGACGAGACAAGCCCAGTGCCACAATAATGATCCATTCTTTTAGAGATAGGCTTTTAGCATTATCTAAGGACAGCTATGCCCAAAGGGGGTGGTGATGGACGGAGCAACTGAATTAATCAAACACTCACACCCAGTCAAAAGATCTGGGTTTAATCCATCACCGTTCTTTAGCCCACTCTGCCACCCCAGTTCAGACATGGCTATATGCAAATCAGTCTGACCCTGTGCCTCATGAGAACAGCCCAGCCCGAACTGCCAAGCCACGTCTTCCCTGGACCGGAAACCAGCTTCCGAGGACCGGTTTCTGGCATTACAGCCATCTTCAGCCCGGCTTGCTTGAATCCAGTGGCAAAGTGAGCAAGGGACTAACGACTGAGCATACCCTGCCACACTTATGGCGGCCAAAAGTGGTACAAAAGGGGGGGGGGGGTGATGAACGGAGCATCTGAATCAATCAAACACTCACACCCAGTCAAAAGATCTGGGTTTAATCCATCACCGTTCTTTAGCCCACTCTGCCACCCCAGTTCAGACATGGCTATATGCAAATCAGTCTGACCCTGTGCCTCATGGGAACAGTCCAGCCCGAACTGCCAAGCCATGTCTTCCCTGGACCGGAAACCAGCTTCCGAGGACCGGTTTCTGGCATTCCAGCCGTCTTCAGCCCGGCTTGCTTGAGTCCAGTGGCAAAGTGAGCAAGGGACTCACATCTGAGCATACCCTGCCACACTTATGGCGGCCAAAAGTGGTACAAAAGGGGGTGGTGATGGACCAAGCATCTGAATCAATCAAACACTAACACCCAGTCAAAAGATCTGGGTTTAATCCATCACCGTTCTTTAGCCCACTCTACCACCCCAGTTCAGACATGGCTATATGCAAATGAGTCTGACCCTGTGCCTCATGGGAACAGTCCAGCCCGAACTGCCAAGCCACGTCTTCCCTGGACCGGAAACAAGCTTCCGAGGACCGGTTTCAGGCATTCCAGCCGTCTTCAGCCCGGCATAAGAACATTAACCAAGAACAGCCACGCCCACAGACACTAGTCTATCGACGCTGGCTGACGAGCGACACAGCAAAACGCCCATGCGCATGTGCTGTGCACCCTGACGCATTCGTCTACGCTGCCGGCTAACAGAATTTAGTCGGGCATGGCTTTGGTGCAAGTAAGACACGGAGATTGAAGCAGGTATAGAGCAGGTTACCCATGATGAAGTAAGTAAGGGGGGGAGGCAATCAAGAAACCACTTTGGCACGCTAAGTGACTAGGGATATCTCTAACTCTGCTTGTAACCCCTACAGTGTGTGACTACAGGGCGACCCCCCACGGAGCTTCCATGTTATGATGGGATATTGCCCCAAAAGTATGTTTTTAATTCTCAGTGCATCTAGAAACCCATGAGAAATGTTGCATTTTTTTCACATCACTCCTTTTACAAATTTGTGGATTTGTCGTAAGCCTGAACACTTGACGCGATGCATGCTAAAATACGTTGCGCTGCCAATGTAACACGTATATGTAATGCATGCCCAAATACATTGCACTCCCAATATAACAAGTATCTCGCTCTGTTCTTGGAATGTGCACGGCTTCAGGGATATGGGCCAAGATCAAGATACAGTAACCTTCCTAAATCAACAACAAATAATCATGCTTCAGGAAACATGGAATACCGGGGCAACCTCAATACCTGGTTTCATTGAACATTACTGCCTGGCAGAAAGACACTCAAAGTATGGCCATCCGAAAGGGGGCCTATCAACCTTCATAACTCAAAAATTGAACTGGGAAACCGAAGATATAGCCACTGGGGTAAACTGGATCCAAGTGACCAAGGTAACCGGCAAGGACCAGACTATAATTCTCCTCCTAATAAATGTCTACATCCACCCAGAGAGAAAGAAGCAAAATGGAAAATACATAACTTTAATAAAACTGCTGAAAACATTGCAGAAAAGCCATTCCAACGCCCAACTGGTGATCACTGGCGATTTAAACACCAACCTTTTGGCACCCAATCGGGGAAGAAACTATAAAGTATCGAATGGTGCATCGGAATTTGTTCGCAAACTAGCAGCACTAGATCTAAAAATTATGAACGGTAACTCCCCGTGGGATTCGCCTCCAGCAGTAACAAACCTGAGTGGGAAAGTCGTTTCGACAATAGACTTTATTATAATGAGTTCTAAACAGCTGTCAGAAATAAGTAGTTTAAGAATAATTACACAAGCTGAAAGTGATCATCTGTCGTTAATACTGAATCTTAAGAATAGAACAGTCTTCGCTCAGAGGAATAACGCCATTTCGCAACACTCAGAAACACTTAACTTGTGCAAAGTAAAATGGCGAGGAGAGGCTCCAGAACTTATTGAGAATAAACTAAAGTCATTTATCAAAACCCATGGCCCGGCCCAAGAACGGGCTCATGTAAGACATTGGGAGCAAATGGTCGAGTTTTTACTCCAAACCTTCCTGGTTATCAAGCCACATAGGTCTTTAAAAACAGCCAAAAGGGACCCATGGTTCAATCATGATCTGAAAACGCGCAAAAGAGAGATCGTGAGAGAAGTGCGACGTCTATTCCGAGAGGGAGAAAAGGATCTAAAACAGTAAAAAACAAAGCTTCAGACACTAAGGAGTGCTTATAGAAAGAAGTTGGAGAAAGTAAAAACAGAGTATAAAGAATTGATCTGGCAGCAACTACTAATAGCCAGCAAAAAACCCAACAGCAGCGATTTCTGGGGGATCATTAATACGTTAACAGTGGGTCCAACACTTCACCAACAGGCAGGAATCGGTGCAGAAATCTGGTCAGACCATGTAAAGTCCTTGTTCAACCAACCCAGGAGGGACTTAGAACAACATCCCCAGGGGCAAGATCATGAACAAAATGAGGCACAATCTGGATCGAGTCATACAACACCAACGGCTAATTCAGCCCATTTAAACTCCGTCTTTGAAGAGCAAACTCCTCTGACAAATGAGAAACAACTAAAAATCCTTATAAAGAAATTAAAGTTTGAGGGAGCGGCGGGGCCAAACGGCATTCCAAATGCAATCTTCAGGAATAACCCAGAGCTATGGTCTGAAATCCTAACACCAGTCTTCAACGAGATTTACTTAAATTCTAACATCCCAGCTTCCTGGAGGGGGACTGTCATCCACCCCATATATAAAAAGGGAGATCATGGTAACCCAGCGAATTACAGATCAATCTCCTTGATCGACGTGGAAGCCAAATTATACACCTCGTGCCTATTGAACCACCTGCAATGTTGGATGGAGGAACAAAACATCATCCCCAACTTCCAAACAGGATTCAGGCAAGGCATGGGCACTCAATCGAACCTTGCAACCCTAGCTCTCTTGACGGAACAGGCGCAAAAAAGGAAAGTCCGCCTCTTAGCCTGTTTCGTGGATAT
Source organism: Lissotriton vulgaris (assembly GCF_964263255.1). Lineage (NCBI taxonomy): Eukaryota > Metazoa > Chordata > Amphibia > Caudata > Salamandridae > Lissotriton > Lissotriton vulgaris. Next base: position 450,614,797 of record NC_141700.1, read on the forward strand.
CAAATCGGCATTTGACAGAGTGAGCAGGAACCTTTTATGGACCAAACTTAAAAGATGGGACATACCAACCGCACTCCTCACCGCCATCATAACTCTGCACACTGACATCTGGGCAAGAGTCAAGCTGGGAAACGGGTCGAGCACTACCGGAAGTATTCATACACAAAATGGTCTGAAGCAAGGATGCGTCTTGGCCCCAAGCCTTTTTAATGTGTATTTATCGGACATTGCTCGACACATTAATAACCCAGATTGTCACCCCCCCAAAACTGGCTGGTAAGCCAGTCGCAATCCTCCAATATGCAGACGACATAGTCTTTTTTTTTTTTTAATATATTTTTATTTTCCAAGTTATCTTATACACACTTTTACTTTTATATAATCCTACACGAATATTTCACAAATTATTTTAACACATCAAATCTTTTAACTGTAATTAATCAAAATATATTTAACTTTTATCAGTCTTAACAAATAACAAATAACACGCAGACATTTTACCAGATGTTCAGTGATTACCCAATTTTTTCTTTCCACTTCATTACTGGATCCCAAATTCTTAAACCCAAGTTCCTCTTTCTCCTACCTTTTCGAGCATAGATATTCTTTTCCAAATTATATACAGATAATAGGTTGGCCAGCCAGGATTGCATTCCCAGGGGATTTTTATCAAGCCATGCCCTGGCTATGGTTAATCTGTAGACTGCCATGGCTACAAACACGAACTCCTGTGATATCACTTCCTCATCTGCACCAACCCCTAAGAGAATCCAAGAAGAGGTGAGCACAATTTGTGTTCCTAGTGACCTGTTCAGAAATATCTCAATGTCCCTCAATAGTGTGTGCAATTGAGGACAGGTGGCAAAGATGTGGATACTGTCTGCTTCTAGGGAATTGCATCTGGGACAGGAAATACCGGTATTACCACTCCACTTTGCAATCCTGGCTGGCGTAAAATACAGTGAGAAAAGAGTTTTATAGTGTTGGGATTGCAAAGGAGATAAACACAGAACTGTTCGACCTAATTCTAGGGATTCTTGGAACCAAACCTGCTCACCACCCAACTTTTCAGCCCACTTAATACTATGTTTTTCCAAGTCATCTTTTTTCCCTTTTAGCAGGCTTGCATAAAAGGATCGTATTGTACAATCTCCAGCCAGCCTTATTTTCTCAAGAACGTCATTCCTACTGAATCCGGCAGCCCCACCCGGCTTATTACCTAAAAAGCTCCTAATCTGAAGGTACTTAAAGAAATATCTGTTGTCCAGACCGAACTTATTCCTCATGTCACTGAACTGCATCATCCCATCAGAATTAACAGTATCGCCTATTTGTGTGATCCCCCTTGCGACCCAGTCTGCCATTGTTGTGTCTGAAAATATCGCTGGAGGAAATGACTTATTTTTGTACATTCTAACGTATCTGTTGAATCTCCCTAATTTTGATTTTTTCAAGAAAGCACTCCAAATATTTACCGCGGCAGCTATTGTTTTAAACCTTGTTCTTTTGAAATATGCGAAGTCGATACTATTTAACAAGCAATTTCCTGCTTCTGCCCCGAGGACTGTTTCATATACCTCCGTAGAGAAGCTGTCAACTCTTCTATCAAGGTTTGCCCCACCGATTAATCCCTGCATATATTGTAAAGCAGCGGCCATATAGTACAATCTAAAATCCGGTGCTCCCCACCCACCTTTCTCTCTGGGGAGGGAGATAAACCTATAGGCCCTCCGTGTCTTTCCCTGCGCCCATATAAATCTATTCATAATCCCTTCTAATGCATTAAAGCACCTTGTTTCAAATAATAATGGAATAGATCTGAAAAGAAAGAGAAACTTAGGGAGGATCAGCATCTTAATTACATTAGTGCAGCCCACTAATGATAAGTGTAGATTATTCAGTCTGTCCAGGTCGGCTTTTACTCGTGTCATTAAAGGAGCCATATTATTTCCTACTAAGCCCTCTAAGTTTGCTGAAATTGCGATTCCCAGATATACTGCTGATTCAACCACCCTACCATTGTTACAATCTACATATCTGTTCTCTACGATCTGCGTTTTCGAGTTATTCAAGCTATATCCCGATAATAAAGCAAACTTTTGGGCTTCCAGTTCCACCTCCCTAATAGCTCCTATCGGATTAGGTGTCAGAATGGCCACATCGGCCGCGTACGCCAAAGTTTTTATCGAGCAGCCATTCATCAGCATTGCTGGAATCTTCGGATTTTGTTCTAATCGGCGGAGAAAGGGATCTAAGTAAAGCGCAAATAACAGGGGAGAGGAGGGACAGCCATGCCTAGTCCCTCTACTGATTTTAACCCAAGCAGAGTGCCCCCTGTTAACCCTGATCTTAGCTTTTGGGTCTTTATATAATGTTTGAGTGGCCTTAATAAATCCCTCCCCTATCCCAAACCAACTCATGACAGCCCAAAGATAACAAAAAGTATAGGGGGATGGCGGCACTCCTGGTAGAACAGTTCAAAAGGGTAAATAATGAAAAGCTGGTAATAGTGTCTTAGGGTGCCAGGAAATAGTCCCTTCCGGCCGGTAGGAACTAACAGTTTGAACCAAACAGTGGGGGAGTGCAAGGGCCACTTGCACTACTTCCGAAGGCACACCAATAGGAGTGCAGGCTCCTGTAATAGACTTTCCTTTCTGGGTAATCAAGGTAGAGGAAACTTAGAAAAAGTAGTCAGTAGTAATCCATTTTAGAATCAATTTATTTGATGGATCACATATTACATCATAGTGACCATTTGGCAGAACAATGTTTTAAATTTGATTTTCAATGACATCCAATAATCCACAGATTATCCCTATGCATTTCGGGACAGAGCCCTTCATCAGGGGATGGTGGACGATCTGAAAGTAAACATACCGATATCAGGAGGGAGAGCTAACTTCCACAGAGTAAATAACACGTGTCTAAGGGTTAAAGTGTGGGTATTAGTGAACAAAAACAAGACCACTAAATTCACAGGTTAATCATGCCAGAGGTTGGATAGGGTGTGCTTGACAGATAAAGTGCGCGAAAACCAATTAAAGCCGAGCGTTAGACTCAAAACAATGTGTCCGGGAGTCAGAGCAAAACGATAAACACGAACGTTATGAAGCAGTCACCCGTGAATTAAAACTGGAATAAAGGTGCACTCAGAAAAACATATACTAGTGTGCTCAAGTGGAGCGGTCAATAGAATTAAAAAACGCCAAATTGCTTACCAGATGTCACGCTGCAAAGCACACGAAGAGGCTCACCTATACTTCAAGGGTTCTAAGGGCAGTTCCGCCCACACGGCTTGCCGCTCCCGCTCCGCGGGAGTGCGTTTTTCACCAACAGCACCCGGACACTGAACGCGGAGGTAGGGGTGAGAGGAAAGGCGTGGGCTGCGAGTGTGCAGGGACTCCGACATCCAGGAGTCCCTGCGAAGACCACGGATTGAACATCCGGTCCGCTCTCCCCGCCGGCCCGCCCCCCGCCCACCTGTCAGTTTAAAGGGCGCTTTCGCCAGCCATTCTGTGGGACGCTGCAAAGCACACGAAGAGGCTCACCTATACTTCAAGGGTTCTAAGGGCAGTTCCGCCCACACGGCTTGCCGCTCCCGCTCCGCGGGAGCCGCTGCGCACAGGAGTGCGTTTTTCACCAACAGCACCCGGACACTGAACGCGGAGGTAGGGGTGAGAGGAAAGGCGTGGGCTGCGAGTGTGCAGGGACTCCGACATCCAGGAGTCCCTGCGAAGACCACGGATTGAACATCCGGTCCGCTCTCCCCGCCGGCCCGCCCCCCGCCTATCCCGCCCAATACGCCCACTATATCTTGGCTTAACACTCCCGCAGCGCGGGACGCAGCACCGGGCGAAGACAGGGCTAAGACTGGGCCGTTCGAGGTCTGAGCGGTCTGGTCTGGGCCCCTTCTCTTACATCCTTGTCTCGCATCCTGGGTTCTGTGTTTGCCTATTCTTGTTGCCCGGGTTGCTAGCCACAGTAAGTCCACATGTGCACCCGCGTCACACGTAATAGGGCGGCCAAGGGAGGGTTGGCCCATAACGGGCCTATGGACGACTTCATTACGCGGACAAGCAAGGCGATAGATCATGAAATTAACAAACTGCAAACTAGAGTGTCCCTTGACTTGGAAGCGGCCAGGAAGCTGTCACTCGAATTTGCTTCCCATAAGAAATCCTCCCTTGGACACATAGCTACTGCTATTTCCCCTAATCGCACTTGCATTCGGGAGGGCGCTATAGCGTTGGTTGATATTCACGATATGCCTGTTCTGCCCATCCCCTCTCCACCTCTAGGTCTACCTGCTCTGCCTGACGGCCCGCCCATTGTTGAGGGTAGCCCTCTTGTTCCCCCAATTTCTTCCCCACAATCCTTTGATACATCTCTGGCCTCCACCTCATATGGCGGCCTCGATAACATCCCGGTGAATTCCAATAAGAGAAAACGTTCCCCCAGTCCAACCTCCCCTCGGAAAAAAATGCCAATGCAGGGGGCCAATCTGTCCACCACTGATAACTTAATAGCTGATGCAAGTTTGGTTACGTCTTTCCCCTCCCCATTGGTTCCTCGTGGCGAAAATATTGTGGGGCAAGTCCCTTTAGATCCTGGAAGCACCCTACCACCTGAGAGATCAGACCCGGGTTGGACTAATCAAGAAGGGAGGGAGAGGGAATTTATAGGAGTCTTTAAAAAATCTTCTATCTCCCCTGGATTTAAGGCTTTCTCGTATTGAGAACAATCTCCTTGAGATGGAGAAAAGCATTATCGCCTTGGCCACCCTTGGCCTGAGAGGCCTTGAACGCCAGGGTCTGATTGATAGTAATATGGGTACACAGGTTCCTACCCCACCTCCTACAGCTATCCCTGGTTTGCCCCCTAATCCCACTCTGCCCTGCCCTACCCACCCTATTCCCAAACCCCGCACCAGGAGTCTCATTACTGTAAATCCGCCCCCCCAGGTCAGGGCTAACACACTAAATGCTCAAGTAATACAATCTCAGATTGGCACTACATCAGTTGCACCGAGAGTTCAGAACTCAGCTAGCTCTAGTTCCCGCCCTGCCCAGGCCCCTCGGAACAACACTACACCAGCTGCACCGAGAGCTCAGAACTCAGCTAGCTCGAGTTCCCGTCCTGTCCAGGCCCCCCGGAACAAACCCCCTACTCACTCTGCTGGGGGTCCTCATTCCAGGAGTAATTTTCGAGGAGGTTACATCGACCTTCCGCCTGAAGCAAATGATTATATGGTGGTTTTGACGGGTGTCCCGGAATTAGAGAATGGCCAACACGAAGACCAGCATTCCCTACGTAATAAAGTTATGCACTGGCTTAATACTTATAGACCTATCCCCAATGGTAGGAGGAGTAGAGTCTTAACGACACGAAGAATTCCGTGGGTGGGTACCACGAGGAAATCGACCCCCGGTGACTGTATAGTCGTAACCTTTGATGATGTGTATACGGCCAAACATATTTGGTCTCCTGGGAATCAAGACTGGGGTTCCTCTATTGCTCCGAGGCCTTTGTCATTCTTCTATCCCCCCCGCGCTGTATGCCCGCAGGGGGGTTTTTGGTCCACAGCCCCCCAACAGCCTAGTTGGGGATACCCTCCCACTGTGTATAACCCAAACAGTGGCTGGCTTGGAACTGTAACTTCAAATAGGTTTGGCAGCCTGGAGGATGTAGACTGACTCCTAACGCCCCCAGCAACAGCACTATCAAGTAATCCCAATGGACTTATATTGGAGGCGGGGAGATCGTCCTTGGCGGCTACCGTGGGTGTGACTAGTACTTCCCCTCCAACTCAGTCCTCAACTCAGGTCCCCTTTATACAGCATCTGGTGCACCTTTCCTCAGCTGTTTGTTCTCCTATTACTCCCCTAGCCTTAAACCTGACTGCCCCCGATGCCTTGTCACCTGCACCTTCTCTCCAATCTTCCAGGATCGATGATATTCATGTCATCTCTCCAGTTTCTGAGCCACAGTCTGGTAAGACCTTGGCAGGTGTTCCCCAGCTTAAAATCCTAAGCTGGAATGTGGCAGGGCTTGTTCGGAATTTTGACAAACCTGATTGGATTTCTTTCATGGAGCCTTTTGGGATCTGCCTCCTACAAGAAACTTGGTGCCTGGAGCCCGTGCACAGGGTCGGCTTTACCACCTACTCTGTGCCGGCCGCCAGGTCCAAAGGCAGCAAAGGCCGTCCCTCTGGTGGCCTTCTCATCTGGGTTAGCGTATCATTGGGGCTCACAGTAAAACATATAAATTCGCCATCCCCAGATCTGTTGAGACTCACTATCCAATGCCCGGGGGGCAAGACTCTAGAGCTTTTTAACCTGTACTTCAGGGGGGCCAGGGCGGGGAACTCGAGCCCCTTGTCTTCAACTGGAGTTGAAGAGGAGCTAACTGGCTGCAACATTGACTCCTTTATTATTCTGGCCGGGGATTTTAATTGTTGTTTCGAGCCTCTGGCCAGTGATGACATTTTGGACACATGGGAGGACGATGCCAAGAGAGGCATTCCCTTGCTTGCTCTTGACCCCATCAAGAAATGGACACAGAATGCCATTGATATTAACGCACTTTGTTTGGAATACGCCCTCAGAGCCACTAATGGCCGTTGCAAGTCAGATACTGGGGGTGCGCACACATTCAACAGGATTGGACACACCTCCCGAATTGACTACGTGCTGTTAAACCACAACCTGTGGGAATATGTCCTTGATATGGTTGTTCAACAATCCACGGATAGTGACCACAATCCTTTGGTCCTCTCGCTTGCTCTCCCGTGGGACCCAGGGGCCACAGCATTATCCCGGCCAACTTGGAAATCATCCCATGAAGTTGTTCCATCTAACTGCGGGAGGCGACTGAAGTGGGCCAAGGTTGCTTCTGATGTTACAAGAATGGCCCAAGTAAAGTCCATAATGATGGAAGCTAAGCGTATCGCAGGCACGCTGGACTCTGACACTCCTATCCTCGTGCCATTTGTGGAGACTATTGTATCACTTAGTAACCTTTTCCTGGTTCCTGAGGGGAGGGGGGGGCCTAAGCGGAGAAACGAGACTAGGGGTAGAGATCAATGGTACTCCCACGCTTGCCGTCAAGCAAAAAGCGAGTTAATCCTGGCGGTCAGTGCTAAAGACCCGGCTCTGATTTCACTAGCTAGGAAAAACTACAAGAAGACCCAAGCTGTGGCAAAGGTCACGCACGAAACCAACTTCTGGAGTGATTTAATGGAGGCTGGCTCTAGAAAGGATTCAAGGGCTTTCTGGGCTCTGATCAGAGGCAGGGACAGGCCTATTGACTCCCTGCTAACATGTAATATCACAGGGGAAGTTTGGTTGGCCCACTTTTCTAAACTCTATTCTAACTCCTTGGGGGTTTTGGGCCCAAGTAGGGGTAGTAGTCATATAGTGTCAGATAATAGCTCTCATCCTGGCCCCACCTTTTCATCTAGGGAGGTGGAAATAGCAATCAGGTGTATCGTCCCCAACAAGGCGGCAGGCCCAGATGGAGTCCCCGGTGACTTGCTTCGTAGCAACGTAGAGGTCTGGAGCCTATATATTGCTAAACTCCTGAATGAGGCAATGGTGGGCGGCGGTTTCCCGGATTCTTGGAGGGGTGCGGAAGTCGTCCCCATCTTTAAAAAGGGCTGTAGGGATGATCCTGCCAACTACCGACCCATAAGTCTGCTTGATTCCACCCAGAAGGCAGCAGGGAAGGTAGTTTTGGGCAGGATCTTGCAGTGGGCCGAGGAAATGCAGGTTCTGTCTGACTTTCAGGCCGGTTTCAGATCTGGAACCGGTACGATTGAGCAGACATTCCGTTTCCTAATGCTTTACTGGAAAGTGGTCAAACTGGGCAAGGGCAGTCTGTATCTCGCTTTCATCGATCTACGGACTGCCTTTGACCTTGTTCCACGCAACCAACTGTGGGCTGTACTTGAGGGTATGGGTATGCCCTCGTACTTGTTGGCCTTAACCATCAAATTCCACGAAAGCAACTTTGCCCAAATTAGATGGGGTCAGCAGGGCCAAAAAACATCCCGGATTCCTGTTGACAGGGGCGTCCGCCAGGGGTGTGTGCTAGCTCCCACTCTGTTTTCTTTATATCTAAACGGAGTGGTAGAGCACCTTCTCCAACTATCAGCAGATGCTCCCTCCCTGGCGGGCAGAAAGATACCAACGCTCCTGTTCGCAGACGACACCCTGTTGATTTCAAAATCCCCGAAGGGCCTCCAAACCCTGTTAACGAGGTTCCAGGGCTTTTGCGACGCAAGGGGCTTGGTTATTAACATCAACAAAACCAAGTTCCTTGTGCTGAACCCCCCCAGGAAGACAGTCCACCCGCCATCTATAGACGCAGTACCTTTAGAAAGGGTCAGGGAATTTGATTACTTAGGAATCAGACTTTGTGATTCCATGTCTTGGAAGGCGCACCACCAAAAAACCATCTTGACACATAGGAGGGTTACGGGCGCCCTCCTAAAAGAACATCGCGCCTCACCCCTTAAACCCATCGGGGTGATACTCGACATCTACAAGGCAAAGGCTGTGAGTGCGGCATTGTATGGGGCTGAATTGTGGGGTACCCAGAAATCTGATACCCTAACCCATCTGGAGAATAAGTTCCACAAAGATCTAATGCGGCTCCCCCACAGCTCTCCCACTCTACCCCTTCTACTAGATACAGGAACACGATCCATAGCCGATCAAGCCAAGTTACGTCCCCTCCTTTTGTGGGCCCGTATATGGAATGTCCCTGAACTTTCAAGCTATGCGGCTGCACTAAGTGAACTTCTTTCAACCCCGGGCTGGCATAAGATCGGTTGGCTCCTTGGAGTAAAGCGCCTCCTTTGTGACTTAGGCCTGGATGACGCGTGGGCCAGTAGATCTTCACCACCCAAACAGCTGTTAAAGAAAATATTCTGGTCGTGGGTGGATAACGAGAGAGTGTCCCAACCGAATCTGTGCAGATCAGCTGAAGAGTTTTTGGATATCAAATGCCGTCCCTTCAGAGAACCCTACCTTGATGTGATTTTGAATCCAGCAGATAGGGCGTTGTATTTTAAATTTAGGGCTGGGGTTTTGCCCTTAGGCACAAGGACAGCTAAATGGAAACCACCATGGCAAACCGTAAAAACTTGCCCTTTCTGCGCAACTAGGGATGAATCCATTCCCCATTTGTTGTTCGAATGCCCAGCCTACGCTGCTCCCCGTCGCAGATGGTTAAAACCGCTCTGCGCGAGGCTGGGCACTCGGTCACACTTGGAGGCCTTACAGCTGTTAAGATCAGACCCTCACCCACTGTTTGCTTGTGGCCTGGCAAAATTCCTGGGGTGGGCTTGGAGGATAAGAACCGCGAGGAGAAAGATCCTCCAGTAAGGATGCCAATCTACATTCCAGTGGCCCGGTTGCTTTTTGTATGTGTCCCTTCCCCATTTTCTTATTCGAAGTTGATAATTATGTTCTTGCACAAATGTTTTTAGAATGGATGTTATTTACTATGTTGTATATTTTTAACGCCCTTCTTGAGATTTTGCCAGCTTTATGTACAATTGTTTTTATGCTCACACTGATTTTTACTGTAATGCTTTTATGAAATGAAACATTTCGAAATAAAGCTATACTACTACTACTACTACTTACCAGATGTCAAGTATAGCGGCGCACGACATACGTCTCTATCGTGGGTTAGTGTTCAGTGTTAAACGCGGAAACACATAAAGGGTGCCAAAGGTAAAAGACGGACTAGCGTAAGTGTTAGTAAACATGCCGGTGACACTAACGCAACGGGTTATCAAGTGTGAAAAACGACAATAACCAAGGCCTGATGGTGAAAACGAGAGTTAGGTGTAGAGGTGTGTTGGTCAAAATAAACAAATTCACGAGTGCGTGAATGCAAAAGGAAGTAACAGCATAAACCGATAACAGCGGCCATCTTGGAGCAGTCAATCACACTACCTGAAATGTGAAGGTACCATGAGGAAACATCGAATTAAATATGTGAAGACTGCAAAAACCAATATAAATGTGGTGGTCATATATATCCCAATAAAAATCATATTTGTAATGAAATAGACGAATGGCATTTAGAGAAAGAAAAAAGTAAATGAAGGAATGGGGGTGAATGGGGAAGTAAACAGTCATGGTACAGATAAGAGAGTGAAACAAAAGGTAAAGGAGAAAAAACACGAGAGGGTAACAGACGGTACAAAAAGGTAAAACAGAACGAGATAAACAAGAAATGGAAAAGGAGGGTAAACATGTGGGAACAGTTAAGGTGATGGGTAAAAGAAGGTCATAGAACGTATTTACAATGAGACAACGAATCATTACAGGAAACAACTATATTCAAGTCTGTCATTAAGACCTTTGGGCTGGCAAGCATCAAGTCTCTTGATCCAAACGGTTTCTCTCTGGAGGAGTCTTTTTCTGTTATCAACGCCTGGTCTCAGCGGTACAATCTCTAACACAAGGAACCTTAGTTGACTCACATTGTGCTGGTGTGTGGTAAAGTGAGCCGCCAATGGTGCTTTGGTAGTTTTATTTCTGATAGTACTTTTATGTTCCGTCAAGAGAACTTTAATTTTTCTTTCGGTTTTACCTACATAAGGTAATCCGCAAGGACACTTCAGTAAATACACTACGTTCTTAGAGTCACAAGTAGCATTAGTTAGTAGTTTGATGGCTTTACCTGATGATGGATGATTCAAGGTATTCCCAGGGATGATGTTGTGGCAGTGGCTGCAATTTAGACATGGTTTGGTACCTGAATAGTGGATGGAAAGATCAGTGGGTTCAGTCTCTAGGATGTTCTTGATGTTTTTAGCTCTCCGGTATGCAAATAGTGGTCTGTGGTTAAAAATACCCTGAAAATCTGGTTCAAAACGAATCATATCCCAACTTTTTAGGATAATTTTCTTAATGACGGTGCTTCTTGTGGAGTATTTGGATACAAAAACCGGTCTCTGTTCACTGGTGGGTTTGATGTGTGAAGACAGAAGATCCGAACGAGTTTTGGTTGCCGCACGGTCTTTGGCTGTTTGCAGTGTATGTTCGGGATATTTCCGATCTCTGTATCTTTGGAGTATTTTTTGTTCAGATGTTTCATAGGCTTTTGGTTCAGAACATATCCTTTTGGCTCTTAGTAACTGAGAATATGGTAAATGAGTTTTGAGTGGGGTTGGATGGCAGCTGGTAAAGAGCAGAGCGTTGTTTCTGTCTGTTGCTTTGACAAATAGGTTTGTTGTGAGTTTGTTGTCAAGTAGTGTGACCTGGACATCCAAGAACGGTAGGCTGTGAGAGCAGATGGTGTGCGTAAACTCAATATGGTCATCAAGATCATTGATGTATTTCAAGAATTCCGTGATTTCATCAGGTTGACCAATCCAAATTTAAAAAATGTCATCTATGTATCTCCATAAGGTCAGGATGTTATTTGACCATTTGTTGTGACTCAAAATGTGATCGAGTTCCATACGGTGCATAAAAAGGTTCGCATAGCTGGGGGCTGCGCAATTACCCATTGATGTACCAACGAGTTGAAGATAGTAATCATTGTTCCAAGAAAAGTAGCTGTGATACAATGTGAACTGGATAAGTTCAAGTATCAGAACTTTCAAATCATCATCGATCGGATGGTTGAGTAAAAAAGATTCAATGGCTTCAATGCCCCTATTGTGTGGAATCGATGTGTAAAGAGCACATAAGTCAATTGTCACCAAGGTATATGGAATGTCAGGCTCCAGTGTGACATGCTGGAGACGGTTCAAGAAATCAGTTGTGTCGCGTAAGTAAGTTGACATGGATTTGACGATATCTTGAAGGTATAAATCAATGAACTTTCCAGTAGGTTCATGAATGGAGTTTCTGGTTGAGACGATAGGACGAAAAGGTGGGTGGTTCAGATTTTTATGAATCTTCAGGAGCATGTGTATGCTAGGACATTTTGGATGAGGTTGTGTCAGGTATTTGTGATCTTTGTCCGTGATAGTTCCCATTGACAATGCTTTATCTAGAATGACTTTGAGTATGTTAGAAAAAGCTTCGGTGGGATCATTTGGTAATATCATATACAAATTCATATCACTGACGTGGTCAGTGACACTTTTGGTGTAGAAATCACTGTCCATTACTACAAGCGCACCCCCTTTATCTGCTTTGCTGCAAACGATGTTAGGGTTGTTAACAATTTGTTCAGTGCTCTTGATTCCCGCCGGTTGAAGTTGTTGCGTTTGGGGTTGGGTTTTTTGAAGCAATCTCTGATAGAGTTCAAAGTGATTGTTTCATATAAATCAAATATTTTGTGGCTCACTGGGGCCACGTATGTACTTTTGCTTCTTAACTCTTTACACGCATGTTCAACTAGAATGTTGGTAGGAGGACACACATTTGTAAAAAAATTTCGAAGTTTTAAGGTGCGCATGAACTTATAAAGGCTTATTTCAGTTTCCAATTCAGAGGTATTGTATGTTGGGACAAAAGTAATCCCACGTTCAAGGGTAGACAATTGTGATTGAGATAGTCTTGTCTTTGATATGTTAATCACGAGGGTTTTTTGCTCCTCTTTGCCTGGGCTATCGGTGTGGTTTTTTCTTTGGCGATTTGTACTATACCTGGTTCGACGTTGACGGTTTGGCCTGTCTCTAAAAAAGGAACACCAGATGTTAGACCGCAGTTTGAGGAACGTTTTCAGATGGTTTAGACGGTGCAGTGCTCCTAAATGATCTTCCATAGTTAGTATTGCCTCTTTGTGAAGTGGAACCGTCAGTGGAACTCCCTTCATCTGAGGAAGGGTTGCTGTATGGTTTTTGTTGTCTGCATTGGGCATAGACCTCAGCCCAACTATAAACCTCCCCCAGTTTATAGTCCATGGTGTCGCGTTTATATTTCCTGATTTTTCTGTCGTTACCCATCACCTTAACTGTTCCCACATGTTTACCCTCCTTTTCCATTTCTTGTTTATCTCGTTCTGTTTTACCCTTTTTTACCGTCTGTTACCCTCTCGTGTTTTTTCTCCTTTACCTTTGGTTTCACTCTCTTATCTGTACATGACTGTTTACTTCCCCATTCACCCCCATTCCTTCGTTTACTTTTTTCTTTATCTAAATGCCATTCGTTTATTTCATTACAAATATGATTTTTATTGGGATATATATGACCACCAAATTTATATTGGTTTTTGCAGTCTTCACATATTTAATTCGATGTTTCCTCATGGTACCTTCACATTTCAGGTAGTGTGATTGACCGCTCCAAGATGGCCGCTGTTATCGGTTTATGCTGTTACTTCCTTTTGCATTCACGCACTCGTGAATTTGTTTATTTTGACCAACACACCTCTACACCTAACTCTCGTTTTCACCATCAGGCCTTGGTTATTGTCGTTTTTCACACTTGATAACCCGTCGCGTTAGTGTCACCGGCATGTTTACTAACACTTACGCTTGTCCGTCTTTTACCTTTGGCACCCTTTATGTGTTTCCGCGTTTAACACTGAACACTAACCCACGATAGAGACGTATGTCGTGCGCCGCTATACTTGACATCTGGTAAGCAATTTGGCGTTTTTGAATTCTATTGACCGCTCCACTTGAGCACACTAGTATATGTTTTTCTGAGTGCACCTTTATTCCAGTTTTAATTCACGGGTGACTGCTTCATAACGTTCGTGTTTATCGTTTTGCTCTGACTCCCGGACACATTGTTTTGAGTCTAACGCTCGGCTTTATTTGGTTCTCGCGCACTTTATCTGTCAAGCACACCCTATCCAACCTCTGGCATGATTAACCTGTGAATTTAGTGGTCTTGTTTTTGTTCACTAATACCCACACTTTAACCCTTAGACACGTGTTATTTACTCTGTGGAAGTTAGCTCTCCCTCCTGATATCGGTATGTTTACTTTCAGATCGTCCACCATCCCCTGACGAAGGGCTCTGTCCCGAAATGCATAGGGATAATCTGTGGATTAATGGATGTCATTGAAAATCAAATTTAAAACATTGTTGTGCCAAATGGTCACTATGATGTAATATGTGACCCATCGAATAAATTGATTCTAAAATGGATTACTACTGACTACTTTTGATAAGTTTCCTCTACCTTGTTTACCCAGAAAGGAAAGTCTATTACAGGAGCCTGCACTCCTATTGGTGTGCCTTCGGAAGTAGTGCAAGTGGCCCTTGCACTCCCCCACTGTTTGGTTCAAACTGTTAGTTCCTATCGGCCGGAAGGGACTATTTCCTGGCGCCCTAAGACACTATTACCAGCTTTTCATTATTTACCCTTTTGAACTGTTCTACCAGGAGTGCCGTCATCCCCCTATACTTTTTGATATTCAACGTACCTCTGGCCATTTTTGGCGGGCACCCATCCTAAAATGTCTTATGAAGAAATCGCCAGCATTACAGCCAATCGGGCTGACACATTTGGTTTTACCCCAGAAGAAACTAGTCGCATTTACTCTCTAATTCAGGAAGTTGATCCCTCTTCCACGAGCACCTTTTCTAATCCGAGTATGTTGAGAAAACTACTTTACACCTCTAAAAGAATCATTAACCAACGCTTACATGCTGGTACTTTAATTAGATATCATAAAGACCAACGCATCCCGAGAGGTTTACGTATCGCGTTGAAGCCAACTCTCTGTCGGAACAATCCGAAATTCACGGAACGATGGTACGCCACCCTGAACCGATGTTCATTGGACCTAATTTTACTCATAGTTGAAGAACTTTTGAAAGTCATCGACGATTTGGAGAAAGAAATAACACAAATCCAACGTAACCTTGACAATAATATGCCCAAAGAGGAACTTGGCAAAGCCCTTGTTGACATTAATATTCAACTCGATAAATATACAAAAGAGATAAACGACAGAAAAATCAGGAAATATAAACGCGACACCATGGACTATAAACTGGGGGAGGTTTATAGTTGGGCTGAGGTCTATGCCCAACGCAGACAACAAAAACCATACAGCAACCCTTCCTCAGATGAAGGGAGTTCCACCAACGGTTCCACTTCACAAAGAGGCAATACTAACTATGGAAGATAATTTAGGAGCAATGCACCGTCTAAACTATCTGAAAACGTTCCTCAAACTGCGGCCTCAACATCTGGTGTTCCTTTTTTAGAGACAGGCCAAACCGTCAACGTCGAACCAGGCGGAGTAGAAATCGCCAAAGAAAAAACCACACCGATAGCCCAGGCAACCAGGAGCAAAAAACCCTCGTGATTAACATATCAAAGACAAGACTATCTCAATCACAATTGTCTGCCCTTGAACGTGGGATTACTTTTGTCCCAACATACAATACCTCTGAATTGGAAACTGAAATAAGCCTTTATAAGTTCATGCGCACCTTAAGACTTCGACATTTTTTTACAAATGTGTGTCCTCCTACCAACATTCCAGTTGAACATGCGTGTAAAGAGTTAAGAAGCAAAAGTACATACGTGGCCCCAGTGAGCCACAAAATATTTGATTCATATGAAACGATCACTTTGAACTCTATCAGAGATTGCTTAAAAAAAAACCAACACCAAACGCAACAACTTCAACCGTAGGGAATCAAGAGCACTGAACCAAATTGTTAACAACCCTAACATCGTTTGCAGCAAAGCGGATAAAGGGGGTGCGCTTGTAGTAATGGACAGTGATTTCTACACCAAAAGTGTCACTGACCACGTCAGTGATATGAATTTGTATATGAAATTACCAAATGATCCCACCGAAGCTTTTTCTAACATACTCAAAGTCATTCTAGATAAAGCATTGTCAATGGGAACTATCACGGACAAAGATCACAAATACCTGACACAACCTCATCCAAAATGTCCTAGCATACACATGATCCCGAAGATTCATAAAAATCAGAACCACCCACCTTTTCGTCCTATTGTCTCAACCAAAAACTCCATTCATAAACCTACTGGAAAGTTCATTGATTTATACCTTCAAGATATCGTCAAATCCATGTCAACTTGCGTGACACAACTGATTTCTTGAACCGTCTCCAGCATGTCACACTGGAGCCTGACATTCCATATACCTTGGTGACAATTGATGTATGTGCTCTTTACACATCGATTCCACACAATAGGGGCATTGAAGCCATTAAATCTTTTTTACTCAACCATCCGATCGATGATGATTTGAAAGTTCTGATACTTGAACTTATCCAGTTCACATTGTATCACAGCTACTTTTCTTGGAACAATGATTACTATCTTCAACTCGTTGGTACATCAATGGGTAATTGCGCAGCCCCCAGCTATGCGAACCTTTTTATGCACCGTATGGAACTCGATCACATTTTGAGTCACAACAAATGGTCAAATAACATCCTGACCTTATGGAGATACATAGATGACATTTTTTAATTTGGATTGGTCAACCTGATGAAATCACGGAATTCTTGAAATACATCAATGATCTTGATGACCATATTGAGTTTACGCACACCATCAGCTCTCGCAGCCTACCGTTCTTGGATGTCCAGGTCACACTACTTGACAACAAACTCACAACAAACCTATTTGTCAAAGCAACAGACAGAAACAACGCTCTGCTCTTTACCAGCTGCCATCCAACCCCACTCAAAACTCATTTACCATATTCTCAGTTACTAAGAGCCAAAAGGATATGTTCTGAACCAAAAGCCTATGAAACATCTGAACAAAAAATACTCCAAAGATACAGAGATCGGAAATATCCCGAACATACACTGCAAACAGCCAAAGACCGTGCGGCAACCAATACTCGTTCGGATGTTCTGTCTTCACACATCAAACCCACCAGTGAACAGAGACCGGTTTTTGTATCCAAATACTCCACAAGAAGCACCGTCATTAAGAAAATGATCCTAAAAAGTTGGGATATGATTCGTTTTGAACCAGATTTTCAAGGTATTTTTAACCACAGACCACTATTTGCATACCGGAGAGCTAAAAACATCAAGAACATCCTAGAGACTGAACCCACTGATCTTTCCATCCACTATTCAGGTACCAAACCATGTCTAAATTGCAGCCACTGCCACAACATCATCCCTGGGAATACCTTGAATCATCCATCATCAGGTAAAGCCATCAAACTACTAACTTATGCTACTTGTGACTCTAAGAACGTAGTGTATTTACTGAAGTGTCCTTGCGGATTACCTTATGTAGGTAAAACCGAAATAAAAATTTAAGTTCGCTTGACGGAGCATAAAAGTACTATCAGAAATAAAACTACCAAAGCACCATTGGCGGCTCACTTTACCACACACCAGCACAATGTGAGTCAACTAAGGTTCCTTGTGTTAGAGATTGTACCGCTGAGACCAGGCATTGATAACAGAAAAAGACTCCTCCAGAGAGAAACCGTTTGGATCAAGAGACTTGATGCTTGCCAGCCCAAAGGTCTTAATGACAGACTTGAATATAGTTGTTTCCTGTAATG
The DNA here is from genome assembly GCF_964263255.1 of Lissotriton vulgaris. NCBI lineage: Eukaryota > Metazoa > Chordata > Amphibia > Caudata > Salamandridae > Lissotriton > Lissotriton vulgaris. The sequence continues at coordinate 450,632,249 of NC_141700.1, forward strand.
ATTCGTTGTCTCATTGTAAATACGTTCTATGACCTTCTTTTACCCATCACCTTAACTGTTCCCACATGTTTACCCTACTTTTCCATTTCTTGTTTATCTCATTCTGTTTTACCCTTTTGTATCGTCTGTTACCCTCTCGTGTTTTTTCTACTTTACCTTTGGTTTCACTCTCTCATCTGTACCATGACTGTTTACTTCCCCATTCACCCCCATTCCTTCGTTTACTTTTTTTCTTTATCTAAATGCCATTCGTCTATTTCATTACAAATATGATTTTTATTGGGATATATATGACCACCACATTTATATTGGTTTTTGCAGTCTTCACATATTTAATTCGATGTTTCCTCATGGTACCTTCACATTTCAGGTAGTGTGATTGACCGCTCCAAGATGGCCGCTGTTATCGGTTTATGCTGTTACTTCCTTTTGCATTCACGCACTCGTGAATTTGTTTATTTTGACCAACACACCTCTACACCTAACTCTCGTTTTCACCATCAGGCCTTGGTTATTGTCGTTTTTCACACTTGATAACCCGTCGCGTTAGTGTCACCGGCATGTTTACTAACACTTACGCTAGTCCGTCTTTTACCTTTGGCACCCTTTATGTGTTTCCGCGTTCAACACTGAACACTAACCCACGATAGAGACGTATGTCGTGCGCCGCTATACTTGATATCTGGTAAGCAATTTGGCGTTTTTGAATTCTTTTGACCGCTCCACTTGAGCACACTAGTATATGTTTTTCTGAGTGCACCTTTATTCCGGTTTTAATTCACGGGTGACTGCTTCATAACGTTCGTGTTTATCATTTTGCTCTGACTCCCGGACACATTGTTTTGAGTCTAACGCGCGGCTTTAATTGGTTCTCGCGCACTTTATCTGTCAAGCACACTCTATCCAACCTCTGGCATGATTAACCTGTGAATTTAGTGGTCTTGTTTTTGTTCACTAATACCCACACTTTAACCCTAAGACACGTGTTATTTACTCTGTGGAAGTTAGCTCTCCCTCCTGATATCAGCATGGTCGGTACACAATGAAAAACCACTATAGGCTGTAACTGGGTTAGTGGCTCTGGAAATCAAATGTTTTTGGACAACCAACGACAACAAAATATCCCTGCAGCACAAGGGGCTGGCAGAAGTAATGTTAAATTACTTTTATAGGTCGGCAGTCAGGGTAAAAAAAAATCAGATGAAAACATAGCCACCTATTTCAATTTTTTCTTACTTACTTTAATTACTTTTTGATTTTACATACTGGTTTCTCTGGGAAACCAAAAGTGAGATACATAAATAACCCCTTGCAGATTTCAGAATTTTGTACAGCTTTACGGATTCACCCATATGTTTTAAACCTCTTGGAAGGAAGTGATGTACTGTTGTACTTAGAATATTCAGCTGAAGGGACATGAGAACATTTTATGGTTGTCCCACAGCAAGAAGGGCATAGTGAACAAAGAAATGGAAGCCACTCATGTGGAACAGCTACTCATGCAGGCTGCAGAATACACGTCCTTTTTCTTAAGACTATACTTGAGAAAGGGAAAGCCAAACCCGCCAGGCTTTAAAGAACTAGGTCCAGAATCTATTCACAAATAACACAACTTTCCAAAACTTTAACATCCTATACACATGCACTGGATACACGCATGCCTGACATTTTACAGAATGTAGATGAAGTAACATATGAGGAAGGTAGGTGACACCAGTGTTGATGCCCCTTTGCTTGAGCAAAGGAAATACTCCATCAAAGTGAAAGTGTGAGTCCTAAATGCGTTGGAGTGGCAGAGAAGTGAGAGAGCTTAGAGGAAGGAATCATATAGAGCAATAACTGCAGTTGATTTTCTTCTTTCTTCTTCTGGTATGTCACAGTCATTTTCCACTAAAGTGTCCCATCCCAAGCAATATGCTACCTATGGAAAAGATCTTTCAGTGCAGTTCCTCAGCTGAGGGGCATGGTAACAATTCAGCAGTCCACGATGGGTGCACCTGTGATATCGAAGCTAAAGGAGCACCAACGAATAAAAGACTCAAGAGCAGTGCTTAATCTGTAAAATAATAAGTGCCAGGGCCTTCACCAGGAGGCCACTGCAGCTCACACATCCACTTGCCTCTTCTAGTGCTACCGATGACAGTACCAGTGTAGTGTAGTTCCTATGATCCCAATAGGCTCTGCGCATTGGAATAGTATATCCTATATATTTGACGTAGGACTTAAGTCAATAGGTCTCTAGCGAACATATTAAACTTAATTGTGTGTGCCAGCTAGCTCAAAGGTCACTAGAAACTTTCTCGAATTCACAAGAAGGGATTAGTTTCTGACAACCGCATACACGTGACAACTTTGTTTCCCAAGAATAAGAATATATCTCTCAGAGTCGTGGAAACATAGATAAGTATTTCCCACAGTCAATCGTGCATGCTTTGGTTCTACAGAGTGTGCAGAGAAATAGTGAGACGGACGTTTTCAATAAAAGGTTTATTGAACAGTCTTCTTTCTCATGCAAGATATATGAACTGCTACAATCATTAGACAGAATGCAAAGTATAATGCATACAGCGAGGATAGTATTATGAAATAATACTATAACAGCATGATATGGATTCTGAGCCATAAAATACATATATACATAACAGACTTAAATACTCAACTGGTGCTTCTAAAATACACCTACCCCCGTTTACCTAACCTAGGTCTAGTACGAAGGAAGAAGTAAGTATTGCTTAGCATAGGTTTTAGTTCTTTGCCAAGAATATATCAAAGGTTTCTCTGGGTTCTAATCAGCTCCATACCTTAGACTGAAGAAGATCTGGTATCTCTTTCTCTGGACTCGATTTCCCAACACCCCCAAGGGGAGTCAGAAACACTGGAGCTGGATTTCACAGCAAAGGAGGGAAGCTTCCTGATCAGTGCATCAAATGGAGAGGCCGCTTCCTTCGGCACTTGCTGTAGCGAGCTGCATCGGGCAAGTAGGTTGTCGATCGGCTCCGAACCACTGTGCTTTGCCATAGCAAGTGAAGGTATATTTATACCTTGAAGGTGTTTAGGAATGCCATGTTTGATGTAAAGTCAGGCATATGAATGTCATGAATTAACCCCTGGGGAATAGTTATTCATTGTAAAACTACCCGAGTTCTTCGAGAAATCAATATTCAAGCAAGGGGAAGTCCCTAACGGCTTAAGCTGGTTTTCCAAGAATTCGTTGTGACGTTTGGTGAACGGATGAAGTAGCCATGCCTGTATTTGGGTTGCATGGGCTATGCCTAAATAAGGGCTTGGTTTCTATGCCTATATAAGCGCAACGTGAATTGTACCTATAGAAGGGCATGAATCAGGAAAATTCAGTCGTAACCTAAAACGCCACACAACACCCACTCCACTTTCTTATGTACGACTTCTAATAAATACTAAGTTCTTAACATTTATAAAAACTATCTATACAACAAGTGTTTAAAGCCACCCAAAATACATAAAAATGCATTGGTACTGGTTGTACACGAAAAGAGCATTTGTGCTGTACGCATTTAAAAGCAATGTTTAATTCAAAGCATAAAGTTTGACATTTGAAAATGCTATCTGAACGAATCACGAAAATACATTTATGAAATGGCTCGTAAATACAGAAGAAAAAGCCGAAACCATCACATGTCATATTACATATAACTGTTTTGAATGTGGACAAGGTCAAATATTGTCTCTAGAAGTTTTCAAAGAGTTCTAGTTGTCCGTGAATAGTTCTACTTTAAGAAGATTACTTTGTGCCAAAAAATAAAAAATACAGATTTGGAAAAATTAATAATCATAGAAAAAATAGAGTTCCAAAGTTAGATCTTTGTTTTGAAAAAAAATGAAGGTCGAATTCAGAGTCTCTCAGAACACTGTGTAAAATCAAAAGTCAGTGTTATTGTTTGGAGAAAAAATAAAATCTTCTAAGTCTATAAAGAATTTGTCTATAGGTGAAAGTTGGATTACCTCGTTAAGAAGATCAATTGCACATAGATGTGAAGCATCGCCATCAGGGCCGGACTGAGACTAGCATCCAGCCCTGGCAGGTTGCTTCTCCACCGGCCCTGGTAATGGGAGGGGAGGGGTTGTTACCCGCAAAGCACTGCTACCGCTTTTCTTACAGAGGGCCGATTTTGCAGCGCTGCTACAAAATCGGCATTCTGCAAGAAAAGCGGCCCCCTGCGGCCACAAAACCGGCCCCCACCCCTCCAGCCCACCGGGGAAATGCCTGGTGCCCGCAAATGCCAGTCCGGGCCTGATCGCCATCAGCGTTGGTCGCATTAGCAATGTTCGAATCAGATGGTACTTGTGCGCCTTTCGCTTCTTGTACCTCACCCTCAGCATTTTGCGTCTGTGAGATCTCAATGAATGCCGTCATCAGAATTGGTAGCCGCTGGGGACAACACAGTGCATGAGCCATCACTGGTCCAAGCAAAGTATCAACATCCATTGGCATGACTGATGGGAGTGTCAGACAGATGTCTAGTACACATTCTTCTCCGCATAGCAAGCAGCGCAGACTAGGTAAGATGCAATCTTGCCAAATTGGTCTGAATGATAGAAACCATGTGGTATTCAATTCTCTTAAACGAGTTAATCCCTAAATTTGGAAGATACGCTCACTACACTTCATCGCCAGTAGAGTTGTCTCCACGGTGATCTAGGTGTTGCTTGTGGATTGGCTTGCCATATCGAAGCAGTAGGAGCAAAAATAGTATTCCTGCAGCGAGTCCCAAAATAAGAGGCAGTCCGCCAAACACAGAGTGCACGAAGTTTGGAAATATTCCTAGGACTGTTTCGAAATGTGCTAATAGTCCCGAAAAAATTGTCTTAAATACATGTACAATACCATTCATATCAGACATGTTTCAGATACGACTTAACATTTCTGAGAAATGTATAGGGTAATTTGTGGTTAAGAGGGCATGTATCTCTGCAAAAGTCCTTGCGCCTTGCAGATCATAGGTCTCTTTGGCCGAGGTCAGTGGCACAGTTTTCTATACAAGAATGGCTTTCATTCTGCTTAAAGTATCAATTCGTATAGAAGAGATGTTCAGTAAAGGCCATAACGGTGACTCCCGGTCTGTCTTGGTTTTTGGAAACAATACTTGCATACAGCAAGTGACCCTGGCTGACACAGTTACTAGATACGGTAAACCTGGCAACATGCCACAGCAGCTGTGATTGTTCAACATAATGTAACTTCCATTTTAAAGTTGTCCAAAAATTGGATCAATCAACGCAGCTGGTGAACCTTGCAGGTGGCAGGATAAGTTGTTAGAGTAACCATCGCAGGCCCCGTGTAAATTATTACCCTGACAGAGGAGAGAACCGCTTAATGCGTTTCACAATTTTTACCACTAAGAAACACTTCTTTCCCCCCACTCCAACAACTGTGTGTGTATGGTAATTCCCAGGATGTCTTGATGTATTCTTTACCCAACCTTTCATATATGCCTGCTGGTATATATTTTAAGCAATACTGAAAATGGAAAATTGTAACAGGCCGAGTGATTGTTCCATGTATAGTTCATTCTGTTGCTGGCTTTTCAGCGACAGTTAATGGCAATCTTTCTAGTTTTTCAATGCTCAGCACCGTACAGTCCGCTCCCCTCTGTGCCAGTCTGATCTGTTTATCAGTGAGATTAAATTCTGAAAACAGTGACGTAGTATTGATTAAACGCCAAGGCACATAGCCTGAACGTAGGTTTTGTAACGTCCAGCCTAATAGCATGATAGAACATAATTGCGACTGACCATGTTGCATGACCAAGTCCTGTTCCATTATGTCTATGGCAGAGGATACTATGCTGTCCAAAGAATATATCCTGGACGATAGTCGTTAACCCATTGTCAACCACAGAGAGAGATTTCTCTAAGTTAATACGATCAATTTCTCTTATTCGTTCTGCAGCCTCTGCTTTCGTAATCTTCCATGTTTCATTATACATGGCATAGATACCGGCATATATAAAACGTTTTTGACGCGGTGTTCTTGGTCCTAGCAAGAATTCCCTAAGATCAGTGCCATCTTTAAGTAACGATAAGTGTTGTTTAACATCTCTAAGTGTAGATCTTTGTAGCCATTCAAGGCAAAGTACACTGTATGTTGTTACTATTCCTGGATGCTGTCTCTGAACATATCTTGGATCTGTCCTAGTGAATGTGAGCCCCCGTGTTTTATTCAGGAATCTATCTTGAAAGGTGTTTGTGTCTGTGGGCCAGATTAACCATTTTTTCCAATCTGGATCTCTTCTCTTGTGATGCAAAATAGCATGTACATCGACCTCCCTCTCTAAAGTGTCTTTACTATCAGGCTTAGGTGTAGGTATGGGCGGATTGTTTAAGTCTTTTATCTTGGCTAACCCAAGACAAGATGTTTGATAGACAGTGTCATTCAAAAACATAATTTGCTCTTGGATGATACAGGCTCGAAATAAAGCCTCTATCCCCTGCACTTGCCAGTCTTTTGTGCCCCAGACAATTTTCGTCTCAATGTTGTCCTTCGAAAAGTCAAAACCTAATGTAGACAGCTGAGCATAACAGGCCGCAGAATAAATTTGCTTGGTATTTGTCAACATACTTTTCATTCCTGTCTTATTAACATTTTTAAAGTAATATGATTCAGGATTGGAAGTATTAAAACCTGAAAAGTACTCAAATTTTCCATAAAATGTTTTAGAGCTACCCTTTGGTGGCGTAGGATAATGTTCCCATTGATTATACAGTAATATATTTGTTGGATTTGCAGATTTGTGCAAGAAATGATGACCATAGTGATTATAACAATACATTTGTTCATAATCTGATGAACCTTCTAAGTATTCATGATTTTTAAAACTTTGCAGACATTTCTAAGTCTGACATCATATTATTAACAGTCTCGAAGTCCAACTAATCAGAAAAGGTACTAGATGAAACAACGTCATTCAAGGAAATCCTGAACTGGTGTGGAATCTTCAACAGCTCCGCAGGGCCAAAAATGTCATAATCAGTTCTGTCCCAAGCTACACCCCTTGAAATCACTGGAACCACTTGATCACTTGTTACATTTGTATAGTCAGATGCTATTTCATTGTAGACAAGCGTTTCTTGATGAACTGTTATTTGGGTTTCAAGAGGTACAAGTTCCATAGCTTTGTTGCTAAGTCCTTCATTTCACCCTGCAGATTCTTCAAAGGTGATGAGTCTCTAAGTTTGAACATCTTGGATAGTAGCCAGATTCAGGCATCTGCTACATCTTTGGAGTCCACTTGGCCTACTGCTTATGATCGGCAGCATGGTGTGGTTTGACCAGGTCGATTGACACAAACCTGTTCTCCTTCTTTCCAGCAAGGGGCGGCAGTAATACTGTTCTTGATCCGTGTATGACTAGGACAGGTACTGGTTGTCTGTAAGAAGGCCCAAATTCCTTCTTGTCCATTATCTTTTCTCTGACTAGATCCCCAAGCTTAGGAATCCAGACAGGCCTTTGCTGGGACGGTCGGTTCTCTTCAGTGGTTGTTGGCTTCCGGAACTCGTTACTTTGTCTCGTTCCGATTTCATTTAAGTCCTGCAAAACAGCCAATCGATCTTTGATATCAAACGGTTTTTGTTCTACCACTGAAGTCTGACAATCTAGATCCGATATTATCATTCTGGTCCCAAAAAGGACTTCATATGGAGTGATATCTCCTAGAGAACCTCTTGGCAGATTAATAAAACTACGTTGGACACTTATTAGATGTTTGACCCACCCGTCACCCGAGCCTAATACCCTAGCTGTTATAGATTGCTTTATGTCCCGTTTTTTTCTCTCCACTAACAACTTTCCCTCAGTGTGGTAAATTTAAATTACCTATGCGGAATGTATGCGGTAAAATTTAATAAGAATAACTCAGTCAAAAATAAGAGTCAGAATCCGTGGTATTTGAGGTTTTAAAAAGGGGTTTTATTCCTTAAAAAGGAATTGGTTTAAACCAGGCAATCATGTTCCATCACCACGAAGGTTCAGGAAGGGATAGACAATACTTTATTGACAGGTTATCATATATATAGTCATTGCATTACAGTGAGACATATGCAGGAGGCGTAACAGCTGAGAGAAACGAGATAAAGACATATGTACGTAACAGAAGGCGTGCATGAAGGCGTGTGCTAAACAACGTCACATGAAACGTATTACAAGTGGGTGGATCCATAAGTGAATCCTGCAGTGTCAGCAGAAAATATGTGGCAGAGATGCGCGCAGCAGCATGACGTGTGATTGACGTGGAACTGGAGGGTGAAGGGGACTTGACACTTAGCCCTAAATGAGGAGACAGAAGTCTGGGGTGTCAGAACAACCTAATCCCAAATCATGTCTAGTATCTTGTGTTTGAGGAACTGTATTATCTGGAAGGAAAGGTCTCTCGGGCAGAGGCTATTCTATACTGACTGCTAGTGCGTGCATATGCGCCTACGTGTCTACATGAGATGTGAGGGGCCATGGGCCTACCATGGTAACGGAAGCTATGAATTACTTGCATGGAGACAGTGAGGTCGGGCCCTTTGCTCTGCAGCTGGGAAGGATGTTTTCGTAAACTACTAGACAGGAATGTATTTTCGAGGAGCGGAGCAGATAACTTGAAGGTTGAACTCAGTCTTGGCAGGCAAGGCTGGCCGAGCCTGGCACAGCTCGCCGCGCAGGGAGTAAGTCAAGGGTCAGGGAGCAGCAGGCTGCGACTTTCAGAGACAGAGGGCAGAAAGAGGCTCGATGGCAGAAATCAGGGCCTAACTTGCCAGAGCTAGAAATCATGAAAGTGCACCACATAAAGACGTTGGCAAGGTACACTTAGGAACGGAATATCTGACCCATTCATGGTGGATCTGAAAGAGGACATGTTAACGTTGGACGCAAATGTATTTGCGTCTTCATAGCTGGAAGAGGAGGGAACATACATGTACTTAAAGCCCGTACATGGAGCCGGTGGGGTCTACGATAGGAGACACAACTGACCATAAAATTCATATTACCTCATTCCCTCCTTGTCCCCTACGGACCCTTCATGATATATCAATCCTCATTAATCTATCAATCTGTTCATGTAACATCATTTGCTCTTCTTTCTTCTTATGGCGTTTTGAATGAGGACTTGAATGAGGAATACATGATGTGGCGCACAAGCCGCAAATCGCTGGCCCACACTGCAGGCATAGGCAGCAACTAAATACTATGAGAAGGCCAATACCTAGGAAGGATAGGATTTTCCATCCCCAAGCTGACAACGTGGTCCAGAACCAACCGGACCAAGTCCAGGTGCCTGGATTCTGGTGTATCAGACTTGCAATCTTGTGAAGACGAGTGATGGCTTTATATACTGATGGCGCGTTTTCTGGAATGAAAACACAGCAGCTCGACCCGATGACCTTACAGGCTCCGCCCCTATCGGCCAGGATGACGTCAAGGACGAGACGATTTTGAAGAACAACAATTCGCATAGCAGACTGCTCTTCTGTGAGGTTACCTAGGGCGGAGGTAGTTTCATTCACTACTGCTTCGAGGGTTCTGGTTAATTTTCGTATCAGTTTACTATTAAAGACAGCACCTAAGTAGGGGAAGAAACCTTTATTGAAGTCTGTATATTGTTCCCATGCCGTTTCAGTATAGTCGACAATCGGGAGATCTCTCTGTGGTCTATTGTGTACTAGATGGGTGTTTCTATGATAATCAGGAGGGGCTAGGAAAACAGGTGGCAGAAGGAATGCAATGTAACAGGTGCCATCCCAATCTAGAGGTAAGCGTATATATGCGGTATGACCACAAACGAAGTAGGAATGACGTGAAGCTTTAAACGCAGACTTGCCCCTATCACTGAATTCGATTACAGTAGTACATTTACTATGACCCAGGTGTACTGAACCATTCTTTCTGACACATAATTCACCTTTAACAGGTAGTACGGACATAGCAGGCAAGACTGGTTCGGATTCGGATTCAACATTCAGAATCATGAGGTTAAGCGTAAAATTACCTAAACCATATACTTCATTTTCTAGATCAGTTCCTGTTCTTTTCGGTAGACCCTCCTTGTCAGGAAAACATACTTTATGCAGAACTGTGTTCAGATTTCCCCATATCCAGCTGCCCTGGTAAACTACAGAATCGGAATCTAGAGAGTTTATTAAACTAAACCATGCCCCACAGGAACCATTGTGTGTAAACGGGTACGGGAAGAGGGGCAGAACTCCCTTGTATTTCTGATAGGGAGGGAGTCGGCCACATATCCAACAATTGGTAGCATTGCTGGTCTGATGGGAATGATGTAACATACTAATGAATGTGTTGTTGCGCAGCGCAAATCGGTAAGACAGTTCATGCGGGGGTAGTTCACTGAAAGAATGCTCGGCAGTGACATTGAAGGGAGAATGTGCACGCTTGAAAATAGGGTAGTAGATGTGTAACAATATACTCGCAGCAATAATCAGAAGACTTAGAAAAAACATAACCAATAGTGTCACAATACAGTGGCTGCGAAGAGATTTACAATATTCACGTTTCTTGAGCTGTTTCTGTCTATCTCTCTCTCTATTGGGGTCTAGGGGATACATGTCAGAAAACTCGTTCAACCGATTCACCTAGGGGAGGACTTAAACAATTAAACTGTCTGACTTGCTAGACCTCAATTTCAGTCTGTAATTCTGGGAAGAAGTGTTCTCGACCAGGGGGAGTTTCGAGTCAGTCTGTGGAGGAGGGCCGGGCGGCTGAGAGTTCAGATCTGGAAGCAGTCCATGAAATTTTCTAATATGACTTGAGTGAAGCCAACCCTTGCGGCCCTCGACTTTCACTGCTGTCCTTGTGGTCAGAAGAACTAATTTTGGCGTCTGCCAACGGGGCTCCAGCGGATTTCTTCGGTCGAAGTTCCTTACGAACACATAATCCCCAGGAACCACTTCATGGGGCTTCACCTCGGTGTTGTCGGGAAAGGCTGCAGCTACCTGTGAACGACAAGATTGTAGTGCAGACATCAAGGAAGCAAGGTAATCGGTCAGCATAATACAGTCAACATCAGTGATTTTTCTAGGCAAAGGCGTCCCCCACATATTCGGTGGCCTACCAAAGACCACCTCATACGGGGATAGCCCTGTTCTGGAATGTGCGACCATTCTTATATAAAAGAGTGCAACTGGCAAAGCTACTATCCAGTCGACTCCTTTCTCTCTACAGATCTTGGCAAGGCGAATTTTCAGAGTCTGATTATGGCGTTCCACAAGGCCTGCTGCCTCGGGATGTCGGACGCAATGGAACTTCCATTGGTAGCCGAGCAGGAGAGATACTTGCTTCATTAACTCGGACGAGAATGGCTGACCGTTGTCGGAGTATACGACGCGGGGCAAACCATATCTGGGGAAGAATTCATGAACCAGCTGCTTGGCAGTGGTCGCAGCAGTGTAATCTGGGACTGGATATGCTTCTGTCCAACGGGAAAGTGCACATACAACTACGAGGACATATTTGAATCCTCGACAACGTTCCATCTGAATATAATCCATCTGGAGGACTTCAAAAGGGTGATCGGGAGGATGAAATCCACCTTGCTCTACGGGGATGCTTTTACCTGGGTTGAACTGGCAACAAATCATGCAAGTACGCACTTTTTGTTTGGCTGCTGCTCGTAAATGTTTATTGAACCAGATGTTTTGAATACTGTCTAACATGGCTTTTTCTCCTAAATGTGCAGGACTATGTACTGTGTTAATGATTACTTGGACCATAGAGTCAGGGAGAAACCATGTAGATTTTCCCTTCGTCATCCATCCTTGATCTGTCTGGGTCCCTCCTAGTTCAGTCCATTTCTTGATTTCATCTGGTGTAGCATGTGTCTGTATGTCAATTACATCTAGGGCGGGATCCCTAACTGTCATGCAATGTGTCGGCGTCTGGACTATTGTCTTTGTCAAGTCAGTTGCGTGAGTCTGAGCTGTATACTTGGCTGTTCGGTCCGCCAGGTCGTTACCCTGGGAAATTATATCAGTGACTTTTGTATGTGCCTTGCACTTCATGATGGATATTGCTGTAGGCAGATGTATTGCATCTAACAGAGTTTGAATAAGGGGGCCGTGCTGAATTTTGGCCCCGTGAGAAGTCAGATAACCTCTCTCTCGCCACAGGACACCAAAGTCGTGTACGACTCCGAATGCATAACGTGAATCTGTGTATATGTTAACTCTCTTGTTCTTGGCTTGAATACAGGCTTGAGTCAGAGCGATGAGCTCTGCTGCTTGAGCTGACAGGGTATCAATACAACTTGTTTCTATAACTTCGGTTTCTGTCGTGACTGCATAGGCGGCCACTAATTCTCCTGTACTTGTTCTCATGCATGAACCATCCACATAAAGTGTCAGGTCTGGATCTGGTAATGGAGTGTCTGTCAAGTCTTGTCTGGGTTTCGTCGTAATAGTAATGACTTCGATACAATCATGTGCCAATGGATCTGTCCCACTTAATGGCAAAAGTGTAGCAGGGTTTAATGTGTTGCAACGTCTGATTTCTATGTGTGGCTGAAACAATGTCAATTCATAACCTGTCAGTCGTGCTATAGTCAAGTGCTGGGTCTGTGTTCGGTTTAAAAGAACTTCCACGGAGTGTGGAACTTGTACTGTCAACTGATGTCCTAACACTATGGAATCACTCTGTCTAATTGCTAGAGCTGTTGCTGCTACTGATTTCAAGCACGCAGGCAAAGCCTGGGCTACTGGGTCTAATGTGCTAGAAAAATAAGCACACAGTTTGTGTGATCCTGCTTGTTCTTGCGTCAGCATTGACAATGCAGTACCTTCGCGTTCTGTGACAAAAAGTGTAAAAGGCTTGCTGTAACATGGTGTCGCTAAAACTGGTGCTTGACATAAGGCTTTCTTTAAGTCGTCAAAAGCTTGTGTATGTTCCTGAGTCCAAGGGAGGGCAGTCGAAGACGCTGCCTCCTGGGTTGTCAACTGTATGAGTGGCTTTGCTAGAAATGCGTACTGAGGAATCCATTGTCTGCAGTAAGAAGTGAGGCCTATAAAGGCTCGTACCTCCTTTTGTGTCTTGGGCTGTGACATGTGTACAATTAACTGAATACGGTCAGGTGTTAGCTGCCTCCCCCCTTTGGACAGCAAGTGCCCAAGGTAAACAACTTGCTGAACACAGAATTGCAGCTTCGAAGGGGACACCTTGTGTCCCTTGTCAGCCAGGAAATGCAAAACTGTCAATGATGCTTGTTCACATTCAGGTTCGCTGCGGGCGGTGATCAATAGATCATCGACGTACTGCAACAGGGCAGTGTTATCAGGCATGTGTATACTGTCTAGTTGTCTTTTCAGTGCTTGGCGATAGATGCTGGGGCTTTCTGTGAATCCTTGAGGTGCGCGTGCAAATTTGAAGCTTCGTCCAATTAAACAGAATCCGAAAAGGTATTGGCTTTCCGGGTCAATGGGGACACTAAAGAAGGCGTTCTTCAGGTCGATTACAGTAAAGAACGTTGCTTCAGAATCAATGGCAGTCAATAGAGACGAGATATCTGGGACCACGGGGTATTGTGGTACAATGCATTTATTTAATTCGCGCAAATCGATAACTAATCGATAAACAGGAGGTGCATTTGGATCAGTACGTTTAAGAATTGGAATGATGGGGGAGTTACATACATTGGAGTCGGTTTCTACAACCACTCCTTGTGCAATGAGCTCATCAATGATTTTCAGTAAAGCCGCTACAGCATCTGGAGGTAACTTGTATTGTCGAATTCGTGGCAAGACTACTCCTGGTCTGAGTGTGACTCTATACGGTGTAATGTGCATACAACCTACATCAGTGGGGCCTTGTGCCCATAAATGTGCAGGAACATTCTGTAGTCTGGGATCAATATCTCTCAACACATAGTGACCTTTAAAGTCACGGAGAAACAGTCTTACTCCTTCCGGAGAACAGCAGATAACAGCTCCTAGAGCTTTCAATGTCTTTATACCTAACAAGTTTTCTGGACATGATTTCGTTAGTAATAGATCTGTAGTACGTGTCAATGGACCAACCGCAAGGGGAAGTGGTTGCGATACTTCATTAATAATAGGCTTTCCTGAAAATCCAAGGGAAACATTCTGTGAGCCTGAGAGGGGTGCCCCTGGAACCTCATCGTGACTGATAGTTGTCCTGCTTGCCCCTGTATCAATTAAAAACTTTCTGTCTTTCCCTAATACTTGACTATGTACATAAGGACCTTCTTGATCTACAGGAACCTCAATAAGAGGCAAGCCAACTTCCCTCTCTAGGCTGTTTCATGTGTATCGCTGATAGTCGGAGTAATCATTTTGTGCATACTGGTACATTTGCTGTGTCGTGTTTTGTGTTGCGGCAATGGGTTGTGGCTGTGGGACTGCTACGGTCTGTACTGGCTGTTGTGAAGCTTGCATAGGCTGGATATTCTGTGGTACTTGTTGTTGGACTTGGTCCTGTCTAGGAGGACGCGGTCTCTCTTTAGTTTTACCTGTAGAGATATTGTGTTTCAAAACTGCGCAATCGTTTATATAGTGACCTGGCTGTTTACAATAGTTGCATATCCCTTTAACAGGAGCTGTTGAATTATGGGACTGTGTCTGACCCTTTTTCTGACCGTCAGCTGGAACTGACTGAGCAACTAACATTTTCATTTTCGTGTCTTTCATACGTCTTTGTTCGTGTTCTTGTTCCTCTCTAATTCTGTTCTGGTGGTACTGTAACATTTGTAACATTTGTGAAGGCGTATTAGCTTGCCATGTGCTCTCGACTTTCAGAACACGGTTCTTAACTTGGGGCAGAGAATTTTCGACCAATTTAGATACAAAAAGATGTGGATACGACTCGCTACTTGCTTTCAGGCCACTATTAATACCAAAACATTTTTCAAATCGGGAATAAAAATCACTAGTGTCTTCATCGTGTTTCTGTTTGCAGGCTGAGATTGCATCCCAGTCTTCCTTTTTCGTTGCTAACAGACGTGGCAATACTTGTACTAACAGTCCTGGTAATGCTTTAGTTTTGTCCCCGAGCCCTAGGCCTGGGGTTCTAGTATTTTCTTCGTTCTCTAATGCTGCCCAATCAATCTTTGCTTCCCCCACCTCCCATTCTTTTTCCTTGAGTTTCTCGTAAATACCGGCAGGCAATAATACTTTTAATATTTTCATGATGTCGGGATAGGTGTAATCACCCATGAGTAACATGTCTTTTATTTCACGGTGAAAACCTGCTGGATCCTTGTCATGGCTGGGCACTAATTTCTTCATTTCTAATAGTTCCATCTTTGTTATGGGCGTGTACACAAACACGCGTCTAAAGGTATTATCATCATTCTTGACTGGATGTACTTCTCGCAAGGAATTCTGTCTGTCTATGTAATACATTTTTCTGTCTACGGGTGGAGCTGGATCAAACTGCGGACGCAGGAAGGCACTATATCTGTGCCGATGTTCTAGAATTATTTTGATTAAGTCGGTACCTAGACCTCTCCATCTATTCATGAGTAATTCTATCAATATATCAGGTAGGGGACCTGGATCAGAATGTTGGCTTTTATACAATATAAGGAGATGCTGAATCATGTATATTCCGGCTAATTTCTGTTCATTAGGAGAAAGATTTAAAAAGGTTTGTGCTAATGCGTCATCATTATATTTATCAGGACTGTCAGCCCATTGTACTGCTGACCTGGCTAATTCTTGTTCATCCATAGAATTGAGTACATGGTACCCCATTCGTTCTTGAAGTATTTTATCGGTAGCCTGAAAAAAGTGTTCAGGCGTCCTCGGGTTTGACATGGCAGCTTGGAAAAGTCTCTTACTTTCTGGGCGTACCGGACGCATTGAATTATTAAAAAGCCTTCCCTTACCTACATAGGCTATCATTTCTCTAGCGGGTAATTGTAATTGTCCTGTTGTCGTTTCTTGTTGTTCCTCCTCCTCCGAGGATTCAGTCTTATCTGCTTCTAGCTCTCTTTCGGGCCATGGCCTTTCATGTATTTGTTCTACTGCTTTTCGGATCCTTCGGCACATATTCTCTATACTATTCTGTTTATCATGTTTTCCGTCCGCTATATTCTGACCCCATTTATTAAGTGCTTTCATTTCTTCCTGGTCTACACCAGGCCTGTCTTGGTTTCTTATCAAGCAGTTTATGAAAAAACGTAATATCATTTTCTGAGTGTCAACTTTCTGGTATGCTATGGCATCGCCAATACTTTCAGGACCTTCCCCCGTCTGAACAAAGTGATATATTTTGTCTAGATGATCAATCATTCCTGGTAATATCATTAAATAGTTTGCAACTCGTCGTAGACGTACTGATGATAGCATCATTCTGTCATCTTTACCGGGTACTGGATCATATCTACAGTCTGTAAGAGGCTCATTAAGTATGTCGTAACCCGCTGTTTGGGGTGTACGTTGGTGTGCTAAGTCCCTATAGGTCAATCGATGTGCTGGTGGTGGCGTTTGAAAACCTCCTACGGCACCTCCTGAGGTGCCAGGTCCAAATGGATTTGTTGGGTGAATGGTGGGGAGAATAGGTGCAGGAAGAAGCGGAGGAAGAAGCGGAAGAGGTGGAGCGGGAGGAGGAGTATGTCGTTGCAGAGGTGGCGGTGAATTACCTCGGGGTGGAGTGCCGTCAGCAGGTGGTGTGTGTGGCGGTGGAGCATTAACATATTCGGGGGCTACATCGTCTAAATAGGAAGAAAGGAAAATGTCCTTTGCGGTCTTTGTGGTGTAACTTTGTCGGGAGTAATGGAGGTGGCAGGTCTTTTGGTACTTCCGGGGTGGCCTTAGGTAAACCCTCGGCCAGAAGAGGATACATACCATTCATAAGAGTGTTTCATTGTCTGTCTACTTGTTCGGCTTTTACTCGTATACCTTCCTCAACTAATACGTTTTCTCAGGCTTTTTCTGACTCCTCTCTACTTTTCTCTTCTTTTCTGAGTGCTTTCTCTGTACGTCTATGCGATTCTTTACGCCATAATTCAATGGCATCTTTCTGTGACTGTCTGGCTTTCTTTTTCCATAATGCTTCTTCTACTCTCATGATGCAATCGGCATCCCATGTCCCAGCAGCGGGCCATCTCTGATTCTCTGCTAGATCTTTGGTGTAGTCCACCCACAAATCGAGAAATAATACGGCATCTAGGCCATGCTTATGGTACATAAAGTACCCTGGAGTGTCCCTAGGTGGAATGGGAACAGCCTCCTCTAGTACCCCTTTTCTGGTTTTTATCTGTCTTAGTTTAGAGAATAACGGCATCTTGAACCTTACTACTCGATACTTACTTGGATTTGAACACAATTAATACAATAACCACGATAATGCAGATCGAACAATCATTCATACCACAACATTAAAACACATTTGAAACATTTAAGAACGAACAATAATAATTAGAATAAAACTAACTACCTTCATACTCGATATACTGCTAAACAGTACAGATACACCGCTAAAACAGTGCAGACCGGATATACTGCTAAACAGTACAGATACACCGCTAAAACAGTGCAGACCGGGTCTGTGTACCCAAACCCGTCTTGACCGGCACAAATTAATGCGCTCGTCTAGATGCGTCCCCAGCAACGGTACTCACCGGGAAGCACGGAACAGAAGGCCTCGGAAACTCGACACTGGACTGGACCGGACTGGACTCGACTGGACTGGACTCGTGACGTAGGTACTTCGGAACTTCGGAACCTGGTGGGCCTCTGAATACCTCGGACTTTGTTCTCTCAGCTAGGCTCTGGTCGGGATCCTCCGCACTCCTCACCGCCTCTTCTGGGTGTCGATCGCAGCCTCAGTCACCTCCGTTGGCCTGAGGGAGATACAGGAAATCCTGCGGGTACGCGTAGTTGTCCGTCCGGCTGTGGCAGGGCACCGGGCCTGCAACGCACCTCTGGCGGGTGGGGGAGGGGTGCCTGTTCGGGCGCCAATTATGTGGTAAATTTAAATTACCTATGCGGAATTTATGCGGTAAAATTTAATAAGAATAACTCAGTCAAAAATAAGAGTCAGAATCCGTGGTATTTGAGGTTTTAAAAAGGGGTTTTATTCCTTAAAAAGGAATTGGTTTAAACCAGGCAATCATGTTCCATCACCACGAAGGTTCAGGAAGGGATAGACAATACTTTATTGACAGGTTATCATATCTATAGTCAATGCATTACAGTAAGACATATGCAGGAGGCGTAACAGCTGAGAGAAACGAGATAAAGACATATGTACGTAACAGAAGGCGTGCATGAAGGCGTGTGCTAAACAACGTCACATGAAACGTATTACAAGTGGGTGGATCCATAAGTGAATCCTGCAGTGTCAGCAGAAAATATGTGGCAGAGATGCGCGCGCAGCAGCATGACGTGTGATTGACGTGGAACTGGAGGGTGAAGGGGACTTGACACTTAGCCCTACATGAGGAGACAGAAGTCTGGGGTGTCAGAACAACCTAATCCCAAATCATGTCTAGTATCTTGTGTTTGAGGAACTGTATTATCTGGAAGGAAAGGTCTCTCGGGCAGAGGCTATTCTATACTGACTGCTAGTGCGTGCATATGCGCCTACGTGTCTACATGAGATGTGAGGGGCCATGGGCCTACCATGGTAACGGAAGCTATGAATTACTTGCATGGAGACAGTGAGGCCGGGCCCTTTGCTCTGCAGCTGGGAAGGATGTTTTCGTAAACTACTAGACAGGAATGTATTTTCGAGGAGCGGAGCAGATAACTTGAAGGTTGAACTCAGTCTTGGCAGGCAAGGCTGGCCGAACCTGGCACAGCTCGCCGCGCAGGGAGTAAGTCAAGGGTCAGGGAGCAGCAGGCTGTGACTTTCAGAGACAGAGGGCAGAAAGAGGCTCGATGGCAGAAATCAGGGCCTAACTTGCCAGAGCTAGAAATCATGAAAGTGCACCACATAAAGACGTTGGCAAGGTACACTTAGGAACGGAATATCTGACCCATTCATGGTGGATCTGAAAGAGGACATGTTAACGTTGGACGCAAATGTATGTGCGTCTTCATAGCTGGAAGAGGAGGGAACATACATGTACTTAAAGCCCGTACATGGAGCCGGTGGGGTCTACGATAGGGGACACAACTGACCATAAAATTCATATTACCTCATCAGGATGGAATGGACTAGAGTCTAGCAATGCAACGCCCAGATTGGCCATTGCCTCCTTGTACGCTTCAGAGCTAAACGCAGGACCCTGGTCAGAATGTAGCACGCCGACTGCATATGTGCCGATAAAGACTCACAAATCTTTTATAACAGTTCGAGCGTCAGCCGAGCGCTGAGGCCACATCCAAATGAACCTGGTCTTATTATTTGTGGGACCGCATTTGTCCACTGGGACGTTTGTGTGTAGAAAGTCTAATGCTATCTAATACTGGTGTCTGTACTGGGCTGGCTATGCTATTGTCAGGTATCTGGTGGCGTTCTGTGCTGCGATCTCTATTGCTGTTAATGCAGTCTAAGACAAATATATGAATGTGAGCATTCATCCCTGGCCACCAGTAAGTCTCTTTTACAGTTAATATTGTTTTTGAGATCCCTTGATGTATCATACCCTGTCCCAAATGTGCTTCGTGTATCAAAGCTACTCTATGTTTCCTGTTTGGAATCACTCTATCCCCCACTCCAGGGATTCGAGCAAAAGGAACAGAGTTTGCATCAATTATGTACGAATATTTGAGTGGGAATTTATTAGGCAAATCTGCACCGCTGCCTTTGCTTATGGCATTGACAGCTAGCATTATTTCGCCATCTATTTTTGTTTTAGAATGAGTGATTGAAGCTACAGAAGCCATTTGTACAGTTGCCTAGGCTTGTTTACCCCCTGTAGCGGGTTGAGCTGATACGTCAGTATAAATTATACATTCGTATTTTTCTAGAGGCAGAATTTCAGTACGCAGAAGACATTCTTGTTCGTACTGTAGAAATACTTGTGTCTTCAAATAAGGGTCAAAAACGTATTCAACGTCTCTTGCAGCAAGAGAATTAACCCATTGTATCCATCTCAGATGTAATGCTTTAGCATTGGGAATGCTCGCCTTCATTACTGCCTCTAAGGCAGGTACAGGTGTAACGACCATGATGCGTTTACCTTGTGCGAGGGCTCTCTCTTTTGCTACTGCACTTTGAACCGCTGTCAAAATCTTTTCTGTATAAGTGAATTTCATTTCTGCTTGTGTGTACAAGTGTGATTTGTAAGCTATTGGTACTTTTTCTCCTTCGTTAAAAGTTAAGTACGTGAATCTGCATTGTCCTGGAATGATTTGGATCACTAAATTGCGTACGTTTACGCGTGTTTGTAAATGTTTTGCCGCTAACATGTCTGTTTGCAGTGAACGCAAAATTTCTGTGTGATTTTAAAATCAGGTTTTATTAATTTGTAGAGAGGTTTAACCCTTTCTGCGCAGTTTAGAATGTATGTTCCTCCAAAATTTAGGAAACTCAGTATCAACTGTAAGTTTTTCAGCGTTTTTGGAGGTTGGAGCAGTGCACACTTTTCTAGAAGGTTTGCTGCCAGGCTTTTGCCTTCACTTGAAAGCTCGTATCCTAGAAAAAGGACGTTGAGATGGGCAAATCTCGATTTCTTAAAATTGAATTTATACCCTTCAGAGGCGAAGCCTAGAATAATGGTGTTCACCCTGTTCAAGTGCCTATCCAAGTCATTGTCTGTTAGATAGATGTCATCTACATGTGATAATGCTTCATCATCATATGTCTGTATAACTCAGTTACCTTCGCTGAGAATATCCCAGGACTATTCTTGAATCCCTGAGGGAGACGACAGAAGTGACGCTGTGTCCCCATGATTTAGAAAGCGGTCAAATACCTACTTTCTGGTGCAATGTTTTGACAGAAGAAACCGTTAAAAATATCTAATGCGGTTTTATATTTTTTACGCACAATGTTATTCAATAATGCTGCACTATGTGCATTTTGTACTGCAAATATTTTGCAACAAGAGTTTAGATGTCTGTAATTCAATACTAGATGATATGTATTGTCTGTTTGGAGACAGGAAACAAAGGATTGTTCATTGACGAGGTGCATGTTTCAATCACCCCTTGGTATTCAAGTTGCTCTAATATCTCCCTGACCTGTTTTTTAGCTTCTTGCTTAACTGGGTACTGCTGTTGTGCAGTTGGTTGATATATTTTTAGTTGGATTTTATGGGGAGAAGAGTCCTCATCCCATCCAACATGATTTTTGTATAATGCTGGAGCCTGGGCTACTGCCCATTTCCTGGCATATGTATATTTTAAATGAATTGGAATGTGGTTGGAGAAGGCTGGCATAATGATGTCTTTGCCATGTGGACACTCCCTGACAAATTCTGGTGGCCAGTCTTGTTCAGCACGAAGAATGTCATAACCCTGAGAGAGCTGCTCCCAAAAGAATGCTCTTATTTTTCTTGTTATATCTCCCTCCATCCGGATTGTTACTTCATATAACTTATGTGAGGAACTAACCCTAGTATCTTCAGTTTCAACTTGAATGTACTCATTCAAGTCCACTGTCTCCAGATGATCCTTCAAGTTCTTGCGAGCTATGGTGACTTCTGCTGCGCTGTCCAACATTGTCTGAGCCCACTCCCCGTTCTTGAGTTTGGTCCTCAAGATCCTTGGCATGTCTGTTTTTAGACCTGCTACCTTCTTTTTGGTGAATTGGGGTTTCTTGTTTTTCTAAACGTGTTGATCGTCTTTGGACGATCTTCCTTGTGTTGTGACAATCCTCTTCTTTTGGATTTCTGTGACGAAGTCTGAAAGGTACGAGAGGAACGTGTATCAGTATCTTGATATCTATCAGGTTTTCTTAAATTATCCCTATTCCTGAGGTTATACCTCCTTTCGGAGGACTCATTTTGAGGAGACCTACATCAGGATTAAGAGCACTTCTCTTTAGAAGTTTGTTTGCTATTTTCCCACTTCTTTTTAGGAATATCAGGAGTATTTTTAATAAAGACCTTTTCGGGACTTTCAGACAGTTGAGGATTAACTGGTTTTCCACTCAAGCTGTCTCTGCCTAATTCTTCACTGGATTTTTCAATTATTCTGGCCAGTTCATGTGGTTGCTCGGTTGCATCAAATTCCCTTAATCTCGGGCGGATCGACACGGATGCTGCTTCACCTTTAATATTAGCTAATATTATTGTTGAGACCTGTTTGAAATCTTTCAGTAATTTCATACCCAGATTTAAAACAGTCTCTGCCCTGTATTCATTTTGAATCTGTTTCAGGACGTCTGGTATTACCGCCATAGACGGAACACCTTGTGTTTTGGTGTAGATTGCAGCAAAGACTGTACCCCAAGTGTCGCAGTCCTCCCGATGTGGGGCAATCCCCGTCAGTAAACAGATTGTTAGAATTCTGCGTTTCTCATGGGGGGTAGTATTAGGAAATACTGCCTCGATTTGAGTAATTTTTTGAGCTATCCAGAATGGAATTTGTTCCTGTTTTGCGGGTAGTTTACCAACGACTGAGTGTAAAGTCTGTGGTGTCATTTTGTTTGTGTTCCCCTGGTGGGGGGGATGCTGTGAAATCATTATTGCTGGTTGGACTGGAGGAGTCTGCATGACATATTGAACCAATTTTCTATAGATTTTGATTAGCTCTTTGAGTTGAGCTCGTAGTTCCACATCTGTCATTTCATTAATTTCAGGATGTAAAGTATAGCTGGCCAAAACCGGCCATGTTGCTCCTGGTCTACCTAGTGGACCGAGCCCGGTAATGTGATTTATATGTTTTAGGGCGCCATTAAACCAGAGCTGATGCTCCTGGTAAGTTAGTGGAATTTCTACATCCTCGAAAGGAATGTATTCCATTGGTGGTTCATCTTCCTTGTAGAAGTGAAACACATGTGATACTGGATTTGCTTGAGGGAAGACTATCCATGAATAGAATACCTCTGTCTGGTGATATTCATGTGCCTCTATCACAAAAACTACCCTACCACCTCTCGGTTTTAGGCCATGTTTTATAAGTTTTATAGTGATGATTTTCCCTAAATTCTGATGAATGATTATAGCATCCTCGTCGGTTTCATTAAAACCTGTTGTGTCAAATGCTGCTCGGTTAGCCGCAGCTCCACCGTTCTCGGTGTTGTTGCCGTCCAGCATTTTGTTGACTGAAAGATTGCAGAGCAAGTTTCAAGGAGACAAAGATAAGGTGCACAATATTTTGGAACAGTGTATCCTTCAACGTTGAACAAACCAAAAACTAATACATAGGATTTTTCGTCCTACTCAGCTATGGCGGATATTATCCCTTTACCCACTCCAGACGACTATTGAGGTATTTACGGAAAAAGGGGTCTCTGAGAAAAGCAGACTGAGTTACTTTAATATCTATCATTAAATTAGTGCCTTTCCAAACGTTGGGCACCATGTAGTGTAGTTCCTATATTCCCAGTAGGCTCTGCGCATTGGAATAATATATCCTATAGATTTGACGTAGGACTTAATTCATAAGGTCTCTATCGAATATATTAAACTTAATTGTTTAATATATTAGCTCAGAGGTCACTAGAAACTTTCTTGAATTCACAAGAAGGGATTAGTTTCTGACAACCTCATAAACATGACAACTTTGTTTCCAAAGAATAAGAATATATCTCTCAGAGTCGTGGAAACAATAGATAAGTATTTCACTCAGTCAATCGTGCATGCTTCATTTCTACAGAGTGTGCAGAGAAATAGTGAGACGGGCGTTTTCAATAAAAGGTTTATTGAACAGTCTTCTTTCTCATGCAAGAGAAATGAACTGCTACAATCGTTAGACAGAATGCAAAGTATAATGCGTACAGCTAGAATAGTATTATGAAATAATACTGTAACAGCATGGTATGGTTTCTAAGCCATAAAATACATATATAAATAACATAGACTAAAATACTCAACTGGTGCTTCTAAAATACACCCACCCCAGTGTACCTAACCGAGGTCTAGTAAGAGGGAAAAAGTACTCAACTGGTGCTTCTAAAATACGCCTACCCCAGTGTACCTAACCTAGGTCTAGTACGAGGGAAAAAGTAAGTATTGTTTAGCATAGGTTTTAGTTCTTTGCCAAGAATCTACCAAAGGTTTCTCTAGGTTCTAATCAGCTGCATACCTTAGAATGAAGGAGGTCTGGTATCTCTTTCTCGGGACTGGATTTCCCAACACCCTGCAAGGGGAGTCAGCAGAGGAGGGCAAGTTCCTGATCAATGCATCAAATGGAGAGTCGGCTTCCTTCGGGCACTTGCTGTAGTGAGCTGCGTCGGGCAAGTAGGCTGTCGATCTGCTCCGAACCACCATGCTTTGCCATAGCAAGTGAAGGCATATTTATACCTTGAAGGTGTTTAGGAATGTCATGTTTGACGTAAAGTCGGGCATATGAACGTCATGAATGAACCCCTGGGGAATAGTTGTTCTTTGTAAAACTAACTGAGATCTTGGAGTAATCAATATTCAAGCAAGGGGAAGTCCCTAACGGCTTAAGCTGGTTTTCCAATAATTAGTTGTGACATTTAGTGAACGGATGAAGTAGCCATGCCTGTATTTGGGTTGCATGGGCTATGCTTAAATAAGGGCTTGATTTCTATGCCTATATAAGGGCAACGTGAATTGTACGGGCAATAATCAGGAAAATTCAGTCGGAACCTAAATCGCCACACAACACTAGCACAACTACTGCCAATCAAACTCCGAAAAGTGTGACAATTCAAACTATTTCATGTCCCCAAAGCTATAGGCATGGCAGGAAGGCAGTTATTAATGAGTTTTATGCTCAAGAGGCTGGAGAGGATCACACACATGGACGGAGATGCAAAATGCAGAAAATCTGGCGAAGGATGTAAAATCTCAGAAGATCAAACCAATGTCAGAGTTCTGGTCGGAGCTAACATAGAGGTGTTAATAGAAGTAGAAAGGCAACATGTTTCAACCACGACGGTTAGAGGCTCACAGGTGGCCATCCTCTATGAGCCTTCCTGTAGGAAACATCTATGCCTTATTCCGCTGGACCCCCTGGAGACACTATCACTGTTTGGATTAAGAGAAAATGCCTACTCTTAATAAGGAATTATGAAAGTTGATCTTTGTCTATCCTATGATTGCCAGTGTGTACCAGAAGCAGATAGAAATGTCACTTATTTGTCCCTTTTTAAGGAGTGGAAACTGGTAGAACCTGGACCAGTGGGTGACGTAATCCTGCCCAAAGGACAGCCAGTGATTTCTCAAGCTAGGTTGTGGGAGATGATCAAAGGAACAGCATTAATGAAAGAAAGAGCCTACAAACAGGGAGTTCTGCCACTGCCTGCCCTTAAAAAATTAAAATAAATCTTTAAATTGTTCTCTTTTAAACGCATCCTGTTTTCCTTTAAGGAAAACGGGTGGCATTTGAAAAATATAAGTTGCTTTATTTAAAAAACAAACACAGACAAGGTGATCTGCTGTCTACAGCAGGCCTCCATACCTGTGATTGTAGCCTATTCACAATAGGTCGCAAATTGTGACCTGCCTCGTGAATATTGATGAGGGAGGTCATTGCAACTCCATTGGGAATCGCTAAATGTGTCTGAGACATAAAAATACATTCCATTTTGCGATTTGAAAATTGTGAGTCACAAAAAAATGTAAATTTTTGACCCACAAAATGTAAAGGTTGTACAAGTTAATAGAGCTGTTGCGTTTTTTATTTTGTTCGTATGGGTTTTTATTTAAGTCCCTACCTTCATTATGTTCTATGGTGGGGTAGGGGGCTGTTTCAGTAACAGTGACTGGGCATGTGTGTTCCTGGCCTTACTCCAGATCTGATCTGAGTAATTCACAGCTGTTTTGGTCCCCTGTTTGGCTGTATTTACTTTAGAAGTGCAGTTCGTGAACATCAATACACTTACTTTTTTGTGGGTTGATGCCGGTCCCTTTCTGAACATATCTTTAACGCTCCCTAAACCCCTCCAGTTAGTAGTGAGTATCCCCCATTTTTTCAGCGACTCCCCAGATCCCTTCCACATTCACTACTACATAGTGAACCTGTGTGACTATTTCCTCAAAGAAAAGTTAGGAGAGGAGCAGGTGGCGATTTACACGTATATGTTTGTGAACAGCATGCTGTAGTACATAAGAATCAATCTTTTTTATTGCGTGGCAAAATATCTTATTTCACAGCTCATCTGCCTACATCAAATCGCCGGCAGAGCGTAATCTCTTGTCTTTACACAGCATACGGGACCACAACCCGGAGGGCGACCCTGTGAAAGAGATTTCGAGCCTTCACGGACAGCCAAGTCAATTGCGTAGATACCACTGTTATCAGAAAAAACAAACAAAGTAAAAAGTACCCCAACCCTCCACCCCCATAACCCCCTCCCACCCAGCTCCGTATCAGCCTCTAGCTCCACCGTCTACCCTCCAAGACCCTCAAGCTCATCCCACTACCACTCAGGCAACATTAGTGCCCCCTACAGGTTCCAAATGAATGAGCTGGAGTATTTGTAGGTACTTCGGGCAAGTGACCTCCCTCAGATCTTTAGAAAGGAGGTGTATGAATGGACCCCAGAGCTTTGATATTCAGAACCCTTTCCATCAAGGCCCAACGAGAGGCGTTCTATAGCCAAGAGATGCCAAAGCCTTTGAGGCCAATCCCTCGGATCAGGTGTAGTTGAGGAACCCCACTGTGCCAAAAGGACCTGCTGAGCCGCAATCTGTCTACCCCTCAGCGAGCACAGCAGAAAGGATTTAGGATGAGGGAGCCCCAACAGCGTGTACTCAGGTGCTCAGGGAATGTAATCTGGACGACATCATCTAGGTCATCAATAAACTGCTTTCCAATGCCGCACCAACTTCGGACAATTCCACAGTAGATGTACCAAAGTACCCGAAAGGCCACATCCCCGCCAGCAGAGACCTGACTTTGCCACATCCCATGCCTTGTTGTGCGCCAGTGTATAGTACCAATAAGTGGCCACTTTATATGCAGATTCGGTACCCGCAGTGTTAGAGGCAGTATGGTGTACGCGGTAAAAGATGTGCTCCCATTCTTTACTTGTCAATGGGCGCCCCAACTCCGTCTCCCAGCAAACCTGCGCCTTTGTACACTGTGTCTTGGGGTGTAAGAGAATCATCGCATAGAGTTCAGATATAAGTTTACGGTCATCATTCTTGCAGACTAGCCATTTCTCTAAAGTAGTCAAGGGGCGGGACATGGAGGCGACGTTAGGTGGATGAGTCACCCAATGCGCTGACTAGTGAAAAGTGTCGGCCTCTGGCAGATGGAAGTATTCCTTACACAATTTGGGGGAAAGGGATCAGGCCGTTAAGATGGAAGAGGGAACCCACCCTTTTACAGCCCCCCTCCTGCCAGCGGTGGAAGACTGGAGATGCACACCCCGGTGGAAAATTAGGGTTAGCAACAATGAGAGTCATCGGGGAGGGAAACGTAGTCCAACCCCTACACTGTGCTAAGTGATCCCAGGCCTTCAAAGTCGGGGAGGTCACCGGGGAAGAGTAAAGGCCCACGCCCTATGCTTGCGCAGCAGCCACAGCTCGCGCCAGATATTGCAGCCCGATACCGTCTGATTCATAAAGTTCCAATGTTTGCTGGACAAGCGCCTATTCCACTCTGTGATGTATCAGAGACAGGACGCCTGAAAATAAGCCATCAGCAAGGGAAAATCCAGCCCACCCGCGGCCTTTGGCGTGGTGACAAGGGATAATGGAAGCCCTGGTTGCCTATTGCTCCACAATAATTTATTAAGAAGCCCTTTAAGTTTCCGAAGAGTGCCTGGCGGGGGATTCAGAGGAAGCATTTGGAAAAGATACAGAACATGCGGTAGCACCGTCATTTTCACCGCTGCCATCCTCCCATACCAGGACATGTTGAGGCAGGACCAGTCCGAATGTGTTTTGGCAGTTTGATCAACCAATAGTTTGTAATTAAGGGAGACCGTGCTAGCGATGGAGGAGGTCAGCCGGATACACAAGTATTGAATATCAGAATGCACCCACTGAAAAGCAAAGTCCCGCTGCAAATCTCGTACCTCCACATTGGGTATAGAGACATTAAGAATTTGCGATTTTGAGAAGTTAACTTTGAACCCCACAAACTTTCCAAATTTGAGGAGCTCTGATGATAGGTAGCTCAGGGAAGAGTGAGGCTGAGTCAGCGACAGAATAACATCATAAGCATATAAACTAATTTTGTGAATATCAGCCACAAACCTAATCCCTGCAATACCCACATTCGACCGTATGCGCTGAGCAAAAGGCTCCATATAGAGCGCAAAAAGCAGCGGGGATAGGAAACACCCCTGTCGCGTCCCTCTATTGATGGGGAAGAGGGCTGATTTGCACCCATTCACTCGCACCGCCGCCTTAGGGGCCGCATATATGCACCAAACCCATCGCACAAAGTTTTCGCCCATCCCAAAGGCCTTCAGAACTGCAAACAGGTAGCCCCAGTCCACACCATCAAAGGCCTTCTCAGCGTCGATGGAAAGAAAGAAGGCCTGAGCTCTAGATCGGTGGACCAGGTCTGTGAGAGGAGAAGCCGTTTGGTATTATCACCGCCTGCCGCGTTGGAATAAAGCCTGCCTGATCCGGATCAATGATTTCGTCCATCAGTGGGCTGAGCCTCTCAGCTAGAATACTCACATTGAGTAAAGAGATCGGCCTGTATGAGCAACAGTCTTTAGGGTCCTTCCCAGGTTTAAGAATAACTGTAATCGCTGCTTCTGACATGGAGGGAGTTACCTCTCCTGTATCTAGAAAGGAGTTGAATAGGCGGGTTAAAAGAGGAGCCAGCTCCACACAGTAGGTTTTATAAAATATTGCAGAGAAGCCATCTGGCCCCGGAGACTTAGCCACCTTCAACCGAGCAATCGCAGATATGACCTCCTCCATTCAGATCGCGGTGCTAGAGTCAGCCGATGTCCGAAAAAGAGGTGCAATGTCACAAGACGCCAAGTATTCCGCCATTCCCCTTAAGTCCACTGCCTCCCCTGTATAGGTTCTGATAGAACTGACGAAAGTATTCATGATAAGAGCATCAGTAGTATGCTCCCCTGCCTGAGGGTCTCTAATCGATTGTATGGCCGTCAACTGAGCTCGCGCCTGCAATCTATGCGCTAGCATCCGCCCCCCCTTTGTCCCCACTAAGGAGGAATTTGTGTCACAAGCGCAGTAGGGCGTGGGCAGCTCTATCTAAATCGAAATGCTTCAGCATGCGCCGCTTTGTCTCTAACTCCCTCCAAACTCTCGAGCCCCCGTCCTCTTATGCATCGCCTCCAGAGCACCCACCTCCTTCTCCAACTCAGTGCGCTTTTCTTTGCACAATCGCGAATATGTTGCTGCTAGCGCTATAAACTCCCCCCGCACCACTAGTTTCAATGCCTCCCATACCGATTCCAGGGATGTATTTTCCCAGTCATTATCTGCAAGATAGTGGATGATAGTATTCCTTACCCGTGTGACTACTGATTCGGAGTGTAACAGGGAGTCAAGGAGGCGCCAGCCGGGCGGCGACGGCCGCTTGCCATGGGATGTGAGAAGAACCGAGATGAGGGCATGATACGACAGTGAGCATGGAGTAATAGCCACTGTGGTTAAATGAGGCAGGAGAGAGGACGTGGGCAGGAAGTGATCTAAGCGGGCGTACGTCTTGTGTGCTGCGGAATAGGTGTAATCGCGCTCTAGGGGGTGCTGGATGTGCCACACATCATGCAACCCTCCCTCAAGGAGCCACTGCCTCCCCCCCTGCGTCATCGCACCCGACTGGTGAGACCTCTGCTCAGACCTGTCCATCCCCAGGTCCATCACAACATTCAAGTCCCCTCCCACTAAGATCGCTGCATCTGGAGACGCTAAAACCTCAGAAAGGGCCACCCTTTAAAAGGGCTTGTGTTGTTCGGGCATACAGTGATCCTATAGTCAGCAACGTCTCCCCCCACTGGACTCGGACAGCTAAAAACCTACCCTTAATGTCAGCTACCTGAGAAAGGACTTTGCAGTGCACGCGCACGATAAAGAGGATCGCCATCCCATGTTTCTTAACCAGACCTGAGGACCATAGCTGTAGGGGAAAGCGCTTGTATTTAATCCGCTTAGTATCCCTAGAAAGGACATGAGTCTCCTGCAGCAGGCACACATCACCCCGCATTTTCCAAGAGGGAAAGAATGGCCGAGCGCTTGACAGGGCTGTTTAAGCCCCAAACATACAGGCTCACTATTTCTAACTCCCTACCCATAACACCCAAAGGAAAAGGAATAGCTCATGCGATACTCAATGCCAGTAGGTCTAAGCGGATAATGATGGACTGTCTGCAATCCGAGTCCTCGCCTGGCCTGTCGGAGAGCTGATGTGGAGCCCCGAAAACAACCCCAAAACCCCAACAAAACTGCTTACCCCCACCCCAACACAAGAAAATACAAACAAGAAGGAGACTCGAGAGTTACCCAGAGTGACAACAATTCGTCTTACAGGCCCTACTAGCAGGGGAACATGGCGCCATCATGGAAGACTTCTCTTCCTGATATAGGACACTTGAACTTACAAGGACTGAGAAAAGCAATCAATCCACATCAGAGAACAACCTGCCTCCGGCGCCAGATAAGGCCCCAACTAATGCCAGCCGTATGGATCTCAACAGACCCCAGAGTTATCAGTCACCACTGCCACGGAGGAAACAGCAGCCTCCCGCTCCAGTAGACTTGCAGACACATCCGGCTTCACAGGCGGAGAGGGCCTACCAACGCTTTGCCATTCGGTGGAGCGCCTGCGCCGTCTGGCAGGTGATCCGATGCCCCCCGGCGGAGAGGCTGGCTGCTCTAATCTCTAGATCTAAAAGGCAGCATCCAGCGAACGAACCTGTACGAGCTTGCCCTCATGTTTAAAAATAAGTCAAAATGGGTGACCCCACGAGTAGGGGATGCCTTGCTCACATAAATGGCTAGTGATGGATTTAAAGTCCAGACGCTTGACAAGGGTGGAGGCCGCCAAATTCTGGAAAAGCGCTGGTTGATGGTCCCGAAATTGCACAGGGTTGAGGTCACGAGCCTTCCGAAGAATCCTCTCTTTAATCTGGAAGACGTGGACACACACCAATATGTCCGGAGGGTGGCCTTCGCACTACGCAGCAAGCCAACTCGGTGTACACAGACCATCTGTATGTCACAACCCTCCTCTTTGCCTAGAATCTGCCGTAAAAGCGCACCAACATACTTGCGCAGGCTATCTCCCTCCCCCTTCCACGGAACTGCCCGGATTCGAATGTTGTTCCTCCGGGACCGGTTCTCCAAGTCCTCAGCGTGCGCCTGAAGATCTAGGTTTTGCTCCGTGAGGCGCAGGACAACTTGCTGGAGTTGATGGATTTCGTCCACAGCTTCCAGGTCGTGTTCCTCCAATGTCACCACCCACTCCCCGACAGCATCTACATCGCGCCGCAGCTCGGTCAGGTCTGAGGAAAGGTGTGAGCGAAGCTCCAGAATGTCCTCCTTTATGAGAGAACGGCTTAGGGCATAAAGGCCTTGGTCGCCTGGAGCTCGTTGTTCTCAGATCGCAGGGATGTATCATTAACTGAGAGGCAGCCCGTCCCGCCGCCTTTGAAGCATGTCTTTGAGAGGTTTGTCCTTCCGATTTCTGGTGGAGGACATCGTGCCTCAGGCAAGGGCCTGCGCACCGCAGCTCGCAGACCGTGCAAAGGAGCAGTAAACCCCCGGGGCGCAGCTAGATCCCCCGCACTGCAAGGCATGAGCACCAGCCCAGTTAGTAGTTCCTCACAGCCCAGAACCGCGTGATCCTCGTAACTGTCTGGAAGGAGGAGGGCCCCAGCGTAGGCAAGCCCCCACCCAGCCCCTCAGTAGCTCCACTGATTCCCAAAGCAGTGGTGATGGTTCGGCAAGTAGGGAAGGGTGCACCCGGGAGTCCAGCCAGTAGCCACGACAGAGTACAAGGGAGGGCAGGTACTCCACCCACCCCGCAGCAAAGCCCCCCAAGCCAGCGCCTCCTCTCACTGCTGGGCCCCGCTTTACCACCCTCCGCCGAAGTATGGACCGAGCAGGTGGCCAAGTCACACCACACGCCGTCCCCCACCACTCTCACACAGGGGCTAAACTCAAAGTCCCAATCGGGGAGACTGCCCATTTCAGTCTCTGCCCCCAGCTCACCCTTCACGGGGGGGTCAAACCCTGATGCGAAGGCACCGCCCGCCGACCCACGGGCCGAGGGTAGGCCTCACACCCCTCACCAGGCACTCAGGCCCCAACAATGCAGCTGTGCTCACCAGGAGAGGGCCGCTCTTCCCCGCCACCGACTTGCAGGGCTCGCTGTTCCAGCCTCTCAGGCCGGGCACTCACATCCGAGGCAGGCCCTCTCCCACACAGTTAAACGGGGCCCACAGGGTGGCACAAGTAACAGCGCAGTACCAGGGCCCCAGAGCATAAAGCGAGGCCCCGCTCTTCCAAGACTCACAGGGCCTCCCACCGTCCGCTGAACCGCGGACCGAGTTCACAGCCCCAGACCAGCCGTCCCTCCTCTCCTCACCTTGTGATCTGCGGGCCCCCGCTCCTCGGCCCCCACCACAGCCTCTCACGAGCTCTCAGGCTGTCACAGAGGAAGCTAAACAGCCACCGCCCCTCAGCCGGGGCCACCGAGCCCCATCATGCAGTATCGCGTCCGCTTCCAGGTTCCGTCTCCTAGTCACACAGCCCTGGGCCTTCGAGCAGTAAAATGGCAGCGACAGCCCGGGCCTGTCACCGCTCACGCTGCACTGCTTCTCCTCTCCCGGGCCCACCACTGTCATGCCCCGACATCCCTCCGACTCCAACACTGTAGCTTTAATTGTACATTGCTATTTAAAGACGCTCAGAACAACAGAACGCCGCTTTACGTTCTGGCGTCTAGCTCCTTCCGTTGTGGGTTCCGTCCCATCTTTTCTTGCGTGACTTCCGGTTCGCATTTGTTCCGTTTCTCTTCCTGTGGATTCCTGCCTTCAGTGAAGACGTTGTGTGCGGCTTCCTACATTGCCCCTTATCAGCGGCTTCACTGTCCAAGTGACTTCTTTCCTCCTAACGTCCACTGTTGCGGTTTTTACCTTATTTGCTCATTGTCCAAGTTTCCCTATCCTTGTGCCTCGCCCGGCGGTCGGGACGTTCCCCGCCATCCGGCTGGGCACAGCCTTCAATCTCTCTCAGTCTTAAGGTGCTCCGCCCGGCGGCCGGGTCTCATCTCCGCCATCCGGCTGGGCACTCTTACACCCCCCCCTAGATAGTCAGAGTCCTTTTCCCTTCCCCTATTTCCTGGTGCTTCGCCCGGCGGCCGGGTTTCTCCCCGCCATCCGGCTGGGCACTGCCGGTTTCCTTGTTCATTATACTCTTCACATGTTGCTGGATTCTCCTGTGCCCTTCTTCATTCACCCCTTCCCAGGCCATCCATATATTATTTCCGGGGCTCTTGCGTGGACCAGAGTGTGGTGCATATTCAAACGCTTCTTCATAGAATCACAGTAACAGCACTGTGCGCTGCCTTTTTATTATATATATATATATATATATATATATATATATATATATATATATATATATATATATTACCTACTGGCGGTCGCCAGTAGGTAGTTATAGTTAGGATAATTTTCAATGTTAAATCTCAACATTCTATTTTGAATAACTTTGGCGCCGGTTGACGAATCTGCCTGAAATTTTCAGGAAAATGGTCTCATGGCGGTCCGGTCCTTCCCTGAAAGTTTGGGGGGGATTCGTCAAGCGGGGGCCGAGATAAAAGGGGGGTCCCAAAACGCGTTTTCCCCATGTTAATTTCCATAGGGCGGTCGATTTCACTTTTAGCTCGAACGGCTGAATGGATTTCCACCAAACTTGGCAAAATTGTAGGGACTGGTAGCCCGATGTGCCTTTGCTATGTCTCAAGATATGTGCTCCAGTGGATTTTGAGTAATTTAGGTTCAAAAAAATATATATATCTATAGCCGCGCTCCGGTGCGCGCACCGGAGAGCGCTCGAGGCGCGACACGCGACTTGCGCGCAGGAAGCTGATTGGATCTCAGTTGTCTGTAAACATTCTAAACAGTCTGGAGCGGCCGCCATCTTGTGTCTCGGTAAAATCGAGACACAAGAGGTGGCTAAAAGAAAGGGGGAAATGACAATAAGGGGGAAGAGTACACCCCCTCTGACCCCCTAGTTTTGATGTGGGGGCCATTAAAGGGCCCCGCGGGGCCTCAAAAAAAAATTATTTTTTTTCGATTTCCGCGGGGGGCGCACCCGGTACGCGTACCGGGGAGCTTACTGAGGAGCGTACTAAGGAGAAAAAAAATGACAGATTTTTTTCACAAAAAAATGCATTTTTTTATAAATTAGAGGTAGTTCTGAAAAGAACTTTTTTTTTTCTTCTTTTTGTTGTTTTATATTTTTTTGTGTTTTTTGAACTTTTTGAACTTTTTTTGGCTTTTTAAAACAATTTTATAATTTTTTTGGATTTTTGTCAAGGGAAAAACAAAAAACAGGAATTCAAAAACGGCTCAACAGGAGCAAAAAAATGTGAAAATTTAGGGACTGTCAGGGCAGCGGTGTTGCTGTTTCTTTAGGGCAATAAGTTCAACACTCTGCTCCCCATAGCAGAGCAGTTCGTTACACTCCGTGCACAGAAATTTGATGCCTGCAAACTCTGGCTGTATGTTAGGGACCATTCTTCTACGGGATGGTCCCGAAGGTGTTGCTCCACCAGTGGAGGTGCTGCCGCCATCTGTGGGTAATTTCCGTGCCAGGTCTCTGACACTCTCCCTCGCAAAGTTGTTTGGGTGTCTTCTTTTGACATGCCTGATTAAATTGGCATTACCAAAACTATATTTTTTCAGAGGATTGCCTCTGGATAAAGTACTCCCACATATTTTGCAGGTTACTTTTGGAGCGTTGACTTTTTTTTCACCTTCAGGGATGTTATAAAATTTCCAGATGAAATGGATTTTTTTCTTCTCCGTAGGAGGGTCCTCATCTACAAATGCATCTGAATCACTGCTGGATGACTCTCTTGCAGCCATTGCTGTAGATCAGGAAAGTAGGAGATGAAGATAGTACACAGAACAGCTCTTGCTCTCTCCAAGTACAAAGCAATAGTGAAGGAAATGGGTGGGGATTTCATTCTTTGTAAAAAAAACTGTTAGCAACCAATGAAAAGTGTTATTTTAGGGTCACATGACCCGACGCGCTTACGCTGCGCGCTTCGGAGCACTTCCGGTGCGTTTACGCGGCGCGAGCGGAGGCGCTTCCGGGGCGCAAACGTGGCGCGATCGTAGGCGCTTCCGGGTGCGTTTACGCGGCGCGATTTGAGGCGCTTCCGGGGCGCACATATGACGCGACCGTAGGCGCTTCTGCGTGCGTTTACGAGGCGCGAGCGTAGGCGCTTCCGAGGGCACTTACGTTGCGCGCCGAAGTGATGTCATCAAACTTTTACAGAAATGCATAATCATTTTCCTTATTAAAAAAAACTGATTTTATTTGTATAGTACGAAAAGTTTTGCATTATTATTAACTTTTCATTCATATTTTTTTTCACGAACGACAATAGCGCTCCGGGTGCGCTTTCTGCTAAGCTCACCGGAAAGCTTACGGGAGCGCTTAGCTGAAAGCTTCTCGGAGCGCGCACCAAGAGCGCAAAAAAAAAAAAATATATAAAAAAAAGAATACTTACAAAAAAACAGCAAATTGTAAAAAAAAAAAGGATACAAACTCGATATAGAAAGGAATTAGCATTTAAAAAACCTATGAAATTCACTGAAAAAACCATAGGTTTCACACCAGTTATAGTTAGGAATTAGCATTTAAAAAACCTATTAAATTCACTGAAAAAACCATAGGTTTGACCCCAGTTATAGTTAGCTGGAAATTTTACTGATATAAAACCATTGAAATTCACACGTTATAGTTAGTCGGACTCACTATAACTTGCGCGTGCAATGCACTGCTGATGACATCACATATTACATCACTCATGACATGGTCAGTGACATCACTCATGACATCACTGATGACACCATCCAGTGAATATGTGCCTTTCTGAAAAAGTAAATATTAGTGAGTAATGTTTAAATATTTAAATATATATATTAGTGTTTTACTTTGTGTATAAGTGGCTACATGTGTTGGTAAGTAGCTACATGCGTATGTATATGGGTTATTAGATGTTTCTCTTAGTATCAGTATGAGTGTCTATATGGTTTGGTGGGGGTATTACTTAGCACATAGATGCATGAGTGACTGACTCTCTGTTTCTATGTGTTTTGAAGACAGCATATGTACAGGACTGTATGGGTGGATGAGTGTCTATATGTGTTTGTTAGTGAGTGAATGACTGTCTCACTAGTGTCTTTATCAGTAACTACATATGTTTTAATCTAGTATATATGAATATTGATGTATATAAGTGAGTATATGTGAGAGTAAGAGATTGTAAGAGTTCCTGTTTAAATAAGTATGTGTTTCTATAAGTGATTGTTTAAGAGAATAAATATGTGTAATTTTAAATAGAAGTAAGGTGGAAGTGTGTGTATAACTCTATATTCAAATAAATGGATGTCCAATAGTTTATTTGCACGTGTGAATATGTGTGTGAGTAACTTTTGGATGAATGTCGGTGTGTAACAGGATGTATAGGTGTATCACTTCATATGATGAGTGAGTATATGTATGAGTGACTATATAAAACTATTGGTGAATGAGTGGATGTGTATATAGATAGTGGAATTACTGAATTGCTTGTTGTAACTGATATAGGTATCTCCATTTTTTTAAAAATTTCAGTTTCTATTTTTGAATATGTGTCTCAAGGGTTACATTATAGTGAAAGGAGGTCTGTCACTATGTCACAAGGATGGTGTCATGAGTGATGTCACTGACCATGTCATGAGTGATGTAATATGTGATGTCATCAGCAGTGCATTGCACGCGCAAGTTATAGTGAGTCCGACTAACTATAACGTGTGAATTTCAATGGTTTTATATCAGTAAAATTTCCAGCTAACTATAACTGGGGTCAAACCTATGGTTTTTTCAGTGAATTTAATAGGTTTTTTAAATGCTAATTCCTAACTATAACTGGTGTGAAACCTATGGTTTTTTCAGTGAATATATATATATATATATATATATATATATCTGGTGCCTACTTTGTGTGAAGATATGAATGTATTTCCTGTCTGACAGAGATCAATGCAAGATACTTGATATTGGCTCGCAACCCATATCCATACCTACAGAAACATTGGATGTTCCTCAGTATACTCCATGAACATACAGAGTGAGAATGACACTTTAAATACTAACATTCACCAGTATTTATTTATTTATTCATTTATTTATTTATTTAAACTTCTAAAGCGCGCAGCTACCCGCAGTGGGTTTATACTGTGCGGTTTTTACCAGTATAGAGTGAGGAAGAGTTATTTACTGTCTTGTGTGTCTTCTTTGCAACAGATAAAACGAACACCTTATTCTACCCTTTCTATATGCTCTACAATCCAGAAAATCACTTGTATGTAGTGGTCTTATATGTATTATAGACATGTTGTACATCAATGCTGTGGTTAGCAAAGATAGACAGTAATATTTTTCTTCCATTTCAGCCTACCTGTTATCAAACATCCATTCTGAAGTTCACAGCCAAGATCTATTGTCTTCCCTAACCTTTCCTTGTTTTGTTTCCCTGTTTTCCCCTGGTGAGCCATTCGATACTCTAGTGTTTGATAGAGTCGGAAGGCCGTAGGGGAAGGCTGAGGATTACTCACCGGATTCCTGACGCTCCTGCGAAACCTGCTTGGAAACCATTACAACCACTCAGCCCGGCAGACTGCAGCTGTTGTCTCGCCGCTGGCCGCCCCACCAAACAGCCGAGGCACCAAACGGCAGAAGACGGTCCACGGAGCCCCGCACAGCTAGGTCCACGGGCCTCTACAAGGTTAGGGCCAGGCCATGTAATTAAGGTAGCGAACTGCTCCGGGCGCAAAAATAGGGACCCGTCCACAGCCAGCAATACCAGGGGGGGGCAGCGGACCCCCGTGGCCAGCACAGATGGGCAGTTGAAGGGGCAATAATGCTGGGACAGGAAAGCACGTCCTACTCTGCCGCCATCTTGGCCACGCCCCCTGCTGTAGTACTTTAGCAGTACAATTGTGGCACTTCTCTATGCACTACAAAATTGAGTTTGTGAATAGACCCCATTATTTACAGTGTCTGGTAGAAATATTTCATTTACTAATAACTATTTCATATATAAATAAAATGCTTGCATATGTTACAATGTGTACTTATACCCAGTCTGGGTACTTATACCTGGGGTACAAGTACCCAGTCTCTTAAAGGAACTGTAGCACTGTCTAGAATGTTTACTGTAATTTAGTCACACAATAATCCACTTAACATCTAAACCTGAGATTATTATGGTTTAATTATAAATTCAGTAACAGATTGATATAGATTAACCTCAGCATCACAATAAATAAATATAGAACAAACAGAATGAGTCCAAATCACCTGAAGTGATTTACCTTATATAATAAGATGCATACAACTAATTCTGTTGTGACAATGCAAGTAATCTGAAAAAATAATTTAACACTAATTTACATCAAATGATTCTTAAAGGTATGCATGAGCATGCTATCTCTCCCTACACTGCCTTAAAAGGGACAGCCCTAAACTAAGAAATATTAAGGAAGAATGATTAATTGATTAATAGAAAAGTGTCAGCTGTCAGAATCTTCAGTATAAGAAACTCCAACTAAGGGTCAAGTGGCATAAAGCCACACAAAGCAGAAGCAGAAGTATGTACCTCATGAAGCCCTCAGATGTCTCTCTAACCCTCCCTACATTACAGCATAAGACATTAGTTGAACTGAAAGTATGTCACATGTTCATCTTCAGTAACTTTCCATGATTCCAGGACAATATTAGTTACTGGCTCCACTTTTCCCACATTGATAAGTTGCTACTTCAGTCGTCCTTGGACATGGGAACTCACCTCCTTGCTCGTTACGGTGTTTCTCCTTGCCAAAATCCATCTCATAACTTGCTCTCTGACTAAAACAAAAACCATACTTTTCTAACTAAAAAGGCCATGTCCACACCGGCAGTAGAAACAAACAAATGCAAGCAAACACATTCTACAGAGAAGATTAAATACAAATTACGTGTTATACTTTAAATGTGAGTGTTGAAATCGGAGGTTTCTGGTTGGCACAGGTATGCACTTGTGACAAGCAAGGGCCCTCAGCTCCACGTCAGGGCAAGGGAACTGCTCCTTCGAATAACCCCTGCTCACCCTCTAGGTAGTGTGGCGCAAGCAGACAAGGCTAATCCTCAGGGCGATAGTAAGTTAAGCATTCATGATCACACACAGTAAACCCACTGACCCACCACAAATGGACACCAGTCGTATCAAAAATACGTATACTTTATATAAAAGATAGATTCAAGCAGGATTATCACAAGACCAAATGACGTTTAGTAAATTGAGGTCACCAGATTACAATAGGCAAACTTAGTCTTTCGATGTTCGTTGTTTAGCAAGGTACGATGACAGGGAAATAAGAACGTTGCGGACCCTGGATCCGATATGAACTCGAGACGGAGTTCAAGTGTACCTTGCTGGTGGAAGTCCGAGGAGTTTCAGGCGCGGCTACTTGTGAGGGCGGACCCCAAACGAGGCCGACGGTTCTCCAGAGGATCTCTTCGGCTTAATCCCCCTCGAGAAGTGAGGTGAAGGAGCTAGACTGTGGAGGGTTGCGGCGATCCGGGATCTATGCAGCTCACGGGGCGAGGCGCCGTTCAGGCCTGCGGGACGTACTACTTCTTAGCTCGCCGGGTCGTACTCATGGATCTGTGAGAGGCGTTGAGTTCTCGGGCAGACGGGTACAGCAACAGGCTTCCGGTACCACGGTACGGGGAGGCCTTTCTTGAGGTGCGGCACGAGCCTTGGTATGCAGGAGCACAAAGCGAGACAGTCGGGTACGTTATGAAGTATGGACCGTCCGAGGCTATGAAATGCTCTCCGTGCAGATTCCGGCTGCAGAAGATGAGAGGTAGACAGCGCGCTCCGTAAGCAGCGAGGTGACAGGAGAGCAGGCGGCCCGGCACTGAAGCGGAAAGCGACTCAGGGATGAGCGGGGCTCTCTACGGCGGGGTGACCAAGCTCCAAGCTGTCACGACCTGGGAGGGGGCGAAGGCACCCGAGTCACAACTCTGGCGAGGGAATAAGAACAGAGGCCCAACAGCAGACGGGCACAAGCAGATAGAATCCAATGGTCCTCGGGTTCCGTTCAGGGGGCAAGCTCTCGATCAAGCCCTTGGAGATCGTTTCAGGCACAAGTCTACAAAGTCCTTTCTGGTCCTTTCCTCTCCGTTCTCAGCAAGGCACCACTGCAAGCCAGTCCAACAGGATACAGACTGGTTTCCGTCCTTCAGCTTCTCTTGGTCCTTCTAGTCAGGCAGAGGTTCGTCGTGGTCAAAACTGGATCTGATTTGTAAGGAGCGGAGCTCCTATATTTATACTGCATTTCTTTTGTCTTTGCAGGCCAGGGGGCCTGAGCCTGGTTCAACCCGGTTCTGAAGTACTTTGTTGACAGGACGCTGCCGTCTTCTTTAAGGGTGCAGGGCAGAGACATCAGACGCTCCGCAGGAGGTGGAGCCAGCATTGTGGTGCAGGAGCACAACCCTATTCAGAGTCAAGGACTACTTTGCCCACCCATCCTGGTGTAAGCACCCCATTCACCACCTGGAGCACCCGTCTATCCCCGGGAATCTCCCAGCCCTGTCACTCACACAAACCCAGACAGCAGATACACATCCTGGCAGAGGCGGAATGAACAGTTAGGCGAGCAAAGACTAACTTTCTAAAAGTAGCATTTGCAAACACAGGATATTAAAATAAACCTTACTAAAGGAAGTATTTTATTATTCTGAGTTCAGGCATACTAAACTCGACCTACTACCGTGTTCCCTGAGCCTGCCGGGACTATAGCGTGTAATAGCTTCGACAGCTCATCTGGCCCAAGAGAACAGGTAGCCCTTCAATAGTGAAGAACGAGAAAGGGCGGTAATTCACTACTAGGACATGCCATACTCTTGGCTTGTCCTACCTTACACTTACAATGCTTCCTGCCCGTAGGCCTACCATAGGGGTGACTGATATGAAGGTGAGGGAAGGTTCTGGGACTGGTAAGTGTGGACACTTGCACAGTCAGCGTGACAGTACGAGACCATACGCGGGGTCAGCAATGGCGGACCCGAGACATATCTTACGAGGCCGCTTCTGTGGGTGTAGCAACCAGCGCTGCAGGCCCACTAGCAGCATTTGTATCTACAAGCCTCGGCACGCCTTGTGCACTTTACTGGGGACTAACAGTAAACCAAAAAATCCAATCGTGGAAATCAATTACACATACACTTTACATTGGGAGCACTTGCACTGCGGCACATATACGCCGTGGCGCAGTGCCCTGAGCATCGAACACCAGCAAAACATCTGAGGCACATCAGCAAAAAGTGGAAGGGAAACTCACGCCAAGGTGCCAGGTCTAACAGTGAGCTCGGACTGAAACAGTTCTCTTGACCCAAAAATCATGTCAACGTAATAGTGCACCGGGTTACGAATACGTGCACATTTCTACATACATAACAAATGCAGTTTCCTAACGCATGAATACATTGCAAAAAGATAGCAATTTTTTTATTTCAAATACACCAACATGAATACGATTTCTTGTTTTACATATAAATACTTAAATATTAATCTGCACATACTCCTTATTTCATTAACTTCACAGTGAGACACATCTAAACTTTAACTTCTTTTAGAATATTAATATGTAAATGTTGCATAGACCTTTAATAGTCGCATTTACATGTACACAATTTATAAATCTCATTCAGTTTCATGTGGAGTACTTTAAACATGCAATACCCCATCCTTTCCTAGCAACATTAATCACACAGTATATATTCGAAGGCTGACTATACATGATTATAATGCACTCCGACAGGATCTTAAGATAGGATCAAAATTATGCTGCTCCAATCCCCCTCTGATGGTGTATCAAGCAATCACATAATCTCTTATCTTATTGTATGATCTTATCAGAGTGTAACAGGGTTGGGACGGGAGGCCTGGAGGACTGGTGGACCCCTGACCCTAACTCCCCTCCTTGCCCACAGACTGACACATCGAGGGCAGAATGGGGTACACTGTCAGAACAGGACGAGGAATATGACCCCGGCGCCTTTAACTGGGCGTATGATGACTCCGACGAGACTACGCCCCCGGCTGACGTAGGAGTTTCTGGATTGGTGAAAGGGCAGGAAGCCCTGTATGCGGCGTGTGACATCACCGCGGAGGAGAGAGACGGAGCCGGCGAAGAGAGACCGAGGGCGAAGCGAGGAGAAGATGAAGAGGACGGGAGAACCGAGAGCGGAGGAGAGCCAGGAGGCCAATGACCCCGTGACCCGCCGTGCCACACTCCCGAGGGAGGAGTGTGGCTTTCTCAGGTACGGCAGCGTTGGGCAACCTGGGTGGGGAGAAAGAGCGCCCCTGTATAATTACTGTAGTTACGCCAGTGCGTGCCTTTCCTGTGTCCTTTCCGTTACCCTCCACCCCACCTTACCCTTCCTACGTTCCTCACACCACTCCTCCCTCTTGAGCACGAGCACTTTGAGTTGTACATATCACGGGTGCTCCCTCACAACCACTCGGTCCGGTTTTGGGAAAGCCGGTATCAGGCTTAAACTAACGGCTCCCCTCTGTTGGTCTCCTTTTTCCTTGGGGTCCGAAGATGCTGCACCAAAGAAGACAGCTGCTTAAATTCACCCCGACCGAAGGACCACCACCACCACGGACAAGCTGGAGTTCGCCAGAGAGAGACTAACATTTAGAACCAGGCGTACTTTAAAAATAAAACCCAGTTTAAAGAAGTATACTGGTCTACAGCCTGTTCCTGTTACATCGCCCATTCCCAGCCCCCCTCCCACGCCTACACAGAGAAACCAATCTAAAGCTTTGTTGTTTCAATTGCTTTTCATCTGAATTCCTCCAAACATTTCATTTCATATAGAAATGGCTTTTTCTCCAACTCTATATCTTTCTGGGATATTCCTTTCTTTGCCTTATATCACCTGTAAACTTTCACTGTCAACATAACAACCACTGTACAAAAAGCAATGATCAACAGAAGCTTCAAGATGGAACCAAATATACTACTTCCTAGGTTCTCAAACCATCTATCTATAGCAGCAAATCCGTTTCCAACTGAATTGCAAACACCTGCGGTTATCAGTGCGCTCAATTACCTTTCTATGTCAGTAATTACATACTACTTCTGTAATTCCCTAATTATATCTGGGATAAAATTACAACATTGGTCAACTTTCAACATCTGTCAGACTCCACCTTCTTTTGCAAGCAAAATGTATAAAGCAAGTCGATTTTGCAAAATCATAGCAACTATTACAGTATATACAAGCAATAGAGCTCCAGCAGTATTAGTGGATAGCCTATCAACTACTGTAGACAAATTTCTAATCTTAATATTGTTCAATAT
Source organism: Lissotriton vulgaris (assembly GCF_964263255.1). Classification (NCBI taxonomy): domain Eukaryota; kingdom Metazoa; phylum Chordata; class Amphibia; order Caudata; family Salamandridae; genus Lissotriton; species Lissotriton vulgaris. Next base: position 450,675,840 of record NC_141700.1, read on the forward strand.
CACACCTACATTTGGTATTATAGCGCCATAAATATCTCTCACAATTTTTCCCACACTAGCACTTTGTCAGATCTAGATATTTCCTCTTAAACTGAATTATCAAAATGTTCTACATGATAGATCTTTGGAAACACTATTCCTAAATAACACCTAACACACCATTTATTAGGCAACTTGAAATAAGCGTTCTTCCCACAAATAAAACAAGCTCCAGGAATCACAAGCTCACCACCAACCATAAATAATTCTCAATATCCTCCGACCTAAATGTAAAAATTGATACTTGTATAGCGCACTACTCACCCGCAAGGGTCTCAAGGCGCTTGTACGAATACCGCTGTGGAACCCATCCTGGCTTTCCCCGTGAGGCGTCCACTCCTGGGCACCCCCAAGGTGGAGGCCAGGCATCCTTAGCATTGTGGGGGCCGTTGTGGAGATTAAGCAAGCTATTGCCCAGAGTTGCAGAGTGGGACTCTTTGATTGGAATAGGCACCGAGGCAAGAAATATCAGGTCTGTGGAATTTTGAGCCCAAGACCCGCAGAGTCGGGGAATTGAACCCTGGTCCCGGGCTAGACCTCAGCATCAGAATCTGCCGCTCTAACCATTGAGCCACACTTCTCATATACACTCTTCCCTAGAAGGATGGTATCATATTCATTTGTATCATTCTTATGCACAGTTTACCTTGATATGCCAATCTAATGTCAATGCTCCAGTGTTCCTTGCTATCTGGTGATCCTTTTCTTCTTGTGACCAAATGGGAAAATGTGTTTCTTTAGTTGCATTAGTCTTCACTTCTGTATACCTATCTTCTACTTGATTTAAAAATGTATTTTCAGTATCAGTTAGAATACAAGTCAAATTGTGTTGATGTTCATAAGCAGTATCTAACATTTTAACCGGGTCAAACTATCTACTTGCTCTTTCAGTAATCTGAGCATATAAAAATATTTTCAAGTGTTTGAATAAAGGAACTTCTGAAGGATCTAATTCATAATTAGATTAGTAGAACTGAAAATGACCCTTTCCATAGAAAATACTCACCAGTAAACTACAAGTTATGCCATATTGAATGAAGGCTTTATTTAGATAGAACATATCTTAAAAGCATAAATACAACAATACAGTTTGGTTAAAAACCATAAAAGCAATTACTGTAGCAACCATATTTACATATAAAGTAATTCAACCAGTTACACAAAACTACGAATGATCAATTCTTGGGATTACATAAGAACACAGGTTCAAAGAACAAAGTGTGTCAATCCATTTACTTCAAGATTTTAAAACATATATTAAACAATTTCCTTAAGCCTTCGAGTTCTGATGGACCAAGCCCATCCTAAAAATGTTACTACACCGGATACATACAGTGTGCGGGTGAATGTTTTAAAGATTCGCAGTGCCACAAAGTGTTGCCTAGTTCCCAGTTCTTTACAAAGGGGCTTAAGCCAATAATTCCTTGGCGATCGATACAACGGGCATGCAAACAAGATATGTGCCATTGACTCTACTTTCGTAATGTAAAAGGGGCAGTATGGCGACGTCTGGAGGGGGGTTTTCCATCGGGCAGTAAATTCACAGGTTGGAAGGTTGCCAATCCTGAAGTTAAAATACAGCGCACGATCAAATGGGTTCTGGATAGTATCAAGATAAGGTTCACAGAAAGCAACATCCTTGATACCCAAAAAATCGTCAGTAAGTCTGCCCATCTTTGGGTCAGAGCAACGCTTCGAAGCTACCCAATTCCAGTAGATTCTCTTCAACACTGATTTTGGTGGGGCAGATTTAGTTATCCATGCATCCTTGAGGCCCAAGTCATATAACAATGTTTTAACATCCTTAAGCCACCTGATTTTGTGCCAACGAACCATGGACATGGCTTCCACCAACCCCTCCGCGTACTTTGCCAGCTCGTGGACGCGCCACAATCGAGCCCATAACAACAGTGGTCGAAGTTTGGCAAGATCGCTAATTGAATGGCATCCCAAATCCAATAGCAAAGGAACCGCCGGGGTGCTCGGCGGGAGTGCCATTAGGTCTTTAAAGAACTTGTTTTCGGATCTTGTCAGCTGGTCCACATTGCACATGCCCCACAGTTCTGCACCATACAAGGCTGAGCTCTCTCCCTTAGCCTTGTATATTGCTATAACCGGGGCAATGGGCCTAGTAGTTGAGGACCGATGTTCTCTTAGGATGGCCCCCCTACCCTTTTATGGCATAATAACATTTTCTGTATGTGGAAAGTCCACTGAATATTGTCAGAAATACAAATGCCAAGGTAGTCAAAAACATAAACCCTCTCCAGGGGGACAAGGTTCAGAACAGGGGCTCTGCTAAGTTATGTAGGCGGATTGATCACCAGGTACTTTGATTTATCAGTATTTATAACCAGGCCCCGCATGGAACAAAAAGACTGAAAACTATCTAGAAAGTTCTGCAGGCCTACAGGGGACTTAGAAATAAGAAGGGTGTCGTCAGGGAACAGGAGAGTTGAAATTTGTTCGCCCGCCAGGGACAGTGCATCAGATGGACATTGCGATAGATGCTGCACCACCCCGTTCACATATAATGAGAAAGAGGTGGGAGCTAAAACACATCCCTGGCGGACGCCCCTGTTCACTGGAATTCTGTTGGTCTTTTGCCCCTGCCGGCCCCACCTTACTTGCGCAAAGTTGCCATCATGCATCCTTACTAGTAGTGACAAAATATACCCCGGGATCCCCATATCCAATAGGACTCCCCACTAGCGATCCCTAGGGACCAGGTCAAAGGCAGTCTTTAGGTCTATAAACGCGAGATAAAGACCCTGGCCATGATAACCACCTTCTAATAAATAAGTAACAGGCGGAATTGCCTGTTCTATAGTCCCTGTTCCGGACTGGAAGCCCGCTTGGTAGTCCGAAAGAACTTTATTTTCATCTACCCAATGCAGGATTCTTTCAACAATGACCTTCCCTGCAACCATTACGCGAGGAGTCAATCAAGCTTATCGGTCGGTAGTTGGCAGGGTCATCCCTATCCCCCTTTTTGAAGATAGGGACAATCTCTGCCCCCTGCATACATAGTAATCTCTGGCTTCCATCGTATCAGCATACTCATAAAGCAACCTAATGTAAGCGTTTGATGTATAATCTCCTCTAGATAAATCTAAGTTAAAGTTCTGCTCTCTTAATGAGAATAAACCTCCATCTATTTCATATGATGATTTCTGCTCAGGTTTATGCTTTTCTTCTACAGGGTAGCACCAGTGGAATCTGAATATAATCCTACAGGCACTATTATTAAGCCCAACACTATAATTATTAATAGGGTGTTTTATGAGTGGCACAGTTACTTACATAGAAGTCCCAGCGCTAGGGTTTCGTGTCCTCTACCATAAGCATAAATGCTAGACACTGGACTAGATGGATCTAAAAAGCCACGTTGTCAGCTTTTTTCTAAAAGACAACTCGGACTTCTCTTGTATATGGGAAAGGGGTCATGAATTACACAATCTAGCCATTAAAAATCTGAATGAGCATCCTCCGATGCATGATTTTTCATTTCTAGGAATGAGTGCAAGCTGGGCATTGGCTGATCTGCGAGATCTTTTTGGACTGTAAGCTAAAACCATAGTCTTCAAGTAACCAGGGCCTTTGCCATTAAGAATTCAATGGCAATGCATAAAGCTTCGAAGGAAACTTGTTGCTTAAATGGGAGCCAATGCAGTTCGGCTAAGACAGAAGTTTAGGGGGAGTGTCTAGGCAAGTTCAGGAGCAAATGTGCTGCCATATTCTGTACCCTCTGGAGTTGCATCATGCGTGCCTGTGAAATTCCGAGATATAAAACATTACAGTAGTCCAGTCTAGACATGATAAGAGACTGGACCACAGGTTTCCTGGATGCTTCAGGCAGATAAGGAAGAATAATTTAAGTACTGAAGCACTGTCCTGCCAAGCTTGTAATTTGGCTTTCAAATGACATTTTAGAATCAAACCAAATGCCTAGACTCTTCACTTTAGGCTCAGACGTAGGAAGCGGTCCCAAGGTTTTCAGCCACCATGATGTGGACTAAACAGACAGTTGTTAACCTAGGAGCGGAACCTCAGTTTTGGTTGCATTGAATCAGGCAGCTGAGACTCACCCAATTTGTAGTAGTTTTGCAGCCGTTCTAAAAGGAGACTGAGAGACATAGTATCAAATTCTGCATTGAAAACCAGTAGGAGCAATGCAATTGTGTACCCTCTGTCCCCAGCTTGGCGTAAAGATTCAGAAGCAAACAGAAGAGCGGATTATGTACTGTACTATGGACGAAATCCTGATTGAGTCCCATGCAGGATATCGTTGGCTTGGATAAACAAAGAGTTGCTGGTTTACATATTTTTTTGCAACCCTAGAGGTAAATGGGAGCAGCTGGATGGCCTATAATTCACTGACTTGGTTGCATCAATCTATAGTAGCATGTTCCCATACGTGGGGGACCTGACAACCAGTGAAAGAGCAGTTGAACCGGTTACGCAACTCCGAGTAATGCGTGAAGCACCACGTTCCAGAATCGTATGAATAGCAGGGTCAGAGGGAGCCCCTGATTTTATTGACGCCATGATCTGGATGACATCTCCAGTCAGAGAGCTTCTCTATCTCCAATGGGTTCGAAATAAGTTGGAGGCAGGGAATATTTCGGGCAGCCTCTGAAAATGTGGAATGGATGACTGCCACTTTATACAAAGAAACCCTGTGCTAGGATGTTGCACCTGTCTTCAAAGGGAGGTATCACTGCTGAGATGTGCTCAAAGGAAGGGAGGGATCTAACTATAGAGAAAAGCTAACGAGGCACATTCTGCACTGTCTCAATTTTCCCTATTTAGAAACTTCATTGCATCTTAATTTGCTTGTGATAGCTTTTTAGGGTTGTGCAAAACTGGGCTTTGTCACAAGGATCATAATTTTGTCGCCATGTGCGTTCTAGCCATATGCAGCCTGTCTTTAGGATGAGTAGCTTTTTATTGAACCATTCGGCCGAGGGTTTCAGTCTTTTTCTCACATGTTTGGTTATTGGCGCGATCTGATCTACTGCACACTCGATCCACTCTACTACTTGGGAATTGGTCGCTCCTATGCTATTCTCCAAAGCCAGGTTGTTCAGTTCCAAGGCTTAAGTGAAAGCTTTATTAGTTACTTTAGCCCATCTTCAGGTTTTGGTTGGCTGATTTGAGGTGGCTCAATGTCCTGTCAGACAGGTTAGCCAGCACATAGAGACTGCAAAATGGTCAGCCCATATCAGCGGGATGGGAGGGTCAGTTCTTAAATTCCCTAGATTTGTGAAGATGGGATCTAAAGCATGACCCGATCTATGGGTCAGGCCTGCACTAGTTGCCTCAGTTTACGTGCTTCAAGATCAGCAACTAACGTTGAAGCTGTGAGACAGCTTGCATCTTCGACATGAAGGTTTAAATCACCAACAATGTTGAGGTTGGATTATTCGGGTACTATGCTAACTAATGAGGTACAGAAACTAATGGCAGGGCCAGGAAGGTTATAAACCAGAAGTCCTATTAAGGTGATATTACCTGCATCATAAGGGAGATGACTGCTGCCTCCCTCTCCACAATAGCTATCCCATCTCCTCTCAACTGAGGCCTGTCCATCCTAACAATGGCGTAGCCCTGAGGGATGACCCTCAGAATGTCCGGGGCTGAGTTCTCTGTCAAAAAGATGGTGTCCAGAGAGAAATCTGGTAAAAACTCAAACAGTTCTGAACTGTGCGTGGCCAACAAGTGGCAGTTAATAGAATAAAGCTGTACAGGCTACGAAGCCTGAGAAAGAGCTTCCTCTGCAACTTTATGCTCCAAGGATGAATTAGGATTAAAACCACACTCACCACAGTAGAATCTTGGTAGAGTAATGTCCAAAGTATTACTGTGGTGAGAAGAGGTCACTGGAGTCACAGCCCTTAATTCTGTGGCAGAGTATTGTATGATGGCTGATGTCCAACAAGTTCATTAAGGAGCATTTCTAATATCATTATTTTTAGTCCATGAACAAGCACAGGAAAGTTCCCTGAATCCAGATAGGGAAATTCAGCTTTAGTCAGTACTAGGTGGGTCAAGGCACTCAGTCTTGTCACTTGTCAGGTAAGGTAGTTCAAAAGTAAGAAGAAAGTTCAGATCAAGTTCTAAAAGCTTCTGATGAGTCTCCAATATTATTCCAGAATCTCCCAAATTTACCCTCACTGTCATCTGTAGCAAGATAAGGCCACTCAGGAGAAGAATATCTCCATGAAGGCATCCTCGATCTCTTGGACCTTCTGAGATTAGGCTGTTCACTTTCGTCTCCACTTAAATCATCTGGAGAATTTGAGCTAACTATGGGTGCATGGGCTCTTTCAGAAGACAACTTTAGTCTTTTCCTCGCTTGATTTCTTGGCCAGCTTTCTTTCACTACCACTCGTGGTCCCTCAGCACTAGTTATTTCGTTGTGGTCACAATCTGCCTCATTCCCCACCACAGTATCAGCTTCCTCCATGCCAGCTTTCGTTTCTGATTGGTCTGGACCCCCCCTCAGATCACTCTAATGCTGTTTCAGGCTCTGTCTGGTCCTCTGCAGCTTGGCTGACTCCTTCCAATGCACTCTCAACCACTGCAGGTGTCTCTTCTGGGAGAGGAGCTGTTACTTCATCAAGGAGACACAGGACCCTACGTGTGTGGTATGTGTGCACCCAGTTAGGAAGGCCACCACCCTTCACTGCAGTTGTATTAACCAAGATCTACTGATACGGACCACACCAGCGAGGCGCTAGACAGTTCTTTCTCACATGCTTTCTCATGATGACGAGGGGGTGAGCTATTTAATGAGCAAATAGTTATATGCATGGGTAGATGACTAAGATGAGCAGTAAACAATGATGTTGACCATGAATAAAATGTGGTGTGAAAGTATTTAATAATGAGTGGGTTAATGGATAGGCCACTGAGTGGATGGATGAGTATGGTTGTAATTGTAGGTAGATATATGAATAGGAGTCAGAGAAGTTACCAGGTAGAGGGATATATAGATGAATGAGTGAATCAATTTTTGAGGACATAGGTGGAAGAGTGTATGAATGGATTTGTGAGTGGGTGGATGAACAGATGCCTGGGTGAATGGGTGGGTGACATAGCAGGTGGGTGCCAGTGGATGTGTGAGTAAATGAGTGACTGTATGGGTGAGAGGGTGGATAGGTACATTGATGAGTCGGTGGGTAGGTGAAGGAAAGTGAGATGAATAGGTGAGTCAACGAACAAGTTAGAGGGGGACTGTGTAAGTAAATGGATAGAGGAGTGAATGGATGGATGGGTGGAGGCATAGAAAGGTGGGTTGCTGGATGGCTGGATGCATAGAAAGGTGGGTTGCTGGATGGCTGGGTGATTGATTTTATAAATTGTTAGAGGAGGATGAATGGGTTAGTGTAGGCGTGGGATTAGGGACGACCGTGACACCAAGCTGAGGGGTTAACGATGGCTTTATTTTTATCACCCTGGTAGGTTTAGACATCAAAGTCTTTCTGTTCCTCAGAGTCAGTCTTTCACGGGCAAACACGCTGGGGTCCGTGGCGGGGGTCTGTTTTCTCCTTTCCTTGGTCGCGGAAGGGGTTAAGGTGGTTCTGCCGTGGCTCCGGAAGATGGACGACTCTCCGTGGCTTCAGGCTCCGGTGCATGTAAGGGAACCAACAGAAAAGGGAGCCGTTAGGGTTCAATCCTCAATGAGGTCGCACCAGGGGGTCCGGGGGGTGTGAGGGAAACCCAGTGTACAGTGCCGCTTCACTCTACAGTGCTCTCGGTGCTCGTGAAGGGGAGGGGAGAATTAGGTAGAAGTAGGGGTGGGTAGGGGTGTGCGGAAGGGGAAGGAACACAAACACAGGGTAGGTACGAACTGGGGCTGTACACGATCTACACGTTCTCACTTCGCCTCCCCAGCCAAGCCGCCCAACGCCGCCGTACCTGTGACAGCCACACTCCTCCCTCGGGAGCGTGGCACGGCGGTCCGCAGGGTCGTTGGCCTCCTGGCTTCTCTCCGTCCTTTCCGGGTTGGTCGTCTGGGCTGGGCTTCTTCACGCTCTTCTCCTCACTCTGCTCCTCGCCGCCTCCGTCCTCCGTTCCGCTTACTTCCGCCTTTCTCTCCTCCTCCTCCGGGGTGCTTGCACACCCGACGAACAGGACTTCCCGGCTTTTCTCCAATCCCGTCGCCCTTACGTCACTCAGGGGCAGGTCCTCCTTATTCTCAGCATACGCCCAGTTAAAGGAGCCGCTGCTGTTGTCTTCTTCTTCCGGATAGCACCGCCCTTCGTTCCGCTGACCTGGCTGGAAAGAAGGAGTCGGTGGATGATCAGCATTGCGAGGGTCCCACCAGTCATGTAAGGTAGGCGCACCCACCACCTTACAGTTAGTAAATGGATAAATCTGTGAATCAGGCAGCCTCACATGGAGCAGTGCGCTACAAGACAACCTGTCCTCACTACAGACGACAGATGTGCTCTACAGTAAGAAGATGGTGCACTTAGAGCGTGAAACAAGAGCATGATTCTTTAAATGTTATATCCACTCACTATTGCTAAGGTGTGAGAAGTTGACCTGATATATGATGTCTCCAATTCTGGGGGCACCTTGTATGAGTCCAAACAATCCCTTATGGTGATGGTTGTAAGTCAACCTTATAGACAAGCTATCCTAAGGGTAGCATGGACTAAGCAGCCTTAAAGGCTTAACTCAAGAGGTCGTGTTAAGCGAGCTGTTTTACCAATCACAATCCTGTAATATCAAATGAAAGGACACCACACAAGTTATATATTATAAAAATATATGTATTTATTACTAGAATAATCCTCTGTACTCTTTATGAGTGCAGAGGCACACGCGTTTAAACAAAAGCACAGTGAAACATATAAAAGTTGCACAATTATGGATGAGGCCCAGGGGCCACGCAAACCATATATTAAAAAAGTGGTATAAGAGATACCGATCGAACAGTGGTTAGGCCTAGGGCCTAGGGAATCGCTGGGAGCAGTCGGGACTAGCAAGGCTGAAGTAGGGAAAAGCCAGCGGGATTCGGGTGCAGCGCTTAAAGCACACACATGCACCAATGCAATGTCAATGGTGCGTAAAAGTTATAAAGTTACTGGTAAAGGAGACTTCCGCTCAACCTAGAAGGACGAAACTTTAGACACATACACTAGAGGTGTGTACCAGTGTAGGAGAAGTGTGGCTCAGGGGTTAGAGGCGGCAGACCTGGAAGCTGAGATCGGCCCTGGACCAGGGTTCAACTCCCCGCCTCGACGGGGCATGAGCTCAATAATTCCATGGACTCGATCATTCTCGCTCCGGTGCCTACTCGACTTACGGGTTCACACTCTGCGACTCTGGGCAATAGCTTGCTTAATCTCCACAACCGCCCCTCGCGGCGGGATGCCTGGCTTTCACCTTGTGGATACCCTGCTGGGGTTATCTCACAGGGGAATACCAGGACGGGTTCCCTAAGCAAGCGCTTAGATGCCTGCGATGTGGGTGGTTTGCGCTATATAAATACATGTACATTTACATTACATTTACATTTAGGAACACCGGCGTTACTAAGTTACCTTACCCACAGGAGTGCACAGGAAGTAGTGTCGGGTTTTGGCACGCAGGTTGCTGGTGCTTGGAGCTGAAGATGCTGCAGGCGTCGAGACGAGAAGTGTCCGGTGTGATCCAAGGGTGGATCGAAGATGGAGATGATCTGAAAGCAGAGGGGAAAGAGTCTGGGTCACTCAGTAGTGACCAGGGTGGAACCAGGAAGGAACCAAGCAATGTCGGGCGCTTTCAGGTCGCTGTCGAGTAGCTTCTCTCCGCTGCCACATGGACTCTGGGGCACCGAGGATGTCCAGGAGTGGATTACAAGCTGTCCCACGCAAGCTCTCGATGTCGGCGGTATCAGCTTCCAGATTGGAGCAAACAACCCTTGGCAAGCGCAACCCACGCAGGATTCGAAGATGGCTTAACACTCAGACCAGGAGGTTCAGAGCGAGTGCTCCTTTTCAGGGGAGCGAGTGCAAGTCTGGAGCAACCTGATTTATGAGTTAGGTTTCAAGGTTCGTCGGCACAGGGGCCACCAGCCAACGGGCAAGTGACCGGGCCAACGCATTGAGCCAAAAGATGCAGAAGGGCCCCACGCAACACTCGGTGAGTGTAGAGGGGTGAGCTTCGGTGCAAGAGAGGCTCAGGGCTGGGGCTTCTCAAACCCCAATGCACAGCTTCGAGGGTGCTTCTGGAGCTGCACGGTCAGCGCCTCGTGGTCTTTCCAAGATGGCGGGCCCCACGCTTCAGGTCACCTCCACGGGTCTCAGCTCTGCAGGGACTGTGACTCAGGCAGTTAGAAGGCAGGCAACTGGGTCTTGTTGAACTCTGTCGCTCGAGTTCTGGCGGGAACTACAACAAAGCAAACGTCGAGGTGCTGGATGGTGCCTGTTTGCACAGGGTGGTCACTCCTTGACCACAAGGGAGATTCTTCAGTCTTCTACATCGAGTAGGATGTCGAAGGGTCCAGAGTTTCGTTTCATATGTTTCAGTCAGGATAATCTGAATGCTTGGGAATTGCTCCCACTCTTATACCAATCTGGTGGGCTGGATTACCTGCTAGGTCCCTCCTATGGGTGGGACCCAGGAAGGGGGTGGATACACCCCTTTCCCTTTGTCCAGGGTCGCGCTGGGACTGGGGCTGGTGAACCCCAGAACCGGTTTGACAGGATTATGCAAGGGGAAGCCTTGTGCTCCCCAGGCACTGTCTGGTTTCTTTCAAACCTCCCTGCTACAATCCACTATCTCTTGTCTGGGGTGGTGTGACACCTCCCCGTGACAGAAAACCCTTTGTCCAGGCCTCCTCGGCTGGGTTTCGGTCAGCAGCAGGAGGTCAGACTCGTGTCTGTAGCAGAAGCGTCCATTTCGTGATGCTGAGGCTCTTTTAAAATCAACCGCGTTTTAGCAAAGTAACATGTCTTCTCCCTCTAGAAGGGTGGGATGCTATCCCCGTCAACAGGACTGTCGAGGGGACAGTATTCCAAATCGTATGACACCTTACACGACATGTTTTGATAAAGCCAAACCAAAGTTAACGAACAAGTTACTTACCTTCGGTAACGATATATCTGTAAGAAACAGTAGTTAGTATTAGATTCCTTACCTTAGAATATCCCAAGGCGTCAGTCTGGATCCGGAAACTTTTGCGTAGCAGTACCCGTGCGCGTCGGTAGGCGTCGTCTGCAGGCGTCCCCTGCGGCTCCGCGTCCGTCGTTGGCGTCGTGCGCCGTGATGACGTCGCTGGAGTATATAGACGCTGCCTCCGCGCGCTGACGTCAGTTCTTTGCACACAGCTTTTCCGTGCCAGAACACGCATGTGGAAAAGTGACAAAATTGGTATACATAAGCAGCGTTCATTTGCCCTTTTCCCATTCCCTTCCCTGTACGTTAACCACACCACTCCGCCAGTAAAAGCCTGTGCCCACATGTACCTGATAGCCATTTTTAGGCACCATGGCCTTTTGCCCGCTCATTGGAATCCCCGGCTTCCCTCCTGCGCGTATTTTAACCCCCCCCCTCACATGCATAGTCCATCAAACCCTCTCCCTCTGCGCGACTCTGCTATGAAAGGCAACCCTCCTGCTTGACCCACGCAAAGTCCCCCATTTCCTCTTGAAAAAGCATCCCTCGCCTCAGCTGACATAAACCCCCCCCAGCTGTATCTGACTGCCCCGTTCTCTCATGTACAGGTCACAAGACCTTTCTCTCTGTGCGACTCTGTCCCTGTGCGCACCCTGGCTCTCCCCTCCTCCCTCACATGGGCAAGTCATAAACCTCCTTCTTTTGCAAGACCCCGTCCTTGGGAGTCACAGCCGCACCTGACCAGCACCTCCTTTCCTTTCATGAATAACCCCTCTGTTAGTGAACCCTCCCTCCGCGATGGACTGTCCACACATGTCCGAGGCCATCGCCTAAGCCGGAAGATACTGTTTATTGCCCCTTATTGTATAGAGTCACTCCTCTTCAAAGAACCCACTATTGATCCTGGCTTCCCCACCCCTTGGGATACGATCAGGCGCACATATTCTAATAATCAGCGGAACACTCAGCTGCGTCATTGCCCCTTCTCTTATCTACAGTTCAAGGGTCTCTATTGATAACATATGTGGGGTAGGATTGACACGAGGATCATGGGGATGTCTTTTCTTTGTGTCACAATGTCCTGATTGTAATGCCAAGTGTTTTGTAAGGTATAAAAGACGAAGTCTCAGCTCACTTGTTAGAGCACCTCCCGACAGACACTGTGTTTCGTGTCCGAAATGACAGGCTCTCCTCATGAGTAATAAATCCTGTTCTTGTGATTCCTGCCCCAGCGCCCGTCTCTTTATTTGGTAACTATCCAGAATGGGAACTAAGAGGCGACTTGCGCCAGCAGCCCGGGCATCGATAGTAATATGGGCTCACTTTCAACAATTGGCGTCCCAACGCGGGCCCATCTGTGACATAAGGTCCGGTAAGAGAGATCCAGACGAAGAGGTGAACATCTAAAAGATCGGAGTATACCTGCCTTGAGAGGGCCCTCGTCCGGCTGCCGATCGAATGAACTTCACCGATTCTGAATGGACCTCTCTTGAGTGACCTATTGTCCTGACTGGGATCCCACAGGAATGCTGCATGGAGTAAGAGAACGATCGGGCGCTGGAGGAGGAAGATGAAGAACTGTCCGTATGGTCCGGTCCGGGTAAGATTAAGTAGGGCGTTCTTACGCCTGATTGGTAGGATGGTTTTATCCATCTGATTGTTTGATTGATTGTATTGGAATCGGTATTTAAATACTGATATTGTTTGGTTATTGATTCATTTAGCTTTGGATGCTACTTGAAATATTGGTTCTCTTCTTGAGAACGAGACATTCTCTGTTTACAAACAGCGGCGAATAGGAACGTTCGTCTCTCTTTGCAGATAGAGAAGGGTAGGTAATGCAGACGTTTGTCCCCGTTGTAATCCGTCATGCCTACCTTTCTCCCCACTGATTGTTTGAAATCGATTAAATAATCGATTGTTGCTCTTTGAGATCTTCCCTGTCCACAAACAGAGACGAATAGGAATATTCTGTCTCCCTTTGCAGATAGCGAAGGGCGGGTAATGCAGACGTTTGTCCCCGTTGTAATCCGTCATGCCTGCTTTTCTCCCCACTGATTGATTGATTGACTGGACATTGTTGTCCAAGGAATTGTTTGTTTGAGGTATTTTCTGTTTGCAAACAACGTGGAATAGGAATATTCTGTCTAGTCTTTGCAAATAGTAAAGGGTAGGTTATGCCCCTTTATGATTCGTCAGTCCTACCCACTCCCCACTGATTGACTATTATTTGGGGGGTAGCTCACCTGGTCCGTCCAGGAGGCTACCCTAATGGAGGACACATGCCCCCATTTGTTGGCCATTTATTGGAAGTAACCCATCTGGTCCGTCCAGGAGGCCACCCTAGTAAGTGGAGGTACATCATTTGGTCCGTCCAGGATGATACCCTAACGAAGGGATATGTGTTCCCCTCTGATTGATAATCTAGTTCCACCCCGGACCATTTATTGGAGGTAACTCACCTGGTCTGTCCAGGAGTACCCCTAATGAAAAGGACATATAAAAATATGAAGTGATCACCGTACCCTACTAACAGAAAACTTTAGCTCGAAACACGCTAAGGAAAAGAAGGAAAAATAAAAAGAAATCGGGCTAAGTCAGTAACCCCCTGATGAGCTTTCAACTTCACTAAAAATAAGAAACATTAGAAACAGTTCGTAATAAGAAATATAAAATGGCGAAAAATCGACAGCAAGACAGCCACGAGGTAGCTAGGCTCCACTGCCTATTCCTGCTCCAAACATGTCTGCCTCATTGCCCACCACGCCCAAATAACGGTCACATGAAATAGGAACAAACCAATAGGTACCTACCCCCATTCCGGAAGCTCCCGAAGTGCAACAGGTCCGCGGTTACGCCCATCCGGAAGGCGAGGCCTCAGCGTGTGCAGAGCAGGGCCTGGCTGGCCGCCGTCGGAAGGGGAGGATGTGGGGCGGACGGCCCGCAAATCGCAATGATCTTCCCTTCTTTCCCTCTTCTGCTGCCCTGCAGGCCACGGGGGGGGGGCTGTCTTGCCTCAGCCACCGACCACCCCCCCCTCTCTCCCTCTCTCTTGCCTGATCTGGCCATCATCGAGGACCGGAGCCAAGGAGAGGTCGGACAACCCTGAGAGTTGCAGGTGGTCCCGCCACATGGCCACGCCTGAGAGTTGCAGGTAGTCCCGCTACATGGCCGCGCCTGAGAGTTGCAGATAGTTCCGCCACATGTCTAAAAGGGGGGGGGGGATGTCTTGCTTCAGCCACCGACCCCCCCCCCATCTTCATTAGCTGGCACGGCCAATACCGAAGCGCTGGAGCTGAAGAACGGCGCGGGGTCGCTGGAAGGGGGAGGCGGCGCGAACAAGCCTCCCCCACCTCCCTCCAGGTGGAGGCTTCCAGCGGCACCCCAACGCTCCTGTTTAAAGAGGGTCCTCATCGAAAAGCAGGTTTTTTTACCCGGGACGGGCGCACGCCACGTGCCTTCTCTCCTCAACTTTGAAGATTCTATGAGAGCCGGGGGGGCCCCGACCCTCTCACTGGGAACCGCGACATCGGCGCACTCCTGCCGGCACCAGCCTCAGTTTGGAAATGGCTAAAAGACAGCAAAGGTACAGACTTGTTCAGTTCCGGTGGAACACCAGAATGACCCGGTAGGAAAAATTGTTACCGCCCTCCCCTCTTTTGACTGATGGTCCATATTGCTAGACTGTTACCACATTGAGAAAAACTTTTGAAACTATCAACGGAAGGTTCTGGTCCGACTACGAGTCAGTGGAGGCAATCTGATTATACTAGGACTTGCCTGACCTCGCCCAAAATGGCGCCGATACAAAATGAGACTTTTTGAAAATCCTTGTTGCACCCTGGTTGCTCAGCTTCGATGCCCCAAGATATGCATACAGTTTTGGACAATGAAAGTAGATAAGAAGGATATTGAGTATGTGCTAGGAAAAGAAAGCGATATAGGATGGATATTGATTATGTGCTGGGACAATGAACTGATTCAGAGTGGGTACTATTTATGTGTTGGAAGAAATGAATTTGTATGAAGTAGGCACTGATTGGGCATTTGAACAATGAATTGATATCCGTTAGGTATTGAGTAAATAGTAGGATAATGAGATGATATTATTGAACGCTTGACACGCATTATACTTGCCGCTTAAGAAAGTTCGATATGATTTTCATTGCACTGCTGCACTTTATGAAATAAATGTCCACCGACTTCGCTCCTCACGCCCAGTTCTAGTCTGCTCCGTGGCCGGCCCACTGGGTTGTAGGCCCGTATTTGTGCGCCAACCTTTTCATTAAAGTTTTTGAACATGCAAATATTATCGTAGTGTTTGTATTTATGAATGTTATTGAAATATATGGCTACTATCACCGACACAAGTAAAATACATGCAGTATGGCTAAGGTTGAAGGTTAAAAACGGCCCGATATTGAGCAGCTACACTACGTATCACAGGCAGCCGGAAAAGTGTTCTTAGACGCCCTTGAGCGATGCCACAGAAATACCACCTGACCGCCACCTTTGCACACGACCTATAAGGCCACGATCGTGTGATTCATGTAGATAAGCAGATCATCGATGATTATCTAACTGACGCTACTGGTCCCTCTGGGCTTAAACGCCGAGATGGTAGAGAATGCGGCCCGTGGAGATAGGTCGAGTATGTGGTAAGTAAAAACATTCTCGGATTTATGCAAGTTGATGTATTTTGAATGCTGCCCCCACCCCCTTCTTCTTCCCCTTCTGCAGGTCACGTCGGAACGTCGGCTGAGGTATGGAAGAGTGGTGATCGAACGACCGACGATAAGGGAAGGAGGGGATTTGAGCATAGTACTTATGCTAGACTTAGATATGACTGTTCCTCCTTAGAACATAGCGACTGGGAGGATGGACTGACATAGAAACTTGACGGGAAATTGTATGACGGAAATTGACTCGAATTAGCACGTTGGATAATAGAACTATGACGGTTAACTAGATAGGGAAAGGACAAAGGAGAATCCTGGGGTGAGGATTCCTAGGCACCACCCGTCTGGGAAGTTAGAAACGTTGTTGATGTTCGGAATGTACCACCTCCTTCTCACCCTCTTATAGATATAACCAAGCTGCCTGACTATTCTCCTGACCAATACCCTCTGTTGCCTCAGCCTGGAGAACTTCCAACCAAAAGAAGACACTAGAAAGTGGTCTAAGATCCACCTATGGGCAATAGCCCGACCAGGTTAATTTCTGACCGGCTGACCGAGGTATAAGTATTGGCAATTGGGAGCACTCGCAAAAATAGCAAACGAGAAGAAAAGGAGGAAAGGTAAAAAGAGCTCAGCCCATGGATAAATAGGATATTAAAAATGCGCAGCATGCGCAAGGAGATTTTTGTTTGGCCAACAACTGTTTTATGTTTTGTCGTGAACGCTTTTGTATGTAACACATGTACTGTCTTCCCTTGTCTGAGTTTGTGTGTATGTAATGTACGGGTTTATGTCTTCCCTCTGTCTGTGTTTGCGTGTTACCTGACCCCTGTCGTTCTGTGTTGTGAGCGCACTAAATGACCTATTACCGTACACGTCTTTCTCTCTCTCCCCCCTCGATCTCTCTCTCTCCCCCTATCTGTCTCTCTCTCTCTCTCTCTACATGTCATATGTGTACTGAATAGCTCGTTTAGGTTGCGGACGACTCTCACTCTCTACGAGAGTCCCCCTGTTCCATCTTCCTTTTTTTTGTATATAAAATTGTGCCCCGCTGGCACCAGTCTGATTGGATACTTATCGAACACGAAGGTGTTCGGCGAAATTGACAGAAAATAAAATGATTGTAATTTGCCATATTACTACCTCTCCTTTCTGCAAAATGAATGAACTCGAATTGGCTAAGAAAGAAAGGACAGGTGAGACGACTAAGGCCCCCTAATCTGGCCCTCTTAAAAGGGGAACTATATGTCAATGGCACCCTATTTTTGTTGTTGTTAGAAACAAGCGCCAATGTCTAGATTGACCCCCAATGCCCAGATTGCCCCACCCCCTTTGCACCCAAGCGCGAATGCCCGAGGCGTCCCCGCCCCACTTGATTGACCCCAGCTGCTGTCCCAGATATATATAATGGCCATGAGTACCTGTCGCCCCTCGAGAGAAACTTGTTTAATGCTGTCTCACGATGATTGCACCCTCGCTCTGTTTAAAAGGGTTAGCCGGCCCTAAAAAGGGAAATGTAAGACTACCAAGGCTCGGGTTGGAAAGACGAGTCTCCCTTGAATGTTTATTTTTGATGAAATGCGCAAGTGATAGGAATCTGACCCCTGTCCATATGTGTCATGAATGAACGCCGATTAGACTTGGTACAATCACGGCAGAAATGCCCACATACTTACTCCATGGTAATAGACTTCTGACTTTGACCAGTGAGCATAACACCCAGGTGCTAGGATTGCGGGTGAAATTCGAATGTAAAAATCTCTTCTCCTGTCAGTTCTCTAAAACTTGTTTTTACCACTTCAAAGATATACGACCATCGGAGGAGAAGGGTCGGACGTGACACACGGCCTGGCTGCCGATCCTGGGACGCATGCGACCTCGACCAAAGGTGGAGCCACAGCACAGCAGGAATACGGGACGAGGCAGCACTCTCCAATGTGGTAAACGAAAGGATGAAAGGCTGTCCTGAAGCCCTCTGTCCGCCTACCCACGCGTGCCTGAAGCCTCCGTCCCCCTTTTCAAGCCCGGTTGATGGGCCTGCCCGCTTGTCATCCATTGCTCCCTTGGTCCCTTTGGTGTGTCCCAGGAAATCCGACCCCACTCCGCTCTCTCTCTCTCTCCCATTGACTACTGAACCGTACCCCCTTTTCCACGTGACTTTTTGTCGAAAGGAAGAACAGCGTTTAGGTGGAAATGGGGTTGCGCCACAGGAATACAGGTGCCGAGCATAAGGCGCCACTAAAAGGATTGGTTAGGGAACAGGACTGTGGTCTAACAGCAGAGGACTGACCGCACCCTGCAACGCGTAAGGTTGGATCCGAGCTGGACCTATAGCTCCACCGCCGGTGCTCAACAGCGCCAACGAAAGGACACGGACTAGAGCCTACCAGTGATGGCTCACTGCTAAAAAGACACTGTGACGAAGAGATCTTATTTGGACTGAATTCCTCCCTCAATTGCTTGGTCAAAATGTTCATTGGTCACCTTTTTGAGAAAGTCGGAAGCATCTATGCTATGAAGTTCGTTTGCAAATGCAATTTCCTATGTGCTGCATTCTGCCAATCACACCAACTGTTCATGATTGTATGCAATATGTTAGTATTGACAAATGCCGTTTCGTCAACCACACATGTTTATATGTACACCCATTTACTAGGAAGAATAGGAAAAAAATGAACTTTGTTATGTAAAAAGCGGCGACTGTGGAAAAGTGACGAAATTGGTATACATAAGCGGCGTTCATTTGCCCTTTTCCCATTCCCTTCCCTGTACGTTAACCACACCACTCCGCCAGTAAAAGCCTGTGCCCACATGTACCTGATAGCCATTTTTAGGCACCATGGCCTTTTGCCCGCTCATTGGAATCCCCGGCTTCCCTCCTGCGCGTATTTTAACCCCCCCCTCACATGCATAGTCCATCAAACCCTCTCCCTCTGCGCGACTCTGCTATGAAAGGCAACCCTCCTGCTTGACCCACGCAAAGTCCCCCATTTCCTCTTGAAAAAGCATCCCTCGCCTCAGCTGACATAAACCCCCCCCCCCCAGCTGTATCTGACTGCCCCGTTCTCTCATGTACAGGTCACAAGACCTTTCTCTCTGTGCGACTCTGTCCCTGTGCGCACCCTGGCTCTCCCCTCCTCCCTCACATGGGCAAGTCATAAACCTCCTTCTTTTGCAAGACCCCGTCCTTGGGAGTCACAGCCGCACCTGACCAGCACCTCCTTTCCTTTCATGAATAACCCCTCTGTTAGTGAACCCTCCCTCCGCGATGGACTGTCCACACATGTCCGAGGCCATCGCCTAAGCCGGAAGATACTGTTTATTGTCCCTTATTGTATGGAGTCACTCCTCTTCAAAGAACCCACTATTGATCCTGGCTTCCCCACCCCTTGGGATACGATCAGGCGCACATATTCTAATAATCAGCGGAACACTCAGCTGCGTCATTGCCCCTTCTCTTATCTACAGTTCAAGGGTCTCTATTGATAACATATGTGGGGTAGGATTGACACGAGGATCATGGGGATGTCTTTTCTTTGTGTCACAATGTCCTGATTGTAATGCCAAGTGTTTTGTAAGGTATAAAAGACGAAGTCTCAGCTCACTTGTTAGAGCACCTCCCGACAGACACTGTGTTTCGTGTCCGAAATGACAGGCTCTCCTCATGAGTCAGTCAGTCAGTCAGTCAAAATTTCTTTATTCGATTAATTAAAATCATAAAAGAAGAACGAGCAATACACGGTAACATTTCATCATGACACATAGTAATACATACACAAAAATGTATAAATTTACAAAGTTTTTTAAAAAGTTTTTTTTAAAAACCCTAAAAACACATTATTACAGGAGTAAAATTGTACCATAATCTAAAAAATTCATTTAAGTATAGATGGTAATCATTGATCAAGGACACAGTGCCTGGCGTTGAAGCGATGCTTATTTATACGTGCGCCAGCAACCAAAAAACTAGCAACATGAAATGCCACTTTTAAACTGGATAAAAGTTGTAGAAACAACATAGCAGGTTTAACTTGGGTAAAACCCATATTGCACAGTATAGGCAGCAAGAATTTTTTTCTGCACTCTTTGTAATGACCACAGAACAGAATAAAGTGCGTTGTGTCTTGAATAGAAAATTGATCACAATCACAAGGATCGGCATATTCAGGTCTAGACCACTTTTTAAAATTGCCCAGTATAAAAGGAATTAAATCAAGGCGGAATCTTGTTAGGAGGAAACAATGGTAAGGTTTATGTACCAAACAGAGATATGGTTCCATACCTGGGACTGTTGTTATCATACAATGTTTCCTAACCGTATGTTTGTTCAACTCTGTGGCTTCCCTCTCCAAGACATGAAGCTCAGTCAAAAGATTTTTGACTGTCTTTATGTCTTCTGGATTTATCAGATGTGGGGAGGAAAAAAGTTCAGATCGGCCAACTAGAGTTAGCTGCGTCTTGACGTATTTTAACCAAGGAATGTTATGAGCATTATCCAAGGCTAAGCAATCTTTAAAAATATGATGGTTTAGAGTGAGCTCCTGATTGAGCCACACTTTCAACCAACCAATAACTGGGGCTGCCTTCAGGGTGTCAGTAATATAGCCCAGGCCGAGCTCTGTATGTATTATGTAAGTAGAAGTTGACTGGGGGACTGAGAGCAGAGTTCTCAAGAATTTATTTTCAACTTTTTGAATTTTATCATGCTCGTGATTAGTGTGCCCCCAGATGACAGAGCCGTATTGGGCAACCGATATACATTTAGATTTGTAGACCTTTATAATGCTCTCCATGGGGCGAGCACCCAGCTTTTTAGCAAAGCCAAGCAGCCCAGCAGCCGCTCTTGCTACTGCGTTGCTTTTGGTCAAAAGCTGGGGGCCCCACTTACCTTTTTCGTCGAAGATCACACCCAGGTAGGGGAAAGATGGAACTCTCCTGACCTCCTTCCCTGAGCAAAAGAAAGTTTTAGACCTTTTTTTCCTGCCTGCGGCTCCTACTATCATTACGTGGGATTTTTCTACATTGGTTTTCATGTCCATTGAGGACATGAAATCCCCAAACGCTGACAGTAATTTGCTTAGTGCCACTCCTGAGCGAGCTATAAGGACGGCGTCATCCGCGTACAGGAGAACAGGGATCTTTATGTCTCCTGCGCGTGGAATGTCCATGTGGGATGCTGCCAAAACCGCCTCTAGACCATTTATATAGAGTGTAAAAAGAAGGGGTGCAAGGATGCATCCCTGCCTAACCCCTCTCCCTGAGTCAAAGTGACAGGTACATCTCCCTTCTCTGGTCACTCTGACCGACGTCTTGAGATCTCTATGTAACTCTGCCAAGTAACCCACTAAAGGGGCATCAAAGCCCATGGCCAAAAGGACCCCCCACAGCTTAGCCCTGTTGACCAGGTCAAAAGCTGAGGAGAGGTCCATAAAGGCCATGTACAAGGAGCCCCCCTTGGCTGCCACATACTTACTAATGATCAATTCTAAATTCAGACACTGATCCAGAGTTCCCCTTTTTGCTCTGAAGCCGTATTGTGCATTCGATAAAATGCCCTTTTCTTCTAGAAGCAGGGTCAATCTGCCTAAGAGAACTCTTCCCAGAATCTTGACACTTGAGTCGATTAGGGAGATTGGCCTATAACAGGCTGGGTCTGTTCTTTGTCCCTTTTTAAAAATAGGTATTATGGTAGACTTTGACCAGCTACTAGGAAAAACAAAATCTCTTGTGGCATTAAAAATATTAGAAAGAATCTTGGCGCTTAATTCGGGGGCGCTCTTAAAAAAGTCAGCGGGAACCCCGTCAGGCCCTGGAGCCTTTTTAGAATGTGTGTCGCTGATGGCCTTTTTTACCTCTTCTATACTAAATGGAGAAATGCGTGGGACTGCTTGTGTGGATTGTAATCCACAGCCTGAGGTGTTATCAGGACAGCTGTAGATATTACTGAAGTGGGTGACCCATTGGTCGTCCGGGATGATGCAATCTGCTCTCTGCTTGTCTGAATCGACAAAAAAGGGATGATTTATTATCGCCCAGAATTTTGAGCTGTCTCTCTGGATTTCGGGCGAAAGCAAATCGTTCCAGGCCTCAGATTTGATCTCTGATTTTCTCTTCTTGATGGCGTCGTTGTAATTTTTCCTTAACAACGCTATCTGTATTTTATCTCTTGGCTCCGCTTTTAAAGCCTTTAAGAGAATTGAATGGGCCTTTGAACAACCTGTGTTAAACCATTTTTTACCTCTATGTGCCTGACCCTTAATCCTTACGGTCAGATCCAGGTCAATCTGGTTGCAGATGATATTAAAAGCCTCTATCAAGCTAGAAGACAGGTTGTTTTTATCTAGGCAGATTGCCACCTCACTCTCAACTTTGGATAGGGTATCCTGTATAAAAGTAATCGGGGTGACTTGATCCCACTTCAGCCTACGGTTCTGATCTCCCAATACTAAGTTAGTCGCGCATGAGGCTGTAGCTTCTCTCTTTCCCAATACTCCCTGGGATAAAATCTCTAAAATTAGTGGGTTATGATCACTAAAAACTGAGATTTCCACCTTATAGGTTGAGACCTCAGACATAATACCAGACGACAAAAAAATATAATCTACTATTGTGCCAGAGTTGTTTCCCACAAATGTCGGTAACCTCAAATCTCTATTACTACTAGAGAATTCATAAAGATTAAAAGTTGCTAAAAGTGATTCCAGTGCCTCCCCACGCGGTGAGTGTTCAAAGTGCGGAATACAGAGATAAGGGGGAAAATCTTCATATTCCTCCCGGCAATCCCTGTCGCATGGGTGAATATTGTAGTCTCCCATGAGAATCATGTCAAAGCCGTGGGCACTGTTTTCGCTGTGGGAAGACAAAAAATCTTCTAAGGTTTCCAAGTGCTCGTTGAGCAGTTGACTGACAGGAGAATTATAAAAGTTTACTAATAGGATAGGCTGTGAGTTAAAAGTAGTTAATTCAACTGCTAGTATGTTTGTTGAGTTAAAATTAATTCGTCTTGGCTTTCCCTGAATGTTTACGGAAATATAAATAGCCAAGCCTCCCTTTGCCCTTCCGGATGTGCTAGGAATGGCAGGTACAGAGAACTGGGAAAAGCCGTCTAGAACAAGTCCGTCGGACGTCTCCCAGGTCTCCTGAAAAACAAGAATGTCATAGGACCTAACCATATCCAACCAGTCCTTGTTACCAACTTTTGAATTAATACCAGCAATGTTCCAACTCAAGATACTACACACCCTGTTACTTTTATTTTTTAAATCTAGATGTTCAGGGGCAGTAAAAGAAACAGGTAAAAAATCCTTCTTATTGGTATCTTCTATAGGAGCGAGTCAATCATTCTGGTCCATGAAGGACAATGGGGCATAGCGGTTAAATAACTGGAGAGGTTCGACAGAAGAATTTTGCCGTGATAAGAAGGGATATTGAGCTACAGAATTATGCCTTATATCCTGCCCTTGTCTGGGGTTGGAATCCCAGGGTCTATCCCACCCCAGTGCCGGAGTCCTTGGGTAGGTGACATTTTGTTGCTCCCCGTAGAAAAACTTCAATGTAAGAGGAACAACTGTGCCCTTTCTGCGTTGAGGGGGGAATAGATTGGCCAGGATGTTTGGGAGAACGTCTTGGTTCAAAAGGGTCACTGCCACGCAGTCCCCCTTGAACTTTTTCGGGCGGTTTCCCAGCCAAGGGACCCTGGTCGCAGACGTGATGACATTTGCTAGATGATGTTTTCCCCCAGGGGCTAACCGCATATTGTTGGTTAGCCAGTGCAGAGCCTTACTAGTAAGGGAGGTAGGGCTTTCGACTATTCCCCCTTCCAGGGGGGGTACGTTTGCAAGCACCAGAACCACAGGGGTGGCCTCAACTAGAAATTGGTGAGGGACCGTTGTTTGGGTATTTGCCGGGGGTGGTCCAACAGAAGGGGGAACCTCTGTTGGTATGGAAACCAAAAGAGGGCCCTCAGAAGTGGTAGACAAAGGTATTAATGGCTGGGGCAATGAATTATCAACAGGTAACTGAATCCCTTCATTATCACGAAAGACCTCATGTCCCGGGGGTGCCGGGTTCACAGGGGTGTCGACCACCTGAGGGGGGTCTGGAGGTTCAAACAGAAATACCGGTGCCTTTAATAGTGGTTTTAAGGAAGGTTTTATTGGGATAAAGGTTTTTTTCATGGGAGTCACAGTAAGGTCCTTTGTTCTGTGGTTCCGTCGCGGTGCCTTGTGGTCTTCGTGGTTCTACTTCCGGAAAGGATCTGCCCCGGTTGACTCACGTCGGACCCAGAAAGGAAAGAAAGCAACGAGTTACACCCTGAACTCAGGGAATGAGGATAAACGGGCCGGGAGTGAGGGAACGCACCCAGTGCTCAGTGCTCAAGAGAATGGTATTGGCAGGAAGTGCTCGTGCTCGGGGAAAGGGTTTCTTTGCGGGAGATATCTACGGGGGTGGCTGCCTCCGCCTCCCAACCCAACCCGCGACCCGGCCCCGTACCTCTCGAAGCCACGCTCCTCCCGTGGGCGCGTGGCAGGGCGAAGCGTCCAACCGTGGGCCTCCTGGCTTGTCGTCTTCGTCTTCTTCTCTTCCTCGTTCTCGTCCTGCGTCCTCCTCGTTCTCCGCCGCCTGGGAATCGCCGTCCGTCTTCGTGTCGGAACTTCCTCCTTTTGACGTCCTCAGGGGTGGCGTCCCGCGATCCAGGTCCCAAGCCTTAAAGGAGCCGCACTCATTTTCCTCCTCGGACCAGTCCTTCACGCCGTCATCGGGATTCCCATACCAAGTACCGGTTGGTGGCTGTGGGGAAAAGGCGCAGGGTGAGTGGGGGGTGGCGGACCACCAGTCATTGATAACAGGCTCGTGGGAGTCGGCTCCGTGACACACCTCCCCCCCTGGATTCTCCCGTTCGGGGAGAGGAAACACGCGGGAAAGGAAGTCCGCATTCGCATTGTCCTTCCCCTTACGGTGTTGGATCGTAAAGGAATATTGCTGCAAGGACAAAAACCATCTCAAAACCCGGGGGTTATGAGCGCTATTTTGATGCATCCATTTCAGCGGGGCGTGATCAGTATGTAGGATGAATGGTTTGCCCTCCAAGTAATATCTCAGTTTGTCAATGGCCCATTTGATGGCCAAGGCCTCCCTTTCAATGGTAGAGTACCTACACTCCCTGGGGAATAGCTTCCTACTGACAAATAGGACAGGATGTTCCACCCCCCCCCTGATCTGCGACAGTACTGCGCCTATTCCCTGATTGGAAGCGTCCGTGGCCAGCAGAAAAGGTTTCTCATGGTCAGGCGATACCAGAACGGGAGCGGTGGTCATGGTGGTCTTCAGGGTTTGGAACGCCTGTAATGACTCCGCAGAGGGTTGACTAAATTCCCTACTCCTGGTGTCCTTCCGGAGCATGTTGGTTAATGGGGCTGCTAGTTCCGCAAAACCGGGTATGAATCGTCGGTAGTATCCGACTAACCCCAGGAATGCTCGAAGGTCTCTTTTAGAGCTGGGAAACGGGACTGCTGCTATTGCTCTCACTTTTTCACTCTGTGGAGCAATGGTTCCCTCGCCGAGTACATACCCTAGGTACTTTACACTCTGGTACGCTGCTCTCGATTTCTTCGCATTGATATGGAGTCCTGCTCTGCGAAGAGCTGAAAGGATGGTCTGTAAATGAAGAAGGTGTTCCTCCCACTCTCGACTATAGATGACAATGTCATCTAAGTAAGCCGAGCTGAAGTGGGTGTAAGGTTGTAAAACTCGGTTCATCAGACGTTGGAACGTCGCTGGCGCTCCATGCAGGCCGAACGGAAGAACTGTGAATTCGAACACCCCGTCGTCTGTCACAAAGGCCGTTTTCTTCCTATCTTCCTCACGGAGGGGAACCTGCCAATACCCCTTCGTGAGGTCGATGGTAGTGATGTATTTAGCCTCGCCAATTTTCTCGATCAAATCATCGACCCTAGGGATAGGGTAAGTGTCGAAATTGGAGACGGCGTTCAGGGCACGAAAGTCCATACAGAACCTTTTTGTTCCGTCCGGTTTCGGGATCATGACAATCGGGGAGGACCAATGGCTCTGGGAGGGCCGGATGACCCCCATCTTGAGCATGTCTTGGACTTCTTGGCGTACAGCTTCTTTTCGTGCGGCGGGGATTCTGTATGGCCTCAGCTTTACCACTTCACCTGGACGTGTTTCGATGCGGTGTTCGGCTAGCTTCGTCTTACCCGGCACGTCTGAGAACACGTCTGCATACGGTGACAAGGTTTCTGTCAATTCCTTCTTTTCTTTGGCACTTAACTCAGGGTTCACAACCAGCTGTTCCAGAGTGGAGGGGCTCGGGACATTGTCCTGTCCCACAAAATGGCCTGCCCGGGGAACCGCACCCAACCACTCCTTCAATAGGTTGATGTGATATGTCTGAGTTTTGGTAGGAGATAGACGCAGGCGGTATGTGGTGTTTCCGATTGTTTCTATCACCCTATAGGGCCCTTGCCACTCGTTTTTGGTTTTATTACTGATAGAGGGCAACAACACAAGAGCCCATTTTCCTACCGCTAAGGTTCTCAGCCTCTTGCCCTTGTCGTAGACCTTTTTGTACCGCTCCTGGTGGTGCTCCATAGAGGAATACGCCAATTCTCTGAGTTTCCCTAGTCTGGTTCGGAGATGCGTGGTGTATTCCAGCATGTTCTTCTGGTCTTGGGATGCCTCGTTTTCCCACATCTCTTTGGTGATGTCTAGGAGACTCCTGGGTAGTCTCCCATACAGAAGCTCGAAGGAGGAACACCCTAAACTACTCTGCTTCTGTGCCCTTATAACATACAGGGCAATGGGTAGGAGACGATCCCAGGTGGGTCCCTCTGTAGTCAGCATTTTCTTCAAGGTGTGTTTTAGCGTTTGGTTGTACCTCTCCACTAAGCCATCCGTTTGTGGATGATACACCGAGGTTTTGATGTGTTTGATATCCAAAGAGGCACACACCTCTTTCATTAGTTTAGACGTAAAAGGTGTCCCTTGGTCAGTCAGCACTTCTTTGGGAAAACCAACACGTGAAAATAATTCCACGAATTTTTCGGCAATGGCGGCTGTAGTGGTGTTTTTCAATGGGAAGGCTTCTACGAATCGGGTCGCGTAGTCCACTATTACCAAGGCATACAAATACCCCCGCCCTGTCTTTGGCAAGGGTCCGATGAGGTCCATACCGACTCTTTCGAACGGCACTCCTATGAGGGGCATCCGTTGTAATGGTGCGGCCGGTGGTCTCTGCGTGTTTCTTCGTTGGCAAACCTCACACTGGGCGCAGAACTCCTGTACGTCTTTATATAGTCCCGGCCAATAGAAGTTTCTTACAATGCTGTCAGTGGTCTTTTCCTTGCCTGCATGTCCGGCCGTTAGGTGGGCATGCGCAAAAAATAGAACTTGATCTCTAAAGGACTGGGGAACCAACAGCTGCAGGTCACCCTCGGATTTGGCTTGTCTGTATAACAACTCATTTCTGATCAGGAACCGGGGGTAGGTAGGGGAGGAGAGACCATCGGACTGGTGGGCGGCCTCCCATGCATGGAACAGGGTTCTATCCTCACTCTGCGCGAAGCGAAAGCTCCGGTCTATGACCCAGGGTTCTGGTGATAAGTAAGCCGGGACGTTCTCCCTATTCTCAGGGTTGGAAAGGTGTTCCCTAAAAATGGATAGAAACTCGGAATTGTCAGTTCCTAGGATCATATCTTCAGGCAGGGAATCCACCACCCCCACCTGTACTGTATAGGGTTCTCTGTCTGGTAAAGTGATGGTGATAGAAGCAACAGGGTAGGGCTTTACATCCCCGTGAACACACCTAATGTATACGGGAGTCTGGGGAATAATCTGGTCAGCGGTGACAAACCGTGTCTGTACAACGGATTGTCGGCACCCGGAGTCTAAGAGAGCTTTTAATTGGTAACCATTCATCCACATACTCACGTAAAACGTGCTGCCCATTTCCGCTGAATACATTACTGTCCGGGGAAGATAACCAACTTCCATTGGTTCCTCTGGACTCTTTCTTTTAGGACACATCCGTGCTATGTGGCCCCATTCACCACACTCAAAGCACTGCGGGCCCTTGGTCGGAGGAGCCATCAGTCCGGGTGGTTTGAAAATCCTGGGTATCTCAGGGGCTACTTTCGGTCTCTTGTCCGTTTTGGAGGGGAGTGGCACCGTCTTGGATGTTTTCTCCGCTTCCCATAGGGGGGTCTTTGGCTGGGCTCTGGCATACTGCGAAGCCATTTCTATAGCTTGTTCTACAGATAGACCGACGTGTTGTTTAAGCCAGCGTTGGGTGGCATAAGGTAACGCCTCCATGAATTGTTCTAAGTAGATTTTCTTCATGATGTCCTCCTTAGTACACACATCCGGACGCAGCCACTTGTCGGCCGCCATTTTTAATCTAAAGAACAAGGTTTTAGGGTTTTCCCCTTGAACCCCTCTTTCCTTTCGGAAGCGTACCCGGTAGGCCTCTGGGTCTAGTCCTAAATGATCCAGGATCACCATTTTTATAGTTGCATAGGGGGTTGTCCCTAGGGGATTAGCTGCCTGATAGGCTGCTTGAGCATCGGCTGTGAGAAGGGGAGCCAGAAAAAACGGCCATTTTTCCTCGGGCCAGCTCATTGCCCGCGCCGCCCTTTCAAAATTCAAAAGAAAAGCGTCAGGGTCTTCCCCTGGCACATACTTCTGGAGGGCCATCCCTGGGGGGTGAGGGGTGTGTACCCGTCCTTCTCCGGTAGTCACCTGGGACACCACAGGTAGAGACTTGAGTCCTTCTACGTGGGCAGTCATGGTTTTAGTGAACATCTCTCGGTCCGCCTGGGCGATTGACAGCTGGTTTTCCACAGCCCATTCCAGTTTTTCCTGCCCCTTAATGAGATGGTCGATAAGGGTCTCCATCGTAGCCTGACAGATGGATGATGTAGGGGATCCCACTTCTGACACCAGTTGTCCCGGGGGTGCCGGGTTCACAGGGGTGTCGACCACCTGAGGGGGGTCTGGAGGTTCAAACAGAAATACCGGTGCCTTTAATAGTGGTTTTAAGGAAGGTTTTATTGGGATAAAGGTTTTTTTCATGGGAGTCACAGTAAGGTCCTTTGTTCTGTGGTTCCGTCGCGGTGCCTTGTGGTCTTCGTGGTTCTACTTCCGGAAAGGATCTGCCCCGGTTGACTCACGTCGGACCCAGAAAGGAAAGAAAGCAACGAGTTACACCCTGAACTCAGGGAATGAGGATAAACGGGCCGGGAGTGAGGGAACGCACCCAGTGCTCAGTGCTCAAGAGAATGGTATTGGCAGGAAGTGCTCGTGCTCGGGGAAAGGGTTTCTTTGCGGGAGATATCTACGGGGGTGGCTGCCTCCGCCTCCCAACCCAACCCGCGACCCGGCCCCGTACCTCTCGAAGCCACGCTCCTCCCGTGGGCGCGTGGCAGGGCGAAGCGTCCAACCGTGGGCCTCCTGGCTTGTCGTCTTCGTCTTCTTCTCTTCCTCGTTCTCGTCCTGCGTCCTCCTCGTTCTCCGCCGCCTGGGAATCGCCGTCCGTCTTCGTGTCGGAACTTCCTCCTTTTGACGTCCTCAGGGGTGGCGTCCCGCGATCCAGGTCCCAAGCCTTAAAGGAGCCGCACTCATTTTCCTCCTCGGACCAGTCCTTCACGCCGTCATCGGGATTCCCATACCAAGTACCGGTTGGTGGCTGTGGGGAAAAGGCGCAGGGTGAGTGGGGGGTGGCGGACCACCAGTCATTGATAACAGGCTCGTGGGAGTCGGCTCCGTGACACCTCATTAATCACATCTCCCCCTGTGTTGTTGGGCGTGGTAGTGACTATCTTGGTAATATTTTCCACCCCATCTACTACCTTAGAGCTTAAACCACCCAACCTCTTGACCTCTGCATGCAATTTGTCTAACTTAGATATTAAGGGTTTGACAATATCATTGATTTTATGCTCAAGAAAGCCAGAAATCCTTTCAAAAAGAGCGTCCTCCAAATTATGACACTGATTATCCTCAATGACGTTTGCTTGTTTAGTCTTTGGGGTAGTGATCCTTTTCTTTCTGGCCCCTATACGTGGACCACTCAGTTTTAGAGGGATCTTTGTACATAAGCGTCTAGGTCTTGTAGCGTGCCCTTTAGGTGTCATCTCCTTGGGTGCAGCCTGTGCGTGTGTCTCTAGATCAGAGTCAGTGTCAGAAACACTACCACCCTCAGCCTGTGTGTTAGAAGACTCAATAGCTGTGTCTGCATTATCTGGTGCACTGCTTACATCCAGGAGAATGGGGCCGCTGATTACGTTCTCCTGACTAGATTCTTGCAAGATGGTGTCATCAATCATGGTGGAAGCTGTAGGTGACAAGCAGCGAAGGCCTGGGGATTGGCTTAGACCAAGAGAGTCTCTCCTTTGCATATTAATTTTCCTAACAGTCTGAACTAGAAAATTATCAAGGGTCTTCTGTGGGGCTTCCTTGGTTTTCGCAGGCATACTTTTCAATGTGTTCACAGCCAACGTTTAAAACTTTAGATACGTAGTACATGGTTAACACCACTATATGGCTTACTTGGTATCAGTCCTGTAGAGTTTCTGGCCCAGCCCTGCCTCCTCGTGCCGATGAGGGCCGTAGAGGGCCCGCCCTTTGCCCGGGCTTAGCCCTGCGCTGCCCGCGCGCGTCCCGCGGGACGGGAGGCGTTCCGGTCTTTATTTGCGCCTCCGGGCGCCGCCTCTGACGTCCCGGGTGCGCCTCTGTCGCTGGGGCACCTGGGAACTGTGGTCTGCTGGTGGCGTGGACTGCTGGTGGACCGGCCGTTTCCCTCACGGCGCTCGCTGGTCAACAAGTGGGTAAAATACAGAGCCGTTGCCCTCACGGCGATGCCTGCCGGTTAAAGAATGCCCCCCACAGAGCGCTCGGCGCTCCGGTCTTTATTTGCGCCTCCGGGCGCCGCCTCTGACGTCCCGGGTGCGCCTCTGTCGCTGGGGCACCTGGGAACTGTGGTCTGCTGGTGGCGTGGACTGCTGGTGGACCGGCCGTTTCCCTCACGGCGCTCGCTGGTCAACAAGTGGGTAAAATACAGAGCCGTTGCCCTCACGGCGATGCCTGCCGGTCAAAGAATGCCCCCCTCATGAGTAATAAATCCTGTTCTTGTTATTCCTGCTTCCAGCGCCCGTCTCTTTATTTGGTAACTATCCAGAATGGGAACTAAGAGGCGACTTGCGCCAGCAGCCCGGGCAAGCAGAGCCATGTGAGAACCAACACTGGTGCCATTTTTGAAACTAGGGCCCTGCGAGGGATGTCCCTAACCCTAGGTATCAGTTCGCAGAATGGGGAGGATGAGTGGGGCGGTAAGGAATCTTATACTAACTACTATTTCTTAAAGATATATCATTACCGAAGGTAAGTAACTTGTTCATCTGAAAGAAACAGGTTAGTATTAGATTCCTTACCTTAGAATAGATACCCCAGCAATACCAACCCCGTTGGTGGGTCTGCGAACCAATACCATCTTACACCAGAAAGTCCTGGAGGACAGAACGGCCAAAGAAGCCATCCCTCCGGACTTGACTGTCCAGGCAGTAGTGCCTCGCAAAAGTGTGCAGCGAGGCCCACGTAGCCGCCTGGCAAATGTCCTGCAAGGGGACTCCCCGGCCCAGGGCAGTAGTAGCCGCCGTGGCCCGAGTGGAATGGGCCCTCAGCCCAACAGGAGGCTCCTTCCGAGCCAAAGAGTAGCACGCTTTGATGCACAGAACGACCCACCGAGAGATGGTCCGTTTATGTACCGCCCGTCCTTTCTTCGCACCCACGTAGCCAACAAACAGTTGGTCATCCACAAGGAACTGGCGTGTGCGATCCATATAAAATGAAAGCGCACGTTTTGGGTCCAGACGATGGAGCCGCTCTTCATCCTTTGAAGGATGCGGAGGTGGGAAGAAGGAGGGTAAGGTGCTGGATTGCCCGATGTGGAAAGCAGAGACTACTTTGGGCAGGAAAGAAGGTCTAGTTCGTAAAACCACCTTGTCGGGATGAATGGACAAGAAAGGAGGTTTGACAGAAAGAGCCTGGAGCTCACTCACCCTTCTGGCAGAGGTGATGGCAACCAGGAAAGCCGTCTTTAAAGTGAGGAGACGGAGAGGACAGGAATGAAGTGGCTCAAAGGCAGCACACATCAAGAAGGTTAGAACTAGGTTCAAGTCCACTGAGGCATCACAAACAGAACAGGTGGATACATGTGTGTGATGCCCTTCTAGAACCTTGTTACAATGGGGGACTTGAATAAAGAAGGTTGATCAGGCAGCCTCAGAAAGGCCGAAAGGGCAGAAAGGTAGCCCTTGATAGTGCCCAGAGCAGAGCCCTGATTGGCAAGAGAAAGAAGGAAGAGAAGAACTTCAGAAAGAGGGGCAGAGAGAGGATCCACAGCCTTTGCTGTGCACCATGCCACAAACTTGTTCCACCGACAGGCGTATACCGACTTTGTGGAGGAACGCCTGGCTGCCAGAATCACATCACAGACTTCAGGAGGCAAGTCAAATGGCCTCAACTGCCGCAGCTCAATCTCCACGCATGGAGGTGGGGGCTGGACAGGTTCGGGTGGAGGACCGTCCCCTGCTGCTCCGACAAAAGGTCCCCCTGAAGGGGCAGGCGGATCGGGGGACCGACTGACATGCTGAGTAGCTCGGGATACCAGTACCTTCGAGCCCAGTCCGGAGCCACAAGGATGACTTGGGCCCGGTCGCGCCTGATCTTCTTCAGCACTCTGGGCAGAAGTGGTATAGGCGGAAAGGCGTATAACAGACCGCAACTCCACTCACGCCGAAAGGCGTCGCCGTGCGAGTGCCGTCTTGGAAACTCCAACGCGCAGAACTGATGACATTGAGCGTTCTCTTCTGTGGCGAATAGATCTAACCAAGGCTCTCCCCATCGCAGAAAGAGGCCTTGCACCACGTCCGAGTTCAGACGCCATTCGTGATCCATCGAGCACCGACGGCTGAGTTTGTCCGCCCTGGCGTTCAGAGAGCCCGCCAGGTGTTGAACCACCAGGGTCACATCCTGATGTTCCAGCCACTGCCAGAGCCTCCTGGCAAAGGGTCCATGACCCAACCCGCCCTGTTTGTTGCAGTACCACATGGCGGTGGTGTTGTCCGCTAACACCTGCACCACACTCCCGCTGACAAAGGGGAGGAATGCCTTCAGTGCCAGACGAATCGCCCGCAGCTCCAACAAGTTTATATGGAGCCGGGACTCCGCCGGAGACCAGATGCCTCTGATCTCCGCCTCTCCCAAGTGGCCTCCCCAGCCCAGGAAGGGACGCGTCCATCACAACAACGTGCTCCGGTTGGGGAAGGGAGAGGGATCTGCCTCTGACCCAATCGCGGTCCGTAAGCCACCACTGCAGTTGTCTTGCAGTGCCCTCTGAGATCAAGATATGGTCGGACAAGTTGCCCTGATGCAGGGCCCACTGAAACTTCAGGTCCCACTGCAGAGCCCGCATCTGCCACCGGGCGTGATGCACCAGAAGGATGCAGGAAGCCATCAGCCCCAGCAGCCGCAGCGTCAACCTGACCGAAACCCGGGATAACGGCTGGAAGATGGGAATCAAAGCCTGTATATCCTGGACTCGCCGTTCCGGAGGATAAACCCGAAACTGCGCCGAGTTGAGAACCGCTCCGATGAAAAGGAGCATTTGAGAGGGACACAGGTGTGATTTCGGCACATTGATGGAAAACCCCAGCTCGCGCAGGAGGTCTGCCGTCATCTGAAGGTGGTGGACGACTGTCTGGGGCGAGCCCGCCTTCAACAACCAGCAGTCTAGATAGGGGAAGACTGAAACCCCTAATCTGTGCAGATGGGCTGCGACTACCGCCATCACCTTTGTGAACACCCGTGGGACGCTGGTAAGGCCGAAGGGGAGCACGATAAACTGAAAGTGCTCTTGGCCTACCGTGAACCGCAGGTAACGCCGGTGGGCCGGCAGGACGGGGATGTGAAAATACGCATCCTGCAAGTCCAACGCTACCATCCAGTCTTGCGGGTCTAGAGCAGCCAAGACCTGAGCTAATGTCAACATCTTGAACTTCTCCTTCCGGAGGAAGCCGTTGACTTTCCTTAGATCCAAGATAGGACGTAGGCCCCCTTTGTCCTTCTTGGGTACCAGAAAGTAGTGGGAATAGCAACCACGCCCTACTTCTGGCCCAGGAATGCGCTCGATGGCCCCCTTGGACAAGAGGGCCGTAACTTCCTCCTTCAGAAGTGCCAAGTGGTCCCCCGACACACGGTGGTTCTGCGGTGGCATGGCTGGAGGAGTGGTCTCGAAGGGGAGGGAGTAGCCCCTTCGGACAATCTGCAGCACCCACCTGTCCGATGTTATTGTGCGCCAGTGGGAGTGGTGATGGCGAACCCTGCCACCCACTGGCGTCACATGGGCCTGAAAGCACAGACTAGGAGGATTTAGTGATGGATGCTGTGGGGGGAGGTGTGGTCTGACCTCGCCGTTGTCCCCGACCGCCACCACGGCGGTTTCTACGGCCGCCACCGCATTGATAAGTTTGTTGCGGTGCGTGGCTGGCAGCAAGTGTGGGACCGCCCCTTCCTTGGCCACAAAAGGAGTGAAACGAACCCGTTTGCTGGCGCTGGGTCGAGAGACTCAAGGACTTAGCCGTGACCCTGGAGTCCTTGAAGCGCTCCAGCGCGTGGTCCGCTTTGTCGCCAAACAGGCGACTGCCATCAAACGGCATGTCCATCAAAGCATTTTGGACATCTGCCGAGAAGTTGGCGGATCTCAGCCAGGCGTGGCGACGAATCGCCACCGCCGTGGACATCGCTCTGCCCAGCGAGTCGGTCGTATCAAGACCACACCTGATGGAGTATTTCGATGCGTCTCGGCCTTCAATCATAGCCTTGCCGAGCTTAGCCCGTACCTCCGGCAGGCATTCTGGCAGCAGGTCCGCGACCGTATCCCACAGAGAGTGGGTGTAGCGGCCCAAGAGGCATGAGGTGTTGCAAGACCGCAGTCCCAGACTCAGGGACGAGAAGACCTTTTTTCCATACTGGTCGTACCTCTTAGATTCCCGGTCGGGCGGGGCCGACGGGAATGCGGTCTGGGAAGTTGAGGCCTGGATCACCAGACTCTCAGGGGTGGGATGGGTGGACAGGAACTTGGGGTCATCCGTACACGTACGGTGGCGTCTGGCCACGTTCCTATCAACAGGCGAACCTGAAGCGGGCCTGGACCACGTGCCCAAAAGAACGTCAGACAAGGCCTCGTTGAACGGCAGCAGTGGCTCCTGTGGGCATGACTGCGGTTTGAGGACCTGAGTGAGGATGTTAGTCCTCACGGCCGCGACGGGGAGCTCAAGGTTTAAGGCGGTGGCAGCCCTCATCAACACCACTGAATAAGCAGCCCCCTCCTCCGTAGCCACGGTAGGAGGCGAGACAAAGCCAGGGTTAGGGGAGTCATCTAGACCACTGGCGTCACCCAAGTCACCTGTCCAGTCCACATTGTACTGACACTCACGTGACAGAGGGTCCTCAGACCCCTCCCACTCCTCTCCGTAATCTACCTCCTCATCATATTCGGTATCAACAAGGTAGACCGGCTCCTCGGGGTTCACAGACCCCATCGGCGTCGGACTCGGCGTCGGGCGACGCCGGTTCGGCTCCGGGACCGGAATCGGAGAGGGTATGGGGGCGGCGCCGCTCGGTGCCGGAGAACCGGCGTCGCGCGGGGACGGCATCGAGGGTAGCCCCGATGGAAGCGGCGCCGGAGAGGTCGGTTGGCCAGCCGGCGTCGATCCTGAAGGCCCATGCGGCGCCGGGACCGGAGCCGTCGGCGGCGCCGGGGCCGGAGCACCCGGCGGCGTCGAGGCAGGAGCACCCGACCCCCTAGGGCCCTTAGACGGGGCCACAGGGCCCGAAGGCGCCGAAGGCCCCGTCGGAGGAGCCAGCTTCCTCATGGCCATGAGGAACTCTTCTATCTCCTCGGGCGTCGCGCCTTGCCCAGGGACCGTAGGGTATGGAGCAGGCCGCGCCGGCGGCTCATGCAGAGCCGCGGGGGTGGGCCACCCGAACCCCCGGCCGCATCGCGCGAGCATCGGGGGGAGTCGGGGGTACGATGACGACGCCCCGACTTCTTGTGTTTCCTACATGAGGAACCAGATGAATGGTGACGACTTCCGGAGCGTTCGTGACGGCTCCGCGACTGCTCCCTCGACCGCTCCCTTGACCTCCGGCCGGATCGGGACCTCTCTCGACGCGGGGCCGACACCCGCAGCTCGAGTAGCTTGCGGGACCGCTCCCGCCTAGCTTCACTAGTCAAGGCCCGGCAATCGACACAGGAGTCCACGTCGTGGTCGGGGCCCAGGCACCGGAGGCAGAGTCAGTGATGGTCCGTGACCGACATCGTGCGGTCGCAGTCATCACAGGTCTTAAAACCGGGCATCCTACCGGCACTGTAAGAATATCATCAAAAGATCAAAAAACTTTGGTCAAAGACCGGAGTACTGCTCTTCTCGGATCTGCGCTAACTGGCGCGGAAAAAAGAAGAACTGACGTTAGCGCGCGGAGGCGGCGTCTATATACTCCAGCGACGTCATCACGGCGCACGACGCCAACGACGGACGCGGAGCCGCAGGGGACGCCTGCAGACGACGCCTACCGACGCGCAGGGGTACTGCTACGCAAAAGTTTCCGGATCCAGACTGACGCCTGGGGATATTCTAAGGTAAGGAATCTAATACTAACCTGTTTCTTTCAGATATATAACCACAATGGATTATAATGCTCTTAATAGTATATGGTATGGCATTATCCCGGAACAGCTTAGGGAGTTGTTCCCGACAGCTGCAGACAAGCTCAGCTCATGCTCTAGCACCATCTCACGTTAAACCACGCACTCTGCCTCCAGGATTGATAAGGCCTGCCATAGGAGTGACTTATAGGTTCATATGTGTCCCGATATAGGTTTAGATATAGGTATACTATATCTAAGCAAGAGGTGATCACTCAGCTTGGGCAAGTTGGTGTAATCAGCCAGTTGTGTCAATTTAAGAACCAGCCAGGGGTGGCAAAAGCTATGCTGCAGTCCCTGGTAGGCCTTGGATGCACCTATGCCCTTGGCACCTATAGTGCACTATATAGGGGCTGACAAGGTGTCCAGTACCAATTTGGTTATGCCCCTAGGGTGCATGGAGTCCATTTTAAGGAGAGAGCAGATAGCCTGGGGCCCTGATTAGCAGGGAACCAGGCCAACTAAGTTGAAGACCAGCTAAACACAAGGCAAAAAATCTGGGGTAACCATAGTCAGGTGTCCACCTTCCTACATAAGGGTCTAATGCTTTACATTTATTCGCACTCTCTTCGGCCTATACTTACAAGAAAAAACACGTCCATTTAAAAACACAATTATATACCTATTTAAATAGCCATCAAACAAAGCAACAATAAAGGAATCTATGGGGTTCCTGTGTACTATGTATAATTTTAAATAGTTAGCCTGTGTAGGACAGGTAAGCCATCCATCATTCGTTTAACGGTCTTTACACAATCAAGTTTAAGGAGGCTCCTTATTATCCCACGCTCTTCCTCAACTAAATTCTCCATTCAACTCTTGTGCCTCTTCACAACAATTCACTTTCAATAACTTAGCGAAGTATGCCAGAGATTGCTTCCAGAACTA
This sequence comes from Lissotriton vulgaris, assembly GCF_964263255.1. Lineage (NCBI taxonomy): Eukaryota > Metazoa > Chordata > Amphibia > Caudata > Salamandridae > Lissotriton > Lissotriton vulgaris. The sequence goes on from NC_141700.1 coordinate 450,713,340, forward strand.
TACACAATATATCACAGGTGTACTGGACTGTACATACATAGATGAATCCTTTAGAAATGGTCACAATATCCTAGAACTGTGCACAAAACTCCAGTACCTCAGAACTGGATAGAATATGGTACTGGCGGCCTTAAGATAATATATTGACACAGCTCCATGACAGCTATGGGTAGTAGTGTGCTTTATATAAATGTTATTGTCATTTAATTTCACAATGCACTAGAAATGGTTTCCAGAACAGCACATAGTACAAAATAAAAAAATAAACAAACTTACCTGGGCGCCTCCGCCGTTCGCTCCATCAATCAATCAATCAATCAGGATTTGTGAAGCATGCTACTCATCCGTGGGGGTCTTAAGGCGTGGGGGGGGGGAAGTTGTGCAGCTCCGATTCAGCCAAAGAGCCAGGTCTTGAGGTTCTTCTTGAAAGTGTGCAGAGTGGGGGAACATCTGATGTTGTGCGGGAGTCTGTTCCAGGTCTTTGCTGAGAAGTAGGAGTAGGCTATGCCACCTGTTCTGGCTCTGTATATGCGTGAGGTTTTCGGTGAGGGCGAGGTAGGCGGAGAGGAGATTTCTCTTGGGTGCGGGGAAGGAGGCTCTTTTGTTGAGGTATTGGGGTCCAGTGTTGTGGAGGGATTTGTAGGCGTGAGTCAGTAGCTTGAAGGTTACTCTCTTTTTGACGGGGAGCCAGTGGAGTCGTCGTAGGTGTTGGGTGATGTGTTCATTTGGTGGGTTGCCAAGGACGAGCCTGGCAGGGGTGTTTTGGATGGACTGGAGTTTCTGGAGCAGGGATTTGCTGATTCCGGCATAGATGGCATTTCCATAGGCCAGTCTGCTGGTTATGAGTACGTGGGTGACGGTCTTTCTGGACTCAGCAGGGATACACTTGAAAGTCTTGCGAAGGATGCAGAGGGTGTTGTAGAATGACAAGGAGCTGGCGTTGATCTGTCAGATGATGGTGAGGGAGGAGTTGAGTATGATGCCGAGGTTGCGGGCATGGTCTGTGGGAGTAGGGGGGCTACGGAGGGCGGAGGGCCACCAGGTGTTGTCCCAAGCTGAGTGGTGGGTTTGAGGATGAGGACTTCTATCTTCTCCGAGTTGAGCTTCAGACAACTGGTGCTCATCCAGGATGTGACGTCTTTCATTCCTTCCTGGAAGCTCAGGTTGGTGATGTTGGGTTGCCTCGTGAGGGAGAGGATGAGCTGGGTGTCGTCAGCGCAGGATACTATGCTGAGCCCATGTTTTCTGACTATGTCTGCAAGAGGGACCATGTAGATGTTGAAGAGTGTGGGGCTGAGCTACGATCCTTGGGGTACTCTGCAGTTGATCTCTGTGGGTTTTGGAGATGAAAGGCGGGAGTCTGATTCTTTGGGTTCAGCCGGGGAGGAAGGAGCAGATCCAGTCCAGGGAAGTTCCCTTTAAGCCAGCCTCATGGAGTCTGGTGGTGAGAGTGTGGTGGGAGATGGTGTCGAAGGCTGCAGACAGATCAAGTAGGATGAGGGCCGCCGTGTGCCCCTGGTCGAGGGGAGTGCGGATGTTGTCTGTGAGAGCGAGGAGGGCGGTCGCGTTGTGGGGTTGCTGCGGAATCAGTATTGGAAGGAGTCGAGAATGAAGTTCGTGAGTTGGCTGTTGACAATCTTCTTGGTGACGTTAGCTGCTCCATCGCGCTCTTTCTGCTTCTGGGGCAGGCTCCCACACTGCACTGCGGCCAGTCATGACACTGCAGGAAAGCAGCGTCCGGATTGGCCTGAGAGCTATGTCTTTGCACTCCCAGGCAGACCTGCTTTCTCTAGCCCTAGCAATGCTACTGGGTTGGGGAAAGCTTCACTGAGAATGAGATGTCTGGCCAGCCTGAAACAGCCGGCCAAATACCTCATGCACAGTGAATGGACAAGGGAGTGCACTACAACTCCCCCACCACAGTGTCATCCCACTGGACCTGTTCTCAAGACTCGTCAGAGTCCTTGGGGAAGGTCCAGGGGGATTCAAATAAAACGATAATAAAACAAGTTAGAAACCCGTGTTATTAATGTTTTATATGTGGGAGGTGGTAGGGGGGAGGTTGTCCTCTGCTCTAATGGAGGGCCACCGCTGCACAAATGGGGTTTTCAACAGGTATTTTGATTTAATAATGAAAACATTTTTCTTTTATAGATTAGTTTAGAAAATTAAAGCATTTCAGGATGTATCAGAAAGGTGCTACGTTATAGAGCTTTTTTTTAAAAAATCAGATAATCTGTATTCAATCTTTCACAGATGAGCACTGTATTCAATCTTTCACAGATGAGCATAAGAGACAACCATAATATAAGACAAACACAATTAATATAAAAAAGAACTGTCAAAATATTGTAATATTTAAAATACATCAATAAAAAGGAATGCATATCAAGCACAAGACCATTATCAAAAATCCAATCTTATTATGTAATACATCAGTTTATATTTTAAAATTAAAACAGCAGATCATACAGTACTTATTCAACAAAGTAGCCAATGACTGATTGCATGTTCCAGTTTCTTAATCTGCATAATGTAACTATTTTGCAAACAAAAATGATACGCAATCATTTGAAGGCATTGATTCTTTATATTTATCGACTGGGCCTTGCATTTTAGGTATTTGCTGGCTGTTTGGGGGCTAGCTCTGTTCCACGCTAGCAATGCACCTGCCATGGTTTGCATGCTCTGCCATATCAACACTAGGAATGGTAATCTAGTCTACCATATTGAAATCGCGAAAAGCCTTCAACAGGTGACGGTCAATTTTCTGATAAATGTATGTTATCCAGACAAGGTTTTATCCATATTGTACGTAACTCTCTCTCAATTCATATATCATGATCCCAAAAGGTTCTCCAGTTGGTCGCATTGTTCCAACCTTTGGAAGCTCATCCCAGTACTTGCTCACTGGCTTTTCAAATGTATTGTTCTTTTTACAGAGACGAAAGCCTCCACCTCGGTGAACAGGGTGCGCTGGTGTACATCAAGCAGGGAGGAGAAAGCAAAGTGTGACACATGGAGTGCCCTGAGCGGGGCCACCATTGAATGCACAGAGGCAAACTCAGCGGAAGAGTGCATTCTTCAGATTCTGGTGAGGGATTTATCGAAGGCAACTGGTTTATATCTGTTCTGTTGCTATCCTTCACCAAGGCCTTGCCACCAACCATATATTTTGCCGCTATACAAGACCAAACTAACTCCAGGACCTCAAGAAATAGCCTTATACACCCTGGGTGTGTTATGGGTAGTGCTGGAAACTCCTGGAGCCTTCAGTCAGAATACAACACCATTCAACTTTATGTCTGACTGGGCTGTTAATTCACGACAGGGATGCATGTGCCACATCCTCTCAATGGGTAGATTACTTGGGGAGACACGTGAACATTGGAGGCGCTTTAACACTGAAGATCATTTTGAGTGTTCTGGATTAAGGCGATAAATGGATATAGGTACTGGAACTGGTTGCTGTGTCAGAAGAGGAGACTCTTAGCGACGTAGGCTCTGTTAAAGCACTGAAAACGAAATGTCATTGGTCTTTGTTCTTCAGTTCCATCCTACCTTTGTAGGAAGTCATAGTCGTAGGACAGTTTTGGGCATGAGCAGTCATGGCAATCAATGATCGTCAGTTATTATCCGATTTTAGAAACGAGAGGCAGATGCTGTGACCGTGGATGGAGGAGTTGTCTTTACTGCTGGGAAGTGTGGTCTGGTACCCGTCATGGGGGAGTATTACGACGCAGGTATGTTGCCAGCAAAGACCTCTGAATTACAGGCGAGTTGGAGTTTGAGCATTTGTCTAACTGTTGCTTTGTGTCCATTGCAGATAATAAAACTCCATGCAGAAACAAAGCAGCAAAGACAGGTGGGTACAGATGGTTTCTGTTCTGTCCAGTGTTTGAGGTCTGAGGTCATGAGACATTATGGGCCTCATTTAGGAAAAGTGACGCATTGCTGCGTGAAAACAGCGATGCATCACGTTTCATTGCGCCCTCCTTGCGACACCAATGGTGCGCCATATTTACAGTATGACGCATCATTGCACAAGGAATTACAGATACGTCAGCATTTCTGACGTATCTGTATGGCGCAAAAGTGACGCATTGCTGGAGTGTGTCACAAAAGTGACGCAACTCCAGCAATGCGTCCTTTCACATGGGGCAAGCCCCATGTGAAAGGGCCTACGTCAGTCTTACGCCTGCTGTGAGGCAGGCGTAAGATATTGGCGCATTTGCATCCTAGAAGTGGCGCAGTGAAATCTTATAGATTTCACTGCGTCACTTCTAAGGCCCTTTCTTGCGTCAATATGCCCCCCTTGCATACATTATACCTGGTGCAGGTATAATGTGGCGCAGGGGTTTGCAAAGTGACGCATCTACTTAGATGCGTCACTTTGTAAATATGGCGCAAAAAGGAGCATTTTTTACTCCACTGGTGTGTCACAAAAAGTGACGCACCGGCGGCGTAAAAGTGACGCACAGCCTCATAAATGAGGCCCTATATTTTTTACTATTGTAACGCTATGCAAGGGCCATTAGCCTCGGACAATCAACTACAAGAGTAAAGGAAGGAACCAAAGATGATCTCTTCGCCGATAATGAAGGCACACAGTTGCAACGACCGTTTGTAGATGCGTTAAGAAGATGTGATCCCAATACATTTTCGGCTCCCTCGTTGATTCTTGCCTCAGCACTTCCCAGTCCACATCCCTGGGAGCTCTTAATCTAGTGTGTGGATGATAGCACTGTGCCTCTCAGGTCATTTTACATATCTCATTTACGGTTATATTGTTCTCTGCTCTAGTTCTCGTCTGTATTTAGAGTTGCAATTTCAAAACAATTCAATTGTTCCGCTCCTCAAATTTTCTCATTTGCGAATACTCTAGTGTAGTTTCTTTGTGTTACTAAGGGGCTTGGTCTGGAAATTCATCATATAGCTCTTCTTCAGTCAGTTATTGCGATCTCAGCAATGTAGCAACTTATTAGTCTCTACTTGGTAATTACACTTTCGTAGTGATGCAGCATTCTTGTTTGCTCTGTGGATGTTGAAATGAACTATCGGGATTAAACAGTGTGGAGTGGGAATGTTGTCTCTGCTGTGGCTAGATAAGTCCATATACACTGAAGTCTACCCCTATGGCGCCTCTATCTGATAATGAGTTCAAGAGCCTACTCAAAAATCCTCTCTCAGATGCAGTTTCACACACATATTTCCTTTTGCCATTATTCAAGGAACATACTATGCTGTGGCCATAGTAAAGAAGAGCAGTAAGGACATCTCCTGGAACAACCTGCGTGGAAAGAAGGCCTGCCACACAGGCTTCGGTAGAACGGCGGGATGGAATGTTCCAATTGGTTTGATACAGAACCAGACCCAGAACTGCAAAGTTGGTGAGTGGTCGACCCTATCTTTGCATTTTGTTTCTCATTTTGTTGTCACCAGTTTCTTGTGTGCATTTATTGTAAACACAAGGTAACATTATTTAAAGTTTTTGTGGATATATGTGTTTAGACATGGTGCTCCTTAACGTTACATTAAAGTGTTCTTCCGCACACAGGTTCAGGGGGTCTGTAATTGAAAGTTGATGTGAATGGAATGTAGAGGAGGTCTGAACATAGCAAAGAAGAAAGTAAAAAAAGGTGCAGATGCAATACTTGCACTGGTGACAGAAACTTTAAAAATTCTAATAGCCAGATTTATTGCATGATGATCGGTCCACTGAACCACCAATGGAGCAGAGGGGGCACTTTCAACACACTTGTGACAAATGGTCCGCCATATTTTCAATTTGCCCCTTCATTCGTTGTTAGTCATTTTCTGAAGGCTTGTTTGGCTGTGGGCTCTCTGGCCTTCTCTCAGTTTCTCAATGAAACGGGAGAATGCACAGGTGCAAGATACCTTTGAATATCAGGCTTCATGTGTTTGGTGATAATGGTGGTGGCAATGGCAAAGCCACATTGTGATGGGCTCATGAAGTACTGGTGGCCAAGAGAAACGAATATTGGCAAATGCAATAGGTCTGGCTTGCATTTTCTGTTATAACTAAGCAAGTGGTATTGGATTTTTAGTGCTGGTTTTACTACTGATTTATTTATTTGCAGAGCTTTATAAAGCGTGAACATGACCCTTCCGGGTATCATGGTGCTGTACTTATAGCAGTCAGGTCACACATACTTGAGAAAATGCAAGGAAGGAAATGTAGGAAGCAATGCAAAACACAGAAACAGATACAGTATACCACAATGGCTTGGTATATCCGTGATCCAGATGAGTCCACCTGAAAATGATCGAGCTGAGTGACTACAGATAACTAGTGGAGGAATCCATTCAGTAGAAGCTTTCTTACTTCAGGTACAGGAAGGGTTTGTCCTAATTTCTGGGGGCAGTGTGTTCCATATTCTTGGGGCTAGGCCAGAGAAGAAACACGGTTGTAAGTTTTCTTTTTGTTGAACTTCTGGCTTCAGCAGCAGGGAGTTAGAGCCTCTTCAGGAGCGACTGCCATCAGATAGCTCAAGTTTTTGAGCCAGGTAGACATGTGTGGTCAAGGCAGAAAACTAATTGGACTACAACTACCCCACAACTCACTCAGCAATATTTGGGTGAGATATGTTTCAGGTAATTATCAATCCTACCAGAAATCACAGCCCCAAACATATGCTCCCCGAAGCAACACCCCTGCCTTATCTTGTGATCCCAGCACTTCCTCAACAGTCTCTGAGGCCAGGGGTCGCAGAATTACTGTCAGGGATCTTAAGGGGAAAACCAGAGGTCGCAGTTGCGATCACTGGTGACTACTAAATGACGTCCATGGGCTATGCCCATGATTGGTGGACAGGTTACTCGAGAACATAAAGTTTTTTAATGTGTTGTTCTGCGCTCAGCCTAATTAAGACTGGGACCATTTAAAGCCATACTATTAATGCCAAGACAGCCTGCTTCCATTTAAAGGATGATACTATACTCATAGGTATCACAGGGAGCAGAAAGCCTGACTAGGACTAGAACTGATGGCTTTCCTGAATCTTTCACCTCTGGCACCATGAAGCAGACCAGACTCGGATACCCAACGAAACAGAGCCCGGAATGACTTGGGTGAGGCTTTTACTTCTTGCCAAATGGAATCAGGGGATGACACAAGTAGCTTTATCTCGGTTGTATGTCGTTACAACGCATTCCGTCGCAACGCATGCCTTTTCCACGCATGCCTTTTCCACGCACGCGTTACAACGCGAATGCAATTACCACGAATATGCTTTACCATGAAAATACCTTTACCACGCATAGTTCTACAACGATTTTCGTTGTATAACTATGCATGATAATGGCATTTTCATGGTAAATGCTTTCTCCAATCCCTGCCCCAATACTTACATGTTCCCTCCGCCCCCAGCCCCAATCCTACCATACCCTTACCGCCTGCTGTGCTTTTTTTAGTTTATAACTATAAATATATTTTTAAATATGCCTAACATTATAATTTAGTATCATAAATAAAATTACTCGCAGTTTTCCTTATTTTTCTATCAACAGACTTCTCCTTCTTCATACTCTGTTTTAAGTGGTCCTTTTTCTATTTTTTTGTAAATTCAGTACGTAGACGCCCGTACGTTATTACGTAGTTAGTGAGGCTCATTGAAAGACGGACAAGAAGCACAGAAGACCTTTTTTTAGGTAAGACTTATTTCTTTTTATTAAACCCACTCGTTTCTTTTGAGGGGGAACCCCCCAAGCCCCCTTTTTTAATTCTTCCTTTTACTCACATTACTTTACTACGTATTGCGTAGTAAAAGAATGCGTGGTAAAGCCTATACATGGTAACTACGCATGGTTTGTAAAGCATGCGTGGTTAAGTATTGCGTGGAAACGGCTGCGTTCTAGTGGCTGTTTCCCCTTATTCTCACCATGACCTGGATAAAGTGTATAGTGCCACAGGGAACACGGAGGGATTCACTGCTTTAAATGTATGTATAAGGGATCTTTGGAACCTCATCAGTGCTTACACATTGACTTGTGCTACATGCATAACTGAGTGCCCAAGTACAACTGTACACCAAAACACTTATCGCTTCATTAGGAGTTAGATTAATTTCTGCCAAGTACCCTACTCGTGGTACCCACATGGGGTCTTTGCTAACTCCACATAATTATAAACGGGTCATTAAATATTCATGATTATTGGATTTTTGGGAGTACCATGCATGAATCAGTATGTATACTCCCTCTGCGTCCTGTATGTATTTGCCCAGTATTTCACTTGAAGATCTCCGCTGCTTTCAGCAGCCAAAACCTTGTGGTGATATAGTCCCAACCCCCAAGATGACCACAGGTGAAATAACCCGGATTCGGTAGCTAACTTTGTCCAGCCAAATCGGAAATACAGTTTAAGTCGTATTAAGCCCCTTAATGGGAGTGCACATAATCCTACCAGCCTTGATAGCTTTTAGGTTTGTGTCTAGGTTTTAGTAGCCATTCCTTTTTTCTGGTTTTCAACAGCATTGTAGCCCTTGTAGAAGCATATTTGACAATTAATCTTCTTCAGATCACATCCTAGAGTTTTTAAGCACAACTGTTTTTCTGGCTTTTAGAGGCACTAGCCAGTTTGGCCAGGATGAACATATGTGCCTGGGGGTATGGATATCCTTACGCCAGTTAGATTAAATAAAATATTTTGTTCATTTCACCCTCACACAACACAATACTGAACTCCCCTAGAAACAATGGCCACACTTTTCAACATAATGATCATGTACAAATAAAAACCAACAGTTATGTTGTCTAGGTGATATGTACTCGCTACGTTAAACAACTGGTAAACATAGTCATCAATGCATCCTCTTGCACACTCATCTACTGCATTCCTAATGAGGAAAACATCATTGCACTTCGTCCATGCTGCATATGAAGAAATTAAAAACGGTGAACTGGGTCTTTTTCTAGGTCGAATCCCAGGCAATCAATCGGGGTAATGCCTACAATAATTCACTGGCTTCTTATCAGACAACAAGTCTCTTCTCAAGCACTGACCACATTACACAAACTTTTCTATTACACTGGCCCTCCTCTCCTGTTGCCCACCTTCTGAAAATATGCTCCACCGCTAATCCGAAGGGGTTAAGGGTTTAAGGGTGGGTAGGTAGGTGTATAGGGTGGTAAGGGCATTTTAGGGTTTAGGGTTGGGTAGGATTATCGAGTGGTAAGGGTGTTTTAGGGTTTAGTGGTGGGTAAGGGTATTGGGTAGGAAATACATTTTTAGAGTTTAGGAGTGTGTAAGGTGGTAAGAGTGTTTTTAGGGTTTAGGGGTGGGTAGCAGTACACAGAGTTAAGGTTATTTGTAGGGTTTAATGGGTGAGTAGAGGTATATGGTAGTAAGGGATTTTTAGGGTTAAGTAGTTGGTAGGGATATTGGGTGGTAAGGACATTTTAAGGTTTAGGGTTGGGTAGGGGTATAGGGTGGTACAACTGTTTCTAGGGTTTAGGGTTGGGTAAATGTATAGGGTAGTAAGGACATTTTTCGGGTTATGGGGTGGGTAAAGGTATAATGTGGAAAGGGGTTTTTAGTGTTTAGGAGTGGGTAGGGATATATAGTTGTAAGAGTGTTTTTAAGGGGTTTAAAGTTGGGTAGGGTTTTATAGGGTGGTAAGGGTATTTATAGGGCCATTGGTGGGTAGGGTATTGGTTGGTAGGGCCATTTTTAGGGTTTGGTGGTCGGTAGGGGTATAGGGTGTAAGGATGTAAGGGTGTTTTTAAGGTTTAGAGGTGATTAGTACTAATGGGTGGTAGGGTTAAAAATCAGGGGAATATAAATCATTTGAAAGAAGGACTGAATGAAACTTTTTTTAAAAGTGCTCTTTTTTGCAGAGTTTGAGCATGGAAAGTTTTAAGGTGATCCATTAAGTGGGGCAAGAAAAAAGAGGGGTCTCAAAATGTCTTTTCCCCATTCATTCATCGGAACTTTAGATGCAGCTGCAGCCAAAAATACGGTACGGATTTACACCAAAGTTGGTAGAAAGCTTGATCTAGGACCAGACAGAGTGCTTTGTATGTAAATCCATTCAGTAGTTCTTGAGCCATTAATGGTCAAAAACTTTTTACATCTAGGGATGGACTGGCAACATGGATCCCAACAAATCTCAAGCTGAGATCTGATTGGCTGTCACCTCTTCAACCAGGAAGGGGTGGCAGTCATCTTAGAATTTTGAACTCAGTCATGAGTCTCAAAAAATAAAAATAAAAATGAAGACACAAGAGGTCAGGGTAGGAATATCCTAATTCCATAGACCTGGTGTTTACATTACTTATTTTAAAAAAAACCTAGAAATACACTGAAAAAAAAGGTTACAGTTATGTTAGAATTAGGTGAAATATTCATTAACAACATAATGTATTAAACCCTAAAGCCACAGAAATTCACCAGTAGTCAGACAGTCAAGAATACTTTATTCGGCAACTCAATGCCATAAAAGTGAACATATCATACAACAGTACATTTCATTGACGATTTAAAAAAAACATAATTAAGATAAAACATTCTTAATATCAGTCAGAGGGCCGAGTTCTGTTTACATAATCTAGCAAAAGCATTATTTAACCCCTTCGCTGCTCGGCACATTCCCCTGCTGTGCTGGGGGGGGAGGGGCGCGTGTGCAGCACTTCCATGCTCATGACGAGCTCAGCTCGTCATGAGCTACAGTGCTCCTGTGCTCATGACGAGCTGAGCTCGTTACGGCCGCACCCGTTTCTTTAGAACGTTCAGCACAGCAGGGGAATTAGCCCAGCGTGCGAGCGTTCTAAAGGCCATGACGAGCTCAGCTCGTCATGAGCACCGGAGCACCGGACTGAATTTAGCTGTTATCTATGAGCTTTATCATGATACACATAACTGATATGTACTCTGCATGTTTTCTTGTAATTGCCTTCTCATGATAGTAATGATTAATGGTTTATTATTTGTCGTTTTTTAACCTCTCGATTTTGATTAATCCCACTAAGTTTTTCAGGGATGTTTGTTAGTTTTGTTCATTTAATCCGTTTTTCACTGTTCTTGTACGGGACGGTGGCACAATTATCATTTTCTCATCTCATATGATTGAAACGTCGACAACGTCACCAAGAGTGTTTTTATGCATGAAGATCACCGTATTTTTCTTATTTCACCTTTATCTGCATGTCTTACCCCTATCTATCATGGCCGCTCACACTAACTAACTATGGACCTCAGCTCGTCTTCTATTTTTACTGAATGATTAGGGACTTAGTCCGTTTTCTGTATTCATTAAACTCACGGCGATTTAACCTGTGCTTTCAAACCCGATTCGGAAACAACTTCCGCGGTTGGCGGGTAGGAGCTTCTGTTTAGCACAACCGGTAAGCGGGTGTAAACTCTTTTTTTTCTTTTTCATCCTGGCATTAAATGCATGTGGGGGGGGTTTCTCGTTACCGCACTCGAACTGTTTTTCTATTACACGTGCACGGTTCGCTTTCAGTCATTCTTACTTACCCGGTAGAGGTATATTGGTACTACTTACTTCGAACTGTTTAGTTTTGGTTTTTTACACAGGCACAATATAATTTAATCAAACGTCACACTCGTTGCATTAGTTTCTATCACTTTGACCTAATGGGTGGTATTTAGAAGTCGTTTCATTATGCACCATTTTGAGACTATCACCATGATGTGAATCAGACATTGAGTCCCCGATATATCCTTACATGTGATTATTTGATTTGTAGAATCCAGTCCCTGATGAAGGCTAGTAAATAGCCAAAATGCATTGGACGCAAAAATAATTATTCATAAGGCTGGATTACTCATTTGGATGAAACAATTTTGGAAATGATAAAATAAAGACATTTGAAGAAATTTGAGTTTATTTGAAACTCTTTTGTGGAACTCTTACAACCCAATTTATGGGCATAACGCTGTGACCAGGGGACGTCACTCAATTAAGGGTCACGCAATCGATTTGATTTTAGGTTTACCCAGGTGTTTAGGGATAAAAAATAATTCAGGACAACCTAACCATTTTGTCGAATTCATTATATACTTTAGCTTTAGCTAGGAAGTCAGTAATTATTATTTGAATTATATTGATAATAGAACTTGCCCAAACTCTCAACCAGCGCAATAGGGGGGCTACCACTATCTGATGCGATATATATCTCACCCCTATTTCTTCAAGTAGTATGCATGCAGCAGTTGAGGACGGGACTCCCTAGAGCTTACGAAAAAACTTGTTTTCAGCATGCATAACGTCCTTTCCTTCCTTATATCCCCATATATTGCAGCCATAACTTGCCATGGGGATGCATTTTTCTTTATACATCTTCATCAGGGCCGAAATGGGTTTAGATCCTAATCTCTTGGCAAAATTTTATGTTGCCCCCGTCGCTCTAATGAGAGTATTCTTTTTTTGTATGATTTGTGGGCACCATGACCCGCATTCATTAAAAAGTACCCCCAAATAGGGGAATGTTGGAACCTTTGTTAATTCGACCCTTTACAGTAAAATGTAATCTTATTTTGGGACTTTCCAGGTATGATAGACATAGTATGTTATTTCTTAAAATTTGTTGAAAGGTCTAAAGAGTCCATAAAAACTATAAAACCATCTAAAAGGGATTGAAGGCCCACTGCGGTTCTAGCTAATAAAACCATGTCAACCACATATAAAAGTACGGGAATCATCTTGTAACCAAACCTAGGGATGTCTTTACAGCTGGCTGTTAGAAAATCCCCTAACCTATTTATATATAGTGTTAATAAGAGGGGGGCCAGGATACAACCATGTCGTACCCCTCTCTTCCCATCCCAGGGGGTTGTCAGATCACCATTTTTGTTATATTCGACAGCAGCTGTATTATTTTCATGGATAGTGTATAAAAAGGCCACAAGCTCTGGTTCGAGACACATATCACTTAAAATTAACCATACCTTTAATCTGTTAACACAGTTGAATGCTTTTGTTAAATCCATGAATGCCAAATATAATATACCCTTTTTAGCAATTATATACTTTCCTACCACTAGGTGTAAATTTAAACATTGGTCCAAAGTCCCTTTGCCTGGCCTGAAACCATATCGCACATTGGCAATAATATATATAGTGGCCCATCCATGCCGTTAGGTGGTTAAGTACGACTTTGTATCAAACAACAAAAGAAGAGAGGTCTGGTCAAGCACAAAGCTACCAGAAATATGGAGCAAAGAGATAAGAGGTCCGGTTCAGAGGAATCTTGCAGGTTGACAAGCGGGTTGTGAGCGCTGAGGGCGATGTGCCAAGCGCGCTCCAATCCTCCTCCCGAGACCCATGGTGCTAGTAGCGCCCTGTTTTAAAAGTGCTGATACACCCCTGAAATTGGGGCTTTTTTTTGGAAAGAGCAATTGCTCTTCTAATTTTTAAGCACTTTTTTCACTTTTCCTTTTTCACTTTCACGTCCCCAGGTCAGGGTGGACTATTAGAGTGTCCATACCGCCGGGGTATAGTCCTGAAGAATGCCATGGTGAATATATACCACAAGTAAGGCAGAAACATCTTGACTGATTAATTTTAAAAACTCGTGGTATTTAGCTGAATTTAACCAAAATCCTAATAACCTTGGCCCTTAAATTCAGACACATATACCACTTACACGTGTCTTAGGGATCACTCAATAAAAGTTTTTTTGATACCCTGTTAGTCACTTTTAATTTTATAATTTCCACAACACGTCCTCCCCACACGACCAGCTCCGCAGTCTTTCTGGCGTCGCAGCACACCGAAGAGACACTCGGTCTCTTCGGTGGGGCCCGATGATGAAGCATGACACTGACCAGGTCGGTGTGTGAGGGCTTTCCTACTCAAATAGAGTGACTGTGATCAAAATTACCCTCTTATCTCTTTGCTCCATATTTCTGGTAGCTTTGTGCTTGACCAGACCTCTCTTCTTTTGTTGTTTGATACTTAACCGGGGATCAAGAGAGTGTCTCTGATTCTCCCTACCTCTCTCCTTGTTGATATATAAGTACGACTTTGCCCATTATTTTGGTAGCAGAATCTAGGAGTGAGATCGGCCTATATCATGTAGGCTCGTCCCTCGCACCCTTTTTAAAAATGGGAACAATGACGGCCTTTCCCCAGGATACTGGCAATCCATGTAAACATGCAGCGTTAAAAACGTTTGCCAAAATATTAGCCCAGACATTCGGATCAGGCTTACATAAATCAGCCGGGACTATGTCGGGGCCCGGGGCCTTTCCACTAGATGTGGATATGATTGCGTTATGGACCTCTTCTGCGCTAAAGTGGAGTGGCGTACTAGTTTGCCCACCTTCTCTATACTCTTCAAATTCTCTTAACTTTGCATCACTAAATATATGGTCAAAAGGCAATACCCATTTGTCAGCTGGGATTAGTCAATCAGTGTTAGAGGTAGGAGTTTTGGAGAGGAAAGGACTATTGACTACCGACCAAAAATTGGAACTATCTTTTAGCACACTAGCTTTCCCCAAGGCATCCCATGCATGCTCCCTTAACTGCTTCTTCCTATTCTGAACAGCTAGTTTATAAGCCTTTCTTTCGTTCCTGATTTCTGCTTCATCTCTGGGCATGGATTTTAAGGCCTCCACAAGCTCCGTATGGGTCATTGAACATGCACCACTGAACCACCTTAGGGCCTTCGGGCGTCTGGCCCCACCCACAACCGTGAGGTCAGATTGTATTTGTTTTGTTAGCTTCCCGAAGGCTGTTATGATAGAACTACCCTGCATATCGGGGTCTAGACAAGACTAAATTTCAGGGGCACAAACGGTATATAGATTTTTCAAAAAGTTATCTGGAACAACAGTTTCCCGCTTTAGTACTAATATCTTTGTTTATTGGACAAGTGGTAGGTTCTACAATTTCGGGAACAGGGAGTGATATAGAGACAGTAAGGGGATTAAGGTCGCTAAAACCTGACCAGGAGACAATTAATCCCTCACTGAACAAAACTAGTGGAGCAGACAGTAGAATAAAATCGATGGTGCTTGACCTTCCATTCCTTACATAACTGGGTACTGACGCCAAACTGTCTGCTTGCTGAAGGCAACATAGGTTTTGATTTGAGAAGATGCCTTCAAGCAAGATACCTGAAGGCGTGTGCATTGTGAAACAATTTAAGTAACATTGATGAATATTAAAATCCCCTAAGATTATTATAGCATAGTAAAATTATTTGGCCTCCTCATAGTATTCCAGAAACTCCTTTAAATCTTGCAAATGTTCTGACTCGTGCCCTCTGGAAAAAGAATTATAAAAATGTACCACTAGCACAATGGCACGGTTCTTAAAAGACATTTCTACTGCCAAAACAACATGAAGTGATTTACTCAACCAAACGTGTCCTGCACAAGAGCTTGAGTGAAAACATTAGGAGCAAATCCCCTCTAACTCTACCCATGTTCGCTGGAATAGCATGTTTATAAAACAAAATTAAATCATCTAGATAAAAACAGTTGTTTGTTTCCCAAGTTTCCTGGAGGGCAATAATGTGGTACATACAGAAAAAATCTTTCCAATGTAAGTTTCCTCTTTTGGACCTTATTACCGCTATGTTCCATGAGAGGATCCTTTCATGGGCGGCCATGTAGGGAATTAGGATAGGAGGAGTTCCAGGGGATTTATTAGTTATTTCAACAGGGTCCAGGACTGGTGGTATATGGGTGTTTTGAGCCATGTTAACTGGAGATGTACCCTGATATGTTTTGTCTTCTAGCCCTAGTCAGTCATTTTCATCCAGATTCTGGAGACTAGCTAGGGGTTGAAAACGGTTACTCATTGTTAAGATGTTATCTGTATTGCTTTAGTTAACAAACCTACCTGGGTTTAATGGTAGATGCCATTGCCTTTGCTTAGGGCATATTCACTGGCTAGGGGGGGATAAAAATGTTGTAGCAAGACTATTCTGATTGAGGAATTTGAGCTACTCTTATATGCGCAACCCGTTAACAGCTTAGCTTTCTCGGGATTCTGAATGTTGACTACTATGCAATCTCCCACACCAGTCTTTTTTGCTTGGCGGCCTATCCATCCCACTCTTCTGGCCATAATGATGTCAGATGATATATTCATGCCATTTACAAACTTTTTAGTACACCAATGAGTAACTTTATGTAGTAGGTCCTGGGAAGCTTCTCTGGATTCTTGAGAGAGAGAAGGGGCCTTCAATAAGACTGTCAAGGTCTGCGGCTTCGGTAACGTGGGGCCAGCGGCAAAAACGGGCTTCCAACGTCAAAGACTACATTTCCTGGCATGCCGTGCATACGTCACGCAACAACGTGAGATGCGCGCGCAAACCGGGAAATAAAGGGCTGCTGTAAGCGACGGGGAAACACTGATAATTTGTTTCTGTGGAGGCGTTCTTGGTTCTTGTACAAGCAGCGGTAGGATTCCTGACTTGTTTTCCCAAGTCCTACTTGACCGTGAGTAACATGTTCTAATCAGGGTGCGAGGCGTTGGTTCCACCGATCCCAACAGCGCACCCTTCCTGCTGTGTCATCTTGGAGGTTTCTCTCGGCTGAGAGGAACACAGGTATCTCCAATACTCAGTGGATATACCAGAGGGTTTGTTTGGGCAATCTCCGGCCACAGGGATAGAGACCCTTGTGTATGTGGCAAAACCCTGCGATAACTGCTTTTGCCCAAACTTGTAAATACCAGGTACTTTATTTACAAAGAGGAGAAGAGTGGTGCGATCGGACTCATACGTGTGAGAGTAACACAGAGCCTCGCAGTCCAGCTAAACGGAGCCTGAGCATACAGAACTATTGTGTGTTCATGTTAACAGGGGGAAGTTAATCCTTTGTGTGCAGTATTAACAACGTGCTAACACGAAGGAACCTAAACGCCTGTATTCTCTTTGTGGATTCATTCTACATGCAGGGTTCATTATTATTTACTTATCTCTTTGATTCAGGAGACAGGAGGGGTATTGCAGTATTGGAACAGTGAAGTACCCATACTAAGAGATTTGATGCATAGTAAATGGTATGTGTATTACAACCTCACACATGATAGTTTGGAATTGCTTCTACCTATCAGAAGACCTTGAATGTGTATTGTTTTATCTTCACAGTTGGGTATAGTTCCTGATACCTCCTCAAGCTACTGTCTCCATTGGATTTGGTCCTTTATATTTTCCTTTACAGGTATAGCCTACTCTCATTTGGGGTTTTCTCGTAAGGGACTGAAAGAAGGTGACACTGATAGGTTAAGGGAGGTGGGGTGATCTAATTCCCTGTTATTTGTCATTTCAGATCACCCTCCCCACTGTCCCCTTCATTTCCCGCGACGTCTGACCTGTCTCGGTTGTCTGTATCATTTCATTCGGACTCTGAGGCAGTTCAGAGGGGGCGGGTATTGGACTCTCAGCACGGCCCCGAAGAAGACGGAAAGCAGAGCCTGATAAAGACTGCTACTAAAGGGGCAGATACAGGAGGCAGATCAAGGATAGATCGAGGATACAACCTTAGATAAAACATGATGGGGTTGGGTGCGTGTAGGCAAGAGGACACTCTAAGAATTTAGAGGCATGGTAAGGTCATTGCTTTGTAAACACATTGCATGGTAAATGATGCGTGGTAAAGGTATGCATGCTAAAGGAATGCATGCTAAAGGAATGCATTGTTCCATCGTACATCCGTGCTGCAGCATGCCTTTAACAGTATAATACACAAGATGATGGACACAATTTTGCACAATGGCAAAACATTCACCCCCAGTCACAGATCTGGGTTTAATCCATCGTTATTTTGCTCACCAAGCCACCCCAGTTCAGACATGGCCAAATGCAAATCAGTCTTGACTCTGTGCCTCATGGGAACAGTCTAGACCGAACTGCCAAGCCATGTATTTCCTGGACTGGAATCAAGCATCCTAGACCGGTTTCTGGCTATTAGCCGTCTTCAGCCAGGATAGCTTGACTCCAGTGGTTAGTGAGCGCGGGACCCACGTCTGGGCATGCCCTTCTCATATAGGGTGAACAGCAAAATACACAAGATGATGGACGGAATGTTGCACAATGGCAAAACATTAACCCTCAGTCACAGATCTGGGTTTAATCCATTGTTTTTTTGCTCCCCAAGCCACCCCAGTTCAGACATGGCCATATGCAAATCAGTCTTGACCCTGTGCCTCATGGGAACAGTCCAGACCAAACTGACAAGCCATGTCATTCCTGGACCTTATTCAAGCATCCTGGGACCGGTTTCTGGCTATCAGCCATCTTCAGCCAGGATATCTTGACTCCAGTGGCTTAGTGAGCACGGGACCCACGTCTGGGCATACCCTTCCCACATAGGGTGGCTTGCTGAGCAAAATAACGATGGATTAAACCCAGATCTGTGATTGGGGGTGAATGTTTTGCCATTGTGCATCATTCCGTCCATCATCTTGTGTGTTTTGCTGTTCACCCTAAGTGGGAACGGTATGCCCAGACGTGGGTCCCGTGCTCACTAAGCCACTGGAGTCAAGCTATCCTGACTGAAGACGGCTGATAGCCAGAAACTGGTACTAGGGTGCTTGATTCCGGTCCAGAGAAGACATGGCTTGGCAGTTCGGGCTGGACTGTTCCCATGAGGCACAGGGTTAGACTGATTTCCATATGGCCATGTCTGAACTGGGGTGGGAAATCATGCTCAACATATATGTGGCTAAATGTAGAAGCATAGCTCTTTACGGAGCAGGGATATGGGGGTACCAGGATGTTTCAACGCGCCAAACTGTAGAAAACAATTTTTTTCGATACCTTCTGTCCCTCCCAAAAAGCATATCAGTCTACAATTGTCATATGGAACTAGGAATGGAATATTTGACAGATCTGATTAAAATCCAGCCAATTTTGCTTTGGAGGAGAATTTGGGTGACGCCAGAATTGGGACTAAATCGAGAAGTAATTAACGACGTTATGGCCCTTGACAATGTAAAAAGTATCAAATGGCTTGAGTATGTGAGGAATGTTTTAATGGACATTGAAAGGCCAGAATGGTACTACAAACCTGAACTAATTGGGAAAATCCCAAAGAAAGCCCTAAAAAAACTATGTATGGAGCATTTCAACATTCTAAGGCTTGGGAGTGAAGCCAGCAAAAGATCTGTGCTCGAACACCAGTCGTTGCTGACTACTTACAAAATACAACCGTACTTAACCATCGTGACTCTGGGGTTTGAACTCTTTGTCCTGACCAGATTCAGGTTCAACATTTTTCACCACTTAGTTTCATACCCGGCTAAAAATGACTGGAATAGAACTCTGGCTCCCTGCCCATGTGACAATGTATCCACCCAGACCACATTCCATCTAGTACTGTTATGCAAATTGTATAAGAAAGAGCGTGCTAGATGGTTAAAACAATACCTGAGAGGTGGGGCTTGGCGGCAATGTAGGCCAGCTTATCTGAATTTGCAACAACTAGGAAACCCTCTGTGCATAAGGACTATGATGATGTTTTTAAAAAGAGTTTTGAAACGACGGAACTCATTATGAATTAATGATCATTTGATTAATCACTCCAATTGATTGAATACCTTTTTAATCTATTTATTATGTGTACTTGTAAAGATATATTTTTTGTATGAATTGCTTTTATGATTTTTAATAGGTGAAAATTGAATAAAGCTTTAAATTGAATTGCATATGGCCATGTCTGAACTGGGGTGGCTTGGTGAGCAAAATAACGATGGATTAAACACACATCTGTGACTGGGGGTGAATGTTTTGCCATTGTGCATCATTCAGCCCATCATCTTGTGTGTTTAACAGTATGCTGAGCACAGAGCTGGTCAGTGTGCCCTGTTACAGATAATTCATTGTCTCCAATGCAGCAGTGAACTCACACCTGCCCTAAGTGTAGCACATTTGTGAAAGACAGACTGGCTGTTTGAAGCAGTCAGTCCATCTTTCATTCAGGTGGCATAGCAGCTTTCCTTTGCAAAGCAGGAACTAGATCGGTCTACAGGAGATGCACCAAGTCACTATACTCACCTACAGAGATGGATATCTCAGGGGGACTTCATGTGACCCACTTTCCCTTGTTACAAGTGGCAACCACAGAGAGTGCACAGATTGTTCACCATCTCTTTGTGGGTCAAAGTCACTTTGTCTTTTGACAGCTTCTTTGCATCTGGACCTGCTTTTATAATAAGTTGCGGGTGTAGAGGTAAAGTGTTTCCTCATTTGCATGGAGCCATGCCCCATTTAATGGGTGTAGGACTTGGCCCTATTTGGCTAAAGTCGCTAAACTTTTTGCTTTCCCCCTAGACCTTTTTTCTGACAGGGTGTTGCCAACTTAGATGCTTTGGACACTTTGCCACTGCTTAACAGTGTCAAAGTGTAAGTGTTCCCTGTATAAAGTAATGGTAATTGTTTGTCCAGGATTGGTATGTTTGCCTTACTAGTAAAGTCCCTAGTACAGTGCACTATGTGTGCCAGGGCTGGTAATGCAAATGCTACTAGTGGGTCTGCAGCACTATTTGTGCCACCCACACAAGCAGCCTTAAAAAGGGAACTCAGGTCTTCCATTGCAGGGCCTGCGTGCGCAGTTTGTTAAACTGCCATGTTGTTCTGTCAAGTGCATTCACTTACCAGACTTTTCCCTTTCCTTTCTAGGCACATCAGAGCCCCCTATGGTAGAAAGGTAGAAACATTTATTATGCTTTATTAATTAAAACAGTTGCATATGTTAAAACATAATTAAAAATATCTTGTTTATATACAGTTAAAAAGCACTATTAAAAGGCCACATTTTAAACATCAGTTACAAAAAAGGGAGGAGGAGGTCGTTGGACACAATTATTAGACCTTTTCCAATGTACCCTTTAAAATTTTTCCAGATAATTGCAGTTCTATTGTAAAGCAGTCTGTGGCCAACATGGAAGGATTCTTCAGTGTCTTTTCCTTAAAACATATTGTTTGCCAACAACATTGCAACACTCCACCAGGATAAACCCCTACAGTTCGACTACGATGAAGAGGCACTGATGGCAGGCCCACGTTTTATATGCCACAAGTTACTGCTTTAAGGTGATAAGGAGAAGAAGAGTTTTTAAGGCATAGGCTCCGTTGGTAAATCTTCTGCTACTTATTATTTTAAGTAGGTTAATCCATCTAACAGAGCTTCTGTTGTAAAGTGTTCCAAGGGCAACAAGAGCGAGTTTTTCAGTCTCTTAGCTGTTATTGTGTAGGAGAGTAGGGTTTGCTATCGTATGGTCATCCCAATTTTTGCTTTTTGCTTCACTGGTTTTCAACTTAATGTGGCTGTGGGCCCGCTAATCAGACCCACAGCCTGCTGTTCTCTCTCTAAATTCACAGATATGTACTATAGGTACATAACCGATTTGGTACTGGACACCTTGTCAGCCCCTATACAGTGCACTATAGGTGCCAAGGGCATAGGTGCATCCAAGGCCTACCAGGGGCTGCAGCATATCTTTTGCCACCCTGGCTGGTTCCTAAATTGACAAAACTGGCTGATCACTCAGCTGGGGCAAGGTGGTGTAATCACCCCTTGTTTAGATATAGTATACCTATATCTAAACCTATATCTGGACACATATAAACCTATAAGTCACTCCTATGGCAGGCCTTATCAATCCTGGAGGCAGAGTTCTTGGTTTTACGTGAGATGGTGCTCTAGCTAATTCTGCTCGAGGGCCTTATCATACTAGCCGGCGCAGTTGTCTACAACTCCCCACGGCAACGAGCTAACATTGGTGCTAAATTACTGAATCAACTGTTACCATTTTGTTTAAAACACAAAAATTACATAGTCATCGCTGACTTCAACGTCCACTATGAAAAAATAAATGCCCCCGGATCTTCCCAGCTGAAATATGACATGGAAATTTTACAACTCAAACAATGGGTTGAGGGCCCCACGCACTCAGCAGGGCATACCCTAGATCTCCTTTTCACCAACATTGAGTCAACTACTATAAAGGAAATCCTCCCCCTGTCCTGGTCGGACCACTCCATGTTATCCTTTTCATTCAAGCTCCCTGGCAAACCCTTGAAGCACAGCCTCACCCCGTTTATCACCAACAGAGCCTGGAGACTAATTAATTACTCCAATTTTCAAGACCACTTTCTCGAGATAGACGTCACCCTGCGGGACGACTCTCCCATTTGCAGTAATGTCTCCCTCCTAGACACTGGAATTCGCCAAACGCTGGATAAAATAGCCCCTATGCGGGAATCAAGGAAAAAAATAACTGCTAGGGAAAAATGGTACACCCCCCTCCTCAAGGGCCTTAAAAAGGAATGCCAAAAGGACGAACACCGATGGAGACAAACAAAAGACTCAGAAACCAGAGCAATCTATGTCACCAAACGAAAACAGTACATCTCAGCCATCCGAGACGCAAAAAAAGCATACTTCACCCAGCGAATTTATGAAAGTAACAATTCCGCCAAAGAATTGTTCAAAATAGTAAAGGAACTCAGTAACCCGTGCAGCACCTCACAAACCCTTACCCCCTCAACCGAGGCCTGTGAGCGCATCAGCACCTTCTTTGCTGAAAAAATTGACAAAATTTACTCTACTTTCGCCCCCTCTAACATCCCTACCTTACCAGATAACCCCGACAAGCATCCGCCAACACCGGACAACTGCAATGCCCAACCAGATGCTGGCAACTCTCCGTGTCTAACCAGTTTTCAACCATTTTCCGATGATGAGGTACTATCGGCATTGAAGACAATCAAATCCGGTTCTCCCGCGGATCCGTGTCCCCATTTTGTGTTCTCCAAAATTGCACCAACGCTCTGCCCTTTTATCACCCAACTTTTTAATCAATCAATCACCACCGCGTCCTTTCCGGAAGCCTGGAAACACGCATCCGTGACCCCCCTCCTGAAAAAAGCCGGGTCCGATATCTCCAATCCGGAGAACTATAGGCCAATTTCCCAGCTCCCTTACCTTTCCAAGGCTTTGGATAAACTGGTCAACACACAATTGTCCCGCTATCTGGAAGACAATTCACTCCTGGACCCCTCCCAGACCGGCTTCAGAGTCAACAATAGCACCGAAGCAACGTTGCTGGCAGTGTCGGACAGTGTCAGATGCATCACAGATCAAGGGGGATCTGTGGCTCTGATACTGCTTGACCTGTCAGCGGCGTTTGATACGGTAGCACACGATTGCTTACTAAACACCCTCCTGAGTAAAGGGGTGCAATCCACAGCTCTGAGCTGGATTAAATCATTTCTCAGCAAGCGCACCCAAGCAGTGCACATGGGCCAGTACCACTCAAAACCCTACCCCACCAGCTGTGGGGTCCCACAAGGGGCCTCACTGAGCCCCACTCTCTTTAATGTCTATGTTTCATCTCTGGCCGACATTGGAAGAAAGTGGGGCATCGGCATATGTTCTTACGCCGACGATACACAGCTGATGGTAACAATGGGCGAAGAGGCGGAGACAACAAAGAAAAAACTACATAGCTGTCTCTCCGAAATGGCGGACTGGATGCGCAACCACTGCTTAAAACTAAACGCCGGCAAATCGGAGATACTACTGTTCGGAGGAGCCAAACTCACATGGAACGCCACATGGTGGCCACCATCATTGGGGTCAGCCCCCACCCCAAAACAGCATGCCAGAAATCTGGGTATCATCATGGATGACGCCCTATCCATGAAGGACCACATACGATCACTTTGGGGCAAAGGCTTCGCAATACTTAAACTCCTGGCAAAAATCTTTCCCTGGATACCTCTGGACTGCCGACGTACAGTCACTCAGGCCCTACTGGTCAGCCGCCTGGATTATGGCAATGCCCTGTTCGAAGGGATGAACGAACAACTGTTCTCCCGACTACAGGTCCTACAAAACCAGGCAGCTAAACTGGTTTGCAACAAAGGCAAGCGAGACTCAGCATCCGCATGCCTCAGGAAACTCCACTGGCTACCAATGCGCCAGAGGGCTACCTTCAAAATACTCTGTCACGCGCACAGAGCGCTTAATAAAACTGGCCCCACTATCCTCCAAGGGAAAATTGAATTCTATACCCCCAACAGGAATTTAAGATCGAACCAACTGGCTCTGGCTACACCCAAGCGCATTTACAAGGCAAGGACCGGCGGACGCGCCTTCTCATATCTGGCCGCCAAAAGGTGGAATGAGTTACCTGTAGAACTCAGACACACCACAAACCACTCTCAATTCCGAAAAAAACTAAAAACTCACCTTTTTCCCTAAAAACTAACTCTCAGCACTGTCCTCGGCAGTCTCTTTTGTTTACAGCGCCGTGATATCCCCTGGGATGAGTGTCGCGCTTTATAAATACCAGAAATAATAAAATAGCACGAGCTGAGCCTGTCTCCAGCTGTCGGGAACAACTCCCTTAGCTGTTCCGGGATAATGCCATACCATATACTATTAAGAGCATTATAATCCATTGCGGTTATGTGCTAACTTTGGTTTGGCTTTATCGAAACATGTCGTGTAAGGTGTCATACGATTTAGAATACTACCCCCTCGCCAGTCCTGGCGACGGGGGTAGCATTCCACCCTTCTAGAGGGAGAAGACATGTTACTTTACTAAAACGCGGTTAATCCTAACCAGAGGCTCAGCATCACAAAATGGATGCTGCTGCCACCGACACAAGTCTGACCTCCTGCTGCTGACCGAAACTTGGCAGAGGAGGCCTGGACAAAGGGTTTCCTGTCGTGGGGAGGTGCTACACCACCCCAGACAGGAGATACTGTATTGGGGCAGGGAGGGCTGAAAGAAACTAGACACTGCCTGGGGAGCACAAGGCTTCCCCTTGCATAATCCGGTCAAACCGGTTCTGGGGCTCGCCAGCCCCAGTCCGAGCGCGACCCTGGACAAAGGGAAAGGGGTGTAACCACCCCCTTCCTGGGTCCCACCCATAGGAGGGACCTAGTAGGTAATCCAGCCCACTAGATTGGTATAAGAGTGGGAGCAGTGCCAACGTACATCAGATTATCCTGACTGAAACTTATGAAATGAAACTCTGGACCCTTCGACATCCTACTCGACGTAGAAGACTGAAGAATCTCCCTTGTGGTCAAGGAGTGACCACCCTGTGCAAACAGGCACCATCCAGCACCTCACTGTTTGTCGCTCGAGTTCCGGCGGGAACTGCAAAAAAGCAGAGATCGACAAGACCCAGCGTTCCCGCCTTCTTACAGCCCGATCCACAGTCCCAGAGAATCTGAGACCCGTGGAGGCGACCTGAAGCGTGGGGCCGGCCATCTTGGAAAAACCATGAGGCGCTGACCGTGCAGTTCCCGAGGCTCCCTCGACGCTGTGCATTGGGGTCTGAGAAGCCCTAGCCCTGAGCAGCTTTTGCACTAAAGCTACCCCCTCCACACTCTCCGAGTGCTGCGTGGGGCCCTTCTGCATTTTGCTGCTCAACGCATTGGTCCAGTCGCTTGCCCGTTGGCTAGCGGCCCCAGTACCGACGACCCTTTGAATTCGCTCTACCAGTCCGGTTGCTCTGGACTGGCCCCACTCCCCTGAAAAGGAGCACCCGCTCTAACCTTCCTGGTCCAAGTAAAAAGCGATCTTCGAATCCTGCGTGGGTTGCGCTTGCCAAGGTTTGTTTGCTCCAATCCGGAAGCCGACAGCGAGAGCCTTCGTGGGACAGCTCTTGGTCCACTCCAGGACCTCCTCGGTGCCCCAGAGTCCACGTGGCAGCGGAGACAAGCTTCTCGACAACCACCTGATTGCGCCCGACATTGCCTGGTTCCTTCCTGGTTCCACCCTGGTCACTGCTGAGTGACCCAGACTCTGTCCCCTCTGCTTTCAGGTTACCTTCAGCTTTGATCCACCCTTGGATCGCAGCGGACACTTCTCTTCTGACCGCCTGCAGCATCATCATCTCCAGGCTCCATAGATCCACACGACGAAAGCCGACACGACTTTGCACCTGTGCACCCGCTTCCTGTGGG
The DNA here is from genome assembly GCF_964263255.1 of Lissotriton vulgaris. NCBI lineage: Eukaryota > Metazoa > Chordata > Amphibia > Caudata > Salamandridae > Lissotriton > Lissotriton vulgaris. The sequence goes on from NC_141700.1 coordinate 450,739,270, forward strand.
TGAGGTAACTCTTGAACGCCGGTGCTCCTGTAAAGGTATACACCTCTAGAGTCTAGGTCTAAAGTTTTGTCCTTCTAGGTAAGTCGGAAGACTCTTAAAACAGTAACTCGATAACTTTTACGCACAATTGACTTTGCATTGGTGTATGTGTGTGCTTTCAGCGCTGCACCCGAATCCCGCTGGCTTTTCCCGACTTCAACATTGCTAGTCCCGATTGCTCCCAGCGATTCCCCAGGCCCTAGGCCTGACCACTGTTCGATTAATGATACTTATACCAAAGTGGTATGAGTGGCCCCTGGGCCTCATCCAAAATTGTGCAACTTTTATATGTTTAACTGTGCTTTTGTTTAAACGCTTGTGCCTCTGCACTCATAAAGAGTACAGAGGATTATTCTAGTAATAAATACATATATTTTTATAATATATAACTTGTGTTTTGTCCTTTCATTTGATATTACAGGATTGTGATTGGTAAAACAGCTTGCTTTACATGCCCTCTTGAGTTAAGCCTTTAATGCTGCTTAGTCCATGCTACCCTTAGGATAGCTTGTCTATAAGGTTGACTTACAACCATCACCATAAGGGATTGTTTGGACTGATACAAGGTGCCCCGAGAATTGGAGACATCATATATCAGGCCAACTTCTCACATATGTCGAAAAACTTTGTAAGTCGACAATTTAGCTGCACTCTCTCTGGATTGAAACACAGCAGTGCTGTAGTGTAGTTCCTATTTTCCCTATAGGTCCTGCGCATTGGAATAACATAAACAGTAGTATAAACGTAGAAGTGCGGCCTTCCAGGTCTCTACTGACTATGCTAAACTTAATTGGGTTTGTTACCAACTAGCTCAGAGGTCACTGGAAACTTTCTTGACTGAATAGAAAGTGATCAGCTTCCCTGGTACAGACAAGAAGGGATTCAGTTTTCCAACAACTGCATAAACATGACAACTTTGCTCCTTAAAATAAGAGTCAATCTCTAGAGTCGTGTGAAACAATAGACAGTTATTTTACTCAGTCAGTTGTGCAGATTACTTTCACCAAGATGCAGAGAAATAGAGAGACGGGCGTTTTCAATAAAAAGGTATTATTTATTGAACAGTCTTTCTTCTCGTGCAAGAGAAATGAATTGCCACAATTGCAAGACAAGTTATTATAAAAAGTGCGTACAGTAAAATGAGGATTGCGAAATAATACTGTAAAAGCATTGATATGGTTTCTTAGCCATACAATGGTTAAAATGAATAAAATATATACATTCATATATACATTTGACTAACGTACTCAACTGGTGCTTCTAACTACGCCTACCCCAGTGTACCTGACCTAAGCCTAATACCTGGGAGGGAGTAAGTAAGTAGGAGTTTTAGTTAAGTTGGTTTTGCCAAAGTTTGCTTCAAGAATTCTCTATAAGGGTTTAGTCAACACCATACCTCTGGAATAGAATGTTGGAGGTCTTGTATCTCCTTCCAGGACTCGATATCCCAGTCACTCGCAAGAGTAGGCTGGAAACGCCGGAGCTGGATTTTCTCTGCAGGAGAAAAGACAGTGTCTCTCTCAGCGCGTCGAGGAGGAGGAGGGGCAGCGTCAGTGGGCAGCTTGTATCTGCTGGGCTCTGCAAGGGACAGCTGTTCTGCTCCTGTATTCACCACACCATCGCTATCATCGATGTCGTTGAGGCAGCGTTTGCTTAAGGCAACGTTGGTAATATTTATGCCTGAAAGGTGCCTGGTTTGACGTAAGTTTTTGGATATAAGACGTCAATAAAGATGTCACTAGGAAGTGATCGTCTCTCAGTGCTCGTTAGAGTTCTATTACTAATCAAAACATAGCAAGCGGGGCTTTCCCAGTTTGCTGAGTTTTATCTTGTTAAAGAACTCGGAGTGTAATCTAGGAATCTTAGATAGTGGCTTCTGCTGTGTCATTTGCTCTAATGAGCTGCAGAGGAAGAGATTCTGAAATGTGGCTCTGATCGTGTTAGGCAAGAGACGAGTTTCTGAAATATCGCTCTTGATTGTTTATGCCATTATAGGGGTATAAATGGATTATAGCCGTATAGGGGCATAAGGTCACAGTATTGATCTGGGTCCTAGATTAGAACGCGACACCCACTCCACGAATTTATGTCCATCAAATTACTAAAAACTATAGCAAAAGATGCATGTGTAACATTACCCGCCCCAAAATACATATTCGCATTTGAAATGGCGTATTTGAAATACATGGAATTATTTGTACTGTACGTCTAAGCATAGAAATCATTCAAAATTATAGCATATGTAATCAGTGAACGATTTTGCGAAAAAAAATTACACATGAAATATCTCTTAATACAGAAAAAAAGGGCGAGATAATTTCATCGCATAGAATGCATTTGCTGTAACATGTGCTAGAGGCTGATGTAAAGTTATTATGTCTCTAGAAGTACCTAAAAATAGAAGTTCTGTTCTTTATGAATAGGTCTACTTTAAGCAAAGAATTTTTGTGCCAGATAAAAGGTAAATATTTTGAAAAATGTTCAATTAAAAAAAAAAAAATTCTTGGTGAACGGGGGAATAGAGTTCCAACGTGTTTCAGTAGTTTTTGTTGATCAAAACTGAAGGCCGAATTCAGAGTTCACGGGAACGCTGTGGGTTGGAATGCTTTTCAAAAATTATTGTTTCTGTTCGGGGGAGAACATCATATCAGACAGGCTCTCAAAGAATTGGTCTACAAAATCAGGTGACAGTTCGACCAAGTTCGATAATGCTGTAACTTGGCAGGTGGGAGAATGATTGCTATCATCAAAGTCTGGATCAGCAATGCTCACAGAAGGTCGTACCTGGGTGATGTTGCTTTTATTTCTCGCTCCACTGTCACCACCTAGTCGTAGCACAGGAGTCTCAACGAATGCCGTCATCAGGATTGGTAGCCGCTGGGGACAACACAATGCGTGAGCCGTTATAGGACTTAGAAAAGTATTGATATCCATTGGTACTGCTGATGGAAGTGCAAGACAGATGTCCAACACACACTCATCTCCACATAGCATACATCGAAGCACAGGTAAGATGCAGGTCTGCCATATCGGTCTGAATGAAAGAAACCAGGTCATGTTCAGATCTCTTAGCCGGGCTAATCCAAGGACTTTAGTTATGCGGTCCCGGTAGTGTATTGCTAGGATCGTTTCTTCCATCCTTGTCGGAGTCATGTCTGAGTTTTGGCTTGCCATATCGGAGCAGGAGGGTCAAAAATAAAATGCCTGCTACAAGTCCCAAAATCAGGGGTATGCCGCCAAAGACTGAATGGACAAAATTAGGAATGATTCCTAGAATTGCTTTGAATGGTGTTAACAGTCCCGTAAAAATGGTCTTAAATACGCCTGGGATGCCTATGGCACTCGACATGTTAAGAATTTGGTTAAGCATTTCTGTGAAATGCACGGGGCAATTTGTTGATAAAAGGTCATGAATCTCTGATGTTGTCCTTGCAACTTGGAGATCATACGTCTCTTTTGATGACGTGATGGGCACTGTTGTCTGCAAAAGCACAGACTTCATTCTGCTTAAAGTATCAATTTGTATAGAAGAGACATTCAAACAAGGCCATATGGGAGTCTCTGAGTCTCCAGGGCCGTTTGGAAACAATGCTTGCATACAGCATTTGACCATGGAAGTTACTTGAACGAGATATGCTTTCCCTGGCAAAAGGCCACAACAGCTGTGATCCGTTATTAGAATGTAACTCCTGTTCGAGAGTTGCTTAAAGAAAGGCTCTATCTGCGTTGCAGGTGTGACATGTTGGTGGCATGAAAGGTTCTTTGAATTTCCTTCACAGGCTCCGTGTAAATTAATACCGTGGCACAAAAGTATACCGCTTAGTGAATGTTTGCAGTTTTCACCACTAAGAAATACATTTTTGTTGTTGTCACTATAGCATGTGTGTGTGTATGGTAATTTCCATGCTGACTTAATGTATCCTTTACCCAAACGTTCATACTGGCCAGTCGGTATGTATTCAAGGCAATTTTTAAATCGGAAAGTTGTTATCGGAATTGTGATAATCCCGTGTATTATCTATTCAATGACAGGACTTTCTGACATTGTCAAAGGTAATCTCTCAAGTTTTTCGATGCTCAGGATTGTATAGTCTGCTCCTTTCTGTGTCAAGCTGATTTGTTTATCAGTAAGGTTAAAGATGGAAAACAATGACGTTGTGTTGATTAAGGGTGGGCGGTCAGCTACGCTCCGTGCACGGAGTGCGCGTAGTGCCGTCTCCTACGCATTTTGCGTAGCGGGCGTAGCCAGGCGGCACTACGCGCGCTCCGCGCGCTCCGCAGACGGTGCATAGCCGGCCGCCACCCGCCTCTCTCCCGCCTTCCCACGAGAAATGCGCATGCGCGGGCGCCCGCGCATGCGCATTAGTATTCGAAATGGCGGCGCGAATCCAGGGACGGCGAGAGGGAGCCCCGGGGACGCAGCGGACAAGGTAAGTGTTTTTAAAAGCTTTCTATCCTTTTATTGAAGCATTTAGGGAGGGCGGGAGGGAGGCGGGCGGCGCGTAGTGGGGCTACGCGGAGTGCGCGGGTGGGCGTAGTTTTGTGCCCACTTCGCGTAGCTCCGCGTAGCCCCACTCCGCACACTACGCCCAGGGTTAGTGTTGATTAAACGCCAAGGCACATAGCCTGAACGAAGATTTTGCAGCGTCCAGCCTAACTGTACAATAGAACGCAATTGTGACTGGCCATGCTGTAACATTAGCAAGTCTTTGTCTATTATATCTATGGCAGATGATACAATACTGTCCAGTGAATATATTCTGGAGGACAGAGTCATTAACCCATTGTCCACAACAGAAAGTGATTTTTCCAAATTAATACGATCAATTTCTTGTATTTTTTCAGCTGTTTCAATTTGTGTTACTTTCCAAGCCTCGTTGTAAGCCGCATATATACTGGTCGCTATGAAACGCTTTTGACGCTGTTTGCGAGGTCCCAGAATGAAATCGCGCAAATCAGCACCATCTTTAAGTAAAGATAAGTGTTGCTTAATTTCTGCCAGTGTGGATGTTTCTAGCCATTCAAGGCACAGCTTCCCTACACTGTATGTTGTTACTATCCCTGGATGTTGTCTCTGGGAGTATCTAGGGTCTGGTCTGGTCATGGCTAACCCCTGTGTTTTATTCAGGAATCTATCTTGACAGTTGTTTGTGTCAGTGGGCCAGATTAACCACTTTTTCCAATCAGGATGTGTTCTGTTTAGATGTAAAATTTTAGATACGTCTATTTCAGTATCTGTTGTTGCATTATCAGGTATTGGCTTTGGAATAGACAGTTTGTTAACGTCTTTAATCTTAGCTAGGCCAAGACAGGTTGTTTGGTGAATTGTGTCATTTAAGAACATTAATTGTTCTGGGATCATGCAGGCTCGAAATAATGCTTCTATGCCTTGTACCTGCCAATCTTTTGTACCCCAGATAGTTTTTGTTTCAATGTTATTTTTCCAATAATCAAAACCAAATGTCATAATTTTTTCATCAAATGCTTCTGAATATATCAATTTAGTATTTGTCAGCATAGTTTTCAATCCTGCTTTATCTAACAGTTTATAATAAAACGTTTCTGCATCACTAGTGTTAAACCCTGAGAAGTACTGGAATTTCTCATAGAATGTTTTAGAACTGCTTTTAGGTGGAGTAGCACAATGTTCCCATTGGTTATATTTAAAAACATTTCTAGGTTGTGCAGATTTATGCAAGCAATGATCACCGTAATGTGAGAAGCAGTACATCTGTTCATAACTAGACGAACCTTGTAAATAATCATGTTCTGTAAATCTTGCTGACAACACTAAATCAGACATCATATTATTAATACTTTCAAAATCCCAATCATCAGAAAATGTACTTGGTTTTACAAAGTCACTTAAGGAAACCTTGAACTGGTGAGGATATTTCAGGATTTCGACCGGACCATATACTTCATAGTCAGTTTTGTCCCATACTACCCCGCCGGGTATTGGAATGGCTGTGACATTTACTGTTGACAGTTCTCTTTTCTTCACGTGGGATGATTTGTGTGGTTTTAGGACTAAGTTGATGTTCTGACTTGCTGTGTCCATTGAACTGTATTTTTCCTCAATGAATTTTCCCAAACAAAGTACCATGATGAGCCAAAGCAGGAGGAAAAATACACCTAGACCAAACCAGAACTCTAACCATGGAGATATAAGGTACATTTCCTTGAGTTGATGAAAGAGTTCTGTTACTTTTTCTTTAAAAGTCTTTGTTTCTGGTGTTACTTCGGGGTTGCTTTGATCCTTAGAAATGTTATCGAAGTTGATGAAGTAGCCAGAGGCAGTTCTGTTCTCTCACTTTGTCTTTCGGTAGCACATTCTGATGCCACGTCATTGTAGACTGGTGTTTCATGACGAACTGTTTCAATCTGTGTTTCAAGAGGCACGAGTTCCATGGCATTATTGCGTAGTCCCTCTCTGTGCACTGCAGGTTTATCAAATGTGATTAGTCTTTCAGTTTGGACCTCTTGAATTGTTGCAAGTTTGGGTATTCTGTTGTTTCTTGGGAGTCCACTGGGCCTACTGTTGATTATAGGCCACATGCTTGTGGTTTTACCAGGTCGATTGATACAACTCTGTTCTCCTTTTTACCAGCAAGGAGCGGTAGTACTACTGATATTGTTCTCTTGATTTCCAAGACAGGTACAGCTTTTCTGTAAGAAGGCCCAAATTTCTTCTTCACCGCTATTTTTTCTCTGACTAGATCCCCAATCTTTGTAATCCAGACAGGCCTTGCTGGGGCTAGTGGTGCCTCGTCAGTGGTAGCTGGCTGTTGCTTTAACTTTTTGTTGCTTAAGGATTTTCTTGTTTTATTCAAGTCCTGTAAAACAGCCAAACAATCTTTGATGTCAAAGTCTTTATTCTTATCTTTTACCACTGATACCTGACTATCTAAGTCCTGAATGTACATTCTAGTTCCGAACAATAGTTCGTACGGGCTGAAACCTTTTAGAGAATTTCTTGGCAAATTGTTAAGACTTAACTGGACACCTATTAAATGTTTGACCCACCCATCACCCAAACCTAATACCTTCGCTGTTATAGATTGCTTTATGTCCCGGTTTTTTCTTTCCTCTACACTGTTCCCTTCGGGGTGTGATGTACAAGAGTATCGCAAGCCAACGCCCATGCTGGCAATGGCCTCCTTATAAGCTCGAGAGCTGAAAGCAGGACCCTGGTCAGAATGGAACATTGCAATTGCGTATGTGCCGATAAAGACTCGCAGATCTTTTATAACCGTTCTGGCGTCAGCCGAGCGCTGGGGCCACATTTATTAAGTGAATTTTTGTCTTAAATGATTAATAGGACACAGGATGGCATGTAGACAGCATTACCCTGTCTATAAACTGTAACTGGGCAACAGACTGGACCGGTTCACTACTGTGATCCCTGTCACAGTTGGGACAGTTCTTCACATATATTTGGTGTTGCACGCTCATCCCCGGCCACCAGTATACTGATTGTAATTCAGTCAGAGATTCCTTGATCTTTTTGTGCCTCGGACCTTCACCCATGTGTGCGTCTGCTATTAATAACTTTCTCCGGTTCATGTTTGGAATTACCCTATCCCCCACTCCAGGGATTCGAGCAAAAGGAACGGAGTTTGCATCAATTACGTATGTATAATTGAGTGGATAGTTCACGGGTAGTGCTGCACAGTCGCCTTTTACGGACGTTTTTACTGCCAGCATGGTTTCCCCGTCTATGTATTTTTCTGAACGCTTTTTTGTGGCTACGGAAGCCGGTTTAGTTGCTTCCACTGTGGCTGTAATAGCCAATGAATTCCCTGCAACGTGAACGCCATCACGTTGATGACTCAGACTGTGTATCACGTGAGTCTTTTGTAGTTCTTTCTGTAAAAGAACTACTTGTTTCCAAAGCATTTTATGCTTGATTGTGGCACCTGTGTCATCTTTGTAATCATTTTGAACCCAGCTCTGTAACTTATTATTGTAAGAGTTGACGCAGAAATGAGAATCGCACACGATTAGTGTTGGGAATTCACGTTCTGCATTTTCAAGCGCCATCTTTAAAGATCTGATTTCAGCTCGCTGAGCCGAACAGTTTCTCACTGATTCAGTTTTTGTTATTTTCGGTCTGAATTTACCGCACAGCCAGCGACCTTTAACAATCGCGCAAGCTGCATTGTAGGATTTGTTCTCTAAGTTAAAATGCTGTACAAATCTATCTGTATAGATTATACAGGAGTATTGTTGGAGAGGCAGAAGTTCGATTGGCAGAGGATATTCTTCTTCATAAGTCAAATCATTCAGTTTTTCCAGTTGCGGGGCGAAATAGTATTTCACATCTTCCGCTCCAAGAGAATTTACACACTGTTTCCATTTCGGATCCAGTGACACTGTAGACAGATTTACTGGGCAGAATAGCGCCTCGAAGGCGGATTCCGCTGTGAGGATATTGATCCTTCTGCCACGTGCTAGTTCTCGTTCATTCGCTAATGCAGTTTCTACTGCTTTCACAGTTTTTTCTGTGGGACAATGTTTTTTCCGCTTGTGTGTACAAGTGTGATTTGTAAGCTATTGGTACCTTTTCTCCCTCATTAGAGGTCAGGTACGTGAATCCGCATCTTCCTGGGATTACTTTGATTACAAGATCGCGTGTGTTATGTGTATCTAATTTTGTTTTTGCTAACATGTCTGTTTGCAGTGATCTCAAAATTTCTGTGTGTTTTTGAGTCCAAGTGATTGGTTTAAAATCAGGGTTAATTAGTTCATAGAGAGGTTTAACCCTCTCCGCATAATTTAGGATGTAAATTCTTCCGAAATTCAGAAAGCCTAGAATCGATTGTAAGTTCTTCAGCGTTTTTGGTGCTTGGAGTACAGCGCACTTCTCTAAGAAGTTGTCCGCTAGGCTTTTTCCTTCACTTGATAATTCGTATCCTAAAAATAATACTGTCAGATGGGCAATTCGGGACTTTTTAAAGTTGAATTTGTAACCCTCTGCTGCGAACCCAAGTATTATGGTGTTCACCCTTTTCAAGTGAGTCTCCAAGTCGTCATCTGTTAGATAGATGTCATCGACGTAAGATAATGCCTCATCATCATACATTTGTAGTAACTCTGTTACTCTGGCTGAGAATAGTCCTGGGCTGTTCTTGAATCCCTGTGGGAGCCTACAGAAATTTTCTGAGACCCCATTACTGAGAAAGCGGTCAAGTATCTGCTTTCTGGTGCAATATTTTGACAAAAGAAACCATTTGATATGTCTAATGTCGTTTTATATTTTTTCCTAACTATGTTATTCATTAGTGCAGCACTATGCGAATTTTGTATTGCAAATGTTTTGCAACATGAATTAAGGGGTCTGTAGTCCAAAACTAGACGATATGAATCCGCTGGTTTGGAGACAGGAAACAAAGGATTATTCATTTGAGAGGTGCATGTTTCAATCACCCCCTGATATTCAAGTTGATCTAAAATCTCCCTGACTTGTTTTTGAGCTTCTTGCTTAATGGGATACTGCCTTTGTGCAGTCGGTTGACTTTTTAACTGGATTTTGTGAGGAGGAGAGTCCTCATCCCATCCTACATGATTTTTATATAATGCTGGTGCCTGGGCTACTGCCCATTTCCTTGCATATATATATTTAGTGTGAATCGGAATGTGATTCGAGAAGGCAGGCATAATCATTTCTTCACCACGAGGGCACTCCCTGACAAACTCTGGGGGCCAGTCTTTTTCAGCTAACAGAATGTCATAGCCTTTTGAGAGTTTATCCCAAAATAGACCCTTTATTTTCCTAGTCTTATCACCCTCTATACGCAGTATTATTTCGTATATCTTATGGGGCTCGCTAACTCTGGTGTCGGCAGTTTCTACTTGAATGTATTCATTCGTGTCCACTGTCTCCAGATGACTCATCAGGATCTTGCGAGCTATGGTGATTTCTGCTGCACTGTCTAGCATGGTCTGTGCCCACTCCCCGTTTTTCAACTGTGTCCTCAGTATTCTCGGCATGTTCGATTACTCTAATACTGGCTACCTTCTTTCTTGGAAATTGAGATTTTTTACTCTGAGCAGGTTCCTTGTCTTTGGACTCGGTGTGCTCTCCTGGGTCTGACCGTCCTCTTCTTTCCGATTTCTGTGAAAAAGATCGAGAGGGACGCGTATCAACACTTTGATATCTATCAGGCTTCTTCAAATTATCCCCATTTCTAAGGTTATATCTTTTCTCAGAGGGCTCCCTCTGGGGAGACTGGTGTTCTCGAGTCAGAGTTCTTTCCCTCCGTCGAGGAGACCTTCCTCTGGACTGGAAAACTTTTTCCTTGGGAGTGGATTGTTTATTTCCATCCCAGCTCTTTTTAGGAGTATTTGAATTATTTTTAATAAATAATTTTTCAGGATTTTCGAGCAGTTGGGGCTTTACTGGTTTTCCACCCAAGCTGTCTCTACCTAGTTCTTCATAACATTTTTCTATAATTCTGGGAAGCTCAATTGGTTGATCTGTTATATCTGTTTCCTTCAACTTCTGGCGGATCGCCACAGATGCTGCTTCTCCTTTTATATTGGCTAGTAATATAGCTGAGACCTGCTTGAAGTCTTTCAGTAATTTCATACCAAGAGTTAAAGCAGGCTCTGGACCGTATTCATTCTGAATCTGTTTTAGCACTTCTGGTATTACCGCCATTGACGGAACACCATGTGGTTTTGTGTAAATGGAAGCAAAGACTGTACCCCAAGTGTCACAGTCCTCCACGTGTGGTGCGACCCTCATTTGAAGGCAGATGGTCAGGATTCTGTGTTTCTCAATAGGGGTAGTATTCGGAAATACTGCCTCTATTTGAGTAATTTTCTGCGCTAACCAGAAAGGAATTTGTTCCAATTTTATGGGTGTTTTACCAAGACATGATTGTATGTTCTGTGGTGTAATTTTATTTGTGTTCCCCTGATGAGGGGTCAGCTGTGGTACATTAACAGCAGTTTGGACTGTTGCAGTCCGCATTACATATTGGACTAATTGTCTATGTATTTTGATTAATGTTTTTAGCTGTATTAACAGCTCATCTCTTGACATTTTTGCAATGTCCAGATGTGGTGTGTAGCTGGCTAGAACCGGCCACGTTGCTCCTGGTCTACCTAGTGGACCGAGCCTGGTAATATGATCGTTGTGTTTTAGGGCGCCTTTAAACTAGAGCAGGTGCTCTTGGTATTTTAATGGGATTTCAATCTCCTCGAAAGGAGCGCACTCTTCCGGTGGATCCCCTATTTTGTATTAGTGGAACTCGTGTGTTGCAGTGTTTGCCGCTGGAAATTTTATCCAAGAATAGAATACCTCTGTCTGCCGATATTCGTGTGCCTCTATCACGAAGACGACTGTGCCACCTTGTGTGGTCAGTCCATTTTCTATAAGTTTTGACGTTATAGATTTTCTTAAATGTACCGGAATTATTATTGCACCCGGTTCATTAATTTCATCGGGACCCTGCTGAGTCGCATTTACTGCTGTTCCCGCTGTTCCGTTTTCAGTGTCTGACATTTTTATTGTCAGAAAGGTTTTTTGCAGAGCAGGTCTCCAAGGAGACAAAGATTAGGTGCACAATATTTTGGAATACTGTATCCTTCAAAGTTGAATAAACCAGAGCTTTACATAGGAATCTCTTCCTACTAAGATCGGGCAGATTTTAACCTTTCACCCACTCCAGACGTCTATTGGAGTATTTACGGTAGAAAGGGGTCTGTGTGAAAAATGCACGACTGAGTTACTCTAACGTCTTGCGTTAGTTTTATCGCCTTACCAAACGTTGGGCGCCATGTAGTGTAGTTCCTATTTTCCCTATAGGCCCTGCGCATTGGAATAACAAACAGTAGTATAAACGTAGAAGTGTGGTCTTCCAGGTCTCTACTGACTATGCTAAACTTAATTGGATTTGTTACCGACTAGCTCAGAGGTCACTGGAAACTTTCTTGACTGAATAGGAAGTGATCAGCTTCCCTGGTACAGACAAGAAGGGATTCAGTTTTCCAACAACCGCATGCATAAACATGACAACTTTGCTCCTTAGAATAAGAGTCAATCTCTAGAGTCGTGTGAAACAATAGACAGTTATTTTACTCGGTCAGTTGTGCTGATTACTTTCACCAAGATGCAGAGAAATAGAGAGACGGGCGTTTTCAATAAAAAGGTATTATTTATTGAACAGTCTTTCTTCTCGTGCAAGAGAAATGAATTGCCACAATTGCAAGACTAGTTATTATAAAAAGTGCGTACAGTAAAATGAGGATTGCGAAATAATACTGTAAAAGCATTGATATGGTTTCTTAGCCATACAATGGTTAAAATGATTAAAATATATACATTCATATATACATTTGACTAACGTACTCAACTGGTGCTTCTAACTACGCCTACCCCAGTGTACCTGACCTAAGCCTAATACTTGGGAGGGAGTAAGTAGCAGTTTTAGTTAAGTTGGTTTTGCCAAGGTTTGCTTCAAGAATTCTCTCTAAGGGTTTAGTCAACACCATACCTCTGGAATAGAATGTTGGAGGTCTTGTATCTCCTTCCAGGACTCGATATCCCAGTCACTCGCAAGAGTAGGCTGGAAACACCGGAGCTGGATTTTCTCGGCAGGAGAAAAGACAGCGTCTCTCTCAGCGCGTCGAGGAGGAGGAGGGGCAGCGTCCGTGGGCAGCTTGTATCTGCTGGGCTCTGCAAGGGACAGCTGTTCTGCTCCTGTATTCACCACGCCATCGCTATCATCGATGTCGTTGAGGCAGCGTTTGCTTAAGGCAACGTTGGTAATATTTATACCTGAAAGGCGCCTGGTTTGATGTAAGTTTTTGGATATAAGACGTCAATAAAGATGTCACTAGGAAGTGATTGTCTCTCAGTGCTCATTAGAGTTCTATTACTAATCAAAACATAGCAAGCGGGGCTTTCCCAGGTTGCTGAGTTTTATCTTGTTGAAGAACTCGGAGTGTAATCTAGGAATCTTAAATAGTGGCTTCTGCTGTGTCATTTGAAATGTGGCTCTGATTAGGCATGGGCGAATTTTGCGAATCTCGCGTTCGCGAATTTTGCGGATTTGCGAACTCGCAATTCGCAAAATCCGCGAATTCTCGCGAATTTGCGGATTTTTTTTGTGTGTTTGCGCGTGTTTCTGCCAGTTCGCGAGGGTTTTGTACAATTTCGCAAAACGCGAACTTACCTGTCGGGTCGCAAGTTTTGCGAACTTGTTGTTTCTACGTGTCCAGCCTGTTTGGGACACTCTTCTTCATCACTGCCACTCTCTGACTACTCATGCCACCCTCTGGCCCACCCATGCCACCCTCTGTTTCATCACAGCACCCTCTGGTTGTCCAGTCAGTGTACATTATTGTGGCAAAGCAAAGCACACCTTCCCTGCCTCAAGTGACCTGAATTAATTTGGGGCTGATTAATGTGTCACAGAATATTTTTTTAGTTGGCACCTGCTTCCTTAGTGCTTCCTGATTAGTGATCTTTTGCACTTGCTAAGTGCTTCCATTGTTGCAAAATTAGTTACAACACCTGCCCTGCCCCAACTGACAATAATGAATTAGGGGCTGATTAATGGATTTTAACTTCCAGCCTGGCTCCTGCTTGTCTCCCTTAGCTGTAATTCAGGACCTTTGTGGCATATGTGTAACTATTCTGAGGTTCAGAGCTGGGTCACATAATAGTTGCAAGTAGGCAACTGAACTCTGGAGGGGCCCCTCAGGAAGCACTACAGGAAATGGCTACTAATGATGAGCCTGAACTTTTGAACCTGTTAAGTAGTTTCAGTTTTGCTAAGATCGTATTTCTGCAATTTAGCGCTTATTCGCGGGGTGCGAAGTTGTACTGGGAAGCCGCGAACTCACGCGAACAGTGCGAGCAAGCCATAAAATCCGCTGCTCGCGGATTTTGCGGGATATTCGCGAATCTCGCGGATTGCGAATTTACCGAAAATCCGCAAAATCCGCGAGCGAAACGGATTTTCCGCCCATGCTTAGCTCTGATCGTGTTAGGCCAGAGACGAGTTTCTGAAATATGCCCCTATACGGCTATAATCCATTTATACCCCTATAATGGCATAAACGGATTATAGCCGTATAGGGGCATAGGGTCACAGTATTGATCGGGGTCCTAGATTAGAACGCGACAGTGCCGCTTGTCTGCAGGTCCTAACTCCATACTGTCTGAACATAGGTTTTAACAGGGTTGTTCTTATATCCCTTAGGTCTTTACAGATGCAGATAACATGAATTAGGTCCTCCACTCCACAGCCACAAAGGCGATACAGCTGGTCACCGCCTTCTCTCTCCCATGGAGGAAGAAATTGATTAATTGCGCCAATCCCCAAGGGGAGTTTTAGGAATTTTTCCTTGGTGATGGTTTTTAGTCTGATGTTCAAGTATGATTGCAGTTTTAAGGTGTTGTACGTATTTAATACGACCCATCCATGAGATAGTTTGGATATCGTGTTTTTGTCCTCTATAACTGACAGTTGGCGGGTTACCTTGTTACAGCTTTTTTAAATATGGAGTGTGACACGGTAATACTCCAAAGATCTGTCAGCCCTAAAAGTTTGATGGATTCCTGCAGGTACTCTCTAGCTGGCGATTTTTTAGGGTGAAGTAACTCAGTCCAAAGATGGTTATTCAAGGACCCTTCCTTTGCTTCTTTAATTTTATGCCAGCATTTTATGTATGCTCCCCTTCTTTCAATTGACTGTTTCTAGGGTCCCCCCTTGACAGGGTGCAGTGCATGTGAAAGGTAGGACATGTACTAAGGTGTGTGTCATGTCCTGGCAGTGAAATAATCTCCATTTCGTTTTTCACTGTTGAAAGGCCATCTTGCCCATAGGACAGAATGGGAAGGCTGTGTAGTATGTTTTCCAGCCTATCTTACTGAAAGCTTAAGATGGAAAGGTAAAGTTTAGTATGCCTGAACTCACAATGTAATAACGAATGTATGAGTTACTATGCTAGCAAATACCACACAGTAGGTTACAACACGGTCGTTACAACAACCACTTTGTTACCACACGTGGCTTTATATCGCAAGTCGTTTCTATGACTTGTGCTAGATGGCGCGCTGGACTTAAGAATAGTATAAATTACTATTCCTATTCCAGTTAGCACAACAGCCGGGAATGTATTGGACTTAAAATCCAACACATTCCCTGGTGTTGCACGCCACCTAGCTCAAGTCGTAGAAATGACTTGCGATGTAAAGCCACGCGTGGTAACAACGCGGTCGTTGTAATGACCGCATTGATACCTACCTGCGTGGTAACAGCAGCATTGTAAACTGTGTTTCCCTGTAATAACACATCTTTTTATGTAGGTGGTTTTGCACAGTGTGTTCAGAAGCCACTCTTTTAGAAGAGGTGAGTTTTTTTGCTCTGACATTTCTGTGTGTCTCTGCCTGGCTGTGAATTGACTGTCTGGATTTGGAAGCAATAGGATCTGGGGAATGTCTTGACCCAGGGTAGGAAGAGAGACAGTAACAGGCTGACCTACATCTGGAGTGTAGGGGGAGGACAAGCCCCTGGAGGTGAAAAGGCGTGGGTTGCTGCTATAAAACAATTATCCCATCTCCTGCTGAGTGATTGAGAATCCAGACCCCCACTAATCAAAGAAAGAAGGTGTCACTGGCAGGGAGGCACCCAGAACTGGTTTGAACAGGGTTCAGTGCCCCCTGAACACAAATACCTCAAAGCCATTGAGGGGTATACCAATGAGTGCTGAAGCCCCTGAAACTTGGAGAATGGCTTGATCAAGATTGAACAATACTGAAGATACTTTGTGGTCAACAGAAACCTTTGCCAAGGAAGAAACAACTGAAGCGACTGAAGGATAGGACTGACCCCTGCTGTGTGATCTGGGGCTGGCCTGCAGTTTGCTGTTTCAACCAAGGAAAGGCTAAAGGGACTTTGCTGTGTGCTGTGTCCCCCTGCTTGAAGGACTTTTCTGTGTGCTGTGTCCTGAAATAACTATCCCAAAGGGCCTGAGGTGAGCTGGCTCCCTGTTCGGAAACACAGGAGCACAAAAGTTTCCAGGAGAGTCTCAGCAGTGCTGTGTGAGCGTGCCTGTTTCAGCCTGAGACCCTTGTAAGTACTGCCTGTGATCGTAGGAACCTGGCATCCAAGTGAGCCTAAGTGGCTTTGTCTGTGCGTGTGCAGCCTGAACCCCTTTGTGGGGATTGTCCAGTGATCGTGTGCATCTGAATCCGAGTGAGTCTCATCAACGCTGTGTGCGTGTGCATTGTGCACTGTGAGACCTTTGTGGGGATTTGCCTTGTTATTGTGTGCACCGGAATCCAATTAAGTCTCATCAACGCTGTGTGTGGGTGCATTGTGCACAGTGAAACCTTCATAAGGAGTTGCCTTGTTATCGTGTGCACGGAGTAAAGTGAGTCTCAGCGGCGCTGCGCACGGGATCTTCGTGCAGGCTGAGACTTGTGTGTGGAGTGCCCAGTGATCGTGCACCCGGAGTGAAGGATGACTCAGCAACGCTGTGTGCGTGTGCTTTGAGGCAGCCTGACATTTTCGTAATTGAAGTGGCCCGGACCGGCAGTCCCGGAGGAGCTGCGTTACCAGTCCGAGCCACCGTTGCCATTTCACAAAAGCTGCATTGGAGACCCAGCCACTGGACGGAGAGAGGAGAGTGAGTGCACGCCCAACAGGTAACGTGTGTGGACTTCTAGGGCGGAGCGCGGGCTCGAGGGAGACGCTCTTGGCCTCTCTCCCGTGTTTGCAGCGCAAGCCTCTGCTTCGGCTCGTATCGCAGCCCGTATTGCCAAGGGAGTGGAGGTACAGGGGCCGGAGTACGAAGCTGAACTTTGGGATTACACGTACTGTCTTAGGGGCAACTGTGAGAGGCTGACCGCAGGTCAGACGGAGAGGCAGAGAGTAAGTCTCGGTGATCGGGACTGAGTGTATTACGCATTATTCCATTTCTGCAGAATGGAGTACCTGACTGCCGTATTACACAATGCATTCTTTCTGCATAACGGAGTACCTGATTAGAGTATTACCCATTGCATTTTTCAGCATAACGAACTACCTGTTTGTCATATGATGCATTGCCTTGTTTATGCATAACAAACGACCTGATTAATGTATTGTGCATTGCATTATTCCTACATAACAAATACCTGATTATTGTATACGCATTGCCTTATTTTTTTTCTTTCTTTTTTTTCTTTCTTTATTTCGGCCTGACAAGGCCATAAAATCACAGATAAAAACATATAAGAAACAATTCAGATAATGTCACATTGTCCAAAGTTGCTAAACATACACTAGTCTAAAATTTCCCAAGAAATAAACAAAAGAATTATAAATATATAAAAATAAAGATGCATATTTATAGCTCCTTGCCTTATTTTTGCAGAACAACATAGCTGGCGGTTGTATTACGCATTGCATTATTTTACCTTGCAAAGTGTCTGATTGTTGCGTTAAGCATTGCATTCTTTTCATTGCAGAGTGTCTGATTGCTACGTTATGCATTACAGTATTTTTACATTGCAAAAGTGCCTGATTCTAGCAATACGAACTGTATGATATGACATTAGGAGTACAGGAGAATGTTTAGAAGTGCTAATTGACATTGCCAGAACTTACAAGAGCTGGCTGGCCTAACAACTTGCCAGGAGAAATATTACACAATGGTTTTCATACGTTGGTTTTATATTGTGTGGTCTTATCGTATATCTTTTTTCATAAAGTTTATACTCGATTTATAAAACTTGTGTGGAGTCTATTTGTGGTGTCATCACTGGATTATTGTGAGCGTGGTTGCGAATACTTTACACATTTGCCTTGAAGATAAGCCTCGCTGCTTGTGCCAGGCTACCGAGGGGGTGAGCGGGGCTATCTAAGAAGGTGACCTTCCTTTCCCTGATGTTGGAACGCGGGTCCCTACTTGGCCTAAGGTACCTACCTCAGCCAACCAGTGATCCCGGGTCTAACAATGGGGGATTGCTACCTGCAGATCGCGCTGGTGCACATGTAGTGATAGCAAGATCATTATTACAGAAGGGGCTGCAAACGTCTCTGCAGCCCCTTCTCTATTACAAACATGCTCCAGGGATGAAGGAAGAAGGGTACTTTCTGTAATCTGGTCACTGGTTGCATTTCTTTCTGCTGACTCTATATAAAATTCCTTGTTCGTAAGTTCTGAAATGGCTTCTCTTCCCTTACCCAATTAGGCAACAAAAACTGAGTCCTTCAGTTGGTGTCACACTGCATCCAGAGGCGATCTTCTTCACACTGCGTATATTATAATACTGAAATGTATACGTTAATTCAGCATCAGAACCCTCCATTTATGTCCAGTGTGTCTCATGTCAAGAATGCATTTTTCTAGTGCCTCATAATACCCTGGCAATGCATAAAGACAGGTGAAAGGGTTGGAAATATAAGTGCACAGTGTAACGTGTGGGAGCTGAACTTGTAGAGAGTGTGCTTGGAGGGTAGCCAGTGCACCCCGCAGACTTAAGATTTGGATGCTTTAAATGCAGGGCCAGAGGGAGTGGTGACACCTTGAGGGGGGGCTTGTCCAGTTTGTTTCCCAATATGTGCCTCAGTTAACACCTAATGCTGTCTTTTGATCTGGACAGGTGAGTTCTTTGGTGACAGTTGTGCGCCAGGAGCAGACCGTGGCTCCACACTGTGTGCCCTATGCAAGGGAACTCCTGGGATCAAACAACAAGACACAAAGTGCCTGCCGAGTGACAAGGAGCCATACAACGGGTACTCTGGTGCTTTAAGGTAAGTACCACAAGTTATCACAGGATCAGGCATGACTTACACTGGCTTTCCGACCACATTAAACATGTGCTTTCCTCTACTTTAGTACCCTCCCACCTCATGAATATCCATCACTGAGTATCAGGATCCCAAAGTGAAGACACTTTTTTGACACTGTCTGAACTGACCTACAAATAAAATTCACATGCGAAAGTCCTTTCTATCATGATAGTTATCTTTTTACTCTACTGAAGCGTTTTTCATCTTTATTATATTTTATGTTGTGCTAGGTTTGAAAAAAAATTCTCCCAGTTTTATACAGGGGGATTATGACACCACAAAAGAAGATTTACAATTACTTGCCATTCACTGTTTTCATTTTATTTGATTTTGTACTTTTGTAAGTCGTGCTGCTCTCCAAAAAGGATGTTTGTGCTAGTAACACAGTGTGGCGAGTCTGAATAAAAGAACAAGTTTCTCAAGATATCATTCATTCATTCATTTCAAAACTTTATTGCGGGTAGATATAGCCATAAAAGCACATTCATTTCTCGACAATTATTAGTACAGATCCAAGGTAAATCCAAAAATTTCTAATGAACACTGGCAGATGGGCAAATAAATTAATACCATTAATTTACAATCGTCATTATGGGATTTCATAGTTGATAAAACACACTTTAAAAGTATAATTTAGCTGTAAAAGTATATAAAACTCTAAAAACTCTAAAACTAACCTCCCACATCACTCAAACCCCAGATGCATACCAACAAGACTCCCTCTTGATCAAATTCTCCGTAATTAAATCAAGGGGCTAGATATGACAGAAGGGGAATTACTATTCGTTACTTTTAAACTGTTCCAATTTTAGTAAATTCCTACAGTTTGACCACATAGCAAATAAGAACTTTGATACAGTGACCACATAAACCGGATCAGTATCAGTTTTTAAGATCCTAAAGAAAACTAGATAGTTCCTGATGACTAGGTTCCTACAAAGTTGAATGATCCATTTAGACCTAGGTTGTTTAAATGCCACGCAGAAGAACTTAATATGAATAAAAGATTCTTCCTCTGTGTGGCACCCAGGACACAGATGAATAGGAGCTCCCGACCATTTGTTGGTGTTCGCAAGTAGCTGCAGGGTTCCAAATCTGAATTGAAGGAACAACTTCTTTGCTAAGGTAGGTTGTATGGAATCCAGGACCCCTTCAAATTCATAGTGGCTCTTAAAATCAAGAAACCTGTACATAAGGCTCGTTGGATTCGCTAACTGGAAGATTTTTGCCCGTTTATACTCTTTTAGGGCATTTGCCAAGGATTTCTTGGAAATGGCTAGGCAGGATACTTCAGGGTCTATCCAAAGGTTTGCCATGCCAATTGCCCTGAAAGAGTGCTTTACATAAGAAAGACAAGGTATACTACCCGCTCCTAGAGAGGTCAACACCACTTTTAATTCTTCCCTGAAGCTAGACATCTCCGGAGTAGTCCACAACCGCCGCCAGTAAAGCAGCGGACGTATCGAGATAAGGTCCGCAACAGGAAGGATATTTAAATCCATCCTGAGCGGAACTAGCGGGGTGTTTTTTGCAGAGACAGAATTTGTCTGAGGAAGTTGTTTTCAATTATTTTGAGAGCATTATGGTCCTTATGCCCCCACAATTCCGCCCCATAGAGGGAGGTTGACCTAGCTTGAACCCTATACATTTTCAATGCTGGGCTTATGTTTTTCAAAACACAGATTTTTTGGACTTTTATAATTCCCCCAACTGTCTGGGTCAGTTTTAAGTTGGCCTTATCCATCTGAGGGCCCCACCCCATGTTTTCAGTCAGTGAGAGACGCAGATAATCAAAAATAGGCACCCTTTCCAGGGGACCAGCCTCCATCATTCATTGGATACGGACAATTAATGGAGTTAGCAATAAAAACAATGTATTTAGTTTTATTAATATGGACCACAAAATATCTTTTTTTACAAAACTGGGCAAATTTATTTAAAACACGCTGCATACCCATAGCTAACTTTGAAAGCAGCAGGGTATCATCCGCAAACATTAATGCGGGAAACCTAGCATGGGCCAAGTTTCGGGGAGGCTATGTCCTTGGTGGCAAGTAAATCATCTATCAACCCGTTTAGGAAGAGGGAAAAGAGGGTCGGCGCCAACACGCAACCCTGCCTAACCCCCTTTCCAACAGGAAACGGGACCGTCAATTGTCCATTCCTGCCATACCTCACTCTAGCAAAGTTGCCTTCATGAAGTCGTTTAAGCTGAAAGCATAAGTATGGTGGAACCCCCAAAGCCAGCAAAATACTCCACAGCTGGCTTCGGTCCACCATATCAAATGCTGATTTTAAGTCGACGAAGGTTAGGTATAGGCTCCCTCCTTCCAAAACAACATGCTTCCAGTGATTTAACTGGAGCCTGAATAACTGGTCTATAGTCGAAGTTTTGGCCCTAAAGCCTGCTTGTAACGGGGTCAAAATACCCACGGTCGCTAATCCGTTCCTGTAATCGTTGTAATAGTACCCTTGCATACATTTTTTGGGATACGTTAATGAGGCTGATTGGCCTATAGTTGGCAGGGTCCATGGGTGAACCTTTTTTGAAAATGGGTATTATCTCGGCCCCGGCCCAGATACAGGGGGTTTGGAGTCCCAGAAGAATAGCATTGAATAACAGTTGTAAATAGGGACCCCACACTGCCTGTTCACTTCTGTACAGGTCTCCGGGGCTCCTATATAATCCTGGGACTTTGTTAATTTGAAGATTTTTTAAGGCTAACTGTACCTCAACCGCTGTACACTGTGGTATACACCATGTGGGGTCTGCAGTTAAAAGACATACCGGGATCTCACTTTGTTCGTTTGGTGAAATGTTATAAAGATTTAAAAAATATATACGCCAGGCTTCCTCACAGATATTTGGTTCTATTGTGGTCTTCCCTGTATGAACCAAATTCCAGAAAGCCCTTACGTTTTTTCCGTCTAGGGCAGACTTAATGGCCTGATGGGCTGCCATCTATCTGTTTCCAATTCCGATTTTGCAATAAAAAGATTTATTTTTAAATCAGCCCTTGCTGCCTTAATACATAATGAATCACCCCCCTTAAGGGATGATATGAGAGTTCGCTTAGCTTCCCTACAACCCCTGCTGAACCACGGGTTTTAATCCCCACGGGGTTTGCATTTAGTTGGCCGAGGGCAATAGAAAAAATCCCCCAGCAATACAGCCATTTACTGGTGGATTTTTCCCAAATCATTCCAAAACTACTATCAAAAGTGTTTTTAGTAACAATAGCTGCCTTTTCTATTAGGGGAATAATACTATTATAGATTCTTGCCATTGTGTCTGGGGATTGTATAATTGTAGCCCAGCGAATACGCCTCCCACCATTTATTATTCTAAGATCACTAGAGGGGGGCGTAAAAAAGCCTTGGTCTGTGTCGTTTATTTGTAGATCTAACTTAACCACTTGGCTGCTAGGCGTTTTCCCCCCCCTGTGCTGGAAAATGCCATTTTAGTGGCACCATGACGAGCTCAGCTCGTCATCAGCACACGACACCCGTGGGTGATGACGAGCTGAGCTCGTCATCAGCATGGAAGGGGTTAATGGTCAGTGGGTTATGGTCGCTTTCAAAGCCCTGAACGACCTTAAAATCTACCACTTTGTACCATATTACTACACTAATTAAAAAGTAACCAATTACTGATTCCTGTCCCAATCTTTCAAATGTTGGGAGCCCAGGATTATCGCTCGGGAACCACATTTTACAGGCCCTTATAGAAGAGGTCAGTGTAAGGGACGTCATTTGAAGTACTAATGGAGTCCACCTTTTTATAAGTGTTAGGGTGTTGGATTGACCAAATTGAATCCTCATCCGCAGTTATGGATTTCATAGGTCCGTTGAGGGGTTCGTATTGGCAATTGAAATCCCCTCCAATCAAAACGCCACTTCACCCATGAATGAGTTCAAGAGGTTTCCCAAAGAATCGAAGGTCGGAGAAATACCACCATACTGAGCTGGCGTGAATAGATATTAATAAGTGCCAGTTTTTTACATTTTTAATGGTCAAGAGAATACAGGGTATATCTGGGGAATGGGTGTTAACTCTTTTTACCACACATTCAAGGTGAGTCCCCACCCATAGGCGCAAACCCCCGATGTTCTACCTCTAGGGCCCTTCACTGCTGGCTCAAAATATGTCACAAAACCCACCCTATGGATAGGTCTTAGGGCCCAAGTCTATTGAAAGAGGAAAATCCCGTGGGAGTCAATGAAGTCTCCCCAGTTTGGCAAAACCATTTTATCCATAAGGCCCGCAATTTTCCATGACAACATTGTCAGGCCTCTGCTTAAACCCTCTGAATCACTCCCGACTTTAACCACTGGCACTACATTCTCCAATAAGTTTGGGTCCAGCGAATCTAGATCAACAATACGTAAACGGGATGGTACTTCAGGGGATAATATAACTTCACTAGGCGGAATTGGCATTTTGTTGGTTAACACCTGATTTCCTACCTCTACCTCAAGATATTGCAAAATATGTTTTGCTGTTTTGTAAGCATCAAAAAAGGCGGCACAGTATTAGAAAATGTATGGACTAAAGAAGCATTGTTCCCGATGCCAATACAGACACTGTATGCCTTTCCGTGCTAGAAAAACAAAAATGAGACATGACTGCTCTGCAGCCAAAGTCTCATGCGATTTGTCTGGCCAGTTATGCCGACTGAAACATCGAGTCAAGTTTTTCTACACTAGGAAAAACCAAATGTGAAAAACCTAACTACTAAGATCAGGCATACTGAAATTAATGCTTGAAATAATGCATTAATACACCAGACTCATAATAGGGGCTTGATGGCACTTTTTCCCTAATATGCCAATTTTAAAGAGCTTCTAACACACCAAGAGTGGTTTTAAATCCCCTAAGAAGTCGGTGCTTCTGAAGTGGAGCTATACAAAAATAAAGATTTTAAGAAATTTCAGAAAGCCAGTCAGTCAATTAATCAAGTATCATATAATAATGTGATGATCAGAATAAAATGCAAATAGTCAAATGGAAGAACAAAATATGGTTCAGTTAAAATTAGTGCTACCTCCGAAATTTCAGGGGAGGGTGAGACCACAAACCTTAGAAATTGGCTTCTTCTATAATGCAAAATGCAATGAAAACCATGATGAACATAATTATATTAGAATAGCACAAATTGGAGCAATCAGGTTAAAGGAAGAACGATCCAGTTTCTGAAATCACATTATTCATCACTATCCCATAGATTCACATATTACAATTCCCCCCCCTGGTGCTTTTCAGGCACCTTACAAAAATAACTCCTTAGTATACAAAGTCAAGTTCTCATAAGAATCACACCATGGTCCCAATAGGTGAGGACCTGGCAACATTCACTCACAATAATAGAACAGTGTGGTACAGGACTCTAAAGATAAGAACCAGTGAACGAGATATTACATGTCAAAACATTGTTTACAAGATGTCTGTACACTGAAATATGGCAGCATGCAGAGTTGCCATTTTGAATTTGAGGACTACATTGAGTAATGTTAGCATAGCATAGATTCCCCTACATAATGCCTTAATTTCAACAAGTTGATTTTGCTTTTATCGTGTTATTGCAGTTGTACATTTAATTATAGTACATTTAATTATAATACCCTGCATCAATCCTAAGTGTTCAATTATTTTATTATTTAAAATAAGTTATTTCTTCTTTTCAAAAGTGCGCATGTCTGCTGACATTTTTCAATCTGTTCACAATATTACCAAGATGTTATAAATGGTGATAGAGGAGGTTAGTGAAATATAAACAGATTGCTCTCTATGTACCATGTAATTTTGACTGTCTACTCTAAGTAATATAGTATCCTGTATATTGTCGTAAAATACTTCCTTTACTCTGAATCTAGTCAAATCCTCCAGAAGGGATTGGTCTCAAATACATGTTCTAAATATATGTTAATGTATGTTAAACTATACATCCATCTATCATAGGGAGCCTCTCATGAGCTACCAGTATTTTTATGGTACATGATTGAGACTATTCTTCCGTACATGAAAGATATTTACTGGCCTTGGTAAGCCTAAAACAAAGTTGGAAAAAACATGTGCTATTTTGATGACAAGTGAGTTTGCTAAATATTAAAACTAATTAATACTTAATATCCCTACAAAACGTATGTCAGGATAACTGGAAATGTCCCGCCAGAGTTCCCATTCCTCACAGTTGCAACTTATGAATTTTGTCTCCTCCAATCAACACCTCATATTGAAATGATATGTCAGTCTACATCCTTTTAATTCTGAGCCAGAGTCTCGGAATCACCTTTTGAAAACATCACATCACACTTTTTTTTAAAACTTTTTTTTATTATTTTCCATTCCATTTACAGGATGCTTTAAGAGTGTACCTAATACAGTCAACTGAATACCTGCTTAGGGCACCGTGACATCACACATTCTTAATTTAAGTTTGTTGTCTCATCACATCACTTTGGAAGTTCAATGCATATTTTCTACTAGCACTGTGTCCAGTGTGATATGTTTGGTTGAGCAGTTTTAAATAAATTCTAGAATAGGTGGTTACACAAAGTGTAGGAACAATGACTGTTGCAAAACTGCAACAAGCAGATACCTGACATCTTCTCGTAAGGTGTAAACTCTACAATTACCTTACTTAAATGTTTGCGCACACCGCAAAGTGAACATGGATGACCTTCGGTGTACATCATGTATATTTTCTATGATATATATGACGTAAATATATAATTTACTCTCTTAATTTCTATACAGGTAAGTACTTAATCAATAATAACTCAATCGGAAAGAAAGAAACCAGAGTCCGTGGTGTTAGAGTTTCTAAGGGATTTTATTCCTCAAAAAGGAATGGTCATGACCCAGATATCATGTTCTTCCCACCACTGGGGTGGAAGAAGGGATAGTAAGAGCGCGCCACATTTTATTGACAGTACATAGCTTATATACTTAATTTACAGCATGGAAAGCAATGCAGTGGGCGTAACAGCTGAGAGAAGACAAGATAACAGTATACACGTGTTGCTAGTACATAATCAGAAGGCGTGGATTAGGCGTGAACTGGAGGTGTGTAGGGACTTGACATTTACACTAAAGGAAAGAGACAGAAGTCTGGTATGTCAGAGCAACTTGTACTTCTATCATATCTGATATCTGATGTTTGGGAACCATATTATCTGGACGGAAAGGTCTCTAGGGCAGAAGCTATTCTATACTGACTGTGAATGCGTGTATAAGCGCCTAAGTGTCTGCATGAGAAGCGTGGGGCACGGGGCCTTTCATGGAAGCATGGTAACAGAAGCTATGAATTACTTGCACGGAGACAGGTCGGCCCTTTGGCTCTGCAGCTGGGGAGGATGTTTACTGGAGCTAGCAGGCAGGAATGTATTTTCGAGGAGCGGAACAGATAACCCGAAGGTTATAGTCAGTCTTGGCAGGCAGCAGGCTGAGCTGAGCACGGAGGGCCGCGCTGGAAGTAAGTCAGAGTTCACGGGTACAGAAGCAGCCTGGGCTGAGGCTGTCAGAGTCAGAAGCCAGAAAAGAGGCTCGATGACAGAAATTCAGGGCCTACTTGGCCAGAGCAGGAAAACATGTAAAGTACACTACAAAAAGACGTTGGCATAGCATACTTAGGAACGGACCATTTAATCCATTCAAGGTGGATCTGAAAGAGGACAAGTTAACGTTGGACGCAAATGTATTTGCGTCTTCATAACTGACACAGGAGGGAAGTTACATGCACTTTAAGCTGGTACATGGAGTCGGTGGGGTACGCGCTAGGGAACACAATCATGACCATAAAATTTATATTTCCTCATTCCCTCCTTGTTCCCTACGGACCCTTCATGATATATCGATCCTCATGAATCGATCAGTTTGTTCTTGTAACATCATTTGCTCATCTTTCTTTCTTTGGCGGCTTGAAAGGAAACTGGAATGTTCAATACAAGAGGTGGCACACAGTCCACAAATCGCTGGCCCGCACTGCAGGCACAGGCAGCAACTGAATACTAGGACTAGGCCAATGCCTAGGAAGGATAGGATCTTCCATCCCCAAGCGGTTAACGTTGTCCAGAACCAACCGGACCAAGTCCAGGTGCCTGGATTCTGATGTATCTGATTCGCAATTTTATGGAGACGTGTAATAGCTTGATATACAGATGGTGCGTTTTGTGGAATGAAAACACAGCAACTTGACCCGATGACCTTACAGGCTCCACCTCTATCTGCCAAGATGACGTCAATAACAAGACGATTCTGAAGGACAACAACCCGCATGGCGGACTGCTCTTCTGTTAAGTTACCTAAGGCGGAGGCAGTTTCATTTACTACTGCTTCAAGTGTTCTCGTTAATCTGCGGATTAGTTTACTATTTTGGACAGGTCCTAAAAAGAAAAAGAATCCTTTATTGAAATCGGTATACTGTTCCCATGCCGTTTCTGTGTAGTCGACAAGTGGGATATCTCTTCTGGGTCTATTCTTTACTAGATTTGTATTTCTGTGGTAATCAGGAGGAGCTAGGAAAACAGGTGGCAGAAGGAATGCAATATAACAGGTACCATCCCAATCTGGAGGTAGACGTATGTATGCGGTATGACCACAAACAAAATAAGAATGACGGATAGCTTTAAAGGACGATTTTCCATGATCACTGAATTCGACCACAGTAGTGCATTTACTATGACCTAGGTGTACTGAACCTTTCTTCCTGATACATAATTCACCAGTGACTGGCAATACTGACATAGTGGGTATAACAGGTGCGGCTTCGGATTCAACAGTAAGAATCATAAGGCTAATTGTATAATTACTTAATCCATACACTTCATTTTCTAGATCAGTTCCTATTCTAGTGGGGAGTCCCTCCTTATCAGGGTAACAGACGTCGAGCAGGACCAAGTTCAGGTTTCCCCAAACCCAACCCCCGTCGAAAACAGCAATATCAGGATCTAAGGAATTAATTATTTTAAACCATGCACCACAGGAGCCATTGTGAGTGAACGGGTACGGAAAGAGGGGCAGAGCTCCCTTGTAATTCTGGTAGGGAGGGAGTCGGCCACATATCCAGCAGTCTGTAGCATTGTTAGTTTGATGGGAATGGTGTAGCATACTAATGAATGTGTTGTTGCGCAGCGCAAGTCTGTAGGAGAGTTCATGTGGAGGTAACTCGCTAAAAGTGTGTTCAGCAGAAACATTGTAAACAGATTGTTCACGCCTGAAAATAGGGTAGTAGACAGGTAGAAGGATGCTAGCAACAATAATTAAGATACTTAGAATCAACATGATTAATAGTGTCACTATACAGTGACTACGCAGTGATTTACAGTATGTATATTTCTTGATCTCTCTCTCTCTATCTCGATCTAGGGGATACATGTCAGAAACTATTTAACCGATTCACCTAGGGGAGGACTTAAACAATTAAACTGTCTGACTTGCTAGATCGGAGTTTCGTTCGGTACTCCTCTTGGGGAGTTTTTTCTCGTTCGGGTGCTGTAAAGTCTTTTGGCTCAACACAGTCTTTGGTGGGGGTGGACGAGTCTCGGTCTGGTTTCAGTTCATGGAATTTTTTCACATGACTCGTGTGGACCCACCCCTTTCTCCCTTCGATCTTCACGGCGGTCCTCGTGGTGAGAAGGACGGTCTTCGGTGATCTCCAGCGGGGCTCCAACGGACTCTTTCTATCAAAATTGCGCACCAATACTAGGTCCCCAGGACGGACATCATGTGGCTTTACATCAGTGTTGTCAGGGAAGGCTGCGGCAACCTGTGAACGACATGATTGGAGTGCAGACATCAAGGAGGCAAGGTAATCTGTCAACATGTTACAATCAACATCAGTAATCTTTTTCGGAATGGGCGTCCCCCACATATTCGGTGGTCTGCCAAAAACCACTTCGTACGGGGATAGCCCTGATCTTGAATGGGCAACCATTCTCATGTAGAATAGTGCCACTGGCAGGGCGACTATCCAGTCGACCCCTTTCTCTTTACATATTTTAGCAAGTCGTAGTTTCAATGTCTGATTATGCCTCTCTACAAGGCCTGCGGCTTCGGGGTGTCGGACACAATGGAATTTCCACTGGTATCCTAGCAATAAAGAAACTTCTTTCATTAATGCGGATGAGAATGGCTGACCGTTATCTGAGTACACGACACGAGGCAAGCCGTATCGTGGGAAAAATTCACGAACCAACTGCCTGGCAGTGGTCGGAGCAGTGTAATCTGGGACTGGGTATGCTTCGGTCCAGCGGGACAGAGCACAAACAACTACGAGAACATATTTAAATCCTCGACAACGGTCCATCTGGATATAATCCATCTGGAGGACTTCAAAAGGGTGATCGGGAGGATGAAATCCACCTTGCTCTACAGGGACGCTTTTACCTGGATTGAACTGACAACAGATCATGCAAGTACGCACTTTCTGTTTCGCTGCTGCTCGTAAGTGTTTATTGTTCCAAAGATTTTGTAAACTGTCTAACATCGCTTTCTCTCCTAGATGTGCTGGACTATGTGCTGTATTAATCATGACTTGAACCATAGAGTCAGGGAGAAACCATGTACATTTTCCCTTCGGCATCCAACCTTGATCTGTCTGGATCCCTCCTAGTTCAATCCATTTCTTTATTTCTTCTGGAGTAGCATGTGTCTGAATATCAATAACATCTAGTGTGGGATCTCTGACTGTCATACAATGTGTCGGTCCGGTTGTCTTTGTCATGTCAGTTGTCTGAGTGTGAGTCAATGCTGTATGTTTTGCTGTCTGATCTGCCAGGTCGTT
Source organism: Lissotriton vulgaris (assembly GCF_964263255.1). NCBI lineage: Eukaryota > Metazoa > Chordata > Amphibia > Caudata > Salamandridae > Lissotriton > Lissotriton vulgaris. The sequence continues at coordinate 450,768,890 of NC_141700.1, forward strand.
ACCCTGGGAAACAGAATCTGTGACTTTAGTATGTGCTTTACACTTCATAACAGATATGCCTGAAGGCAGATGTATTGCTTCTAACAGTGCTTGAATGAGGGGACCATGTTGGATCTTGGTACCGTGAGAGGTCAGAAAACCTCGTTCTTGCCATAACATGCCGAAGTCGTGTACAACTCCGAACGCATAGCGGGAATCAGTATATATGTTGACATTTCTGTTCTTGGCTAGAATACAGGCTCGGGTCAGAGCAATAAGCTCTGCCGCTTGAGCAGACAGTGTATCGATACGATGTGTTTCTTTAACTTCGGTTTCAGTGGTCACGGCATATGCGGCCACTAATTCTCCTGTACTTGTTCGCATGCATGAACCATCCACATAAAGTGTCAGGTCTGGATTTGTCAATGGAACATCTGTTAAGTCTCGTCTGGGCTTTGTTACTGCATTAATGATCTCTATGCAATCATGCGGGGCTGGATCTGTCATAATTGTAGGTAGCAGTGTTGCGGGGTTCAGGATGCTGCAGCGTTTGATTTCTATGTGTGGCTGGAATAGCGTTAATTCATAACCTGTCAGTCGTGCTATAGTCAAGTGTTGAGTCTGAGTTCTGTTTAAAAGAACTTCTACAGAATGTGGAACTTGTACTGTTAACTGATGGCCTAGAACAATTGAATCGCTCTGTCTAATTGCTAGTGCTGTTGCTGCTACTGACTTTAAGCATGCAGGGAGTGCCTGAGCTACTGAATCCAATGTACTTGAAAAATAAGCGCAAGGCTTATGTGAACCTGCTTGATCTTGAGTGAGGACAGACAATGCTGTACCATCACGTTCTGTAACAAAAAGTGTAAACGGTTTGCTGTAGCATGGTGTCGCTAAAACTGGTGCTTGGCATAATGCTTTCTTTAATTCCTCAAAGGCTTGTGTGTGTTCCTGAGTCCAAGGGAGGACAGTCGAAGTCGCTGCCTCCTGCGTCGTTAACTGGATGAGTGGTTTAGCTAGAAATGCATATTGAGGAATCCATTGTCTGCAGTACGAGGTGAGGCCTATGAAGGCCCGCACTTCCTTTTGTGTCTGGGGTCGTGGCATATTTACAATTAACTGAATGCGATCGGGAGTGAGCTGTCTCCCCACTTTGGACAGCAAGTGACCCAAGTACACAACTTGCTGAACACAGAATTGCAGTTTCGAAGGAGACACCTTGTGTCCCTTGTCTGCCAGGAAATGTAAAACTGTCAATGATGCTTGTTCACATTCGGGCTCACTTCGTGCGGTGATCAGTAGATCATCGACGTATTGCAGTAAGGCTGTGTTAACTGGCATTTGAATACAATCTAGTTGTCTTTTCAGTGCTTGACTATAGATGCTGGGGCTTTCTGTGAATCCTTGAGGTGCGCGAGAAAATTTGAAACTTCGTCCATTTAAACTGAATCCGAAGAGATATCGGCTCTCTGGATCAATAGGTATACTGAAGAAAGCGTTCTTGAGATCAATTACAGTAAAGAACGTTGCTTCTGAATCAATAGGGAAGAGATATCGGGGACCACAGGGTACTGTGGTACAATACATTTATTCAGCTCTCGAAGATCAATCACCAGCCGATATACTGGCGGTGCATTGGGATCAGTACGTTTAAGAATTGGAATGATGGGTGAATTACAGATATTGGAGTCGGTCTCTACGACCACTCCTTGGGCAATGAGCTCTTCAATGATTTCCAGTAAAGCCACTACAGCATCAGGCGGTAACTTGTATTGTCTGATTCGGGGTAGAACAACTCCTGTCTTGAGTGTAACACGGTATGGTGTGATATGCATACAACCTACATCAGTTGGGCCTTTTGCCCACAAGTAATCTGGTACATTTTTCAATCTGACATCGAATTCTCGCAACACATAATGACCCTTGAAATCCCGTAGAAAGAGTCTAACTCCCTCGGGGGAACAGCAGATTATAGCTCCTAGAGCCTTCAATGTTTTAATTCCTAACAGATTTTCTGGGCATGAGTTCGTAAGTAACAAATCTGTAACTCGTGATAATGGACCCACAGCCAAGGGTACTGGTTCCGATACTTCATTTACAATAGGCTGTCCTGAAAAACCAAGGGAAACATTTTGTGAGCCTGAGAGGGGTGCCCCTGGGACTTCATTATGGCTGATTGTGGTGCGACTTGCCCCCGTATCAATTAAAAACTTTCTGTCTTTTCCCAATACGTGACTGTGTACATAAGGACCTTCTTGATCTACAGGAATTTCAATAAGAGGCAAGCCACCTTCCCTCTCTAGGCTGTTTCATGTATATCGGGGGTAATCTGGATATGCAGATTGGGCATACTGGTACATCTGTTGTGAAACTTGCTGAGTCGCGGCCATGGGCTGTGGTACTGCTACAGTCTGTGCTGTATGAGATGAAGCATTCGTAGGCTGTGTGTTCTGCATGGGCTGTACATTCTGTGAGGTCTGTTGCTGAACCTGATCTTGTCTAGGTGGATGCGGTCTCTCTTTAGTCTTACCTGTTGCTATGTTATGTTTCAGGACGGGGCATTCATGTACGTAATGACCTGGCTGCTTGCAGTAATTGCACGTTCCCTTAACGGGAGCTGTAGTGTGACTTGTCTGGGCCCCACCCTTCCTTTGACCGTCGGCTGGGACCGTCTGAGCTACTAACATTTTCATCTTTGTGTCTTTCATACGTTTCTGTTCTTGATCCTGTTCTTCTCTAATTCTATTCTGATGGTATTGTAACATTTGTAACATCTGGGATGGCGTATTTGCCTGCCAAGTACTTTCGACTTTGTACACTCTGTTTTTAACTAATGGTAGGGAGTTCTCGACTAATTTTGATACAAAAAGGTGCGGATATGATTCGCTACTTGGTTTTAGGCCACTATTAATAATGAAACATTTCTCGAATCTTGAATAGAAGTCACTAGTATCTTCATCATGTTTCTGTTTACAGGACGAGATGGCGTCCCAATCTTCTTTTCTAGTTGTCAATAATCTTGGCAGGACCTGTACTATTAAACCTGGTAATGCTTTAGTTCTGTCCCGAAGGCCTACCCCTGGGACACGTTTGCTTTCTTCGTCTTCTATTTCTGCCCATACAATCTTTTTCTCTCCCACCTCCCATTCCTTTTCTTTTAGTTTCTCGTAGATGCCCGTGGGCAGCAGTACCTTTAACATTTTCATAATATCATCATACGTGTAATCCCCCATCAGTAACATGTCTTTAAGCTCTCTGTGAAAACCTGCAGGGTCTTTATCATGGCTCGGGACTAGTTTCTTCATTTCTAACAGTTCTAACTTAGTCAGTGGCGTGTGTACATATACACGTTTCAAGACATGATCCGTACCCATAACTGGGTGTACTTCTCGTAAAGGGTTCTGGCTTTCAATGCCACTCCCGCATTGCATGTGGTACATTTTCCTTTCTGGAGGCGGGGCGGGAACATATTCAGAGCTCACGAAAGCGTTATATTTATGTCTTTGTTCTAGAATTATTTGTATTAACTTGGTACTGAAACCTCTCCATCTATCCATGAGTAGTGCTTCTAATGTTTCGGGTAAGGGACCTGGATCGGAATGTTGGTTTCTGTATTTCGTGAGGAGGTGCTGAATCATGTATACACCTGCTAATTTCTGTTCGTCTGGGGAAAGGTTCAGAAATGTCTGTGCTAAAGTGTCATCATTATATATGTCTGGATTTTCAGCCCATAATATGGCTGACCGGGCTAGTTCTTGTTCATCCATTGAATTGAGTACGTGGTACCCCGTTCTTTCTCGTAGTCTTTTATCAGTCTCCTGGAACTGATGTTCAGAAGAATTCGGATTTGTTAAAGCAGAGAGAAAAACTCTCTTGTTTTCTGGACGGATGCCTTTCCTAAGGTAAGTTCCCTTACCTACATACGCTATAGTATCTGTAGTCCTTTCTAGTTCTTCAAGTTCCTCTTCCTCCTCGGAGGAAGCTTTTTCTTTCTGGTGTACTGTTATCACTGCTTTTCTAATTTTCTTGTACATACTGGCTATGCAAGTCCCCTTGTCATGTTTTCCTTCAGCTATATTTTGGCCCCACTTGTTCAGTGCATCTAATTCACTCTGATCTGTTCCAGGCCTGTCTCGTTCTCTTATTAGACAATTTATGAAAAATCGTAGTATTTGTGCTTGAACGTCAACTTTCTGTTTCTCCATGGCATCCTTGATACTGTCAGGGTCTTTCCCTGTCTGAACAAACTCATATATTCTATCTAGACGGTCCTTCATTCCTACATAGCATAACAAGATATCAGTAGCAGATCTTAACCGTAGTGATGCCAATATCATTAGATCGTCTTTTCCGGGTACTGGATCATATCTGCAAACTGAAAGGTTTTCTTTAAATGCGTCAAGGCGGGGTGACCTGAACGTGAGAGGACTCTGCATGTCCCTGAGATTGAATCTGTGTGCTAATGGCGGGGTCCGAAGACCCGCGGTTGCACCTCCTGAAGCGGAGGCTTGGGCATTATCTCCCTGTGGAGTCTGTATCTGAACTTGAATTGGTCTTTTAGTAGGATCCGGTAGACGTGGTTTCGGTAAGTCAATTTTGGGTGCGGGAAGTGGCGGGGCTGGCGGAACGGGAGAGGTCTGTCGCGGTACCGGCGGAACATGATCTGGGGGCGTGTTGCCACCCCCGTCCCTGTCAGTAGACAAGGCACGAACAGGCAGATTGGTGTAAGCTGGCGCTACATCCTCTAGATAAGAATTTAGGAATATGTCTTTAGTAGTCTTATGCATTACTTTAGTTGGAACTAATGGTGGCGGTAGGTTTTTCGGTATTTCTGATAGGGCCTCAGGTGTACCCTCGGCCGCAAGATACATACCGTTTACGAGATTGTTTCGGGCACGGTCTATTTGTTCTGTTTTTACTCGGATCCCTTCAGTAACTAACTCGTTTTCTTGGGCTTTTTCTGATTCTTTAAGTCTGTCTTCTCTACGGAGTGCTTTCTCAGCACGCTTATGTGATTCCTTACGCCAAAATTCTATGGCGTCTTTCTGAGATTGTCTAGCTTTCTTTTTCCATAATACTTCTTCTACCTTCATGATGCACTCGGCATCCCATGTTCCGGTAACAGGCCATCTGTGTCTTTCGTCTAGATGCTTGGTATAATCGGCCCATAACTCTAGATACAATATGGCATCTATGCCATGTTTGTGATACATAAAGTTACCTGGAGTGTCCCTAGGGGGAATAGGAATTTCTTCCTCCAGTATCCCTTTCCTAGTTCCTATCTGCTTTAGCTTGTTGAAAAACGGCATCTTGTTTACTTATTACTGAATGCTCAATCCTTACTACTTAATACTGGATACAGCTAGTTTACACAAGAAACACAATAATGCACATTGAAAACAGTCACATTCATACCACGACATTAATCACATGAAAAGACATTTGAGACATAGATGACTACCCCCTATACTGGATGTACTGCTAAAACAGTACGGATACACTGGTGTAACAGTGCAGAAATTCATGAATTCAGAATACTAGATATACTGCTAAACAGTACAGATACACTGCCTAAAAACAGTGCAGACCGGACTTGTGTACCCAAACCCGTCTAGATACGTCCCAGCAATGGTACTCACCGGGAAGCACGGAAACAGAAGGCCTCGGAAAACTCGACTGGACTCGACTCGACTCGACTTCGGAAAACTTCGGAAAACTTCGGAAACTTCGGAAAACTTCGGAAACCTGGTGGGCCTCTTGACACCTCGGACCTTGCTTCTTTCGGCTAGGCTCTGGTCGGGATCCTCCGCACTCCTCACCGCCTCGTCTGGGCACTGATCGCAGTCTTCGTCACCTCCGTGGGTCAGAGGGAGATGCAGGAAATCCTGCCGGTACGCGTAGGTTCCATCTAACTGATGGCAGGGGACAGAGCTTGCAACGCACCAACCGGCGCGTGAGGTGGGGGAGGGGTCCCTGTTCGGGCGCCAAAATGACGTAAATATATAATTTACTCTCTTAATTTCTATACAGGTAAGTACTTAATCATTAATAACTCAATCGGAAAGAAAGAAACCAGAGTCCGTGGTGTTAGAGTTTCTAAGGGATTTTATTCCTCAAAAAGGAATGGTCATGACCCAGATATCATGTTCTTCCCACCACTGGGGTGGAAGAAGGGATAGTAAGAGCGCGCCACATTTTATTGACAGTACATAGCTTATATACTTAATTTACAGCATGGAAAGCAATGCAGTGGGCGTAACAGCTGAGAGAAGACAAGATAACAGTATACACGTGTTGCTAGTACGTAATCAGAAGGCGTGGATTAGGCGTGAACTGGAGGTGTGTAGGGACTTGACATTTACACTAAAGGAAAGAGACAGAAGTCTGGTATGTCAGAGCAACTTGTACTTCTATCATATCTGATATCTGATGTTTGGGAACCATATTATCTGGACGGAAAGGTCTCTAGGGCAGAAGCTATTCTATACTGACTGTGAATGCGTGTATAAGCGCCTAAGTGTCTGCATGAGAAGCGTGGGGCACGGGGCCTTTCATGGAAGCATGGTAACAGAAGCTATGAATTACTTGCACGGAGACAGGTCGGCCCTTTGGCTCTGCAGCTGGGGAGGATGTTTACTGGAGCTAGCAGGCAGGAATGTATTTTCGAGGAGCGGAACAGATAACCCGAAGGTTATAGTCAGTCTTGGCAGGCAGCAGGCTGAGCTGAGCACGGAGGGCCGCGCTGGAAGTAAGTCAGAGTTCACGGGTACAGAAGCAGCCTGGGCTGAGGCTGTCAGAGTCAGAAGCCAGAAAAGAGGCTCGATGACAGAAATTCAGGGCCTACTTGGCCAGAGCAGGAAAACATGTAAAGTACACTACAAAAAGACGTTGGCATAGCATACTTAGGAACGGACCATTTAATCCATTCAAGGTGGATCTGAAAGAGGACAAGTTAACGTTGGACGCAAATGTATTTGCGTCTTCATAACTGACACAGGAGGGAAGTTACATGCACTTTAAGCTGGTACATGGAGTCGGTGGGGTACGCGCTAGGGAACACAATCATGACCATAAAATTTATATTTCCTCATATATAACTCAAGACACTGCCTACTGCATCTGTATCGTGACTGAATATATGAAGTAAACAAAAAGTGTAAGCTTCAGAACTACTCCCAAAGTACATATAAGATAAAACAATTTATGAATTAATATACTGAATATGTAGTGTATTTCAGTGGCGTAACAAAATTTGAGGGGGGGGGGCCCCGGCAAGATACCTGGAGGGGGCCCCTCCAGACTCAATCAGAAGCTCCCCAGCCAGGGTATTGAGCTGAGGGGTCCCTTGGTGCTTGCCCTCGACCCCACACTGCATGTGCTGCGGGTGTCTATGTTACACCACTGGCCTGGTGCTTCAGCTGCCTTCCCCTTTACAGTCGCTGCACCTTGGTCTCTGCCCTTGGAGCCAGACATGGCCTCATTCGAGTAGCGCCTAGTTACCTTGTCTCTACTTGTGACACTATACTTCCTGCAGGAACCCAGGGATTTCTGAAAGCTTTTGCAGATACGATGCAGGCCCTTCACAGCTGTTTTCTTACACTCTAAGCTATGTCTGATTTGGATGGAGAGGCCACCCCTGAAATGTTGCTGGGACGTGGAAGATGATTACATTTACGCAAAGTGGAGCACTCATACCGGAATGAGGAAGGGAGTGCCTTAATGTATAATTTTCTGTTCTATGCTTTGAGTTTATTGCATCATTTGAACCAAGCTCATTTGCATGCCAATTCCTACAGCCATGACCTTTCCATGTCCTCTCTCCTCACTTCTGATGATGCTTTGCCACAAAGTTTAGGGCGTTAGGGGGGCAAATTTTCCACCCACAATTGAAAATGAGCCCATAGTCAGTCAAACACTGTTTCTGTAAGAAAATGTCTATCCCTTAATAGTGCAGATTTGAGTTGGAAGGCTATTTTGGAAAACGTTTGATATCGACTAGTAGTATCAGCACATCAGCAGAATCAAGAAGCCTCCCAGTAAATGATCCCAGAACTATTTAGTAGTATCAGAAAGTATGTTATCATTAAAATAGGAACAAAATAACAACACTTAATCCGTCACTGCACAGTTATAGTATAGCAAAGTACTATTCCCATTCCACGTGAACAGTCCATTAATTCCTGCACAGTGCTCACAAGTGGCCCTGGAGACTTCTTCCCACTCCATTAGCACAGCATAACTCCCAGCTCCAGTCAACCTCTTGCCTTCAAGCAGAGTAGAGGGGCTGGCTGCCTTCAAGCAGAGTAGAGGTGCTGGATGAGAGTCAGTCATCTTGTGCAGCCAGGCACAGTCCAGGTCCCAAACTTCACAGAGTTCTTGGGACGGTGTCTCTGGCTTGACCGATGGCAAATTAGCAGAATAAGACTTGGATTCATGCTTGGTTACCAATATTAAGTGCCCAAACGGGCAAGCAGGAGCAAACTAACAAGACACACATTCACAATAACTTGTGACTAACTACAGCTATCTTGTCAGGGAAAACAGGGGTCCTCAGGCACAGCTCAGAATTTTGTAAAAAACAAAATACAAAAATAAAAAGTCTTTTCACTTCAATGTAAGCAGATTTCAGAAAGCGGTGTATTAAGGAGCAATAGGTTGGTTAAAAAAATAGGTGGTAGAGCATAAAAAGTGCTTATAATCAGATTCCCTCTATGCAGAAAAGTAAAACAAGCATAGGTTTCTACTGCTACTAGTTGTCTCCAACTCACCTGAGGCCTGCAGCTTTGGTGGCTGGCACGGCCGGCTGCAGAAGACGACCATGACCAGCAATTATAAATTATGATCTCACTGTTCAGTGCCTGGGACCCACCGGCCGCCTTACGTGCAGTTTACACTGCGCATAACAATATAGGAAATTAAAAAGTGAGGGAGGAGGTAGAGGAAAAAACAGCTAGGTTCGCCCTCCACAGCAAAGTGTAAGTCAAAAAACAATCTGAAATATCAGATCAAAAAACCTAGCTATCAAGAAGAGTCACTTTCAGCATTGGATGTGGCTCACACAAAGGAAAAAGAAAAAGGGGAAGAATATCCTTTTTCTTTAGTCCCCTCACTCACCGGTGTTTCCTCACGGTGACATGCTTCATCATAGGGGCTTCCCAACACGCTGTGGGTTGAGGCGTGCTACGACTTGTGCCACTACGTAGGATCACTTTTTAATTGAGGACTATGTGTGGTGTCATGTGAAAAAGGAAGTGGGTGGAGTGGTGTGAATTAAAAATATCCTACTAGTGGGCGAGAAAGACTTTATTTGTGCTCCTAGTAGATATATTAAAAGTGGGGTGGTTCTCTAGGTGAGCTGGTTCGATTATGAGACCAGGACCCTAGTAGAAAGCCAACTAGTTTCGAGCTGTACCCCTCAGCTCTTCAGGACGTCACAGGGTCCAGCCCTATGATTACCGCTCCAAAAAAGTGAATCATATGCCTACCAATGAGCATGTACTAATATTTATACATACGACTCTTCTGCGATTCAGTGGCGTATCTGTAGGAAAAAGAACAGTGTTAACGTGTAGACTCCAGAAAAACTTCAAGGTCTCGTCTTGCTTTACTGTAAACTGAAAATGAGCTGCTTAGAAGTGCCTGTTTGCTCAATTATGTGGCGCTCGTGAATATGAGCGTGATGTCCCTAAAAGGAAATAAATGGTAAAAACACAGTTTTTACATGCACCGCTTAACCCTCGTGTTTTCCTGTAATTTAGGAGCTCGAGTGCGGAAAAGAAATATATACAAATATACACAATGACCACAAAATAGTGCAGTGCCTATGGACAACACAAAAGACAGATGTACAACAGGGGTTAACATACTTTTTTTAAGGCTCTGATGGGCCTCTGGGACATACAAGGCAAATAGAGGAAGTCCGCGGAACCATCTGTAAGGTTAAATGGTCGAAAGTTAGTTTAGCACAGATCTTACCGGTCCAGCCCTGGTGTGCCGTGTGCCTCAAACGCGGGCGCCCCATTGAATCCGTGCGGTTTACAAAACAGGAAGGGTCTTACTTGTTACGAAGCTCTTCCTAGCTGTTACACCTAATCGGCATCCCTCGAGGCCGGCAGATGCCGTCTCAGTCTCGGGTGCTCGATATGAAGCTTTTCGAGTTGTCGCCTAGCTTCCAGTGGTAGACTAGACCGCGGGTAAATCCAAAATGGCCGCCCTGCTTGGGACAAACCAGTGTCCATCTTAGAATACTCGCGAGGAAATACTTGTGTATTTTAGACTATAAGAGTCACCAGACCCCAGAAAACAAACAACATAGACACAGTGGGACACAGATATATTTACTTACAGTATGTTAGGTGGGTTCTTCATCATTACACAAATACAAAAAATGGTTATTGTTACAGTTAAATTGCCCGTGATGGTTTAATGTGAGGTGTTGTCACTAATAAATTCCCAGTATGGTTAGGTTGGGATTAGTTATTATAAGAGAATTGAAGGTTAGTGATTTAAGCTAATGTTAACTTATGATTGTCTAGTCAAAAGACCCCATGGAATGGCATCATTCAGTCCGTGGGTATCAGTCTTGAGTTTGTATACTACGCCAGTAGTATTACAGTTAGTGAAAATTTTGATTTCCCACGTCATTTTGTTATTAAATTCAATTTTCTGTCACACTCAACAAATGACAAACACTGCAATCACTACATGGGTAGTGTCCTGTGGATACCGTAGTGATCGTTCTTTGTTTAGAGTTCCTGTTCTCCACTTTTAGGGCGGGTATGGACAAGGTAGTCTCTCAGATTTTTACCTTTCTTGTGACTGAAAATTGAATTGTGGGAATCTAAATATCCCAAAATCAGAGTGGGCCAATGTTTTTTGATGATTTTGGTCACTCTGTCAGAAGCAATGTTATATGTAGTGATACAGATAGGTCTTTTTTCGCCTGGTGTGTCCTTGATCACCTTTGGTTCCAGTATGCCTCCCTGTTGTTGTTAGCAGCTCTCTTTTTGGCTTTTTTGATCAAAATCTCTGGGTATTGTCTGTCAATAAGTTTTTTTGTGAGGTCATTCACTTGTTGATGGAATGCGTCTTTTGAGCTGCAGTTGGCCTCAATCTTAAAAACTGTCCGAATGGTAGGTTCTCTTTTAGTTGTCTAGGGTGGAAACTGTAGAAGATTAAGAAGCAATTCCTTGCAGTGGGTTTAAAATGGGTTGTGGTACTTAGGGAATCGCCAGTTGCCATGATGTTCAAATCTAAGAACACGAAGTGTGACCTGCTCATAGTATGTGTGAATTTAAGGAAAGGATCCTGCTGGTTAAGCCATACTAGAAATTCTAGTGCCTCTGTCTCTGTGCCTTCCCAAATCAGTAGGACATCGTCGATTTACCTTTTCCATAAACTCACATGTTGTCTATGTGGGTTGTTGTCATTCGGGATCTTTTGTTTTTCCAGTCCCTAAGTACCACAACCCATTTTAAACCCACTGCAAGGAATTGCCTCTTAATCTTCGACAGTTTCCACCCGAGACAAATAAAAGAGAACCTACCATTCGGACAGTTTTTAAGATTGAGGCGCAACTGCAGTTCAAAAGACACATTCCGCCAACAAGCGAATGACCCCACAAAAAACGTATTGACAGACAATACCCAGAGAATTTGGTCAAAATAGCCAAAAAGAGAGCTGCTAATAACAGGGAGGCACTACTGGAACCAAAGGTGATCTGTATCACTACATATAACATTGCTTCTGACAGAGTGACCAAAATCATCAAAAAACATTGTCACACTCTGAATTGTGGGAATCTAAATATCCCAAAACCAATGTTCAGTCACAAGAAAGGTAAAAATCAGAGAGACTACCTTGTCCATACCCGCCCTAAAGTGGAGAACAGGAACTCTAAACAAAGAACGATCACTACGGTACCCACAGGACACTACCCATGTAGTGATTGCAGTGTTTGTCATTTGACGAATGTGACAAAGAATATTTAATTTAATAACAAAATGATGTGGGAAATCGAAAATGTCACTAACTGTAATACTACGGGCGTAATATACATGATCACCTGTATCTGTAATCTACACTACATTGGCATGACGACAAGGAAGGCCAGAACGAGGATAGTGGAGCACAGAAGCAATATAAGATGCAAAAAGAACACCTCAAAAATGACATCTCATTTCATTGAAAAGAACCACACACCTAACGACATGAAATGGGTAATTCTGGAACATCTAAATGGACAGGACAACCTGGAACAACGCCTTCTGGAGAAGGAACAGCGCTGGCTGTACAAACTCAAGACTGATCCCCACGGACTGAATGATGCCATTCCATGGGGTCTTTTGACTAGGCAATCATAAGTTAACATTAGCTTAAATCACTAACCTTCAATTCTCTTATAATAACTAATCCCAACCTAACCATACTGGGAATTTATTAGTGACAACACCTCACATTAAACAATCATGGGCAATTTAACTGTAACAATAACCATTTTTTGTTATTGTGTAATGATGAAGAACCCACCTAACATACTTTAAATAAATATATCTGTGTCCCACTGTGTCTATGTTGTTTGTTTTCTGGGGTCTAGTGACTCTTAAAGTCTAAAATACACAAGTATTTCCTCCAGAGTATTCAAAGATGGACGCTGGTTTGTCCCAAGCAGGGCGGTCATTTTGGAGATGTACCCGCGGTCTAGTCTCCCACTGGAAGCTGGGCGGCAACTCGAAAAGCTTCATATCGAGCACCCAAGACTGAGACGGCATCCGCCGGTCTCGAGGGATGCCGATTAGGTGTAACAGCTAGGAAGAGCTCCATAACAAGTAAAACCCTTCCTGTTTTGTAAACCGCATGGATTCAATGGGGCGTCCGTGTTTGATACACACGGCAGGCCCGGGCTGGACCGGTAAGATCTGCGCTAAACTAACTTTCGACCATTTAACCTTACAGATGGTTCCACGGACTTCCTCCTTACAGATGGTTCCACGGACTTCCTCTATTTCCCTTGTATGTCCCAGAGGCCCACCAGAGCCTTAAAAAACGTATGTTAACCCCTGTTGTACGTCTGTCTTTCGTGTTGTCCATAGGCACTCCTCTATTTCGTGGTCATTGTGTATATTTGTATATAGTTCTTTTCCGCACTCGAGGTCCTAAATTACAGGAAAACACGAGGGTTAAGCGGTGCATGTAAAAACGGTGTTTTTAACATTTATTTCCTTCTAGGGACATCACACTCATATTCATGAGCGCCACATAATTGAGCAAATAGGCACTTCTAAACAGCTCATTTTCAGTTTACAGTAAAGCAAGACGAGACCTGGAAGTTTTTCTGGAGTCTACACGTTAACACTGTTCTTTTTCCTACAGATACGCCACTGAATAGCAGAAGAGTCGTATGTATAAATATTAGTACATGCTCATTGGTAGGCATATGATTCACTTTTTTGGAGTGGTACTCACAGGGCTGGACCCTGTGACGTCCTGAAGAAGAGCTGAGGGGTAGAGCTCAAAACTAGTTGGCTTTCTACTCGGGTCCTGGTATCATAATCGAACCAGCTCACCTAGAGAACCACCCCACTTTTAATTTATCTACTAGAGCCACAAATAAAGTCTTTCCCGCCCACTAGTAGGATATTTTTAATTCACACCACTCCACCCACTTCCTTTTTCACATTACACCACACATAGTCCTCAATTAAAAAGTGCTCCTACGTAGTGGCGCAAGTCGTAGCACGCCTCAACCCGCAGCGGGTTAGGAAGCCCCTATGATGAAGCATGTCACCGTGAGGAAACTCCGGTGAGTGAGGGGACTAAAGAAAAAGGATAATCCTCCCCTTTTTCTTTTTCCTTTGTGTGAGCCACATCCAATGCTGAAAGTGACTCTTCCTGATAGCTAGGTTTTTTGATCTGATATTTCGGATTGTTTTTTGACTCATAACAATACAGGCCTAGCCCTGCCCCACCGAATGCCTCACCCCAAAGCTGAAAACCACGCAGCTGCATGTTGTGCACCATGCAGCACGTACGCACCATTTAATCCGCGAGGCAGCGAGCGTAACTTTAACACTATGTTCCACGCGGACCCTGCTGCCAGTTTTTCAAATACATTAGATGGAGAAGCAGTTGAGAAAAAGGAGCACTTCTACTCTCTCTCTGTAGCATAATGAATAGGATAATGTATCTTTAGCTGTACATTCTAAAGATTCGCAAGACCAAAAGAATGTTCCTGACTATATAGAGGCATGAGGACAAAAGACTCAGTTCCTTTATAAGGGCATGGAACTCCAATGATACTGTTATATTGTTCCTTTTAAAAAGTGTGAAAATGGAAACTCGTGTAACATCTACATTTTTGAAATATAATGGATATATAATTCTATGGCTAATGTCATTTGCAGGCCTACAGTAGCAATATGCCAGAGGAAAACATTGCTAGTAGCTTATAATAAGTTATTTTAAGCAGTGGAGGCTTATTTTTATTTACCGATTTGCCATAACATGAAAACATATACTTAATAATGAATAAAAATGACATAAATACAATGGTCCCCCACTGATTATAATAGTGGATTGTTCAAGAGAAGAAGATAGTGAAACCACCCTTTTTCAGCATTCCAGAATACAACCCATATAAATGAGGTTACAGCATAGGCATTAGCATTGAGGAGGGAGAAAGAGTGCATTATACCAAGTCCCTCTGAGTCTTTGTATTTAATTCACTCACTGCAACAAATATTGAGACGGTTTCTTGCTTTCATTGATCTGGATAAGAGGGCGATTACAAGTTTACCGGAATTACAATGCTTTGTAGTACATTTGCAGACTTGGAACGTTTCAGCCGGAGACTCGCGGCTGCTAAAAGCAGGCAAAATATCCAGGATAATTTCTCAATGGAGGATCAGGAATCTATCTATAATACCTGTTAACACCATCCCTGGACTGACCAGTAGTGATAGTATCAGTAAATCCAAAGGCCGGAGGCAAGGGACGGGGTGCAGGGCGAGCAACCTGAGACCCCCAAAATGTAATATAAGATATTTACTAGCTGGATAAAGAGCATTTGAGTTGCCAATCTTTGTTTTGGGATTTAATTGTAAAAGGTCCCACTTAAACTCAAAGTTTATATTAAGATGATAACGCTGGATTTTTCGTATGACAAAAAATTACTCCAATGCAGTTTATATTTGTGATATTACATGTCACAATATCGACCCTCGACCCTTCTTGTATCAGGGACCCCACAAGCCTTACCGTCTGCCTGTAGAGTTGTCTTGCAGGGATGATATGAATAACCTCCACCGTCTCCCACCTGCTCCCTTGTCCTACCTTAATAGTACCAGACCGGGGCTTGGGGAAAACCGGGGGAAGTAATCCTGGTAGGAATGTGCCTGAAGGTATGGTGAAACAATAATGGATCCTCCGGGGTGATTGTTGGTTATTCTCCTAGGCTCCAATGCAGGAAGACAACAATCAATCACCAGCTGCGCTACTCAGTACGCACACATTCATTCCCATGCATTCACTAATAAAGGCAGGTATACAGAAATGATAGTCACCTGAAGGAAGTGAAGATTCCAGGGTAGGCAGGATAATAAGTGAGTCCTAGCCTGCAATATTGTGTGGTTGCTCCTGGCTGCAGAGTAGGAAGAAAGGAACAACGCACTCCATGCTTGGTACCAGGAAATAAAGGAAAGGAAGGCTTGGTGAAGCGTTCCTGCGCCCACCACGATAATAAGGGGAGGAAGCAACAAGCATCAGTGTTACGACCAGGGGAACAAGGTACAGAATGGTGTCGCGCTCCTGCGCTCACTGTGATAGTACCAAACAGGGCAAAGGAAAGGTGAAGCGCTCCTGCACTCTCTGTGATAGCAAAAAAGTAAGGCAATGTACGGTGTTGCGCTCCTGCGCTCACCTTAAGGAAACAAAATGAGGCAATGTACGGTGTTGCGCTCCAGCGCTCGCTGTGATAATCAGCAATGCAAGGTACGGTGTTGCGCTCCAGCACTCACCGTGATAACTGGGAACAAGAAAGAACGGTAACACGCTCCTGCGCTTATAGTGTGGACGAGCTCCTCCACGTCCGATGCGAAATCAGAAGCACAGGCATCAAGGAAGTTGTCTGGTTTTGTTGACGTTACCCGGAAATGGTCAAGTGGTGACCTGCGGTACTGCGCTGCTGTATAGCGCTAGACCGCTAACCTGCCACATTCACTCCTTGCTACGTTCAAGGACGTGACACTTAGGCAGGTCACTCCCAACTCGGCACAGCACCACCTGTGTGCCCTGCTCTCTAGCGGCAGCTGCTGCTGCGGAGGAGAGTTTGAGGCCCTCCTCCACACACAGGCTACCACCTGAGCCTCATCCTTGGTGGCCAGTGGTAGGCCGTAGGTTTGTCTTCTGCTGTTATTGTAGTGCTTCTGTACTATTTGTCTATTTGTCTCTTGTTCCCTGTTTATTTTCTGTGCCCTTTTGCCTCCTGTTTCCTTGCGCCGTCCATGCCCCCTTTTTCGCTGCTATTGAAGTGCTCTGTATTATTTGTCTATTTGTCCCTTCTTCCCTGTTAATTTTCTGTGCCCTTTTGCCTTCTGTTTCCTTTCGCTGTTCCTGCCCCGTTTTTCCCGCCAATGTGTCCCCTGCGGCCCGCCCCCTGCTCACCCATTCAAACGCCCCCTCCTCCCAGCTGCCTCCTCCCTCCCACCTCCTGTTCTTATGGCGGCTGCTGCGCGGATGCGCATAGAGGGCATGCCGCTTCGGCGCGTGCCTAAGGCAAGCCCGTCTGCACCCGTCAGTGACTGGACCGTGCCCCACAAACGCCACAACACCCGCCTCCGTTACGATGCCAGCAACCTCCAAGCACTTAAAACCGGACGACAACACACCTGCTTTCTGACGGCCCCAAAGCGCCCCCAGGACCCTTCTCCTGCCGGAACTGCACCTTCACCAGCATCCGATCCACAAACTAACCCACCCTGAAAGAACATAACCACCTCTGATGCATTCTTCTCAACACCCGCAAACACGCCATCGAACTCTGGGACCTACTCGACTCAACCTTCCCAGATGTCGCCTTCCTGATGGAGACCTGGCTGAACCGCTCCTCGGCACCTGACACTCCCGGAAGGCTACAAGATTACCCGCAGGGACCGCACCGACGGAGTAAGAGGAGGAATCGCCATCGTCCACATGAATACTCTCAGAATCTCGACCAACACAGACGACACCCTCAGCACTGCTGAGCACATGCACTTCCAGATCCACACCGACCGCAACACCACCCTCAGAGGAACACTCGTCTACTGACCCCTCGAACCCCGACCTCAGTTCAGCTACCCCATCACAGACTTAGTCAGTACACATGCCCTCGCCTCCTCAACCTACATCCTTCTCGTGTACTTGAACTTCCACCTCGAGAACAACAACGACTGCAACTCCACCACCCTGATTGACAACCTCGCCAACCTCGGACTCAGACAACTCGTCACTACACCCACCCAATCTGCCGGCCACACGCTTGACCCCATCTTCTCTGCAAGCTCCCACGTCTCCTTCAAACACACCACCAAACTACACTGGACCAACCATCGCTGCATCCACTTCATCCTCCAGAAACCCACCACTCACCACCACACCCAACAAATCTCCCGCCGCTGCTGGAGCAAAGTCACGAAAACCAGCTAACCGCCACCCTCGACCGGAACCCACCTACCGACCCCAACTCTTCCTCCCGCTACCTCAGACAATGGATAGACGACTGCACCAACACCTTCGCCACGATCAAGGAACCCTCCAACAGACACAACAGCAAAAAATCCAGCTAGTTCACTGAAGACCACCAGGCCTCCAAGCAAACCTGCCGAAAGCTAAAGAAGAAATGGCGCCATTAACAGACATCGGGTAGCTACGCAGCCCACAAGAACGCCACCCGCAGACACCATCACCTCATCAGATCCGCCAAAAGGGCCTCCTTCAAAGACCGCCTAGACAAAAACTCACACAACAGCAAAGAGCTCTTCAACATCGTGAATGAACTTTCCAACCCCAGCTCCAACACCGACATCCCACCTTCGCAAGACCTGTGCAGCTCCCTTGCCACCTTCTTCCATCGCAAGCTTCAACGCCACGACCGTCCCGACAACCATGGAGACCTCTGTCCCCACGGCTAACATCCGCACCAACCCCCTGCTCTCCAGGACCAACATAACCGATGACAACACTATCAAAATCATGAACACCAACCAGTCAGGATCTCCGTCTGACCCATGCCCACACCACATCTTCAACAAAGCCAGCACCACCATTGCACCCTATCTCCAGAAAGCTATCAACATCTCCCTCGAGACAGCAACCTTCCCGGAGAGCTGGAAGCATGCTGAGATCAACGGCTTACTCAAAAAACCAAGGCTGACCCCAAGGACCTCAAGAACTTCCGGCACATCTCCCTGCTCCCGTTCCTGGCAAAGGTCATCGAGAAGACAGTCAATAGACAACTGACCCGCTACCTCGTGGAGAACTGCATCCTGGACCCATCCCAGTCCAGGTTCCGCAGCAACCACAGCACCGAAAATGCCCTCATCGCCGCCACCGATGACATCAGGGCCCTGCTGGACTACGGGGAAACCACAGCCCTCATTCCCCTGGACCTGTCAGCCGCCTTCGACACTGTCTGCCACCGCACCCTACGCACACGCCTCCACGATGCTGGGATCCAGGACAAGGTTCATGACCGGACCACCTCTTTCCTCTCCTGCAGAACCCAGAGCGTCTGCCTCCCCCTTTCCTTTCCAAAGCCACCAAAATCATCTGCAGCGTACCCCAGGGCTCAGCCCGACATAGTTCAACATCTACATGGCACCACTCGCCCTTGTTGCCCGACTGCACGACCCCAACATCATCTTCTACGCCGACAACACCCAGCTGATCTTCTCCCTCACCAAGGACCCACTCACCGCCAAAACCAACCTCCACGAAGGAATGAAAGCTGTCGCCAAGTGGATAAAGAACAGCTGACTGAAGCCAAACTGGGACAAGACGGAAGTCCTCATCTTCGGCTCCCCCCCCTCGGCCCGGGATGACTCCTGGTGGCCGACCGCACTGGGAACACCCACTGACCATGCACGCAACCTAGGGTTCATCCTCGACCCTACTCTCTCCATGACAAAGCTGGTCAACGGCGTCTCATCCTCCTGCTTCAACACCCTCTGCATGCTCCGCAAGATCTACAGGTGGATCCCCACCGAAACAAGAAGAACGGTCTCCCAGGCCCTCATCAGCAGCAGGCAGGACTACGGAAACGCCCTCTACGCTGACCCTGGGCAAAGTATTACACTACGCTTGCGTAGTTTGCGAAGTTTGCGCTACTTTGCAGTATGCAAATTGCATGTAGCACAATGCAAATATGCGTAGCGCAGCGGTCATTTTTGTGCTTGCTTGCGGTCCTCAACGTCAAGTTGGTGACCGCGAGCGAGCAAAATGACATCCCGGCGAGACTTTTTCCTTGTTCGCGATCAGCATTATCAAGTTGCCTATAGCGAGCGTGGAAAATAAACCTCCCGGCGAGATTCTCAACGCGGGGAGGTCATGTTTCTCATTGCGAGTGGCCGCGTATGCACACGATGAGATACTATCAGTCCGCATTGAGAAAGCTGCTGCTCGAGTATAAATCTACTCGAGCGGCAGAAAATGACCGCTTGCACTGTGCAAGATGCGGTTTGCACTGATTGCACAGTGCCGGATGCTTGTCCGCACTGTGCAATCAGTGAGAACATAATTTTACACAGTGCACTACGCAGTTACTGTAGTGCAAAGTGCACTATGCGTAGCTACATATAGTGCTACTATGCAAACTATTCCCAGGGTTGCTAGAGGGCGCGCTTGCGGAATGGCTGCCTAAATCTGCAGCTCCCGCTCCTTGGATATTGATCCTGCATCGATCTGCTGCCACGGGGACCGTGTGACCCCCAGAAGCCTGGTCCCCGCATCACGGGAGTGCTCCCTGCACTCGACCGAAGTTTGAGGCGGCTAGGAGGCTCGGAGCCGGAGATACGGGCTCCCGAAGATCGCCCGACATCAGCCCTGGAGCGCACTGGGGAGAGACCCCGGCCACCGCAGCTACGCGACCCCGGGGACCGCCACGAGGCCACCGGGCCGCGCGGACATCTTGCCTGCATCGCTCCTCCGAGCCGGACCACGGTGTAGGCGGAAAGTGAAAGCGGCGCTTCTCATCCTGCACTCGACTCCATCCTGAGCGCAGCTTTGCCGGTACGCTACACGACCTGCTCCCAGCGTGGCGTCCGGTGCCCAGCCGGCGGCCGAGCCTGTCCCCGGAGCCACGACGGACCCGGAGCTCTGAGCGTTGCCTGCCGATCTCGGCTCCAGCGGTAAGATAGCGGGGCTGCTGGCACGGAGCGGAGCCCCCGTGCTGCTGGTAGCGCTCTTTGCTCACGAATCGCCACAGATCCTTCAGCCACTAGCGGAGGGGACAACAGCGATCAGGAGGCCTGAGTGCCCTTCCCCCAAAGGGCTACCTGGTGCACTGCATTGCGCGTTGCGACGGCTGGCGAAGGGGAATTGGCCCGAAGGCTTGGCGCAAAGACTGACGCTTCGGCGCCCACGCTACCTGGCTGGCACCTGGGGCTGCTGCTGGATGCACGGCGGACGTCTGCTGCCATAGAACAACTGCTGGCCGCGTGGCGCTACCTGTGTCACTGCGCGCGCTTTGAATCGCTGCTGGGCCCCAGCCTTTGAGTCACCCCTGATACACAGCCGGTTGCTGATCGCCCGCTTGGCCACTACCATCCTTGCTACTCTATCCGGACCCTCACTTGTTTGGAGATATCACCATGGGGCGTCCCGACGCTCGCCAGCCCAAACTAAGCTTTGATAGTACTCGCAAGGGCCACACATCGACGCAGACGCGCCAGGGTCCCGGTGAGCCACCCCCGCAGCCTGCCCAGCCTGATGCCCCTGCTGCGGATATCGCCAGCCTTCTACAGGAGATGCGGCAGGGCTTTGCCACCGTGGTAGAGAAAGTGGATGGAGTCACGGCTCGGCTGGACGCCTTGGTCCATAAAGTGGATTGCCATGAGGAACGCCTTACGACTGCGGAGCAAAGGATCTCCGACAACACCGACGCCGCCGCGACCCACGCAACACAGTTAGCAAGAATGGATAACCTCCTCCGTGTCATTGCGGCAAAGAATGAGGACTTAGAAGCGCGAAGCCGCCGCAATAATATTCGCATTACCAATGTGCCGGAATCCACTGCCACAGGCAGAATGGAACTCTATGTGGAGAAATTGCTCAAGGGCTCAATTGGGGAGGACGCCTTCTCCTCACAATTCATAGTGGAGAGGGCTCACCGATCACTGGCACCTATGCCCCAGCCTGGCCTACCACCGAGACCCATAATCGCTCGACTCCTGAATTACCGGGACCGCGACACGGCCCTTCGAGCGGCCCGGACACAGAGATCGCTGAGGTATGAAGGCATCACCTTTTCCATTTATCCTGATTTTACACCAATGGTTCAGGATGAAAGGCGCAAATTCCTTCCAATAAAAAAGAAACTGCGTGAAGCCCAGATAGACTATGCACTGTTATATCCGGCAAAGCTGAGGGTTACTCATCAGGGCAAACAACGCTTCTTCACAAACCCGCAGAAAGCCGAAGATTACTTCAAATCCATCCGAAGGGCACGCAGGGGCGACCAGGCACCTGAGGACGACCTGGAGAACGATGACCTGCCACCTGAACGCCAGGAGGACTAACTGCCTTCATGACCTTCGACATTTGGCAAGAACGTAATCATCTACTGGTTGGTGCTGACTCACCGTTTGGTGGATAGGCAGCATCATGTGGCTCGGACTTACTGGACATCGCACCCCCTGTGGTAACGTATACCAAGGACCGCTCTCTTGGCCCTAGCCTCCACTGAGGGCGGTACAGACTGGAGCTATGGGCCGGATAGTGGCAGCGCGCACCTTTAGATGTTCCCTAATTGGGTGTTCCCCACTGAACAATTGTTTGTTTGGCTTTTTGCCACACTGAAGTTGGGGGGGAGGGGTATGAGGGGGGGGTGTTCTTGGGGATTTCGTGGCTACTGGCATGTTTGGGATGCTGGGGTGGGCGGGGGGGGGTTCGGACGTTATGAGGTTACTATTGCATAGATGGTGTTTGCATATGCTGATGTGGTGTGGGGCTTGGCGCTCCTGTTGCGGCTGTAACTCCATGCTTTGGCCCGCTTGGGCGCCTTCTTCTTTAATGTCAATGTGCTTATGGCTGCGGTGAACTCAACTGTGCGATTAACATGTCTTTCATGGAATGTTCGGGGGTTGAACGATGCTCGGAAATGCAGGAATGTTCTCGCCTACTTGAATAGACACCATGTACAAATAGCTCTACTACAAGAGACACACTTGCCCGTATGCAGGGACGCCCCGTTTGGACAGAAGTGGGCGGGTACCCGTGCTTTTTCCTCCTATTCGTCTTATGCTAGAGGAGTGGCGATACTAGTTGCTCGAGGTGTACCTTTCTTACACATGGGGGAAATGGCGGACAAGGAGGGGAGATATGTTTTGCTGTGGGGGAGAATGGGGCATGACACTTATTTATTTGTCCCAATGTACGCACCGAATATTGACTCACCTGGTTTCTTTTCCACACTGTGGGGCAAGATTGTGTCCATCGGGGCAAGACATGTCATCTGGGGAGGTGATTTTAATCTGGCCTTGGTACCCTCCCTGGATAGGGCGGATGGTGTTAATTCTTACAAGCCCCGAGCTAGGGAGGTTTTGGAGGGGGTAATGGAGGAGGGTGGACTAATTGACGCCTGGCGACAGCTACACCCCCACGGGCGGGAAGGCACGCACTTTACACATCACACCGGGACCTGGGCGCGCTTGGATTACTTTTTGGTAGACCGGGGCGTCACTGGGGAGCTGTTAGAGGCCGATCATCTGCCCAGGACCTATTCAGATCACAGCCCTGTTAGACTACGGTTCCGGACCCCTGGGTGGGATAGTCCAAGACCGCATTGGAGGCTGAGCCCCGATACGCTCCTTGATGAGCTCTTTCGCACGGAGTTGGGCGAGGAGATCAGGGACTTCTTTCCTAGAAACAAGGGCTCAGTAGAATCAGTGGAACACATATGGGAGGCCTTCAAAGTCACTATTCGGGGATTCTGCATCTCTAAGAGCCATGGGGTCCTGCGGGATATTCTGCGTGCCATAACCACATTGGAAAAAGAGTTGCATGCACTAGAGCTCCAAATGGTGGCGAGCGATGACCCACTCCTACGGGTGACCTTTAGGGACACACTATCCAAGTATGAGGAGGAGACTGCAAGAGAGGCGAAATACCGGGGCAAACACTGGGTGGCCCGGAAATACTGCGAGGGGGATAGGCCTGGTAAAGTGCTAGCCTCACTCACGCGCGCGCCACGCGAACACACCACGATATTAGAACTTATTGATGAGGATGGCACTGTCACTAGAGAATCGGATGGGATACTGACTGCATTCACAACGCACTACTCGACACTATATACCTCAAAGGCGGAAGCTGATGCTCCATACGCTGACTATATGAACGACGTGGCGCTATGCTGGATTAGCGACGGTGACAGGGAGTTCCTAGCGGCTCCTTTTGAACTCGAGGAAGTTCGCGAGGCCATTATGTCCCTACAGAATGGGAAGGCCCCGGGGCTCGATGGCATCCCGGCCGAATTTTACAAAGCTTTTATTGATATTATGGCACCCGTGCTTAACGAAGTATTCACCGAATCGTTAGCTGATGGTAGACTACCTCGATCTATGCGTGAAGTGGTTATCACCTCCCTTCTGAAACCTGGCAAGGCCCCCACTTCCTGTGACTCTTACCGCCCACTCTCCCTTCTAAATTGTGATGTGAAGATCCTTGCTAAGGTTCTCGCCACGAGACTATCACTGCTGATGACTAGAATCGTCCTGCCCGACCAATCTGGCTTCGTAGCAGGCAGGTCCACCTCCCACAATCTGCGCACCCTGTTTTCGCTAATACGCTCTGTCCATCCTGATGTCCCAGTGGCAGCTGTGTTCCTTGACGCCACCAAGGCGTTCGACTCCGTCGAATGGCCTTACCTCTTCTCGGTTCTGGGACGCATGGGGTTCCCTAAACTGTTCTTGGCCTGGGTACGCCTCCTATACACGGATCCCACGGCGAAAGTACTGATCAATGGGAAGCTATCGCCACCTATCAGTCTTACCAGAGGCACTCGCCAGGGATGCCCGCTCTCACCCCTGTTGTTTGCAATCGCGGTCGAACCATTAGCGTGCCGCCTCCGCCAGTTACACCGGGAGGGAGCGGTTCAATGCCTCCAGCGGCAAATTGATGTGTCCCTCTATGCGGATGACATCACACTGTATGTCAAATTCCCGGAACTACACCTTAACCCCCTGCTCCGCGAATTTGTCCTGTTCGGGGGGCTATCAGGCGTTCATATTAACTGGGCCAAGTCACAATTTTTTCCCCTAACTGATGCGGTAACTGATTTCCCATTAGATTATCCATTGGTGTGGTGCAAAGACGATCTTCGTTATTTGGGGATCCGCATCGCACGGGACAAAGATGAGACGCTTCGCTCCAATTATGGAGTGGCTATAACCAAACTGGCCACTTCTGTCGACAGGTGGATCACGATGCCACTCTCCATGGCTGGCAGAGCCTCCCTTATTAAAATGGTGATATTACCCCGCTTTTTGTACTTTTTTCTAAACATCCCATATTATCCAGGGGCTTTCTTCTTCAGGACGCTTCGCGCCGAGCTACGCAGACTTTTTTGGGGTGGCAAATCTCCCCGGCTAAAGTGGTCCACGTTGACCCTTCCCTACGACCAGGGTGGCTTCGACATCCCAGATTTCGAAGCATACTACCTGTGCGCACAAGCGCATTTTGCCTACCATTGGATGGCTCCTACCCCCTTCATGCCTCACGTAGCGGTGGAGGATTGGATAGCACACCCACTTCCGTTGAATGGTCTGATGCATTGTCCCGAGACTTCCATCCCCACAGCGAACACCTCGGTCTCCTGCACCCTAGACGCGTGGCGGCGAATCGCTCAGCGACTCCTCTGTGCGATGCCCTACTCTCCTAAGCTTCCTCTGACCTACCACCCAAACCTTACCTTGCTGTCGGAAATTGGGTTTCGCCAGCTCTGCAACAAACTGCACATTTCCTCTTGGGGGGACCTGTTCCACAACGGAACGTTCAAGACGACGGATCTCTTTTTCCAATCGCATGCCCACTCGCCCCTCGAGTTGTTTTACTATATTCGATTGCGCGCGGGGATGCGAGACATCCTTCCGGATTACCCCACTGAACCTGTGCCCTTGCCTCCGCTACACCATCTCCTAGAATCTCCAGATGGGGCCCATCTAGTCTCTGGGCTCTACCGCCAATGTCGTGGAGCTGCCCCCCTATCGGTCTCTACTGCCAGATTGCGCTGGTCGGCGGAACTGGACACAGAGGTCTCGGACGATCAGTGGCACTACTGCTGCGCATTGACTTCCCGCATCTCTGCCAGTTGCAGATTGAAAATAATACATTATAAATACTTGCAGAGGGTCTACTACACCCCGGCCCGGAAACACAGATTCGGGCTGGCCGATAATGACCGCTGTGAACGCTGCCGCGCTGCACACGCTGACTTTCTCCACTTAGCATGGTCCTGCCCCCAGATTGCTGACTACTGGCGACAAGTCATCGGGGCCGTTGTGCAGATGGTGGATGAGGAGATCCCCGCGGACCCCTTGGTGGCCATCCTTGGATACACGAAGCACATATCCAAGGAAAGTAGAAAATTCGTCGATATAGCATTCCTCCTAGCCAAGCGACGTGTCGCCTGCCGCTGGAGCAGAGGCAGAGCGCCTAAATTCAAGGATTGGCTAACTGACTTAACATATTGCCAGGATCAGCATAACACTTTTTCGGAATTATTACCTCTCACAAGCAGACCTAGGAATATCTGGGACCCACTGGTACACTACCTGCTCAAGTGCTCAGATGATGACACAACGTCAGGCGATGGGCTCACTGCCTCCCAATCCCATTAGCACTATTGTTCGCCTTATTGCCACCTGGCGATACATGACACACACTGGTTCCCTACACCCATGGGATCCCTATGCCCCTGCAGTCTCCTCGTGGAAGGTGTAGCACTGGCCTCCACGGTACAGCCCCCCTCGCCTCCCCCTCCTATGACCGACCTCCCCTTCCGACGCGCCACCGGACGTCCCCCCCCTCCTCCGGAGGGTGCTGTCCTGCATACCACTAACAGCGTTGCACTCTAGCCCCATGGACTACCGATGCCTTAGGCCCTTGAATTCTGGACGTTCACCGCCCCACGCACCAGCGCCTGGCGGTACCACCACACTACATCACTATCATACATTGTAATCGCATTGTAATGCACCACTTCACGCGCGTAACCTCGTTGAAAAGTTGGGGTTTTCTCTTTTTCCTTTTTTTTGTTCTACTCGTTACAAAAAATTAGGAGCGAGATTCTCATCTTGCTCACACAAAAACTGTTCGGCTGCAGTACATCCTTCCTTGGCCTGCCCTGCCGGACAGCGCTGTACGAAGCCTTTTCATGGTAACGTGCCGCCGGGCCCCCGGGATGCCGGCTACAAGGCTGTGTATTGTTGCTCTACTATTGCTGCCGGCCTCCGGGTTGTAGGCACCCCAAGCTGTGTATCCTTATGTGCTCTTATCAATAAAGCAGTTTTGAACACCAAAAAAAAAAAAAAAAAAAAAAAAAAACTATTCCCAGGGTTACTCTACGCAGGAGCCTCGGCTTATCTCCTGAAACGACTTCAACGCATCCAAGTGCCTCCGCACGCCTTATCCTAGACAGCCCTCGCGGCAGCCACATCACACCCCACCTGAAAGACCCGCAGTGGCTCCCTGTCAACAAGAGGATCACCTTCAAGCTCCTCACCCACGCACACAAGGCACTCCACAACTCCGGACCAGCATACATCAACAGACGACTCAGCTTCTACACCCCCAACCACCAGCTCCGCTCCACCGACCTCGTTCTCGCCACAGCCCCCCGCATCTGAAAAGCGACCTCCGGCGGCAGATCCTTCTCCCACCTCACCACCAAGACCTGGAACACCCTACCCATCATCCTACAGCAGACCCAGGACCAGCTTACCTTCAGAAGACACCTCAAGACCTGGCTATTCACGCAGTAGCAGCATCTCCCCCTCCCCCCAGCGCCTTGAGACCCTCACGGGTAAGTAGTGCGCTTTACAAATGTTCTGATTGATATATTGAATGTCAAGAGTTCCCTTAACAAAAATTCTGCATTCGCCCTTCATGCATGGAAAAAGGTATTCCCTGAATTTAGTTGATAGTTCAAAACATTTGTTTTATCATCAAAACACACATAAAAAACCTTACAATTCCTCTACGAGCAGTCAACAAATAGAACAATTAAAAATCTGAGAGCATACAATAAAATTAATTTATGAGTTAAAAACAAGGGTAATAAAAATGGAAACCGCATGATCCCATTAAATAATTGCTACTATACAATCAAATGTCCTAACAATATAAAACCTGCAAGCAACAACCACCAACTCAGGCAATTCACATCAGCTGAATATGTTCAAGCCTTATTTTATCTAACATGTTGCCTCTGATTAACCACGCTGTGTGGAGAAATGTTGCAACAGTCACAACCACAATTGAGGTAGTTTCACTAAGGTGTACCTATATGCTTCTCCTCTCGTAGGTAGGCTCAAAAGCTTTCACATTCGGACAAGCCATGTCGATCTAGGTTTTGCGTAAAGTGGGCAAAAGGACAAGAGATGCTCCTCACTTTCACGTACATTTTTACAACAAAAACAATATTCGAAGCCCTGGTTACTTTTTCTTTAACCAGCAGTAAAAACTGCTACAGGCAGCGATCCGTACCTAAATTGAAGGTACAAAATTCGAGCACAAACAGGGTGAATAAAATTCGGAAATTCCTTGGCCTTGCACACTGATTTTATTAAGAGGAAAGCACTTGTTAGAGTCCCTTGTGAGGCTGCTGATCTGTGGTCCATAAGCCTAGAGACCTTATCTTCTGTCTTCTTTTTAACTAGGGTCCTGTCCCCTCTCTTGATCAATTGTGGCACACTTCAGATTTTGCCCGGGCAAATTCATTCCAATCCTTCTTGAGTGCCTTTAACCATTTGATTTTCCCCCCACCATTGGCCGCAATAATATCCTGCACACCCTCTATTAAAAGGGACAATTCTACAGTGCTCTAGATTCAAATCCAATATAATAGGGGTCTCAATGCTACCAATGAGGAGATCTCAGTCATCTCCAGATCCATATGAAGTGGAACAAGAGTTGTGTCTTTCCCTATGCTCACCAGACTTCTAATACAATTATTGTCTGCTACACTCAGGTGAGTGATGTTATAGAATCCCCACAATTCTGCCACATAGAGGGCCACACCCCACCAATGCTTGCGCCTTATAAAGGCCCACTGCTGGATGTACGGGGGACCATTGGACCCTTTTGGCCAACTTGAGTGTAGCTGCTTTCCGTTGCTTTACAGTTTGGGTACTCTTTAGGATTTGTGGGTCCCAGGATCCAGACTCATCTAATCTGATACCAGGTACTCAAACTCCTGGACTCTTTCGAGTTACTCCACCCCCACCTTAATGGCCCCATTCGGCTTTCCCTTCTTAGTATGGGTCATATATTTGGTCTTGGAGGTATTTATTTCAAGACCAAAATATCTGCAAAACTGATTAAAGCTGTCAATCAGCCTTCGCAGACCCCTCTTGGTTATGGAAAACAACAATGTGTTGTCCGCAAAGAGGAGGGCCAGTATTATTTCTCCTTCCACAGAAGGGAAATCATTCACACAGTTGGTAAAGGATGCAATGCAGTTATTAACATAAAGGAGGAAAAGGGTGGGTACAAGTACACAGTCCTGCCTAAAACTCTTCGTTGACTGAAAATGCCTCTAATAACTCTCCTTTTGCTTTGCACCTTACTTTAGGCTATTGCACAAGGGGAACTTCGCCAATCAGATTTAAGAGTTTGGGTGGAGTTCTGATCCCCAGTAGCACCTCCCACAATTTCCCTTTGAGGACCAGGCCAAATGCGGCACGGAAATCTAAAAATGCCATATAGAGGTGACCCCCAGCCATGTCGACCGCCTTCCACCTAACCAAGATGAACCAGAAGACCTGGTCAACTGCGCTGACCCTATGCCTAAATCCGGCCAGGAACCCCGTTAGATTCTGCTTTTCTTCACACCCGCCCAGTAAAGGACCTGCTTACAGAAGATATTTTGGAGGTTATCCAATAAGCTGGTTAGGAGGTAGTTCGAAGGCATACCAGGATCGCCCTTCTTGAAAATAGGGATGATCTCAGCCCATTTCCAAGAAGGGGGACTTGCTCCTTCTGCCGCAATGGCATTGTGACAGCACATTGATGTAGACTACGCAGACCCCGCAATTAGATAAAAAAAATGTTAGCCAGGATTTTATCAAGCCCCAGAGCTTTCTCGAGTTGAGCAATGCAACTGCATGCTCAGTTTCCTAGAGGGAAAAACGTATCAAAGGATGGAGGTGGCTCTTTGCACCAGGTGCATTCTCAGACGTATGTGGTCCCTGATGGGCAGAGTTAGGGGCATGGAGACTCTTGAAGTGCGCTACCCATTTACAGGGAAAAATGAACGATTCAATAAGGTTTCCATCCCTACCCTCACTTCTACTGACTAATGACTAGAATTTCTTCTGGTTGGTGTTCACAGCAGAGTCTAGCAAGTCAGCCCACACATCTTCCTTCCATGCCACTTTTGCTGCTTTTAAACTTGCCAGATAATTCGCCCTGTAGACCCTTATGGATTGAATATCCCACTTTTATATTGCTTGCAAGAGGTGTGCTTTTGCCACTTCACACTGGTCATTATACCATCCCTTTGGGCACGTTGGGCTGGTTAGGACACTCCTCAGCTTCGAGAATGCCATGTGGTGCTCTACAAGGCTCACCTCATTTAGCACATATATTCTTCATTTGAGTAGCCAGTAGCTAGGATTAAATAAGGAGCCTAAGGTCCTCCGGAGAGGAGGCTTCTGATTCCCACCTCAGATTTCACCTATTGTTTGCAGCTACACCACTTTCTGCAAGCGTATGACATCGGAGGGTCATGGGAAATCTCAACTTTAGTGACAGACTATTATGGTGGCTTTCCTCTCTCTCAATTACCACCATATCTGCCATCTCGCTCCACAGTCAAATGTCCAAAAGAATATGATCAATTCTGCTGCAACAATAGCCTCACCTAAAAGTCAGTGCAAGCAACTTATCCAACGGGGAATGCCCATTGCAGGCCCAAATACCATAGGTGATTGTGAGATCCACAACCTGGATGGCCGCTCTCGGCTTGAACTGATTTCTGGAGGGGACTATGTCTGGGATACCCCACATCAGATTCTCATCTCACTAGGTCACTCACCAGACTACTCAGCTCAAAAGTGGGATCCCCTGCTATGAGCATGTAGCTCAAAAGTGAGGTCCCCTGCTATGAGCATGTAGTGGGTACTAACATGTTTCTCCACAATTCTGGCTAGAAGTTGGAGCATTCTGAAATCCTGCCAATGGCTGCAAGACCTATTATATATATCTTAATGATCAGAAGGGGTTGTAGACTCTTCCTCGTAAAAACAGCTGGCCAAAATGTCAGGAGAATCCAAATGTCTGGGTGTAACAGAATAAGATAAAGTGGCTCTGACTGAGTCTATTAAGCGACTTGCAGGGCTAGACATCACTCCTGGGAGATTATAGCCTTTGTAGTCACATCTGTTTACTTGAGATAATGCCCAGGTTACCTGGAAGAAGCATATATCATGGGTGCCAAAAAAACGGCCCGCCCAGGTTACCTGGAAGAAGCATATATCATGGGTGTCAACAAAACTGTCCAAATCACTATCTCCCAATTTACTTCTTATTTCTGCCATTTTCCAGCTTAAAAAGTGTCTACGGAGGAAAATGCGTTGGGTTATGCAGTGAGGCTCCACGCCACTCCCCCAGAGGGATGTTAAGGTTCCTGGGACTGCAGTTTGGGGATCTAGTCTGGGGCTGGTCAATAAGTCTGTGGGTCTTGAGTCCCTCAGCTGTGTATCAATA
Source organism: Lissotriton vulgaris (assembly GCF_964263255.1). Classification (NCBI taxonomy): domain Eukaryota; kingdom Metazoa; phylum Chordata; class Amphibia; order Caudata; family Salamandridae; genus Lissotriton; species Lissotriton vulgaris. The sequence goes on from NC_141700.1 coordinate 450,800,048, forward strand.
CCAAACTCTGGAAGCCCAGAAATCCCCTTCTCATCACTGTCACTTCCCAAAGAAAGAGACACCACCTTTATTCTAATCTCATCACTGACAGATCCCTTCTGAGCTGAGGTGAGTCAATCCACCTCGATTAAAGAAGAGATGGATTTAGATTGAGCAATATTTACCTAATGGCCAGCCCCTACTCTTTGCACCCTGTTTTGTTGGAAATTCTCTGTTAACTGCTGAATTGGTCCTCTCCTGCCCCTCAAGTGCAGCGATGAAGAGAGATGCTGGAATCTAGCTGGTTCAGATCTGGAGGGTGAGTAAGTAAGCAGTACACAAAGGCAGGGTCCATGACATTTACAACACAATCAACCCTATATGATTTAGGTAGAGCCCCCACCCATGTAACTCCCCTCCACATCAATATACACCAGGCATCTTGATATGAAAAGCCATCATGGGTGCCCAGCCACGGTAACGTTTTGTTCCTTTATTGAACAAAGGATTCCTCTGCTTCCTTGGTTAAGCAGGGCACATTAGGCAAAAAGATAACATGTGGGCAAGCTTCCCAAGGGAGGTTCAAGAAATGTGGCACATGCCCCTGCACTGGCTCCCTGACCGAACATGATACTTCTAGCGCCCCCTCCCACCTCCCTCTACAACACCCATGCCTTGCTCCACTCAAGGCTGGTCGGCCTCTCCTTGCTCGGTGGATAGATGGTTGGTGTTCATAAAAGAAGGTTTCACAATGGTGGATAACTTAGTATAATCAGCCTTCTTAGTGGGTGGGATTTTAGATAAATCAGATGTAACCTGGCTAGCACTCGTTGCATCCCTCTCGCTCCTCATCGCAGTCTCAAGCATCCCCAAGGGCTGGTAGATGGGCTCATGGTTTTCTTCTATTAATACAATCAGCTTATCACACCAGTCTTGGGATCCTTCGAGCATCCTGAGTGGGGATTCACCCTTCAGCGCTCCTGTCTTCCCTTTGGTCACAGAACAAATACTTTTAGATTTGAGAGTTGGAGTCGCACTTTTTCTCTTGTTCCCTGGGCCTTTAGGCATCCCTGGCCCAGTGGGGACAGCGGTGTGATCACGGAGTTCTCCAAACCATTCTTCTGTCTGGACAGTTGGGGGCACGGCTCAACTCTCAAAGTAGAGCGGAGTGCTTCATCTCCCAAGGAGCACCCTGACTCTGAGCTGGTCAGAATCCTGGCCTTATGAGGTGCAGGCCCTATGTGGGAAGGAGTTAGTGAAAGCGCTGTTCCACCAACTCACTTTCTTTATCAACTAGGCCCATTGCTCTCTTAATGAACCCATCCAGAGTGTTACCCAGTAACATTTTAGCCCCCGACTCTGCTACTTTCCGCTTAACCATATCGGCCCCAGCAACTTAGAATATCAAAGAATAAAAGAGAGAATCCAGAGAGCACTTCCCAGTGGCAGAACCTTTGTATTGGGCTGGTCAGCAGACAACAAGAGACGCTTCCAGGTAGTTGAAAATTGAAGAGAGGTGGCCCTGCCCTTCCCCTTCTTGCAATGACGGGTGCATGACAGGCCTGCCCTTGGCACGGGCCCAGCCCTGGTCCGTACCACGTCGTCGGGCTTTCAAAAGCGCTTCATAGGCCTCGGGGCAGCAACAGGCAGCAGGTATGAAAAGGGGCCACCTCTGACCTCACAGGAACCTAGGAGTCAACATTCCTCCACGGATTCCTCTCCCGCGCTGCAGGGCTTTCAAATGCGATTTATAGCACTCAGGGCAGCAACAGGTAGCAGGTGTGACAACTTAAGGGGCCGCCTCTAGCCCCACTAGAACCTGGGACTTGAAGTCCCTCCACGGATTTCTCTCCCAGTACAGTTATATACACACAATCTAGGTCACTAAAATGATAGCATCTGGGGGGACAGCAGAGCACCTATCTGTATAAAATAAACACCTGTTTTCATTAAACAAAATAAACATTCCTTGTCACAATTTTAAATCAGTAAGAGACAAAATATGCTTTTCATTTTGTCTTGGTAAATGTTGATTCACTAAAAAGAAAGGACTGGTTAGAAAAAGTGAAAAAATTAAGATAAAGGGAGGATGTTGTGTACCATCTTAAGTTTGCAGTGTGTTTTGAAAAGTCAGCTAAGTTCTCCGTAAAGGTGTACTCTGCATTGTGGCAGTGGTAAACACAGCCACTGAAATATTTTCAATCCATTAACAATTATCTTTATAGATTTACTTTTTACATGTTTATAAGATTATTATTTTTGCAATAAGGGAAAGCTAACGCCATACCAGACCTTGTAATATTCCACCTAATCATAAGGATGTAATTGAAGTTAGTATGACCTAGTTCAATATAACCTTTAGTTGTGCTATAACCTCACTCCAGAATGATTGTGTTCTCACAAGACCAGAACATGCATTTTACAGTCTTATCAGGTAATTTATAGCATGTATCCTCTTTTTCAAGGCTTAATTTATGCAAGTGGTTGTAGATGGTGTGCTCTTAGATGCACTTTTGAGGCCTATGAGTTATTTTTCATTATTGGACTTTGACCAAGACCAAGAGAGAGGATGTCTGAACTGGGAGGAAGACGGTAACAGTGATAAAAGGCAGGCATGATAAAGAACCTACTAAATATAAAGAGGTATGAAATGTAAGCTGGTGGAAGAAAGAGCTATGAAGTGAAATCTAGGCAGCTTTGGAATTCAGCAGTCTCAGTTTAGTGTTGGCTCCTAAGAAAATTCTTTGGACCCTGGCACTAAATGTTTTTAAAGCACAAGTTACTACTTGTGTAACGATATATCTGTAAGAGACATTAGTTAGTGATAGATTCCTTACCTTAGAATATCCCCAGGCGTCAGACTGGATCCGGAAAATTTTGCGTAGCAGTACCCTTGCGCGTCGGTAGGCGTCGTCTGCTGCTCCGCGTCCGTCGTCGGCGTCGTGGGCGCCGTGATGACGTCGTCTGAGTACTTAGACGCCGCCTCCGCGTGCTGACGTCAGTTCTTAGCCACAGCTTTTCCACGCCAGAAGCGCAGAGCCATGACTAAAACCGACACTGGTGCCAAGAAACTAGGGCCCTGAAAAGGGATGACCTTAACCCTAGATATCGGTTCGCAGAACGGGGAGGATGGGTGGGTCGGTAAGGAATCTATCACTAACTAATGTCTCTTACAGATATATCGTTACACAAGTAGTAACTTGTGCATCTGAAAGAGACACGTTAGTGATAGATTCCTTACCTTAGAATAGATACCCCAGCAATACCATCCCCGTGGTGGTGGGTCTGCGAACCAATATTCACACCAGAAAGTCCTGGAGAATGGAACGGCCGAAGTAGCCATCCCTCCGGACTTGACTGTCCAGGCAGTAGTGCCTCGCAAACGTGTGCAACGAAGCCCACGTAGCAGCCTGGCAAATGTCCTGCAAGGGCACACCTCAGCCCAAGGCAGTTGTAGTGGCCGTGGCTCGAGTGGAATGAGCCCGCAGCCCCACAGGGGGTTCCTTCTTAGCCAAGGAGTAACACGCCTGGGTGCACATGATAATCCATCGAGAAATGGTCCTCTTGTGCACCGCTTTCCCTTTCTTAGCGCCCGCGTACCCAACAAAGAGTTGATCATCCACCCGGAACTAGCGTGTGCGATCCAGATAGAACGAGAGCGCACGTTTTGGGTCCAGACGGTGGAGCCTCTCCTCCTCTCTCGAGGGGTGCGGAGGCGGAAAGAAGGTGGGCAATGTGATGGACTGCCCCATGTGGAAGGCCGTGACCACCTTTGGCAAGAAGGAGGGCCTAGTCCTCAAAACAACCTTGTCCGGATGGACTGAAAGGAAAGGAGGCTTACAAGAGAGGGCCTGGAGCTCACTCACTCTCCTGGCAGAGGTGATGGCTACCAGGAAGGCAGTCTTCAAAGAAAGAAGGCGAAGTGGACAGTTATGAAGTGGCTCAAAGGGAGCGCACATCAGAAAAGTCAGAACCAGGTTCAAGTCCCACTGAGGCATCACGAAAGGAACAGGAGGAAAGGTATGAGTGATGCCTTTCAGAAATCTGTTTACTATAGGGGACTTGAACAAAGAAGGTTGGTCAGGCAGCCTCAGAAAGGCTGAAAGAGCCGAAAGATAGCCCTTGATAGTGCCCAGAGCAGAGTCCTGCTGGGCAAGAGAAAGAAGGAAGAGAAGAATCTCAGAGAGAGGGGCATTGAGAGGATCCACAGCCTTTGCTGTGCACCATGCCACAAATCTGTTCCACCTGCAGGCGTATACCGTTTTTGTGGAGGGACGCCTGGCTGCCAGAATGATGTTGCAAACTTCAGGAGGCAAGTCAAATGGCCTCAACTGTCGCCGCTCAATCTCCATGCATGGAGGTGGAGACTGGACAGGTTCAGGTGGAGGACCGTCCCCTGCTGCTGCGACAGAAGGTCCTCCTGAAGAGGCAGACGAACCGGGGGATCGACTGACATACTGAGTAGCTCGGGATACCAGTACCTTCGTGCCCAGTCCGGAGCCACAAGGATGACTTGTGCTCGGTCGCGCTTGATCTTCTTCAGCACTCTGGGCAGAAGAGGTATAGGCGGAAAGGCGTACAACAGACCGCAGCTCCACTCGCGACGAAAAGCGTCTCCGAGCGAGTGCCGCCTTGGAAATTCCAACGCGCAGACTGATGACATTGCGCGTTCTCTTCGGTGGCGAATAGATCTAACCAAGGCTCTCCCCAACGCAGAAAGAGGCCTTGCGCCACGTCCGAGTTCAGACGCCATTCGTGATCCATCGAGCACCGACGGCTGAGTTCGTCCGCCCTGGCGTTAGGAGAACCTGCCAGGTGTTGAACCACCAGAGTCACGCCTTGATGTTCCAGCCATTGCCAGAGGCGCAGAGCCTCCTGGCATAGGGTCCACGACCCCACCACGCCCTGTTTGTTGCAGTACCACATGGCGGTGGTGTTGTCCGTGAACACCTGCACTGCACTCCCTCGGACTGACGGGAGGAATGCTTTCAGTGCAAGACGAATCGCCCGCAGCTCCAACAGATTGATATGGAGCCGGGACTCCGCCGGAGACCAGAGTCCTCTGATCTCCGCCTCTCCCAAGTGGCCACCCCAGCCCTGGAGGGACGCGTCCGTCACAACTACGTGCTCCGGTTGGGGAAGGGAGAGGGATCTGCCGTTGACCCAATCGCGGTCCGCGAGCCACCACTGCAGCTGTCTCGCAGTGCCCTCCGAGATCAGGACATGGTCGGAAAGGTTGCCCCGGTGCTGGGCCCACTGAAACTTCAGGTCCCACTGCAGAGCCTGCATCCGCCACCGTGCGTGATGCACCAGAAGGATGCAGGAGGCCATCAGCCCCAGAAGCCGCAGCGTCAGCCTGACCGAAACCCGGGATAACGGCCTGAAGATCGGAATCAGGGCCTGAATATCCCGGACTCGCTGTTCGGGCGGGTAAACCCGAAACTGCGCCAAGTCGAGAACCGCTCTGATGAAAAGGACCTTCTGAGAGGGGCACAGGTGTGACTTCGGCACATTGATGGAAAATCCCAGCCTGTGCAGGAGATCCGCCGTAGTCTGGAGGTGGTTGACGACTGCCTGGGGCGAGCCCGCCTTCAACAACCAGTCGTCTAGGTAGGGGAAGACTGAAACCCCTAACCTGCGCAGGTGAGCTGCGACCACCGCCATCACCTTCGTGAACACCCGTGGGGCGCTGGTAAGGCCGAAGGGGAGCACGGTAAACTGAAAGTGCTCGAGGCCTACCGTGAACCGCAGGTAACGCCGGTGGGCCGGCAGGACGGGGATGTGGAAATACGCATCCTGCAAGTCCAACGCTACCATCCAGTCTCCTGGGTCTAGGGCAGCCAAGACCTGAGCCAGTGTCAGCATTTTGAACTTCTCCTTCCGGAGGAAGCCGTTGACGTTCCTCAGATCCAAGATAGGGCGTAGGCCCCCTTTGCCCTTCTTGGGTACCAGAAAGTAGTGGGAGTAGCAACCACGACCTACTTCTGGCCCAGGAACGCGCTCGATGGCCCCCTTGGCCAAGAGGGCCGAAACTTCCTCCTGCAGGAGCCGCAAATGATCCCCCGATACGCGGTGGTGTTGCGGTGGCATGGCTTGAGGGGTCGTCTCGAAGGGGAGGGAGTAGCCCCTTCGGACGATCTGCAGCACCCACCTGTCCGAAGTGACTGTGCGCCAGTGAGAGTGGTGATGGCGAACCCTGCCCCCCACAGGCGTCACATGGGCCGAAAAGCACGGACTAGGAGGGCTTAGAGGCGGATGCTGCGGGGGCAGGTGTGGACTGGCTCCGCTTGCCTCCCCGACCGCCTCCATGGCGGTTTCCACGGCCGCCGCCGCGCTGGACGACAGTTTGCGGCGAGTGGCTGGCGGCATGCGTGGGGATGCCCCTTCCTTGGCCACGAAAGGAGCGAAAGGCACCCACTTGCTGGCGCGGGGCCGAGAGGCCCAAGGACTTGGCCGTAGCCCTGGAGTCCTTAAAGCGCTCAAGCGCGTGGTCTGCCTTGTCGCCAAAGAGGCGACGGCCATCGAACGGCATGTCCATGAGGGTATTCTGGACATCAGCCGAGAAGTTGGCGGATCTGAGCCAGGCGTGGCGTCGAATCGCCACCGTCGTAGCCATCGCTCTGCCCAGCGAGTCAGTTGTATCCAGTCCGCACCTGATCGAATACTTCGCTGCGTCCCGGCCCTCCACTAGGGCTTGGCCGAGTTTGGCCCGTACCTCCAACGGACACTCTGGCAGCAATTCCGCCACCGTTTCCCATATAGAATGGGTGTAACGGCTCAAGAGGCATGCGGTGTTGGAAGACCGCAGTCCTAAGCTAAGGGACGAGAATACCTTTTTGCCAAAGGCCTCGTACCTCTTGGATTCCCGGTCAGGGGGAGCCGTCGGGAAGGCGGTATGGGAGTTAGAGGCCTGGATAACCAGACTCTCGGGGGTGGGGTGGGTGGACAGGAAACATGGGTCGCCCGGAGCCGGGCGGTGGCGTCTGGCCACGTTCCTATCTACAGGCGAATCTGTAGCGGGCCTGGACCAAGTGCCCAAAAGAATGTCCAACAAGGCCTCATTAAACGGCAGCATAGGCTCCATGGAGCATGACTGCGGCTTAAGGACCTCAGTGAGGAGGTTAGTCCTCACGGCCGCGACGGGGATCTCAAGGTCCAACGCCTTAGCAGCCCTCATCAACACCACACTATATGCCGCGCCCTCCTCCGAAGCCACGGAAGGAGGAGAGACGAATCCAGGGTCTGGAGAGGTGTCCAGGCCACTGGCCTCCCCAAGGTCTCCTGTCCAGTCCATGTTAGACTGACATTCCCTTGTCAGAGGGTCCTCAGACCCCTCCCAATCCTCCTCTTCCCCATCTCCTGAGACTCAGGGTCGTAAGTGAATGAGGATGGGTCATAGGGATGGAACTCCCCGACCGGCGTCGAGATCGGCGCCGACAGGCTCCGTCCCGACGCCGGAACCCATAGAGAGGAGGCAATGGGGACGGCGTAGGCCGAGGCCGACGCCGGAGGGGACACCACACGGACCGACCCCGGGGGGGGGGTCGTAAGGTCCACTGGGGACGATCCAACGCCCGACGAGGGCCGAACGGCACCCTGCGGCGTCAGGCCCGAAGGCACCGACGACGCCGGGACCGCAGAACCCTGCGGCGCCGAGCCCAAGGGCAGCGGCGGCGTCGGGATTGTGGAGCCCTGCGGCGCCGGCGGCGTCGAGGCCGAAGCACCCGACGGCGTCGGGGTCGCCGACCCACTAGGGCCCCCTGACGGGTTCGCTGGGCCCGAAGGCACCGTGGAACCCGTCGGAGAAGAAAGGGACCTCATGGCCATGAGGAAGCGCTCTATCTCCTCCGGCGTCGCGTTCAGCCCAGGGACCGGGGGGTATGGAGCCGAACGCGGCGCCCGCGACTCACGAGGAGCCGCGTGGGCGGTGTCACCCGAACCCCCGGTCGCATCGCGCGAGCGTCGGGGGGAGTCGGAAGAGCGATGATGTCTCTTCGACTTCTTATGCTTCTTACCTGACGACTTGGACCCGGAGGAGTGGCGCCGACTCCCGGAGCTGTGACGGCTCCGCCCCCGCGACCTGTCCCTCGACCTCCCGTGGGACCGGGACCGGGACCTCACACGGCGCGGGGCCGACTGGCGGATCTCGAGTCGCCTGCGGGACCGCTCCCGCCTGGCCTTCCTCGAGAGGGCCTGACAGTCGGAGCAGGCCTCGTCGTCATGGTCGACGCCCAAACACGTCAGGCACAGGCGGTGCGGATCCGTAATCGACATGAGGCGTTCGCACTCGTCGCAGTGCTTGAAGCCGGGCATCCCTAACGGCACCGTCGGAGTCGTGAAGACTTCGAAATAGATCAAAAGATCCAAAAAGTTAGTCAAAAAATGACTAGGGAACTGCTTTTTCCAGATCTGCCACAAACAACTCTTGTCGCGGATGAGGGACTTCGACATCCAGGGCACAGCCCACGCCTGGTTTGCTTCTTTTCTACAAGGGAGGACACAAAGAGTTCAGCTGGGAGAATTGCTCTCTACTGCAACACCAATCTCATGTGGAGTGCCACAGGGGTCGGCTTTGTCGCCCTTGTTATTCAATCTATATCTCCAACCATTGATTGCACTCCTGAATCAAATGGATTGTCAGGTATACAACTATGCTGACGACACCCAAATCATTATCCAAATGGATAATGCTCCTGGGGCGCCAGCAAATCTGCAAACCATCTTGAAGCATACAGCTAATTGGATGTCGCTGAACTCCCTAAAAATTAACCCGGACAAGACGGAGGTTCTACCTATTACCATCGCTGGCAATCCATGGCATGATGGATTCTGGCCTAGGGAACTTGGACCGCCCCCTGAGCCGGCTGAGGCAGTAAAAAGCCTAGGCATCCATGTGGATGACAAACTTTCTATGCGGAAACAAGTCACCACGGTGGTAGGAACTTGTGTTGGCCTGCTCCGTCAACTCAGAAAACTTGCGCCATTACTGTCCTATTCCACATTGAGACGGGCGGTTTCCGCAATGATTCTGGCAAGATTGGACTACGGCAACTCGCTCTATTTGGGTTTACCCCAAAAACTCCTGGATAAACTTCAAATGGTGATGAATGATGCCGCCAGGCTCATTCATAAGAAACCCAGGAGCACGCATGTGTCCCTCTTATGCGTGAGCTACACTGGCTCCCAGTAAGGCAGAGGGTGCTCTTCAAAGGGTTATGTATTGCACATAAATCTCTCTATGGTAAGGCACCAAGGTACATTAAGACCCGCCTGATTCCATATAAACCAGCCAGGGTGCTAAGATCTGCTGAGGCAACCCTTCTCACGCAACCACGTTTTAGATTGGCGACAGTGGGCGGTCGTGCCATCTCGAACACCCTCCCAGCAGTTTGGAATAGTCTACCGGCGGACTTGCGCAAAGAACCTAATTTGCTGTCCTTTCGGAAGAGGTTGAAGACTGTTCTTTTCCAGAAGGCCTGGGGTGGGCTATAAATTTCTGGGAAGTGTCTTGTTCAGGTTTCCTGCGGTGTTTATCGGACTAGCGCTTAGAGACCCCTGGGTTATAACGCGCTATACAAATCGAAAGAAATAAAATAAATAAATAAAATAAATCTGCGCTGGCTGGCGCGGAAAAAAGAAGAACTGACGTCAGCACGCGGAGGCGGCGTCTAAGTACTCCGACTACGTCATCACGGCGCCCACGACGCCGACGACGGACGCGGAGCCGCAGACGACGCCTACCGACGCGCAAGGGTACTGCTACGCAAAATTTTCCGGATCCAGTCTGACGCCTGGGGATATTCTAAGGTAAGGAATCTATCACTAACGTGTCTCTTTCAGATCTAATCATTTCTCTTAACAATATGGAGGTGAGTCATCTTACTTGATCCAAATCCATTCTGAGGACAATTGGGAAACAAACTGCAGTCTATAGTTGACTGAGGCACAAGAAACACTTCCACAAATCACAAACTACACTCTCTCATCAATCGTCTCTTCTAATTAGAAACATTTTTATTGACACCCTCAGCTAATGCTTTTTGACACTGAGGGACAAAATTCAGTAAATACGGGATTCAAAATGTGACTGCTTCAGCTTCAGCATCTTTGTTTGGTTTCTGACAGGTGCCTGGTGGAGAAGGGAGATGTAGCATTTGCAAAGCATACCACCGTTTTTGAAAATACTCAAGGTATGTAATGGCAGCAGTTGCTGGAGCAATCTCCAAAGAATCAAGTATGTGTGTTCTCACACAAACGCACAGCTGCGATATTCTGCGTGTCACCGTTGACCTTGCAGTTTTAAATGTTTTGTTTTTACTTTACAGGTAGGAACCCGGCTGCTTGGGCAAAAAGCTTAAAACCTTCTGATTTTGAGTTACTCTGTTGTGATGGCACTCGGGCTGCAGTTAGCAACTACCGACGGTGTAACCTGGCTGAAGTGCCCGCCCATGCTGTGGTGTCCCTCCCTGAAAAGAGAGACCTGATTGCCCGAATTCTGAATGCCCAGCAGGTCTGTATACTGCAAGATGATTTCCAAGTGATAATGCGTTTAATACACTAGAGTACATTAGTATTGGTGACAGCTTTAAATCACTGTGAAACACAATGTGATCGAACAAGGCTTTTACTCTGAGAGTTAAACAATTTCAAAGGTATGCAAAGACATTAGAGAGTGCCCAGTAGTTAATTTGAACTTTCACAGGTATTGCCCCCAAATTCCTATTTGATTCCAAATACTGTGAAAAATATTTGTTGAACGTATTTTCACTGTCTGAACAAATGTAGATCGATTTAACTACCTAAGAAAGTAGTGACTTTCACATGGTATTACTACACATTTGACAGTCTATAATTAAGCTGAGTCAAAAGTGTTCTTACCGAAAAAACTAGTCTTCAAAACTGGACATGCCCTGGACCAGCCTTAAAGTGGTCCAGGGCGTTGTTTTGTACGCCTTTGGGTCAAGCGTATACCGCTATGATCACTTTATACATCCATTTAGAACTCGGAACCGGCTTAACAGCTATCGGGCATGCGCCGCTGTTTACCTTTTAGTGTTAAGTTGTTGAGCATGCGCGCACGCAAAGGCGAGGCTGTAATTGCGCATGCCCAGGTCTTCTGTACGCAGCTCCCGCTTTGGGTTTCACGCATGCGCATTTAAATACATTGCCCGGATCTTGAACGGGTTGACATCATCGATGTCGACAGCTGTGGACAATCGCCTTTCTCTGCCCCAATCAACGCGGGTATTTAAACACGGCTTCCGCCTCTCGTCGGTGCCTCCTCTTCGGCTCAGGACTTTGCCGAGGGGTACCGACGGAGAGGTGAGTGTGCTGCGGGTTGTTACGGATCACTAGGACCTGATTTGTCTATTTTTTCCCTTGAGAGTCCCTTTTAGCCAAGACTACCTTGGCTCATGATATCTGTATTTAACATCTCTCAAGCCCTTTTTTTTTAAAAACAGCATAGTGCAGGTTAACCTTGGTGAACTGCATAGTCATCAATCCTCCAACATTTTTTTAAGAACAAGGGTGAGGGAGGGTATTGACCAATAATCAACAGAGAGAACAGGGCTGTCTTCACTGACAAGATGTTGTAAGAATATATTACATCTCCTTACCATATGGACCATGATAGACAATTGAGTGGATTTTCCACGTCATCCTAGCAGGACTTATTAAGGTCATGCTCCATTAATATTCTACAAACCCCTTCTTTTCTCAAATGCTTCACTAACCATGGATGTCAGGGCTAAGTGAATATTTCGGGCAAATTACGAACTAGTTTTATGCACATAACAGTAGATACCAATGGTATAAGACTTCTATGAGGCTTCTCAATTGTGCCTTTCATATATATTATATTTATTATTTTTTGTGCATAGAGCGGGGCCTCATCACTCTGAGTCGTTGCCAAGTGAGGTGAGGCTGTACTCCCAAAACTTTCTGGGTAAGTCAAATTATGGATTAATTTTGAATAATCATAAGATGTTGTTTGACCCTCCGGGCAACCGATATCTTAATACTATTGGCCACTCAATTGAAGTTTGGATTAGCTGAGTTGTTTTGTTTCTTGCTGAATGACTTGATCCAGGACCCCTATGGCTCCTGGCATTGTACATACACATTAACATAATAATTAGTGGGTGTGTCTCTGTGTTTTTCTTTCCCTACAGGAATGTATCCTCCACTTATCATAGAATTGACAAGGATACGGTAGGATCGTCCAATTGACGATTTAAGTCACTATATATCATTTCTTCACTTTAAAGTTACTTCACACTTCAAGTTCGAGTACGACTTTGCAGTAGCAGGATAAACATCTCTGGCCCTGAAGAATGCCGGTGGACTTTTCACCTTAAGGCAGAAACATGTTGGCCTATTTTACCAATTAGCAAAGAATACAGTGATTTTTTTTTCACACTGTTCTCTCACTCGTTTTTAATTGGCGTCCAGGTGAATACTAAATAAAACTCTTTTTGTCTGGATAGTCATTTTAACATCACTCACCACTTTCACTGCACTGCACTGTACCAGCACCGCCAGTGGCGAGGACACTATCTCTCATTGAACCTTGGGCATATGTCATCCTGCCAATTCATCTAGGCACCCGCCAGGTTTCATATGTCCTAAATGAAGATGCTCCGCCACGAGGGTGGGCTGATAGGACTTTGTTTACATTAATAGTGTCTTTTGACCACTTTAAGGCTGGTCCAGGGCATGTCCAGTTTTGAAGACTAGTTTTTTCGGTAAGAACACTTTTGACTCAGCTTAATTATAGACTGTCAGGTTTGTTTGTTGTTTCTAGTAGCTTGAGTAGGGGTTTTAACCTCGACGGTCTCTAAACTATTTACCCTTGACCCTCCTTTGAAATTTAGTATTGTCCATTACTACACATTTTGCACAGTAATGTGTTATTGAATAGCAAATGATATATGTATAACTGAATATTAAAGTAAACTGAAAATACCCCTATCACTGAATGACTGATCAGGATATCAACTCTCATAAGGTAACATATAGAGAACATAAAAAACATAACTAAATTAATAACTTAAAAAGTTAACAATTTTGAATACTAGTGACACATTGCATTGTGCACTCAAGCCCACATAAAATTATACCTCAATATTCTTTTAACTTTTACCTGTCAAATAACATACATTTCTGTGTATCCAACTGATCAGCCTCAAAATAACTCCTCTCAATACATCATTGCCCTTTTTATCATTTAATAATTTTTAAATTTCATTCTATATAAGTTCATCTTTTATTTACATTTTTGTTAACACCCTAACCTAATTATTAAATTTAACTAAATACAAAATGTAAATCTAGAATTCTACATTGAGATGTTTTTTCTGGTTTAATAGCATAGTCACTAAGCATTTGTTTTTGAATTACTTAATTTGTATACAATTCTTTTTTATCAGGTACAATCTTCTCATGTAAACACTTGTTTATTAATAACACACTATAAGCATCCTAATTACTTTTACCTTATAAATAGGTTGAATTGGAAATCATATTTCTAAATGTGACATGACAGTTACTACTTCCTCTATTCTGACAAAATTTAAGCAATGCTCAATAGGTATCCTCCATGCTATTCTTCATAATAATAAAACAATGTTGTAAGATCAGCTTCTTCAAGGAAACTGGAGGCCGTAGCAAAGTTAAGGGGTTTATTAGGTTAGAAATCATGAAGAACCCATCCAGCACCGGAGGCAGGCAACTGTCAACTGACAGCTCCACAACCATCAATGGCAACCAGGGGTTCCACATTCCGTGTCATGTGATAAAAGAATATTCCTTAACAAAACAAGACACTACATCATCTCTCTCCCAATATGCAACGAAATATAACGAAATAAGCAAAACCATGGTGCAGAATGGTATAAGAACAACAGGTTTGAAAAACACAGAAACCCAATAGTATAAAACCTTAGGCAAAGTCATACAATCTGGCAGGTCGTCTGATTTCCCTTTGGCTCCTTTCTGCAGAGCTCAACCCAGAGGTGGTGGCGTATAAATTGGGTAAATTCAAGGTAAGACATTTGCACACCCTGTTAAGATTCCAGACCCTGCGGTCACTGGTCTTAATGGTATTCTTAAACAGCTTGATGTCTTTGAAGGGCTTGCTAAATTTGGAGCAACCTGTGCCCAAGCAAGGACACTTAGTTTTAACCCAGTCCCCAACAGAAACTGCAGTTTCTTTCACAGCTCTTCGGTCATCAAACCAAATCTTCCTCTTTTCTGCAACTTGCTTCTCTCTCTATTTCCATCCTTCCACACTTCCAATATTATTATCAACAATGGCCCTCTTAGACAGTACCCATGAGGGACAAACCTCGGTATTAGCCACTCTTCCTTTAAATAAGCGAAAAGGTGAAACTCCTGTAGAAGAGTGCGGAGTAAACCTATACTCCCTAACCTTCTTTCTCATAAATACCTTCCAGTCTAAACCTGCTGCACAGCCCTGCTGAAAAGACTCCTTCAAGAGTTTCACAAACCTCTCAACCACTCCATTGATCTCCGGATGATAGAGGGCTGCTTTCTTATGTATGATACCTCTTAAAGATAAGAACTCCTCAAATACATAAGGTAAATTGAATGTCGGTATCAGACAATAAAGAGGAAGGGAAACCCTCCCTCTCAAACAGTTCATCCAAAAAATCAATAACGGCAGTTGACTCTGTAGAGATCACTATTTTATTTCAGGCCACCATGCGTGCATGCCCATACAAAACAGAACATACCGCTCACGCACATTCTTCTTTACCGGACCTAGAATGCCTATGGATATATCGGACCAAGGCCCTTCAGACGGCTGTCTCGTTACCATGGGTTGAGTCCTGCACTTAAAAATCTCGTCACTAGAAGCACACTCTGCACAATTTGTTACCGCTCTCTCAACATGAACAGCCACGCCAGGCCACCAATACACTTCTCTAATCCTTTCTTTATTTTATACAATTCCCATCTGACTGGCATGGACACTCGCCAAGAGCCATTCCCAGAGAATACGAGGAGGAATTAATTTACTACCTCTTAAGAGAATGCCATCAACAACAGATAATTCCTATTTGACCTGCCAGAACACCTTGAGATCTTCACCACAATCCTTTTTGTCGCACCACTCACCCAAAACCTTGGTCACTACCTTCTGCAGCAACTCATCCTTGGCCAAGGAATCCTTCCATTCGTTCTCAGAGATGATGCCTTCACTGATGAGACAAACGTCAACCTCTTCCTCAAGTTCCTCCTCTCCAAACCAATCACCTTCACTAGCGGCTGCCACACAGTCATCATGGACATCTCCTAACCTGGATAGGCAGTCAGCCAACAAGTTAACGGCTCCAGGGAGGCAGGAAACTATGAAATCAAACTCCTGTAGAGCTACAACCCATTTCCATAGTCGGTGAGACACCAGATCAATGCCCTTCCTCAAACACACTTCCTTCAATGGTTTATGATCAGTCACTATAGTGATGTTAGAACTCCACAGGAACTTTCACAGCTTACGGACGGCCCAAAATATGGTAAGGGTCTCCCTTTTGATGACGGAGTAATTGTACTCCTCATCTCTCAAGGGTTTGGACAAGAACAAGATCGGTTTCTCCTCACCACCAGAACTCTGATGGAGCACAGCTCCCAGACCCTTCGAACTGGCATCAGTCATTAAAAGAGACATTTCCTTCGGGTCAAAACTACTTAGGTTAGGGGCTTTGCTCAGACACACTTTCAAATTGTTAAACTTATCATCACAAGACTCGCTCCAGGTAAACTCACATCCTTATTTTAGGAGACTCATCAAAAGTTCCGTTACACCAGCAAAGTTGGGGATGAATTTATGATAAAACTCAGCCGTCCCTAGAAATTTTACCAGCTCCACTTTGTCCTGGGGGACTCTTAATATTGCTGATAGTATTGACCAGGGCAGGTTTGGGCTTGATGCCATTGACAGACAACAAATGTCCTAGATACTCAATTTTTGCCACGTGAAATCAGCATTTAACTGCCCTCCAGGTTAGACCAGCATCACACAACCTTCTTAGGACCACTCACATTCTGCTATCATGCTCTGTGGTGTCTACAACAAATACCAGAACGTTGTTTTGCTAGACTTTCACACCATCCACGCCCCCTCAAGATACTCTCCATGACTCTCTGAAATACAGAGGTGGTGGAGATCAGGCCGAAAGGCATCCTCAATAATTTGAAAGTGCCAAAAGGTGTTACGAAGGCCGTAAGATATTGAGATGTTGGGTGCAGTCTGACATTAAATCAAGGGACGAGAAATGCTTCGCCCCCACCTAGTGAGCACAACATGTCACTAATGTTGGGAAGAGGGTAATGATCTACTACTACAGCCTTATTGAGTTCCCTGAAATCTAGCCTCGCCATTGGCCTTGCGGGCCAGTACGATCGGAGACAGCCACTCCATAGCCTCAACCTCTTGTATGATACCATTGGCAATCATCTTATGGTTTCATACTTTCTTTTGCCAAAAGAGGGACACCCGGAACTTTGGCTACCTTTGGCGTAGAGCCACTTTTAACCTTGATGTAGTGTACGTAGTTTCTGAGACACCCAAGTTTGCTGTGGAACACTTCAGGAAACTCTTTCACCCAAGTTTTCCACCCTTCAGCAATTTGACTGACAAGATGTGATCTCCTTCAGGCACACAGGGGAATCTCATTATGGTCTAATAACACATGTAAATCCTGTTGGTGAAACCAACTGATAAGCGAATCACGCTTAATAGTTACATACACCTTTCCTGGGATGATCCTATCCTTAAAATCAACAGTGCCCCAAAAGTAACCCAGAAGATCAATTACTTCTTCAACGTAACCCTTTGGCTTTATGTCAGGTATGTATAACTTTACTTTCTTCACTAGATGTTGTTCAAAGAAGATTTTGGGTATTAAAGTGACTTTGGCTCCTGAGTCAAACAACATCTTCACCGGGACATCATTGATTAGCACAATTTCCATGGGACCCTCGCAATTAGATCCCTTGACATGACATATGTTCATGTCCTTGAGATCCAAGTCATCATCAAAGAGATCAACTTCCCTGATCTTCTTTTGACCCTTACTCGATCTGTAACATTCGGTAAAGTGGCCCTTGCGTCCATACACACTACAAGTGGCCTTCCAACCTGGACAAGCTTTAAACTCAGCCATATGACCCGGATTGCCACATCTGAAACATTTGCCAGAGAAAAACCTGGCCTGGGAATCCTTCGGTCTGGAAGTTTTGGTTTCAGACCTCACAGGAATATTGGGTCTAGATGCTTTTTCCTTCTTAAAAACCAAAACTTCATTCACATCACTCTTGGTTGAGGAATCATTTTTCCGAATAATGTCAATACAGGCTCTGGAGTACTCGTGGGTCTTAGCTATGGTAAGCACTTCTGTTGTAATGATGACAAATGAACCAGCTGTAAGTAAACTCTTCTTTATTGCTGTCACCCTGCTCTCCTCACTGACAGGAATAGGTCAACATTCCAAGGATGACTGGGGGGAAGATACCAAGAGGCTGGGGCAGGGAGGGGGAATGGAACGTACCATTTGTTGAAGATAGATAAACATACACAGGTTACAACACATCTCCCTTTGAACCAACAAAGCATTACCATATCAGCTTAAGTTGCAACACATCTCCCTTGGACCGAAGAGAATAAGGGATGAGAGAGAGGGGAAGGGGAAAAGGGAAGACAAGGGGGGGGGGGAAGGGAAATAACTGGCACACAATAACAGTAACGCGCAGGGATGAGGACCCTAAAAACCAACACCTCATGGGGCAGAGGAGAGGCTGAGGGAGGCATGACCCTGATCAACCGAAACAAGGACCACCCCACCCTCATTTCCAAACTGCACGCAAGGTACCTCATCCTAGAACAGGTAGACAAGGTTATTAGAACACAAAATTAGAATCCTGCACCTCTTCGCTTTGTACCATTCTGACTTGACTTCTCTCCCCTTCCTTACACACCCTTGCGAAGTGGCCCCTTCTGTTACACTTCATACACATGGCATTTCGAGCAGTGCAATGCATACTATTAGCAAGATGATTATTGCTTCCGCACCTGAAGCATTTCAACCCTTCAGTGACATTAAAGGGCTTATCACTCTTTACCTCTTTAGATTTGATCTTGTTATCTTCTCCTTCTCTTTTATCTTCTAACACCAACCCTTTGATTTTATTCACACCCCCCATGGATTCTTTTGGTTGGTCCATTTCCTGGATGAATTTTGCGGTGTGCTCAATGGAGTGTGCGATGGCCACCGCTTCCCTCAACGAGGGATTCTTAGCCAAAAGTTTTTCTTTTATCTTCGGATTGTGGGTGCACCTCACCATTTGATCCCTAATGAGGGAATCATTCAACTCCCCAAACTCACACAGCTGTGTGAGACCTCGGAGAGCGGCAATGTAATTAGTTATGGATTTACCCTTCGCCTGCACTCGTGAAAAAAACTTGTGACGCTCAAGCACAACGTTGACCTTGTCCCCAAAATGAGTCTCTAGTTTAATCCTTGTAATTTTGAAGACATCTGAATCTAACTCGTCATCTTCTAATGCTGGGTTTGGGAGCGTGTCATATATTTTCCTCCCTTGCACTCCTAGATTGTGAAGCAAAACATGCTGCTTCCGCACCGCTGAGAATTTTTCCCCCCCTATGGCTATTAGATATGAGTCAAACAAGTTGATCCAATCCTTCCAGTGTATAACTGGATCGCCGATGTCATTTAGGAAGGAGGGGGGGGGGGTTCATAGAAGAAGCCGCCATATGGAAAGTTAGCAGCTATAAGCACCACTGCACCAGAAAGAGGTGGAAAGGGAACCTTCGAGGTCCTTAAAAATGTTCAGATACTTGAACTATAGCTTACAGAAAACAGTGAATAAAGTTATGTAGAGGGAAAGGTCGTCACCCAGAGGGGTAGATGGACTTCCTCTGACAAGGTGAACCAACACTACTAATGGTAGAGGAGCACAGCTACATGACCTAGGACATAGAGCAAAGTACCTCTTACCCCTGACACTGATAGGGAGGTTCCCCAACACCTGCGCTGCTTAGTGGAAAGTCACAACCGTCACTCGAAACGCTCACAATGTCACGCTCAGCACGGTACACGGAGAGATGTACCTGGATTACCTGACTATCACAACTCCTCAAAAAGGTGCACTTGTCACAATTGCACAGTATAACGTAAGACTGATTCACAAATACCCCAAAATTACAAGAAAAACACCCCTCCAAGGTAATAAAATGTAGGTAGGAAAAA
Source organism: Lissotriton vulgaris (assembly GCF_964263255.1). NCBI lineage: Eukaryota > Metazoa > Chordata > Amphibia > Caudata > Salamandridae > Lissotriton > Lissotriton vulgaris. Next base: position 450,819,319 of record NC_141700.1, read on the forward strand.
CCACTCTATGAAATACTGCTTAAAATGTACTTTAGATTACTCACTGATGCTATCTAGTTGTGTACTGACGCCACGAACTTGAGAAATTTACGATCTTCCCCAGCTTACACCAGACCAGGGAGGAAAAAAAATAAAACCCCCCCAAGAAATGGATGAAGAAATGGACAAAGAACACAAATCAGAAATCAGCCAAGATAGTTACACACGTATCAAATAGCACCATTGTCAAGTTGAGACCATTTCACAATTCAAATGGGCAGGTGTAGATGTGAAGATGAGGTAAGTACACAGTTTTTCTGGAGGACTGCCCTTGGCAAGATACTGGAAAGAACAGTTGACAGTATGGTCTACTTGTTATTATAGTTCGGCCGTAACAATAGTTGTCACTGTTGAAAATACCAACTTGCAAAAAAATCTTGCCTGAAGGCGTGGACGCTTTTGAAGTCTGTCCTCTTGGGATGGATGCACACGGTGTGGACGAACAGTTTTATATGGCTTGCTTGAAGGCAGGACCAGCGCAGGGGCGGGAGGCTGGCTACGAGTGCCCAGGAGATAATGATGCTGGTAGGAACACTTGTGAATTGGCGCGAAGCAGAATATGGCCGGAAGACAGGACCAACGCTGGGAAGGCTGGGGTGCCGGGAAACAGACGAGAAGTGCCTTGAGGAAAACGAAACACCGATGCTGACCGGTACACTCGCACCAAAACGCTGCCCCCTGGTGGATTTGATGGGCACAGTAGGTGCACTTTGAACGGACGAGAGGCACACTGAGCAAAAGTCCAGCTGGGGAAACTGACAGCAGGGCTCCAATGACACGTACTTAGACACCCGCTGGAACACTAGTGAAATGACGGAGGCGCTCTGAGGGAACGGCTTGTAGCACTTCAATGGAAAAAAACTCCACGCTGGATAGTAGCGCCCCCGAGTTGCCCCCTGAAGGAATCGACCTCTTCAATTAACTCGGAAGGAACGTTACGGGGCACACTAGTGCGAAATGTTAGCTGCACAGCAATCACTAGACCCCTGACACGCAGCTGGCGCTCGAGTGAACTGACGAGAGGCGTGCTGAGGGAAAGTATTTGCAACGCTTCACTGACGAGACTCCCACAGCTTCACCATTCACAGAGAACCAGACAGTGCCGCCTTCGGTAATTAATTACCTCAGAGAATGCCTGCGCGCTCCTCTCTTCCTCACGAGAATTGCTTTGCTGAAGCACTCAATGTACACTAAAAGCGTCTCTAAAAGCGGCACTTCGTCTCCTCACAGTCCGCTGGTGTCACGCCAACCAATACCAAGATGCCTACGAGTTCCACCCGTTCCAGTCAGTCAGAATCGGGATAGAAGTCTCTTTCTCATATAGCACTGACCCGTTTGCAAATGACGTTTCTTATCTCATCATTTCGCACTCACTCCTTCTTCCTGCGCTGGCTGGAGTTTGTCACACCTTCCTTTTGCCCTCATTTACTCACGGGGCAGATTTCGAAGGTCGCTCGGATCAGCTGGCACCTCATAAATAATTGTAGCATTCCGCCACTTCGACAGCTGAAATATCTGTTGAGGGCACTTATAGATGGACACAAGTGGCTTTATCACGGCTTTTCTTCAGTAAAACTCCTGAAATCGCAAGTTGACAGACCTTCCTGTATACTTCGGCCACCAGTCCGTCGAACAGAAATCACCAACTGAACTTTTCACATCATTTTCACCTCGCACGAACTTCACTGCATCACTCTTGCACAGGTTGGAGAGAGCACTGAAAGGGGAGGTGACAGCTGGGCCCCCTGCGCCAGGTTCTTCCCGTCGTCGCCAGTGTTGTAATGATGACAAATGAACCAGCTGTAAGTAAACTCTTCTTTATTGCTGTCACCCTGCTCTCCTCACTGACAGGAATAGGTCAACATTCCAAGGATGACTGGGGGGAAGATACCAAGAGGCTGGGGCAGGGAGGGGGAATGGAACGTACCATTTGTTGAAGATAGATAAACATACACAGGTTACAACAACTTCATGTAAGGATGGGTTATCTTTCTGCCATAAGTTATCCCTGGCTTTATCGATTCTATAGCCCAACATAAATTGGTCTCAGAGTTTCTCGTCCAAAGATGCTGCAAAATTGCACGTGGATGCAAGTTTGTGTAACTCTGTGATGTACTGCTCCACTGTTTCTCCCTGTGTCGGCATCCTCCTTCCAAAATGGTATCTCTCGAGAACAGTGCTTCTCTTAGGTAAATAATGCAGATCCAGCGTTATTATTGGTATCTCAAATTCATTTAGACTAGCAGCATCAGAGAGGTCAGGAAGGTGCTCGAAAACCTCTTGCCCCTCCGAGATGTACCACACACTCTCTCATAGTGTGTAAAAGCCTTTTTCCACTTTAACCAAGCAAGAGATGGCTCCTCAGGGAAAGATAAGAACGGGGGAGCAGGTAAATTTTTCATTTAGCAAAACTTGAAGGCAACCAATAAAGGAGAAGAATTAATAGCAACAAAACCTTTTAAAATTGGCAGGAAATTGAAACTTGAACAACAGAGCCAGAGCAGATATTTTCCCACATAATCAGTAGCAGCTTCACTCCAAAGCTACGAAGAACAGTACTGTGAAAGTTGCAAGTATGCTGTGTATGTCGGCAATGAAGAAAGACACGATGTTGATGCCAAAGGAAAAATCAAACTGTACGTGTCAGCGGATGAACACCGGTACCCGCCGAAGGGTGGAGAAGGCTGTGCATGTCAGCGGTGAAGCGCAGCTACGCGTGTCAAGCCAACCACAAGATGGCGCTGAAAGCAGAAAAAGATTGTGATGCATGAAGGGCGGCTGTGTGGCAATGAGTGACGGTGAGAAATCCAACTCGTATCCTAGCAACCCATGAGCCCACATGATAAAGAACAGCGTCTTTGACATATTAACGCACTGGGATGACAGCCGGAAGGCAGTACAAATGGTTGCGAGGTAACGTGTGACGACAGAACAGTCACGTGCACCTTAGCAGCCAGTAGACTCACGTGATGTGTGGTGGTGTCGTCAAAGTCCCAGGAGGGCCTGCCAGAATGTAGTTACTTCACCAGCAGGTTCCACCACCTCGAGCTGTACCACGCAAAAGAGCACGCGATGTCCTCATGGATCACAAGAGCCAGGGACGCTCCCAAAATCGGCTGAATTGACAGACCGGTTCACTGAGGCTAGTGCGACACAGCAGGCATCAGCAGACATCCTCTCGGGAACCAAATCATGCTGGACTCGTCAGCAGGAGAGACTGGAGGAACTCTTGCAAGCGGTGCGTTTGGGTCTCTTTGAGGTAAACGGGGACGTCTCCTAATGTTCTGATCGTCGCCAAATGTAAGATCGGTTTCTTCAAGGAAACAGGAGGCCATAGTAAAGTTAAGAGGTTTATTAGGTTACAAAGGTAAACGGGGAACGTCTCCTAATGTTCTGATCGTCGCCAAATGTAAGATCGGTTTCTTCAAGGAAACAGGAGGCCATAGTAAAGTTAAGAGGTTTATTAGGTTACAAATCATGAAGACCCCATCCAGCACCGGAGGCAGGCAGCTGTCAACGGACATCTCTACAACCATCCATGGCAACAAGGGGTTCCCCATTCCGTGTCATGTCATAAAAGAACATTGCTTAACAAAACAAGACACTGCAAATGTTATCCAAACCTTTGTTTTTATTATTCACCTTCATCCTTTTAACAACACAATTTTCCTTTACTAATTCACTAAATAAATTGAAAATGAAGCAAAAAAGCTAGATATGTTGATGTATTTGAACAATAAAGACTTTTTTTTTCCTGATGGCTAAATTTGAAGCTACTGAAGCAAGCTTCCTTAATTTGGCCTTGGTTACGAGTAGAACCACTGGAATGATGGGATTGTGCGGCCGCAATATGTTAGCATGATGCACAAGTTACTACTTGTGTAACGATATATCTGTAAGAGACATTAGTTAGTGATAGATTCCTTACCTTAGAATATCCCCAGGCGTCAGACTGGATCCGGAAATTTTTGCGTAGCAATACCCCTGCGCGCTGGTAGGCGTCGTCTGCGGCTCCGCGTCCGTCGTCGGCGTCGTGAGCGCCGGGATGACGTCATCGGAGTATATAGACGGCGCCCATGCGCGCTGACGTCAGTTCTGATAACACAGCTTTTCCGCGCCAGATACGCAGAGCCATGATAGAACTAACACTGGTGCCATGAAACTAGGGCCCTGAAAGGGGATGACCTTAACCCTAAATATCGGTTTGCAGAACGGGGAGGATGGGAGGGCGGTAAGGAATCTATCACTAACTAATGTCTCTTACAGATATATCGTTACACAAGTAGTAACTTGTGCATCTGAAAGAGACACGTTAGTGATAGATTCCTTACCTTAGAATAGATACCCCAGCAATATCAACCCCGGTGGTGGGTCTGCGAACCAATATCACACCAGAAAGTCCTGGAGGACGGAACGGCCAAAGAAGCCATCCCTCCGGACTTGACTGTCCAGGCAGTAGTGTCTTGCGAACGTGTGCAGCGAGGCCCACGTGGCTGCCTGACAGATGTCCTGCAGGAGGACACCGCGGCCCAGGGCAGTTGTCGTTGCCGTGGCCCGAGTGGAGTGAGCCCGCAATCCAGCCGGGGGCTCCTTCCTCGCCATGGAGTAGCATGCTTGGATGCACAAGATGATCCACCTAGAGATGGTCCTCTTGTGTACAGCCTTCCCCTTCTTCGCGCCCACGTAACCAACGAAGAGTTGGTCATCCACCCGGAATTGGCGAGTGCGGTCTAGGTAGTAGGAGAGCGCACGTTTTGGATCCAGACGGTGGAGCCTCTCCTCCTCTTTCGAGGGATGCGGAGGCGGAAAGAAGGTGGGCAAAGTGATGGACTGCCCGATGTGGAAGGCCGTGACAACCTTGGGCAGAAAGGAAGGTCGTGTACGCAACACCACCTTATCAGGATGAACAGACAGGAAAGGTGGAGAAGAAGAAAGAGCCTGGAGCTCACTCACCCTCCTGGCAGAGGTGATGGCAACCAGGAAGGCCGTCTTTAGAGTAAGGAGACGAAGAGGGCAGTTATGAAGTGGCTCAAAGGGAGCACACATCAGATAGGTGAGAACAAGATTCAAGTCCCACTGGGGCATCACGAAGGGAACAGGAGGGAACATGTGCGTGATGCCCTTCAGAAATCTACTTACAATAGGAGACTTGAATAAAGAAGGCTGATCTGGTAGCCTCAAGAAGGCTGATAGAGCAGAAAGGTACCCTTTAAGAGTGCCCAGAGCAGAGCCCTGCTGGGCAAGGGAAAGAAGAAAGAGCAGCACTTCCGAAAGGGGTGCAGAGAGAGGATCCACAGCCTTTGCTGTGCACCATGCCACAAATCTGTTCCACCGGCAGGCGTATACCGACTTCGTGGAGGGACGCCTGGCTGCCAGAATGATATCACAGACTTCGGGAGGCAAGTCAAATGGCCTCAACTGCCGCCGCTCAATCTCCAAGCTTGTAGGTGGAGACTGGACAGGTTCGGGTGCAGGACCGTCCCCTGCTGCTGCGACAGAAGGTCCTCCCGAAGAGGCAGACGAATCGGGGGATCGACTGACATGCTGAGTAGCTCGGGATACCAGTATCTTCGTGCCCAGTCCGGAGCCACAAGGACGACCTGGGCCCGGTCGCGCCTGATCTTCTTCAGCACTCTGGGCAGAAGTGGTATAGGCGGAAAGGCGTACAACAGACCGCAGCTCCACTCGCGACGAAAAGCGTCTCCGAGCGAGTGCCGCCTTGGAAACTCCAACGCGCAGAACTGCTGACATTGCGCGTTCTCTTCTGTGGCGAATAGATCTAACCAAGGCTCTCCCCACTGTCGAAAGAGACCTTGCGCCACATCCGAGTTCAGACGCCATTCGTGATCCATCATGCACCGGCGGCTGAGTTCGTCCGCCCTGGCATTCAGAGAGCCTGCCAGGTGTTGAACCACCAGGGTCACGCCCTGATGTTCCAGCCACTGCCAGAGGCGCAGAGCCTCCTGGCAAAGGGTCCACGACCCCACTCCGCCCTGTTTGTTGCAGTACCACATGGCGGTGGTGTTGTCGGTGAACACTTGCACCACGCTCCCCCTGACAGAGGGGAGGAATGCTTTCAGTGCAAGACGAATCGCCCGCAGCTCCAGAAGGTTGATGTGGAGCCGGGACTCCGCCGGAGACCAGAGGCCTCTGATCTCCGCCTCCCCCATGTGGCCTCCCCAGCCCTGGAGTGACGCGTCCGTCACAACTACGTGCTCCGGCTGGGGTAGGGAGAGGGGTCTGCCACTGACCCAGTCGCGGTCCGTGAGCCACCACTGCAGTTGCTTCGCAGTGCCCTCCGAGATCAGGACATGATCGGACAGGTTGCCCTGATGCTGGGCCCACTGAAACTTCAGGTCCCACTGCAGAGCCCGCATCCGCCACCTGGCGTGACGCACCAGAAGGATGCAGGAGGCCATCAGTCCCAGAAGCCGCAGCGTCAACCTGACCGAGACCCGGGATAACGGCCCGAAGACAGGAATCAGAGCCTGAATATCCCGAACCCGCTGCTCGGGTGGGTAATCCCGAAACTGCGCCGAGTCGAGAACCGCTCCGATGAAGAGGAGCTTCTGAGAGGGACACAGGTGTGACTTCGGCACATTGATGGAGAACCCCAGCAAGTGCAGGAGGTCGGCCGTAGTCTGGAGGTGGCTGACGACTGTCTGGGGCGAGCCCGCCTTCAACAACCAGTCGTCGAGGTAGGGGAAGACTGACACCCCTTGCCTGCGCAGAAGGGCTGCGACCACCGCCATCACCTTCGTGAACACCCGTGGGGCGCTGGTAAGGCCGAAGGGGAGCACGGTAAACTGAAAGTGCTCGTGGCCTACCGTGAACCGCAGGTAACGCCGGTGGGCCGGCAGGACGGGGATGTGGAAATAGGCGTCCTGCAAGTCCAACGCTACCATCCAGTCTCCTGGGTCCAGGGCAGCCAGGACCTGAGCCAAAGTGAGCATCTTGAACTTCTCCGTACGGAGGAAGCCGTTGACGTTCCGCAGATCCAAGATAGGGCGTAGGCCCTCTTTGCCCTTCTTGGGTACCAGAAAGTAGTGGGAGTAACAGCCACGTCCTACTTCTGGCCCAGGAACGCGCTCGATGGCCCTCTTGGCCAAGAGGGCCGAAACTTCCTCTTGCAGAAGTCGCAAGTGATCCCCCGACACACGGTGGCATTGAGGTGGCATGGATGGAGGGGAAGACTCGAAGGGGAGGGAGAAACCCCTTCGGACAATTTGCAGCACCCACCTGTCCGAAGTGACTGTATGCCAGTGGGAGAGGTGATGGCGAACCCTGCCTCCCACAGGCGTCACATGGGCCTGAAAACTCGGACTAGGAAGGTTTTGAGGCGGGGGCTGCTGAGGGAAGTGTGGACTGGCCTCGCCGCTGACCCCGACCACCGCCGCGGCGGTTCCCACGTCCGCCACCGCGCTGCTGGACATTGTGCGGCGTGTGGCTGGCGGCCCGTGGTGGGGCGCCCCTTCCGTGGCCACGAAAGGAGCGAAAGGCACCCGATTGCTGGCGTGGGGCCGTAAGGCCCAAGGACTTGGCCGTGGCCCTGGAGTCCTTGAAACGTTCCAGCGCATGGTCTGCCTTGTCGCCGAAGAGGCGACGGCCATCAAACGGCATGTCCAGGAGGGTGGCCTGGACATCGGCCGAGAAGTTGGCGGACCTCAACCAGGCGTGGCGTCGAACCGCCACCGTCGTTGCCATCGCCCTGCCCAGTGAGTCCGTGGTATCCAGCCCACACCGGATAGAAAAACGTGTCGCATCTCGGCCGTCCGCAAGGGTTTGGCTGAGTTTAGCCCTGACCTCCTCAGGGCATTGTGGCAGCACCTCCGCAACCGTGTCCCACAGAGTGTGGGTGTAGCGGCCCAAGAGACAGTTGGTGTTCACTGACCGTAGCCCTAGGCTCACAGACGAGAAGACCTTCTTCCCGAACTGCTCATATCTCTTGGATTCCCTGTCGGGCGGGGCCGACGGGAATGCGGTCTGGGAGTTGGAGGCCTGGATGACCAGACTCTCGGGGGTGGGGTGGGTGGACAAAAAGCAAGGGTCGCCCGGTGCCGGGCGGTAGCGTCTGGCCACGTTCCTGTCCACAGGGGGGCCTGTGGCGGGCTTGGACCAAGTGCCCAGAAGAACGTCACACAAGGCCTCGTTGAACGGCAGGAGGGGCTCCGCGGAGCCGGACTGCTGTTTGAGGACCTCAGTGAGGAGATTAGTCCTCACGGCCGCGACGGGGAGCTGAAGGTTTAGGGCCTTAGCTGCCTTCGTCAACACTACACTGTAAGCAGAACCCGCCTCCGAAGCCACAGTCGGGGGCGACGTAAATCCAGTGTCTGGCGAGGTGTCAATACCACTGGCCTCCCCAAGCTCATATGTCCAGTCCTGATGTGACTGGCAATCACGTGCCAGAGGGTCCTCGGACCCCTCCCATTGCTCCTCGTCACCCGGCTCCTGGAGACCAGGATTAACAGCCAGGGCCTCCTCGTGGAGATAGAACTCTCCGAAGGCCGACGGAATCGGCGCCCAGCGGCGCCCTTCCGACTCCTGAGTAGGACCGTAGGAAGCATTGGGGTCGGCAACCACATCGGCTGCCGGGGACGACACCTGAAGGGACGGCGCCGGCGAGGTCGTAAGGTCGACCGGCGGGGTCCCGGATCCGGAGCCGGATCCAGCGAGGTCGCGCGGCGCCGGGACCGAAGTCGCCAGCGGCGCCGGGCCCGAAGCACCCGACGTCGTCGGGGCCGAAGCGCCCGACCCGGAAGGACCTCCAGACGGAGCCGATCGGCCCGAAGGCGCCACGGGAACCGACTGAGGAGGGAGGGCCCTCATGGCCATGAGGTACCTCTCGACCTCCTCCTGCGACGCGCCGTGCCCAGGGACCCGAAGGTGTGGGGCAGGCGGCGACGCTTGCGACTCCCGCGGAGCCGCGTTGGCGGTGTCGCCCGAGTCCCCGGTCGCATCGTGCGAGCGACGGGGCGGGTCGGAGGACCGATGGTGTCGCTCCGACCTCTCATGCCTCTTACCTGAGGACTTGGAACCAGACGATCGGTGTCCACTCCCGGAACGTCGATGACTCCGACCTCGCGACCTATCCCTCGACCTCCCGTGGGACCGGGACCGGGACCTGGAGCGGCGCGGGGCCGACTGCCTCAGCTCGAGACGCTTGCGGGACCGCTCCCGCCTAGCCTTCGACGTCAGGGCCCGGCAGTCGGAGCAGGTTCGATCGTCGTGGTCGAGGCCTAAGCACTTCAGGCACCGGCGATGGGGGTCCGTGACCGACATGGGTCGGCCGCACTTCGAGCAAGGCTTGAACCCGGGCATCCCTGGCACCGATAGTCGAGGATCGACTAAATAGAGGATCAAAAAGATCGAAAAAGTTTTCAGTCAAAAAGTGACTGGGGGTAGAGCTTCTTCCGGATCTGCGCTAGCTGGCGCGGAAAAAAGAAGAACTGACGTCAGCGCGCATGGGCGCCGTCTATATACTCCGATGACGTCATCCCGGCGCTCACGACGCCGACGACGGACGCGGAGCCGCAGACGACGCCTACCAGCGCGCAGGGGTATTGCTACGCAAAAATTTCCGGATCCAGTCTGACGCCTGGGGATATTCTAAGGTAAGGAATCTATCACTAACGTGTCTCTTTCAGATTATAGATTTGCCACATAAATAATCCATCATCTACTGCATAATCTGCTGAATTTAACAAAAAATTGTGTCTAGCTCAAACGGTTCAAAAGTTGTAATCAGCGACATGTGTTACCACGCAGTGGAAGACCCTTTGAAAAGGTTCTCTAGTCACCTTTCTGTTGCTTATTGCTATATTTGGGTGTTGGAAAAATGCCCAGACAGTGCTCAGAAGTGTAAAAATGACAAAAGAATAGAGTAATACTATCATAATTTGGATGGCATTACTATGCATAATTTACCTTTTGTTGCCTCATAATTTACTCAACACTGCCACATAATTTGCCCTCCCCTTCCGCATAATCCCAGTGGACTCGAGTATAAGTGCCTCAATAATTAGTTATTCTGAGGGGAGTGCCTGAGAGCTCACTTCAATGAGGCAGCTCCTTGAAACTACTAGGAGAGCTATAGCTAATGTCCTGCAGAAATATGAAGGTACAGTGTCTTGCTGTCGCATGTACTATGATTGCCCAAGACGATGAACATTTGGGGAAGCCCATAGTGCTGCAGAGCTGGTGGGCTTGAGTGCGCATCAGCAGCACAGTGACTGCTGGCACTTGCAGCGGCCTGGAGATCCGGGGTACAGCTACTATACACCAGGAGAGAAGAAGATTGGCGTGTGAGACTGGGCTGTAACTGCAGCCCAATCGTGCTTGCTTGTGTGCGGTGGTGAGAGGAGCTGGGCCGCATAAGACACACCACACAAAAGAGCGAATGACACATGGTTGATGCCCTGCAAAAATCCTGGCAGACTAGGCGAGTCATGGCCGGCTAGATCTATTCCACTAAGGGACCTAAAAACATTGTTGGGATAACCCAAGTGCAGATTTGCATTGCTAGATGGGCACAGGGAGAACCTGGATAAAACACATTTCTTTTTAATAGTGTGGCTATGGTTAATGCACTTTAGGGCTTGTTCGAGGTGCACATCAACTGTGGACCGCTCTGGTGGGTTCCCTTGCCCATCAGAGCTCGTATGGCACACCAATAGCGACTCTTGCCCCTTGATAGATTGCTGCCGGCCAGGCACCTACTGATGACAGGGCTTCAGCCCCGGGCAAGTGCAAACCTTGCCGTCATAGTTGCTATTGCCACCACTCTACATTGCTGGATAGCTCGCTCTTGATTGGGACGTGGGAGTCATCCTCTCCACATTGCATCCTGCAGTCCTCTCATCGCTGCGTCTTGACTCCCTCTTGTCGTGAATTCTTTCACCAGTGGCAAATCAGAATCAATCCCACCTGAATTTTGAGGCCCTCAAAACTATAGACAGCAGCAGGAATCCAATCATCAGGATATGGGGGATGGGAAGCTAGCGGGAGGGGACTCACTTTCTTCCCATGAGGTCACCAAACTATTGTGCGAGATGAAAACCAGCTTATCAACAATTGATTCCAAAATAGGCTCACTTACCCGTTGATTAGATGACATGAAGGAAAATATGGACGGCCAACATGGGCATATAGATATGACTGACATAATTTCAGATGTGGAAAATGAATTGGTAAAGCACACCACGACGTTAAAGGAGATAGCTTCAGAAATTGAAAAAATCAAACTAAAGAATTTGGAAGTACACTTATAGGAGCATCTTTAGAACCCTTGATGTGGCCAAATGGATGGCAATAAGGTGAACGGAAGACTACTTAGAAAAATCTCTCTGGGACATTTTTGGTGCGGACCACACATGCAGGTGGTGGAAAGAGCACACCATGTGCTAACCCCCACACCGATACATGGAGCAACACCATGCCCCATCATTGCGAAACTCCTAACTTATAGGGACAGGGGCATCATACTGAGACTTGCATAAGAAAAAGATAACATTCACTATGAAGGTATGGCCCTGTCATTTTTCCCGGGCTTCACTCAGAATGCACAAGACGCTTGACAGGAATTTGCCTCAGTTATAAGGAAAAGCAACAAGAAATGGGGATCCAGAAGGCAATGCTCCACCTGGCCAGGCTCCAATTTTCCCTTAGGGTCAGAAAACATCAGGGTTTTACCCTTAAGGAAGCAGTTTCACTACTCATAAAACTCAACAAACACAGGGGTAGCTCTCACTCAGAATGCAGGGATGTAACAGAACATGGACTGGATAGTTCTACATAATCAACATGGCCTTACATCTTCGGCATTTAATATGCACTGAACCGGATACTGAGACTCATCTGATGAGGTTTGCATAAGCTTCCTGTCTCTTGCTCCATGTTGTGAGAAGTTGGCATGGTATGTGATGCTCACTAATTCTAGTGATCACCTTATACCATGCCAAGCAACCCTTATGATGATTGGTTGTAAGTCAACCTTATAGACCAGCTATCCAAGTGGTAGCGTGGACAAAGCAGCCAGTCTTAGGCTAAACTCTGAAAGGCATGTGAAGCAAGCTGTTTTACCATATACAACCCCCTTGAATACCAAATGTAAGGGCACTACACAGATATATATATTGAAAATATATATATATTTATTAACTACAAATATCCCCTATACTCTTTATGAGCACAGAAGCACAAGCGTTAAAACAAAACACAGTTAAAATACACACAAGTTGCACAATATGGATGAGGGCGGGTGGCCACTCAAACCATATATTAAGAAAGTGGTATAAGAGATACCAATCGAAAAGGAAATAGGCCTAGGGCCTTGGGAATCGCTGGAGCTGATCGGGACTAGCAGTGACTAAGTCGGGAAAGGCCCGCGGGACTCGGGTGCAGTGTTTAAAGTGCACGCATTCACCAATGCATTGTCTATGGTGCGTAAAAGTTACAAAGTTAGTGTTTTAGGAACCTTCCGAGTGACCTAGAGGAGTGAAACTTTAGACACAGACACTAGAGGTGTGTACCAGTGTTGGAACACCGGCGTTGTTGAGTTACCTCACCCACAGGAAGCGGGTGCACAGGTGCAAAGTAGTGTCGGGTTTCGTCACGCAGGTCGATGGTGCTTGAAGCTGAAGATGCTGCAGGCGGCTCAATGTGAAGAGTTCCGGTGGATCCAAGGGTGGATCTGAAGTGGTGAAGACCTGAAAGCAGAGGGGACAATGTTCAAAGTCACTAGCCAGTGACTACCGCGGAACCAGATGGGAACCAGGCGATGTCGGGTGCAAACAGACGATGAGGTGTAGCTTCTCTCTGCAGCCACGTGGACACGAAGAGGTCGAGGACGTCCAGGTGTCGGTCACTAGCTGTCCCACAAAGGTTCTAGCTGAGGGCGGTGTCGGCAATTTGATCAGAGCAAACAGGCCTTGGCTAATGCAAGCCATGCAGGAATCGAAAAAGGCTTATCACTCGGACCAGCAAGGTCAGAGCGGGTGCTCCTTTTTACAGGAGCCAGGGCATGTCTGGAGCAACCAGACCCACAGTGTAAATTGTAGATTTCGTCGCCAAGATGGCCGCTGACCACGTGGCAAGTGGCCGGGATGGCGCGTCGAGCGGCACAATGCAAAAGGGCCCCACGCAGATCGTGGAGAAGCTGGGGGGCTGATCTTCAGTGCAAAGGCTACTCGGTTGTGGGGCTTCTCAATCCCCAAAGCACAGCATCAAGGGTGCCTCGGGTGCTGCGCAGTCAGCTTTTCGGGGGTCTTCCGAGATGTCCGGTCCCACGTCTCTCGATGCCTCCACGGGTCCCTTCTTTGCAAGGACTGTGGATCGGGCGGTGAGAAGTCTGGCAGTCTGGGTCTTGTCAAGCTCTGGGCTCCGGCTCCGGCGGGAGGCGGCGGCAAAGCAGATGTTGAGTTGCTGGTTGGTGCCTGTGTTCACAGGGTGGCCACTCCTAGGCCACAAGGGAGATGCTCTTCAGTCTTCTGTGCAGCAGAATGTCGAAGTCCAGTCGTCTTCTTAGTTTCAAGTTGATTCAGGATGATCTGAGGTGCTATGGCACTGCTCCCACTCTTATTCCCAATCTGAGGGGTGGATCACCTGCTAGGTCCCTCCTCTGGGTGGGACCAGGAAGGGGGCGGTTACACCCACTTTCCTTTGTCCAGCTCCTCGCCAGGCCTGGGTCTGGAAAGTCCCAGGACCGGTTTGGACTGGCTTATGCACGGGGACACCTTGTGTGCCCCGGGCATGTCTGATTCTATTCAGCCCTGTCCTACCCAATACACAAAATCCTGTCTGGGGTGGTGCTCGCACCTCCCAAGGCAGGAAACCCTTTGTCCAAGCCTCCCTCGCTGGAAGGACTCCCAGCAGCAGGAGGTCAGACTTGTGTCTGTGGTGGCAGCATCCATTTTGTGATGCTGAGGCTCTGGTTAATTTTTAACCGGGGTTAAGGCTATGTACATGTTGTGTCCCTCTAGAAGGGTGGAATGCTATCCCTGTCGACAGAACTGTCGAGGGGATAGTATTCCAAATCGTATGACACCTTACTCGACATGTTTTGATAAAGCCAAACCAAAGTTAGCATATAACCGCGAGGATTATAATGCACTTAAGAGTATATGGTATGGCAATATCCCGGAACAGCTAAGGGAGTTGTTCCCGACAGCTGCAGACAGGCTCAGCTCATGCTAGAGCACCATCTCACATGAAACCACGCACTCTGCCCCCAGGATTGCAGGGGCCTTCCATAGGAATGGCTTATAGGTTAGCATGTGTCCAGTTAAGGTTAGATATAAGGCTACTATATCTAAGTAAGAGGTGATTACACCAACTTACCCCAGCTGAGTGATCAGCCAGTTGTGTCAAAATATTGAGGCCAGGCCAGGGGTGGCACAATACATGCTGCAGCCCCTGGTAGGCCTTGGATGCACCTATGCCCTGGGTACCTAGGGTACACTGTTACAGGGACCTATAAGGTGTACCAGTTCCAATTCATAATGCACCTAGAGTGCATTGGGAATAATTTAGGGAGAGAACAGCAGGCTGTGGGTCTGATTAGCAGGCCCACAGCCACATTAAGTCATAAACCAGTGAAGCAAAAAGCAAAAATTTGGGGTGACCATAGGATAGCAGACCCTACTCTCCTACACATGTAAAGTCTGCAGAGATACACTGCTACTGTATATCCTTTTCTACTTGCAGGTTCTCCACCTGACTACACTCCTCTGATTTCACCAACTGCAGGGACATATCTCATGTTTATTGCTTCTCTAGCTCCTCTAGGCAAGAAGCCATTTGACCTAATGGCGATATGTTTTTGCTAATGCTTATGCGTATTGCTAGGTTATGTTGGATGGGGCTTTTGGGGGGACATCACTATGCAATTGGGGCTGGAAGGTGGGTGGGGGTGTTCACAGTTCTTTTAATGCATGCCGAGCACTCAGACTAGATCGGGACTACCCCGGTACAGAATACCACTTATTCAACGTCACTAAACAAGATACCCTGACTGGGATCATGCTCTTTAGCAAGCTCTTCTCACCATGACCCTAAAATGGATGTTGCAGAATGTTGGAGGGCTAGGCAACTTGCAGCAATTAATCCAGATTGTTGCTTACCTATCACAACAAAACGTCAATGTGGTATTTCTTCAAGGAACACACCTGCCCCCCACATGAATCCCTGCTTTTGCGAAATCATTGGGATAACATTGTTATTTCTCATCCTACTCCTCGTACTCAAGGGATGTAGCAATTTAATTACCTGGTCGGCCAAGTTACACCACCTTCACATGATTGTTATTTCTCATCCTACTCCTCGTACTCAAGGGATGTAGCAATTTAATTACCTAGTCGGCCAAGTTACACCACCTTCACATGATTGTTATTTCTCATCCTACTCCTCGTACTCAAGGGATGTAGCAATTTAATTACCTGGTCGGCCAAGTTACACCACCTTCACATGATCGCAGACACTGAGAGGCATTATTTACTTGTCCAAGGAAAATTTGGCAACACACAAGTCACTCTGGTGAACTCCTATGCTTCAATCACAGTTTGACCAGAATTATTTTTATTTTATATTATCCTGTGTCCACCTAATGGACATGCAGTCAATACTGTGGGGTGGGGATCACAACATGGTATTAGTTCCCGTACTTGATTGCACCAATGGATTATCCAGAAGACACAACAAGGAAAGTGAACCTATAGTTAACATGCTACGAAGAAATTAAATGGTAGATATTTGGAGGGAATGCTACCACCATTGCCAGGAATACACATTTGTTTCCTCAGTGCAATACTCCTCCTCTAGGCTGTACACCTGGTTCAGCATAAAAGATGTCATGGGAATGGCAGTTCACTGCCAACATCTTCCCTATATGCTTGGAGACCACTCCCCAGTGATCCTTGACCTTGCCCTCCCTGCTGAGTCCCACAGCCTCTGGCAATGATCCCTACAAACTGCGAACCTGCTGAGTCAAAATGGACAGGGAGTAATGTAATCAGGCTAGCAACACATGCAGGGCAGGTGGTGCTTGGTTCTAATGATATCCTAGAGATCTTTACTAGATTCCACAGACACCTATATAGCTTCAGATCCAAGGTGTATGAAAGGGACACCTACAAACGATTAGCATGGTTAGAACCTGACCAACGTGCCTCCCTCTGCTAGCCGAATACAGCCAAGGAAATACGTGAGGTTATCGCCCACTTAAAAAAAAGTACGTTTTTTTTTAGGCATTTTCAGAAGAACTGATCCTGGTTTTGTTGGCTGTCTCCAAGGAGGCATTTCACAAAGGCAAACTCTTCTACATGTTGGCTGAAGCCATTGTCATCATGCTCCTTAAGCCCGGGAAGCCAGCTGACAGATGTAGCTTAAATTGCTGTCTATCCCTATTCAATGCAAGTGGTACAATACTCACAAAACTCCTGGCCAATTGTCTTTTACCATTGGTACCTGCCCTGGTGCATCCAGACCAGTCAGGTTTATCCCAGGCCACCCCACAGCAGATATTCTACATGCACTTTTCACAGTAACACACAATTAGACCCAGAGCTGGAGGTGCTGGCAATGTTCTAGATGCCGAAAAGGTGTTTTATTCCATAGAGTGGCCCTTCCTGTTCATAGTTTTGGAGATTATGTAAGTGGGGAGGGCCTTCCTACAATAGATAGATTACCAGGGCACCTCCATGACCACATTAAAGGTTAATTACCCATTATCAGACGTGTTAGAAATCAGCAGAGGGACGAGGCAAGGGTGTCCGCTATCCCAGCTCCTATTTGCCATTGTTATGGAGCCCCTAGCTTGCCTCCTAAGAAAGCAGCAGTATCATAGGGGAATATGATTCAGTAGATGTAATGTCCTGCTATCAATGCATGACATCTTCCTCCTGATCAAGAAACTGGCCTGCAACTTACATCCTATTATATGTAATGCTGTAGTGTACGGAGGATGGTGAGGGTTACAAATAAACTGGAACAAGTTCATACTGATGCCGCTCACGGATTCCACAATGCAGTCGGAGCTCAAAGTTCTGATGTACTGGACTACTGTCCCAATCAGATACCAGGGTATAATGTACAATAGGGAGATAGACACCATTACAGCAGCAAATTATGGGCTAATTATATCCTACATCCACTATCATGAACTTAGTGAAGAATTGGATCGAACTTTCCTTCACCGTAGCCAGTAGGATCGCCCTGATCAACATGGTGGTTTTGCCAAAATTGCTGTACCTTTTCCAACCTTCCTATTCCTCTTAGCAGAACATTCTTTACCCAATTGAAGTAACTTATGATACCATAGCTTGGGCCATTAAACAACCGCACATCAGCTGCTCCAGGACGCAAAAAACATGACCAGGGAGGGTTTGGAGCTCCAAACTTTGAGCTCTATTATAAAGTATTCAGGCTTGATTCACCCACCAATGGCTACACAGCCATAAACAGTCCTCACATTATGACCTAGACAGCGGACTGGCAGAGCTGGCCCCTATTCTGGCCAAACTGAACCAGAGATCACCCCGCCCTGACCACAAAATTCACAAGGTACAATGCTAGGATTGGATGCTAGCACAGTTAGCAGAATTAGTGGACGATCAACCTACACATTCAACCCAAGCTGAAATTCAACATTACTTATATGCCACACAGACCATATTCCTACCCTGTTTCCGATACTATTATGCAAGAAGCTCTAACTCATGGAGGACATTTTCCGGAATAAAATTGTGTATCACTTGAGGAATTTCTGGGTACGTTGCAGTCCCCAGCATTAGACACACTAGTGTAATACAACCTCAAACATATGTTCTGCTACTCAACCTATCACAGATGTATGTCAGTCCTATTCATCTTTGCAGCATCAGTTGTGGGCAGGCAAAGACCCACTGGGTCCAAAGCCCATCCCCATGTCCATTGTGTAAATCAATGCATAGTTTCCTCATGCAGGTTGTCCAACATGTCCAGGCTAGCTACGTAGTCTCAAAGAGGTCTCCAAAATCTAGAGGTAGGTAATGAAGTGTCCGAATACAATTCCATTAGTTCACCACACATCATCTTGTCTTTTAATCAACTCTTGGAGTTGTGTGTCTCCTTGCTTTCCCACGTCAATGACAACCTAGGTTGACCCAACAGGGTTGCTGCCATTGACAGCAGTCTGCTGTAGTGTTCTGGGGCATCCAGCACATACCCAAAAACAACCATGGGAGATATAGGTAACAAATTAATATTATTTCAAGTGCTTGTATCACCTATGACCAAAATGTGGCTACTGCTGGGCAACCTTACGTTAGCTGCAAAAAATCAGCACTCGGAGATGAGCATCTGCGGCAGCTGGGCTCAGTCGATATGCTATGCTTGACCATGCACACAGAAGTGTCCTATGTAAATGTCTATAGTGAAGCAGTAATTATTTTACACTTGAAGACTCCTCCTTGGTGTGCATGCAACAGAAGGCCCATTGCCTGTCAGAGATCGCAACACCCAGACCCAAGGACTACGATGTCTGGCTCCGAAGCTCTCCGAAGCTGTCTCAATCTTTTTTTAGAAATCCTGACTCCCAAATACATAATCACCTGAATGTACACTATAGTGCGATGTGCAGCTTCGGAGCCAGACATCGTAGTCCTTGGGTCTGGGTGTTGCGATCTCTGACAGGCAATGGGCCTTCTGTTGCATGCACACCAAGGAGGAGTCTTCAAGTGTAAAATAATTACTGCTTCACTATAGACATTTACATAGGACACTTCTGTGTATATGGTCAAGCATAGCATATCGACTGAGCCCAGCTGCCGCAGATGCTCATCTCCGAGTGCTGATTTTTTGCAGCTAACGTAAGGTTGCCCAGCAGTAGCCACATTTTGGTCATAGGTGATACAAGCACTTGAAATAATGATAATTTGTTACCTATATCTCCCATGGTTGTTTTTGGGTATGTGCTGGATGCCCCAGAACACTACAGCAGACTGCTGTCAATGGCAGCAACCCTGTTGGGTCAACCTAGGTTGTCATTGACGTGGGAAAGCAAGGAGACACACAACTCCAAGAGTTGATTAAAAGACAAGATGATGTGTGGTGAACTAATGGAATTGTATTCGGGCACTTCATTACCTACCTCTAGATTTTGGAGACCTCTTTGAGACTACATAGCTAGCCTGGACATGTTGGACAACCTGCATGAGGAAACTATGCATTGATTTACACAATGGACATGGGGATGGGCTTTGGACCCAGTGGGTCTTTGCCTGCCCACAACTGATGCTGCAAAGATGAATAGGACTGACATACATCTGTGATAGGTTGAGTAGCAGAACAAAATATAGAGCATACATTGTTTCTATATTTTCCAATGTCCTAATGCATGCTTACATACAGTAGGACTGGGGTCTGCATTTGGCACAAACATACAAAATGTAATGAACAAAGTCAATAATTACCTATTCCTGCACAAACTGTCTGCGCTGGTATCACCATTACAAGTAGTAAAATGTTTATCATAGCTGGTAATGACCGAGCGTGATAAAGACTGCCCTCTGGATTTTTTTTCCTGGTACATTTTTGCAGGGTTATCCTACTGAAATGTAACCAGTCAAATTAGCTGGTAATTACCAAGGCCTACAAATTATGATGTGGAAAGCACCAAAATACTTACAATGTAGCCGATTTCTGAGGACTCAGCTCCCAATAGATGCTGTTTATCGAACCCATACAATTGCGAGCACAGGCATATTGTTTCTTTTAACAAGTGTTATTAGTAATGATAAGACCTTAGAAGGAAGTGACATAAGGCCTTTACAAGACCTTCTACAGCATACAAACCCAACATGTAGGTTCATACTAGTGCCAACCAAGCAATATATACCACTTTTTTTTACCAAATTATATATTCCCTGGTTACCTGATGACAAATATCACTACCCCAGCCCAGTCAAATTTATTAACAAGCATTGGCAAAGCCAATAGATCTTTACAATCTGAGAGCTAATTACGTTGTCAATGACAATGTCTTTAGCCATGTGTCATGGAGTGGAGTGGCTCTATGGGGAGTGGAGTGGAATTATGGAGGTTGGATTCAATTTGTTTGTTGTGGAAGTGTGTGGTGTGGAATAGTGTGGTGTTGAGTGAAGTTATGCGTGGTGGAATTATGTGACATGGTGTGCAGTTGAAATATGTAAATAGTAATCATGCAGTATTGAGCGTACTGGAATTATGTGAGTGGTATTATGCCTCATGAAGTGTAATTATCTGGTATTGTGTGTTGAGGATTGGCATGTAGTGGAGTGGAATTATGTGATGTGGTGCTGAATTAAGTGGCATGATGTGGAATTATGTGGTGTGGATTGGATGTATGTGGTTTGTAGTGGAATTGCGTTGTGGAGTGGAACTATGTGTTTTCAAAGTGAGAAGGGGTAATAGAATGGTCCTAATCCCGTACTGACTGTATTATGGAGTACAGAATGCATGGGTAATTTGTGCTGGACAGTGGGTGACCCCCATCCCTCTAGTGAATTGAAAATATCCAAGGTTTGTCTGGACAATTTGAGGGTTTAGTAGTTCAATGGTGGGAATAATTTCCATACGCAATTCTTTTATATACAGTTGCCAAAACTCCTAATGTAGATAGTATTCATGCGGTATTGAGCGTACTGGAATTAGGTGGAGTGGTATTATGCCTCATGAAGTGTAATTATCTGGTATTGTGTGTTGAGGATTGGCATGTAGTGGAGTGGAATTATGTGATGTGGTGCTGAATTAAGTGGCATGATGTGGAATTATGTGGTGTGGATTAGATGTATGTGGTTTGTAGTGGAATCGTTTTGTGGAGTGGAATTATGTGGTTTGCTGTGGAATTATGTGGTGTGGATTAGATGTATGTGGTTTGTAGT
Organism: Lissotriton vulgaris; assembly: GCF_964263255.1. Taxonomy (NCBI): domain Eukaryota; kingdom Metazoa; phylum Chordata; class Amphibia; order Caudata; family Salamandridae; genus Lissotriton; species Lissotriton vulgaris. The sequence goes on from NC_141700.1 coordinate 450,840,249, forward strand.
GGAATCGTTTTGTGGAGTGGAAATATGTGGTTTGCTGTGGAATTATGTGGTGTGGGATGGAAATGTGTAGAGCTGAACTGAGTGGTGTGGAACTGTGTGGTGCTGAGGGAAATTATGTTGAGGGGAATTATGTGGCATGGTGTGGAGTGTATGTATGTCGATTGTTACTGTGGCATAGAGTGGATTTATGTGGGGTGTATTTATGTGGTATTGAGAAGCGTGTCACCATGTGGAGCTGAAAAACATTCAAAAATGCTATAAATTAAATAAATTTGACCATTCTTGTGCATATCTTGTACGTTTGTTATTGGAATTCCTTGCTGTCACTTTTTTTATTTTGTTTGTACTAGAGCATTTTGTAAACTTCCAAAACACACTTTACAAATGGTTTTATTATTATTATTATTAATACTATTAGAGAGCATGGTTACACTATAACAGTGTGTCCCCGCGCTATGGAGAAAAACCGTCCAGCGAGCAAGACCTTCTGCACTTGGTACCATAAGGGGGGGAAGAGGTAAAAATACTGGGCTTAGGTTTGAGGGTACCATAAGGTGGGGGAAGAGGTAAAAATACTGGGCTTAGGTTTGAGGGAATAGGTATGTTTTCAATTTAAGTTGGAATCTTGCTTCCGATGGTTCCATACGGAGTTCGATAGGGAGCTCATTCAATCTTTTACAAGCTAAGTATCTGAACGGGCGACCTCCCATTCGTGCTTTAAAGATGCGAGGAACCTGAAACAGCATGCGCCCAGATGATCTCAAATTACGTTTTGGGCGATGGATCTTAAGAAGCTTTTGAAGATAGCTTGGCCCTTTTCTCTGGGCTACACGATGTGTAATACATAGTGATTTGAACAGGATACGTTCCTGTATGGGTAGCCAATGGAGGCTCTTAAGAGCCTGTTTCCCTGAGGCTCTTCTGGACAAATTTAGGACCAATCTGGCAGCCGAGTTTTGTACGCGTTGCAGCTGCTGTAACCCTTTCTTACTCAGGCCAATAAACAGGGAGTTTCCATAATCCAGGTGGGGGGTGACTAGTGCATGTATGACAGATTTCCTGGTGTCAATGGGCAAATAGTCGAGAACTTTACGTATGGCTTTAATACCGTTTTTCAGAATAGCGAGGCCAATTGAAGCACAAGTTACTACTTGTGTAACGATATATCTGTAAGAGACATTAGTTAGTGATAGATTCCTTACCTTAGAATATCCCCAGGCGTCAGACTGGATCCGGAAAATTTTGCGTAGCAGTACCCTTGCGCGTCGGTAGGCGTCGTCTGCGGCTCCGCGTCCGTCGTCGGCGTCGTGGGTGCCGTGATGACGTCGTCGGAGTACTTAGACGCCGCCTCCGCGTGCGGACGTCAGTTCTTAGCCACAGCTTTTCCGCGCCAGAAGCGCAGAGCCATGATAAAAACCGACACTGGTGCCAAGAAACTAGGGCCCTGAAAGGGGATGACCTTAACCCTAGATATCGGTTCGCAGAACGGGGAGGATGGGTGGGTCGGTAAGGAATCTATCACTAACTAATGTCTCTTACAGATATATCGTTACACAAGTAGTACACAAGTAGTAACTTGTGCATCTGAAAGAGACGTTAGTGATAGATTCCTTACCTTAGAATAGATACCCCAGCAATACCATCCCCGTGGTGGTGGGTCTGCGAACCAATATTCACACCAGAAAGTCCTGGAGAACGGAACGGCCGAAGTAGCCATCCCTCCGGACTTGACTGTCCAGGCAGTAGTGCCTCGGAAACGTGTGCAACGAAGCCCACGTAGCAGCCTGGCAAATGTCCTGCAAGGGCACACCTCAGCCCAAGGCAGTTGTAGTGGCCGTGGCTCGAGTGGAATGAGCCCGCAGCCCAGCAGGTGGTTCCTTCTTAGCCAAGGAGTAACACGCCTGGATGCACATGATAATCCATTGAGAAATGGTCCTCTTGTGCACCGCTTTCCCTTTCTTAGCGCCCGCGTACCCAACAAAGAGTTGATCATCCACCCGGAACTGGCGTGTGCGATCCAGATAGAATGAGAGCGCACGTTTTGGGTCCAGACGGTGGAGCCTCTCCTCCTCTCTCGAGGGGTGCGGAGGCGGAAAGAAGGTGGGCAATGTGATGGACTGCCCCATGTGGAAGGCCATGACCACCTTAGGCAAGAAGGAGGGCCTAGTCCTCAAAACAACCTTGTCCGGATGGACTGAAAGGAAAGGAGGCTTACAAGAGAGGGCCTGGTGCTCACTCACTCTCCTGGCAGAGGTGATGGCTACCAGGAAGGCAGTCTTCAAAGAAAGAAGGCGAAGTGGACAGTTATGAAGTGGCTCAAAGGGAGCGCACATCAGAAATGTCAGAACCAGGTTCAAGTCCCACTGAGGCATCATGAAAGGAACAGGAGGAAAGGTATGAGTGATGCCTTTCAGAAATCTGTTTACTATAGGGGACTTGAACAAAGAAGGTTGGTCAGGCAGCCTCAGAAAGGCTGAAAGAGCCGAAAGATAGCCCTTGATAGTGCCCAGAGCAGAGTCCTGCTGGGCAAGAGAAAGAAGGAAGAGAAGAATCTCAGAGAGAGGGGCATTGAGAGGATCCACAGCCTTTGCTGTGCACCATGCCACAAATCTGTTCCATCTGCAGGCGTATACCGTCTTTGTGGAGGGACGCCTGGCTGCCAGAATGATGTTGCAAACTTCAGGAGGCAAGTCAAATGGCCTCAACTGTCGCCGTTCAATCTCCATGCATGGAGGTGGAGACTGGACAGGTTCGGGTGGAGGACCGTCCCCTGCTGCTGCGACAGAAGGTCCTCCTGAAGAGGCAGACGAACCGGGGGATCGACTGACATACTGAGTAGCTCGGGATACCAGTACCTTCGTGCCCAGTCCGGAGCCACAAGGATGACTTGTGCCCGGTCGCGCTTGATCTTCTTCAGCACTCTGGGCAGAAGAGGTATAGGCGGAAAGGCGTACAACAGACCGCAGCTCCACTCGCGACGAAAAGCGTCTCCGAGCGAGTGCCGCCTTGGAAATTCCAACGCGCAGAACTGATGACATTGCGCGTTCTCTTCGGTGGCAAATAGATCTAACCAAGGCTCTCCCCATCGCAGAAAGAGGCCTTGCGCCACCTCCGAGTTCAGACGCCATTCGTGATCCATCGAGCACCGACGGCTGAGTTCGTCCGCCCTGGCGTTCAGAGAACCTGCCAGGTGTTGAACCACCAGAGTCACGCCCTGATGTTCCAGCCATTGCCAGAGGCGCAGAGCCTCCTGGCATAGGGTCCACGACCCCACCGCGCCCTGTTTGTTGCAGTACCACATGGCGGTGGTGTTTTCCGTGAACACCTGCACTGCACTCCCTCGGACAGACGGGAGGAATGCTTTCAGTGCCAGACGAATCGCCCGCAGCTCCAACAGATTGATATGGAGCCGGGACTCCGCCGGAGACCAGAGTCCTCTGATCTCCGCCTCTCCCAAGTGGCCACCCCAGCCCTGGAGGGACGCGTCCGTCACAACTACGTGCTCCGGTTGGGGAAGGGAGAGGGATCTGCCGTTGACCCAATCGCGGTCCGTGAGCCACCACTGCAGCTGTCTCGCAGTGCCCTCCGAGATCAGGACATGGTCGGAAAGGTTGCCCCGGTGCTGGGCCCACTGAAACTTCAGGTCCCACTGCAGAGCCCGCATCCGCCACCGTGCGTGATGCACCAGAAGGATGCAGGAGGCCATCAGCCCCAGAAGCCGCAGCGTCAGCCTGACCGAAACCCGGGATAACGGCCTGAAGATCGGAATCAGGGCCTGAATATCCCGGACTCGCTGTTCGGGCGGGTAAACCCGAAACTGCGCCGAGTCGAGAACCGCTCCGATGAAAAGGAGCTTCTGAGAGGGGCACAGGTGTGACTTCGGCACATTGATGGAAAATCCCAGCCTGTGCAGGAGATCACCCGTAGTCTGAAGGTGGTTGACGACTGCCTGGGGCGAGCCCGCCTTCAACAACCAGTCATCTAGGTAGGGGAAGACTGAAACCCCTAACCTGCGCAGGTGAGCTGCGACCACCGCCATCACTTTCGTGAACACCCGTGGGGCGCTGGTAAGGCCGAAGGGGAGCACGGTAAACTGAAAGTGCTCGAGGCCTACCATGAACCGCAGGTAACGCCGGTGGGCCGGCAGGACGGGGATGTGGAAATACGCATCCTGCAAGTCCAACGCTACCATCCAGTCTCCTGGGTCTAGGGCAGCCAAGACCTGAGCCAGTGTCAGCATTTTGAACTTCTCCTTCCGGAGGAAGCCGTTGACGTTCCTCAGATCCAAGATAGGGCGTAGGCCCCCTTTGCCCTTCTTGGGTACCAGGAAGTAGTGGGAGTAGCAACCACGACCTACTTCTGGCCCAGGAACGCGCTCGATGGCCCCCTTGGCCAAGAGGGCCGAAACTTCCTCCTGCAGGAGCCGCAAATGATCCCCCGATACGCGGTGGTGTTGCGGTGGCATGGCTTGAGGGGTCGTCTCGAAGGGGAGGGAGTAGCCCCTTCGGACGATCTGCAGCACCCACCTGTCCGAAGTGACTGTGCGCCAGTGAGAGTGGTGATGGCGAACCCTGCCCCCCACTGGCGTCACATGGGCCGAAAAGCATGGACTAGGAGGATTTAGAGGCGGATGCTGCGGGGGCAGGTGTGGACTGGCTCCGCTTGCCTCCCCGACCGCCTCCACGGCGGTTTCCACGGCTGCCGCCGCGCTGGACGACAGTTTGCGGCGAGTGGCTGGCGGCACGCGTTGGGACGCCCCTTCCTTGGCCATGAAAGGAGCGAAAGGCACCCACTTGCTGGCGCGGGCCGAGAGGCCCAAGGACTTGGCCGTAGCCCTGGAGTCCTTAAAGCGCTCAAGCGCGTGGTCTGCCTTGTCGCCAAAGAGGCGACGGCCATCGAACGGCATGTCCATGAGGGTATTCTGGACATCAGCCGAGAAGTTGGCGGATCTGAGCCAGGCGTGGCGTCAAATCGCCACCGTCGTAGCCATCGCTTTGCCCAGCGAGTCAGTTGTATCCAGTCCGCACCTGATCGAATACTTCGCTGCGTCCCGGCTCTCCACTAGGGCTTGGCCGAGTTTGGCCCGTACCTCCAACGGACACTCTGGCAGCAATTCCGCCACCGTTTCCCATATAGAATGGGTGTAACGGCTCAAGAGGCATGCGGTGTTGGAAGACCGCAGTCCTAAGCTAAGGGACGAGAATACCTTTTTGCCAAAGGCCTCGTACCTCTTGGATTCCCGGTCAGGGGGAGCCGTCGGGAAGGCGGTCTGGGAGTTAGAGGCCTGGATAACCAGACTCTCGGGGGTGGGGTGGGTGGACAGGAAACATGGGTCGCCCGGAGCCGGGCGGTGGCGTCTGGCCACGTTCCTATCTACAGGCGAACCTGTAGCGGGCCTGGACCAAGTGCCCAAAAGAACGTCCGACAAGGCCTCATTAAACGGCAGCATAGGCTCCATGGAGCATGACTGCGGCTTAAGGACCTCAGTGAGGAGGTTAGTCCTCACGGCCGCGACGGGGAGCTCAAGGCCCAACGCCTTAGCAGCCCTCATCAACACCACACTATATGTCGCGCCCTCCTCCGAAGCCACGGAAGGAGGAGAGACGAATCCAGGGTCTGGAGAGGTGTCCAGGCCACTGGCCTCCCCAAGGTCTCCTGTCCAGTCCATGTTAGACTGACATTCCCTTGTCAGAGGGTCCTCAGACCCCTCCCAATCCTCCTCTTCCCCCATCTCCTGAGACTCAGGGTCGTAAGTGAATGAGGATGGGTCATAGGGATGGAACTCCCCGACCGGCGTCGAGAGATCGGCGCCGACAGGCTCCGTCCCGACGCCGGAACCCATAGAGAGGAGGCAATGGGGACGGCGTCGGCCGAGGCCGACGCCGGAGGGGACACCACACGGACCGACCCCGGGGGGGTCGTAAGGTCCACCGGGGATGATCCAACGCCCAACGAGGGCTGAACGGCACCCTGCGGCGTCGGGCCCGAAGGCACCGACGACGCCGGGACCGCAGAACCCTGCGGCTCCGAGCCCAAGGGCAGCGGCGGCGTCGAGATCGTGGAGCCCGCCGGCGCCGGCGCCGAAGACGCCGGCGGCGTCGAGGCCGAAGCACCCGACGGCGTCGGGGTCGCAGCCCCCGACCTACTAGGGCCCCCAGACGGGTTCGCTGGGCCCGAAGGTGCCGCGGAACCCGTCGGAGAAGAAAGGGACCTCATGGCCATGAGGAAGCGCTCTATCTCCTCCGGCGTCGCGTTCAGCCCAGGGACCGGGGGGTATGGAGCCGAACGCGGCGCCCGCGACTCACGAGGAGCTGCGTGGGCGGTGTCACCCAAACCCCCGGCCGCATCGCGCGAGCGTCGGGAGGAGTCGGAAGAGCGATGATGTCTCTTCGACTTCTTATGCTTCTTACCTGACGACTTGGACCCGGAGGAGTGGCGCCGACTCCCGGAACTGTGATGGCTCCGCCCCGCGACCTGTCCCTCGACCTCCCGTGGGACCGGGACCGGGACCTCACACGGCGCGGGGCCGACTGGCGGATCTTGAGTCGCCTGCCTTCCTCGAGAGGGCCCGACAGTCGGAGCAGGCCTCGTCGTCATGGTCGACGCCCAAACACGTCAGGCACAGGCGGTGCGGATCCGTAATCGACATGAGGCGTTCGCACTCGTCGCAGTGCTTGAAGCCGGGCATCCCTAACGGCACCGTCGGAGTCGTGAAGACTTCGAAATAGATCAAAAGATCCAAAAAGTTAGTCAAAAAATGACTAGGGAACTGCTTTTTCCAGATCTGCGCTGGCTGGCGCGGAAAAAAGAAGAACTGATGTCAGCACGGGGAGGCGGCGTCTAAGTACTCCGACGACGTCATCACGGCGCCCACGACGCCGACGACGGACGCGGAGCCGCAGACGACGCCTACCGACGCGCAAGGGTACTGCTACGCAAAATTTTCCGGATCCAGTCCGACGCCTGGGGATATTCTAAGGTAAGGAATCTATCACCAACGTGTCTCTTTCAGATGAATGGTGTTCTGCACAAGGAGGTCGCCTGCCCTCTTCAGTCTTTTGTGACATTGTCGCGATTATGGGTACACATAGGGTCACCATCCCTCACCTTACCCAGTTTTCGCCTGTCACATTTGAATGAAGGACTACATATCCCATAAGGCTTAGGGACAGATCACAGTACGGCAGGAAAGAGGAAACTCCTATTTAAGACCCGCCTACCGAAGTAATGGTGCTTGACAAACTGCCTACGGAGCCTAGGACCTGTGTCAGCCGAATCTACTATTACCCGGTGTTCCTGCCGGGTTTGGGAACGCGCTGCTCGAAGCGCGACCGTGACTCTCAAGCGCTTACTCAATTTTCCTTTACTTCGCGGTATCTCCACGGGATTGATTAGAGAGCCGCGTCTCTGTTCACAGGAGCCGAACAGGAGACGCTGACGTGCCTTCGCAGCTTGGGAGTTTGACTGCCACTCCCTCCCGTATTTCCGAAGCACCTCTGGGCAGACGGAGCTGCTGTCTCGGTTCCAGGACCCGAACCGAAGCATTTCATTTTTGTTCTTTTGGTACTTTTTGGGATTGTTATACGCTCTGGAAACCCAGGAGCTTTCTTTTTGTTGGAGGTCGTTCCAGCGTGAAGCGTCCCTTGTGAGAGTCGGAGACTGCGCATAAAGGCGCTCTCCTCTCACAGCACGCTCTGATCATCCCTGCAATCCTCATCCAGGAACCGTCCAACCTTACAGGTATTCAGGTACCCTTAGGGAGTCGGAGACTGCGCATCAAGGCGCTCTCCTCTCTAGGGGCCCGTTAACTTCTTATAACAGTGTATCAAGGGGAGAGTTCTTGACCCACGCTACAGGTAGAACCGGAGGGTCTTTGTACTTTTCCATGTGCAAACCTACTTGTCTTCAGGACATACACTTACAGGAATAGTTCCAGGATATGTTAGGAGAAGTGTTCTTCTGTATACTTGTGGGATGTGTGATTGAGGTACTTCTCATTCTGTTCTTGTTTTCTTCTACATACAAGGTTCCCAGAGGGTGTGTAGAAGACTGTAATCTATTCCTGTGACGGAACAGGATCCCTTTGTTATTTTGTCCCACTCCCCTTCTCCCTGGAATACTTCTCTACCCATAGTGTGGCGATAACATTGTGGTGAGAGTAGTGTTTAGGGGGCATTGGGAACTACTCTACACGGCATCGTTCCTGCTGGCCGTTCATAAGGTTAGTGGTATATTATTCTTGGCGCTACTGACACCTGACAGACATGCTCTGTAAAGGGGGAGAATCCTGAGCTGAACCGGTGGAGATTGATGCAAAGCTTTGTTGTGAAAGAGGTTGTGGGCCATCGACCACAGTTAAAGAACTTTTCTCTAAACGCCACATTGTTTGACCTTGGTAGGGGTGAGCCGTTAATCTGATTTATGCAGGAGTCAGAGAAGCATAGCTATCTAGATATCTATCAATCTAGTTATCTATCAATCTAGCTATCTAGCTATCTATCAATCTATCTAGCTATCTAGCTATCTATCAATCTAGCTATCTAGCTATCTATCAATCTAGCTAGCTATCAATCTAGCTATCTAGCTATCTATCAATCTAGCTAGCTATCTCGCTATCTAGCTATCTAGCTAGCTAGCTAGCTGACGAGTATTTCAGAAACTAAGAAGTTTATAATTATGCAAATAACAGTCCTATGAATCTGGTATTAACACTTGCTACTTTAGTGGTCACTGTCTGCAAAGACAGCAAATGGGCTCCACCAGAATCTCTACCCTTCCCCAGTACAAGCTGCAAGTGGTATGATCCGCCGCAGTGAGAAGACAAATGCTGCCTCAGGCTGGAGTGTGTGCCACTGCTGTCTGATCCCTAGGATTGTTTGAACACCAGGCAGGGGTCTCGACTCAGCTTTGAGTACGGTTTTACGAGCATCAGTGCAAGTTATTTGTTGTCGGCACAACATTCTGTGATCTTGGACAAATCACTTAATCTCTCTGTTCTTACAAAAATGAACGTGTCCTTGTGTAAAGTAACTGGTGCCCACGTAAAGTGCTTTTTTGGAGTCGGCACAACATCATGTGATCTTGAGCAAATCACTTAATGTCCCTATTCCATAAAAAAAATGAATGTGTCCTTGTGTAAAGTAACTGATGCTCACGTAAAATGCTCTAATTCTGGCAGTGTTTTTGATGTATAAAACTGCATTTAAAAAACAAAAGAAATGCAAGATGGAGCAAGTGAACTGAAAACACAAGCGCTGTATAGAATGCTCCAAGACAAATAACAAAAAAGTAGTCACAAAATTGTTTTCTAAAACGACCGCTGTGTATGAGAAGTAGTACTTGGTCCTTGCTTTCAGGGAAGGCTAGACGCGGAAAGAGGCGTGACGTATGTATGCCATAGTGAAAAATAGAGTGGCAAGGCAGTGAGCAAATGTCAGGCCTATGGGCGGGCTGAAGCTCACAAAGTACATACACAGGTCTCATTTCGAGACAGTGCATGTGCGCAGTCTAGAGTCGAGACCTAAAAAATTGATTCCTTACAACCAGCCTCAGTCCCTGCAGGTAACAGAGGTGGGGCCAGGTAAGGGGGGAGTTTGCGGCACGATGCCTAGGGAAAAATATTTATTTATTTAGTTTTCCCTCTGCATCGTCCCCCGAAATCCCCCCTTATCCCCCCTTTATTTATTTATTTAGTGTATTTTGTATAGCGCACAGCTACCCCAACGGGGTGTCCCGGCGCTCCTGTGTGATTGTGTACTGGATCTGACTCAGGTGGAACTAGCAGAATAGAAATGATTTCAGGGCTTTTCGGAATGGTAGCTCTTCCTGGATCATTCGGATGGAAATAGGAAGCTTGTTCCAATGGGAGGCAGCACTGACTTGGAACGTTTTACCTCCGGAGCGTACTTTTTTAAATCTGGGGGTGATGAGAAGATTTTTTGAACTGGATTATAACATTTTATAATCCTAATTGACCCAGGGGATAAGGTCGAAAAACGAGTTTACTATGCCTGAACTCAAAATGTTAAAATACATCTTTTAGTGTGAGTGATTTTTCCATTTTGTGTTTCAAAATACCACTTTTAGAAAGTAGGTATTTCCTTGCCTAACCATCCAGTATGCCTTTGCTAGGTTTGTGTATTACATGTCTGGTTTGTGAGTGACAGGGGGCTGGAGAAGGCTTTCGTTCCAGCAGTCTGATGAGTAAGGGGTGGGTTGAATGGACCTGGGTTGAATAGAGAGTAGGGGGAGGAGATTCCCTTTCACTTGCCTGAGCCTACATTGAATAGATAGTAGGGGGAGGAAAATTCCTTTCAGCTACTTGGGCCAGGTCTACTTTCAACAATGCTGTCTCCACCTTCTGCCTGGAAACTGCACTTGGGAGGACAGAACAGGTGTTGACTAGGTACAGACACTCTCTGCCTTCAGAGAACAATTACTTTGTGTGTATAAAAAGAGGGGCTCAGACCCCAGAACTTTAGATCACTTCTGGGAATCAAGACAAACCTTTGCCAAGGAGAGAAACCAAAAAAGCTGAAGGAAGAGACTACCCCTGTGCTGGTTGCTGTTTGTGGTTTGCATACAGTGGTTACTCATTGCCAAAGAAAGGAGAAAACAAACTTTGTGTGTACTTAGCCATATTGAGGAAGAGCTCCAAAAGCTTGACGCTGAGCTTTCCTCCTGTTCTGAAGTCTCAGAGACACAAAAACCTCACACCCAGCTCCCCAGAATTTCCGTGCTGGGAATTCTACCTGCAGAGACATGCCTGCTGCTGTTTTTGGCACCTCTAGAGACTGTGTGAAGCTGGGAGCTGGAAGGGTGACCCAACAAGGAAGAAGTGTGTCGCTGCTGCAGCTGTTGCCGTCGCATCGCCGAAGCAGCGTGCCGCTGCCGCAGCTGTTTGCCGATGCATTACCGAAGTAATGTGTTGCATCCCCGTAGAAGACTGTTGCCGCCACAGAGGTTGCGGTCGCTTCACTGGAGAAGCGTGTCGCAGGGCCTGTCGTGGCTCAAGAATCCACTGAGTTCGCTGCACGGCTGTCGGGCATGCACGCATCGCATCCAAGTTGTCGCATCGCATCAAAGACGCATTGCATTGGATCTTAGCATTGCATCGAGGCGCCATCTTGTTGCATCGTACCGGGACGCAGTAAGAAACCAAGCATCAACTCCCCACGCAGTAAGTAAGCAGCGTGTCAACTCCCCTGCGCAGCAGTAAGCAACCAACACATCCACTGCCCTGAGTGTAAGGAACGGTTTCATTACCTTCCCTGTGACCCTTTTTGCTTGTATTGCGTTACGCATCTAAGGTACTTTGAGAGTAAAGTGTTGCATTTACCATCTTCATTGAACTAAGCTATTTCTACCATTTGAAAGTCATGTTCTTGATATTGTATTGTGGATTTTTGTCGTTTGGTCTTGTGTTAAGTCTAGATAAAGATTACTTATTTTTCCAAACTGGTGTGGTGTCCATTTGTAGTGTTTGCACTGTCTTACTGTATGTGTTCACAAATGCTTTATACACTGCCTCTGAGATAAGCCTGTCTGCTCATGCCAAACTTCCAAGCGGGTGAGCAGGGGTATTTTAGGAGTGTCTCCCCCTTTCCCTGACTAGAAGCAAGTGTTTCTATTTGGACAAAGGTTCAAACGATTTTTAACAGTGGGAATAGGTGGTAGTTTGCATGTGATGTGTTTGGGAACTTTAGGCAATGTACCTTTAAGGGTTGTGGGTCACCGAGAGTTAGTGTGTGCCTCTATTACAACCTGCAATACCCCCCTTACTGCTATTTCCATCACAGTTGTGGGGTAGTTTTGCTCTAGTTCATTAATTACAACATCATCTTTTGTAGTGCCCCCCTCCATAGGATGCACTAAAATAATATTTGATATGTATCTGATTTATATTCTCTGTTGATTCTCAGTTGGGATTGTTGGACTGACGGGGAACAAGGCGGACAGTATCCCTCCAGACCTCTTCAAATCGGATCCACTCTTTTGGGCACCGGTTCTTGTGGCCCTGTTTAATGCTGCAGCCAGGGCTGGTTGCCCAGATTCCTGGTCGACCTCGACTATCGTGCCGGTGTTCAAGAAGGGGGACCAACAAAGCACCCATTGCTATAGACCGATTATAGGCTGATTTCCCTCCTAGACTCAGTAGTAAAGGTCATAGGAAGGGTGTTATTAAAAAGGTTAGCGACCTGGGCAGGGGAGCACAATGTAATGTCTGATATCTAGTAAGGATTTCGACCTGGGCAGTCAACTGTGGCCCAACGCCTTAATCTCTACCGCAGAGCTTTTTCAAACTGTGTGTCCCGACACAGTACTGTGTCGCCTGCAAATGGTGGGTGTGCCACAGGATGACACCAGTATTAAGGGCACTTAGCACATAACTGCTGCTAATTAGGAGGCATTCCTTTGAAAGAGTGTCTCAGAGTCCGCGCAGTGGACTCTGAGACACTCTGCTCTATGGGGGCCGGGCGATTCACAACAAAGCCTCATTAACAAGTAAATGGTCTTTTTAAAGACCTGCGAAGTACTCGGGTGTGGCTATGTGTGTGCCCGGGAAGCAGGGGTGGGGTAACAGAGGGTGACAGACAGAGGGTGACAGACAGAGGGTGACAGGCAGAGGGTGACAGGCAGAGGGTGACAGGCAGAGGGAAATAGAGGGAGGAAGACAAAGAGAGAGGGAGACAGACAGAGAGAGAGGCAGACAGAGAGAGGGAGACAGGGAGGGAGAGAGGGAGGGAGACAGGGGTGGAGACAGAGGGATGGAGACAGAGGGACGGAGACAGAGGGAGGGAGACAGAGGGATGGAGGCAGAGGGATGGAGGCAGAGAGGGAGACAGAGAGAAACAGAGAGAGGGAGGGAGAGAGAGGGAGGGAGACATATAGAGGAAGACAGAGGGAGGGAGACAGAGAGGGAGGGAGACAGAGAGGGAGGGAGACAGAGAGGGAGGGAGACAGAGAGGGAGGGAAACTGTGGGAGACAGAGAGAGAGGGAGACAGAGGGAGAGAGAGGGAGACAGACAGAGTGAGTGAGACAGAGGGAGACCGAGGGAGACAGCGGGAGAGAGAGTGTGAGAGAGATTATAGAGAGAGGGAGGGAGACATAGACACAGACAGAGACAAAAAGAGAGGGACAGACAGACAGAGGCAGACAGAGACAAAGAGAGAGACAGACAGAGGGAGGGAGACAGGGACAGACAGAGACAGGGACAGACAGACAGAGACAGGGACAGGCCCAGAAAGAGGCAGAGATTGTCTCCCTCTCTGTCTCTGTCTGTCTCAGAGAGAGAGAGGGAGACAGAGGGAGGGAGGCAGAGGTAGACAGTCAGGGGGAGACAGAGGGAAGGAGACAGTCAGAGGGAGGTAGACAGAGGGAGACAGAGAGAGGGAGATCAAAGGAGATGGAGGGAGACAGAGGGAGAGAGAGGGAGAGGGAGGAAGACAGAGGGAAGGAGACAGAGGGAGACAGACAGAGGGAGATAGGAGATGGAGGGAGACAGAGGGAGAGAGAGAGGGAGAGGGAGGAAGACAGAGGGCAACAGACAGATGGAGACAGACTGGGGCAGACAGATGGAGACAGACGGAGAGGGAGGGAGACAGATGGAGACAGAGAGAGAGGGAGGGAGACAGAGAGGGAACAGGGACAGAGAGAGACAGGGACAGACAGACAGACAGAGGCAGGGACAGGGACAGGAATGGACAGGGGCAGAGACTGAGAGACAGAGAGGGATATGGAGAGGGAGACAGAAGGAGAGAGAGAGGGAGACAGAGGGTGAGAGAGGGAGAGGGAGGGAGACAGAGGGAGGGAGACAGAGGAATGGAGACAAAGGGAGGGAGATAGTCAGGGGGAGACAGAGGGAAGGAGAGGGAGACAGACAGAGGGAGGGAGACAGAGGGAAACAGTGAGAGACAGAGAGAGAGGGAGACAGAGGGAGGAACCCAGAGAGGGAGACAGAGGTAGACCGACAGAGGGAGAGGGAGGCAGAGGTAGACCGACAGAGGGAGAGGGAGACAGAGGAAGAGGGAGGGAGACAGAGGGTGAGAGACAGAGGAATGGAGACAAAGGGAGGGAGATAGTCAGGGGAGACAGAGGGAAGGAGAGGGAGACAGACAGAGGGAGGGAGACAGAGGGAAACAGTGAGAGACAAAGAGAGAGGGAGAAAGAGGGAGGAACCTAGAGAGGGAGACAGAGGTAGACCGACAGAGGGAGAGGGAGGGAGAGGGAGGGAGACAGAGGCAGGGAGACAGAGAGCAACAGACAGAGGGAGACAGAGGGAGACAGACAGAGGCAGACCGACAGAGGGAGGAAGGCGACAGAGGGAGGGAGACAGACCGAGGGAGACAGACGGAGACAGACTGAGGGATTGAGAGGGAGGGAGGGAGCCAGAAGGAGAGAGAGACAGACAGAGTGAGTGAGAACCCCCCCGAATCCCTCTTAGGTGGTTCGGGCTCGCTCGCTACGCTCGTTCGCTACATTGCCCATCTCTGTCCCAAAATGATGCATCTCCAAAAAGTGTGTCACCAACATGAAAAGTTTGGAAAGCTGTGCTCTACAGGATCCTCGGTAAGTACACGATTGCTCGCCCAGGTACAATCTACATGGCCTTCATGGACCTTTCATCCGCATTTGACTGCGTCAACCGCACCAAGTTGTGGCAGTCCATGAGGGCCATGGGGGTGGAGAACAATCTTGTTAACTTCCAAGAGGATATGCATAGGGCCACTAAGGCGAACGTTAGATATGCTCAGGATCTTTGTGTCTCTAGAGAATTTAAAATTGGCAGGGGTGTACGGCAGCATTGCATCTTGGCACCCTTCTTGTTCAACCACTATATAAATGATCTGGATTGAGTGCTGGTTAGTACAGGGGGAGACTTCCCGTATGTGGGTTGGTGAGCAAACAAAATATCAAGATTTTATTATCGACCTACAATAATATCGAAGTTTTAATATCGAAGGGACAGAATATAGAATGTAAGTAATATCGATTTTTATATGATTTTTATGTGTATTATTATGTATTTAATATGTATGTTTTTTTTTAATGTTATTTAAGTAACTTTGATATTTTAGTACCGTAGCGGGTTGTAGGTTTATAGGGGAATAGGGTGGGAAGTAATTCAATTATACTAAATTAATAATTAATTTTTAGGAATTAATAATTTATTTTAATTAATTTTGTGTGTAAGTTCTGTAGTAGGTTCTGGGTTTATAGGGGAATAGGGTGAAAAGTAATTTAAATGTAATTAAGTAGTAATTCATTTTCATTAATTGGTATTGCTAATTATATTATTGTTAATTGATGTTTCATTGGTAATTAATTTTAATTATTTGATAATTAATTTTAATTATTTGATAATTAATTTTAATTAGTTGATTAATTGATTAGTATGTTAAGTGTATTTTATTATTTGAGTTTGTTGTGTGTGTATAGGGGAATACTGTGTAAAATAATTGATATGTAATTAAGTAATTCTTAAATTTATAGTTGGGTATTGATAATTTATTGGATATTAATTGTTAATTGGTAATTATTTAAAGGTATAATTTTTTGGTAATGAAAATTAATTTATTGTTTAAATATTAATTGGTAATTCATTAATGTATTGATATTTAATTGGTATATTAAGTAGTTATTAATTGGCAATTAATGTGTGATAATTAATATTTTTGGTATAACACATTTAATTGTTCAATATTAGATACTTTTTTATAGTTCATATTTTTTGTTATAAATTTTTTTTATTGTTCAATGTTTATTAATTGGGAATTAATATTTATTAATTATTATTAATTGGTATTATTCATTTTTTGTAACTTAATTATTCATTCCTAATTATGTTTTTACTAATTATTTATTGGTATGTGTCAATAGTTTAGATGTATTTAATAATGAATTTATTGAATGTATTAAATATTTAAAAAATTTAATTTATAAGTATGTCATTTTTAACTTCTACGCTATCCAACACTTTCCCTACTGTTGCACTCTCTGGAGTTGGAATAGTATTTTTTTACCCCTACGCTATCCAACACTTTCCCTACTGTTGCACTCTCTGGAGTTGGAATAGTAATTTTTACCCCTTCGCTATCCAACACTTTCCTTAATGTTGCACTCTCTCGAGTGGGAATAGTAATTTTTACCCCTTCGCTATCCAACACTTTCCTTAATGTTGCACTCACTGGAGTGGGAATAGTAATTTTTACCCCTACGCTATCCAACACTTTCCCTACTGTTGCACTCTTAGGAGTGGTAATAGTAATTTTTACCCCCACGCTATCCAACATTTTCCTTACTGTTCTTTTTTTTGGAGTTGCAATAGTTTTTTTATTCCCTCTGTTACTTAATATTTTTTGTATTGTTTTTGTTAATGTAGTATATAATTATTAAAAAAAATATTAAAAGTAAATGTAATGTTTTAAGTTTGATTTGATAATTATTTAATTTTTATTTATGTTAATATTTCATGTGTATAGATGAATTTGTAATTCATAATATTTTTAATTATTTATAAATTATTAAAATAACTATTAAAACTGAATATTAAGTAAGTATCTATATTACATATTTAGGGCCCGATTCTGATGCGGGTTGGACAGCTCCCCGGCCGAATCGGTTTGGAAATGGTTTCCGACCCACTCGGATCGGGGGGGTCCCAGCGACGGAGTACGATGTATCCGGATACTTCCTGATACGATTTGGACTCCCATTGACTTCAATGGGAGCATTTTTTCCTAACCGCATCATAATTGGGCCCTGGGTCGGGAAGACACATTCCCGATCTGACTTGGAAGAAACCAATGCCATTATGTACTGCATTGGAATCAGGCCCTAGGTGGGAATGCTTTCCTAACTGCATCTGAATCAGGCCCTATATGTATAAGTTTAATTAATTTTTATTAAATTATATATATCACTTAATAATTTTAAATATAAAATATTTTTAACTATGTTTATTATATTTATAATTATTATTTAATTTATTGGACATTTATAATCAATATTTTTTTTCCAATATTTTTGTACTTACCATGTTGTAGATTGGATGTCGATATTGTTGACATCGTTATTTTTGCTCCAATATTTTTGCAGGTCGAAATTTTGTCTTTTGATATTTTGTCATACATTCATGTGGGTCACGGGGTCTCCCCATCCTATTATATGCAGACAATGTAAATGTAAATGTAAATTGATACTAGTATAGCGCACTACTCACCTGCAAGGGTCTCAAGGCCCTTGTACGAATACCGCTGTGGAACTCATCCTGGCTTTTCCCTGTGAGGCGTTCACTCCTGGGCACCCCCAAGGTGGAGGCCAAGACCCGCAGAGGCGGGGAATTGAACCCTGGTCCCAGGCTAGACCTCTGCATCAGGGTCTGCCGCTCTAACCATTGAGCCACACTTCTCAATGCTGTTCTTCTAGCTAGAACAGCCAGGAGACTTTAATCCTTGCTTGACGCATTTCTGAATTTTATGAGGGCTTGAGATCTAGCAATGAACAACGTTAAATCGTATATAATGCAGGTTGGGATTTGGCCTAGGAGAAAGTTTGTCTTTTCTGTGGGTCCCGAGAAGGTCCCACGGACATCCATCTTCTCTTACCTGGGTGTTCTGGTGGACGACCGCTTGAAGTGGGGGCCGCTGATGCAGGAGAAAAGGGGTGAGCTCACCAGAATTAACGCAGCTATCTTCAACTTTACTGCAAAGATGGGTAAGCGCCCAAGTGCAGCCATGTTGAAGATTTATCAGGTCAAAAGCATAGCATTAGCGTGCTATGGCAGTGAAATTTGGTGGTACACTAGCACAGATGTATTACAAGTGATCGAGAATACATTTTTAAAGTGCTTGCTGGGTGTGCCAAGCGGCTTATCAAACCTAGTTGCTCACAAGGAATTGGGGGTACCTTTTTTATGTGATACTTTGGCTTCCCACCCTTTAGTGTTCTGGCTCACGTGTTGGCTGAATAAGGAGCTAGCCCTCAGCCAGCAGATTATACTTGATTGTATGAGCCTTGATCACATGTCGTGTATACCATGGTTGAAATATATTAGTGAGTGCTTTGAAGAGTTGGGGCGTCCTGAACTTTTTTCAAAGCCAGATTTGATTGTACAAAAGGATGTCGATTTTATTTAGAATGCCTTCAGTAGATTAAGGAAGTTAGAAAGGGATGAGTTAGAAGTGTTTGCAAATTCCTTATCTCCTGGGGTCCCTGTCCACAAATGGTTTTTACTGGCCAGATTTTGGGTGAATATGTTTCATTTGCTACTTGCTGTCCCAAAAGGGTGCAGAAGAGGCCAGGTGTTAGCACCCTGCGGCAGCGACGTTGAGTCTCCGCAGGACTTGCTACACTTTATGATGTTTTGTAAATTCTACAAGGTACCACTGAGATATTGTGTAACCTCCCTTTTAAAGAATCTAAATTTTAATCAGGTCCGTCCAGCGCTCTTGTATATGCAACTGTTGAAGGCAGACTGCATATTTTTTGTCGTGGGCTATTTGAAATCCACTGTGAGAACAAGGGCTTGTCTGGAAACTTTATATCCTCACCTTGCGGTATGTTCCCATGGTTTTTATGTTGTATGCCTTGTACATGAATTTTTATCTGTGGGGTACCTTTTACACCTCATATTGCTATGAATTGCATGTAAATTTATTATATCATGTTTTTAGGTCATCTGGATGCTACGCAACTTTTATGATTTTCATACATGAAACCGAATAAAGTGTTTTTGTTTTGATTTGATTCTGTTTCTTGGCTGTGTGTGTGTCATTGAATCTGAAAATAGTGCAATAGTATAAATATCTGCATGTTTGAAAGTTTGTGTGTGTTATTTCCATGTAAAATTATGCAACTACTACTATTTTGCTTACTTGCGTATGTGTTCTGTTTAGATGTTTTACACTGTCTTGCAGCTTTTCTGTTGGGGTGTTCTAATATAAAACGGGTTTTCTTTTCAGTTGGATGAAAAAAGAATGCTGGTTTCATTTTAAATGTACATTTTTGGGTAGTTTGTATAGGTTGAGGTTGTTAGGCTTATTTGTATCCGCTATATTAAAATTGTTATTGATTTATGTATGCCTATTTTCTTACATCTTTCTGTTGTTTTCTGATAGCAATTGTTTTCTAGCAGTCATCACTTTCCCAAGTTGTAGTGTTTTC
Source organism: Lissotriton vulgaris (assembly GCF_964263255.1). NCBI lineage: Eukaryota > Metazoa > Chordata > Amphibia > Caudata > Salamandridae > Lissotriton > Lissotriton vulgaris. Next base: position 450,859,414 of record NC_141700.1, read on the forward strand.
TTATAGGGAGTCTATGTAAAGAGATAGAACTTGGGGAATGTTTTATTAAATATTTGCTATTTTACAGTTTTACAAGTATTAACAAGAGATATTTTAGTTTAAATATAAATGGTATTCTCTTGGTTATGTAGCTGTTGAGATGTTTATATTTCATTTTTAGTGGTCTGGTCAGATAATCCATCAGAGTTTCCTGATTTTGCTGCGCTTGCCGTTTTTGAAGTATTTAATTGTTTGAATTAGTATGCCTTTTCGTTTGTTAATTTAATTATTTGTTTGATATTATTTTTAAAGTTGTTTATTCTTAGATGTTATTGGTTGCTTTAGTTTTAGTTTGAATGTTTTTACCAGTTATGTCTTTCTTTGATAAACGCTAATTTTTGGTTTAATTTATAATTAAGGCTCCCTGTTTTCCGTTTTTACGGATTTTTACCGATAAATACAGACAGAAAACAATATGTTTTCTGTCAGTATTTATTGTTAAAAGTGGATAAATACAGAAAATGTTGCTGCTTTAAGTGACTTTACGTGCTGTCTTTCGTGAATTATAGCCCTACAGCTGAGCATGGGAAATTAAAAACAGGATGAAATTTCTTTTAATACCGGCATGTGTCAATATACATTTGTGGTAAAATGCTAGTATTTACCAGTGGATGTATGGTTATGTAATATTTGGCTGCTTAAATAGCTAAACACAACAGATATCAAAGTATGAGTGTGCGTCTATCAGTTAAATATATGTTGGAAATGTACAGTTGAACAACTTCATTTATAGGCAAAACACGAAATAAATATGGATAAATACAGATAAAAAAGCCAACAATGAAATATGGAAAAATACAGACGGAAATGTTAAAAAAATAAATACCATAAATACCATAAAACCGGGAGCCCTATTTATAATGTATGATATATAGTTTGATGGTTTTGAATATAAATATTTATTATATACATTTATTAAGATTTCGGTTGTTGTCTAAGTGTTTATAGTGAATGCTAATATTTGTGGGAGGTTGTATTGTTGTAATTTAGTTATTTAATTTATTGGGGTAAATTGTAAATATTTAGGTGATGTAATATATTTATATTTCATTTAAACATGTAGAAAATGTTTTGGTTTAGTTCTAATAACTGTTATATGTAAAAAAGGGATTTTTTAATATTTATTGACAGTTTAACTATTGCAGCAATATATATGTGATGGGGCGGGCAGCACACCCGAGGGTCCCGAAGCACTAATGGTCTGGTGGTCCGCTGTGCCCCATTTGTGTCCCCTTGCTGCAGCAGCCAGAACCTCATCAAAACCCCGAATGGGAGAGGATGAGCAGCATGCATGGAGCTGGGAAGAAGAAAAGGACACCTGCGCCTTCAACTGGGAACACCGACCAGACGAGACTCCTCGCTCTGTGAATGACGATCCGTCAAAATTGGACGGAACCCGGAAGATGGCGAATGGCGTTTCTGAGGAGACAAGCATTGCGAGATACATCGGAGGAAGAAGGAGACGAGTGACCGGCTGTTCCGTGGCAGTTCCAGCAAGCCCAGAGGCCAACGACCCCACGAGTCGCCCCGCCACGTTCCTACGGGAGGAGCGTGGCTCCAACAGGTACGGGGTAAATTAGCGGGCTGGGTGGGACAATGTACCGCTCCCCCCCCCTAGAACCAACACCACCCGGGCATGCTCGGCATACCGTGTATATTTTGTAAATATCAGACAGTCTCTGCACGTTCCCTCCCTTGCACGAGCACTCTCTGCACTGCCTCTGTACAGGAAGTACACTTGAACACCCGGTTTCCTTCACTCCCGGTCCCTTTGCGAGCCGAGCAAACAGGACGGCTGTCCTAACACTTGTGTTTTGTTTCTTTAGTTTTGGGGTCTTCTCCGGCACGAGATACCATCCGGGAAGCGCGTTCTCCACCACTCTGCTTGGGATTTAAAAGGACCTGACCGACTAGACGCTGGATACCCTACAGAATCCCAGAACCGATCCAGCGGCCTTCGCCAGAGAGAGAATCACCAGCCGCCAGAGAAGAGTGTTCATGAAAATAAAGCCATCCTTAAAAAGCACACTCAAGGGCTCTGTGTCAGTTCCTCTTGTTCCAACTAGCAACCCACGCCCCCCGCAACAATATATTAGTCAATATTGTGTGAATCAATATTTTTGACATATTAAGGGGCCGTTTCAGATTCGGTAAAATGCCCTCCGAATAGCCATAGGGAGCTTTTTCCCGTACGAATCGTATGCAGAACCGTACCCGTGCGTACGATGTAGTACGATGTGTACCCAAAGCAGTTCTCCGTACGAATTGTACCGAAGACCGTACAACTTACTAATCCATACGAATCGCATTCGGAACACGCAGTACGTGATGCCCATACGGATCAAAGCTGCATTTTCCGACCCAGCAAGTATGAATTGCATCGACAACACTCTGTACTACTCTTTTTCTACGGGAGCCTAAAATGTCCGTAAAAGTAGATTTCGCCTCGAAATGTGGACGAAATGGACCCCACCAGGTACGGTGCGTACACCCCATGATTGCAGGGGTATGGTGCATCGGGGTATGGTGCGTACACCCCTGGATTTCAGGGGTATGGTGTGTATGTCCCTGTGCGTACACCCCATGATTGTAGGTATACAGACCGTAGGGGTACAGTTCGTACACCCGAAGGTCGTAGGTGTACGGTGCGTACACCCCATGCGTACACCCCTTGATTTTAGGGGTACGGTGCATATGTGATAAGGGTGCCCTCCGTACAAATTGCTCATACACGATGTTTACCGTAAAAATTGTGCACTCATTCCACGGTCCGGATCGTACTTGGTGGGTCGTACAGCATTTTTACGAATCGTATGGTTCACTGTATGGGTCAATGTCGTACAGATTTACCCTTCATTTTTGTACGGTTCGCAATGATTCAGACATTTTCTCGCAACAGATCATACTATGCGATTCGGATGGATTTGTACGATTCATCATATGGATTTGTTTCCCGAATCGGAATCGACCCCTGTATGTTTATTTAAAGGCGACCATATTTTTGTTTCCAATATTTGTCAAAAACATTATTTTGGTTCTTGACATCTGTTAATTTACTAGTTAATTATGGGAAGTCAATATTTTTGTTATCAATATTTATTTTAGGATATGTTTCTGTTCAGATGTTGTATGCCTCTATGTTATGTCAGTGATGTGGGTGCATGTGTGAAATGATTTGAGAGGGCAATAGGAATCGGGTAAGCCCCTCACAGATCCAGCGACTTACCTGGAAGGTCTGTTGTCTTCCAAATGTCTTTCCAACAAGATATCTGTCCATTTTCTCATTCCAGACAGAGACAGGGCTATATTAAAAACTCTGTTGGGTATAGTAAACCCAAATATATTTTCCCATTCCTCAGTTTTCTCTGGGATTCAAGAAGGCACTTGTAAGATTTGTGAAATGTGGCTTGAATTTCCCAGTTTCACACAGAGCCTGGGTATCCAATACTGATTCTGGTTTTCTGGTGTTTCAATAATAGTTTTTTTGTGTGCAAGTGCATTCTAAACTACTGTAGTGTAGGTATATCGGAATTGTAGCTCTTAAATTTTACCATGTAGATTAGATGTGGGATCAGAAGGACCACCTCCTAGCAACGTACGTTGATAGCTGGAGTTTGATGGATTCTTCATTTAACTAATTCCATAAAAATGCCTGTCCATTTTCACGTTTTTTTTCCATAGAATTTCACCAATATTCCCTGCTGAAGTCCATATCATTCTCTGATGAGCAAATCAGGGAAGAGTTTTTACAGAGATCCCATTGGTGTTTAATTTCATTAGCATTGTGATCAGCTAATCAGCTTTGTGCAGCGCTCGTGACCCACGCGCTTGTTTAATTTCATTAGCATTGTGATCAGCTAATCAGCTTTGTGCAGCGCTCGTGACCCACGCGCTTGTTTAATTTCATTAGCATTGTGATCAGCTAATCAGCTTTGTGCAGCGCTCGTGACCCACGCGCTTGTTTAATTTCATTAGCATTGTGATCAGCTAATCAGCTTTGTGCAGCGCTCGTGACCCACGCGCTTGTTTAATTTCATTAGCATTGTGATCAGCTAATCAGCTGTGTGCAGCGCTCGTGTTGTTGAACAACCGACTTTGAAAATAAATAGCTCTGGGTGCAGCGATCGATAACGCTACTTGGCATACATTAATCACCGCTAGCGCTTTCATTACGGTGCACACTGAGGTTTGTAGCGCTTTGGATAATTTACCTTCGTGCATTTGTTTACCCTGCAGCCATTTTGCATTGACCCCTTGGCCCGTCCCAGACCCTCCCTGCACCTAGATCCCGCCTCCCAGCTGACCCTCCCACGCTCCGCCCCCTCCACTCTACATTTGAAGCAGATGAACCTACGCGCAGCGTCCACGCGCTACGGCCGCGCCGAAGGTGCGCCAAAAGTAAGCCCGTCTACGCCCGTCCGCGCCTGGACCGCGCCCAGCGCCAGACCCCCTGGTCCCCGCAAACCCCACCCCTCCCGCATCACATACAATGCAGCTACCCTCTCAGCCCTCAATCCCGGCCGATCACCAACCTGCTACCAAGCCGACCCTGGACGCACCCATGGACCATTCGCTTGCCTCTCCTGCAAATACAAATGCATTAAGAAACCCACCACACCCTCAGATTCCAAACCGCGCTCCAACCCCAACCATCTTAAGTGCATCCTGCTCAACACTCGCTCGATCCACAGTAACGCCATCGAACTATGGAACCTACTTGACACCTCAGCGCCGGACATCGCCTTTCTCACAGAAACATGGATGAACACTTCCTCAGCACCCGACATCGCCATTGCCATTCCGGACAGCTACAAGATCATCCGAAAAGATCGCACCACCAAACAAACAGGAGGAGACATCGCCATCGTTCACAAGAACTCCATCCGCATCTCTACCAGCTCCGACGACAACCTCGCTACCGCCGAACACCTCCACTTCCAGATCCACACCAACCCGAAGTCCACACTCAGAGGAACACTCATCTACAGACCACCAGGACCCCGCGCACAATTCTGCGAAGACCTCACTGAATTCATCACCCCTCACGCCCTCCCCTCCGAGGACTACATCCTGCTAGGAGACATCAACTTCCACCTAGAAAAGAACAATGACAGCAACACCACCACCCTCCTGGACAACCTCGCCAATCTCGGACTCAAACAACTTTTCAACACCCCCACTCACAACGCAGGGCACACGCTCGACCCAATCTTCACCTCCAGCAAGCATATCTCCTTCGACCACACCACAGCCCACCAATGGACAGACCACAGATGCGTACACTTCAGCTACAAAAAGACTACAACCCACAACCTCCCTCAACCAATTCCGCGCATAAACTGGAACAAAATTACAACCGACCATCTCTTCACATCACTGCAACAAAACCTCCCTGCAAAATCATCTGACCCAAACCTTGCAGCAACCTACCTCACTCAATGGATCACCCATAGCGGGGATGAATTAGCACCCTTGAAAAAACAGCAATCCAAACAAATCAACAATAAAGCCCCTTGGTTTAACCCCTTCGCTGCTCATGACAAGCTCAGCTCGTCATGAGGCACAGTTGAGCTGTGCTTATGACGAGCTGAGCTTGTCATGAATAGAGGGATTCATGGAATGTTAGCACAGGAGGGGAAAACCATTAGCAGCCAAGGTGTTAATGAGGACCTCAAAAACTCCAAGAAGACCTGCCGCACCCTCGAGAAAGCCTGGAAAAAAGACCGAACCTCAGACAACCAAGCAGCCTTCAAGAACGCCATCCGCAAACACCACCAACTGATCCGTTCCACCAAGAAATCAGCACTCAAAGACCGACTCGACAACAACGCCCAAAACAGCAAGGAACTATTCAACATTATCAAAGAATTCACCAACCCCCCCTGCCGGCACGAACGACATCACCCCCTCCCAAGACCTCTGCGACTCCTTAGCCTCATTCTTCCACAACAAAATCGCAGACATACATAACAGCTTCGCAAATGAGACCGGAATCCAAGCCCCACCACCCTCACCTGAACCTAAACACCCCTCTAACAACCTCTGCGCCTGGAACCCAATCACCACTGAAGAAACCATCCGTCTGATGAACTCCATCCACTCAGGATCACCAACCGACCCATGTCCCCACCACATTTTTAACAAAGCAGACTCCGTTATCGCACCCCATCTCCGAGATGTCATCAACTGCTCCCTTAACGCTGCCACCTTCCCAGAAAGCTGGAAACACGCCAAACTCAGCGCCCTCCTGAAGAAACCCACAGCAGACCCCACCGAACTCAAGAATTACCGACCCATCTCACTCCTTCCTCTACCTGCCAAAGTCATCGAGAAAGCCATCAATAATCAGCTCGTCGCCTTCCTCGAATCCAATAAATCCCTCGACCCTTCACAATCCGGCTTCCGAGCCAAACACAGCACGGAGACCGCCCTCATCGCAGCAACGGACGACATTCGAACACTACTGGACAATGGAGAAACAACCGCACTCATCCTACTTGACCTCTCCGCAGCATTCGACACAGTCTGCCATACCACCCTTATCAAACGCCTTAGCAACGTCGGGATACAAGGTAAAGCACTAGACTGGATAATCTCGTTCCTCGCCGGAAGAACTCAGAGAGTCCGCCTTCCCCCTTTCAGATCAGAGGCCACCGAAGTCATCTGTGGTGTACCACAAGGATCCTCACTCAGCCCCACCCTCTTCAACGTATACATGAGTCCCCTCGCATCCATCGCACGCAAACACAACCTCAACATCATCTCCTACGCAGATGACACACAGCTCATCCTCTCCCTCACCAACGATCCCAGCTCCGCCAAAACCAACCTACACGAAGGAATGAAAGAAGTAGCCGAATGGATGAAAGACAGCCACCTAAAACTAAACTCGGACAAAACTGAAGTCCTCATCTTAGGCTCATCCCCCTCTGCCTGGGACGATTCTTGGTGGCCACCGGCCCTGGGAAATGCACCCACACCTGCTGACCACGCCCGCAACCTAGGCTTCATCCTAGACTCCTCCCTCTCAATGACCAGACAAGTCAACGCTGTCACCTCATCTTGCTTCAACATCCTACGCAGGCTTAAAAAATCTTCCGCTGGATCCCCACTGAAACAAGAAAAACGGTCACCCACGCACTAGTGACCAGCCGACTGGACTACGGAAACACACTCTACGCCGGAACCACCGCCAAACTCCAGAAAAAACTCCAACGCATCCAAAACGCCTCAGCCAGACTTATATTGGACCTCCCCCGCCGAGCTCACATCTCCGAGCACCTAAAAGACCTCCACTGGCTTCCCGTCAACAAGAGAATAACGTTCCGCCTCCTTACCCACGCACACAAAGCTCTCTACGACCTAGGACCCGACTGCCTCAACACATGCCTGTCCTTTTACATCCCCGCCAATTACGATCATCCACACAAGCCCTTGCCGCAATCCCACGCATCCATAAATCCACCATGGGTGGAAGATCCTTCTTCTACTTAGCGGCCAAAACCTGGAACTCTCTCCCCACCCATCTCCGCCTTACCCAGAACCACCTCACCTTCAGAAAAGAACTAAAAACTTGGATATTCGACAAATGAACTTCCCCTTCCCCAAGCACCTTGAGACCCTATGGGTATATAGGGCGCTATACAAATGCCAAACTTGAACTTGAACTTATTGTGAGCAGATCTGTCTAAAACTTTGATGGGATCAACTTCTACAATAACACGGTTGAAGAGTTTTGGCAAAAGGACTTAATAGGACGAAAGACTGCTCAGAATCAACTGTGTGAGAATCCATCATTAATAGTTTGTGAACAAATATTATTTTCGAAGTTGGCATGACTTGCGATTGCCCTTTGCTTTTCAGGAATATGAGTACCATTATGCTGGGTGCGGTGTCATTTTGGCTGCTCGTACTCAAATTGGAGCCCCGCCAGTGTCTAGTGCTCAGTATTCTGCAGAGGTCAGTAGTTGGTGTAAAGAGGGTCCTGAACAGCAGCATGACACAACAGTATCAGTGTTGATTGGGGGAGTGGCAGGTTTCGCAGGAAGCACTAGGATGGAAGACAAAGGAGCAGCACTTTTTAATATCAAGGGATGAAGGAGGATTTAAAAGATGTGCTTCCACAAATACAGCCCCAGACAGAAGCTTGCATTTATCTAATAAATTATGACGTAACCATTGCTTAGCTGACCATAGACATGATAATGAGAGACAAGACTGTGTCATACCTCGATGTGAACAATATAAGATCCATTTCCACTTGAAAAGGCTAGGGCTGGAACCAAAAGAAATTGGAGCATGTGTGTCCCAGCCTCAAACTTTGAAAGGAGATGCAACTGGCTTTGTTTACATTGAGGTAAAAATGTGAATTTTGTGACTACCACAACACGTCTAAGTAATAAAAAACTACATTACAAACACACTGGCCAAGAAGTAATAGTTTACTGCATCTACATCAGTAAACTATTATGCTCAGAGCTGATAGAAGGGATGCCTTACATTAGCAGCTTACCAACTCCTTCTCTTGATTTGACCAATACAATCCAGGAGGTTGTGGCTCATCTGACCTTAGCGGGCATGTTGTAAATACTTGGAAACCAAACAGTGCATGTAGTGTGTTAGTGTTAACACATAAGTTTATTTAGACCATAGTCTATAAACCATACATAGAACAATGGATCGCGTATCGTGATAAGACATTTAAAACCACAATTCATTTTACATATTACAGCACTTGTAAAACCATACGCATACAATATTAAAAAACACAGTTCATTTTATACAATTACAACACTTATGAGGGCCATATACATAAAATTGGGATACTCTATAAATTCAGTGCATGTAAATGTTATGATAGATTGAGAGGCAAATGCTTTTTAATGTACAGTAAGCTTTACAGTTGCAAACCCCAATGAAAAAGGCCAAGCCTGAGCACAGCAGAGTTGCGGATTGCATATTGTTATCTTTAGGCCCTAAACAACCGTCATCACTCCTCTTCAGGCAGTAAGCCTCAGAGCAAATGGTACACAGTGAACACATGCTTTAATATCAGAGATGCACCACAGTTTGGCTTGATAGTGGGGATCCTTGGCATGTCCCTGTATAATCCAACCATAGATTGAATAAAAGAGGAGTGTTTTTCTTATCTTTATATTGTGTCTATTGTCAGTCTCCTCAGCCTCTAAGATCAGGCATCTTGTTCAGTCCTTTTTCCCAGGCACAGATAATTGCCACAGCAGTTGAAAAGGATCTTGAGTTACCTTGTCAACAAAATGTTTTCATGATGGTTTGATTGTTAAAGATATGGAAATCCTGCTTCCTTACTAAAAACATGATTTTTAGATTTAATTCGTAAGGTGTATGTCCCATGTAGCCCGGATAGCTGCCATTACTGAAAATGAGACTATGCATCTAAGAATCATATTCTGGCAATGGGTACATTGGGCCCTCACAGTCACCCACTGCTTTCCTTCTGTTCTTCGTCCAAATACACAATAGAAAATTAAGCAAATGAATAGACTAAATAAAATAATGACAAAGAATAGATATCTCCTACCCTTGATATCCTTCCTCCTGGATCAATGAATGAAGCACAGCTCAACAGATGTGGTCTTTTTTGTGTGAGGGCAAGAGATAACTCAGTTATTAAATAATCATATCACATTCTGTAGTCCATCTTATAGTTATGTTTTTTAGCCTATGTAATGTTCGGCTGCCTTTCTATAGTTTATTATTGATGTGCTCAATGACTTCTTGGATATGTGTTTAGGCACTGTGTGTTTAACACATTCATTGTCCGACCAAGCATTACAATATTACCTGAAGCAGAAATAAGTTGGTGTTTGTTATGCTAATCCTTTGTCTTTGTTAAGAGCCATACCCATTCTTGGACTCTGTTATTGTGCAAATGTTTTAATGGTTTATCTTCCTAGAACTATAGAAAAGCAGATTGAATCAACTGGGTGGGAATGGATGAGCCGTGGTGCGTATGACTCCTGTTCTTCAGTACTGCATGAGCCTTATGGTGGACATTGGAATGAGGAGGAGCCTAGCTCAACAGATGCCCAGCATGCCTTGCTGTAAACCTTCTTGCCCACCCTCAGAGCCTTCAGCTTCCGTCTTTCTCCCTGTCACACACTTGGTATATTAAAATCAAATCAAATCAAACTTTATTCAGGTTTTCGCAAACCAAAAAAAGTCACAGATAAAAGAAAAAACAATTCAGAAAGTGCTTAAAGAAAAAAGAAATGGATTCAGAAGAAAACAACTTGACATATTTAAAAGACCTGTGAACCCATCAAGGCCCCCTAAATTAGCTCATTTGGAATTCAAAATCCTAGATCAGATACAATAAAAAACAATCAATTTAGATCTGCTTAAGTATATCAATTTTGTTAAACTTTTTCAAGCATGAGACCTCACCTATAGGTAAACAAGTTTGTATCTTTATAACGTGCATAATGCTTTTGACCATGGAGCCCCAAAGAGAAAAGCTTAAAATTAAAATTCATAAGGACACCTCAAATTAAGGGCCTTCCGAATCAAGTCATTTAAAATTCAGTGTCCTAAATCAGGCACAATAAAACAATAATCATTTGGTTTTCTTTATATAGTGCATGGTGCCTTTAATCAGTGCCGTAGGATCTCAAAAACAACTAGCAGCCTTAGAGACAAACAGTTTTACAAAGTGCATTGTGCCTTTTTAAAAGTGCTAGAAAAGGTTTAAAAATCTCCAGTGTTGCGAGTGACCTATTTAGGTAAGTAAGAATATCAAGTGTAAAACATAATCTTACAGAAGAGACCGAGCAATCTTTTTCCCACTAACCTTCTTAGACAAATTGCAACAGAGATGAATCTATAAATCATTTCTGATTGGAGTAGCGGAAGGTGGAAAAGGGCCGGTGTACCATCGTTTTGATCTCTCCATCGGAATGATCTCCCCTTCGCATCTGCGCATGCATACTTCAACGCTCTTGCCCACTTGCAACAATCTAACTTTTGCCTGTCTTTCTGAGCTCCCCCTAAATCTTCAAATCAATTTCCATTCGATAACTTTATTTCGGCCACCTCGGGCCATAAAAGTACATTAATACAATCATAAAAAAAGAACAAGGAAGTTAATAAATATCATAAAATAATGCAATACAATCATGTATTCTACAGTTTTAGCAATTTAAAAAAGTGATTTAACCATCCCTAAATCAGATAGAACAACTTCAAAGGTCATTACAAGTCATCGATATTAAAAACTAAGTTAATGAGTAATACAAATAGCCACATTATATGTGTCTTCATGGATTTCTTTAACAGACAGGCAAACATAGGGCTCCACACATCAAATTAAAAAAAAACATCCTACGCTTATGCCACATCCCATTCAGAAAGCACAAGACAGCATAAACAATAGGGGGATGGGTGCCGTACTTTAAAATCCTAAAGTCTTGAAAACAGTGTCTAAATCCTAGGTTTCTACAGATTGGAATTATCCATCGTTTGCGGGATGCAAGATAAACAGGGCAGAGGAAAAACACATGAATTTCAGACTCTGTCTTATATTTACATGCCGGGCATTCTTGATTCTTTGCATTATCCCATTTGCTGGTGAACGACACAAGTAGAAGAGTCCCCGATCTGAATTGAATGTATAGTTTCCTGGCCTGGGGAGGATAGATCAAATCTAAAAACTCTTCTTTTTTTATATTCCGCTTTCACTTGTAAAAACTCTATTGTCAAGCAGCCAGGAGTAGAACTTACTTGTACGATTGACAGGTTATGATACCTGTAGTGTCGCACCAGATCTACCCTAGTTATTAATGGGCACGCTATATCCGGTGCTTTCCCAGAGTTCCTGCCTTCCTATTCTGGTACCAAGAGCCCTTATGTGGCTAAGCCAAGGGATTTTCTTCTACTCAGGATAGGGAGAATCTCCCTTTACTCAGGATAGGGAGAATCTCTGCGCTACACTCCCACCCCTCTCAAAACTTTTCCAAGCTGCAGTCACACCCGTGCTTACTCATGTCTGCAAAACTATCAGTAAAATGAATATTAGTTTCTTTTTTTGCTTTAGTTGCCAGGTGAGTTTTCATTCTTTTATTTGTTTTAATGTTCAAAATGTTAGCCTTTATCTAACTTTCGCCTGTCTTTCTGAGCTCCCCTAAATCTTCAAATCATTTTCATTTTTCCTCCACACTACCCTGCCACCCCCTCAAAATTTTTCCAAGCTGCAGTCACTCCCGTGCTCAGTCATGTCTGCAAAATCATCAGTAAAATGAATATTAGTTTCTTATTTTGCTTTAGTTACCAGGTGAGTTTTTATTTTTTTATTTGTTTTAATGTTCAAAATGTTAGCCTTTCTGTTGCTTGAAATCACGTCTGCCAAACGATCCATGAAACAAATATTACTTTCTTATTTTGCTTTAGTTGCAAGGTGAGTTTTTATTCTTTTACTTGTTTTAATGTGCAAAATGTTAGCATTTTTGTTGCTTGAATTTCTAGATTATACCTTTCACCGCTAGCGCTTTTTGTCTGATGTGAGCTTATTTATACTTTTTAGTTATGTCGCATTTTAGACAGGTGACTAAGGGGGGCCCTCTAATTGGACTTTGACCATTGACCTTGGGCTGTTGGCCCCCCTTGCGCTACCCCATAACCCCCCTTTTCTGCAGAGGACATATGGTGCCCCATAGCCAGTCCTCTGGCCAACCTATTAAAAAAGACAGTAAAGCCCTCACAACTGATTCAACCCTCCAGCGAAGCAAAAGAGGCGTTTGAATACCTCAAAAATGCTATAAAAACCAGTCCGGTCTTGATACCTCCTGATTTTAAGAGACCCTTCACGCTGGCAACAGATTCCTCAAACTCGGGTCTAGGGGCTGTCTTGACACAAGAAGGGGAAGACAGTAACGAACATCCCATTGGGTTTCTGAGCCGGAAATTGCATCCTCGAGAAAGGAACTACCCCACAATCGACAAGGAATGCTTAGCCATACGGAACGTCCCTCTAGGTAATACTTTATATTGTTTACTGACCACGCCCCTTTGCAATGGATGCAGAAGAATAAATCACAAAACCCAAGAGTTCTGTGGTGGTTTTTATTCCTCCAACCCTATTCGTTCACAGTGAAACACAGCAAGGGACGGGACAACTGTAATGCAGACTTCCTGTCCAGGGCACCTTCCCTCCCTGAACGGGAGAGACCGGGGGGGAGGAGTGTAACGAGGTACACCTTCACGAGAGAGTGGACTCACAAGACGAATGGTGGCTCACGGATTCCTCCCCTCCTTCCCCTCAGGACTACCAGGAACCGTGGCAGCCACTACCGCAAAGGGAGAGAAGTCAAAGCTGTGCCTTTAAGTGGGCGTGTACCACAAACAAAGATCCACCCCAGTGTGACGCGGATCTCACCGCAGCGGGTAAAGACCAAGAAGAACACCAGTTGGCGTGTGACGACACCGGAGAAGACGGAGTGAGGAGCATGGAAGAAGACGAAAACGAAGGACGGTGCAAGCCAGGAGTAGAAGCAGACGAGCCAGGAGGCCAACGGATTCACGCTTCGCCATGCCACACTCCCGAGGGAGGAGTGTGGCTATCACAGGTACGGCAGAAGCTTTCGAGGGGGGCAGGGAGGAGGAGTTCAGTTCCGCCATAGATCCGGAGGCACTGTAGTATCAGTACAGCAGGTTGTTAATAGGTGTACATAGTGTAACGATACCGGAACCCCTCCTTTCCCTTCACTCTTTCCCCCACCACGAAACCTCCACTATTGCCTGCAATATACAGCACCAGTCAGCGGTGTCCCTCACTTCCCCGGTTCCCCTCGGGATTTACACAGAAGGACTGTTACTCCAACGTCCTCATACTGTTTGTGTTTTTTTGTTCTACACGACCACGTTGGGAGAGAGGGTCCCAAGGAGCTGCCAGGAGGGAGACTGCGAAAAGAGAAGGGACACCACAAAGACAGCCTCACCACGGATCCTTCAGAGTTTGCCTGGGAAAGACTGACATTTTGCTGCAAAAAGCTATATGTAAAAATAAAACCTGCCTTACCCAGACGAAGTCTCCAGCCTCCTACTACCTCCCCCGTTACCGAATGTTTCCAGGATTCTGAGCACCTCAAGAAGCAGGTGACACACAACACAATAAAAAGCCATGTACCTACCCCCTCCTTGCTGCTGTCTCTCCGGCAACTGCCTATCGAGGTCTGGGAAGACCACAGCCAGGACCCAGAGCATGTGGGGGATGAGGTGACTGCTTCCACCATGCCAGTGTGGTGGCTCCATCTTCAGCTGGACCCGGGCGATTCTCCGGGTCCAGCACCTCTTCTGTTTGTTGTGCAGCGATGGCCCCCCGCAGTCCTGACAGCCCCGACGATCTCCAGCCATATCTCCCCCTTCTCGTAGGCAGATACCTGTCTGGAAGACAAAGTAAAACAACATCACTACACCTGCTCCATGTCCCAGAGAGACACTTGCACACCATCGATAATGTGAACAGGGCATAGGATGCTGACAGGACTTGCATCATTGTCCATGTGAATTAGGCCTGCGGGCAAACGACAATGCAATACATGGCATTGAAAGACAACAGATGGTGTAACAGATGCAACACACACACTGATCATGGCACACGCTGGAGAACACATGCAACTGCAGGGTGTGGGACAGCAGGTGGCAAGCAATCACATATCCTACTACACTTAACAACCCTCAGCAGACCAGACAGACACTCCGTGGCACAGATCACTCGCCTATCACTGACAACAGTGGATACAACCCTCACTTTGCACATGTGCCACTTGACGAAGAGGTGTCACAGGTGTCGTGCTAACTTTGCAAGTCAGGCACACTCCACTGCTTATATGTCACATCAGATGGCAATAGCTTCTGCAAACGCCATGCACACTTCACATACACACTCGCCCAGATGACAATGAACATTCACACACTGCAATGTCCATGAGGTTAAACACATCTTTTGTACAATAGCACCACAGGCCCCCACTAGTGATAAATATCTGTCAGTACAGTCAGCTCCCACTCCAGGGGGGAACATTGTTACACCTCAGGACATTTGGTAATAAAGCCACCAAGGTCTTGCAGGGCTGAATGTGTCATGCACTATGCAGTGAATGTCACAGTAAGCACAATGTAAGTGAGGAGTGAACACACATGAACTACATCATGCTCTGTATGAGAGACACCACCATGTACACCCCCTGGGACTCTCTCAAAACCACATTGCATGTCTGTCCCACCAATACACAATGCCTGTTGTGACACTCACACAACAGGTGCACAGTCAAAGCTACTGCAGTCAGCACTCGTCTGCTCCCCTGGTCTCCCATACAGCTTGCTGTACTGTGGTAGGAAGGCATCCAGCAGGGCCTGGTTTTCCTACTCAGTGAATGCTGGTGCCCTCTCCATCGTACATGACATAAGAGTCCAGGGAATTCAGAGACCGATGCAGTGTGGTCCACTCCAATGTTGTGCAGGCAAGTGCTCTCTCACAGCCACATGCAGCCTTAAATCAGTGCTTCTGAGGGGCTTTCAGTCTCAGGAGTACAGTGTGATAGGCCAGATTACTTTGCATCCTACGTTTCATCCAATCCCTTTAAACATAAGGCCCTGACACACATTTGCATGGTTCAAAAATTGAGCTTCAGCTCCACAAACATTTTGCAACATTGTATATTTTTGCCCAACTGAATTTTGCAGGACACCTGTAACGCACACTCAAATCTCAGTATCAATGACAACCAGCCTGCATTCAGGACCTACTACTTGTCCCCTAGGTGTCCCCTAAGTATTTGTGGAGCTCCACACATGTGTACTGTGCGTTTCACATTGCGTATGGAACCATTTTAATAGTGAGACCATGCGCACACACGCACGTAATGTCGGGGTATGGTTCGTTCGGGTATGGCACGATTACAATAGTGAGATGATGCGCACACACGCACGTAATATCCGGGTACGGTGCATTTGCGCATGGCACAATTACAATAGTGAAACGATGCGCACACACGCACGTAATGTTGGGGTACGGTGCGTTCGCGTATGGCACGATTACAATAGTGAGACGACGCGCACACACGCACGTAATGTCGGGGTACGGTGCGTTCGCGTATGGCACGATTACAATAGTGAGACGACGCGCGCACACACACACGTAATATCGGGGTACGGTGCGTTCGCATATGGCACGATTACCATAGTGAGACGATGCGCACACGCACGTAATGTCGGGGTACGGTGCGTTCGCGTATGGCATGATAACAATAGTGAGACGATGCGCACACACGCATGTAATGTCAGGGCACGGTGCGATTCACACGGTATGTGTTTCTCATGCATTTGTGAATGCAGGGGTACGATGCGTTTCACACGGTGCGTTTCTCATGCATTTGTGAATGCAGGGGTACGGTGCATTTCACACGCTCATGCATGCCACCGTTACAATAGTGATACGAGGCCAACACATGGCAGGGATGTAGGGGCACAGTTCAAACAAGGATGTGTATCACGTTCTTTTAATTTCATTCTTACATGTGCTGCCCTAGGTGTGGCAGGCAGTGATATAGTACAGGGCATCTGATCCAGTTGCCCAATTGATGTGTGCAGACCTGTTGACACATGTCATGTGTGATGGGGCACTATGTGCTACACATAACCTCTACACTTGTCACATGTGTACCATCATGCAGATGTAGCCAAGCACATCAACACTGGGATGGCACATTCATCACTACGGGCACCTGTCTCATGATGCCATGGACGGGGGCACTTTGTCACTTGACATTTCACGCTCAGCATGACCCTATGTGACTATGTTCGGTGTGTGTCATGTCAAACCTTGAGCTTGTTGTTTGTGTTACGTAAACTGCATCTGCTGTTGGTGCATCTAACATGGGTCTGTGTTGAGATGGGGAATGGTTTCACATGTATGCTCACCATGCCACATGTGTATTACAAAGGCTTTTGGGTATGATGGCATCAGACATAATTTTTCCCAAGGCACACATGTCTGCATCCTGACAAGGGCTGAGTTGTTTTGTTGTCACATGCACAGCTTAATCTCAATGTGCTTGTTATTTACATTTGCCATTCCACAGTCTGCTGTCTAGATGGGTTGACAACCTTCCAATGCAGGTTTGGTGACGTTTGTCACTACAGTGATATCTTGGGTTGTTCACTCAGAACAGCAGCTTGTATCAGTGCATGCCATGTTTATTGCGGCAAACAACAAGTGTATCTGGGTTTTCATTAGGGTGCCAGCAAGCTGCCATATGTGTCCTGGATGTTTTGCACACGCCTGACTCCATAGGGACATGATGTCTAGTAGCAGTTTTGCATGTGCTATGTACCTTGCCATTGATGATGTTTGACAGTTATTCTCCATTCTTCCCAGTTATGTCCTGCAGGGCACCGCCTCTACCAAGGCCATTTCCAGACTTGGCTACCATGAGGGAACATGACTGCATCCGATGTTACAGATTCACTCGACAGTTGATTCAGGACTTGACAAACAAGCTGGCACCACATCTCCAACCGCAACACAGGTATCCTACTGTGCTGACCCCCAAGATAAAGGTGATGGCAGCCCTCCATTTTTTTGCTACAGGTACGTTCCAAATAATCATAGCTGATGTTAGTGGAATGTCCCAAACAATGTTCAGCAGTGTCTTGCGTGATGTGTTAGCAGCCATGTTGGAGCATATTGATGAATTCATCAAATTTCCTACTCCTGAAGAGTTGAGAGATGTCAAGGGTGAATTCTATGCCCTGGGAGGGATGCCACAGGTCATTGGGTCGATTGATGGTACACATGTGGCTTTGGTGCTACCACAGGCTCAGGAGCAGGCTTATCTCAACTGGAATCATTATCACTCAAATGCCCTGGTGGTGTGTCTTGCTAAAATGCTGATTTCCCATGTTTGTGCACATTTTCCAGGATCGTGCCATGATGCATTCATCATGAGGCGTAGCAGGGTGCCAACAATGATGCTGCAGCTGCGCAACGATTGGCATGTCTTGTTGGTGGGTATACTCTGGGTGTCCTGTGTGTTTCAGTATCTTTTGCTCTGTCTGCATCTCATGAACCACTTATTTACATGATGTATTTTTGCAGGTGACTCGGGATATCCCAACATGCCATGGCCGATTACACCTCTCAGGAACCCAAGAAAAGCTGCAGATCAGCGGTACAATATGCACATGGGCAGAGCAGGCGAGAGATAGAGCGGACGTTTGGCCTCCTGAATAGCCGATTCCGGTGTCTTGCTAAGACCGGCGTATACCTCCCATATGGCCCGGCCAAGGTCTGTAATATCTTCATCGTGTGCTGCATGCTGCACAACATGGCAGTTGAGAAGGCAGTGCCACTCATCCTGGATTCTGAGGAGCAGGAACATCCACCAGTTGAGGATGAAGGGCTTGGTCATTATGCAAGTGATGAGGAGGAGGAGGATGATATCCGGAGTCAGCTACCTCATGTCAGACAACTTCTTGCTTTATCTTTGTGATGCCAGACACCCCTGGACCAATTGTCCTTGTGGAAGCTGACAGTCATGAATACAGATAGTAAGCTACTGCATGCCACGTAGGAGGGGGAATGGTAAAGGAATCTGAACCAGTCAAAGCACTGTGTCCTTTTTGAAAGTAGTACGGAGGTACAAAGACAGAATATCCTCAACAATAATCCATCTTGAGTATCAGAATCTAACATACATAGTGCAGGAGAAGAGGTTAGATGAGCTTCCTTCCGTGAGTATGTAACACTATTGTAGCACGTACATTGGGATATAAATCTTTTTGCCAGCCAAGTAGCAGCGCACCCTTCTTACTTCCTTTGTTTTAGGATATGGTACACCAGTAGCGATTAAGCCAGCTGGTAAGTTGAGAGAGGAAGGGTTATGCTACAGTTAACAGGAATAATAGAAACTATGAATAGCATAATTTGCATCTTCTATTCAGCCAAATCCTACCAGTGCAGCAATGGTGAAGTTGAGACTCTTATGCTCAAACCTGCGTTCATACAAATGAGTAAGTCTAAATAAAGTTCTAATTTCTTTCTTCGTACCATCTCATCTTTTCGTTGGGCATCCTGTCTACCCTCATTCCAAGATAAATGTATCCTACTCCTTGTTAGGCAACAGAGTGGCTCTCATGTCAGACAACATCTTCCTTTACCTTCATGATGCCAGCTGCTTTGCAACAGAGTGGCCTTCTAGTCAGAAAACATCTTGCTTTAGCTTTATGATGTCAGACTGCTAGGCAACAGAATGGCACCTCATGTCAGACAACTTCTTGCTTTAGCTTTATGATGTCAGACACCCCTGGACCAATTGTCCTTGTGGAAGCTAACACAGGAGGATGAGATATCAGAAGTTATGCAGTAGGTTACTATCTGTATTCATGACTGCCAGCCACGTAGGAGGGGGAATGGTAAAGGAATGGGAACCAGTCGAAGCACTGTGTCCTTTTCAAAAGTGGGATTGAGGTACAAAGACAGATTAACCTTAACAACAATCCATCTTGAGTATCAGAGTCCAACATAGAGAGTGCAGGAGAAGAGGTTAGATGAGCTTCCTTCCTTGAGTATGTAACACTATTTTTCATAAGTGAGATGGTGCATTTCAGTCTCAAAGGCAGCAATTTCCTCGAATAGAACATTGCTAGCACCAGGATCTAAAGCAGGTTTTAGTAGAGTTTGAGTCAGTCAGTCTTTTATTAACTATCATGACCAACATAATGTGATACATATTACTTACATCTTGACAGAAATTATATTCAGGCACAGGCTCCCACTATAAAGTAGTGACAACATTCCAATGCTATTAACATCTTTTTAATGCCTAAAAGATTGATTGGGAGTTTTGCTTACCACATAAATTGGTAAAATGATGCAGTATGCCAGAAGACTTCCTTTTTTTTTTGCTTCATTCTCGGCAATTCAGAGTAACTCTGCTGTGAAACACTGCCACTGCTGGTCATTCAGTATAATCTGCAGATGGAAAAGTCCACTGTTAGTACATTTAGTATAAGCAATACAAAAAGTTTAGATTTTTATAAAGGGTAACCTGATCAATACTATGGAGTCTGTTTTATTGTGAAAATCAACAGCTCAATTAAAAAATCAAATCTCAATTTGTGTTTATAACCTCTCATACTTCTCTGCGTCCCCTTGCCTCATTTGCTAACACTCTCTAAAGAATTGTAGCACATACATTGGGATATAAATCTTTTTGCCAGCCAAGTGGCAGCGCACCCTTCTTACTTCCTTTGTTTTAGGATATGGTACACCAGTAGCGATTAAGCCAGCTGGTAAGTTGAGAGAGGAAGGGTTATGCTACAGTTAACAGGAATAATAGAAACTATGAATAGCATAATTTGCATCTTCTCTTTAGCCAAATCCTACCAGTGCAGCAATGGTGAAGTTGAGACTCTTATGCTCAAACCTGCGTTCATACAAATGTGTAAGTCTAAATAAAGTTCTAATTTCTTTCTTCGTACCATCTCATCTTTTCGTTGGGCATCCTGTCTACCCTGCAACTCATCTCATTACCAAGATAAATGTATCCTACTCCTTGTTAGGCAACAGAGTGGCTCTCATGTCAGACAACATCTTCCTTTACCTTCATGATGCCAGCTGCTTTGCAACAGAGTGGCCTTCTAGTCGGAAAACATCTTGCTTTAGCTTTATGATGTCAGACTGCTAGGCAACAGAATGGCACCTCATGTCAGACAACTTCTTGCTTTAGCTTTATGATGTCAGACACCCCTGGACCAATTGTCCTTGTGGAAGCTAACCACACAGGAGGATGAGATATCAGAAGTTATACAGTAGGTTACTATCTGTATTCATGACTGCCAGCCACGTAGGAGGGGGAATGGTAAAGGAATGGGAACCAGTCGAAGCACTGTGTCCTTTTCAAAAGTGGGATTGAGGTACAAAGACAGATTAACCTTAACAACAATCCATCTTGAGTATCAGAGTCCAACATAGAGAGTGCAGGAGAAGAGGTTAGATGTGCTTCCTTCCTTGAGTATGTAACACTATTTTTCATAAGTGAGATGGTGCATTTCAGTCTCAAAGGCAGCTATTTCCTCAAATAGAACGTTGCTAGCACCAGGATCTAAAGCAGGTTTTAGTAGAGTTTGACCAACATAATGTGATACATATTACTTACATCTTGACAGAAATTATATTCAGGCACAGGCTCCCACTATAAATTAGTGAGGACATTCCGATGCTATTTACATCTTTTTAATGCCTAAAAGAATGATTGGGAGTTTTGCTTACCACATAAATTGGTAAAATGATGCAGTATGCCAGAAGACTTCCTTTTTTCTTTTTTTTGCTTCAGTCTCTGCAATTCAGAGAAACTCTGCTGTGAAACACTGCCACTGCTGGTCATTTAGTATAATCTGCAGATGGAAAAGTCCACTGTTAGTACATTTAGTATAAGCAATACAAAAAGTTTAGATTTTCATTAAGGGTAACCTGATCAATACTATGGAGTCTGTTTTATTGTGAAAATCAACAGCTCAATTAAAAAATCAAATCTCAATTTGTGTTTATAACCTCTCATACTTCTCTGCGTCCCCTTGCCTCATTTGCTAACACTCTCTAAACAATTGTAGCACGTACATTGGGATATAAATCTTTTTGCCAGCCAAGTAGCAGCGCACCCTTCTTACTTCCTTTGTTTTAGGATATGGTACACCAGTAGCGATTAAGCCAGCTGGTAAGTTGAGAGAGGAAGGGTTATGCTACAGTTAACAGGAATAATAGAAACTATGAATAGCATAATTTGCATCTTCTATTCAGCCAAATCCTACCAGTGCAGCAATGGTGAAGTTGAGACTCTTATGCTCAAACCTGCGTTCATACAAATGAGTAAGTCTAAATAAAGTTCTAATTTCTTTCTTCGTACCATCTCATCTTTTCGTTGGGCATCCTGTCTACCCTGCAACTCATCTCATTACCAAGATAAATGTATCCTACTCCTTGTTAGGCAACAGAGTGGCTCTCATGTCAGACAACATCTTCCTTTACCTTCATGATGCCAGCTGCTTTGCAACAGAGTGGCCTTCTAGTCAGAAAACATCTTGCTTTAGCTTTATGATGTCAGACTGCTAGGCAACAGAATGGCACCTCATGTCAGACAACTTCTTGCTTTAGCTTTATGATGTCAGACACCCCTGGACCAATTGTCCTTGTGGAAGCTAACACAGGAGGATGAGATATCAGAAGTTATGCAGTAGGTTACTATCTGTATTCATGACTGCCAGCCACGTAGGAGGGGGAATGGTAAAGGAATGGGAACCAGTCGAAGCACTGTGTCCTTTTCAAAAGTGGGATTGAGGTACAAAGACAGATTAACCTTAACAACAATCCATCTTGAGTATCAGAGTCCAACATAGAGAGTGCAGGAGAAGAGGTTAGATGAGCTTCCTTCCTTGAGTATGTAACACTATTTTCCATAAGTGAGATGGTGCATTTCAGTCTCAAAGGCAGATATTTCCTCGAATAGAACGTTGCTAGCACCAGGATCTAAAGCAGGTTTTAGTAGAGTTTGAGTCAGTCAGTCTTTTATTAACTATCATGACCAACATAATGTGATACATATTACTTACATCTTGACAGAAATTATATTCAGGCACAGGCTCCCACTATAAATTAGTGAGTACATTCCGATGCTATTTACATCTTTTTAATGCCTAAAAGAATGATTGGGAGTTTTGCTTACCACATAAATTGGTAAAATGATGCAGTATGCCAGAAGACTTCCTTTTTTCTTTTTTTTGCTTCAGTCTCGGCAATTCAGAGAAACTCTGCTGTGAAACACTGCCACTGCTGGTCATTCAGTATAATCTGCAGATGGAAAGTCCACTGTTAGTACATTTAGTATAAGCAATACAAAATGTTTAGATTTTTATAAAGGGTAACCAGATCAATACTATGGAGTCTGTTTTATTGTGAAAATCAACAGCTCAATTAAAAAATCAAATCTCAATTTGTGTTTATAACCTCTCATACTTCTCTGCGTCCCCTTGCCTCATTTGCTAACACTCTCTAAACAATTGTAGCACGTACATTGGGATATAAATCTTTTTGCCAGCCAAGTGGCAGCGCACCCTTCTTACTTCCTTTGTTTTAGGATATGGTACACCAGTAGCGATTAAGCCAGCTGGTAAGTTGAGAGAGGAAGGGTTATGCTACAGTTAACAGGAATAATAGAAACTATGAATAGCATAATTTGCATCTTCTCTTTAGCCAAATTCAACCAGTGCAGCAATGGTGAAGCTGAGACTCTTATGCTCAAACCTCCGTTCATACAAATGTGTAAGTCTAAATAAAGTTCTAATTTCTTTCTTCGTACCATCTCATCTTTTCGTTGGGCATCCAGTCTACCCTGCAACTCATCTAATTACCAAGATAAATGTATCCTACTCCTTGTTAGGCAACAGAGTGGCTCTCATGTCAGACAACATCTTCCTTTACCTTCATGATGCCAGCTGCTTTGCAACAGAGTGGCCTTCTAGTCGGAAAACATCTTGCTTTAGCTTTATGATGTCAGACTGCTAGGCAACAGAATGGCACCTCATGTCAGACAACTTCTTGCTTTAGCTTTATGATGTCAGACACCCCTGGACCAATTGTCCTTGTGGAAGCTAACCACACAGGAGGATGAGATATCAGAAGTTATACAGTAGGTTACTATCTGTATTCATGACTGCCAGCCACGTAGGAGGGGGAATGGTAAAGGAATGGGAACCAGTCGAAGCACTGTGTCCTTTTCGAAAGTGGGATTGAGGTACAAAGACAGATTAACCTTAACAACAATCCATCTTGAGTATCAGAGTCCAACATACAGAGTGCAGGAGAAGAGGTTAGATGAGCTTCCTTCCTTGAGTATGTAACACTATTTTTCATAAGTGAGATGGTGCATTTCAGTCTCAAAGGCAGCAATTTCCTCGAATAGAACATTGCTAGCACCAGGATCTAAAGCAGGTTTTAGTAGAGTTTGAGTCAGTCAGTCTTTTATTAACTATCATGACCAACATAATGTGATACATATTACTTACATCTTGACAGAAATTATATTCAGGCACAGGCTCCCACTATAAAGTAGTGACAACATTCCAATGCTATTAACATCTTTTTAATGCCTAAAAGAATGATTGGGAGTTTTGCTTACCACATAAATTGGTAAAATGATGCAGTATGCCAGAAGACTTCCTTTTTTTCTTTGCTTCATTCTCGGCAATTCAGAGTAACTCTGCTGTGAAACACTGCCACTGCTGGTCATTCAGTATAATCTGCAGATGGAAAAGTCCACTGTTAGTACATTTAGTATAAGCAATACAAAAAGTTTAGATCTTTATAAAGGGTAACCAGATCAATACTATGGAGTCTGTTTTATTGTGAAAATCAACAGCTCAATTAAAAAATCAAATCTCAATTTGTGTTTATAACCTCTCATACTTCTCTGCGTTCCCTTGCCTCATTTGCTAACACTCTCTAAAGAATTGTAGCACGTACATTGGGATATAAATCTTTTTGCCAGCCAAGTGGCAGCGCACCCTTCTTACTTCCTTTGTTTTAGGATATGGTACACCAGTAGCGATTAAGCCAGCTGGTAAGTTGAGAGAGGAAGGGTTATGCTACAGTTAACAGGAATAATAGAAACTATGAATAGCATAATTTGCATCTTCTATTCAGCCAAATCCTACCAGTGCAGCAATGCTGAAGTTGAGACTCTTATGCTCAAACCTGCGTTCATACAAATGTGTAAGTCTAAATAAAGTTCTAATTTCTTTCTTCGTACCATCTCATCTTTTCGTTGGGCATCCTGTCTACCCTGCAACTCATCTCATTACCAAGATAAATGTATCCTACTCCTTGTTAGGCAACAGAGTGGCTCTCATGTCAGACAACATCTTCCTTTACCTTCATGATGCCAGCTGCTTTGCAACAGAGTGGCCTTCTAGTCGGAAAACATCTTGCTTTAGCTTTATGATGTCAGACTGCTAGGCAACAGAATGGCACCTCATGTCAGACAACTTCTTGCTTTAGCTTTATGATGTCAGACAACCCTAGACCAATTGTCCTTGTGGAAGCTAACCACACAGGAGGATGAGATATCAGAAGTTATACAGTAGGTTACTATCTGTATTCATGACTGCCAGCCACGTAGGAGGGGGAATGGTAAAGGAATAGTAACCAGTCGAAGCACTGTGTCCTTTTCAAAAGTGGGATTGAGGTACAAAGACAGATTAACCTTAACAACAATCCATCTTGAGTATCAGAGTCCAACATAGAGAGTGCAGGAGAAGAGGTTAGATGTGCTTCCTTCCTTGAGTATGTAACACTATTTTTCATAAGTGAGATGGTGCATTTCAGTCTCAAATGCAGCTATTTCCTCGAATAGAACGTTGCTAGCACCAGGATCTAAAGCAGGTTTTAGTAGAGTTTGAGTCAGTCAGTCTTTTATTAACTATCATGACCAACATAATGTGATACATATTACTTCCATCTTGACAGAAATTATATTCAGGCACAGGCTCCCACTATAAATTAGTGAGGACATTCCAATGCTATTTACATCTTTTTAATGCCTAAAAGAATGATTGGGAGTTTTACTTACCACATAAATTGGTAAAATGATGCAGTATGCCAGAAGACTTCCTGTTTTTTTTTGCTTCAGTCTCGGCAATTCAGAGAAACTCTGCAGTGAAACACTGCCACTGCTGGTCATTCAGTATAATCTGCAGATGGAAAAGTCCACTGTTAGTACATTTAGTATAAGCAATACAAAAAGTTTAGATTTTTATAAAGGGTAACCAGATCAATACTATGGAGTCTGTTTTATTGTGAAAATCAACAGCTCAATTAAAAAATCAAATCTCAATTTGTGTTTATAACCTCTCATACTTCTCTGTGTTCCCTTGCCTCATTTGCTAACACTCTCTAAACAATTGTAGCACATACATTGGGATATAAATCTTTTTGCCAGCCAAGTGGCAGCGCACCCTTCTTACTTCCTTTGTTTTAGGATATGGTACACCAGTAGCGATTAAGCCAGCTGGTAAGTTGAGAGAGGAAGGGTTATGCTACAGTTAACAGGAATAATAGAAACTATGAATAGCATAATTTGCATCTTCTCTTTAGCCAAATCCTACCAGTGCAGCAATGGTGAAGTTGAGACTCTTATGCTCAAACCTCCGTTCATACAAATGTGTAAGTCTAAAAGTTCTAATTTCTTTCTTCGTACCATCTCATCTTTTCGTTGGGCATCCTGTCTACCCTGCAACTCATCTCATTACCAAGATAAATGTATCCTACTCCTTGTCAGGCAACAGAGTGGCTCTCATGTCAGACAACATCTTCCTTTACCTTCATGATGCCTGCTGCTTTGCAACAGAGTGGCCTTCTAGTCAGAAAACATCTTGCTTTAGCTTTATGATGTCAGACTGCTAGGCAACAAAATGGCACCTCATGTCAGACAACTTCTTGCTTTAGCTTTATGATGTCAGACACCCCTGGACCAATTGTCCTTGTGGAAGCTAACCACACAGGAGGATGAGATATCAGAAGTTATGCAGTAGGTTACTATCTGTATTCATGACTGCCAGCCACGTAGGAGGGGGAATGGTAAAGGAATGGGAACCAGTCGAAGCACTGTGTCCTTTTCGAAAGTGGGATTGAGGTACAAAGACAGATTAACCTTAACAACACTCCATCTTGAGTATCAGAGTCCAACATAGAGAGTGCAGGAGAAGAGGTTAGATGAGCTTCCTTCCTTGAGTATGTAACACTATTTTTCATAAGTGAGATGGTGCATTTCAGTCTCAAAGGCAGATATTTCCTCAAATAGAACGTTGCTAGCACCAGGATCTAAAGCAGGTTTTAGTAGAGTTTGAGTCAGTCAGTCTTTTATTAACTATCATGACCAACATAATGTGATACATATTACTTCCATCTTGACAGAAATTATATTCAGGCACAGGCTCCCACTATAAATTAGTGAGGACATTCCGATGCTATTTACATCTTTTTAATGCCTAAAAGAATGACTGGGAGTTTTACTTACCACATAAATTGGTAAAATGATGCAGTATGCCAGAAGACTTCCTTTTTTTTTTTTTTGGCTTCAGTCTCGGCAATTCAGAGAAACTCTGCTGTGAAACACTGCCACTGCTGGTCATTTAGTATAATCTGCAGATGGAAAAGTCCACTGTTAGTACATTTAGTATAAGCAATACAAAAAGTTTAGATTTTCATAAAGGGTAACCAGATCAATACTATGGAGTCTGTTTTATTGTGAAAATCAATAGCTCAATTAAAAAATCAAATCTCAATTTGTGTTTATAACCTCTCATACTTCTCTGCATTCCCTTGCCTCATTTGCTAACACTCTCTAAAGAATTGTAGCACGTACATTGGGATATAAATCTTTTTGCCAGCCAAGTGGCAGCGCACCCTTCTTACTTCCTTTGTTTTAGGATATGGCACACCAGTAGCGATTAAGCCAGCTGGTAAGTTGAGAGAGGAAGGGTTATGCTACAGTTAACAGGAATAATAGAAACTATGAAAAGCATAATTTGCATCTTCTCTTTAGCCAAATCCTACCAGTGCAGCAATGGTGAAGTTGAGACTCTTATGCTCAAACCTGCGTTCATACAAATGTGTAAGTCTAAATAAAGTTCTAATTTCTTTCTTCGTACCATCTCATCTTTTCGTTGGGCATCCTGTCTACCCTGCAACTCATCTCATTACCAAGATAAATGTATCCTACTCCTTGTCAGGCAACAGAGTGGCTCTCATGTCAGACAACATCTTCCTTTACCTTCATGATGCCAGCTGCTTTGCAACAGAGTGGCCTTCTAGTCAGAAAACATCTTGCTTTAGCTTTATGATGTCAGACTGCTAGGCAACAGAATGGCACCTCATGTCAGACAACTTCTTGCTTTAGCTTTATGATGTCAGACACCCCTGGACCAATTGTCCTTGTGGAAGCTAACCACACAGGAGGATGAGATATCAGAAGTTATGCAGTAGGTTACTATCTGTATTCATGACTGCCAGCCACGTAGGAGGGGGAATGGTAAAGGAATGGGAACCAGTCGAAGCACTGTGTCCTTTTCGAAAGTGGGATTGAGGTACAAAGACAGATTAACCTTAACAACACTCCATCTTGAGTATCAGAGTCCAACATAGAGAGTGAAGGAGAAGTGGTTAGATGAGCTTCCTTCCTTGAGTGTGTAACACTATTTTTCATAAGTGAGATGGTGCATTTCAGTCTCAAAGGCAGATATTTCCTCAAATAGAACGTTGCTAGCACCAGGATCTAAAGCAGGTTTTAGTAGAGTTTGAGTCAGTCAGTCTTTTATTAACTATCATGAACAACATAATGTGATACATATTACTTCCATCTTGACAGAAATTATATTCAGGCACAGGCTCCCACTATAAATTAGTGAGGACATTCCGATGCTATTTACATCTTTTTAATGCCTAAAAGAATGATTGGGAGTTTTACTTACCACATAAATTGGTAAAATGATGCAGTATGCCAGAAGACTTCCTTTTTTTTTTTTGCTTCAGTCTCGGCAATTCAGAGAAACTCTGCTGTGAAACACTGCCACTGCTGGTCATTCAGTATAATCTGCAGATGGAAAAGTCCACTGTTAGTACATTTAGTATAAGCAATACAAAAAGTTTAGATTTTTATAAAGGGTAACCAGATCAATACTATGGAGTCTGTTTTATTGTGAAAATCAACAGCTCAATTAAAAAATCAAATCTCAATTTGTGTTTATAACCTCTCATACTTCTCTGCGTCCCCTTGCCTCATTTGCTAACACTCTCTAAACAATTGTAGCACGTACATTGGGATATAAATCTTTTTGCCAGCCAAGTGGCAGCGCACCCTTCTTACTTCCTTTGTTTTAGGATATGGTACACCAGTAGCGATTAAGCCAGCTGGTAAGTTGAGAGAGGAAGGGTTATGCTACAGTTAACAGGAATAATAGAAACTATGAATAGCATAATTTGCATCTTCTCTTTAGCCAAATCCTACCAGTGCAGCAATGGTGAAGTTGAGACTCTTATGCTCAAACCTCCGTTCATACAATTGTGTAAGTCTAAATAAAGTTCTAATTTCTTTCTTCGTACCATCTCATCTTTTCGTTGGGCATCCTGTCTACCCTGCAACTCATCTCATTACCAAGATAAATGTATCCTACTCCTTGTTAGGCAACAGAGTGGCTCTCATGTCAGACAACATCCTCCTTTACCTTCATGATGCCAGCTGCTTTGCAACAGAGTGGCCTTCTAGTCAGAAAACATCTTGCTTTAGCTTTATGATGTCAGACTGCTAGGCAACAGAATGGCACCTCATGTCAGACAACTTCTTGCTTTAGCTTTATGATGTCAGACACCCCTGGACCAATTGTCCTTGTGGAAGCTAACCCCACAGGAGGATGAAATATCAGAAGTTACGCAGTAGGTTACTATCTGTATTCATGACTGCCAGCCACGTAGGAGGGGGAATGGTAAAGGAATGGGAACCAGTCGAAGCACTGTGTCCTTTTCAAAAGTGGGATTGAGGTACAAAGACAGATTAACCTTAACAACAATCCATCTTGAGTATCAGAGTCCAACATAGAGAGTGCAGGAGAAGAGGTTAGATGTGCTTCCTTCCTTGAGTATGTAACACTATTTTTCATAAGTGAGATGGTGCATTTCAGTCTCAAAGGCAGCTATTTCCTCGAATAGAACGTTGCTAGCACCAGGATCTAAAGCAGGTTTTAGTAGAGTTTGAGTCAGTCAGTCTTTTATTAACTATCATGACCAACATAATGTGATACATATTACTTACATCTTGACAGAAATTATATTCAGGCACATGCTCCCACTATAAATTAGTGAGGACATTCCGATGCTATTTACATCTTATTAATGCCTAAAAGAATGATTGGGAGTTTTACTTACCACATAAATTGGTAAAATGATGCAGTATGCCAGAAGACTTCCTTTTTTTTTTTTTTGCTTCAGTCTCGGCAATTCAGAGAAACTCTGCTGTGAAACACTGCCACTGCTGGTCATTTAGTATAATCTGCAGATGGAAAAGTCCACTGTTAGTACATTTAGTATAAGCAATACAAAAAGTTTAGATTTTTATAAAGGGTAACCAGATCAATACTATGGAGTCTGTTTTATGGTGAAAATCAACAGCTCAATTAAAAAATCAAATCTCAATTTGTGTTTATAACCTCTCATACTTCTCTGCATTCCCTTGCCTCATTTGCTAACACTCTCTAAAGAATTGTAGCACGTACATTGGGATATAAATCTTTTTGCCAGCCAAGTGGCAGCGCACCCTTCTTACTTCCTTTGTTTTAGGATATGGTACACCAGTAGCGATTAAGCCAGCTGGTAAGTTGAGAGAGGAAGGGTTATGCTACAGTTAACAGGAATAATAGAAACTATGAATAGCATAATTTGCATCTTCTCTTTAGCCAAATCCTACCAGTGCAGCAATGGTGAAGTTGAGACTCTTATGCTCAAACCTGCGTTCATACAAATGTGTAAGTCTAAATAAAGTTCTAATTTCTTTCTTCGTATAATCTCATCTTTTCGTTGGGCATCCTGTCTACCCTGCAACTCATCTCATTACCAAGATAAATGTATCCTACTCCTTGTTAGGCAACAGAGTGGCTCTCATGTCAGACAGCATCTTCCTTTACCTTCATGATGCCAGCTGCTTTGCAACAGAGTGGCCTTCTAGTCGGAAAACATCTTGCTTTAGCTTTATGATGTCAGACTGCTAGGCAACAGAATGGCACCTCATGTCAGACAACTTCTTGCTTTAGCTTTATGATGTCAGACACCCCTGGACCAATTGTCCTTGTGGAAGCTAACCACACAGGAGGATGAGATATCAGAAGTTATGCAGTAGGTTACTATCTGTATTCATGACTGCCAGCCACGTAGGAGGGGGAATGGTAAAGGAATGGGAACCAGTTGAAGCACTGTGTCCTTTTCGAAAGTGGGATTGAGGTACAAAGACAGATTAACCTTAACAACACTCCATCTTGAGTATCAGAGTCCACCATAGAGAGTGCAGGAGAAGAGGTTAGATGAGCTTCCTTCCTTGAGTATGTAACACTATTTTTCATAAGTGAGATGGTGCATTTCAGTCTCAAAGGCAGCTATTTCCTCGAATAGAACGTTGCTAGCACCAGGATCTAAAGCAGGTTTTAGTAGAGTTTGAGTCAGTCAGTCTTTTATTAACTATCATGACCAACATAATGTGATACATATTACTTCTATCTTGACAGAAAATATATTCAGGCACAGGCTCCCACTATAAATTAGTGAGGACATTCCGATGCTATTTACATCTTTTTAATGCCTAAAAGAATGACTGGGAGTTTTACTTACCACATAAATTGGTAAAATGATGCAGTATGCCAGAAGACTTCCTTTTTTTTTTTTGCTTCAGTCTCGGCAATTCAGAGAAACTCTGCTGTGAAACACTGCCACTGCTGGTCATTTAGTATAATCTGCAGATGGAAAAGTCCACTGTTAGTACATTTAGTATAAGCAATACAAAAAGTTTAGATTTTTATAAAGGGTAACCAGATCAATACTATGGAGTCTTTTTTATTGTGAAAATCAACAGCTCAATTAAAAAATCATATCTCAATTTGTGTTTATAACCTCTCATACTTCTCTGCATTCCCTTGCCTCATTTGCTAACACTCTCTAAACAATTGTAGCACGTACATTGGGATATAAATCTTTTTGCCAGCCAAGTGGCAGCGCACCCTTTTACTTCCTTTGTTTTAGGATATGGTACACCAGTAGCGATTAAGCCAGCTGGTACGTTGAGAGAGGAAGGGTTATGCTACAGTTAACAGGAATAATAGAAACTATGAATAGCATAATTTGCATCTTCTCTTTAGCCAAATCCTACCAGTGCAGCAATGGTGAAGTTGAGACTCTTATGCTCAAACCTGCGTTCATACAAATGTGTAAGTCTAAATAAAGTTCTAATTTCTTTCTTCGTACAATCTCATCTTTTCGTTGGGCAACCTGTCTACCCTGCAACTCATCTCATTACCAAGATAAATGTATCCTACTCCTTGTTAGGCAACCAAGTGGCTCTCATGTCAGACAACATCTTCCTTTACCTTCATGATGCCAGCTGCTTTGCAACAGAGTTGCCTTCTAGTCGGAAAACATCTTGCTTTAGCTTTATGATGTCAGACTGCTAGGCAACAGAATGGCACCTCATGTCAGACAACTTCTTCCTTTAGCTTTATGATGTCAGACACCCCTGGACCAATTGTCCTTGTGGAAGCTAACCACACAGGAGGATGAGATATCAGAAGTTATGCAGTAGGTTACTATCTGTATTCATGACTGCCAGCCACGTAGGAGGGGGAATGGTAAAGGAATGGGAACCAGTCGAAGCACTGTGTCCTTTTCGAAAGTAGGATTGAGGTATAAAGACAGATTAACCTTAACAACACTCCATCTTGAGTATCAGAGTCCAACATAGAGAGTGCAGGAGAAGAGGTTAGATGAGCTTCCTTCCTTGAGTATGTAACACTATTTTTCATAAGTGAGATGGTGCATTTCAGTCTCAAAGGCAGCTATTTCCTCGAATAGAACGTTGCTAGCACCAGGATCTAAAGCAGGTTTTAGTAGAGTTTGAGTCAGTCAGTCTTTTATTAACTATCATGACCAACATAATGTGATACATATTACTTCCATCTTGACAGAAATTATATTCAGGCACAGGCTCCCACTATAAAGTAGTGACAACATTCCAATGCTATTAACATCTTTTTAATGCCTAAAAGAATGACTGGGAGTTTTACTTACCACATAAATTGGTAAAATGATGCAGTATGCCAGAAGACTTCCTTTTTTTTTTTTTGCTTCAGTCTCGGCAATTCAGAGAAACTCTGCTGTGAAACACTGCCACTGCTGGTCATTTAGTATAATCTGCAGATGGAAAAGTCCACTGTTAGTACATTTAGTATAAGCAATACAAAAAGTTTAGATTTTTATAAAGGGTAACCAGATCAATACTATGGAGTCTGTTTTATTGTGAAAATCAACAGCTCAATTAAAAAATCAAATCTCAATTTGTGTTTATAACCTCTCATACTTCTCTGCATTCCCTTGCCTCATTTGCTAACACTCTCTAAACAATTGTAGCACGTACATTGGGATATAAATCTTTTTGCCAGGCAAGTGGCAGCGCACCCTTCTTACTTCCTTTGTTTTAGGATATGGTACACCAGTAGCGATTAAGCCAGCTGGTAAGTTGAGAGAGGAAGGGTTATGCTACAGTTAACAGGAATAATAGAAACTATGAATAGCATAATTTGCATCTTCTATTCAGCCAAATCCTACCAGTGCAGCAATGGTGAAGTTGAGACTCTTATGCTCAAACCTGCGTTCATACAAATGAGTAAGTCTAAATAAAGTTCTAATTTCTTTCTTCGTACCATCTCATCTTTTCGTTGGGCATCCTGTCTACCCTGCAACTCATCTCATTACCAAGATAAATGTATCCTACTCCTTGTTAGGCAACAGAGTGGCTCTCATGTCAGACAACATCTTCCTTTACCTTCATGATGCCAGCTGCTTTGCAACAGAGTGGCCTTCTAGTCAGAAAACATCTTGCTTTAGCTTTATGATGTCAGACTGCTAGGCAACAGAATGGCACCTCATGTCAGACAACTTCTTGCTTTAGCTTTATGATGTCAGACACCCCTGGACCAATTGTCCTTGTGGAAGCTAACCACACAGGAGGATGAGATATCAGAAGTTATACAGTAGGTTACTATCTGTATTCATGACTGCCAGCCACGTAGGAGGGGGAATGGTAAAGGAATGGGAACCAGTCGAAGCACTGTGTCCTTTTCAAAAGTGGGATTGAGGTACAAAGACAGATTAACCTTAACAACACTCCATCTTGAGTATCAGAGTCCAACATAGAGAGTGCAGGAGAAGAGGTTAGATGTGCTTCCTTCCTTGAGTATGTAACACTATTTTTCATAAGTGAGATGGTGCATTTCAGTCTCAAAGGCAGCTATTTCCTCGAATAGAACGTTGCTAGCACCAGGATCTAAAGCAGGTTTTAGTAGAGTTTGAGTCAGTCAGTCTTTTATTAACTATCATGACCAACATAATGTGATACATATTACTTCCATCTTGACAGAAATTATATTCAGGCACAGGCTCCCACTATAAAGTAGTGACAACATTCCAATGCTATTAACATCTTTTTAATGCCTAAAAGAATGATTGGGAGTTTTGCTTACCATATAAATTGGTAAAATGATGCAGTATGCCAGAAGACATCCTTTTTTTTTTTGCTTCAGTCTCGGCAATTCAGAGTAACTCTGCTGTGAAACACTGCCACTGCTGGTCATTCAGTATAATCTGCAGATGGAAAAGTCCACTGTTAGTACATTTAGTATAAGCAATACAAAAAGTTTAGATTTTTATAAAGGGTAACCAGATCAATACTATGGAGTCTGTTTTATTGTGAAAATCAACAGCTCAATTAAAAAATCAAATCTCAATTTGTGTTTATAACCTCTCATACTTCTCTGCGTTCCCTTGCCTCATTTGCTAACACTCTCTAAAGAATTGTAGCACGTACATTGGGATATAAATCTTTTTGCCAGCCAAGTGGCATCGCACCCTTCTTACTTCCTTTGTTTTAGGATATGGTACACCAGTAGCGATTAAGCCAGCTGGTAAGTTGAGAGAGGAAGGGTTATGCTACAGTTAACAGGAATAATAGAAACTATGAATAGCATAATTTGCATCTTCTCTTTAGCCAAATCCTACCAGTGCAGCAATGGTGAAGTTGAGACTCTTATGCTCAAACCTGCGTTCATACAAATGTGTAAGTCTAAATAAAGTTCTAATTTCTTTCTTCGTACAATCTCATCTTTTCGTTGGGCAACCTGTCTACCCTGCAACTCATCTCATTACCAAGATAAATGTATCCTACTCCTTGTTAGGCAACCAAGTGGCTCTCATGTCAGACAACATCTTCCTTTACCTTCATGATGCCAGCTGCTTTGCAACAGAGTGGCCTTCTAGTCGGAAAACATCTTGCTTTAGCTTTATGATGTCAGACTGCTAGGCAACAGAATGGCACCTCATGTCAGACAACTTCTTCCTTTAGCTTTATGATGTCAGACACCCCTGGACCAATTGTCCTTGTGGAAGCTAACCACACAGGAGGATGAGATATCAGAAGTTATGCAGTAGGTTACTATCTGTATTCATGACTGCCAGCCACGTAGGAGGGGGAATGGTAAAGGAATGGGAACCAGTCGAAGCACTGTGTCCTTTTCGAAAGTAGGATTGAGGTACAAAGACAGATTAACCTTAACAACACTCCATCTTGAGTATCAGAGTCCAACATAGAGAGTGCAGGAGAAGAGGTTAGATGAGCTTCCTTCCTTGAGTATGTAACACTATTTTTCATAAGTGAGATGGTGCATTTCAGTCTCAAAGGCAGCTATTTCCTCGAATAGAACGTTGCTAGCACCAGGATCTAAAGCAGGTTTTAGTAGAGTTTGAGTCAGTCAGTCTTTTATTAACTATCATGACCAACATAATGTGATACATATTACTTCCATCTTGACAGAAATTATATTCAGGCACAGGCTCCCACTATAAATTAGTGAGGACATTCCGATGCTATTTACATCTTTTTAATGCCTAAAAGAATGATTGGGAGTTTTACTTACCACATAAATTGGTAAAATGATGCAGTATGCCAGAAGACTTCCTTTTTTTTTTTGCTTCAGTCTCGGCAATTCAGAGAAACTCTGCTGTGAAACACTGCCACTGCTGGTCATTCAGTATAATCTGCAGATGGAAAAGTCCACTGTTAGTACATTTAGTATAAGCAATACAAAAAGTTTAGATTTTTATAAAGGGTAACCAGATCAATACTATGGAGTCTTTTTTATTGTGAAAATCAACAGCTCAATTAAAAAATCAAATCTCAATTTGTGTTTATAACCTCTCATACTTCTCTGCATTCCCGTGCCTCATTTGCTAACACTCTCTAAACAATTGTAGCACGTACATTGGGATATAAATCTTTTTGCCAGCCAAGTGGCAGCGCACCCTTCTTACTTCCTTTGTTTTAGGATATGGTACACCAGTAGCGATTAAGCCAGCTGGTAAGTTGAGAGAGGAAGGGTTATGCTACAGTTAACAGGAATAATAGAAACTATGAATAGCATAATTTGCATCTTCTATTCAGCCAAATCCTACCAGTGCAGCAATGGTGAAGTTGAGACTCTTATGCTCAAACCTGCGTTCATACAAATGAGTAAGTCTAAATAAAGTTCTAATTTCTTTCTTCGTACCATCTCATCTTTTCGTTGGGCATCCTGTCTACCCTGCAACTCATCTCATTACCAAGATAAATGTATCCTACTCCTTGTTAGGCAACAGAGTGGCTCTCATGTCAGACAACATCTTCCTTTACCTTCATGATGCCAGCTGCTTTGCAACAGAGTGGCCTTCTAGTCAGAAAACATCTTGCTTTAGCTTTATGATGTCAGACTGCTAGGCAACAGAATGGCACCTCATGTCAGACAACTTCTTGCTTTAGCTTTATGATGTCAGACACCCCTGGACCAATTGTCCTTGTGGAAGCTAACCACACAGGAGGATGAGATATCAGAAGTTATACAGTAGGTTACTATCTGTATTCATGACTGCCAGCCACGTAGGAGGGGGAATGGTAAAGGAATGGGAACCAGTCGAAGCACTGTGTCCTTTTCAAAAGTGGGATTGAGGTACAAAGACAGATTAACCTTAACAACACTCCATCTTGAGTATCAGAGTCCAACATAGAGAGTGCAGGAGAAGAGGTTAGATGTGCTTCCTTCCTTGAGTATGTAACACTATTTTTCATAAGTGAGATGGTGCATTTCAGTCTCAAAGGCAGCTATTTCCTCGAATAGAACGTTGCTAGCACCAGGATCTAAAGCAGGTTTTAGTAGAGTTTGAGTCAGTCAGTCTTTTATTAACTATCATGACCAACATAATGTGATACATATTACTTCCATCTTGACAGAAATTATATTCAGGCACAGGCTCCCACTATAAAGTAGTGACAACATTCCAATGCTATTAACATCTTTTTAATGCCTAAAAGAATGATTGGGAGTTTTGCTTACCATATAAATTGGTAAAATGATGCAGTATGCCAGAAGACATCCTTTTTTTTTTTGCTTCAGTCTCGGCAATTCAGAGTAACTCTGCTGTGAAACACTGCCACTGCTGGTCATTCAGTATAATCTGCAGATGGAAAAGTCCACTGTTAGTACATTTAGTATAAGCAATACAAAAAGTTTAGATTTTTATAAAGGGTAACCAGATCAATACTATGGAGTCTGTTTTATTGTGAAAATCAACAGCTCAATTAAAAAATCAAATCTCAATTTGTGTTTATAACCTCTCATACTTCTCTGCGTTCCCTTGCCTCATTTGCTAACACTCTCTAAAGAATTGTAGCACGTACATTGGGATATAAATCTTTTTGCCAGCCAAGTGGCATCGCACCCTTCTTACTTCCTTTGTTTTAGGATATGGTACACCAGTAGCGATTAAGCCAGCTGGTAAGTTGAGAGAGGAAGGGTTATGCTACAGTTAACAGGAATAATAGAAACTATGAATAGCATAATTTGCATCTTCTCTTTAGCCAAATCCTACCAGTGCAGCAATGGTGAAGTTGAGACTCTTATGCTCAAACCTGCGTTCATACAAATGTGTAAGTCTAAATAAAGTTCTAATTTCTTTCTTCGTACAATCTCATCTTTTCGTTGGGCAACCTGTCTACCCTGCAACTCATCTCATTACCAAGATAAATGTATCCTACTCCTTGTTAGGCAACCAAGTGGCTCTCATGTCAGACAACATCTTCCTTTACCTTCATGATGCCAGCTGCTTTGCAACAGAGTGGCCTTCTAGTCGGAAAACATCTTGCTTTAGCTTTATGATGTCAGACTGCTAGGCAACAGAATGGCACCTCATGTCAGACAACTTCTTCCTTTAGCTTTATGATGTCAGACACCCCTGGACCAATTGTCCTTGTGGAAGCTAACCACACAGGAGGATGAGATATCAGAAGTTATGCAGTAGGTTACTATCTGTATTCATGACTGCCAGCCACGTAGGAGGGGGAATGGTAAAGGAATGGGAACCAGTCGAAGCACTGTGTCCTTTTCGAAAGTAGGATTGAGGTACAAAGACAGATTAACCTTAACAACACTCCATCTTGAGTATCAGAGTCCAACATAGAGAGTGCAGGAGAAGAGGTTAGATGAGCTTCCTTCCTTGAGTATGTAACACTATTTTTCATAAGTGAGATGGTGCATTTCAGTCTCAAAGGCAGCTATTTCCTCGAATAGAACGTTGCTAGCACCAGGATCTAAAGCAGGTTTTAGTAGAGTTTGAGTCAGTCAGTCTTTTATTAACTATCATGACCAACATAATGTGATACATATTACTTCCATCTTGACAGAAATTATATTCAGGCACAGGCTCCCACTATAAATTAGTGAGGACATTCCGATGCTATTTACATCTTTTTAATGCCTAAAAGAATGATTGGGAGTTTTACTTACCACATAAATTGGTAAAATGATGCAGTATGCCAGAAGACTTCCTTTTTTTTTTTGCTTCAGTCTCGGCAATTCAGAGAAACTCTGCTGTGAAACACTGCCACTGCTGGTCATTCAGTATAATCTGCAGATGGAAAAGTCCACTGTTAGTACATTTAGTATAAGCAATACAAAAAGTTTAGATTTTTATAAAGGGTAACCAGATCAATACTATGGAGTCTTTTTTATTGTGAAAATCAACAGCTCAATTAAAAAATCAAATCTCAATTTGTGTTTATAACCTCTCATACTTCTCTGCATTCCCGTGCCTCATTTGCTAACACTCTCTAAACAATTGTAGCACGTACATTGGGATATAAATCTTTTTGCCAGCCAAGTGGCAGCGCACCCTTCTTACTTCCTTTGTTTTAGGATATGGTACACCAGTAGCGATTAAGCCAGCTGGTAAGTTGAGAGAGGAAGGGTTATGCTACAGTTAACAGGAATAATAGAAACTATGAATAGCATAATTTGCATCTTCTATTCAGCCAAATCCTACCAGTGCAGCAATGGTGAAGTTGAGACTCTTATGCTCAAACCTGCGTTCATACAAATGAGTAAGTCTAAATAAAGTTCTAATTTCTTTCTTCGTACCATCTCATCTTTTCGTTGGGCATCCTGTCTACCCTGCAACTCATCTCATTACCAAGATAAATGTATCCTACTCCTTGTTAGGCAACAGAGTGGCTCTCATGTCAGACAACATCTTCCTTTACCTTCATGATGCCAGCTGCTTTGCAACAGAGTGGCCTTCTAGTCAGAAAACATCTTGCTTTAGCTTTATGATGTCAGACTGCTAGGCAACAGAATGGCACCTCATGTCAGACAACTTCTTGCTTTAGCTTTATGATGTCAGACACCCCTGGACCAATTGTCCTTGTGGAAGCTAACCACACAGGAGGATGAGATATCAGAAGTTATACAGTAGGTTACTATCTGTATTCATGACTGCCAGCCACGTAGGAGGGGGAATGGTAAAGGAATGGGAACCAGTCGAAGCACTGTGTCCTTTTCAAAAGTGGGATTGAGGTACAAAGACAGATTAACCTTAACAACACTCCATCTTGAGTATCAGAGTCCAACATAGAGAGTGCAGGAGAAGAGGTTAGATGTGCTTCCTTCCTTGAGTATGTAACACTATTTTTCATAAGTGAGATGGTGCATTTCAGTCTCAAAGGCAGCTATTTCCTCGAATAGAACGTTGCTAGCACCAGGATCTAAAGCAGGTTTTAGTAGAGTTTGAGTCAGTCAGTCTTTTATTAACTATCATGACCAACATAATGTGATACATATTACTTCCATCTTGACAGAAATTATATTCAGGCACAGGCTCCCACTATAAAGTAGTGACAACATTCCAATGCTATTAACATCTTTTTAATGCCTAAAAGAATGATTGGGAGTTTTGCTTACCATATAAATTGGTAAAATGATGCAGTATGCCAGAAGACATCCTTTTTTTTTTTGCTTCAGTCTCGGCAATTCAGAGTAACTCTGCTGTGAAACACTGCCACTGCTGGTCATTCAGTATAATCTGCAGATGGAAAAGTCCACTGTTAGTACATTTAGTATAAGCAATACAAAAAGTTTAGATTTTTATAAAGGGTAACCAGATCAATACTATGGAGTCTGTTTTATTGTGAAAATCAACAGCTCAATTAAAAAATCAAATCTCAATTTGTGTTTATAACCTCTCATACTTCTCTGCGTTCCCTTGCCTCATTTGCTAACACTCTCTAAAGAATTGTAGCACGTACATTGGGATATAAATCTTTTTGCCAGCCAAGTGGCATCGCACCCTTCTTACTTCCTTTGTTTTAGGATATGGTACACCAGTAGCGATTAAGCCAGCTGGTAAGTTGAGAGAGGAAGGGTTATGCTACAGTTAACAGGAATAATAGAAACTATGAATAGCATAATTTGCATCTTCTCTTTAGCCAAATCCTACCAGTGCAGCAATGGTGAAGTTGAGACTCTTATGCTCAAACCTGCGTTCATACAAATGTGTAAGTCTAAATAAAGTTCTAATTTCTTTCTTCGTACAATCTCATCTTTTCGTTGGGCAACCTGTCTACCCTGCAACTCATCTCATTACCAAGATAAATGTATCCTACTCCTTGTTAGGCAACCAAGTGGCTCTCATGTCAGACAACATCTTCCTTTACCTTCATGATGCCAGCTGCTTTGCAACAGAGTGGCCTTCTAGTCGGAAAACATCTTGCTTTAGCTTTATGATGTCAGACTGCTAGGCAACAGAATGGCACCTCATGTCAGACAACTTCTTCCTTTAGCTTTATGATGTCAGACACCCCTGGACCAATTGTCCTTGTGGAAGCTAACCACACAGGAGGATGAGATATCAGAAGTTATGCAGTAGGTTACTATCTGTATTCATGACTGCCAGCCACGTAGGAGGGGGAATGGTAAAGGAATGGGAACCAGTCGAAGCACTGTGTCCTTTTCGAAAGTAGGATTGAGGTACAAAGACAGATTAACCTTAACAACACTCCATCTTGAGTATCAGAGTCCAACATAGAGAGTGCAGGAGAAGAGGTTAGATGAGCTTCCTTCCTTGAGTATGTAACACTATTTTTCATAAGTGAGATGGTGCATTTCAGTCTCAAAGGCAGCTATTTCCTCGAATAGAACGTTGCTAGCACCAGGATCTAAAGCAGGTTTTAGTAGAGTTTGAGTCAGTCAGTCTTTTATTAACTATCATGACCAACATAATGTGATACATATTACTTCCATCTTGACAGAAATTATATTCAGGCACAGGCTCCCACTATAAATTAGTGAGGACATTCCGATGCTATTTACATCTTTTTAATGCCTAAAAGAATGATTGGGAGTTTTACTTACCACATAAATTGGTAAAATGATGCAGTATGCCAGAAGACTTCCTTTTTTTTTTTGCTTCAGTCTCGGCAATTCAGAGAAACTCTGCTGTGAAACACTGCCACTGCTGGTCATTCAGTATAATCTGCAGATGGAAAAGTCCACTGTTAGTACATTTAGTATAAGCAATACAAAAAGTTTAGATTTTTATAAAGGGTAACCAGATCAATACTATGGAGTCTTTTTTATTGTGAAAATCAACAGCTCAATTAAAAAATCATATCTCAATTTGTGTTTATAACCTCTCATACTTCTCTGCATTCCCTTGCCTCATTTGCTAACACTCTCTAAACAATTGTAGCACGTACATTGGGATATAAATCTTTTTGCCAGCCAAGTGGCAGCGCACCCTTCTTACTTCCTTTGTTTTAGGATATGGTACACCAGTAGCGATTAAGCCAGCTGGTAAGTTGAGAGAGGAAGGGTTATGCTACAGTTAACAGGAATAATAGAAACTATGAATAGCATAATTTGCATCTTCTATTCAGCCAAATCCTACCAGTGCAGCAATGGTGAAGTTGAGACTCTTATGCTCAAACCTGCGTTCATACAAATGAGTAAGTCTAAATAAAGTTCTAATTTCTTTCTTCGTACCATCTCATCTTTTCGTTGGGCATCCTGTCTACCCTGCAACTCATCTCATTACCAAGATAAATGTATCCTACTCCTTGTTAGGCAACAGAGTGGCTCTCATGTCAGACAACATCTTCCTTTACCTTCATGATGCCAGCTGCTTTGCAACAGAGTGGCCTTCTAGTCAGAAAACATCTTGCTTTAGCTTTATGATGTCAGACTGCTAGGCAACAGAATGGCACCTCATGTCAGACAACTTCTTGCTTTAGCTTTATGATGTCAGACACCCCTGGACCAATTGTCCTTGTGGAAGCTAACCACACAGGAGGATGAGATATCAGAAGTTATACAGTAGGTTACTATCTGTATTCATGACTGCCAGCCACGTAGGAGGGGGAATGGTAAAGGAATGGGAACCAGTCGAAGCACTGTGTCCTTTTCAAAAGTGGGATTGAGGTACAAAGACAGATTAACCTTAACAACACTCCATCTTGAGTATCAGAGTCCAACATAGAGAGTGCAGGAGAAGAGGTTAGATGTGCTTCCTTCCTTGAGTATGTAACACTATTTTTCATAAGTGAGATGGTGCATTTCAGTCTCAAAGGCAGCTATTTCCTCGAATAGAACGTTGCTAGCACCAGGATCTAAAGCAGGTTTTAGTAGAGTTTGAGTCAGTCAGTCTTTTATTAACTATCATGACCAACATAATGTGATACATATTACTTCCATCTTGACAGAAATTATATTCAGGCACAGGCTCCCACTATAAAGTAGTGACAACATTCCAATGCTATTAACATCTTTTTAATGCCTAAAAGAATGATTGGGAGTTTTGCTTACCATATAAATTGGTAAAATGATGCAGTATGCCAGAAGACATCCTTTTTTTTTTTGCTTCAGTCTCGGCAATTCAGAGTAACTCTGCTGTGAAACACTGCCACTGCTGGTCATTCAGTATAATCTGCAGATGGAAAAGTCCACTGTTAGTACATTTAGTATAAGCAATACAAAAAGTTTAGATTTTTATAAAGGGTAACCAGATCAATACTATGGAGTCTGTTTTATTGTGAAAATCAACAGCTCAATTAAAAAATCAAATCTCAATTTGTGTTTATAACCTCTCATACTTCTCTGCGTTCCCTTGCCTCATTTGCTAACACTCTCTAAAGAATTGTAGCACGTACATTGGGATATAAATCTTTTTGCCAGCCAAGTGGCATCGCACCCTTCTTACTTCCTTTGTTTTAGGATATGGTACACCAGTAGCGATTAAGCCAGCTGGTAAGTTGAGAGAGGAAGGGTTATGCTACAGTTAACAGGAATAATAGAAACTATGAATAGCATAATTTGCATCTTCTCTTTAGCCAAATCCTACCAGTGCAGC
Source organism: Lissotriton vulgaris (assembly GCF_964263255.1). NCBI lineage: Eukaryota > Metazoa > Chordata > Amphibia > Caudata > Salamandridae > Lissotriton > Lissotriton vulgaris. The sequence continues at coordinate 450,903,047 of NC_141700.1, forward strand.
AATGGTGAAGTTGAGACTCTTATGCTCAAACCTGCGTTCATACAAATGTGTAAGTCTAAATAAAGTTCTAATTTCTTTCTTCGTACAATCTCATCTTTTCGTTGGGCAACCTGTCTACCCTGCAACTCATCTCATTACCAAGATAAATGTATCCTACTCCTTGTTAGGCAACCAAGTGGCTCTCATGTCAGACAACATCTTCCTTTACCTTCATGATGCCAGCTGCTTTGCAACAGAGTGGCCTTCTAGTCGGAAAACATCTTGCTTTAGCTTTATGATGTCAGACTGCTAGGCAACAGAATGGCACCTCATGTCAGACAACTTCTTCCTTTAGCTTTATGATGTCAGACACCCCTGGACCAATTGTCCTTGTGGAAGCTAACCACACAGGAGGATGAGATATCAGAAGTTATGCAGTAGGTTACTATCTGTATTCATGACTGCCAGCCACGTAGGAGGGGGAATGGTAAAGGAATGGGAACCAGTCGAAGCACTGTGTCCTTTTCGAAAGTAGGATTGAGGTACAAAGACAGATTAACCTTAACAACACTCCATCTTGAGTATCAGAGTCCAACATAGAGAGTGCAGGAGAAGAGGTTAGATGAGCTTCCTTCCTTGAGTATGTAACACTATTTTTCATAAGTGAGATGGTGCATTTCAGTCTCAAAGGCAGCTATTTCCTCGAATAGAACGTTGCTAGCACCAGGATCTAAAGCAGGTTTTAGTAGAGTTTGAGTCAGTCAGTCTTTTATTAACTATCATGACCAACATAATGTGATACATATTACTTCCATCTTGACAGAAATTATATTCAGGCACAGGCTCCCACTATAAAGTAGTGACAACATTCCAATGCTATTAACATCTTTTTAATGCCTAAAAGAATGACTGGGAGTTTTACTTACCACATAAATTGGTAAAATGATGCAGTATGCCAGAAGACTTCCTTTTTTTTTTTTTGCTTCAGTCTCGGCAATTCAGAGAAACTCTGCTGTGAAACACTGCCACTGCTGGTCATTTAGTATAATCTGCAGATGGAAAAGTCCACTGTTAGTACATTTAGTATAAGCAATACAAAAAGTTTAGATTTTTATAAAGGGTAACCAGATCAATACTATGGAGTCTTTTTTATTGTGAAAATCAACAGCTCAATTAAAAAATCATATCTCAATTTGTGTTTATAACCTCTCATACTTCTCTGCATTCCCTTGCCTCATTTGCTAACACTCTCTAAACAATTGTAGCACGTACATTGGGATATAAATCTTTTTGCCAGCCAAGTGGCAGCGCACCCTTCTTACTTCCTTTGTTTTAGGATATGGTACACCAGTAGCGATTAAGCCAGCTGGTAAGTTGAGAGAGGAAGGGTTATGCTACAGTTAACAGGAATAATAGAAACTATGAATAGCATAATTTGCATCTTCTATTCAGCCAAATCCTACCAGTGCAGCAATGGTGAAGTTGAGACTCTTATGCTCAAACCTGCGTTCATACAAATGAGTAAGTCTAAATAAAGTTCTAATTTCTTTCTTCGTACCATCTCATCTTTTCGTTGGGCATCCTGTCTACCCTGCAACTCATCTCATTACCAAGATAAATGTATCCTACTCCTTGTTAGGCAACAGAGTGGCTCTCATGTCAGACAACATCTTCCTTTACCTTCATGATGCCAGCTGCTTTGCAACAGAGTGGCCTTCTAGTCAGAAAACATCTTGCTTTAGCTTTATGATGTCAGACTGCTAGGCAACAGAATGGCACCTCATGTCAGACAACTTCTTGCTTTAGCTTTATGATGTCAGACACCCCTGGACCAATTGTCCTTGTGGAAGCTAACCACACAGGAGGATGAGATATCAGAAGTTATACAGTAGGTTACTATCTGTATTCATGACTGCCAGCCACGTAGGAGGGGGAATGGTAAAGGAATGGGAACCAGTCGAAGCACTGTGTCCTTTTCAAAAGTGGGATTGAGGTACAAAGACAGATTAACCTTAACAACACTCCATCTTGAGTATCAGAGTCCAACATAGAGAGTGCAGGAGAAGAGGTTAGATGTGCTTCCTTCCTTGAGTATGTAACACTATTTTTCATAAGTGAGATGGTGCATTTCAGTCTCAAAGGCAGCTATTTCCTCGAATAGAACGTTGCTAGCACCAGGATCTAAAGCAGGTTTTAGTAGAGTTTGAGTCAGTCAGTCTTTTATTAACTATCATGACCAACATAATGTGATACATATTACTTCCATCTTGACAGAAATTATATTCAGGCACAGGCTCCCACTATAAAGTAGTGACAACATTCCAATGCTATTAACATCTTTTTAATGCCTAAAAGAATGATTGGGAGTTTTGCTTACCATATAAATTGGTAAAATGATGCAGTATGCCAGAAGACATCCTTTTTTTTATTTGCTTCAGTCTCGGCAATTCAGAGTAACTCTGCTGTGAAACACTGCCACTGCTGGTCATTCAGTATAATCTGCAGATGGAAAAGTCCACTGTTAGTACATTTAGTATAAGCAATACAAAAAGTTTAGATTTTTATAAAGGGTAACCAGATCAATACTATGGAGTCTGTTTTATTGTGAAAATCAACAGCTCAATTAAAAAATCAAATCTCAATTTGTGTTTATAACCTCTCATACTTCTCTGCGTTCCCTTGCCTCATTTGCTAACACTCTCTAAAGAATTGTAGCACGACATTGGGATATAAATCTTTTTGCCAGCCAAGTGGCATCGCACCCTTCTTACTTCCTTTGTTTTAGGATATGGTACACCAGTAGCGATTAAGCCAGCTGGTAAGTTGAGAGAGGAAGGGTTATGCTACAGTTAACAGGAATAATAGAAACTATGAATAGCATAATTTGCATCTTCTCTTTAGCCAAATCCTACCAGTGCAGCAATGGTGAAGTTGAGACTCTTATGCTCAAACCTGCGTTCATACAAATGTGTAAGTCTAAATAAAGTTCTAATTTCTTTCTTCGTACAATCTCATCTTTTCGTTGGGCAACCTGTCTACCCTGCAACTCATCTCATTACCAAGATAAATGTATCCTACTCCTTGTTAGGCAACCAAGTGGCTCTCATGTCAGACAACATCTTCCTTTACCTTCATGATGCCAGCTGCTTTGCAACAGAGTGGCCTTCTAGTCGGAAAACATCTTGCTTTAGCTTTATGATGTCAGACTGCTAGGCAACAGAATGGCACCTCATGTCAGACAACTTCTTCCTTTAGCTTTATGATGTCAGACACCCCTGGACCAATTGTCCTTGTGGAAGCTAACCACACAGGAGGATGAGATATCAGAAGTTATGCAGTAGGTTACTATCTGTATTCATGACTGCCAGCCACGTAGGAGGGGGAATGGTAAAGGAATGGGAACCAGTCGAAGCACTGTGTCCTTTTCGAAAGTAGGATTGAGGTACAAAGACAGATTAACCTTAACAACACTCCATCTTGAGTATCAGAGTCCAACATAGAGAGTGCAGGAGAAGAGGTTAGATGAGCTTCCTTCCTTGAGTATGTAACACTATTTTTCATAAGTGAGATGGTGCATTTCAGTCTCAAAGGCAGCTATTTCCTCGAATAGAACGTTGCTAGCACCAGGATCTAAAGCAGGTTTTAGTAGAGTTTGAGTCAGTCAGTCTTTTATTAACTATCATGACCAACATAATGTGATACATATTACTTCCATCTTGACAGAAATTATATTCAGGCACAGGCTCCCACTATAAATTAGTGAGGACATTCCGATGCTATTTACATCTTTTTAATGCCTAAAAGAATGATTGGGAGTTTTACTTACCACATAAATTGGTAAAATGATGCAGTATGCCAGAAGACTTCCTTTTTTTTTTTGCTTCAGTCTCGGCAATTCAGAGAAACTCTGCTGTGAAACACTGCCACTGCTGGTCATTCAGTATAATCTGCAGATGGAAAAGTCCACTGTTAGTACATTTAGTATAAGCAATACAAAAAGTTTAGATTTTTATAAAGGGTAACCAGATCAATACTATGGAGTCTTTTTTATTGTGAAAATCAACAGCTCAATTAAAAAATCATATCTCAATTTGTGTTTATAACCTCTCATACTTCTCTGCATTCCCTTGCCTCATTTGCTAACACTCTCTAAACAATTGTAGCACGTACATTGGGATATAAATCTTTTTGCCAGCCAAGTGGCAGCGCACCCTTCTTACTTCCTTTGTTTTAGGATATGGTACACCAGTAGCGATTAAGCCAGCTGGTAAGTTGAGAGAGGAAGGGTTATGCTACAGTTAACAGGAATAATAGAAACTATGAATAGCATAATTTGCATCTTCTATTCAGCCAAATCCTACCAGTGCAGCAATGGTGAAGTTGAGACTCTTATGCTCAAACCTGCGTTCATACAAATGAGTAAGTCTAAATAAAGTTCTAATTTCTTTCTTCGTACCATCTCATCTTTTCGTTGGGCATCCTGTCTACCCTGCAACTCATCTCATTACCAAGATAAATGTATCCTACTCCTTGTTAGGCAACAGAGTGGCTCTCATGTCAGACAACATCTTCCTTTACCTTCATGATGCCAGCTGCTTTGCAACAGAGTGGCCTTCTAGTCAGAAAACATCTTGCTTTAGCTTTATGATGTCAGACTGCAAGGCAAGAGAGTATCAGAGTCCAACATAGAGAGTGCAGGAGAAGAGGTTAGATGAGCTTCCTTCCTTGAGTATGTAACACTATTTTTCATAAGTGAGATGGTGCATTTCAGTCTCAAAGGCAGCTATTTCCTCGAATAGAACGTTGCTAGCACCAGGATCTAAAGCAGGTTTTAGTAGAGTTTGAGTCAGTCAGTCTTTTATTAACTATCATGACCAACATAATGTGATACATATTACTTCCATCTTGACAGAAATTATATTCAGGCACAGGCTCCCACTATAAAGTAGTGACAACATTCCAATGCTATTAACATCTTTTTAATGCCTAAAAGAATGACTGGGAGTTTTACTTACCACATAAATTGGTAAAATGATGCAGTATGCCAGAAGACTTCCTTTTTTTTTTTTGCTTCAGTCTCGGCAATTCAGAGAAACTCTGCTGTGAAACACTGCCACTGCTGGTCATTCAGTATAATCTGCAGATGGAAAAGTCCACTGTTAGTACATTTAGTATAAGCAATACAAAAAGTTTAGATTTTTATAAAGGGTAACCAGATCAATACTATGGAGTCTTTTTTATTGTGAAAATCAACAGCTCAATTAAAAAATCATATCTCAATTTGTGTTTATAACCTCTCATACTTCTCTGCATTCCCTTGCCTCATTTGCTAACACTCTCTAAACAATTGTAGCACGTACATTGGGATATAAATCTTTTTGCCAGCCAAGTGGCAGCGCACCCTTCTTACTTCCTTTGTTTTAGGATATGGTACACCAGTAGCGATTAAGCCAGCTGGTAAGTTGAGAGAGGAAGGGTTATGCTACAGTTAACAGGAATAATAGAAACTATGAATAGCATAATTTGCATCTTCTATTCAGCCAAATCCTACCAGTGCAGCAATGGTGAAGTTGAGACTCTTATGCTCAAACCTGCGTTCATACAAATGAGTAAGTCTAAATAAAGTTCTAATTTCTTTCTTCGTACCATCTCATCTTTTCGTTGGGCATCCTGTCTACCCTGCAACTCATCTCATTACCAAGATAAATGTATCCTACTCCTTGTTAGGCAACAGAGTGGCTCTCATGTCAGACAACATCTTCCTTTACCTTCATGATGCCAGCTGCTTTGCAACAGAGTGGCCTTCTAGTCAGAAAACATCTTGCTTTAGCTTTATGATGTCAGACTGCTAGGCAACAGAATGGCACCTCATGTCAGACAACTTCTTGCTTTAGCTTTATGATGTCAGACACCCCTGGACCAATTGTCCTTGTGGAAGCTAACCACACAGGAGGATGAGATATCAGAAGTTATACAGTAGGTTACTATCTGTATTCATGACTGCCAGCCACGTAGGAGGGGGAATGGTAAAGGAATGGGAACCAGTCGAAGCACTGTGTCCTTTTCAAAAGTGGGATTGAGGTACAAAGACAGATTAACCTTAACAACACTCCATCTTGAGTATCAGAGTCCAACATAGAGAGTGCAGGAGAAGAGGTTAGATGTGCTTCCTTCCTTGAGTATGTAACACTATTTTTCATAAGTGAGATGGTGCATTTCAGTCTCAAAGGCAGCTATTTCCTCGAATAGAACGTTGCTAGCACCAGGATCTAAAGCAGGTTTTAGTAGAGTTTGAGTCAGTCAGTCTTTTATTAACTATCATGACCAACATAATGTGATACATATTACTTCCATCTTGACAGAAATTATATTCAGGCACAGGCTCCCACTATAAAGTAGTGACAACATTCCAATGCTATTAACATCTTTTTAATGCCTAAAAGAATGATTGGGAGTTTTGCTTACCATATAAATTGGTAAAATGATGCAGTATGCCAGAAGACATCCTTTTTTTTATTTGCTTCAGTCTCGGCAATTCAGAGTAACTCTGCTGTGAAACACTGCCACTGCTGGTCATTCAGTATAATCTGCAGATGGAAAAGTCCACTGTTAGTACATTTAGTATAAGCAATACAAAAAGTTTAGATTTTTATAAAGGGTAACCAGATCAATACTATGGAGTCTGTTTTATTGTGAAAATCAACAGCTCAATTAAAAAATCAAATCTCAATTTGTGTTTATAACCTCTCATACTTCTCTGCGTTCCCTTGCCTCATTTGCTAACACTCTCTAAAGAATTGTAGCACGACATTGGGATATAAATCTTTTTGCCAGCCAAGTGGCATCGCACCCTTCTTACTTCCTTTGTTTTAGGATATGGTACACCAGTAGCGATTAAGCCAGCTGGTAAGTTGAGAGAGGAAGGGTTATGCTACAGTTAACAGGAATAATAGAAACTATGAATAGCATAATTTGCATCTTCTCTTTAGCCAAATCCTACCAGTGCAGCAATGGTGAAGTTGAGACTCTTATGCTCAAACCTGCGTTCATACAAATGTGTAAGTCTAAATAAAGTTCTAATTTCTTTCTTCGTACAATCTCATCTTTTCGTTGGGCAACCTGTCTACCCTGCAACTCATCTCATTACCAAGATAAATGTATCCTACTCCTTGTTAGGCAACCAAGTGGCTCTCATGTCAGACAACATCTTCCTTTACCTTCATGATGCCAGCTGCTTTGCAACAGAGTGGCCTTCTAGTCGGAAAACATCTTGCTTTAGCTTTATGATGTCAGACTGCTAGGCAACAGAATGGCACCTCATGTCAGACAACTTCTTCCTTTAGCTTTATGATGTCAGACACCCCTGGACCAATTGTCCTTGTGGAAGCTAACCACACAGGAGGATGAGATATCAGAAGTTATGCAGTAGGTTACTATCTGTATTCATGACTGCCAGCCACGTAGGAGGGGGAATGGTAAAGGAATGGGAACCAGTCGAAGCACTGTGTCCTTTTCGAAAGTAGGATTGAGGTACAAAGACAGATTAACCTTAACAACACTCCATCTTGAGTATCAGAGTCCAACATAGAGAGTGCAGGAGAAGAGGTTAGATGAGCTTCCTTCCTTGAGTATGTAACACTATTTTTCATAAGTGAGATGGTGCATTTCAGTCTCAAAGGCAGCTATTTCCTCGAATAGAACGTTGCTAGCACCAGGATCTAAAGCAGGTTTTAGTAGAGTTTGAGTCAGTCAGTCTTTTATTAACTATCATGACCAACATAATGTGATACATATTACTTCCATCTTGACAGAAATTATATTCAGGCACAGGCTCCCACTATAAATTAGTGAGGACATTCCGATGCTATTTACATCTTTTTAATGCCTAAAAGAATGATTGGGAGTTTTACTTACCACATAAATTGGTAAAATGATGCAGTATGCCAGAAGACTTCCTTTTTTTTTTTGCTTCAGTCTCGGCAATTCAGAGAAACTCTGCTGTGAAACACTGCCACTGCTGGTCATTCAGTATAATCTGCAGATGGAAAAGTCCACTGTTAGTACATTTAGTATAAGCAATACAAAAAGTTTAGATTTTTATAAAGGGTAACCAGATCAATACTATGGAGTCTTTTTTATTGTGAAAATCAACAGCTCAATTAAAAAATCATATCTCAATTTGTGTTTATAACCTCTCATACTTCTCTGCATTCCCTTGCCTCATTTGCTAACACTCTCTAAACAATTGTAGCACGTACATTGGGATATAAATCTTTTTGCCAGCCAAGTGGCAGCGCACCCTTCTTACTTCCTTTGTTTTAGGATATGGTACACCAGTAGCGATTAAGCCAGCTGGTAAGTTGAGAGAGGAAGGGTTATGCTACAGTTAACAGGAATAATAGAAACTATGAATAGCATAATTTGCATCTTCTATTCAGCCAAATCCTACCAGTGCAGCAATGGTGAAGTTGAGACTCTTATGCTCAAACCTGCGTTCATACAAATGAGTAAGTCTAAATAAAGTTCTAATTTCTTTCTTCGTACCATCTCATCTTTTCGTTGGGCATCCTGTCTACCCTGCAACTCATCTCATTACCAAGATAAATGTATCCTACTCCTTGTTAGGCAACAGAGTGGCTCTCATGTCAGACAACATCTTCCTTTACCTTCATGATGCCAGCTGCTTTGCAACAGAGTGGCCTTCTAGTCAGAAAACATCTTGCTTTAGCTTTATGATGTCAGACTGCAAGGCAAGAGAGTATCAGAGTCCAACATAGAGAGTGCAGGAGAAGAGGTTAGATGAGCTTCCTTCCTTGAGTATGTAACACTATTTTTCATAAGTGAGATGGTGCATTTCAGTCTCAAAGGCAGCTATTTCCTCGAATAGAACGTTGCTAGCACCAGGATCTAAAGCAGGTTTTAGTAGAGTTTGAGTCAGTCAGTCTTTTATTAACTATCATGACCAACATAATGTGATACATATTACTTCCATCTTGACAGAAATTATATTCAGGCACAGGCTCCCACTATAAAGTAGTGACAACATTCCAATGCTATTAACATCTTTTTAATGCCTAAAAGAATGACTGGGAGTTTTACTTACCACATAAATTGGTAAAATGATGCAGTATGCCAGAAGACTTCCTTTTTTTTTTTTGCTTCAGTCTCGGCAATTCAGAGAAACTCTGCTGTGAAACACTGCCACTGCTGGTCATTCAGTATAATCTGCAGATGGAAAAGTCCACTGTTAGTACATTTAGTATAAGCAATACAAAAAGTTTAGATTTTTATAAAGGGTAACCAGATCAATACTATGGAGTCTGTTTTATTGTGAAAATCAACAGCTCAATTAAAAAATCAAATCTCAATTTGTGTTTATAACCTCTCATACTTCTCTGCGTTCCCTTGCCTCATTTGCTAACACTCTCTAAAGAATTGTAGCACGTACATTGGGATATAAATCTTTTTGCCAGCCAAGTGGCATCGCACCCTTCTTACTTCCTTTGTTTTAGGATATGGTACACCAGTAGCGATTAAGCCAGCTGGTAAGTTGAGAGAGGAAGGGTTATGCTACAGTTAACAGGAATAATAGAAACTATGAATAGCATAATTTGCATCTTCTCTTTAGCCAAATCCTACCAGTGCAGCAATGGTGAAGTTGAGACTCTTATGCTCAAACCTGCGTTCATACAAATGTGTAAGTCTAAATAAAGTTCTAATTTCTTTCTTCGTACAATCTCATCTTTTCGTTGGGCAACCTGTCTACCCTGCAACTCATCTCATTACCAAGATAAATGTATCCTACTCCTTGTTAGGCAACAGAGTAGCTCTCATGTCAGACAACATCTTCCTTTACCTTCATGATGCCAGCTGCTTTGCAACAGAGTGGCCTTCTAGTCAGAAAACATCTTGCTTTAGCTTTATGATGTCAGACTGCAAGGCAACAGAATGGCACCTCATGTCAGACAACTTCTTGCTTTAGCTTTATGATGTCAGACACCCCTGGACCAATTGTCCTTGTGGAAGCTAACCCCACAGGAGGATGAGATATCAGAAGTTACGCAGTAGGTTACTATCTGTATTCATGACTGCCAGCCACGTAGGAGGGGGAATGGTAAAGGAATGGGAACCAGTCGAAGCACTGTGTCCTTTTCGAAAGTGGGATTGAGGTACAAAGACAGATTAACCTTAACAACAATCCATCTTGAGTATCAGAGTCCAACATACAGAGTGCAGGAGAAGAGGTTAGATGAGCTTCCTTCCTTGAGTATGTAACACTATTTTTCATAAGTGAGATGGTGCATTTCAGTCTCAAAGGCAGATATTTCCTCAAATAGAACGTTGCTAGCACCAGGATCTAAAGCAGGTTTTAGTAGAGTTTGAGTCAGTCAGTCTTTTATTAACTATCATGACCAACATAATGTGATACATATTACTTCCATCTTGACAGAAATTATATTCAGGCACAGGCTCCCACTATAAATTAGTGAGGACATTCCGATGCTATTTACATCTTTTTAATGCCTAAAAGAATGATTGGGAGTTTTACTTACCACATAAATTGGTAAAATGATGCAGTATGCCAGAAGACTTCCTTTTTTTTTTTTTGGCTTCAGTCTCGGCAATTCAGAGAAACTCTGCTGTGAAACACTGCCACTGCTGGTCATTTAGTATAATCTGCAGATGGAAAAGTCCACTGTTAGTACATTTAGTATAAGCAATACAAAAAGTTTAGATTTTCATAAAGGGTAACCAGATCAATACTATGGAGTCTGTTTTATTGTGAAAATCAACAGCTCAATTAAAAAATCAAATCTCAATTTGTGTTTATAACCTCTCATACTTCTCTGCATTCCCTTGCCTCATTTGCTAACACTCTCTAAACAATTGTAGCACGTACATTGGGATATAAATCTTTTTGCCAGCCAAGTGGCAGCGCACCCTTCTTACTTCCTTTGTTTTAGGATATGGTACACCAGTAGCGATTAAGCCAGCTGGTAAGTTGAGAGAGGAAGGGTTATGCTACAGTTAACAGGAATAATAGAAACTATGAATAGCATAATTTGCATCTTCTATTCAACCTAATCCTACCAGTGCAGCAATGGTGAAGTTGAGACTCTTATGCTCAAACCTGCGTTCATACAAATGAGTAAGTCTAAATAAAGTTCTAATTTCTTTCTTCGTACCATCTCATCATTTCGTTGGGCATCCTGTCTACCCTGCAACTCATCTCATTACCAAGATAAATGTATCCTACTCCTTGTTAGGCAACAGAGTGGCTCTCATGTCAGACAACATCTTCCTTTACCTTCATGATGCCAGCTGCTTTGCAACAGAGTGGCCTTCTAGTCAGAAAACATCTTGCTTTAGCTTTATGATGTCAGACTGCAAGGCAAGAGAGTATCAGAGTCCAACATAGAGAGTGCAGGAGAAGAGGTTAGATGAGCTTCCTTCCTTGAGTATGTAACACTATTTTTCATAAGTGAGATGGTGCATTTCAGTCTCAAAGGCAGCTATTTCCTCGAATAGAACGTTGCTAGCACCAGGATCTAAAGCAGGTTTTAGTAGAGTTTGAGTCAGTCAGTCTTTTATTAACTATCATGACCAACATAATGTGATACATATTACTTCCATCTTGACAGAAATTATATTCAGGCACAGGCTCCCACTATAAAGTAGTGACAACATTCCAATGCTATTAACATCTTTTTAATGCCTAAAAGAATGACTGGGAGTTTTACTTACCACATAAATTGGTAAAATGATGCAGTATGCCAGAAGACTTCCTTTTTTTTTTTTGCTTCAGTCTCGGCAATTCAGAGAAACTCTGCTGTGAAACACTGCCACTGCTGGTCATTTAGTATAATCTGCAGATGGAAAAGTCCACTGTTAGTACATTTAGTATAAGCAATACAAAAAGTTTAGATTTTTATAAAGGGTAACCAGATCAATACTATGGAGTCTTTTTTATTGTGAAAATCAACAGCTCAATTAAAAAATCATATCTCAATTTGTGTTTATAACCTCTCATACTTCTCTGCATTCCCTTGCCTCATTTGCTAACACTCTCTAAACAATTGTAGCACGTACATTGGGATATAAATCTTTTTGCCAGCCAAGTGGCAGCGCACCCTTCTTACTTCCTTTGTTTTAGGATATGGTACACCAGTAGCGATTAAGCCAGCTGGTAAGTTGAGAGAGGAAGGGTTATGCTACAGTTAACAGGAATAATAGAAACTATGAATAGCATAATTTGCATCTTCTATTCAGCCAAATCCTACCAGTGCAGCAATGGTGAAGTTGAGACTCTTATGCTCAAACCTGCGTTCATACAAATGAGTAAGTCTAAATAAAGTTCTAATTTCTTTCTTCGTACCATCTCATCTTTTCGTTGGGCATCCTGTCTACCCTGCAACTCATCTCATTACCAAGATAAATGTATCCTACTCCTTGTTAGGCAACAGAGTGGCTCTCATGTCAGACAACATCTTCCTTTACCTTCATGATGCCAGCTGCTTTGCAACAGAGTGGCCTTCTAGTCAGAAAACATCTTGCTTTAGCTTTATGATGTCAGACTGCTAGGCAACAGAATGGCACCTCATGTCAGACAACTTCTTGCTTTAGCTTTATGATGTCAGACACCCCTGGACCAATTGTCCTTGTGGAAGCTAACCACACAGGAGGATGAGATATCAGAAGTTATACAGTAGGTTACTATCTGTATTCATGACTGCCAGCCACGTAGGAGGGGGAATGGTAAAGGAATGGGAACCAGTCGAAGCACTGTGTCCTTTTCAAAAGTGGGATTGAGGTACAAAGACAGATTAACCTTAACAACACTCCATCTTGAGTATCAGAGTCCAACATAGAGAGTGCAGGAGAAGAGGTTAGATGTGCTTCCTTCCTTGAGTATGTAACACTATTTTTCATAAGTGAGATGGTGCATTTCAGTCTCAAAGGCAGCTATTTCCTCGAATAGAACGTTGCTAGCACCAGGATCTAAAGCAGGTTTTAGTAGAGTTTGAGTCAGTCAGTCTTTTATTAACTATCATGACCAACATAATGTGATACATATTACTTCCATCTTGACAGAAATTATATTCAGGCACAGGCTCCCACTATAAAGTAGTGACAACATTCCAATGCTATTAACATCTTTTTAATGCCTAAAAGAATGATTGGGAGTTTTGCTTACCATATAAATTGGTAAAATGATGCAGTATGCCAGAAGACATCCTTTTTTTTTTTGCTTCAGTCTCGGCAATTCAGAGTAACTCTGCTGTGAAACACTGCCACTGCTGGTCATTCAGTATAATCTGCAGATGGAAAAGTCCACTGTTAGTACATTTAGTATAAGCAATACAAAAAGTTTAGATTTTTATAAAGGGTAACCAGATCAATACTATGGAGTCTGTTTTATTGTGAAAATCAACAGCTCAATTAAAAAATCAAATCTCAATTTGTGTTTATAACCTCTCATACTTCTCTGCGTTCCCTTGCCTCATTTGCTAACACTCTCTAAAGAATTGTAGCACGTACATTGGGATATAAATCTTTTTGCCAGCCAAGTGGCATCGCACCCTTCTTACTTCCTTTGTTTTAGGATATGGTACACCAGTAGCGATTAAGCCAGCTGGTAAGTTGAGAGAGGAAGGGTTATGCTACAGTTAACAGGAATAATAGAAACTATGAATTGCATAATTTGCATCTTCTCTTTAGCCAAATCCTACCAGTGCAGCAATGGTGAAGTTGAGACTCTTATGCTCAAACCTGCGTTCATACAAATGTGTAAGTCTAAATAAAGTTCTAATTTCTTTCTTCGTACAATCTCATCTTTTCGTTGGGCAACCTGTCTACCCTGCAACTCATCTCATTACCAAGATAAATGTATCCTACTCCTTGTTAGGCAACCAAGTGGCTCTCATGTCAGACAACATCTTCCTTTACCTTCATGATGCCAGCTGCTTTGCAACAGAGTGGCCTTCTAGTCGGAAAACATCTTGCTTTAGCTTTATGATGTCAGACTGCTAGGCAACAGAATGGCACCTCATGTCAGACAACTTCTTCCTTTAGCTTTATGATGTCAGACACCCCTGGACCAATTGTCCTTGTGGAAGCTAACCACACAGGAGGATGAGATATCAGAAGTTATGCAGTAGGTTACTATCTGTATTCATGACTGCCAGCCACGTAGGAGGGGGAATGGTAAAGGAATGGGAACCAGTCGAAGCACTGTGTCCTTTTCGAAAGTAGGATTGAGGTACAAAGACAGATTAACCTTAACAACACTCCATATTGAGTATCAGAGTCCAACATAGAGAGTGCAGGAGAAGAGGTTAGATGAGCTTCCTTCCTTGAGTATGTAACACTATTTTTCATAAGTGAGATGGTGCATTTCAGTCTCAAAGGCAGCTATTTCCTCGAATAGAACGTTGCTAGCACCAGGATCTAAAGCAGGTTTTAGTAGAGTTTGAGTCAGTCAGTCTTTTATTAACTATCATGACCAACATAATGTGATACATATTACTTCCATCTTGACAGAAATTATATTCAGGCACAGGCTCCCACTATAAATTAGTGAGGACATTCCGATGCTATTTACATCTTTTTAATGCCTAAAAGAATGATTGGGAGTTTTACTTACCACATAAATTGGTAAAATGATGCAGTATGCCAGAAGACTTCCTTTTTTTTTTTGCTTCAGTCTCGGCAATTCAGAGAAACTCTGCTGTGAAACACTGCCACTGCTGGTCATTCAGTATAATCTGCAGATGGAAAAGTCCACTGTTAGTACATTTAGTATAAGCAATACAAAAAGTTTAGATTTTTATAAAGGGTAACCAGATCAATACTATGGAGTCTTTTTTATTGTGAAAATCAACAGCTCAATTAAAAAATCATATCTCAATTTGTGTTTATAACCTCTCATACTTCTCTGCATTCCCTTGCCTCATTTGCTAACACTCTCTAAACAATTGTAGCACGTACATTGGGATATAAATCTTTTTGCCAGCCAAGTGGCAGCGCACCCTTCTTACTTCCTTTGTTTTAGGATATGGTACACCAGTAGCGATTAAGCCAGCTGGTAAGTTGAGAGAGGAAGGGTTATGCTACAGTTAACAGGAATAATAGAAACTATGAATAGCATAATTTGCATCTTCTATTCAGCCAAATCCTACCAGTGCAGCAATGGTGAAGTTGAGACTCTTATGCTCAAACCTGCGTTCATACAAATGAGTAAGTCTAAATAAAGTTCTAATTTCTTTCTTCGTACCATCTCATCTTTTCGTTGGGCATCCTGTCTACCCTGCAACTCATCTCATTACCAAGATAAATGTATCCTACTCCTTGTTAGGCAACAGAGTGGCTCTCATGTCAGACAACATCTTCCTTTACCTTCATGATGCCAGCTGCTTTGCAACAGAGTGGCCTTCTAGTCAGAAAACATCTTGCTTTAGCTTTATGATGTCAGACTGCTAGGCAACAGAATGGCACCTCATGTCAGACAACTTCTTGCTTTAGCTTTATGATGTCAGACACCCCTGGACCAATTGTCCTTGTGGAAGCTAACCACACAGGAGGATGAGATATCAGAAGTTATACAGTAGGTTACTATCTGTATTCATGACTGCCAGCCACGTAGGAGGGGGAATGGTAAAGGAATGGGAACCAGTCGAAGCACTGTGTCCTTTTCAAAAGTGGGATTGAGGTACAAAGACAGATTAACCTTAACAACACTCCATCTTGAGTATCAGAGTCCAACATAGAGAGTGCAGGAGAAGAGGTTAGATGTGCTTCCTTCCTTGAGTATGTAACACTATTTTTCATAAGTGAGATGGTGCATTTCAGTCTCAAAGGCAGCTATTTCCTCGAATAGAACGTTGCTAGCACCAGGATCTAAATCCGGTTTTAGTAGAGTTTGAGTCAGTCAGTCTTTTATTAACTATCATGACCAACATAATGTGATACATATTACTTCCATCTTGACAGAAATTATATTCAGGCACAGGCTCCCACTATAAAGTAGTGACAACATTCCAATGCTATTAACATCTTTTTAATGCCTAAAAGAATGATTGGGAGTTTTGCTTACCATATAAATTGGTAAAATGATGCAGTATGCCAGAAGACATCCTTTTTTTTTTTGCTTCAGTCTCGGCAATTCAGAGTAACTCTGCTGTGAAACACTGCCACTGCTGGTCATTCAGTATAATCTGCAGATGGAAAAGTCCACTGTTAGTACATTTAGTATAAGCAATACAAAAAGTTTAGATTTTTATAAAGGGTAACCAGATCAATACTATGGAGTCTGTTTTATTGTGAAAATCAACAGCTCAATTAAAAAATCAAATCTCAATTTGTGTTTATAACCTCTCATACTTCTCTGCGTTCCCTTGCCTCATTTGCTAACACTCTCTAAAGAATTGTAGCACGTACATTGGGATATAAATCTTTTTGCCAGCCAAGTGGCATCGCACCCTTCTTACTTCCTTTGTTTTAGGATATGGTACACCAGTAGCGATTAAGCCAGCTGGTAAGTTGAGAGAGGAAGGGTTATGCTACAGTTAACAGGAATAATAGAAACTATGAATAGCATAATTTGCATCTTCTCTTTAGCCAAATCCTACCAGTGCAGCAATGGTGAAGTTGAGACTCTTATGCTCAAACCTGCGTTCATACAAATGTGTAAGTCTAAATAAAGTTCTAATTTCTTTCTTCGTACAATCTCATCTTTTCGTTGGGCAACCTGTCTACCCTGCAACTCATCTCATTACCAAGATAAATGTATCCTACTCCTTGTTAGGCAACAGAGTAGCTCTCATGTCAGACAACATCTTCCTTTACCTTCATGATGCCAGCTGCTTTGCAACAGAGTGGCCTTCTAGTCAGAAAACATCTTGCTTTAGCTTTATGATGTCAGACTGCAAGGCAACAGAATGGCACCTCATGTCAGACAACTTCTTGCTTTAGCTTTATGATGTCAGACACCCCTGGACCAATTGTCCTTGTGGAAGCTAACCCCACAGGAGGATGAGATATCAGAAGTTACGCAGTAGGTTACTATCTGTATTCATGACTGCCAGCCACGTAGGAGGGGGAATGGTAAAGGAATGGGAACCAGTCGAAGCACTGTGTCCTTTTCGAAAGTGGGATTGAGGTACAAAGACAGATTAACCTTAACAACAATCCATCTTGAGTATCAGAGTCCAACATACAGAGTGCAGGAGAAGAGGTTAGATGAGCTTCCTTCCTTGAGTATGTAACACTATTTTTCATAAGTGAGATGGTGCATTTCAGTCTCAAAGGCAGATATTTCCTCAAATAGAACGTTGCTAGCACCAGGATCTAAAGCAGGTTTTAGTAGAGTTTGAGTCAGTCAGTCTTTTATTAACTATCATGACCAACATAATGTGATACATATTACTTCCATCTTGACAGAAATTATATTCAGGCACAGGCTCCCACTATAAATTAGTGAGGACATTCCGATGCTATTTACATCTTTTTAATGCCTAAAAGAATGATTGGGAGTTTTACTTACCACATAAATTGGTAAAATGATGCAGTATGCCAGAAGACTTCCTTTTTTTTTTTTGGCTTCAGTCTCGGCAATTCAGAGAAACTCTGCTGTGAAACACTGCCACTGCTGGTCATTTAGTATAATCTGCAGATGGAAAAGTCCACTGTTAGTACATTTAGTATAAGCAATACAAAAAGTTTAGATTTTCATAAAGGGTAACCAGATCAATACTATGGAGTCTGTTTTATTGTGAAAATCAACAGCTCAATTAAAAAATCAAATCTCAATTTGTGTTTATAACCTCTCATACTTCTCTGCATTCCCTTGCCTCATTTGCTAACACTCTCTAAACAATTGTAGCACGTACATTGGGATATAAATCTTTTTGCCAGCCAAGTGGCAGCGCACCCTTCTTACTTCCTTTGTTTTAGGATATGGTACACCAGTAGCGATTAAGCCAGCTGGTAAGTTGAGAGAGGAAGGGTTATGCTACAGTTAACAGGAATAATAGAAACTATGAATAGCATAATTTGCATCTTCTATTCAGCCAAATCCTACCAGTGCAGCAATGGTGAAGTTGAGACTCTTATGCTCAAACCTGCGTTCATACAAATGAGTAAGTCTAAATAAAGTTCTAATTTCTTTCTTCGTACCATCTCATCATTTCGTTGGGCATCCTGTCTACCCTGCAACTCATCTCATTACCAAGATAAATGTATCCTACTCCTTGTTAGGCAACAGAGTGGCTCTCATGTCAGACAACATCTTCCTTTACCTTCATGATGCCAGCTGCTTTGCAACAGAGTGGCCTTCTAGTCAGAAAACATCTTGCTTTAGCTTTATGATGTCAGACTGCAAGGCAAGAGAGTATCAGAGTCCAACATAGAGAGTGCAGGAGAAGAGGTTAGATGAGCTTCCTTCCTTGAGTATGTAACACTATTTTTCATAAGTGAGATGGTGCATTTCAGTCTCAAAGGCAGCTATTTCCTCGAATAGAACGTTGCTAGCACCAGGATCTAAAGCAGGTTTTAGTAGAGTTTGAGTCAGTCAGTCTTTTATTAACTATCATGACCAACATAATGTGATACATATTACTTCCATCTTGACAGAAATTATATTCAGGCACAGGCTCCCACTATAAAGTAGTGACAACATTCCAATGCTATTAACATCTTTTTAATGCCTAAAAGAATGACTGGGAGTTTTACTTACCACATAAATTGGTAAAATGATGCAGTATGCCAGAAGACTTCCTTTTTTTTTTTTGCTTCAGTCTCGGCAATTCAGAGAAACTCTGCTGTGAAACACTGCCACTGCTGGTCATTCAGTATAATCTGCAGATGGAAAAGTCCACTGTTAGTACATTTAGTATAAGCAATACAAAAAGTTTAGATTTTTATAAAGGGTAACCAGATCAATACTATGGAGTCTGTTTTATTGTGAAAATCAACAGCTCAATTAAAAAATCAAATCTCAATTTGTGTTTATAACCTCTCATACTTCTCTGCGTTCCCTTGCCTCATTTGCTAACACTCTCTAAAGAATTGTAGCACGTACATTGGGATATAAATCTTTTTGCCAGCCAAGTGGCATCGCACCCTTCTTACTTCCTTTGTTTTAGGATATGGTACACCAGTAGCGATTAAGCCAGCTGGTAAGTTGAGAGAGGAAGGGTTATGCTACAGTTAACAGGAATAATAGAAACTATGAATAGCATAATTTGCATCTTCTCTTTAGCCAAATCCTACCAGTGCAGCAATGGTGAAGTTGAGACTCTTATGCTCAAACCTGCGTTCATACAAATGTGTAAGTCTAAATAAAGTTCTAATTTCTTTCTTCGTACAATCTCATCTTTTCGTTGGGCAACCTGTCTACCCTGCAACTCATCTCATTACCAAGATAAATGTATCCTACTCCTTGTTAGGCAACAGAGTAGCTCTCATGTCAGACAACATCTTCCTTTACCTTCATGATGCCAGCTGCTTTGCAACAGAGTGGCCTTCTAGTCAGAAAACATCTTGCTTTAGCTTTATGATGTCAGACTGCAAGGCAACAGAATGGCACCTCATGTCAGACAACTTCTTGCTTTAGCTTTATGATGTCAGACACCCCTGGACCAATTGTCCTTGTGGAAGCTAACCCCACAGGAGGATGAGATATCAGAAGTTACGCAGTAGGTTACTATCTGTATTCATGACTGCCAGCCACGTAGGAGGGGGAATGGTAAAGGAATGGGAACCAGTCGAAGCACTGTGTCCTTTTCGAAAGTGGGATTGAGGTACAAAGACAGATTAACCTTAACAACAATCCATCTTGAGTATCAGAGTCCAACATACAGAGTGCAGGAGAAGAGGTTAGATGAGCTTCCTTCCTTGAGTATGTAACACTATTTTTCATAAGTGAGATGGTGCATTTCAGTCTCAAAGGCAGATATTTCCTCAAATAGAACGTTGCTAGCACCAGGATCTAAAGCAGGTTTTAGTAGAGTTTGAGTCAGTCAGTCTTTTATTAACTATCATGACCAACATAATGTGATACATAATACTTCCATCTTGACAGAAATTATATTCAGGCACAGGCTCCCACTATAAATTAGTGAGGACATTCCGATGCTATTTACATCTTTTTAATGCCTAAAAGAATGATTGGGAGTTTTACTTACCACATAAATTGGTAAAATGATGCAGTATGCCAGAAGACTTCCTTTTTTTTTTTTGGCTTCAGTCTCGGCAATTCAGAGAAACTCTGCTGTGAAACACTGCCACTGCTGGTCATTTAGTATAATCTGCAGATGGAAAAGTCCACTGTTAGTACATTTAGTATAAGCAATACAAAAAGTTTAGATTTTCATAAAGGGTAACCAGATCAATACTATGGAGTCTGTTTTATTGTGAAAATCAACAGCTCAATTAAAAAATCAAATCTCAATTTGTGTTTATAACCTCTCATACTTCTCTGCATTCCCTTGCCTCATTTGCTAACACTCTCTAAACAATTGTAGCACGTACATTGGGATATAAATCTTTTTGCCAGCCAAGTGGCAGCGCACCCTTCTTACTTCCTTTGTTTTAGGATATGGTACACCAGTAGCGATTAAGCCAGCTGGTAAGTTGAGAGAGGAAGGGTTATGCTACAGTTAACAGGAATAATAGAAACTATGAATAGCATAATTTGCATCTTCTATTCAACCTAATCCTACCAGTGCAGCAATGGTGAAGTTGAGACTCTTATGCTCAAACCTGCGTTCATACAAATGAGTAAGTCTAAATAAAGTTCTAATTTCTTTCTTCGTACCATCTCATCATTTCGTTGGGCATCCTGTCTACCCTGCAACTCATCTCATTACCAAGATAAATGTATCCTACTCCTTGTTAGGCAACAGAGTGGCTCTCATGTCAGACAACATCTTCCTTTACCTTCATGATGCCAGCTGCTTTGCAACAGAGTGGCCTTCTAGTCAGAAAACATCTTGCTTTAGCTTTATGATGTCAGACTGCTAGGCAACAGAATGGCACCTCATGTCAGACAACTTCTTGCTTTAGCTTTATGATGTCAGACACCCCTGGACCAATTGTCCTTGTGGAAGCTAACCACACAGGAGGATGAGATATCAGAAGTTATACAGTAGGTTACTATCTGTATTCATGACTGCCAGCCACGTAGGAGGGGGAATGGTAAAGGAATGGGAACCAGTCGAAGCACTGTGTCCTTTTCAAAAGTGGGATTGAGGTACAAAGACAGATTAACCTTAACAACACTCCATCTTGAGTATCAGAGTCCAACATAGAGAGTGCAGGAGAAGAGGTTAGATGTGCTTCCTTCCTTGAGTATGTAACACTATTTTTCATAAGTGAGATGGTGCATTTCAGTCTCAAAGGCAGCTATTTCCTCGAATAGAACGTTGCTAGCACCAGGATCTAAAGCAGGTTTTAGTAGAGTTTGAGTCAGTCAGTCTTTTATTAACTATCATGACCAACATAATGTGATACATATTACTTCCATCTTGACAGAAATTATATTCAGGCACAGGCTCCCACTATAAAGTAGTGACAACATTCCAATGCTATTAACATCTTTTTAATGCCTAAAAGAATGATTGGGAGTTTTGCTTACCATATAAATTGGTAAAATGATGCAGTATGCCAGAAGACATCCTTTTTTTTTTTGCTTCAGTCTCGGCAATTCAGAGTAACTCTGCTGTGAAACACTGCCACTGCTGGTCATTCAGTATAATCTGCAGATGGAAAAGTCCACTGTTAGTACATTTAGTATAAGCAATACAAAAAGTTTAGATTTTTATAAAGGGTAACCAGATCAATACTATGGAGTCTGTTTTATTGTGAAAATCAACAGCTCAATTAAAAAATCAAATCTCAATTTGTGTTTATAACCTCTCATACTTCTCTGCGTTCCCTTGCCTCATTTGCTAACACTCTCTAAAGAATTGTAGCACGTACATTGGGATATAAATCTTTTTGCCAGCCAAGTGGCATCGCACCCTTCTTACTTCCTTTGTTTTAGGATATGGTACACCAGTAGCGATTAAGCCAGCTGGTAAGTTGAGAGAGGAAGGGTTATGCTACAGTTAACAGGAATAATAGAAACTATGAATTGCATAATTTGCATCTTCTCTTTAGCCAAATCCTACCAGTGCAGCAATGGTGAAGTTGAGACTCTTATGCTCAAACCTGCGTTCATACAAATGTGTAAGTCTAAATAAAGTTCTAATTTCTTTCTTCGTACAATCTCATCTTTTCGTTGGGCAACCTGTCTACCCTGCAACTCATCTCATTACCAAGATAAATGTATCCTACTCCTTGTTAGGCAACCAAGTGGCTCTCATGTCAGACAACATCTTCCTTTACCTTCATGATGCCAGCTGCTTTGCAACAGAGTGGCCTTCTAGTCGGAAAACATCTTGCTTTAGCTTTATGATGTCAGACTGCTAGGCAACAGAATGGCACCTCATGTCAGACAACTTCTTCCTTTAGCTTTATGATGTCAGACACCCCTGGACCAATTGTCCTTGTGGAAGCTAACCACACAGGAGGATGAGATATCAGAAGTTATGCAGTAGGTTACTATCTGTATTCATGACTGCCAGCCACGTAGGAGGGGGAATGGTAAAGGAATGGGAACCAGTCGAAGCACTGTGTCCTTTTCGAAAGTAGGATTGAGGTACAAAGACAGATTAACCTTAACAACACTCCATATTGAGTATCAGAGTCCAACATAGAGAGTGCAGGAGAAGAGGTTAGATGAGCTTCCTTCCTTGAGTATGTAACACTATTTTTCATAAGTGAGATGGTGCATTTCAGTCTCAAAGGCAGATATTTCCTCTAATAGAACGTTGCTAGCACCAGGATCTAAAGCAGGTTTTAGTAGAGTTTGAGTCAGTCAGTCTTTTATTAACTATCATGACCAACATAATGTGATACATATTACTTCCATCTTGACAGAAATTATATTCAGGCACAGGCTCCCACTATAAATTAGTGAGGACATTCCGATGCTATTTACATCTTTTTAATGCCTAAAAGAATGATTGGGAGTTTTACTTACCACATAAATTGGTAAAATGATGCAGTATGCCAGAAGACTTCCTTTTTTTTTTTGCTTCAGTCTCGGCAATTCAGAGAAACTCTGCTGTGAAACACTGCCACTGCTGGTCATTCAGTATAATCTGCAGATGGAAAAGTCCACTGTTAGTACATTTAGTATAAGCAATACAAAAAGTTTAGATTTTTATAAAGGGTAACCAGATCAATACTATGGAGTCTTTTTTATTGTGAAAATCAACAGCTCAATTAAAAAATCATATCTCAATTTGTGTTTATAACCTCTCATACTTCTCTGCATTCCCTTGCCTCATTTGCTAACACTCTCTAAACAATTGTAGCACGTACATTGGGATATAAATCTTTTTGCCAGCCAAGTGGCAGCGCACCCTTCTTACTTCCTTTGTTTTAGGATATGGTACACCAGTAGCGATTAAGCCAGCTGGTAAGTTGAGAGAGGAAGGGTTATGCTACAGTTAACAGGAATAATAGAAACTATGAATAGCATAATTTGCATCTTCTATTCAGCCAAATCCTACCAGTGCAGCAATGGTGAAGTTGAGACTCTTATGCTCAAACCTGCGTTCATACAAATGAGTAAGTCTAAATAAAGTTCTAATTTCTTTCTTCGTACCATCTCATCTTTTCGTTGGGCATCCTGTCTACCCTGCAACTCATCTCATTACCAAGATAAATGTATCCTACTCCTTGTTAGGCAACAGAGTGGCTCTCATGTCAGACAACATCTTCCTTTACCTTCATGATGCCAGCTGCTTTGCAACAGAGTGGCCTTCTAGTCAGAAAACATCTTGCTTTAGCTTTATGATGTCAGACTGCTAGGCAACAGAATGGCACCTCATGTCAGACAACTTCTTGCTTTAGCTTTATGATGTCAGACACCCCTGGACCAATTGTCCTTGTGGAAGCTAACCACACAGGAGGATGAGATATCAGAAGTTATACAGTAGGTTACTATCTGTATTCATGACTGCCAGCCACGTAGGAGGGGGAATGGTAAAGGAATGGGAACCAGTCGAAGCACTGTGTCCTTTTCAAAAGTGGGATTGAGGTACAAAGACAGATTAACCTTAACAACACTCCATCTTGAGTATCAGAGTCCAACATAGAGAGTGCAGGAGAAGAGGTTAGATGTGCTTCCTTCCTTGAGTATGTAACACTATTTTTCATAAGTGAGATGGTGCATTTCAGTCTCAAAGGCAGCTATTTCCTCGAATAGAACGTTGCTAGCACCAGGATCTAAATCCGGTTTTAGTAGAGTTTGAGTCAGTCAGTCTTTTATTAACTATCATGACCAACATAATGTGATACATATTACTTCCATCTTGACAGAAATTATATTCAGGCACAGGCTCCCACTATAAAGTAGTGACAACATTCCAATGCTATTAACATCTTTTTAATGCCTAAAAGAATGATTGGGAGTTTTGCTTACCATATAAATTGGTAAAATGATGCAGTATGCCAGAAGACATCCTTTTTTTTTTTGCTTCAGTCTCGGCAATTCAGAGTAACTCTGCTGTGAAACACTGCCACTGCTGGTCATTCAGTATAATCTGCAGATGGAAAAGTCCACTGTTAGTACATTTAGTATAAGCAATACAAAAAGTTTAGATTTTTATAAAGGGTAACCAGATCAATACTATGGAGTCTGTTTTATTGTGAAAATCAACAGCTCAATTAAAAAATCAAATCTCAATTTGTGTTTATAACCTCTCATACTTCTCTGCGTTCCCTTGCCTCATTTGCTAACACTCTCTAAAGAATTGTAGCACGTACATTGGGATATAAATCTTTTTGCCAGCCAAGTGGCATCGCACCCTTCTTACTTCCTTTGTTTTAGGATATGGTACACCAGTAGCGATTAAGCCAGCTGGTAAGTTGAGAGAGGAAGGGTTATGCTACAGTTAACAGGAATAATAGAAACTATGAATAGCATAATTTGCATCTTCTCTTTAGCCAAATCCTACCAGTGCAGCAATGGTGAAGTTGAGACTCTTATGCTCAAACCTGCGTTCATACAAATGTGTAAGTCTAAATAAAGTTCTAATTTCTTTCTTCGTACAATCTCATCTTTTCGTTGGGCAACCTGTCTACCCTGCAACTCATCTCATTACCAAGATAAATGTATCCTACTCCTTGTTAGGCAACAGAGTAGCTCTCATGTCAGACAACATCTTCCTTTACCTTCATGATGCCAGCTGCTTTGCAACAGAGTGGCCTTCTAGTCAGAAAACATCTTGCTTTAGCTTTATGATGTCAGACTGCAAGGCAACAGAATGGCACCTCATGTCAGACAACTTCTTGCTTTAGCTTTATGATGTCAGACACCCCTGGACCAATTGTCCTTGTGGAAGCTAACCCCACAGGAGGATGAGATATCAGAAGTTACGCAGTAGGTTACTATCTGTATTCATGACTGCCAGCCACGTAGGAGGGGGAATGGTAAAGGAATGGGAACCAGTCGAAGCACTGTGTCCTTTTCGAAAGTGGGATTGAGGTACAAAGACAGATTAACCTTAACAACAATCCATCTTGAGTATCAGAGTCCAACATACAGAGTGCAGGAGAAGAGGTTAGATGAGCTTCCTTCCTTGAGTATGTAACACTATTTTTCATAAGTGAGATGGTGCATTTCAGTCTCAAAGGCAGATATTTCCTCAAATAGAACGTTGCTAGCACCAGGATCTAAAGCAGGTTTTAGTAGAGTTTGAGTCAGTCAGTCTTTTATTAACTATCATGACCAACATAATGTGATACATATTACTTCCATCTTGACAGAAATTATATTCAGGCACAGGCTCCCACTATAAAGTAGTGACAACATTCCGATGCTATTAACATCTTTTTAATGCCTAAAAGAATGATTGGGAGTTTTGCTTACCATATAAATTGGTAAAATGATGCAGTATGCCAGAAGACATCCTTTTTTTTTTGCTTCAGTCTCGGCAATTCAGAGTAACTCTGCTGTGAAACACTGCCACTGCTGGTCATTCAGTATAATCTGCAGATGGAAAAGTCCACTGTTAGTACATTTAGTATAAGCAATACAAAAAGTTTAGATTTTTATAAAGGGTAACCAGATCAATACTATGGAGTCTGTTTTATTGTGAAAATCAACAGCTCAATTAAAAAATCAAATCTCAATTTGTGTTTATAACCTCTCATACTTCTCTGCGTTCCCTTGCCTCATTTGCTAACACTCTCTAAAGAATTGTAGCACGTACATTGGGATATAAATCTTTTTGCCAGCCAAGTGGCATCGCACCCTTCTTACTTCCTTTGTTTTAGGATATGGTACACCAGTAGCGATTAAGCCAGCTGGTAAGTTGAGAGAGGAAGGGTTATGCTACAGTTAACAGGAATAATAGAAACTATGAATAGCATAATTTGCATCTTCTCTTTAGCCAAATCCTACCAGTGCAGCAATGGTGAAGTTGAGACTCTTATGCTCAAACCTGCGTTCATACAAATGTGTAAGTCTAAATAAAGTTCTAATTTCTTTCTTCGTACAATCTCATCTTTTCGTTGGGCAACCTGTCTACCCTGCAACTCATCTCATTACCAAGATAAATGTATCCTACTCCTTGTTAGGCAACCAAGTGGCTCTCATGTCAGACAACATCTTCCTTTACCTTCATGATGCCAGCTGCTTTGCAACAGAGTGGCCTTCTAGTCGGAAAACATCTTGCTTTAGCTTTATGATGTCAGACTGCTAGGCAACAGAATGGCACCTCATGTCAGACAACTTCTTGCTTTAGCTTTATGATGTCAGACACCCCTGGACCAATTGTCCTTGTGGAAGCTAACCCCACAGGAGGATGAGATATCAGAAGTTACGCAGTAGGTTACTATCTGTATTCATGACTGCCAGCCACGTAGGAGGGGGAATGGTAAAGGAATGGGAACCAGTCGAAGCACTGTGTCCTTTTCGAAAGTGGGATTGAGGTACAAAGACAGATTAACCTTAACAACAATCCATCTTGAGTATCAGAGTCCAACATACAGAGTGCAGGAGAAGAGGTTAGATGAGCTTCCTTCCTTGAGTATGTAACACTATTTTTCATAAGTGAGATGGTGCATTTCAGTCTCAAAGGCAGATATTTCCTCGAATAGAACGTTGCTAGCACCAGGATCTAAAGCAGGTTTTAGTAGAGTTTGAGTCAGTCAGTCTTTTATTAACTATCATGACCAACATAATGTGATACATATTACTTCCATCTTGACAGAAATTATATTCAGGCACAGGCTCCAACTATAAATTAGTGAGGACATTCCGATGCTATTTACATCTTTTTAATGCCTAAAAGAATGATTGGGAGTTTTACTTACCACATAAATTGGTAAAATGATGCAGTATGCCAGAAGACTTCCTTTTTTTTTTTGCTTCAGTCTCGGCAATTCAGAGAAACTCTGCTGTGAAACACTGCCACTGCTGGTCATTCAGTATAATCTGCAGATGGAAAAGTCCACTGTTAGTACATTTAGTATAAGCAATACAAAAAGTTTAGATTTTCATAAAGGGTAACCAGATCAATACTATGGAGTCTGTTTTATTGTGAAAATCAACAGCTCAATTAAAAAATCAAATCTCAATTTGTGTTTATAACCTCTCATACTTCTCTGCATTCCCTTGCCTCATTTGCTAACACTCTCTAAACAATTGTAGCACGTACATTGGGATATAAATCGTTTTGCCAGCCAAGTGGCAGCGCACCCTTCTTACTTCCTTTGTTTTAGGATATGGTACACCAGTAGCGATTAAGCCAGCTGGTAAGTTGAGAGAGGAAGGGTTATGCTACAGTTAACAGGAATAATAGAAACTATGAATAGCATAATTTGCATCTTCTATTCAGCCAAATCCTACCAGTGCAGCAATGGTGAAGTTGAGACTCTTATGCTCAAACCTGCGTTCATACAAATGAGTAAGTCTAAATAAAGTTCTAATTTCTTTCTTCGTACCATCTCATCATTTCGTTGGGCATCCTGTCTACCCTGCAACTCATCTCATTACCAAGATAAATGTATCCTACTCCTTGTTAGGCAACAGAGTGGCTCTCATGTCAGACAACATCTTCCTTTACCTTCATGATGCCAGCTGCTTTGCAACAGAGTGGCCTTCTAGTCAGAAAACATCTTGCTTTAGCTTTATGATGTCAGACTGCAAGGCAAGAGAGTATCAGAGTCCAACATAGAGAGTGCAGGAGAAGAGGTTAGATGAGCTTCCTTCCTTGAGTATGTAACACTATTTTTCATAAGTGAGATGGTGCATTTCAGTCTCAAAGGCAGATATTTCCTCAAATAGAACGTTGCTAGCACCAGGATCTAAAGCAGGTTTTAGTAGAGTTTGAGTCAGTCAGTCTTTTATTAACTATCATGACCAACATAATGTGATACATATTACTTCCATCTTGACAGAAATTATATTCAGGCACAGGCTCCCACTATAAATTAGTGAGGACATTCCGATGCTATTTACATCTTTTTAATGCCTAAAAGAATGATTGGGAGTTTTACTTACCACATAAATTGGTAAAATGATGCAGTATGCCAGAAGACTTCCTTTTTTTTTTTGCTTCAGTCTCGGCAATTCAGAGAAACTCTGCTGTGAAACACTGCCACTGCTGGTCATTCAGTATAATCTGCAGATGGAAAAGTCCACTGTTAGTACATTTAGTATAAGCAATACAAAAAGTTTAGATTTTTATAAAGGGTAACCAGATCAATACTATGGAGTCTGTTTTATTGTGAAAATCAACAGCTCAATTAAAAAATCAAATCTCAATTTGTGTTTATAACCTCTCATACTTCTCTGCGTCCCCTTGCCTCATTTGCTAACACTCTCTAAAGAATTGTAGCACGTACATTGGGATATAAATCTTTTTGCCAGCCAAGTGGCAGTGCACCCTTCTTACTTCCTTTGTTTTAGGATATGGTACACCAGTAGCGATTAAGCCAGCTGGTAAGTTGAGAGAGGAAGGGTTATGCTACAGTTAACAGGAATAATAGAAACTATGAATAGCATAATTTGCATCTTCTCTTTAGCCAAATCCTACCAGTGCAGCAATGGTGAAGCTGAGACTCTTATGCTCAAACCTCCGTTCATACAAATGTGTAAGTCTAAATAAATTTCTAATTTCTTTCTTCGTACCATCTCATCTTTTCGTTGGGCATCCTGTCTACCCTGCAACTCATCTCATTACCAAGATAAATGTATCCTACTCCTTGTTAGGCAACAGAGTGGCTCTCATGTCAGACAGCATCTTCCTTTACCTTCATGATGCCAGCTGCTTTGCAACAGAGTGGCCTTCTAGTCAGAAAACATCTTGCTTTAGCTTTATGATGTCAGACTGCTAGGCAACAGAATGGCACCTCATGTCAGACAACTTCTTGCTTTAGCTTTATGATGTCAGACACCCCTGGACCAATTGTCCTTGTGGAAGCTAACCACACAGGAGGATGAGATATCAGAAGTTATGCAGTAGGTTACTATCTGTATTCATGACTGCCAGCCACGTAGGAGGGGGAATGGTAAAGGAATGGGAACCAGTGGAAGCACTGTGTCCTTTTCAAAAGTGGGATTGAGGTACAAAGACAGATTAACCTTAACAACAATCCATCTTGAGTATCAGAGTCCAACATAGAGAGTGCAGGAGAAGAGGTTAGATGTGCTTCCTTCCTTGAGTATGTAACACTATTTTTCATAAGTGAGATGGTGCATTTCAGTCTCAAAGGCAGATATTTCCTCAAATAGAACGTTGCTAGCACCAGGATCTAAAGCAGGTTTTAGTAGAGTTTGAGTCAGTCAGTCTTTTATTAACTATCATGACCAACATAATGTGATACATATTACTTCCATCTTGACAGAAATTATATTCAGGCACAGGCTCCCACTATAAATTAGTGAGGACATTCCGATGCTATTTACATCTTTTTAATGCCTAAAAGAATGATTGGGAGTTTTACTTACCACATAAATTGGTAAAATGATGCAGTATGCCAGAAGACTTCCTTTTTTTTTTTTGCTTCAGTCTCGGCAATTCAGAGAAACTCTGCTGTGAAACACTGCCACTGCTGGTCATTCAGTATAATCTGCAGATGGAAAAGTCCACTGTTAGTACATTTAGTATAAGCAATACAAAAAGTTTAGATTTTTATAAAGGGTAACCAGATCAATACTATGGAGTCTGTTTTATTGTGAAAATCAACAGCTCAATTAAAAAATCAAATCTCAATTTGTGTTTATAACCTCTCATACTTCTCTGCGTCCCCTTGCCTCATTTGCTAACACTCTCTAAAGAATTGTAGCACGTACATTGGGATATAAATCTTTTTGCCAGCCAAGTGGCAGTGCACCCTTCTTACTTCCTTTGTTTTAGGATATGGTACACCAGTAGCGATTAAGCCAGCTGGTAAGTTGAGAGAGGAAGGGTTATGCTACAGTTAACAGGAATAATAGAAACTATGAATAGCATAATTTGCATCTTCTCTTTAGCCAAATCCTACCAGTGCAGCAATGGTGAAGCTGAGACTCTTATGCTCAAACCTCCGTTCATACAAATGTGTAAGTCTAAATAAATTTCTAATTTCTTTCTTCGTACCATCTCATCTTTTCGTTGGGCATCCTGTCTACCCTGCAACTCATCTCATTACCAAGATAAATGTATCCTACTCCTTGTTAGGCAACAGAGTGGCTCTCATGTCAGACAGCATCTTCCTTTACCTTCATGATGCCAGCTGCTTTGCAACAGAGTGGCCTTCTAGTCAGAAAACATCTTGCTTTAGCTTTATGATGTCAGACTGCTAGGCAACAGAATGGCACCTCATGTCAGACAACTTCTTGCTTTAGCTTTATGATGTCAGACACCCCTGGACCAATTGTCCTTGTGGAAGCTAACCACACAGGAGGATGAGATATCAGAAGTTATGCAGTAGGTTACTATCTGTATTCATGACTGCCAGCCACGTAGGAGGGGGAACGGTAAAGGAATGGGAACCAGTCGAAGCACTGTGTCCTTTTCAAAAGTGGGATTGAGGTACAAAGACAGATTAACTTTAACAACAATCCATCTTGAGTATCAGAGTCCAACATAGAGAGTGCAGGAGAAGAGGTTAGATGTGCTTCCTTCCTTGAGTATGTAACACTATTTTTCATAAGTGAGATGGTGCATTTCAGTCTCAAAGGCAGCTATTTCCTCGAATAGAACGTTGCTAGCACCAGGATCTAAAGCAGGTTTTAGTAGAGTTTGAGTCAGTCAGTCTTTTATTAACTATCATGACCAACATAATGTGATACATATTACTTACATCTTGACAGAAATTATATTCAGGCACATGCTCCCACTATAAATTAGTGAGGACATTCCGATGCTATTTACATCTTATTAATGCCTAAAAGAATGATTGGGAGTTTTACTTACCACATAAATTGGTAAAATGATGCAGTATGCCAGAAGACTTCCTTTTTTTTTTTTTTGCTTCAGTCTCGGCAATTCAGAGAAACTCTGCTGTGAAACACTGCCACTGCTGGTCATTTAGTATAATCTGCAGATGGAAAAGTCCACTGTTAGTACATTTAGTATAAGCAATACAAAAAGTTTAGATTTTTATAAAGGGTAACCAGATCAATACTATGGAGTCTGTTTTATTGTGAAAATCAACAGCTCAATTAAAAAATCAAATCTCAATTTGTGTTTATAACCTCTCATACTTCTCTGCGTTCCCTTGCCTCATTTGCTAACACTCTCTAAAGAATTGTAGCACGTACATTGGGATATAAATCTTTTTGCCAGCCAAGTGGCATCGCACCCTTCTTACTTCCTTTGTTTTAGGATATGGTACACCAGTAGCGATTAAGCCAGCTGGTAAGTTGAGAGAGGAAGGGTTATGCTACAGTTAACAGGAATAATAGAAACTATGAATAGCATAATTTGCATCTTCTCTTTAGCCAAATCCTACCAGTGCAGCAATGGTGAAGTTGAGACTCTTATGCTCAAACCTGCGTTCATACAAATGTGTAAGTCTAAATAAAGTTCTAATTTCTTTCTTCGTACAATCTCATCTTTTCGTTGGGCAACCTGTCTACCCTGCAACTCATCTCATTACCAAGATAAATGTATCCTACTCCTTGTTAGGCAACAGAGTAGCTCTCATGTCAGACAACATCTTCCTTTACCTTCATGATGCCAGCTGCTTTGCAACAGAGTGGCCTTCTAGTCAGAAAACATCTTGCTTTAGCTTTATGATGTCAGACTGCAAGGCAACAGAATGGCACCTCATGTCAGACAACTTCTTGCTTTAGCTTTATGATGTCAGACACCCCTGGACCAATTGTCCTTGTGGAAGCTAACCCCACAGGAGGATGAGATATCAGAAGTTACGCAGTAGGTTACTATCTGTATTCATGACTGCCAGCCACGTAGGAGGGGGAATGGTAAAGGAATGGGAACCAGTCGAAGCACTGTGTCCTTTTCGAAAGTGGGATTGAGGTACAAAGACAGATTAACCTTAACAACAATCCATCTTGAGTATCAGAGTCCAACATACAGAGTGCAGGAGAAGAGGTTAGATGAGCTTCCTTCCTTGAGTATGTAACACTATTTTTCATAAGTGAGATGGTGCATTTCAGTCTCAAAGGCAGATATTTCCTCAAATAGAACGTTGCTAGCACCAGGATCTAAAGCAGGTTTTAGTAGAGTTTGAGTCAGTCAGTCTTTTATTAACTATCATGACCAACATAATGTGATACATATTACTTCCATCTTGACAGAAATTATATTCAGGCACAGGCTCCCACTATAAAGTAGTGACAACATTCCGATGCTATTAACATCTTTTTAATGCCTAAAAGAATGATTGGGAGTTTTGCTTACCATATAAATTGGTAAAATGATGCAGTATGCCAGAAGACATCCTTTTTTTTTTGCTTCAGTCTCGGCAATTCAGAGTAACTCTGCTGTGAAACACTGCCACTGCTGGTCATTCAGTATAATCTGCAGATGGAAAAGTCCACTGTTAGTACATTTAGTATAAGCAATACAAAAAGTTTAGATTTTTATAAAGGGTAACCAGATCAATACTATGGAGTCTGTTTTATTGTGAAAATCAACAGCTCAATTAAAAAATCAAATCTCAATTTGTGTTTATAACCTCTCATACTTCTCTGCGTTCCCTTGCCTCATTTGCTAACACTCTCTAAAGAATTGTAGCACGTACATTGGGATATAAATCTTTTTGCCAGCCAAGTGGCATCGCACCCTTCTTACTTCCTTTGTTTTAGGATATGGTACACCAGTAGCGATTAAGCCAGCTGGTAAGTTGAGAGAGGAAGGGTTATGCTACAGTTAACAGGAATAATAGAAACTATGAATAGCATAATTTGCATCTTCTCTTTAGCCAAATCCTACCAGTGCAGCAATGGTGAAGTTGAGACTCTTATGCTCAAACCTGCGTTCATACAAATGTGTAAGTCTAAATAAAGTTCTAATTTCTTTCTTCGTACAATCTCATCTTTTCGTTGGGCAACCTGTCTACCCTGCAACTCATCTCATTACCAAGATAAATGTATCCTACTCCTTGTTAGGCAACCAAGTGGCTCTCATGTCAGACAACATCTTCCTTTACCTTCATGATGCCAGCTGCTTTGCAACAGAGTGGCCTTCTAGTCGGAAAACATCTTGCTTTAGCTTTATGATGTCAGACTGCTAGGCAACAGAATGGCACCTCATGTCAGACAACTTCTTCCTTTAGCTTTATGATGTCAGATACCCCTGGACCAATTGTCCTTGTGGAAGCTAACCACACAGGAGGATGAGATATCAGAAGTTATGCAGTAGGTTACTATCTGTATTCATGACTGCCAGCCACGTAGGAGGGGGAATGGTAAAGGAATGGGAACCAGTCGAAGCACTGTGTCCTTTTCGAAAGTAGGATTGAGGTACAAAGACAGATTAACCTTAACAACACTCCATCTTGAGTATCAGAGTCCAACATAGAGAGTGCAGGAGAAGAGGTTAGATGAGCTTCCTTCCTTGAGTATGTAACACTATTTTTCATAAGTGAGATGGTGCATTTCAGTCTCAAAGGCAGCTATTTCCTCGAATAGAACGTTGCTAGCACCAGGATCTAAAGCAGGTTTTAGTAGAGTTTGAGTCAGTCAGTCTTTTATTAACTATCATGACCAACATAATGTGATACATATTACTTCCATCTTGACAGAAATTATATTCAGGCACAGGCTCCAACTATAAATTAGTGAGGACATTCCGATGCTATTTACATCTTTTTAATGCCTAAAAGAATGATTGGGAGTTTTACTTACCACATAAATTGGTAAAATGATGCAGTATGCCAGAAGACTTCCTTTTTTTTTTTGCTTCAGTCTCGGCAATTCAGAGAAACTCTGCTGTGAAACACTGCCACTGCTGGTCATTCAGTATAATCTGCAGATGGAAAAGTCCACTGTTAGTACATTTAGTATAAGCAATACAAAAAGTTTAGATTTTTATAAAGGGTAACCAGATCAATACTATGGAGTCTGTTTTATTGTGAAAATCAACAGCTCAATTAAAAAAATCAAATCTCAATTTGTGTTTATAACCTCTCATACTTCTCTGCGTTCCCTTGCCTCATTTGCTAACACTCTCTAAAGAATTGTAGCACGTACATTGGGATATAAATCTTTTTGCCAGCCAAGTGGCAGCGCACCCTTCTTACTTCCTTTGTTTTAGGATATGGTACACCAGTAGCGATTAAGCCAGCTGGTAAGTTGAGAGAGGAAGGGTTATGATACAGTTAACAGGAATAATAGAAACTATGAATAGCATAATTTGCATCTTCTCTTTAGCCAAATCCTACCAGTGCAGCAATGGTGAAGTTGAGACTCTTATGCTCAAACCTGCGTTCATACAAATGTGGAAGTCTAAATAAAGTTCTAATTTCTTTCTTCGTACCATCTCATCTTTTCGTTGGGCATCCTGTCTACCCTGCAACTCATCTCATTACCAAGATAAATGTATCCTACTCCTTGTTAGGCAACAGAGTGGCTCTCATGTCAGACAACATCTTCCTTTACCTTCATGATGCCAGCTGCTTTGCAACAGAGTGGCCTTCTAGTCAGAAAACATCTTGCTTTAGCTTTATGATGTCAGACTGCAAGGCAACAGAATGGCACCTCATGTCAGACAACTTCTTGCTTTAGCTTTATGATGTCAGACACCCCTGGACCAATTGTCCTTGTGGAAGCTAACCCCACAGGAGGATGAGATATCAGAAGTTACGCAGTAGGTTACTATCTGTATTCATGACTGCCAGCCACGTAGGAGGGGGAATGGTAAAGGAATGGGAACCAGTCGAAGCACTGTGTCCTTTTCGAAAGTGGGATTGAGGTACAAAGACAGATTAACCTTAACAACAATCCATCTTGAGTATCAGAGTCCAACATACAGAGTGCAGGAGAAGAGGTTAGATGAGCTTCCTTCCTTGAGTATGTAACACTATTTTTCATAAGTGAGATGGTGCATTTCAGTCTCAAAGGCAGATATTTCCTCGAATAGAACGTTGCTAGCACCAGGATCTAAAGCAGGTTTTAGTAGAGTTTGAGTCAGTCAGTCTTTTATTAACTATCATGACCAACATAATGTGATACATATTACTTCCATCTTGACAGAAATTATATTCAGGCACAGGCTCCAACTATAAATTAGTGAGGACATTCCGATGCTATTTACATCTTTTTAATGCCTAAAAGAATGATTGGGAGTTTTACTTACCACATAAATTGGTAAAATGATGCAGTATGCCAGAAGACTTCCTTTTTTTTTTTGCTTCAGTCTCGGCAATTCAGAGAAACTCTGCTGTGAAACACTGCCACTGCTGGTCATTCAGTATAATCTGCAGATGGAAAAGTCCACTGTTAGTACATTTAGTATAAGCAATACAAAAAGTTTAGATTTTCATAAAGGGTAACCAGATCAATACTATGGAGTCTGTTTTATTGTGAAAATCAACAGCTCAATTAAAAAATCAAATCTCAATTTGTGTTTATAACCTCTCATACTTCTCTGCATTCCCTTGCCTCATTTGCTAACACTCTCTAAACAATTGTAGCACGTACATTGGGATATAAATCGTTTTGCCAGCCAAGTGGCAGCGCACCCTTCTTACTTCCTTTGTTTTAGGATATGGTACACCAGTAGCGATTAAGCCAGCTGGTAAGTTGAGAGAGGAAGGGTTATGCTACAGTTAACAGGAATAATAGAAACTATGAATAGCATAATTTGCATCTTCTATTCAGCCAAATCCTACCAGTGCAGCAATGGTGAAGTTGAGACTCTTATGCTCAAACCTGCGTTCATACAAATGAGTAAGTCTAAATAAAGTTCTAATTTCTTTCTTCGTACCATCTCATCATTTCGTTGGGCATCCTGTCTACCCTGCAACTCATCTCATTACCAAGATAAATGTATCCTACTCCTTGTTAGGCAACAGAGTGGCTCTCATGTCAGACAACATCTTCCTTTACCTTCATGATGCCAGCTGCTTTGCAACAGAGTGGCCTTCTAGTCAGAAAACATCTTGCTTTAGCTTTATGATGTCAGACTGCAAGGCAAGAGAGTATCAGAGTCCAACATAGAGAGTGCAGGAGAAGAGGTTAGATGAGCTTCCTTCCTTGAGTATGTAACACTATTTTTCATAAGTGAGATGGTGCATTTCAGTCTCAAAGGCAGATATTTCCTCAAATAGAACGTTGCTAGCACCAGGATCTAAAGCAGGTTTTAGTAGAGTTTGAGTCAGTCAGTCTTTTATTAACTATCATGACCAACATAATGTGATACATATTACTTCCATCTTGACAGAAATTATATTCAGGCACAGGCTCCCACTATAAATTAGTGAGGACATTCCGATGCTATTTACATCTTTTTAATGCCTAAAAGAATGATTGGGAGTTTTACTTACCACATAAATTGGTAAAATGATGCAGTATGCCAGAAGACTTCCTTTTTTTTTTTGCTTCAGTCTCGGCAATTCAGAGAAACTCTGCTGTGAAACACTGCCACTGCTGGTCATTCAGTATAATCTGCAGATGGAAAAGTCCACTGTTAGTACATTTAGTATAAGCAATACAAAAAGTTTAGATTTTTATAAAGGGTAACCAGATCAATACTATGGAGTCTGTTTTATTGTGAAAATCAACAGCTCAATTAAAAAATCAAATCTCAATTTGTGTTTATAACCTCTCATACTTCTCTGCGTCCCCTTGCCTCATTTGCTAACACTCTCTAAAGAATTGTAGCACGTACATTGGGATATAAATCTTTTTGCCAGCCAAGTGGCAGTGCACCCTTCTTACTTCCTTTGTTTTAGGATATGGTACACCAGTAGCGATTAAGCCAGCTGGTAAGTTGAGAGAGGAAGGGTTATGCTACAGTTAACAGGAATAATAGAAACTATGAATAGCATAATTTGCATCTTCTCTTTAGCCAAATCCTACCAGTGCAGCAATGGTGAAGCTGAGACTCTTATGCTCAAACCTCCGTTCATACAAATGTGTAAGTCTAAATAAATTTCTAATTTCTTTCTTCGTACCATCTCATCTTTTCGTTGGGCATCCTGTCTACCCTGCAACTCATCTCATTACCAAGATAAATGTATCCTACTCCTTGTTAGGCAACAGAGTGGCTCTCATGTCAGACAGCATCTTCCTTTACCTTCATGATGCCAGCTGCTTTGCAACAGAGTGGCCTTCTAGTCAGAAAACATCTTGCTTTAGCTTTATGATGTCAGACTGCTAGGCAACAGAATGGCACCTCATGTCAGACAACTTCTTGCTTTAGCTTTATGATGTCAGACACCCCTGGACCAATTGTCCTTGTGGAAGCTAACCACACAGGAGGATGAGATATCAGAAGTTATGCAGTAGGTTACTATCTGTATTCATGACTGCCAGCCACGTAGGAGGGGGAATGGTAAAGGAATGGGAACCAGTGGAAGCACTGTGTCCTTTTCAAAAGTGGGATTGAGGTACAAAGACAGATTAACCTTAACAACAATCCATCTTGAGTATCAGAGTCCAACATAGAGAGTGCAGGAGAAGAGGTTAGATGTGCTTCCTTCCTTGAGTATGTAACACTATTTTTCATAAGTGAGATGGTGCATTTCAGTCTCAAAGGCAGATATTTCCTCAAATAGAACGTTGCTAGCACCAGGATCTAAAGCAGGTTTTAGTAGAGTTTGAGTCAGTCAGTCTTTTATTAACTATCATGACCAACATAATGTGATACATATTACTTCCATCTTGACAGAAATTATATTCAGGCACAGGCTCCCACTATAAATTAGTGAGGACATTCCGATGCTATTTACATCTTTTTAATGCCTAAAAGAATGATTGGGAGTTTTACTTACCACATAAATTGGTAAAATGATGCAGTATGCCAGAAGACTTCCTTTTTTTTTTTTGCTTCAGTCTCGGCAATTCAGAGAAACTCTGCTGTGAAACACTGCCACTGCTGGTCATTCAGTATAATCTGCAGATGGAAAAGTCCACTGTTAGTACATTTAGTATAAGCAATACAAAAAGTTTAGATTTTTATAAAGGGTAACCAGATCAATACTATGGAGTCTGTTTTATTGTGAAAATCAACAGCTCAATTAAAAAATCAAATCTCAATTTGTGTTTATAACCTCTCATACTTCTCTGCGTCCCCTTGCCTCATTTGCTAACACTCTCTAAAGAATTGTAGCACGTACATTGGGATATAAATCTTTTTGCCAGCCAAGTGGCAGTGCACCCTTCTTACTTCCTTTGTTTTAGGATATGGTACACCAGTAGCGATTAAGCCAGCTGGTAAGTTGAGAGAGGAAGGGTTATGCTACAGTTAACAGGAATAATAGAAACTATGAATAGCATAATTTGCATCTTCTCTTTAGCCAAATCCTACCAGTGCAGCAATGGTGAAGCTGAGACTCTTATGCTCAAACCTCCGTTCATACAAATGTGTAAGTCTAAATAAATTTCTAATTTCTTTCTTCGTACCATCTCATCTTTTCGTTGGGCATCCTGTCTACCCTGCAACTCATCTCATTACCAAGATAAATGTATCCTACTCCTTGTTAGGCAACAGAGTGGCTCTCATGTCAGACAGCATCTTCCTTTACCTTCATGATGCCAGCTGCTTTGCAACAGAGTGGCCTTCTAGTCAGAAAACATCTTGCTTTAGCTTTATGATGTCAGACTGCTAGGCAACAGAATGGCACCTCATGTCAGACAACTTCTTGCTTTAGCTTTATGATGTCAGACACCCCTGGACCAATTGTCCTTGTGGAAGCTAACCACACAGGAGGATGAGATATCAGAAGTTATGCAGTAGGTTACTATCTGTATTCATGACTGCCAGCCACGTAGGAGGGGGAACGGTAAAGGAATGGGAACCAGTCGAAGCACTGTGTCCTTTTCAAAAGTGGGATTGAGGTACAAAGACAGATTAACTTTAACAACAATCCATCTTGAGTATCAGAGTCCAACATAGAGAGTGCAGGAGAAGAGGTTAGATGTGCTTCCTTCCTTGAGTATGTAACACTATTTTTCATAAGTGAGATGGTGCATTTCAGTCTCAAAGGCAGCTATTTCCTCGAATAGAACGTTGCTAGCACCAGGATCTAAAGCAGGTTTTAGTAGAGTTTGAGTCAGTCAGTCTTTTATTAACTATCATGACCAACATAATGTGATACATATTACTTACATCTTGACAGAAATTATATTCAGGCACATGCTCCCACTATAAATTAGTGAGGACATTCCGATGCTATTTACATCTTATTAATGCCTAAAAGAATGATTGGGAGTTTTACTTACCACATAAATTGGTAAAATGATGCAGTATGCCAGAAGACTTCCTTTTTTTTTTTTTTGCTTCAGTCTCGGCAATTCAGAGAAACTCTGCTGTGAAACACTGCCACTGCTGGTCATTTAGTATAATCTGCAGATGGAAAAGTCCACTGTTAGTACATTTAGTATAAGCAATACAAAAAGTTTAGATTTTTATAAAGGGTAACCAGATCAATACTATGGAGTCTGTTTTATGGTGAAAATCAACAGCTCAATTAAAAAATCATATCTCAATTTGTGTTTATAACCTCTCATACTTCTCTGCGTTCCCTTGCCTCATTTGCTAACACTCTCTAAAGAATTGTAGCACGTACATTGGGATATAAATCTTTTTGCCAGCCAAGTGGCAGCGCACCCTTCTTACTTCCTTTGTTTTAGGATATGGTACACCAGTAGCGATTAAGCCAGCTGGTAAGTTGAGAGAAGAAGGGTTATGCTACAGTTAACAGGAATAATAGAAACTATGAATAGCATAATTTGCATCTTCTCTTTAGCCAAATCCTACCAGTGCAGCAATGGTGAAGTTGAGACTCTTATGCTCAAACCTGCGTTCATACAAATGTGTAAGTCTAAATAAAGTTCTAATTTCTTTCTTCGTACCATCTCATCTTTTCGTTGGGCATCCTGTCTACCCTGCAACTCATCTCATTACCAAGATAAATGTATCCTACTCCTTGTTAGGCAACAGAGTGGCTCTCATGTCAGACAGCATCTTCCTTTACCTTCATGATGCCAGCTGCTTTGCAACAGAGTGGCCTTCTAGTCAGAAAACATCTTGCTTTAGCTTTATGATGTCAGACTGCTAGGCAACAGAATGGCACCTCATGTCAGACAACTTCTTGCTTTAGCTTTATGATGTCAGACACCCCTGGACCAATTGTCCTTGTGGAAGCTAACCACACAGGAGGATGAGATATCAGAAGTTATGCAGTAGGTTACTATCTGTATTCATGACTGCCAGCCACGTAGGAGGGGGAACGGTAAAGGAATGGGAACCAGTCGAAGCACTGTGTCCTTTTCAAAAGTGGGATTGAGGTACAAAGACAGATTAACTTTAACAACAATCCATCTTGAGTATCAGAGTCCAACATAGAGAGTGCAGGAGAAGAGGTTAGATGTGCTTCCTTCCTTGAGTATGTAACACTATTTTTCATAAGTGAGATGGTGCATTTCAGTCTCAAAGGCAGCTATTTCCTCGAATAGAACGTTGCTAGCACCAGGATCTAAAGCAGGTTTTAGTAGAGTTTGAGTCAGTCAGTCTTTTATTAACTATCATGACCAACATAATGTGATACATATTACTTACATCTTGACAGAAATTATATTCAGGCACATGCTCCCACTATAAATTAGTGAGGACATTCCGATGCTATTTACATCTTATTAATGCCTAAAAGAATGATTGGGAGTTTTACTTACCACATAAATTGGTAAAATGATGCAGTATGCCAGAAGACT
The DNA here is from genome assembly GCF_964263255.1 of Lissotriton vulgaris. Classification (NCBI taxonomy): domain Eukaryota; kingdom Metazoa; phylum Chordata; class Amphibia; order Caudata; family Salamandridae; genus Lissotriton; species Lissotriton vulgaris. The sequence goes on from NC_141700.1 coordinate 450,944,472, forward strand.
TCCTTTTTTTTTTTTTGCTTCAGTCTCGGCAATTCAGAGAAACTCTGCTGTGAAACACTGCCACTGCTGGTCATTTAGTATAATCTGCAGATGGAAAAGTCCACTGTTAGTACATTTAGTATGAGCAATACAAAAAGTTTAGATTTTTATAAAGGGTAACCAGATCAATACTATGGAGTCTTTTTTATTGTGAAAATCAACAGCTCAATTAAAAAATCAAATCTCAATTTGTGTTTATAACCTCTCATACTTCTCTGCGTTCCCTTGCCTCATTTATTTGCTAACACTCTCTAAAGAATTGTAGCACGTACATTGGGATATAAATCTTTTTGCCAGCCAAGTGGCAGCGCACCCTTCTTACTTCCTTTGTCTAAGGATATGGTACACCAGTAGCGATTAAGCCAGCTGGTAAGTTGAGAGAGGAAGGGTTATGCTACAGTTAACAGGAATAATAGAAACTATGAATAGCATAATTTGCATCTTCTATTCAGCCAAATCCTACCAGTGCAGCAATGGTGAAGTTGAGACTCTTATGCTCAAACCTGCGTTCATACAAATGAGTAAGTCTAAATAAAGTTCTAATTTCTTTCTTCGTACCATCTCATCTTTTCGTTGGGCATCCTGTCTACCCTGCAACTCATCTCATTACCAAGATAAATGTATCCTACTCCTTGTTAGGCAACAGAGTGGCTCTCATGTCAGACAGCATCTTCCTTTACCTTCATGATGCCAGCTGCTTTGCAACAGAGTGGCCTTCTAGTCGGAAAACATCTTGCTTTAGCTTTATGATGTCAGACTGCTAGGCAACAGAATGGCACCTCATGTCAGACAACTTCTTCCTTTAGCTTTATGATGTCAGACACCCCTGGACCAATTGTCCTTGTGGAAGCTAACCACACAGGAGGATGAGATATCAGAAGTTATGCAGTAGGTTACTATCTGTATTCATGACTGCCAGCCACGTAGGAGGGGGAATGGTAAAGGAATGGGAACCAGTCGAAGCACTGTGTCCTTTTCGAAAGTAGGATTGAGGTACAAAGACAGATTAACCTTAACAACACTCCATCTTGAGTATCAGAGTCCAACATAGAGAGTGCAGGAGAAGAGGTTAGATTAGCTTCCTTCCTTGAGTATGTAACACTATTTTTCATAAGTGAGATGGTGCATTTCAGTCTCAAAGGCAGCTATTTCCTCGAATAGAACGTTGCTAGCACCAGGATCTAAAGCAGGTTTTAGTAGAGTTTGAGTCAGTCAGTCTTTTATTAACTATCATGACCAACATAATGTGATACATATTACTTCCATCTTGACAGAAATTATATTCAGGCACAGGCTCCCACTATAAATTAGTGAGGACATTCCGATGCTATTTACATCTTTTTAATGCCTAAAAGAATGATTGGGAGTTTTACTTACCACATAAATTGGTAAAATGATGCAGTATGCCAGAAGACTTCCTTTTTTTTTTTGCTTCAGTCTCGGCAATTCAGAGAAACTCTGCTGTGAAACACTGCCACTGCTGGTCATTCAGTATAATCTGCAGATGGAAAAGTCCACTGTTAGTACATTTAGTATGAGCAATACAAAAAGTTTAGATTTTTATAAAGGGTAACCAGATCAATACTATGGAGTCTTTTTTATTGTGAAAATCAACAGCTCAATTAAAAAATCAAATCTCAATTTGTGTTTATAACCTCTCATACTTCTCTGCGTTCCCTTGCCTCATTTATTTGCTAACACTCTCTAAAGAATTGTAGCACGTACATTGGGATATAAATCTTTTTGCCAGCCAAGTGGCAGCGCACCCTTCTTACTTCCTTTGTCTAAGGATATGGTACACCAGTAGCGATTAAGCCAGCTGGTAAGTTGAGAGAGGAAGGGTTATGCTACAGTTAACAGGAATAATAGAAACTATGAATAGCATAATTTGCATCTTCTATTCAGCCAAATCCTACCAGTGCAGCAATGGTGAAGTTGAGACTCTTATGCTCAAACCTGCGTTCATACAAATGAGTAAGTCTAAATAAAGTTCTAATTTCTTTCTTCGTACCATCTCATCTTTTCGTTGGGCATCCTGTCTACCCTGCAACTCATCTCATTACCAAGATAAATGTATCCTACTCCTTGTTAGGCAACAGAGTGGCTCTCATGTCAGACAGCATCTTCCTTTACCTTCATGATGCCAGCTGCTTTGCAACAGAGTGGCCTTCTAGTCGGAAAACATCTTGCTTTAGCTTTATGATGTCAGACTGCTAGGCAACAGAATGGCACCTCATGTCAGACAACTTCTTCCTTTAGCTTTATGATGTCAGACACCCCTGGACCAATTGTCCTTGTGGAAGCTAACCACACAGGAGGATGAGATATCAGAAGTTATGCAGTAGGTTACTATCTGTATTCATGACTGCCAGCCACGTAGGAGGGGGAATGGTAAAGGAATGGGAACCAGTTGAAGCACTGTGTCCTTTTCGAAAGTAGGATTGAGGTACAAAGACAGATTAACCTTAACAACACTCCATCTTGAGTATCAGAGTCCAACATAGAGAGTGCAGGAGAAGAGGTTAGATTAGCTTCCTTCCTTGAGTATGTAACACTATTTTTCATAAGTGAGATGGTGCATTTCAGTCTCAAAGGCAGCTATTTCCTCGAATAGAACGTTGTTAGCACCAGGATCTAAAGCAGGTTTTAGTAGAGTTTGAGTCAGTCAGTCTTTTATTAACTATCATGACCAACATAATGTGATACATATTACTTCCATCTTGACAGAAATTATATTCAGGCACAGGCTCCCACTATAAATTAGTGAGGACATTCCGATGCTATTTACATCTTTTTAATGCCTAAAAGAATGATTGGGAGTTTTACTTACCACATAAATTGGTAAAATGATGCAGTATGCCAGAAGACTTCCTTTTTTTTTTTGCTTCAGTCTCGGCAATTCAGAGAAACTCTGCTGTGAAACACTGCCACTGCTGGTCATTCAGTATAATCTGCAGATGGAAAAGTCCACTGTTAGTACATTTAGTATGAGCAATACAAAAAGTTTAGATTTTTATAAAGGGTAACCAGATCAATACTATGGAGTCTTTTTTATTGTGAAAATCAACAGCTCAATTAAAAAATCAAATCTCAATTTGTGTTTATAACCTCTCATACTTCTCTGCGTTCCCTTGCCTCATTTATTTGCTAACACTCTCTAAAGAATTGTAGCACGTACATTGGGATATAAATCTTTTTGCCAGCCAAGTGGCAGCGCACCCTTCTTACTTCCTTTGTCTAAGGATATGGTACACCAGTAGCGATTAAGCCAGCTGGTAAGTTGAGAGAGGAAGGGTTATGCTACAGTTAACAGGAATAATAGAAACTATGAATAGCATAATTTGCATCTTCTATTCAGCCAAATCCTACCAGTGCAGCAATGGTGAAGTTGAGACTCTTATGCTCAAACCTGCGTTCATACAAATGAGTAAGTCTAAATAAAGTTCTAATTTCTTTCTTCGTACCATCTCATCTTTTCGTTGGGCATCCTGTCTACCCTGCAACTCATCTCATTACCAAGATAAATGTATCCTACTCCTTGTTAGGCAACAGAGTGGCTCTCATGTCAGACAGCATCTTCCTTTACCTTCATGATGCCAGCTGCTTTGCAACAGAGTGGCCTTCTAGTCGGAAAACATCTTGCTTTAGCTTTATGATGTCAGACTGCTAGGCAACAGAATGGCACCTCATGTCAGACAACTTCTTCCTTTAGCTTTATGATGTCAGACACCCCTGGACCAATTGTCCTTGTGGAAGCTAACCACACAGGAGGATGAGATATCAGAAGTTATGCAGTAGGTTACTATCTGTATTCATGACTGCCAGCCACGTAGGAGGGGGAATGGTAAAGGAATGGGAACCAGTCGAAGCACTGTGTCCTTTTCGAAAGTAGGATTGAGGTACAAAGACAGATTAACCTTAACAACACTCCATCTTGAGTATCAGAGTCCAACATAGAGAGTGCAGGAGAAGAGGTTAGATTAGCTTCCTTCCTTGAGTATGTAACACTATTTTTCATAAGTGAGATGGTGCATTTCAGTCTCAAAGGCAGCTATTTCCTCGAATAGAACGTTGCTAGCACCAGGATCTAAAGCAGGTTTTAGTAGAGTTTGAGTCAGTCAGTCTTTTATTAACTATCATGACCAACATAATGTGATACATATTACTTCCATCTTGACAGAAATTATATTCAGGCACAGGCTCCCACTATAAATTAGTGAGGACATTCCGATGCTATTTACATCTTTTTAATGCCTAAAAGAATGATTGGGAGTTTTACTTACCACATAAATTGGTAAAATGATGCAGTATGCCAGAAGACTTCCTTTTTTTTTTTGCTTCAGTCTCGGCAATTCAGAGAAACTCTGCTGTGAAACACTGCCACTGCTGGTCATTCAGTATAATCTGCAGATGGAAAAGTCCACTGTTAGTACATTTAGTATAAGCAATACAAAAAGTTTAGATTTTTATAAAGGGTAACCAGATCAATACTATGGAGTCTGTTTTATTGTGAAAATCAACAGCTCAATTAAAAAAATCAAATCTCAATTTGTGTTTATAACCTCTCATACTTCTCTGCGTTCCCTTGCCTCATTTGCTAACACTCTCTAAAGAATTGTAGCACGTACATTGGGATATAAATCTTTTTGCCAGCCAAGTGGCAGCGCACCCTTCTTACTTCCTTTGTTTTAGGATATGGTACACCAGTAGCGATTAAGCCAGCTGGTAAGTTGAGAGAGGAAGGGTTATGATACAGTTAACAGGAATAATAGAAACTATGAATAGCATAATTTGCATCTTCTCTTTAGCCAAATCCTACCAGTGCAGCAATGGTGAAGGTGAGACTCTTATGCTCAAACCTGCGTTCATACAAATGTGGAAGTCTAAATAAAGTTCTAATTTCTTTCTTCGTACCATCTCATCTTTTCGTTGGGCATCCTGTCTACCCTGCAACTCATCTCATTACCAAGATAAATGTATCCTACTCCTTGTTAGGCAACAGAGTGGCTCTCATGTCAGACAACATCTTCCTTTACCTTCATGATGCCAGCTGCTTTGCAACAGAGTGGCCTTCTAGTCAGAAAACATCTTGCTTTAGCTTTATGATGTCAGACTGCAAGGCAAGAGAGTATCAGAGTCCAACATAGAGAGTGCAGGAGAAGAGGTTAGATGAGCTTCCTTCCTTGAGTATGTAACACTATTTTTCATAAGTGAGATGGTGCATTTCAGTCTCAAAGGCAGCTATTTCCTCGAATAGAACGTTGCTAGCACCAGGATCTAAAGCAGGTTTTAGTAGAGTTTGAGTCAGTCAGTCTTTTATTAACTATCATGACCAACATAATGTGATACATATTACTTCCATCTTGACAAATTATATTCAGGCACAGGCTCCCACTATAAATTAGTGAGGACATTCCGATGCTATTTACATCTTTTTAATGCCTAAAAGAATGATTGGGAGTTTTACTTACCACATAAATTGGTAAAATGATGCAGTATGCCAGAAGACTTCCTTTTTTTTTTTGCTTCAGTCTCGGCAATTCAGAGAAACTCTGCTGTGAAACACTGCCACTGCTGGTCATTCAGTATAATCTGCAGATGGAAAAGTCCACTGTTAGTACATTTAGTATGAGCAATACAAAAAGTTTAGATTTTTATAAAGGGTAACCAGATCAATACTATGGAGTCTGTTTTATTGTGAAAATCAACAGCTCAATTAAAAAATCAAATCTCAATTTGTGTTTATAACCTCTCATACTTCTCTGCGTCCCCTTGCCTCATTTGCTAACACTCTCTAAAGAATTGTAGCACGTACATTGGGATATAAATCTTTTTGCCAGCCAAGTGGCAGTGCACCCTTCTTACTTCCTTTGTTTTAGGATATGGTACACCAGTAGCGATTAAGCCAGCTGGTAAGTTGAGAGAGGAAGGGTTATGCTACAGTTAACAGGAATAATAGAAACTATGAATAGCATAATTTGCATCTTCTCTTTAGCCAAATCCTACCAGTGCAGCAATGGTGAAGCTGAGACTCTTATGCTCAAACCTCCGTTCATACAAATGTGTAAGTCTAAATAAATTTCTAATTTCTTTCTTCGTACCATCTCATCTTTTCGTTGGGCATCCTGTCTACCCTGCAACTCATCTCATTACCAAGATAAATGTATCCTACTCCTTGTTAGGCAACAGAGTGGCTCTCATGTCAGACAGCATCTTCCTTTACCTTCATGATGCCAGCTGCTTTGCAACAGAGTGGCCTTCTAGTCAGAAAACATCTTGCTTTAGCTTTATGATGTCAGACTGCTAGGCAACAGAATGGCACCTCATGTCAGACAACTTCTTGCTTTAGCTTTATGATGTCAGACACCCCTGGACCAATTGTCCTTGTGGAAGCTAACCACACAGGAGGATGAGATATCAGAAGTTATGCAGTAGGTTACTATCTGTATTCATGACTGCCAGCCACGTAGGAGGGGGAATGGTAAAGGAATGGGAACCAGTCGAAGCACTGTGTCCTTTTCAAAAGTGGGATTGAGGTACAAAGACAGATTAACCTTAACAACAATCCATCTTGAGTATCAGAGTCCAACATAGAGAGTGCAGGAGAAGAGGTTAGATGTGCTTCCTTCCTTGAGTATGTAACACTATTTTTCATAAGTGAGATGGTGCATTTCAGTCTCAAAGGCAGATATTTCCTCAAATAGAACGTTGCTAGCACCAGGATCTAAAGCAGGTTTTAGTAGAGTTTGAGTCAGTCAGTCTTTTATTAACTATCATGACCAACATAATGTGATACATATTACTTCCATCTTGACAGAAATTATATTCAGGCACAGGCTCCCACTATAAATTAGTGAGGACATTCCGATGCTATTTACATCTTTTTAATGCCTAAAAGAATGATTGGGAGTTTTACTTACCACATAAATTGGTAAAATGATGCAGTATGCCAGAAGACTTCCTTTTTTTTTTTTGCTTCAGTCTCGGCAATTCAGAGAAACTCTGCTGTGAAACACTGCCACTGCTGGTCATTCAGTATAATCTGCAGATGGAAAAGTCCACTGTTAGTACATTTAGTATAAGCAATACAAAAAGTTTAGATTTTTATAAAGGGTAACCAGATCAATACTATGGAGTCTGTTTTATTGTGAAAATCAACAGCTCAATTAAAAAATCAAATCTCAATTTGTGTTTATAACCTCTCATACTTCTCTGCGTCCCCTTGCCTCATTTGCTAACACTCTCTAAAGAATTGTAGCACGTACATTGGGATATAAATCTTTTTGCCAGCCAAGTGGCAGTGCACCCTTCTTACTTCCTTTGTTTTAGGATATGGTACACCAGTAGCGATTAAGCCAGCTGGTAAGTTGAGAGAGGAAGGGTTATGCTACAGTTAACAGGAATAATAGAAACTATGAATAGCATAATTTGCATCTTCTCTTTAGCCAAATCCTACCAGTGCAGCAATGGTGAAGCTGAGACTCTTATGCTCAAACCTCCGTTCATACAAATGTGTAAGTCTAAATAAATTTCTAATTTCTTTCTTCGTACCATCTCATCTTTTCGTTGGGCATCCTGTCTACCCTGCAACTCATCTCATTACCAAGATAAATGTATCCTACTCCTTGTTAGGCAACAGAGTGGCTCTCATGTCAGACAGCATCTTCCTTTACCTTCATGATGCCAGCTGCTTTGCAACAGAGTGGCCTTCTAGTCAGAAAACATCTTGCTTTAGCTTTATGATGTCAGACTGCTAGGCAACAGAATGGCACCTCATGTCAGACAACTTCTTGCTTTAGCTTTATGATGTCAGACACCCCTGGACCAATTGTCCTTGTGGAAGCTAACCACACAGGAGGATGAGATATCAGAAGTTATGCAGTAGGTTACTATCTGTATTCATGACTGCCAGCCACGTAGGAGGGGGAATGGTAAAGGAATGGGAACCAGTCGAAGCACTGTGTCCTTTTCAAAAGTGGGATTGAGGTACAAAGACAGATTAACCTTAACAACAATCCATCTTGAGTATCAGAGTCCAACATAGAGAGTGCAGGAGAAGAGGTTAGATGTGCTTCCTTCCTTGAGTATGTAACACTATTTTTCATAAGTGAGATGGTGCATTTCAGTCTCAAAGGCAGCTATTTCCTCGAATAGAACGTTGCTAGCACCAGGATCTAAAGCAGGTTTTAGTAGAGTTTGAGTCAGTCAGTCTTTTATTAACTATCATGACCAACATAATGTGATACATATTACTTACATCTTGACAGAAATTATATTCAGGCACATGCTCCCACTATAAATTAGTGAGGACATTCCAATGCTATTTACATCTTATTAATGCCTAAAAGAATGATTGGGAGTTTTACTTACCACATAAATTGGTAAAATGATGCAGTATGCCAGAAGACTTCCTTTTTTTTTTTTTTTGCTTCAGTCTCGGCAATTCAGAGAAACTCTGCTGTGAAACACTGCCACTGCTGGTCATTTAGTATAATCTGCAGATGGAAAAGTCCACTGTTAGTACATTTAGTATAATCAATACAAAAAGTTTAGATTTTTATAAAGGGTAACCAGATCAATACTATGGAGTCTGTTTTATGGTGAAAATCAACAGCTCAATTAAAAAATCATATCTCAATTTGTGTTTATAACCTCTCATACTTCTCTGCGTTCCCTTGCCTCATTTGCTAACACTCTCTAAAGAATTGTAGCACGTACATTGGGATATAAATCTTTTTGCCAGCCAAGTGGCAGCGCACCCTTCTTACTTCCTTTGTTTTAGGATATGGTACACCAGTAGCGATTAAGCCAGCTGGTAAGTTGAGAGAAGAAGGGTTATGCTACAGTTAACAGGAATAATAGAAACTATGAATAGCATAATTTGCATCTTCTCTTTAGCCAAATCCTACCAGTGCAGCAATGGTGAAGTTGAGACTCTTATGCTCAAACCTGCGTTCATACAAATGTGTAAGTCTAAATAAAGTTCTAATTTCTTTCTTCGTATAATCTCATCTTTTCGTTGGGCATCCTGTCTACCCTGCAACTCATCTCATTACCAAGATAAATGTATCCTACTCCTTGTTAGGCAACAGAGTGGCTCTCATGTCAGACAGCATCTTCCTTTACCTTCATGATGCCAGCTGCTTTGCAACAGAGTGGCCTTCTAGTCGGAAAACATCTTGCTTTAGCTTTATGATGTCAGACTGCTAGGCAACAGAATGGCACCTCATGTCAGACAACTTCTTGCTTTAGCTTTATGATGTCAGACACCCCTGGACCAATTGTCCTTGTGGAAGCTAACCACACAGGAGGATGAGATATCAGAAGTTATGCAGTAGGTTACTATCTGTATTCATGACTGCCAGCCACGTAGGAGGGGGAATGGTAAAGGAATGGGAACCAGTCGAAGCACTGTGTCCTTTTCGAAAGTGGGATTGAGGTACAAAGACAGATTAACCTTAACAACACTCCATCTTGAGTATCAGAGTCCACCATAGAGAGTGCAGGAGAAGAGGTTAGATGTGCTTCCTTCCTTGAGTATGTAACACTATTTTTCATAAGTGAGATGGTGCATTTCAGTCTCAAAGGCAGCTATTTCCTCGAATAGAACGTTGCTAGCACCAGGATCTAAAGCAGGTTTTAGTAGAGTTTGAGTCAGTCAGTCTTTTATTAACTATCATGACCAACATAATGTGATACATATTACTTCCATCTTGACAGAAATTATATTCAGGCACAGGCTCCCACTATAAATTAGTGAGGACATTCCGATGCTATTTACATCTTTTTAATGCCTAAAAGAATGATTGGGAGTTTTACTTACCACATAAATTGGTAAAATGATGCAGTATGCCAGAAGACTTCCTTTTTTTTTTTGCTTCAGTCTCGGCAATTCAGAGAAACTCTGCTGTGAAACACTGCCACTGCTGGTCATTCAGTATAATCTGCAGATGGAAAAGTCCACTGTTAGTACATTTAGTATGAGCAATACAAAAAGTTTAGATTTTTATAAAGGGTAACCAGATCAATACTATGGAGTCTTTTTTATTGTGAAAATCAACAGCTCAATTAAAAAATCAAATCTCAATTTGTGTTTATAACCTCTCATACTTCTCTGCGATCCCTTGCCTCATTTATTTGCTAACACTCTCTAAAGAATTGTAGCACGTACATTGGGATATAAATCTTTTTGCCAGCCAAGTGGCAGCGCACCCTTCTTACTTCCTTTGTCTAAGGATATGGTACACCAGTAGCGATTAAGCCACCTGGTAAGTTGAGAGAGGAAGGGTTATGCTACAGTTAACAGGAATAATAGAAACTATGAATAGCATAATTTGCATCTTCTATTCAGCCAAATCCTACCAGTGCAGCAATGGTGAAGTTGAGACTCTTATGCTCAAACCTGCGTTCATACAAATGAGTAAGTCTAAATAAAGTTCTAATTTCTTTCTTCGTACCATCTCATCTTTTCGTTGGGCATCCTGTCTACCCTGCAACTCATCTCATTACCAAGATAAATGTATCCTACTCCTTGTTAGGCAACAGAGTGGCTCTCATGTCAGACAACATCTTCCTTTACCTTCATGATGCCAGCTGCTTTGCAACAGAGTGGCCTTCTAGTCAGAAAACATCTTGCTTTAGCTTTATGATGTCAGACTGCAAGGCAAGAGAGTATCAGAGTCCAACATAGAGAGTGCAGGAGAAGAGGTTAGATGAGCTTCCTTCCTTGAGTATGTAACACTATTTTTCATAAGTGAGATGGTGCATTTCAGTCTCAAAGGCAGATATTTCCTCAAATAGAACGTTGCTAGCACCAGGATCTAAAGCAGGTTTTAGTAGAGTTTGAGTCAGTCAGTCTTTTATTAACTATCATGACCAACATAATGTGATACATATTACTTCCATCTTGACAGAAATTATATTCAGGCACAGGCTCCCACTATAAATTAGTGAGGACATTCCGATGCTATTTACATCTTTTTAATGCCTAAAAGAATGATTGGGAGTTTTACTTACCACATAAATTGGTAAAATGATGCAGTATGCCAGAAGACTTCCTTTTTTTTTTTTGCTTCAGTCTCGGCAATTCAGAGAAACTCTGCTGTGAAACACTGCCACTGCTGGTCATTCAGTATAATCTGCAGATGGAAAAGTCCACTGTTAGTACATTTAGTATAAGCAATACAAAAAGTTTAGATTTTTATAAAGGGTAACCAGATCAATACTATGGAGTCTGTTTTATTGTGAAAATCAACAGCTCAATTAAAAAATCAAATCTCAATTTGTGTTTATAACCTCTCATACTTCTCTGCGTCCCCTTGCCTCATTTGCTAACACTCTCTAAAGAATTGTAGCACGTACATTGGGATATAAATCTTTTTGCCAGCCAAGTGGCAGTGCACCCTTCTTACTTCCTTTGTTTTAGGATATGGTACACCAGTAGCGATTAAGCCAGCTGGTAAGTTGAGAGAGGAAGGGTTATGCTACAGTTAACAGGAATAATAGAAACTATGAATAGCATAATTTGCATCTTCTCTTTAGCCAAATCCTACCAGTGCAGCAATGGTGAAGCTGAGACTCTTATGCTCAAACCTCCGTTCATACAAATGTGTAAGTCTAAATAAATTTCTAATTTCTTTCTTCGTACCATCTCATCTTTTCGTTGGGCATCCTGTCTACCCTGCAACTCATCTCATTACCAAGATAAATGTATCCTACTCCTTGTTAGGCAACAGAGTGGCTCTCATGTCAGACAGCATCTTCCTTTACCTTCATGATGCCAGCTGCTTTGCAACAGAGTGGCCTTCTAGTCAGAAAACATCTTGCTTTAGCTTTATGATGTCAGACTGCTAGGCAACAGAATGGCACCTCATGTCAGACAACTTCTTGCTTTAGCTTTATGATGTCAGACACCCCTGGACCAATTGTCCTTGTGGAAGCTAACCACACAGGAGGATGAGATATCAGAAGTTATGCAGTAGGTTACTATCTGTATTCATGACTGCCAGCCACGTAGGAGGGGGAATGGTAAAGGAATGGGAACCAGTCGAAGCACTGTGTCCTTTTCAAAAGTGGGATTGAGGTACAAAGACAGATTAACCTTAACAATAATCCATCTTGAGTATCAGAGTCCAACATAGAGAGTGCAGGAGAAGAGGTTAGATGTGCTTCCTTCCTTGAGTATGTAACACTATTTTTCATAAGTGAGATGGTGCATTTCAGTCTCAAAGGCAGATATTTCCTCAAATAGAACGTTGCTAGCACCAGGATCTAAAGCAGGTTTTAGTAGAGTTTGAGTCAGTCAGTCTTTTATTAACTATCATGACCAACATAATGTGATACATATTACTTCCATCTTGACAGAAATTATATTCAGGCACAGGCTCCCACTATAAATTAGTGAGGACATTCCGATGCTATTTACATCTTTTTAATGCCTAAAAGAATGATTGGGAGTTTTACTTACCACATAAATTGGTAAAATGATGCAGTATGCCAGAAGACTTCCTTTTTTTTTTTGCTTCAGTCTCGGCAATTCAGAGAAACTCTGCTGTGAAACACTGCCACTGCTGGTCATTCAGTATAATCTGCAGATGGAAAAGTCCACTGTTAGTACATTTAGTATAAGCAATACAAAAAGTTTAGATTTTTATAAAGGGTAACCAGATCAATACTATGGAGTCTGTTTTATGGTGAAAATCAACAGCTCAATTAAAAAATCATATCTCAATTTGTGTTTATAACCTCTCATACTTCTCTGCGTTCCCTTGCCTCATTTGCTAACACTCTCTAAAGAATTGTAGCACGTACATTGGGATATAAATCTTTTTGCCAGCCAAGTGGCAGCGCACCCTTCTTACTTCCTTTGTTTTAGGATATGGTACACCAGTAGCGATTAAGCCAGCTGGTAAGTTGAGAGAAGAAGGGTTATGCTACAGTTAACAGGAATAATAGAAACTATGAATAGCATAATTTGCATCTTCTCTTTAGCCAAATCCTACCAGTGCAGCAATGGTGAAGTTGAGACTCTTATGCTCAAACCTGCGTTCATACAAATGTGTAAGTCTAAATAAAGTTCTAATTTCTTTCTTCGTATAATCTCATCTTTTCGTTGGGCATCCTGTCTACCCTGCAACTCATCTCATTACCAAGATAAATGTATCCTACTCCTTGTTAGGCAACAGAGTGGCTCTCATGTCAGACAGCATCTTCCTTTACCTTCATGATGCCAGCTGCTTTGCAACAGAGTGGCCTTCTAGTCGGAAAACATCTTGCTTTAGCTTTATGATGTCAGACTGCTAGGCAACAGAATGGCACCTCATGTCAGACAACTTCTTGCTTTAGCTTTATGATGTCAGACACCCCTGGACCAATTGTCCTTGTGGAAGCTAACCACACAGGAGGATGAGATATCAGAAGTTATGCAGTAGGTTACTATCTGTATTCATGACTGCCAGCCACGTAGGAGGGGGAATGGTAAAGGAATGGGAACCAGTCGAAGCACTGTGTCCTTTTCGAAAGTGGGATTGAGGTACAAAGACAGATTAACCTTAACAACACTCCATCTTGAGTATCAGAGTCCACCATAGAGAGTGCAGGAGAAGAGGTTAGATGTGCTTCCTTCCTTGAGTATGTAACACTATTTTTCATAAGTGAGATGGTGCATTTCAGTCTCAAAGGCAGCTATTTCCTCGAATAGAACGTTGCTAGCACCAGGATCTAAAGCAGGTTTTAGTAGAGTTTGAGTCAGTCAGTCTTTTATTAACTATCATGACCAACATAATGTGATACATATTACTTCCATCTTGACAGAAATTATATTCAGGCACAGGCTCCCACTATAAATTAGTGAGGACATTCCGATGCTATTTACATCTTTTTAATGCCTAAAAGAATGATTGGGAGTTTTACTTACCACATAAATTGGTAAAATGATGCAGTATGCCAGAAGACTTCCTTTTTTTTTTTGCTTCAGTCTCGGCAATTCAGAGAAACTCTGCTGTGAAACACTGCCACTGCTGGTCATTCAGTATAATCTGCAGATGGAAAAGTCCACTGTTAGTACATTTAGTATGAGCAATACAAAAAGTTTAGATTTTTATAAAGGGTAACCAGATCAATACTATGGAGTCTTTTTTATTGTGAAAATCAACAGCTCAATTAAAAAATCAAATCTCAATTTGTGTTTATAACCTCTCATACTTCTCTGCGATCCCTTGCCTCATTTATTTGCTAACACTCTCTAAAGAATTGTAGCACGTACATTGGGATATAAATCTTTTTGCCAGCCAAGTGGCAGCGCACCCTTCTTACTTCCTTTGTCTAAGGATATGGTACACCAGTAGCGATTAAGCCACCTGGTAAGTTGAGAGAGGAAGGGTTATGCTACAGTTAACAGGAATAATAGAAACTATGAATAGCATAATTTGCATCTTCTATTCAGCCAAATCCTACCAGTGCAGCAATGGTGAAGTTGAGACTCTTATGCTCAAACCTGCGTTCATACAAATGAGTAAGTCTAAATAAAGTTCTAATTTCTTTCTTCGTACCATCTCATCTTTTCGTTGGGCATCCTGTCTACCCTGCAACTCATCTCATTACCAAGATAAATGTATCCTACTCCTTGTTAGGCAACAGAGTGGCTCTCATGTCAGACAACATCTTCCTTTACCTTCATGATGCCAGCTGCTTTGCAACAGAGTGGCCTTCTAGTCAGAAAACATCTTGCTTTAGCTTTATGATGTCAGACTGCAAGGCAAGAGAGTATCAGAGTCCAACATAGAGAGTGCAGGAGAAGAGGTTAGATGAGCTTCCTTCCTTGAGTATGTAACACTATTTTTCATAAGTGAGATGGTGCATTTCAGTCTCAAAGGCAGATATTTCCTCAAATAGAACGTTGCTAGCACCAGGATCTAAAGCAGGTTTTAGTAGAGTTTGAGTCAGTCAGTCTTTTATTAACTATCATGACCAACATAATGTGATACATATTACTTCCATCTTGACAGAAATTATATTCAGGCACAGGCTCCCACTATAAATTAGTGAGGACATTCCGATGCTATTTACATCTTTTTAATGCCTAAAAGAATGATTGGGAGTTTTACTTACCACATAAATTGGTAAAATGATGCAGTATGCCAGAAGACTTCCTTTTTTTTTTTTGCTTCAGTCTCGGCAATTCAGAGAAACTCTGCTGTGAAACACTGCCACTGCTGGTCATTCAGTATAATCTGCAGATGGAAAAGTCCACTGTTAGTACATTTAGTATAAGCAATACAAAAAGTTTAGATTTTTATAAAGGGTAACCAGATCAATACTATGGAGTCTGTTTTATTGTGAAAATCAACAGCTCAATTAAAAAATCAAATCTCAATTTGTGTTTATAACCTCTCATACTTCTCTGCGTCCCCTTGCCTCATTTGCTAACACTCTCTAAAGAATTGTAGCACGTACATTGGGATATAAATCTTTTTGCCAGCCAAGTGGCAGTGCACCCTTCTTACTTCCTTTGTTTTAGGATATGGTACACCAGTAGCGATTAAGCCAGCTGGTAAGTTGAGAGAGGAAGGGTTATGCTACAGTTAACAGGAATAATAGAAACTATGAATAGCATAATTTGCATCTTCTCTTTAGCCAAATCCTACCAGTGCAGCAATGGTGAAGCTGAGACTCTTATGCTCAAACCTCCGTTCATACAAATGTGTAAGTCTAAATAAATTTCTAATTTCTTTCTTCGTACCATCTCATCTTTTCGTTGGGCATCCTGTCTACCCTGCAACTCATCTCATTACCAAGATAAATGTATCCTACTCCTTGTTAGGCAACAGAGTGGCTCTCATGTCAGACAGCATCTTCCTTTACCTTCATGATGCCAGCTGCTTTGCAACAGAGTGGCCTTCTAGTCAGAAAACATCTTGCTTTAGCTTTATGATGTCAGACTGCTAGGCAACAGAATGGCACCTCATGTCAGACAACTTCTTGCTTTAGCTTTATGATGTCAGACACCCCTGGACCAATTGTCCTTGTGGAAGCTAACCACACAGGAGGATGAGATATCAGAAGTTATGCAGTAGGTTACTATCTGTATTCATGACTGCCAGCCACGTAGGAGGGGGAATGGTAAAGGAATGGGAACCAGTCGAAGCACTGTGTCCTTTTCAAAAGTGGGATTGAGGTACAAAGACAGATTAACCTTAACAATAATCCATCTTGAGTATCAGAGTCCAACATAGAGAGTGCAGGAGAAGAGGTTAGATGTGCTTCCTTCCTTGAGTATGTAACACTATTTTTCATAAGTGAGATGGTGCATTTCAGTCTCAAAGGCAGATATTTCCTCAAATAGAACGTTGCTAGCACCAGGATCTAAAGCAGGTTTTAGTAGAGTTTGAGTCAGTCAGTCTTTTATTAACTATCATGACCAACATAATGTGATACATATTACTTCCATCTTGACAGAAATTATATTCAGGCACAGGCTCCCACTATAAATTAGTGAGGACATTCCGATGCTATTTACATCTTTTTAATGCCTAAAAGAATGATTGGGAGTTTTACTTACCACATAAATTGGTAAAATGATGCAGTATGCCAGAAGACTTCCTTTTTTTTTTTGCTTCAGTCTCGGCAATTCAGAGAAACTCTGCTGTGAAACTCTGCCACTGCTGGTCATTCAGTATAATCTGCAGATGGAAAAGTCCACTGTTAGTACATTTAGTATAAGCAATACAAAAAGTTTAGATTTTTATAAAGGGTAACCAGATCAATACTATGGAGTCTGTTTTATTGTGAAAATCAACAGCTCAATTAAAAAATCAAATCTCAATTTGTGTTTATAACCTCTCATACTTCTCTGCGTTCCCTTGCCTCATTTGCTAACACTCTCTAAAGAATTGTAGCACGTACATTGGGATATAAATCTTTTTGCCAGCCAAGTGGCAGCGCACCCTTCTTACTTCCTTTGTTTTAGGATATGGTACACCAGTAGCGATTAAGCCAGCTGGTAAGTTGAGAGAAGAAGGGTTATGCTACAGTTAACAGGAATAATAGAAACTATGAATAGCATAATTTGCATCTTCTCTTTAGCCAAATCCTACCAGTGCAGCAATGGTGAAGTTGAGACTCTTATGCTCAAACCTGCGTTCATACAAATGTGTAAGTCTAAATAAAGTTCTAATTTCTTTCTTCGTATAATCTCATCTTTTCGTTGGGCATCCTGTCTACCCTGCAACTCATCTCATTACCAAGATAAATGTATCCTACTCCTTGTTAGGCAACAGAGTGGCTCTCATGTCAGACAGCATCTTCCTTTACCTTCATGATGCCAGCTGCTTTGCAACAGAGTGGCCTTCTAGTCGGAAAACATCTTGCTTTAGCTTTATGATGTCAGACTGCTAGGCAACAGAATGGCACCTCATGTCAGACAACTTCTTGCTTTAGCTTTATGATGTCAGACACCCCTGGACCAATTGTCCTTGTGGAAGCTAACCACACAGGAGGATGAGATATCAGAAGTTATGCAGTAGGTTACTATCTGTATTCATGACTGCCAGCCACGTAGGAGGGGGAATGGTAAAGGAATGGGAACCAGTCGAAGCACTGTGTCCTTTTCGAAAGTGGGATTGAGGTACAAAGACAGATTAACCTTAACAACACTCCATCTTGAGTATCAGAGTCCACCATAGAGAGTGCAGGAGAAGAGGTTAGATGTGCTTCCTTCCTTGAGTATGTAACACTATTTTTCATAAGTGAGATGGTGCATTTCAGTCTCAAAGGCAGCTATTTCCTCGAATAGAACGTTGCTAGCACCAGGATCTAAAGCAGGTTTTAGTAGAGTTTGAGTCAGTCAGTCTTTTATTAACTATCATGACCAACATAATTTGATACATATTACTTCCATCTTGACAGAAATTATATTCAGGCACAGGCTCCCACTATAAATTAGTGAGGACATTCCGATGCTATTTACATCTTTTTAATGCCTAAAAGAATGATTGGGAGTTTTACTTACCACATAAATTGGTAAAATGATGCAGTATGCCAGAAGACTTCCTTTTTTTTTTTGCTTCAGTCTCGGCAATTCAGAGAAACTCTGCTGTGAAACACTGCCACTGCTGGTCATTCAGTATAATCTGCAGATGGAAAAGTCCACTGTTAGTACATTTAGTATGAGCAATACAAAAAGTTTAGATTTTTATAAAGGGTAACCAGATCAATACTATGGAGTCTTTTTTATTGTGAAAATCAACAGCTCAATTAAAAAATCAAATCTCAATTTGTGTTTATAACCTCTCATACTTCTCTGCGTTCCCTTGCCTCATTTATTTGCTAACACTCTCTAAAGAATTGTAGCACGTACATTGGGATATAAATCTTTTTGCCAGCCAAGTGGCAGCGCACCCTTCTTACTTCCTTTGTCTAAGGATATGGTACACCAGTAGCGATTAAGCCAGCTGGTAAGTTGAGAGAGGAAGGGTTATGCTACAGTTAACAGGAATAATAGAAACTATGAATAGCATAATTTGCATCTTCTATTCAGCCAAATCCTACCAGTGCAGCAATGGTGAAGTTGAGACTCTTATGCTCAAACCTGCGTTCATACAAATGAGTAAGTCTAAATAAAGTTCTAATTTCTTTCTTCGTACCATCTCATCTTTTCGTTGGGCATCCTGTCTACCCTGCAACTCATCTCATTACCAAGATAAATGTATCCTACTCCTTGTTAGGCAACAGAGTGGCTCTCATGTCAGACAACATCTTCCTTTACCTTCATGATGCCAGCTGCTTTGCAACAGAGTGGCCTTCTAGTCAGAAAACATCTTGCTTTAGCTTTATGATGTCAGACTGCTAGGCAACAGAATGGCACCTCATGTCAGACAACTTCTTGCTTTAGCTTTATGATGTCAGACACCCCTGGACCAATTGTCCTTGTGGAAGCTAACCACACAGGAGGATGAGATATCAGAAGTTATACAGTAGGTTACTATCTGTATTCATGACTGCCAGCCACGTAGGAGGGGGAATGGTAAAGGAATGGGAACCAGTCGAAGCACTGTGTCCTTTTCAAAAGTGGGATTGAGGTACAAAGACAGATTAACCTTAACAACACTCCATCTTGAGTATCAGAGTCCAACATAGAGAGTGCAGGAGAAGAGGTTAGATGTGCTTCCTTCCTTGAGTATGTAACACTATTTTTCATAAGTGAGATGGTGCATTTCAGTCTCAAAGGCAGCTATTTCCTCGAATAGAACGTTGCTAGCACCAGGATCTAAAGCAGGTTTTAGTAGAGTTTGAGTCAGTCAGTCTTTTATTAACTATCATGACCAACATAATGTGATACATATTACTTCCATCTTGACAGAAATTATATTCAGGCACAGGCTCCCACTATAAAGTAGTGACAACATTCCAATGCTATTAACATCTTTTTAATGCCTAAAAGAATGATTGGGAGTTTTGCTTACCACATAAATTGGTAAAATGATGCAGTATGCCAGAAGACATCCTTTTTTTTTTTGCTTCAGTCTCGGCAATTCAGAGTAACTCTGCTGTGAAACACTGCCACTGCTGGTCATTCAGTATAATCTGCAGATGGAAAAGTCCACTGTTAGTACATTTAGTATAAGCAATACAAAAAGTTTAGATTTTTATAAAGGGTAACCAGATCAATACTATGGAGTCTGTTTTATTGTGAAAATCAACAGCTCAATTAAAAAATCAAATCTCAATTTGTGTTTATAACCTCTCATACTTCTCTGTGTTCCCTTGCCTCATTTGCTAACACTCTCTAAAGAATTGTAGCACGTACATTGGGATATAAATCTTTTTGCCAGCCAAGTGGCATCGCACCCTTCTTACTTCCTTTGTTTTAGGATATGGTACACCAGTAGCGATTAAGCCAGCTGGTAAGTTGAGAGAGGAAGGGTTATGCTACAGTTAACAGGAATAATAGAAACTATGAATAGCATAATTTGCATCTTCTCTTTAGCCAAATCCTACCAGTGCAGCAATGGTGAAGTTGAGACTCTTATGCTCAAACCTGCGTTCATACAAATGTGTAAGTCTAAATAAAGTTCTAATTTCTTTCTTCGTACAATCTCATCTTTTCGTTGGGCAACCTGTCTACCCTGCAACTCATCTCATTACCAAGATAAATGTATCCTACTCCTTGTTAGGCAACCAAGTGGCTCTCATGTCAGACAGCATCTTCCTTTACCTTCATGATGCCAGCTGCTTTGCAACAGAGTGGCCTTCTAGTCAGAAAACATCTTGCTTTAGCTTTATGATGTCAGACTGCTAGGCAACAGAATGGCACCTCATGTCAGACAACTTCTTGCTTTAGCTTTATGATGTCAGACACCCCTGGACCAATTGTCCTTGTGGAAGCCAACCACACAGGAGGATGAGATATCAGAAGTTATGCAGTAGGTTACTATCTGTATTCATGACTGCCAGCCACGTAGGAGGGGGAATGGTAAAGGAATGGGAACCAGTCGAAGCACTGTGTCCTTTTCAAAAGTGGGATTGAGGTACAAAGACAGATTAACCTTAACAACAATCCATCTTGAGTATCAGAGTCCAACATAGAGAGTGCAGGAGAAGAGGTTAGATGTGCTTCCTTCCTTGAGTATGTAACACTATTTTTCATAAGTGAGATGGTGCATTTCAGTCTCAAAGGCAGCTATTTCCTCGAATAGAACGTTGCTAGCACCAGGATCTAAAGCAGGTTTTAGTAGAGTTTGAGTCAGTCAGTCTTTTATTAACTATCATGACCAACATAATGTGATACATATTACTTACATCTTGACAGAAATTATATTCAGGCACATGCTCCCACTATAAATTAGTGAGGACATTCCGATGCTATTTACATCTTATTAATGCCTAAAAGAATGATTGGGAGTTTTACTTACCACATAAATTGGTAAAATGATGCAGTATGCCAGAAGACTTCCTTTTTTTTTTTTTTTGCTTCAGTCTCGGCAATTCAGAGAAACTCTGCTGTGAAACACTGCCACTGCTGGTCATTTAGTATAATCTGCAGATGGAAAAGTCCACTGTTAGTACATTTAGTATAAGCAATACAAAAAGTTTAGATTTTTATAAAGGGTAACCAGATCAATACTATGGAGTCTGTTTTATGGTGAAAATCAACAGCTCAATTAAAAAATCATATCTCAATTTGTGTTTATAACCTCTCATACTTCTCTGCGTTCCCTTGCCTCATTTGCTAACACTCTCTAAAGAATTGTAGCACGTACATTGGGATATAAATCTTTTTGCCAGCCAAGTGGCAGCGCACCCTTCTTACTTCCTTTGTTTTAGGATATGGTACACCAGTAGCGATTAAGCCAGCTGGTAAGTTGAGAGAGGAAGGGTTATGCTACAGTTAACAGGAATAATAGAAACTATGAATAGCATAATTTGCATCTTCTATTCAGCCAAATCCTACCAGTGCAGCAATGGTGAAGTTGAGACTCTTATGCTCAAACCTGCGTTCATACAAATGAGTAAGTCTAAATAAAGTTCTAATTTCTTTCTTCGTACCATCTCATCTTTTCGTTGGGCATCCTGTCTACCCTGCAACTCATCTCATTACCAAGATAAATGTATCCTACTCCTTGTTAGGCAACAGAGTGGCTCTCATGTCAGACAACATCTTCCTTTACCTTCATGATGCCAGCTGCTTTGCAACAGAGTGGCCTTCTAGTCAGAAAACATCTTGCTTTAGCTTTATGATGTCAGACTGCTAGGCAACAGAATGGCACCTCATGTCAGACAACTTCTTGCTTTAGCTTTATGATGTCAGACACCCCTGGACCAATTGTCCTTGTGGAAGCTAACCACACAGGAGGATGAGATATCAGAAGTTATACAGTAGGTTACTATCTGTATTCATGACTGCCAGCCACGTAAGAGGGGGAATGGTAAAGGAATGGGAACCAGTCGAAGCACTGTGTCCTTTTCAAAAGTGGGATTGAGGTACAAAGACAGATTAACCTTAACAACACTCCATCTTGAGTATCAGAGTCCAACATAGAGAGTGCAGGAGAAGAGGTTAGATGTGCTTCCTTCCTTGAGTATGTAACACTATTTTTCATAAGTGAGATGGTGCATTTCAGTCTCAAAGGCAGCTATTTCCTCGAATAGAACGTTGCTAGCACCAGGATCTAAAGCAGGTTTTAGTAGAGTTTGAGTCAGTCAGTCTTTTATTAACTATCATGACCAACATAATGTGATACATATTACTTCCATCTTGACAGAAATTATATTCAGGCACAGGCTCCCACTATAAAGTAGTGACAACATTCCAATGCTATTAACATCTTTTTAATGCCTAAAAGAATGATTGGGAGTTTTGCTTACCACATAAATTGGTAAAATGATGCAGTATGCCAGAAGACATCCTTTTTTTTTTTGCTTCAGTCTCGGCAATTCAGAGTAACTCTGCTGTGAAACACTGCCACTGCTGGTCATTCAGTATAATCTGCAGATGGAAAAGTCCACTGTTAGTACATTTAGTATAAGCAATACAAAAAGTTTAGATTTTTATAAAGGGTAACCAGATCAATACTATGGAGTCTGTTTTATTGTGAAAATCAACAGCTCAATTAAAAAATCAAATCTCAATTTGTGTTTATAACCTCTCATACTTCTCTGCGTTCCCTTGCCTCATTTGCTAACACTCTCTAAAGAATTGTAGCACGTACATTGGGATATAAATCTTTTTGCCAGCCAAGTGGCATCGCACCCTTCTTACTTCCATTGTTTTAGGATATGGTACACCAGTAGCGATTAAGACAGCTGGTAAGTTGAGAGAGGAAGGGTTATGCTACAGTTAACAGGAATAATAGAAACTATGAATAGCATAATTTGCATCTTCTCTTTAGCCAAATCCTACCAGTGCAGCAATGGTGAAGTTGAGACTCTTATGCTCAAACCTGCGTTCATACAAATGTGTAAGTCTAAATAAAGTTCTAATTTCTTTCTTCGTACAATCTCATCTTTTCGTTGGGCAACCTGTCTACCCTGCAACTCATCTCATTACCAAGATAAATGTATCCTACTCCTTGTTAGGCAACCAAGTGGCTCTCATGTCAGACAACATCTTCCTTTACCTTCATGATGCCAGCTGCTTTGCAACAGAGTGGCCTTCTAGTCGGAAAACATCTTGCTTTAGCTTTATGATGTCAGACTGCTAGGCAACAGAATGGCACCTCATGTCAGACAACTTCTTCCTTTAGCTTTATGATGTCAGACACCCCTGGACCAATTGTCCTTGTGGAAGCTAACCACACAGGAGGATGAGATATCAGAAGTTATGCAGTAGGTTACTATCTGTATTCATGACTGCCAGCCACGTAGGAGGGGGAATGGTAAAGGAATGGGAACCAGTCGAAGCACTGTGTCCTTTTCGAAAGTAGGATTGAGGTACAAAGACAGATTAACCTTAACAACACTCCATCTTGAGTATCAGAGTCCAACATAGAGAGTGCAGGAGAAGAGGTTAGATTAGCTTCCTTCCTTGAGTATGTAACACTATTTTTCATAAGTGAGATGGTGCATTTCAGTCTCAAAGGCAGCTATTTCCTCGAATAGAACGTTGCTAGCACCAGGATCTAAAGCAGGTTTTAGTAGAGTTTGAGTCAGTCAGTCTTTTATTAACTATCATGACCAACATAATGTGATACATATTACTTCCATCTTGACAGAAATTATATTCAGGCACAGGCTCCCACTATAAATTAGTGAGGACATTCCGCTGCTATTTACATCTTTTTAATGCCTAAAAGAATGATTGGGAGTTTTACTTACCACATAAATTGGTAAAATGATGCAGTATGCCAGAAGACTTCCTTTTTTTTTTTGCTTCAGTCTCGGCAATTCAGAGAAACTCTGCTGTGAAACACTGCCACTGCTGGTCATTCAGTATAATCTGCAGATGGAAAAGTCCACTGTTAGTACATTTAGTATAAGCAATACAAAAAGTTTAGATTTTTATAAAGGGTAACCAGATCAATACTATGGAGTCTGTTTTATTGTGAAAATCAACAGCTCAATTAAAAAAATCAAATCTCAATTTGTGTTTATAACCTCTCATACTTCTCTGCGTTCCCTTGCCTCATTTGCTAACACTCTCTAAAGAATTGTAGCACGTACATTGGGATATAAATCTTTTTGCCAGCCAAGTGGCAGCGCACCCTTCTTACTTCCTTTGTTTTAGGATATGGTACACCAGTAGCGATTAAGCCAGCTGGTAAGTTGAGAGAGGAAGGGTTATGATACAGTTAACAGGAATAATAGAAACTATGAATAGCATCATTTGCATCTTCTCTTTAGCCAAATCCTACCAGTGCAGCAATGGTGAAGTTGAGACTCTTATGCTCAAACCTGCGTTCATACAAATGTGGAAGTCTAAATAAAGTTCTAATTTCTTTCTTCGTACCATCTCATCTTTTCGTTGGGCATCCTGTCTACCCTGCAACTCATCTCATTACCAAGATAAATGTATCCTACTCCTTGTTAGGCAACAGAGTAGCTCTCATGTCAGACAACATCTTCCTTTACCTTCATGATGCCAGCTGCTTTGCAACAGAGTGGCCTTCTAGTCAGAAAACATCTTGCTTTAGCTTTATGATGTCAGACTGCAAGGCAAGAGAGTATCAGAGTCCAACATAGAGAGTGCAGGAGAAGAGGTTAGATGAGCTTCCTTCCTTGCGTATGTAACACTATTTTTCATAAGTGAGATGGTGCATTTCAGTCTCAAAGGCAGCTATTTCCTCGAATAGAACGTTGCTAGCACCAGGATCTAAAGCAGGTTTTAGTAGAGTTTGAGTCAGTCTTTTATTAACTATCATGACCAACATAATGTGATACATATTACTTCCATCTTGACAGAAATTATATTCAGGCACAGGCTCCCACTATAAATTAGTGAGGACATTCCGATGCTATTTACATCTTTTTAATGCCTAAAAGAATGATTGGGAGTTTTACTTAACACATAAATTGGTAAAATGATGCAGTATGCCAGAAGACTTCCTTTTTTTTTTTTTGCTTCAGTCTCGGCAATTCAGAGAAACTCTGCTGTGAAACACTGCCACTGCTGGTCATTTAGTATAATCTGCAGATGGAAAAGTCCACTGTTAGTACATTTAGTATAAGCAATACAAAAAGTTTAGATTTTTATAAAGGGTAACCAGATCAATACTATGGAGTCTGTTTTATGGTGAAAATCAACAGCTCAATTAAAAAATCAAATCTCAATTTGTGTTTATAACCTCTCATACTTCTCTGCGTTCCCTTGCCTCATTTGCTAACACTCTCTAAAGAATTGTAGCACGTACATTGGGATATAAATCTTTTTGCCAGCCAAGTGGCAGCGCACCCTTCTTACTTCCTTTGTTTTAGGATATGGTACACCAGTAGTGATTAAGCCAGCTGGTAAATTGAGAGAGGAAGGGTTATGCTACAGTTAACAGGAATAATAGAAACTATGAATAGCATAATTTGCATCTTCTCTTTAGCCAAATCCTACCAGTGCAGCAATGGTGAAGTTGAGACTCTTATGCTCAAACCTGCGTTCATACAAATGTGTAAGTCTAAATAAAGTTCTAATTTCTTTCTTCGTATAATCTCATCTTTTCGTTGGGCATCCTGTCTACCCTGCAACTCATCTCATTACCAAGATAAATGTATCCTACTCCTTGTTAGGCAACAGAGTGGCTCTCATGTCAGACAGCATCTTCCTTTACCTTCATGATGCCAGCTGCTTTGCAACAGAGTGGCCTTCTAGTCGGAAAACATCTTGCTTTAGCTTTATGATGTCAGACTGCTAGGCAACAGAATGGCACCTCATGTCAGACAACTTCTTGCTTTAGCTTTATGATGTCAGACACCCCTGGACCAATTGTCCTTGTGGAAGCTAACCACACAGGAGGATGAGATATCAGAAGTTATGCAGTAGGTTACTATCTGTATTCATGACTGCCAGCCACGTAGGAGGGGGAATGGTAAAGGAATGGGAACCAGTCGAAGCACTGTGTCCTTTTCGAAAGTGGGATTGAGGTACAAAGACAGATTAACCTTAACAACACTCTATCTTGAGTATCAGAGTCCAACATAGAGAGTGCAGGAGAAGAGGTTAGATGAGCTTCCTTCCTTGAGTATGTAACACTATTTTTCATAAGTGAGATGGTGCATTTCAGTCTCAAAGGCAGCTATTTCCTCGAATAGAACGTTGCTAGCACTAGGATCTAAAGCAGGTTTTAGTAGAGTTTGAGTCAGTCAGTCTTTTATTAACTATCATGACCAACATAATGTGATACATATTACTTCTATCTTGACAGAAAATATATTCAGGCACAGGCTCCCACTATAAATTAGTGAGGACATTCCGATGCTATTTACATCTTTTTAATGCCTAAAAGAATGACTGGGAGTTTTACTTACCACATAAATTGGTAAAATGATGCAGTATGCCAGAAGACTTCCTTTTTTTTTTTTTTGCTTCAGTCTCGGCAATTCAGAGAAACTCTGCTGTGAAACACTGCCACTGCTGGTCATTTAGTATAATCTGCAGATGGAAAAGTCCACTGTTAGTACATTTAGTATAAGCAATACAAAAAGTTTAGATTTTTATAAAGGGTAACCAGATCAATACTATGGAGTCTTTTTTATTGTGAAAATCAACAGCTCAATTAAAAAATCATATCTCAATTTGTGTTTATAACCTCTCATACTTCTCTGCATTCCCTTGCCTCATTTGCTAACACTCTCTAAACAATTGTAGCACGTACATTGGGATATAAATCTTTTTGCCAGCCAAGTGGCAGCGCACCCTTCTTACTTCCTTTGTTTTAGGATATGGTACACCAGTAGCGATTAAGCCAGCTGGTAAGTTGAGAGAGGAAGGGTTATGCTACAGTTAACAGGAATAATAGAAACTATGAATAGCATAATTTGCATCTTCTCTTTAGCCAAATCCTACCAGTGCAGCAATGGTGAAGTTGAGACTCTTATGCTCAAACCTCTGTTCATACAAATGTGTAAGTCTAAATAAAGTTCTAATTTCTTTCTTTGTACCATCTCATCTTTTCGTTGGGCATCCTGTCTACCCTGCAACTCATCTCATTACCAAGATAAATGTATCCTACTCCTTGTTAGGCAACAGAGTGGCTCTCATGTCAGACAACATCTTCCTTTACCTTCATGATGCCAGCTGCTTTGCAACAGAGTGGCCTTCTAGTCAGAAAACATCTTGCTTTAGCTTTATGATGTCAGACTGCTAGGCAACAGAATGGCACCTCATGTCAGACAACTTCTTGCTTTAGCTTTATGATGTCAGACACCCCTGGACCAATTGTCCTTGTGGAAGCTAACCACACAGGAGGATGAGATATCAGAAGTTATGCAGTAGGTTACTATCTGTATTCATGACTGCCAGCCACGTAGGAGGGGGAATGGTAAAGGAATGGGAACCAGTCGAAGCACTTTGTCCTTTTCGAAAGTGGGATTGAGGTACAAAGACAGATTAACCTTAACAACACTCCATCTTGAGTATCAGAGTCCAACATAGAGAGTGCAGGAGAAGAGGTTAGATGAGCTTCCTTCCTTGAGTATGTAACACTATTTTTCATAAGTGAGATGGTGCATTTCAGTCTCAAAGGCAGCTATTTCCTCGAATAGAACGTTGCTAGCACCAGGATCTAAAGCAGGTTTTAGTAGAGTTTGAGTCAGTCAGTCTTTAATTAACTATCATGACCAACATAATGTGATACATATTACTTCCATCTTGACAGAAATTATATTCAGGCACCGGCTCCCACTATAAATTAGTGAGGACATTCCGATGCTATTTACATCTTTTTAATGCCTAAAAGAATGACTGGGAGTTTTACTTACCACATAAATTGGTAAAATGATGCAGTATGCCAGAAGACTTCCTTTTTTTTTTTTTGGCTTCAGTCTCGGCAATTCAGAGAAACTCTGCTGTGAAACACTGCCACTGCTGGTCATTTAGTATAATCTGCAGATGGAAAAGTCCACTGTTAGTACATTTAGTATAAGCAATACAAAAAGTTTAGATTTTCATAAAGGGTAACCAGATCAATACTATGGAGTCTGTTTTATTGTGAAAATCAACAGCTCAATTAAAAAATCAAATCTCAATTTGTGTTTATAACCTCTCATACTTCTCTGCATTCCCTTGCCTCATTTGCTAACACTCTCTAAACAATTGTAGCACGTACATTGGGATATAAATCTTTTTGCCAGCCAAGTGGCAGCGCACCCTTCTTACTTCCTTTGTTTTAGGATATGGTACACCAGTAGCGATTAAGCCAGCTGGTAAGTTGAGAGAGGAAGGGTTATGCTACAGTTAACAGGAATAATAGAAACTATGAATAGCATAATTTGCATCTTCTATTCAGCCAAATCCTACCAGTGCAGCAATGGTGAAGTTGAGACTCTTATGCTCAAACCTGCGTTCATACAAATGAGTAAGTCTAAATAAAGTTCTAATTTCTTTCTTCGTACCATCTCATCATTTCGTTGGGCATCCTGTCTACCCTGCAACTCATCTCATTACCAAGATAAATGTATCCTACTCCTTGTTAGGCAACAGAGTGGCTCTCATGTCAGACAACATCTTCCTTTACCTTCATGATGCCAGCTGCTTTGCAACAGAGTGGCCTTCTAGTCAGAAAACATCTTGCTTTAGCTTTATGATGTCAGACTGCTAGGCAACAGAATGGCACCTCATGTCAGACAACTTCTTGCTTTAGCTTTATGATGTCAGACACCCCTGGACCAATTGTCCTTGTGGAAGCTAACCACACAGGAGGATGAGATATCAGAAGTTATACAGTAGGTTACTATCTGTATTCATGACTGCCAGCCACGTAGGAGGGGGAATGGTAAAGGAATGGGAACCAGTCGAAGCACTGTGTCCTTTTCAAAAGTGGGATTGAGGTACAAAGACAGATTAACCTTAACAACAATCCATCTTGAGTATCAGAGTCCAACATAGAGAGTGCAGGAGAAGAGGTTAGATGTGTTTCCTTCCTTGAGTATGTAACACTATTTTTCGTAAGTGAGATGGTGCATTTCAGTCTCAAAGGCAGATATTTCCTCGAATAGAACGTTGCTAGCACCAGGATCTAAAGCAGGTTTTTAGTAGAGTTTGAGTCAGTCAGTCTTTTATTAACTATCATGACCAACATAATGTGATACATATTACTTCCATCTTGACAGAAATTATATTCAGGCACAGGCTCCCACTATAAATTAGTGAGGACATTCCGATGCTATTTACATCTTTTTAATGCCTAAAAGAATGATTGGGAGTTTTACTTACCACAAAAATTGGTAAAATGATGCAGTATGCCAGAAGACTTCCTTTTTTTTTTGCTTCAGTCTCGGCAATTCAGAGAAACTCTGCTGTGAAACACTGCCACTGCTGGTCATTCAGTATAATCTGCAGATGGAAAAGTCCACTGTTAGTACATTTAGTATGAGCAATACAAAAAGTTTAGATTTTTATAAAGGGTAACCAGATCAATACTATGGAGTCTGTTTTATTGTGAAAATCAACAGCTCAATTAAAAAATCAAATCTCAATTTGTGTTTATAACCTCTCATACTTCTCTGCGTTCCCTTGCCTCATTTGCTAACACTCTCTAAAGAATTGTAGCACGTACATTGGGATATAAATCTTTTTGCCAGCCAAGTGGCAGCGCACCCTTCTTACTTCCTTTGTTTTAGGATATGGTACACCAGTAGCGATTAAGCCAGCTGGTAAGTTGAGAGAGGAAGGGTTATGATACAGTTAACAGGAATAATAGAAACTATGAATAGCATAATTTGCATCTTCTCTTTAGCCAAATCCTACCAGTGCAGCAATGGTGAAGTTGAGACTCTTATGCTCAAACCTGCGTTCATACAAATGTGGAAGTCTAAATAAAGTTCTAATTTCTTTCTTCGTACCATCTCATCTTTTCGTTGGGCATCCTGTCTACCCTGCAACTCATCTCATTACCAAGATAAATGTATCCTACTCCTTGTTAGGCAACAGAGTAGCTCTCATGTCAGACAACATCTTCCTTTACCTTCATGATGCCAGCTGCTTTGCAACAGAGTGGCCTTCTAGTCAGAAAACATCTTGCTTTAGCTTTATGATGTCAGACTGCAAGGCAACAGAATGGCACCTCATGTCAGACAACTTCTTGCTTTAGCTTTATGATGTCAGACACCCCTGGACCAATTGTCCTTGTGGAAGCTAACCCCACAGGAGGATGAGATATCAGAAGTTACGCAGTAGGTTACTATCTGTATTCATGACTGCCAGCCACGTAGGAGGGGGAATGGTAAAGGAATGGGAACCAGTCGAAGCACTGTGTCCTTTTCGAAAGTGGGATTGAGGTACAAAGACAGATTAACCTTAACAACAATCCATCTTGAGTATCAGAGTCCAACATACAGAGTGCAGGAGAAGAGGTTAGATGAGCTTCCTTCCTCGAGTATGTAACACTATTTTTCATAAGTGAGATGGTGCATTTCAGTCTCAAAGGCAGATATTTCCTCGAATAGAACGTTGCTAGCACCAGGATCTAAAGCAGGTTTTAGTAGAGTTTGAGTCAGTCAGTCTTTTATTAACTATCATGACCAACATAATGTGATACATATTACTTCCATCTTGACAGAAATTATATTCAGGCACAGGCTCCCACTATAAATTAGTGAGGACATTCCGATGCTATTTACATCTTTTTAATGCCTAAAAGAATGATTGGGAGTTTTACTTACCACATAAATTGGTAAAATGATGCAGTATGCCAGAAGACTTCCTTTTTTTTTTTGCTTCAGTCTCGGCAATTCAGAGAAACTCTGCTGTGAAACACTGCCACTGCTGGTCATTCAGTATAATCTGCAGATGGAAAAGTCCACTGTTAGTACATTTAGTATAAGCAATACAAAAAGTTTAGATTTTTATAAAGGGTAACCAGATCAATACTATGGAGTCTGTTTTATTGTGAAAATCAACAGCTCAGTTAAAAAATCAAATCTCAATTTGTGTTTATAACCTCTCATACTTCTCTGCGTCCCCTTGCCTCATTTGCTAACACTCTCTAAACAATTGTAGCACGTACATTGGGATATAAATCTTTTTGCCAGCCAAGTGGCAGCGCACCCTTCTTACTTCCTTTGTTTTAGGATATGGTACACCAGTAGCGATTAAGCCAGCTGGTAAGTTGAGAGAGGAAGGGTTATGCTACAGTTAACAGGAATAATAGAAACTATGAATAGCATAATTTGCATCTTCTCTTTAGCCAAATCCTACCAGTGCAGCAATGGTGAAGTTGAGACTCTTATGCTCAAACCTGCGTTCATACAAATGTGGAAGTCTAAATAAAGTTCTAATTTCTTTCTTCGTACCATCTCATCTTTTCGTTGGGCATCCTGTCTACCCTGCAACTCATCTCATTACCAAGATAAATGTATCCTACTCCTTGTTAGGCAACAGAGTAGCTCTCATGTCAGACAACATCTTCCTTTACCTTCATGATGCCAGCTGCTTTGCAACAGAGTGGCCTTCTAGTCAGAAAACATCTTGCTTTAGCTTTATGATGTCAGACTGCAAGGCAACAGAATGGCACCTCATGTCAGACAACTTCTTGCTTTAGCTTTATGATGTCAGACACCCCTGGACCAATTGTCCTTGTGGAAGCTAACCCCACAGGAGGATGAGATATCAGAAGTTACGCAGTAGGTTACTATCTGTATTCATGACTGCCAGCCACGTAGGAGGGGGAATGGTAAAGGAATGGGAACCAGTCGAAGCACTGTGTCCTTTTCGAAAGTGGGATTGAGGTACAAAGACAGATTAACCTTGACAACAATCCATCTTGAGTATCAGAGTCCAACATACAGAGTGCAGGAGAAGAGGTTAGATGAGCTTCCTTCCTCGAGTATGTAACACTATTTTTCATAAGTGAGATGGTGCATTTCAGTCTCAAAGGCAGATATTTCCTCGAATAGAACGTTGCTAGCACCAGGATCTAAAGCAGGTTTTAGTAGAGTTTGAGTCAGTCAGTCTTTTATTAACTATCATGACCAACATAATGTGATACATATTACTTCCATCTTGACAGAAATTATATTCAGGCACAGGCTCCCACTATAAATTAGTGAGGACATTCCGATGCTATTTACATCTTTTTAATGCCTAAAAGAATGATTGGGAGTTTTACTTACCACATAAATTGGTAAAATGATGCAGTATGCCAGAAGACTTCCTTTTTTTTTTTTGCTTCATTCTCGGCAATTCAGAGTAACTCTGCTGTGAAACACTGCCACTGCTGGTCATTCAGTATAATCTGCAGATGGAAAAGTCCACTGTTAGTACATTTAGTATAAGCAATACAAAAAGTTTAGATTTTTATAAAGGGTAACCAGATCAATACTATGGAGTCTGTTTTATTGTGAAAATCAACAGCTCAATTAAAAAATCAAATCTCAATTTGTGTTTATAACCTCTCATACTACTCTGCGTCCCCTTGCCTCATTTGCTAACACTCTCTAAACAATTGTAGCACGTACATTGGGATATAAATCTTTTTGCCAGCCAAGTGGCAGCGCACCCTTCTTACTTCCTTTGTTTTAGGATATGGTACACCAGTAGCGATTAAGCCAGCTGGTAAGTTGAGAGAGGAAGGGTTATGCTACAGTTAACAGGAATAATAGAAACTATGAATAGCATAATTTGCATCTTCTCTTTAGCCAAATCCTACCAGTGCAGCAATGGTGAAGTTGAGACTCTTATGCTCAAACCTGCGTTCATACAAATGTGTAAGTCTAAATAAAGTTCTAATTTCTTTCTTCGTATAATCTCATCTTTTCGTTGGGCATCCTGTCTACCCTGCAACTCATCTCATTACCAAGATAAATGTATCCTACTCCTTGTTAGGCAACAGAGTGGCTCTCATGTCAGACAGCATCTTCCTTTACCTTCATGATGCCAGCTGCTTTGCAACAGAGTGGCCTTCTAGTCGGAAAACATCTTGCTTTAGCTTTATGATGTCAGACTGCTAGGCAACAGAATGGCACCTCATGTCAGACAACTTCTTGCTTTAGCTTTATGATGTCAGACACCCCTGGACCAATTGTCCTTGTGGAAGCTAACCACACAGGAGGATGAGATATCAGAAGTTATGCAGTAGGTTACTATCTGTATTCATGACTGCCAGCCACGTAGGAGGGGGAATGGTAAAGGAATGGGAACCAGTCGAAGCACTGTGTCCTTTTCGAAAGTGGGATTGAGGTACAAAGACAGATTAACCTTAACAACACTCCATCTTGAGTATCAGAGTCCAACATAGAGAGTGCAGGAGAAGAGGTTAGATGAGCTTCCTTCCTTGAGTATGTAACACTATTTTTCATAAGTGAGATGGTGCATTTCAGTCTCAAAGGCAGCTATTTCCTCGAATAGAACGTTGCTAGCACCAGGATCTAAAGCAGGTTTTAGTAGAGTTTGAGTCAGTCAGTCTTTTATTAACTATCATGACCAACATAATGTGATACATATTACTTCTATCTTGACAGAAAATATATTCAGGCACAGGCTCCCACTATAAATTAGTGAGGACATTCCGATGCTATTTACATCTTTTTAATGCCTAAAAGAATGACTGGGAGTTTTACTTACCACATAAATTGGTAAAATGATGCAGTATGCCAGAAGACTTCCTTTTTTTTTTTTTGCTTCAGTCTCGGCAATTCAGAGAAACTCTGCTGTGAAACACTGCCACTGCTGGTCATTTAGTATAATCTGCAGATGGAAAAGTCCACTGTTAGTACATTTAGTATAAGCAATACAAAAAGTTTAGATTTTTATAAAGGGTAACCAGATCAATACTATGGAGTCTTTTTTATTGTGAAAATCAACAGCTCAATTAAAAAATCATATCTCAATTTGTGTTTATAACCTCTCATACTTCTCTGCATTCCCTTGCCTCATTTGCTAACACTCTCTAAACAATTGTAGCACGTACATTGGGATATAAATCTTTTTGCCAGCCAAGTGGCAGCGCACCCTTCTTACTTCCTTTGTTTTAGGATATGGTACACCAGTAGCGATTAAGCCAGCTGGTAAGTTGAGAGAGGAAGGGTTATGCTACAGTTAACAGGAATAATAGAAACTATGAATAGCATAATTTGCATCTTCTATTCAGCCAAATCCTACCAGTGCAGCAATGGTGAAGTTGAGACTCTTATGCTCAAACCTGCGTTCAAACAAATGAGTAAGTCTAAATAAAGTTCTAATTTCTTTCTTCGTACCATCTCATCTTTTCGTTGGGCATCCTGTCTACCCTGCAACTCATCTCATTACCAAGATAAATGTATCCTACTCCTTGTTAGGCAACAGAGTGGCTCTCATGTCAGACAACATCTTCCTTTACCTTCATGATGCCAGCTGCTTTGCAACAGAGTGGCCTTCTAGTCAGAAAACATCTTGCTTTAGCTTTATGATGTCAGACTGCTAGGCAACAGAATGGCACCTCATGTCAGACAACTTCTTGCTTTAGCTTTATGATGTCAGACACCCCTGGACCAATTGTCCTTGTGGAAGCTAACCACACAGGAGGATGAGATATCAGAAGTTATACAGTAGGTTACTATCTGTATTCATGACTGCCAGCCACGTAGGAGGGGGAATGGTAAAGGAATGGGAACCAGTCGAAGCACTGTGTCCTTTTCAAAAGTGGGATTGAGGTACAAAGACAGATTAACCTTAACAACAATCCATCTTGAGTATCAGAGTCCAACATAGAGAGTGCAGGAGAAGAGGTTAGATGTGCTTCCTTCCTTGAGTATGTAACACTATTTTTCATAAGTGAGATGGTGCATTTCAGTCTCAAAGGCAGCTATTTCCTCGAATAGAACGTTGCTAGCACCAGGATCTAAAGCAGGTTTTAGTAGAGTTTGAGTCAGTCAGTCTTTTATTAACTATCATGACCAACATAATGTGATACATATTACTTCCATCTTGACAGAAATTATATTCAGGCACAGGCTCCCACTATAAATTAGTGAGGACATTCCGATGCTATTTACATCTTTTTAATGCCTAAAAGAATGATTGGGAGTTTTACTTACCACATAAATTGGTAAAATGATGCAGTATGCCAGAAGACTTCCTTTTTTTTTTTTGCTTCAGTCTCGGCAATTCAGAGAAACTCTGCTGTGAAACACTGCCACTGCTGGTCATTCAGTATAATCTGCAGATGGAAAAGTCCACTGTTAGTACATTTAGTATAAGCAATACAAAAAGTTTAGATTTTTATAAAGGGTAACCAGATCAATACTATGGAGTCTTTTTTATTGTGAAAATCAACAGCTCAATTAAAAAATCATATCTCAATTTGTGTTTATAACCTCTCATACTTCTCTGCATTCCCTTGCCTCATTTGCTAACACTCTCTAAACAATTGTAGCACGTACATTGGGATATAAATCTTTTTGCCAGCCAAGTGGCAGCGCACCCTTCTTACTTCCTTTGTTTTAGGATATGGTACACCAGTAGCGATTAAGCCAGCTGGTAAGTTGAGAGAGGAAGGGTTATGCTACAGTTAACAGGAATAATAGAAACTATGAATAGCATAATTTGCATCTTCTATTCAGCCAAATCCTACCAGTGCAGCAATGGTGAAGTTGAGACTCTTATGCTCAAACCTGCGTTCATACAAATGAGTAAGTCTAAATAAAGTTCTAATTTCTTTCTTCGTACCATCTCATCTTTTCGTTGGGCATCCTGTCTACCCTGCAACTCATCTCATTACCAAGATAAATGTATCCTACTCCTTGTTAGGCAACAGAGTGGCTCTCATGTCAGACAACATCTTCCTTTACCTTCATGATGCCAGCTGCTTTGCAACAGAGTGGCCTTCTAGTCAGAAAACATCTTGCTTTAGCTTTATGATGTCAGACTGCTAGGCAACAGAATGGCACCTCATGTCAGACAACTTCTTGCTTTAGCTTTATGATGTCAGACACCCCTGGACCAATTGTCCTTGTGGAAGCTAACCACACAGGAGGATGAGATATCAGAAGTTATGCAGTAGGTTACTATCTGTATTCATGACTGCCAGCCACGTAGGAGGGGGAATGGTAAAGGAATGGGAACCAGTCGAAGCACTGTGTCCTTTTCGAAAGTGGGATTGAGGTACAAAGACAGATTAACCTTAACAACACTCCATCTTGAGTATCAGAGTCCAACATAGAGAGTGCAGGAGAAGAGGTTAGATGAGCTTCCTTCCTTGAGTATGTAACACTATTTTTCATAAGTGAGATGGTGCATTTCAGTCTCAAAGGCAGCTATTTCCTCGAATAGAACGTTGCTAGCACCAGGATCTAAAGCAGGTTTTAGTAGAGTTTGAGTCAGTCAGTCTTTTATTAACTATCATGACCAACAT
Organism: Lissotriton vulgaris; assembly: GCF_964263255.1. Classification (NCBI taxonomy): domain Eukaryota; kingdom Metazoa; phylum Chordata; class Amphibia; order Caudata; family Salamandridae; genus Lissotriton; species Lissotriton vulgaris. The sequence goes on from NC_141700.1 coordinate 450,980,978, forward strand.
AATGTGATACATATTACTTCTATCTTGACAGAAAATATATTCAGGCACAGGCTCCCACTATAAATTAGTGAGGACATTCCGATGCTATTTACATCTTTTTAATGCCTAAAAGAATGACTGGGAGTTTTACTTACCACATAAATTGGTAAAATGATGCAGTATGCCAGAAGACTTCCTTTTTTTTTTTTTGCTTCAGTCTCGGCAATTCAGAGAAACTCTGCTGTGAAACACTGCCACTGCTGGTCATTTAGTATAATCTGCAGATGGAAAAGTCCTATGTTAGTACATTTAGTATAAGCAATACAAAAAGTTTAGATTTTTATAAAGGGTAACCAGATCAATACTATGGAGTCTTTTTTATTGTGAAAATCAACAGCTCAATTAAAAAATCATATCTCAATTTGTGTTTATAACCTCTCATACTTCTCTGCATTCCCTTGCCTCATTTGCTAACACTCTCTAAACAATTGTAGCACGTACATTGGGATATAAATCTTTTTGCCAGCCAAGTGGCAGCGCACCCTTCTTACTTCCTTTGTTTTAGGATATGGTACACCAGTAGCGATTAAGCCAGCTGGTAAGTTGAGAGAGGAAGGGTTATGCTACAGTTAACAGGAATAATAGAAACTATGAATAGCATAATTTGCATCTTCTATTCAGCCAAATCCTACCAGTGCAGCAATGGTGAAGTTGAGACTCTTATGCTCAAACCTGCGTTCAAACAAATGAGTAAGTCTAAATAAAGTTCTAATTTCTTTCTTCGTACCATCTCATCTTTTCGTTGGGCATCCTGTCTACCCTGCAACTCATCTCATTACCAAGATAAATGTATCCTACTCCTTGTTAGGCAACAGAGTGGCTCTCATGTCAGACAACATCTTCCTTTACCTTCATGATGCCAGCTGCTTTGCAACAGAGTGGCCTTCTAGTCAGAAAACATCTTGCTTTAGCTTCATGATGTCAGACTGCTAGGCAACAGAATGGCACCTCATGTCAGACAACTTCTTGCTTTAGCTTTATGATGTCAGACACCCCTGGACCAATTGTCCTTGTGGAAGCTAACCACACAGGAGGATGAGATATCAGAAGTTATGCAGTAGGTTACTATCTGTATTCATGACTGCCAGCCACGTAGGAGGGGGAATGGTAAAGGAATGGGAACCAGTCGAAGCACTTTGTCCTTTTCGAAAGTGGGATTGAGGTACAAAGACAGATTAACCTTAACAACACTCCATCTTGAGTATCAGAGTCCAACATAGAGAGTGCAGGAGAAGAGGTTAGATGAGCTTCCTTCCTTGAGTATGTAACACTATTTTTCATAAGTGAGATGGTGCATTTCAGTCTCAAAGGCAGCTATTTCCTCGAATAGAACGTTGCTAGCACCAGGATCTAAAGCAGGTTTTAGTAGAGTTTGAGTCAGTCAGTCTTTTATTAACTATCATGACCAACATAATGTGATACATATTACTTCCATCTTGACAGAAATTATATTCAGGCACCGGCTCCCACTATAAATTAGTGAGGACATTCCGATGCTATTTACATCTTTTTAATGCCTAAAAGAATGACTGGGAGTTTTACTTACCACATAAATTGGTAAAATGATGCAGTATGCCAGAAGACTTCCTTTTTTTTTTTTGGCTTCAGTCTCGGCAATTCAGAGAAACTCTGCTGTGAAACACTGCCACTGCTGGTCATTTAGTATAATCTGCAGATGGAAAAGTCCACTGTTAGTACATTTAGTATAAGCAATACAAAAAGTTTAGATTTTCATAAAGGGTAACCAGATCAATACTATGGAGTCTGTTTTATTGTGAAAATCAACAGCTCAATTAAAAAATCAAATCTCAATTTGTGTTTATAACCTCTCATACTTCTCTGCATTCCCTTGCCTCATTTGCTAACACTCTCTAAACAATTGTAGCACGTACATTGGGATATAAATCTTTTTGCCAGCCAAGTGGCAGCGCACCCTTCTTACTTCCTTTGTTTTAGGATATGGTACACCAGTAGCGATTAAGCCAGCTGGTAAGTTGAGAGAGGAAGGGTTATGCTACAGTTAACAGGAATAATAGAAACTATGAATAGCATAATTTGCATCTTCTATTCAGCCAAATCCTACCAGTGCAGCAATGGTGAAGTTGAGACTCTTATGCTCAAACCTGCGTTCATACAAATGAGTAAGTCTAAATAAAGTTCTAATTTCTTTCTTCGTACCATCTCATCTTTTCGTTGGGCATCCTGTCTACCCTGCAACTCATCTCATTACCAAGATAAATGTATCCTACTCCTTGTTAGGCAACAGAGTGGCTCTCATGTCAGACAACATCTTCCTTTACCTTCATGATGCCAGCTGCTTTGCAACAGAGTGGCCTTCTAGTCAGAAAACATCTTGCTTTAGCTTTATGATGTCAGACTGCTAGGCAACAGAATGGCACCTCATGTCAGACAACTTCTTGCTTTAGCTTTATGATGTCAGACACCCCTGGACCAATTGTCCTTGTGGAAGCTAACCACACAGGAGGATGAGATATCAGAAGTTATACAGTAGGTTACTATCTGTATTCATGACTGCCAGCCACGTAGGAGGGGGAATGGTAAAGGAATGGGAACCAGTCGAAGCACTGTGTCCTTTTCAAAAGTGGGATTGAGGTACAAAGACAGATTAACCTTAACAACAATCCATCTTGAGTATCAGAGTCCAACATAGAGAGTGCAGGAGAAGAGGTTAGATGTGCTTCCTTCCTTGAGTATGTAACACTATTTTTCATAAGTGAGATGGTGCATTTCAGTCTCAAAGGCAGCTATTTCCTCGAATAGAACGTTGCTAGCACCAGGATCTAAAGCAGGTTTTAGTAGAGTTTGAGTCAGTCAGTCTTTTATTAACTATCATGACCAACATAATGTGATACATATTACTTCCATCTTGACAGAAATTATATTCAGGCACAGGCTCCCACTATAAATTAGTGAGGACATTCCGATGCTATTTACATCTTTTTAATGCCTAAAAGAATGACTGGGAGTTTTACTTACCACATAAATTGGTAAAATGATGCAGTATGCCAGAAGACTTCCTTTTTTTTTTTTTGCTTCAGTCTCGGCAATTCAGAGAAACTCTGCTGTGAAACACTGCCACTGCTGGTCATTCAGTATAATCTGCAGATGGAAAAGTCCACTGTTAGTACATTTAGTATAAGAAATACAAAAAGTTTAGATTTTTATAAAGGGTAACCAGATCAATACTATGGAGTCTGTTTTATTGTGAAAATCAACAGCTCAATTAAAAAATCAAATCTCAATTTGTGTTTATAACCTCTCATACTTCTCTGCATTCCCTTGCCTCATTTGCTAACACTCTCTAAAGAATTGTAGCACGTACATTGGGATATAAATCTTTTTGCCAGCCAAGTGGCAGCGCACCCTTCTTACTTCCTTTGTTTTAGGATATGGTACACCAGTAGCGATTAAGCCAGCTGGTAAGTTGAGAGAGGAAGGGTTATGCTACAGTAACAGGAATAATAGAAACTATGAATAGCATAATTTGCATCTTCTATTCAGCCAAATCCTACCAGTGCAGCAATGGTGAAGTTGAGACTCTTATGCTCAAACCTGCGTTCATACAAATGAGTAAGTCTAAATAAAGTTCTAATTTCTTTCTTCGTACCATCTCATCTTTTTGTTGGGCATCCGGTCTACCCTGCAACTCATCTCATTACCAAGATAAATGTATCCTACTCCTTGTTAGGCAACAGAGTGGCTCTCATGTCAGAAAACATCTTCCTTTACCTTCATGATGCCAGCTGCTTTGCAACAGAGTGGCCTTCTAGTCGGAAAACATCTTGCTTTAGCTTTATGATGTCAGACTGCTATGCAACAGAATGGCACCTCATGTCAGACAACTTCTTGCTTTAGCTTTATGATGTCAGACACCCCTGGACCAATTGTCCTTGTGGAAGCTAACAACACAGGAGGATGAGATATCAGAAGTTATGCAGTAGGTTACTATCTGTATTCATGACTGCCAGCCACGTAGGAGGGGGAATGGTAAAGGAACGGGAACCAGTCGAAGCACTGTGTCCTTTTCAAAAGTGGGATTGAGGTACAAAGACAGATTAACCTTAACAACAATCCATCTTGAGTATCAGAGTCCAACATAGAGAGTGCAGGAGAAGAGGTTAGATGAGCTTCCTTCCTTGAGTATGTAACACTATTTTTCATAAGTGAGATGGTGCATTTCAGTCTCAAAGGCAGATATTTCCTCGAATAGAATGTTGCTAGCACCAGGATCTAAAGCAGGTTTTAGTAGAGTTTGAGTCAGTCAGTCTTTTATTAACTATCATGACCAACATAATGTGATACATATTACTTACATCTTGACAGAAATTATATTCAGGCACAGGCTCCCACTATAAAGTAGTGACAACATTCCAATGCTATTAACATCTTTTTAATGCCTAAAAGAATGATTGGGAGTTTTGCTTACCACATAAATTGGTAAAATGATGCAGTATGCCAGAAGACTTTTTTTTTTTTTGCTTCAGTCTCGGCAATTCAGAGAAACTCTGCTGTGAAACACTGCCACTGCTGGTCATTCAGTATAATCTGCAGATGGAAAAGTCCACTGTTAGTACATTTAGTATAAGCAATACAAAAAGTTTAGATTTTTATAAAGGGTAACCAGATCAATACTATGGAGTCTGTTTTATTGTGAAAATCAACAGCTCAATTAAAAAATCAAATCTCAATTTGTGTTTATAACCTCTCATACTTCTCTGCATTCCCTTGCCTCATTTGCTAACACTCTCTAAAGAATTGTAGCACGTACATTGGGATATAAATCTTTTTGCCAGCCAAGTGGCAGCGCACCCTTCTTACTTCCTTTGTTTTAGGATATGGTACACCAGTAGCGATTAAGCCAGCTGGTAAGTTGAGAGAGGAAGGGTTATGCTACAGTTAACAGGAATAATAGAAACTATGAATAGCATAATTTGCATCTTCTATTCAGCCAAATCCTACCAGTGCAGCAATGGTGAAGTTGAGACTCTTATGCTCAAACCTGCGTTCATACAAATGAGTAAGTCTAAATCAAGTTCTAATTTCTTTCTTCGTACCATCTCATCTTTTCGTTGGGCATCCTGTCTACCCTGCAACTCATCTCATTACCAAGATAAATGTATCCTACTCCTTGTTAGGCAACAGAGTGGCTCTCATGTCAGACAACATCTTCCTTTACCTTCATGATGCCAGCTGCTTTGCAACAGAGTGGCCTTCTAGTCAGAAAACATCTTGCTTTAGCTTTATGATGTCAGACTGCTAGGCAACAGAATGGCACCTCATGTCAGACAACTTCTTGCTTTAGCTTTATGATGTCAGACACCCCTGGACCAATTGTCCTTGTGGAAGCTAACAACACAGGAGGATGAGATATCAGAAGTTATGCAGTAGGTTACTATCTGTATTCATGACTGCCAGCCACGTAGGAGGGGGAATGGTAAAGGAACGGGAACCAGTCGAAGCACTGTGTCCTTTTCAAAAGTGGGATTGAGGTACAAAGACAGATTAACCTTAACAACAATCCATCTTGAGTATCAGAGTCCAACATAGAGAGTGCAGGAGAAGAGGTTAGATGTGCTTCCTTCCTTGAGTATGTAACACTATTTTTCATAAGTGAGATGGTGCATTTCAGTCTCAAAGGCAGCTATTTCCTCGAATAGAACGTTGCTAGCACCAGGATCTAAAGCAGGTTTTAGTAGAGTTTGAGCCAGTCAGTCTTTTATTAACTATCATGACCAACATAATGTGATACATATTACTTCCATCTTGACAGAAATTATATTCAGGCACAGGCTCCCACTATAAAGTAGTGACAACATTCCAATGCTATTAACATCTTTTTAATGCCTAAAAGAATGATTGGGAGTTTTACTTACCACATAAATTGGTAAAATGATGCAGTATGCCAGAAGACTTCCTTTTTTTTTTTTGCTTCAGTCTCGGCAATTCAGAGAAACTCTGCTGTGAAACACTGCCACTGCTGGTCATTCAGTATAATCTGCAGATGGAAAAGTCCACTGTTAGTACATTTAGTATAAGCAATACAAAAAGTTTAGATTTTTATAAAGGGTAACCAGATCAATACTATGGAGTCTGTTTTATTGTGAAAATCAACAGCTCAATTAAAAAATCAAATCTCAATTTGTGTTTATAACCTCTCATACTTCTCTGCGTTCCCTTGCCTCATTTGCTAACACTCTCTAAAGAATTGTAGCACGTACATTGGGATATAAATCTTTTTGCCAGCCAAGTGGCAGCGCACCCTTCTTACTTCCTTTGTTTTAGGATATGGTACACCAGTAGCGATTAAGCCAGCTGGTAAGTTGAGAGAGGAAGGGTTATGCTACAGTAACAGGAATAATAGAAACTATGAATAGCATAATTTGCATCTTCTATTCAGCCAAATCCTACCAGTGCAGCAATGGTGAAGTTGAGACTCTTATGCTCAAACCTGCGTTCATACAAATGAGTAAGTCTAAATAAAGTTCTAATTTCTTTCTTCGTACCATCTCATCTTTTTGTTGGGCATCCTGTCTACCCTGCAACTCATCTCATTACCAAGATAAATGTATCCTACTCCTTGTTAGGCAACAGAGTGGCTCTCATGTCAGAAAACATCTTCCTTTACCTTCATGATGCCAGCTGCTTTGCAACAGAGTGGCCTTCTAGTCGGAAAACATCTTGCTTTAGCTTTATGATGTCAGACTGCTATGCAACAGAATGGCACCTCATGTCAGACAACTTCTTGCTTTAGCTTTATGATGTCAGACACCCCTGGACCAATTGTCCTTGTGGAAGCTAACAACACAGGAGGATGAGATATCAGAAGTTATGCAGTAGGTTACTATCTGTATTCATGACTGCCAGCCACGTAGGAGGGGGAATGGTAAAGGAACGGGAACCAGTCGAAGCACTGTGTCCTTTACAAAAGTGGGATTGAGGTACAAAGACAGATTAACCTTAACAACAATCCATCTTGAGTATCAGAGTCCAACATAGAGAGTGCAGGAGAAGAGGTTAGATGAGCTTCCTTCCTTGAGTATGTAACACTATTTTTCATAAGTGAGATGGTGCATTTCAGTCTCAAAGGCAGATATTTCCTCGAATAGAATGTTGCTAGCACCAGGATCTAAAGCAGGTTTTAGTAGAGTTTGAGTCAGTCAGTCTTTTATTAACTATCATGACCAACATAATGTGATACATATTACTTACATCTTGACAGAAATTATATTCAGGCACAGGCTCCCACTATAAAGTAGTGACAACATTCCAATGCTATTAACATCTTTTTAATGCCTAAAAGAATGATTGGGAGTTTTGCTTACCACATAAATTGGTAAAATGATGCAGTATGCCAGAAGACTTCCTTTTTTTTTTGCTTCAGTCTCGGCAATTCAGAGAAACTCTGCTGTGAAATACTGCCACTGCTGGTCATTCAGTATAATCTGCAGATGGAAAAGTCCACTGTTAGTACATTTAGTATAAGCAATACAAAAAGTTTAGATTTTTATAAAGGGTAACCAGATCAATACTATGGAGTCTGTTTTATTGTGAAAATCAACAGCTCAATTAAAAAATCAAATCTCAATTTGTGTTTATAACCTCTCATACTTCTCTGCATTCCCTTGCCTCATTTGCTAACACTCTCTAAAGAATTGTAGCACGTACATTGGGATATAAATCTTTTTGCCAGCCAAGTGGCAGCGCACCCTTCTTACTTCCTTTGTTTTAGGATATGGTACACCAGTAGCGATTAAGCCAGCTGGTAAGTTGAGAGAGGAAGGGTTATGCTACAGTTAACAGGAATAATAGAAACTATGAATAGCATAATTTGCATCTTCTATTCAGCCAAATCCTACCAGTGCAGCAATGGTGAAGTTGAGACTCTTATGCTCAAACCTGCGTTCATACAAATGAGTAAGTCTAAATCAAGTTCTAATTTCTTTCTTCGTACCATCTCATCTTTTCGTTGGGCATCCTGTCTACCCTGCAACTCATCTCATTACCAAGATAAATGTATCCTACTCCTTGTTAGGCAACAGAGTGGCTCTCATGTCAGAAAACATCTTCCTTTACCTTCATGATGCCAGCTGCTTTGCAACAGAGTGGCCTTCTAGTCGGAAAACATCTTGCTTTAGCTTTATGATGTCAGACTGCTATGCAACAGAATGGCACCTCATGTCAGACAACTTCTTGCTTTAGCTTTATGATGTCAGACACCCCTGGACCAATTGTCCTTGTGGAAGCTAACAACACAGGAGGATGAGATATCAGAAGTTATGCAGTAGGTTACTATCTGTATTCATGACTGCCAGCCACGTAGGAGGGGGAATGGTAAAGGAACGGGAACCAGTCGAAGCACTGTGTCCTTTACAAAAGTGGGATTGAGGTACAAAGACAGATTAACCTTAACAACAATCCATCTTGAGTATCAGAGTCCAACATAGAGAGTGCAGGAGAAGAGGTTAGATGAGCTTCCTTCCTTGAGTATGTAACACTATTTTTCATAAGTGAGATGGTGCATTTCAGTCTCAAAGGCAGATATTTCCTCGAATAGAATGTTGCTAGCACCAGGATCTAAAGCAGGTTTTAGTAGAGTTTGAGTCAGTCAGTCTTTTATTAACTATCATGACCAACATAATGTGATACATATTACTTACATCTTGACAGAAATTATATTCAGGCACAGGCTCCCACTATAAAGTAGTGACAACATTCCAATGCTATTAACATCTTTTTAATGCCTAAAAGAATGATTGGGAGTTTTGCTTACCACATAAATTGGTAAAATGATGCAGTATGCCAGAAGACTTCCTTTTTTTTTTGCTTCAGTCTCGGCAATTCAGAGAAACTCTGCTGTGAAATACTGCCACTGCTGGTCATTCAGTATAATCTGCAGATGGAAAAGTCCACTGTTAGTACATTTAGTATAAGCAATACAAAAAGTTTAGATTTTTATAAAGGGTAACCAGATCAATACTATGGAGTCTGTTTTATTGTGAAAATCAACAGCTCAATTAAAAAATCAAATCTCAATTTGTGTTTATAACCTCTCATACTTCTCTGCATTCCCTTGCCTCATTTGCTAACACTCTCTAAAGAATTGTAGCACGTACATTGGGATATAAATCTTTTTGCCAGCCAAGTGGCAGCGCACCCTTCTTACTTCCTTTGTTTTAGGATATGGTACACCAGTAGCGATTAAGCCAGCTGGTAAGTTGAGAGAGGAAGGGTTATGCTACAGTTAACAGGAATAATAGAAACTATGAATAGCATAATTTGCATCTTCTATTCAGCCAAATCCTACCAGTGCAGCAATGGTGAAGTTGAGACTCTTATGCTCAAACCTGCGTTCATACAAATGAGTAAGTCTAAATCAAGTTCTAATTTCTTTCTTCGTACCATCTCATCTTTTCGTTGGGCATCCTGTCTACCCTGCAACTCATCTCATTACCAAGATAAATGTATCCTACTCCTTGTTAGGCAACAGAGTGGCTCTCATGTCAGAAAACATCTTCCTTTACCTTCATGATGCCAGCTGCTTTGCAACAGAGTGGCCTTCTAGTCGGAAAACATCTTGCTTTAGCTTTATGATGTCAGACTGCTAGGCAACAGAATGGCACCTCATGTCAGACAACTTCTTGCTTTAGCTTTATGATGTCAGACACCCCTGGACCAATTGTCCTTGTGGAAGCTAACAACACAGGAGGATGAGATATCAGAAGTTATGCAGTAGGTTACTATCTGTATTCATGACTGCCAGCCACGTAGGAGGGGGAATGGTAAAGGAACGGGAACCAGTCGAAGCACTGTGTCCTTTTCAAAAGTGGGATTGAGGTACAAAGACAGATTAACCTTAACAACAATCCATCTTGAGTATCAGAGTCCAACATAGAGAGTGCAGGAGAAGAGGTTAGATGAGCTTCCTTCCTTGAGTATGTAACACTATTTTTCATAAGTGAGATGGTGCATTTCAGTCTCAAAGGCAGATATTTCCTCGAATAGAACGTTGCTAGCACCAGGATCTAAAGCAGGTTTTATTAGAGTTTGAGTCAGTCAGTCTTTTATTAACTATCATGTCCAACATAATGTGATACATATTACTTACATCTTGACAGAAATTATATTCAGGCACAGGCTCCCACTATAAATTAGTGAGGACATTCCGATGCTATTTACATCTTTTTAATGCCTAAAAGAATGATTGGGAGTTTTGCTTACCACATAAATTGGTAAAATGATGCAGTATGCCAGAAGACTTCCTTTTTTTTTTGCTTCAGTCTCGGCAATTCAGAGAAACTCTGCTGTGAAACACTGCCACTGCTGGTCATTCAGTATAATCTGCAGATGGAAAAGTCCACTGTTAGTACATTTAGTATAAGCAATACAAAAAGTTTTGATTTTTATAAAGGGTAACCAGATCAATACTATGGAGTCTGTTTTATTGTGAAAATCAACAGCTCAATTAAAAAATCAAATCTCAATTTGTGTTTATAACCTCTCATACTTCTCTGCATTCCCTTGCCTCATTTGCTAACACTCTCTAAAGAATTGTAGCACGTACATTGGGATATAAATCTTTTTGCCAGCCAAGTGGCAGCGCACCCTTCTTACTTCCTTTGTTTTAGGATATGGTACACCAGTAGCGATTAAGCCAGCTGGTAAGTTGAGAGAGGAAGGGTTATGCTACAGTTAACAGGAATAATAGAAACTATGAATAGCATAATTTGCATCTTCTCTTTAGCCAAATCCTACCAGTGCAGCAATGGTGAAGTTGAGACTCTTATGCTCAAACCTGCGTTCATACAAATGTGTAAGTCTAAATAAAGTTCTAATTTCTTTCTTCGTACCATCTCATCTTTTCGTTGGGCATCCTGTCTACCCTGCAACTCATCTCATTACCAAGATAAATGTATCCTACTCCTTGTTAGGCAACAGAGTGGCTCTCATGTCAGACAACATCTTCCTTTACCTTCATGATGCCAGCTGCTTTGCAACAGAGTGGCCTTCTAGCCAGAAAACATCTTGCTTTAGCTTTATGATGTCAGACTGCTAGGCAACAGAATGGCACCTCATGTCAGACAACTTCTTGCTTTAGCTTTATGATGTCAGACACCCCTGGACCAATTGTCCTTGTGGAAGCTAACCACACAGGAGGATGAGATATCAGAAGTTATGCAGTAGGTTACTATCTGTATTCATGACTGCCAGCCACGTAGGAGGGGGAATGGTAAAGGAATGGGAACCAGTCGAAGCACTGTGTCCTTTTCAAAAGTGGGCTTGAGGTACAAAGACAGATTAACCTTAACAACAATCCATCTTGAGTATCAGAGTCCAACATAGAGAGTGCAGGAGAAGAGGTTAGATGTGCTTCCTTCCTTGAGTATGTAACACTATTTTTCATAAGTGAGATGGTGCATTTCAGTCTCAAAGGCAGCTATTTCCTCGAATAGAACGTTGCTAGCACCAGGATCTAAAGCAGGTTTTGGTAGAGTTTGAGCCAGTCAGTCTTTTATTAACTATCATGACCAACATAATGTGATACATATTACTTCCATCTTGACAGTAATAATATTCAGGCACAGGCTCCCACTATAAATTAGTGAGGACATTCCGATGCTATTTACATCTTTTTAATGCCTAAAAGAATGATTGGGAGTTTTACTTACCACATAAATTGGTAAAATGATGCAGTATGCCAGAAGACTTCCTTTTTTTTTTTTGCTTCAGTCTCGGCAATTCAGAGAAACTCTGCTGTGAAACACTGCCACTGCTGGTCATTCAGTATAATCTGCAGATGGAAAAGTCCACTGTTAGTACATTTAGTATAAGCAATACAAAAAGTTTAGATTTTTATAAAGGGTAACCAGATCAATACTATGGAGTCTGTTTTATTGTGAAAATCAACAGCTCAATTAAAAAATCAAATCTCAATTTGTGTTTATAACCTCTCATACTTCTCTGCATTCCCTTGCCTCATTTGCTAACACTCTCTAAAGAATTGTAGCACGTACATTGGGATATAAATCTTTTTGCCAGCCAAGTGGCAGCGCACCCTTCTTACTTCCTTTGTTTTAGGATATGGTACACCAGTAGCGATTAAGCCAGCTGGTAAGTTGAGAGAGGAAGGGTTATGCTACAGTAACAGGAATAATAGAAACTATGAATAGCATAATTTGCATCTTCTATTCAGCCAAATCCTACCAGTGCAGCAATGGTGAAGTTGAGACTCTTATGCTCAAACCTGCGTTCATACAAATGAGTAAGTCTAAATAAAGTTCTAATTTCTTTCTTCGTACCATCTCATCTTTTTGTTGGGCATCCTGTCTACCCTGCAACTCATCTCATTACCAAGATAAATGTATCCTACTCCTTGTTAGGCAACAGAGTGGCTCTCATGTTAGAAAACATCTTCCTTTACCTTCATGATGCCAGCTGCTTTGCAACAGAGTGGCCTTCTAGTCGGAAAACATCTTGCTTTAGCTTTATGATGTCAGACTGCTATGCAACAGAATGGCACCTCATGTCAGACAACTTCTTGCTTTAGCTTTATGATGTCAGACACCCCTGGACCAATTGTCCTTGTGGAAGCTAACAACACAGGAGGATGAGATATCAGAAGTTATGCAGTAGGTTACTATCTGTATTCATGACTGCCAGCCACGTAGGAGGGGGAATGGTAAAGGAACGGGAACCAGTCGAAGCACTGTGTCCTTTTCAAAAGTGGGATTGAGGTACAAAGACAGATTAACCTTAACAACAATCCATCTTGAGTATCAGAGTCCAACATAGAGAGTGCAGGAGAAGAGGTTAGATGAGCTTCCTTCCTTGAGTATGTAACACTATTTTTCATAAGTGAGATGGTGCATTTCAGTCTCAAAGGCAGATATTTCCTCGAATAGAATGTTGCTAGCACCAGGATCTAAAGCAGGTTTTAGTAGAGTTTGAGTCAGTCAGTCTTTTATTAACTATCATGACCAACATAATGTGATACATATTACTTACATCTTGACAGAAATTATATTCACGCACAGGCTCCCACTATAAAGTAGTGACAACATTCCAATGCTATTAACATCTTTTTAATGCCTAAAAGAATGATTGGGAGTTTTGCTTACCACATAAATTGGTAAAATGATGCAGTATGCCAGAAGACTTCCTATTTTTTTTTTTGCTTCATTCTCGGCAATTCAGAGTAACTCTGCTGTGAAACACTGCCACTGCTGGTCATTCAGTATAATCTGCAGATGGAAAAGTCCACTGTTAGTACATTTAGTATAAGCAATACAAAAAGTTTCGATTTTTATAAAGGGTAACCAGATCAATACTATGGAGTCTGTTTTATTGTGAAAATCAACAGCTCAATTAAAAAATCAAATCTCAATTTGTGTTTATAACCTCTCATACTTCTCTGCGTTCCCTTGCCTCATTTGCTAACACTCTCTAAAGAATTGTAGCACGTACATTGGGATATAAATATTTTTGCCAGCCAAGTGGCAGCGCACCCTTCTTACTTCCTTTGTTTTAGGATATGGTACACCAGTAGCGATTAAGCCAGCTGGTAAGTTGAGAGAGGAAGGGTTATGCTACAGTTAACAGGAATAATAGAAACTATGAATAGCATAATTTGCATCTTCTATTCAGCCAAATCCTACCAGTGCAGCAATGGTGAAGTTGAGACTCTTATGCTCAAACCTGCGTTCATACAAATGAGTAAGTCTAAATAAAGTTCTAATTTCTTTCTTCGTACCATCTCATCTTTTCGTTGGGCATCCTGTCTACCCTGCAACTCATCTCATTACCAAGATAAATGTATCCTACTCCTTGTTAGGCAACAGAGTGGCTCTCATGTCAGAAAACATCTTCCTTTACCTTCATGATGCCAGCTGCTTTGCAACAGAGTGGCCTTCTAGTCGGAAAACATCTTGCTTTAGCTTTATGATGTCAGACTGCTAAGCAACAGAATGGCACCTCATGTCAGACAACTTCTTGCTTTAGCTTTATGATGTCAGACAACCCTGGACCAATTGTCCTTGTGGAAGCTAACCACACAGGAGGATGAGATATCAGAAGTTATACAGTAGGTTACTATCTGTATTCATGACTGCCAGCCACGTAGGAGGGGGAATGGTAAAGGAATGGGAACCAGTCGAAGCACTGTATCCTTTTCGAAAGTGGGCTTGAGGTACAAAGACAGATTAACCTTAACAACAATCCATCTTGAGTATCAGAGTCCAACATAGAGAGTGCAGGAGAAGAGGTTAGATGTGCTTCCTTCCTTGAGTATGTAACACTATTTTTCATAAGTGAGATGGTGCATTTCAGTCTCAAAGGCAGCTATTTCCTCGAATAGAACGTTGCTAGCACCAGGATCTAAAGCAGGTTTTAGTAGAGTTTGAGCCAGTCAGTCTTTTATTAACTATCATGACCAACATAATGTGATACATATTACTTCCATCTTGACAGTAATAATATTCAGGCACAGGCTCCCACTATAAATTAGTGAGGACATTCCGATGCTATTTACATCTTTTTAATGCCTAAAAGAATGATTGGGAGTTTTACTTACCACATAAATTGGTAAAATGATGCAGTATGCCAGAAGACTTCCTTTTTTTTTTTGCTTCAGTCTCGGCAATTCAGAGAAACTCTGCTGTGAAACACTGCCACTGCTGGTCATTCAGTATAATCTGCAGATGGAAAAGTCCACTGTTAGTACATTTAGTATAAGCAATACAAAAAGTTTAGATTTTTATAAAGGGTAACCAGATCAATACTATGGAGTCTGTTTTATTGTGAAAATCAACAGCTCAATTAAAAAATCAAATCTCAATTTGTGTTTATAACCTCTCATACTTCTCTGCATTCCCTTGCCTCATTTGCTAACACTCTCTAAAGAATTGTAGCACGTACATTGGGATATAAATCTTTTTGCCAGCCAAGTGGCAGCGCACCCTTCTTACTTCCTTTGTTTTAGGATATGGTACACCAGTAGCGATTAAGCCAGCTGGTAAGTTGAGAGAGGAAGGGTTATGCTACAGTAACAGGAATAATAGAAACTATGAATAGCATAATTTGCATCTTCTATTCAGCCAAATCCTACCAGTGCAGCAATGGTGAAGTTGAGACTCTTATGCTCAAACCTGCGTTCATACAAATGAGTAAGTCTAAATAAAGTTCTAATTTCTTTCTTCGTACCATCTCATCTTTTCGTTGGGCATCCTGTCTACCCTGCAACTCATCTCATTACCAAGATAAATGTATCCTACTCCTTGTTAGGCAACAGAGTGGCTCTCATGTTAGAAAACATCTTCCTTTACCTTCATGATGCCAGCTGCTTTGCAACAGAGTGGCCTTCTAGTCGGAAAACATCTTGCTTTAGCTTTATGATGTCAGACTGCTATGCAACAGAATGGCACCTCATGTCAGACAACTTCTTGCTTTAGCTTTATGATGTCAGACACCCCTGGACCAATTGTCCTTGTGGAAGCTAACAACACAGGAGGATGAGATATCAGAAGTTATGCAGTAGGTTACTATCTGTATTCATGACTGCCAGCCACGTAGGAGGGGGAATGGTAAAGGAACGGGAACCAGTCGAAGCACTGTGTCCTTTTCAAAAGTGGGATTGAGGTACAAAGACAGATTAACCTTAACAACAATCCATCTTGAGTATCAGAGTCCAACATAGAGAGTGCAGGAGAAGAGGTTAGATGAGCTTCCTTCCTTGAGTATGTAACACTATTTTTCATAAGTGAGATGGTGCATTTCAGTCTCAAAGGCAGATATTTCCTCGAATAGAATGTTGCTAGCACCAGGATCTAAAGCAGGTTTTAGTAGAGTTTGAGTCAGTCAGTCTTTTATTAACTATCATGACCAACATAATGTGATACATATTACTTACATCTTGACAGAAATTATATTCAGGCACAGGCTCCCACTATAAAGTAGTGACAACATTCCAATGCTATTAACATCTTTTTAATGCCTAAAAGAATGATTGGGAGTTTTGCTTACCACATAAATTGGTAAAATGATGCAGTATGCCAGAAGACTTCCTTTTTTTTTTTTGCTTCATTCTCGGCAATTCAGAGTAACTCTGCTGTGAAACACTGCCACTGCTGGTCATTCAGTATAATCTGCAGATGGAAAAGTCCACTGTTAGTACATTTAGTATAAGCAATACAAAAAGTTTAGATTTTTATAAAGGGTAACCAGATCAATACTATGGAGTCTGTTTTATTGTGAAAATCAACAGCTCAATTAAAAAATCAAATCTCAATTTTTGTTTATAACCTCTCATACTTCTCTGCATTCCCTTGCCTCATTTGCTAACACTCTCTAAACAATTGTAGCACGTACATTGGGATATAAATCTTTTTGCCAGCCAAGTGGCAGCGCACCCTTCTTACTTCCTTTGTTTTAGGATATGGTACACCAGTAGCGATTAAGCCAGCTGGTAAGTTGAGAGAGGAAGGGTTATGCTACAGTTAACAGGAATAATAGAAACTATGAATAGCATAATTTGCATCTTCTCTTTAGCCAAATCCTACCAGTGCAGCAATGGTGAAGTTGAGACTCTTATGCTCAAACCTGCGTTCATACAAATGTGTAAGTCTAAATAAAGTTCTAATTTCTTTCTTCGTACCATCTCATCTTTTCGTTGGGCATCCTGTCTACCCTGCAACTCATCTCATTACCAAGATAAATGTATCCTACTCCTTGTTAGGCAACAGAGTGGCTCTCATGTCAGACAACATCTTCCTTTACCTTCATGATGCCAGCTGCTTTGCAACAGAGTGGCCTTCTAGTCGGAAAACATCTTGCTTTAGCTTTATGATGTCAGACTGCTAGGCAACAGAATGGCACCTCATGTCAGACAACTTCTTGCTTTAGCTTTATGATGTCAGACACCCCTGGACCAATTGTCCTTGTGGAAGCTAACCACACAGGAGGATGAGATATCAGAAGTTATGCAGTAGGTTACTATCTGTATTCATGACTGCCAGCCACGTAGGAGGGGGAATGGTAAAGGAATGGGAACCAGTCGAAGCACTGTGTCCTTTTTCGAAAGTGTGATTGAGGTACAAAGACAGATTAACCTTAACAACACTCCATCTTGAGCATCAGAGTCCAACATAGAGAGTGCAGGAGAAGAGGTTAGATGAGCTTCCTTCCTTGAGTATGTAACACTATTTTTCATAAGTGAGATGGTGCATTTCAGTCTCAAAGGCAGATATTTCCTCGAATAGAATGTTGCTAGCACCAGGATCTAAAGCAGGTTTTAGTAGAGTTTGAGTCAGTCAGTCTTTTATTAACTATCATGACCAACATAATGTGATACATATTACTTACATCTTGACAGAAATTATATTCAGGCACAGGCTCCCACTATAAAGTAGTGACAACATTCCAATGTTATTAACATCTTTTTAATGCCTAAAAGAATGATTGGGAGTTTTGCTTACCACATAAATTGGTAAAATGATGCAGTATGCCAGAAGACTTCCTTTTTTTTTTTTGCTTCATTCTCGGCAATTCAGAGTAACTCTGCTGTGAAACACTGCCACTGCTGGTCATTCAGTATAATCTGCAGATGGAAAAGTCCACTGTTAGTACATTTAGTATAAGCAATACAAAAAGTTTAGATTTTTATAAAGGGTAACCAGATCAATACTATGGAGTCTGTTTTATTGTGAAAATCAACAGCTCAATTAAAAAATCAAATCTCAATTTTTGTTTATAACCTCTCATACTTCTCTGCATTCCCTTGCCTCATTTGCTAACACTCTCTAAACAATTGTAGCACGTACATTGGGATATAAATCTTTTTGCCAGCCAAGTGGCAGCGCACCCTTCTTACTTCCTTTGTTTTAGGATATGGTACACCAGTAGCGATTAAGCCAGCTGGTAAGTTGAGAGAGGAAGGGTTATGCTACAGTTAACAGGAATAATAGAAACTATGAATAGCATAATTTGCATCTTCTCTTTAGCCAAATCCTACCAGTGCAGCAATGGTGAAGTTGAGACTCTTATGCTCAAACCTGCGTTCATACAAATGTGTAAGTCTAAATAAAGTTCTAATTTCTTTCTTCGTACCATCTCATCTTTTCGTTGGGCATCCTGTCTACCCTGCAACTCATCTCATTACCAAGATAAATGTATCCTACTCCTTGTTAGGCAACAGAGTGGCTCTCATGTCAGACAACATCTTCCTTTACCTTCATGATGCCAGCTGCTTTGCAACAGAGTGGCCTTCTAGTCGGAAAACATCTTGCTTTAGCTTTATGAGGTCAGACTGCTAGGCAACAGAATGGCACCTCATGTCAGACAACTTCTTGCTTTAGCTTTATGATGTCAGACACCCCTGGACCAATTGTCCTTGTGGAAGCTAACCACACAGGAGGATGAGATATCAGAAGTTATGCAGTAGGTTACTATCTGTATTCATGACTGCCAGCCACGTAGGAGGGGGAATGGTAAAGGAATGGGAACCAGTCGAAGCACTGTGTCCTTTTTCGAAAGTGTGATTGAGGTACAAAGACAGATTAACCTTAACAACACTCCATCTTGAGCATCAGAGTCCAACATAGAGAGTGCAGGAGAAGAGGTTAGATGAGCTTCCTTCCTTGAGTATGTAACACTATTTTTCATAAGTGAGATGGTGCATTTCAGTCTCAAAGGCAGCTATTTCCTCGAATAGAACGTTGCTAGCACCAGGATCTAAAGCAGGTTTTAGTAGAGTTTGAGTCAGTCAGTCTTTTATTAACTATCATGACCAACATAATGTGATACATATTACTTCCATCTTGACAGAAATTATATTCAGGCACAGGCTCCCACTATAAATTAGTGAGGACATTCCGATGCTATTTACATCTTTTTAATGCCTAAAAGAACGATTGGGAGTTTTACTTACCACATAAATTGGTAAAATGATGCAGTATGCCAGAAGACTTCCTTTTTTTTTTTTTGCTTCAGTCTCGGCAATTCAGAGAAACTCTGCTGTGAAACACTGCCACTGCTGGTCATTTAGTATAATCTGCAGATGCAAAAGTCCACTGTTAGTACATTTAGTATAAGCAATACAAAAAGTTTGGATTTTTATAAAGGGTAACCAGATCAATACTATGGAGTCTGTTTTATTGTGAAAATCAACAGCTCAATTAAAAAATCAAATCTCAATTTTTGTTTATAACCTCTCATACTTCTCTGCATTCCCTTGCCTCATTTGCTAACACTCTCTAAACAATTGTAGCACGTACATTGGGATATAAATCTTTTTGCCAGCCAAGTGGCAGCGCACCCTTCTTACTTCCTTTGTTTTAGGATATGGTACACCAGTAGCGATTAAGCCAGCTGGTAAGTTGAGAGAGGAAGGGTTATGCTACAGTTAACAGGAATAATAGAAACTATGAATAGCATAATTTGCATCTTCTATTCAGCCAAATCCTACCAGTGCAGCAATGGTGAAGTTGAGACTCTTATGCTCAAACCTGCGTTCATACAAATGAGTAAGTCTAAATAAAGTTCTAATTTCTTTCTTCGTACCATCTCATCTTTTCGTTGGGCATCCTGTCTACCCTGCAACTCATCTCATTACCAAGATAAATGTATCCTACTCCTTGTTAGGCAACAGAGTGGCTCTCATGTCAGACAACATCTTCCTTTACCTTCATGATGCCAGCTGCTTTGCAACAGAGTGGCCTTCTAGTCAGAAAACATCTTGCTTTAGCTTTATGATGTCAGACTGCTAGGCAACAGAATGGCACCTCATGTCAGACAACTTCTTGCTTTAGCTTTATGATGTCAGACACCCCTGGACCAATTGTCCTTGTGGAAGCTAACCACACAGGAGGATGAGATATCAGAAGTTATGCAGTAGGTTACTATCTGTATTCATGACTGCCAGCCACGTAGGAGGGGGAATGGTAAAGGAATGGGAACCAGTCGAAGCACTGTGTCCTTTTCAAAAGTGGGATTGAGGTACAAAGACAGATTAACCTTAACAACAATCCATCTTTAGTATCAGAGTCCAACATAGAGAGTGCAGGAGAAGAGGTTAGATGAGCTTCCTTCCTTGAGTATGTAACACTATTTTTCATAAGTGAGATGGTGCATTTCAGTCTCAAAGGCAGATATTTCCTCGAATAGAACATTGCTAGCACCAGGATCTAAAGCAGGTTTTATTAGAGTTTGAGTCAGTCAGTCTTTTATTAACTATCATGACCAACATAATGTGATACATATTACTTACATCTTGACAGAAATTATATTCAGGCACAGGCTCCCACTATAAATTAGTGAGGACATTCCGATGCTATTTACATCTTTTTAATGCCTAAAAGAATGATTGGGAGTTTTGCTTACCACATAAATTGGTAAAATGATGCAGTATGCCAGAAGACTTCCTTTTTTTTTTGCTTCAGTCTCGGCAATTCAGAGAAACTCTGCTGTGAAACACTGCCACTGCTGGTCATTCAGTATAATCTGCAGATGGAAAAGTCCACTGTTAGTACATTTAGTATAAGCAATACAAAAAGTTTAGATTTTTATAAAGGGTAACCAGATCAATACTATGGAGTCTGTTTTATAGTGAAAATCAACAGCTCAATTAAAAAATCAAATCTCAATTTGTGTTTATAACCTCTCATACTTCTCTGCATTCCCTTGCCTCATTTGCTAACACTCTCTAAAGAATTGTAGCACGTACATTGGGATATAAATCTTTTTGCCAGCCAAGTGGCAGCGCACCCTTCTTACTTCCTTTGTTTTAGGATATGGTACACCAGTAGCGATTAAGCCAGCTGGTAAGTTGAGAGAGGAAGGGTTATGCTACAGTTAACAGGAATAATAGAAACTATGAATAGCATAATTTGCATCTTCTCTTTAGCCAAATCCTACCAGTGCAGCAATGGTGAAGTTGAGACTCTTATGCTCAAACCTGCATTCATACAAATGTGTAAGTCTAAATAAAGTTCTAATTTCTTTCTTCGTACCATCTCATCTTTTCGTTGGGCATCCTGTCTACCCTGCAACTCATCTCATTACCAAGATAAATGTATCCTACTCCTTGTTAGGCAACAGAGTGGCTCTCATGTCAGACAACATCTTCCTTTACCTTCATGATGCCAGCTGCTTTGCAACAGAGTGGCCTTCTAGTCGGAAAACATCTTGCTTTAGCTTTATGATGTCAGACTGCTAGGCAACAGAATGGCACCTCATGTCAGACAACTTCTTGCTTTAGCTTTATGATGTCAGACACCCCTGGACCAATTGTCCTTGTGGAAGCTAACCACACAGGAGGATGAGATATCAGAAGTTATACAGTAGGTTACTATCTGTATTCATGACTGCCAGCCACGTAGGAGGGGGAATGGTAAAGGAATGGGAACCAGTCGAAGCACTGTGTCCTTTTCGAAAGTGGGATTGAGGTACAAAGACAGATTAACCTTAACAACAATCCATCTTGAGTATCAGAGTCCAACATAGAGAGTGCAGGAGAAGAGGTTAGATGTGCTTCCTTCCTTGAGTATGTAACACTATTTTTCATAAGTGAGATGGTGCATTTCAGTCTCAAAGGCAGCTATTTCCTCGAATAGAACGTTGCTAGCACCAGGATCTAAAGCAGGTTTTAGTAGAGTTTGAGCCAGTCAGTCTTTTATTAACTATCATGACCAACATAATGTGATACATATTACTTCCATCTTGACAGTAATAATATTCAGGCACAGGCTCCCACTATAAATTAGTGAGGACATTCCAATGCTATTTACATCTTTTTAATGCCTAAAAGAATGATTGGGAGTTTTACTTACCACATAAATTGGTAAAATGATGCAGTATGCCAGAAGACTTCCTTTTTTTTTTTGCTTCAGTCTCGGCAATTCAGAGAAACTCTGCTGTGAAACACTGCCACTGCTGGTCATTCAGTATAATCTGCAGATGGAAAAGTCCACTGTTAGTACATTTAGTATAAGCAATACAAAAAGTTTAGATTTTTATAAAGGGTAACCAGATCAATACTATGGAGTCTGTTTTATTGTGAAAATCAACAGCTCAATTAAAAAATCTAATCTCAATTTGTGTTTATAACCTCTCATACTTCTCTGCATTCCCTTGCCTCATTTGCTAACACTCTCTAAAGAATTGTAGCACGTACATTGGGATATAAATCTTTTTGCCAGCCAAGTGGCAGCGCACCCTTCTTACTTCCTTTGTTTTAGGATATGGTACACCATTAGCGATTAAGCCAGCTGGTAAGTTGAGAGAGGAAGGGTTATGCTACAGTTAACAGGAATAATAGAAACTATGAATAGCATAATTTGCATCTTCTATTCAGCCAAATCCTACCAGTGCAGCAATGGTGAAGTTGAGACTCTTATGCTCAAACCTGCATTCATACAAATGAGTAAGTCTAAATAAAGTTCTAATTTATTTCTTCGTACCATCTCATCTTTTCGTTGGGCATCCTGTCTACCCTGCAACTCATCTCATTACCAAGATAAATGTATCCTACTCCTTGTTAGGCAACAGAGTGGCTCTCATGTCAGACAACATCTTCCTTTACCTTCATGATGCCAGCTGCTTTGCAACAGAGTGGCCTTCTAGTCAGAAAACATCTTGCTTTAGCTTTATGATGTCAGACTGCTAGGCAACAGAATGGCACCTCATGTCAGACAACTTCTTGCTTTAGCTTTATGATGTCAGACACCCCTGGACCAATTGTCCTTGTGGAAGCTAACCACACAGGAGGATGAGATATCAGAAGTTATACCGTAGGTTACTATCTGTATTCATGACTGCCAGCCACGTAGGAGGGGGAATGGTAAAGGAATGGGAACCAGTCGAAGCACTGTGTCCTTTTCGAAAGTGGGATTGAGGTACAAAGACAGATTAACCTTAACAACAATCCATCTTGAGTATCAGAGTCCAACATAGAGAGTGCAGGAGAAGAGGTTAGATGTGCTTCCTTCCTTGAGTATGTAACACTATTTTTCATAAGTGAGATGGTGCATTTCAGTCTCAAAGGCAGCTATTTCCTCGAATAGAACGTTGCTAGCACCAGGATCTAAAGCAGGTTTTAGTAGAGTTTGAGCCAGTCAGTCTTTTATTAACTATCATGACCAACATAATGTGATACATATTACTTCCATCTTGACAGTAATAATATTCAGGCACAGGCTCCCACTATAAATTAGTGAGGACATTCCGATGCTATTTACATCTTTTTAATGCCTAAAAGAATGATTGGGAGTTTTACTTACCACATAAATTGGTAAAATGATGCAGTATGCCAGAAGACTTCCTTTTTTTTTTTGCTTCAGTCTCGGCAATTCAGAGAAACTCTGCTGTGAAACACTGCCACTGCTGGTCATTCAGTATAATCTGCAGATGGAAAAGTCCACTGTTAGTACATTTAGTATAAGCAATACAAAAAGTTTAGATTTTTATAAAGGGTAACCAGATCAATACTATGGAGTCTGTTTTATTGTGAAAATCAACAGCTCAATTAAAAAATCAAATCTCAATTTGTGTTTATAACCTCTCATACTTCTCTGCATTCCCTTGCCTCATTTGCTAACACTCTCTAAAGAATTGTAGCACGTACATTGGGATATAAATCTTTTTGCCAGCCAAGTGGCAGCGCACCCTTCTTACTTCCTTTGTTTTAGGATATGGTACACCAGTAGCGATTAAGCCAGCTGGTAAGTTGAGAGAGGAAGGGTTATAGTACAGTTAACAGGAATAATAGAAACTATGAATAGCATAATTTGCATCTTCTATTCAGCCAAATCCTACCAGTGCAGCAATGGTGAAGTTGAGACTCTTATGCTCAAACCTGCGTTCATACAAATGAGTAAGTCTAAATAAAGTTCTAATTTCTTTCTTCGTACCATCTCATCTTTTCGTTGGGCATCCTGTCTACCCTGCAACTCATCTCATTACCAAGATAAATGTATCCTACTCCTTGTTAGGCAACAGAGTGGCTCTCATGTCAGACAACATCTTCCTTTACCTTCATGATGCCAGCTGCTTTGCAACAGAGTGGCCTTCTAGTCAGAAAACATCTTGCTTTAGCTTTATGATGTCAGACTGCTAGGCAACAGAATGGCACCTCATGTCAGACAACTTCTTGCTTTAGCTTTATGATGTCAGACACCCCTGGACCAATTGTCCTTGTGGAAGCTAACCACACAGGAGGATGAGATATCAGAAGTTATGCAGTAGGTTACTATCTGTATTCATGACTGCCAGCCACGTAGGAGGGGGAATGGTAAAGGAATGGGAACCAGTCGAAGCACTGTGTCCTTTTCAAAAGTGGGATTGAGGTACAAAGACAGATTAACCTTAACAACAATCCATCTTGAGTATCAGAGTCCAACATAGAGAGTGCAGGAGAAGAGGTTAGATGAGCTTCCTTCCTTGAGTATGTAACACTATTTTTCATAAGTGAGATGGTGCATTTCAGTCTCAAAGGCAGATATTTCCTCGAATAGAACATTGCTAGCACCAGGATCTAAAGCAGGTTTTATTAGAGTTTGAGTCAGTCAGTCTTTTATTAACTATCATGACCAACATAATGTGATACATATTACTTACATCTTGACAGAAATTATATTCAGGCACAGGCTCCCACTATAAATTAGTGAGGACATTCCGATGCTATTTACATCTTTTTAATGCCTAAAAGAATGATTGGGAGTTTTGCTTACCACATAAATTGGTAAAATGATGCAGTATGCCAGAAGACTTCTTTTTTTTTTGCTTCAGTCTCGGCAATTCAGAGAAACTCTGCTGTGAAACACTGCCACTGCTGGTCATTCAGTATAATCTGCAGATGGAAAAGTCCACTGTTAGTACTTTTAGTATAAGCAATACAAAAAGTTTAGATTTTTATAAAGTGTAACCAGATCAATACTATGGAGTCTGTTTTATTGTGAAAATCAACAGCTCAATTAAAAAATCAAATCTCAATTTGTGTTTATAACCTCTCATACTTCTCTGCATTCCCTTGCCTCATTTGCTAACACTCTCTAAAGAATTGTAGCACGTACATTGGGATATAAATCTTTTTGCCAGCCAAGTGGCAGCGCACCCTTCTTACTTCCTTTGTTTTAGGATATGGTACACCAGTAGCGATTAAGCCAGCTGGTAAGTTGAGAGAGGAAGGGTTATGCTACAGTTAACAGGAATAATAGAAACTATGAATAGCATAATTTGCATCTTCTATTCAGCCAAATCCTACCAGTGCAGCAATGGTGAAGTTGAGACTCTTATGCTCAAACCTGCGTTCATACAAATGAGTAAGTCTAAATAAAGTTCTAATTTCTTTCTTCGTACCATCTCATCTTTTCGTTGGGCATCCTGTCTACCCTGCAACTCATCTCATTACCAAGATAAATGTATCCTACTCCTTGTTAGGCAACAGAGTGGCTCTCATGTCAGAAAACATCTTCCTTTACCTTCATGATGCCAGCTGCTTTGCAACAGAGTGGCCTTCTAGTCGGAAAACATCTTGCTTTAGCTTTATGATGTCAGACTGCTAAGCAACAGAATGGCACCTCATGTCAGACAACTTCTTGCTTTAGCTTTATGATGTCAGACAACCCTGGACCAATTGTCCTTGTGGAAGCTAACCACACAGGAGGATGAGATATCAGAAGTTATACAGTAGGTTACTATCTGTATTCATGACTGCCAGCCACGTAGGAGGGGGAACGGTAAAGGAATGGGAACCAGTCGAAGCACTGTGTCCTTTTCGAAAGTGGGATTGAGGTACAAAGACAGATTAACCTTAACAACAATCCATCTTGAGTATCAGAGTCCAACATAGAGAGTGCAGGAGAAGAGGTTAGATGTGCTTCCTTCCTTGAGTATGTAACACTATTTTTCATAAGTGAGATGGTGCATTTCAGTCTCAAAGGCAGCTATTTCCTCGAATAGAACGTTGCTAGCACCAGGATCTAAAGCAGGTTTTAGTAGAGTTTGAGTCAGTCAGTCTTTTATTAACTATCATGACCAACATAATGTGATACATATTACTTCCATCTTGACAGAAATTATATTCAGGCACAGGCTCCCACTATAAATTAGTGAGGACATTCCGATGCTATTTACATCTTTTTAATGCCTAAAAGAATGATTGGGAGTTTTGCTTACCACATAAATTGGTAAAATGATGCAGTGTGCCAGAAGACTTCCTTTTTTTTTTGCTTCAGTCTCGGCAATTCAGAGAAACTCTGCTGTGAAACACTGCCACTGCTGGTCATTCAGTATAATCTGCAGATGGAAAAGTCCACTGTTAGTACATTTAGTATAAGCAATACAAAAAGTTTAGATTTTTATAAAGGGTAACCAGATCAATACTATGGAGTCTGTTTTATTGTGAAAATCAACAGCTCAATTAAAAAATCAAATCTCAATTTGTGTTTATAACCTCTCATACTTCTCTGCATTCCCTTGCCTCATTTGCTAACACTCTCTAAAGAATTGTAGCACGTACATTGGGATATAAATCTTTTTGCCAGCCAAGTGGCAGCGCACCCTTCTTACTTCCTTTGTTTTAGGATATGGTACACCAGTAGCGATTAAGCCAGCTGGTAAGTTGAGAGAGGAAGGGTTATGCTACAGTTAACAGGAATAATAGAAACTATGAATAGCATAATTTGCATCTTCTATTCAGCCAAATCCTACCAGTGCAGCAATGGTGAAGTTGAGACTCTTATGCTCAAACCTGCGTTCATACAAATGAGTAAGTCTAAATAAAGTTCTAATTTCTTTCTTCGTACCATCTCATCTTTTCTTTGGGCATCCTGTCTACCCTGCAACTCATCTCATTACCAAGATAAATGTATCCTACTCCTTGTTAGGCAACAGAGTGGCTCTCATGTCAGACAACATCTTCCTTTACCTTCATGATGCCAGCTGCTTTGCAACAGAGTGGCCTTCTAGTCAGAAAACACCTTGCTTTAGCTTTATGATGTCAGACTGCTAGGCAACAGAATGGCACCTCATGTCAGACAACTTCTTGCTTTAGCTTTATGATGTCAGACACCCCTGGACCAATTGTCCTTGTGGAAGCTAACCACACAGGAGGATGAGATATCAGAAGTTATGCAGTAGGTTACTATCTGTATTCATGACTGCCAGCCACGTAGGAGGGGGAATGGTAAAGGAATGGGAACCAGTCGAAGCACTGTGTCCTTTTCAAAAGTGGGATTGAGGTACAAAGACAGATTAACCTTAACAACAATCCATCTTGAGTATCAGAGTCCAACATAGAGAGTGCAGGAGAAGAGGTTAGATGAGCTTCCTTCCTTGATTATGTAACACTATTTTTCATAAGTGAGATGGTGCATTTCAGTCTCAAAGGCAGATATTTCCTTGAATAGAACGTTGCTAGCACCAGGATCTAAAGCAGGTTTTAGTAGAGTTTGAGTCAGTCAGTCTTTTATTAACTATCATGACCAACATAATGTGATACATATTACTTCCATCTTGACAGAAATATTATTCAGGCACAGGCTCCCACTATAAATTAGTGAGGACATTCCGATGCTATTTACATCTTTTTAATGCCTAAAAGAATGATTGGGAGTTTAAGTTACCACATAAATTGGTAAAATGATGCAGTATGCCAGAAGACTTCCTTTTTTTTTTTGCTTCATTCTCGGCAATTCAGAGAAACTCTGCTGTGAAACACTGCCACTGCTGGTCATTCAGTATAATCTGCAGATGGAAAAGTCCACTGTTAGTACATTTAGTATAAGCAATACAAAATGTTTAGATTTTTATAAAGGGTAACCAGATCAATACTATGGAGTCTGTTTTATTGTGAAAATCAACAGCTCAATTAAAAAATCAAATCTCAATTTGTGTTTATAACCTCTCATACTTCTCTGCATCCCCTTGCCTCATTTGCTAACACTCTCTAAACAATTGTAGCACGTACATTGGGATATAAATCTTTTTGCCAGCCAAGTGGCAGGGCACCCTTCTTACTTCCTTTGTTTTAGGATATGGTACACCAGTAGCGATTAAGCCAGCTGGTAAGTTGAAAGAGGAAGGGTTATGCTACAGTTAACAGGAATAATAGAAACTATAAATAGCATAATTTGCATCTTCTCTTTAGCCAAATCCTACCAGTGCAGCAATGGTGAAGTTGAGACTCTTATGCTCAAACCTGCGTTCATACAAATGTGTAAGTCTAAATAAAGTTCTAATTTCTTTCTTCGTACCATCTCATCTTTTCGTTGGGCATCCTATCTACCCTGCAACTCATCTCATTACCAAGATAAATGTATCCTACTCCTTGTTAGGCAACAGAGTGGCTCTCATGTCAGACAACATCTTCCTTTAGCTTCATGATGCCAGCTGCTTTGCAACAGAGTGGCCTTCTAGTCAGAAAACATCTTGCTTTAGCTTTATGATGTCAGACTGCTAGGCAACAGAATGGCACCTCATGTCAGACAACTTCTTGCTTTAGCTTTATGATGTCAGACACCCCTGGACCAATTGTCCTTGTGGAAGCTAACCACACAGGAGGATGAGATATCAGAAGTTATGCAGTAGGTTACTATCTGTATTCATGACTGCCAGCCACGTAGGAGGGGGAATGGTAAAGGAATGGGAACCAGTCGAAGCACTGTGTCTTTTTCAAAAGTGGGATTGAGGTACAAAGACAGATTAACCTTAACAACAATTAATCTTGAGTATCAGAGTCCAACATAGAGAGTGCAGGAGAAGAGGTTAGATGAGCTTCCTTCCTTGAGTATGTAACACTATTTTTCATAAGTGAGATGGTGCATTTCAGTCTCAAAGGCAGATATTTTCTCTAATAGAACGTTGCTAGCACCAGGATCTAAAGCAGGTTTTAGTAGAGTTTGAGTCAGTCAGTCTTTTATTAAGTATCATGACCAACATAATGTGATACATATTACTTCCATCTTGACAGAAATTATATTCAGGCACATGCTCCCACTATAAATTAGTGAGGACATTCTGATGCTATTTACATCTTTTTAATGCCTAAAAGAATGATTGGGAGTTTTGCTTACCACATAAATTGGTAAAATGATGCAGTATGCCAGAAGACTTCCTTTTTTTTTTGCTTCAGTCTCGGCAATTCAGAGAAACTCTGCTGTGAAACACTGCCACTGCTGGTCATTCAGTATAATCTGCAGATGGAAAAGTCCACTGTTAGTACATTTAGTATAAGCAATACAAAAAGTTTAGATTTTTATAAAGGGTAACCAGATCAATACTATGGAGTCTGTTTTATTGTGAAAATCAACAGCTCAATTAAAAAATCAAATCTCAATTTGTGTTTATAACCTCTCATACTTCTCTGCATTCCCTTGCCTCATTTGCTAACACTCTCTAAAGAATTGTAGCACGTACATTGGGATATAAATCTTTTTGCCAGCCAAGTGGCAGCGCACCCTTCTTACTTCCTTTGTTTTAGGATATGGTACACCAGTAGCGATTAAGCCAGCTGGTAAGTTGAGAGAGGAAGGGTTATGCTACAGTTAACAGGAATAATAGAAACTATGAATAGCATAATTTGCATCTTCTATTCAGCCAAATCCTACCAGTGCAGCAATGGTGAAGTTGAGACTCTTATGCTCAAACCTGCGTTCATACAAATGAGTAAGTCTAAATAAAGTTCTAATTTCTTTCTTCGTACCATCTCATCTTTTCGTTGGGCATCCTGTCTACCCTGCAACTCATCTCATTACCAAGATAAATGTATCCTACTCCTTGTTAGGCAACAGAGTGGCTCTCATGTCAGAAAACATCTTCCTTTACCTTCATGATGCCAGCTGCTTTGCAACAGAGTGGCCTTCTAGTCGGAAAACATCTTGCTTTAGCTTTATGATGTCAGACTGCTAAGCAACAGAATGGCACCTCATGTCAGACAACTTCTTGCTTTAGCTTTATGATGTCAGACAACCCTGGACCAATTGTCCTTGTGGAAGCTAACCACACAGGAGGATGAGATATCAGAAGTTATACAGTAGGTTACTATCTGTATTCATGACTGCCAGCCACGTAGGAGGGGGAATGGTAAAGGAATGGGAACCAGTCGAAGCACTGTGTCCTTTTCGAAAGTGGAATTGAGGTACAAAGACAGATTAACCTTAACAACAATCCATCTTGAGTATCAGAGTCCAACATAGA
The DNA here is from genome assembly GCF_964263255.1 of Lissotriton vulgaris. Taxonomy (NCBI): domain Eukaryota; kingdom Metazoa; phylum Chordata; class Amphibia; order Caudata; family Salamandridae; genus Lissotriton; species Lissotriton vulgaris. The sequence continues at coordinate 451,011,218 of NC_141700.1, forward strand.
GAGTGCAGGAGAAGAGGTTAGATGTGCTTCCTTCCTTGAGTATGTAACACTATTTTTCATAAGTGAGATGGTGCATTTCAGTCTCAAAGGCAGCTATTTCCTCGAATAGAACGTTGCTAGCACCAGGATCTAAAGCAGGTTTTAGTAGAGTTTGAGTCAGTCAGTCTTTTATTAACTATCATGACCAACATAATGTGATACATATTACTTCCATCTTGACAGAAATTATATTCAGGCACAGGCTCCCACTATAAATTAGTGAGGACATTCCGATGCTATTTACATCTTTTTAATGCCTAAAAGAATGATTGGGAGTTTTACTTACCACATAAATTGGTAAAATGATGCAGTATGCCAGAAGACTTCCTTTTTTTTTTTTGCTTCAGTCTCGGCAATTCAGAGAAACTCTGCTGTGAAACACTGCCACTGCTGGTCATTCAGTATAATCTGCAGATGGAAAAGTCCACTGTTAGTACATTTAGTATAAGCAATACAAAAAGTTTAGATTTTTATAAAGGGTAACCAGATCAATACTATGGAGTCTGTTTTATTGTGAAAATCAACAGCTCAATTAAAAAATCAAATCTCAATTTGTGTTTATAACCTCTCATACTTCTCTGCATCCCCTTGCCTCATTTGCTAACACTCTCTAAACAATTGTAGCACGTACATTGGGATATAAATCTTTTTGCCAGCCAAGTGGCAGGGCACCCTTCTTACTTCCTTTGTTTTAGGATATGGTACACCAGTAGCGATTAAGCCAGCTGGTAAGTTGAGAGAGGAAGGGTTATAGTACAGTTAACAGGAATAATAGAAACTATGAATAGCATAATTTGCATCTTCTATTCAGCCAAATCCTACCAGTGCAGCAATGGTGAAGTTGAGACTCTTATGCTCAAACCTGCGTTCATACAAATGAGTAAGTCTAAATAAAGTTCTAATTTCTTTCTTCGTACCATCTCATCTTTTCGTTGGGCATCCTGTCTACCCTGCAACTCATCTCATTACCAAGATAAATGTATCCTACTCCTTGTTAGGCAACAGAGTGGCTCTCATGTCAGACAACATCTTCCTTTACCTTCATGATGCCAGCTGCTTTGCAACAGAGTGGCCTTCTAGTCAGAAAACATCTTGCTTTAGCTTTATGATGTCAGACTGCTAGGCAACAGAATGGCACCTCATGTCAGACAACTTCTTGCTTTAGCTTTATGATGTCAGACACCCCTGGACCAATTGTCCTTGTGGAAGCTAACCACACAGGAGGATGAGATATCAGAAGTTATGCATTAGGTTACTATCTGTATTCATGACTGCCAGCCACGTAGGAGGGGGAATGGTAAAGGAATGGGAACCAGTCGAAGCACTGTGTCCTTTTCAAAAGTGGGATTGAGGTACAAAGACAGATTAACCTTAACAACAATCCATCTTGAGTATCAGAGTCCAACATAGAGAGTGCAGGAGAAGAGGTTAGATGAGCTTCCTTCCTTGAGTATGTAACACTATTTTTCATAAGTGAGATGGTGCATTTCAGTCTCAAAGGCAGATATTTCCTCGAATAGAACATTGCTAGCACCAGGATCTAAAGCAGGTTTTATTAGAGTTTGAGTCAGTCAGTCTTTTATTAACTATCATGACCAACATAATGTGATACATATTACTTACATCTTGACAGAAATTATATTCAGGCACAGGCTCCCACTATAAATTAGTGAGGACATTCCGATGCTATTTACATCTTTTTAATGCCTAAAAGAATGATTGGGAGTTTTGCTTACCACATAAATTGGTAAAATGATGCAGTATGCCAGAAGACTTCTTTTTTTTTGGCTTCAGTCTCGGCAATTCAGAGAAACTCTGCTGTGAAACACTGCCACTGCTGGTCATTCAGTATAATCTGCAGATGGAAAAGTCCACTGTTAGTACTTTTAGTATAAGCAATACAAAAAGTTTAGATTTTTATAAAGTGTAACCAGATCAATACTATGGAGTCTGTTTTATTGTGAAAATCAACAGCTCAATTAAAAAATCAAATCTCAATTTGTGTTTATAACCTCTCATACTTCTCTGCATTCCCTTGCCTCATTTGCTAACACTCTCTAAAGAATTGTAGCACGTACATTGGGATATAAATCTTTTTGCCAGCCAAGTGGCAGCGCACCCTTCTTACTTCCTTTGTTTTAGGATATGGTACACCAGTAGCGATTAAGCCAGCTGGTAAGTTGAGAGAGGAAGGGTTATGCTACAGTTAACAGGAATAATAGAAACTATGAATAGCATAATTTGCATCTTCTATTCAGCCAAATCCTACCAGTGCAGCAATGGTGAAGTTGAGACTCTTATGCTCAAACCTGCGTTCATACAAATGAGTAAGTCTAAATAAAGTTCTAATTTCTTTCTTCGTACCATCTCATCTTTTCGTTGGGCATCCTGTCTACCCTGCAACTCATCTCATTACCAAGATAAATGTATCCTACTCCTTGTTAGGCAACAGAGTGGCTCTCATGTCAGAAAACATCTTCCTTTACCTTCATGATGCCAGCTGCTTTGCAACAGAGTGGCCTTCTAGTCGGAAAACATCTTGCTTTAGCTTTATGATGTCAGACTGCTAAGCAACAGAATGGCACCTCATGTCAGACAACTTCTTGCTTTAGCTTTATGATGTCAGACAACCCTGGACCAATTGTCCTTGTGGAAGCTAACCACACAGGAGGATGAGATATCAGAAGTTATACAGTAGGTTACTATCTGTATTCATGACTGCCAGCCACGTAGGAGGGGGAACGGTAAAGGAATGGGAACCAGTCGAAGCACTGTGTCCTTTTCGAAAGTGGGATTGAGGTACAAAGACAGATTAACCTTAACAACAATCCATCTTGAGTATCAGAGTCCAACATAGAGAGTGCAGGAGAAGAGGTTAGATGTGCTTCCTTCCTTGAGTATGTAACACTATTTTTCATAAGTGAGATGGTGCATTTCAGTCTCAAAGGCAGCTATTTCCTCGAATAGAACGTTGCTAGCACCAGGATCTAAAGCAGGTTTTAGTAGAGTTTGAGTCAGTCAGTCTTTTATTAACTATCATGACCAACATAATGTGATACATATTACTTCCATCTTGACAGAAATTATATTCAGGCACAGGCTCCCACTATAAATTAGTGAGGACATTCCGATGCTATTTACATCTTTTTAATGCCTAAAAGAATGATTGGGAGTTTTACTTACCACATAAATTGGTAAAATGATGCAGTATGCCAGAAGACTTCCTTTTTTTTTTTTTGCCTCAGTCTCGGCAATTCAGAGAAACTCTGCTGTGAAACACTGCCACTGCTGGTCATTCAGTATAATCTGCAGATGGAAAAGTCCACTGTTAGTACATTTAGTATAAGCAATACAAAATGTTTAGATTTTTATAAAGGGTAACCAGATCAATACTATGGAGTCTGTTTTATTGTGAAAATCAACAGCTCAATTAAAAAATCAAATCTCAATTTGTGTTTATAACCTCTCATACTTCTCTGCATCCCCTTGCCTCATTTGCTAACACTCTCTAAACAATTGTAGCACGTACATTGGGATATAAATCTTTTTGCCAGCCAAGTGGCAGGGCACCCTTCTTACTTCCTTTGTTTTAGGATATGGTACACCAGTAGCGATTAAGCCAGCTGGTAAGTTGAGAGAGGAAGGGTTATGCTACAGTTAACAGGAATAATAGAAACTATAAATAGCATAATTTGCATCTTCTCTTTAGCCAAATCCTACCAGTGCAGCAATGGTGAAGTTGAGACTCTTATGCTCAAACCTGCGTTCATACAAATGTGTAAGTCTAAATAAAGTTCTAATTTCTTTCTTCGTACCATCTCATCTTTTCGTTGGGCATCCTATCTACCCTGCAACTCATCTCATTACCAAGATAAATGTATCCTACTCCTTGTTAGGCAACAGAGTGGCTCTCATGTCAGACAACATCTTCCTTTAGCTTCATGATGCCAGCTGCTTTGCAACAGAGTGGCCTTCTAGTCAGAAAACATCTTGCTTTAGCTTTATGATGTCAGACTGCTAGGCAACAGAATGGCACCTCATGTCAGACAACTTCTTGCTTTAGCTTTATGATGTCAGACACCCCTGGACCAATTGTCCTTGTGGAAGCTAACCACACAGGAGGATGAGATATCAGAAGTTATGCAGTAGGTTACTATCTGTATTCATGACTGCCAGCCACGTAGGAGGGGGAATGGTAAAGGAATGGGAACCAGTCGAAGCACTGTGTCCTTTTCAAAAGTGGGATTGAGGTACAAAGACAGATTAACCTTAACAACAATTAATCTTGAGTATCAGAGTCCAACATAGAGAGTGCAGGAGAAGAGGTTAGATGAGCTTCCTTCCTTGAGTATGTAACACTATTTTTCATAAGTGAGATGGTGCATTTCAGTCTCAAAGGCAGATATTTCCTCTAATAGAACGTTGCTAGCACCAGGATCTAAAGCAGGTTTTAGTAGAGTTTGAGTCAGTCAGTCTTTTATTAACTATCATGACCAACATAATGTGATACATATTACTTCCATCTTGACAGAAATTATATTCAGGCACAGGCTCCCACTATAAATTAGTGAGGACATTCCGATGCTATTTACATCTTTTTAATGCCTAAAAGAATGATTGGGAGTTTTGCTTACCACATAAATTGGTAAAATGATGCAGTATGCCAGAAGACTTCCTTTTTTTTTTGCTTCAGTCTCGGCAATTCAGAGAAACTCTGCTGTGAAACACTGCCACTGCTGGTCATTCAGTATAATCTGCAGATGGAAAAGTCCACTGTTAGTACATTTAGTATAAGCAATACAAAAAGTTTAGATTTTTATAAAGGGTAACCAGATCAATACTATGGAGTCTGTTTTATTGTGAAAATCAACAGCTCAATTAAAAAATCTAATCTCAATTTGTGTTTATAACCTCTCATACTTCTCTGCATTCCCTTGCCTCATTTGCTAACACTCTCTAAACAATTGTAGCACGTACATTGGGATATAAATCTTTTTGCCAGCCAAGTGGCAGCGCACCCTTCTTACTTCCTTTGTTTTAGGATATGGTACACCAGTAGCGATTAAGCCAGCTGGTAAGTTGAGAGAGGAAGGGTTATGCTACAGTTAACAGGAATAATAGAAACTATGAATAGCATAATTTGCATCTTCTATTCAGCCAAATCCTACCAGTGCAGCAATGGTGAAGTTGAGACTCTTATGCTCAAACCTGCGTTCATACAAATGAGTAAGTCTAAATAAAGTTCTAATTTCTTTCTTCGTACCATCTCATCTTTTCTTTGGGCATCCTGTCTACCCTGCAACTCATCTCATTACCAAGATAAATGTATCCTACTCCTTGTTAGGCAACAGAGTGGCTCTCATGTCAGACAACATCTTCCTTTACCTTCATGATGCCAGCTGCTTTGCAACAGAGTGGCCTTCTAGTCAGAAAACATCTTGCTTTAGCTTTATGATGTCAGACTGCTAGGCAACAGAATGGCACCTCATGTCAGACAACTTCTTGCTTTAGCTTTATGATGTCAGACACCCCTGGACCAATTGTCCTTGTGGAAGCTAACCACACAGGAGGATGAGATATCAGAAGTTATGCAGTAGGTTATTATCTGTATTCATGACTGCCAGCCACGTAGGAGGGGGAATGGTAAAGGAATGGGAACCAGTCGAAGCACTGTGTCCTTTTCAAAAGTGGGATTGAGGTACAAAGACAGATTAACCTTAACAACAATCCATCTTGAGTATCAGAGTCCAACATAGAGAGTGCAGGAGAAGAGGTTAGATGAGCTTCCTTCCTTGATTATGTAACACTATTTTTCATAAGTGAGATGGTGCATTTCAGTCTCAAAGGCAGATATTTCCTCGAATAGAACGTTGCTAGCACCAGGATCTAAAGCAGGTTTTAGTAGAGTTTGAGTCAGTCAGTCTTTTATTAACTATCATGACCAACATAATGTGATACATATTACTTCCATCTTGACAGAAATAATATTCAGGCACAGGCTCCCACTATAAATTAGTGAGGACATTCCGATGCTATTTACATCTTTTTAATGCCTAAAAGAATGATTGGGAGTTTTACTTACCACATAAATTGGTAAAATGATGCAGTATGCCAGAAGACTTCCTTTTTTTTTTTGCTTCATTCTCAGCAATTCAGAGAAACTCTGCTGTGAAACACTGCCACTGCTGGTCATTCAGTATAATCTGCAGATGGAAAAGTCCACCGTTAGTACATTTAGTATAAGCAATACAAAATGTTTAGATTTTTATAAAGGGTAACCAGATCAATACTATGGAGTCTGTTTTATTGTGAAAATCAACAGCTCAATTAAAAAATCAAATCTCAATTTGTGTTTATAACCTCTCATACTTCTCTGCATCCCCTTGCCTCATTTGCTAACACTCTCTAAACAATTGTAGCACGTACATTGGGATATAAATCTTTTTGCCAGCCAAGTGGCAGGGCACCCTTCTTACTTCCTTTGTTTTAGGATATGGTACACCAGTAGCGATTAAGCCAGCTGGTAAGTTGAGAGAGGAAGGGTTATGCTACAGTTAACAGGAATAATAGAAACTATAAATAGCATAATTTGCATCTTCTCTTTAGCCAAATCCTACCAGTGCAGCAATGGTGAAGTTGAGACTCTTATGCTCAAACCTGCGTTCATACAAATGTGTAAGTCTAAATAAAGTTCTAATTTCTTTCTTCGTACCATCTCATCTTTTCGTTGGGCATCCTATCTACCCTGCAACTCATCTCATTACCAAGATAAATGTATCCTACTCCTTGTTAGGCAACAGAGTGGCTCTCATGTCAGACAACATCTTCCTTTAGCTTCATGATGCCAGCTGCTTTGCAACAGAGTGGCCTTCTAGTCAGAAAACATCTTGCTTTAGCTTTATGATGTCAGACTGCTAGGCAACAGAATGGCACCTCATGTCAGACAACTTCTTGCTTTAGCTTTATGATGTCAGACACCCCTGGACCAATTGTCCTTGTGGAAGCTAACCACACAGGAGGATGAGATATCAGAAGTTATGCAGTAGGTTACTATCTGTATTCATGACTGCCAGCCACGTAGGAGGGGGAATGGTAAAGGAATGGGAACCAGTCGAAGCACTGTGTCCTTTTCAAAAGTGGGATTGAGGTACAAAGACAGATTAACCTTAACAACAATTAATCTTGAGTATCAGAGTCCAACATAGAGAGTGCAGGAGAAGAGGTTAGATGAGCTTCCTTCCTTGAGTATGTAACACTATTTTTCATAAGTGAGATGGTGCATTTCAGTCTCAAAGGCAGATATTTCCTCTAATAGAACGTTGCTAGCACCAGGATCTAAAGCAGGTTTTAGTAGAGTTTGAGTCAGTCAGTCTTTTATTAACTATCATGACCAACATAATGTGATACATATTACTTCCATCTTGACAGAAATTATATTCAGGCACAGGCTCCCACTATAAATTAGTGAGGACATTCCGATGCTATTTACATCTTTTTAATGCCTAAAAGAATGATTGGGAGTTTTGCTTACCACATAAATTGGTAAAATGATGCAGTATGCCAGAAGACTTCCTTTTTTTTTGCTTCAGTCTCGGCAATTCAGAGAAACTCTGCTGTGAAACACTGCCACTGCTGGTCATTCAGTATAATCTGCAGATGGAAAAGTCCACTGTTAGTACATTTAGTATAAGCAATACAAAAAGTTTAGATTTTTATAAAGGGTAACCAGATCAATACTATGGAGTCTGTTTTATTGTGAAAATCAACAGCTCAATTAAAAAATCTAATCTCAATTTGTGTTTATAACCTCTCATACTTCTCTGCATTCCCTTGCCTCATTTGCTAACACTCTCTAAACAATTGTAGCACGTACATTGGGATATAAATCTTTTTGCCAGCCAAGTGGCAGCGCACCCTTCTTACTTCCTTTGTTTTAGGATATGGTACACCAGTAGCGATTAAGCCAGCTGGTAAGTTGAGAGAGGAAGGGTTATGCTACAGTTAACAGGAATAATAGAAACTATGAATAGCATAATTTGCATCTTCTCTTTAGCCAAATCCTACCAGTGCAGCAATGGTGAAGTTGAGACTCTTATGCTCAAACCTGCGTTCATACAAATGTGTAAGTCTAAATAAAGTTCTAATTTCTTTCTTCGTACCATCTCATCTTTTCGTTGGGCATCCTATCTACCCTGCAACTCATCTCATTACCAAGATAAATGTATCCTACTCCTTGTTAGGCAACAGAGTGGCTCTCATGTCAGACAACATCTTCCTTTAGCTTCATGATGCCAGCTGCTTTGCAACAGAGTGGCCTTCTAGTCAGAAAACATCTTGCTTTAGCTTTATGATGTCAGACTGCTAGGCAACAGAATGGCACCTCATGTCAGACAACTTCTTGCTTTAGCTTTATGATGTCAGACACCCCTGGACCAATTGTCCTTGTGGAAGCTAACCACACAGGAGGATGAGATATCAGAAGTTATGCAGTAGGTTACTATCTGTATTCATGACTGCCAGCCACGTAGGAGGGGGAATGGTAAAGGAATGGGAACCAGTCGAAGCACTGTGTCCTTTTCAAAAGTGGGATTGAGGTACAAAGACAGATTAACCTTAACAACAATTAATCTTGAGTATCAGAGTCCAACATAGAGAGTGCAGGAGAAGAGGTTAGATGAGCTTTCTTCCTTGAGTATGTAACACTATTTTTCATAAGTGAGATGGTGCATTTCAGTCTCAAAGGCAGATATTTTCTCTAATAGAACGTTGCTAGCACCAGGATCTAAAGCAGGTTTTAGTAGAGTTTGAGTCAGTCAGTCTTTTATTAACTATCATGACCAACATAATGTGATACATATTACTTACATCTTGACAGAAATTATATTCAGGCACAGGCTCCCACTATAAATTAGTGAGGACATTCCGATGCTATTTACATCTTTTTAATGCCTAAAAGAATGATTGGGAGTTTTGCTTACCACATAAATTGGTAAAATGATGCAGTATGCCAGAAGACTTCCTTTTTTTTTTGCTTCAGTCTCGGCAATTCAGAGAAACTCTGCTGTGAAACACTGCCACTGCTGGTCATTCAGTATAATCTGCAGATGGAAAAGTCCACTGTTAGTACATTTAGTATAAGCAATACAAAAAGTTTAGATTTTTATAAAGGGTAACCAGATCAATACTATGGAGTCTGTTTTATTGTGAAAATCAACAGCTCAATTAAAAAATCAAATCTCAATTTGTGTTTATAACCTCTCATACTTCTCTGCATTCCCTTGCCTCATTTGCTAACACTCTCTAAAGAATTGTAGCACGTACATTGGGATATAAATCTTTTTGCCAGCCAAGTGGCAGCGCACCCTTCTTACTTCCTTTGTTTTAGGATATGGTACACCAGTAGCGATTAAGCCAGCTGGTAAGTTGAGAGAGGAAGGGTTATGCTACAGTTAACAGGAATAATAGAAACTATGAATAGCATAATTTGCATCTTCTATTCAGCCAAATCCTACCAGTGCAGCAATGGTGAAGTTGAGACTCTTATGCTCAAACCTGCGTTCATACAAATGTGTAAGTCTAAATAAAGTTCTAATTTCTTTCTTCGTACCATCTCATCTTTTCGTTGGGCATCCTATCTACCCTGCAACTCATCTCATTACCAAGATAAATGTATCCTACTCCTTGTTAGGCAACAGAGTGGCTCTCATGTCAGACAACATCTTCCTTTAGCTTCATGATGCCAGCTGCTTTGCAACAGAGTGGCCTTCTAGTCAGAAAACATCTTGCTTTAGCTTTATGATGTCAGACTGCTAGGCAACAGAATGGCACCTCATGTCAGACAACTTCTTGCTTTAGCTTTATGATGTCAGACACCCCTGGACCAATTGTCCTTGTGGAAGCTAACCACACAGGAGGATGAGATATCAGAAGTTATGCAGTAGGTTACTATCTGTATTCATGACTGCCAGCCACGTAGGAGGGGGAATGGTAAAGGAATGGGAACCAGTCGAAGCACTGTGTCCTTTTCAAAAGTGGGATTGAGGTACAAAGACAGATTAACCTTAACAACAATTAATCTTGAGTATCAGAGTCCAACATAGAGAGTGCAGGAGAAGAGGTTAGATGAGCTTTCTTCCTTGAGTATGTAACACTATTTTTCATAAGTGAGATGGTGCATTTCAGTCTCAAAGGCAGATATTTTCTCTAATAGAACGTTGCTAGCACCAGGATCTAAAGCAGGTTTTAGTAGAGTTTGAGTCAGTCAGTCTTTTATTAACTATCATGACCAACATAATGTGATACATATTACTTACATCTTGACAGAAATTATATTCAGGCACAGGCTCCCACTATAAATTAGTGAGGACATTCCGATGCTATTTACATCTTTTTAATGCCTAAAAGAATGATTGGGAGTTTTGCTTACCACATAAATTGGTAAAATGATGCAGTATGCCAGAAGACTTCCTTTTTTTTTTGCTTCAGTCTCGGCAATTCAGAGAAACTCTGCTGTGAAACACTGCCACTGCTGGTCATTCAGTATAATCTGCAGATGGAAAAGTCCACTGTTAGTACATTTAGTATAAGCAATACAAAAAGTTTAGATTTTTATAAAGGGTAACCAGATCAATACTATGGAGTCTGTTTTATTGTGAAAATCAACAGCTCAATTAAAAAATCAAATCTCAATTTGTGTTTATAACCTCTCATACTTCTCTGCATTCCCTTGCCTCATTTGCTAACACTCTCTAAAGAATTGTAGCACGTACATTGGGATATAAATCTTTTTGCCAGCCAAGTGGCAGCGCACCCTTCTTACTTCCTTTGTTTTAGGATATGGTACACCAGTAGCGATTAAGCCAGCTGGTAAGTTGAGAGAGGAAGGGTTATGCTACAGTTAACAGGAATAATAGAAACTATGAATAGCATAATTTGCATCTTCTATTCAGCCAAATCCTACCAGTGCAGCAATGGTGAAGTTGAGACTCTTATGCTCAAACCTGCGTTCATACAAATGAGTAAGTCTAAATAAAGTTCTAATTTCTTTCTTCGTACCATCTCATCTTTTCGTTGGGCATCCTGTCTACCCTGCAACTCATCTCATTACCAAGATAAATGTATCCTACTCCTTGTTAGGCAACAGAGTGGCTCTCATGTCAGAAAACATCTTCCTTTACCTTCATGATGCCAGCTGCTTTGCAACAGAGTGGCCTTCTAGTCGGAAAACATCTTGCTTTAGCTTTATGATGTCAGACTGCTAAGCAACAGAATGGCACCTCATGTCAGACAACTTCTTGCTTTAGCTTTATGATGTCAGACAACCCTGGACCAATTGTCCTTGTGGAAGCTAACCACACAGGAGGATGAGATATCAGAAGTTATACAGTAGGTTACTATCTGTATTCATGACTGCCAGCCACGTAGGAGGGGGAATGGTAAAGGAATGGGAACCAGTCGAAGCACTGTGTCCTTTTCGAAAGTGGAATTGAGGTACAAAGACAGATTAACCTTAACAACAATCCATCTTGAGTATCAGAGTCCAACATAGAGAGTGCAGGAGAAGAGGTTAGATGTGCTTCCTTCCTTGAGTATGTAACACTATTTTTCATAAGTGAGATGGTGCATTTCAGTCTCAAAGGCAGCTATTTCCTCGAATAGAACGTTGCTAGCACCAGGATCTAAAGCAGGTTTTAGTAGAGTTTGAGTCAGTCAGTCTTTTATTAACTATCATGACCAACATAATGTGATACATATTACTTCCATCTTGACAGAAATTATATTCAGGCACAGGCTCCCACTATAAATTAGTGAGGACATTCAAATGCTATTTACATCTTTTTAATGCCTAAAAGAATGATTGGGAGTTTTACTTACCACATAAATTGGTAAAATGATGCAGTATGCCAGAAGACTTCCTTTTTTTTTTTGCTTCAGTCTCGGCAATTCAGAGAAACTCTGCTGTGAAACACTGCCACTGCTGGTCATTCAGTATAATCTGCAGATGGAAAAGTCCACTGTTAGTACATTTAGTATAAGCAATACAAAAAGTTTAGATTTTTATAAAGGGTAACCAGATCAATACTATGGAGTCTGTTTTATTGTGAAAATCAACAGCTCAATTAAAAAATCAAATCTCAATTTGTGTTTATAACCTCTCATACTTCTCTGCATCCCCTTGCCTCATTTGCTAACACTCTCTAAACAATTGTAGCACGTACATTGGGATATAAATCTTTTTGCCAGCCAAGTGGCAGGGCACCCTTCTTACTTCCTTTGTTTTAGGATATGGTACACCAGTAGCGATTAAGCCAGCTGGTAAGTTGAGAGAGGAAGGGTTATGCTACAGTTAACAGGAATAATAGAAACTATAAATAGCATAATTTGCATCTTCTCTTTAGCCAAATCCTACCAGTGCAGCAATGGTGAAGTTGAGACTCTTATGCTCAAACCTGCGTTCATACAAATGTGTAAGTCTAAATAAAGTTCTAATTTCTTTCTTCGTACCATCTCATCTTTTCGTTGGGCATCCTATCTACCCTGCAACTCATCTCATTACCAAGATAAATGTATCCTACTCCTTGTTAGGCAACAGAGTGGCTCTCATGTCAGACAACATCTTCCTTTAGCTTCATGATGCCAGCTGCTTTGCAACAGAGTGGCCTTCTAGTCAGAAAACATCTTGCTTTAGCTTTATGACGTCAGACTGCTAGGCAACAGAATGGCACCTCATGTCAGACAACTTCTTGCTTTAGCTTTATGATGTCAGACACCCCTGGACCAATTGTCCTTGTGGAAGCTAACCACACAGGAGGATGAGATATCAGAAGTTATGCAGTAGGTTACTATCTGTATTCATGACTGCCAGCCACGTAGGAGGGGGAATGGTAAAGGAATGGGAACCAGTCGAAGCACTGTGTCCTTTTCAAAAGTGGGATTGAGGTACAAAGACAGATTAACCTTAACAACAATTAATCTTGAGTATCAGAGTCCAACATAGAGAGTGCAGGAGAAGAGGTTAGATGAGCTTCCTTCCTTGAGTATGTAACACTATTTTTCATAAGTGAGATGGTGCATTTCAGTCTCAAAGGCAGATATTTCCTCTAATAGAACGTTGCTAGCACCAGGATCTAAAGCAGGTTTTAGTAGAGTTTGAGTCAGTCAGTCTTTTATTAACTATCATGACCAACATAATGTGATACATATTACTTCCATCTTGACAGAAATTATATTCAGGCACAGGCTCCCACTATAAATTAGTGAGGACATTCCGATGCTATTTACATCTTTTTAATGCCTAAAAGAATGATTGGGAGTTTTGCTTACCACATAAATTGGTAAAATGATGCAGTATGCCAGAAGACTTCCTTTTTTTTTGCTTCAGTCTCGGCAATTCAGAGAAACTCTGCTGTGAAACACTGCCACTGCTGGTCATTCAGTATAATCTGCAGATGGAAAAGTCCACTGTTAGTACATTTAGTATAAGCAATACAAAAAGTTTAGATTTTTATAAAGGGTAACCAGATCAATACTATGGAGTCTGTTTTATTGTGAAAATCAACAGCTCAATTAAAAAATCTAATCTCAATTTGTGTTTATAACCTCTCATACTTCTCTGCATTCCCTTGCCTCATTTGCTAACACTCTCTAAACAATTGTAGCACGTACATTGGGATATAAATCTTTTTGCCAGCCAAGTGGCAGCGCACCCTTCTTACTTCCTTTGTTTTAGGATATGGTACACCAGTAGCGATTAAGCCAGCTGGTAAGTTGAGAGAGGAAGGGTTATGCTACAGTTAACAGGAATAATAGAAACTATGAATAGCATAATTTGCATCTTCTCTTTAGCCAAATCCTACCAGTGCAGCAATGGTGAAGTTGAGACTCTTATGCTCAAACCTGCGTTCATACAAATGAGTAAGTCTAAATAAAGTTCTAATTTCTTTCTTCGTACCATCTCATCTTTTCGTTGGGCATCCTGTCTACCCTGCAACTCATCTCATTACCAAGATAAATGTATCCTACTCCTTGTTAGGCAACAGAGTGGCTCTCATGTCAGAAAACATCTTCCTTTACCTTCATGATGCCAGCTGCTTTGCAACAGAGTGGCCTTCTAGTCGGAAAACATCTTGCTTTAGCTTTATGATGTCAGACTGCTAAGCAACAGAATGGCACCTCATGTCAGACAACTTCTTGCTTTAGCTTTATGATGTCAGACAACCCTGGACCAATTGTCCTTGTGGAAGCTAACCACACAGGAGGATGAGATATCAGAAGTTATACAGTAGGTTACTATCTGTATTCATGACTGCCAGCCACGTAGGAGGGGGAATGGTAAAGGAATGGGAACCAGTCGAAGCACTGTGTCCTTTTCGAAAGTGGAATTGAGGTACAAAGACAGATTAACCTTAACAACAATCCATCTTGAGTATCAGAGTCCAACATAGAGAGTGCAGGAGAAGAGGTTAGATGTGCTTCCTTCCTTGAGTATGTAACACTATTTTTCATAAGTGAGATGGTGCATTTCAGTCTCAAAGGCAGCTATTTCCTCGAATAGAACGTTGCTAGCACCAGGATCTAAAGCAGGTTTTAGTAGAGTTTGAGTCAGTCAGTCTTTTATTAACTATCATGACCAACATAATGTGATACATATTACTTCCATCTTGACAGAAATTATATTCAGGCACAGGCTCCCACTATAAATTAGTGAGGACATTCAAATGCTATTTACATCTTTTTAATGCCTAAAAGAATGATTGGGAGTTTTACTTACCACATAAATTGGTAAAATGATGCAGTATGCCAGAAGACTTCCTTTTTTTTTTTTGCTTCAGTCTCGGCAATTCAGAGAAACTCTGCTGTGAAACACTGCCACTGCTGGTCATTCAGTATAATCTGCAGATGGAAAAGTCCACTGTTAGTACATTTAGTATAAGCAATACAAAAAGTTTAGATTTTTATAAAGGGTAACCAGATCAATACTATGGAGTCTGTTTTATTGTGAAAATCAACAGCTCAATTAAAAAATCAAATCTCAATTTGTGTTTATAACCTCTCATACTTCTCTGCATCCCCTTGCCTCATTTGCTAACACTCTCTAAACAATTGTAGCACGTACATTGGGATATAAATCTTTTTGCCAGCCAAGTGGCAGGGCACCCTTCTTACTTCCTTTGTTTTAGGATATGGTACACCAGTAGCGATTAAGCCAGCTGGTAAGTTGAGAGAGGAAGGGTTATGCTACAGTTAACAGGAATAATAGAAACTATAAATAGCATAATTTGCATCTTCTCTTTAGCCAAATCCTACCAGTGCAGCAATGGTGAAGTTGAGACTCTTATGCTCAAACCTGCGTTCATACAAATGTGTAAGTCTAAATAAAGTTCTAATTTCTTTCTTCGTACCATCTCATCTTTTCGTTGGGCATCCTATCTACCCTGCAACTCATCTCATTACCAAGATAAATGTATCCTACTCCTTGTTAGGCAACAGAGTGGCTCTCATGTCAGACAACATCTTCCTTTAGCTTCATGATGCCAGCTGCTTTGCAACAGAGTGGCCTTCTAGTCAGAAAACATCTTGCTTTAGCTTTATGATGTCAGACTGCTAGGCAACAGAATGGCACCTCATGTCAGACAACTTCTTGCTTTAGCTTTATGATGTCAGACACCCCTGGACCAATTGTCCTTGTGGAAGCTAACCACACAGGAGGATGAGATATCAGAAGTTATGCAGTAGGTTACTATCTGTATTCATGACTGCCAGCCACGTAGGAGGGGGAATGGTAAAGGAATGGGAACCAGTCGAAGCACTGTGTCCTTTTCAAAAGTGGGATTGAGGTACAAAGACAGATTAACCTTAACAACAATTAATCTTGAGTATCAGAGTCCAACATAGAGAGTGCAGGAGAAGAGGTTAGATGAGCTTCCTTCCTTGAGTATGTAACACTATTTTTCATAAGTGAGATGGTGCATTTCAGTCTCAAAGGCAGATATTTCCTCTAATAGAACGTTGCTAGCACCAGGATCTAAAGCAGGTTTTAGTAGAGTTTGAGTCAGTCAGTCTTTTATTAACTATCATGACCAACATAATGTGATACATATTACTTCCATCTTGACAGAAATTATATTCAGGCACAGGCTCCCACTATAAATTAGTGAGGACATTCCGATGCTATTTACATCTTTTTAATGCCTAAAAGAATGATTGGGAGTTTTGCTTACCACATAAATTGGTAAAATGATGCAGTATGCCAGAAGACTTCCTTTTTTTTTGCTTCAGTCTCGGCAATTCAGAGAAACTCTGCTGTGAAACACTGCCACTGCTGGTCATTCAGTATAATCTGCAGATGGAAAAGTCCACTGTTAGTACATTTAGTATAAGCAATACAAAAAGTTTAGATTTTTATAAAGGGTAACCAGATCAATACTATGGAGTCTGTTTTATTGTGAAAATCAACAGCTCAATTAAAAAATCTAATCTCAATTTGTGTTTATAACCTCTCATACTTCTCTGCATTCCCTTGCCTCATTTGCTAACACTCTCTAAACAATTGTAGCACGTACATTGGGATATAAATCTTTTTGCCAGCCAAGTGGCAGCGCACCCTTCTTACTTCCTTTGTTTTAGGATATGGTACACCAGTAGCGATTAAGCCAGCTGGTAAGTTGAGAGAGGAAGGGTTATGCTACAGTTAACAGGAATAATAGAAACTATGAATAGCATAATTTGCATCTTCTCTTTAGCCAAATCCTACCAGTGCAGCAATGGTGAAGTTGAGACTCTTATGCTCAAACCTGCGTTCATACAAATGTGTAAGTCTAAATAAAGTTCTAATTTCTTTCTTCGTACCATCTCATCTTTTCGTTGGGCATCCTATCTACCCTGCAACTCATCTCATTACCAAGATAAATGTATCCTACTCCTTGTTAGGCAACAGAGTGGCTCTCATGTCAGACAACATCTTCCTTTAGCTTCATGATGCCAGCTGCTTTGCAACAGAGTGGCCTTCTAGTCAGAAAACATCTTGCTTTAGCTTTATGATGTCAGACTGCTAGGCAACAGAATGGCACCTCATGTCAGACAACTTCTTGCTTTAGCTTTATGATGTCAGACACCCCTGGACCAATTGTCCTTGTGGAAGCTAACCACACAGGAGGATGAGATATCAGAAGTTATGCAGTAGGTTACTATCTGTATTCATGACTGCCAGCCACGTAGGAGGGGGAATGGTAAAGGAATGGGAACCAGTCGAAGCACTGTGTCCTTTTCAAAAGTGGGATTGAGGTACAAAGACAGATTAACCTTAACAACAATTAATCTTGAGTATCAGAGTCCAACATAGAGAGTGCAGGAGAAGAGGTTAGATGAGCTTCCTTCCTTGAGTATGTAACACTATTTTTCATAAGTGAGATGGTGCATTTCAGTCTCAAAGGCAGATATTTTCTCTAATAGAACGTTGCTAGCACCAGGATCTAAAGCAGGTTTTAGTAGAGTTTGAGTCAGTCAGTCTTTTATTAACTATCATGACCAACATAATGTGATACATATTACTTACATCTTGACAGAAATTATATTCAGGCACAGGCTCCCACTATAAATTAGTGAGGACATTCCGATGCTATTTACATCTTTTTAATGCCTAAAAGAATGATTGGGAGTTTTGCTTACCACATAAATTGGTAAAATGATGCAGTATGCCAGAAGACTTCCTTTTTTTTTTGCTTCAGTCTCGGCAATTCAGAGAAACTCTGATGTGAAACACTGCCACTGCTGGTCATTCAGTATAATCTGCAGATGGAAAAGTCCACTGTTAGTACATTTAGTATAAGCAATACAAAAAGTTTAGATTTTTATAAAGGGTAACCAGATCAATACTATGGAGTCTGTTTTATTGTGAAAATCAACAGCTCAATTAAAAAATCAAATCTCAATTTGTGTTTATAACCTCTCATACTTCTCTGCATTCCCTTGCCTCATTTGCTAACACTCTCTAAAGAATTGTAGCACGTACATTGGGATATAAATCTTTTTGCCAGCCAAGTGGCAGCGCACCCTTCTTACTTCCTTTGTTTTAGGATATGGTACACCAGTAGCGATTAAGCCAGCTGGTAAGTTGAGAGAGGAAGGGTTATGCTACAGTTAACAGGAATAATAGAAACTATGAATAGCATAATTTGCATCTTCTATTCAGCCAAATCCTACCAGTGCAGCAATGGTGAAGTTGAGACTCTTATGCTCAAACCTGCGTTCATACAAATGAGTAAGTCTAAATAAAGTTCTAATTTCTTTCTTCGTACCATCTCATCTTTTCGTTGGGCATCCTGTCTACCCTGCAACTCATCTCATTACCAAGATAAATGTATCCTACTCCTTGTTAGGCAACAGAGTGGCTCTCATGTCAGAAAACATCTTCCTTTACCTTCATGATGCCAGCTGCTTTGCAACAGAGTGGCCTTCTAGTCGGAAAACATCTTGCTTTAGCTTTATGATGTCAGACTGCTAAGCAACAGAATGGCACCTCATGTCAGACAACTTCTTGCTTTAGCTTTATGATGTCAGACAACCCTGGACCAATTGTCCTTGTGGAAGCTAACCACACAGGAGGATGAGATATCAGAAGTTATACAGTAGGTTACTATCTGTATTCATGACTGCCAGCCACGTAGGAGGGGGAATGGTAAAGGAATGGGAACCAGTCGAAGCACTGTGTCCTTTTCGAAAGTGGAATTGAGGTACAAAGACAGATTAACCTTAACAACAATCCATCTTGAGTATCAGAGTCCAACATAGAGAGTGCAGGAGAAGAGGTTAGATGTGCTTCCTTCCTTGAGTATGTAACACTATTTTTCATAAGTGAGATGGTGCATTTCAGTCTCAAAGGCAGCTATTTCCTCGAATAGAACGTTGCTAGCACCAGGATCTAAAGCAGGTTTTAGTAGAGTTTGAGTCAGTCAGTCTTTTATTAACTATCATGACCAACATAATGTGATACATATTACTTCCATCTTGACAGAAATTATATTCAGGCACAGGCTCCCACTATAAATTAGTGAGGACATTCCGATGCTATTTACATCTTTTTAATGCCTAAAAGAATGATTGGGAGTTTTACTTACCACATAAATTGGTAAAATGATGCAGTATGCCAGAAGACTTCCTTTTTTTTTTTTGCTTCAGTCTCGGCAATTCAGAGAAACTCTGCTGTGAAACACTGCCACTGCTGGTCATTCAGTATAATCTGCAGATGGAAAAGTCCACTGTTAGTACATTTAGTATAAGCAATACAAAAAGTTTAGATTTTTATAAAGGGTAACCAGATCAATACTATGGAGTCTGTTTTATTGTGAAAATCAACAGCTCAATTAAAAAATCAAATCTCAATTTGTGTTTATAACCTCTCATACTTCTCTGCATTCCCTTGCCTCATTTGCTAACACTCTCTAAAGAATTGTAGCACGTACATTGGGATATAAATCTTTTTGCCAGCCAAGTGGCAGCGCACCCTTCTTACTTCCTTTGTTTTAGGATATGGTACACCAGTAGCGATTAAGCCAGCTGGTAAGTTGAGAGAGGAAGGGTTATGCTACAGTTAACAGGAATAATAGAAACTATGAATAGCATAATTTGCATCTTCTATTCAGCCAAATCCTACCAGTGCAGCAATGGTGAAGTTGAGACTCTTATGCTCAAACCTGCGTTCATACAAATGAGTAAGTCTAAATAAAGTTCTAATTTCTTTCTTCGTACCATCTCATCTTTTCTTTGGGCATCCTGTCTACCCTGCAACTCATCTCATTACCAAGATAAATGTATCCTACTCCTTGTTAGGCAACAGAGTGGCTCTCATGTCAGACAACATCTTCCTTTACCTTCATGATGCCAGCTGCTTTGCAACAGAGTGGCCTTCTAGTCAGAAAACATCTTGCTTTAGCTTTATGATGTCAGACTGCTAGGCAACAGAATGGCACCTCATGTCAGACAACTTCTTGCTTTAGCTTTATGATGTCAGACACCCCTGGACCAATTGTCCTTGTGGAAGCTAACCACACAGGAGGATGAGATATCAGAAGTTATGCAGTAGGTTACTATCTGTATTCATGACTGCCAGCCACGTAGGAGGGGGAATGGTAAAGGAATGGGAACCAGTCGAAGCACTGTGTCCTTTTCAAAAGTGGGATTGAGGTACAAATACAGATTAACCTTAACAACAATCCATCTTGAGTATCAGAGTCCAACATAGAGAGTGCAGGAGAAGAGGTTAGATGAGCTTCCTTCCTTGATTATGTAACACTATTTTTCATAAGTGAGATGGTGCATTTCAGTCTCAAAGGCAGATATTTCCTCGAATAGAACGTTGCTAGCACCAGGATCTAAAGCAGGTTTTAGTAGAGTTTGAGTCAGTCAGTCTTTTATTAACTATCATGACCAACATAATGTGATACATATTACTTCCATCTTGACAGAAATTATATTCAGGCACAGGCTCCCACTATAAATTAGTGAGGACATTCCGATGCTATTTACATCTTTTTAATGCCTAAAAGAATGATTGGGAGTTTTACTTACCACATAAATGGGTAAAATGATGCAGTATGCCAGAAGACTTCCTTTTTTTTTTTTGCTTCAGTCTCGGCAATTCAGAGAAACTCTGTGTGAAACACTGCCACTGCTGGTCATTCAGTATAATCTGCAGATGGAAAAGTCCACTGTTAGTACATTTAGTATAAGCAATACAAAAAGTTTAGATTTTTATAAAGGGTAACCAGATCAATACTATGGAGTCTGTTTTATTGTGAAAATCAACAGCTCAATTAAAAAATCAAATCTCAATTTGTGTTTATAACCTCTCATACTTCTCTGCATTCCCTTGCCTCATTTGCTAACACTCTCTAAAGAATTGTAGCACGTACATTGGGATATAAATCTTTTTGCCAGCCAAGTGGCAGCGCACCCTTCTTACTTCCTTTGTTTTAGGATATGGTACACCAGTAGCGATTAAGCCAGCTGGTAAGTTGAGAGAGGAAGGGTTATGCTACAGTTAACAGGAATAATAGAAACTATGAATAGCATAATTTGCATCTTCTATTCAGCCAAATCCTACCAGTGCAGCAATGGTGAAGTTGAGACTCTTATGCTCAAACCTGCGTTCATACAAATGAGTAAGTCTAAATAAAGTTCTAATTTCTTTCTTCGTACCATCTCATCTTTTCGTTGGGCATCCTGTCTACCCTGCAACTCATCTCATTACCAAGATAAATGTATCCTACTCCTTGTTAGGCAACAGAGTGGCTCTCATGTCAGAAAACATCTTCCTTTACCTTCATGATGCCAGCTGCTTTGCAACAGAGTGGCCTTCTAGTCGGAAAACATCTTGCTTTAGCTTTATGATGTCAGACTGCTAAGCAACAGAATGGCACCTCATGTCAGACAACTTCTTGCTTTAGCTTTATGATGTCAGACAACCCTGGACCAATTGTCCTTGTGGAAGCTAACCACACAGGAGGATGAGATATCAGAAGTTATACAGTAGGTTACTATCTGTATTCATGACTGCCAGCCACGTAGGAGGGGGAATGGTAAAGGAATGGGAACCAGTCGAAGCACTGTGTCCTTTTCGAAAGTGGAATTGAGGTACAAAGACAGATTAACCTTAACAACAATCCATCTTGAGTATCAGAGTCCAACATAGAGAGTGCAGGAGAAGAGGTTAGATGAGCTTCCTTCCTTGATTATGTAACACTATTTTTCATAAGTGAGATGGTGCATTTCAGTCTCAAAGGCAGATATTTCCTCGAATAGAACGTTGCTAGCACCAGGATCTAAAGCAGGTTTTAGTAGAGTTTGAGTCAGTCAGTCTTTTATTAACTATCATGACCAACATAATGTGATACATATTACTTCCATCTTGACAGAAATTATATTCAGGCACAGGCTCCCACTATAAATTAGTGAGGACATTCCGATGCTATTTACATCTTTTTAATGCCTAAAAGAATGATTGGGAGTTTTACTTACCACATAAATGGGTAAAATGATGCAGTATGCCAGAAGACTTCCTTTTTTTTTTTTGCTTCAGTCTCGGCAATTCAGAGAAACTCTGTGTGAAACACTGCCACTGCTGGTCATTCAGTATAATCTGCAGATGGAAAAGTCCACTGTTAGTACATTTAGTATAAGCAATACAAAAAGTTTAGATTTTTATAAAGGGTAACCAGATCAATACTATGGAGTCTGTTTTATTGTGAAAATCAACAGCTCAATTAAAAAATCAAATCTCAATTTGTGTTTATAACCTCTCATACTTCTCTGCATTCCCTTGCCTCATTTGCTAACACTCTCTAAAGAATTGTAGCACGTACATTGGGATATAAATCTTTTTGCCAGCCAAGTGGCAGCGCACCCTTCTTACTTCCTTTGTTTTAGGATATGGTACACCAGTAGCGATTAAGCCAGCTGGTAAGTTGAGAGAGGAAGGGTTATGCTACAGTTAACAGGAATAATAGAAACTATGAATAGCATAATTTGCATCTTCTATTCAGCCAAATCCTACCAGTGCAGCAATGGTGAAGTTGAGACTCTTATGCTCAAACCTGCGTTCATACAAATGAGTAAGTCTAAATAAAGTTCTAATTTCTTTCTTCGTACCATCTCATCTTTTCGTTGGGCATCCTGTCTACCCTGCAACTCATCTCATTACCAAGATAAATGTATCCTACTCCTTGTTAGGCAACAGAGTGGCTCTCATGTCAGAAAACATCTTCCTTTACCTTCATGATGCCAGCTGCTTTGCAACAGAGTGGCCTTCTAGTCGGAAAACATCTTGCTTTAGCTTTATGATGTCAGACTGCTAAGCAACAGAATGGCACCTCATGTCAGACAACTTCTTGCTTTAGCTTTATGATGTCAGACAACCCTGGACCAATTGTCCTTGTGGAAGCTAACCACACAGGAGGATGAGATATCAGAAGTTATACAGTAGGTTACTATCTGTATTCATGACTGCCAGCCACGTAGGAGGGGGAATGGTAAAGGAATGGGAACCAGTCGAAGCACTGTGTCCTTTTCGAAAGTGGAATTGAGGTACAAAGACAGATTAACCTTAACAACAATCCATCTTGAGTATCAGAGTCCAACATAGAGAGTGCAGGAGAAGAGGTTAGATGTGCTTCCTTCCTTGAGTATGTAACACTATTTTTCATAAGTGAGATGGTGCATTTCAGTCTCAAAGGCAGCTATTTCCTCGAATAGAACGTTGCTAGCACCAGGATCTAAAGCAGGTTTTAGTAGAGTTTGAGTCAGTCAGTCTTTTATTAACTATCATGACCAACATAATGTGATACATATTACTTCCATCTTGACAGAAATTATATTCAGGCACAGGCTCCCACTATAAATTAGTGAGGACATTCCGATGCTATTTACATCTTTTTAATGCCTAAAAGAATGATTGGGAGTTTTACTTACCACATAAATTGGTAAAATGATGCAGTATGCCAGAAGACTTCCTTTTTTTTTTTTGCTTCAGTCTCGGCAATTCAGAGAAACTCTGCTGTGAAACACTGCCACTGCTGGTCATTCAGTATAATCTGCAGATGGAAAAGTCCACTGTTAGTACATTTAGTATAAGCAATACAAAAAGTTTAGATTTTTATAAAGGGTAACCAGATCAATACTATGGAGTCTGTTTTATTGTGAAAATCAACAGCTCAATTAAAAAATCAAATCTCAATTTGTGTTTATAACCTCTCATACTTCTCTGCATTCCCTTGCCTCATTTGCTAACACTCTCTAAAGAATTGTAGCACGTACATTGGGATATAAAGCTTTTTGCCAGCCAAGTGGCAGCGCACCCTTCTTACTTCCTTTGTTTTAGGATATGGTACACCAGTAGCGATTAAGCCAGCTGGTAAGTTGAGAGAGGAAGGGTTATGCTACAGTTAACAGGAATAATAGAAACTATGAATAGCATAATTTGCATCTTCTATTCAGCCAAATCCTACCAGTGCAGCAATGGTGAAGTTGAGACTCTTATGCTCAAACCTGCGTTCATACAAATGAGTAAGTCTAAATAAAGTTCTAATTTCTTTCTTCGTACCATCTCATCTTTTCTTTGGGCATCCTGTCTACCCTGCAACTCATCTCATTACCAAGATAAATGTATCCTACTCCTTGTTAGGCAACAGAGTGGCTCTCATGTCAGACAACATCTTCCTTTACCTTCATGATGCCAGCTGCTTTGCAACAGAGTGGCCTTCTAGTCAGAAAACATCTTGCTTTAGCTTTATGATGTCAGACTGCTAGGCAACAGAATGGCACCTCATGTCAGACAACTTCTTGCTTTAGCTTTATGATGTCAGACACCCCTGGACCAATTGTCCTTGTGGAAGCTAACCACACAGGAGGATGAGATATCAGAAGTTATGCAGTAGGTTATTATCTGTATTCATGACTGCCAGCCACGTAGGAGGGGGAATGGTAAAGGAATGGGAACCAGTCGAAGCACTGTGTCCTTTTCAAAAGTGGGATTGAGGTACAAAGACAGATTAACCTTAACAACAATCCATCTTGAGTATCAGAGTCCAACATAGAGAGTGCAGGAGAAGAGGTTAGATGAGCTTCCTTCCTTGATTATGTAACACTATTTTTCATAAGTGAGATGGTGCATTTCAGTCTCAAAGGCAGATATTTCCTCGAATAGAACGTTGCTAGCACCAGGATCTAAAGCAGGTTTTAGTAGAGTTTGAGTCAGTCAGTCTTTTATTAACTATCATGACCAACATAATGTGATACATATTACTTCCATCTTGACAGAAATAATATTCAGGCACAGGCTCCCACTATAAATTAGTGAGGACATTCCGATGCTATTTACATCTTTTTAATGCCTAAAAGAATGATTGGGAGTTTTACTTACCACATAAATTGGTAAAATGATGCAGTATGCCAGAAGACTTCCTTTTTTTTTTTGCTTCATTCTCGGCAATTCAGAGAAACTCTGCTGTGAAACACTGCCACTGCTGGTCATTCAGTATAATCTGCAGATGGAAAAGTCCACTGTTAGTACATTTAGTATAAGCAATACAAAATGTTTAGATTTTTATAAAGGGTAACCAGATCAATACTATGGAGTCTGTTTTATTGTGAAAATCAACAGCTCAATTAAAAAATCAAATCTCAATTTGTGTTTATAACCTCTCATACTTCTCTGCATCCCCTTGCCTCATTTGCTAACACTCTCTAAACAATTGTAGCACGTACATTGGGATATAAATCTTTTTGCCAGCCAAGTGGCAGGGCACCCTTCTTACTTCCTTTGTTTTAGGATATGGTACACCAGTAGCGATTAAGCCAGCTGGTAAGTTGAGAGAGGAAGGGTTATGCTACAGTTAACAGGAATAATAGAAACTATAAATAGCATAATTTGCATCTTCTCTTTAGCCAAATCCTACCAGTGCAGCAATGGTGAAGTTGAGACTCTTATGCTCAAACCTGCGTTCATACAAATGTGTAAGTCTAAATAAAGTTCTAATTTCTTTCTTCGTACCATCTCATCTTTTCGTTGGGCATCCTATCTACCCTGCAACTCATCTCATTACCAAGATAAATGTATCCTACTCCTTGTTAGGCAACAGAGTGGCTCTCATGTCAGACAACATCTTCCTTTAGCTTCATGATGCCAGCTGCTTTGCAACAGAGTGGCCTTCTAGTCAGAAAACATCTTGCTTTAGCTTTATGATGTCAGACTGCTAGGCAACAGAATGGCACCTCATGTCAGACAACTTCTTGCTTTAGCTTTATGATGTCAGACACCCCTGGACCAATTGTCCTTGTGGAAGCTAACCACACAGGAGGATGAGATATCAGAAGTTATGCAGTAGGTTACTATCTGTATTCATGACTGCCAGCCACGTAGGAGGGGGAATGGTAAAGGAATGGGAACCAGTCGAAGCACTGTGTCCTTTTCAAAAGTGGGATTGAGGTACAAAGACAGATTAACCTTAACAACAATTAATCTTGAGTATCAGAGTCCAACATAGAGAGTGCAGGAGAAGAGGTTAGATGAGCTTCCTTCCTTGAGTATGTAACACTATTTTTCATAAGTGAGATGGTGCATTTCAGTCTCAAAGGCAGATATTTCCTCTAATAGAACGTTGCTAGCACCAGGATCTAAAGCAGGTTTTAGTAGAGTTTGAGTCAGTCAGTCTTTTATTAACTATCATGACCAACATAATGTGATACATATTACTTCCATCTTGACAGAAATTATATTCAGGCACAGGCTCCCACTATAAATTAGTGAGGACATTCCGATGCTATTTACATCTTTTTAATGCCTAAAAGAATGATTGGGAGTTTTGCTTACCACATAAATTGGTAAAATGATGCAGTATGCCAGAAGACTTCCTTTTTTTTTTGCTTCAGTCTCGGCAATTCAGAGAAACTCTGCTGTGAAACACTGCCACTGCTGGTCATTCAGTATAATCTGCAGATGGAAAAGTCCACTGTTAGTACATTTAGTATAAGCAATACAAAAAGTTTAGATTTTTATAAAGGGTAACCAGATCAATACTATGGAGTCTGTTTTATTGTGAAAATCAACAGCTCAATTAAAAAATCTAATCTCAATTTGTGTTTATAACCTCTCATACTTCTCTGCATTCCCTTGCCTCATTTGCTAACACTCTCTAAACAATTGTAGCACGTACATTGGGATATAAATCTTTTTGCCAGCCAAGTGGCAGCGCACCCTTCTTACTTCCTTTGTTTTAGGATATGGTACACCAGTAGCGATTAAGCCAGCTGGTAAGTTGAGAGAGGAAGGGTTATGCTACAGTTAACAGGAATAATAGAAACTATGAATAGCATAATTTGCATCTTCTCTTTAGCCAAATCCTACCAGTGCAGCAATGGTGAAGTTGAGACTCTTATGCTCAAACCTGCGTTCATACAAATGTGTAAGTCTAAATAAAGTTCTAATTTCTTTCTTCGTACCATCTCATCTTTTTGTTGGGCATCCTATCTACCCTGCAACTCATCTCATTACCAAGATAAATGTATCCTACTCCTTGTTAGGCAACAGAGTGGCTCTCATGTCAGACAACATCTTCCTTTAGCTTCATGATGCCAGCTGCTTTGCAACAGAGTGGCCTTCTAGTCAGAAAACATCTTGCTTTAGCTTTATGATGTCAGACTGCTAGGCAACAGAATGGCACCTCATGTCAGACAACTTCTTGCTTTAGCTTTATGATGTCAGACACCCCTGGACCAATT
This sequence comes from Lissotriton vulgaris, assembly GCF_964263255.1. Classification (NCBI taxonomy): domain Eukaryota; kingdom Metazoa; phylum Chordata; class Amphibia; order Caudata; family Salamandridae; genus Lissotriton; species Lissotriton vulgaris. Next base: position 451,038,527 of record NC_141700.1, read on the forward strand.
GTCCTTGTGGAAGCTAACCACACAGGAGGATGAGATATCAGAAGTTATGCAGTAGGTTACTATCTGTATTCATATCTGCCAGCCACGTAGGAGGGGGAATGGTAAAGGAATGGGAACCAGTCGAAGCACTGTGTCCTTTTCAAAAGTGGGATTGAGGTACAAAGACAGATTAACCTTAACAACAATTAATCTTGAGTATCAGAGTCCAACATAGAGAGTGCAGGAGAAGAGGTTAGATGAGCTTCCTTCCTTGAGTATGTAACACTATTTTTCATAAGTGAGATGGTGCATTTCAGTCTCAAAGGCAGATATTTTCTCTAATAGAACGTTGCTAGCACCAGGATCTAAAGCAGGTTTTAGTAGAGTTTGAGTCAGTCAGTCTTTTATTAAGTATCATGACCAACATAATGTGATACATATTACTTCCATCTTGACAGAAATTATATTCAGGCACAGGCTCCCACTATAAATTAGTGAGGACATTCTGATGCTATTTACATCTTTTTAATGCCTAAAAGAATGATTGGGAGTTTTGCTTACCACATAAATTGGTAAAATGATGCAGTATGCCAGAAGACTTCCTTTTTTTTTTGCTTCAGTCTCGGCAATTCAGAGAAACTCTGCTGTGAAACACTGCCACTGCTGGTCATTCAGTATAATCTGCAGATGGAAAAGTCCACTGTTAGTACATTTAGTATAAGCAATACAAAAAGTTTAGATTTTTATAAAGGGTAACCAGATCAATACTATGGAGTCTGTTTTATTGTGAAAATCAACAGCTCAATTAAAAAATCAAATCTCAATTTGTGTTTATAACCTCTCATACTTCTCTGCATTCCCTTGCCTCATTTGCTAACACTCTCTAAAGAATTGTAGCACGTACATTGGGATATAAATCTTTTTGCCAGCCAAGTGGCAGCGCACCCTTCTTACTTCCTTTGTTTTAGGATATGGTACACCAGTAGCGATTAAGCCAGCTGGTAAGTTGAGAGAGGAAGGGTTATGCTACAGTTAACAGGAATAATAGAAACTATGAATAGCATAATTTGCATCTTCTATTCAGCCAAATCCTACCAGTGCAGCAATGGTGAAGTTGAGACTCTTATGCTCAAACCTGCGTTCATACAAATGAGTAAGTCTAAATAAAGTTCTAATTTCTTTCTTCGTACCATCTCATCTTTTCGTTGGGCATCCTGTCTACCCTGCAACTCATCTCATTACCAAGATAAATGTATCCTACTCCTTGTTAGGCAACAGAGTGGCTCTCATGTCAGAAAACATCTTCCTTTACCTTCATGATGCCAGCTGCTTTGCAACAGAGTGGCCTTCTAGTCGGAAAACATCTTGCTTTAGCTTTATGATGTCAGACTGCTAAGCAACAGAATGGCACCTCATGTCAGACAACTTCTTGCTTTAGCTTTATGATGTCAGACAACCCTGGACCAATTGTCCTTGTGGAAGCTAACCACACAGGAGGAGGAGATATCAGAAGTTATACAGTAGGTTACTATCTGTATTCATGACTGCCAGCCACGTAGGAGGGGGAATGGTAAAGGAATGGGAACCAGTCGAAGCACTGTGTCCTTTTCGAAAGTGGAATTGAGGTACAAAGACAGATTAACCTTAACAACAATCCATCTTGAGTATCAGAGTCCAACATAGAGAGTGCAGGAGAAGAGGTTAGATGTGCTTCCTTCCTTGAGTATGTAACACTATTTTTCATAAGTGAGATGGTGCATTTCAGTCTCAAAGGCAGCTATTTCCTCGAATAGAACGTTGCTAGCACCAGGATCTAAAGCAGGTTTTAGTAGAGTTTGAGTCAGTCAGTCTTTTATTAACTATCATGACCAACATAATGTGATACATATTACTTCCATCTTGACAGAAATTATATTCAGGCACAGGCTCCCACTATAAATTAGTGAGGACATTCCGATGCTATTTACATCTTTTTAATGCCTAAAAGAATGATTGGGAGTTTTACTTACCACATAAATTGGTAAAATGATGCAGTATGCCAGAAGACTTCCTTTTTTTTTTGCTTCAGTCTCGGCAATTCAGAGAAACTCTGCTGTGAAACACTGCCACTGCTGGTCATTCAGTATAATCTGCAGATGGAAAAGTCCACTGTTAGTACATTTAGTATAAGCAATACAAAAAGTTTAGATTTTTATAAAGGGTAACCAGATCAATACTATGGAGTCTGTTTTATTGTGAAAATCAACAGCTCAATTAAAAAATCAAATCTCAATTTGTGTTTATAACCTCTCATACTTCTCTGCATTCCCTTGCCTCATTTGCTAACACTCTCTAAAGAATTGTAGCACGTACATTGGGATATAAATCTTTTTGCCAGCCAAGTGGCAGCGCACCCTTCTTACTTCCTTTGTTTTAGGATATGGTACACCAGTAGCGATTAAGCCAGCTGGTAAGTTGAGAGAGGAAGGGTTATGCTACAGTTAACAGGAATAATAGAAACTATGAATAGCATAATTTGCATCTTCTATTCAGCCAAATCCTACCAGTGCAGCAATGGTGAAGTTGAGACTCTTATGCTCAAACCTGCGTTCATACAAATGAGTAAGTCTAAATAAAGTTCTAATTTCTTTCTTCGTACCATCTCATCTTTTCTTTGGGCATCCTGTCTACCCTGCAACTCATCTCATTACCAAGATAAATGTATCCTACTCCTTGTTAGGCAACAGAGTGGCTCTCATGTCAGACAACATCTTCCTTTACCTTCATGATGCCAGCTGCTTTGCAACAGAGTGGCCTTCTAGTCAGAAAACATCTTGCTTTAGCTTTATGATGTCAGACTGCTAGGCAACAGAATGGCACCTCATGTCAGACAACTTCTTGCTTTAGCTTTATGATGTCAGACACCCCTGGACCAATTGTCCTTGTGGAAGCTAACCACACAGGAGGATGAGATATCAGAAGTTATGCAGTAGGTTACTATCTGTATTCATGACTGCCAGCCACGTAGGAGGGGGAATGGTAAAGGAATGGGAACCAGTCGAAGCACTGTGTCCTTTTCAAAAGTGGGATTGAGGTACAAAGACAGATTAACCTTAACAACAATCCATCTTGAGTATCAGAGTCCAACATAGAGAGTGCAGGAGAAGAGGTTAGATGAGCTTCCTTCCTTGATTATGTAACACTATTTTTCATAAGTGAGATGGTGCATTTCAGTCTCAAAGGCAGATATTTCCTCGAATAGAACGTTGCTAGCACCAGGATCTAAAGCAGGTTTTAGTAGAGTTTGAGTCAGTCAGTCTTTTATTAACTATCATGACCAACATAATGTGATACATATTACTTCCATCTTGACAGAAATAATATTCAGGCACAGGCTCCCACTATAAATTAGTGAGGACATTCCGATGCTATTTACATCTTTTTAATGCCTAAAAGAATGATTGGGAGTTTTACTTACCACATAAATTGGTAAAATGATGCAGTATGCCAGAAGACTTCCTTTTTTTTTTTGCTTCATTCTCGGCAATTCAGAGAAACTCTGCTGTGAAACACTGCCACTGCTGGTCATTCAGTATAATCTGCAGATGGAAAAGTCCACTGTTAGTACATTTAGTATAAGCAATACAAAATGTTTAGATTTTTATAAAGGGTAACCAGATCAATACTATGGAGTCTGTTTTATTGTGAAAATCAACAGCTCAATTAAAAAATCAAATCTCAATTTGTGTTTATAACCTCTCATACTTCTCTGCATCCCCTTGCCTCATTTGCTAACACTCTCTAAACAATTGTAGCACGTACATTGGGATATAAATCTTTTTGCCAGCCAAGTGGCAGGGCACCCTTCTTACTTCCTTTGTTTTAGGATATGGTACACCAGTAGCGATTAAGCCAGCTGGTAAGTTGAGAGAGGAAGGGTTATGCTACAGTTAACAGGAATAATAGAAACTATAAATAGCATAATTTGCATCTTCTCTTTAGCCAAATCCTACCAGTGCAGCAATGGTGAAGTTGAGACTCTTATGCTCAAACCTGCGTTCATACAAATGTGTAAGTCTAAATAAAGTTCTAATTTCTTTCTTCGTACCATCTCATCTTTTCGTTGGGCATCCTATCTACCCTGCAACTCATCTCATTACCAAGATAAATGTATCCTACTCCTTGTTAGGCAACAGAGTGGCTCTCATGTCAGACAACATCTTCCTTTAGCTTCATGATGCCAGCTGCTTTGCAACAGAGTGGCCTTCTAGTCAGAAAACATCTTGCTTTAGCTTTATGATGTCAGACTGCTAGGCAACAGAATGGCACCTCATGTCAGACAACTTCTTGCTTTAGCTTTATGATGTCAGACACCCCTGGACCAATTGTCCTTGTGGAAGCTAACCACACAGGAGGATGAGATATCAGAAGTTATGCAGTAGGTTACTATCTGTATTCATGACTGCCAGCCACGTAGGAGGGGGAATGGTAAAGGAATGGGAACCAGTCGAAGCACTGTGTCCTTTTCAAAAGTGGGATTGAGGTACAAAGACAGATTAACCTTAACAACAATTAATCTTGAGTATCAGAGTCCAACATAGAGAGTGCAGGAGAAGAGGTTAGATGAGCTTCCTTCCTTGAGTATGTAACACTATTTTTCATAAGTGAGATGGTGCATTTCAGTCTCAAAGGCAGCTATTTCCTCGAATAGAACATTGCTAGCACCAGGATCTAAAGCAGGTTTTATTAGAGTTTGAGTCAGTCTTTTATTAACTATCATGACCAACATAATGTGATACATATTACTTCCATCTTGACAGTAATAATATTCAGGCACAGGCTCCCACTATAAATTAGTGAGGACATTCCGATGCTATTTACATCTTTTTAATGCCTAAAAGAATGATTGGGAGTTTTGCTTACCACATAAATTGGTAAAATGATGCAGTATGCCAGAAGACTTCCTTTTTTTTTGCTTTAGTCTCGGCAATTCAGAGAAACTCTGCTGTGAAACACTGCCACTGCTGGTGATTCAGTATAATCTGCAGATGGAAAAGTCCCCTGTTAGTACATTTAGTATAAGCAATACAAAATGTTTAGATTTTTATAAAGGGTAACCAGATCAATACTATGGAGTCTGTTTTATTGTGAAAATCAACAGCTCAATTAAAAAATCAAATCTCAATTTGTGTTTATAACCTCTCATACTTCACTGCGTCCCCTTGCCTCATTTGCTAACACTCTCTAAACAATTGTAGCACGTACATTGGGATATAAATCTTTTTGCCAGCCAAGTGGCAGCGCACCCTTCTTACTTCCTTTGTTTTAGGATATGGTACACCAGTAGCGATTAAGCCAGCTGGTAAGTTGAGAGAGGAAGGGTTATGCTACAGTTAACAGGAATAATAGAAACTATGAATAGCATAATTTGCATCTTCTCTTTAGCCAAATCCTACCAGTGCAGCAATGGTGAAGTTGAGACTCTTATGCTCAAACCTCCGTTCATACAAATGTGTAAGTCTAAATAAAGTTCTAATTTCTTTCTTTGTACCATCTCATCTTTTCGTTGGGCATCCTGTCTACCCTGCAACTCATCTCATTACCAAGATAAATGTATCCTACTCCTTGTTAGGCAACAGAGTGGCTCTCATGTCAGACAACATCTTCCTTTACCTTCATGATGCCAGCTGCTTTGCAACAGAGTGGCCTTCTAGTCAGAAAACATCTTGCTTTAGCTTTATGATGTCAGACTGCTAGGCAACAGAATGGCACCTCATGTCAGACAACTTCTTGCTTTAGCTTTATGATGTCAGACACCCCTGGACCAATTGTCCTTGTGGAAGCTAACCACACAGGAGGATGAGATATCAGAAGTTATGCAGTAGGTTACTATCTGTATTCATGACTGCCAGCCACGTAGGAGGGGGAATGGTAAAGGAATGGGAACCAGTCGAAGCACTGTGTCCTTTTCAAAAGTGGGATTGAGGTACAAAGACAGATTAACCTTAACAACAATCCATCTTGAGTATCAGAGTCCAACATAGAGAGTGCAGGAGAAGAGGTTAGATGAGCTTCATTCCTTGAGTATATAACACTATTTTTCATAAGTGAGATGGTGCATTTCAGTCTCAAAGGCAGCTATTTCCTCGAATAGAACATTGCTAGCACCAGGATCTAAAGCAGGTTTTATTAGAGTTTGAGTCAGTCAGTCTTTTATTAACTATCATGACCAACATAATGTGATACATATTACTTACATCTTGACAGAAATTATATTCAGGCACAGGCTCCCACTATAAATTAGTGAGGACATTCCGATGCTATTTACATCTTTTTAATGCCTAAAAGAATGATTGGGAGTTTTACTTACCACATAAATTGGTAAAATGATGCAGTATGCCAGAAGACTTCCTTTTTTTTTTTGCTTCATTCTCGGCAATTCAGAGAAACTCTGCTGTGAAACACTGCCACTGCTGGTCATTCAGTATAATCTGCAGATGGAAAAGTCCACTGTTAGTACATTTAGTATAAGCAATACAAAATGTTTAGATTTTTATAAAGGGTAACCAGATCAATACTATGGAGTCTGTTTTATTGTGAAAATCAACAGCTCAATTAAAAAATCAAATCTCAATTCGTGTTTATAACCTCTCATACTTCTCTGCGTCCCCTTGCCTCATTTGCTAACACTCTCTAAACAATTGTAGCACGTACATTGGGATATAAATCTTTTTGCCAGCCAAGTGGCAGCGCACCCTTCTTACTTCCTTTGTTTTAGGATATGGTACACCAGTAGCGATTAAGCCAGCTGGTAAGTTGAGAGAGGAAGGGTTATGCTACAGTTAACAGGAATAATAGAAACTATGAATAGCATAATTTGCATCTTCTCTTTAGCCAAATCCTACCAGTGCAGCAATGGTGAAGTTGAGACTCTTATGCTCAAACCTCCGTTCATACAAATGTGTAAGTCTAAATAAAGTTCTAATTTCTTTCTTTGTACCATCTCATCTTTTCGTTGGGCATCCTGTCTACCCTGCAACTCATCTCATTACCAAGATAAATGTATCCTACTCCTTGTTAGGCAACAGAGTGGCTCTCATGTCAGACAACATCTTCCTTTACCTTCATGATGCCAGCTGCTTTGCAACAGAGTGGCCTTCTAGTCAGAAAACATCTTGCTTTAGCTTTATGATGTCAGACTGCTAGGCAACAGAATGGCACCTCATGTCAGACAACTTCTTGCTTTAGCTTTATGATGTCAGACACCCCTGGACCAATTGTCCTTGTGGAAGCTAACCACACAGGAGGATGAGATATCAGAAGTTATGCAGTAGGTTACTATCTGTATTCATGACTGCCAGCCACGTAGGAGGGGGAATGGTAAAGGAATGGGAACCAGTCGAAGCACTGTGTCCTTTTCAAAAGTGGGATTGAGGTACAAAGACAGATTAACCTTAACAACAATCCATCTTGAGTATCAGAGTCCAACATAGAGAGTGCAGGAGAAGAGGTTAGATGAGCTTCCTTCCTTGAGTATGTAACACTATTTTTCATAAGTGAGATGGTGCATTTCAGTCTCAAAGGCAGCTATTTCCTCGAATAGAACATTGCTAGCACCAGGATCTAAAGCAGGTTTTATTAGAGTTTGAGTCAGTCTTTTATTAACTATCATGACCAACATAATGTGATACATATTACTTCCATCTTGACAGTAATAATATTCAGGCACAGGCTCCCACTATAAATTAGTGAGGACATTCTGATGCTATTTACATCTTTTTAATGCCTAAAAGAATGATTGGGAGTTTTACTTACCACATAAATTGGTAAAATGATGCAGTATGCCAGAAGACTTCCTTTTTTTTTTGCTTCAGTCTCGGCAATTCAGAGAAACTCTGCTGTGAAACACTGCCACTGCTGGTCATTCAGTATAATCTGCGGATGGAAAAGTCCACTGTTAGTACATTTAGTATAAGCAATACAAAAAGTTTAGATTTTTATAAAGGGTAACCAGATCAATACTATGGAGTCTGTTTTATTGTGAAAATCAACAGCTCAATTAAAAAATCAAATCTCAATTTGTGTTTATAACCTCTCATACTTCTCTGCATTCCCTTGCCTCATTTGCTAACACTCTCTAAACAATTGTAGCACGTACATTGGGATATAAATCTTTTTGCCAGCCAAGTGGCAGCGCACCCTTCTTACTTCCTTTGTTTTAGGATATGGTACACCAGTAGCGATTAAGCCAGCTGGTAAGTTGAGAGAGGAAGGGTTATGCTACAGTTAACAGGAATAATAGAAACTATGAATAGCATAATTTGCATCTTCTCTTTAGCCAAATCCTACCAGTGCAGCAATGGTGAAGTTGAGACTATTATGCTCAAACCTGCGTTCATACAAATGTGTAAGTCTAAATAAAGTTCTAATTTCTTTCTTCGTACCATCTCATCTTTTCGTTGGGCATCCTGTCTACCCTGCAACTCATCTCATTACCAAGATAAATGTATCCTACTCCTTGTTAGGCAACAGAGTGGCTCTCATGTCAGACAACATTTTCCTTTACCTTCATGATGACAGCTGCTTTGCAACAGAGTGGCCTTCTAGTCAGAAAACATCTTGCTTTAGCTTTATGATGTCAGACTGCTAGGCAACAGAATGGCACCTCATGTCAGACAACTTCTTGCTTTAGCTTTATGATGTCAGACACCCCTGGACCAATTGTCCTTGTGGAAGCTAACCACACAGGAGGATGAGATATCAGAAGTTATGCAGTAGGTTACTATCTGTATTCATGACTGCCAGCCACGTAGGAGGGGGAATGGTAAAGGAATGTGAACCAGTCGAAGCACTGTGTCCTTTTCAAAAGTGGGATTGAGGTACAAAGACAGATTAACCTTAACAACAATCCATCTTGAGTATCAGAGTCCAACATAGAGAGTGCAGGAGAAGAGGTTAGATGAGCTTCCTTCCTTGAGTATGTAACACTATTTTTCATAAGTGAGATGGTGCATTTCAGTCTCAAAGGCAGATATTTCCTCGAATAGAACGTTGCTAGCACCAGGATCTAAAGCAGGTTTTAGTAGAGTTTGAGTCAGTCAGTCTTTTATTAACTATCATGACCAACATAATGTGATACATATTACTTCCATCTTGACAGAAATAATATTCAGGCACAGGCTCCCACTATAAATTAGTGAGGACATTCTGATGCTATTCACATCTTTTTAATGCCTAAAAGAATGATTGGGAGTTTTGCTTACCACATAAATTGGTAAAATGATGCAGTATGCCAGAAGACTTCCTTTTTTTTTGCTTTAGTCTCGGCAATTCAGAGAAACTCTGCTGTGAAACACTGCCACTGCTGGTCATTCAGTATAATCTGCAGATGGAAAAGTCCACTGTTAGTACATTTAGTATAAGCAATACAAAAAGTTTAGATTTTTATAAAGGGTAACCAGATCAATACTATGGAGTCTGTTTTATTGTGAAAATCAACAGCTCAATTAAAAAATCAAATCTCAATTTGTGTTTATAACCTCTCATACTTCTCTGCGTTCCCTTGCCTCATTTGCTAACACTCTCTAAACAATTGTAGCACGTACATTGGGATATAAATCTTTTTGCCAGCCAAGTGGCAGCGCACCCTTCTTACTTCCTTTGTTTTAGGATATGGTACACCAGTAGCGATTAAGCCATCTGGTAAGTTGAGAGAGGAAGGGTTATGCTACAGTTAACAGGAATAATAGAAACTATGAATAGCATAATTTGCATCTTCTCTTTAGCCAAATCCTACCAGTGCAGCAATGGTGAAGTTGAGACTCTTATGCTCAAACCTGCGTTCATACAAATGTGTAAGTCTAAATAAAGTTCTAATTTCTTTCTTCGTACCATCTCATCTTTTCGTTGGGCATCCTGTCTACCCTGCAACTCATCTCATTACCAAGATAAATGTATCCTACTCCTTGTTAGGCAACAGAGTGGCTCTCATGTCAGACAACATTTTCCTTTACCTTCATGATGACAGCTGCTTTGCAACAGAGTGGCCTTCTAGTCAGAAAACATCTTGCTTTAGCTTTATGATGTCAGACTGCTAGGCAACAGAATGGCACCTCATGTCAGACAACTTCTTGCTTTAGCTTTATGATGTCAGACACCCCTGGACCAATTGTCCTTGTGGAAGCTAACCACACAGGAGGATGAGATATCAGAAGTTATGCAGTAGGTTACTATCTGTATTCATGACTGCCAGCCACGTAGGAGGGGGAATGGTAAAGGAATGTGAACCAGTCGAAGCACTGTGTCCTTTTCAAAAGTGGGATTGAGGTACAAAGACAGATTAACCTTAACAACAATCCATCTTGAGTATCAGAGTCCAACATAGAGAGTGCAGGAGAAGAGGTTAGATGAGCTTCCTTCCTTGAGTATGTAACACTATTTTTCATAAGTGAGATGGTGCATTTCAGTCTCAAAGGCAGATATTTCCTCGAATAGAACGTTGCTAGCACCAGGATCTAAAGCAGGTTTTAGTAGAGTTTGAGTCAGTCAGTCTTTTATTAACTATCATGACCAACATAATGTGATACATATTACTTCCATCTTGACAGAAATAATATTCAGGCACAGGCTCCCACTATAAATTATTGAGGACATTCTGATGCTATTCACATCTTTTTAATGCCTAAAAGAATGATTGGGAGTTTTGCTTACCACATAAATTGGTAAAATGATGCAGTATGCCAGAAGACTTCCTTTTTTTTTTGCTTTAGTCTCGGCAATTCAGAGAAACTCTGCTGTGAAACACTGCCACTGCTGGTCATTCAGTATAATCTGCAGATGGAAAAGTCCACTGTTAGTACATTTAAAGTTTAGATTTTTATAAAGGGTAACCAGATCAATACTATGGAGTCTGTTTTATTGTGAAAATCAACAGCTCAATTAAAAAATCAAATCTCAATTTGTGTTTATAACCTCTCATACTTCTCTGCGTTCCCTTGCCTCATTTGCTAACACTCTCTAAACAATTGTAGCACGTACATTGGGATATAAATCTTTTTGCCAGCCAAGTGGCAGCGCACCCTTCTTACTTCCTTTGTTTTAGGATATGGTACACCAGTAGTGATTAAGCCAGCTGGTAAGTTGAGAGAGGAAGGGTTATGCTACAGTTAACAGGAATAATAGAAACTATGAATAGCATAATTTGCACCTTCTCTTTAGCCAAATCCTACCAGTGCAGCAATGGTGAAGCTGAGACTCTTATGCTCAAACCTCCGTTCATACAAATGTGTAAGTCTAAAAGTTCTAATTTCTTTCTTCGTACCATCTCATCTTTTCGTTGGGCATCCTGTCTACCCTGCAACTCATCCCATTACCAAGATAAATGTATCCTACTCCTTGTTAGGCAACAGAGTGGCTCTCATGTCAGACAACATCTTCCTTTACCTTCATGAGGCCAGCTGCTTTCCAACAGAGTGGCCTTCTAGTCAGAAAACATCTTGCTTTAGCTTTATGATGTCAGACTGCTAGGCAACAGAATGGCACCTCATGTCAGACAACTTCTTGCTTTAGCTTTATGATGTCAAACACCCCTGGACCAATTGTCCTTGTGGAAGCTAACCACACAGGAGGATGAGATATCAGAAGTTATGCAGTAGGTTACTATCTGTATTCATGACTGCCAGCCACGTAGGAGGGGGAATGGTAAAGGAATGGGAACCAGTCGAAGCACTGTGTCCTTTTCAAAAGTGGGATTGAGGTACAAAGACAGATTAACCTTAACAACAATCCATCTTGAGTATCAGAGTCCAACATAGAGAGTGCAGGAGAAGAGGTTAGATGAGCTTCCTTCCTTGAGTATGTAACACTATTTTTCATAAGTGAGATGGTGCATTTCAGTCTCAAAGGCAGATATTTCCTCGAATAGAACGTTGCTAGCACCAGGATCTAAAGCAGGTTTTAGTAGAGTTTGAGTCAGTCAGTCTTTTATTAACTATCATGACCAACATAATGTGATACATATTACTTCCATCTTGACAGAAATAATATTCAGGCACAGGCTCCCACTATAAATTAGTGAGGACATTCTGATGCTATTCACATCTTTTTAATGCCTAAAAGAATGATTGGGAGTTTTGCTTACCACATAAATTGGTAAAATGATGCAGTATGCCAGAAGACTTCCTTTTTTTTTTGCTTTAGTCTCGGCAATTCAGAGAAACTCTGCTGTGAAACACTGCCACTGCTGGTCATTCAGTATAATCTGCAGATGGAAAAGTCCACTGTTAGTACATTTAGTATAAGCAATACAAAAAGTTTAGATTTTTATAAAGGGTAACCAGATCAATACTATGGAGTCTGTTTTATTGTGAAAATCAACAGCTCAATTAAAAAATCAAATCTCAATTTGTGTTTATAACCTCTCATACTTCTCTGCGTTCCCTTGCCTCATTTGCTAACACTCTCTAAACAATTGTAGCACGTACATTGGGATATAAATCTTTTTGCCAGCCAAGTGGCAGCGCACCCTTCTTACTTCCTTTGTTTTAGGATATGGTACACCAGTAGCGATTAAGCCATCTGGTAAGTTGAGAGAGGAAGGGTTATGCTACAGTTAACAGGAATAATAGAAACTATGAATAGCATAATTTGCATCTTCTCTTTAGCCAAATCCTACCAGTGCAGCAATGGTGAAGTTGAGACTCTTATGCTCAAACCTGCGTTCATACAAATGTGTAAGTCTAAATAAAGTTCTAATTTCTTTCTTCGTACCATCTCATCTTTTCGTTGGGCATCCTGTCTACCCTGCAACTCATCTCATTACCAAGATAAATGTATCCTACTCCTTGTTAGGCAACAGAGTGGCTCTCATGTCAGACAACATTTTCCTTTACCTTCATGATGACAGCTGCTTTGCAACAGAGTGGCCTTCTAGTCAGAAAACATCTTGCTTTAGCTTTATGATGTCAGACTGCTAGGCAACAGAATGGCACCTCATGTCAGACAACTTCTTGCTTTAGCTTTATGATGTCAGACACCCCTGGACCAATTGTCCTTGTGGAAGCTAACCACACAGGAGGATGAGATATCAGAAGTTATGCAGTAGGTTACTATCTGTATTCATGACTGCCAGCCACGTAGGAGGGGGAATGGTAAAGGAATGTGAACCAGTCGAAGCACTGTGTCCTTTTCAAAAGTGGGATTGAGGTACAAAGACAGATTAACCTTAACAACAATCCATCTTGAGTATCAGAGTCCAACATAGAGAGTGCAGGAGAAGAGGTTAGATGAGCTTCCTTCCTTGAGTATGTAACACTATTTTTCATAAGTGAGATGGTGCATTTCAGTCTCAAAGGCAGATATTTCCTCGAATAGAACGTTGCTAGCACCAGGATCTAAAGCAGGTTTTAGTAGAGTTTGAGTCAGTCAGTCTTTTATTAACTATCATGACCAACATAATGTGATACATATTACTTCCATCTTGACAGAAATAATATTCAGGCACAGGCTCCCACTATAAATTAGTGAGGACATTCTGATGCTATTCACATCTTTTTACTGCCTAAAAGAATGATTGGGAGTTTTGCTTACCACATAAATTGGTAAAATGATGCAGTATGCCAGAAGACTTCCTTTTTTTTTGCTTTAGTCTCGGCAATTCAGAGAAACTCTGCTGTGAAACACTGCCACTGCTGGTCATTCAGTATAATCTGCAGATGGAAAAGTCCACTGTTAGTACATTTAGTATAAGCAATACAAAAAGTTTAGATTTTTATAAAGGGTAACCAGATCAATACTATGGAGTCTGTTTTATTGTGAAAATCAACAGCTCAATTAAAAAATCAAATCTCAATTTGTGTTTATAACCTCTCATACTTCTCTGCGTTCCCTTGCCTCATTTGCTAACACTCTCTAAACAATTGTAGCACGTACATTGGGATATAAATCTTTTTGCCAGCCAAGTGGCAGCGCACCCTTCTTACTTCCTTTGTTTTAGGATATGGTACACCAGTAGCGATTAAGCCATCTGGTAAGTTGAGAGAGGAAGGGTTATGCTACAGTTAACAGGAATAATAGAAACTATGAATAGCATAATTTGCATCTTCTCTTTAGCCAAATCCTACCAGTGCAGCAGTGGTGAAGTTGAGACTCTTATGCTCAAACCTGCGTTCATACAAATGTGTAAGTCTAAATAAAGTTCTAATTTCTTTCTTCGTACCATCTCATCTTTTCGTTGTGCATCCTGTCTACCCTGCAACTCATCTCATTACCAAGATAAATGTATCCTACTCCTTGTTAGGCAACAGAGTGGCTCTCATGTCAGACAACATTTTCCTTTACCTTCATGATGACAGCTGCTTTGCAACAGAGTGGCCTTCTAGTCAGAAAACATCTTGCTTTAGCTTTATGATGTCAGACTGCTAGGCAACAGAATGGCACCTCATGTCAGACAACTTCTTGCTTTAGCTTTATGATGTCAGACACCCCTGGACCAATTGTCCTTGTGGAAGCTAACCACACAGGAGGATGAGATATCAGAAGTTATGCAGTAGGTTACTATCTGTATTCATGACTGCCAGCCACGTAGGAGGGGGAATGGTAAAGGAATGTGAACCAGTCGAAGCACTGTGTCCTTTTCAAAAGTGGGATTGAGGTACAAAGACAGATTAACCTTAACAACAATCCATCTTGAGTATCAGAGTCCAACATAGAGAGTGCAGGAGAAGAGGTTAGATGAGCTTCCTTCCTTGAGTATGTAACACTATTTTTCATAAGTGAGATGGTGCATTTCAGTCTCAAAGGCAGATATTTCCTCGAATAGAACGTTGCTAGCACCAGGATCTAAAGCAGGTTTTAGTAGAGTTTGAGTCAGTCAGTCTTTTATTAACTATCATGACCAACATATTGTGATACATATTACTTCCATCTTGACAGAAATAATATTCAGGCACAGGCTCCCACTATAAATTAGTGAGGACATTCTGATGCTATTCACATCTTTTTAATGCCTAAAAGAATGATTGGGAGTTTTGCTTACCACATAAATTGGTAAAATGATGCAGTATGCCAGAAGACTTCCTTTTTTTTTTGCTTTAGTCTCGGCAATTCAGAGAAACTCTGCTGTGAAACACTGCCACTGCTGGTCATTCAGTATAATCTGCAGATGGAAAAGTCCACTGTTAGTACATTTAGTATAAGCAATACAAAAAGTTTAGATTTTTATAAAGGGTAACCAGATCAATACTATGGAGTCTGTTTTATTGTGAAAATCAACAGCTCAATTAAAAAATCAAATCTCAATTTGTGTTTATAACCTCTCATACTTCTCTGCATTCCCTTGCCTCATTTGCTAACACTCTCTAAAGAATTGTAGCACGTACATTGGGATATAAATCTTTTTGCCAGCCAAGTGGCAGCGCACCCTTCTTACTTCCTTTGTTTTAGGATATGGTACACCAGTAGCGATTAAGCCATCTGGTAAGTTGAGAGAGGAAGGGTTATGCTACAGTTAACAGGAATAATAGAAACTATGAATAGCATAATTTGCATCTTCTCTTTAGCCAAATCCTACCAGTGCAGCAATGGTGAAGTTGAGACTCTTATGCTCAAACCTGCGTTCATACAAATGTGTAAGTCTAAATAAAGTTCTAATTTCTTTCTTCGTACCATCTCATCTTTTCGTTGGGCATCCTGTCTACCCTGCAACTCATCTCATTACCAAGATAAATGTATCCTACTCCTTGTTAGGCAACAGAGTGGCTCTCATGTCAGACAAAATTTTCCTTTACCTTCATGATGACAGCTGCTTTGCAACAGAGTGGCCTTCTAGTCAGAAAACATCTTGCTTTAGCTTTATGATGTCAGACTGCTAGGCAACAGAATGGCACCTCATGTCAGACAACTTCTTGCTTTAGCTTTATGATGTCAGACACCCCTGGACCAATTGTCCTTGTGGAAGCTAACCACACAGGAGGATGAGATATCAGAAGTTATGCAGTAGGTTACTATCTGTATTCATGACTGCCAGCCACGTAGGAGGGGGAATGGTAAAGGAATGTGAACCAGTCGAAGCACTGTGTCCTTTTCAAAAGTGGGATTGAGGTACAAAGACAGATTAACCTTAACAATCCATCTTGAGTATCAGAGTCCAACATAGAGAGTGCAGGAGAAGAGGTTAGATGAGCTTCCTTCCTTGAGTATGTAACACTATTTTTCATAAGTGAGATGGTGCATTTCAGTCTCAAAGGCAGATATTTTCTCTAATAGAACGTTGCTAGCACCAGGATCTAAAGCAGGTTTTAGTAGAGTTTGAGTCAGTCAGTCTTTTATTAAGTATCATGACCAACATAATGTGATACATATTACTTCCATCTTGACAGAAATTATATTCAGGCACATGCTCCCACTATAAATTAGTGAGGACATTCTGATGCTATTTACATCTTTTTAATGCCTAAAAGAATGATTGGGAGTTTTGCTTACCACATAAATTGGTAAAATGATGCAGTATGCCAGAAGACTTCCTTTTTTTTTTGCTTCAGTCTCGGCAATTCAGAGAAACTCTGCTGTGAAACACTGCCACTGCTGGTCATTCAGTATAATCTGCAGATGGAAAAGTCCACTGTTAGTACATTTAGTATAAGCAATACAAAAAGTTTAGATTTTTATAAAGGGTAACCAGATCAATACTATGGAGTCTGTGTTATTGTGAAAATCAACAGCTCAATTAAAAAATCAAATCTCAATTTGTGTTTATAACCTCTCATACTTCTCTGCATTCCCTTGCCTCATTTGCTAACACTCTCTAAAGAATTGTAGCACGTACATTGGGATATAAATCTTTTTGCCAGCCAAGTGGCAGCGCACCCTTCTTACTTCCTTTGTTTTAGGATATGGTACACCAGTAGCGATTAAGCCAGCTGGTAAGTTGAGAGAGGAAGGGTTATGCTACAGTTAACAGGAATAATAGAAACTATGAATAGCATAATTTGCATCTTCTATTCAGCCAAATCCTACCAGTGCAGCAATGGTGAAGTTGAGACTCTTATGCTCAAACCTGCGTTCATACAAATGAGTAAGTCTAAATAAAGTTCTAATTTCTTTCTTCGTACCATCTCATCTTTTCGTTGGGCATCCTGTCTACCCTGCAACTCATCTCATTACCAAGATAAATGTATCCGACTCCTTGTTAGGCAACAGAGTGGCTCTCATGTCAGAAAACATCTTCCTTTACCTTCATGATGCCAGCTGCTTTGCAACAGAGTGGCCTTCTAGTCGGAAAACATCTTGCTTTAGCTTTATGATGTCAGACTGCTAAGCAACAGAATGGCACCTCATGTCAGACAACTTCTTGCTTTAGCTTTATGATGTCAGACAACCCTGGACCAATTGTCCTTGTGGAAGCTAACCACACAGGAGGATGAGATATCAGAAGTTATACAGTAGGTTACTATCTGTATTCATGACTGCCAGCCACGTAGGAGGGGGAATGGTAAAGGAATGGGAACCAGTCGAAGCACTGTGTCCTTTTCGAAAGTGGAATTGAGGTACAAAGACAGATTAACCTTAACAACAATCCATCTTGAGTATCAGAGTCCAACATAGAGAGTGCAGGAGAAGAGGTTAGATGTGCTTCCTTCCTTGAGTATGTAACACTATTTTTCATAAGTGAGATGGTGCATTTCAGTCTCAAAGGCAGCTATTTCCTCGAATAGAACGTTGCTAGCACCAGGATCTAAAGCAGGTTTTAGTAGAGTTTGAGTCAGTCAGTCTTTTATTAACTATCATGACCAACATAATGTGATACATATTACTTCCATCTTGACAGAAATTATATTCAGGCACAGGCTCCCACTATAAATTAGTGAGGACATTCCGATGCTATTTACATCTTTTTAATGCCTAAAAGAATGATTGGGAGTTTTACTTACCACATAAATTGGTAAAATGATGCAGTATGCCAGAAGACTTCCTTTTTTTTTTTTGCTTCAGTCTCGGCAATTCAGAGAAACTCTGCTGTGAAACACTGCCACTGCTGGTCATTCAGTATAATCTGCAGATGGAAAAGTCCACTGTTAGTACATTTAGTATAAGCAATACAAAAAGTTTAGATTTTTATAAAGGGTAACCAGATCAATACTATGGAGTCTGTTTTATTGTGAAAATCAACAGCTCAATTAAAAAATCAAATCTCAATTTGTGTTTATAACCTCTCATACTTCTCTGCATCCCCTTGCCTCATTTGCTAACACTCTCTAAACAATTGTAGCACGTACATTGGGATATAAATCTTTTTGCCAGCCAAGTGGCAGGGCACCCTTCTTACTTCCTTTGTTTTAGGATATGGTACACCAGTAGCGATTAAGCCAGCTGGTAAGTTGAGAGAGGAAGGGTTATAGTACAGTTAACAGGAATAATAGAAACTATGAATAGCATAATTTGCATCTTCTATTCAGCCAAATCCTACCAGTGCAGCAATGGTGAAGTTGAGACTCTTATGCTCAAACCTGCGTTCATACAAATGAGTAAGTCTAAATAAAGTTCTAATTTCTTTCTTCGTACCATCTCATCTTTTCGTTGGGCATCCTGTCTACCCTGCAACTCATCTCATTACCAAGATAAATGTATCCTACTCCTTGTTAGGCAACAGAGTGGCTCTCATGTCAGACAACATCTTCCTTTACCTTCATGATGCCAGCTGCTTTGCAACAGAGTGGCCTTCTAGTCAGAAAACATCTTGCTTTAGCTTTATGATGTCAGACTGCTAGGCAACAGAATGGCACCTCATGTCAGACAACTTCTTGCTTTAGCTTTATGATGTCAGACACCCCTGGACCAATTGTCCTTGTGGAAGCTAACCACACAGGAGGATGAGATATCAGAAGTTATGCAGTAGGTTACTATCTGTATTCATGACTGCCAGCCACGTAGGAGGGGGAATGGTAAAGGAATGGGAACCAGTCGAAGCACTGTGTCCTTTTCAAAAGTGGGATTGAGGTACAAAGACAGATTAACCTTAACAACAATCCATCTTGAGTATCAGAGTCCAACATAGAGAGTGCAGGAGAAGAGGTTAGATGAGCTTCCTTCCTTGAGTATGTAACACTATTTTTCATAAGTGAGATGGTGCATTTCAGTCTCAAAGGCAGATATTTCCTCGAATAGAACATTGCTAGCACCAGGATCTAAAGCAGGTTTTATTAGAGTTTGAGTCAGTCAGTCTTTTATTAACTATCATGACCAACATAATGTGATACATATTACTTACATCTTGACAGAAATTATATTCAGGCACAGGCTCCCACTATAAATTAGTGAGGACATTCCGATGCTATTTACATCTTTTTAATGCCTAAAAGAATGATTGGGAGTTTTACTTACCACATAAATTGGTAAAATGATGCAGTATGCCAGAAGACTTCCTTTTTTTTTTTTGCTTCAGTCTCGGCAATTCAGAGAAACTCTGCTGTGAAACACTGCCACTGCTGGTCATTCAGTATAATCTGCAGATGGAAAAGTCCACTGTTAGTACATTTAGTATAAGCAATACAAAATGTTTAGATTTTTATAAAGGGTAACCAGATCAATACTATGGAGTCTGTTTTATTGTGAAAATCAACAGCTCAATTAAAAAATCAAATCTCAATTTGTGTTTATAACCTCTCATACTTCTCTGCATCCCCTTGCCTCATTTGCTAACACTCTCTAAACAATTGTAGCACGTACATTGGGATATAAATCTTTTTGCCAGCCAAGTGGCAGGGCACCCTTCTTACTTCCTTTGTTTTAGGATATGGTACACCAGTAGCGATTAAGCCAGCTGGTAAGTTGAGAGAGGAAGGGTTATGCTACAGTTAACAGGAATAATAGAAACTATGAATAGCATAATTTGCATCTTCTATTCAGCCAAATCCTACCAGTGCAGCAATGGTGAAGTTGAGACTCTTATGCTCAAACCTGCGTTCATACAAATGAGTAAGTCTAAATAAAGTTCTAATTTCTTTCTTCGTACCATCTCATCTTTTCTTTGGGCATCCTGTCTACCCTGCAACTCATCTCATTACCAAGATAAATGTATCCTACTCCTTGTTAGGCAACAGAGTGGCTCTCATGTCAGACAACATCTTCCTTTACCTTCATGATGCCAGCTGCTTTGCAACAGAGTGGCCTTCTAGTCAGAAAACACCTTGCTTTAGCTTTATGATGTCAGACTGCTAGGCAACAGAATGGCACCTCATGTCAGACAACTTCTTGCTTTAGCTTTATGATGTCAGACACCCCTGGACCAATTGTCCTTGTGGAAGCTAACCACACAGGAGGATGAGATATCAGAAGTTATGCAGTAGGTTACTATCTGTATTCATGACTGCCAGCCACGTAGGAGGGGGAATGGTAAAGGAATGGGAACCAGTCGAAGCACTGTGTCCTTTTCAAAAGTGGGATTGAGGTACAAAGACAGATTAACCTTAACAACAATCCATCTTGAGTATCAGAGTCCAACATAGAGAGTGCAGGAGAAGAGGTTAGATGAGCTTCCTTCCTTGATTATGTAACACTATTTTTCATAAGTGAGATGGTGCATTTCAGTCTCAAAGGCAGATATTTCCTCGAATAGAACGCTGCTAGCACCAGGATCTAAAGCAGGTTTTAGTAGAGTTTGAGTCAGTCAGTCTTTTATTAACTATCATGACCAACATAATGTGATACATATTACTTCCATCTTGACAGAAATATTATTCAGGCACAGGCTCCCACTATAAATTAGTGAGGACATTCCGATGCTATTTACATCTTTTTAATGCCTAAAAGAATGATTGGGAGTTTTACTTACCACATAAATTGGTAAAATGATGCAGTATGCCAGAAGACTTCCTTTTTTTTTTTGCTTCATTCTCGGCAATTCAGAGAAACTCTGCTGTGAAACACTGCCACTGCTGGTCATTCAGTATAATCTGCAGATGGAAAAGTCCACTGTTAGTACATTTAGTATAAGCAATACAAAAAGTTTAGATTTTTATAAAGGGTAACCAGATCAATACTATGGAGTCTGTTTTATTGTGAAAATCAACAGCTCAATTAAAAAATCAAATCTCAATTTGTGTTTATAACCTCTCATACTTCTCTGCATCCCCTTGCCTCATTTGCTAACACTCTCTAAACAATTGTAGCACGTACATTGGGATATAAATCTTTTTGCCAGCCAAGTGGCAGCGCACCCTTCTTACTTCCTTTGTTTTAGGATATGGTACACCAGTAGCGATTAAGCCAGCTGGTAAGTTGAGAGAGGAAGGGTTATGCTACAGTTAACAGGAATAATAGAAACTATGAATAGCATAATTTGCATCTTCTATTCAGCCAAATCCTACCAGTGCAGCAATGGTGAAGTTGAGACTCTTATGCTCAAACCTGCGTTCATACAAATGAGTAAGTCTAAATAAAGTTCTAATTTCTTTCTTCGTACCATCTCATCTTTTCGTTGGGCATCCTGTCTACCCTGCAACTCATCTCATTACCAAGATAAATGTATCCTACTCCTTGTTAGGCAACAGAGTGGCTCTCATGTCAGAAAACATCTTCCTTTACCTTCATGATGCCAGCTGCTTTGCAACAGAGTGGCCTTCTAGTCGGAAAACATCTTGCTTTAGCTTTATGATGTCAGACTGCTAAGCAACAGAATGGCACCTCATGTCAGACAACTTCTTGCTTTAGCTTTATGATGTCAGACAACCCTGGACCAATTGTCCTTGTGGAAGCTAACCACACAGGAGGATGAGATATCAGAAGTTATACAGTAGGTTACTATCTGTATTCATGACTGCCAGCCACGTAGGAGGGGGAATGGTAAAGAAATGGGAACCAGTCGAAGCACTGTGTCCTTTTCGAAAGTGGAATTGAGGTACAAAGACAGATTAACCTTAACAACAATCCATCTTGAGTATCAGAGTCCAACATAGAGAGTGCAGGAGAAGAGGTTAGATGTGCTTCCTTCCTTGAGTATGTAACACTATTTTTCATAAGTGAGATGGTGCATTTCAGTCTCAAAGGCAGCTATTTCCTCGAATAGAACGTTGCTAGCACCAGGATCTAAAGCAGGTTTTAGTAGAGTTTGAGTCAGTCAGTCTTTTATTAACTATCATGACCAACATAATGTGATACATATTACTTCCATCTTGACAGAAATTATATTCAGGCACAGGCTCCCACTATAAATTAGTGAGGACATTCCGATGCTATTTACATCTTTTTAATGCCTAAAAGAATGATTGGGAGTTTTACTTACCACATAAATTGGTAAAATGATGCAGTATGCCAGAAGACTTCCTTTTTTTTTTTTTGCCTCAGTCTCGGCAATTCAGAGAAACTCTGCTGTGAAACACTGCCACTGCTGGTCATTCAGTATAATCTGCAGATGGAAAAGTCCACTGTTAGTACATTTAGTATAAGCAATACAAAATGTTTAGATTTTTATAAAGGGTAACCAGATCAATACTATGGAGTCTGTTTTATTGTGAAAATCAACAGCTCAATTAAAAAATCAAATCTCAATTTGTGTTTATAACCTCTCATACTTCTCTGCATCCCCTTGCCTCATTTGCTAACACTCTCTAAACAATTGTAGCACGTACATTGGGATATAAATCTTTTTGCCAGCCAAGTGGCAGGGCACCCTTCTTACTTCCTTTGTTTTAGGATATGGTACACCAGTAGCGATTAAGCCAGCTGGTAAGTTGAGAGAGGAAGGGTTATGCTACAGTTAACAGGAATAATAGAAACTATAAATAGCATAATTTGCATCTTCTCTTTAGCCAAATCCTACCAGTGCAGCAATGGTGAAGTTGAGACTCTTATGCTCAAACCTGCGTTCATACAAATGTGTAAGTCTAAATAAAGTTCTAATTTCTTTCTTCGTACCATCTCATCTTTTCGTTGGGCATCCTATCTACCCTGCAACTCATCTCATTACCAAGATAAATGTATCCTACTCCTTGTTAGGCAACAGAGTGGCTCTCATGTCAGACAACATCTTCCTTTAGCTTCATGATGCCAGCTGCTTTGCAACAGAGTGGCCTTCTAGTCAGAAAACATCTTGCTTTAGCTTTATGATGTCAGACTGCTAGGCAACAGAATGGCACCTCATGTCAGACAACTTCTTGCTTTAGCTTTATGATGTCAGACACCCCTGGACCAATTGTCCTTGTGGAAGCTAACCACACAGGAGGATGAGATATCAGAAGTTATGCAGTAGGTTACTATCTGTATTCATGACTGCCAGCCACGTAGGAGGGGGAATGGTAAAGGAATGGGAACCAGTCGAAGCACTGTGTCCTTTTCAAAAGTGGGATTGAGGTACAAAGACAGATTAACCTTAACAACAATCCATCTTGAGTATCAGAGTCCAACATAGAGTGCAGGAGAAGAGGTTAGATGAGCTACCTTTCTTGAGTATGTAACACTATTTTTCATAAGTGAGATGGTGCATTTCAGTCTCAAAGGCAGATATTTCCTCGAATAGAACGTTGCTAGCACCAGGATCTAAAGCAGGTTTTAGTAGAGTTTGAGTCAGTCATTCTTTTATTAACTATCATGACCAACATAATGTGATACATATTACTTCCATCTTGACAGAAATAATATTCAGGCACAGGCTCCCACTATAAATTAGTGAGGACATTCCGATGCTATTTACATCTTTTTAATGCCTAAAAGAATGATTGGGAGTTTTACTTACCACATAAATTGGTAAAATGATGCAGTATGCCAGAAGACTTCCTTTTTTTTTTTGCTTCAGTCTCGGAAATTCAGAGAAACTCTGCTGTGAAACACTGCCACTGCTGGTCATTCAGTATAATCTGCAGATGGAAAAGTCCACTGTTAGTACATTTAGTATAAGCAATACAAAAAGTTTAGATTTTTATAAAGGGTAACCAGATCAATACTATGGAGTCTGTTTTATTGTGAAAATCAACAGCTCAATTAAAAAATCAAATCTCAATTTGTGTTTATAACCTCTCATACTTCTCTGCATCCCCTTGCCTCATTTGCTAACACTCTCTAAACAATTGTAGCACGTACATTGGGATATAAATCTTTTTGCCAGCCAAGTGGCAGCGCACCCTTCTTACTTCCTTTGTTTTAGGATATGGTACACCAGTAGCGATTAAGCCAGCTGGTAAGTTGAGAGAGGAAGGGTTATGCTACAGTTAACAGGAATAATAGAAACTATGAATAGCATAATTTGCATCTTCTATTCAGCCAAATCCTACCAGTGCAGCAATGGTGAAGTTGAGACTCTTATGCTCAAACCTGCGTTCATACAAATGAGTAAGTCTAAATAAAGTTCTAATTTCTTTCTTCGTACCATCTCATCTTTTCGTTGGGCATCCTGTCTACCCTGCAACTCATCTCATTACCAAGATAAATGTATCCTACTCCTTGTTAGGCAACAGAGTGGCTCTCATGTCAGAAAACATCTTCCTTTACCTTCATGATGCCAGCTGCTTTGCAACAGAGTGGCCTTCTAGTCGGAAAACATCTTGCTTTAGCTTTATGATGTCAGACTGCTAAGCAACAGAATGGCACCTCATGTCAGACAACTTCTTGCTTTAGCTTTATGATGTCAGACAACCCTGGACCAATTGTCCTTGTGGAAGCTAACCACACAGGAGGATGAGATATCAGAAGTTATACAGTAGGTTACTATCTGTATTCATGACTGCCAGCCACGTAGGAGGGGGAATGGTAAAGAAATGGGAACCAGTCGAAGCACTGTGTCCTTTTCGAAAGTGGAATTGAGGTACAAAGACAGATTAACCTTAACAACAATCCATCTTGAGTATCAGAGTCCAACATAGAGAGTGCAGGAGAAGAGGTTAGATGTGCTTCCTTCCTTGAGTATGTAACACTATTTTTCATAAGTGAGATGGTGCATTTCAGTCTCAAAGGCAGCTATTTCCTCGAATAGAACGTTGCTAGCACCAGGATCTAAAGCAGGTTTTAGTAGAGTTTGAGTCAGTCAGTCTTTTATTAACTATCATGACCAACATAATGTGATACATATTACTTCCATCTTGACAGAAATTATATTCAGGCACAGGCTCCCACTATAAATTAGTGAGGACATTCCGATGCTATTTACATCTTTTTAATGCCTAAAAGAATGATTGGGAGTTTTACTTACCACATAAATTGGTAAAATGATGCAGTATGCCAGAAGACTTCCTTTTTTTTTTTTTGCCTCAGTCTCGGCAATTCAGAGAAACTCTGCTGTGAAACACTGCCACTGCTGGTCATTCAGTATAATCTGCAGATGGAAAAGTCCACTGTTAGTACATTTAGTATAAGCAATACAAAATGTTTAGATTTTTATAAAGGGTAACCAGATCAATACTATGGAGTCTGTTTTATTGTGAAAATCAACAGCTCAATTAAAAAATCAAATCTCAATTTGTGTTTATAACCTCTCATACTTCTCTGCATCCCCTTGCCTCATTTGCTAACACTCTCTAAACAATTGTAGCACGTACATTGGGATATAAATCTTTTTGCCAGCCAAGTGGCAGGGCACCCTTCTTACTTCCTTTGTTTTAGGATATGGTACACCAGTAGCGATTAAGCCAGCTGGTAAGTTGAGAGAGGAAGGGTTATGCTACAGTTAACAGGAATAATAGAAACTATAAATAGCATAATTTGCATCTTCTCTTTAGCCAAATCCTACCAGTGCAGCAATGGTGAAGTTGAGACTCTTATGCTCAAACCTGCGTTCATACAAATGTGTAAGTCTAAATAAAGTTCTAATTTCTTTCTTCGTACCATCTCATCTTTTCGTTGGGCATCCTATCTACCCTGCAACTCATCTCATTACCAAGATAAATGTATCCTACTCCTTGTTAGGCAACAGAGTGGCTCTCATGTCAGACAACATCTTCCTTTAGCTTCATGATGCCAGCTGCTTTGCAACAGAGTGGCCTTCTAGTCAGAAAACATCTTGCTTTAGCTTTATGATGTCAGACTGCTAGGCAACAGAATGGCACCTCATGTCAGACAACTTCTTGCTTTAGCTTTATGATGTCAGACACCCCTGGACCAATTGTCCTTGTGGAAGCTAACCACACAGGAGGATGAGATATCAGAAGTTATGCAGTAGGTTACTATCTGTATTCATGACTGCCAGCCACGTAGGAGGGGGAATGGTAAAGGAATGGGAACCAGTCGAAGCACTGTGTCCTTTTCAAAAGTGGGATTGAGGTACAAAGACAGATTAACCTTAACAACAATTAATCTTGAGTATCAGAGTCCAACATAGAGAGTGCAGGAGAAGAGGTTAGATGAGCTTCCTTCCTTGAGTATGTAACACTATTTTTCATAAGTGAGATGGTGCATTTCAGTCTCAAAGGCAGATATTTCCTCTAATAGAACGTTGCTAGCACCAGGATCTAAAGCAGGTTTTAGTAGAGTTTGAGTCAGTCAGTCTTTTATTAACTATCATGACCAACATAATGTGATACATATTACTTCCATCTTGACAGAAATTATATTCAGGCACAGGCTCCCACTATAAATTAGTGAGGACATTCCGATGCTATTTACATCTTTTTAATGCCTAAAAGAATGATTGGGAGTTTTGCTTACCACATAAATTGGTAAAATGATGCAGTATGCCAGAAGACTTCCTTTTTTTTTTGCTTCAGTCTCGGCAATTCAGAGAAACTCTGCTGTGAAACACTGCCACTGCTGGTCATTCAGTATAATCTGCAGATGGAAAAGTCCACTGTTAGTACATTTAGTATAAGCAATACAAAAAGTTTAGATTTTTATAAAGGGTAACCAGATCAATACTATGGAGTCTGTTTTATTGTGAAAATCAACAGCTCAATTAAAAAATCTAATCTCAATTTGTGTTTATAACCTCTCATACTTCTCTGCATTCCCTTGCCTCATTTGCTAACACTCTCTAAACAATTGTAGCACGTACATTGGGATATAAATCTTTTTGCCAGCCAAGTGGCAGCGCACCCTTCTTACTTCCTTTGTTTTAGGATATGGTACACCAGTAGCGATTAAGCCAGCTGGTAAGTTGAGAGAGGAAGGGTTATGCTACAGTTAACAGGAATAATAGAAACTATGAATAGCATAATTTGCATCTTCTATTCAGCCAAATCCTACCAGTGCAGCAATGGTGAAGTTGAGACTCTTATGCTCAAACCTGCGTTCATACAAATGAGTAAGTCTAAATAAAGTTCTAATTTCTTTCTTCGTACCATCTCATCTTTTCTTTGGGCATCCTGTCTACCCTGCAACTCATCTCATTACCAAGATAAATGTATCCTACTCCTTGTTAGGCAACAGAGTGGCTCTCATGTCAGACAACATCTTCCTTTACCTTCATGATGCCAGCTGCTTTGCAACAGAGTGGCCTTCTAGTCAGAAAACATCTTGCTTTAGCTTTATGATGTCAGACTGCTAGGCAACAGAATGGCACCTCATGTCAGACAACTTCTTGCTTTAGCTTTATGATGTCAGACACCCCTGGACCAATTGTCCTTGTGGAAGCTAACCACACAGGAGGATGAGATATCAGAAGTTATGCAGTAGGTTACTATCTGTATTCATGACTGCCAGCCACGTAGGAGGGGGAATGGTAAAGGAATGGGAACCAGTCGAAGCACTGTGTCCTTTTCAAAAGTGGGATTGAGGTACAAATACAGATTAACCTTAACAACAATCCATCTTGAGTATCAGAGTCCAACATAGAGAGTGCAGGAGAAGAGGTTAGATGAGCTTCCTTCCTTGATTATGTAACACTATTTTTCATAAGTGAGATGGTGCATTTCAGTCTCAAAGGCAGATATTTCCTCGAATAGAACGTTGCTAGCACCAGGATCTAAAGCAGGTTTTAGTAGAGTTTGAGTCAGTCAGTCTTTTATTAACTATCATGACCAACATAATGTGATACATATTACTTCCATCTTGACAGAAATTATATTCAGGCACAGGCTCCCACTATAAATTAGTGAGGACATTCCGATGCTATTTACATCTTTTTAATGCCTAAAAGAATGATTGGGAGTTTTACTTACCACATAAATTGGTAAAATGATGCAGTATGCCAGAAGACTTCCTTTTTTTTTTTGCTTCAGTCTCGGCAATTCAGAGAAACTCTGTGTGAAACACTGCCACTGCTGGTCATTCAGTATAATCTGCAGATGGAAAAGTCCACTGTTAGTACATTTAGTATAAGCAATACAAAAAGTTTAGATTTTTATAAAGGGTAACCAGATCAATACTATGGAGACTGTTTTATTGTGAAAATCAACAGCTCAATTAAAAAATCAAATCTCAATTTGTGTTTATAACCTCTCATACTTCTCTGCATTCCCTTGCCTCATTTGCTAACACTCTCTAAAGAATTGTAGCACGTACATTGGGATATAAATCTTTTTGCCAGCCAAGTGGCAGCGCACCCTTCTTACTTCCTTTGTTTTAGGATATGGTACACCAGTAGCGATTAAGCCAGCTGGTAAGTTGAGAGAGGAAGGGTTATGCTACAGTTAACAGGAATAATAGAAACTATGAATAGCATAATTTGCATCTTCTATTCAGCCAAATCCTACCAGTGCAGCAATGGTGAAGTTGAGACTCTTATGCTCAAACCTGCGTTCATACAAATGAGTAAGTCTAAATAAAGTTCTAATTTCTTTCTTCGTACCATCTCATCTTTTCTTTGGGCATCCTGTCTACCCTGCAACTCATCTCATTACCAAGATAAATGTATCCTACTCCTTGTTAGGCAACAGAGTGGCTCTCATGTCAGACAACATCTTCCTTTACCTTCATGATGCCAGCTGCTTTGCAACAGAGTGGCCTTCTAGTCAGAAAACATCTTGCTTTAGCTTTATGATGTCAGACTGCTAGGCAACAGAATGGCACCTCATGTCAGACAACTTCTTGCTTTAGCTTTATGATGTCAGACACCCCTGGACCAATTGTCCTTGTGGAAGCTAACCACACAGGAGGATGAGATATCAGAAGTTATGCAGTAGGTTACTATCTGTATTCATGACTGCCAGCCACGTAGGAGGGGGAATGGTAAAGGAATGGGAACCAGTCGAAGCACTGTGTCCTTTTCAAAAGTGGGATTGAGGTACAAAGACAGATTAACCTTAACAACAATCCATCTTGAGTATCAGAGTCCAACATAGAGTGCAGGAGAAGAGGTTAGATGAGCTACCTTTCTTGAGTATGTAACACTATTTTTCATAAGTGAGATGGTGCATTTCAGTCTCAAAGGCAGATATTTCCTCGAATAGAACGTTGCTAGCACCAGGATCTAAAGCAGGTTTTAGTAGAGTTTGAGTCAGTCATTCTTTTATTAACTATCATGACCAACATAATGTGATACATATTACTTCCATCTTGACAGAAATAATATTCAGGCACAGGCTCCCACTATAAATTAGTGAGGACATTCCGATGCTATTTACATCTTTTTAATGCCTAAAAGAATGATTGGGAGTTTTACTTACCACATAAATTGGTAAAATGATGCAGTATGCCAGAAGACTTCCTTTTTTTTTTTGCTTCAGTCTCGGAAATTCAGAGAAACTCTGCTGTGAAACACTGCCACTGCTGGTCATTCAGTATAATCTGCAGATGGAAAAGTCCACTGTTAGTACATTTAGTATAAGCAATACAAAAAGTTTAGATTTTTATAAAGGGTAACCAGATCAATACTATGGAGTCTGTTTTATTGTGAAAATCAACAGCTCAATTAAAAAATCAAATCTCAATTTGTGTTTATAACCTCTCATACTTCTCTGCATCCCCTTGCCTCATTTGCTAACACTCTCTAAACAATTGTAGCACGTACATTGGGATATAAATCTTTTTGCCAGCCAAGTGGCAGCGCACCCTTCTTACTTCCTTTGTTTTAGGATATGGTACACCAGTAGCGATTAAGCCAGCTGGTAAGTTGAGAGAGGAAGGGTTATGCTACAGTTAACAGGAATAATAGAAACTATGAATAGCATAATTTGCATCTTCTATTCAGCCAAATCCTACCAGTGCAGCAATGGTGAAGTTGAGACTCTTATGCTCAAACCTGCGTTCATACAAATGAGTAAGTCTAAATAAAGTTCTAATTTCTTTCTTCGTACCATCTCATCTTTTCGTTGGGCATCCTGTCTACCCTGCAACTCATCTCATTACCAAGATAAATGTATCCTACTCCTTGTTAGGCAACAGAGTGGCTCTCATGTCAGAAAACATCTTCCTTTACCTTCATGATGCCAGCTGCTTTGCAACAGAGTGGCCTTCTAGTCGGAAAACATCTTGCTTTAGCTTTATGATGTCAGACTGCTAAGCAACAGAATGGCACCTCATGTCAGACAACTTCTTGCTTTAGCTTTATGATGTCAGACAACCCTGGACCAATTGTCCTTGTGGAAGCTAACCACACAGGAGGATGAGATATCAGAAGTTATACAGTAGGTTACTATCTGTATTCATGACTGCCAGCCACGTAGGAGGGGGAATGGTAAAGAAATGGGAACCAGTCGAAGCACTGTGTCCTTTTCGAAAGTGGAATTGAGGTACAAAGACAGATTAACCTTAACAACAATCCATCTTGAGTATCAGAGTCCAACATAGAGAGTGCAGGAGAAGAGGTTAGATGTGCTTCCTTCCTTGAGTATGTAACACTATTTTTCATAAGTGAGATGGTGCATTTCAGTCTCAAAGGCAGCTATTTCCTCGAATAGAACGTTGCTAGCACCAGGATCTAAAGCAGGTTTTAGTAGAGTTTGAGTCAGTCAGTCTTTTATTAACTATCATGACCAACATAATGTGATACATATTACTTCCATCTTGACAGAAATTATATTCAGGCACAGGCTCCCACTATAAATTAGTGAGGACATTCCGATGCTATTTACATCTTTTTAATGCCTAAAAGAATGATTGGGAGTTTTACTTACCACATAAATTGGTAAAATGATGCAGTATGCCAGAAGACTTCCTTTTTTTTTTTTTGCCTCAGTCTCGGCAATTCAGAGAAACTCTGCTGTGAAACACTGCCACTGCTGGTCATTCAGTATAATCTGCAGATGGAAAAGTCCACTGTTAGTACATTTAGTATAAGCAATACAAAATGTTTAGATTTTTATAAAGGGTAACCAGATCAATACTATGGAGTCTGTTTTATTGTGAAAATCAACAGCTCAATTAAAAAATCAAATCTCAATTTGTGTTTATAACCTCTCATACTTCTCTGCATCCCCTTGCCTCATTTGCTAACACTCTCTAAACAATTGTAGCACGTACATTGGGATATAAATCTTTTTGCCAGCCAAGTGGCAGGGCACCCTTCTTACTTCCTTTGTTTTAGGATATGGTACACCAGTAGCGATTAAGCCAGCTGGTAAGTTGAGAGAGGAAGGGTTATGCTACAGTTAACAGGAATAATAGAAACTATAAATAGCATAATTTGCATCTTCTCTTTAGCCAAATCCTACCAGTGCAGCAATGGTGAAGTTGAGACTCTTATGCTCAAACCTGCGTTCATACAAATGTGTAAGTCTAAATAAAGTTCTAATTTCTTTCTTCGTACCATCTCATCTTTTCGTTGGGCATCCTATCTACCCTGCAACTCATCTCATTACCAAGATAAATGTATCCTACTCCTTGTTAGGCAACAGAGTGGCTCTCATGTCAGACAACATCTTCCTTTAGCTTCATGATGCCAGCTGCTTTGCAACAGAGTGGCCTTCTAGTCAGAAAACATCTTGCTTTAGCTTTATGATGTCAGACTGCTAGGCAACAGAATGGCACCTCATGTCAGACAACTTCTTGCTTTAGCTTTATGATGTCAGACACCCCTGGACCAATTGTCCTTGTGGAAGCTAACCACACAGGAGGATGAGATATCAGAAGTTATGCAGTAGGTTACTATCTGTATTCATGACTGCCAGCCACGTAGGAGGGGGAATGGTAAAGGAATGGGAACCAGTCGAAGCACTGTGTCCTTTTCAAAAGTGGGATTGAGGTACAAAGACAGATTAACCTTAACAACAATTAATCTTGAGTATCAGAGTCCAACATAGAGAGTGCAGGAGAAGAGGTTAGATGAGCTTCCTTCCTTGAGTATGTAACACTATTTTTCATAAGTGAGATGGTGCATTTCAGTCTCAAAGGCAGATATTTCCTCTAATAGAACGTTGCTAGCACCAGGATCTAAAGCAGGTTTTAGTAGAGTTTGAGTCAGTCAGTCTTTTATTAACTATCATGACCAACATAATGTGATACATATTACTTCCATCTTGACAGAAATTATATTCAGGCACAGGCTCCCACTATAAATTAGTGAGGACATTCCGATGCTATTTACATCTTTTTAATGCCTAAAAGAATGATTGGGAGTTTTGCTTACCACATAAATTGGTAAAATGATGCAGTATGCCAGAAGACTTCCTTTTTTTTTTGCTTCAGTCTCGGCAATTCAGAGAAACTCTGCTGTGAAACACTGCCACTGCTGGTCATTCAGTATAATCTGCAGATGGAAAAGTCCACTGTTAGTACATTTAGTATAAGCAATACAAAAAGTTTAGATTTTTATAAAGGGTAACCAGATCAATACTATGGAGTCTGTTTTATTGTGAAAATCAACAGCTCAATTAAAAAATCTAATCTCAATTTGTGTTTATAACCTCTCATACTTCTCTGCATTCCCTTGCCTCATTTGCTAACACTCTCTAAACAATTGTAGCACGTACATTGGGATATAAATCTTTTTGCCAGCCAAGTGGCAGCGCACCCTTCTTACTTCCTTTGTTTTAGGATATGGTACACCAGTAGCGATTAAGCCAGCTGGTAAGTTGAGAGAGGAAGGGTTATGCTACAGTTAACAGGAATAATAGAAACTATGAATAGCATAATTTGCATCTTCTATTCAGCCAAATCCTACCAGTGCAGCAATGGTGAAGTTGAGACTCTTATGCTCAAACCTGCGTTCATACAAATGAGTAAGTCTAAATAAAGTTCTAATTTCTTTCTTCGTACCATCTCATCTTTTCTTTGGGCATCCTGTCTACCCTGCAACTCATCTCATTACCAAGATAAATGTATCCTACTCCTTGTTAGGCAACAGAGTGGCTCTCATGTCAGACAACATCTTCCTTTACCTTCATGATGCCAGCTGCTTTGCAACAGAGTGGCCTTCTAGTCAGAAAACATCTTGCTTTAGCTTTATGATGTCAGACTGCTAGGCAACAGAATGGCACCTCATGTCAGACAACTTCTTGCTTTAGCTTTATGATGTCAGACACCCCTGGACCAATTGTCCTTGTGGAAGCTAACCACACAGGAGGATGAGATATCAGAAGTTATGCAGTAGGTTACTATCTGTATTCATGACTGCCAGCCACGTAGGAGGGGGAATGGTAAAGGAATGGGAACCAGTCGAAGCACTGTGTCCTTTTCAAAAGTGGGATTGAGGTACAAATACAGATTAACCTTAACAACAATCCATCTTGAGTATCAGAGTCCAACATAGAGAGTGCAGGAGAAGAGGTTAGATGAGCTTCCTTCCTTGAGTATGTAACACTATTTTTCATAAGTGAGATGGTGCATTTCAGTCTCAAAGGCAGATATTTCCTCTAATAGAACGTTGCTAGCACCAGGATCTAAAGCAGGTTTTAGTAGAGTTTGAGTCAGTCAGTCTTTTATTAACTATCATGACCAACATAATGTGATACATATTACTTCCATCTTGACAGAAATTATATTCAGGCACAGGCTCCCACTATAAATTAGTGAGGACATTCCGATGCTATTTACATCTTTTTAATGCCTAAAAGAATGATTGGGAGTTTTGCTTACCACATAAATTGGTAAAATGATGCAGTATGCCAGAAGACTTCCTTTTTTTTTGCTTCAGTCTCGGCAATTCAGAGAAACTCTGCTGTGAAACACTGCCACTGCTGGTCATTCAGTATAATCTGCAGATGGAAAAGTCCACTGTTAGTACATTTAGTATAAGCAATACAAAAAGTTTAGATTTTTATAAAGGGTAACCAGATCAATACTATGGAGTCTGTTTTATTGTGAAAATCAACAGCTCAATTAAAAAATCTAATCTCAATTTGTGTTTATAACCTCTCATACTTCTCTGCATTCCCTTGCCTCATTTGCTAACACTCTCTAAACAATTGTAGCACGTACATTGGGATATAAATCTTTTTGCCAGCCAAGTGGCAGCGCACCCTTCTTACTTCCTTTGTTTTAGGATATGGTACACCAGTAGCGATTAAGCCAGCTGGTAAGTTGAGAGAGGAAGGGTTATGCTACAGTTAACAGGAATAATAGAAACTATGAATAGCATAATTTGCATCTTCTCTTTAGCCAAATCCTACCAGTGCAGCAATGGTGAAGTTGAGACTCTTATGCTCAAACCTGCGTTCATACAAATGTGTAAGTCTAAATAAAGTTCTAATTTCTTTCTTCGTACCATCTCATCTTTTCGTTGGGCATCCTATCTACCCTGCAACTCATCTCATTACCAAGATAAATGTATCCTACTCCTTGTTAGGCAACAGAGTGGCTCTCATGTCAGACAACATCTTCCTTTAGCTTCATGATGCCAGCTGCTTTGCAACAGAGTGGCCTTCTAGTCAGAAAACATCTTGCTTTAGCTTTATGATGTCAGACTGCTAGGCAACAGAATGGCACCTCATGTCAGACAACTTCTTGCTTTAGCTTTATGATGTCAGACACCCCTGGACCAATTGTCCTTGTGGAAGCTAACCACACAGGAGGATGAGATATCAGAAGTTATGCAGTAGGTTACTATCTGTATTCATGACTGCCAGCCACGTAGGAGGGGGAATGGTAAAGGAATGGGAACCAGTCGAAGCACTGTGTCCTTTTCAAAAGTGGGATTGAGGTACAAAGACAGATTAACCTTAACAACAATTAATCTTGAGTATCAGAGTCCAACATAGAGAGTGCAGGAGAAGAGGTTAGATGAGCTTTCTTCCTTGAGTATGTAACACTATTTTTCATAAGTGAGATGGTGCATTTCAGTCTCAAAGGCAGATATTTTCTCTAATAGAACGTTGCTAGCACCAGGATCTAAAGCAGGTTTTAGTAGAGTTTGAGTCAGTCAGTCTTTTATTAACTATCATGACCAACATAATGTGATACATATTACTTACATCTTGACAGAAATTATATTCAGGCACAGGCTCCCACTATAAATTAGTGAGGACATTCCGATGCTATTTACATCTTTTTAATGCCTAAAAGAATGATTGGGAGTTTTGCTTACCACATAAATTGGTAAAATGATGCAGTATGCCAGAAGACTTCCTTTTTTTTTTGCTTCAGTCTCGGCAATTCAGAGAAACTCTGCTGTGAAACACTGCCACTGCTGGTCATTCAGTATAATCTGCAGATGGAAAAGTCCACTGTTAGTACATTTAGTATAAGCAATACAAAAAGTTTAGATTTTTATAAAGGGTAACCAGATCAATACTATGGAGTCTGTTTTATTGTGAAAATCAACAGCTCAATTAAAAAATCAAATCTCAATTTGTGTTTATAACCTCTCATACTTCTCTGCATTCCCTTGCCTCATTTGCTAACACTCTCTAAAGAATTGTAGCACGTACATTGGGATATAAATCTTTTTGCCAGCCAAGTGGCAGCGCACCCTTCTTACTTCCTTTGTTTTAGGATATGGTACACCAGTAGCGATTAAGCCAGCTGGTAAGTTGAGAGAGGAAGGGTTATGCTACAGTTAACAGGAATAATAGAAACTATGAATAGCATAATTTGCATCTTCTATTCAGCCAAATCCTACCAGTGCAGCAATGGTGAAGTTGAGACTCTTATGCTCAAACCTGCGTTCATACAAATGTGTAAGTCTAAATAAAGTTCTAATTTCTTTCTTCGTACCATCTCATCTTTTCGTTGGGCATCCTGTCTACCCTGCAACTCATCTCATTACCAAGATAAATGTATCCTACTCCTTGTTAGGCAACAGAGTGGCTCTCATGTCAGAAAACATCTTCCTTTACCTTCATGATGCCAGCTGCTTTGCAACAGAGTGGCCTTCTAGTCGGAAAACATCTTGCTTTAGCTTTATGATGTCAGACTGCTAAGCAACAGAATGGCACCTCATGTCAGACAACTTCTTGCTTTAGCTTTATGATGTCAGACAACCCTGGACCAATTGTCCTTGTGGAAGCTAACCACACAGGAGGATGAGATATCAGAAGTTATACAGTAGGTTACTATCTGTATTCATGACTGCCAGCCACGTAGGAGGGGGAATGGTAAAGGAATGGGAACCAGTCGAAGCACTGTGTCCTTTTCGAAAGTGGAATTGAGGTACAAAGACAGATTAACCTTAACAACAATCCATCTTGAGTATCAGAGTCCAACATAGAGAGTGCAGGAGAAGAGGTTAGATGTGCTTCCTTCCTTGAGTATGTAACACTATTTTTCATAAGTGAGATGGTGCATTTCAGTCTCAAAGGCAGCTATTTCCTCGAATAGAACGTTGCTAGCACCAGGATCTAAAGCAGGTTTTAGTAGAGTTTGAGTCAGTCAGTCTTTTATTAACTATCATGACCAACATAATGTGATACATATTACTTCCATCTTGACAGAAATTATATTCAGGCACAGGCTCCCACTATAAATTAGTGAGGACATTCAAATGCTATTTACATCTTTTTAATGCCTAAAAGAATGATTGGGAGTTTTACTTACCACATAAATTGGTAAAATGATGCAGTATGCCAGAAGACTTCCTTTTTTTTTTTGCTTCAGTCTCGGCAATTCAGAGAAACTCTGCTGTGAAACACTGCCACTGCTGGTCATTCAGTATAATCTGCAGATGGAAAAGTCCACTGTTAGTACATTTAGTATAAGCAATACAAAAAGTTTAGATTTTTATAAAGGGTAACCAGATCAATACTATGGAGTCTGTTTTATTGTGAAAATCAACAGCTCAATTAAAAAATCAAATCTCAATTTGTGTTTATAACCTCTCATACTTCTCTGCATCCCCTTGCCTCATTTGCTAACACTCTCTAAACAATTGTAGCACGTACATTGGGATATAAATCTTTTTGCCAGCCAAGTGGCAGGGCACCCTTCTTACTTCCTTTGTTTTAGGATATGGTACACCAGTAGCGATTAAGCCAGCTGGTAAGTTGAGAGAGGAAGGGTTATGCTACAGTTAACAGGAATAATAGAAACTATAAATAGCATAATTTGCATCTTCTCTTTAGCCAAATCCTACCAGTGCAGCAATGGTGAAGTTGAGACTCTTATGCTCAAACCTGCGTTCATACAAATGTGTAAGTCTAAATAAAGTTCTAATTTCTTTCTTCGTACCATCTCATCTTTTCGTTGGGCATCCTATCTACCCTGCAACTCATCTCATTACCAAGATAAATGTATCCTACTCCTTGTTAGGCAACAGAGTGGCTCTCATGTCAGACAACATCTTCCTTTAGCTTCATGATGCCAGCTGCTTTGCAACAGAGTGGCCTTCTAGTCAGAAAACATCTTGCTTTAGCTTTATGACGTCAGACTGCTAGGCAACAGAATGGCACCTCATGTCAGACAACTTCTTGCTTTAGCTTTATGATGTCAGACACCCCTGGACCAATTGTCCTTGTGGAAGCTAACCACACAGGAGGATGAGATATCAGAAGTTATGCAGTAGGTTACTATCTGTATTCATGACTGCCAGCCACGTAGGAGGGGGAATGGTAAAGGAATGGGAACCAGTCGAAGCACTGTGTCCTTTTCAAAAGTGGGATTGAGGTACAAAGACAGATTAACCTTAACAACAATTAATCTTGAGTATCAGAGTCCAACATAGAGAGTGCAGGAGAAGAGGTTAGATGAGCTTCCTTCCTTGAGTATGTAACACTATTTTTCATAAGTGAGATGGTGCATTTCAGTCTCAAAGGCAGATATTTCCTCTAATAGAACGTTGCTAGCACCAGGATCTAAAGCAGGTTTTAGTAGAGTTTGAGTCAGTCAGTCTTTTATTAACTATCATGACCAACATAATGTGATACATATTACTTCCATCTTGACAGAAATTATATTCAGGCACAGGCTCCCACTATAAATTAGTGAGGACATTCCGATGCTATTTACATCTTTTTAATGCCTAAAAGAATGATTGGGAGTTTTGCTTACCACATAAATTGGTAAAATGATGCAGTATGCCAGAAGACTTCCTTTTTTTTTGCTTCAGTCTCGGCAATTCAGAGAAACTCTGCTGTGAAACACTGCCACTGCTGGTCATTCAGTATAATCTGCAGATGGAAAAGTCCACTGTTAGTACATTTAGTATAAGCAATACAAAAAGTTTAGATTTTTATAAAGGGTAACCAGATCAATACTATGGAGTCTGTTTTATTGTGAAAATCAACAGCTCAATTAAAAAATCTAATCTCAATTTGTGTTTATAACCTCTCATACTTCTCTGCATTCCCTTGCCTCATTTGCTAACACTCTCTAAACAATTGTAGCACGTACATTGGGATATAAATCTTTTTGCCAGCCAAGTGGCAGCGCACCCTTCTTACTTCCTTTGTTTTAGGATATGGTACACCAGTAGCGATTAAGCCAGCTGGTAAGTTGAGAGAGGAAGGGTTATGCTACAGTTAACAGGAATAATAGAAACTATGAATAGCATAATTTGCATCTTCTCTTTAGCCAAATCCTACCAGTGCAGCAATGGTGAAGTTGAGACTCTTATGCTCAAACCTGCGTTCATACAAATGAGTAAGTCTAAATAAAGTTCTAATTTCTTTCTTCGTACCATCTCATCTTTTCGTTGGGCATCCTGTCTACCCTGCAACTCATCTCATTACCAAGATAAATGTATCCTACTCCTTGTTAGGCAACAGAGTGGCTCTCATGTCAGAAAACATCTTCCTTTACCTTCATGATGCCAGCTGCTTTGCAACAGAGTGGCCTTCTAGTCGGAAAACATCTTGCTTTAGCTTTATGATGTCAGACTGCTAAGCAACAGAATGGCACCTCATGTCAGACAACTTCTTGCTTTAGCTTTATGATGTCAGACAACCCTGGACCAATTGTCCTTGTGGAAGCTAACCACACAGGAGGATGAGATATCAGAAGTTATACAGTAGGTTACTATCTGTATTCATGACTGCCAGCCACGTAGGAGGGGGAATGGTAAAGGAATGGGAACCAGTCGAAGCACTGTGTCCTTTTCGAAAGTGGAATTGAGGTACAAAGACAGATTAACCTTAACAACAATCCATCTTGAGTATCAGAGTCCAACATAGAGAGTGCAGGAGAAGAGGTTAGATGTGCTTCCTTCCTTGAGTATGTAACACTATTTTTCATAAGTGAGATGGTGCATTTCAGTCTCAAAGGCAGCTATTTCCTCGAATAGAACGTTGCTAGCACCAGGATCTAAAGCAGGTTTTAGTAGAGTTTGAGTCAGTCAGTCTTTTATTAACTATCATGACCAACATAATGTGATACATATTACTTCCATCTTGACAGAAATTATATTCAGGCACAGGCTCCCACTATAAATTAGTGAGGACATTCAAATGCTATTTACATCTTTTTAATGCCTAAAAGAATGATTGGGAGTTTTACTTACCACATAAATTGGTAAAATGATGCAGTATGCCAGAAGACTTCCTTTTTTTTTTTTGCTTCAGTCTCGGCAATTCAGAGAAACTCTGCTGTGAAACACTGCCACTGCTGGTCATTCAGTATAATCTGCAGATGGAAAAGTCCACTGTTAGTACATTTAGTATAAGCAATACAAAAAGTTTAGATTTTTATAAAGGGTAACCAGATCAATACTATGGAGTCTGTTTTATTGTGAAAATCAACAGCTCAATTAAAAAATCAAATCTCAATTTGTGTTTATAACCTCTCATACTTCTCTGCATCCCCTTGCCTCATTTGCTAACACTCTCTAAACAATTGTAGCACGTACATTGGGATATAAATCTTTTTGCCAGCCAAGTGGCAGGGCACCCTTCTTACTTCCTTTGTTTTAGGATATGGTACACCAGTAGCGATTAAGCCAGCTGGTAAGTTGAGAGAGGAAGGGTTATGCTACAGTTAACAGGAATAATAGAAACTATAAATAGCATAATTTGCATCTTCTCTTTAGCCAAATCCTACCAGTGCAGCAATGGTGAAGTTGAGACTCTTATGCTCAAACCTGCGTTCATACAAATGTGTAAGTCTAAATAAAGTTCTAATTTCTTTCTTCGTACCATCTCATCTTTTCGTTGGGCATCCTATCTACCCTGCAACTCATCTCATTACCAAGATAAATGTATCCTACTCCTTGTTAGGCAACAGAGTGGCTCTCATGTCAGACAACATCTTCCTTTAGCTTCATGATGCCAGCTGCTTTGCAACAGAGTGGCCTTCTAGTCAGAAAACATCTTGCTTTAGCTTTATGATGTCAGACTGCTAGGCAACAGAATGGCACCTCATGTCAGACAACTTCTTGCTTTAGCTTTATGATGTCAGACACCCCTGGACCAATTGTCCTTGTGGAAGCTAACCACACAGGAGGATGAGATATCAGAAGTTATGCAGTAGGTTACTATCTGTATTCATGACTGCCAGCCACGTAGGAGGGGGAATGGTAAAGGAATGGGAACCAGTCGAAGCACTGTGTCCTTTTCAAAAGTGGGATTGAGGTACAAAGACAGATTAACCTTAACAACAATTAATCTTGAGTATCAGAGTCCAACATAGAGAGTGCAGGAGAAGAGGTTAGATGAGCTTCCTTCCTTGAGTATGTAACACTATTTTTCATAAGTGAGATGGTGCATTTCAGTCTCAAAGGCAGATATTTCCTCTAATAGAACGTTGCTAGCACCAGGATCTAAAGCAGGTTTTAGTAGAGTTTGAGTCAGTCAGTCTTTTATTAACTATCATGACCAACATAATGTGATACATATTACTTCCATCTTGACAGAAATTATATTCAGGCACAGGCTCCCACTATAAATTAGTGAGGACATTCCGATGCTATTTACATCTTTTTAATGCCTAAAAGAATGATTGGGAGTTTTGCTTACCACATAAATTGGTAAAATGATGCAGTATGCCAGAAGACTTCCTTTTTTTTTGCTTCAGTCTCGGCAATTCAGAGAAACTCTGCTGTGAAACACTGCCACTGCTGGTCATTCAGTATAATCTGCAGATGGAAAAGTCCACTGTTAGTACATTTAGTATAAGCAATACAAAAAGTTTAGATTTTTATAAAGGGTAACCAGATCAATACTATGGAGTCTGTTTTATTGTGAAAATCAACAGCTCAATTAAAAAATCTAATCTCAATTTGTGTTTATAACCTCTCATACTTCTCTGCATTCCCTTGCCTCATTTGCTAACACTCTCTAAACAATTGTAGCACGTACATTGGGATATAAATCTTTTTGCCAGCCAAGTGGCAGCGCACCCTTCTTACTTCCTTTGTTTTAGGATATGGTACACCAGTAGCGATTAAGCCAGCTGGTAAGTTGAGAGAGGAAGGGTTATGCTACAGTTAACAGGAATAATAGAAACTATGAATAGCATAATTTGCATCTTCTCTTTAGCCAAATCCTACCAGTGCAGCAATGGTGAAGTTGAGACTCTTATGCTCAAACCTGCGTTCATACAAATGTGTAAGTCTAAATAAAGTTCTAATTTCTTTCTTCGTACCATCTCATCTTTTCGTTGGGCATCCTATCTACCCTGCAACTCATCTCATTACCAAGATAAATGTATCCTACTCCTTGTTAGGCAACAGAGTGGCTCTCATGTCAGACAACATCTTCCTTTAGCTTCATGATGCCAGCTGCTTTGCAACAGAGTGGCCTTCTAGTCAGAAAACATCTTGCTTTAGCTTTATGATGTCAGACTGCTAGGCAACAGAATGGCACCTCATGTCAGACAACTTCTTGCTTTAGCTTTATGATGTCAGACACCCCTGGACCAATTGTCCTTGTGGAAGCTAACCACACAGGAGGATGAGATATCAGAAGTTATGCAGTAGGTTACTATCTGTATTCATGACTGCCAGCCACGTAGGAGGGGGAATGGTAAAGGAATGGGAACCAGTCGAAGCACTGTGTCCTTTTCAAAAGTGGGATTGAGGTACAAAGACAGATTAACCTTAACAACAATTAATCTTGAGTATCAGAGTCCAACATAGAGAGTGCAGGAGAAGAGGTTAGATGAGCTTCCTTCCTTGAGTATGTAACACTATTTTTCATAAGTGAGATGGTGCATTTCAGTCTCAAAGGCAGATATTTTCTCTAATAGAACGTTGCTAGCACCAGGATCTAAAGCAGGTTTTAGTAGAGTTTGAGTCAGTCAGTCTTTTATTAACTATCATGACCAACATAATGTGATACATATTACTTACATCTTGACAGAAATTATATTCAGGCACAGGCTCCCACTATAAATTAGTGAGGACATTCCGATGCTATTTACATCTTTTTAATGCCTAAAAGAATGATTGGGAGTTTTGCTTACCACATAAATTGGTAAAATGATGCAGTATGCCAGAAGACTTCCTTTTTTTTTTGCTTCAGTCTCGGCAATTCAGAGAAACTCTGATGTGAAACACTGCCACTGCTGGTCATTCAGTATAATCTGCAGATGGAAAAGTCCACTGTTAGTACATTTAGTATAAGCAATACAAAAAGTTTAGATTTTTATAAAGGGTAACCAGATCAATACTATGGAGTCTGTTTTATTGTGAAAATCAACAGCTCAATTAAAAAATCAAATCTCAATTTGTGTTTATAACCTCTCATACTTCTCTGCATTCCCTTGCCTCATTTGCTAACACTCTCTAAAGAATTGTAGCACGTACATTGGGATATAAATCTTTTTGCCAGCCAAGTGGCAGCGCACCCTTCTTACTTCCTTTGTTTTAGGATATGGTACACCAGTAGCGATTAAGCCAGCTGGTAAGTTGAGAGAGGAAGGGTTATGCTACAGTTAACAGGAATAATAGAAACTATGAATAGCATAATTTGCATCTTCTATTCAGCCAAATCCTACCAGTGCAGCAATGGTGAAGTTGAGACTCTTATGCTCAAACCTGCGTTCATACAAATGAGTAAGTCTAAATAAAGTTCTAATTTCTTTCTTCGTACCATCTCATCTTTTCGTTGGGCATCCTGTCTACCCTGCAACTCATCTCATTACCAAGATAAATGTATCCTACTCCTTGTTAGGCAACAGAGTGGCT
Organism: Lissotriton vulgaris; assembly: GCF_964263255.1. Taxonomy (NCBI): domain Eukaryota; kingdom Metazoa; phylum Chordata; class Amphibia; order Caudata; family Salamandridae; genus Lissotriton; species Lissotriton vulgaris. The sequence continues at coordinate 451,081,764 of NC_141700.1, forward strand.
CTCATGTCAGAAAACATCTTCCTTTACCTTCATGATGCCAGCTGCTTTGCAACAGAGTGGCCTTCTAGTCGGAAAACATCTTGCTTTAGCTTTATGATGTCAGACTGCTAAGCAACAGAATGGCACCTCATGTCAGACAACTTCTTGCTTTAGCTTTATGATGTCAGACAACCCTGGACCAATTGTCCTTGTGGAAGCTAACCACACAGGAGGATGAGATATCAGAAGTTATACAGTAGGTTACTATCTGTATTCATGACTGCCAGCCACGTAGGAGGGGGAATGGTAAAGGAATGGGAACCAGTCGAAGCACTGTGTCCTTTTCGAAAGTGGAATTGAGGTACAAAGACAGATTAACCTTAACAACAATCCATCTTGAGTATCAGAGTCCAACATAGAGAGTGCAGGAGAAGAGGTTAGATGTGCTTCCTTCCTTGAGTATGTAACACTATTTTTCATAAGTGAGATGGTGCATTTCAGTCTCAAAGGCAGCTATTTCCTCGAATAGAACGTTGCTAGCACCAGGATCTAAAGCAGGTTTTAGTAGAGTTTGAGTCAGTCAGTCTTTTATTAACTATCATGACCAACATAATGTGATACATATTACTTCCATCTTGACAGAAATTATATTCAGGCACAGGCTCCCACTATAAATTAGTGAGGACATTCCGATGCTATTTACATCTTTTTAATGCCTAAAAGAATGATTGGGAGTTTTACTTACCACATAAATTGGTAAAATGATGCAGTATGCCAGAAGACTTCCTTTTTTTTTTTTGCTTCAGTCTCGGCAATTCAGAGAAACTCTGCTGTGAAACACTGCCACTGCTGGTCATTCAGTATAATCTGCAGATGGAAAAGTCCACTGTTAGTACATTTAGTATAAGCAATACAAAAAGTTTAGATTTTTATAAAGGGTAACCAGATCAATACTATGGAGTCTGTTTTATTGTGAAAATCAACAGCTCAATTAAAAAATCAAATCTCAATTTGTGTTTATAACCTCTCATACTTCTCTGCATTCCCTTGCCTCATTTGCTAACACTCTCTAAAGAATTGTAGCACGTACATTGGGATATAAATCTTTTTGCCAGCCAAGTGGCAGCGCACCCTTCTTACTTCCTTTGTTTTAGGATATGGTACACCAGTAGCGATTAAGCCAGCTGGTAAGTTGAGAGAGGAAGGGTTATGCTACAGTTAACAGGAATAATAGAAACTATGAATAGCATAATTTGCATCTTCTATTCAGCCAAATCCTACCAGTGCAGCAATGGTGAAGTTGAGACTCTTATGCTCAAACCTGCGTTCATACAAATGAGTAAGTCTAAATAAAGTTCTAATTTCTTTCTTCGTACCATCTCATCTTTTCTTTGGGCATCCTGTCTACCCTGCAACTCATCTCATTACCAAGATAAATGTATCCTACTCCTTGTTAGGCAACAGAGTGGCTCTCATGTCAGACAACATCTTCCTTTACCTTCATGATGCCAGCTGCTTTGCAACAGAGTGGCCTTCTAGTCAGAAAACATCTTGCTTTAGCTTTATGATGTCAGACTGCTAGGCAACAGAATGGCACCTCATGTCAGACAACTTCTTGCTTTAGCTTTATGATGTCAGACACCCCTGGACCAATTGTCCTTGTGGAAGCTAACCACACAGGAGGATGAGATATCAGAAGTTATGCAGTAGGTTACTATCTGTATTCATGACTGCCAGCCACGTAGGAGGGGGAATGGTAAAGGAATGGGAACCAGTCGAAGCACTGTGTCCTTTTCAAAAGTGGGATTGAGGTACAAATACAGATTAACCTTAACAACAATCCATCTTGAGTATCAGAGTCCAACATAGAGAGTGCAGGAGAAGAGGTTAGATGAGCTTCCTTCCTTGATTATGTAACACTATTTTTCATAAGTGAGATGGTGCATTTCAGTCTCAAAGGCAGATATTTCCTCGAATAGAACGTTGCTAGCACCAGGATCTAAAGCAGGTTTTAGTAGAGTTTGAGTCAGTCAGTCTTTTATTAACTATCATGACCAACATAATGTGATACATATTACTTCCATCTTGACAGAAATTATATTCAGGCACAGGCTCCCACTATAAATTAGTGAGGACATTCCGATGCTATTTACATCTTTTTAATGCCTAAAAGAATGATTGGGAGTTTTACTTACCACATAAATGGGTAAAATGATGCAGTATGCCAGAAGACTTCCTTTTTTTTTTTTGCTTCAGTCTCGGCAATTCAGAGAAACTCTGTGTGAAACACTGCCACTGCTGGTCATTCAGTATAATCTGCAGATGGAAAAGTCCACTGTTAGTACATTTAGTATAAGCAATACAAAAAGTTTAGATTTTTATAAAGGGTAACCAGATCAATACTATGGAGTCTGTTTTATTGTGAAAATCAACAGCTCAATTAAAAAATCAAATCTCAATTTGTGTTTATAACCTCTCATACTTCTCTGCATTCCCTTGCCTCATTTGCTAACACTCTCTAAAGAATTGTAGCACGTACATTGGGATATAAATCTTTTTGCCAGCCAAGTGGCAGCGCACCCTTCTTACTTCCTTTGTTTTAGGATATGGTACACCAGTAGCGATTAAGCCAGCTGGTAAGTTGAGAGAGGAAGGGTTATGCTACAGTTAACAGGAATAATAGAAACTATGAATAGCATAATTTGCATCTTCTATTCAGCCAAATCCTACCAGTGCAGCAATGGTGAAGTTGAGACTCTTATGCTCAAACCTGCGTTCATACAAATGAGTAAGTCTAAATAAAGTTCTAATTTCTTTCTTCGTACCATCTCATCTTTTCGTTGGGCATCCTGTCTACCCTGCAACTCATCTCATTACCAAGATAAATGTATCCTACTCCTTGTTAGGCAACAGAGTGGCTCTCATGTCAGAAAACATCTTCCTTTACCTTCATGATGCCAGCTGCTTTGCAACAGAGTGGCCTTCTAGTCGGAAAACATCTTGCTTTAGCTTTATGATGTCAGACTGCTAAGCAACAGAATGGCACCTCATGTCAGACAACTTCTTGCTTTAGCTTTATGATGTCAGACAACCCTGGACCAATTGTCCTTGTGGAAGCTAACCACACAGGAGGATGAGATATCAGAAGTTATACAGTAGGTTACTATCTGTATTCATGACTGCCAGCCACGTAGGAGGGGGAATGGTAAAGGAATGGGAACCAGTCGAAGCACTGTGTCCTTTTCGAAAGTGGAATTGAGGTACAAAGACAGATTAACCTTAACAACAATCCATCTTGAGTATCAGAGTCCAACATAGAGAGTGCAGGAGAAGAGGTTAGATGTGATTCCTTCCTTGAGTATGTAACACTATTTTTCATAAGTGAGATGGTGCATTTCAGTCTCAAAGGCAGCTATTTCCTCGAATAGAACGTTGCTAGCACCAGGATCTAAAGCAGGTTTTAGTAGAGTTTGAGTCAGTCAGTCTTTTATTAACTATCATGACCAACATAATGTGATACATATTACTTCCATCTTGACAGAAATTATATTCAGGCACAGGCTCCCACTATAAATTAGTGAGGACATTCCGATGCTATTTACATCTTTTTAATGCCTAAAAGAATGATTGGGAGTTTTACTTACCACATAAATTGGTAAAATGATGCAGTATGCCAGAAGACTTCCTTTTTTTTTTTTGCTTCAGTCTCGGCAATTCAGAGAAACTCTGCTGTGAAACACTGCCACTGCTGGTCATTCAGTATAATCTGCAGATGGAAAAGTCCACTGTTAGTACATTTAGTATAAGCAATACAAAAAGTTTAGATTTTTATAAAGGGTAACCAGATCAATACTATGGAGTCTGTTTTATTGTGAAAATCAACAGCTCAATTAAAAAATCAAATCTCAATTTGTGTTTATAACCTCTCATACTTCTCTGCATTCCCTTGCCTCATTTGCTAACACTCTCTAAAGAATTGTAGCACGTACATTGGGATATAAAGCTTTTTGCCAGCCAAGTGGCAGCGCACCCTTCTTACTTCCTTTGTTTTAGGATATGGTACACCAGTAGCGATTAAGCCAGCTGGTAAGTTGAGAGAGGAAGGGTTATGCTACAGTTAACAGGAATAATAGAAACTATGAATAGCATAATTTGCATCTTCTATTCAGCCAAATCCTACCAGTGCAGCAATGGTGAAGTTGAGACTCTTATGCTCAAACCTGCGTTCATACAAATGAGTAAGTCTAAATAAAGTTCTAATTTCTTTCTTCGTACCATCTCATCTTTTCTTTGGGCATCCTGTCTACCCTGCAACTCATCTCATTACCAAGATAAATGTATCCTACTCCTTGTTAGGCAACAGAGTGGCTCTCATGTCAGACAACATCTTCCTTTACCTTCATGATGCCAGCTGCTTTGCAACAGAGTGGCCTTCTAGTCAGAAAACATCTTGCTTTAGCTTTATGATGTCAGACTGCTAGGCAACAGAATGGCACCTCATGTCAGACAACTTCTTGCTTTAGCTTTATGATGTCAGACACCCCTGGACCAATTGTCCTTGTGGAAGCTAACCACACAGGAGGATGAGATATCAGAAGTTATGCAGTAGGTTATTATCTGTATTCATGACTGCCAGCCACGTAGGAGGGGGAATGGTAAAGGAATGGGAACCAGTCGAAGCACTGTGTCCTTTTCAAAAGTGGGATTGAGGTACAAAGACAGATTAACCTTAACAACAATCCATCTTGAGTATCAGAGTCCAACATAGAGAGTGCAGGAGAAGAGGTTAGATGAGCTTCCTTCCTTGATTATGTAACACTATTTTTCATAAGTGAGATGGTGCATTTCAGTCTCAAAGGCAGATATTTCCTCGAATAGAACGTTGCTAGCACCAGGATCTAAAGCAGGTTTTAGTAGAGTTTGAGTCAGTCAGTCTTTTATTAACTATCATGACCAACATAATGTGATACATATTACTTCCATCTTGACAGAAATAATATTCAGGCACAGGCTCCCACTATAAATTAGTGAGGACATTCCGATGCTATTTACATCTTTTTAATGCCTAAAAGAATGATTGGGAGTTTTACTTACCACATAAATTGGTAAAATGATGCAGTATGCCAGAAGACTTCCTTTTTTTTTTTGCTTCATTCTCGGCAATTCAGAGAAACTCTGCTGTGAAACACTGCCACTGCTGGTCATTCAGTATAATCTGCAGATGGAAAAGTCCACTGTTAGTACATTTAGTATAAGCAATACAAAATGTTTAGATTTTTATAAAGGGTAACCAGATCAATACTATGGAGTCTGTTTTATTGTGAAAATCAACAGCTCAATTAAAAAATCAAATCTCAATTTGTGTTTATAACCTCTCATACTTCTCTGCATCCCCTTGCCTCATTTGCTAACACTCTCTAAACAATTGTAGCACGTACATTGGGATATAAATCTTTTTGCCAGCCAAGTGGCAGGGCACCCTTCTTACTTCCTTTGTTTTAGGATATGGTACACCAGTAGCGATTAAGCCAGCTGGTAAGTTGAGAGAGGAAGGGTTATGCTACAGTTAACAGGAATAATAGAAACTATAAATAGCATAATTTGCATCTTCTCTTTAGCCAAATCCTACCAGTGCAGCAATGGTGAAGTTGAGACTCTTATGCTCAAACCTGCGTTCATACAAATGTGTAAGTCTAAATAAAGTTCTAATTTCTTTCTTCGTACCATCTCATCTTTTCGTTGGGCATCCTATCTACCCTGCAACTCATCTCATTACCAAGATAAATGTATCCTACTCCTTGTTAGGCAACAGAGTGGCTCTCATGTCAGACAACATCTTCCTTTAGCTTCATGATGCCAGCTGCTTTGCAACAGAGTGGCCTTCTAGTCAGAAAACATCTTGCTTTAGCTTTATGATGTCAGACTGCTAGGCAACAGAATGGCACCTCATGTCAGACAACTTCTTGCTTTAGCTTTATGATGTCAGACACCCCTGGACCAATTGTCCTTGTGGAAGCTAACCACACAGGAGGATGAGATATCAGAAGTTATGCAGTAGGTTACTATCTGTATTCATGACTGCCAGCCACGTAGGAGGGGGAATGGTAAAGGAATGGGAACCAGTCGAAGCACTGTGTCCTTTTCAAAAGTGGGATTGAGGTACAAAGACAGATTAACCTTAACAACAATTAATCTTGAGTATCAGAGTCCAACATAGAGAGTGCAGGAGAAGAGGTTAGATGAGCTTCCTTCCTTGAGTATGTAACACTATTTTTCATAAGTGAGATGGTGCATTTCAGTCTCAAAGGCAGATATTTCCTCTAATAGAACGTTGCTAGCACCAGGATCTAAAGCAGGTTTTAGTAGAGTTTGAGTCAGTCAGTCTTTTATTAACTATCATGACCAACATAATGTGATACATATTACTTCCATCTTGACAGAAATTATATTCAGGCACAGGCTCCCACTATAAATTAGTGAGGACATTCCGATGCTATTTACATCTTTTTAATGCCTAAAAGAATGATTGGGAGTTTTGCTTACCACATAAATTGGTAAAATGATGCAGTATGCCAGAAGACTTCCTTTTTTTTTTGCTTCAGTCTCGGCAATTCAGAGAAACTCTGCTGTGAAACACTGCCACTGCTGGTCATTCAGTATAATCTGCAGATGGAAAAGTCCACTGTTAGTACATTTAGTATAAGCAATACAAAAAGTTTAGATTTTTATAAAGGGTAACCAGATCAATACTATGGAGTCTGTTTTATTGTGAAAATCAACAGCTCAATTAAAAAATCTAATCTCAATTTGTGTTTATAACCTCTCATACTTCTCTGCATTCCCTTGCCTCATTTGCTAACACTCTCTAAACAATTGTAGCACGTACATTGGGATATAAATCTTTTTGCCAGCCAAGTGGCAGCGCACCCTTCTTACTTCCTTTGTTTTAGGATATGGTACACCAGTAGCGATTAAGCCAGCTGGTAAGTTGAGAGAGGAAGGGTTATGCTACAGTTAACAGGAATAATAGAAACTATGAATAGCATAATTTGCATCTTCTCTTTAGCCAAATCCTACCAGTGCAGCAATGGTGAAGTTGAGACTCTTATGCTCAAACCTGCGTTCATACAAATGTGTAAGTCTAAATAAAGTTCTAATTTCTTTCTTCGTACCATCTCATCTTTTTGTTGGGCATCCTATCTACCCTGCAACTCATCTCATTACCAAGATAAATGTATCCTACTCCTTGTTAGGCAACAGAGTGGCTCTCATGTCAGACAACATCTTCCTTTAGCTTCATGATGCCAGCTGCTTTGCAACAGAGTGGCCTTCTAGTCAGAAAACATCTTGCTTTAGCTTTATGATGTCAGACTGCTAGGCAACAGAATGGCACCTCATGTCAGACAACTTCTTGCTTTAGCTTTATGATGTCAGACACCCCTGGACCAATTGTCCTTGTGGAAGCTAACCACACAGGAGGATGAGATATCAGAAGTTATGCAGTAGGTTACTATCTGTATTCATATCTGCCAGCCACGTAGGAGGGGGAATGGTAAAGGAATGGGAACCAGTCGAAGCACTGTGTCCTTTTCAAAAGTGGGATTGAGGTACAAAGACAGATTAACCTTAACAACAATTAATCTTGAGTATCAGAGTCCAACATAGAGAGTGCAGGAGAAGAGGTTAGATGAGCTTCCTTCCTTGAGTATGTAACACTATTTTTCATAAGTGAGATGGTGCATTTCAGTCTCAAAGGCAGATATTTTCTCTAATAGAACGTTGCTAGCACCAGGATCTAAAGCAGGTTTTAGTAGAGTTTGAGTCAGTCAGTCTTTTATTAAGTATCATGACCAACATAATGTGATACATATTACTTCCATCTTGACAGAAATTATATTCAGGCACAGGCTCCCACTATAAATTAGTGAGGACATTCTGATGCTATTTACATCTTTTTAATGCCTAAAAGAATGATTGGGAGTTTTGCTTACCACATAAATTGGTAAAATGATGCAGTATGCCAGAAGACTTCCTTTTTTTTTTGCTTCAGTCTCGGCAATTCAGAGAAACTCTGCTGTGAAACACTGCCACTGCTGGTCATTCAGTATAATCTGCAGATGGAAAAGTCCACTGTTAGTACATTTAGTATAAGCAATACAAAAAGTTTAGATTTTTATAAAGGGTAACCAGATCAATACTATGGAGTCTGTTTTATTGTGAAAATCAACAGCTCAATTAAAAAATCAAATCTCAATTTGTGTTTATAACCTCTCATACTTCTCTGCATTCCCTTGCCTCATTTGCTAACACTCTCTAAAGAATTGTAGCACGTACATTGGGATATAAATCTTTTTGCCAGCCAAGTGGCAGCGCACCCTTCTTACTTCCTTTGTTTTAGGATATGGTACACCAGTAGCGATTAAGCCAGCTGGTAAGTTGAGAGAGGAAGGGTTATGCTACAGTTAACAGGAATAATAGAAACTATGAATAGCATAATTTGCATCTTCTATTCAGCCAAATCCTACCAGTGCAGCAATGGTGAAGTTGAGACTCTTATGCTCAAACCTGCGTTCATACAAATGAGTAAGTCTAAATAAAGTTCTAATTTCTTTCTTCGTACCATCTCATCTTTTCGTTGGGCATCCTGTCTACCCTGCAACTCATCTCATTACCAAGATAAATGTATCCTACTCCTTGTTAGGCAACAGAGTGGCTCTCATGTCAGAAAACATCTTCCTTTACCTTCATGATGCCAGCTGCTTTGCAACAGAGTGGCCTTCTAGTCGGAAAACATCTTGCTTTAGCTTTATGATGTCAGACTGCTAAGCAACAGAATGGCACCTCATGTCAGACAACTTCTTGCTTTAGCTTTATGATGTCAGACAACCCTGGACCAATTGTCCTTGTGGAAGCTAACCACACAGGAGGAGGAGATATCAGAAGTTATACAGTAGGTTACTATCTGTATTCATGACTGCCAGCCACGTAGGAGGGGGAATGGTAAAGGAATGGGAACCAGTCGAAGCACTGTGTCCTTTTCGAAAGTGGAATTGAGGTACAAAGACAGATTAACCTTAACAACAATCCATCTTGAGTATCAGAGTCCAACATAGAGAGTGCAGGAGAAGAGGTTAGATGTGCTTCCTTCCTTGAGTATGTAACACTATTTTTCATAAGTGAGATGGTGCATTTCAGTCTCAAAGGCAGCTATTTCCTCGAATAGAACGTTGCTAGCACCAGGATCTAAAGCAGGTTTTAGTAGAGTTTGAGTCAGTCAGTCTTTTATTAACTATCATGACCAACATAATGTGATACATATTACTTCCATCTTGACAGAAATTATATTCAGGCACAGGCTCCCACTATAAATTAGTGAGGACATTCCGATGCTATTTACATCTTTTTAATGCCTAAAAGAATGATTGGGAGTTTTACTTACCACATAAATTGGTAAAATGATGCAGTATGCCAGAAGACTTCCTTTTTTTTTTGCTTCAGTCTCGGCAATTCAGAGAAACTCTGCTGTGAAACACTGCCACTGCTGGTCATTCAGTATAATCTGCAGATGGAAAAGTCCACTGTTAGTACATTTAGTATAAGCAATACAAAAAGTTTAGATTTTTATAAAGGGTAACCAGATCAATACTATGGAGTCTGTTTTATTGTGAAAATCAACAGCTCAATTAAAAAATCAAATCTCAATTTGTGTTTATAACCTCTCATACTTCTCTGCATTCCCTTGCCTCATTTGCTAACACTCTCTAAAGAATTGTAGCACGTACATTGGGATATAAATCTTTTTGCCAGCCAAGTGGCAGCGCACCCTTCTTACTTCCTTTGTTTTAGGATATGGTACACCAGTAGCGATTAAGCCAGCTGGTAAGTTGAGAGAGGAAGGGTTATGCTACAGTTAACAGGAATAATAGAAACTATGAATAGCATAATTTGCATCTTCTATTCAGCCAAATCCTACCAGTGCAGCAATGGTGAAGTTGAGACTCTTATGCTCAAACCTGCGTTCATACAAATGAGTAAGTCTAAATAAAGTTCTAATTTCTTTCTTCGTACCATCTCATCTTTTCTTTGGGCATCCTGTCTACCCTGCAACTCATCTCATTACCAAGATAAATGTATCCTACTCCTTGTTAGGCAACAGAGTGGCTCTCATGTCAGACAACATCTTCCTTTACCTTCATGATGCCAGCTGCTTTGCAACAGAGTGGCCTTCTAGTCAGAAAACATCTTGCTTTAGCTTTATGATGTCAGACTGCTAGGCAACAGAATGGCACCTCATGTCAGACAACTTCTTGCTTTAGCTTTATGATGTCAGACACCCCTGGACCAATTGTCCTTGTGGAAGCTAACCACACAGGAGGATGAGATATCAGAAGTTATGCAGTAGGTTACTATCTGTATTCATGACTGCCAGCCACGTAGGAGGGGGAATGGTAAAGGAATGGGAACCAGTCGAAGCACTGTGTCCTTTTCAAAAGTGGGATTGAGGTACAAAGACAGATTAACCTTAACAACAATCCATCTTGAGTATCAGAGTCCAACATAGAGAGTGCAGGAGAAGAGGTTAGATGAGCTTCCTTCCTTGATTATGTAACACTATTTTTCATAAGTGAGATGGTGCATTTCAGTCTCAAAGGCAGATATTTCCTCGAATAGAACGTTGCTAGCACCAGGATCTAAAGCAGGTTTTAGTAGAGTTTGAGTCAGTCAGTCTTTTATTAACTATCATGACCAACATAATGTGATACATATTACTTCCATCTTGACAGAAATAATATTCAGGCACAGGCTCCCACTATAAATTAGTGAGGACATTCCGATGCTATTTACATCTTTTTAATGCCTAAAAGAATGATTGGGAGTTTTACTTACCACATAAATTGGTAAAATGATGCAGTATGCCAGAAGACTTCCTTTTTTTTTTTGCTTCATTCTCGGCAATTCAGAGAAACTCTGCTGTGAAACACTGCCACTGCTGGTCATTCAGTATAATCTGCAGATGGAAAAGTCCACTGTTAGTACATTTAGTATAAGCAATACAAAATGTTTAGATTTTTATAAAGGGTAACCAGATCAATACTATGGAGTCTGTTTTATTGTGAAAATCAACAGCTCAATTAAAAAATCAAATCTCAATTTGTGTTTATAACCTCTCATACTTCTCTGCATCCCCTTGCCTCATTTGCTAACACTCTCTAAACAATTGTAGCACGTACATTGGGATATAAATCTTTTTGCCAGCCAAGTGGCAGGGCACCCTTCTTACTTCCTTTGTTTTAGGATATGGTACACCAGTAGCGATTAAGCCAGCTGGTAAGTTGAGAGAGGAAGGGTTATGCTACAGTTAACAGGAATAATAGAAACTATAAATAGCATAATTTGCATCTTCTCTTTAGCCAAATCCTACCAGTGCAGCAATGGTGAAGTTGAGACTCTTATGCTCAAACCTGCGTTCATACAAATGTGTAAGTCTAAATAAAGTTCTAATTTCTTTCTTCGTACCATCTCATCTTTTCGTTGGGCATCCTATCTACCCTGCAACTCATCTCATTACCAAGATAAATGTATCCTACTCCTTGTTAGGCAACAGAGTGGCTCTCATGTCAGACAACATCTTCCTTTAGCTTCATGATGCCAGCTGCTTTGCAACAGAGTGGCCTTCTAGTCAGAAAACATCTTGCTTTAGCTTTATGATGTCAGACTGCTAGGCAACAGAATGGCACCTCATGTCAGACAACTTCTTGCTTTAGCTTTATGATGTCAGACACCCCTGGACCAATTGTCCTTGTGGAAGCTAACCACACAGGAGGATGAGATATCAGAAGTTATGCAGTAGGTTACTATCTGTATTCATGACTGCCAGCCACGTAGGAGGGGGAATGGTAAAGGAATGGGAACCAGTCGAAGCACTGTGTCCTTTTCAAAAGTGGGATTGAGGTACAAAGACAGATTAACCTTAACAACAATTAATCTTGAGTATCAGAGTCCAACATAGAGAGTGCAGGAGAAGAGGTTAGATGAGCTTCCTTCCTTGAGTATGTAACACTATTTTTCATAAGTGAGATGGTGCATTTCAGTCTCAGAGGCAGATATTTCCTCTAATAGAACGTTGCTAGCACTAGGATCTAAAGCAGGTTTTAGTAGAGTTTGAGTCAGTCAGTCTTTTATTAACTATCATGACCAACATAATGTGATACATATTACTTCCATCTTGACAGAAATTATATTCAGGCACAGGCTCCCACTATAAATTAGTGAGGACATTCCGATGCTATTTACATCTTTTTAATGCCTAAAAGAATGATTGGGAGTTTTGCTTACCACATAAATTGGTAAAATGATGCAGTATGCCAGAAGACTTCCTTTTTTTTTTGCTTCAGTCTCGGCAATTCAGAGAAACTCTGCTGTGAAACACTGCCACTGCTGGTCATTCAGTATAATCTGCAGATGGAAAAGTCCACTGTTAGTACATTTAGTATAAGCAATACAAAAAGTTTAGATTTTTATAAAGGGTAACCAGATCAATACTATGGAGTCTGTTTTATTGTGAAAATCAACAGCTCAATTAAAAAATCTAATCTCAATTTGTGTTTATAACCTCTCATACTTCTCTGCATTCCCTTGCCTCATTTGCTAACACTCTCTAAACAATTGTAGCACGTACATTGGGATATAAATCTGTTTGCCAGCCAAGTGGCAGCGCACCCTTCTTACTTCCTTTGTTTTAGGATATGGTACACCAGTAGCGATTAAGCCAGCTGGTAAGTTGAGAGAGGAAGGGTTATGCTACAGTTAACAGGAATAATAGAAACTATGAATAGCATAATTTGCATCTTCTCTTTAGCCAAATCCTACCAGTGCAGCAATGGTGAAGTTGAGACTCTTATGCTCAAACCTGCGTTCATACAAATGTGTAAGTCTAAATAAAGTTCTAATTTCTTTCTTCGTACCATCTCATCTTTTCGTTGGGCATCCTATCTACCCTGCAACTCATCTCATTACCAAGATAAATGTATCCTACTCCTTGTTAGGCAACAGAGTGGCTCTCATGTCAGACAACATCTTCCTTTAGCTTCATGATGCCAGCTGCTTTGCAACAGAGTGGCCTTCTAGTCAGAAAACATCTTGCTTTAGCTTTATGATGTCAGACTGCTAGGCAACAGAATGGCACCTCATGTCAGACAACTTCTTGCTTTAGCTTTATGATGTCAGACACCCCTGGACCAATTGTCCTTGTGGAAGCTAACCACACAGGAGGATGAGATATCAGAAGTTATGCAGTAGGTTACTATCTGTATTCATGACTGCCAGCCACGTAGGAGGGGGAATGGTAAAGGAATGGGAACCAGTCGAAGCACTGTGTCCTTTTCAAAAGTGGGATTGAGGTACAAATACAGATTAACCTTAACAACAATCCATCTTGAGTATCAGAGTCCAACATAGAGAGTGCAGGAGAAGAGGTTAGATGAGCTTCCTTCCTTGAGTATGTAACACTATTTTTCATAAGTGAGATGGTGCATTTCAGTCTCAAAGGCAGCTATTTCCTCGAATAGAACATTGCTAGCACCAGGATCTAAAGCAGGTTTCATTAGAGTTTGAGTCAGTCAGTCTTTTATTAACTATCATGACCAACATAATGTGATACATATTACTTACATCTTGACAGAAATTATATTCAGGCACAGGCTCCCACTATAAATTAGTGAGGACATTCCGATGCTATTTACATCTTTTTAATGCCTAAAAGAATGATTGGGAGTTTTGCTTACCACATAAATTGGTAAAATGATGCAGTATGCCAGAAGACTTCCTTTTTTTTTTGCTTTAGTCTCGGCAATTCAGAGAAACTCTGCTGTGAAACACTGCCACTGCTGGTCATTCAGTATAATCTGCAGATGGAAAAGTCCCCTGTTAGTACATTTAGTATAAGCAATACAAAATGTTTAGATTTTTATAAAGGGTAACCAGATCAATACTATGGAGTCTGTTTTATTGTGAAAATCAACAGCTCAATTAAAAAATCAAATCTCAATTTGTGTTTATAACCTCTCATACTTCTCTGCGTCCCCTTGCCTCATTTGCTAACACTCTCTAAACAATTGTAGCACGTACATTGGGATATAAATCTTTTTGCCAGCCAAGTGGCAGCGCACCCTTCTTACTTCCTTTGTTTTAGGATATGGTACACCAGTAGCGATTAAGCCAGCTGGTAAGTTGAGAGAGGAAGGGTTATGCTACAGTTAACAGGAATAATAGAAACTATGAATAGCATAATTTGCATCTTCTCTTTAGCCAAATCCTACCAGTGCAGCAATGGTGAAGTTGAGACTCTTATGCTCAAACCTCCGTTCATACAAATGTGTAAGTCTAAAAGTTCTAATTTCTTTCTTCGTACCATCTCATCTTTTCGTTGGGCATCCTGTCTACCCTGCAACTCATCTCATTACCAAGATAAATGTATCCTACTCCTTGTTAGGCAACAGAGTGGCTCTCATGTCAGACAACATCTTCCTTTACCTTCATGATGCCAGCTGCTTTGCAACAGAGTGGCCTTCTAGTCAGAAAACATCTTGCTTTAGCTTTATGATGTCAGACTGCTAGGCAACAGAATGGCACCTCATGTCAGACAACTTCTTGCTTTAGCTTTATGATGTCAGACACCCCTGGACCAATTGTCCTTGTGGAAGCTAACCACACAGTAACCTACTGCATAACTTCTGATATCTCATCCTCCTATCTGTATTCATGACTGCCAGCCACGTAGGAGGGGGAATGGTAAAGGAATGGGAACCAGTCGAAGCACTGTGTCCTTTTCAAAAGTGGGATTGAGGTACAAAGACAGATTAACCTTAACAACAATCCATCTTGAGTATCAGAGTCCAACATAGAGAGTGCAGGAGAGGAGGTTAGATGAGCTTCCTTCCTTGAGTATGTAACACTATTTTTCATAAGTGAGATGGTGCATTTCAGTCTCAAAGGCAGCTATTTCCTCGAATAGAACATTGCTAGCACCAGGATCTAAAGCAGGTTTTATTAGAGTTTGAGTCAGTCTTTTATTAACTATCATGACCAACATAATGTGATACATATTACTTCCATCTTGACAGTAATAATATTCAGGCACAGGCTCCCACTATAAATTAGTGAGGACATTCCGATGCTATTTACATCTTTTTAATGCCTAAAAGAATGATTGGGAGTTTTGCTTACCACATAAATTGGTAAAATGATGCAGTATGCCAGAAGACTTCCTTTTTTTTTGCTTTAGTCTCGGCAATTCAGAGAAACTCTGCTGTGAAACACTGCCACTGCTGGTGATTCAGTATAATCTGCAGATGGAAAAGTCCCCTGTTAGTACATTTAGTATAAGCAATACAAAATGTTTAGATTTTTATAAAGGGTAACCAGATCAATACTATGGAGTCTGTTTTATTGTGAAAATCAACAGCTCAATTAAAAAATCAAATCTCAATTTGTGTTTATAACCTCTCATACTTCACTGCGTCCCCTTGCCTCATTTGCTAACACTCTCTAAACAATTGTAGCACGTACATTGGGATATAAATCTTTTTGCCAGCCAAGTGGCAGCGCACCCTTCTTACTTCCTTTGTTTTAGGATATGGTACACCAGTAGCGATTAAGCCAGCTGGTAAGTTGAGAGAGGAAGGGTTATGCTACAGTTAACAGGAATAATAGAAACTATGAATAGCATAATTTGCATCTTCTCTTTAGCCAAATCCTACCAGTGCAGCAATGGTGAAGTTGAGACTCTTATGCTCAAACCTCCGTTCATACAAATGTGTAAGTCTAAATAAAGTTCTAATTTCTTTCTTTGTACCATCTCATCTTTTCGTTGGGCATCCTGTCTACCCTGCAACTCATCTCATTACCAAGATAAATGTATCCTACTCCTTGTTAGGCAACAGAGTGGCTCTCATGTCAGACAACATCTTCCTTTACCTTCATGATGCCAGCTGCTTTGCAACAGAGTGGCCTTCTAGTCAGAAAACATCTTGCTTTAGCTTTATGATGTCAGACTGCTAGGCAACAGAATGGCACCTCATGTCAGACAACTTCTTGCTTTAGCTTTATGATGTCAGACACCCCTGGACCAATTGTCCTTGTGGAAGCTAACCACACAGGAGGATGAGATATCAGAAGTTATGCAGTAGGTTACTATCTGTATTCATGACTGCCAGCCACGTAGGAGGGGGAATGGTAAAGGAATGGGAACCAGTCGAAGCACTGTCCTTTTCAAAAGTGGGATTGAGGTACAAAGACAGATTAACCTTAACAACAATCCATCTTGAGTATCAGAGTCCAACATAGAGAGTGCAGGAGAAGAGGTTAGATGAGCTTCATTCCTTGAGTATATAACACTATTTTTCATAAGTGAGATGGTGCATTTCAGTCTCAAAGGCAGCTATTTCCTCGAATAGAACATTGCTAGCACCAGGATCTAAAGCAGGTTTTATTAGAGTTTGAGTCAGTCAGTCTTTTATTAACTATCATGACCAACATAATGTGATACATATTACTTACATCTTGACAGAAATTATATTCAGGCACAGGCTCCCACTATAAATTAGTGAGGACATTCCGATGCTATTTACATCTTTTTAATGCCTAAAAGAATGATTGGGAGTTTTACTTACCACATAAATTGGTAAAATGATGCAGTATGCCAGAAGACTTCCTTTTTTTTTTTGCTTCATTCTCGGCAATTCAGAGAAACTCTGCTGTGAAACACTGCCACTGCTGGTCATTCAGTATAATCTGCAGATGGAAAAGTCCACTGTTAGTACATTTAGTATAAGCAATACAAAATGTTTAGATTTTTATAAAGGGTAACCAGATCAATACTATGGAGTCTGTTTTATTGTGAAAATCAACAGCTCAATTAAAAAATCAAATCTCAATTCGTGTTTATAACCTCTCATACTTCTCTGCGTCCCCTTGCCTCATTTGCTAACACTCTCTAAACAATTGTAGCACGTACATTGGGATATAAATCTTTTTGCCAGCCAAGTGGCAGCGCACCCTTCTTACTTCCTTTGTTTTAGGATATGGTACACCAGTAGCGATTAAGCCAGCTGGTAAGTTGAGAGAGGAAGGGTTATGCTACAGTTAACAGGAATAATAGAAACTATGAATAGCATAATTTGCATCTTCTCTTTAGCCAAATCCTACCAGTGCAGCAATGGTGAAGTTGAGACTCTTATGCTCAAACCTCCGTTCATACAAATGTGTAAGTCTAAATAAAGTTCTAATTTCTTTCTTTGTACCATCTCATCTTTTCGTTGGGCATCCTGTCTACCCTGCAACTCATCTCATTACCAAGATAAATGTATCCTACTCCTTGTTAGGCAACAGAGTGGCTCTCATGTCAGACAACATCTTCCTTTACCTTCATGATGCCAGCTGCTTTGCAACAGAGTGGCCTTCTAGTCAGAAAACATCTTGCTTTAGCTTTATGATGTCAGACTGCTAGGCAACAGAATGGCACCTCATGTCAGACAACTTCTTGCTTTAGCTTTATGATGTCAGACACCCCTGGACCAATTGTCCTTGTGGAAGCTAACCACACAGGAGGATGAGATATCAGAAGTTATGCAGTAGGTTACTATCTGTATTCATGACTGCCAGCCACGTAGGAGGGGGAATGGTAAAGGAATGGGAACCAGTCGAAGCACTGTGTCCTTTTCAAAAGTGGGATTGAGGTACAAAGACAGATTAACCTTAACAACAATCCATCTTGAGTATCAGAGTCCAACATAGAGAGTGCAGGAGAAGAGGTTAGATGAGCTTCCTTCCTTGAGTATGTAACACTATTTTTCATAAGTGAGATGGTGCATTTCAGTCTCAAAGGCAGCTATTTCCTCGAATAGAACATTGCTAGCACCAGGATCTAAAGCAGGTTTTATTAGAGTTTGAGTCAGTCTTTTATTAACTATCATGACCAACATAATGTGATACATATTACTTCCATCTTGACAGTAATAATATTCAGGCACAGGCTCCCACTATAAATTAGTGAGGACATTCTGATGCTATTTACATCTTTTTAATGCCTAAAAGAATGATTGGGAGTTTTACTTACCACATAAATTGGTAAAATGATGCAGTATGCCAGAAGACTTCCTTTTTTTTTTGCTTCAGTCTCGGCAATTCAGAGAAACTCTGCTGTGAAACACTGCCACTGCTGGTCATTCAGTATAATCTGCGGATGGAAAAGTCCACTGTTAGTACATTTAGTATAAGCAATACAAAAAGTTTAGATTTTTATAAAGGGTAACCAGATCAATACTATGGAGTCTGTTTTATTGTGAAAATCAACAGCTCAATTAAAAAATCAAATCTCAATTTGTGTTTATAACCTCTCATACTTCTCTGCATTCCCTTGCCTCATTTGCTAACACTCTCTAAACAATTGTAGCACGTACATTGGGATATAAATCTTTTTGCCAGCCAAGTGGCAGCGCACCCTTCTTACTTCCTTTGTTTTAGGATATGGTACACCAGTAGCGATTAAGCCAGCTGGTAAGTTGAGAGAGGAAGGGTTATGCTACAGTTAACAGGAATAATAGAAACTATGAATAGCATAATTTGCATCTTCTCTTTAGCCAAATCCTACCAGTGCAGCAATGGTGAAGTTGAGACTATTATGCTCAAACCTGCGTTCATACAAATGTGTAAGTCTAAATAAAGTTCTAATTTCTTTCTTCGTACCATCTCATCTTTTCGTTGGGCATCCTGTCTACCCTGCAACTCATCTCATTACCAAGATAAATGTATCCTACTCCTTGTTAGGCAACAGAGTGGCTCTCATGTCAGACAACATTTTCCTTTACCTTCATGATGACAGCTGCTTTGCAACAGAGTGGCCTTCTAGTCAGAAAACATCTTGCTTTAGCTTTATGATGTCAGACTGCTAGGCAACAGAATGGCACCTCATGTCAGACAACTTCTTGCTTTAGCTTTATGATGTCAGACACCCCTGGACCAATTGTCCTTGTGGAAGCTAACCACACAGGAGGATGAGATATCAGAAGTTATGCAGTAGGTTACTATCTGTATTCATGACTGCCAGCCACGTAGGAGGGGGAATGGTAAAGGAATGTGAACCAGTCGAAGCACTGTGTCCTTTTCAAAAGTGGGATTGAGGTACAAAGACAGATTAACCTTAACAACAATCCATCTTGAGTATCAGAGTCCAACATAGAGAGTGCAGGAGAAGAGGTTAGATGAGCTTCCTTCCTTGAGTATGTAACACTATTTTTCATAAGTGAGATGGTGCATTTCAGTCTCAAAGGCAGATATTTCCTCGAATAGAACGTTGCTAGCACCAGGATCTAAAGCAGGTTTTAGTAGAGTTTGAGTCAGTCAGTCTTTTATTAACTATCATGACCAACATAATGTGATACATATTACTTCCATCTTGACAGAAATAATATTCAGGCACAGGCTCCCACTATAAATTAGTGAGGACATTCTGATGCTATTCACATCTTTTTAATGCCTAAAAGAATGATTGGGAGTTTTGCTTACCACATAAATTGGTAAAATGATGCAGTATGCCAGAAGACTTCCTTTTTTTTTGCTTTAGTCTCGGCAATTCAGAGAAACTCTGCTGTGAAACACTGCCACTGCTGGTCATTCAGTATAATCTGCAGATGGAAAAGTCCACTGTTAGTACATTTAGTATAAGCAATACAAAAAGTTTAGATTTTTATAAAGGGTAACCAGATCAATACTATGGAGTCTGTTTTATTGTGAAAATCAACAGCTCAATTAAAAAATCAAATCTCAATTTGTGTTTATAACCTCTCATACTTCTCTGCGTTCCCTTGCCTCATTTGCTAACACTCTCTAAACAATTGTAGCACGTACATTGGGATATAAATCTTTTTGCCAGCCAAGTGGCAGCGCACCCTTCTTACTTCCTTTGTTTTAGGATATGGTACACCAGTAGCGATTAAGCCATCTGGTAAGTTGAGAGAGGAAGGGTTATGCTACAGTTAACAGGAATAATAGAAACTATGAATAGCATAATTTGCATCTTCTCTTTAGCCAAATCCTACCAGTGCAGCAATGGTGAAGTTGAGACTCTTATGCTCAAACCTGCGTTCATACAAATGTGTAAGTCTAAATAAAGTTCTAATTTCTTTCTTCGTACCATCTCATCTTTTCGTTGGGCATCCTGTCTACCCTGCAACTCATCTCATTACCAAGATAAATGTATCCTACTCCTTGTTAGGCAACAGAGTGGCTCTCATGTCAGACAACATTTTCCTTTACCTTCATGATGACAGCTGCTTTGCAACAGAGTGGCCTTCTAGTCAGAAAACATCTTGCTTTAGCTTTATGATGTCAGACTGCTAGGCAACAGAATGGCACCTCATGTCAGACAACTTCTTGCTTTAGCTTTATGATGTCAGACACCCCTGGACCAATTGTCCTTGTGGAAGCTAACCACACAGGAGGATGAGATATCAGAAGTTATGCAGTAGGTTACTATCTGTATTCATGACTGCCAGCCACGTAGGAGGGGGAATGGTAAAGGAATGTGAACCAGTCGAAGCACTGTGTCCTTTTCAAAAGTGGGATTGAGGTACAAAGACAGATTAACCTTAACAACAATCCATCTTGAGTATCAGAGTCCAACATAGAGAGTGCAGGAGAAGAGGTTAGATGAGCTTCCTTCCTTGAGTATGTAACACTATTTTTCATAAGTGAGATGGTGCATTTCAGTCTCAAAGGCAGATATTTCCTCGAATAGAACGTTGCTAGCACCAGGATCTAAAGCAGGTTTTAGTAGAGTTTGAGTCAGTCAGTCTTTTATTAACTATCATGACCAACATAATGTGATACATATTACTTCCATCTTGACAGAAATAATATTCAGGCACAGGCTCCCACTATAAATTATTGAGGACATTCTGATGCTATTCACATCTTTTTAATGCCTAAAAGAATGATTGGGAGTTTTGCTTACCACATAAATTGGTAAAATGATGCAGTATGCCAGAAGACTTCCTTTTTTTTTTGCTTTAGTCTCGGCAATTCAGAGAAACTCTGCTGTGAAACACTGCCACTGCTGGTCATTCAGTATAATCTGCAGATGGAAAAGTCCACTGTTAGTACATTTAAAGTTTAGATTTTTATAAAGGGTAACCAGATCAATACTATGGAGTCTGTTTTATTGTGAAAATCAACAGCTCAATTAAAAAATCAAATCTCAATTTGTGTTTATAACCTCTCATACTTCTCTGCGTTCCCTTGCCTCATTTGCTAACACTCTCTAAACAATTGTAGCACGTACATTGGGATATAAATCTTTTTGCCAGCCAAGTGGCAGCGCACCCTTCTTACTTCCTTTGTTTTAGGATATGGTACACCAGTAGTGATTAAGCCAGCTGGTAAGTTGAGAGAGGAAGGGTTATGCTACAGTTAACAGGAATAATAGAAACTATGAATAGCATAATTTGCACCTTCTCTTTAGCCAAATCCTACCAGTGCAGCAATGGTGAAGCTGAGACTCTTATGCTCAAACCTCCGTTCATACAAATGTGTAAGTCTAAAAGTTCTAATTTCTTTCTTCGTACCATCTCATCTTTTCGTTGGGCATCCTGTCTACCCTGCAACTCATCCCATTACCAAGATAAATGTATCCTACTCCTTGTTAGGCAACAGAGTGGCTCTCATGTCAGACAACATCTTCCTTTACCTTCATGAGGCCAGCTGCTTTCCAACAGAGTGGCCTTCTAGTCAGAAAACATCTTGCTTTAGCTTTATGATGTCAGACTGCTAGGCAACAGAATGGCACCTCATGTCAGACAACTTCTTGCTTTAGCTTTATGATGTCAGACACCCCTGGACCAATTGTCCTTGTGGAAGCTAACCACACAGGAGGATGAGATATCAGAAGTTATGCAGTAGGTTACTATCTGTATTCATGACTGCCAGCCACGTAGGAGGGGGAATGGTAAAGGAATGGGAACCAGTCGAAGCACTGTGTCCTTTTCAAAAGTGGGATTGAGGTACAAAGACAGATTAACCTTAACAACAATCCATCTTGAGTATCAGAGTCCAACATAGAGAGTGCAGGAGAAGAGGTTAGATGAGCTTCCTTCCTTGAGTATGTAACACTATTTTTCATAAGTGAGATGGTGCATTTCAGTCTCAAAGGCAGATATTTCCTCGAATAGAACGTTGCTAGCACCAGGATCTAAAGCAGGTTTTAGTAGAGTTTGAGTCAGTCAGTCTTTTATTAACTATCATGACCAACATAATGTGATACATATTACTTCCATCTTGACAGAAATAATATTCAGGCACAGGCTCCCACTATAAATTAGTGAGGACATTCTGATGCTATTCACATCTTTTTAATGCCTAAAAGAATGATTGGGAGTTTTGCTTACCACATAAATTGGTAAAATGATGCAGTATGCCAGAAGACTTCCTTTTTTTTTTGCTTTAGTCTCGGCAATTCAGAGAAACTCTGCTGTGAAACACTGCCACTGCTGGTCATTCAGTATAATCTGCAGATGGAAAAGTCCACTGTTAGTACATTTAGTATAAGCAATACAAAAAGTTTAGATTTTTATAAAGGGTAACCAGATCAATACTATGGAGTCTGTTTTATTGTGAAAATCAACAGCTCAATTAAAAAATCAAATCTCAATTTGTGTTTATAACCTCTCATACTTCTCTGCGTTCCCTTGCCTCATTTGCTAACACTCTCTAAACAATTGTAGCACGTACATTGGGATATAAATCTTTTTGCCAGCCAAGTGGCAGCGCACCCTTCTTACTTCCTTTGTTTTAGGATATGGTACACCAGTAGCGATTAAGCCATCTGGTAAGTTGAGAGAGGAAGGGTTATGCTACAGTTAACAGGAATAATAGAAACTATGAATAGCATAATTTGCATCTTCTCTTTAGCCAAATCCTACCAGTGCAGCAATGGTGAAGTTGAGACTCTTATGCTCAAACCTGCGTTCATACAAATGTGTAAGTCTAAATAAAGTTCTAATTTCTTTCTTCGTACCATCTCATCTTTTCGTTGGGCATCCTGTCTACCCTGCAACTCATCTCATTACCAAGATAAATGTATCCTACTCCTTGTTAGGCAACAGAGTGGCTCTCATGTCAGACAACATTTTCCTTTACCTTCATGATGACAGCTGCTTTGCAACAGAGTGGCCTTCTAGTCAGAAAACATCTTGCTTTAGCTTTATGATGTCAGACTGCTAGGCAACAGAATGGCACCTCATGTCAGACAACTTCTTGCTTTAGCTTTATGATGTCAGACACCCCTGGACCAATTGTCCTTGTGGAAGCTAACCACACAGGAGGATGAGATATCAGAAGTTATGCAGTAGGTTACTATCTGTATTCATGACTGCCAGCCACGTAGGAGGGGGAATGGTAAAGGAATGTGAACCAGTCGAAGCACTGTGTCCTTTTCAAAAGTGGGATTGAGGTACAAAGACAGATTAACCTTAACAACAATCCATCTTGAGTATCAGAGTCCAACATAGAGAGTGCAGGAGAAGAGGTTAGATGAGCTTCCTTCCTTGAGTATGTAACACTATTTTTCATAAGTGAGATGGTGCATTTCAGTCTCAAAGGCAGATATTTCCTCGAATAGAACGTTGCTAGCACCAGGATCTAAAGCAGGTTTTAGTAGAGTTTGAGTCAGTCAGTCTTTTATTAACTATCATGACCAACATAATGTGATACATATTACTTCCATCTTGACAGAAATAATATTCAGGCACAGGCTCCCACTATAAATTAGTGAGGACATTCTGATGCTATTCACATCTTTTTACTGCCTAAAAGAATGATTGGGAGTTTTGCTTACCACATAAATTGGTAAAATGATGCAGTATGCCAGAAGACTTCCTTTTTTTTTGCTTTAGTCTCGGCAATTCAGAGAAACTCTGCTGTGAAACACTGCCACTGCTGGTCATTCAGTATAATCTGCAGATGGAAAAGTCCACTGTTAGTACATTTAGTATAAGCAATACAAAAAGTTTAGATTTTTATAAAGGGTAACCAGATCAATACTATGGAGTCTGTTTTATTGTGAAAATCAACAGCTCAATTAAAAAATCAAATCTCAATTTGTGTTTATAACCTCTCATACTTCTCTGCGTTCCCTTGCCTCATTTGCTAACACTCTCTAAACAATTGTAGCACGTACATTGGGATATAAATCTTTTTGCCAGCCAAGTGGCAGCGCACCCTTCTTACTTCCTTTGTTTTAGGATATGGTACACCAGTAGCGATTAAGCCATCTGGTAAGTTGAGAGAGGAAGGGTTATGCTACAGTTAACAGGAATAATAGAAACTATGAATAGCATAATTTGCATCTTCTCTTTAGCCAAATCCTACCAGTGCAGCAGTGGTGAAGTTGAGACTCTTATGCTCAAACCTGCGTTCATACAAATGTGTAAGTCTAAATAAAGTTCTAATTTCTTTCTTCGTACCATCTCATCTTTTCGTTGTGCATCCTGTCTACCCTGCAACTCATCTCATTACCAAGATAAATGTATCCTACTCCTTGTTAGGCAACAGAGTGGCTCTCATGTCAGACAACATTTTCCTTTACCTTCATGATGACAGCTGCTTTGCAACAGAGTGGCCTTCTAGTCAGAAAACATCTTGCTTTAGCTTTATGATGTCAGACTGCTAGGCAACAGAATGGCACCTCATGTCAGACAACTTCTTGCTTTAGCTTTATGATGTCAGACACCCCTGGACCAATTGTCCTTGTGGAAGCTAACCACACAGGAGGATGAGATATCAGAAGTTATGCAGTAGGTTACTATCTGTATTCATGACTGCCAGCCACGTAGGAGGGGGAATGGTAAAGGAATGTGAACCAGTCGAAGCACTGTGTCCTTTTCAAAAGTGGGATTGAGGTACAAAGACAGATTAACCTTAACAACAATCCATCTTGAGTATCAGAGTCCAACATAGAGAGTGCAGGAGAAGAGGTTAGATGAGCTTCCTTCCTTGAGTATGTAACACTATTTTTCATAAGTGAGATGGTGCATTTCAGTCTCAAAGGCAGATATTTCCTCGAATAGAACGTTGCTAGCACCAGGATCTAAAGCAGGTTTTAGTAGAGTTTGAGTCAGTCAGTCTTTTATTAACTATCATGACCAACATATTGTGATACATATTACTTCCATCTTGACAGAAATAATATTCAGGCACAGGCTCCCACTATAAATTAGTGAGGACATTCTGATGCTATTCACATCTTTTTAATGCCTAAAAGAATGATTGGGAGTTTTGCTTACCACATAAATTGGTAAAATGATGCAGTATGCCAGAAGACTTCCTTTTTTTTTTGCTTTAGTCTCGGCAATTCAGAGAAACTCTGCTGTGAAACACTGCCACTGCTGGTCATTCAGTATAATCTGCAGATGGAAAAGTCCACTGTTAGTACATTTAGTATAAGCAATACAAAAAGTTTAGATTTTTATAAAGGGTAACCAGATCAATACTATGGAGTCTGTTTTATTGTGAAAATCAACAGCTCAATTAAAAAATCAAATCTCAATTTGTGTTTATAACCTCTCATACTTCTCTGCATTCCCTTGCCTCATTTGCTAACACTCTCTAAAGAATTGTAGCACGTACATTGGGATATAAATCTTTTTGCCAGCCAAGTGGCAGCGCACCCTTCTTACTTCCTTTGTTTTAGGATATGGTACACCAGTAGCGATTAAGCCATCTGGTAAGTTGAGAGAGGAAGGGTTATGCTACAGTTAACAGGAATAATAGAAACTATGAATAGCATAATTTGCATCTTCTCTTTAGCCAAATCCTACCAGTGCAGCAATGGTGAAGTTGAGACTCTTATGCTCAAACCTGCGTTCATACAAATGTGTAAGTCTAAATAAAGTTCTAATTTCTTTCTTCGTACCATCTCATCTTTTCGTTGGGCATCCTGTCTACCCTGCAACTCATCTCATTACCAAGATAAATGTATCCTACTCCTTGTTAGGCAACAGAGTGGCTCTCATGTCAGACAAAATTTTCCTTTACCTTCATGATGACAGCTGCTTTGCAACAGAGTGGCCTTCTAGTCAGAAAACATCTTGCTTTAGCTTTATGATGTCAGACTGCTAGGCAACAGAATGGCACCTCATGTCAGACAACTTCTTGCTTTAGCTTTATGATGTCAGACACCCCTGGACCAATTGTCCTTGTGGAAGCTAACCACACAGGAGGATGAGATATCAGAAGTTATGCAGTAGGTTACTATCTGTATTCATGACTGCCAGCCACGTAGGAGGGGGAATGGTAAAGGAATGTGAACCAGTCGAAGCACTGTGTCCTTTTCAAAAGTGGGATTGAGGTACAAAGACAGATTAACCTTAACAATCCATCTTGAGTATCAGAGTCCAACATAGAGAGTGCAGGAGAAGAGGTTAGATGAGCTTCCTTCCTTGAGTATGTAACACTATTTTTCATAAGTGAGATGGTGCATTTCAGTCTCAAAGGCAGATATTTCCTCGAATAGAACGTTGCTAGCACCAGGATCTAAAGCAGGTTTTAGTAGAGTTTGAGTCAGTCAGTCTTTTATTAACTATCATGACCAACATAATGTGATACATATTACTTCCATCTTGACAGAAATAATATTCAGGCACAGGCTCCCACTATAAATTAGTGAGGACATTCTGATGCTATTCACATCTTTTTAATGCCTAAAAGAATGATTGGGAGTTTTGCTTACCACATAAATTGGTAAAATGATGCAGTATGCCAGAAGACTTCCTTTTTTTTTTGCTTTAGTCTCGGCAATTCAGAGAAACTCTGCTGTGAAACACTGCCACTGCTGGTCATTCAGTATAATCTGCAGATGGAAAAGTCCACTGTTAGTACATTTAAAGTTTAGATTTTTATAAAGGGTAACCAGATCAATACTATGGAGTCTGTTTTATTGTGAAAATCAACAGCTCAATTAAAAAATCAAATCTCAATTTGTGTTTATAACCTCTCATACTTCTCTGCGTTCCCTTGCCTCATTTGCTAACACTCTCTAAACAATTGTAGCACGTACATTGGGATATAAATCTTTTTGCCAGCCAAGTGGCAGCGCACCCTTCTTACTTCCTTTGTTTTAGGATATGGTACACCAGTAGCGATTAAGCCAGCTGGTAAGTTGAGAGAGGAAGGGTTATGCTACAGTTAACAGGAATAATAGAAACTATGAATAGCATAATTTGCACCTTCTCTTTAGCCAAATCCTACCAGTGCAGCAATGGTGAAGTTGAGACTCTTATGCTCAAACCTCCGTTCATACAAATGTGTAAGTCTAAAAGTTCTAATTTCTTTCTTCGTACCATCTCATCTTTTCGTTGGGCATCCTGTTTACCCTGCAACTCATCCCATTACCAAGATAAATGTATCCTACTCCTTGTTAGGCAACAGAGTGGCTCTCATGTCAGACAACATCTTCCTTTACCTTCATGATGCCAGCTGCTTTCCAACAGAGTGGCCTTCTAGTCAGAAAACATCTTGCTTTAGCTTTATGATGTCAGACTGCTAGGCAACAGAATGGCACCTCATGTCAGACAACTTCTTGCTTTAGCTTTATGATGTCAGACACCCCTGGACCAATTGTCCTTGTGGAAGCTAACCACACAGGAGGATGAGATATCAGAAGTTATGCAGTAGGTTACTATCTGTATTCATGACTGCCAGCCACGTAGGAGGGGGAATGGTAAAGGAATGTGAACCAGTCGAAGCACTGTGTCCTTTTCAAAAGTGGGATTGAGGTACAAAGACAGATTAACCTTAACAATCCATCTTGAGTATCAGAGTCCAACATAGAGAGTGCAGGAGAAGAGGTTAGATGAGCTTCCTTCCTTGAGTATGTAACACTATTTTTCATAAGTGAGATGGTGCATTTCAGTCTCAAAGGCAGATATTTCCTCGAATAGAACGTTGCTAGCACCAGGATCTAAAGCAGGTTTTAGTAGAGTTTGAGTCAGTCAGTCTTTTATTAACTATCATGACCAACATAATGTGATACATATTACTTCCATCTTGACAGAAATAATATTCAGGCACAGGCTCCCACTATAAATTAGTGAGGACATTCTGATGCTATTCACATCTTTTTAATGCCTAAAAGAATGATTGGGAGTTTTGCTTACCACATAAATTGGTAAAATGATGCAGTATGCCAGAAGACTTCCTTTTTTTTTTGCTTTAGTCTCGGCAATTCAGAGAAACTCTGCTGTGAAACACTGCCACTGCTGGTCATTCAGTATAATCTGCAGATGGAAAAGTCCACTGTTAGTACATTTAGTATAAGCAATACAAAATGTTTAGATTTTTATAAAGGGTAACCAGATCAATACTATCGAGTCTGTTTTATTGTGAAAATCAACAGCTCAATTAAAAAATCAAATCTCAATTTGTGTTTATAACCTCTCATACTTCTCTGCGTCCCCTTGCCTAATTTGCTAACACTCTCTAAACAATTGTAGCACGTACATTGGGATATAAATCTTTTTGCCAGCCAAGTGGCAGCGCACCCTTCTTACTTCCTTTGTTTTAGGATATGGTACACCAGTAGCGATTAAGCCAGCTGGTAAGTTGAGAGAGGAAGGGTTATGCTACAGTTAACAGGAATAATAGAAACTATGAATAGCATAATTTGCATCTTCTCTTTAGCCAAATCCTACCAGTGCAGCAATGGTGAAGTTGAGACTCTTATGCTCAAGCCTGCGTTCATACAAATGTGTAAGTCTAAATAAAGTTCTAATTTCTTTCTTCGTACCATCTCATCTTTTCGTTGGGCATCCTGTCTACCCTGCAACTCATCTCATTACCAAGATAAATGTATCCTACTCCTTGTTAGGCAACAGAGTGGCTCTCATGTCAGACAACATCTTCCTTTACCTTCATGATGCCAGCTGCTTTGCAACAGAGTGGCCTTCTAGTCAGAAAACATCTTGCTTTAGCTTTATGATGTCAGACTGCTAGGCAACAGAATGGCACCTCATGTCAGACAACTTCTTGCTTTAGCTTTATGATGTCAGACACCCCTGGACCAATTGTCCTTGTGGAAGCTAACCACACAGGAGGATGAGATATCAGAAGTTATGCAGTAGGTTACTATCTGTATTCATGACTGCCAGCCACGTAGGAGGGGGAATGGTAAAGTAATGGGAACCAGTCGAAGCACTGTGTCCTTTTCAAAAGTGGGATTGAGGTACAAAGACAGATTAACCTTAACAACAATCCATCTTGAGTATCAGAGTCCAACATAGAGAGTGCAGGAGAAGAGGTTAGATGAGCTTCCTTCCTTGAGTATGTAACACTATTTTTCATAAGTGAGATGGTGCATTTCAGTCTCAAAGGCAGCTATTTCCTCGAATAAAACATTGCTAGCACCAGGATCTTAAGCAGGTTTTATTAGAGTTTGAGTCAGTCAGTCTTTTATTAACTATCATGACCAACATAATGTGATACATATTACTTACATCTTGACAGAAATTATATTCAGGCACAGGCTCCCACTATAAAGTAGTGACGACATTCCAATGCTATTAACATCTTTTTAATGCCTAAAAGAATGATTGGGAGTTTTGCTTACCACATAAATTGGTAAAATGATGCAGTATGCCAGAAGACTTCCTTTTTTTTTTGCTTCAGTCTCCGCAATTCAGAGAAACTCTGCTGTGAAACACTGCCACTGCTGGTCATTCAGTATAATCTGCAGATGGAAAAGTCCACTGTTAGTACATTTAGTATAAGCAATACAAAAATTTTAGATTTTTATAAAGGGTAACCAGATCAACACTATGGAGTCTGTTTTATTGTGAAAATCAACAGCTCAATTAAAAAATCAAATCTCAATTTGTGTTTATAACCTCTCATACTTCTCTGCGTTCCCTTGCCTCATTTGCTAACACTCTCTAAACAATTGTAGCACGTACATTGGGATATAAATCTTTTTGCCAGCCGAGTGGCAGCGCACCCTTCTTACTTCCTTTGTTTTAGGATATGGTACACCAGTAGCGATTAAGCCAGCTGGTAAGTTGAGAGAGGAAGGGTTATGCTACAGTTAACAGGAATAATAGAAACTATGAATAGCATAATTTGCATCTTCTCTTTAGCCAAATCCTACCAGTGCAGCAATGGTGAAGTTGAGACTCTTATGCTCAAACCTGCGTTCATACAAATGTGTAAGTCTAAATAAAGTTCTAATTTCTTTCTTCGTACCATCTCATCTTTTCGTTGGGCATCCTATCTACCCTGCAACTCATCTCATTACCAAGATAAATGTATCCTACTCCTTGTTAGGCAACAGAGTGGCTCTCATGTCAGACAACATCTTCCTTTACCTTCATGATGCCAGCTGCTTTGCAACAGAGTGGCCTTCTAGTCAGAAAACATCTTGCTTTAGCTTTATGATATCAGACTGCTAGGCAACAGAATGGCACCTCATGTCAGACAACTTCTTGCTTTAGCTTTATGATGTCAGACACCCCTGGACCAATTGTCCTTGTGGAAGCTAACCACACAGGAGGATGAGATATCAGAAGTTATGCAGTAGGTTACTATCTGTATTCATGACTGCCAGCCACGTAGGAGGTGGAATGGTAAAGGAATGGGAACCAGTCGAAGCACTGTGTCCTTTTCAAAAGTGGGATTGAGGTACAAAGACAGATTAACCTTAACAACAATCCATCTTGAGTATCAGAGTCCAACATAGAAAGTGCAGGAGAAGAGGTTAGATGAGCTTCCTTCCTTGAGTATGTAACACTATTTTTCATAAGTGAGATGGTGCATTTCAGTCTCAAAGGCAGATATTTCCTCGAATAGAACGTAGCTAGCACCAGGATCTAAAGCAGGTTTTAGTAGAGTTTGAGTCAGTCAGTCTTTTATTAACTATCATGACCAACATAATGTGATACATATTACTTCCATCTTGACAGAAATAATATTCAGGCACAGGCTCCCACTATAAATTAGTGAGGACATTCCGATGCTATTTACATCTTTTTAATGCCTAAAAGAATGATTGGGAGTTTTACTTACCACATAAATTGGTAAAATGATGCAGTATGCCAGAAGACTTCCTTTTTTTTTTGCTTCATTCTCGGCAATTCAGAGAGACTCTGCTGTGAAACACTGCCACTGCTGGTCATTCAGTATAATCTGCAGATGGAAAAGTCCACTGTTAGTACATTTAGTATAAGCAATACAAAATGTTTAGATTTTTATAAAGGGTAACCAGATCAATACTATGGAGTCTGTTTTATTGTGAAAATCAACAGCTCAATTAAAAAATCAAATCTCAATTTGTGTTTATAACCTCTCATACTTCTCTGCGTCCCCTTGCCTAATTTGCTAACACTCTCTAAACAATTGTAGCACGTACATTGGGATATAAATCTTTTTGCCAGCCAAGTGGCAGCGCACCCTTCTTACTTCCTTTGTTTTAGGATATGGTACACCAGTAGCGATTAAGCCAGCTGGTAAGTTGAGAGAGGAAGGGTTATGCTACAGTTAACAGGAATAATAGAAACTATGAATAGCATAATTTGCATCTTCTCTTTAGCCAAATCCTACCAGTGCAGCAATGGTGAAGTTGAGACTCTTATGCTCAAGCCTGCGTTCATACAAATGTGTAAGTCTAAATAAAGTTCTAATTTCTTTCTTCGTACCATCTCATCTTTTCGTTGGGCATCCTGTCTACCCTGCAACTCATCTCATTACCAAGATAAATGTATCCTACTCCTTGTTAGGCAACAGAGTGGCTCTCATGTCAGACAACATCTTCCTTTACCTTCATGATGCCAGCTGCTTTGCAACAGAGTGGCCTTCTAGTCAGAAAACATCTTGCTTTAGCTTTATGATGTCAGACTGCTAGGCAACAGAATGGCACCTCATGTCAGACAACTTCTTGCTTTAGCTTTATGATGTCAGACACCCCTGGACCAATTGTCCTTGTGGAAGCTAACCACACAGGAGGATGAGATATCAGAAGTTATGCAGTAGGTTACTATCTGTATTCATGACTGCCAGCCACGTAGGAGGGGGAATGGTAAAGGAATAGGAACCAGTCGAAGCACTGTGTCCTTTTCAAAAGTGGGATTGAGGTACTAAGACAGATGAACCTTAACAATAATCCATCTTGAGTATCAGAGTCCAACATAGAGAGTGCAGGAGAAGAGGTTAGATGAGCTTCCTTCCTTGAGTATGTAACACTATTTTTCAAAAGTGAGATGGTGCATTTCAGTCTCAAAGGCAGCTATTTCCTCGAATAGAACGTAGCTAGCACCAGGATCTAAAGCAGGTTTTAGTAGA
This sequence comes from Lissotriton vulgaris, assembly GCF_964263255.1. Classification (NCBI taxonomy): domain Eukaryota; kingdom Metazoa; phylum Chordata; class Amphibia; order Caudata; family Salamandridae; genus Lissotriton; species Lissotriton vulgaris. Next base: position 451,114,116 of record NC_141700.1, read on the forward strand.
GTTTGAGTCAGTCAGTCTTTTATTAACTATCATGACCAACATAATGTGATACATATTACTTCCATCTTGACAGAAATTATATTCAGGCACAGGCTCCCACTATAAATTAGTGAGGACATTCCAATGCTATTTACATCTTTATAATGCCTAAAAGAATGATTGGGAGTTTTACTTACCACATAAATTGGTAAAATGATGCAGTATGCCAGAAGACTTCCTTTTTTTTTTTTGCTTCAGTCTCGGCAATTCAGAGAAACTCTGCTGTGAAACACTGCCACTGCTGGTCATTCAGTATAATCTGCAGATGGAAAAGTCCACTGTTAGTACATTTAGTATAAGCAATACAAAAAGTTTAGATTTTTATAAAGGGTAACCAGATCAATACTATGGAGTCTGTTTTATTGTGAAAATCAACAGCTCAATTAAAAAATCAAATCTCAATTCGTGTTTATAACCTCTCATACTTCTCTGCATTCCCTTGCCTCATTTGCTAACACTCTCTAAACAATTGTAGCACGTACATTGGGATATAAATCTTTTTGCCAGCCAAGTGGCAGCGCACCCTTCTTACTTCCTTTGTTTTAGGATATGGTACACCAGTAGCGATTAAGCCAGCTGGTAAGTTAAGAGAGGAAGGGTTATGCTACAGTTAACAGGAATAATAGAAACTATGAATAGCATAATTTGCATCTTCTCTTTAGCCAAATCCTACCAGTGCAGCAATGGTGAAGTTGAGACTCTTATGCTCAAACCTGCGTTCATACAAATGTGTAAGTCTAAATAAAGTTCTAATTTCTTTCTTCGTACCATCTCATCTTTTCGTTGGGCATCCTATCTACCCTGCAACTCATCTCATTACCAAGATAAATGTATCCTACTCCTTGTTAGGCAACAGAGTGGCTCTCATGTCAGACAACATCTTCCTTTACCTTCATGATGCCAGCTGCTTTGCAACAGAGTGGCCTTCTAGTCAGAAAACATCTTGCTTTAGCTTTATGATGTCAGACTGCTAGGCAACAGAATGGCACCTCATGTCAGACAACTTCTTGCTTTAGCTTTATGATGTCAGACACCCCTGGACCAATTGTCCTTGTGGAAGCTAACCACACAGGAGGATGAGATATCAGAAGTTATGCAGTAGGTTACTATCTGTATTCATGACTGCCAGCCACGTAGGAGGGGGAATGGTAAAGGAATGGGAACCAGTCGAAGCACTGTGTCCTTTTCAAAAGTGGGATTGAGGTACAAAGACAGATTAACCTTAACAACAATCCATCTTGAGTATCAGAGTCCAACATAGAGAGTGCAGGAGAAGAGGTTAGATGAGCTTCCTTCCTTGAGGATGTAACACTATTTTTCATAACTGAGATGGTGCATTTCAGTCTCAAAGGCAGATATTTCCTCGAATAGAACGTTGCTAGCACCAGGATCTAAAGCAGGTTTTAGTAGAGTTTGAGTCAGTCAGTCTTTTATTAACTATCATGACCAACATAATGTGATACATATTACTTCCATCTTGACAGAAATAATATTCAGGCACAGGGTCCCACTATAAATTAGTGAGGACATTCCGATGCTATTTACATCTTTTTAATGCCTAAAAGAATGATTGGGAGTTTTACTTACCACATAAATTGGTAAAATGATGCAGTATGCCAGAAGACTTCCTTTTTTTTTGCTTCATTCTCGGCAATTCAGAGAAACTCTGCTGTGAAACACTGCCACTGCTGGTCATTCAGTATAATCTGCAGATGGAAAAGTCCACTGTTATTACATTTAGTATAAGCAATACAAAATGTTTAGATTTTTATAAAGGGTAACCAGATCAATACCATGGAGTCTGTTTTATTGTGAAAATCAACAGCTCAATTAAAAAATCAAATCTCAATTCGTGTTTATAACCTCTCATACTTCTCTGCATTCCCTTGCCTCATTTACTAACACTCTCTAAACAATTGTAGCACGTACATTGGGATATAAATCTTTTTGCCAGCCAAGTGGCAGCGCACCCTTCTTACTTCCTTTGTTTTAGGATATGGTACACCAGTAGCGATTAAGCCAGCTGGTAAGTTGAGAGAGGAAGGGTTATGCTACAGTTAACAGGAATAATAGAAACTATGAATAGCATCATTTGCATCTTCTCTTTAGCCAAATCCTACCAGTGCAGCAATGGTGAAGTTGAGACTCTTATGCTCAAACCTGCGTTCATACAAATGTGTAAGTCTAAATAAAGTTCTAATTTCTTTCTTCGTACCATCTCATCTTTTCGTTGGGCATCCTATCTACCCTGCAACTCATCTCATTACCAAGATAAATGTATCCTACTCCTTGTTAGGCAACAGAGTGGCTCTCATGTCAGACAACATCTTCCTTTACCTTCATGATGCCAGCTGCTTTGCAACAGAGTGGCCTTCTAGTCAGAAAACATCTTGCTTTAGCTTTATGATATCAGACTGCTAGGCAACAGAATGGCACCTCATGTCAGACAACTTCTTGCTTTAGCTTTATGATGTCAGACACCCCTGGACCAATTGTCCTTGTGGAAGCTAACCACACAGGAGGATGAGATATCAGAAGTTATGCAGTAGGTTACTATCTGTATTCATGACTGCCAGCCACGTAGGAGGGGGAATGGTAAAGGAATGGGAACCAGTCGAAGCACTGTGTCCTTTTCAAAAGTGGGATTGAGGTACAAAGACAGATTAACCTTAACAACAATCCATCTTGAGTATCAGAGTCCAACATAGAGAGTGCAGGAGAAGAGGTTAGATGAGCTTCCTTCCTTGAGTATGTAACACTATTTTTCATAAGTGAGATGGTGCATTTCAGTCTCAAAGGCAGATATTTCCTCGAATAGAACGTAGCTAGCACCAGGATCTAAAGCAGGTTTTAGTAGAGTTTGAGTCAGTCAGTCTTTTATTAACTATCATGACCAACATAATGTGATACATATTACTTCCATCTTGACAGAAATAATATTCAGGCACAGGCTCCCACTATAAATTAGTGAGGACATTCCGATGCTATTTACATCTTTTTAATGCCTAAAAGAATGATTGGGAGTTTTACTTACCACATAAATTGGTAAAATGATGCAGTATGCCAGAAGACTTCCTTTTTTTTTTGCTTCATTCTCGGCAATTCAGAGAAACTCTGCTGTGAAACACTGCCACTGCTGGTCATTCAGTATAATCTGCAGATGGAAAAGTCCACTGTTAGTACATTTAGTATAAGCAATACAAAAAGTTTAGATTTTTATAAAGGGTAACCAGATCAACACTATGGAGTCTGTTTTATTGTGAAAATCAACAGCTCAATTAAAAAATCAAATCTCAATTTGTGTTTATAACCTCTCATACTTCTCTGCGTTCCCTTGCCTCATTTGCTAACACTCTCTAAACAATTGTAGCACGTACATTGGGATATAAATCTTTTTGCCAGCCGAGTGGCAGCGCACCCTTCTTACTTCCTTTGTTTTAGAATATGGTACACCAGTAGCGATTAAGCCAGCTGGTAAGTTGAGAGAGGAAGGGTTATGCTACAGTTAACAGGAATAATAGAAACTATGAATAGCATAATTTGCATCTTCTCTTTAGCCAAATCCTACCAGTGCAGCAATGGTGAAGTTGAGACTCTTATGCTCAAACCTCCGTTCATACAAATGTGTAAGTCTAAATAAAGTTCTAATTTCTTTCTTTGTACCATCTCATCTTTCGGTTGGGCATCCTGTCTACCCTGCAACTCATCTTATTACCAAGATAAATTTATCCTACTCCTTGTTAGGCAACAGAGTGGCTCTCATGTCAGACAACATCTTCTTTTACCTTCATGATACCAGCTGCTTTGCAACAGAGTGGCCTTCTAGTCAGAAAACATCTTGCTTTAGCTTTAGGATGTCAGACTGCTAGGCAACAGAATGGCACCTCATGTCAGACAACTTCTTGCTTTAGCTTTATGATGTCAGACACCCCTGGACCAATTGTCCTTGTGGAAGCTAACCCCACAGGAGGATGAGATATCAGAAGTTATGCAGTAGGTTACTATCTGTATTCATGACTGCCAGCCACGTAGGAGGGGGAATGGTAAAGGAATAGGAACCAGTCGAAGCACTGTGTCCTTTTCAAAAGTGGGATTGAGGTACTAAGACAGATGAACCTTAACAATAATCCATCTTGAGTATCAGAGTCCAACATAGAGAGTGCAGGAGAAGAGGTTAGATGAGCTTCCTTCCTTGAGTATGTAACACTATTTTTCAAAAGTGAGATGGTGCATTTCAGTCTCAAAGGCAGCTATTTCCTCGAATAGAACGTTGCTAGCACCAGGATCTAAAGCAGGTTTTAGTAGAGTTTGAGTCAGTCAGTCTTTTATTAACTATCATGACCAACATAATGTGATACATATTACTTCCATCTTGACAGAAATTATATTCAGGCACAGGCTCCCACTATAAATTAGTGAGGACATTCCGATGCTATTTACATCTTTTTAATGCCTAAAAGAATGATTGGGAGTTTTACTTACCACATAAATTGGTAAAATGATGCAGTATGCCAGAAGACTTCCTTTTTTTTTTTTGCTTCAGTCTCGGCAATTCAGAGAAACTCTGCTGTGAAACACTGCCACTGCTGGTCATTCAGTATAATCTGCAGATGGAAAAGTCCACTGTTAGTACATTTAGTATAAGCAATACAAAAAGTTTAGATTTTTATAAAGGGTAACCAGATCAATACTATGGAGTCTGTTTTATTGTGAAAATCAACAGCTCAATTAAAAAATCAAATCTCAATTCGTGTTTATAACCTCTCATACTTCTCTGCATTCCCTTGCCTCATTTGCTAACACTCTCTAAACAATTGTAGCACGTACATTGGGATATAAATCTTTTTGCCAGCCAAGTGGCAGCGCACCCTTCTTACTTCCTTTGTTTTAGGATATGGTACACCAGTAGCGATTAAGCCAGCTGGTAAGTTAAGAGAGGAAGGGTTATGCTACAGTTAACAGGAATAATAGAAACTATGAATAGCATAATTTGCATCTTCTCTTTAGCCAAATCCTACCAGTGCAGCAATGGTGAAGTTGAGACTCTTATGCTCAAACCTGCGTTCATACAAATGTGTAAGTCTAAATAAAGTTCTAATTTCTTTCTTCGTACCATCTCATCTTTTCGTTGGGCATCCTATCTACCCTGCAACTCATCTCATTACCAAGATAAATGTATCCTACTCCTTGTTAGGCAACAGAGTGGCTCTCATGTCAGACAACATCTTCCTTTACCTTCATGATGCCAGCTGCTTTGCAACAGAGTGGCCTTCTAGTCAGAAAACATCTTGCTTTAGCTTTATGATGTCAGACTGCTAGGCAACAGAATGGCACCTCATGTCAGACAACTTCTTGCTTTAGCTTTATGATGTCAGACACCCCTGGACCAATTGTCCTTGTGGAAGCTAACCACACAGGAGGATGAGATATCAGAAGTTATGCAGTAGGTTACTATCTGTATTCATGACTGCCAGCCACGTAGGAGGGGGAATGGTAAAGGAATGGGAACCAGTCGAAGCACTGTGTCCTTTTCAAAAGTGGGATTGAGGTACAAAGACAGATTAACCTTAACAACAATCCATCTTGAGTATCAGAGTCCAACATAGAGAGTGCAGGAGAAGAGGTTAGATGAGCTTCCTTCCTTGAGGATGTAACACTATTTTTCATAACTGAGATGGTGCATTTCAGTCTCAAAGGCAGATATTTCCTCGAATAGAACGTTGCTAGCACCAGGATCTAAAGCAGGTTTTAGTAGAGTTTGAGTCAGTCAGTCTTTTATTAACTATCATGACCAACATAATGTGATACATATTACTTCCATCTTGACAGAAATAATATTCAGGCACAGGGTCCCACTATAAATTAGTGAGGACATTCCGATGCTATTTACATCTTTTTAATGCCTAAAAGAATGATTGGGAGTTTTACTTACCACATAAATTGGTAAAATGATGCAGTATGCCAGAAGACTTCCTTTTTTTTTGCTTCATTCTCGGCAATTCAGAGAAACTCTGCTGTGAAACACTGCCACTGCTGGTCATTCAGTATAATCTGCAGATGGAAAAGTCCACTGTTATTACATTTAGTATAAGCAATACAAAATGTTTAGATTTTTATAAAGGGTAACCAGATCAATACCATGGAGTCTGTTTTATTGTGAAAATCAACAGCTCAATTAAAAAATCAAATCTCAATTCGTGTTTATAACCTCTCATACTTCTCTGCATTCCCTTGCCTCATTTACTAACACTCTCTAAACAATTGTAGCACGTACATTGGGATATAAATCTTTTTGCCAGCCAAGTGGCAGCGCACCCTTCTTACTTCCTTTGTTTTAGGATATGGTACACCAGTAGCGATTAAGCCAGCTGGTAAGTTGAGAGAGGAAGGGTTATGCTACAGTTAACAGGAATAATAGAAACTATGAATAGCATCATTTGCATCTTCTCTTTAGCCAAATCCTACCAGTGCAGCAATGGTGAAGTTGAGACTCTTATGCTCAAACCTGCGTTCATACAAATGTGTAAGTCTAAATAAAGTTCTAATTTCTTTCTTCGTACCATCTCATCTTTTCGTTGGGCATCCTATCTACCCTGCAACTCATCTCATTACCAAGATAAATGTATCCTACTCCTTGTTAGGCAACAGAGTGGCTCTCATGTCAGACAACATCTTCCTTTACCTTCATGATGCCAGCTGCTTTGCAACAGAGTGGCCTTCTAGTCAGAAAACATCTTGCTTTAGCTTTATGATATCAGACTGCTAGGCAACAGAATGGCACCTCATGTCAGACAACTTCTTGCTTTAGCTTTATGATGTCAGACACCCCTGGACCAATTGTCCTTGTGGAAGCTAACCCCACAGGAGGATGAGATATCAGAAGTTATGCAGTAGGTTACTATCTGTATTCATGACTGCCAGCCACGTAGGAGGGGGAATGGTAAAGGAATGGGAACCAGTCGAAGCACTGTGTCCTTTTCAAAAGTGGGATTGAGGTACAAAGACAGATTAACCTTAACAACAATCCATCTTGAGTATCAGAGTCCAACATAGAGAGTGCAGGAGAAGAGGTTAGATGAGCTTCCTTCCTTGAGTATGTAACACTATTTTTCATAAGTGAGATGGTGCATTTCAGTCTCAAAGGCAGATATTTCCTCGAATAGAACGTAGCTAGCACCAGGATCTAAAGCAGGTTTTAGTAGAGTTTGAGTCAGTCAGTCTTTTATTAACTATCATGACCAACATAATGTGATACATATTACTTCCATCTTGACAGAAATAATATTCAGGCACAGGCTCCCACTATAAATTAGTGAGGACATTCCGATGCTATTTACATCTTTTTAATGCCTAAAAGAATGATTGGGAGTTTTACTTACCACATAAATTGGTAAAATGATGCAGTATGCCAGAAGACTTCCTTTTTTTTTTGCTTCATTCTCGGCAATTCAGAGAAACTCTGCTGTGAAACACTGCCACTGCTGGTCATTCAGTATAATCTGCAGATGGAAAAGTCCACTGTTAGTACATTTAGTATAAGCAATACAAAAAGTTTAGATTTTTATAAAGGGTAACCAGATCAACACTATGGAGTCTGTTTTATTGTGAAAATCAACAGCTCAATTAAAAAATCAAATCTCAATTTGTGTTTATAACCTCTCATACTTCTCTGCGTTCCCTTGCCTCATTTGCTAACACTCTCTAAACAATTGTAGCACGTACATTGGGATATAAATCTTTTTGCCAGCCGAGTGGCAGCGCACCCTTCTTACTTCCTTTGTTTTAGAATATGGTACACCAGTAGCGATTAAGCCAGCTGGTAAGTTGAGAGAGGAAGGGTTATGCTACAGTTAACAGGAATAATAGAAACTATGAATAGCATAATTTGCATCTTCTCTTTAGCCAAATCCTACCAGTGCAGCAATGGTGAAGTTGAGACTCTTATGCTCAAACCTCCGTTCATACAAATGTGTAAGTCTAAATAAAGTTCTAATTTCTTTCTTTGTACCATCTCATCTTTCGGTTGGGCATCCTGTCTACCCTGCAACTCATCTTATTACCAAGATAAATTTATCCTACTCCTTGTTAGGCAACAGAGTGGCTCTCATGTCAGACAACATCTTCTTTTACCTTCATGATACCAGCTGCTTTGCAACAGAGTGGCCTTCTAGTCAGAAAACATCTTGCTTTAGCTTTAGGATGTCAGACTGCTAGGCAACAGAATGGCACCTCATGTCAGACAACTTCTTGCTTTAGCTTTATGATGTCAGACACCCCTGGACCAATTGTCCTTGTGGAAGCTAACCCCACAGGAGGATGAGATATCAGAAGTTATGCAGTAGGTTACTATCTGTATTCATGACTGCCAGCCACGTAGGAGGGGGAATGGTAAAGGAATAGGAACCAGTCGAAGCACTGTGTCCTTTTCAAAAGTGGGATTGAGGTACTAAGACAGATGAACCTTAACAATAATCCATCTTGAGTATCAGAGTCCAACATAGAGAGTGCAGGAGAAGAGGTTAGATGAGCTTCCTTCCTTGAGTATGTAACACTATTTTTCAAAAGTGAGATGGTGCATTTCAGTCTCAAAGGCAGCTATTTCCTCGAATAGAACGTTGCTAGCACCAGGATCTAAAGCAGGTTTTAGTAGAGTTTGAGTCAGTCAGTCTTTTATTAACTATCATGACCAACATAATGTGATACATATTACTTCCATCTTGACAGAAATTATATTCAGGCACAGGCTCCCACTATAAATTAGTGAGGACATTCCGATGCTATTTACATCTTTTTAATGCCTAAAAGAATGATTGGGAGTTTTACTTACCACATAAATTGGTAAAATGATGCAGTATGCCAGAAGACTTCCTTTTTTTTTTTTGCTTCAGTCTCGGCAATTCAGAGAAACTCTGCTGTGAAACACTGCCACTGCTGGTCATTCAGTATAATCTGCAGATGGAAAAGTCCACTGTTAGTACATTTAGTATAAGCAATACAAAAAGTTTAGATTTTTATAAAGGGTAACCAGATCAATACTATGGAGTCTGTTTTATTGTGAAAATCAACAGCTCAATTAAAAAATCAAATCTCAATTCGTGTTTATAACCTCTCATACTTCTCTGCATTCCCTTGCCTCATTTGCTAACACTCTCTAAACAATTGTAGCACGTACATTGGGATATAAATCTTTTTGCCAGCCAAGTGGCAGCGCACCCTTCTTACTTCCTTTGTTTTAGGATATGGTACACCAGTAGCGATTAAGCCAGCTGGTAAGTTAAGAGAGGAAGGGTTATGCTACAGTTAACAGGAATAATAGAAACTATGAATAGCATAATTTGCATCTTCTCTTTAGCCAAATCCTACCAGTGCAGCAATGGTGAAGTTGAGACTCTTATGCTCAAACCTGCGTTCATACAAATGTGTAAGTCTAAATAAAGTTCTAATTTCTTTCTTCGTACCATCTCATCTTTTCGTTGGGCATCCTATCTACCCTGCAACTCATCTCATTACCAAGATAAATGTATCCTACTCCTTGTTAGGCAACAGAGTGGCTCTCATGTCAGACAACATCTTCCTTTACCTTCATGATGCCAGCTGCTTTGCAACAGAGTGGCCTTCTAGTCAGAAAACATCTTGCTTTAGCTTTATGATGTCAGACTGCTAGGCAACAGAATGGCACCTCATGTCAGACAACTTCTTGCTTTAGCTTTATGATGTCAGACACCCCTGGACCAATTGTCCTTGTGGAAGCTAACCACACAGGAGGATGAGATATCAGAAGTTATGCAGTAGGTTACTATCTGTATTCATGACTGCCAGCCACGTAGGAGGGGGAATGGTAAAGGAATGGGAACCAGTCGAAGCACTGTGTCCTTTTCAAAAGTGGGATTGAGGTACAAAGACAGATTAACCTTAACAACAATCCATCTTGAGTATCAGAGTCCAACATAGAGAGTGCAGGAGAAGAGGTTAGATGAGCTTCCTTCCTTGAGTATGTAACACTATTTTTCATAAGTGAGATGGTGCATTTCAGTCTCAAAGGCAGATATTTCCTCGAATAGAACGTTGCTAGCACCAGGATCTAAAGCAGGTTTTAGTAGAGTTTGAGTCAGTCAGTCTTTTATTAACTATCATGACCAACATAATGTGATACATATTACTTCCATCTTGACAGAAATAATATTCAGGCACAGGCTCCCACTATAAATTAGTGAGGACATTCCGATGCTATTTACATCTTTTTAATGCCTAAAAGAATGATTGGGAGTTTTACTTACCACATAAATTGGTAAAATGATGCAGTATGCCAGAAGACTTCCTTTTTTTTTGCTTCATTCTCGGCAATTCAGAGAAACTCTGCTGTGAAACACTGCCACTGCTGGTCATTCAGTATAATCTGCAGATGGAAAAGTCCACTGTTAGTACATTTAGTATAAGCAATACAAAATGTTTAGATTTTTATAAAGGGTAACCAGATCAATACTATGGAGTCTGTTTTATTGTGAAAATCAACAGCTCAATTAAAAAATCAAATCTCAATTTGTGTTTATAACCTCTCATACTTCTCTGCCTCCCCTTGCCTCATTTGCTAACACTCTCTAAACAATTGTAGCACGTACATTGGGATATAAATCTTTTTGCCAGCCAAGTGGCAGGGCACCCTTCTTACTTCCTTTGTTTTAGGATATGGTACACCAGTAGCGATTAAGCCAGCTGGTAAGTTGAGAGAGGAAGGGTTATGCTACAGTTAACAGGAATAATAGAAACTATGAATAGCATAATTTGCATCTTCTCTTTAGCCAAATCCTACCAGTGCAGCAATGGTGAAGTTGAGACTCTTATGCTCAAACCTGCGTTCATACAAATGTGTAAGTCTAAATAAAGTTCTAATTTCTTTCTTCGTACCATCTCATCTTTTCGTTGGGCATCCTGTCTACCCTGCAACTCATCTCATTACCAAGATAAATGTATCCTACTCCTTGTTAGGCAACAGAGTGGCTCTCATGTCAGACAACATCTTCCTTTACCTTCATGATGCCAACTGCTTTGCAACAGAGTGGCCTTCTAGACGGAAAACATCTTGCTTTAGCTTTATGATGTCAGACTGCTAGG